>NC_140466.1:38334002-41333166 GCF_051167445.1 Perissodus microlepis
GACAGGGCTTTTGTAATTGACTTAAGATCAGAGCAGGACCGTGGGACTTGGAAGGGGGAAAGTGTGCCTGTGGGAAGCAAATCCGAGGAGGGAGGGTTGAGGTCAGATGATGCCCTTAGTGATCTGAGCAGGCAGGAGGAGAGGCAGGTGGCAGACACAGACGCTGGACCGTAACCTAGGCACACGAAGGCCGAATTAATGTACCTCATGTAACACATACATACAAAGCTTTTGCAGGGAGCCTGATTACCACAGAGGGGTGACTAACAGACTGGCGTGGAGCATCCGTCAGCGCAGGGTTAAATAGTCCTCCAGGCAATTGCCCGGAATCGGATGCAAGTGTGATGGTGATGGCCCAGCCCGGGGTGCGGCCACCAGGGCATCCCACACACTCCTCAGTGTGTGGGATCGTAAGACCGGTACCGGTCCATGGCCCGGGGGTTGGGGGCCGCTGTTTAGGGTATGTCTCTACCAGCTTTGCACATCTAGAGACTGAAATTCTTGCCCATTCTTCTTTGCAAAACAGCTCCAGCTCAGTCAGATTAGATGGACAGCGTTTGTGAACAGCAGTTTTCAGATCTTGCCACAGATTCTCAATTGGATTTAGATCTGGACTTTGACTGGGCCATTCTAACACATGGATTTGTGTTAGAGCACTAAGGATTCGCTGAAAAATCCCCAACTGAAGATGGAGCCGAAGACGGAACTGTTACGAAAAGCTGAAGAGAGCAAGCTATCTTTCAAGAAGTGGATCAGCTCTCCACAGTCAACTAGCACTGCTAGTTGTGTAGCATCCCTGAAGATTGTAAAGAGGAGGAAGCCATTCACAGACGGAGAATATATGAAAGAATCGTTCATAAAAATATCAGAGGATCTATTCTCCGACTTTAAAAACAAGCAGGAAATTGTTCCGAAAATTAGAGAAATGCCTCTTTCTGCAAAGATCGTCAGAGACAGGACCATTAAAATGGCAGAAAACATCAGCAGTAGGCAAATTGACGACATCAATTCAGCTCAATCATTTTCAATTGCCTGTGATGAGTCAAGTGAACGATGTTGAGCAGACAGCACTGTTATGCAGATATGTCAACTGTTATGGGCCGCGGGAAGAACTGATTGAACTCATACCGCTAAAGGGCCAAACACGAGGGCAGGACATTTGTGAGGCTGTTGTGAGTTGTCTAGAAGCTAAAGGAAAAAACACCACTCACCTGGTGTCAGTGTCTACTGATGGGGTACCCAGTATGAGAGGAGCACATTAGGCTTGGTGAATTTACTTCAAAAGTCACTGGATCGAGAGCTGATGGCGTTTCACTGCATCCTCCACCAAGAAGCACTGTGCGCAGAAACATTCACCCCTGAATGTGTTGAAGTGATGAACCTCGTTATCAAGATAGTGAACAAAATAATCGCGAACAGATTAAGCCACCGACAGTTTTGTTCATTGTTAGAAGAAGTCGACAACGCATATTCCGATCTCCTGCTGCACAACAAAGTCTGGTGGCTGTCCAGGAGAGAGGCGCTGAAACGCTTCGCTACATGTCTAGAGCATGTGAAAACTTGGAAAGCAAAGGCCTCTGCTATCCTGAACTGGAAGACCTCGATTGTCTGGGTAAATTTTACTTCATGGTGATTATGACAAGTCACTTGAACACGCTGAATAAAACTCTCCAAGTAAAGGGAAGCACGGCCCTGCAGACGCTGGAGAATGTTTTGGCATTTGAGCGCAAGATGACAGTGTTCGCAAGAGATGGACAAAAAGGTACGCTCTCTCACTTCCCCTCCCTAAGAGAGTTCAAAAAAGCGAACAATCAAAAAAATTATGATTATTCCCACCGTGCCATCATTGCATCAAGCAAGTCTGATCTAGAAATTGAACTGGCCAACATAGTGGATAAAGATTTGTGGGTAAATAAGTTCAAAACACTGACTGCTGGCTGAGAAAAAACCCGGAGAGGATGAGAGAACACTGACATGGACTCTGTAAATGGCCTGTATTTGTATAGCGCCTTACTATCAAATCAAATCAAATTTATTTATATAGCACATATTAAAACAACAGTGTTGACCATAGTGCTTCACAGTCAGTAAAAGCATGAGACAATTAAAACAAACAATAAAACAGGGCAACAAACAATAGGTAACAACACAACAAGCTAGAACAGCCAACTAGTTAGAATCAAAAGCCAAAGTAAAAAGATAAGTTTTAAGACGTGATTTAAAAGACTGGATAGACTCGGCAGTACGAATATGAACAGGGAGGTTATTCCAGAGTCTGGGTGCCACGGTTGCAAAGGCCCGGTCACCTCTCGACTTCATTCGAGACCTAGGTTGTGCTAGGAGCCTGTGATTGGATGATCTAAGTGCTCTGTTGGGATTGTATAAGTGGAGTAGTTACTAGTTCCTAAGGACCCCAAAGCGCTTTACACATTCAGTCATCCACCCATTCACACACACATTCACACACTGGTGATGGCAAGGTACATTGTAGCCACCGCTGCCCTGGGGCGCACTGACAGAGGCGAGGCTGCCGGACATTGACGCCACCAGGCCCTCTGACCACCACCAGTAGGCAGTGGGTGCCCAAGGACACAACGGCCGAGACTGTCGGAGCCGGGGCTCGAACTGGCCACCTTCTGATTACAAGACGAACTCTTGAGCCACGATCATCCACAACGACGCTGTCAAAGATGCTCCTAATTTTCTTTTTCTTTTTAAAGCTGCTAAGTTGCAGCTAAATGTTTTATTTATTTTTATTTATTGTTTTATTTATATTAAAGTGGGTTGGTTTTTATTTTACTTTTACACAAATATAGGAAGAACTTAAATAGGCCTACAGTTCAGTTTAAGATATGTCAAAGCAGGCCTACAAATGCACACTGCACTTCTGTTGTTTTATTTAGTTTTTAATTAAAAAAAAAAGAAAAAAAGATAGAAACTTAAAAGTTTACAAGTTCTGTTATTTTTTGCGGCTCCCGCCTATTTTCTTTGGGCAGATGAGGGGGCAAAATGGCTCTTTTGATGATAAAGGTTGCAGACCCCAGGATTAGAAGTTCCCAAGTCCGGATGGAGGAAACAAATGCAAAAGACTACCATGATATGGAAATGTTGTGGAAGATTTTTTTTAAAACTGACAGACTGACAGCCATTTCCTCATGCTTCCAGCATTGGTACTAAACTCAGAAAAGCTGAGAAGATGGAGAACAAAACCATTTTTCATAATACGATGTCTAAAACAAACATCCTCTGTGTTAAAGTTGCAAATTGATGAAAGCAGAATTTGCATTTCTTACTGTTACTTTTTTATTTCTCACTAAAAGGGACGGTCAGTAAAAACTAATAAATTCACCCCATAACATTTAAATGTTCAGCTCTAGCATGTCACACCTTTCAGTACCACCTCCACGTTACACTGTACTGCAGAACTGGTAGTCTCCAACATGCAGAATCAAAATACAAAGTGCGAAATCAACCATCACTCTATTAAACAGCAATAAGATTGAAATGCTACACAGGATCAAGGAAAGTACATTCAATATTTAGCTTTACAATTGCACAGAACCCCAGAAAAATGAAGTTTACCTGCATAAACACTCCACCACATGTGTGTTATACTTGAAATGTGTGTTTGTTTGTTTTTTAATCACTCAAAGGGCATGCAGGTTAGGTTTAGCTGCAAAAGCTGCCTGGCTTATAAAATGTACAAACTTCTAATACAGCCAACAAATATGAATGGAGAGTTGGAACAAACTGGAAACCTAGTTGCAAATATTTCTGTAATTCATAAATGCAGATACTGAATGTACAGGATTTGATGGTTAAGAATTTAATGCCAGTTTCTTCTACAAAATTTTTTTTCACCTTCTTGAGGGAAAAGGAACCTGTCACACTCCTGGAACACAGTGACTTATGATGCATTTAACTAACAGCTTAACTCCGGACGAAAATATATATTTCATCCAACATTCAGAAAGTAAATCATCCTCAAAAAATAACTGTAATGAAATCACCTGGTCGTCCTGCAGAAATAAGTCTAAGTACTAGCATGAAGTATGTTTTTACAGTTCTGAACACAAACTAGTACAATGTGATCTCAAATCAAAAGACCAAACATTTTTTTGAATCACCAAAACATCTTAGACTATGTTCACACTGCAGGCGAAAATGCATCAAATCCGACTTTTCTGACCCTATGCGACCCATATCCGATCACAGAAACTGAGGTTTTGGACTTGATCTAGTGAACACTAGAGCGCATTTGCTGTTGCATTTTATTTGTAGTGTGAACAACCAGACAAAAAAAAGAGTTGAATTTGATCAAAAAATCGGAATTTAGCATTAAGACCTGCAGTGTGAATGTAGCCGTAGTTAACCATTCAGTACATATAGATCAGTCATTGCAATAATTAGTCCAGCAGTCCCCAACCCCCAATCTGTGGCAAAACTTCAAATTAATCTTCAGGCTTAAGTCCACTATGGTCATCCAGCTTAACTTAAGACACAAATGTTTGTTGGAAAACAGCCTGAGTCATTTCGTACCGGGCCGCGAGAGTTGAGGCTCGGGTGTGAAATTGATGGTTTTCAGGGTTTTCTATCATTAACTCAGTTAACTGGGTCTTTTCCCTTGTTGTAGTTGTGTGTCTTATTTGGAAATATTTACGCATTACCATAGCGACCAGCGAGCATTAAGGGTCAGAGAGGAGGATGTTACTCTCAATGTTGTTGGCGCATTTCGGGAGGATGTTGCTAATGAAGTTACACACTTCTGGTGATAATTTGAAATCACAAATTAATAGTTTGCCCACCAATGTTGTCAGATAATGGCGCCTGACTCATCCAATGCTTTGTGACAAATACCCCAGTCAATGGCTAGACCACGAAAAAACCACGCAAGGGTCTAAAATGTTTGGCATCATAAGCAGACTCCTTAGAAAGGAATCCACCTAAGACTAATGAAAATAAAGTATGTGCTAAATATAATCTTCCCTCACCAAATTTCTTGATGAGTTTAAGCGTGCAAACATGTCTCTGAGACAGTACGAAGAGCGAGGTCAATCCGTCGTGCACATCAAGAGAAACAGAATTACACCTTCACTCCACATCAGCAATGAGTAAGCACTATTCATGCTTTTAAAATACTCCTGCTATCTTCCAATGACAGCGGCAATGATAAAAAGGAACCTTTTAATCAATCTGTGGCAAAACTTCAAATTAATCTTCAGGCTTAAGTCCACTTAATGGTCATCCAGCTTTAACTCAAGATATGAATGTTTGCTGGAAAACAGCCTTTCTGATATCACCGCAGGAACGGATGAGGACAGAAACATAGATCCAAGACAGGTGGGACTCCAACATGATGTGCATGGCTAAATTTGATCAGAGACCTATGTTCCCCAAGCAGTCATCATTCTCACTGCCTCAACATCTGTCTGTTTGATGAAGGAGCAATTTTTAATAATCCTGCAGGTTCTGGTCGTGGTTCTGGTTGTGATTCTGAGAAGGGGGCAGCAGGCAGGTGACATGGCCGATGCCTTTGGTGACACCCTCCCTGAAGAGAAGCTTAGCGCCCAGGCGCAAGTACTCGGGGTGTTTGATAAAGCGGAAACGAACAACAGCTCTCTCGCCAGTACGCAGCTCATCCTGCAGCAGAAATCCAAGGTTACATGATGTGGTTACATAGAAGCTTGAAAAATAATCATGTATTATGTAATTTCAAACCTTTCCATGAAGGCACTCCACAGTGGCAGTCTGCCTGACATTACCAACATGTATGGTGACCTGTGACCCCCGACGGAAAGTCTTGGCATGGAAGAGCAGGACAATGGCAGCTTCAAACTGACAGCAGATGGTTGGGTTCATCTTGGGACTGACCATCACCATGCCCTGTAACACCAATAACACACTGATGTAACCACAGGTTGTTATCAGCAGTTGTAGAATATTTGCAGGTCTTACAGGTATCAAAAAGCAGTCCTTTATCCATTAGTGCGCAACTTGTTAAGAATAAATTGAAATTTTCCTACAAGTTGGTTGTGCACACTGTCAGACATTTCCAGGTGGTAGAATCCAAAACTAGCTTCTATCATCCATAAGTTCAAGCTCACAAGAGAAATGTTTCATTTTTGGATAAATAATATGCCCACCTTCTAATACACAGGTTGGTATTTGACGAGCAACGCTGGGTTCACATCCATCAACATATACAAGTTGTCAAAAACAAATGTATCAGCAATTTAGCATAAAAACATTCGATGGAAAGACAATACACTTTCCTCACATGAAACTATGCAAGTTAAGTGCAATATTGTCTCCTGTTGTATTCAGTTTGAATATTGATGATCTTTCTGTCAAGTTAAATGAATGTAAGACTGGGTGTATGGTGGGTAACCTCCATGATGATTTGGTCATTTTGTCTCCCTACAGTCCTGGTTTGCAGTAGTTACTTAGTTTGTGCTAGTTATAGTGCCCAGGATGATATTGCTTTTAACCCTAAAAAGCATGTTATTGTGATTGTTACAACTAAGGAGGATGACAAGGTAAATTTTCCATCTTTTCATTTAGCAACCAAGTACTGGATGTGGGGAACAACGTATAAAACTTGGGTCATATCTTAACAAGTGATCTCTGTAATGATGATGATGATGTGAAAAGACAGTGCTGTGAAGGTGTACGAGCAAGCTAATATCTTGGCACGTAAATCTGGCACTTTTTTTTAAGCCTATTGTACTTTAAAAAAAAAATACGGGTCATTTATGGTGTAATTATAGTAAAGCCATAACCAAAGCCAAACCATAGCCAAAAAACTGCAAGTGGCTTTTCAGGATGCATTTAGAATTTTCCTTAGACTTCCAAGTTGGACATCTGCAAGTCAAATGTTTTTCATGAGCAACATCCCACCTTTTCATGCCTTACTCAGGAACTATATGTGCCAATTTATGTGCCATTTGAATGAGTCAAGAAATTCAATAGTCTTGTGAGTTTTGTCTTTGTTGTTTTTCTTTTAATTATATGGACTAATTTTCTCTGAAAAAAAAAATACAATACAAAGCTACATCATCTCTCTGAACTTGTGTTCTCACCACTTGTGGTGTCTGCAGTTTCACCAATGACCTTAAAAATGTGCAGAGACCAAATATGTGAATTTCTGTTTGGATTACCAGGAAGTAATCTGAGGGCTCAAATTATGGTCATAAAAATTTTGTGTTTTGTAACCTTGTAACCCAAAAAATCTGAACATGTTATGTTTGTGCATCGATAGGTAAGAATTTCAGTGTGCGTAAAAAAGATTTGTGTTTGTAAAAAAAATTACAAGTTATAGCTGAAAGGAAGAAATTTCTGGTCAAAATTTGTACTTTTAAGTTGAAACTCACACACAAGCGAGGGAACTTGAGCACAGAGTTACAACTACGCAGTCTGATTTACAAGTACAAAATATTTATGACCACAGTTAGAGCCCATAGTAATCTGATAACAGCAGCTGTACTGACAGCAGTCCAGATGTGCATGAGGAGATGACCTACAAGGGTACACTGTGCAAATTTAAACTGAGTGAAGTTGTTGAGTTTTAGAGTCACAGAAGAAGTCACTATATCAAGGAAAGATAAATTGATTGAGACACTTTGTATGTAGGATTTGCAGAGTTTTTACTTCCTAGACAATTCTTGCATGTACGTTAGAACATTTTGGGTTGTCGTCTGTCCTCGCCAATTATAGAGATCCTTTCCTCAACACATTGGGGGACAATTCAAAACAACCGTTGCTTCAAGTTACCTCTTTATATTGTAAGGTAAAGATCCTGAACTAATAACAGAATACTCTGTATTTTTAGCATGAGTCTGGTCTGTGTTTCGCAGAGAAATTAAACACCATTAATAAATTTGAAAAAATGCGACCATGAAGGTCGACTGAGATCTTTCCCTCTGTGTTTTCCAAATTCTCAAAGGAACTGGAAAGTAACTTCCAGTATAAATAAAAGAGAGCAAACAAAATATGCAATATACACACACACAGATGTATGAATTTGTGTAAGTTACATTTAAAAAAAAAAAAAACCTGAATTCCCCTTTAAATCATCTCCTACATCCTTTCATGTCTTTAGGTGGCCTCTGACCTTGCGCAATAGTGAACGGTCAAAGTTTCCCAAAGCCAGCGTTGCAGCCTGTCCAGCCCTCAGCACTCTGCAGGCAGAGCGGTTCCTCTGGATACTGCCCACCTTCAGACGCAGAAAACGGCCCTCATCAGTTGGACCCACCACCAGCCTCTCACCCTCCCTACACATTCCACTGAAACACAGACCGTCACACAAACACAAACTGCTCTTAGTGTAATGCACGGCACTTTCCATGATTACAAAGACCTGGTCTGTGTCCAACCAAGGACCCGTAAAATGAAAAGCTGCGATATATTATCAAAGATTCTATTCTTATAAAAGTCATGTGTTATATATATCTCTATGAATATTTGGGGTTCCCACTGTTTCAAGAATAAAATTTAAAATAATATTGACAACATATTAAAGCAGACAGTGCTATCTCACCTGTACAGAGTTCCTCCAACCACAGTCCCAACGTCAGGAACTGAGTAGATCTCATCAACCTTCAAACACAGAAACGATTAAATATCAGTCTGCGCTTTCCACACTCCAGCATGCAAGTCACACACACGTCTCTACCACATTCTATTAGGGGCTGGTGTGTGTGTGTGGTGTGTTTTTGTTTTCTTTTTCCTTTTTCGGCGCAGGGTAGGCAGGGCGGTGATTCGCAGGATCCCCAGCACACCTGTGGCAAATCAGGCCGGAGCTTTTATAGGGAGCTGACATCTGGTGTAAGAGTATTGCCTCTTCCACAAGTAGTAACGTGCGAGTTCGCTCTCTAGATTGGAATCTACGACCTGCCGAGTGTTTTAAGTTCTTATTTTCCTTCCACCAGCCTGCCTCGCTCCCCGACTGCCTGTCTGTGCCTCTGAAGACTGTTTAATCGGTCTGAACTGGGAATCACCTTGCCTACCAATTCAATTACATTCAAATTCTTAATTACTTATTCCCCAAAGGGGAAATTTGTTTAGCAGCAAGACAACAATAAGAGTAAACAAAACAATAATGTTAATAATAATTAGAGATGGCACGATACCACTTTTTTATGTCCGATACCGATATTATAAATTTGGATATCTGCCGATACCGATATGAATCCAATATAGTGTGTTTTTTAATCAATAAAACGTTTTTTTAATATCTTGCTGCATTTTGTATAAGTTCATACTCAAGTTTAAATAAACAACAACACTAAAGCTATTCTGTTATACCTGTATGTAAAAAATACACTGCACCCAAAATATTTCATAGTTCAGCAAAACTGATCAATCTAATAAACTTGAACCTACTCCATCCTCCCTATTCTGGTATTTTAAAGAGTACTTAGCAGAAATATTAAGCAACCTAACTAATAGGGTTGCAAACTCCCAGCAAAAGAAAATAGGGAACCACCCTCCACCTCATGATGCTTAATCGATGTAATCAAATTTAATTTGATGCAGGGGAAAAATGCACAGAAATAAATTATTTTTCAAGAATAATTAAATAGATTCAACATCTTTCTTCTACAGAATTGCAGACTGCACAGATGGTATCTTCCCAAAGGAAAAAGTACTATAGCTTACTAGGGTATATTAGACTTAATAGTTACTATATACAGTAATGGACTTCTATACATTTTACATCACATTAAAACTTTGGGTGTAAGAGTCAGATAATTATTTATTAAAAGCTAGACATTTTAAATGAGAATAAGAAAGAAAAGTATGTCTTTGTGCCCCTTTTCCCTGTTCATGCTCTATCGACCCCCCTGGCTAAACTTTGCTAGATCCGCCCCTGCACAGTTACCAGCCGTCAGCTACGTAAAAAAGGATCCTGGTGTAGAAAGTAATATTAAATAAATTCTAACAACAGCATATCAAGGTTAAACGTGCTGCTGTTGTTCAGCCGCTGGTTTCCTCTTTCTGGCGCGAAGTGGGCCAAAAACTAAGAAGAGAGACGGACTCCCGACAGAAAAGCCGATCAGCTGATCATTGATCAGTTTCACGATTGAAGTAGCAGCAGGAGAGAGAGAGAGAGAGGCAGTCGCTTCATATATCGGTTGTTAAGCTTAACATGGGAATGCTTTACAAACATTCAGAGATGAACTTACACACTTGCTTTACTTCTCTCTGGGATAACTTCCTCGGAGATGAAATGCTGGTTTGGTGGTGAGGCTACAAATACACACAGCCGCTCTATCACGTGATGCATACTGCTGCTACGTGCTACGGTTATGAGCCGAGTTACGGCGTGTAGCAAGTTTTGTGAGGTGCTTTTTTTGATATTTAATGGATCGGATTACATTTTTTATTTCTCGCCGATATCCGATCCAGTAATTTGGGTCAGTATCGGACCGATACCGATACGTAATATCGGATCGGTCCATCTCTAATAATAATAATAACAATAATGATGATAAAAAGCCATTAAGGCCTAAGCCATTAAGTTATTTGACATTAAGGAGATGGGTTGCACCGCGAGCAGCCCACACACTCCACCTGCCTCAGCCTTTGTTCCCGTTAAACCTCTTTCCGAGTCTGTAACTCAGTTTGTGCCAAGTAAGCTCTCCAACTCTCCTCCTAACTTATTTTCATCCTTGCCTTTTGTGTTCAGTCTCTAATTCTGTTCTGTTCTCCTCCCATAGACCGGTCGAGTGCCCTGCCAGTTTTCCCGCACACCCCCGAACTGTTTGTGTTTTCTCTCTCTGTCACTGTGAATAAAACACCGTCACTGTAAATACAACACTGTCACTGTGAAACCCCTGGTGTCTGCATGTTCTGCTACCTGGGCCCACCACAGTTACTACCTAACACATTCTTTACCCTATACCAGGGGTCAGCAACCTTTCACATCCAAAGAGCCATTTGGACCTGGTTTCCACGCAAAAGAAAACACTGGGAGCTGCAAATACTTTTTGACATCTGAAATGAAGATAACACTGTATATATTGTTTTTTACCTTTATGCATTGTGTGAACAACTAAGTTGCTTATGAAATCCTTGAAGTGCTACAGAGAAAATTACATTTTATTTATGTAATTAACACATTTTGAACTCTTAAAGAAATATAACAAAAGGAAAGACACCAACATGAACTAAAATGATCCATGTAGCAAACAAAAACTGTTGTGAGCTGCCAAACTTATATCGCCTTCGGGCTTTTGGAGCCTTGACCTGACTTTTAAAAAATAATTGGAAAAAAGCACTATGCTGCTAAAAGAGGAAAAATAGATATTTGCAAAATTCTGCCTAAATATGTATTTTACCTGGTTAATGTGTGTGGCGGGGCGTGGTCTGCAGCACCGCTGCAGGGGAGGCGGACGCACCTGAGCGGCAACCACGATCACGCCTCACCGCCTTAACGTCTGTGCTATCCATGCTGTTGTGTTGTTGTTGGTATATGTCGGGCTGTGAGCTGAAAAGCTACAGCCGGCTGTATGCGTCAGCAACCGTGTGTGAAAAGTGGTCAATAAAGAGATGCTGAAAAGCGTGTTCATGCAAACATCGTCGGGTCTGCTGTGGTATGTTTACAATGGGACTTCTGCTCCTGAACCTCTGCGCTCAGCGTCTGCAAATCGGGGCTTTCATCTTTACGCAGGACTGTAAGCTGCCATCTGTGAGGCGTGAGCGGTGTTTGTTTTTAACATAGTTCACGGTGGAGAACAGCTGCTGACATAATGTGGATCCGAAGATCCATAATTGGCCTACCTGGGGTTGAAAGTCTCGATAAATGCACGGCGTTTCGGCGGGTACAACGGCTTCCGCGAGTGTGACGCTTATTTTGAGCGATGAAAAAATAATAGAATATAATTGTATTTTTATATTTCAATATCACAATAATCTTCCAATTAAAAAATAACTAACATAAATAAATTACACTTCAGCTAAATACTTCTAATTTATTTTCCCAAACCACACGGAGCCGCACTATAAGGACTAAAGAGCCGCATGCGGCTCCGGAGCCGCAGGTTGCCGACCCATGGCCTCTACTTACACTGTGGTAAACAGATGCTGCACAATGAAGAGTGGTAGTAAGACTGCGAGTGCAGCTGCAGTAATGTAATAATTCATCTGCTTGCTTTCCTGAGTGTTTGGCTGCTAGTCTGTTCGTTACTCCACTGCCACTTTCCCATGCTGTGAAACTCAGTACTGTCATCTTTACACTAATCCAATCATCTTCTTGCCCACCTTCTTTAAAGCCAATCAGCCACTCTGTGTGGTTTAAATCTCAGTGCTCTGTCATTCCCTCTTTCAGGTTCTCATTCGTGTAACCTGATCAGAGCTCCATCTTCTTCACCACAACCATCTAGACTGGGAGAGGTCTTATCCTAACTCTTGTCACGCCTGAGAATCTTTTCTGCCATGATGGTCCATCAGAGTCTAATCGCCAAATACATTAGTTTATCTGTCACAGTAAATCATGTTCATATCATCCAAATGATCTCTAGTTATTGAACTGATGTTGTGGGGAGACATATCTGTTTACTCATTGGTACTGTGGGAACTCAACTTCCTTATATACACATGTATATAAGGAAATAAATATTTCAAATGTCAAAATATCTGTAAGGGAAATAATTACATTTAAGTTCAAACTTGGTTTGGTGTACGGTTATAGTAGGTTAAGTTGTGAGAGGTATCTCAATTCCCCTCATATGGTCCCCAGGCAGCTGAACTGTGGCGTGAAGGCAATAAAGTAATATTAAAGTTAAAGAAAAGTTAGAGTTAGGTTAAGGTTAAAATTAATAAAGTTTCGGGTACTAGGGCTGTTTGATATAACAATATAAAAATGTCTATCGTTTCCTATTATGCTATCGTTTGTTTCGTGGTGTCGCAAAATAAACTGTTTATGGCAATATTTTCATGATTTTGATGGTCATTGTAGTGGCTATATCAATTTCTTAAAGTTCTCTCTTTCTCTTATGTTTAATATAACCACACCACAGATGGACAAGCAACTGTTTTTACGTGTTGTCGTTAGCAACAACGAGGTTAAAACCATAGCGTAGCTCCACCATCCGCTTGTTTGTTTTGCACATAAACCTTTCACAATAAAGTTCAAGATCCTGTTGAGACTTTTCAAAATAAACTGAATCCCGTTAAAGAGTGTGCAGAGTGTTTACAGATGAGAAGCAAAAAAGAGCCGTCAGGTGCTAAAAAATAAACCTTAGGCTCAAACGTTAGAACAGGCTTTTCCCCGCAGCACGCCGTGTAATAAATAAGCCTAAAGCTACTCCATCCTCCCTATTCTGGTATTTTAAAGAGTACTTAGCGGAAATATTAAGCAACCTAACCTTTTTCAAGAATAATTAAATAGATTCAACATCTTTCTTCAACAAATTTGCAGACTACACAGATGGAACCTTCCCAAAGGAAAAAGTACTTTGGCTTACTAGGGTATATTAGACTTAATAGTTACTATATACAGTAATGGACTTCTATACATTTTACATCACATTAAAACTTTGGGTGTAAGATTCAGATAGTTATTTATTAAAAGCTAGACATTTTAAATGAGAATAAGAAAGAAAAGCATTTCATTGTACCCCCCTTTTCCTGTTAATGCCCTACCTGCCCCCCTGGCTAAACTTTGCTAGACCCGCCCCTGCACAGTTACCAGCCATCAGCCACGCAGAAAAGGATCCTGGTGTAGAAAGTAATATTAAATAAATTCTAAGAACAGCTTATCAAGCTTAAACCTGCTGCTGTTGTTCAGCCTCTTTCTTGCGCAAAGTGGGCGATAAAGAAACAAGAGAGGCGGAGTCGTGACAGAAAAGCCAATCAGCCGATTATTGATCAGTTTCATGATTGAAGTAGTGACAGGAGAGGGAGGGGGAGAGAAGAGGCACTCGCTCCATATATCGGTTGTTAAGCTTAACGTGGGAATGCTTTACAAACATTCAGAGATGAACTTACACACTTGCTTTACTTCTCTCTGGGATAACTTTCTCGGAGATGAAATGCCGGTTTGGTGGCGAGGCTCCAAATACTCAACCAGACTACTGAGAGGTCTCGCACGCCACAGCCGCTCTATCACGTGACGCATACTGCTCGACGTGCTAAGGTTATGAGCTGAGTTACGCCGTGTCGCAAGTTTTGTGAGGTGCTTTTGTGATATTTAATGGATCGGATTAAATTTTTTATTTCTCTCCGATATCCGATCCAGTAATTTAGGTCAGTATTGGACCGATACCGATACGTAATATTGGATCGGTCCATCTCTAGTGTCATGCATCGGTTAAAACCAATGACTATTGGTTTTAACCGATGCATGTTCAATAATGAAGTACTGGGTAAAGTTATACTGAGAATAAAGTAAATCTCAAGGAAATTAATTTAAGTCAGGGCTATGTCACCAGAAGTGATGGAAAAAAAGCACATGTGTGTATGTGGGTTTGGATACCTGAAACTCAGTGAGCTGCTGCATCAGCTCTTCCTGCTCCTTGCTGTTGCTCAGTGGAGGAAGGATGTTCAAAAAAACCTTCAGGAGGTCCAGATTCTCACCAGACACACTGGAAAGGGTGAAGATGGGTGTAATGCTGCAAATGTGCATCCAGCCAAACACACACACACACACACACACACACACACACACACACACACACACACACAGTGAAGTGAAAATTCAATTAAGTACATCATTAAGTGTAATATTTTTCCACTGTGGACATACAGATAAGTGAATTCACCAACACAAAACCGTTCTTAATAGAAATACAAGTTGATAATGGAATAATACACATACTACACACAATGTTACACCTTGGACACATAAAAGTTGTTGTGGAAATCTCTGACCAGTATCAATGGAGAACAAAGAAACTACAAGCTCCTGCTCCTGCAACAGAACACAAAGTGCTGTAATCAAATACTGAGCCACAACAAAAGACATAAAACTATTTCATGTATGAATGACTTTTACTTTTAAGATTTACAATACAGTTTAGTGCAACTACAACATAGTCATTATTTTCCTGTATAAATCGTTGGTTGTTATAATAAAAAATGTCAGTTGAACATATCATATAGCACACACACAGTGATATTTGAGAATTGAAATGAAGTTTATTGGATTTACAGAAAGTGTGCAATAATTCTAAGATGGCGCCGGTGAGGTCGGCTGCCGTCACGACTGCTCCGACCACTTTTTCTTTGTCTTTGTTTTTTAAGTTAGTTTTCAGCGTTTCTAAATCGGCAAAATCATCACCATTGGGTACATTAGGTATGACAGTGACACTCTTGTTTTGGTGAAAAAGGCCCGTCAGCGTCTCTACCACCTCAGACGCTTGAGAGACTTCCAACTGCCCTCCAAGGTGCTCAGGAACTTTTACTCGTGCACCATAGAGAGCATCCTGACGGGAAACATCTTAACCTGGTTCGGGAACAGCACCATGCAGGACAGGCGAGCTCTACAGAGGGTTGTGCGGTCAGCTGAGCGCACCGTCCGCTCCGAGCTCCCTGACCTGCACTCAATCTACAGCAGGCGGTGCTGGACCAAGGCCAGGAAGATCGTGAAGGACCTCAGCCATCCCAACAACAGACTGTTCTCTCTGTTGAGGTCAGGAAAGCGATTCTGCTCCCTGAAGACCAACACAGAGAGACTGAGGAGGAGCTTCTTCCCGCAGGCGATACAGTCTCTCAATCACACCACCACACAGTACTGACCCACACATATAGTTCTTACACACACACTGGACATTCTGGACATTGTTTTCACTTCATCACTTAAATCACTTTAAGCATATTTGCACTGCACAAGACAATGTGGCTTGCACAACACTGGTCACTATATTCTTCATTTCCAGTTAATACTTGTACAGCTGCTGTTATTGTGTGTATATATATATTTATTTATTTATATTTCTTCATACATTCTTATATAGTTCTATACTGTGTATTGTGTATTTTGTTGTACAGTTATTTTATTTTCAACTTTAATTTATATATTTTATCTTATTCTTTCCCAGTTAAATTTACCCTTCATTCTAATTTGTGTTGTACAGTTATTTCATTTTTAACCTTAATTTTTTTTTATTTTTTTTTTATATTTTATTCCTTCCTAGTTAAATTTACCCTTTTTAATTTTTCATATTTATTTCCTATCTTATTCATAGCCTTTTCCTTTTTTTTTCCTTTAGGTCACGAGCAGTTGTCTAAGCATTTCACTGCATATCGTACTGTGTATGACTGTGTACGTGACAAATAAAATTTGAATTTGAATTTGAATTTGATTTGATTTAATTGTTTAAACAAAATCAGACAGGTGCATAAATTTGGGCACCACAAAAAAACCCCAAAATCAATATTTATTAGATCCGCCTTTTGCAGAAATTACAGCCTCTAAACGCTTCCTGTAGGTTCCAATGAAAGTCTGGATTGTGGTTGAAGTTATTTTTGACCATTCCTCTTTATAAAACATCTCTAGTTCATTCAGGTTTAATGGCTTCCAAGCATAGACAGCTCTCTTTAACTCGCACCACAGATTTTCAATAATATTCAGGTCTGGGGACTGAGATGGCCGTTCCAGAACGTTGTACTGGTTCCTCTGCATGAATGCCTTAGTGGATTTTGAGCAGTGTTTCAGGTTGTTGAAAGATCCAGCCCCAGCGCAGCTTCAGCTTTGTCACTGATTCCTGGACATCGGTCTCCAGAATCTGCTGATACTGAGTGGAATCCATGTGTCCCTCAACTTTGACAAGATTCCCAGTCCCTGCACTGGCCACACAGACCCACAGCATGATGGAACCACCACCATATTTTACTGTAGGTAGCAGGTGTTTTTCTTGGAATGCTGTGTTCGTTTTCCTCCATGCATAACGCCCCTTGTTATGCCCAAATAACTCAATTTTAGTTTCATCAGTCCACAGCACCTTATTCCAGAATGAAGCTGGCTTGTCCAAATGTGCTTTAGCAAACCTCAAGCGGTTCTGTTTGTGCTGTGGGCGGAGAAAAGGCTTCCTCTGCATCACTCGCGCATACAGGATCTCCTTGCGTAAAGTGCGTCGAATGGTTGAACGATGCACAGTGACTCCATCTGCTGCAAGATGATGTTGTAGGTCTTTGGTGCTGGTCTGTGGGTTGACTCTGACTGTTCACCATTCATCACTTCTGTCTATCCGAGATTTTTCTTGGTCACTTTCTTGCCACTTTGAGCCTTAACTTGAACTGAGCCTGTGGTCTTCCATTTTCTCAATATGTTCCTAACTGTGGAAACAGACAGCTTAAATCTCTGAGACAGCTTTCTGTATCCTTCCCCTAAACCAGTGGTTCCCAAACTTTTTTTGCTAGGCCCCCCTTTGTTGTACAAGAAAAATGTTCGCCCCCCCTTCTCGCGCACGCACATGCACGAACACATCCTTCAACCACACACACCCATATTTTGCTCCATTGCAGTTTCTTTCACACCTCAAACATTTAGTAAACAATTAAGCAAATACAAGTAATCTGCAATAAATGACAGGTAGTGATAAAATAAACTAAATAAATAAATTTATCAAGTGGAAAAAAAGTTGGCGTTCATCCTCCAGCTTCACTGTGCTAATGTTACGCTAACATAGCTGTGTCACTAGCAATCACGTAGCACAACATTATATACCAGGTAGTCTAACTTCAGTAACCCTGCAAACGCCACTGCTGTTTAGTTTCCTGTCTTCCTGTCACCCACTTCCTGTCTTCATTTATGTTGGAAGTGGTAGCAGAGCTGCATCAAAAAAGCCAAACACCATTACAAAAAGAAGGTAGAAGAACACTTCTCCAACTCCAACCCCCGACGCATGTGGCAAGGACTCCAGACCATTACAGACTACAGGACCACCAAACCCTCCCCCGCATCCTCTGATGTCTCCTTCCTCAACAAGCTCAACAACTTTTATGCTCGTTTTGAGCGAGGGAACCCCGAAACCACAACCAAAGCAGACGTGACGCCAGACCACCAACCTCTGACTCTCTCCCCCACCGATGTAGGAGTGGTGCTGAGCAGGATCAATGTCCACAAGGCTGCAGGTCCTGATGGCATCCCCGGGCGTGTTCTCAGAGCGTGTTCTGGGGAGCTTGCAGGAGTGCTCACTTCAACCTGTCCTTGGCCCACGCTGTGGTACCGGCCTGCTTCAAATCCACCTCCATCGTCCCGATACCCAAAAACTCCAACCCATCTTGCCTCAATGACTACCGCCCAGTAGCACTCACCCCCATCATCACTAAGTGCTTAGAGCAGCTGGTCGTAGCACACTTCAAATCCTGTCTCCCCCCCACCCTGGACCCCCACCAATTCGCATACCGCCAGAACAGGAGCACAGAGGATGCAGTCTCCATCGCACTGCACTCTGTCCTCTCACACCTGGACAACAACAACACCTACGCCAGAATGCTGTTTATAGACTTCAGTTCAGCATTCAATACAATCCTCCCCTCACAACTCATCAGGAAACTGACAGACCTGGGCATCAGTTCCCTCATCTGCAAATGGTTACTGGACTTCCTGACCAACTGCCCCCAACATGTCCGGCTGGATAACCACTGCTCATCTACAATCACAATGAACACCGGTGTACCACAAGGCTGTGTGATGAGCCCTTTCCTCTACTCCCTCTTCACCCACGACTGCAGACCTGCTGATGGTTCCAACACCATCATTAAGTTTGCAGATGACACCACGGTGATTGGCCTCATCAGTGACAACGATGAGGCCGCCTACAGGGAGGAGGTGGATCGTCTGGCTGAGTGGTGCGACACAAACAACCTGCTGCTTAACACTGAGAAGACCAAGGAGCTCATCGTGGACTACAGGAGGAATGCTGACCCACATCCACCCATCCACATTAAGGGGATGGCTGTGGAGTGTGTGAGCAGCTTCAAGTTCCTGGGAGTCCACATCTCCGAGGATCTCATCTGGACGACCAACTGCTCCAAGCTGGTCAAGAAGGCTCACCAGCGCCTCTTCTTCTTGAGGACTCTGAGGAAGAACCACCTGTCCTCAGACATCCTGGGGAACTTCTATCGCTGCACCATCGAGAGCATCCTGACCAACTGTATAACAGTCTGGTACGGGAACTGCTCTGCCTCGGACCGGAAGGTGTTGCAGAGGGTCGTGAAAACTGCCCAGCGCATCGCCGGAGCATCACTTCCTGCCATAAAAGACATCTACAGGAAGCGGTGTCTGAAAAGGGCTGGGAAAATCATCAAAGACCCCAGTCACCCATCACATGGACTCTTCACCCTCCTGCCCTCTGGGAGGCGCTACAGGAGCCTCTGGACTAAGACCACCAGGTACCGGAACAGCTTCTTCCCCACAGCTGTCAGACTCCTGAACTCTGCCTCCTGACATCTGACCCACACTAAACTCATGGACTGGACATACACACACCACAACCACCTACACACACACACAATGGACAACTGTACCCTCAAACACACAATAATAACATGGACTGAACCACCACTCACAACCACTAGCACTTTATATAGCCTCTGTAGAAATTATCCACATATCTCACTTATCTTAACTGCACTACTGTATAGTTCTGTGTAAATAATCATTCTGTACATACGATAATTTTTAATCCTACAACTGTTTATAACTTCCATAGTTCACATTTCTGTATAGTTTTTTTTATTTCATATTTATATCCTGTTCATAGCCTGTACATACTTATAGTTATAGAATATTCACAACATACTTCATACCGGGTACATTATAACATACCATAATAGACCCATTTCTGTAATATACTTACATATCTATATTATTGTTAATATATATTGTAATATATCTATATCACTAAAGCACTTCTGGATGGATGCAAACTGCATTTCGTTGCCCTGTACCTGTGCATGTGCAATGACAATAAAGTTGAATTCTATTCTATTCTATTCTAATTAGTTTCAAAAATCTCTCAGTCAGAACATGGTATGTCATGTTTAGGTGGAAACTAGCGAGCTAACTTCCTGTTAACTTCTAACTCCGTTAAATTTAATAAATTCTGTTTTTATGGATGCCTGGATGTTAAACTTAATTGTTACACCTGCTAAAGCAGCAACGCTGATGATTTTCAGGGTTCGTACGGGTGCTTGAAATCCGTACGAACGGATGAGAGGAGAAATGATTCTCATTTCTCTCAGTGTTCGTTTGACTTTGGGACCTGAAGCAGACGGAGTTTTGGACCCAGATTACTCTGCGAAGCTCCTTACTACGGCAGCCGTAATGCTCTGACAATCCATCAAAACAGTTTTTAACAGATTTCTGCACACCAAAATCGGTTCGAGGTCAGTAAGCACAACCAGAATTCATACATAAGGCACACTCGATTTTTGAGAAAATTAAAGGATTTTAAGTGTGCCTTATAGTGTGGAAAATACGTTATACAGAAGAAAAGAATATATCGCGATATATATCGTTACCGCACGTGCTTCAAATTATATCGCGATATGGATTTTAGGCCATATCACCCAGCCCTAACTGTGTGTGTCTCCTACATGATATATTTAACTGGCATTTTTTATTGTAACAACCAACGATTTATACAGGAAAATAATGACTATTAACAAGGTTGCCCAAACTTTTGCATCCCACTGTAGGTAGAACATGCAAGGTCACTATTACAGTGCAATATTAATATTAGTGTTCATTAGTTTCTTTTCCTCCGTATTACCTGTTGGTGTCAGTCTTTGCTTTGGATGTGCATGAACAACAACATTGTGGTGATTACCCAAAATGCAATGCGATTCATGAATTCGACTTTAAACAAGTTTTCCGAAAATGTTATCATCCATTATAGAACAGTTATTTTGTGCTTTGTGTATCGTAGCAGTATTTCCATGACCTTCACTTATCATTTCTGCAGCACTATATACTGCTTTATCTATTTATTAGTGAATTTTTTTATACTGCTGTATACACTGTACAATTAAGCTATTCCCCGCCATACACAGTAGCTGATAAGTATTGAGTATTTTTACTCACCATGTGGACTGGGTGAACTGCTGTGCTGCACTCACAGCATCGTCAGGGTTCAACACCACCATGGGCACCTTGTTGCAGCCCGGCTGCTTCAGAACTCGCTCTAGTTGTCTGACTGTTCGCTCCACAGTGCCTCGGGAACACAGGTCCACTTTACTGACTACAATGAAGATAGGAACTTTCAGCGCCATGGCCAAGCCCAGGTGTTCCCTAGTTGTACCAGCTGGATGAAGGAAAAAATAAAATACTCAATTACCCAGAACACTTGTCTTGTGATGTTTCGCATCTTATGTGCATAGGAAATCTAAACGTAACAAGGCAGTTGGATCCAAGTAAGAACAATTCTATTTAATTTTTAAATATTCAAATTATTTGTGCCTAGAAAATAGTCAGAGGTCTGGACTCTGTACTATGAAGTGAGTTAAACATACCTAGGGTATCTGTCAGTTATCTGGATTCACTTACCCAAACACTGGTAACCAGGATTAGCAGTGGAGAGGAAAAAAATTACCGTATAGCCGATTATTGTTAAAATCACTCTGTGCCTTAAATGTTATAGGTTAGTAAGACTAGAAAAGAGGTGCTTTATTACTAAAGTGTAGCCTATTTGACACATGAAGGAAAGCTTGTAAAAATGCTGGGTGTGTTAACAGACTTGTCAATGCCTCTATCATTAAGTCACGGAAGAATCTGATGAGGTGTAGATGAGTATTCTGTTTGACTAATGTTTAAATTTGCATAAGACAGTTTTAGTTTTTATTCTTTCAGCTGCAGCCCAGATGGTCGCATAATGGTCTGAAAGCAAGTAAAGAATAATTATAAAAACAGAATTCAAGGCCCTTTTTCCATTAGTACCTACTCAGATCAAGTCGGCACGGTTCGCCAGTTTTTATAGGGTTTTCCATTAGTTCCTGTTACCAGGTACTTTTTAGTATCTGCTCGCCCGGGGTTCCAAGTGATCCAGACAGGTAGCATACAAGTGTGTTTGGACAGACAACACATCTCCTTTGTTTCTTGTATCTTTTATACCACGTCATGACGCCTCTTTTATCTAACTAACTCCTAGATAATGTCTTCATCAAATGAAACCCTACACAATCAAAGAAAAACCTGCTCTGTTCATAACTTATCAGTTTGCGTTAAGGCACTGGAAGAGCAAAAGAACCCTACTACAATCACGTCCAACTAGAAACAATATTCCTACAAAATTTACACATAGAATTTTTATCTTCTGGACATAGTGATGCAGTTGTTAAGTCTCTAAAAAGGTTCTTGGTATTCCTGGGCCATTTTTTCTGGAGTTTGCATGTTCTCAATTGACTGGATGGGTAAATCTGCGGCTTACCCACAGGTTTTAGATATTAACAAAAACAAAAAACAAAAAACAAAATACAGGCTACTTACCAATACCAGTGTTAGCGCTCACCACCAGCATGGCAAAGTCAGGGCAATAACTTGTGAGGCCGAAGATGGTGGTCTTTAAATACTTGTGGTGTCCTGCAAGGTCGATGAAGGTGATCATCTTGGAAGAACTTTCGCAGATCTCCTCAGCTGTCCTGGACTCACTGTAGTTCACAACCTTTTACAGGTAACATACAAGACAGGCTGCACCAAAGGACAGAATTGAAATAAAACACGTCTTTCGTTTTGTTTTTACAGTTTGATTGTTTATTGTCAGGGATTGTTTACAAATATAAATATGCTAATACCCTGAGTTGTGGTGTGCAGCAATGGCAACAACAACCACAAAATCTTTTTTCTCTACCTGACTGATTTTTAAGAGTCAGGTAGAGAATCAATTAGGCGGCATATTAAAAATATACATGCCAAATTTCAAATGCTGTAGTTCTTCACTGTGTCTGACATACTGCATTTAACACTATGGTGAGAGGCCAATCTACAAAGCAGAAATATGACCCATGAAATAAATTAGTCAATATCTGATATATAGTTGTAATGAAAAGTTTCCATACACTCGTCATGGGCATGATGGTAATTTTGGGCTTCTAAAGGTGAAATTATTATACACCATAAATCTTTATTATTTATTTATTTTTTTTCAGGATTTCATTAGAGATTGTGAAGGCAAAATATATTTTAGAACCTACTAATAAACAAAAGATAATAGAATACAGTCCTTAACACATCTAAATAATTTAGTAATGGTAAAAGAAGAGCATTATGCAAAATTTCAAACTGAACTTTAAATAAAGTTACAAAGCTGTTTTAAAAAACAGAGCAAACAAAAGTTAAATGTCCCACATTGACCAGATGCTTCTGGCAGCAATTAAAAAGATCCTGGCCTAATTCTGGCTGAATATTAGACCACTCTCTCCGAATTTTAGAGTATTTGAAGTGATTTTCTTGAAATCAATTTGGCTTTTAAGCATAGTCCACAAATTTATATTTTTGTGTTGAGGGTGTGGCAAAGACCATTCCTTGAAGCTTAATGTTGGCCTGCTTTATCCATTCCAAAAGCATGTTCCAAAAATGTGACAAGAAATTTATATCAAGTTAAAAGACACTAGAACCCTCTACACCACTTGTTAAAAGATTTAAATTTGTTGTTTATAAAGTCATTAAAGATGTATACTGTACAATCATTCCACCCTGGAAAAAGCACAGTTCAAAGAAATCACTAAAAGCCCCAAGTTAGCATGAATTCATGTCCATAGTGAATGTAAACTTCTGAATATTGCTAATATCCTAAGTGGCAAAGGGATTACCTCTCCTTTGCTGTTGAAGCCCAAGATCTCAAAGCTGATACTGGAGGTGCGTCCGGTCTGGATCTCATGCAAATGTCTGAAAAGGTTGAGCCGTGCACGGCCTCGTCCATTGTCCAACTCGCCTTGTGTCAGGACACCCAGCAAGGTTGACTTCCCAGAGTCCACATTGCCTAGCACTGCCACCCGCAGATCCAGGAACTGTTGCAGACCAAAACAGCAAGACAGAAAATGGGATCATATTTTCATAACCATTAAACAGCACTGTTTAAAAAAAGAACCCTTGGTGCTCTCTATAGTTAAAGCCTAAATGGGCAATGCTGTGATCCTTTTTTAGAGTATTGCTGTATTTTGACACCACTGTTGTTTTGCCAGATTCAACTGGACTCTTTTTCCTCTACCATGTGTAACAGACAGACTCTTACCTGCTGATCATCAGGAACTTTTCGAACAAGGACTTCTGCAATTTTGCGCGTGTTTCTGTCTGAGTCGTAGTCAACCTCCCTCTCTCGGAGGAGAGTGATGTCAGCCCCGACTCTGAAATGAAAGAAAAAGACTTAAGTTTTATCATTCAATTTTCATTTAGTTTACACTGATCCCAATCAATTCACTGAGCAAAGCAGTAATAATTTTTCTTAGACGGCTTCTCCCAGTTTCAATTTATTTCAAACAGTGACTGGAAACCTGCCTAATGATTGTAGATTTATCTACCTAAGAAAATGTAATTAGGCATTCTGTGTCATGTGTGGAAAGTTAACTACAAAAATTAAAAGTGCTTTACATTTCTATCAAAAAACAATTAAATAAACAAACAAACATTGGAAAATTCAAGATTAGCAAGACTGCTAATGGTGAGTACAGCATAGAGTTGGGTATTTAGTACTTTAAGTAAGACTGCGATGGGATATGTCGCATTACAGATTTAATAATCAATACTGATATACTGAACCTTCTCTAATTCCAGAGCTTAGTGTGTGTTAGAAAGTGCTGAGTTTTGGACAATGCCTGTCCAGGGGGTCTGTCTGCGACAATGAGTGGAACACCAGTTTTCCACAGTAGGGCTTTGGGGGCCAGAACCAAGAGATCACTTTTATTACTATTGATGCTTAAGTAGGTTAGATGACATCCATGTTCTGAAGCAATGCAGACATTTGACAAGCAATTGCGGGGGGAACTGGGTGGAGGGTTTGGTGCTGAGATAACATTGTGTGTCATCATCATAGGAACACAGGCAGAGACCATGGCAGCACATGATCTGACCAAGAGAGAGCATATAGATGGTGAAGTGAAGGGGTCCAAGCACAGAACCTTGAGACACAACGTGGTTAACCAGGGCAGACGGGGAGTGGGAGCCTTCTGCAGTGACAAACTGTGTTGGGTTGGAGAGGTAGGACTGAAAGCAGGAGATTACAGTACCAGTGAGGACAAGATATCTGGATATATGTGAAAGCTGGATGGTGTGAGAACAAGTGCCAAAGGCTGCAGAAAGATCTGGGAACTTGAGGATACTGATGTGGCCAAAATCAACTGTCATGATGTCATTAGCTATTTTGATAAGAGTAGTCTCAGTCCTGTGGTGTGTTCTGAAGCCAGACTGTACGGATTCATGGAGCACATGGTTTGACATATATTGATGGAGTTGGGTGGCTCCTTCCAAACTTTCATGTCATGTTAAGTCATGTTACCAGATGAAGCACTGTTGCTGATAAATAAATTTGTTAATCTAGTCCTGATGTTTTTGTTAACACTCCTTATCCACCCTTTGGAGAAAGGGTGGATAAGGAGTTCAGTTATTCAGGAGGGGCTCAGATAGGCTGATACTACTTCACATTGAAAGGAGCCAGCTGAGACTGTCGCCTCCTGGATAGTCTTCAGGCTAGGCATGTCCAGCGTAGACCCAGGACCTACTGGAGAGATTACATCCAACAGATGGCCTGGGAATGGTTCGATGTTTCCCCAGAAAATCAGGATCAGTAATCTACATGTTACACTGATCCATATTATGAATGAAGCTTGCTAACCAAGCTTGCTAAGCTTAACAGATACTTAGCATGCCACCCTGTCCTCCAAACATAGTAATTTCTGGCTGCAAAAGAACCAGCATGACACTAACATTGTGGAGTCCAAAACTAATGAGTGACACCAGAGTGAAGACACTTATATATATTCTTTGGTGACGTCTTAATGTCAGCAAATAAATTGTACAAGATGACCTACTTCTCTGCCATCTTCTTTAAAGTGTTGAGTGAGGCCTTCATGTCAGCCTCAGTCAGGCCGACTAGCAGACCATTGTCTTCTACTCCTATCTGGTAGACAGCTTCGCCACGGCCCTCCTGCAGTCGCCACTTCAGCTGTGTGGCCAGATGCTCAAAGCGGTACTGCGTGGGGTTGACCAGCTTCAACTACAGTATAGAAAATACATAATGATACAGGTAGTAAATGGCCACAGTTTAACTAGAGCACTGCTTGCATAGGAGTTCTGAGGTAAAATAAAAAAAGTCAGCTACACTAAATCCAAGATTTTCAAAACTGAAGCATTTAATTCTGATTCTGATTCAGAAAGTCCTGATTATATTCAATTTAATTTTGACTCTGTCAGAAACATATACTTATGGTCATTTATCTTGGATATGTACCGTCGAAAGCACCCTCGAAACCTTGTAAATTACAAATATTTAATTCCAAACTATGTGACACTTTTTCTGCAATAGAGAAATAGTGTAAACTATCTAGGTATATAAATAAAGCTAACACTTCTGAGACCTCATCAGCATCACAGCAGATGCCAAAGTAGGAAGGAGATTTTCCTGGCCTTGTCTTTTTATAGCAGATACCCCCCCCCCCCCCCCCCCCGAAGAAAACCATGAATCAACATATAGACATTACTTGTACAAACATTGATACTACTGAAAGTGAAAACCTACATAAGGGTTGTTGTTAATGTCTCTGACCAAACAATCAGAAACAGACTACAGGGTGGGCCATTTATATGGATACACCGTAATAACATGGGAATGGTTGGTGATATTAAAGTCCTGTTCAAGTTATGTTGAAACCAAGCACACCATTGTTTTTCTTGTGACATTACCAATAAGTTTGATGTGTCACATGGCCCTCTTCCTATTGAAAAAACAAAAGTTGTATCCAAGATGGCCGACTTCTAAATGGCCACCATGGTCACCACCCATCTTGAGGAGTTTGCCCCCTCACATATACTAATGTGCCACAAACAGGACTTTAATATCACCCTCCCTCTAGTGGTATGTGGGAAGTCTGCCCCCCAAATTTTTAAGATTAAAGAATATACCATGTTCTGACTGAGGGATTTCTGAAAAATTAAAACGTACAGCCGTGCTATCACTTCCGACATAAATGAAGTCAGAAAACTAAACAGCAGTGACGTTTGTAAGGTACTAAAGCTGGGCTAGCGTGTATATAATGATGTGTTACGTGATGGTTAGCATAATATAAACTAGAGATGGACCGATCCGATATTACGTATCGGTCCGATACTGACCCAAATTACTGGATCGGATATCGGCGAGAAATAAAAAAATGTAATCCGATCCATTAAATATCAAAAAAGCACCTCACAAAACTTGCTACACAGCGTAACTCGGCTCATAACCGTAGCACGTAGCAGCAGTATGCATCACGTGATAGAGCGGCTGTGTGTATTTGTAGCCTTGCTAGCAATCCGGCATTTCATCTCCGAGGAAGTTTTCCCAGAGAGAAGTAAAGCAAGTGTGTAAGTTCATCTCTGAATGTTTGTAAAGCATTCCATCGTTAAGTTTAACAACCGATATATGGAGCGACTGCCCCTCTCTCTCTCTCTCTCTCTCTCCTGCTGCTACTTCAATCGCGAAACTGATCAATGATCAGCTGATCGGCTTTTCTGTCGTGAGTCCGTCTCTCTTCTTTGTTTTTGGCCCACTTCTCACCAGAAAGAGGAAACCAGCGGCTGAACAACAGCAGCACTATTAAGCTTGATAAGCTGTTGTTAGAATTTATTTAATATTACTTTCTACACCAGGATCCTTTTCTAGTAGCTGAAGGCTGGTAACTGTGCAGGGGCGGATCTAGCAAAGTTTAGCCAGGGGGGCCGATAGAGCATGAACAGGGAAAAGGGGGCACAAAGACATACTTTTCTTTCTTATTCTCATTTAAAATGTCTAGCTTTTAATAAATAATTATCTGACTCTTACACCCAAAGTTTTAATCTGATGTAAAATATATAGAAGTCCATTACTGTATATAGTAACTGTTAAGTCTAATATACCCTAGTAAGCTATAGTACTTTTTCCTTTGGGAAGATACCATCTGTGCAGTCTGCAGTTCTGTTGAAGAAAGATGTTGAATCTATTTAATTATTCTTGAAAAATAATTTATTTCTGTGCATTTTTCCCCTGAATCAAATTAAATTTGATTACATCGATTAAGCATCATGAGGTGGAGGGTGGGGGCTGGTTCCCTATTTTTTTTTTGCTGGGAGTTTGCAACCCTATTAGTTAGGTTGCTTAATATTTCTGCTAAGTACTCTTTAAAATACCAGAATAGGGAGGATGGAGTAGGTTCAAGTTTATTAGATTGATCAGTGTTGCTGAACTATGAAATATTTTGGGCGCAGTGTATTTTTTACATACAGGTATAACAGAATAGCTTTAGTGTTGTTATTTATTTAAACTTGAGTATGAACTTATACAAAATGCAGCAAGATATTAAAAAAATGTTTTATTGATTAAAAAACACACTATATCGGATTCATATCGGTATCGGCAGATATCCAAATTTATGATATCGGTATCGGTATCGGACATAAAAAAGTGGTATCGTGCCATCTCTAATATAAACACAGTGAAGTTGAAGGATGAACGCTAATTTTTTTTTCCATTCAATAAAAGTTAATGTGAGGGTTCCCAATGGTTAGGGACTAATACAACTGCATGGCAGGATGCTGTAAACAAACCAAACTTTAGTCAGGAGAACAACTGAGATTATCCATCCACAATATGAGGTTAGTTTTACTGCTGCATGGGCTGGGCTGTAGTTATGTCATAAGGTTTTAAAAACTGAGCTTTAAAATGAACAGTGGTAATAAAAACGGAGAAAGGCCGACAGTGATCACAGCCTTTTTTAGGGGCTTGTTCATATTAAAGAGAACAAGATCCAAAGCAATAAAACATGTTAAAAACACAACAGCCTTAATAAACGCAGACCAGTTTGGACCCGGAAGTAGGGTTCATACTATGGTTGGGCGATTGGACGAATATATCTACTATCGACAATAGGCTGAGCCCATCAGCGATCGTTTTTACAAGAGCGATTTATTTATTTGTTTGCCCATGAGTAAGTTTGCTAATAATGATGGAGCTAATAGAAGCAGTCAACAGAAAAAAATAATAATAATAATAACACTGTTTTAACAGCACCCTCTCCTCAGAGTGTGCCCAAATGCTTGTTGATGGAGCTGCAGAAGCTGGTGATAGCCTAGCATACTCAGCCAGATGGTGGACACGTACATGCTCATGCAAGTTATGCGCGCATAATACGTCTGTACAAGCAGCACACTGCTTTGATTACATCCTTACATCTTTCATCCAGTTAAAAGCCAAAGAAATCCCAAATTGGCGACTTTATACTTAATTTTTTTTAGTGCTGTCAGCTTTAATGTGCCGTCATTATGACTAACGCGATTAACAATTAACCCATCTGGAGTGCAAACTGAGTCAAAATCCCTGAAATGTCTCTGTCAACACATTTCAGGCAGTTTGTTCAAAGGTTTTTCATTCTGCTGTCCAGATTGGTTGAGTGTGTTAAAAATTTTAATCACGTTAATCGTGACAGCCCTAATTTTTTTTGGGGAAATTAGTTTGTCCATGTTTGGACTTCTGTGTCGTAAACGCGCAAGTCAGTCCGTGCATGATTACATTGCTCTGCCCATCAAAAAGTCTGCGCATGCGCGGATATATTGCCCATCGTCGATTATTGGACTGACGAGGTGGTACTCATTGTGAAAATTTTGAGAACCACTGCTCTAGTGGGCCCTGCCCAGCACAGTGGAATCCAACTGGCATTTGCCATAGAAAATGCCATAGAAAATGCCATATTAGCAGATCCACCACTGGCAGACTGCAGTTTTCACAGACGAGAGCAGAGTTACCCTGAATACATGTGACGGTCTAATTCAGCACAGCTATCCAGCCCATAAACAGATGACAGAGATAAAAAATCTGTTGTTTTTAAGTGGGCAGTAATCAATTTTAGGAACTGTAAGGAGCTTAGGAAGAAGGATGCCTTTATGCCATTAGGTTAAAATCAGACAAAATTCGGGTTCCTGCTGGTTCACCAAGTTTATTTCAAAACTTTGAAGATATTTTAGGAACCTAAAGAAAATACCTATAATAAGAATATACAGCATTTAACAACAACCTCACCACTGGGTGACAGTTTTGATGACCACATTTTTAGTGTAGTTATCAATACCTTCCTAGTATGTTAAGCATTTTATTAGCCCACTGCTGAATTAATTATTCATAAAATGGTTAAAAATATGGAATCACCCAATATTTGTCCATTTATGTGCATGAACTAACTAATCAATCTAAGATATGCAACATAATTTTCCTAGTCTTTTCCACAATTATTTAATCCTTTCTCGGATAGCTGTTTTTAGTAGCACCAATTGACTCTTATTTTTTTTATTATTTTTTCTTTGTAGCCAAACATGCTCTCTGTCACACAGTTGCTGCTGGTGGTAATAAGTTGGACTTTCTCTTGAGTTATCACATTCACAAGATTTTCCGAAAACTTGACATCTGACCTTGAGGTCAAGGCTACTGAGATTCAAACTCATTCAAGACTTTTATAAGACGTCAAACTGAAGCTAAATCCCTTCGTTCATGAGTTATCGCATTCACAACCTTTTGTGTTCACGCCATCTGCTTGCTCGTCGCCCAGCAGGTGATGGCAAGACCTTTTATGGCTGAGGGTTAAAAAAGTTTAACAGCTTACAAATGAAAAGAAGTTCATCACATCATAATAGCTGACCCACATCCACCCATCCACATTAAGGGGACGGCTGTGGAGTGTGTGAGCAGCTTCAAGTTCCTGGGAGTCCACATCTCCGAGGATCTCATCTGGACGACCAACTGCTCCAAGCTGGTCAAGAAGGCTCACCAGTGCCTCTTCTTCTTGAGGACTCTGAGGAAGAACCACCTGTCCTCAGACATCCTGGTGAACTTCTATCGCTGCACCATCGAGAGCATCCTGACCAACTGTATAACAGTCTGGTACGGGAACTGCTCTGCCTCGGACCGGACGGCGTTGCAGAGGGTCGTGAAAACTGCCCAGCGCATCGCCGGAGCATCACTTCCTGCCATAAAGGACATCTACAGGAAGCGGTGTCTGAAAAGGGCTGGGAAAATCATCAAAGACCCCAGTCACCCATCACATGGACTCTTCACCCTCCTGCCCTCTGGGAGGCGCTACAGGAGCCTCCGGACTAAGACCACCAGGTACCGGAACAGCTTCTTCCCCACAGCTGTCAGACTCCTGAACTCTGCCTCCTGACATCTGACCCACACTAAACTCATGGACTGGACATACACACACCACAACCACCTACACACACAATGGACAACTGTACCCTCAAACACACAATAATAACATGGACTGAACCACCACTCACAACCACTAGCACTTTATATAGCCTCTGTAGAAATTATCCACATATCTCACTTATCTTAACTGCACTACTGTATAGTTCTGTGTAAATAATCATACGATAATTTTTAATTCTACAAGTGTTTACAACTTGCATAGTTCCCATTTCTGTATAGCTGTATATCTCATATTTCTGTAAAGTTCTTTATTTCATATTCTGTATAGTTTTTTTTTTCATATTTATATCCTGTTCATAGCCTGTACATACTTATAGTTATAGCATATTCATAAGATACTTCATACCGTGTACATTATAACATACCATAATAGACCCATTTCTGTAATATACTTACATATCTATATTATTGCTAATATATATTGTAATATATCTATATCATGGCTAAAGCACTTCTGGATGGATGCAAACTGCATTTCGTTGCCCTGTACCTGTGACATGTGCAATGACAATAAAGTTGAATTCTATTCTATTCTATTCTATTCTATTCTATTCTATTCTATAATTTGGATAAGAAACGGAAGGTTAGTTACCTTATATTCAATGTTCCCTTCTTCAGCCTGGAAATGTAGAGAAATGTAGGGATAAGGTTAGTTAACACATTAATGATATGAACAAAACTGTTCTAACTATAACATAGACCATGTAGTCAAAGGTATGTTGCCACCCTGGCAACAGTTTTTCAATTTTCAAATCCAGAAGAAAGTGTTCAACTCCCCAGAATGTTGGTAACAGCCGTCATTCATCACTGCCAGGATGAACTAAAACACTAGAAGTCACCACCCAGAGAGGTCACTGTGGGTGTGTTTCTCAACAGCAGGTATATAGCAGCAGAATTGTGTCTCAACTACTTGTTTACCTACAACATGCTGTTGTCAGTTTCAGAGTATAGGTCTTAGCATATGTATTGACTTAATATGTTTTCATGTTTGAAAGGTTTTCTTTGTATTTGTTTGTCATCTTATACAGTCAGAAAAACACATACATATATCTCTGAATCTGCAATTTGTCATATTTATATGCTGTATTCTACTTATTGGAGGGCAGATTACTTTTTATATACTCTTTATATCTTGGATCTTTCTCTGTATTAGACATACAGACAAAAACTAACAAACAAAATGATTTAACTACATCAATCTGCTTTTTTCAAGATTTAGTGGACAACCTCAAATTCTGCTTTTTCAACTTTTCAGGGCCTGACATTTTTTGGGCCATTTTCTTAGTTTCTCTTCGCACACTTTTCATTAATCTACTAATGTATGTATTCTGGATGTATTCATATATGTGTGTATGTATTCTCATTAAAATCTTGCTAATGTATTTATTCAAGTGAAGCATCAACTCTAAACAAACACTATTACTACAGTCAGGTTTCCGGATGTGCTGTTACATATCACTGTGTTAAGAAAACATACTTTTAGCTAAACATACTTATGTGGCCCCTCCTACTGCATGCCCTTTTCTGCCAACCGGATTTAATAATAATAATAATAATGGATTGCATTTATATAGCGCTTTTCGAGACCCTCAAAGCGCTTTACAATTCCACTAATCATTCACACACTGGTGGAGGCACAGCTGCCCTGGGGCAGACTGACAGAAGCGAGGCTGCCATATTGCGCCATCGGCCCCTCTGGCCATCACCAGTGGGCGGTAGGTGAAGTGTCTTGCCCAAGGACACAACAACCAAGACTGTCCGAGCCGGGGCTCGAACCAACAACCTTCCAATTACAAGACGAACTGCCAACTCTTGAGCCACGATCGCCCCCTGATTTAGTGAAATCCTCCTGCAATTTCAGTTTCCTCCGATAAATTACATTGTGATTAATCACAATCTAATGGATTGCTCAGGCCACTTCCTTTATTAAGTGGATTAGTATCTCAATTCGGGATACTAGTCAATTGCCTTTGCACTGCGTACTTCATTTTAATATGTTTTCTCAACGGTTTGCTATTCCATATATCTCCCACCATTCTTAACTTTGCTCCAGTCGAGCTAAAACGTATTTGACTATTATAAAAATGTAGAAAAAAAACACGGATTCTTTTGCTGAATTAGTATTGCTGTATTCTTCACTTCACTTGATGAGAATGCGTCAAAATCTCTGGCCTCTGCGTGTGGAATGAGTTTTCTTCAAACCAGACAGCGGTAAAATATTGTTGTGTAAAATCAAGGTCATATAAGAGTATTTTCCGTCATTTTATAGGTAGCTGTATGGTGTAAACAAAGTGTAGCCGCAAATAACCTGCGCTCGACTATGGTTTGCTACAGTATCACTAGCTAGTTAGCGGGCTGGAGGTCCCATAATCATGCCCAGGCTATAGAAGGGTAGCTACCTCCGGTGGTAAATACGGCGGTGGCGTTTTGTTCCTGTTGTTCTTTTTGTTCCTCCTTCTCTTTCCTCTTTTGCCTCTTCTCGTTCGCGACTTCTTCGACGTTATCCTATCATTATTACCCGAACCTGATCCCTGTCTGTCTCTGTTGTGTCCGACTGACACTGCACCACCTTCGGACAAATCCACCATCGCTAATCTTGGAGTGTCAGCTCCTAGCTTAGCTTGAAAGCGTAGTTTTCCGTGTAAGAGCAACTCACGGCAGTCAAGTAAAATGTAACACTGCTCGGCGTTGTAACATCACAGCGTATAAAACACACGGCCTGTGTGTGTCAAAACCTACAGTGAAGGATGCTCTATCCTCAGCATCCCCACAACAGTTGGCAAATCTACTCACGTTTCCGGCTGCAACTTTCAAAATATCTCAGTGGGCGTAACCGGAAACGAACCTAAACTTCAAAATAAATTCATTGTTTGTTTCATGTTATAGTGTAACTTGTGTACTTTAATTTATTGTATATTTTGAAAGCTTATCAGATAGTTGCTGGGGTAAAACAGTCCATAGCACTGGACAGAATTTTTTCCTTAAGTCCATTACTCTAATAAAGGTAAAAGAGATGATATATGAGCAGAATTCCAAAAGAGAAGCATGAAGGAAAAGAAATACTGTCATGGTCCTGGGTCGGTGACCCAGTGTTTTTGGTTGTTGTACTTTTTCTTTTGATATTGTTATGTATTATGCTGTTGTGTTTTGGTTTCCCAGGGTTTAGTTTGTGCTCTCTCTGTTTGGTGTCATCCCTGCCTGTGTATCTTCCTCCGTCTCCCTGTGCATTCTCCCCACGCTGTCCTCCCTGCGAGGTACCCTCACTCACGTTCAGGTTTTGTTGTTTAAGTTTTAGTTTCCCCAGTTTAGAGTGTTTTCAGTTCTGTTTCTCGCCACCCTTTCCTTTGTTTGGTACATCACTGTCGCAATAAAGCTCGCTCACTTCAGAAGCCACCATTGTTAATTCTCTGCGAGCAGTGAAGAACCAAAACTAGGACTTGCAAGTTTTGCCGTGCCCCAGTGGCCAGTGCGAAGTTGTGCTGCAGATCCCAGCATGAAAGCTGAGGGACCAGTCAGCCGGCAGAAAGGCCAGTTGATGCCTCGACGTGCGTTGGAACCGGCTTTGCCTGCACAGAGCGTTTCTGACAGGCTGGCGTTGCTTATGCATAAGAGAAAAGCAACAATACAGCGTGCTTCTCTGCTCCAAGACATCCGCGGTCCTTTCACACGGTAAGTATGTCTGTTATAGCCGTCGCTTCATAAATGGCTGTCTGTCAGCGCTAATTATTCAAACCCTGTTTAAAAGGCGACTCATTTGTTGTCCAAAAACATTTCCTCTAAATTTGCAAAGTTACTGATTTAAAAATATATATTTTCGATTTTTAGCTGGATGTCACACATATGCAACACATGATAGACTCTTGAGTATATTTAAATAGCAAAATTCACAATGGTATAACCATGTTAAACAAAAGATGCCCAAGTGTGCACCAATGCAGTTTAAATGCAAGCCTTTAAACTGTATGCTGATAAGTGCATGAAGTGTACCTTTACCTCTATAGCTGAAAAGACTGTATTCATAATTTGTGGATCTGCTGATTTGTTTTTAATGTAGCACTTTTTTTTCATGAACTGCAGATGATGAAATCCTCTTTATTTGAGAAAGTGTCCCTAAGCTATTGTTGTTCATGCTGACTGAGTTCCCTAGCTATATTAGGAGTTGGTGGGCATGTGTGTTGTTGTTCCTGGGTTTTTGTTTCCCTTTTCGAGGCACCGGTAGGCGGGGCGGTGCTTGATGGCATTCCGGTGTTGTGCCAAAGTAGGTATCCCCGACAGAGGCTGTATCCCAATTCAGGGTCTGCAGCCTTAAAGGCCGCATTTTAAGGCCGATTACGTCACCGCGACGCGACGAAGGCTGTCCCAATTCGAAGGCTGCTCGAAATGCGGCCTTCAAATGCGTCCTTCATGTCACTGAATTTTAAGGACGTGGCGGTGTAGACTTCGTGGCCCAACATATCCCAGAATGCATAGCGCGGCGGTGGGTGTGGATAATTTTGCCGAAAAAAAACGGCAGATGAGGGGCGCCCGAAGAGTAAACTTTGAGTAAGTACTGAATATTATGTCACTTATTTATGTGCAAATGTTTAATAACGAAGAACATGAAAACATTACTGTTGGCTGCAAAGTTATGTGACATTAGTGACGTTTGTACAAACTTGGTTTTAAAGTCTTTACTTTAAAATATACGCCGTTCAATAGCTGACCTTAATCTTACAGAGAATGATCAAAGCTCATGTAGAAACAAATGAACAAAAGATTTTCTCCTTCATTTCTGTCAAACAATGCTGTATGAAACGTATCCAGCTGTTAGTATCATGGTTGCTAGGCAACCTGGGCAGCGCAACGGAGGCTAGACCGTCCCATTTCACAAGCCTCGCACTTCCGGCCTTAGCGGTCTTTAAGTACGTGGCCCTTGAGGATCGTTGAGGCTGCGTACTTTAAGGCTGCAGACCCTGAATTGGGATACAGCCAGAATTTGTTTCCCCTGTGCTGGGAGCACGCAGGAAGTACTGATGTTTTCATTTTGTGAAAAAGTGAAAAATTAGTATCGTTACATTACCATTCAGTTTGAAGGTTACAACAGAAAATTATATATTTATTGCTCATGGGGTATCAGATGGGATTATTTTAATAAACCATTAACATTTTGGCTGATAACTATTTTTATTCTCTTGTAACATTACTATATAAAGAGCTAAATCCTCCAAAGTTTCAGGAGTAATGCGTCATAATAAGAAGTGTTTGTGAACAAAAAATCAGCAATGTGGGATACTCTTTGTCCGTGATTTACACAGGGCATACAAATTGTGGCAGGATCAGCCTGATATTATTTCTATCCCACTATAACTTCGTTGTATAAAGAGCTGACATCTCAAAAATGTCAGGAGTAGTTAGTCATTATAAGAAGTGTTTGTAAACTAAAAATCAACAATGTGGGATACTGTTTGTCTGTGATTTGGACAGTCCAGCGTGTGCTCCCTACGCAGGGGAAACAAAGGCTGTGTCCCAATTCAGGGTTTGCACGCTTGAAGTACGCGCACTACGCGCACTACGCGTACCACGTACGGTGCGTACTATAAGTACGAGAAGTGCGAAAGTGAGAGGCTTGTGAAATGGGACGGTCTAGCCTTCGTAGCGCTGTTCAGGTTGCCTAGCAACCATGATACTAACCACGAGAAACGTTACATACAGCTTTGTGTGACAGAAATGAAGGAGAAAAATGTTTTGTTGGTCATTCATTATTGTCATGACATCACTTTGATTAGTTGAGTATCTGAGGCTGAGACCACAGGACTGTAAAACATGATTGTTGGGCTTCATTTCTGTACCGAACAGTTATTTCAAGATTAGTTAGTAAATAACAATTAGCTAATGTTGTTCATGAGTCTAAAATCATCTCACTGTGGTAATGTAAATATAATATGGCCAATATTATAGTATCGTCAGATTATTATGATATGTGTATATATATATATATATATTTGTCAAGGCTTTACAACCAAGTTAACGCTGAAAGTACAGACATCACTAATGTCACACACGTTTGCCGACATGTGGCCAACAGTAATGTTTTAATGTTCTTCGTTATTAAACATTCGCACATAAATAAGTGACGTCATATTCAGTACTTACTTTTGACAGTTCACTCTTCTTCTGCCGTATTTTGCGGCAAAATTATCCACACCCACCGCCGCGCTATGAATTGTGGGATATATGGGACCACGAAGCGTGCACCGGACCACGCTTGATATTTGGGGAAATCGACGGCGCATTTGGAGTATGCATTTGAAGTACACTTTGAATTGGGACAGCCTGTCTCGCCGCCTGCTCGCCTGCCTGTTTCTTTGTGTGCTGGCCCTCTTTGGATCTGTGACAGAGACTTACCTCGCGCCGGCCTGTGACCACTGCCATACCTGTATTTCAGTGTTTCAAGTAAGCTCTCCAACTCTCCCCATCCGCCTCAGTTTTACTCTCGACTCTCGACGTTATGCCCTAACTCTGTTTTGTCCCTCGTCCTCAGGTAGCTCCGGTGTGCCATCTATCCTCCCGCATACCTCGGCTCCGTCTCTGTCTCCTCGCACATTTTCCCGGCCACTGTATATAGCTCCTTCCCTTGTAAATATTCCCCTATCACTGTAAAAACAATCTGCTTCACCGCGATCCTGTGCCCGTGTGTGTTTCTGCCACTAAATCCACCCGTTTAAATTCCCCTAACAGAATACTCCGACCACTCTTATGGATTCGGCAGAACGCACAGATCCCGCTTCCGGCGACTTACTCCAGAAATACGAGAAGTCTTTGTCGAGCTCAACTCGGCAGTTTAAGGAATCCGAGCAATGGGCTGGTCGGGTTAATGAGACCCTGACAGCCATACAAGAGACTCTAGCCCGGTTAGTTCCTCCAACTGTTCCTAGTGTGCCGCCCCCCCCCCCCACCCGTACCGCCCGTTCCTCAGAGTTCGGGCTCTGTTTGTGACCGCCCTCCTCCAGCTCTGGTGCCTTTCACGGGAGAGCATGAGCCGTTGTGGGGGCTTTTTGATTCAGGTTTCCCTGCTTTTTCAGCGGTTTCCCCAAGCGTTTTCTGATGATGCCTCTAAGATTTCACATTTTATCGGTGCCCTCCTGATCGTGCTTTGAACTGGGCCGAATCTTATCTCGCTCTCCATCCCCTAGAGACTGTCAAGTATGTACAGTTTGTTCGGGATTTTAAGGCTGTGTTTCATCATCCCCTGCACTCTGATGAGGCCATGCGACAGCTGCACGGGCTCCGACAAGGGAGCCAGTCAGTGGCGGAGTTCTCTATTGATTTCCGGGTTAAAGCCGCTGAGACGGGGTGGGGTGATGATGTGCTACGCGGGGCTTTCATCGTTGGGTTAAACGATCGTATGAAAGATGAGCACGCCACTCGCGACGAACCCGAGAGTTTTGAGGCTCTCGTTAACCTGGCCATTCGAATCGACAATCGCCTTCGCGAGCGTGCGGAAGAGAGGGGAAGCCGGTTGGGAGAGTACGCTGCGGTGCGCGCGGTCTCCTGTCCTCCTCCTCCCGGTCCGGCCCGCGCATGGTCTCCTCCAGCAGACACTACTGAGGAACCGATGCAGCTGGGTTGTACGCGGCTTACTCCGGAGGAACGTCGGAGGAGGTTTGAGGGGCGGTTGTGTTTGTATTGTGGCCAGTCGGGCCATTTTGTGTCCGCCTGCCCGTTGCGGTCAAAAGGTGGCGCCCACCAGTAACTGTGGGGGTACTGGTGGGTGGCACTTCCTCTCTCTCCTGAGTCCCCCGCATGCAGCTCCCTGCTATCGTGAATACCGCGCCTGGTACTTTCTCCACTACTGCACTTTTGGATTCTGGTGCTGAGCAGAACCTTATTGACTGTGGCCTCACGCGTCGTCTCGGCATTAAGACGCGGCCCCTGCAGGTCCCCATCTCCGTTGCAGCTCTCAATGGACAGTCACTGCCCTCTGTCACTCACAAGACAGAACCTGTTTCATTGATTCTTTCTGGTAATCATCGCGAGCTTCTTCGGTTTTTTGTTTTTTCCTCCCCTGAGTCTCCCATCGTTTTAGGTTCGAGCATCATAATCCTTACGTTAATTGGTCCACCCGTCGCATTGAGAGTTGGAGTAGCCACTGCCTGTCTCACTGTTTACAGTCTGCTCTTCCGCCTTCGCCTGTCTGCTCATCTAAGCTGGCACCTGACGGGTTGGATCTCTCGTCTGTACCTGAGCAGTATCATGATCTGGGGGCAGTTTTCAGTAAACACTGCGCGCTCTCGCTTCCCCCCTATCGTCCTTACGATTGTAGCATTGAACTGTTGCCTGGAGCTCCGCTGCCCACCAGCTGTGCAACCTCTCTGGTCCGGAGAAGGCGGCCATGGAGAGGTATATCATGGAGTGACTGGAGGCGGGCTTGATCCGTCCGTCGTCTTCGCCGTTGGCGGCGGGTTTTTTCTTTGTGGACAAGAAAGATGGATCTCTCCGGCCCTGCATTGATTTTCGGGGTCTTAATGACATAACTGTGAAGAATAAATACCCCCTTCCTCTGATCTCTTCTGTTTTTGAACCCCTACAGGACGCGGTCATTTTCACGAAGCTGGACCTTCGCAATGCGTACCACCTGGTGCGCATACGCCAGGGAGACGAATGGAAGACGGCCTTCAACACGCTGCGAGGACATTATGAATACCTGGTAATGCCTTTCGGTCTGACAAATGCGCCGGCGGTGTTTCAGGCGTTGATTAATGATGTGCTAAGGGACTTTTTGAATCGGTGTGTGTTTGTCTACTTGGATGATATTCTCATTTTTGACTTTGAGGAACATGTTCAGCAGGTGCGCAGCATTTTGCAGCAGCTTCTGGAAAACAAGCTTTTTGTGAAAGCGGAAAAGTGTGAGTTTCATGCTAGTTCTGTGCCGTTCCTGGGCTATGTACTTGCTAAGGGGCAGGTTAGGCCCGATCCTGGTAAAATCAGAGCTATCGCTGACTGGCCGACTCCCCCCACACGCAAACACTTGCAGAGGTTTCTGGGGTTTGCTAATTTTTATCGCCGGTTCACTAAAAACTACAGTCAGATCACTCTTCTGCTTACTCGTCCCCGGCTCGAGTTTTCAGTTGGTCGCCTGAGGCCGAGCGGGCGTTTACCCGGTTGAAGGAGTTGTTTTGCTCCGCGCCCATTCTCGCCCACCCCGATAGTTCTAGACAGTTTGTTGTGGAGGTGGATGCTTCTGATGCGGGTGCGGGAGCCGTGTTGTCGCAGCGCTCACCCGACGATGGCTGCCTCCATCCATGCGCGTTTTTTTTCGCTGCGGTTTTCTCCAGCTGAGCGGAACTATGACGTGGGTAACCGCAAGCTGCTGGCGGTTAAGCTGGCTCTGGAAGAATGGCCTCACTGGTTAGAGGGGGCGGAACAGCCGTTTGTGATTTGGACTGACCATAAAAATTTCTCCTACATTCGGAGTGCGAAGCGGCTCAACTCCAGGCAGGCCAGGTGGCAGCTGTTTTTTAGCCGGTTTAATTTTACTATCTCTTTCCGACCGGGTTCCCGCAACACTAAGCCTGACGCCTTGTCCCGTCAATTCTCTCCCAAATCTGAGTCTACAGGGCCGGCCACTATCATCCCCTCGTCCTGCGTGGTGGGGGCCGTGACGTGGGAAATCGAGAGCCTGGTGCGCCGTGCGCAGCTGCAGGAACCGGATCCCGGTTCAGGCCCACCTAGCAAGCTGTTTGTCCCGTCGGCCGTGCGCGCGCGCGTCCTGCACTGGGTACACGCTTCTCGATTCGCCTGTCACCCCGGCGTGCGTCGTACGGTTTCCCTGTTAAGGCGCTCCTTTTGGTGGCCCACTTTGGCGAGTGATGCCCGCGAATATGTGCTGGCCTGCGACACCTGTGCGCGCAATAAGAGCCGTCACCTGGCGCCTCCCGGGCTGCTACACCCCCTGCCTGTCCCGGGTCGGCCCTGGTCGCATATTGCGGTGGACTTTGTTACCGGGTTGCCGCGTTCCTCTAACCACTCGGTTATCTTCACCATTGTCGACAGGTTCTTCAAGGCGGCTCATGTCCCTCTATCTAAGCTCCCTTCTGCCCTCGAAACTGCTCGCTTGCTCGTTGATCACGTTTTTCGGTTACATGGGATTTGTATAAAAGGCCCCAAAGTTCATAGGATAGTTTTACTGGTGTTTATAAGTTCATGTAATAGCCAGTCTTCTGTCAGTTTGGACCAGCCCACCTTCTAGTGACATCATCCGGTTAGTAAGGTGGGCAGTTTAATGTCGGATGAGCAGTGTTGGTCCGGAGGGGGTGCACTGATTCCTGGGGAATGTTAGGTGTGCGTAAATGACAAGTAAGTAGTGACCTGTGTTGTATTTTGCCTTTGTTTGTGTCAGTACTGTAGTATGTTACCTTTAGGAGCTAATGTAGTCCGTAGTTGGAGCGGTAGGCCACGCATGCAACGCGTGAGTTCACCCTCATTTCATATGCTAATTTATGTTGTTAGCTTACCCCGGTTTATCTTTGTTGACGCATGTACGGTCGCTCATATGTCCATAATGTCATTCCTGTGTTATCAGACCTTCTCTGTATGTTGTATGTGATGCTTGTGATTGTTTACTTTGAAGTAGCGGAGCTTGTAGCGAACAATTAGGTACGTGGATTAATAAAATAGCGAACGTAGTTTGACCGGAAGTATAGCGTCCCGCTTCCCCTTCACAATAAGAGCATTATAGCGGATTATAATGGGGGCGCTTTTATTTTGTACAACTACCGGAAGTAGTTCCTGTGTACTGACGGTTGCTTAACCTCGAACTAATGCTATTTAGTTGCATAGTGTGAGCAGTTTGAAGTGTATTATATTTTTCTGATCTTTATATGTGATTATGTTAACTATGTTGTATTATGTTTATATTTGAGTATTTGACTTGTCTATTCTCTTTAATTATCGTTATTTCCCTTATTTCCTTTGTAGGAAACCACACACACACACACTTATGTACACCCGCTGTGTTTACAGCCCCAGAAATTGAGTGGTGACAATAAAGTGCCTCAAACGGAACCTCAAGCTCCCTCCTTCTTTCATACTCTGGGACAATTTGGCCTTAAGTGGTGTTCTGGCCGACACACCGGGGTGACCGTAGTGCTCAAAGACTGAATCAGTGCCACAGCCGTGCCTATCTTTGATATCTCCACTACAGGATTCCTTTGGACATTGTGTCTGACAAAGGGCCTCAGTTTGTTTCTCGGGTGTGGAAGGCTTTTTGTGCTGCTTTGGCGGTGGGGGTGAGCCTTTCCTCGGGCTATCACCCACAATCTAATGGACAGACTGAAAGGGCTAATCAGCAGCTGGAGTCCGCTCTGCGCTGTGTGGCCTCCTCTGACCCCGCTTCCTGGAGTAGTCATCTTGCCTGGATTGAATATGCTTATAACTCCCTCACCTCTTGGATATCAGCCGCCGCTGTTTCCTTCTCAGGAGGCGGAGATTGCAGTCCCGGCGGTGCAGGACCATTTACGTCGCAGTCGGCGGATCTGGCGCCAGGCTAAGGCAGTGCTGCTCCATGCTGCTGATCGGAGGAGGACGCCTGCACCTCTCTCTCTCTCTCTCTATATATATATATATATATGTATATATATATATATATATACAACTTTTCATAGAAGACTCACATACACATATCCCCGTGTTGGGAAAACAGGTTTTGTCTTCTATCAAAAGTTTATGAAGTTGTACAAAAACGCTTTATTTCGTCAAGACAGTGCGTTTTTCGCTATTACATGCATTTGAATAGTTATCATTGATTGAAATTCATTCAGAAATGTTTAACGAATGAGCTGTCACAACTTTCAAGTACAAACTGAACTGGAATGACTGATTGTTCGCTTTATACTTTCAAATAAAGTTCGAAACCCCCCCCCCCCAAAAAAAAACATGCATTTGAATGGGGAACTCTCCCGAAACAAAGTATAGGTTTTCTTTATGTGAATAACTTGAAAATCTTAGCTCAAACAGCTGCAAAACCTGCCCAGCACGGGGATATTGAATTCTATAAGATAAAGCCATAAATATGTCTGTCTGAGTCTTCTATCAAAAGTTACAGCTATTTATATGAAGTTGGACAAAAACGCTTTATTTCGTCAAGACAGTGCGTTTCTTACGATTACATGCATTTGAATGGAGTTCTCGCACGAAACAAAGAATAGGTTTTCATTATGTGAATAACTTGAAAATCTTAGCTCAAACAGCTGCAAAACATGTTTGCCCAGCACGGGGATGTTGAATTCTATAAGATAAAGCCATAAATATGTGTGTCTGAGTCTTCTATCAAAAGTTTCAGCTATCTTTATGAAATACTTTATGTCGTCAAGACAGTGCACTTCTTAAGATTACATGCATTTGAATGGAGTTCTCGCATGAAACAAAGTATAGGTTTTCATCTTGTGAATAACTTGAAAATCTTAGCCCAAACAGCCTTAACACCTGTTTGCTCAACACGGGGATATTGAATTCTATAAGATAAAGCCATAAATATGTGTGTCTGAGTCTTCTATAGGGCTTTGGAGTTGATGTCACGCCGCAATGTATTGTGGGAGCGCAGCGCCATCTTTCTGGGCCACGAATCTAACACGTTGTGTTGGAAGGACGGTTGCTAGAAACATGCTTAAAAGCAGTTTAAAAGAAAAAGGACGTTACAGAGACAGATTGCATCCGGATGCAAAGAGATAGTACTTGCAGAAAATAGTGTGCATTGGAAACGTGGACCCGTATGAAATACGGCCGTGGAGTAGAAACCCTGAAGACCTACTGCTATTGACTTAGCCTGATATATTTTCGTACATTGTCTGTGGAGTCAGCGCATACAAGGTGAACCAGTTTCGCAATTACAAATCTCTGGAGGGACACATCCAGTTCACCAAAGATTGGGTACAAGATTTGTGAGTACGTCGTCATTCAAACAAAGGTAAGTCAGCTCGAGTACTGTGAGTAAAATGCGTTTGATTTTCCCCAAAACATTCGAATTAGTGCAAGCATAAATTCAATCATGAGGGGGAAATTATAGTTTGAACATGTGGAGGCTCTGTTACAGGGATAACATAGTGAGTTCAATGCATTGATGTGACACTGTCCTGAAGGATTTAGTTATTTTGTGTGGTTAAAGAAATTGCAATGATTTATTAATGTTTATTATAAATAATCCTAATTATATATCTTGCTTCTGTGTTTGTGTCCTGTGTCACTAAAAAATACATTTTATTTTAGTGTTATACATTGATTAATGACCTGCAGAATCTCCTTATCATATTAGGTGTTCAAAATTGTCACTTAACGTCGAACTTTATGCTTTCTCCATCTTGAAAGTGATTACATCCTTGCATTACATACTTTAGGTTTGTGAAGAGAAAATTGTTAGAAGGCAAAGAAACTTAAACTCAGATATCTATTTACATGTACATATACATGGGCGATCCTCCGTCACGGTCCGATCTGCTCTGCACCAACTGTGTGCAGAACAGATGTGACCCAGAGGAAAACCGCCCAGGGCTCTTAGCACACTCTTTATTTATACTTCAAGCAAGTTTCCACAGCAGTAGGAGTGGCATGTATGGAACTGCCTTAAAAGGAGAGACCTTTAGCTTGTCTGTTGAAACAGGAGGTAGCTTGGTATGTATAGATCTCAAAACATGTCCATAAAAGGAGAGAGAGAGAGAGAGAGAGACCGTTAACTTGTCTGTTAACACAGGAGGTAGTATCGTATGTCACCGCATTCCTCTACACATCTGGTTCCACTTTCCTTTCCTGTGGTAGTTCTAATTCACAAGTTCTTCTTACTTTAATGAAGCTACAACTAAACATAACACAAAACTAAAAATCTTTCATCATTCCCTCCTGTTTGTAGCTTCATTAAAAAGATACATCAATGTGTTTCAGACACAGACCCTACATTTTGAGTGCTTTCGGTCTGGTCGTCATAAAATGTGTATCATTCAAACATAATCATTCATCACATTAGTTTCATACTCATCGTCTTCTCCTTCTTCCTCGTCTGGCACAGTAACATATGCAACAAGAGATTAGGATATCATTCTTGATACCATTCCTCTTACACAGGGGATAATGCATGTAGTAAAGATACAAAACATGATAAGTATTAGGCCAATAAACATCAAAACCTTAAACATCAGTGTTCTCCATGAGCCGCTCATAAGCCAATCCCACCAATTACTTTGTGAATTTGCCCAATCGGTTACCTGTGCCTGTTGAACGTTTCTAAGTAATTGTAGAGCATTTGTCATATTATCAGAATGCACATTGTCTGGAATATATGTACAACAAGTTATATTAAACAAAACACACAGTCCGCCCTTTTCTGCCAAGATCATGTCCAGGGCAACTCGGTGTTGCATAACAGTTATTCTTATGGCATCAATTTCCTGATTTTGCTCTTTGTTGATGCTGGTCGATGCATTTAAAAACAGCCCAAAACTATAGTCCAATAGTCAGGAAGTCGCTGTGGTTTAGGACAATTCCTAAATATTGATAACCTAGACTGGCAAAGCTTGCTGCGCATGTCACTTGAGTCATGTTCATAGGTCTGCCATATAATGTAGCATGCTGTGTTGTAGCAGGCATGTGTGAGCATATATAACAATCTTTGCCTTCTGTGCGATTATATATTATCTATACCAGGCGTTGTTCATCCAGGGGTGGATGTAGTCCTGTGTCACTTCAGTCAGGTGTGAGTTGTCATATGTCCATGCTCTTCTATGCAAGTTGGCTTCTTGATCCTTTAAGTGCATCAGGGTCCATGCTGTAAGCAGCAGGGCCAAGGTGGTAAACAGAATAATCTTCATGATGACCAGACACACCGATTTACTCTGGTGAGTAGACTACAGGCGAGAAGTAGAAGGCGGGATATACCCAATCAGCCCTCCCTTCACCTGTAGATCACCAAAGAGTCGGGGTGGTGGTGTCTTTAGGTTGTGCTGTCACTCACTTCCACTTTTTGCAATGGCTCTGGTGGATCCAAGAGGGCCTCTCAGCGATTTTGCAAGCTGTTGGCGTCGTTAGGAGTACTTGTATAAGGACCCAATCGCCTGGTTTTAATCTGCAAGAGACTTGAGAAGCGTCGCACGGCAGTTCAAAACAATATCCCTATTTTCTACTAAAGTTGTCTTTCTAACAGATTTATCTATTGGTTCACTTGCATCAATTCATGCATCTTTTCACTGAGGTCTGATTCAAACTATCTTACTTCTGATTCTTTCCAAAAATAATTTCACATGTAACAATTTATATATGTGTGTTTTCTATTTTTATTTACCTCTTTGTTGTGATCTGGTGGACATCTCTAAACACCATCATGAGTTCAGGCTTCAATTTCAACCCAATTATACTCCTCTGGGCTTCACCTTCCCACTGGCCCCTGTACCCTTCTCAAAGTGTCCTTTGTTGTCTTAAATCTCCAGCAAACACAATCTGTTTCTTCTCTGTTTCTTTTCAGTATTTTCCTTTTAGATTAAGTCCCAGCCAGGCAAAATATCACATTCAGTGCCTTTAAACAGTCATGTCACACTGTTCTTACCAGCCTGCTGTTAATTCTTCAATTCCACGATATTCTGTTGGTCTTCATCAGGAGATTGACTGTCCTTTGAGCTTCTTTTCAGGATCGGGACAAGTGGGAGGTCAAGCTGTAAAATTTTAAGCCAAACTTTGGCCTGTTTTCTCCCAATTATGTTAATCTATGGTTTTGCTGCTATGCTCAAAATTCTAGGTTGAGAAAAGTCCACCTTTATTTATTTGTGACCTATATTGACACACTAAACCATACCATTAATATCATTTTCATTTCTTTTCTTAAAGCCTCCATTTGCTTCATCTGGCTAGAGTCTGTCTCTCCTGTTTTTCTCTCTGGGTGCTCACTCACTCTATGGGCATGCAAAGTTCCTGTCACACACACACTTCCTGTTACTCTCTTTTGTGTTTCTACAGGCTAATCAAACTCATTTTGTATTTACAGTCTACAAACCCTCTGTAATTCTACTAACTTATAATCTAAAATGTAACGTCATTCACACAATAATTTCATAATCCTCTCACACACACTGCCTTTTAAATAAACTAAACTCTTTGCATTTTTATCTATTTCAGGCATTTTCTGAGTCTCGGCTTTATGGTGCTGTTAGTTCTCTCTACTAACCCTGCACTCCATAGATGATAAGCACAATGATTTCTTATGCTGAATCCTAGTGCTTCAGAGACCTTACTGATCACATCATTGACAAAATGTGTCCCATTGTCTGATCTTATCAGAGAAGGGATACCATATGTTGGAATAAAATGATTACATAAACATTTTGCAATGGAGATTGCCTCTGCTTTCACTGGATATATCTCTGGTCAGTTTGAAAACACATCTATGATCACTAAGGCATATTTTAATCCTTGACATTCATTCAATTCAATAAAATCCATGTGGATGGTGTGGAGAACTGGCCTCTCTTAGGTCTTAAGTTTCCTTGTGAGTTGTGTTTTTGACAGAATAGGCATGTTCTTACAAATTTTTCGCTGAAGTTTCAAAATTTATAGTGTAAAAGTGTGTATTGTTTATCTATACTATATTTCCCTCCTGTTGACACATGTATTACTTCATGTGTCACTACAGCCGCTGTCCTGTGTAACGACTCTGGTAATATTGGTTTTCCATCACAGACCATTAAGTCATCTTTCAGTTGTGCTCCACATTTCAGCCACTTGTTCTGTTCAGTGATTGTTGCAGCTTTTTGTTTGGCTCTTAGTACGTCAAATGGTATTTGTGTACAATGTTCGGATGTTAGAAGCATTATCGTTTGTTATGCAGCCTGCTTTGCTGTTTGATCTGCAAAATTATTTCCTTTTGTGACAATAAAATTGTCTTTTTGATGTGCTGCACATTTACAAAGTGCCAATTGTTTTGGCAAGCTAATCACTTCCAATAAGATTTTTAATAAGCTGCCGTGTTGCACGGGGTTATCCGTAGAGGTGACCATACCTCTGTTATGCCAAATTTTTGCAAAGTGGTGCACTGCTGAAAAAACAAACTGGCTGTCAGTGTATATATTTATATTTTGGCCTGCGTGCAATTCATATGCACGTATGACTACATACGTGCAGCTGACTCTTTTACTGCCTCTGCTGCGGCTACACAGGCTTGCATATGCAGGCAGGCCTGACGCTACAGAGTCTAATTTACACGAGTCTAAGTTTCACCAAGAATGTTAACAGGCGTTATTTTTCTCCAAATGCCTGTGTTATCACAGCTTTCATATAACCTGCTCCTCTATCTACACGTAAGTAGAAAGGCTTATCATAGTCAGGCAGTGCTAAAACTGTATCTGCCTGTAATGCCTATTTTTAAATAACTGAATGTTTCTTCTTTCTTCTCTATAGATGCAACATTACATTTTCACTTAATGCATTTTTAGATAATTTCTAGTTTTTCAAAGAATTCACCCATCTCACACATCTTACATATTTCAAACTTTGAAGTTAGGGTTTTTTATATATATATATATATATATATATTTTTTTTTAAACTTTGAATTGCTCACAGTTCTAAAACTAGGCATTTGTAAATCATATGCCTAATCACTATGTGTCACTGTGATCCACAAGTATGGTCACAAATTCGTTTCCAAATCAACAAAATAAAATAATCAAACAAAACAGGAAACATACATGAGTCAGGACACAAAAAGAAAAAATGCTGCTACTGAAACAGAGCAGAAGTGTGAGGGAAAAACTGAGCTCACAGACAGCTGCATGTGTTGGCTTTTAATAGCATGCAGCCTCTGCTCTAAAAACAAATAAATAAAAATAAAAGAAAATGTGTAACATGCTCATCAACTTAGCGGTGTCCACATATTTAATTCAGCTTCTCAATCCTGTAGGTTTAGCTGTTGTCTACAGGGTTTGGCTTATTAGTTGTTATTATAGGTGTGCTCTATATCTCAGTAATGTTTTATCCAGGATAAATGACAGGTTTTCAAGCAGGTCAAGTGCCTCTATGCACTTAATTAGTTTAGATAGTTTCTTTATTTTCTTCATCTCATATGTCATTATACTGAGTCTGAGCAAACCTTAAGCTTGATGCAGATTACTTCATAACAATCATCCACCTCACATCATAACTGACTAGTTTGCTTCTTCATATTAATATTATATCATTATTAATATTATCATCTTTTTCTTTCTATATAATAACAATAGTATATTACAATATTTTATTAGTGTATACCACTATACTACTACTGAGCCAATTTAATAGTTAGGATCATCTTACTCAGCAAACAGATAATTTAGAATTCATCCAATCTGTACAAATTTGCTTTTTCTCTGAACAGGTTTGTGCCTACTTTTTTAGACTGGTCTTCTGTTTGTCTCATCTCAGATCCAACCTTCAGTCACATTCATTCTCTCTGTTGCGTGACGAACCAAGCAGTTTATTATTATATATTTTATATTTTATTTTGTATCCATCAAGGGCTTCGGGTGATCTGCAGTTTCACCCTTTCCCAAGCTGGAGACATTTACCTTTTCACACACTTTCCTTTGCTGAACAATGACACAGCCTTAATGTACCTTGTGCATCTCTCTATTTTATTTAAAAGGTTTTCGTGTGAATTATTTCCTTTTATTCATTTTATACATTCTGGGCATGGTCGTCATGCCAACTATGTTTCATTGTTAATATCAGCTTACAGGTTGTTATCCTTCCTATTATTAGTTTCAATACGTTAAAAATAAGTTCTAATGTAATTTTGTCTTTATTTATTTTATTTTTGTACTTCTTATATTTATATCTATTCGGTGGGGTCTGTTTCCAACCTTTTTAAACTACTTTAAACTATTTTGATCTCTGGTTTTCACTTAATAAGGGTTTTGTCAGTCACTGCACTGTAGTGTGACCTGATGCTGATTTTACTATTAAAGTATCTTCTGAGAATTGTACTTCCTGTGGTTTTCTGTTCAAAACGGTTTTACATACTCCTGTATCACATAACATCTGCACTGGTTTGCCATTAACATATACTGTCAGCGTAAGTTTGCCTTTTACTTCAGACACTAATTGATAGACATTAAATACTTCTGCGTCACTTTTGTCATTTTCATTTGGCTTTTTCTCATTTAGTCATTCATTTGAATATTGCCGTTTGTCTGTTTTATGTCTGCAATCTCTGGCGAAATGCTCTTCCTTGCCACAATTCCAGCACGTATTATCTCTTTCTTCACTTCTTTCGCGTAAGTCTGTCTGTCCTACATATCTCTGGCCCTTTCCTCTAAATCCTCCTCTGTCCCTGTCTGTTACCTCTCCACCTTCTCCACCTTCCCCTGCGGGATGGCCGTATCTGGGGTTTAGTACTGCTATCATGGGAAAAATGCCGGGAGGACCAGGTGGATCAACATCACCTCCCATATCTCTTCCGTAGCGATCTTTTCCTTTTTTTTTTTTTTTTTTTTTTTTGTGGATTTTCACCTAGTGCTATTTTATCTAACATGTTTTGTGCCTCTGCATAAGGACCAGGTTGAGGTCTGAACGGATCACAGGATTGTTTAAGGGGGGTCGCAGCAGCGGAAGTGGGGGCTGGTTTCACAGCAGCAAAAGTGGGGGTCGGCCTCGCAGCAGCGAGTGGAGCATATGGTGGGGGGTCTAATACCTCTGCCTTTTCTTTCTTCTTTTCTTGTTTCTTTTGTTTATTCTCACATCGTCTATCTGCCTCTCTCTTCCATGCTTGGAAATATTCTAATTCTTACGTGCGTTTTCCTTCTTTCTTTCTTTATTTTGTCTCTCCTATTTCTTTCAGTAATGCTTCTTTAAGTTGTATTAATGCAGATGGGCTACATTCTCATTTAGTCTTTTTAGGATTTCTCCATCTTTGCACACTGATTTGTCCGGCGCCTGGACACTTTTTTCCTAACCACTGTTCGTCAACAGTAAACTTAGTGGGCTGATTACCCATTAAAACAGAACTGCAGAGCCTTCTCTGGTATTAGACTTAAAGAGTGGTTACTGACTACGCCCTTCTACTCCACTCTAATTAGTGGAGCGGTGTCAGTTTTGTGAGGCGGAACTCAACCGTTCTCTTTTGTCACCAGTACTTCAGCTACTGACAGGAAATAAAATGACAATAACAATGAGAGTGATTCAGCAGCGTATTTGTGCTGTTTAAATCAATTCACTCTCAACACACAGAAAACACAAACATTTAAACAGACATTTCACACAATCGCGCAGACCTTTTCGGCAGGTCCTAAAGCTTTTATTTTGAAAATCCTTTCGGCGGATCAGTCCAACGCTTTTATTTTGAAAATCCGTTCGGTGGATTGCCCCAACACTTTTATTTTGAAAATCCGTTCGGTGGATCACCCCAACGCTTTTATTTTGAAAATCCGTTCGGTGGATCACCCCAACGCTTTTACAAATCCGTGCAGTGGATTAGACTAATTACACCCTTTCGGCGGGTGAGACCAAAGTTCGTTTTACGCGAGTGTAAATGAGTGACTTCCAAGATTCTCTGGCTATGTTGAAAGTCAGCCACTGGATCCCAGCGTCGTGGACCACTTGATAAAACACTGGCCAGGAATCGAATTTTAGCGTCCCTGGACTTTTTCACTCCTACCTAGAGGACAGATTTCAGTGCAGCTTTCCACAACGGCAGGACACAGCGGCCGATGCTTCCTCTCCGGCTCGAAGGACCAAGAAAATGTGAAGAGAAAAGTTATTAGAAAGGCAAATGAAGTCACACTCAGATATCTAATTTTTACATGCGCATGGGCGGTCAGTCCGATCTGCTCTGCTGTCAAAGTGCGCACAACAGATGTGACAGAAAAACCGCCCAGGGCTCTCAGCGCATTCTTTATTTATACTCCAAGTGAGCTTTCAAGGAAGTAGGAGTGGTATGTTCAGTATACAAAAACGTTTCCATAATAGGAGAAACCTTTAGCTTGTCTGTTGAAATAGGAGATAGCTTGGTATGTATAGAAACTTAAACATTTCCTTAAAAGGAGAGTGAGAGAGGGGGGTGACCGTTAACTCAGGATGTAGTATGTATGTCACCGCATTCCTCTACACATCTGGTTCCACTTTCCTTTCCTGTGGTGGTTCCAACTCACAAGCTCTCCTATCTTAAATGAAGCTACAACTAAACAATAATCACAAAACTAAAAAATCTCTTATCAATCCACAAACACAAGCTGAAAGTGAGTGAATGCTACTCGGTTTGCAGTCCTGAATATCACGGCACAAGCAGGATTCACTGCACTGTTAATGTTAGCTATGTTATATTGCTGCCTCTTTTCGGTGGTGTCGAGCCAAACGGACTTTAACGTGTGTTTGAACGAGCTGACGGTTTCACTCGTTAAGCTGAAAGAAAGATGCTTTAATCACAGGAGTCACACATGTGTCCACTGTACCATCTGGGAACTCTTCTTGTTTAGCACTCGTAATAACACAAACACTAAATCCTCCTTCTCTTGAGCTGTTTTGTAGCAGTGTATACACCTGAGACTGTCACCTGTCTGTCCTGCACTCTCTCTTTTTTCTTTCTCTCTGATTGTGTAATAAAAGTATGAACATGTATTTATAAGTTACACTTATGTTTGAATCCTGCAGCTTATCACACATTTGATTTCCATGTGTGACAACTGCAGGTGTCCAGAATGAGGACAGACTGAGGGACCAACTGCTGCACATCATCTGTGAGGCTTTGCACCCCTGATGATCCACCAGGACAAACACAGCAGTGTGTGAGGAAGAGGAGGAGGAAGAGCCAGCAGCAGCTGACAGATGGAGAGTGTTAGAGTAAATTGTTAAATGTTGTCATTTTTATGCTTACCATCTTTACATTGTTTTAACACTGTGATGAAAGGAATTCTTTTGTCCCCCTCCCCAGATTCTCGAGGTTCTGGGTGGGGGCTGTAGTGTTTTATTGCAGATACGTCCTATCTGGAAGATCTGTTTCTTGTGATGTTGCTTCCTGCGTTTATGACCTTTTTGGTCAGCAGGAGGTCACACACACACATTCTCACATGCATACAGATGTTCACACATATACATACAGTGCCTTGTCTTAGAACCATGTGGGCGTTGCTTTTGCTTTGATGTGTATTGTGTGAACTGTTTTCCCAATAAAAGGCAGCGAGAGGAGGCCGTCGTTGGGGTCATTTTTGTGGTAGATACCAACGAGGCCTCCCTTGCAAGTAAATCGATCGATTGCTGACTGTCTTGTTTTCTTCATGATGAATAAGTCTCTAAACCAGCGGGGCTTGTGGAAACACAGACCCAACAGAGAGAATAGACAGACTGTTCCCTGTTTGTGAAGGACTGCTAGAAAAGTTTAAAATAACTAATTGTCTGTCCTGAATCAGTCTTATTAAGTAATGTTCAAATAATTTTATCATTACAGTGTTTTCAGTGTGGGAGAAAGTACTCAGGGCCTTCAAGTTAAACACTATGAAAGGCAGAAACAAGTTTAGTATTCAGAAACCTAAAGTATGTATCAGCAGCAGAATGGACCTAAAAATAAATGTTTGTTTCAGTTCAGTGAAGCTTTGAGTATTTTGGATTAGTAGTACTGCTGTGTTTGTTGCATCATATTGCTGTAATTGTTTATATGTTTTATATATTCTGAGGTAAGTTGATCTATAGTGTTACATCATATTCTATAAGGATGTTATGTGTTTGTATACTTTCTGCCCAGTTTGACCCATTTAGCAGAAGTCAGCCTGTTTAAGGCTCTGATATCTGTTCTGTATGACTTAAAGCAGCTATGACATTCTCACCCAATAAAGGAATATTTAATATATCAGTCTACTCTTCAAGTAAGATGACTTTAGTCTCATGAACAACATGAGCTAATTGTTATTTACTAACTAATCTTGAAATGACTGTTCAGCACAGAATTGAAGCCCAACAATCATGTTTTACAGTCCCGTGGTCTCAGCCTCAGATACTCAACTAATCAAAGTGATGTCATGACAAAAATGAATGACCAACAAAACATTTTTTTCTCCTTCATTTCTGTCAAACAATGCTGTATGTAACGTTTCTCGGCGGTTAGTATCATGGTTGCTAGGCAACCTGAACAGCGCGACGAAGGCTAGACCGTCCCATTTCACAAGCCTCTCACTTCCGCACTTCTCGTACTTATAGTACACACCGCGTAGTACATGTACTTCAAGCGTGCGGTCTCTTAATTGGGACACAGCCATGAGGTGATCAAGGAAATGGCACACCCAGCTGAACCTAATTAACATGAGGGAACAGGGAGAGCGCAAAACTGAACACAATGACATAAGACACAGCCCTTCACAATAAAACAGGAAACTCAAGACACAAGAAATAGTAATCACTTTACTACAATATCAAATAGGACCACAATACAATACAATACAAATGTATGCACAAGGAATCCTTAACAGCAGTAAATGTATTGAAATGACACTGTTCTCATAGAAAACACTAAATATTGTCATTTTAAGTAATTTGAAAATCTTAGTTCATCTGCTGGCAAACCTATTTGCCCACGAAGTTTATTCTATCTCCTAGTTGACTAGCAGAAAACTGTTTGTCAGCCTCTTACTCCAAGAATTAAACATTTTTGATGCATGATGGTCTTTAAAAACCCTTTATTACAATTTTGGACTCTGTAGTTTTCTCTGGTCCCCTCCCCAATCAGACCAGGAGTGACACGTTTAGCCGCATGTTCTCCTTAAATTGCTGTCTGTCTGAGTGGTGTCCAAAAAACAATGTGGGCTTCATAGATAATTGGCAAACCTTCTGGAGAATACCTGGTCTTGTTAGGAGAGACAGCATCCATCACACTTTGAATGGAGCAGCTCTCATTTCTAGAAATATGGACAAATTTATTAAACCCCCTAAAATATGACTATCCAGAGTTGGGACCAGGAAGCAGAGTTGCAGTCTTACACGCCTCTCTGCAGCTTCTCTCCTCCTGCTACCCCCCCAAAAACCCATCTCCATTGAGACTGTGTCAGCTCCCAAACAGACAAAAAGCAAACTAAAAACCAGCAATAAACAACTTAAACATGAAAAATTACAAAGAAAGAACAATACAGTATCCACATCTGAACCAAAGAGTAAAACAGTGAAATGTGGATTATTAAATATTAGGTCTCTCTCCTCCAAGTCTCTGTGAGTACATGACTTAATAATTGATCAACAAATCGATTTACTCTGCCTTACAGAAACCTGGTTGCAGCCGGATGATTATGTTAGTTTAAATGAATCAACACCCCCGAGTCATTCTAACTACCAGAAATCTCAAAGCACAGGCCGAGGGGGCGGTGTGGCAGCAATTTTTCACACCAGCCTATTAATCAACCAAAGACCCAGACAGACTTTTAATTCATTTGAAAGCCTGATGCTTAGCTTTGTCCACCCCAGCTGTAAAACTCAGAAACCAGTCTTACTTGTTATCATCTATCGTCCACCTGGGACTTACACAGAGTTTCTGTCTGATTTCTCAGACTTTATATCTAATTTAGTTCTGAGCTCAAATAAAATAATTATTGTGGGTGATTTGAAACGTTCATGTAGATGCTAAAATGACAGCCTCAACATGGCATTTAATCTGTTATTAGACTCAATTGGCTTCTCTCAAACTGTAAAAGAACCCACCCACCACTTTAATCACACTCTAGCTCTTGTTTTAACACATGGAATAGAAACTGAACATTTAACAGTGTTTCCTGAAAACCCTCTCCTGTCTGATCATTTCCTGATAACATTTACATTTACAATAATTGATTACACAGCAGTGGGGAGTAGACTATCACAGTAGATGTCTTTCTGAAAGCGCTGTAACTAAGTTTAAGAATATAATCCACCCACTGTTATCATCTTCAATGCCCTGTACCAACACAGAGCAGAGCAGCTATCTGAACGCTACCCCAACAGAGGTCGATTATCTTGTTAATAATTTTACCTCCTCACTGCGTACGACTCCAGATACTGTAGCTCCTGTGAAAACTAAGGACTCAAATCAGAAGTACCTGACTCCGTGGTATAATTCTCAAACGCATAGCCTAAAGCAGATAACTCGTAAGCTGGAGAGGAAATGGCGTGTCACAAATTTAGAGGATCATCATTTAGCCTGGAGAAATAGTTTGCTGCTTTATAAGAAAGCCCTCCGCAAAGCCAGAACATCTTACTATTCGTCACTGATTGAAGAAAATAAGAACAACCCTAGGTTTCTCTTCAGCACTGTAGCCAGGCTGACAAAAAGTCAGAGCTCCACTGAGCCAACAATCCCTTTAACGCTAACTAGTAATGACTTCATGAACTTCTTCCCAAATAAATTTTTGATCATTAGAGAAAAAATTACCAATAATCATCCCACAGATGTAATATTATCTACAGCTACTCTTAGTACCATTGATATTCAGTTAGACTCTTTTTCTCCAATTGATCTTTCTGAGTTAACTTCAATAATCACTTCCTCCAAACCATCAACGTGTCTTTTAGACCCCATTCCTACAAAACTGCTCAAAGAAGTCCCGCCAATAATTAATGCTTCAGTCTCAAATATGATCAACCTATCTCTAATAATCGGCTATGTACCACAGGCCTTCAAGCTGGCTGTAGTTAAACCTTTACTCAAAAAGCATCTCTAGACCCAGCAGTCTTAGCTAATTATAGGCCAATCTCAACCTTCCTTTCATATCAAAAATCCTTGAAAGAGTAGTTGTCAAACAGCTAACAGATCATCTGCAGAGGAAAGGATTATTTGAAGAGTTTTAGTCAGGTTTCAGAGCTCATCACAGCACAGAAACAGCTTTAGTGAAGGTTACAAATGATCTTCTTATGGCCTCTGACAGTGGACTCATCTCTGTGCTTGTCCTGCTAGACCTTAGTGCAGCGTTCGATACTGTTGACCACAATATCCTATTAGAGCGATTAGAACATGCTGTAGGTATTGCGCTGCAGTGGTTTGTATCATATCTATTTAATACACTCCAATTTGTACATGTAAATGGAGAGTCCTCTTCACACACTGAGGTTAATTATAGAGTTCCACAGGGTTCAGTGCTAGGACCAATTCTGTTTACATTATACATGCTTCCCCTAGGCAGTATCATTAGAAGACATAGTATACATTTTCACTGCTATGCAGATGACACCCTGCTCTATCTATCCATGAAGCCAGATAACACACACCAATTAGTTAAACTGCAGGAATGTCTTAAAGACATAAAGACCTGGATGGCCGCTAACTTTCTGCTTCTTAATTCAGATCAAACTGAGATTATTGTACTCGGCCCTGAAAATCTTAGAAATATGGTATCTAACCAGATTCTTATTCTGGATGGCATTACCTTGGCTTCCAGTAGCACTGTGAGGAACCTTGGAGTTATCTTTGACCAAGACATGTCCTTCAATGCACTGCAGGCCTACTTGTTGTTCCTAGAGTATTTAAAAGTAGAATAGGAGGGAGAGCCTTCAGTTTTCAGGCCCCTCTTCTGTGGAACCAGCTTCCAGTTTGGATTCGGGAGACAGACACTATCTCTACTTTTAAGATTAGGCTTAAAACTTTCCTTTTTGCTAAAGCATATAGTTAGGGCTGAACCAGGTGACCCTGAATCCTCCCTTAGTTATGCTGCAATAGGTGTAGGCTGCCGGGGGATTCCCATGATGCACTGAGTTTTTCCTTTTTTTTTTTTTTACCTTTCTCACTCACTATGTATTAATAGACCTCTCTGCATTGAATCATATCTGTTTTTAATCTCTGTCTCTCTTCCACAGCATGTCCTTATCCTGTCTTCCTTCTCTCACCCCAACCGGTCGAAGCAGATGGCCCCTCCCTGAGCCTGGTTCTGTCGGATGTTTCTTCCTGTTAAAAGGGAGTTTTTCTTTCCCACTGTCGCCAAAGTGCTTGCTCATAGGGGGTTATATGATTGTTGGGTTTTTCTCTGTATCTGTTATTATAGGATCCACTGTACAATATAAAGCACCTTGAGGCGACTTTTGTTGTGATTTGGTGCTATATAAATAAAATTGAATTGAATTGAATTATTATACCTAGAACAAGAGAGTCTGATAGGTGTCTATGTTAAGAATCCTTAACAGCGGTTCGTGTGTTGAAACAACACTGTTCTCCCAGAAATTTGTCAGTTTCTTTTTCATTTTGAGTATAATTTTAAAATCTTAGTTCAAAGTGCTTGAAAATGTATTTGCAGAAGAAGTTTATTCTATCTCCTATAGTTTACTAGCAGAAAACTGTTTTTCAGCCTCTTAATGAATCAAACCTTTCTTTATGAAGATGCATAAAGAGCCTTTATTTTACCTAGAATGAGCGATTCTGACAGGTGTCTACCCTAGGAATCCTTAACAGAGATTAATGTGTTAAAATGACAGTGTTCTCACTTTTAAAATCAAATCAAATCGATACTGAAATATTGATTCTTCTGATCCAGATATTTATGTTCTAAAATAGATTTTTATATTAAAATATTAATATTGCAGTAATTTGGGCTAAATTTTTGGTTGTAGTTAACAGGAACACAGTGGAATATAAATATTATTTGGATCGTCTAAATGATTGGTAGGAACTACTTCTTCCTCTGTCATTGTGATATGTGAAATATGCATGTATAAATGCATCAAGGCTTATGTGCGTTCAATCCCTCAGTTGACAATAATGGCTGATCATAAGCATAGGCATAAGCGGAGCTTTTTCAGCTCCATAAACAGCCAAGACTTGGTTTGTGACACGTGGCAAGACCACAAACCTTGTCATATACTATCAAAAGCAAATTATAACACCGAATATGATGAGATTATGATGAGGCGAACTGAAGAGAAGGAGAGGGACAGGTGCTGTAAAGGGCAAGTCTGATATTGCACTATCCAGGTACAGAGGGAGAAAATGTGGAGCTGTTGGCGACGTGTAGCACTGTTGATAAATTTTGTAAAATGATTTATGTCTAGGCTTAGGTTTTTGTGTCGATTTTTAGTAATGTTAATTCACTTCATCCTTAAAACTACTGAATTCCCATTTGTTCAAATGTACACTAATTAACATGGTTATGAAATAAGTAATGAAATAAATACATGCTATAATACAAAGATGTATGAGTTTAGATTGGAGTGTGTCCCAGAGATCACCTCACATCAATCCAATTGGCTTAGATTTAGTCAGGTAAGGTTTAAAGTGGATTATATAGGCTAGGTGTCGTTAAAAAATACAACGTACATGGGGTAAAACAAGGTTTAGGTAAGGATAGTATCTATAAAATGTTTCCCAGCTTTATTATTATTTTCAATCAGTCGCATGTGTTTTGAGTGATTGTTAATTAAATATTTTTAAATATAAGCATTGACTTTTCAGATTTTTTGTTTCTTGTGTGACAATTCTTCATAATTAAAAAATAAGAAAAAGTAGTATGATGTCTTTTATTCAAGGTATAATTTGAAATACACTTTTTTATTTTGATTTTCAAAGCACATTAAGTTACTTGGTATCAGATTAGAAGGAAATGAGACATCACTAACTCTTAGTTCAAACTACTTGAAAACCTATTTGCCCACAATGTTTCTTCTATCTCCTTTTCAATACAATTCAATTTGATTATATTTATGCAGCACCACATCACAACAACGGCTGCCTCAAGGTGCTTTATAATGTAAGGTAAAGACCCTACAATAACACAAAGAAACAGAGAAAATCTTAACGATCTAATGACCCTCTATGAGCAAATACTTTGGCGACCTCCTGCAGAACCCGGCTGAAGGAGGGGTGGCTATCTGATGTGGCTGCTTGGGGAGAGGAGAAAAACAGGACAAAAGACATGCTGTGGAAGAGAGACAGAAATTAATAATAACTAATAATGGCACACATAGTGAGGTGAAAAAGAGGACTGAAGAAAAAACACTTAATGCATCCCCAGCATGGGGAATCCCCCAGCAGATGTATTCCAGAGTAACTGAGGATTTAGGGTCAGCTGATCCAGCCCTAACAATATGCTTAATCAAAAAGGAAAGTTTTAAGCCTAATCTTAAAAGTATAGAGGGTGTTCTATATCCTAACTGGAAAGCTGGTTCAACAGAAGAGGGCCCTTAAAGCTGAAGGCTCTGCCTCCCATTCTACTTTCTCCCATTCACTTTCTACTTTTATATACTCAAGGAACTACTAGTAAGCCTGCAGTCTGAGAGGGAAGTGCTCTAATGGGGTGATATTGCACTATAAGGCTATTATGACAAGATAAGGCCTGATTATTCACCAGCTTGTATGGGAGGAGCAGGATTTTAAGTTCATTTCTGTATTTTTTCTGCTCTGTCTTTTTAGCCTGTCAGTAGTCTTGCTACAGAATTTGGATCAACTAAAGGCTTTTCAATACATTTTTAGGACATAATAACACATTCCAGAATTCCAGCCCAGAAGTAATAAATGCATGAACTGCTTTTTCAGCTTCATTTCAAATTTGAGAGATATTGCACAAATGGAAGAAAGCAGTCCTAGATATGTTGCATTGAAGCACATATCCTTTGTTTAAAAACCCATTTACTGAATTGTTTTCAAAGTAAGCACATCACTACACCACACTTCAGTAAGACCATTTCTCAGAGCTCATACCTTCTACTGTATGATATTTTATTTCTGAATGGATCTGTTGTTACAATAGGGACTGTAAACTTATTACCCAAGCAGAGAACCTCACAAACTTTAATTTTCTGATGTTGTGAGAGGATTTTATTATGTCAGGAAAAGTATTTCAATTCAATTCCATTTTATTCCATATAGTACCAAATCACAGCAAGTTGCCTCAAGGTGCTTGTGTAAGGTTCCAAAACTTTTTCTATGGAAATATGAAAAAGAGTTGTCCTCCCAAATTTGCCTAAAACCTATAGGATGTAGTCTGCAAATGTTCCTCTAATAGTCAGGTAACAACTTAATGTTACTTGAGTGCGTGTCTTGCAACGACAGCACAAGTAATTGAGCAACTGTATTATTTGCTTTATTATTATTTGCAATGTTGTGATTATAGACATGACTAGTAAATGTATTTTTGCTCCTGTTTCTGAGAAACTGAGAAATTTGTAAATCACCTATATATGAATGTGCTGATGTTCACATTTTCTTGGTTTGTAGGGCTCCGTACTTTGTGGAAATGAACTAATTGAAAAGTTTTAATCTGACATAAGAATGTGAAGCAAGAGTTGATGCCCATCAAAAAGTTTAGACAGCAGGGTATGAACACAATGTCAGCTGTATTTGGTCTACTAAGAGTTATTCTCTGGACAGGAATAATGTAGAATAATTTAGAAGCTACCACCATTAGCGTCTAATGAGCCAAAACAGATGCATATTTGAAGAAACAGGTGAAGTTGGTAGTCCAGGTCTGGGTCTAATAATGATTAGTCCGGAGGTTTCAGTCTGTGTGGTTTATCCTCTAGCTTCATTCTGTTTTGTGGTTCTCTGATATTAGTTCGTTGCTGGGGCAAAGATCCAACACACAAGTCTTCTTTTTCTTTCTCTTCCATATCCAGGAAGTACATCCTATCCTTTAAGGACTCAGGTGAAGTGGGGCATTCGGCTGCAGGTTCTGGAAAAAGAAAAGATACCTCATCAAAGTTTGTCATAGCTAGTATTCTTTTTTCACAAATACACAAATCAGCAAGATGAACAGAAATTACTGACAAAAAAGTAAGAAAAAGTACATGCACAATCAGTAATGAAAACATGAACCCCATTAACATCAAATAAAGAATAATGGAATGACTGTGTTGGAAAAATGTAAAAATGGAGCCGCTGGAGACACCCTAGGGCAGGGGTGTCAAACTCAATTGCACAGGGGGCCAAAACTCAAGGCACACTTTAGGTCGCGGGCCAAACAAGATAAACATTTATTGAACACACTAAAACAATGTTTTTTAAATATAAATATGAATAAAAACAGACAGGAATATTATTCCAGAATAAATAAACTTAGAAAAAATAAACTTTAACTTCAACTTTAAATATTTTGCTCTCTATAAAAACATATCCTGTAAAAATTATGCAAGTTAGAAATATGAACATGCTGCCAAAAAAACCCAGAAAAAATGAATGAAAATTGTGCTTTTAAGTAAACGCTAAAATAACAACAAATAAAAAAAAATAAATCAAAACAATGAGATTTTGTTGCTATTATGCCATATATTAAAAAAATAAAATAAACTTAAAATATTTTGCTCTTCATAAAAATGTCTCCTGTCAAAATGATACAAATTCAAACTATAAAATATGAACATGATGCAAAAAACAAACTGTAAATATAAATAAAATTTCTGCTTTTCAGCAAAAGTAAAAAAAACCCCCAACAAATCATAACATTCAATTTTCTTTGCTCTTGTGCCATTTTGTCAGAGCTAGATCAGAAGCTAGCATCTTTTAAGATGACAAGCTCGTTCAAGTTTGGTGTGAGGTCTTGTGTTGTAGAGATTCTCAGGATGGACTGCAGGTGTTCATCAGTGAGACGACTCCTGTGTGCTGTTTTGTTAACCTTCAACACTGAAAACAGCTTCTCACAGAGATATGTGCTACCAAACATACATAAGGTTCGAGCCGCATGTAGACGGAACTGGGGCATTGCTTCAGGAATGGAACAGTAAACTGTGCGGGCCCTTCAGTGTCGTACTTTGTCTTGAGTGTGTCCCATTACACTGCAGCTCCATCAGCTCCATCTGAATCTGCACAGGTGCAGTTTCCACGTCAACTGTAAATGGGTTGCGAAGCAGTTCGAAATTCTCTTTTTGTGCTTCTCTCACCCCAACCGGTTGCAGCAGATGGCCCCGCCCCTCCCTGAGCCTGGTTCTGCCGGAGGTTTCTTCCTGTTAAAAGGGAGTTTTTCCTTCCCACTGTCGCCAAAGTGCTTGCTCATAGGGGGTCATATGATTGTTGGGTTTTTCTCTGTGTCTATGAAGCGCCTTGAGGCGACTTTTGTTGTGATTTTGCGATCGTGGCCCAAGAGTTGGGTGTTCGTCTTGTAATCGGAAGGTTGCCGGTTCGAGCCCCGGCTCAGACAGTCTCGGTCGTTGTGTCCTTGGGCAAGACACTTCACCTACCGCCTACTGGTGATGGCCAGAGGGGCCGATGGCGCAATATGGCAGCCTCGCCTCTGTCAGTCTGCCCCAGGGCAGCTGTGGCTACAACTGTAGCTTGCCTTCACCAGTGTGTGAATGTGAGAGTGAATGAATAGTGGTATTGTAAAGCGCTTGGAGGGGTCCCGAAAAGCGCTATATAAATGCAATCCATTATTATTATTATTATTATATATAAATAAAATTGAATTGAATTGAATTGAATTGAACCAAAGTGCCGTGCGAACTCAGTGCGCAGTGCACTCAATTTATCAGCAATGTCCGCATTTGGGAACACTGTTGCACTGACTTGGTTCAACATTACTTGGCTACAGGGAAAGTGAGGCAAGTTGCACTGGTGCATTTGTGACTCCCATAAGAGCAGCTTCACTTGAAATGTCTACACTGCATCATACATGCCATGTCCATGAACTGACAGATTTCCTTGCTGAGCTAAAAAACTCTATTGAGAACTTTCCCCAACTCAGCCAACGGACCTCTGTATGATGAGAAATGTCGGCAAACTCTGAATCTATTTCCCCCATAAAAGACTGAAATTGCTCGGATAAAATTTACAGTTTGTGTTATGGTGCTCATTACATGCTCCATTTTTAGGACTTTACCACACAGCGTTTCCTGTTGTATGACGCAGTGATATGCTGTTAACTCACCAGTACAGTTCTCCTCCTGCATCTTTACTTGCATCCTGCCGACTAGTCCACTTTTTTGTAAGTCCAACAAGTTTGTCCCAGGGCAGTTTCATGTCGGTTACACTTTGACATATGTTTTCAAAAATGTATTTTCCTGTCATTGTCCAGTGCATTGATTTAATGTCCTCTGTAACGCGCAAATTTGAGTCCACTCCACGGATGAAGATGGTCAGCTGTGTAATGTTCATCATGTCTGTACTTTGTTTCACAGCAAGAGAGTATGCAATAAAGTCTTTGCTTCTTTCATACAACTGTGTTCTTAAATCAGTGGCCGTCTCACAAACCCAATTAACAATCGTATTTCTGCTCAGGCTCACATTTGCCAAAATCTGCGTTTTGTCTGGACACAATACGTCACACACCTTCATCATGCAGCTCTTCAGAAACTTTCCCTCGGTAAATGACGGGGTTGATTTGGCTATCTCATCTATCACAGTAAAACTTGCTTTCACAACAACTTCACTTTGTGATTTTGCTCTGGTGAAAAACGTCTGCTGAGATGTCAGATTATTCTTTAGTTCTTCTACTTTCTGTATTTTCTGCTCTGCATTTAGGTTTTCTGGCTTATCCCGATGTTTTGTCTCAGAGCACCATCTTAAATTAAATTCCACATTAGCACACAAATAAGACATGGCATTAGGTACTGGCCGATAGGTACTGGCAGGCCAAGCGGAACACGGCTTGGGTAGTGATGAAAACAAAAACGCGAATTTGGGAGGAGGAGCAGGCCAAGGAAAAAGACTTTCAGGCTGCCTCAAAGAGATTTTGGCAAACTGTTAGGTGACTTAGGAGTGGAAAAGTTCCAACTGAGGATATTGTCATGTAATGTAAGGAATACTGTGAGGACTTCTTCCCACAGACATGTCTTCCATAGAGGGATCCGATTATCTGGGGACTAGGGGTAAGGCTCGTTTATCACTGGGGATCAGGTCACTGAGGCAGTTAAACAACACCTTGGTCTAGAGCCCCTGGGTTTGCCTCTACAATGTTCATGGAGATGGTGAGTCCCATCTTCAGAAGGATGACTGTAGGGCATGCTCCAACCATCGGGGGACCACACTTCTATGCCAGGGTGCTTGAAAGGAGAGTGTCTGTTAGTTGAACCTCAGATACAAGAGGAATAATGTGATTTTCATCTAAGTCACTGAACTTCGGACCATGTCTTTACCTTCTCTAGAAAATTTGAAATATGTGGTAAGTTATTATCTTAGTTCTATAGATTCTATACGTTCCAAATTATTATGCAAATTGTGTTTAAGTGTCATAAAGATTAAATAAGTTGTTTTTCAATTAAACCCATGGATGGAATTGTGCTCTTTGAATGATTGAAATCAATATTAGACACCTATGATCATTAGTTTGCCAGGTGAGCCCAATTAAAGGAAAAACTACTAAAGAAGGATGTTCCACATTATTAAGCAGACCACCATTTTCAAGCAATATAGGAAGGAAAAATGATCTCTCTGTTGCTGAAAAGCGTGAAATAGTTGAATGCCTTGGACATGTAATGAAAACCTCAGATATTTCACGAAAACTTAAGCGTGACCACCATAATGTAAGAGATTTGTGGCTGAGTCACAGCACACATGGGTTCGTGCAGATAAAGGCACAACGAGGAAGGTTTCTGCCAGACAAATACATCAGGTTAAGAGAGCAGCTGCTAAAAGGCCATTACAAAGCAGCAAATAGATATTTTGAAGCTGCTGGTGCTGCTGGTGCCTCTGGAGCCCTGCGAACATCAAAGTGTAGGATCCTCCAGAGACTTGCAGTTGTGCATAAACCTTATATTTGGCCACTCTAACCAATGCTCACAAGCAGAAACGGCTGCAGTGGGCCCAGAACTACAAGAAGACTAATTTTCAAACAGTCCTGAGTGCCGTGCAACCCTGGATGGGCCAGATGGATGCAGTGGTGGATGGTTGGTGGACAGCTATCATGCCTCAACAGGGCTGCAACATCAGCAAGGAGGTGGTGGAGTCATGTTTAGAGCCGGAATCACGGGGAGAGAGCTTGGTGTGAAAAAGACCTCTGCAAAGTATGTGGAGTTTCTGACTGACCACTCTCTTCCATGGTAGAAAGAGAAGAACTGTGCCTTCTGCAACAAAACCGTCTTCATACAAGACAATGCACCATCTTATGCTACAAGGAACCTCTGCATCTTTGGCTGCTATCGGCATAAAATAAGAGAAACTTATGGTGTGGCCCCCATTCTTCCCTGACCTCAATCCTATTGAGAATACAAGGGTGGGAGGCAGTTCACATCCAAACAGCAGCTCTGGGGGGCTGCAAAGACATTCAAGTAGAAACTTTCCAAAAACTTACAAGTTACATGGATGCAAGAATTGTAAAACTGATATCAAACAAGGTGTCCTATGTTAATATGTAACTTGACCTGTTAAGATGTTTTTGATTGAAATAGCTTTTGATTTCAGTAAAATTGATCTACTAATGCTGCAAATTCAACAAATGACCATTTTCAATTCTTTACAACTATAAAATGTTTTGAAACTCTGTGTGCTAAAAAAAATCGACTGACTGTACTGCTGTCTTTATTGGCCTAGATTCTTAAAAAGAGAGATTTCTAATCTCACAAGTCTTATTTTTTCTTCCATGTCAGTTATTAATGGCCCGTTGGTATGTGTAATTTTCAGCAAGGCTGAAGAATCCATGCCGGCAAGGGTGAGACTGAGACTTTATTTTCATGGCCACACTATGCAGCCAATCACATCCAAAGACAGACTGGTATCATATCATTATGTGAAAGAAGGAAGGGGAGCAGACGCTTCAAGACTGCAAGTGTAGTGATACAGGCTGAGAACACAGAGAGAAATGGGAGCAAGGCCATTTTACAGTTCAGTATTGAAATACAGTATCCCAAAAAGCTGATTCATCTGGACGTAGCGTTTTCAGTGGGAGAAACGTTTCGTCACTCATCCAAGTGACTTCTTCGGTCTCAGCTGACTGCAGGTTTCCCCAACCTTATAAACAGTACATTTGCATAATGACTGAAACTAGAACCACTAGGGGTGGAGCCAAACCCGAATACGGTATTCGGAAAGGCACAAATAACGTGTTTTTTTTAGATTGAACAAATACTTTAAAAAAATATTCATATTCGGGAACAAGAAAAACTTCATATCAAAAAGCTGAGTTCCCTTATGAGACCGCTGTGCATGACTAGATGAGTGACGTGTAAAAGAGGTGACTGACATGGGCTGCTCCACACAGCAACAGAGAAGGCTCGGCTGAGCGAAAAAAAAAGGCTGAACTGCATCACTATTATTGTTGAATAGATTTTTTTTATACCTTAACTGAGTTCTGGAGGCGGTTTATAACTTTCGCGAAGATCGGAAGATTATTCTATTACGCTGCATTACTGACGACTGCAGTCGGGTCTCTCATGTTCATTTTGTTTACGTAGCTCTGTTACGTAAGCTCGGTAATTTACAAATAGGCTGTTGACAGAGTAACGTTAACGTTTGGTTTAAAATGTTAAAACAATGCTTGTGTAGTTGTGTTGAATTTTATGCACTTGTGGGAGTTATATGGTACGTTTAAGTTAATTTAAGTTAGTTTTGCAGACAGCAAGATGTGGGCTATAGAGTAATTAACTTTAGCATAGCTTCCCGTCACTCATTAACTTAGCTGAAACTCCCCACATGGATTTGGGTAATGAAATAGAAAAGAGTGTTGCTGTGTGGAAGCATTTTACAGTCAGTACTGCAGATTAAACCAAAGTGATATGTAATGTGTGCAAAAGTCAAATCAGCAGAGGCAGATATATCAAACATCTGGCAACATCTGCTATGCATAATCACATGCACTTAAAGCATCCTCTCCTGGTACTGTCTGCCAACTCCCCCCACAAGCATCAATCCCCCCACCAGCACCAATTCATCATCACAACCATGTCCTGCCCCTGCAAGTCAGTTTCGCTGTCTGTTCAGTGTCCTCCAACAAGGAGGTGGTGGGGTTCATAATCTTCACAATGGTATTTTATCAGTTGGTGGTTTAATCATGGATGAAGCAATTGCTGTTATTTTCTTTTTGATGATGTTCCTTGTTACATATTCATTGCTGGATTTATGGAAAAACATAAACTAATATTGCATATCCATAATTATTATAATGGATATAATTAAAGAATACTTACACTATAACGTTAATTCGAAGTTAAACGCAAAAAAACTTGATTATTATGCCTATTTAGAATTTTACTCGAATGCACATACAAATACTTTTCCACCCTCAACAAATACAAATACAGATACAAATACGCCTGCTTTGCACATCTCTAAGAACCACTGAATAAACAATTGGCTGGGAGGTTAGTTCCTTGATCATTAGTGTCTTTTAGACCCCATTCCTACAAAACTGCTCAAAGAAGTCCTGCCATTGATTAATTCTTCGATCTTAAATATGATCAACCTATCTCTAATGGTCGGCTATGTACCACAGGCCTTCAAGCTGGCTGTGGTTAAACCTTTACTCAAAAAGCCATCTCTAGACCCAGCAGTCTTAGCTAATTATAGGCCAATCTCCAACCTTCCTTTCATATCAAAAATCCTTGAAAGAGTAGTTGTCAAACAGCTAACAGATCATCTGCAGAGGAATGTTTATTTGAAGAGTTTCAGTCAGGTTTCAGAGCTCATCACAGCACAGAAACAGCTTTAGTGAACGTTACAAATGATCTTCTTATGGCCTCTGACAGTGGACTCATCTCTGTGCTTGTCCTGCTAGACCTCAGTGCAGCGTTCGATACTATCGACCATAATATCCTATTAGAGCGATTAGAACATGCTGTAGGTATTACAGGTACTGCACTGCAGTGGTTTGTATCATATCTATCTAATAGACTCCAATTTGTGCATGTAAATGGAGAGTCCTCTTCACACACTGAGGTTAATTATGGAGTTCCACAGGGTTCAGTGCTAGGACCAATTCTGTTTACATTATACATGCTTCCCTTAGGCAGCATCATTAGAAGACATAGCATACATTTTCACTGCTATGCAGATGACACCCAGCTCTATCTGTCCATGAAGCCAGATAACACACACCAATTAGTTAAACTGCAGGAATGTCTTAAAGACATAAAGACCTGGATGGCCGCTAACTTTCTGCTTCTTAATTCAGATAAAACTGAGGTTATTGTACTCGGCCCTGAAAATCTTAGAAATATGGTATCTAACCAGATTCATACTCTGGATGGCATTACCTTGGCCTCCAGTAACGCTGTGAGGAACCTTGGAGTCATTTTTGACCAGGACATGTCCTTCAACGCACATATTAAACAAATATGTAAGACTGCTTTCTTCCATTTGCGCAACATCTCTAAAATTAGAAATATCCTGTCTCAGAGTGACGCTGAAAAACTAGTTCATGCATTTATTACTTCCAGGCTGGACTACTGTAATTCATTATTATTAGGATGTCCAAAAAACTCACTGAAAAGCCTTCAGCTAATCCAAAATGCTGCAGCAAGAGTACTGACAGGGACTAGAAGGAGAGAGCATATTTCTCCTGTTTTGGCTTCCCTTCATTGGCTTCCTGTTAAATCCAGAATTGAATTCAAAATCCTGCTCCTCACATACAAGGTCTTAAATAATCAGGCCCCATCTTATCTTAATGACCTTGTAGTACCATATCACCCTATTAGAGCACTTCGCTCTCGCTCTGCAGGCCTACTTGTTGTTCCTAGAGTATTTAAAAGTAGAATGGGAGGCAGAGCCTTCAGTTTTCAGGCCCCTCTTCTGTGGAACCAGCTTCCAGTTTGGATTCGGGAGACAGAAACTATCTCTACTTTTAAGATTAGGCTTAAAACTTTCCTTTTTGCTAAAGCATATAGTTAGGGCTGGACCAGGTGACCCTGAATCCTCCCTTAGTTATGCTGCAATAGACGTAGGCTGCCGGGGGATTCCCAAGATGCATTGAGTTTTTCCTTTCCAGTCACCTTTCTCACTCACTATGTATTAATAGACCTCTCTGCATTGAATCATATCTGTTATTAACCTCTGTCTCTCTTCCACAGCATGTCTTTTATCCTGTCTTCCTTCTCTCACCCCAACCGGTCGCAGCAGATGGCCGCCCCTCCCTGAGCCTGGTTCTGCCGGAGGTTTCTTCCTGTTAAAAGGGAGTTTTTCCTTCCCACTGTCGCCAAAGTGCTTGCTCATAGGGGGTCATATGATTGTTGGGTTTTTCTCTGTATCTATGAAGCGCCTTGAGGCGACTTTTGTTGTGATTTGGCGCTATATAAATAAAATTGAATTGAATTGAATTGAATAGTATGCAGATTGTCATGACCGTTGATGAACAACCACTGATCAACACTCACTCATCAAATGCCACTGATCAGTGGCCATGAGTACCATTCACAGAGAGTTGGGGAATAGCTGAAATCACAGCATTGTAAGATGGTGAAAGATGTACCCTTAGGTCCCCTCCTCGATTCAGAGATGGTCTTTCCCTTTTCACGTAAATGGCCTCCTTGACTCCGCGCTCAAACCAGCGTTCCTTCCTGTCCAGGATGTGTACATCCCCATCGCTGAAAGAGTGTCCACTGGCCTGCAGGTGTAAATAGACTGCAGAGCCCTGGCCTGACGAGGTATCTCTGTGTTGTGACATCTGCTTCGCCGGAGGTTGTTTGGTTTCCCTGATGTACAAGCCAGTTCTCAATAAAAGGCACTATAGTTTGCAAAAGGTACTTGAAGGAATCTTAGACCAAAACAAAATGTTCAGGTCTAATGAAACAAGAATTGAACTATTTAGCCTGAAACCAAGCATCAGATCTCTAGGAAAGTCAAAGTCAAAAAAACTTTATTTATCCCCAAGGGGCAATTAAGAGAGGAGAAACCCACTCATCACCTGGCCAATACCATCCCTACAATGAAGCATGATGGTGGCAGCATCATTTTGGGGATTTTTTTTTTTTTTTTTTTGGTTGCAGGAGCTGGGAGACCACTCAAGGTTGAGTGAAAGATTAATACAGTGTAGTGGGGTTTGGTTTGAGGCTCAGCTGCAGGGGAGGGGTACAGCAGCGTGTTCAGAGGACAGCTTCATTGCAGGTTGTGCAACAGTGTTGGTGGTGGGGGCAGCTGGGACATTTTCCCCAGGAATACACGCTGACAGAGGTCAGGCAGGTGTTCTGTGTTGCTGAGGGGTCAACACCCTCCCTCAGTCCAGGAGGGACGTACAACGTTTTGGTAAGATGCTAGGTGGTATGGACTATGGTGGATATAGTGGATATAGCCGCCAGGCTATGATGGATTTGGGTTGCATGCAGACCCTGGTTCACCAAACCCTGGTTTGGCCCAGGACATTGTTGGAGGCGGAGTGGTTGAAGGTTAGGTTTATGTATGGAGAGATTCATGAAACAAATATTAGGGCAAAAGCTAGTTGTGAAGTCTGCACATAGCCCGTGCCTGACGCTTCCTATAATTCGGGGAAGAGATTCGCCGGAGTTCAATAACTTGTTGTGGGAGGGCATGGGGATGCTTTAGCAACCTTTAGTGGAGTGTTTGTGCTGCTCACAGCATCAATATGGTGTTGTGCGACGCTGACTCTGAGGAGGAGCAGACAGCGGGGCCTTTTTGCTCCACAGAAGATTTTCCACTGGAGCAGTCTTGACAATACCCTAGGCTCAGCCTTCCACCAAGTGATAAAAATTGATGGTCACTTGGTGTGCCCTGAAGCAGCACACACCTACTAGCACTTTAATATTGATTAAAGATAGGCTGTATCAAGTGAGTTGTGACACTCGCACAGAAGAACATACAATGTTGTTGGTGCCTAAAAGTCGCCAGGAACTTAACCTCTATTTTTTTTTTCTATTTTTTCAGTACAACCCCATGGCAAGGCACATTGGATATGTTAAACACACATAGATATCACTTATTATTTGCTCTGGTAGACTTCTGATATCTGCCTTTTTTTAATGAGGGACCACAATATTCATAGCTCTATGCAATGAGGATGTAACACTACTTCTAAAATAATCTGAAGAAGCAAGATTTATGTAATTGCTCTGCATTGTGTTGACACTTGGCACTGAAAAAGACAATAGTGCCAGAATGACTTCTTTAAACTTGCTTACTTTACATAGATGCACTCTAATGACCTTTATTTCCCACTGCTGTGTAGTCAATTACTGTAAATTTACATTTTATTATTAAATAATCAGCCAACAGAGGATTTACAGGGAATATTGTTATAGTAAACCACTAACCAACCAATAATAGAAAACCTGCTGTACCTCCTGAGCCACAGCCATGCAAAAACCCCCCCCAAAAAACATGTAACACATGCACATGTAACTACTGGTCCGATCAGCGAGAGAACCAGAAAAATAATAGATTCCAACACTGTTTTAGCAATAGCCAGTCTATTGACATTTATTTCGACTGATAAATGAAAATTGAATGAATGACAAAGATAAGAATGTTGTCACCTGATTGGATCTGTAAAAATATAATCTTATTTTGCTGTGATATTTTTTCAATTTTCAATTTTCTAAAATGTCACCAGTTGGTTCCAGCATTTCTCCATGCAACATAAACTATATTTACCGCTTACGTGGCCTTTGCTACTTTTGTGCGCTTCATCCTTTTCCGCCTCATGAGGGTCACCTGAGGCCTCTTCAAGCCTGCGATCAGTAGCAGCAACCTGGGCCGCGACTTGGTGAGCCAGCTTCTCAGTAGCGTCCCCTTGGGAAACCTGTAGAAATAGCAATACATTACAGCATGTAGAGCCACACAGCACTTTTTCATGCTTTCTAATTTTTTCTTCTTTTTAATACATAAAAGATTCACAAAAAAAAGATAGTATAACATTTTTCCAAATCTCTTTAGCAGCATTTATTTAGTATACCTTAATTCATAGATGGATAGATAGTAAAGCATGTAAAATTTATTCATATTGCACTTTTTGGGCCTGATCCTTGGGGTGGACCAATTATTTGGCACGGTGTGCTTTGGGGTTTAAAAGCCACAGAGATCTACAGTCCTTCCAATTAATTGCTCCTTCCATAATTCTTCCTCTACACCACTGCAATCGGGAAATATAAAATATTTAGGTATTAATGTTTCTCCCAAGCTTGCAGATCTAACTAAACTAAACCATATCCCACTTTTAAAGAAAGTAGAAGGTGATCTGGCTAGGTGGAAATGTCTACCCATATCACTCATGGGAAGGGTTGCCGCTATGAAAATGATGGTCTTACCAAAAATAAATTATTTATTCTCAATGATCCCAACTAAACCGCCACAAGATTGGTTCAGATCTCTAGATTCATTCATGTCCAAGTTCCCTTGGAAAAATAAACCCCCACGTATAAGCTTAAAAACACTACAAAAGACCAAGGATAAAGGAGGATTAGAACTACCTAACTTTCAGCACTACTTCTTAGCCAACAGGCTTCAGTTTATCTCAGGATGGCTAGAACATACCCTCTTAGATGAACCTTGGCTAGATGTAGAACAAGCACTTTGCAATAATCTAGAGCTTATCAGCTCAAACATCCAACGACATGAATGCTTCAAAAGCGTCAACATCAGCTCTTCTCTGACAGCATGGTGGGAGTATCTAAAATTGACGGAGTCTTCATTAATCCCATGCAAACGTACACCTATCTGGAACAATCCTGACATATTACTAAACAATAATATGATAAACTTTCCAGATTGGAGTGGTAAAGGAATCAAATACTTAGAACATATATTAGAAGGAACAGAATTTATTCCATTTGACAGACTAGTTCTGACCCTTCTCACCCTGGACACAGTCTGTTTGACCTGCTCCCCTCAGGCAGGAGGCTCCGGTCCATTCGCACCAGAACCTCTCGCCATAAGAACAGTTTCTTCCCCTCTGCTGTTGGACACATGAACAATAACCGTATGACTGTTCCCACCACTAACACATGACCCTACGCTGTGTTCACTGCATCATTCCATGTTTGGCACTGATCACCACCTGCACTCATGTATATATCATGTATATATCATGTATATATCTATCTACTTAGCACTTTTAATTCTTATTCTTATTTTTATTTTCATGTCTATTTAAGCGTAATTTATGACAGTATGTTTGCACTGAAGCACCGCAGCAATTTCCTAATGTTGTAAACCTGCTCAACATTTGGCAATAAAACCCTTTCTGATTCTGATTCTGATTCTGAGTTACACAATATGGGATCAACAAGAAAAGATTTTTAGAATATCAACAAATTAAATCCATAGTAAAAAAGAAATTTAAACCGGGTCAAGTTGAACTACAAACACCACCAAGTGTGGTTCAATTTCTTACTCTTAAAACCCCCAAATTACTTTCCAAAATTTACAGAATGCTTTCTAAAACAGATGAATCAATATCACTTCCTATTGCAAAATGGGAAGCGGATTTATCAGTTAACTTAGACCAAAACTTCTGGTCTCAGATTTGCTTAAAAACCTTTCATCTAATTAGAAATCCCAGTCTTCAATTAATTCAATACAAAATACTACATAGAGTGCACTATACAGGTCATTGGATGTTCAAGATGGGCTATACGTCTACCAACAACTGCTCACACTGCCAAACCAACTCACCGGACAATTATATCCATGTTCTTTGGTTCTGTCCACCAGTTCTGAAGTTTTGGTGCGAGATATGTGAGGACTTATCAAAGTGTCTGAAATGTAACGTTCCAACTTCCCCTTTAGTGTGTTTGTTGGGCAGCTTAGATAATGTCACTACAGATAAGAATATAGCCCATATGGTTTTCACTGCCCTATGCATAGCCAAGAAAACAGTCCTCATGAACTGGAAAAATAAAAATAACCTTAATTCTAACCAATATAGAAATGATCTATTAGATTACATTAGTCTTGATGAGCCTCTGCCACCACATCAGATCAATTGCTCTGGGCTCCTTTGATCAGCTCCATCACCTAGCGGGGGTGGGGGATCATAGTTTGGTCCCACCTATGCTGTTGTGATTGGTGTGGGGGTAGGGACAGGCTTAGGGCGTCGGGGGGTTCCCCAGGAGCATCTTCCTTGGAGGGCTCAACCCGGGGTAGCGGTCATGGCCTATTAAGGGCTCTGTTGGCTCTTAGGTGACGGTTTCCTCGTGGCTGCGTGCAGCGGGGCTACAGGAGAGGTGGAGGAAGATCTCAGCCTGGGCGTCTATTGTCTCTTGTAGTCTGGAAGATGAGTGGAGGACGGGGTGGGTGCAGTTTTCTCTGTGGAATGTGGGGCCTCCCTGCTGCTGCGGAGTCGGGGCGGTCTGCTTCTCTCCACCCCAGGGAAAAGGGTAACACTACCTGGGTCTGGGTGCAGTTTCCCCCTCCAGGGGCAAGGGTACCTAGACCCGGGACTTAGAGTATGCTTGGGGAGTGTGATTGTGTGTACAGTGTCTCTCTATGTCTGTCTCCACGTTGGGTGAATGTTGAGTAATTGCATATGAGAGCATGAGGGTGGGAATGGATGTTTGTATCTGTGTGTGCCTGTTTGTCTATGTCCATATGTCAGGTCGGGTATCAGACGCCACCTCTCTGGGGACATCCCAGGTCCTCCAAGGTATGGAGGCCTATCTCCCCCACCACTCCCCCTACCAGTGGCAGACGCCCTCAGACATCGGTGCGTTGGTGGGTCTTTGTGTCCGGGGATGGGCGTCCAGGTACACACCGGCTCACTCCTTGGTGGCTGCTTATCGGGGCCTAGAGCCTGGGGCTCGCTCGGGCCACTTCGGGGGTGGGGTGCCCTCGGCCTCTCGGCCTGGGGCTCGGTCACTCTGGCACAGCTTGCTGCCGGCGGAGCTCACGGGCACGTCACTGCAACCCCCCCTGGCTTCTGCTCCGCGGCTGCTGAGTGACCCCTCATCTGGGACTCGCCTCAGCTCTTTCTGGGATAGTGGCGCGGTTGTCCTTCTCTCCTGGATCAGCTGGAGCTTTCTTTGGTGCCTTCCCAGCTTTGACAAAAGTCCAGCTGGGATAACCACATTTACTCAGGGCCTTCTTGATGTGATGTTCTTCTGCTTCCCTGTCCGCTGTGTCTGTGGGGATGGTGTTCGCTCTGTGTTGTAGCGTCCTGATGACACCCAGTTTATGCTCCAGTGGATGATGAGAGTCAAACCTTAAATACTGATCCGTATGTGTAGGTTTATGGTACACATCAGCTTTTAGATGTCCCCCATTACTGATGGAAATCTCACAGTCTAAGAAGGCTAACCTGCCATTTTTCATATCCTCCCTGGTGAATTTGATGTGTCAATCCATGGAGTTAATGTGATCCGTGAAATGTGGTACATCCTGAGATTTGATTTTACCCTGGTGTCACCCTGAATCAATGGCTTGGTGGTGTTCCAGGGTAGGATAGCAAAGCCCTCTTTTCCACTTCTTCCATGTACAAATTGCCCACGATGGGTGAAACTGGGGAACCCATGGCACACCCATGTTTCTGCCTGTAGTACTGACCCTTGTATGTGAAGTAGGTGGAATTAAGACACAGTTCATAAGGAAACACATTTGGTCAGTGCTGAGAGTGGTCCTGTTGCTGAGGTTGGGATCATCCTGTAATTTTTTATGGACTACCTTCAGTGACTGGAACACAAGTGAAGAGAGATGTAACATTGTCCGAGACCATAGTTTTCTGCCACCATAATGACACCTCTCACCTTCTCAACAAAATCCAACGTGTTCTGTTGCTATGTCCAGATGATCAGTTTTGGGGAGTTCAAAACCAGTTTTTTTAAGTAATGCTCAAGCGACATTGAACTGTCAAATATGACATCCAGTTTCCTGAGATTCAAAAGAACCCAAGAGCCCAAGAAGCTTGGTATCACCATATGACTGAATGTCATCAGCATCACTCAGCTATCCTGTTTTCCCTGCTGCTTGGGACAATCTGCTGGCGAAAGCTCTCTGAGGCTACACTACTTTCAGCTGCACCGTCTAGTGGACCCTGGCTAGCTACAGGTTTTTCAAGGGTGTGGAGTCGGGTCTCCAATTCTTGTGTCTGTGAAGGTCCTCAGTCATCCAGGTCATAGTAGCCATAGGAGCTTGGAAAGAAAAGCATCTGGACTTCTTTAAATCCTCCATACACGGTAAGGGGCTTTCTTATGATGTCAGTGGCATCTTCTTTGCCCATCTTATTATGCCAGCAGGGGATCTGATGCCTGTCAGGGCATAGGTATTGTCCAGATCTTGTTCTTCCCAGGACTCAGGACTTGGCTTCCTCTCTACACATATATGGTTGGTGCAGCCTCTTCGTGATTTCCCTTTGCCTACAATGATGCCGTTTGGTAGAATGATCCATTAGACTACACAGTCTACAGCAATGACATTTCAGTGTTGTCTCATTTTAATGTGACATTTGTTGTATTCTGTATCCATCTCTAATCATCGGCTGTTTACCACAGACCTTCAGAGAGCCCTGATGAAGGCTCTTAAGTTCCTGTTGATCTTGTACAGTTTTATGCATTCCAGGATCCACGTGTGAGACCCACAGACTCAGCTTCACTGCTTTTCCTTGGAAATGTGGTGCCATTTACTGAGTGGGTCTTTGTTGTTTGACCTAGCTGGACTAAAATAAGAAAAATCTACCTGTTAGCTGTAATGTTAGGGTTTGTAGAAGACTATAAATGAGGACTGTGCAGATGAGAGTCTGTGTAGGTCACCAGACTGACAAGTTGGACTCTGACAGTATGATTTCCCCCCCTCTGGCCGGGTATACTGAGCTGCACAATCAGCTGGCAAACCACATGTTCGCAAGACACACTCAGAGCTGTTTTATGCAGTAACATAGTCTTGTTTAGGAAGCAGAACCAAACAGTACACAACACAACAGTTTACTACATGCACATCAAACAACAAACATCACTATATTTCCTAACATCCATCAGCATGTTTGCAGGAAAAAAAATCTCAATGTTACACTCTTCCTCCCTTACATTTGGGCTTTGCTTTTCCTCATTTCTAATATCCAGTAACCGTGTCAGTGAGGTGATGTGAGAGAAAAAAAAGGTCTCTCATATATATATATATATATATGTCTCTTACAGTTCTTATCTTTCACTTTGTTTTTAGTTCAACACTTTGGACAAATAACCAACTGACCAATCCCATTCTCACCTAATGGCATATTAGATATAAACTGGCGCAATTCAGAGTCAGAAATAGAAAATAGGGCAGCACCTTAAAAAATAAACACTCCTCACCGAAGTACCATCATAGCAAAGGTTTTAGCATGCTTAAGACTCCAGCTTCACATTCTTGACAATCAAGCAGCAGTTTGTCAATATAAGAGCTGTGCAGTACCATGAAGCACCTGCAACCTTTGTGTCTTTATATGAGTTGAGACCTGCTGGGCACAATGGAAAACAGGAAAAAAAAACCCTCCCAATTGTTTTAACTTTGTGCTGCCCAAGCACACTGAAATCAGCCAAAGAGAAATCTAGCAACGTTCAGACCGAGAAGAGTCTTGCTGACACCATTGTTGTCGCCTGCTGGGCTCAATGTTAAATGTACCGAGGGTAACTGTTTGTGTTGTCCCCCCCAATCTTTAGTCTTCATCCATTTCATTGTCTTCATCTGATTATTTCTTGTTTAGCTTCTTTCTCTCTTCAAGTGCTCCTATAGGCTTCAGAAAGTGAGGGAAGTTGCATCTTTACTTTAAAATGAGTTATGTAAAGCCATCTAACTAAACATCTTCAGTACAAAACCTCTTGACTCATCTCAATCATTTCTCCTGTTATTTGTTTAATCTTAAATTGTAAATTATTTTAATCCCTACCCAAGCCTACTACATCTTCCTCCTTCACAACAGCTGTTTTTTACTGCCTGTTTGCCAGCATACGTAAGAAATCAGAGGAACCAGTTAATATTCTCCTTGTTTGTCCAGGATGTAGCAGATAGCAATAGCAGCTCATTATTATCTGACAATAATCTGGCTGGGCAAATCATGAGCAGCAATGTCACAAAAGCTCCCTTCTGTCTGTTACAGCATGAAAAGAACCATTCATCTTAAAGAGAGAACTATTACTAAGTTGTTTAAAATTTATAAGCAGATCTACAAGTTTACAGGACTGTCAAACCAGAACACATGCGTCAAATTCATCAGGAGTTCTCACTCTGAATCTCTTAAATAGTTTAAAAGTTAGCAGTTTTAAACTGCAGGAATCCCAGTCATTGTTATTCATATCCAAGCAGTTTCTTACCTAATCATTCAACCTAGCAGTATTCCCTACTTCTGCATTACAAACACAACAGAAATAAGTCCTTACCAGTTGACCCCACACATTTGTTAGGTTATGCCCCCGGCAGCCCTGCAGAGGTAGATATATGATCCCCACTGCAGTTTTTTCCTCACACACCAGAAGGTTCAGCCAGGATGCAAAAACAAGTCTGATAACAAACAGAAGGCCTTGACCTGTTCAGGTGGTGTGTATGTGTGTTGGGGTGGGGGACAGGGGGTAGTGGCATACACACACACACACACACACACACACACACACACACACACACACACACACACACACACACACACACACACCTCTGTAGGGGCAAAGGCGTACTTTAAAAAGGAGGGCCCACTCAGCAGTTCTGACTGCAAATGGCAATGGGTGATCCCGAGCTCAGCTAGCCTGTTGACAAGTTAAGCCAAATATGCAGGTGAAATGCTGCCTTTCCTATTTTTAACCTGAAAATAAGTTTGAAGTAGCGATGGACTGAACTGAACTCTGCATTCATTTAACTGATGTCAATGCATTTGGAGAGTTTAAAAATGAAAACTGTTCAGCTTTTTCCGTGCTCTTTGTGGAATGTGACGGTTATCAGGGCCAGATACAGTAAAACTCCAGAAGAAATATCCACGCCGCTGGTAAGCTAAAGATGAAAGTAGTGAAATGTGAAACCAATTAAATTGCTTGTTTCAAATATTCGAAACATTTGACATCTAAGTATTTTTGCATTTAATTCCTAATTGCTTAAACAGATTGTTAAAGTTTAATGGCAAGATGACTACAATGACTATGTTATAACATAAGTTTCACCAATTACTATGCGTTTAGGTAGCAGCCTGATTACTAAAGTTGTGAAGCAGTAGCAATCCTGAGTTTAATGAGTTCAAAAACACTCAAATTTAAGCTCACTAGAATGTTGTGCTGAAGACACTAAAGTATCTTTTTCAAACTATTGCCAATGTGTACATTCTTATTTCCATATGAGTTATTGTGTTCGTGTTCATGTTCATCTAGCTAAAACACTTTTTCAAGTTAAAGTCAAGGAAAATGTCACCACTGTTAAGATTTCATCAGGGATTTATTATTTACTGCCAAATATTCTTACCAAAGCAACACATTTTAGACCTGCACTATTCAGTGTCTGTCTTAAAATTAAACAATAAACTTTAAATATATTTTTTGGTACTGTGAAACTACTCATTTTATTTATACATCTTTTTATCCATCCATCCATCCATCCATCAGACCATCCATTTTCGTCTGCTTATCCGGGACCATATCATGGGGGCAGCAGCCTCAGCAGATAGGCTCAGACCTCCCTCTCCCCAGGCACCTGAGAAACATCACAGCAATCCCAGACCAGGCGAGATATATAAACTCACCAGCATGTCTTGAGTTGGAACACCACACAGGAGGAGCCCAGGTGGCATCCTTGTCATCCTTTATACATATAATAAGCTTATTTTCCAAGTGTGTAATTGATTTTTAAAATGTCCCTGGTCTAAGATGAAGTAACCTGCAGGAAGTGGAAGCTGTTTATTTGTAGCCCTCTAGACCATGCTATGGCATGAGTATAATACAGAAAGGATGGAAAAACGGGAAGTTGGTTGTAGATGTATTTTTTTCTTCTCAGTCTGAGAGGATGACCCTCTTGTTTGTTCTCTGCTGCAGTGAGGAGGAGGACTGGCACAGCAATACAGATCATCAGTTGAGGAGGAGAAAGAGGAAAGTGGGAACAGGGAACAAGAGAGGGAGAGGGCTTTGCAGAAAGCTTTTTTTCAAGGGTGAGGTTATGGGGATCCCTGCTGGAATAGAAAAGATTCAGAAAAAAAAGATCCAGAAAAAGGAAAAGTAAGCAGAGCTTGGCCCAGAAACAAAGAGACAAGCTGGATGCGGATCTAAAGCAGGCTGTGTTTTTATGTTGCAACTGATTTCATTAGTGAAATTTCTGTTGTATTCAAGGATTATACATAATAATTATATATTCCACCCTGAGGAGTAGTCCCCTTTTGGTACACTGTAAATAATTAGAATACAGTTACTTTGTTGAAGCAAATGGATTACACGGCGGTCTTTCCCTGCTTCATATGTTAGGCTATCTCCTCTCTAATTTTGGTAATTCCACGCATTGCCGGAAACCCAAACAAAACACACAATAAGGCTACGTTCACGCTCCAGGTCTTAATGCTCAATTCCGATTTTTTGATCAAATCCGATTTTTTTTTTTTCTGCTTGTTCACACTACAAATAAAATGTGATGGCAAACGCGTTCTAGTGTGAACCCTCAAAGCGGCCCGCATGCGCACACAACACGCTCTGTTTAGACCTAGACCAAACAGTATTGTTAGCCGTTAATATAAAGACTTGTTTCTGACTTTATAACTTAAAGCAAAATTTGGAAACGTAAAGTTATTTTCTTATTTACATGTGGCCTAATAATTATCCTTATTGCCGTGTTAGAGAGGAGCGGTGCTTCAAAGGATAGCTGCAGATTTCTGTCAGAATCTGCAGATTATACAGTACAAATAAAATGTTCACGTTTCTCCAATACTGTCTTCCCAACAGTTTCTCTAACATCTACGCGGGATGGCCAGGAAGCGCTTGCGATGTCTTATCGGGCGCTTCTCCGGCGCTGATAATTGGCGTCTGTCCTGTGTCAGTGACATAAAAGACAGATTTAATGCGACATGACCATTCAAACAGCAGTCTAAAACTTCTAAAACATCAGATATGTATCGGATTCAGTACCACATATGAAAGTGACCCAGATCGGATTTGAAAATATTGGATTTGTGCCGTTCACACTGTCATACCATGATCGGATATGGGTCGCATAGGGTCAAAAAAGTCGGATTTGATGCGCTTTCGCCTGCAGTGTGAACGTAGCCTAAGAGGCTCTAATGTAAGTATCCTGTTAATGCTGGTGGTGTCAGTTACACAGTGGACCCGGAGCAAGGACAACAGAGCCAGCAGTGCACAGGCAGGAATGCATTTGTTACTTGGAAATTCCGGCACCACTTCACATTTAAAGAAGAAAGGGATGGGCAAAATCTGACTGTGGAATGCATACTCTGTTTGCCAGCAACCAAGCTGCTCTCGGCATCAAAAGACTCCACCTCCAACCTAAAGAAACATCTGGGAGTAAGATGTTTTTTTAAAAACTAACGTTATCCTATTGCAACTACCTTGTTTTATCTGTGGTAGCTACCTGGATTATGTGCCACTTCAGTATCATCGATGTACTATATCTGTGTGTTCCTAAGATCGCATAGTGTCCCTGAGGCGTATGTCAAATGGATACAGCTGCTCTATGACAACGTCACCAGTTCAGTCCAATGCGCCGCTGGACTATCACCTCCCTTCCCAATTAGTGTTCGGGTCCACCAAGGATCAACTCTGCCACCCCTCCTCTTCATTCTATGTATGGATACTAGGGGTGTGTATTGGCAAGAATCTGGCGATACAATATGTATCATAATACAAGGTAGACGATACGATACATTGCGATACTAAAAGCCAGACAATATTTGTGTTTAGTAGGACTGAATTTAATTAGGAAAACTCACAATAAACAGTCCAAACTGTTAAATGTTAGATGCTACTCATCTAAATAAAAGTGCTTATGAGACTCAACCAAAATGTCAAACATCAGAGATTTTACATGTTGTGTTTTCTCAGTGGTTATTTTTCAATTTCCAGATTTTTGTGCAGGAATACAAGCTGATCGACATGGTCAGCTCTCAGGACACTTCTCTGTGCATTTACTATGTCTCCTGCAGAGGAAAAAACTCTCTCTGCAGAGACACTTGTTCCAGGAATGCATAGGAAACTCCTTGCTACTTTGGATAGCTGAGGGTATTCCTGTTCATGGTCCTTCCACCAACTGAGAGGATTTCCTGTGAGAGGCAAAGGGGTCTCATCTCTATACCTCTTGATCTCAGCTGCAGCAACATCAAGTTTTGATTTTGGTGCAGTATTGTCACTAATAGAGGCAAACGTAGCTCCGAGCAAGTCCACCAATGAGGTCCTCTGTCTCTTTAGGGGTGGCCGAGAGATGGCGTCAAAGCTGTCTTTGATATGTGGGTGATGAGCCTCCTCTGTGGCATTCTCTTCCTCCACCTGTTTGTCAGTCTCCTTATTCTTTTGCTGCTGAAAAATGTCAGAAAGACAAAATTAAAATCCAAGATTCACCCTGTTTTTCACTAAAATTTGATGACAAATGTCATCAATATGCGTTTTTTTTTTTTTTTTTTTTTTTTTTACTTTATTCACTTGCTTATAACTTCAGTTGAATTTTTCCAAATAAATTCATTTATTTACTTACATTTTTTCTTTCTTTATCACAGTCACCACAGTGTCCAACAGTCTGGAATAGGTCTCACTGGCCTCTGCTTCAGACAGGAAGGGCAGGTCCTTAATCCGAGGATCAACAGTTGATGCCATCCATAGTGTCTCCCTCTCATTTACATATCTCTTTCCCAGATCTTCTGCTATGGCAGTCTTAATGTCCCTTACTGTCGGTGTATCAGCAACACTTTCTTGTGCACCCATCACAAGCTTGGCATGAAGAGGAGCAATGATGGACAGGGTTGGCATGCTCTCCTCTGACGTCACCAAGGTGGCGTCCTTCATAGGCTTGAGTGCCCTGACAACTTCTTCTGCACATGTGATATCAGACTCACTTAATGTGAAAATTTCTTTTTCACTCTTCCTAACTTCTGCAGAAAGCAGAGCTGCACAGATGGCTGGTTGTCTATCATCTATCATAGGAGATGTTCCATCTTGTAATTACATCCGTGATCAATCTGTGAGCTGGTAGCTGAAGGAGGCACTGTTTCTGCTTCAACTGATTGCTGGCTGTGGTGCTGCGCCTGAAAAAGGCTGTTACACGTCGGATTCTCCCGAGAAGTCGCACCACGGATTGTATTTTCAGTGCTTTCTGTGAAGCGAGATTCAGACTGTGTGCAAAAAATTGTATGTGCGTCATGCCTGCAAGTCTAGCTGCGAGAGCCATGTTTGGTGCATTATCGGTAACAACAACAAGGTCCTTTGCGTTCAATCCCCATTCAGCCACAGCGCCAGTTAGTAACGCTGCAATGTGCTCACCTGTGTGACTGTCATGCATGGCTCGGGTTTGTAGTACATGAGACTGAAGGTTCCACTGGTCTGTTATGTGATGTGCTGTAACAGTTACGTACGATTCAGTGGCTCTCGAAGTCCAAGCGTCGTATGTCAAAGCAACTGTCTCTGCCGAGCTGAGAGAGTCCAGCACTGTCGCTTTGACTTCTTGGTACAACTTTGGCAGAGCGATGTCCGTGATGTGTTGTCGGGAAGCGTTTTAATCATATTACGAAATCCTTCATTCTCCACAACACTCAGAGGGCGCATGTCTTTGCAAATAAAAACAAGTACTGACTGCGTTATTTTTGTTGCACGAGTTGAAGTTGCTGGTAGTTTCGAAAAGTTAACTTCTTCAATTGTCCGTTGAGCGGGGTCACCTCGTTTCATTTTAAAATTAGCATTTGACGCTACATCGCTATGGTGTCTAGACACGTTTGTTCGTAAATTTGTTGTGTTACCGGAATATTTGACTCTGGCGGTGCAGATTTTACAAACTGCATAGCTCTTGTCATAGTCTTTACTGCCTTCTTTTGTCCTAAATCCAAAATAAATCCACACATCAGCTTTGAAAGCTGCGGGGGCCGGCTGTATCCTCTCCTCTTCAGTCATCAGTTAGCTAGCACAATTGGCCACACATCCACTGTTCTACTTCGTTGGTTTTGGCAAACTAGACGCTTCTACAGTTATCGCGAGACCTTGTTTTTACGTCATAGTAAAGGCGGTAAAAACTGCAAACCAGTGGCCGGAATTTGAATTGCAACATAGAAAAGAAATAAACAGTAAATGCATGTAATTTTTCAATTAAAAAAAATCGATAACACTGATTTTGAATATCGATTCAGTATCATTGCACGAAATATCGCGATATTTCGTTGTATCGATATTTTCTTACATCCCTAATGGATACCATCACGGCTGACCTCCAGTTACCTCATCCATGGTCTCTCCTCTTATCTGATGACGTATTCCTCGCCAGCAAAGACAGAGAAGAGACCCAAACGATGACTCAACTCTGGAACACCCAGCTCGATGAATATGGAATGCAGCTCAATACGAAAAAGGCCGAATACCTGGAAGGAGGCCCCCAAACTGATGGCACCATCATAATTGACAACGAAGAGTTGAAGAAGACAGAAGAGTTCCGCTACTTGGGCTCAGTCATCAGCTACGATGGAAATATCACCTCCGATGTCTGAGCACGAATAAATGCAGCCTGGTTAAAATGGCGACAGGTCACTGGTGTCCTTTGCGATACAAGAATGCCAGATTGACTCAAGGGAAAAATCTACAAAACGGTGGTCCACCCAGTAGCCCTGTATGGCTCCGTATGTTGGCCCGCATTGACCACACATGAACAGGCCCTAAACACCATGGAGATGCGCATGCTCCGATGGAGCTTGGGAATTACAAGACGGGACCGTGTTACGAACAAAGACATACAGAAGCGAATAGGCGTAGCCCCAATTAAGGAAAAGATGCTTGAGTCCCGCCTGAGGTGGTATGGACACGTGATTCGAAGCGATGAGAACTCTGTAGAAAAAAACGGCTATGATGATCGACCCAGAAGGATGCACCTAACAGGTGGGACCAAATGTTTGGTCACACCTGGTAAGACCAAAGGTGGGGAAAAAAACAGCCAAAGGCTGGACAAAAATCCCATTGATTAAAATGAAAATGTTCATCAACGTCAGACAAAAATTATTTTGCAAAGTGAATAATCAACAAAAATAAATTGTATTGAAACATTCAACACAATAACTTTTATACAGTTATCTATTTAAAGTTGGTTTTGTCTTTTTACCTTTAAAGACTTTAACTGAAATACATTAAGTCGCAACAAAAGGTTTCTACTTCTATCTGTGTCTGTTACTGTGAGCAACAACGTTCTTCTTCCAAAAAATACACAGCAAAGATACAAGTACAAGGTGTCTTGATGACATTTGATGTGATTTTATCAATTTTCTTTGTGCTGATACAGTGTTAGTTCATAACAAGTGAAAAATGGAAACAGACCTAACAACAAACAAAACAAAATCTATCTATCTATTTATTGTTATGGTCGTCATGCACGGGTGACAGTCGCAACATATATGTGACTAACAGAAAATGGTAAAGTTTAGAGAAGAGGCTTCAGATATCCAGCCAGGTAACAAGTAACAGTAGTGAAGTAACAAGGCATTCAGCTAGATTTAAGCATTTCCTTTAGAAAAACACATTTCAGACACAAGCTTCATGCAGGGATGACAATCAAAATGCATCAGTGTTGATAGCAGTTCCCCCCGCAGGACAACATGACCTTCACAACTTCACACAAATAACAACCAGTCTCTCCATAAACACAGCATATATGACAATGGTTGCATATTATGACATATTATCACACTGAGAGAGGACACACCAGATACCAAGTTGGGATACATACATCTCAGGTTATTATTTAGACAAGTCAAGAGGTACATTTTTGACATTTTTTGAATGACACACTTTATTTTCTGTGCTTATAAGTAATACTTTATCAAATTTGTCATGAAGCCTGACATTTGAAATTTTACTGTAAATTTTTCAGTTAAAGTTTATAGTTGGTACAGTTTTAGTGTTTTCTTCATGCTTGCAGACAACACAGAGCATACATAATTTACATAATTTCCTAGGGATTAATAAAGTATTCTGATGCTGATTAAAGTTGCAGAACAATATATGCATGATGCATTTTTTAATAAAGGCAATATGTCTATGTTGGTTCTCAATCATCCAGGTAATGGTAGTCTAGGCAGCGTGGAAAGAAAATTAAATAAGTCCAGTTGCTTTCTTTCCAAGCTAATAGAGACATTTAAATGATGTGAGGAAAAGTTCAGTGAATAAACACCTTCTACAGCTTAGTATGAAAGAATGTACCACATGTACATTCTGTTTTGTCAGTGGAGACCCTTGTTTACATAAGAAGATAATACAGTTTACAATTTATGTGGACACATGATGTAAAGCTTATACTTCAATTTGTTCAACTGCATGGTCCTGTGTGCTGTAAAGTCCATATTTCTTCAGATATTGGTCAAAATTTGTATAATTAAAGTTAATTATAGAAATAATTTTACTAGGTAATAGGTGATAATAGGTGTCCCTACCTACCATAGTAATGTGCACATCTACCTAAGGTTTGGCACATCTTTGGCCATATTAGGACTTTCACTAGCTTACAAACAGTAATTGATGAGAAAAAGAGATGAAATCCAAACTGGAAGCTGGCTCCATAGGTGAGGGGCATGAAAGCTGAAGGCTCTGCCTCCCATTCTACTTTTAAATACTCTAACAACAACAAGTAAGCCCACAGTCTGAAAGCAAAGTGCTCTTGTGGAGTGGTATAATACTATAAGGCTATTAAGACAAGATGGGGCCTGATTATTCAAGACCTTGTATGTGGTGAAAAGGATTTTAAATTTGATTAGGGATTTAACAGGCAACCAGTGAAGAAAAGCCAATATAGGACAAATATGCTCTCTCTTTCTAATCACTTTAGGTACAGTTCCTTCAGCAGTTTGGATAAACTGAAGGGTTTTAAGGGAGTTTTTAGACATCCTGATACGAACGAATTACAGTAGTCCAGCCTAGAAATATTTTAGAGATATATTGTGCAAATGGATGAAAGCTGCTACATATTTGTTTAATTTGCGCATTGAAGGACGTATCCTGGTTAGGGACACACATACACACACACACACACACACACATCTAAACTGTGCTAAAGGTGAAGGTCATGGTTGTTAAAGGTCAAGGACTGATCCTTGACCTTCAAGGACTGATCGAAGTGCTTAACTTTAAAAACATTAAAAAAAAATAAAAAAATAAAATAAAATTATATTTAAAATATAAAAATTATATATATATATATATATATATATATATATATATTTTTTTTTTTTTTTTTATTTTATTTTTTTTTTTTAATGTTTTTAAAGTTAAGCACTTCGATCAGTCCTTGACCTTCAACAACCATGACCTTCACCTTTAGCACAGTTTAGATGAAAAATCATTAGCGCATTAGTGTGTGTAACTTGGCCTCCTACAAGGAGGGATAGGGATTCTTATGAATTGTTAATGGATGATGGACACTTCGCAATGACATAAATTTTGTCTTTTGGCTAGATAATCTAAAATGTTATTGTGGCCTGGAATTTTTCACTGCTGTTAACACACCTTAATATTAGTGAATGAAAAAAAAAAAGAGAAAGAAAGAAAAAAAGAAACTAATGAGAGTTGATGAACTGCCCAAACAGAAGTAGTGGTCCAGAGGTGGTGGCTTAAAAGTATCAACAAGTTATGTTGACTGAAAACACAAAAACTTTAACAGAAGTAAACCAGTCTTTGCTAAAGTAAGGTAAAGTAAAAGAATATCTGGCAAGTGATTTTTTTTCATAGGAACTGTTTTAAATTACATATTAAATAGTAAATTTTAAAAAATCCAACAAAAATTTAGGGGTCAGAAGAGAGAAAACACGTCTCTCCTGAAGGAGGCACTGACTGACATACACAGAAATATCTTATTCAATAGCTCTAGTAATCTAAATGAAGAGACATTATTTAAAATCTTTCTGTTAAAATGGTGTCAAATATGAATGAATGCAGCTTTAACTATTTGTGTGATATTAATTACATAAGACCTTAAATTTAATCCTCATTTTAGCTTTTTAATATTTTGTATAGTATGTTATCTTATCTTATTCTATTCTATTTTTATTTTTTTTTTTAATTTTTACTGCTCTTAACTTTCTGCTGTGACCAAAAAATTTCCTACGTGTGGGACTCATAAAGGTTTATCTTATCTTACATGTGGATTGCGTTTTCTTTTTTAATTCGTTTTAAGGCCCCTTGCTGCTCGTGAGGGCATCTACTCATTTTAATAAATCCCTTGAAGCAACAACACACATAATCTACAGTAGGTTGAGCAGGTTTTATGACATAAATGAAACTTCACCTTCAGAGTGTGAACTATCTAAAGACAACAGATAGCATTTAGGCAGTAAAAGCCTAACTGTGTTACCATTCAGTGTCCAGTACCTCAGCTTCTTTACAAACAAATCAGTAGTTTAATAAGTGTACAATACTTGCCAAAACGTGGTTCTCTGCATGTATTTTAGAAACACATAGGATTCTACAAAAAGTCAAAGACAAAGATTATGACATAAGGTCAGTTAAAACCAGCTCAGAACAACAACAACATCATATACTTTATAAAAATCCTATCTTTATCTATTTTCTAGAATGAAAAAAGTCACCAGAAACAGAAAAGTTGCCTCCTACACCACCCTAAATACAAGCTACAGTGAGGGCCTTTCTAAGCAAAAGGGAAAAACAAAGTGTCAAGATAGCACCAGCATTAGCAAGTTGGCTCTGATCATCTCGTTATAGTAAAAGCTTACCAAGTTAACTTTTGTGGCCCTTGCTTTAAATATGATAGCTGTCTAGAGTATTCTGTACCACTTCACTTTTTTTGTCTAATTTGCATCTTGAAGTCACCTCACATGCCACAGGTAAAACTACAGCCTTGTGATGCACAAACAATATGTATTCAGATTATTAGTAGGTGGGAATAGGGTGGGAATAAAAAAATGCTTAGGTTTATGTGTGTCAAAGTCAATAATCAAGAGAAGACTTCACCAGTGTGAATACAGAGGGTTCACCACAAGATGTAAACCATTGGTGAGCCCCAAAAACAGGAAGGCCAGATTAGATTTTGCCAAACACCCTCTAAAAATCCTTCACAGATGACACCATGGACAGATGACACCAAGATGACACCAAGATCAACTTGTACCAGCGTGGTGGGAAGAGAAGAGTATGGAGAAGGAAAGGAACTGCTCATGATCCTAAGCATATCACCTCATCAGTGAAGCATGGTGGTGGTAGTGTCATGGCGTGGGCATGTATGGCTGCCAGTGGAACTCGTTCTCTTGTATTTGATGATGTGACTGCTGACAAAAGCAGCACAGGTTAAAATATGCCTTTGCCTTTTTAAAATAAAATAAAAAGGCAAAGGTTAAAATATCAATACTACAGTCTAAATATTAAGAGAGCAAATCAATATGCTTTCAGATGTGTGGCTACATATTGGTGACCTTTGTTTCGGGCAATATTATCTGCTCATATTCAGCCAAATGCTTCAGAACTCATTGGATGGCGCTTCACAGTGCAGATGGATAATGATCCAAAGCATACTACAAAAGCAACCAAAGAGTTTTTGAAGGGAAAGAAGTGGACTGTTTTGCAATGGCCAATTCAACCACCTGACCTGAATCCGATTGAGCATGCATTTCACTTGCTGAAGACAAAACTGAAAACTGAAAATGCCCCAAGAACAAGCAGGAACTGAAGACGGTTGCAGTAGAGGCCTGGCAGAGCATCACCAGAGATGAAACCCAGCGTCTGGTGATGTCTATGTGTGTGCTGTATTTGACTGCAAAGGATTTGCAACCAAGTATTAAAACGTGAAAGTTTGATCTATGATTCTTATTTTGTCCCATTACTTTTGGGAGGCACATATGCAAACTGTTCACCTGATTTGGATATAAATACCCTCAAATAAAAGCTGACAGTCTGCAGTTAAAGCACATCTTGCTCGTATCATTCCATTGAAATCCATTGTGGTGGTGTATAGAGCCAGAAATGTTAGAATTGTGTCGGTGTCCCAATATTTATGGACCTGACTATCTCAAAAAGAAACGTAATGCTGAAAACATAAAAGGCGCTTTTGCTGTCTTTATGTCCCAGGTATCATATGGTATATGATACCATACAGACAGCATAGGATGAGTATGCTGAGTATGATATGACAATGATGAATCATCATTAACCACAATTATGTATGTATCCGAGCCATCTAATTTAATTGAAGCTGTCCTTATCAGAGTCAGGAGATGGTGGCCGAGAGAACTCGAAAAAGGACCCAGATGATTTCCTTGATTTAAGAAGTCGTAGCACCTCTGTAAGCTGTGTCTCCAGCACTGTCATGCGACTGTTCAGATTTCTGATGTCTCCTTTTAATTCTTGTTTGAACTCGAGGATAGACGCTTGCACACTCTGCTCTGGTATTGGACAAAAAACCCTCTTTTCATCAGACTGGACTGGGCTCCGCTCCTGTGGTGTTCTGACACTGCCAACATTATCTAAGCGGAGATCACTCTTTGTGATGCCACTGTCACATGAATCTGTTTTCCTTAGAGACACCTCGTTGTGACACTTAGTTCTATCAGTCAGCATTTCCATGGACTCAGCCTTGGAGACACTGCTCCACGACTCAGCTTTCACAACTGACTCTTTGAAACGTCCCCACCCTTTAGCTTTGGGTGGCTCTGCAGATTTGCAACCAGTTAGGCTGCCATTTTGGATGCCGGGAACATGAAACATGGCTTGGCTGGATGCCCTGGATGATGAAGATGTGGAGGAACTGGTGGTTGCAGCTTGGTTCTCAGTTACTATGACAATACTAGTAGAGGCAAGCCTCTCTGGACCTCTGGATGGCTCCAGGTGAATAACACCTTTCTCGACATCACCAGTGGCCTGACTACCCCACTCAGCAGCGAGACGGGCTTCCTTCTGCTGCCGGAAACGCTGAAAGAGTCGTCGAACTGGGTGGTCTGGTGGGAGGTTGAGAGGAGCCTCATTCTTCCTTTTCAGCATCTCTTCCTCTTCACGTTTCACATCACTGATCTTCCGAAAGATAATCTGTTAAGAGATAGACCATAGTTATTGCAGCTCAAAGAATCAGTACTGTGGTACTGATACTGATGAATCTTCTTTGTTAGCTTTCCTATCTGGCTTTAAAGGTACTTTATTTATAACGATTTTCCAGTCTTACTGACCACCTAAACCATTTAAATGACACATAAATTCACTCCACTCCCACATCTAAAACACTTACACTGCCACTTTATGCTGCAGTTACTGTGTTGTTTTAACCTATAATGTCTTTAAATTCTTTAGACTTTTCTACTATTATTTATTTATTTATTTAGTTTTAGAAACATAATGGGCAGTAGACTTACCCATTTTCTTTATTTTGCTATTTTCTTGGTTATATTTTGCCAACGAACTGTTTTATACAAGGCAGCTTATAGCTAGAATTGTAAACTCATTGACTCATTGGGTTGTCTAGAATGATTACTGAACTCAAGCCAGATGACGAAAAGATATCCCGGGTATAGCAAACTTGTTTTATTGTGCAGGCCCCATGTATTAAACTGGAAAATTTATTAAAATTCCCCAAGAATTTAGGTTTGTCTTCATACAGTTTTCTCGTCAATGAACAGGAAATGTAAATTATTGAACAGCCTATTTAATATCAGCCTTTGTTATCAACACAAAAAGAAAATTTGTGTTTGGTCAATTATTTATTTGCTGTAACAATGCTTCTTTGTAATAAATTTATTTCCTCTTAAATGATGCCACAGTTGTTGGAAAATGCATTTGTGGCTTCAGCTGCAGAGTTGAAAAATAAAAAAAACTTGCAAAATATTTTCTGCCAGTGCCACAACAGACTGATCTGTTCGATTATTCTCTCAAACATAAGGATTGTGAAAAGTTACATTCAAGCTGTCAAAGATCACTCAGGTAGGAAGGATGTGTACCAAAGTTCAGTGCATATTAACACTGAATTCAAATCAAAAACAAAAGACCAACACCACTGAAGATTCGACAGGGCAGGATTATCTACAAATGGTATTCCAGTGAAATGTATTTTAAGTGAAATGTGCATTTGGAGTTTATACACTTTGTATATAAGGCGACCGTTTCCTTTTGCAGTATTTTTGTGTGTTGCGTTTTTAACAAAAGGGGAACAAAGCCCAACATCAGTAACCCTACAAATGTCACTTCTGTTTAGTTTTCTGTCTTCATTTATGTCGGAAGTGATAGCAGTGCTGTACGTTTTCATTTTTCAGAAATCTCTCAATCAGAACATGGTACTGTGGCTTGTTGGGAGCGGCTCATGCCTTAGGAACATGTGTTGATGAGGAAGATGAGGAAACAGTGTTATTTACATCTGTTATTGTTACGTGACTCTTAACTGTACCTGTTAATTTTACAGTGTAAATTTAGTGGCAGTTATTGTTCGATGGAAATAGATGTTTATACCATGAGTGAGTTCATGTGCTTGGTCATTAAGGCTCTGAAGCATCATGTAATGCAGTGAGTATCTCACAAAAGGAGTCCTCCCTTCTTCTTTTTGGGGTGGAATAGCTAGCTCAACCTCTACGTGGGCTTTTTATAGTAAAGACGCTTCACCCCACCACAGTATATTATTAATTTGGAAATTGTTTTGAGAGATTTCCTGTATACCACTAGAGGGAACTCAAGTACCACAGTTTAAGAACCACTGCTGTAAAGAAGGCCTGAAATTCATCCAAAATGATGTGAGAGTTTTAATTTCACATAGAGTTATTGCTGCTTAAGGTGCTTTTACAATGTACTGAATCACGTGGTAAATTAAATTTTTCTTAGGACTGCATAAAGTCCTGTGAAAAGGTTTTTTTGGCATGACTTAAAATACATGTAATAGATACTAAATATACATCAGTAAAGCAAACTCACCCTCTTCCTCAGGTTGTAAGTAAGCACCAGGTTCCTGGCAAAGTGGTTTGCAAAGTTGGCGTAAAACTCCAGAACTTTTTGCAGCGCATCTCTTTTGATTATATGGAGGTCACAGTAGGTCAATGCTCGGACATTAGCACAGGACTGAGCCAGTGTCATCTCCTTCCAGAACACGTCACCAAACACATCACCTTTACCTGCAAAACAAACACAGTTAGGTCCACAAATATTTCAACAGATACAACTTTTTTCTAATTTTGGTTCTGTACATTACAATGAATTTTAAGTGAAACAACTCAGATGCAGTTGAAGTGTAAACTTTTAAAGGATTGCATAAAATGTGAGGAATTAAAGTATTTTTTAACACAATCCCTTCATTTCAGGAACTCAAAGGTAACTGGACAAATTAAATGACTAAAAAAATAAAATGTTCAATTCTGATACTTGGTTGAAAACCCTTTGCTACCAATGAAAGCCTGACATCACCAGATTTCCTCCTTTTCCATGCTCTGCCAGACCTCTACTGCCGCGGCTTTCAGTTGCTGTTGGTTTGTCGGTCTTTCTTTCCAAATTTTAGTCCTGAAGTAAAATGAATGCACATTTGGGTAAAGATCAGGTGACCGACTTGGCCTTTAAGAATATTGCACTTCTTTGCTTTCAGAAACTCCTGGGTGGCTGGGTTATGTTTTAGGTCATTGTCCTTGTGTATGAAAGGCCACCCAAACAATGTAAATGCATTTAGCTGGAATTGCTGTCCTGTGTCACATCATCAATAAACACGAGTGTCCCACTTCCACTGGTAGCCATGCGTGCCCAAGCCTTACCCTGGCTCCACCTTGTTTTACAGATGATGTGGTATGCCTTAGATCATGAGCTGTTCCATGTCTCCATACTTTTTTCCTTTTGGTAGAAGTTGATCTTGATTTCATCTTTCCAAAGAATGTTTTTCCACAACTGTGCTGGCTTTTTTTTTTTTTTTTTAATTATGAATGGCTTGCGCTTTGCAGTGAACCCTCTGTTTTTACTTTGTTGGAGTCTTCTCTTTATGGTAGGTGGATATTGGTATGCCTACCTCCTGGAGAGTGTTGTTCACTTGGTTGACTGTTATAAAGGGGTTTCTCGTCACCATGGAAATTATTCTGCAATCATGCACAACTGTTGTCTTCTCTGGACATTCAGGTCTTTTTGCATTCACCAATACTTTCTTTCTTTCTTTTTCAGGATGTACCAAAGGGTAGATTTTGCCACTCCCACTATTGTAGCAAATTCTCAAATGTTACTCAAAGAGTATTATACAGAATAGACACTTGTATTAAGTTATAAAAAACATAAGTTTAGAGAACAATGTTTAGAACACAGATAAAAAACAAAACACACATAAACTTAACATCAGTACCTGCTTATATAAATGCCTAAATGTGTGAGTCAACAGGAAGTTAATATTAATAACCAACGGCAATGACAACATGCTGCTTTCTAGTTTTCACAGTAAGAGACACATTAAAACGACATAACACTGAAATACAGTACAGGAAATTTTTTTAAGGGAATTGCCAGTTAAAATTTAAATTTTCTTTGCAGCACAATTCAACCAAAATAAAAACACTACATGTAAATGTACACAAAAGAAATTTCCTTCATGAAACTAAATGAATTCTACCACAATTACTGATTTGATTTACAGCCTAAAGGGCCTGTAATTTGAACTCAGTGGTTCTTCTTAAATAATAATGTATAAAATGTGCTTGATTTTCTGTAGCTTTTAACAGTTTGTGTTTACACTGGAGTGAATGATGAAATAACTGCACCTTAATTACTTTAATACAGACAAGCGCACTGGAGTTCTTAGGTTCGATCTTTTTGGCCATAGGGTATATGCTGCTTTATCCAAAGGGCTATGATTTCCGAAAACAATAATTTCAGTCTTGTTTTCATTTAGGGTTTAACTGTCATGTAGACAGATAAACAGAGGCTGCAGTGTGACAGAGGCATCCCATTTCATCAGGAAGTAAATTTGGATATCAATAGCATAACAGTGAGAGGGAATATTATATTTCCTGAAAATCGTTCCCAAAGGCAGCATGTGTAAAGATAACATAGCGGACCACAACAGACCCCTGTGGTACATCACAACTAATAGGGACAGAAGAAGAGGAGTACTCCCCAGTTGCAACAGAAAAAGACCTCTCTGACAGGTATGATTTAAACTGTGATAAAACTGTACCTTTAAAACCAACAGCATGTTTGTGTCTTGATAAAAGAATGTTATAATCAACTGTGTCAAAGGCAGAGGTTAGACTGAAACTCTCCACAAATCCCAGAAAGTTCTCATAAAGTGCAGAGGATGTTAACATGAACAGCACCACAGGGGTTAAATAAAAAATTCAAAATATTAAAAAGAACTCGGGGCTGGTGACTGTTGCTAGAAATTATGTTTGACAGAAAAGCTGATTTTATAGCTTTAACAGTCAAGTGATATATTGATGAGTATTGTATCAAAGGTCAGCTTAGAGTTATTGCTTTTGTTAATCAAGGGCTTTCCAGAAGTCAAATCTAGTATCCAGCCTGAATTGGTGTTCCTCATTTCAAAATGCTCGGTTACATTGAGTGCCGGTTTAGATCACTGGGATGAGCTCTCAGCCATATGGCCATGTGACTGGGATCATACCTTTATGTGAAAAAAGGAAGGGGGGCAGACATTTCAAACACAGCATTTATAGTTGTACAGGCCAGGTATACAGAAATACAGGGGAGGTGGATTTAAATGAAAAGTTAGGAAAAAAATGAAAAACCAAGCGAAAATGTTAAATGAGAAGCATCTGGCTGCATCTCAAACATATTGGAGAACTGCAAAGCTGAGTGCAGAATTTATAGCATCAGGAGCTGGCTAAAGTGATGCCGGTTTTTATTTTGAAAACTAAAAGCTAACACTAACCTTGTTTCAGAGAACAAACATGGCTTACCCACAATTCCTTCATTGTCTTATCCTGAAATAAAGGATAAACAAAGATCTGATCCAACTATCAGAGAAGTCATAGCACAGATTGTACTGGAAGAAACACCTCACCCCACCTCCAGCAAAGAGCTCCCCGATTTCCCATTTTTGCTGTGGGAGTTATATTGCTTAGAACTACACAACAAGGGAAAATACAGAAAAAGGCAAGATGCAGGACCAAGTGACCTATCAATTGGTTCTCCCTGAAGAGCTCAGAGCCTTAGTGGTTCACAATTAGCACATGGACCAACTGGGTATTCCCAGAACCCTTGTTAAAACTAGGTTTTATTGGCCGCTGAAGAAAGAGTCCTCTTGAAAAAGCAGCTGCTCTGGTAAACATTAAACTTCTCAACCATTAGAACTTGTCCATATGAACTTTCTCAATCTAGAACCAGACAGCAGTAACCCAAAGAACATCCTTGTAATGACAGACCATTTCACTAAATATGCAGTTACCATGCCTAGACCCAACCAGAAAGTTAAGACTGTTGTTTGGGGGATAACTTTATTGTCCACTATGGTGCCACATAGTGATCAAGGGCCTGATTTCGAATTCACACTCACAGTATACACAAAATCTCAGGTCAACTTTAGAGAAAAGTTGCAGTCTAGCTTCTTGAAATGCACAAAAAGCAGCAGATAAAAAAAAAAGGCCCATTTGACGGAAGGGTAACATCTTAGTGAGAAATGTACGTTTACATGGCAAACACAAATTGGCTGATAAGTGAGAAACTGAGATCCATGTTGTAAATGGTAAATGGCCTGTATTTGTACAGGGAGTGCAGAATTATTAGGCAAATGAGTATTTTGTCCACATCATCCTCTTCATGCATGTTGTCTTACTCCAAGCTGTATAGGCTCGAAAGCCTACTACCAATTAAGCATATTAGGTGATGTGCATCTCTGTAATGAGAAGGGGTGTGGTCTAATGATATCAACACCCTATATCAGGTGTGCATAATTATTAGGCAACGTCCTTTCCTTTGGCAAAATGGGTCAAAAGAAGGACTTGACAGGCTCAGAAAAGTCAAAAATAGTGAGATATCTTGCAGAGGGATGCAGCAGTCTCAAAATTGCAAAGCTTCTGAAGCATGATCATCGAACAATCAAGCGTTTCATTCAAAATAGTCAACAGGGTCGCAAGAAGCGTGTGGAAAAACCAAGGCGCAAAATAACTGTCCATGAACTGAGAAAAGTCAAGCGTGCAGCTGCCAAGATGCCACTTGCCACCAGTTTGGCCATATTTCAGAGCTGCAACATCACTGGAGTGCCCAAAAGCACAAGGTGTGCAATACTCAGAGACATGGCCAAGGTAAGAAAGGCTGAAAGACGACCACCACTGAACAAGACACACAAGCTGAAACGTCAAGACTGGGCCAAGAAATATCTCAAGACTGATTTTTCTAAGGTTTTATGGACTGATGACATGAGAGTGAGTCTTGATGGGCCAGATGGATGGGCCCGTGGCTGGATTGGTAAAGGGCAGAGAGCTCCAGTCCGACTCAGACGCCAGCAAGGTGGAGGTGGAGTACTGGTTTGGGCTGGTATCATCAAAGATGAGCTTGTGGGGCCTTTTCGGGTTGAGGATGGAGTCAAGCTCAACTCCCAGTCCTACTGCCAGTTTCTGGAAGACACCTTCTTCAAGCAGTGGTACAGGAAGAAGTCTGCATCCTTCAAGAAAAACATGATTTTCATGCAGGACAATGCTCCATCACACGCGTCCAAGTACTCCACAGCGTGGCTGGCAAGAAAGGGTATAAAAGAAGAAAAACTAATGACATGGCCACCTTGTTCACCTGATCTGAACCCCATTGAGAACCTGTGGTCCATCATCAAATGTGAGATTTACAAGGAGGGGAAACAGTACACCTCTCTGAACAGTGTCTGGGAGGCTGTGGTTGCTGCTGCACGCAATGTTGATGGTGAACAGATCAAAACACTGACAGAATCTATGGATGGCAGGCTTTTGAGTGTCCTTGCAAAGAAAGGTGGCTATATTGGTCGCTGATTTGTTTTTGTTTTGTTTTTGAATGTCAGAAATGTATATTTGTGAATGTGGAGATGTTATATTGGTTTCACTGGTAAAAATAAATAATTGAAATGGGTATATATTTGTTTTTTGTTGAGTTGCCTAATAATTATGCACAGTAATAGTCACCTGCACACACAGATATCCCCCTAAAATAGCTAAAACTAAAATCAAACTAAAAACTACTTCCAAAAACATTCAGCTTTGATATTAATGAGTTTTTTGGGTTCATTGAGAACATGGTTGTTGTTCAATAATAAAATTATTCCTCAAAAATACAACTTGCCTAATAATTCTGCACTCCCTGTATAGCGCTTTACTTAGTCCCTATGGACCCCAAAGCGCTTTACACTACATTCAGTCATTCACCCATTCACACACACATTCACACACTGGTGATGGCAAGCTACATTGTAGCCACAGCTGCCCTGGGGCGCACTGACAGAGGCAAGGCTGCCCGACACTGGCACCACCGGGCCCACCACCACCAGTAGGCAACAGGTGAAGTGTCTTGGCCAAGGACACAACGACCGCAACTGTCCGAGCCGGGGCTCGAACCGGCAACCTTACGATTACAAGACGAACTGCCAACTCTTGAGCCACGATCACCCACTCCAGTAGTTAAACCTGCTGGAGACCTCCCTGTCACTATGTCACCCACACGTGACATAGTGATCTCCTGCTTCCCTATGGTTTTCCAGCTGTCAATCACTAGTTTTTATATAAATAACCAATGTGAATAAAGGGTTTCCAAAATCAGGGTAAGTTATTGTTTCAATGATTATGACAGCCCAGTAGAAATAGAGAACCATATTTTATTCGATTTTGTTTTCCTTAATATTGTTATTATATTATAATGTTATATAATATTATTATATAATAAGAAGAATAACACCTTTGGATTACAAGATAATTTATTAATTTGTGTATTGTCTAAGTTGACAATTTCTTGGTTTAAACGGTTTTATTGGAATGAGGGAGGAGACTTCACCTGCTCCTTCCTAGCATTCATGGTCAGCCAGAGCAGGTAGAAAATGCAACGCATGCAACACGAGAACTGAGAATTAAGTTCGCAAAAGAAGGAGAAAGAAAACCAAGCATTTTGTATCTCTAAAAGTATGCATTGTGAGCAGGCCGGCAGCCAGGAGCAGGGTTCCAGGAGCCTGAGTTAGTGCGTGAGCGGTACCGGCTAGATATAGTCGGGCTTACGTCAATGCATGGCTTGGGCTCTGGAACCAGTCTTCTGGAGAGGGACTGGACTCTCAGTCTGAAGTTGCCCCTGGTGAGAGGCGGTGGGCTGGGGTGGGTATCTGGGTATCCCCTTGGCTTGCTGCCTGTATATTGGGGTTTCTTCCAGTGGATGAGAAGGTTTTTTCCCTGTGCCTCTGGGTCGGGGAGTCCCTGGATGGGGAATTGGATGGTGCTCTACCTGGGGACTCTGCTGTCCTACTGGGAGACTTCAAACCTCACGTGGGCAATGACAGCGAGACCTGGAGGGGAATGATTGGGAGGAACGGCCTCCCGGATCTGAACCCGAGCGGTGTATTGTTTTTGGACTTTGGCAAACCTCAGTTTGGCCATAGCAAACACCATGTTCGAACATAAGATTGTCCATAAGTGCACGTGTGGCACCAGGACGCTCTGGGCTGCAGGTCGATGATCGATTTTGTAATTGTATCACCAGACCTGCAGCCATATGTTCTGGCCACTTGGGTAAAGAGAGGGGCTGAGCTGTCAAGTGATCATCACCTGGTGGTGAGTTGGATCAGGTGGCAGAGGAGGATGCTGGAGAGACCTGGCACACCTAAACGTATAGTGAGGGAATGCTGGGAATGCCTACAGAGGCCCCAGTCCGTGAGATCTTCAATGCACACTTCTGGTAGAGCTTCAACAGCATTCCGAGGGAGATTGGGGACATTGAGTCCAAATAGACCATGTTCAGCACCTCCATTGCCGAAGCTGCTGCAACTACCTTGCAGCCGCAAGGTAGTTGGTGCCTGTCGTGGTGGTAACCCCCGTACCAAATGATGGACACCAGAGGTGAGGGGAGCAACCAAGCTGAAGAAGGAGTCCTGTCGGGCTTGGTTAGCCTGTGGGACTCCGGAGGCAGCTGATAGGTACCGACAGGCAAAGTAGAATGCAGCGCAGGCAGTGGCTGAAGAAAAAACTCAGGTGTGGAAGGAGTTCAGAGAGGCCATGGAAAAAGACTTTTGGACTGACTTGAACAGATTCTGGCAAACCGTCAGGCAACTCAGGAGGGGAAAGCAGTGCTCTACTTGTACTGTGCATAGTGCCAGTGGAGCGCTGCCGACTTCAACTGAGAAAATTGTCGGGCGGTGGAAGGAATACCTCAAGGACTTCCTTAATCCCATTGGCACATCTTATGTGGAGGAAGCAGAGTCTGGGGATAAGGGGATGATTTCTGGGAGTCAGGTCATTCGGTCCTTATACAACCGTTCCAAGAGCTTGGTCCGCATAGCCAGCAATAAGTCGGACTCATTCCTGGTGGGTGATGGGCTCCGCCAGCCCTGGCCTTTGTCACCAATTCTGTTCAGAATTTTTATGGACAGAATTTCTAGGCACAGCCAAGTGGCGGCAGGCTTTCACTTGGGTGGTCTCAGAATCTCATCTGTTCTTCGCGGATGATGTGGTTCTGCTGGCTTCGTCGAGTCGAATGACCTCCATCTCACTTTGGAATGGTTCGCAGCCAAGGTGGTAATGAGAATCAGCACATTCAAATCTGAGGCCATGGTCCTAAGCCAAAAAACGTTGGAGTGCCCACTCGGGCTAAGAGATGAGTTCTTGCCCCAAGTGGAAGAGTTTAAGTATCTCGGGGTCTTGTTCATGAGTGACGGGAGAGGGAGCGGGAGATCGACAGATGGATTGGTGCTGGGGCTGCAGTGATGCGGACACTGTACTGGTCTGTTGTGGTGACGAGAGAGGTGAGTGTGCAAGCGAAGCTCTCAATTTACCAGTCGATCTACGCCCCTACTCTCACCTGTGGTCACGAGCTGTGGGTAGTGACCGAAAGAACGAGAGGCAGAAATGGGCTTCCTCCAAAGGGTGGCTGGCCTCTCCCTTAGAGATAGGGTTAGAAGCCCAGCTATCTGGGAGGGGCTCAGAGTAGAGCCACTGTTCCTTCACATCGAAAGGAGCCAGTTGAGGTGGTTTGGGCATCTGACAAGGATGCCTCCTGGGCCCCTCCTGGGTGAGCTGTTCCAGGCATGTCCCATCGGGAGGAGCCCCAAGGGCCAGACCCAGGACATGCTGGAGAGATTATATCTCTCGGCTGGCATGGGAATGCCTTGGTGTTCCCCCGGACAAGCTGGAGGAGGTGGCTGGGGAGAGGGAGGTCTGGGCTTCTCTACTTGGGCTGCTGCCTCCGCGACCTGGCCCCGGATAAGTGGAAGAAGATGGTTGGATGGATGGAAGTTTTGAAACTCCCTGGAGTTGGAAACTGGATTTCTTAATTGGCCTAGGAGGTGGCAAGCTGCCAAGAACCCACTCTTTCCATCTATCAGAGAAGAAACCCACCAATTCCTTCTCCTCCATCAGTGGAATGCTCTAATATAGCAGAACTAACACAGCCCACATACTGTTACTGACTATTACGATTGAATGCACCCATGAAGAAACAACTGAATTGAGATCATTTATATATGATGTCGCTCCACGGGACAAGACTCAGCAGTCCATCTGCACTTAAAGGACAAAGGTCACTCTTTCGAGGATGCCAATGTTCACATTTTGGACAGAGAGGACAGATGGTTTGAAAGAGCAGGGAAAGAAGCCATTTATGTCCACTGTGAGCGACCATCTTTGAACAGAGGCGGTGGATTACAACACCAACTGTTTGCCATCTATAATCCAGTTTTGAGATCCCTTCCCAGACGCCTTAACGCCCACTCACACCCTGGGCCATCTGACCTCAGGAAATCACATGATAGGGTGGGGCCAGGTTTCACAATGAGCTCACCCGAAACCCTGGCTGATTGTGACCCACACCCGTTTTCACACCTTGGCTCATGTGATTAGGTAGAGAATCATCAGGGGGTCCTTTGTCCCTCTTTGGGGGGAAACTCCCACTGGGTTTAAATCTGGGACTCTCCACCATTTGGCCCTTAGAACTGAAGAAACTTCTCGGATGAGAGGTGAACGTCTTCAAGCAACTTAAAGAAGTCCAGACGCTTTTCTTTCCAAGCTCCTTAGACAACTGAATTGAGACTTGACTCTACAGCTTGGAGAACCAAACAGTGATGCAGTACTGACTAACCCCTTCTTAGTTGTCAGACTAAAGAAGTATTGACTGCAATGAAATTTGTAATTAAACTCTAAAATCTAATGTAAGACAAAGAACTTCTAAAAGTCTGTAATGAGATAATCTGTTAAGAGCTTCCAAGCTACTAATATCTTCCAGAAGGCACAGACCTGCTGCTATGCCTTAGGTCAACTGATAAACAAACATGTGAGACAAATTTTACTTGATACTTTGAAATCAAAAGAGGAGCAGATTCAACAAAAACTTATATTGTGTTAGATGACAAAACTCTTCAAAAGGAGACTGAATTCAATGAGAAGGCCTATATAGCACAGCAAAAAGTCTAAGACAAGGAAGGAGAGGAAGTCTGATCTATTTGTTGTGCACCAGAAACATCTGCACACTATAGTGTCCAACCCATCAAAAAATAGCCAGAAAATTCAGATATTTGGAACTGAGATGTTTATTAACTCTTATAACAAGATCCCCAAAACTTATTTCTCTATCATGTTATGTATGATATATTTTTATTATATATTTATAATATATTTTTTGTATCGCATTTGATTGTTTTTAGCAACTTTTTGTTAACAACAATGTTAATTTTAGGCAAAAAAATAGTTTTTCCATAACATTTTGAAATTATGGCAAGTATTGATCATGTTGATGAGATAGAGGTCTCAGAAACCCATGTATCAAAATATGATACGAAGGGCGTAATAGGGTTAAACTGCTAATAGAGGGATCGATATCAGACACACAAAAAGAATGTAGACAAGTAGGTGAAAAATTTGTCTGACAGACAGCTCACTCAAGCAGAGGGAGGCATCCTTACAAAAACCTTGAAGTTTTCTGTCATGCTGAGAAAATGTTTGCTACTCAAAATCATCACAGCCACAGAATCAGAAATTGGAAACAACATTGCAGATGTTGTTGCAGAAGTGTGACAACAACAGATGAATGTTTTAGCCTGTCTCAACAATGCAAAGCACCCAGCATCCAATATTACCATCAAGAAGAGCATCAAGGAGTGGAAGACACTTATGCACCACAGTAAAAAACAAAACAAACAACAACATCATTGCTTACTTATTTTTTTCTGAGCCATTCAGGGGTGGATTGGTGTGTTTCTCGTCATATTCCTACTGCATAATCCAAGTGTGCTTGACCTTCAGGGCTCAAACTGATGGCTGGACACTCTCCGTCAGGATTTTCTGGTAGAGAGCAGAATTCATTTATATATGATGTCGTGTATAATGTTATATATGAATACCGGTCAATAGTTTTAGAAAACCCCAATTTTTCCAGTTTTTTATTGAAAAAAATCTGAAATGACAGTATAGTACAAATAAGAAATTGGAGTTAGAAAAGAAATCATGGAATCAATATATAGACCTAAACTTATTGTATTCTAAACTTTTGACTCATGCAAGTAGCCACCTTTGGCAGATAAAACAGCTGAACAGCTCTTCTCCTATCTTTTGCAGAAGTTCCAATAAATGTGTTGCCCTTGGTTACTTTGCTTTCACTCTGCTGTCCAGTTCATCCAAAACAGCTCGATGGGGTTTAAGTCTGGAGACTGTGCTGGACACTCCATGTTTTCAAGCTTACCATCTTGTTCTTTTTTCCTGAGGTAGTTCTGGCAAAGCTTTTACGCATGGCTCTTTGCCTTATTCTGATGCAATCCTAGCAATGGCTTCCTTGCTGCAACTCGTTCTGTCACACCTGCACCTCGAAGCCTTCTCTTCACATTTGAAACTGAGACTTGCTTACTATGACCACTATTAAGCTGTGCTTGAAGCTGTTGTCCTGTGAGCCACCTATCACACAACTGTTAATGTTCAGAAACTTGTCCTCTGAGTCAGTTGTGGCTTTGGGTCTGCCAGACCACTTCCTGTCAGAGGTTGCCCTCAGTACTCACTGACGCCTTGACTTTCTTTGCAAACTCTGGCAGTTCATCGATTACCTTTGTACCATTTCATGCTCTTCATTGGACTTTTGAATTGCAATGAATAACTAGAAAAATTGGTGTGTTCTAAAACTTTTGAACGGTAGTGTGTACACATATAAATATATATATATATATACACACACAAAATTCCCTTCTTGCCCCTGCAGGTGGTCTTTATCCTTCAAGCTGGGTCCCCTACCAGAGGCCTGGGATCTTGAGGGTCCTGTGCAGTAACTTAGCTGTTCCTAGGACTGCACTCAAATGGACAGAGATCCCGGATGTTGTCCATGGATTCTGCTGGAGCCACTCGCCTACCTTAAGAGTCACTGTACGGAGAACTCCTATTACCACTGGGACTACTGTTATCTTCACCCTCTACATCAGAGGTCTCAAACTCAAATGAGCTGTGGGCCGCTGCTGGCACTGTCATTTCATTGGAGGGCCACTTTAGAGTTCAAGTTGTACACAAAAAACAAACAAGAAAACACCCAGGGGGGTTATGGGGAGGGGGTTATGGCGTCCACCTGAACGGCAGCAAGACTTCGAGCTCCGACCTTAACATCCTTTAAGTACGCCTAAACAGCGGTTAAAAGTCAACCTTTTAGTGGCTTCCTCTCCGACCTAAGCTTCTGCTCTGATCTAAACAGCTAGGATGCCAACTAAACATAGGTTTAAATCTAAAACAGCCGGAAAGGATGGATCAGACGACGATGCTAGCAACGAACTTGAAACCGAGAAGATGGAAGGAGCTAGTGCTAGCGCCCAACAGACCGAGACAAGTGTTTTGGCCGCAATTCCGTCGCTGAAAATACACTTCACTGCTCAACTGCAAGAAGTTATAACATCAAACCAAGAAATAAAAGACGTAATTGGAGTGTTTTCAGAGAGGCTTACCTCAGCAGAAACTCGCATTAGCAAAGTTAAAGACGACGTCTCTTCCCTCACAAGTAAAGAGGCTTCCCTTCAAAAGAAACTTCAGGAACTCCTGCTAAAAGTGGACGACCTCGAAAACCTCGTCGGATTACCCGAGAATACTGAACAAGGAGAAATCACAATATTTTCCCGTCCCAAAACGTCAAGTAGCCAGGTACAAACCTGGTACAAACCGCGCTCCCATCCCCACCCATCATCGAGCGAGCACACAGGCTACAAGGCCGAAATACCCCAAATGGCCCACCCCGTGTGATCATCATGAAGTTTTTGAATTATCAAGACAAGTTGAGGGTGATGAGAGCGGCACGTCTGAAGGGAAAAATAACGCACAACGGACATCACGTGATGTTTTTCCCTGACCTGTCGACGGAGGTCCAGAAACAGCGGAAACAATACAACCAGGTAAAACAACAACTCCGTGAAATGCACATAAATTTCGGACTGATCTTTCCAGCAAAAATGAGGATTTTCCACCACGGCAACAGGCTCCTCTTCCACACACCAGCGGAGGTGGAAGATTTCATACGAAGAGTCCAGCAACAAAACAAGGGATAAATTCACGCCCACTCCAAAACACTATCATATCTAAAATGTGTAATTCTGATGAACAATTTCAGCTCGGACTTACAGTGGCTGTTGGTGTACAGGTATGATATAGATGGCCTTAGATATGTTATGTTTAAATCTTTTCATTCATTTACATTATGTGGCCACTTCTTCAGTTAATACGGTCGGATCTAAGTTTGAAGCTTCGAATCAATAATAGGACGCTTTATCAGCTCCTTTTCATGGATCTGATGCATAACCAAGCTGCAATGACTTTGGGGAGGGAAGTTTTGAGATCTACACTGATGGGAGGTCTCTGGGTTGTTTTGTTTTTTTGTTTATAAGAGTTTGTCTTTAAAGTGCAGTGCTCTTGAAATAATTTGTGAGTTCCAACAGGGGAGACGAGATGTAGTCAGGTTCAGGTTAATAAGGGCACAAACTGTATGAGTAGTTATTCAAATATTGAACTAATTTCCTGGAATGTAAGAGGCCTTAGGAAATGTATTAAACTGAAAAGAGTAATGGATAGAATTAAACAATATCACCCAAAGATAGTCTTTATTCAAGAAACACACTTACTTGCGAGTGAAATTGCCCGGATAAGGAGGAGATGGCCAGGTCAGGTTTTCTCTAGCCACTTCTCAACACATGCTAGAGGAGTGGCAACACTCATTCATAAATCAGTGCCCATGTGTATTAAAAAAACCCATCTTGGACCTTGCAGGGAGAATCATCATCCTACAATGCTCCGTGCTGAACCAAGACTTAATTTTAGTTAATTTATATGGCCCCAATATCGACAACTCCAGCTTTTATAACAATCTATTCCTCTCTATTGCAGCCCTCCACGGTGAGATAATTGTTGGGGGGGACTTTAATTGTACCCTAGAGCCTAAGCTTGATAGATCATCAGGTTTAGACTCTTCCCATCCAAAATCTAGACAAGCCATACAACACTTTATGTCTGAATTGAACCTTAAAGATATATGGAGATTAGAAAATCCAACAGGGAGAGAATACTCCTGTTATTCAGCCAGTCATAATAGCCACAGTCGCATAGATTATTTTCTTATTTCAAACTCTCTTATCCCCAGAATTAACAGCTGTTCATATAAAAGTGTGCTTATATCTGACCACTCATTAACCACGCTTAACTTTTCAGTTACAATAGCTTTTAGACGTAATCCTATTTGGCGTTTAAAACCACACTGGGTGCATAATCAAAAATTCTTGGAATATGTGGGTAAAAATATTGATGACTATTTTTACTTTAATAAATCCGAAACTACAGCCTCAGTAAGATGGGAAGCCTTTAAGGTTTTTATACGTGGGCAGATGATAAGCTACACCAAAAACAAAGCAAATAAAAATTATACTGAGATGTTGGACCTCGAAGGTCAAATAAAAGAAGTGGAACTTGAGATAAACCTAAATGACTCTAAAGAAAAACAACAAAAACTTTTAAGATTAAGAGCAAAATATGATAAATTAACTACTGAGAAAGCCTCAGCAGGACTATTTAGACTGAGACAGACCTACTATGACCAGGGGGAGAAGGCAGGAAAACTTTTGGCATGGCGCATAAAAACGCTACTGAACGAACAAACAATAAATGAAATTAGAACTGCAGACGAAAACACCACAGATCCTCACAGAATAAATGAACTCTTTGAACTCTACTACTCACAATTATATACCTCAACAGGAGATGCGACTCAAGAGTCACTAGAATCCTTCTTTGACTCAATAAGCACCCCTTCACTGTCTGAAGAAGCTCGATGTGAATTAGACTCTCAGTTATCTATAAGTGAACTGTCGATTGCAATTGATAAATTAAAAATGGGAAAAACTCCCGGCCCAGATGGAATCCCACTAGACCTTTTCAAAATATTTAAAGACAAATTAGTACGCCCTCTGTACGACATGCTAACGGACAGTTGTGATTTAAAAGAGCTTCCCCCCTCCTTGCGTAATGCACTCATAACGGTATTCCCTAAGCCTGGGAAACCGCCTACAAAATGTGAATCTTATAGACCAATCTCATTAATAAACTCTGACGCCAAGATAATAAGTAAAGTACTGGCAAACAGACTTGAATGGTACCTTCATCTTCTCGCTGATACTGACCAGAATGGTTTTGTAAAAGGCCGGCAAGCGCAGCATGGTATTCGCAGAGTACTGAATGTACTTTACTCAAATTCAGAACATCCAGACATGGCTCTGCTCTCCTTGGACGCAGAAAAAGCTTTCGATAGGGTCGAACATAACTATCTCTATAAGGTACTGTCTCAATTTGGCTTTGGCAGTTACTTCATGACCTGGGTCAAAATATTATATAATAAACCTATAGCCTCAGTTAGAACTAACAACATCATATCTAGACCATTCTATCTAGGTAGAGGTACACGTCAAGGCTGCCCCCTCTTGCCTCTTCTTTTCGTCCTAGCAATTGAACCATTGGCTATTGCGATAAGGAGCAATCAAAATATCTCTGGCATTAGAACAAATAATATTGAGTCCAAAATTATTATTATTCGTGGACGACATTATCTTAATGCTGTCCAAATTAAAGAGCTCAATTCCCCAGCTACTCAAAACAATTAACTCCTTTGGCAATATCTCCGGTTATAAAATTAATGAATCCAAGTCAGCCATCCTCTTCTTTAAACATTCTGAAAGAATTAAACCACCAATTCAAACAATGTTTCAAGTTGCCAGAGACAGTCTTACCTATCTAGGTATAAAAATTACTCCAAAAATTAATGATTTGGTACATGCAAATTACTCTCCTACAATCAGCTCTGTTGTTGACTTAATCAATAGATGGTCTATGCTGCCAATCTCTCTGATTGGACGCGTAAATATTCTCAAGATGAACGTTCTTCCAAAATTTCTATATCTCTTCCAAGTCATTCCTCTCAGCCCTCCAGATGACTTCTTCACAAAGGCAAAAACAATATTCATTAAATTCATTTGGAATAACAGACGAGCCAGACTGCGCCTTTCGCTACTATATCTCCCGTATGACAGGGGAGGTCTGTGTGTTCCAAACCTCAAATGGTACTACTGGGCTGCCCAGCTTTCTGCGGCCTCATGCTGGTTTTCATCGACAACCTTACCCTGGGTAAATTTAGAAAGGACAAGCACTACCCCCTTACCGCTCAGCACTTACCTGTACTCCGCAAAGTATAAAGATCTGATGAAAGATACATCAAACCTCTTTGTTAAAAATACCATCCGTGTCTGGTTCGACGCACTCAAGTTTAAAAATGAAACGCCAGCACTATCCCAATTCTCACCTATCTGGGGCAATAGGGCCTTTAAACCCGGTTGGAAAGATTTGGGCTTTAAAATGTGGGCCGTCAGAGGCCTGTACAAAGTTGCAGACCTATTTGACAAGGACACCCTACTATGTTTTAATGGCTTGACACAGAAATTTGGCATTCCAACCAAACATTTTTTCAAATTTCTTCAAATCAGAAGCTTCATTTCAAAAACTCAAAAATCCCTAACATTGCCCACTCTAAACTCATTAGAGGACATAGCAATAAACCATCAGCTGAAGAAGGGTTTAATATCCCGTTTTTACAGCAGCCTCAGAGATGGCTCTCAAACATCCTCAGAAAAAGAAAGACTCGCATGTTGTCAAGACTTAGAGTGTAGAATAACTACAGAGGAATGGCCAAAAGCCTGCTTGAAAGCCCAAACACAATCTATAAACACCCAATTTAAACTAATCCAGTATAAATGGCTAATGAGAACATATATCACCCCAACATTATTAAACAAATTTGACCCCAAAACTCCGGACATATGTGTTAAATGTGGGGAAAAAGGCACACTGATGCATTGCCTGTGGGAATGCTCAGAAATCCAAAAGTTTTGGAAAGAAGTTTTAAATGTAATTGCGCATATTACAAGTGTCAAGCTGAATCTGTCCTAAACTATGCATCCTAGGAATTTTCACCGCTGAAATCCAGCTGAGCAAAGTTAACCAAAAAAACACAATCTTCTGCCTGTTACAGGCGAAATATAGCATAGCCAAATCATGGAGATCCATTAGTAGACCACACTTGAGAACTTGGTTGTCGACACTGTCAAAATCCCTCGCTTTGGAGAAACTTACGTCTATGATAAAGGGTAAACATGCTTCCTTTAAAAAAATGTGGGGAAATTTTTTGTTATTTTTGGAAAGTGAGGAGATGATCGATAGTGAACAGAAATGACTATATCCATTTAACCTGTATGGGAGAAGTAGTGTTGCAGCTGTTAAAGAGAACCTGGGGGGCCTGCGAGTGCTGGACTGTTCAATAGAAGGACAGGAGAAGAGATGTGAAATTAAATGGACTGGAACTGAAGAGGACACAGCTTATCATTGCAACCGTTAGGTCGGATGCCTCTCTAACTAACTTGAAACCCTTGGACTAAAGCCCTGGAATAATGCACTTAAACCTAATGTCTCACTGTGTTATACCTGTTTTTTTTCTGGAGCACTGCTTTGCTTTGTTTTATTTTACTTATCTATATATATATATTTTTTCTGTAATAATATCTGAATGATCTACATGGGAGAGTATGTATAACTATATCTATGTGTTTCCCCAACACTGTTCATACACGATGTACATAAATTACTATTATACACTCAATTTTTTTTTATTAATTTCCTCCTCTATTTTATTTGAACTCTCTCTTCCTGTTGGTTAAAATGTTGTTGGAAAAGCAATAAATAAATCTTTGAGAAAAAAAGAAAACACCCACAAATATTTCTGAAAATTTTGTGTTTTGTTTGTTTGTTTTTTTTATTTCAATTATTGTCTAACAAGTTTTTTCTTTCTTTCTACTCTTAACTAACTGAAGCCTTTAATTGAAATTCCAAATAAACAAATTGACACACTCTTTCTGGCCAGACACATGGCAGCATTTCTGCTATAATTTTGTTCATATTTAACAAAATTTTGACCTCCAGCAGAGATGTTCCTCTATACTATGCCAGCCACTTGGTTATGGCATTCTGTGTATGCCCCGCCTACCAGCATCTTGCAGCCTGCTGTTGTGTGCTGGATTGTCTCAGGAGCAATTCATTCTGCACCTGGGGTCTTGTGGTGTGGTAGACCCCAGCCTCTATGGATCTTGTGCTCACTGCTCAGAGCATGTTCCTGTGCTGCCATGATTAGTGCCTCTGTGCTGTCTTTCAGTCCAGCTTACTCCTGCCACTGGCAGGATCCATGTGTGGGGCACTGAGACATAGGCCTTCTTGTAGCCAATTCAGGCAGTGCACAGGTTGGTCACTTTGGTCTTGCAGTCTTGGGCGACTGCTCTGTCTAACAGGAGCTGGTGTTTTGCTCCTCTTATATTGCTGCCAATCCCTTTCTGTGCCCCCCTCATGCATTGAGCCTGTTCATCTTAGCTGCTATGATCCCTAACAGGACCTTCCACGTGGTACTGAGGCGGATCCTTGGGGATCAGGAGTGTGAGGGACTTGTACTGTTCAACTCTTGATACTGGAGACATGTTCTTGGATGTATGCCACTGTGACGGTTACTTGACCCTGTTGAGGGAGGTTGCTATCGTCTAGATCCACTAGCTACTGAGCATTGTGGTTATGGGTTGCGTCCTTCTCTCATATGCTCCGTCTCCAGTCCTGGTGGGGCTGTTCTCATATTGTTCCCCTGCCAATGAGCATATAGCTTGGATGGTTCCATGGAATGCAGCTGGTTTATTCTCCTACCTTCTATTTTTGTGGTATACCCCAGGACTGTTTCTCCAGGCACATGGCTGGTCTCTGACTAATTTTGTTTTGGTCTCCTGCTCCTGGCATTTTAACTTTTAGATTCTGTTTTTCTAGACTCCAGCATTTTGTTTCTTGCAAACTCTGTTTTTTGTTTGTTTCTGGACTTTTGACTGTAGTATTGAATGATTAAATATTTTTAATCCTGGGTTAAGGCAGTTGACACCCTTAAAATATCATCAAGGAAATTTGGTTAAAGGCAGTTGATGCCTTTAAAATACAGTCAAGGAATCGGGTGGAGGTAGGGGACGTCCTCTAAATATCGTGCGGGAAAAAACAGAAAAAAAGTTAAAGTAAAATAATGTTAAAAAATTTAAGATGGGAAGGTGACTGCCTCAAAGGAGCTTGCAAAGAAAAGCGTCTGGACTTCTTTACGTTGCTTGAAGACATTTCACCTCTCATCCGAGAAGCTTCTTCAGTTCTAAGGTCAAATGGTGGGGAGTCCCAGATTTAAACCTAGTGGGAGTATCCCCCCATAGAGGGACAAAAGGACCCCCTGATGATCCTCTAATCGCCTGGGCCAAGGTGTGTTACTCAGGAGAATTTTCTCCAAGCATGACATGATATTTCAGACCCAGCAACACGCTCAGACAAAAACTGGTTCACCCGAAAGACAAAACTCCAAAACACAGACTTAACAATGTGGTGTATGCTGTACAGTGCAGCGAGGAATGCCCAGACCTCTACATTGAAGAGACCAAACAACCACTTCACAAGCGCATGGCACAACATAGAAGAGCCACCTCCACAGGACAAGACTCAGCTGTCCATCTGCATCTAAAGGACAAAGGTCACTCTTTCGAGGATGCCAATGGTCACATTTTGGACAGAGAGGACAGATGGTTTGAAAGAGGAGTGAAAGGAGCCATCTATGTCCACTGTGAGCGACCATTTTTGAACAGAGGCGGGGGTTTACGACACCAACTGTCTGCCATCTATAATCCAGTTTTGAGTTCCCTCCCCAGACGCCTTAACGCCCACTCACATCCTGGGCCATCTGACCTCAGGAATTCGCATGATAAGGTGGGGCCAGGTTTCACAAAGAGCTCACCCGAAACTCTGGCTGATTGGGACCCACACCCAGTTTCACACCTTGGCCCAGGCGATTAGAGGATCATCAGGGGGTCCTTTTGTCCCTCTGTGGGGGGATACTCCCACTAGGTTTAAATCTGGGACTCCCCACCATTTGACCTTAGAACTGAAGAAGCTTCTCGGATGAGAGGTGAAACGTCTTCAAGCAACTTAAAGAAGTCCAGACGCTTTTCTTTGCAAGCTCCTTTGACTACAATGACCTGGATGACTGAGAACTTTCACAGACATACTGACTGCCTCAAGTTTATCATCAGCAGAAGCAGGTAGGTGATGGACTGCAAATACTATCAGGAAAAAAGCAAGCAAGAAATTTTTATATGTATAAAAAGAAAAGATCAAATAAGAATGTCAGTGAATATTTTAAAATAGAGATTATGGGTGCTTACCCATGCAAATTCTTAGGTTACTTAGACAACAACTGTGTCTGTAAGCATGTGTGAGATCAACTGAAGCCTGGAATGTGATATTGTGTGGAGATTTAAAGTTGCTGGTAGATATTAACGGACAGCAGACACTGCACAGTGTCAACAAACTGTCTGGCTGTGGAAACTGAAGCAGTGCCTAGCTCAGGGGTCGGCAACCTGAGGCTCCGGAGCCGCATGCGGCTCTTTAGTCCTTTTAGTGCGGCTCCGCGTGGTTTGGGAAAATAATTTTTTTTTTTAAGTAATTAGCTGAAGTGTATTTTATTTATGTTAGTTCTTTTTTAACTTGTAGTTCTAAATTGGAAGATTATTGTGATATTGAAATATAAATATAAAATTATATTCTATTATTTTTTTTGATTGCTCAAAATAAGCGTCACACTTGCGGAAGCCGAGCAAACGCCGTGCGTCCGCTTCCCCTGCAGCGGCGCTGCAGACCACGCCCCGCCACACACATTAACCAGGTAAAATACATATTTAGGCAGAATTTTGCAAATATCTATTTTTCATCTTTCAGCAGCATAGTGCTTTTTTTCCCAATTATTTTTTTAAAAGTCAGGTCAAGCCCAAAGGCGATGTAAGGGTGGCGGCTCACAACAGTTTTTGTTTGCTACATGGATCATTTTAGTTCAGCTGGGTGTCTTTCCTTTTGTTATATTTCTTTAAGAGTTCAAAATGTGTTATTTACATGAATAAAATGTAATTTTCTCTGTAGCACTTCATGGATTTAAGCAACACACCTTAGTTGTTCACACAAAGCATAAAGGTAAAAAAACAATATATACAGTGTTATCTTCATTTTAGATGTCAAAAAGTATTTGCAGCTCCCAGTGTTTTCTTTTGCGTGGAAACCAGGTCCAAATGGCTCTTTGGGTGTTAAAGGTTGCAGACCCCTGGCCTAGCTGATTGGATTAGTTGCTGAAGTGTTCTGCCAAATAAAATGACTGGCTTTTAAGGAAATATTGATTATTGCAATTTAAACTGTATGAAACTGAGTAAAGCTGTGATTAGAGTGTGAGGGGAGAAAGGACCAACTGCCCTGAAGGTGAAAAAGAAGATGATTGAAAAAAAAAAGGGGGGAGTAATTTAATGCAGTGTAAAAGATTATTTTTTGACAAAAAAAGAAAAAGAAGAATCAGAGAGGGAAAGTGTTAACAGTGTTAACAGGATGAAAAATTATATTTTTTAAAAGTCTCAGTGTGTCAGTAGCAGGTAAACCTGGACCTGGATCAACCCACCTACCCACATCACTAACATAATTAGAATTACACTCAGGCTCAGTTTTTGGCTAAACATTTCACAGCTTCAGCTTGTATGAACAATCATGGATAAAGAGATGCCCTCCAAATCACAAGCTGGCAAGTTGACCTGCAATATCACTGTGTGAAAGGACTTGGAAAGAATGTTCAAGATTTGCCACAAAAGGAGTAAAGTGTCAGAGGAAGAGACTGAAAAATAAGACAAGGCTGAAGAAAAACTGCCCATGGGACAGTTGAGAATGTACATGTCACAACTATGAACTGCTGCAGGATGTGGTAGAGGCAGACAGCAGTGGTGAGAAGGAGGAAGAAGATAACAACGAGGGAGAAAAGAACATGGAGGAATAGCCTGAGCAGAGATAACACAGTAGGTAGACTGGTCAGGGGTTCAAAGGCAACGAATGGCTACTCTGATGTATCCTTGAGCAAGGAAGGTACCGTCTCTACACACTGCTTCCCGGGTGCTGGATCAGTAGCTGCCCACTGCTTCACTGAGTGAATGCGTTAAATGCAGAGGACAAAATATCCCGCGCATGGGACTACACGGGGTTGAGAAATAATGAAGGCTGTTTTTAATGTGGGAACACATAAAACCTGGATGATTAAGCATTCAATTCAAAGTGTTTATTGTCATGTGTACAAAGAAAAGCATGTCTCTGTGCAAGGAAATGCTTTCTCTGTTGTCCACACACAGATGTCGGGTTAATATGTACAAACAGAACTAGAACAGATAAAATAGAAATACAGGGTGGGCCATTTATATGGATACACCCTAATAACATGGGAATGGTTGGTGATGTTAAAGTCCTGTTTGTGGCACATTAGTATATGTGAGGGGGCAAACTCCTCAAGATGTGTTCCCATGTGTTAAAGTTCCCATTGTTGTTTATTGTGTCTTATGTGTCATGTTTCTGGTCTGCCTGGTTAATGCTGTCATGCCTGTGTCTTGTCATGTTTTCCTGTTTATTTTGAAAGTCTAGTTTTCATGTCGTTGTGTTTTAGTTTACATTTCCTGTGCATCATTATGTTCACCCCAGTCAGCTGTTTCCTCATGTGTCTCTACTTCCCCTGATAACCTCATGCGTGTATTTAAGTCCTTTGTCTCTTACTGTTCATTGTCAGGATGTCTGCCAATTTCCCTCATGTCATCTAGTCATAGTCATAGTTCCTGTCACAGTCATAGTTTTACCTTTTGTTATCATGGTCAGTCATAGGTTCGTCATAGTTTATCATAGTTGTGCTTGGTGTTTCATAGTTTCATGTTTTCAGCCGAAATAAAGGCTCGCCTTCAGTTTGCAAACCAGCTCCTTGCCTCCAGTGTCTGCTTTTGGGTCCCCTCCAACAAACACACCGGCGCACCCCGCTGTGACAGTACATCCTGACCATGACGGACCCAGCGACACATAGCAGAGAAGTAATCCAGGCAGTGGAGTTGTTATGTTGCCAGTGGAGGCAAAGCTCTAGAGAGGAGGAGCGGGAGGAAGTTACTTCACTCGTTGCGGGTAAGCGTCAAGGCTTTTCCCTAGTTATAAGAAGCGCTACCCCCTCTGATCTTGAACTACCTCCGCAACATCCTCCAACCCCGTCCATGGCAGCATCAGTGGCCTGGTGCGCGGGCTGCATCACCACAGCCCCGCGGCTGCGCAGCCTCACCACCGCCAGCTGCAAGCGTGCGAGTTGGCACGCTGAAGTTCGCCACAGCGCCACACCCTTCTGTGCCCACACCGCCCCTCAGCTCGCCGGTTTTCACTTTGCCGTCACAGGATGCTGAGGATGCTGTGGAGGTCATGGATTTCGACCTCGAAGAGCGGCAGCACGTTGCATGCGCTCAACTAGAGGAGGAGCTCTGGTGGAAGCCGTGGCTCACTCCTAACTATGAAGCGATTTTCCTGGGAACTCGCCTGGCTCTCGGGGGTCCCCTGAGCTGCCGGAAACCTACCGCTCCGTCAGCACCCAGCTCCCCAGCCTCTGCAACACCGCCTGGTGCCCATGAGGCACCGCTGTCTGGGTCATCGGAAACTACCATCAAAAAGAAACGGCGTTCGCGTCGCTGTCGCACTGCACAACGACCGGAGGTGAGTGAATGCAGTCTTTCATCACCAGCCTCCATTGAAACATTAGAAGTTGAACTAGATTCAGAATTACAGATTCAAGATTCAAAGTTAAAAGAGACTCATAGTGTGAAGATGGCTGACTCTAGTACTGAGAATGGTGTGGTCTGTTCGTCTGGCTTTTATGAACAAGGAGTAAGACCCACACGGACTGTGAATTCCAGCACTGGAGAGTTTCAGCCTGTGTTCTTGTCACCGCCACCCGAACAGGTGTTTGACTGTCCAGCCTCTAAGCTGACCGGGAAATCCCCTGTTTCGTGTGTTTCTGTTTGTGAAAATAAAGACACTGTTTCAGAATTAGCCAGTGCTAACTTTAGGCTGAGTAATGCTCTGCTAACCAAGCCACAGCCAAGAGAATTTGTTTCAAAGATGATCATGGACAAACCTAGTAATCTTGTAGGGACCTCTGACACTACACTTAGATTGAAAGAGATTTCCACAGGCCATAATGTTAATTGTGTGGGGAGTGGGGTGGAAGTGTTTTCTTCTGTGTCATTTAATGTGCCTGGGGTTCCATCAAAGACTGAGTTATCTGTGGCTAACGCATCCCTTCCTGACTCTGCTCTGCTCACCAATGAGCTACTTGAAGAAGGCCCCTGTGCTTTCATAGCAAGTAAGGATATTTCAGAGGAGACAGGTCATGAAATAAAGTATGAAAAGACTGAGTGTGAGATGATGTTTGACCACGTTTTGCCTGCTGTTCCTATTTTCAATGAACTGAAAACTGAAAATGCTGATCATGAACTCACGTTGAAACTTGAAGATGACAATATGGATTCAAATCATGGTAACATGAACTGTGAAACGTCCCAACCTGACTTCTGTTTTCCTCAGAATCTTAAGCAGGGTGTTTGTTTACCTCCAGCACTGCCACCTCCAATCAGAAGACTGTGGCCCGAGCTGCCTCCACGTCGCCGCCATTGCCGTCCACACGGTCGGCCACCAGACCTGCTCTGTTATGGACTGTTGAGCCGTCGACCTCCAGGTCGGCCCCCGGAACCTGGTGTTTATGGACTTTTGTGGTATCGTCCTCCGGGTCAACCCCCTGAATGTCCACATCGTAAACTGTGTTCTTTGGACTTCTGTAGTCAGGGTTCTGTACCTTTTTTGTTTCTGTTTGGGATTCCAGGTTATTTGTTTTTTGTTTCTTGTGTTCTTGGTCTGTTTCGGACCAAGTAAGCATCAGTAAGCCATTAAAGCCAGAAGCAGTGAATAGAGACACAGAGACAGTTTCTACCCACAAGCGATCAGGCTTTTGAACTGTTGACATTCTGCACATACCATTACACACTCACTTCAACTACTGGACTCTACTCATTGTCACTTAAACCACTTTAAGTCCTCACTTCACAGTTTTGCACAAACTACTTTAATACTTTCAATGCGGGAGATCATATGACCGTGCAGCATTTAAAAGCGTGGAAGTACTGACCTTACTTTGAGTTTGATTCCATAAAAAGTGACAAAAACATTAGCGTCCGCTGTACACTGCGTGGGAGGAAAATGTCTTTAAGTTAAAAGTTAAAAGATAAAAACTAATAAAACAAGTTTTAAAAAGAGACTTTTTCATTTGATTACATTTTATATGATGGATTATGCAGAAAAAGTAGAAATGGGCTGAAAAATCTATCGCTTTATTACCTATTCAGGTTGTAAATCATGTTTTTAAAAAGTAACTAAGTAACTAATTACTTTTGAAAATAAGTAATCAGTAAAGTAACGGGATTACTTTTTTGTGGGAAGTAATCAGTAATTAGTTACTGATTACTTTTTTCAAATAACTTGACCAACACTGGGTACATGTGACTAAACAGAAGGTTTAGTAAACACGTCGCAACGATATTCCTGTGTGAGGCTCAGTCATTTCATTTTTGCAACACTTAAGAAAAGCAAAATAGCTTCATATTCATTACATGACATAATGAATTTACAGTCACATCTCCCTTTAAACATCAAACAAACAACAACAAAAAAACAATTTTATTAATGCAATAATTTTGAATACTGCAATGCATGCCTTAGCATAAGCATGGACAGAGAAGGGAGAGGAGACGGAGGAGGGAGAGGAAACAAAAGCAGGGCTGCAGGTCCGGTGTCATGCTAAGGAATCAACCACACAAGCCACCTCTTTCGAGCCTATATCTATTTAATGCCAGATCCCTTGTGCATAAAATGGATGACCTGAAATTGCAACTAGTGGGAAATTGCTATGTTCATGACTGCTGTGCCTTGTTCATCATTGAACCCTGGCTTAATCCGGAATACCCGATGCTAGCGTGCAGCTAGCAGGACGCACTCTGGTCTGCTGGGGCAGGACAAAGGACTCCGGTAAGAGCAGACCAGAGTCCGTCTGTATTTATTTGTATGAAAGCTGGTGCAACAATGGGACAATTATAGACATAAACTGCTCCCCAAACCTCGTGTACATATCTAAAAGATGCCAGACTTTTTTTCTAACAAGAGGACTGACAGTAGTGATCATCACAGCTTTGTACATTCCACCCGACGCCAGTGTAAACATGGCGCTTCCCATCCTGCTGAACACCACTGACAAACAACAGCAGGCCCTGATGGTGCCTGATAGTGTTCACATTGTTGCAGGTGATTTTAATAAGGTCGACATGAAAACTGTACTCCCAAAATTCTATCAGCATGTCAGATGTCCCAACGGGGAGAGAACACCCTAGATCATGCTTACTCCAACATTAAGCATGTATATAGAGCCATACAGTACTGGACTGGGACAAAAAAATCGGGCCAGGCATTTTGACTAGAGACTGGCCCACCAGGCATTATAGGAAAAACCAAAGAGGCCTTTGAATGAAAACAAACACTGTTGTGACAGTGATGTACACTGTCTTGTTGGTATATATGTATCAGTCTAATAAACTTAAACCTACACCATTCTCCCTATTCTGGTATTTGAAACAGTACTTAGCTGAAACCCGAAGACTGCTTGGTCGAGTTAGCCTCCTGAACTATCTACAACACATAGTGGAAACCTGACATTAAGACAGAGAAGACTACAGGTGAGACATGATCATTACTGAATATTAAAAATAATAAATGACAGATTTAGTGATATTTTCATTAACTATTTATTTACCACATCAATAAACAGCATGGCAGGCAAAATATTTTTTCTAACATGGCAACCGTTAAAAAGTGAAAGGAGACAGAAAGACAGGTGAGAAATAAAAAGAAAGAAAAATATCAAAATAAAACTTAATTGACTTTTTGATGGCATTTTACACACAGTACTAGGGATGGGTACCGGTTTCGGTTCTGACATAAACGGTAGTAACCAGACTGAAAAGCGGCACACATTTCGGTGCTTTATTTCGGTGCTTTATTTCAGTGCTTTATTTCTGTGCTTTTTTTTTTCCTGAGATGTCATACACTTTGGATTCTAGCCAATCATTTTACCTTTCCGAGGATAGTAGGCGGGCCCAGGTACGTACGTTCTTTTAGAGCAGAGCTACAGATTAAAAATGCCCAAGGTGAAGCGGTCAAAGTCTGGCTGTACTTCACAGCAAAAGTTGCAAACTCAGCAGCCTGCAACAAGTGCTTTAAGGTGATACTGTGCAAAGGAGGTAACACCTTGAATCTGATGAAACACCTGGCGACGTATAGCATTTTGTTAAAAGCCGAGAAATGCGCCGTATTTGATAGCTTGCTGCGAGACCTCACATCGTGCACATATACTGCGGGTGGTTTTCCTGTTATCGGACCCGGAGTTAGCAACATCCCCCAAAAACCCGAAGAGTAGAGTCCTGGCCCCTAGCCCTGCCAGTGTAGCAGAAATGATGACGGATGATGATGGCAGCAGCAGCCGTTCTTCTCTGTGTGAGTAGCTTAATGTTGTTCGTGTGTAATTTACGTTGAGTAGGCTAACCACGTTATTACATTAATGCATGTAAGGTGAACTAGCAAACACCGTCGTAGTTACATGCGGCTGTCTTCTTGTTTGATGGCAGATGCTCCCTTCACCCTGGCCAAAAAGGCTGAAATGACCAAAGAAAAAGTGGAAAACAGCTAAACATGAGAGGTTTTTGGACAAAGTTTGTGTTTTTTCCATTGATTAAGCACTGCTTCCAGCCAAGAGTGACACCATAAATCCCCTATAGCTGCAGAAAAGGCTAACATTGTTATCTTTTTACAAAAAAACAGCTGAACATGAGAGGTTTTTGGACCAATTTTGTGTTCTCCATTCTTTAAGCACCGGTTCGAGCACTGTTTAAGCACCGGCACCGTTTCAAAAGTACCGGTTTGGTACTGGTATCGGATAAAACCTAAACGATACCCACCCCTACACAGTACTGGTACAGAATCTAGAAAATGTGGGAAATACTGGCATCATATACAGTACTTACTTCTGAGGAAATTATGATGGGACCCTGAAAAAAAATTACTATGTACAATAATGGATTTCTATACATTTTACATCAGATGAAAACTTTGGTTGTAAGATTCAGATAATTATTCGTTAAAAGCTAGACATTTTAAATGAGAATAAGAAAGAAGGGTATTTTGTTTGTGCCCCCCTTTTCCTGTTAATGCTCTACCTGGCCCCCCTGACAAAACTTTGCTAGACCCGCCCCTGCACAGTTACCAGCTGTAAGCTACAGAGGTGTTATTTGTCTCTCAGAAACAGTTCATAACTTCCCTTCAACTCATTCATGTCACCTAAAAGGTAAACCTGTTTCTCCATCACCTGTTCAGCTCTGATGATTCAGTAAGGACATCTCCTGGTTTCACCTTCATGTTTCCCTCTCACCACATATCCAAACCGACATCATGACCAGCGGCTTTTACAGCTGTGGCTCCAGCAAACATCAGCTGATACTAGAAAGTAATATTAAATAAATTCTAACAACAGCTGATCAAGCTTAAATTTGCTGCTGTTTTTTAGCACAACATCGGGTTCCTCTTTCTGGTGCAAAATGGGTGATAAACAAACAAGAGAGACTGGACTTGTGACAGAAAAGCCGATCACCTGATTGTTGATCAGTTTCATGATTGAAGTAGCAACAGGAGAGGGAGGGGACAGAATGAGAGAAGAAGCAGCAGCTGTACAGCGTACAGGATAACTCCAGCTTTGTGTCTTGTTTTCATTCTAGCTTAAGTACGGGACAAATCACGTTCCTTTTCAGCTCAATATGAAAGGCGTAATATTTTCTCTGAATACCGGGTTATTCCATTTTTTACGGGACGGTTGGCAACTCTACTAACTAACCTTATGAATAAAATAAAGTTCACTATCAGTAACATCATAGCACCCGCCCAGCAGTATAGAAACTCCGTCATTCTAGCTAGTACACAGTACGAGTTATTGTAGCTTACTGTAAAAAGTTAGCACAACAAAAGTAAACTACACCTAAACTTGGTTTATATCTGACCCAGGTCATAACTTCTTACCTGAAGTTCAGTTCCCCTGATACTCGGACTGCTGGCCGCCCCGGGTCTCTCCTTCTCCTGTCTCACCTTTCCCTCATCCACCTGCTGGCCTCCACCACTTGCTAATATAACTGAATCTGTGGAAGCTCCGCCATGCCACCACCAAAGAGTTGAGTTATTTTTTACACATCTGCCAGCATCGGGCCAATCCACCACCTTTCATTGTTTATACCGTTACGAAAAAAAAAAAAACATCGGCACATCAAAACGAAAAATCTCCATCTGCCCACCGAGTCCAGCTATAGCTGCATATGTGTTTAGTAGTAATTTCTTTTTGTAGAGGGCTAGCAAAACAACCATTTTCAAGGGCATTGCCATATTGGAATCCCGACTTCTCTGACGAGGCTAACCAGAATGCCATTTACTCAAGTGTGACATCATTCCCAGGTCCGTGTTCTGATTTCCGAGGTAAGTCGAATGCAACACACGAAGTAACAAATAACGACCCTATCTAAATCCCAGTAACGATTAACGCATTCTTGATTTTGGCATAATAACTAGTTACCGTGCTCGTTACCACAATAATAACGTAGTTACTGTAAAGCGTTACTTAATAACGTGTTATTCCCTACACTGATAACAGTGCACTTAAAGAAAACATGTAGAGTTTCATCTCTTAGGAGGGGGGTCTAAATTTTTTTAATACATTGATGATTTAATAGTGTGTTCTCCTTTTAAGCAGGCCTGCAAGATTGAAACTAAAGTGTTGTAAAATACCTCACTGACAACAGTCACAAAGTACGCCTCTCCAAATTAAAATGGGCTTTGGATCACACATCAGATTCATTCCAAAATCACAAGGAATTTATTTTATTTTATAAATAAATTTCATTTATTTATTTTTTGACATGATGTCATGAGATGCTCCAATATCAGCAATGATACATGGGAGGGGACTGACTGGACATGACAGATTACAGCGGACTGATGACACCCAGACAAAACTTTTACTGATTTAAAACTACAGACTCCACCTAGTTTAGAATTACCCCTTTGCTGTAGGAGCAGGGGGAATGACAGAGAACAGACGGTCAAAAGACATTGTAGGTTCACATGAGCTTGTGGGCCATTCAGACTCAACCCTTTAGCTCCCACATTATATTCTGTGTCACTGATTCCTGTAAAAAAAACATGTATTTACTAGCTGCATGTTGGTTATGGTATCACTTTGTGTTTATTAAAAAATATCACAGTTAAAGGTCATAACTTCTCCCACATGATTTTATAGGAGCCATTTCTGGAATCTGCGCATTCAGAGCTGACCCATAGGCTAACTCTGAGGGTCTTTGTGGATGATTCAGCATCATGCAACCCAAAATATAAAACAGGATAGCAGTGGTCACAGATCACCATAGCATGAGGGGATGCTCAGGTGGCAGAGCAGATCACCTACTAACCGAAAGGTTGGTGATTTGGTTTCCCTGTGTGCTCCAGGTTGCATGCATGCAAGTTGCTCTCCGATGCATCCATCGGAGTTTGTGAGCAAGGCAGGTTGTATAGAGAGCTGAGCTTATATTGACTCAAATATTCTATTTTTCTGCCAGTTATAGGGTGGATCATGGGGCAGAGCCAGGAGTCAAACAGAATATGGAAATTAGACCACAGAATTAACATGAAAACCACACTAACTTCATCTCTTAACACAGATTTACAGGCCAAGAGTCAAGATACCCAGGAGGAGAAGCCCTGATGTTGCCCAAAAGACAATTCATCTAACTTTTTTCCTTTACTCATTCTCCTTATGATGGCAAAAAAGGGATGGCACAACAAATACATGGTACAACTCTTGTATGCCCAGATAAGCCTTTTGATAATCTATAAATAGACTATTATAATTATAGTATGCAAATTTTACAGCTACTTTACTAACAAATTACTTGTGCACATTCTGTGTAGCAGCTAGACTCTTTAATATGGTGATGCCAATTCCTGACACCTTAGAAACCTGCCTCAAATCCCTCCCTTGTCCTCATACTTATACTCATTTCCCCAGTAAATATAACAACTACAGCTGTGAGCTCCTTTGTGAATTCTACTGAATTCTAAAACTCTAAAAACAGAATTCTATGGTCTGTCTGTGAAGGTTCTCGGTCATCCAGGTCATTATAGTCTAAGGAGCTTGGAAAGAAAAGTATCTGGACTTCTATAAGTTTCTTGAAGGCGTTTCACCTCTCACCTGAGAAGCTTCTTCAGTTCTAAGAGCAATTGGTACAGAGTCACAGACTTTTAAGCCCTGTTGGGAGTGTCCATAAGAGCGTTGTGGACCCCCTATTTATCCTCTGCCCAATCACAAGAGTCAAGGTGTGAAAATGGGTGTGGGTCACAGCCAAGGTTTCAGGTGAACCCATTGTAAGACCTAGCCCCACCCTATTATGTGACTTACTAAGAGCAAATGACCCAAAATGTGAGTGGGCATTAAGGTATCTGGGAAGGGATCTCAAAACTGGATTATAGATGGCAGACAGTGTCAGACCAATGTAGAGGTCTGAGCTTTCCTCGCTGCACTGCACAGCATATATTACGTTGTAATGGTTTTTGTGTGGGAGTTTTGTCCTTGGGATGAAGCAGTTTTTGTCTCAGTATATGGCTGGGTCTGTACACTGGGTGGTCGTGCTTGGAGGAGACTCTCCTGAGTTTCTCTGATAAACCTGCCGCATAAGGGAGGACAATACTGTTCCATTTTGTCCATCTGATTCTCCTTAGTTGGTTCTTTTCTGTGCCTCTTTGCTGATTTGATGAAAGCCCACTTAGGATGACAATGTGTTTTAAGAGCTTTCTTTACCTGTGTGTGTTCCTTCTTTTTCCCTTCAGGCTTAGAGGGAACTTTTTCTGCCCAGTGTTGTAGGGTCCTGATTACTCCAAGATGATGGTGGGAGTCAAAGAGTAGGGACTGGTCTGTGTGTGTGGGCTTCCATTAAACTTCCGGTAACATTCTGTGGTCATTTCACTTAATCAACTGATTTGAGTAGGCCACAAACATGATCTGAGCCATCAGAGGATGAACTGTTCTTTCAGAACTAAATGGAACTGACTCATTTATTTTGCTGAGTGGCACCACTGATGTGGGCACAGTAAATGCCCATTAGGATGTTTGAAACTGCTATCATAGTGATATTGATGCTGTTATATCAAATTGATTACCATACTACTACTAACAGCTATATTAATAGGAAAAACTTAAAACTACATGAAACTACAATCTTTTTAAAAGAAGAGGTGAGCCAATGTGGTGAAATAAAATGCCCCTGTCCCAAGAATTCGATTTTAAAAGATGTGTGTCATAATAATAACACTTTTTTTTTTAAAAAAAATGTAAAAATCAGCCGCTGTTTTTGAGTCATTGAGTGTTTGTACACAAATACATGCATGAGGATGCCTGAGAGCGTCTATATCTCATCTTCCACAAACACGCTGAAAAAAATGAGTCACATGACTCATGATTAGATTTTGCCAAGGAGACACTGTGGGGAGTGTGGAATGTCATCCGTCCCTGATTGTGCCTGAACCATTCATTTCACTAATACAGACCTACTTGGTTTCTTGTCTAATTCTCCCTCAGATAAACAGGTTTCATCACGGGCAGAACAACGTTACTCCGCGTAACACAGTGAGGTCAGAATCTTATGTGTTAATCACCGGTAAGAAAATCACAGTTGTGCTATAACTATGAACAATGTGTAAGTCTGCCCATTACAGTATACTACATTAAGCTACATCAATGTATTACGCTTCAGTAAAAATCACAAAACACTGTATAGGTAGAAAAGGGACCATCTGTCACTCTGCTGCAAAATCCAGATCTTGAAGTATCTGATGTATGGTGGCTGTGTGGAAACACATGGCTGCTTCTGGTTATACCTCAAACTGTGAAAAGCACTAGTATCAAAGTTAGGTCCTGGTTTGTTATATTGATTTATCCACTGGTTCAGTCGTAGGCACCATCCCCTTACTGATTATAAAGCACAAAATCAAATTCACTTTGAGTTTTTCATTCTCTGATCATGTGATTAAAACCGACAAAAGCACAAAGAGGATAATTCCATGTAATATGTTCAGTAAAGATTTGCTGATTCCACTAGACGTAGACTTAAAGTTCTATGACAGCAAATTGAGTAGAATAGAATAAACCTTTATTATCCCATGGATGAGAAATTTGGGGGTTACACAGCTCGTATAGCAAGGGGAATAAAAAATATAAAACGAAAACACAAAGTGGCCCTACATAAGCAACTGCAGTTCGTAAATACAGGTAACAATGTACAAAACTATGTATATAAAAATTGTATGAAGATATGTATAAAATGCAGTGATGGGAATAACGGCGTTACATACGGCGTTACTTTTTTCAGTAACGAGTAATCTAACTAATTACTATTCCTGTCGTTACAACGCCGTTACAGTTACTAACAACAAAATGCGGTGCGGTCATGTTACTATTTTTCAACAAACAGATGGCTGAAGCTGTGTTCAGCTTACTGCATCTTATATCAGTTGCACGCAAGTAGCTGACTATGTAAGTAATCTGGACGCTACAGCTTTAAGCAGCTGCACGCACTCCCATGGACGGCAATCACGATCACTTTTTGGCACAACACCTGGCGATTGTTTTGCTAAGGGGGCAAAACAATCACATGAGTGCTGCTGTTTGACTGAGGAAGAATAAAGTAGTCGTGGTAAGCCATTCACACGACCACTTTAAGATGACAAAGCAACAAGGTGATATATACCAGTTTTTAAATTGTGTTGATAGGCCACGTAAAACCAGAGTCATGATAAACAATATATACGCGGCGTTTTTTTCCTCAATAGTTTCGTCACGTTTACTGTCTAAGGACAGCACTAGCAAGCACTCTCTGCTTATGACCAAAAAAATTAAAAGAACAAAAAACAAAACAAAAAACAGCCTGTTCGTGTTGGTGGGAAAATGTACAATGTCGACCAATCAAAAATGATATGGCAGATATGTATAAAATGCAGTGATGGGAATAACATTTGGTTGTTTAGGGAGAGGGGGAAGTTTTAGGAGTGACGGCGAGAGAGAGAGAGAGCGAGTTTTGAGATGTGAGAGATTTGTGACGTTTAGCGTGTTTGGAGTGTGTAGTTAATGTGTTGTCTTGTGTAGTTAGTGTGTAGTGTTGTGGATAGTTTTGTGTTGTGTGTCAGAACAATGAGGCGACTGCTGTCTCCAGGTAGAAACAGGAGAGGGATACACCTGCTGCTGTCAGACCTGCAGGTATCAGGCTGTGATGTTCTCCTTTATAGTGGACAGAAATTCTTTTTTTTGGAGTGGCACAAATAATTTGTGTGGCATCTTATTGAATGCAGAACAGCTGATTGTTCTGTAAATAGTTTGAAATGGTTATTTGAAAAAGGGTAAAAGGTAAATGGCTGCAAATAACTTTGTTATTTGCAAAACTTGTGCATAGGATTTCAAAATTGACAATTTATATTTGCATTTAAAGTTATGAAATATGATTCATTAAACATGTTTGTGGTTGTTACAATAAAAATATAACTTTTTCTACTCGGATTTTATGTTTTTTGTCTGATTTTTAGATCAATTGTGTTAATACAGTATGTCAAAATGAAAACATAACTGTAAATTCAGACCTGTGAGGTTGTGCTGAAAAGAATGATACCAAACAAGGCAAAGTAAATAGTTTTTAAAGGTAAAATGTAGAGGTAAAATCAAAAGTAGTTAAAAATGGCCAATTATACCCTGGACCCCAGAGGGTTAAACATTACGCAATAGTTACTTTTCAAGTAATTAATTAATTTGAGAATATTGTAAATCAGTTACTAACTCAGTTACTTTTTTGAAGAAGTAAAGGAAAGGAAAAACACCACATATATATTTCTGTGAAGGTTCTCAGTCATCCAGGTCATCGTAGTCAAAGGAGCTTGCAAAGAAAAGCGTCTGGACTTCTTTAAGTTTACTTGAAGACGTTTCACCTCTCATCCGAGAAGCTTCTTCAGTTCTAAGGTCAAATGGTGGAGAGTCCCAGATATAAACCTAGTGGGAGTATCCCCCCACAGAGGGACAAAAGGACCCCCTGATGATCTTCTAATCGCCTGAGCCAAGGTGTGAAACTGGGTGTGGGTCCCAATCAGCCAGAGTTTCGGGTGTGTTCATTGTGAAACCTGGCCCCACCTTATCATGCGAATTCCTGAGGTCAGGTGGCCCTGGGCCATCTGACCTCAGGAATTCGCACACATATATATTGTTATCATGACTCTGGTTTTACGTGGCCTATCAACACAATTTAAAAACTGGTGTATATCACCTTGTTGCTTTGACATCTTAAAGTGGTCATGTGATTGGCTTACCATGACGACTTTATTCCTCCTCAGTCAAACAGCAGCACTCATGCGGTTGTTTTGCCCCCTTATATTCAGGTGTTGTGCCAAAAAGTGATCGTTTGCCAGAAAGTGATTGCCGTCCGCGGGAGCGCACGCAGCTGTTTAAAACTATAGCGCCCAGATTACTTACATAGTCAGCTACTTCCGTGCAACTGATATAAGATGCGGTAAGCTGAACACAGCTTCAGCCGTCTGTTTGTTGAAAAATAGTAATGCGACTGCACCGCATTTTCTTGTTAGTAACTGTAACGGCGTTGTAACGATAGAAATAGTAATTAGTTAGATTACTCGTTACTGAAAAAAGTAACGCCGTTAGTAACACCGTTACTTGTAACACCATTATTCCCATCACTGCTGGTCAGTAAGATAACCAGTGTTATAGAGTCTAAAAGCTGCTGGTAAGAATGACCTGCGGTAGCACTTCTTCCAAGACTGTGGGTGTAAAAGTACACTGCTCAACGAGCTGCTCAGTGTGAGGTGTTGTCCATGATGGATCTTAGCTTAGACAACATCCTCTCCTCCCCAACCTGCGCAATGGACTTCAGCGGACAGTCCAGGACAGAGCTGGCCCTCTTGACCAATTTGTTGAGTTTCCACCTGCCCCTCTCTGCCATTCCACCACTCCAGCAGACCGCAGCCTAAAAGATGGCAGACGCCACCACAGTGTCGTAAAACGTCCTTAGGAGTGTTCTGTTCACCCCGAAGGATCTCAGCCACCGTTGCAGGTGGAGTCAACTTAGACCCTTTCTGTAGAGTGCATTTGTGTTCGTGGACCAGTCCAGTTTGTTATTGAGGTGAACAACCAGGTATTTGTACTCCTCCACCGTTTCAATGCCAAAACCCTGGATGTTCACTGGTGTAATAGGGGTTGGCTTCTTGCTGAAGTCAATCTGTGGCATTGATGCAAAGTTGGTTCTGTTCACAGCAGCTGACGAAGTCATTGATGACCCCTCCTGTATTCCAGTTTGTTTCCCTTTGACACCTGACCCACAAAGGCGGTGTCGTTTGAGAACTTCTGGAGATGGCAAGTGTCCGTGTTATAACTGAAATCTGCAGCGTACAGGGTGAAGAGGAAAGGGGTGAGTACTGTTCCTTGTGGGGGCCTGGTGCTACAGACTACCACCTCAGACACACAGTCCTGCAGCCTCACATACTGGGGTCTAACCCACTGCAGCTTCCCCCTTAGCACTGAGGGTTGGATTGTGTTGAAGGCACGGGAGAAATAAAAAAACATGACTCTCACAGTGCACCTGGTGCTCTCCAGATGAGAGAAGGCCCAATGCAGCAGGTAGATGATGTTCGGCTGGTAGGCAAACTGCAGCGGGTCTAGGTCTCTCCCGACTAATGGGCGAAGGTGGTGTAGTATGATCCTATCCATGGTCTTCATCAGGTGTGAAGTCAGTGCAACGGGTCTGAAGTGGTTCGGCTCCTTGGGGTGCGTTGTCTTTGGGACCGGCACCACGCAGGAGGTGTTCCACAGAATGGGGACCCTCTCCAGACAGAGACTGAGGTTAAAGATGTATGTGATAGCCTCATAAAGTTGATCTGCACAGTCCCTCAATAGTCTGGAGCTGATTCCATCCGGACCCGTGGCCTTCCTGGTTTTCATCTTCCTTAGCTGACTCTCTGTTCATTTCCTCTCTGTTTCCAGATCTGAAAGCCCTCCAAAAATTGTGGCATAGGCACACTTTTTTCAGGTCATCTCTGAATAAGCCTATGATTCAGAAGTTCATTCATGAGGATGATTGCAATTGGGTTGCTGGTGAGACCTGTTTACAGTGTAGGAGGTGCTCCAGGCATCCACAGGATTTTCTCCCTTTCTCCCAGAGTTGCTGTCCAGCAGAAAGCTGTGGGGTTGCTGGACCTGGTTAAAGAAAGCTGGGAGGAAGGTCCAAGCCTGGCTAAGAATACGATTCAATACATCCTGGACCTGAGAGCAAAGCTGCACACATTGGGGCCAGAGGTGCCAAATTCACTTCCTCCATTGTGATGACCATCTCACACAGGTCCAGAGAGCAGATGTTGCTACACTGCAACAGGAGTTTGTAGATGTGTTCCCCCCTGCCCAGCCATATGATTCCCATGGAGTGCCACTTTGAAACACAGCCTGGTGTGACCCTGCGTTCACAACCTTACAGGTTACCTGAGCACAAGAGACAAATGGTTCAAAAGGAGTTGGCTGAAATGCTAAAGCTGGGAGTAATAGAAGAGTCACACAGCACGTGGTGTAGCCCCATTGTTTTTGGAGTAAAGAAAGATGGGGCTATATGGTTCTGTGTTGAATATCGCAAGGTGAATGAGATCTCACAGTTTGATGCCACGGGTCGACGAGCTCCTGGACTGGTTAGGCACTGCTCACTTTTTGTTACAATGCTCGATTTAACCAAGGGCTACTGGCAGATTCCCTTGTCTGTAGAGTCTTAGGAAAAATTGTACCAATTTTTCACACTTCCGTTTGGCTTGTGTCAGATCCCCAGCACCTCATGGACTGCATGCTGTGTCCACAAGCTACATATACTGCTTCTACCTAGATGATGTTGTCATCCACAGTGAGACCTGGGTGGAGCATGTGCAGTGGGTGGCAGGGGAGACTGGCTTTCGCAGCCGGTGAGCATCTTCTAATCATGCCTTCCCTATTTCAGTAGTGGCCATGCCGGAAAGGAAAAAGGAGTTGTGATAGTGTATTACACAGACAGATTTTATCTCATCAGTCCAAAAAATATTTTCCCAAAAGACTAATCAAGATGTTTTTTGGGCAAATGTGAAATGAAACTTTGTGCTCTTTTTGGTCAGCAGTACATCACAAGGTTTGGACAGCTGATGTGTGACCTTTTTCTATATTCTCGTGGTAGATGAATAGTAATAATAGTGGTAGATGAATATTTGACTCTAAAATGTATGTTTCAGGGTTCCTGGGTTGTTGATCCAGTGTTTTCAGTTTGGTTATGTTCACTGTTTATAGTCCATGTGTTTCCTGTCTTAGTGTGGTAACCTTCTGTCTATGTGCATTATGTCTAGTTCCACGTCCTGTTGTGATTAGTTACATTAAGTTCAGCTGTGTACTCAACACTCTCTTATCACCATCATCATTAGCCTGTGTATTTAAGTCCTCAGTTTCGCTCAGTTCCTTGTCTTGTCATTGTAGTTCTCAATTCCGCATGTGTATTTCAGTTCAGTTTCTCCCTGCTTCGTCTCCGCTGCCAGACGTTTCCGCACCTGCTGGTCCTGCTTCATCTCCACCACCCACAGCTCCCACGCCATCGCCTGTAGCTCCTCCACCCGCGACTCCCACATCGTCACCTGCAGCTCCTCTACCCGCAGCTCCCACGCCATTGCCTGCAGGATCCACCTCGTCTGGTCCTGCATGCCAGCCACCTGCCAAGCTGCCCAACAGCCTCCATTCACAGCTTGCCCTGTGTCACTGCCATTTTCTATGCGAGCCGTCCTGGATCGGCTCTAGCACTGCTGTTGGCCATGGGGCTGCCCGACTGAACTGATTCAACTCAGCCGCTGGCAACGGTGCAGTCCTACTGAACTGATTCATCTGAGCTGCTGGCCACGTGGTTGCCCACCTGAACTGATTCATCTCAGCTGCTGGCCACGTGGTTGCCCACCTGAACTGATTCTTCTCAGCCGCTGGCCACGTGGCAACGCACCAGAACTAATCAATTTTGGACAGCCTTCTTTCTCATCATGCAGAAAGTAACAAATAATCTGCCAAGTGTGTGTGTCTAACTAGAAGCAATAGCGTTTGAAAGACACCATTGATCTGTTATTTATATTTGGTCCACATAGTGTGGAGGGTTAATAGCACTACTATGAGAGCGTACAATGGACAATAAATCGTTTTCATTTCAACAAATGGGCTATAAGAAATGTACAAATTAGTTACTTGGCAACGGGGAAGGTGTAATATAATTAGCTCACAAATTAGCCTATAATTACCTCATTTGCCTAATTATAGGCCAACTTCCAACCTTCCTTTTATCTAAAAAAAATTGTGAAAGAGTAGTGGTAAAACAGCTAACTTTTCATCTGAAGAGGAATGGTTTATTTGAAGAGTTTTTTCCTATCTGTGCTAGGATCAATTCTGTTTCCATTATATATTGTTCTCTTACGCAATATCAATAAAAGGCATAGCATACATTTTCACTCCTATGCAGGTACCCAGCTTTATCTAGCCACAAACCAGATGATACACATCAGTTAGTTAAACTATAGGACTGCCTTAAGACACAAAGGCCTGGATGATCTCTAATGCTTCTAAATTCATATAAAACTAGAACTCCTAAATATCTTTGAATTTTTGAACAGGACATGGCCTGCAATTTGCATATTAAATTAACATGTAGGATTCCTTTCTTTCATATACACAATGTTTCTAAATTAGAAACATCTTTTCTCAGGGTGATCCTGAAAAACTAGGTCAGGCAAGGTTAGACTTCTTGACTACTGGAATTCATTATTATCAGGCTGTCCTAAAGACTCCTTTAAAAGCCTTCAGTTGATCCAAAATACTGCAGAAAGAGTAGGGGATGAGAACTAGAAATGGAGAGCATATTTCTCCCACACTGACTTCTTTCAATGGTTCCCTGTTAAATCCAGAATCGAATTTAAATTTTATTCTAAAGACGTCATATTAGTGTATTACCCCAATAGAGCATTTAGCGCTCACACTGCTGGTTTACTTGTGGTTATTAGGATAATTAAAAGTAGAATAATAGTCAGTGGAACCAGCTCCCACTTTGGATTTGGTAGACAGACTTTTTAGATTAGATTTTTCTTTTTGACAAATCATAAAGTTAGGACTAGATCAGGTGAACATGAATCCTCCCTTAGTTATGCTGCAGTAGCTCTAGGCTAATTAGATACCATTAATTGCTGCCTCTCTTCCACAGCATGTCTTTTGTCCTGTCTTCCCCACTCTCATCCCCTATGGTCGCGGCAGATGGCTGCCCCTTCATGAGCTGGGTTCTGCTACAGGTTTCTTCCTGCTTAAAAGCAAGTTTTTCCTTCCCACTGTCACACTGTCCTTTAAAAAGACTAAAGCTTCATTTTTTAACAATCTTAGCCTTATTCTCTAACTGAAGACCCTCACCTAAAATGGCCACCACCTCATCGTCCTGGATGACCTCCAGCGATCCTGACACGACGAAGCAAAGGCTGTCCACGCTCTCTCCAGCATGATAGATAAGGTCACCAGGGGCACTGTGGATGGTCTGAAACTCCATGGCCAGAGCCCGCAGGCAGCCATCACTGGCCAGGCGAAATGCCGGGTGTTCCTTAAACACCTTCCTGTTGAGGTGGACACAGATGTCTGCTCGCATGTCCTTTGGACAAATCTGCAGCACCTGCAAACAGAGTTAGACCAAGGTGACGTCACATAGAGCCAGATAAATAATGATCATTGCTAAAATGTCATCAGTAGTTATATTCAGGATTTCCTAAGCTGACGTGAAAACAGAAATACAGTTAATGCAGACATAATGATGCTGCCCTTTTTATGCTTCATTTCCATGCTGATGAACTACATTCTACTTACTGTTCACCAGCAGTTCACCAGCAACTTTTATTTGCCAATATTAAATTTTTGAAACTTATGAAATCCTTGTGATTGTTTTTCACTGTATCATCAAAACATTTAAAAACTAATATCAATAAAAACTGAAGTTGCACATGGAATAAACATTGTTCCACTGCCAAACCTTTTGGTCATGACTGCCTGAAGTATTGACTAAGTACAGGATTGGCTGTGGCACCTTCCTGATGTATTCATGGATCTTTGTTGTTTCATCCTGGACAACAAAGACACTAACTAGTTCTTGGCCTCCTTCCTTCTCTTTAGCATACAGTCTCAAGATGCTCAATTTAGGGTTTATACCCTCCATGCATGGTAATCAGCTTCGTTGTCTTGATGTCAGTGGCTTCTATGTCCTCCTTTGGCCATATTATTATTCCAGCAAGGTATCCGGTGGCCAGTGGGGCATAAGTGTCGTTTGCCCAGATCTTGTTCATTCCATTCAGCTGACTGCTCAGGAATTGCCTTACTCTTTGCAGGTATTTAGTGGTTGCAGTTTTCGTAGCGGCCTTTTCATGGAAATATATTGTGATTAATTGTGCAGAAGAGTATGAATGGTTCCATTTTTTCAAAACTAACTTAAAACTTTAAGAATTCTGGTTTCAGTTTGGTTGGGCAGTGATGCCACTGCTAAAACTGTAGCTATAACTGTATAGAAGTAAAAATTCATAATAAATAAAAATACAACCACAACCAGCTGTTTCACTTCCAATAACACAATGATTTGGACTGAATTCTTACCTTGTCAGTATCAATGCCTCTTGACATGGACCAGGTGGACACAATGTAGTCCATCACACGCTCACTCAGGCCTTTAGGGACCTGGTAGAGCTTGAGGAAGTCTCTCACACTGTTGAGCATCTCATGGTACCTGTTGGTGTTGGCATACATCTGCTGGAAGATGGTGGTGACGTTACCAAAAATGGTGGCATACAGCAGCGCTGTAAACAGAGGACAAAAAACATTAAGTTCTTATACTTCTCTACAAAATCTACTGTTACATTGTAGATGTTATATTGTCAAACCTGTCTTTATTATTCACAAAACAGAATTTCAGTGTTGCAGCAGTCACTTCAGTCACTTGTAGATGTGCTCAAATACCATATTATAAGATATGAAATACTAAAAACTTATTGTGTTACAGAATAAGTTTAAACAGAAAATACAAAAATGTGGAGACCATACGAAAGTCCAGTATGAGATGCATGAAATGCCTTTATCCATTAACTATCTAATTCCATTGACCACTGCCACAGTCATGTGAATAAACTCTGCTTAAGCTGACAGAGGACTCTGAAGAGTCTTTTGATTCAAACAACGACAAATTACTCTGATGGCGTCACATCAGACCACAGAAGATCTAACTCATCAGTCCAGGAATCTGCAGTCAATTTTCACTTACAGCCCTGTGACTGCTCTTTCAATGACGAGGATGCACACATCCTTGACAGGGAGGAATGCTGGTTGAGGCCATTTATATGAAAAGGGAAAGACCATCTCCGAATCGCAGAGGGGGCCAAAGGGTACATCTTTCACCATCTCCCAATGCAGTGACTGCATCCTCTCTGTCAATGGCACCCATGGCCATTGATCAATGGTCACTGATCAATGGTCAGTGGTCACTAACATATTAATGATCATGAAACTGACCTAACGGCCCACTTTTAATCAGTGGTGCTAGGTTGGGTAGGAAATTTCTATCCATAGCAATGCTAGAATACTTGTACAAGTTGTCTGAAATTTCTGAAACTCCTTATTATATCAGCTACAAATAGCTCCTCATTTAGCTCCTAGTTCAAAGAGATTGAAGTGAAAGATAATAAAAAGTGACAGGTTTTTGAAAGTTTTTTTGAAATCAACAGCAGAGAAAAGACCAGATTTGTAAAAGCACATCAACATGTTGTGTGATTCACTTAATAGACCTCAAAACACTCTTTGAAATAACAATGACAAAGAAGTGTTCCGGAAAGAAACATAATTTCAGTTTTATCATCTGTTTACATTCTGTTAATCAGGCACTTAAATGTAAATGCTCAATAGTTGCAACTGATTTTTTATGGTTTAAGGTTTTTGTTCAGTTAAATCACAGTAGAGGACGATGCAGAAGTTTAGTAATCTTACAGCATGAAAGGTTTGAATCTCCTTGTTGACTCTGGCCTTTTTTGTGGAGTTTTAATGTTCTTACTGTGTCTGTGTGGGTGCTCTGGCTTCCTCCCACAGTCCTAACATATGCCTATAACATATACCAAGTTAACTGGGGATTCTAAATTGATCATCATTATGAGGGAGATAAAAACTTTTTGTTATAAAGCGCTGTGTGACTGTTGTTAACTGTGGCTTGTGTACTACATTACAGGACTGGCATTCATTTTGTGCTGTAAATCATACAGAGACATTAATTTCCCACCCCAGACTAACATATTAAAAAAGTCAAAATCTCTGATTAGCTATTCCCACCTCATGCAAGTGATCATTTGAGAGGTGCTCTAAGCAAGAGGACATTTCTAGCAAACAGGCATTTTTTTTTTACTCTAAAGATGTTTCTTTGGAAAGTTCTGTTTTCTTTCCTACAAAGTAATGAACATGTGCACTGATGTTTCTCTGTATAAAAAAATTAACCTTTAGCAAATCCACAGCTCAGCCCATCAATGCCTGCTACAGTCTATCCCTGACTCAGCTGCTCTCCCTCACTGCCTGTCAGCAGTATGCACTCTGGGTCATCAGATCAATGCCGACCCCATCCAGCATGCAGCAGGAGCCTGCTGTCATCCACTATGAACACAGTCAAAGTGTGGAGCTGACCGCAGCATAGAGAACTTGCTGTGACCTCCCGAAAGGTTACTGTGCAGCCTCAGCACAGAGGTGGAGCTGAGTTGGTGTTAAAACAATAACAGCAGGTTCAGAACAGATGCCAGGTCTATAGGTCCACTACTGAGCTGTTGTGCGCAGCAGTTAAGATGTTTCTTATTTTGTAACATTAATTTATTCACAAACACACTCTAAGCTGAAACTTCTCTCCCATCTACCAAAGCAGTCAAGCTGCTTTAAAAAAAAACTTAACTAACTTAACTAGTTAACTTCATGTTAAATGACTGTTAACAACCTGTCTTCTGTGCCTTTTTCAAGTTTCAAGCCTTCCCTATGTCTATTCCTCACCACTTTTCCTCACCACAATTCTTATGTACAGTCGTGTAAATATTTGTGATAGATCTTGTTGGGTTATTGTGGATTTGGGTGTCTTCTCACTTGGAGTTCTTCTCACTGAATAAAACACGTGTGATTTGATCGCTGAGCTTACTGAGCCTGCTTTTAGGTCCTTTTAGTTGTGCAGGCCTCTGGGCCGCCCTGTGACAGTACAGACTGGTCAAGCCATGGACCCAACAGACCCGGTTCGCTCTGCAATTTCCAAGCAAGGTGTGTAATTAGGACAATATGAACAGGTTCTACAACATCTAACTGAACAATGTAAATCTATTGGGGGTAAGCAGGATGAGATCTTACCCAACATTTGGGAATGACAAACTGCAACTCACCCCGAGCTGGTTCTGTGCTGAACCAGGGGAGGAGCACTGGCTTAGGCTGGAGTTTTTCTCACGTTCTGTCCAGTTTCCACGTGTCCATATGATGCTATTCTGGGTGAGTTTAAAAAGACCTTTTCTCATCTTGCTTTTGAGGGCAGTGCGGCAAAGAGATTAAATGAAATTAAATCTCAGGCAGGGAAATGCAGTGCAGCAGAATTTATTATTGATTTTTGCACCGTGGGGTTTTCCATCATACCCTGAATGATCAGATGCAGGACCACCTTCCCGTGATGAGCTGGCCACATTCGAGGATTTGGTCGAGAGGAACTACTGAACCTAGTGATCTTTCTTCCTTTTTCTTCCTTCCCATTTCTCGTTCCGGTCCAGCTCCTTTGGCAGTTACTTCTGAAGAAAGGAAAAGGTACGAGGTATGGGGATACAGGTAGGCGGATCCACGGTTAGCTCTAAGCCCTGTCTAATGCTCCCTGTGACTATTAGCTTGCCCCGTGTGTCTCACTCATTGAATGCGCTCATAGATTTGGGCACTGAGCAGAGCTTAATCGACTTCAATTTCGTCAGTGAGCTTTGCCTTCCACTCATTCCTCTTGACTATCCCATCACAGCAACTGCACTCAATAATCAAGTATTCCCACAGATTACTCATCGCACCGGGAAGATGGATCAACCTGCATATCACACCTACTCAGGTGAGAAGAGAGCTGGAGAGGCTCAGACAGGGGAAAGCAGCAGGACCTGCACAGCATTAGACCCACAGTGCTGAAGGCCTGTGCCTCCAGAAAGTCCCAGTGCTATGGAGGACATGCAGGTAGAGGCTCCACTGGTCCAGTGGATCAGCAACTACCTGACAGGCAGACCACAGTTTGTGAGACTGCAGAGCTGTGTGTCAGAGAGTCTGAACAGCAATATTGGAGCACTCCGGGGAACTGTTCTGTCCCCTTTCCTCTTCACCATCTATAGGGCCGACTTCAAGTACATCACAGACACTTGTCTCCTCCAGAAATTCTCTGATGACACGGCCAATATTGGAAGTGTGGGCAAGGGAAGGGAAGTTGTTTGTTGTAAACATGCTGCTATGACAACTTAATTTCCCTAAGTTTCTCCGATTCTGATTCTGAACCCCCTTGAATCACTCACCTTTTCCACATTCAGGTTACTAGACGCTCTATCATCCTAGGTTTCCCATAGTTAGAGAAACACAATCCCCACATAGGTCGTAAAATCTCTGTGTGGGCTCTGTTTTACAATGCTTCCTTGAAAACCGTCTTTATGTTAAAGCTGAAAAATGTAAGTGTGGTACTTTCCCATGAGTCCCTGGCTAAGTCTGTGTTCCCCGCATGCTTCAAGAGATCCACAATCATCCCTTTGCCCAAGAACAACAAGCCCTCATGCCAGAATGACTACCGGCCAGTTGCACTGACTTCAGTGGTTACGGAGGTGTGTGAGACGCTGTTCAAGAACATTATCTCTTCCTCCATCCCAAACACCACAAATCCTCTCCAGTTCGCCTACTGACCCAACAGATCCACAGAGGATGCCATCGCCCATGTCCTGCACACCACCCTTAGCCACGTGGACAAGAAACAAGAGTAACTATGTGAGATTGCTGTTTTTTGATTACAGTTCAGCGTTTAACACAATAGTGCCCAGTAGACTGTTCACTAAGCTGAAGGATCTAGGACTTGACAGTCGTCTGTGTGCAAGGGTGTTGGACTTCCTCACTGGCAGAACTCAGGTGGTGAGGGTGGGTAGGTGCATCTCGAACAGCATCACCATCAGCACGGGAGCACCACAGGGGTGTGTACTGTCGCCAGTGCTCTACTCCCTCTATACTTCAGACTGTGTGGCCACCAGTGTTGGTCAAGTTACTTGAAAAAAGTAATCATCAACTAATTACTGATTACTTCCCAAAAAAGTAATCCCATTACTTTACTGATTACTTATTTTCAAAAGTAATCAGTTACTTAGTTACTTAGTTACTTTTTAAAACATGATTTATCCCCTAAATAGGTAATAAAGCAATAGATCTTTTAGCCCAATTCTACTTTTACTGCATAATCCATCATATAAAATGTAATCAAATGGAAAAGTCTCTTTTTAAACTTGTTTTATTAGTTTTAATCTTTTAACTTTATGCATCAAGCAAACATTAAATTATATGCAACATTCTCTGACTGGAAGAAATGTGTTTAACATTTAAACCTATTTTCTGCATATTCCAGCATATAAAATAAAATAGTTTTTTGTGTTTACACTCACTCTATCAAATAGATGCAAGTAAAACACAGCAGAAAATAAATAAAATCAAAGACTCAGCGGTCCTGTTGCTCTATTTTCACCTGTATAGCAGGAGTGGGACAGGCGGATGTTTGCCCTGGTGCAGGTGTGCCGCAGCGGTCAGTGGAAGGATACGGCAGTTTCTCTGTGAATTACACATTGCTGTGGCAGCGTGCTGTCGGTGCTTGCTCAGACGTTTAGGGTTTTTTTCGCTGTAAAAATAAGTTTTCTTCCCACGCAGTGAGCAGCGGACGCTAATGTTTTTGTCACTTTTTACGGAATCAAACTCAAAGTAAGGTCAGTACTTCCACACTTTAAACGCTGCACGCTCATACTCTCTCCCGCACTTGTTATATTATCCATTTTTGATCTGCACACAGCTGTTGCCACGAACGTCGCACTCGCTTACATCATTGACATGAGACACTCTCGCAAAAAAATCATGGTTTTAGTAACGCAGTAACGCAGCGTGATTACGGGAAAGTAACAGTAATCTAATTACCTTTTCTGCAATAGTAATCCCTTACTTTACTCGTTACTCGAAAAAAGTAATCGGATTACAGTAACGCGTAGCCCATCTCTGGTGGCCACCCATGGCTCCAATACCATTGTGAAGTTTGCTGATAGCACAGTGGTGTTGGGCGGCCTACGTGGATAAAGTGGATCTCCTCAGACCTGGCATGGTCTGCCCACATTCAGGTCTAATCCAAAAAGGCTAGGCAGTGCCTGTATCATCTCCGACAACTGAGGAAGTTCAGGGTCTCTCCAGGGATCCTCAGGACTTTCTATACAGGCACTGTGGAGAGCATCCTAACACAGAACATCACATCCTGGTGCGGGAGCAGCTGTGTCAGAGAGCTGATCCATATGGCAGAATGCTGCTGCAGGGAAATTGAAGGCACCATCCGTCTCACTCTCAGAGAGGAACCAGACCCTGGCACAGGTCTACCCAATCGCCAATATGTACCACGATCTACCCATGGAGCTGCCCTCCATTGGGTCACCCAGGTGTGAGTTGAACAACTTCGCTATTAAAACATCATTTCTGGTGGGTGTCATTGGTTTTCCAAAGGAGCACATTTTGTTCCGTCACATAAGCTACCTACATCCACTGAGACCCCCCTGGATAGGAACACTATTAGTTGAAAACTTGCCATATTTTTGCATGGTGCACAGTTTGTCCTCAATAAATTTGAGGAAACTACACAAATTGTAAATGAAAGAACAAAAGTCAGACCTAAAGCAGCAAATGAGCAGTATCTGAACGACAAAAATTCAACAAAGACCTAAGTGACTATCAAGAAACATTTCTTAAAGAATTGAAAAAGGGAGAAAAAGCTAGGCTATGTCAAAATACAGAAAAGATGGACTGAAAAGCAGTGGCAACAAGTTATGGAGTGATTAATACAAATTAGAAATTTTTGGTTCATTGTTAATATTTACAGAGGACATCAGGAGAGATGTACAAGGTCGAGTGTCTACACCAATCTAATATAGTGAATGCGATGTTATGGATGGGGCTGCATTTCAGCAAGTGGTGCTGGGGATTATAAATGCAGTGGCTTAATTTTTCAATATGACAAAGATCCGAAACACACTGCCAGTGCAGTAAAATTTGGATAGAGAAACACAAAATGGAATGATATTGGTCACGCAGTGACTCCCCAGAGCTCAGGCTTCAACATTATTGAAGGGATCATTTTGACAGAAAACAAGTAAAGGCATTCAACCACCAAAGAACAGCTTTGGAATTACCTTTTTCCCAAAGATTATTTCAAAAAATTACATGAAAGCAAAAGAGAGAAAGAAAGTTAAGGCTATGAAGGAATAAAGAATAAAGGATACAAATCTAGAATTGACTTTCAAGTTCATTAGGAAACGTTTTTGATTATGTCAAACATACTGTATTTTGATGTATGCTTTTCCATGTTTCAAGAAATTGCTGGACCTATTTACCATTTTTCTAGCAAAATACATAAAATGGGGGTGGCTCAAAACTTTTGCACACACATTTATCAGTAGGAATGCATGTGTGTTTTTCACATTGGGCCATGTAGGTTTGATCCCACCCCCCTCCTTTGATAATAACATCTTCATTTAGAAACTGAATTTTGTGTTTACTTGTGTTATCTTTGTGAAATACTTAAATCTGTTTGATGATCTCAAACATTTAAGTGTGGTAAATATACCAAAAACAAATTTGGGAAATCATGAAGGGGACAAACACTTGTTCACCAAACACTTGTTGACACCACTGTAGATGGCTTCTTGCACTCCTCTTTTAAGCCATCTATCTTCTTCTTCTTATCCTTTAGATGCAGATAGACAGCTTAATTTTGTCTTGTTGAAGTGGCTCTTCTATGTTGTGCCATGGGTTTACTGAGTGGCTGTTTCTTTTCTCCAGTGTAGATGTCCGAGCCTCACCGCACTGCATAGCATACACTATTTTGTTTGTATGCTATGCAGCTATTTTGTTTAGCTTGTGTTTGGGAGTTTTCTCCTTGGGATTAACCAATTTTTGTCTGAGGGTGTTGCTGGGTCTGAAGTACACTGGGATGTCATGCGTGAATAAAATTCTCTTGAGTTTCTCTGATAAACCTGATAAACAAAGAATGACAGTGTTGTTCCGTTTGTCATTCTGTTTGCCCAAAGTTGGTGTCAGACCTTCTCTCCTGTGCACTTTTGCTGATTTGATGAAGGCCCAGTTGGGTTTAAGAGTTTTCTTTAGATGTGTGTTCCTTTTCTTTCCCTTCTGGCTTAGAGGGAGCGTTTTCTACCCAGTGTTGCAGGGTCCTTATTACTGCAAATTTGTGTTCCACGAGGTAGTGGGAGTCAAAGAGTAGGTACTGGTCTGTGTCTGTGGGCTTCGGGTAAACTTCAGTGTTAAGGTTTCCATTCTCCTCAATGTGCACTGCAAAAATGGCAAACTATTATTCTGTAACTACTGTACTCTGTACCACCATTTGGTTTTAGAGCTAAAGAAGATTCTTGGTTGAGAGATGAAACGTCCTCAAGAAATTTCATGATGAGGTTCTTTCCAAGCTCCTTAGGCTACATAAAATGATGAATCTCTTGGTATTATCACAGAAGTGATGAACAGATTTCAGTCCAATATCTCTGATGTAGATATCACAGATGTAGAATGTTCTGGAAAGGAAATTAACCATCTATTTTTGTCTTTCCTGCAGATTCCAACCTGATATTGCAGTTAGCATTATAACTCTCTCACTTGTATTCCTAATGACCCAAACTGATTCTCCAGAGGCTTTCAGCCACTTTGTGGACAAGAACGGTGTGCTAATTACAGCTTTCATTCCTTTCGTTCCTTGTGAATTCTAATAGGAAACCAAATGGTCTACCCAGACCAGACTGCTTGGTAGCTTCAATATAGTCTCAGTACAGTGTCTTTACAAGAGTTTCAAAGGGACAAGCTCTCACAGCCACATAAATTGCTGCACACTCAGAAACAGCAACTAAAACTGGGTTAGAAATGGATTTTCATTAAACACTCTGGGGCCTAATTTCAGAGGTATTTCATTGCTGCCTAACAATGCCATCACAAATCAGATATTTTCATTATTTTCAATTTACAAGCGAAGGTTTAGACACCTATTTCATTTGATTACCTTTTCTGCAACATTAGGTGTGTGAAGCTGATCTAGGCTAACAGACTGTAGATTCTGATATGACACAAGGTGACAGGAGCTTCCGATCAAGGAGACAAATTGTCAACACTACAGCTCCTCATTCTTCAGCTCAGTGAGGAAAAGTTTTTACGTGCAGATGTCCTCTCTGCTCTGGAAAACATGAAACTGTCTGCTTGCCTTTACTTTCAGCAGTTACATAAAATAGACTGTTATTTATAGTGCAAAGACAAAGACATTAGAATAGAAAGATTTATCTTCTGCAGAGTAGGAATGGGAACAGAACATTTTATGATATTGTTGGTGGGAAAAAGAAAAGTATCTTCTGGAGAGTCTGAATACCAAGAGCAAATGCAATGGAAGCCTAACAATAGTTTCTGGGAGGGGTCAGCAATTCCGCAAGAAAAAAAGACAGTGGTATTGTCAGTGGTATTTCTAGTACACTAAACTAGATGGAGATGAATAGTTTTCTATATTTAAATTTACATATTTTCTATATATATTTAAATACACTCAAGTTGGAGAACACAGGATGTTACATTAATTTTGCTTCGAAAGACAGTTGGAGGTCTAACAGGACAATTTTCTATAAACTAAACCTGAACTTAAAAACACAGACATTGCACACAGTCCTGTGGTTTAAGTTTACCTAGTCCTGCATTTATATACATTAATATAAACCAAACACACATAAGAATAGGACAGGATATTTGATCATTAAAATATTATTCACGTGTAGGTTGACTGACAGAGCTATGAATCATAATATCCTCTCTCTCTGGATGTTTCATTTTGACAGTGTTGTGAGAAGCTTTTGCTTATATTAACAATGACGGTAACAAAGGCTGTATGTTGTGAAAGGCATCTCTGGTAGCACCTGACTAGAGCCTAAAGAGCATGCTTTAGCTCCTTACTTTTCGGGTGTACAGTATAACTACAGATATTCCAGGATTTACCAGGCTGTATACTGTAAAATTTGGTTGGTTAAACATGGCAAAGCCTAGACTAAGAATTTACAGATTGTTGAAACTGCCTTAATATCAATGGGGAGATGTTTGACAATCCAGTCAGAGTCATAAAGAACTAAAATAAGTTGTTTTGACAGGAAGAAATTATTTACGAGCAGTACAAAGAGAGTGCAAGAGATAATCTGGAGACTATAGAAAGAGACCTGGTCTCAGCATCATGGAGTCTGTCTGGTGTAACATAAGAAAAAAAAAGCCACTGAAAGAGTCAGATCCACAGAAAACTGGTAAGTTCAGCAATTTTCCTGCCAAGTACCTTGATAAACTCAAAAAACAACTGGAAGGCAGAAATGTTTTGCATATTTGGCACAGAGAAATAAGTTGAAAGGAAATGACAAGGACTCACATCCAATCATCATCATGGCTACAGCAAAGATCTTCTCTCCATCTGTGTTTGGTGCTATGTTTCCAAAGCCAATACTGGTCAGACTGGTCATGGTAAAGTACAACGAAGTGATGTAGGCTGAGTCTTTACCGGGCCCGCCCTCCCAGATGCCTGAGCTCGAGGCATTGAATCTGTATGGCGTCCCAACTGTCTCTCCTAACAGGTACAACCAGCTGTCCATCCTCACAGTGTTGGTGTTCTCATCAATCACCTCATAGTATCCGATGCTGTACCAGATACAGGCCAGCCAGTGGGCAGCCAGGCCAAACACACAAACCAGCAAAACCAGCACAGCAGCGCCATACTCAATGTAATGATCCAGCTTTCTGGCAACTCGACCCAAACGCAGCAGACGTACCACTTTGAGAGAGCTAAAAAGGCTGCTGATTCCCTGCAAGTGAAAGAAGAGATAAAACAGATAAGAGAAAATATGACACCGTAGGAGGGAGGGGGACAAATAAAGAGAAAAAAAGGTGAAAGAAGAGTACAGAAACAATTAATTTTATGAAAGATTTTTCTTGTTTCAAACATTCAGCTCATCATGGGAATCTAAGGGGCCTTTTCCATCAAACATGCTGGCATCAGTTCACACAAACTGTGTACTTATAATAACTTTGCTATTATTGTTATTTTTGCCATGTAACCTATAATGATGCAGGATCACATCATCATATAATCAGTATGTGACATGTCTGTCACGTATCTTGTTATGTGAAGATCTTGTTGAATGAGTGTAAACTTGAACCAGATTTCAAACAAAAGGCAACAGATTTTATCAATAAAAACAAACTGTGAAATATTGATGTCTTTGTCTTTGTTTTTGCTGTCCATTGCATCTTTTAGCCTGCATCAATCTCTATTGTAATTTCTCATGTAATAAAACACTTTTAACTGTTATTCCACTCAGTGTTACATATTTATATTGGGGCCTCTCTTTGTGTTGAGTGGAAACTGAGTGGAGACTTTCATTGATGCTTTTTTTTTGGAAATGGTTGACCTGAAAATTCACTTCATTACAAGCTGTTTTGTTGCTCTTCCTTCATTTTTTTTCTTTGATTTGTTTTCAAATTATTATAAACTGCTGTCACCCACAGGTGTTTTATTTAATCTAATTTCATGGATCAAATGTATATTATAACAATCCAGACATCGCAATTTGTCATATAATTGCTTTGCTGACTTGAGGAGTGGTCTTGCTGGATCAGATCAGTTTATGCATATCATTTTCTGTGAATCCTATAAGCCACTGCTTAATGAAATTCAAACATAGGAAAGGATATAAAGAAAATCACAGTCTGTTATCTGGAGTGTCAGCAGTTTCATTTTTAATATAAGCACATTTTGAATTTGATACCAATAACATATTTCAGACAGACATGTTCCCACTGTTGTTGTATGATATAAACATTTGTGTGCAGAAAGAACTTGCTTAACTTATATAATTGCTATGTATAAAGTTTTGAGGCTTCTTCCTTGGCATGACATTAGTTTGGGCAGTTTGAGGTGTTTTATTTTATTATAAGATTATTTTATATTTCTTGTACAGTCCAAATTACAGTTTAAAAAGTTTTTAGGCCACCGACATTGGAAGAGTTTATCCTCTTGCCATCACAAATAGCTTTGCAAAATTTATTGCAAGCTTGTGTTAGTCCTGCATCAGGTTGGTGACCTGTTCAGGGTGTACCTCGCTATGGTAGCTGAGATAGGTTACAGCCACCTTGCGACCCTAATAAGGATAAGTGGAAGAGAACGGATCAATAGATCTCTTTATTCACCAACTTTTTTCCCCCCTCGTTTCTAGGAATACCAACAAATCATTTGTTTGTTTGTTTCCCCCCATATCCTTGACATAATTCATTAAAATGATAGTTAAATGATAAGTTCTGTTTTCTGGTTATCATAGAAATAATTATTTATTGATGACAATGCATGTTAATAAGAAGCTGAACTGCCATGTTTGCTTTATTTTTTGTTATTTTTATTTTGTAAGACTGTTAATCCAACATTCTAATCTAATTCTAATCTATAATTTCAGTACATGACACCAAACCAATTGTGATGATATGGTCTGACACAGACCATGATGGCAACAGTATTGAATCCCATTGTTGAATCACATTTATTTTAGTTTAGTTGAATTTGTTTTTCTTTCATGCCTCTACAATCTTGCGTGGAGATCAGGGGTGGTACCTCTGGATTGGCAAACCAGGGGTGTGGTTCCCATCTTCAAATAAGGGAGACCGGAAGGTGTGCTCCAACTATAGGGGGATCACACTCCTTAGCCTCCCTGGGAAAGTCTATGCCAAGGTGCTGGAAAGGAGAGTCCGTCCGTTAGTCCAACCACGGATACAGGAGGAACAATGTGGTTCTTGTCCCAGTCATGGAACACTAGACCAGCTCTTTACCTTCTTGAGGTTACTTGAGGACGCCTGGGAGTTTGCCCAACAAGTCTACATGTATTTTAAGGACTTGGAGAAGGCATTTGACCGTACCCCTCAGACTGTCCTGTGGGAGGTGCTTCGGGAGTATGGGGTGTCTGGCCCATTGCTATGGGCCATTCGATCCTTATACAACTGCTAAAAGAGCTTGGTCTGCATAGCCAGCAATAAGTTGGACTCATTGGGTGTTGGACTCCACCAGGGCTGCCCTTTTCTGTTCAGAATTTTTATGGACAGAATTTCTAGGCGCAGCCAAGTGGGGGAAGGCTTCTACTTGGGTGGTCTAAGAATCTGATCTCTACTTTTTGCAGATGATGTGGTTCTATTGGTTTCATCAAGTGACAGCCAGCAGCTCCGAGTGTGAAGCAGCGGCAATGAGAATCAGCACCTCCAAATCTGAGGCCATGGCCCTCAGTCAGAAAAGGGTGGAGTGTCGACTTAAGTGCAGGGATGAGTTCCTGCCCCAAGTTGAGGAGTTTAAGTATCTCAGGGTCTTGTTCATGAGTGATGGGAGAAGTAAGCAGGAGATTGACAGAAAGAATGAGATCGCGGATACAAGTGGTGGAAATGAACTTTCTCTCAAGGTTTACCTGGCCTCTCCCTAAGAGATAGGGTGAGGAGTTCAGCCATTCGGGTGGGGCTCAGAGTAGCAAAGGAGCCAGTGAGGAAGTTCAGGCATCTGACAAGAATGCCTCCTGGGCGCCTCCTGGGTGAGGTGTTCTGGGCATGGAATGAGGCTATGGGGCAGACCCAGCAAACACTGGAGAGATTATTTTTCTTGGCTGGCCTAGGAAATCCTTTGACAAGCTAGAGGAGGTGCCCAGGAGAGGGAGTCCAGGGCTTCTCTGCTTAGGCTGGCCCTGCAACCTGGCCCTGGATTAGCTGAAGAAAATGGATGGATGGATGGATGGATGGATGGATTTTCTTTCTTTTTCTTCAGTCTGTGATACTTCATTCTGTAATAGGCTGGCCAAAACAAAAATGATAAGTCAGTGTTTAATTTCACCAACAAATCCATTACAGTGTAAAATGTTGATTCTATTCTTTTTATTGTCAAAATTGTTTAGATTAAAATGAAATCAGTTATACTACCCAATAAGGTAAAAGACTAAATGAAAAAACAAGTCAACTTGTTGTTATGTTGATGTACTGAACACTGCAGCTCCTAATAAAAAAATATTAGCTGCACAAATTGTGCTAATTCATAAGCAACAGCACTGTTAAAGTATTTTGCAATCAGTAAGATTACAAAATAGAAACAATCGAGGAGCTCATGTGACACTGTAAAAATCCAGCCAGGTCTGCTAAAGGTCAAGATGAATGGAGGGGTAAAGATGTTGGTGAAATAGCCACAAAAAGATAAAGACAGTCAGTCCAGATGACATGCCTATGGAGGTATGGACATGTGTAGAAGAGCAGGCAGTGGACCTTTTGACCAGGCTGCTTAAAATAATCTTAGAGAGTGTGGAATGGGGAAGAGTACTCAGGGGTGCCATCAGGGATTTGGGGCCCCATGAAAAAAAATATTAGCCCAATTTAATATTAGTTTAATGTTGCAAATCACGGTGGCCCTAAAAATATAACACTGTGCAAGGAAGGAGGCCGGGGGACTGGTGAGTGTCAGCACCATGGTCCAGGATGAGACAAGGAACATCCACGAATACATCACGAAGATGGCCCCAACTGACAGCATGCTCAGTGAATACCTCAGGCAGCAGAAACCCAAGAAAGAGGAGGAGGGCGAGGACCCATCATGGAAGGACAGGCCCCTGCACGGTATGTACCACCGGCAGATAGCGGAGGTGGCTGATACCCAGAAATCCTACCAGTGGCTGGACAAAGCTGGACTGAAAGACTGCACGGAGGCACTAATCATGGCAGCACAGGAACAAGCACTGAGCACAAGATCCATAGAGGCTGAGGTCTATCACACCAGGCAAGACCCCAGGTGCAGGCTGTGTAAAGATGCCCCTGAGACAATCCAGCACATAACAGCAGGGTGCAAGATGCTAGCAGGCAAGGCATACATGGAACACCATAACCAAGTGGCCGGCATAGTGTGCAGGAACATCTGTGCCGAGTATAACCTGGAAGTCCCAAGGTCAAAATGGGAGATGCTCCCAAGGGTGATGAAGAATGACCAAGCTAAAATCCTGTGGGACTTCCAGATACAGACGGACAAAATGGTGGTGGCTAACCAACCGGACATAGTGGTGGTAGACAAACAGAAGAAGACGGCCGTAGTGATCGATGTAGTGGTTCCGAATGACAGCAACATCAGGAAGAAGGAACACGAGAAGCTCGAGAAATACCAAGGGCTCAGAGAAGAGCTCGAGAAGATGTGGAGGGTGAAGGTGACGGTGGTCCCAGTGGTAATCGGAGCACTAGGTGCAGTGACTCCCAAGCTAGGCGAGTGGCTCCAGCAAATCCCGGGAACAACATCGGAGATCTCTGTCCAGAAGAGCGCAGTCCTAGGAACAACTAAGATACTGCGCAGGACCCTCAAGCTCCCAGGCCTCTGGTAGAGGACCCGAGCTTGAAGGATTAACCGCCCACAGTGGGCGAGTGGGGAACTTTATATATATATATATATATATATATATATATATATATATATATATATATATATATATATATATATATATATATATATATATAGATAGATAGATAGATAGATAGATAGATAGATAGATAGATAGATAGATATATATATAGATATGCTTTTGGAGTGAGGGCATCTAATACACATGTTGTCACGGTGTTTTGTACTACCAGCTGTGAGGGCTTTGCTCTTACTTTGAGCAGTCTGTTTTTATTTTGTCTCATGAGTATGTATTTTTCAAAGTAGATCTTCATCAGGTTGATTTTGTTACCACAATCTTGTTGACAAGATTAAAAGACACATCCATCAGAGTTCAGCAACATTTCAGTTTGATTAAATTAAAGTTTTTAAGCTGCCCAGGGATTTATTTTTACGACACGCAGTGAAGTAATCTGAAACATTAAAAAGCATTAAAAAATAAATGGCAGGGCCAGCGGTGCACGCATAGACACATTAGTTGTGCCGCTTCTTAATGGTGGTCTAAGCTGACAACCCCAACTACCAGATTCAACTTGTAATTGGCTAAAAATAACTTAACCTACTGGTGAGAGGGACAATGCTAGCTGGCAGTTTTTTCAAGCGATGTTGAAATTTCCAAATTCTGACACTTCAAACGCTTCAGGAGCTTCTGCACAGCGCAGCATCAGCACCACGGAAATACACGGATACATCCGTAGACTCGAGACTGATCGAACCAGAAAGCTTTAATGAGCAGCTGGATTTGTCTTGCATTAACTGGCTGAGTTAATGCCAGTTAACGCGACATCGAAATGCAGCTGATTGAACTGAAAAGCTCGACTCTGTGGGGGTCAAAGTTTGCAGAACTCCAAATGCAGCTGGAATCCACAGCTGTGCATGTTCATGGAGCTGCATTTTCACCTGCTGGACATCACTACCTGACAAGCTTAACTGTCTTCAGAACATTGCAGAGGCCTTATTGACAGTATTTGGCTCTGCATATCTGTGTGAGCAGATTTTCTCTCACATGAGTGTCCTCAGGTAGCCGTCTGAATGCTGGACACTCGGAGACCTGTGTCTCTGAGTGGGAGACCAGAGATCAGATTAACATGTGTATCTCTGTATTAACAAACATGCCATATTTGCGCAGTTTATTTTTGTTATCATTGTTGTGAGGAGACCATAAATAGCATTTGCATTTTCTGTTGTACAGTTCATTTGCTGTTATGGAGTTCTTGTTATGGATAAAAAGTGTCTTTTTTTGTTTCAAAATAGCCGATAACTATTTGCTGATAGCTGCCAACATCTGCGAACAAATATAATTGTATAAAGTTGTTCTATACAGTGTGTAACTGTTAATATAGAGCGTTATTAAATGTATTGCTAATGCAATCATATGGCACATTGGTTTCTGAGGAAATTTTAGACGGCACTCATCATCAGAAAGGTTGCCTACCCCTGCGCTACGTCCAGAATGCATCAAGATACTTTGAGGAATCTAAAATCTGAGACATATTTAGAGTTTCCTATCAACTTTTTCTTTGCTACATAATTCATACATCTTGCTTCATATATTTGATGTCTTCAGTTTGTATCTACAATGTAGAAAGTAGTAAAAATAAAGAAAAAACGTTAAATGAGAAGGTGTGTCCAAACTTTTGACTGGTACTGTATATATGCATTTTTTTGCCATTTAGTATATTTTAACCCAAATATCTGTATATTTAAACTTTAGACCATAAAAATTCAGAGATGGTGGAGCAGTAAATATTAAAAAAAAAACTGATGATTTGAGATTCAAGTGATCCAGGTTTTGAAAATGACAAATATACACAGATTTAACTAAATTATCTTGAAAATTATTTGATGTGCGGAACTAAAATTTCAGACGGTAAGTTTGGGAATGACAGGGATGACTTCCCTATCAGTGGGGTCGAAGTCACTGAGGCTGTTAACTCCTTGGTGGCAGGGCCCCTGGGGTGGATGAAATAGGCCCTGACTTCCAGATGGCCCTGGATGATGTAGGGCTGCCTTGGTTGACATGCCTCTATAATGTCGTGTGAAGAATTAGAATTAACTCCTCCAATATAGGGGCCATGGTTCTGAGCAGGAAAAAGGTTGCATGCCCAATCCACCTAAGGGAATAAGAAGTAAGGATGGGAATTCCTTGGAACTGTTAGCCTGCTTGCCTGTCAACTGTCAACAACGTAATGACAGGAATGAGGCATGATGTCTTCCACAGCAGTGGGACCCTCTGCATACTCAGACTCATCATGAACAGTTTATGAAAGACAATGACAAGATAATATGTGACATGGTCTTCAGAGTCTTCAAGGGCCTATAATGGACTTATGTGCCAAGTTCGGATGCGCAACTCCTGACTGTGTAGGAAGAGTTGGCTATCAAAAAATCAAAAATAGACACACAGAAATTTGATGCATTACAGAAACTAGTTCCTCATTACCAAAGATTATTTAAACTATAGTATTTAAAATTGATGTCTTTCTGAAAGACACATATATGCAGGTCTCAAAAGAGTAACCAACTTGTTAGCTGTGTGTAAGCCTATGTTAAACTGGAAGTTTATAACTGTCACATTTTATATGTATATTTTCTGTTGAGAAGTTACTATGCATTAAATAAGCCCAAGTCCTCTGTAGAATTGGGTTCGTAGCAAACTGCTTGAGTAAATTAAAATTCAGGCCAGTTTGCAAAGACTTAAAAACACATGAAGTAAAAAATAAAGTGAGTCTCTGAGATGAAAAATCCATTGTAGCTGCACTCTCACATTAATGCTGAAAGAAAACACAAATAGAAGAATATGAGTTGGAAGCCGGCACTCTGTTCTACGAAAAGTCAAAATATAGCTGCTCCCATAGGCGTTTTCTCAGCAAAATTCTGTCATATCTCTTTTAGTCAAGGGACACCCAAATCATCACACTTCCACCTCTATGTTTGAGCTTTGATTCTACAAGCTGAAGTTTAAGGGCCTGTGCATAACATAGGAAACTTGTTATAAAGATAATACATTACATCTTGCTTTGTATACACTGTGCTTTCTCGTGTCTTCTCTAGAAACTCCAGTTTCTCCTGCAATCAAAAATTAGACTAGGCTAAATACTTCCAGTCTTAACCCAAAAAATATTCAAATTCTAAAGAGTTCTATTTGCTGGTCAAACCCAAACATGACATAAATCAGCCAATTATATTTTTTGGGTTTCAAAGATTTGCATAACAAGAGCTCATTATATCTGACTTCTCAACAAATATGATTTGAATTGCTAAAGGTTACAAATCACTTATAATCATTTAATACTGTTATGATTATGGAAAGTCTTAATCAACCAAATGCCTTTGGATTTGAATGGAGCTGAATAATAGATTCATTGATAATTAAACACAGTAGTTATTTTCAATTTAAAACATCATCAGCATATGTCCCTAAAATATCCCCAAATTCCAAGAGACTCAGTTGCACTGAACAGCTTATTAAGTCTGCTCATCTTAGGTACTACACACTGATTAGTTTTAAATGATGACTCTGGTCTGTGACAGGAACACAGAGTGTTCAATCATGACTGCAACCTCATGACTGAACAAAGAGGATGTAAAAACATAGCATTCATCTTAAATAAATTATAATAAAAATCCCCACAAACCTCATCCACATTCTCAAAAGCGTTGATAACATCATAAGGCAAGCAGGACAAGAGGTCGATGACAAACCAGGTTTTGACATAGTTCATGCGAATTAGTTTGGGATCAGAGATAACCTCTCCAGCTGGACCAACAAACGTAGTGTGGAAATTGAGGACAATGTCCACGAGGAAGATGACATCCACAATGCTGTCCACCACCAGCCAGGTGACATTGTTCTGCTTGGTCTTAAACGAGACATTGTAGGGCACCATGATAGCAGTGTAGAATGTCAGGATGAGGATAACCCAGTCCCACGTGGTCTTGAAAAGGCAGTAGTGGAGAATGATGTGTGGTGGTGTCTTTGGGGTTTCCTGTTTGTACTGAGGCAAGATATCTGAACCCAGCTGGAGAACCTGCAAAACACACACGCACGCACACACACACACACACACACACACACACACACATACATAAAAGAGTTAGGCTGGGCTTAAAAGCAGAAAGAATATATTACCATAATGTGAACAAGAGATGCAGTATAGTACAACTTGTTTTTACCTAAAACTGAGACTGAAATACTTTGCTAAACAGCACATTTGAGCTATCTTACAGTATTTTCTGTCCTATAGTAAGTAAGACATAACATTCAGCAATTATCCAGAAGTGCCTGACTTAGTAGAAGTTCAACAAACATGATAAAGTATTTTTAAAAACTTATTTTGGGGCAACAAACCTTTTAGCTTAGCACAATTCTTCTTGTTATTTAGATGTATTTATCTCTATTTTTGGCATGGTGACCATTACAAATTTAATTCAGATAATTTTTTCAGCAAACTGACAAAATGAGCTCATAATCTTCTATCTTCTATACATGGCTGATGTATGAAAAAAGATGTTTCTACAACTCTTTTTACTCCTGGGTTCACTGTCTGTTTTTCTGTATTAATGTGTGTCCTTTGTGTGGCCCGCCCTCCTGCTACTGTGCCTGGCACACATTCTCATAATCACCTCCTCAACCCTTGCAGTACACATTCCCAGTGTTTTTTTGTTTGTTTGTTTTTTCATTAGGGAGAAAAAAGACCTTACTGTAGGGGAAATGGTGTTACCTCTGCCAGGCGTGAATGTTTATGAACATTCTCTCCTTTATGGACAGCTGGGGCAAGCTGCTGAAGAACTCCTCGACTGCTGGTTAGTGCACGAGTCAAACGAGCAAATTTACCCCACCCTGTCAAGGAGATAACACAACAGCATCAAGACACTGAAAACTTATCTTAACATTAAACATGATGAATGACTAAAACACTGCTGGATTTTGAAACAACTAATGGTTAACCCAGTTAGCCATAGTAGGCTAGTTTTGTTGGTTTGGTTCTTTCCTTTTTTAAACAATTTTAAATATTCCAACCATTTAATGTTAAAGACGGATAGCTTTCCATGACAGCAAACCATAGTGGTATGACCCAAATTATAGTAACATCACCTGAGGTGAGACTTTCCCTAGGAAGGTACAAGGTATATGAATGGTCAGAATGGTTCATTTGTTATTGAAGGGCAAGATCAGAGAGGCTAAAGACAATTACAAGAGAAAGCTGGTTTGGAAACTCCAGCAGAACAGCATGAGAAAGGTGTGGAGTAGCAGGAAGACAATCACTGGATTCGGGCCATTCAACAGCAGAGGAGCTGGGGGCGGTAAGGACAGAGCTAATGAGCTGTATGTGTTTTTCAACAGATTCATCACTGCAATGAATGATCACCACCCTTCTGACTTGCCTCTAGTCAGCGTGTAATACACAGCTACACCACTTTTTCTCGCTCTCTTGCCACATGGCACCATTGCCTCTTGTAATAGTTCTGACACCCCTCCCCCACCTATCACTTTCACTCATGCCCGGGTTCAGAGACAAATGAGAAGACTCCACTCAAGCAAATCTGCTGGACCAGATGGGGTGAGTCCCTGTGTCTTCAAGACCCAGCTTTATGGAGTCCTTCATAAACTGTTCATGATGAGTCTGAGTATGCAGAGGGTCCCACTGCTGTGGAAGACATCATGCCTCATTCCTGTGCCAAAGACGCACAGGGAATGAGACACACTGGGGTCCCAGTGGCCCCCAGGATTTCAGACCTGTGGCACTAACTTCCCATGTCATGAAGACACTGGAAAGACTTATCCTTGACCAGCTCTGACCTATTGTCAGGCCACATCAGGATCCCCTTCAGTTTTCTTACCAGCTACAAGTACCTGGGAATCCCACAGGCAAATGGGAACCATGAAGAGGCTGCTAGAAAAGCTGAACCCAACAAGTACCTGCAGAGGGTCAGGGAAGTCCTGAGGTGTCAACTGAATGGGAGAACCGCATTCGGGCTATCAACAACTACGACCTGCTTGTGATCAGATACCCTTCTGCAATAATAAGCTGGTCAAAGGAGGTAGAAGACACTGACATCAAGACAAGGAAGCTCCTGACCATGCATAGAGAGTTTCACCCCAAGTCCAGCACCCTGAGACTGTACACTAAGTGGAAGAAAGGAGGCCGGGGAGTACTGAGTGTCAGTACCACAGTTCAGGATGAGACAACAAACATTCATGAGTACATCAGAAAAATGGCCACGAACAACTGCATGCTCAGTGAATACCTCAGGCAGCAGAAACCCAAGAAAGAGGAGGAACCATCATGGAAGGACAGGTGCCTTCAAGGTATGTGCCACCAGCAGATAGAGGAAGTGGCTGACATCCATAAATCCTACCAGTGGCTGGACAAAGCTGGACTGACAGGTAACACAGAGGCACTAATCATGGCACCACAGAAACCAGTTCTGAGCACAAGATCCATAGAGGCTGAGGTCTATCACACCGGGCAGGCTGTTTAAAGATATCCCTTAGACAATCTAGCACATAACAGCAGGGTGCAAGATGCTAGCAGGCAGGGCCATACATGGAACGCTATAACCAAGTGGCCGGCATAGTATATAGAAACATCTGTGCCGAATATGGCTTGGAAGTCCCGAGGTCAAAATGGGTGGTTGAGAATGACCTAGCTAAGATCCTGGGGACTTCCAGATACAGACAGACAAAATGGTGATGGCTAACCAAACAGACATAGTAGCAGTGGAGAAGCAGAGGAAAATGGCCGTAGTGATAGATTAGGGGGGTCAGCAACCTTTAAGACCCAAAGAGCCATTTGGACCTGGTTTCCACGTAAAAGAAAACACTGGGAGCCGCAAATACTTTTTGAGATCTAAAATGAAGATAACACTGTATATACTGTTTTTTACCTTTATGCTTTGTGTGAACAACTAAGGTGTGTTACTTATGAAATCCATGAAGTGCTACAGAGAAAATTACATTTTATTTATGTAATTAACACATTTTGAACTCTTAAAGAAATTTAACAAAAGGAAAGACACCCAGCTGAACTAAAATGATCCATGTAGCAAACAAAAACTGTTGTGAGCCGCCACCTTTATATCGCCTTTGGGTTTTTGGAGCCTTGACCTGACTTTTAAAAAATAATTGGAAAAAAAGCACTATGCTGCTAAAAGATGAAAAATAGATATTTGCAAAATTCTGCCTAAATATGTATTTTACCTGGTTAATGTGTGTGGCGGGGCGTGGTCTGCAGGGGAGACGGACGCACCTGAGCGGCACCCACAATCACGCCTCGCCGCCTTAACGTCTGTGCTATCTATGCTGTTGTGTTGGTGTGTGTCGGGCTGTGAGCTGAAAAGCTACAGCCGGCTGTATGCGTACAGCAACCGTGTGTGAAAAGTGGTCAATAAAGAGATGCTGAAAAGCGTGTTCATGCAAACATCGTCGGGTCTGCCGTGATATGTTTACAATGGAACTTCTGCTCCTGAACCTCTGCGCACAGCGTCTGCCAATCGGGGCTTTCATCTTTACGCAGGACTGTAAGCTGCCATCTGTGAGGCGTGAGCGGTGTTTGTTTTTAACATAGTTCACGGTGGAGAATAGCTGCTGACATAATGTGGATCCGAAGATCCATAATTGGCCTACCTGGGGTTGAAAGTCTCGATAAATGCACGGCGTTTCGGCGGGTATACCGGCTTCCGCGAGTGTGACGCTTATTTTGAGCGATGAAAAAATAATAAAATATAATTTATATTTCAAAATTATATTTCAAAATCACAGAACTACAAGTTAAAAAAAATAACTAACATAAATAAAATACACTTCAGCTAAATACTTCTAATTTATTTTCCCAAACCACGAGGAGCCGCACTATAACGACTAAAGAGCCGCATGCTGACCCCTGTGATAGATGTAGCGAAACCGAATGACAGCAACATCAGGAAGATGTGGAGGGTGAATGTAACAGTGGTCCCAGTGGTAATCGGAGCACTCGGTGCAGTGACTCCCACGTTAGGTGAGTGGCTCCAGCAGATCCCAGGAACAACATCCGAGATCTGTCCAGAGCAGCTCAGTCCTAAGAACAGCAAAGACACTGTGCAGCACCCTAAAGCTCCCAGGCCTCTTGCAGAGGACCTGAGCTTGAAGGATAAAGACCATCCACAGGGGGGAGAGGGGAATTTTATACATATGCATGTATACTCCAAGATGAGGATATACGCATCCTGGACAGGGAGGAACAGTAGTTTGAGCAAGGAGTCAAGGAGGCCATTTACGTGAAGTGGGGAAAGACTATCTCTGAATTGAGGACTTTTACTATATTGCAATGCTGAGATTGCAGCCATTCCCCAACTCTCTGTGAATGGTACTCACGGCATGTCATGATCAGTGGTTGTTGATTAATAATCATGACAATGTGCATATTAATAATCAAGAAACTGACCTCACAGCCCATCGTTCGTCAGTGGTGCTAGTTTCAGTAATCATACAAATGTACTCTCTATAAGGTTGGGGAAACTTGCATTCAGCTAAAACCGAAGAAGTCGCTTGGATAAGTAAGAAAACACTGAAAATACTATGTCCAGATTAACAGAATCAACCCTTCTGAAAGTTAGCTAAAGTGTACTATTGAGTAAGGACAGTATTCTATCCTGCGATGTTGTGGAAGAAGAGATGAATTGTCAATCTCCAGTAATGCCCCAAAGTTTCGATAGTGGCACCACTGCCATTTTTTTTATTTATTTACCTTACCTAAGGCTGAGGCTTATAGAGTTCTGTGCATTGTTCCTCTTCAATAAATGCCCAAATGTCAACAAAAGAAATGATTTTCTGAAACAGGGTGATAAATCAGTATTTATGAATTCCTGTTCATATTTGAGATTTCTGTCTCGTCACTTTTCCCAAGTAAGCTCACAATACTTTTACACATCTTTCTTCTTCAATATAGTAAATATTTATGCTCAGTGGATGACTTTGAGTGGATGCGAATGAAGGCTAAGGTGATCCTTATAGGATAATAGCTTTTTGACCCTTTTACACTTCTGGCACACTTGCTGTTGGGGCTGTCTATGTTATGAGTTTTGGGGTTTTTGGTTCTTTCTAGAGTTTTATTTATTTGAAAGAGGATTATGTATTGTTGGAATTGAGCTGTCAGCCATTTCCTAATGTTTATATGTCTATGTTTATTTTTTCCCTACACCTGGTAAAATTTCCTTTGATATTGTTATTTCAAGTCTATAGTTTTGAGTTTCTGTTTTTTATATCCTTAGGTTAATCCAGCTGTGTGCTCCTATTCTGTTCCTTCAGCCTTTTCTGTGTTTGTCTTTTGTCTCTGTCAAGATTACCCACACTTTGGAACCAACCCACCTTTAGAAGATTCATCCTCAATCGGTTGCTTGAAGGCAGTGATGTCACTGAAAGTGCAGAGAAACAGGACAACTTTGTCCTGCTCATTTCTGATTGGGGCAATCTTCATGAAAAACCAAACTGGCATCCCTGCGGAACAGAACAGGAAGTAAAGCACTGTTTCTCACAACAACAATCTGTCAACAAGGAAAATATAATAACGCAAAATTAAAATAAAATTTTAAAAAGAATAACAAGTAGACAACAATTTATTTGTGATTTGTACTGTTTCACTGCAGTACTACATTTCCTCTGGGCATTGGCATGTTGACATGATGGTGTCAAAAATTCAAGTAACCATTGGTGGGACCACTCCATTTTAAATATCCAATTTAAAAATTTATTGTACAAAAAGGTTCTTTGAAACAATGCGGTCTACAACCTAAATGTTTTTTGTTCACACTCTCTGAAGTTCAGTGAGTGATCACATGCACCGTAACCCACTGCTATATCGGTAAATCAACAACTTTATGCCTAAAGCTGTATATACACCTGCTAGTCACTTGCAGACATTGCAGGCTCTAATGTATTTACTACCACGTCATATGCATACAAAGGTCTGCTAATCCTTTTTTGTTTATACAATATAATTTGTTACAGCATCTGGATATCACTACATTATTTAACTGCTCCCCAGCCTGCCCTAATTTACAGTCCAGTGGAAGACTCCAAATTGCTGTTAGGTTACAATAATACTAACAGAACACTACAGGGCTTAATACTGAAGCTTGTTTACCTGTTAGGGACAAGTGAATTTTTCAGTGGATAAGTAGAATAGAAATTTCTTGTCATTATCAAATACTAATACTGCAGATTTTCATATTATTTGCTAATCACTACTTTAAATTTACTCATCACCCACATAGAAATTCTCCAATTGTCATTTTACTACAAGAGTTTGTGTATACATATTAAAGTTTATTCATTCATATACCGCAAAATCACAACAATTGCCTCAAGACCCCCATAATAAATATATAAAATGTAAGGAAATTTGTGTTTGGCAGAGCTGAAATGGGACAAAAAAAGCCCTGGCATTTCTGGTTCAGACGGCAATATATGTAATGTATATATGTATATATTTCATCTTGTTTGATTGATTGAAACAAGTTGGTAATCTGTGATACTCTCCCTTCATAATTATGTTTCTCCATCTATTTTCTTACCACATTAATTTCACCTTCTCCATCTCTTCTTCACTTCTCCACAGTTGGTACTAGCAGGGGTGCCTCCAGAATTTTTTCATAGGGGTGGCCAAATGTAGGCAACTACAAATATTGGGGGGTAGCACCAAAAACAGAATTTCCAGGATTTTTTTTATGTTGTTGTCAAATATAATTTACTTGAAAAATTTGGCAATAGAAAAAAAGAATAGTATAGAGTTAATTTCCTGCTATTAAAGTTGATATCATTGAAAATAGGTACATATGAAAACCCAATAAGATTTTGAAATCCATAATATTCTGTTTTAATTGATCGATTGATTGATTGAAGCAGAAGCTGCTTCTATAATTGGGAGGGATCTAGCAGAGGTGGAGGATAAACCTAACCTTGGTGTCTATTGTCTTATGTAGTCTGAGAGTTGACTGAATGTAGAGGGGGCATTGTTTGTCCTCTGCGGTGGGGACAGGTGGGCCGCCCTGTGCTCTATGGGGCTTGGTGGTGCTGCTGCTGTGGGCCCTGGTCTGGATGGGTCCAGGCCCTCTGCCCATGGGGGTCAGCAGGGGAGCTGGCTCCAAGAATAGGGTACTTTGCCCCCACTGCCAATCCTTTCCGCCCCATCCGCAATTGCATCTCTCCTCCCGCTCCTTCACACCACCACACATGCAGGGCCTTGAGGTATAGGTGCGTCACTGAGGTGCAGGGGAGGCATTCGTCCTTTTTCCTCTCCAGGCCACCTGCGCCTCAATTTTATTCCACCACTTAGAGGCTCACATTACTTCCACTCTCATGACGCATACATATTGGGCCTTGGGGATGGGCACACTAAACCGCTTCCAAAAGACGGTCTGTTTATTTTGCCTCACCTCTGGTGCTGGTGCTCTCAATTTTAAATACATGTAGACATTGAGGGTTCTTGGGAGGGGCTGTGCTGACACCAGCTGCTGAGTATATGTGAAATGAGGGTGGGAATGTATGTTTGTTTGTATTTGAGTGTGTGCCTGTTTGTCTATGTGTAGCGTGGGGTCTTAGACTCCACCTCTCTCGGAACATCTCAAATAACTAATAAACTAATAAACTATGACAGTCAAATTGACCACTATAGCAATCTGATGGGCTTTTTTCTTGGCCTTCAGACAACAATGCTGATTGAAACAGTGCTGGATAGAACAGGCAAAAAAACAAAACAAAAAGAAAAATGATAAATGAATTCTCACAAAAAAGAAGAAAAATGTTAAGGAAAGACAAATAAGTGTTAGATCTTGTAAGAGTGTGGACTGTTGCCTGTCTCTATGTTGGACCTGAGATGCACCAGTGATCTGTATTGGCATCTGCTTTTCTGCAGCCCTATTACATTAATACCAGGATAGAACAGGATGGCTTGGTGCTAGCAGCAGCAGCTTTCTGTGACTGTGGGGGCCTATTTTTTTTTTTTTGTTTGCCACTTCTTCCACACTAAACTTTTTCTGCAAGAAATGTGAGACAACAGCGAAGGTAGGGGAGGCGCCGGTCATATTGAGAGATTTAATTGGGAAATCCACTGTCAGTAATGAAAATGAACCAATGAGCTGCTATCAGTGCTTGTACGGTTGCCCTTCAGGCTGGCACATCGGCCCAAAAGTGCGATGGCCCACCGGGAAAATGCCTGGTATGCTAGACCAGCCCTGGTGTTTGGTCAGTTATCTTTGTTGTAACCATCCTTCTTCTTATATTGTTGGAAAGCCTGTTTATTTCCCCCTAAATTGTGCCACATTTGTAAGGAAAACACATATGAAAATGGAAAATGCGCAGTTGCCAAACCTTCTCTGCCAATGCCGAGCAGCTGATTCTACTGTATACTGTTACACTAGGTGCTGACAATTAGGTACCTGATTGGTGCATGATACGCAGCAACTGTAAGCATGGTCCCTACTACAGTGGTCAGTTGAATTCATTTCAATTCAGTTTTATTTATATATTATTACTTTTGCTGCAGCATTTTCGATCAACTGAAGGCTTTTTGGGGAGTTTTTAAGACAACCTGACAATAATGAATTATTGTCCAGCGTGGAAGAAATAAATGCATGAAGTAGTTTTCTCATACAAAATATTTCTAATTTTAGACATATTGTGCAATCAAAAGAAAACAGTCCAACATATTTGTTTAATATGCACACTGAAGAACATACTGTGGTCAAAAAAGATTCATTTAAAAATGATTCTTTACACTGTTACTGGAGGCCAAGGTAATGCCATTCAGAGTAAGTATCTGGTTAGAAACCATGTTTCAAAAATTTTTAGGGCAGAGCACAATAACCTCAGTTTTATCTGAATCCAGGTCATCCAGGTCTTTATGTTTTAAATACATTCCTATAGTCTAGCTAATTGGTGTGTGTGGTGTCTGTCTTCATGGATAAAGCTGGGTATCATCTACCTAGCAATGAAAACATATGCTATGTTCTCTAATGATACTGCCTAATGGAAGCATGTGTAATGTAAAGAGAAGTGGTCTTAGCACGGAACCCTGAAGTGGAGTGGAGAGGATGGAAAAACGGACCTGCAGTCCAGATCTCAGTGCTATTGAACACTTATGAGATTGCCTCGGGTGTGCTGCTTGTGCCAGATTGGCCATTACAACTGCTCTGGCGACTTGTGGCAAACACTGGGATGCCATCCCACAGCAAGCTGCCCAGCATGAGCAGTAGTGGTTTTTGATACGGGCGACACAGGCGGTTGCCCGGGGCGGCATCCTGGTGGGGGGCGGCATCAGGAAAAAAAAATTGCTCATACTCATGCTGCCCCGACATCATGCCAGCGCATATTGGGAATGGCATAGGCACCGGTCGGTTTTCTATCGCCCATTTGCTGGGAATAAGGGCGCCCTCCATTTGCGAGGTGCACCTGCTGCTTGCGGCACAGGGAGGAGAGGGCGGGGCGGCGGGGTATTCTCCGGCTGGCTGGAGCAGCATCTAATAACCAACTCGCAAAATAACACAAAATAAAAACAAACCAACAAACACGAAAACACCAGACATCATGATACAGACTTACAATTTGCACCGATGTTTTTTCGAAATTCTATAAGCGAAAAGTGAGGGCGAGAGCCCTCGGTGTGCCTGCTTGCTGCTGAAGTTAAAGTAAACTTTATTGTCATCTCCGGGTGGAGGTTAGTGTTCGCCCAGGGCGCCAAACAGGCTAGGACCGCCACTGAGCATGAATGAGGATGAATAAACTGTTAAACTATTAATATGTCTTGTTTCTTTAGACTAATCATCCAACCACCAAAAAGGAGTCAATTGGAAAATAACCTGTTTGGCATTGGCAGAGATGATATGCCAAGGTTTTCATTGATACAACCCACATACTCAACTCTGCTGCTCAACAAACCAATTAAATTTCCTTATAAATGTTACACCATTTAGAGGAAATGTGTTTTCCAATGGTATAAAATCTACTGCCAAGAAGCACTGTTACAACAAAGAAATATTCAATAATGGCAAGTGCCTAAAAATGGAATGTTAAATGCATGGAAAGCCCAATTTCAAGCTTTGAACTTGAAAAGTAAACGTATGCGATCTGCAGCTATACATAGCTCAGTGGCATTAGCTTGATATCTTCTATTCTAATTATGTTATTTGCTCCCAAATAGAGAGATTTAAATTTCACTGATAACTTTCTATCCAGGCAGAAAAGAAAGAACAATAATTTTTTCACTGATCCTTTACACAAAACAACCCCTAACTATACAACTTGTCACCAACAGAGAAAAAGATAACATGGGAGCCAAGAAAGCCCAGTGTTTCTGTTGATTTGCAGCCTCCAGCAGCCTTGACCTATTGCAGCATACCTAAACAAGTGTTCTGGGTCATCTGATCCAACCATAAATTTTATCAAAAAGGAAAGTTGTATAGTATAATCTTACAACTTAGAAGAGTCAATACCATTTTAAAACCAAAGTCTTGTTAAATACTAAGTTATATTGTATGATGTGTGAAGTTTGCTTTAGGTGGTGTTATGCTTATAAAAATATATAAAAACACAGAAATAAAATATAAAGGAACCTTCACCTTCTGAATTCTTTATCAAATACGTTTTGTTTTGTTTTTTTCGTTTACTGGCAAAAGTTGTTTGCAAATGTAATAGGCTAGGTAATTAAAAGACTGTGAGCTTTTAGCATGGTGTGTCCCAGATTAGCATATATACAATTTCTAGATTTCTTGAGATCCTTAGGTATCTGGGTTTTTGAGGAAGCAGTTCATACAAACATTTTTGGATGCAGCTTACACGGTCATATCCAGTACTATTAAATACTCACGGTTTTTCTTGTACATCAGAATCTCAAAAGAGTTCATCTCGTAGTTCTCAAAGGTCTGTCGAACCTTCTCACTCATTTCCTTGTCTGTCAGCTCTCCATACATGAAGCTGCAGAGGAAAATCAAGTATTTGCATTGATACAGTACACATTTACTTGAGACAATCAGTCCTCAATAATCCATGCGGTGGTATCCATGTGTGTTGTGGTACCTGCAGGTGCTGCTCTTTTGCATGACCTCAGCACGATGGTAGCCAGAGAGTTTACAGAAGCCATCATTGCTATAGACGATAGGCCACTCCACGATCTGAGCGTTTCCCAGCACAAAATTGGTATCTGACCACAGAAACCAATAGGTGATAGTCTGCCCTACTTCGCAACATCACATGACTGAAAAATTATATGAATCCAGCATACACAATATTTCTCCACATTTCACGAGGGCTACAACAACTAGTTTAAAAAATGCTCATTGCAGCCATCCAGAGTCCACATTATTCTGATAAAAAATTTTGGTTGTCTAAAAGCACCAAACCCAATACAGAAGCTAAGTTAAGCTAACTATTACGTAAGTAATTATTGCTAATCAATTAAGTGGTAAATTAAACTAATAAATAATTGCCTCACTGTTAAACTAATTATGATGATTCTTTTTATTTAATAACCAACTGGCCTACACTTAATATCTGTGCTATTAAAAGACAGTCATTTTTCAATTCAGTTCAATTCAGGTTAATTTATAAAGTGCCAAATCACAACAGTGTCCTCCACGTGCGTTTTATTGTAAGGTTGGGACCCTCCAATAACAGAGGGGAAACCTCTAATAGTGGATGGGAATTAATAAGAATTTATCAATTCCAATACCATTATTATTGGTATCGATAAGTGATATTACTTATTGATTCTCTTACTGATTTGTTTGTTACCTGTTGAAGTTCAGGGTCTAGTTGCTGGACCAGGGATGGGATTCACTCAGCTTTAACATCACTCTAGGTTTTTAGCTAGCTTAGTGTTAGCATGTTGTCTGTGCAGGTACTTGCAAAGAGCCGAATTTGTGTTGGCAGCAAAATGTGTTTGTCCTGGATGGAGGTTCCACTTACTCTTGTGTTTTTGTCCTTTTGTGAATTAAAAATAAAAGTAATGTCTATATGTGTGCCAAAATGTGCACACAAAATGTGCCAAAATCAGCTGAGTGTAGTACAAGTGCAAGTGGAATCAATGAGCAGGCACACAGACTAACAGTTCAAAGGAATTGAACTCCTGGGAACTGGTTCTTGATTCCCATCCCACCCCCAACAATCAGATGTTCTATGAGAAAATAAGGCGACGGCAGAAAAGAAAAACTCTTTTTTTTCTGCCTCACATTCTACTTTTACCTCAGGAACCAGAGGCTAAGAAAGTAATTAAGTAAGTAACATTTATTTATAAAGCACTTTTCACAGATAAAATATGGATGGTAAAATGGGGCCTGATTATTCAAGACCTTACATAAGGAGAAGGACTTTGAAATTTGATTCTGGATTTAACACGAAGGCAATGAAAAGAAGCTACTATGGGGAAAATACTGTCTTGCTTGTTACTTCCGAGAAGCTTCTTCAGTTCTATGGTCAAATGGTGGAGAGTCCCAGATTTAAGATCTGTGGAAGTAACCCACCACGAGGGACAATGGACCCAATAATGATCCTCTACCTAATCACATGAGCCAAGGTGTGAAAATGGGTGTAGGTCACAATCAGCCAAGGTTTCGGGTGAGCTCATTGTGAAACCTTGCCCCACCCTATCATGTGATTTCCTGAGGTCAGATGGCCCAGGATGTGAGTGGGCGTTAAGGCATCTGGAAAGGGATCTCAAAAATGGATTATAGATGGCAGGCAGTTGGTAAACCACCGTCTCTCTTCAAAGATGGACATAAATGGCTTATTTTACTCCTCTTTCAAACCATCTGTCCTCTCTGTCCAAAATATGTACATTGGCATCCTCGAAAGAGTGACCTTTGTCCTTATGGTTAGACGTAGAGGTCTGGGCATTCCTCGCTGCACTGTACAGCATACACTACATTGTTAAGTTTGTGTTTAGGAGTTTTGTCTTTGGGATTAACCAGTTTCTGTCTGAGTGTGTTGCTGGGTCAGAACATTTGGAGAAGGAACACGCACATGTAAAGGAAGCACTTAAAACATGATGGGCTTTCATCAAGTCAGCAAAGATGCACAGAAAAGAAGATCAGACACCAACTAGGGAGGATAAGAAGGACAAACGCAACAACATTGTCATCTTCTATGTAGCCGGTGTATCAGAAAAACTCAGGAGAGTCTTCTCCAAGCATGACATCCCAGTGTACTTCAGACCCAGCAACACACTCAGACAGAAAATAGTTCATCCCAAAGACAAAACTCCTAAACACAAACTTAACAATGTGGTGTATGCTGTACAGTGCCGTGAGGAATGCCCAGACCTCTACGTTGGAGAGACCAAACAGCCACTATGGCATAACATAGAAGAGCCACCTCCACGGGACAAGACTCGGCAGTCCATCTGCATCTAAAGGACAAAGGTCACTCTTTTGAGGACGCCAATGTACATATTTTGGACAGAGAGGACGGATGGTTTGAAAGAGGAGTAAAAGAAGCCATTTATGTCCACTGTGGGCGACCATCTTTGAACAGAGGCGGTGGTTTACGACACCAATTGTCTACCATCTATAATCCAGTTTTGAGATCCCTTCCCAGACGCCTTAACGCCCACTCACATCCTGGGCCATCTGACCTCAGGAAATCACATGATAGGGTGGGGCAAGGTTTCACAATGAGCTCACCAGAAACCTTGGCTGATTATGACCTACACCCATTTTCACACCTTGGCTCATGTGATTAGGTAGAGGATCATTATTGGGTCCATTGTCCCTCGTGGTGGGTTACTTCCACAGATCTTAAATCTGGGACTCTCCACCATTTGACCATAGAACTGAAGAAGCTTCTCGGATGAGAGGTGAAACATCTTCAAGCAACTTAAAGAAGTCCAGACGCTTTTCTTTCCAAGCTCCTTTGACTACGATGGCCTTAATGACTGATAACCTTCACAGACATCTTCCTCTAAGTACTCTATTTTTCTTCTATTATTGTCTTAGGGTCTTTACAATATAAAAGTGCCTTGAGGTGACTGTTGTAAATTGACATCATATAAATATAATGAATGAAAACTCAAGTCATGAAAGTTGCTTATCTTTTCCCGCATGGTCATGGTCTTGGCACTGGATTTAGTGTGCTGCATTCCCTCTTGAGTCTTCATGAATGCCTTTTGTTAATATATAATTAGAGATGCAGTTACCCCCTTTTACTGAATAATGGCTGGTGTAATTCAAAGCATGTCTAGAGGAACTTCCTAGCATTTAAATTAGTGCCTGGTGATATGAAAACAAAATATCCATCCATCCATTTTGCAAGTATCTTTTCGATACCAATGCAGCACATTTACATTTCCTAGTATAAGTAACAATGGGACAAGTCTGGGCATTTCTGAGAGAGCACTAGAGAGCAAAAAAGGGATTTACTTTAACAACCAGTACTTTGCAAAACATTCAAGAAAATTGTTTCTTGTGAAACTTGGAACCACAAACTGATTATTATTATTATTATAAATGTAGAGTAGTGTCAGTTTGAATTAAGGCAGCTGAGTAATTTTATTCAATTCAGTGAGGTGTGATGGTAATGTTAGCTTACAGCAAAGGTAAATGTAGTATGTTACTATACAGGCTGTGATTTAGTAAAATAATTATTCCCCCCGATTAGTGTGGCTACAGTTAAAGCAAATACGCCCATAGAGAGCAGCGAGTAACAATTAGAAAATTTTCTTAGTTTTATAGTGTACATATTATTTATTGATGCAATTTGCACTTACGTACTTTTATTGTTTTTAAGTGACTTCATTTGTACTTTTCTTTGTTTTTAGAAGTAGGGTGGACCCTGGATAACTGGTTTCTTTCTCTTGTTACAGGCCTACACACCGCTGCTGTCTTGTACCCTTTGTTACTTTGTTGCTGTCGTGTTTGACTGACATTGATTGGTTCCTTGTTTTATAGTGCTTTAGTGTTAACAGTCTGTTATATTTTAATCTTGCTTTTAATTGTACTGCTAATAATTGTATTTTAAACGGTGTGTGTGTGTGTTTGTATTCCTGTATATAATATTTCCTGAGTTTTGTGTTCTGTATTGCTTGATTTGCATGTTTATTTTAATTTTCTTCAGTGAAGACACGGCTGCTTGCAGGGGGAGGGGGGCTAGGCACGTGTGGTGGAATTCCCTTTTGTGGATTGGAGTGTACATACCGGGAAACAAGTATAACGGACCATTTAAGTTGCAGTGAGGATTTCAGAAAGATTGCACGGGTAAGTGATTGGTGGCACCCTTGGTCACTCCTCCCTGTAGGTTGCCTCCAAGTGGCTAGTCTCCACCATTTTAGTTAACTATTTTATTGAGCTGCTACTTTAACTAGGGGCAGCATCATGGCAGTGAACCTGGTCCTTTAAAGTAATGTTTATTAATAAAGTGTCTTAACGATTTGGTACTGTCAGCCCTGCTATTTAGTTTGTTTTTATTCTCTGCAGCTCTAAATTGGTAGTTGTTTATCTAATAAACTTTGCTCTATGAAATTGATTTGCCATACCCCTACTTGTTAATAAGGAGCCTATGTGCCTTTTGTAACTGTTACAACGTGTGAATATATATATATATATATATATACGTGTGTGTGTGTGTGTGTGTGTAGGGAAAGTGAGGGAGAGAGAGAGAGGGAGAGAGAGGAATAGCCATCACTGAAAGTAAAGAGCTACCATAATAAATTTAAACCATAATTACTTGTGGTTTCAGTACTACTTAGGTTTTTAGCAATTGCCCGTGTGTGTTCATGTGGCTATGCCTGAAGGCGAAATGAGCAACAAAATCACAAAACATTATATATAAGAAATATATCATCACCATTTGAAGCCAGGTGCAGAATAGATCAGAACCGGATCGTATCTTACCGTTGGACCGGCGGACGATGTTCTCTAGAAACGTGTTCTGAGGGGCCACGAGACCCCGCCGTCCTCTCGCCATCCTGCCGTCCTTCTGCAATGAGCAGAACGAGCTGCTTCCTGCCGCTCACATATTACATATAAACACGAGCTTCGCACGCTGTATAGTATGTGCTTGTGCTCGCTCTCTCCCCACCTCAGCAGGCTCGCTATTGGCAGATTATTGCTGCACAAGCTTCGAGATGGGCCAGAGACTGGCTGTGATAGAGCGAGCTTCAAACATATGTGGGGAGAGAGGGTGGATGCCAGAGGAGTGAGAGAGGCGTATTAATGCTTTATACAGTGAGCATTACATTATCATCACGTCACTGATTGTAATTAAATACACTGCAGATCATAATATTTCGGTATTAAGGAAACGTAGCATAGTAAGTAATTGCACCTGTAGTGAAAACAAATGTGTGTTTTTTTTTACTTTATGCTGAAAATGTAAAGTGGGGCCACCTAAACGGAACCAATGTGCTTCAAAGTGTTGCACCTGGGTTTCCCGAGGTGAGGGATTTCGCTCGCTTTTCCAAAGAAAAATAGTTTTCAAGTCTTCAGCCCTCTGACAGGTTCACCGTTTTTTCTAAGTGAAAAAACTTAGAAATACAGTGAAATCTCACACACACACACACACAAGAGGACTACGTTTGTAAGCTAAACCGCATTTCTACTGTACCGAATTTGCGGCCATGTCATCGTAACTGGAAAAGGCACTATGATATTGTGATAGTGCGCATTTATTTTCGGCACGACAGCTGTGTCATTTGTCTGTTTGTCCCATTTTAATAAACCACAATTTCGGCTGTGATAGTTGCAAAGGCTGGGTCGACATGAGATTGAACCTTATGGATTAAGAATCAGATGATACCCAAGATCATATGTGTCTTACAATAGACGAGCGAATACTTGAATGCATATATAAGAACACATTCACATGAGATACAACTTATACCTGGAAAGTATGTTTAAAAGATGTTCAGTTTGTGAATTTATTTATTCATGTTGGTGTAACTGCAATTTACTGATCTTATCAAAGGAGAAATAGAGTGAAATAAAATAGATTTATATTTAACACAAAATGAAGCCTACATGTTATTAGTTCTACAGGTGTTGAGTACTAGTGGTACAGATTTGATAAAGAAGTTATTGATACAGAGGCTGTGCTGTAAATAAGAATGTTTCCATTTTACCAATAACTGAATGCCTGTTTAATGGCGATTACTGTAAAAATCAATTTATTTCATTAAAAAAGGCCTAATAACTTTTTGATAGAAGATTAGCAGGCTATGCTGCTTGTTTTTAGAATTTTTCTTATAGTGCAAGTATTTTGTGACTTTTTTTCCATCTTGTTCAAACGTTTTATTCAAAAGTTTTAGAGAAGAGCTCTCTCTCTTTCTCTCCCTCTCACCCTTCCTCCCCAGGGCTGACAGAGTTGTTGCCATGGTGAAGTGGGAGGAGTTGTCTGCTCTTATCTTGCAGGACAAGCCCAGTGCAGAAGATGAAACATGACCAAGGGATGGACAAAGACCATAAAGGGAGGGCCAAGTTTAAACCCTTGCCTTGGCCCAACTTTTTTAACCAATCACATTAATGCCTTTATTGTTCCATATTACAAAAATTCTGTTCAATAGGCAGTGGCATCCTTTCCAGTTTGTCTGCTGCCAATAAATACTTAATAATCAATTGTGAAAACTTGAAAATTGTTTGGCAGTCCTCACTACTTTGCAGGCATTTGTGGTGCATAGCACTGGCATTACTGTACTGGTCAAGATACTCTCCACAATGCAGCTGTAGACACTGCTGAGGATTTTAGGCAACATACCAGACTACTTGGTATTACATGTCCTCACTGATGTAGATACCCAAGCAGCTTACCCTCTCCACTTCCAGCTCCCAGATGACCGGTGGCAGGTGGAATCTCCTCTTCTTCCACTATGATCTCTTTTGTCTTGGCTGTGTTGAGAGTGAGGTTGTTGTTCTCGCACATAGACATCAGACCTCCCTTCTGTAGGTCGCTTTGTATGCACCAGTAATGTGTCCTATCAGGATGGTGTTGTCCACAAACTTTAAGATGATGTTATCTTTGTGATAGGTAACACAGTTGTTGGTGAACAGAGTGTAGCGGATGGGACTGAAAATGCCTCTTTGTGGAGTGCCCATGTTTATAGTAATACTGGCTGAAGGTTTATTACCAAGGCTGACAGACTGAGGCTTCCCAGTCAAAGAGTCCAGGTGAGGTACAGGCCAAGTGTAGACAGTTTATGGGTGTGTTTGTGGGGAATGACCATGTTAAAGGTGTTGGCATTGTTGTTAACGAAAGTGCTAATGTACCCAATTACATACTTAACGTAATCCTGTATGTTGATGCACGACCAGTTATTTACAGTCCTCATAGAAGTTATTTACAGCATCTTCAATCAAGTAATTAATCACAGACTATATTTATAAATTGGGAAAAGTAACTCTGTTAGTGAATCAAATTTACACTTTTAAATCCATGCAGACACAGAATCTCCTCCTTGGCTCTCTCTCACTCACAAAAAACACTTGGCCAGGGAAACATCCAGGCTTCTGGACAGAGGAGATGACGAATTAGCAATCTTCAGAGAAACAATAGAGAAGCAGCCTTAAAGGACAGAGACAATCACTAACACTTATAGTGCAGCGTTCAGGTGAAAACTGCTTTGCTCCCAGCCGATGAAGAACAGGTACTTTGTCATCAACTTACATGGCCCTGTGTTAGTTTTCACCCAGGGCTATGTAGGGTTAGGATTTTCCCCCCTTAATAATAAGCACCATTTACAAAGTGAATTTCGTGTTTACTTGTGTTTTTTTCTCTCTAATATTTAAATTTGTTTGATGATCTGAATCATTTAAGTGTGACGACCATATAAAAAATAGAAAATCCTGAAGGGGCCAAACACTTTTTTCAAACCAAGTGATTAAATAAATCACAGGGAGTCTGAAGGCTTATATACCTGCAAGTATCTTCGTTATTACAGATATTATGTGTTAGTGGATTCCTTTATCTTACAGTGCAGTTTAAATGCTTCATTGTTGTGCGGGATCTTTCTCTACTGGTCGCAGAGAGTCCACGCAGAAGGGTAATTAATAAGCAAATTTTAAACAAGAATAACAGGATAACAGGTCGCATAATCATTAAGTGTTGTCAGTGGTAGGACATACAATATACAGTCTGTAATAACCTGACATACGATATAAGAATAACCTGACATGAATTTATTTGAAATTATGACATTTACAATGTGATTTATTGGTAATATTTACAGTTTCCGGATATTCTGCATTCACCGTTGCGTTATCCTAATGCTGAATCTGCATTTTGTTGGCACTAAACCTCTTGACTGTTTTTTTTCTTCTTCAGTTTGTCTCGGCGGAGGAATCTCATTTCAACGGTACCGCAGCAGCAGGAGTCGCACTACCGCACCCAAAGGTGCGTAAAAAGACTTCCGCCGCCATGGTTAGGCCCCCAGCTACAGGTCTACGCAACTAAAATATCCCTCGGAGGAACAATTTGGATTAAAGATTTGCTAAAAACTAAGAAGAGATTGCTCGGTTGTTAAACATAGCATATCGCAGCCGGAATTAACCGTGCAAGCACGGTGAGAGTCACAAGAAGGGTTACAGCGACACGGATAGAGCTGCGGCGACGAAATAAACAGCAGCAAAAGAAAAACGTTCAGCTCCTGCTGACATTTTATATCCCGACATAGCAGCTAAAATCGGTGAATCAGAGCGCAGAGATGCCGGGCATGATGGAAAAGGGCTCGGATTATTTAGGGAAGGGTCGCTCAAATGGCACCAAAAGTCCATCCACAGCCTCTAACGGACATTTTTCTGACGAAAGTGGCAGCGACGACGAACACGGTGATATAGCCTCGAACAGCTTCTTACCGCTCCCGATGTCCGTGTTTTGAATATGACTAGTTAAATTAAACTGTTTTCGTGGTTGTTGTTGTTTGTGTTTTCCAGATGTAGGAATGCGTGTTGGAGCAGACTACCAGGCCACAATCCCCGATTTTGAGCCCGGTGAGTTTTTATTGTTTTCTACCTGAGTGATGAGCCGTGGTAGCCTCGGTATGTGTACAGTATCAGACTGTACTGTACTACGCTCACTGCCTATACGTTAGTTTGCTAGTGGATTAAAACTGACTGCAGTAATAGTTAAGAGTCCGATTTTCAGTCGGCTTGCTGTGGTATCAGCTTGTTTTAAAGTCAGCGTAAAGGCCGCGGAGGCAAACATGAACCGAAGTGACACAAACTTCACTGACAGCTATGACTGTCGTGTTTCTTCCAATTTATTAACAATATAAAATGTCAGGTGGAAAAGTACGACTGGAGTTTGATCATGATTACAGTTCGTTTTGAGTCATATAATTAACCATGATCGTTTTATTAAAAGAGTGCTGTGCAATTCTCGACTCACACCTCATTTCTTCATTTATTTAGCATTTAGATAATTTAATTACATATTGTGAAGGTAAAATAGATTTTAAAACCTGCTAAAGAATGTCCTACAGCTAAATAATTTGATTATTGTATTAGAAGAACATTACGGCAAGGTATTTTGGATAAGGTATGGTATTTGCTATGCTAAGAAAAAAAACGGAGTGCTTACTGTGAAAGATTGAACCGGCCTGAAACCCCTTCAACTGCTCTGCTCCAGATTTCACTCTTTATTTGCTCATTGTACTTCCCCACAGTCTGGACTCTCTGGTAAGTTCAGCTATGGTTCCCCCCCTGCTCTGTACAGCCACCGACCTGAACGATTTTCCATGTGGTCTGACACAGCTCAATATTGCATCCATGACCCATTAAGCCTGCAATAATGAACATCAACTACATAGCTGTTAGTGGGGTAGAGGCCTTTCTCTTTGAAGCCATGTTGTGTTACGATAATTATTTGGAACAATAAGTGCCGTATTTGCTTCATTCAGCTGAAATACAGCTTAATTTTAAATTAATTTTAGTATTGATGTTTTCTTTTTCCTCCTTGGACAACCGTACTGAGGAGAACCATACTGAGACTATCATGTCCAACTATTGGAATACTCTGCCTGTTCACTGAGGTTTGCTGAGTCTGTGGAAGTCAGCCAGTCAGCATTTCAGTAGAGTGTGTTGTGTGAGTTCTGCTTTAGTGCAGTATATGTTTATGTTATATTTCTCATCGAGTCTAGTATCTTTTTTACTTTATGTTTTTTGGTGTCTTTTAATTTCTTTTACATTTTTGTTTATTGTTTTACCTGCTATAAAATTTTCTGCTGTTTTTCATTATTTTCATGACAGCACTTGATGACTCCTTTTTATGGCAAGTGCTATATAAATAAATATTGCTTGCTACTGAAGTGGCTCAAACAGAAGGAGTAATAGGAATAGTTCTTCCCTGATGATATTCTGTAGTAACATATGTACAAACTGTATCTGGTGTATATCACTGATAAAATAACTTATAAGTGTTAAATTAGCAGCAGCTGAATAAAATCTGTTATTTTTATAATTTTTCTATAATGTTTGTACAGGTGCCACCAAGTACACAGATAAAGACAGCGGAGGGATGCTGGTTTGGTCTCCTTATCACACCATCATTGACTCCAAACGTAATGTTAATATTGTGTTTGACTGAAAATATTTAGTCCACCTTCTGTGATTTCTTTTTTTCTTTCTTCTTTTTGACACAAAAGATCAGATCCATCTAACAGTCTGTGTGTGTCTCCCTCCACAGTTGATGAATACATTGCTATTGCCAAAGAAAAACATGGATACAACGTGGAACAGGTGAGCTATACAGCAGCTGACTTTTCTTTTAAACGTGCTACAAGGTTTAACTAAATGTGGTCACAGTCTGTATAGGGGAAACGTATTATCTTGTTCATTCCCCAATTGACAAGCTGCAGTAACAGCTGGTTGTGAAAAGTCTTCAGTTGCTGTTTTCAAAAAACTATAAAACAATGAAAAAGAATGTGGTAGACATGCTAGAGATATGACATTTTTTCCTATGTCACACATTATTATTAATGATATGACAACTTTTCCATCTCAGCCCCATATTTTTTCACTCATGTTAAAAAAAACTGGATTAGAAAATTGGATAGAAAATCCCCCACTGTTCTCAATATAAAAGATTGAGGCTGTATACAGAATGACTCCGGTATTTACTAAATCCAACATAAGAGACACTGAAGTGAAACAATACTTTCCTTGGTCCCAACCTAACAGCTGTAGAGTGCCAGCAGTAGCGGCCTTTAAAACTGCACACACTGTGACATTTTTCAGTTTTGGGCTGCCTTCTTGTAGCAACCTTTGCTCACCTTGTGAAACTCACATGGAAAGTAGCTAACACGCCATCTTTACATTTTTGTGACAGTCACAAAAGAAAATAAATTACCAGTTTTAACTTTGTACAGCTCTCAAGTGTAATGACATGTTGGCTTTACTGCTAGAACCAATATGAGGGGTTATTTTCACCCCGTCCCACAACAACAGCAGTAATGGAAGAGATGTAATTTTTTACACAAGTTGAAAATTTACATTTGTTTTTTCTAATCATAGGTAAGGTTTTACAAAATATGAATTTAAGATTAAGTTTTAGGGGCTTTGTGAGTTGTACAAATGGTTTAGATTATTTCAGTACAGATCTGAACTGTATATTAGAATTAATTAATACACAAAGGGTTCATCACACAGCACAATAGTTAACTCATAATATAAATAATTTAATTATTGTAGAAGGAGAACGTTGTGAATTTTGGATAAAGTAAAATTCGCCAACTTAGGATCGATCTGCAAGGGTCTCTGCCCCTTACACCCACCCAATCTACATAGTGTCTTAGTCAGGGATGAGTTGTTGCCCCAAGTGGAGGAGTGTAAATATCTCAGGGTCTGGGGAGAGTGAAACAGTAGATTGACCGACAGATTGGTTCAGCGTCATCTGTGATGCAACGCTGTACCAGACTGTTGTGGTGAAGAAGGAGCTGAGTGCGAAAGCAATGTTCCTACTTTGGCCTATGGCCATGCAACCCGATATCACAGCAAAATGTGTAATGGACATACTGGTCCAACATGTCCATTTCATGATTGAAATGTACATGCTTGCAGTAAGTTGCAGTGAACTGCAGTAACAGCAGGGGGAGACATTTTATTTCAATCCAACATGAAAATAATAATGAGAAAGTGTAGACATTATTAGACATGCAAATACATATTAGCCGCCTAGCTTAATAGCTTTTGGCAATTGAGGACCCCATACTCACTTTTTTGCTCGCTACCAACTTCTTGGCTTTAAATATTTACCCCTGCTGGTAATGCAACTTCTGCATGCAGTAATGCAACTTCTGCATGGGTGTCCATTTCACCTTTTAGATAGGCAAGAAACCGGCATGTCTATTACATGCTTTGCCGTGAAACTGGGTTGGGCCATGAGCTCTGGGTAGTCACCAAAAGAAAGAGATTGCGGAAATGAACACCTAAGGACCTCCTTTAAAGATAGTTGGAAGAAGTATGGCCATACGGGAGGAGCTCAGACTAGGCCCACTACTCCTCCACATCAAAAGGAGCCAGTTGAGGTGATTTGGGCATATGGGAAGGATGGGTGCCTTCTGGGCATAGTGTTCTGTAAATGTCCTTCTGGGAACAGGCCCCAGGGTAGGCTCAGGACACATGGAGAGCTGCAGGAGGTGACTGGTCAGATGGAGATGTTGGCGTCCTTGCTTGCTTTCTCACTCTTAACTTTCAATTCAATTCAATTCAATTTTATTTATATAGCGCCAAATCACAACAAAAGTCGCCTCAAGGCGCTTCATAGATACAGAGAAAAACCCAACAATCATATGACCCCCTATGAGCAAGCACTTTGGCGACAGTGGGAATGAAAAACTCCCTTTTAACAGGAAGAAACCTCCGGCAGAACCAGGCTCAGGGAGGGGCGGGGCCATCTGTTGGGGTGAGAGAAGGAAGACAGGATAAAAGACATGCTGTGGAAGAGAGACAGAGGTTAATAACAGATATGATTCAATGCAGAGAGGTCTATTAATACATAGTGAGTGAGAAAGGTGACTGGAAAGGAAAAACTCAATGCATCATGGGAATCCCCCGGCAGCCTACGTCTATTGCAGCATAACTAAGGGAGGATTCAGGGTCACCTGGTCCAGCCCTAACTATATGCTTTAGCAAAAAGGAAAGTTTTAAGCCTGATCTTAAAAGTAGAGATAGTTTCTGTCTCCCGAATCCAAACTGGAAGCTGGTTCCACAGAAGAGGGGCCTGAAAACTGAAGGCTCTGCCTCCCATTCTACTTTTAAATACTCTAGGAACAACAAGTAGGCCTGCAGTGCGAGAGCGAAGTGCTCTAATAGGGTGATATGGTACTACAAGGTCATTAAGATAAGATGGGGCCTGATTATTTAAGACCTTGTATGTGAGGAGCAGGATTTTGAATTCAATTCTGGATTTAACAGGAAGCCAATGAAGGGAAGCCAAAACAGGAGAAATATGCTCTCTCTTTCTAGTCCCTGTCAGGACTCTTGCTGCAGCATTTTGGATTAGCTGAAGGCTTTTCAGTGAGTTTTTTGGACATCCTGATAATAATGAATTGCAGTAGTCCAGCCTGGAAGTAATAAATGCATGAACTAGTTTTTCAGCGTCACTCTGAGACAGGATATTTCTAACTTTAGAGATGTTGCGCAAATGGAAGAAAGCAGTCCTACATATTTGTTTAATATGTGCATTGAAGGACATGTCCTGGTCAAAAATGACTCCAAGGTTCCTCACAGCGTTACTGGAGGCCAAGGTAATGCCATCCAGAGTAAGAATCTGGTTAGATACCATATTTCTAAGATTTTCAGGGCCGAGTACAATAACCTCAGTTTTATCTGAATTAAGAAGCAGAAAGTTAGCGGCCATCCAGGTCTTTATGTCTTTAAGACATTCCTGCAGTTTAACTAATTGGTGTGTGTTATCTGGCTTCATAGATAGATAGAGCTGGGTGTCATCTGCATAGCAGTGAAAATTTATGCCATGTCTTCTAATGATGCTGCCTAAGGGAAGCATGTATAGTGTAAACAGAATTGGTCCTAGCACTGAACCCTGTGGAACTCCATAATTAACCTCAGTGTGTGAAGAGGACTCTCCATTTACATGTACAAATTGGAGTCTATTAAATAGATATGATACAAACCACTGCAGTGCAGTACCTGTAATACCTACAGCATGTTCTAATCGCTCTAATAGGATATTATGGTCAACAGTATCGAACGCTGCACTGAGGTCTAGCAGGACAAGCACAGAGATGAGTCCACTGTCAGAGGCCATAAGAAGATCATTTGTAACCTTCACTAAAGCTGTTTCTGTGCTGTGATGAGCTCTGAAACCTGACTGAAACTCTTCAAATAAACCATTCCTCTGCAGATGATCTGTTAGCTGTTTGACAACTACTCTTTCAAGGATTTTTGATATGAAAGGAAGGTTGGAGATTGGCCTATAATTAGCTAAGACTGCTGGGTCTAGAGATGGCTTTTTGAGTAAAGGTTTAACTACAGCCAGCTTGAAGGCCTGTGGTACATAGCCAATTATTAGAGATAGGTTGATCATATTTAAGATCGAAAAATGAATTAATGGCAGGACTTCTTTGAGCAGTTTTGTAGGAATGGGGTCTAAAAGACACGTTGATGGTTTGGAGGAAGTAATTATTGAAGTTAACTTAGAAAGATCAATTGGAGAAAAAGAGTAACTTAACATCAATGGTACTAAGAGTAGCTGTAGATAATATTACATCTGTGGGATGATTACTGGTAATTTTTTCTCTAATGATAAAAATTTTATTTGAGAAGAAGTTCATGAAGTCATTACTAGTTAGCGTTAAAGGGATGGTTGGCTCAAAAGAGCTCTGACTTTTTGTCTGCCTGGCTACAGTGCTGAAGAGAAACCTGGGGTTGTTCTTATTTTCTTCAATCAGTGACGAATAGTAAGATGTTTTGGCTTTGCGGAGGGCTTTCTTATAAAGCAGCAAACTATTTCTCCAGGCTAAATGATGATCCTCTAAATTTGTGACACGCCATTTCCTCTCCAGCTTACGAGTCATCTGCTTTAGGCTACGTGTTTGAGAATTATACCACGGAGTCAGGTACTTCTGACTCCGTGGTTAATTCACTGAAGCCTTTCATTGAGCTACCAAATAAACAAATTGGCACTCTCTTTCTGGCCAGACACAATGCAGACATAAGTGTACACATTAGTTTTTGAATGCTACTGAAAATTGTTTTCTTTACAAATAACTCATTGAACTAACACAGTCAATCCCTTAACATGTTTGTACTCTCTGCTCATGTTGCCTTTATATTAAATATTTTTTTGATTTTTAAAGAACTTATTTTAACACTCAACAACAAGACTGTCCACAAATGCCTCCACGTCACCAAGTCTGCAGCCTCTCATCCATGATCCATACTGCTTCATCACACGTCTGTAGCTCTTCAACTCCAGAGCTCTGCTCCTCAGGCCTGAGACACAGATCAGCCCGCTTTGGCTGATCTACTCTCGATAGTTTTCCACACCCAAGTCTCGTTTGCTGTTTTATATGAATTTCTGTGGGGTCAAAATGACATTGTTGGCAATTCTTTTCAATCCCACACGTCCCCAAATTCACCATATAATATATAAATTCCTTCTAAAAAAGTCATGAAATATAAGATGATGATGTTTTACTTTAACATAGTTACATGATTGTCAAAATGCAAAGGAGTAAAAATGACCAAACTATTAACAAGTGGTTGTTAATAGTTTGGCACTTGGGCATGTTTCATTTGGCATGATGATTCTACAAGTGAGAGCAGACAGCCCAGAATCTTTTCCCATCATCAGCAAGTACTATTTGAGTGTAAATAGGCTACTGAAATAGTTTTTATGTCTTGAAAATATCCTATTAGTTAAGTAAACAGCAGAACTGTTGTTATGAACTTGGCTTTACTGTAGGTTGATTATGCCAAACCATTTCCTTGTTTATCTGTAAAATAAGGATTTTTTTTTACACAGTTGAAGAATGACAGCTGGTGTATGACTACCATTAGGTCATTATTTCAAACTCATGTAGAGAACAGTAACAAAGAGTGGGTAGCTACAGAGTTAAAGTGAGCACCTGCTAATTAACATGGGATTTGGCCAAATGGCTTCATCTTTTAGCCTAGGCGGTTGCTGCTTTAAGCCTGTGGTATCTGTGTTTTGGTAACCCTTTGTGTGTGTGTGTCTTCAGGCTCTTGGCATGCTCTTCTGGCACAAACACAATATTGAGAAATCTCTGGCCGACTTGCCAAATTTCACCCCGTTCCCAGATGAGTGGACAGTGGAGGACAAAGTGTTGTTTGAACAGGCCTTTAGTTTCCACGGAAAGAGCTTTCACCGCATCCAGCAGATGGTAACCACTTAACACAGCAACATCAGTGTTTCTGATACAGTAATGTAATGTTTCTGATATTAACAAATTTATTATGGCCATAAAGATTTGGGGGAGGGTACTGTACAAACAGTTTTGGGGTACTGTTTCTATGAAAATATCACGTGTTTTGTTTATTTTATTTTATTTATTTATTTTTTGCTTCAGTTACCGGACAAATCCATCTCCAGTCTGGTGAAGTACTACTATTCATGGAAAAAGACGCGTTCCAGAACAAGTCTGATGGACAGACAGGCTCGTAAATTGGCCAATAGGAGCAACCAGGATGAGAGGTACAGCACATAGATCAACACTACTCCTTGAATCTGACTATAGTCCTTTGTTTTGAAAAAAAAAAAGTTTTCTCTTTTTTTGCTGAAAAGAAGGCATTTTGTCTCGTCAAAGCGCAAAGCACTCTGACACCCATTTGTCCACAGTTTGTGGACATACCTCAGTTAAAAAATCTAGGGCGACAAGAGAGCATTTGTTAAGCAAAAAGCCCGTCTCACCTGTTAAGCAAAAAGCCCGTCTCGCAGTCAGACCTACCTGTCCCTGTCTGGAAATTGAAACTTTCCTGGGACATTTTGGGAATTTTTATGCAGAAACCATTGCAGACCCATGACCTTGAGATTTTTTTTAAATATGAAAAATCATTAAAATTGTTACTTAATGTGTCTGTTTTTATTGACTGACATCCATCATCATTTCAGTTACCTAAGAACGTAAGCTCACAAAGAGTTAGTTTTGGATTCTGCTGCATCGGTGTGAGGTTGCTGTTGTGTGACGACATCCAGTGATTGGATTTTGGCTTATTGTTGCTGCAGTGATGAGGAGATAGAGGATGCCAATCCCATTGAAGCCAACGACAGTGACTATGACCCCAGCAAGGAAACTAAGAAAGAGGTAATTTGAACACACCTTATTCCATTTTTTTTGTTAAAACCTTTGAAATCTAAAATGAAACTTTACCATATATTGCTCACAAAAATAAAGGAACACTGTTGAATCAGAGTATCTGAAATACCAAGAGTTGGGCATGACTGAGTTGGTAATGGATCAGTGATGGTCTGGAGAAGTATATCCATGGAGGGATACACAGACTTCTGCAAGCCAGGCAAGGGTACCAGTATATCATTTGGGCATCCTTGGACCCACTGTCAGGCGTAGGGTCGTGGGGGTCCTTCTGGTCCACAACAGTGCCCAGCCTCATGCTGCAAGAGTGCAAGCAGTTCCAGCAGACAACCTGGACAGGTGGCAAGTCTGCCACAGGGCTAACACATAGAGACAGAAAACCATTCACGCCAACATTCACACCAGGGTTATATGTTAGGTTACATTTTTTTCCCTTCTTGGCAGTTATGTGTTTTTGGTTTGGTTTGTTTTGGGGTTTTGTTTTGTTTTTGTTTTTTTGTTTGTTTGTTTGTTTGTTTGGGGGGGGGGGTCACCCAATACTCTTTTAGTTCATCTGAAGACATACATAGATATTTTATCCTGTACTGGAGTAAGACAAAATGAGTACACGAAAACAAAGAACATAAATAAAAAATAGGAAATAATAACTTCAGAGCGGGTTTTGTATTCTTATTGTTTTTTGTCCCTCTGTTTCCCTTCTCCTCCCCTGGTCTGTTGATTTCTGCGGTGGCAGTGGTGATCTGTTTCCTGTTTTTCCAGTTGAGCAGTATTGTTATAGATAATTTCCTTGTGGATTATTAAAGTATTCTGATTCCGATTCTTATTTTGATTGTTTTCTTGGTGAGAATCAGGGCCACAAGAAGGGGTGTTCTGATCTGTTTGGAGTTTATGCTTCTTCTAGATCACCAAACAGAGAACAGGCATTGTGGGATGTTGTGGTCAAGGATGTGGGATAATTTGGTAGTTGTTTCTTTCCAGAAGTTTTGTATTGGTGGACAGAGCCAGAATGTGTGAAGGTGGTCATTAGTGGTGTTGATTGTGCAGTTTATGCAAACTCTGATTCAGTCAGTCCCATGACATGTATCTTTTGCTGTGTGAGGTGTGCTCTCTGTATTAATCTTTATTGTATTACTTGTATGTTGGTGTTGTTATACATGATAAAAATATTATTGCGGACTCTATTGTCATTTGTAAAATAACAAATGACAAAGTTCACAGGTTAGAGTTAAATGTCAACCATATATCTGTTATCCATCCTTCCATTTTCTTCCACTTATCCGGGGCCGGGTTGCGGGGGCAGCAGCCCAAGCAGAAAAGCCAAGACCTCCCTCTCCCCAGCCACCTCCTCCAGCTTGTCCGGGTGAACACCAAGGCGTTCCCAGGCCAGCCGAGAGATATAATCTCTCCAGCGTGTCCTGGGTCTACCCCCGCCTCCCGGTGGGACATGCCCGGAAAACCTCGCCCAGGAGGTGCCCAGGGGGCATCCTTGTCAGATGCCCGAACCACCTGAACTGGCTCCTTTCGATGTGGAGGAGCAGCAGCTCTACTCTGAGCCCCTCCCGAATGGCTGAACTCCTCACCCTATCTCTTAGGGAGAGGCCGGGCACCCTTTGGAGGAAGCCCATTTCTGCAGCTCCTGGCCGCCACCCGACTCACATTGCACCCGACCCTTATAGTGCCTCCTGTGGGTGGTGGGCCTGCAGGAAGATGGGCCCATGTCCCTTTTTCGGGCTGTGCCCGGCCACCAGACGCTCGCCCTCGAGCACCCTCCCCGGGCCTGGCTCCAGGGCGGGGCCCGAGTAACCCTATCCCGGGAAGGGTGAACTGTTCTCTCGATGGTCTTTTCATAGAGGTCTTCTGAATCGCTCTTTGTCTGGTCCCTCACCCAGGACCAATTTGCCATGGGAGACCCTACCAGGGGACAAAAGCCCCCAGACAACATAGCCCATGGGATTCCTGGGACACACAAACCCCTGAACCACGAAAATGTAGCGATTTGCAGAGGGGAATCTGTTTTATTCTTGATATTTACAGTTGAGCAATTTGTATATATTAGTGCTATTTCTTACATTTGTAAACTGTAATATATTGTATTATTTAATTAGTTTAGTCATTTACTGTTACTGTCTTGGAGCAACTGTAACCCACATAATTTCCTTGAATTAATTAATTCCATAAATTCCAAAATGGATTATCTGCGTGGATGTTTAGGTCTTTTTCCCATTTGTTGATTGGAGTGTGTGGTGCATTGTCATTAGAGAAGTGATTCTCAAACTTTTCAAAATGAGTGCCACCTCATAAAATATATGGCTCTTTAAAGTACCACCCTTATGAATGACATTACAGGGCAGTAGTATTGGCCTATATAACACCATTTACACGAGACAATTTATTTCTTATATGAATGTTATTTATTTTAACTGTCATAAAAAGGATGTGACAAGGGATAATAATAACAACTGTACTGCATTAAAACATTCACAGCAGGTGGGATATCCGTTCTTTAAGTGATGAGGTATGAATAAACTACTCTGCGTTTATCAAGGCTGTTGTGTTTTTAATATGTTTTAATGCTTTGTATCTTGTTTTATTTAATCAGAAAAAAACCCTTAAAAAAAAAAGGCAGCGATCACTGTTGGCCCTCGTGGCTCAAGAGTTAGCAGTTCGTCTTGTAATTTGGAAGTTGCCGGTTCGAGCCCCGGCTCCGACAGTCTCGGTCGTTGTGTCCTTGGGCAAGACACTTCACCCATTGCCCACTGGTGGCCCTCAAAGGGCCCGGGGGCGCCAGTGTCCGGCAGCCTCACCTCTGTCAGTGCACCCCAGGGCAGCTGTGGCTACAATGGAGCTTGCCATCACCTGTGTGTGAATGTGTGGATCACTGAATGTAGTGTAAAGTGCTTTGGGGTCCTTAGGGACTAAGTAAAGCGCTATACAATTACAGGCCATTGACCATTTTACAATCAGATTGTTCGATGTCCATCCATGAATGAAAGTGATGGGTTGAATGTATCCATTTGATGAGGTATTGTAGTTGGTTGGCTAAGAAGTACTGGTGGAAATTTGGTGCTTTTAGGCCTCCTTGAAGTTTTGACTGTTGTAATGTTGTTAGTTTTATTCTGGGCTTTTTGTTTTCCCGTAAAATGATGGTGTTATTATGTCATTATGTAATTTAAAAATTAATGTAATTTTGTATTCAGTTACGCTTGAAATTAGTGATGGAAGTCAAATATGTCATAGTAGATTTTTCCATAGACTTCTATTACATGGGCTTCTTTTTGTAATTTTTTTATAACCTTGTATGCAGTAGGAAAAATACAGAGTTAAGACACTTCTATAATGACTCGGACAGTTGAGAGTAGTCTCAAAGTGCATTTTTAAACTTTAAAGTTGAGAACTTTGATATTTTTCCCTTAAAGAAACAGTAAAAAGCAATAAATGTCCATGCTCCAACTCAAGGCTTGCCAACAGATGTACAGACAGACAAATTAAGGCCATTACTGATGTACCTCCTGAAAGGAACATATTTAGCAAATAATGAAACCTTTTTGTAAAAAAACAAATTGATGAAAATGTAATGGTTTAATTCTAAGGTTGTGTGTAGCAGGCTATAATGAAAAAAACAACAACAGGTAAATACAACCTTGGATGAGCAACAAAACATGACATATTATGCCATGTTATTATTTATTTAAAAACAATTAAGCCAAAATGAAGGAGCGAACTGGGAAAGGTTAAGTGCAGCCTTATTGCTTACATAGAAATTAAAAGCGTAAGCAGCAGCCAGGTACTTAACAAATTCACATTCAGTTGATTAACTGATCATCAGCAAGTGTGAGCACTTCTATAAAAGCAGAAGTTTTGGCTCTGGAGCTTTCAGAATTAGAATCAACTTTATTTGGCCAAGTTTGTGCACACAAGCAAGAAAGTTTGCTCCCATTAACTTTACCTATTTAAACTATTTTTAAATAGGCATATACAGACAAGAAAAATATAAATACGAAGAAAACCTCAATGTACTGAAGCAATTTTGTAAAGAAGAGTGGGTGACAACTCCTCCATAACAAAATGAAAGATATATTCATTATATTTCAAATTACTGCTGCTAAAGGTAGGCTGACAGATTATTGAGTGATGGCGTATATTTCGCTTTTTTATTCACTGCTTCTGCATTTTAGTTAGTTGTCAATGCTATTTTTAAGGCCTCATATAACTACACTTTTATCAATGTTTAAAATCATTCTCTTACCTTCAGAACCAGGCAGAGCCCCCAGTGCCAGGATCTAAGGTAGCTTTGGGTCGGAGGGAGCATCAGACCCTGCAGCACCGGCATCACCAACGCTCCCGCTGTCGTCCCCCCAAAGGCATGTACCTGACCCAGGAGGATGTTGTGGCCGTCTCCTGCAGTTCCTCCGCTGCAAACACCCTTCTGCGTCAGCTGGATATGGAGCTGGTGTCTCTCAAGAGACAGGTAGCCCTCATCCTCTTGACTACTGAACTACTAAACCTAAAAAAAAAATTTGTCTCCTAACATCAGACACTGGTCGCAAGTTTTCTTTGTGTCAAAATAACCCATTAATATTTGTCTGTGCAACCGTGGGAATATTTTGAACTACTAACAGACAATCATAAAATGGGTTTCCAGTTGTAGCCCCTTGGTAAGTAACAGAATGCTTAGCAGCATTATTCTTTGTTTTTAAAATACATAAGAGAACACTGTTGAGGTTATAGTCAAAATAACTTTTGCTGGATGTACCGCTTACATGTGTGTGTTAGTTTACATTTTGAAATGGGAGGGCTTAAATTTGATCCAAGTGCTATTTATCACCTTTCCTGTAAATATTTAGAGAGGTCTTCTCGGTTGTATTAATGTACAGAAACTTGAAATGCTTAAAAAAATGGCACTACAGCATGTAAAAATGGTGATACACAGCAATCACAATGTACTGACATCAGTGAACTGGAGTGAAACTAGAAAGACATATAAAAAGATTGTCAGACTTAATAGACTGTCACATAACCCACAGGTAAGTGTAGTTAAGCACTAACAAAGCAGAGTACAAAATAAGCATCCTGTAGAAGTAATACAATTGTATCATTAGGTTATAGACTACAAGATATGAAACTACTACACTTGTAAAGAGTGAGAAAAAAATGTTGTAAAACACACTAGTGCAGTCATGCTTTCTGAAAGTTCTCTGCACTTCCTGTTTCCTCTTTCCAAATATTAAAATAAAAACTCTACACATTTCTGACAGCAAACAAACAAAATACAATTTCCATGGCTATTTATTTGTTTTTATTACTTTATTTGCAGAAAATATTCATTTCAGTTTTGTGGTCATTTCTGTCACACTGGCATAAAAAGTCTATATAATCTGACTTTTAATAATTCTTCCAATTTGTCCACCCATCAGTTATAACACCTGCAAATTTGTCCCATTTCAGCCCAAACCTATCCAAGCATTTAGCTCCATGAACAAATTAGTCCTTTTGAATGATTTCTTTCATTGAATGCGTTCTGCCAGCTCGTCCATAATCTCGAACTCTTTTGTTATCCCACACACAAAGATGAATAACTGCATTTTGTCGTCAACATCACAACACTTGTCCATTGCCAAGAAGAAAAGGCCAAAATTGTCTAGTTTGTTTTTAAACTGATGCTCCTGATTTCCTGCAACGTCTTTATTGTTTGTCTTATTGTTTGGATTGACTAGAGAAGGGCACATTTTCAAATGCGTCTTTTTTCAGGTCATATTGGCACAGCAATGTCCAGGAAATACTTTTTGATAAACTCACCATGAGAGTACTGTTTACTAACTGTTTTATTCAACTTTATGGCAAAAAAACCAACAAAAAAAACAAAACCTTTATGGCAAAGCTCACCATGTCTGCTACATCCCTTAATGTCTAAAGCTTGGTAAAAAGTCCCTGTTGCTTTTGCAGTTTTGCTAGCAAATCTTCACATCCATTCCCACGCTGTATCAGTCAAGTTCTTGTATTTCTCTGTATAATGGTGATTCAAATGATAATTCTCAAACACAGCAAACTGCTCTCCACAAACAAAGAACACAGCTTTACCTCTTACTCCAGTTACTAAATACTCTTAGACCATACAACTCTACATTCTGCATCAAATTTGGTTTTTTTTTCTATCGAGGTTAGCATACATCCCTCCTAAATGTCTGTTACAATATATTCGTAGAGAAGCTGCATTTGTTTGGACACACTGAAGTATGTCAACTAAAAAAAAACCTAGTGACCTTCAGAATGACAGCAATAAAGTTTGATAAATATTTCCTCAACGTTCTTCTGTTTTTTGCATTCTCTTTATTATAGACTTTTTTCAAAGACAGAGTTTATCAAAGAGTGTTTGGCAGCTGAAATGGGACAAATAAATGCTAAATACTTATTTACATTTGAATCCTACTTTCCTACTGACTTCATACAGCCTGGACAAGGAGCAGACAATGCCCAGGTCTGATATAGGTGATGGTGTTTCTTCAGTATGATGTGTAGGAGGCAGGACAAAGGTCACGCATCTCTGTGGAAATTTATTGAACAGTTACCACAGCTGTTCTGATGTGGGTGAAATTGGACATCACAAATTTTTTGCACCATGAATCTTGAGATGGTAAAAAATCTCCAATCCAAACGACTGGGAAATGGCCAATCCCAGTGAGACATCTGAAAACAGCTTCAGGTTTTAAAGGGTTTTCTGGGAGTTTTGTTAATTCTCACCTTTGACTTTCTCATCTATTCTTCAGGTCCAGAATGCCAAACAGATGAACAGTGGACTAAAACACATGTTGGAGTCTGGGATCGAAGACTTCAGACTACCTGAGGTACAAATACACTGAAGATGACTGATATTATGATGATTAAATTGCATGAAACTCCTCAGCTGAAGATATTTATGGTAATGAGTTTTCTGCTATGATAAAGTTATGTTCTGATAAAGTATATATGTAAATGAGGATCCCTGTTGTGGAAAGTAGAAATGTTTTTATATCTTTTAGTTTGTCGTGTGTTTTAACTTTAATATTCAATATTGTAGTGTAACCAGAAGGTGAATGCCCGCTGGACTACAGATGAGCAACTCCTGGCTGTTCAAGGTAACCTCCATGTAGAAAAAGCAGCTGCTTACAGGTTTTAAAAGTAAAATCCACCAAATGGCATACATGAAAAAGAACTTCTTGGCTTTTATATGGGCTGGTTCTCACTCTTACAGCCATTTTTGATCACAGCAGCCAGTTGTTTTCAAAGAAAAAACTTTAAAAATCCACTGTGAACAACTTTTCAGCACCAAGAAGTAGATTACATTTTAAATTCACTCTTATTTATATATTTTATATATATATATATATATATATATATATTATACTTTTTATATTTTATACCAAATTACAACAATAGTCAACTCAAGATGGTTTATATTGTAGGGTTAACCTTACATTACTTTTAGGGTAAACAATGAGACAACCCCATTAATCAGACAACCTCGTGTTAAGCGAGCACTTGGCGGCAGTGGAAAGGAAAAACTCTCTTTTAACAAGGAACACACCTCCAGCAGAACCGGGCTCAGGGAGGGGTAGCCATCTGCCATGGCAGGTTGGGGTTGAGGGGAGGGAGTTTTGTCAAAAAGAAAAATTTGAAGCCTAATTGTAAAGTAGCAAGGGTGTCTGTCTCCTGAATACAAACTAGGTGCTGGTTCCACAGAAGATGGGCTGAAAGCTGACCGCTCTGTCTCCCATTCTACTTTTTAAATATCCTAGGAACCACCAGTAAGCCTGCTGTGAAACAGTGAAGTGCTCTGTTGGGGTGATAACAGATTATCACAGTTAGAGCCTAACTGGTGAAAATAGAGGAGCATTTAAAAAAGGAGCCAGAGGTGAACACCAGAGCTAAAAGTGACTACATTTTTACTTTATGTACAAATACATACCTCTAAACTGTAATGACTGCTAAATGGTGCTCTCATCCATTTATGATTTTTTCATTGCATATATTTGTGTAACTTTAAAAATCCATCTGTGTTGTTGTACAGGTGTCAGGAAGTATGGAAAAGACTTCCAAGCCATCGCAGACGTAATCGGTAATAAAACGGTAGGGCAGGTGAAGAACTTTTTTGTGAACTACAGGCGGCGATTCAACCTGGAAGAGGTCCTGCAGGAGTGGGAAGCGGAGCAGGGAACCAAAGCTCCCAATGGAGACAGTGCCACTTTGGGAGAGGAGGGAAAGAACAGCTCAAACACTCCATCAGGAAAGAGCACAGATGAAGAGGATGATGAGGTGAGGCTTCGTGAATTTAGTCTTGATTATTATTGAAATCATACTGGGTTGTGTAGTAGATGTTTGAAGACACAGTTATCCAGTTTGAAGTCCAGTTATCTTGAATTTAACCATTCCTAGAAGTTAGTGGTTTTTCATTCTCTAATGTTATGTAAATTATCTTGGAACTAACTTCCAGAGCAGGATTATCTGCTTGACTTGTGTAAGTAACTCATTTTTGTTCTATGCAGGGTCAAGTCACTTCATTAGGTGCATCCCCTGCTGCCTCTTCATCATCTTCAGCTCAGACTCCAATGATATCTAGTACCTCCTCCTCTTCCCTCCACCAACCCCCTCCCCTTCTGCGCCCCTCCCTCCCTGCCACACCTTCTCTGCACCGTCAGCCCCCACCACTCCAACAGCAAGCCCGCTTCTTGCAGCCCCGATCCACGCTGCAGCAGCCCCCGCCTCTCATCCGTCCCTCCCCAATGCCACCCCGCCTTAACCCCCGACCTTCTGGTCCCTTGACCCTCAGTGGAAACCCTGCAGGGTCAGGTCTAAGCTCTGCCCAGCAGTGCTCCAGCCTGACTGTCCACCAGTCGGACACAACCTCATCTTCCTCTATCCACTAACAAATACACACTATTTTTGTTTAAGAAATGTCTAAGTCTTAACCTAAAGCTGTCTGAAAGACTGCTGCATTCAGGTCCTGTGGGAATATCTGCTCATATCCCTCAAAACATTAACAGTGACTTTCATTGCTACTGCTAATAACCAGTTCTTTTATGACATAGTGATAGACAGTCAGGTGAAAAAGAAAGTACAATCTCCTTCAATTCTTAGGTTTTAAGTATTGGGAAAAGGGCTGTCATGATACTTAAATTTAATAACAACCCCAGTCACGATATAATAAAAAAAAAAATCATCTAGACCTTCATGTGGCTCTAAAATGATTTCAATAAAACATTAGATGAACAACATTTTACAGTTACACATGACATACACTACCTTCAAAGGTTTGGACACACCTTCTCATTTAATTGTTTTTTCTTTATTTTCATGACTACTTACATTGTAGGTTCTCAATGAAGGTATCAAAACTTTGAAGGAACACATATAGAATATATATGTAGTAAGCAAAAAAGTGTGAAATAACTCAAAACATGTTTTAGAATTTAGACTCTTCAAAATAGCCACCCTTGGCACTCTTGGCATTCTCTCGATTAGTTTCATGAGGTTGTCACCTGAAATGGTTTTCCAACACTCTGAAGGAGCTTGCAGAGATACTGAACACTTGTTGGCCCTTTTGCCTTTACTCAGCGGTCCATCTTATCCCAAGCCATGTCGACTGGGTTTAGGTGAGGTGACTGTGGAGTCCAACGCTCCATCACTCTCCTTCTTGGTCAAATAGCCCTCACACATCCTGAAGATGTGTTTGGAAGGGATGGCATGTTGCTGTAGGATGGTGTGGAGCCATGCTGGTTCAGTGTGCCTGCAATTTTGCAAAAATCCCTAACAGTGTCACCAACAAAGCACCCGCAAACAATCACACCTCCACCTCCATGCTTCTCCATCAGTTCTTAAAGTCATGATAGACTGTCATGTCTCTTTACTTAGCTGCTTGGTTCTTGACATAATATGAATTCTACCAGTTGTCAAATAGGGCTATCAGCTATGTACGAACCTGACTTCTGCACAACACAACTGATGGTCCCAACTCCATTAAGAAGGCAAGAAATTCCACAAATGAATCCTGACAAGGCCCACCTGTGAAGTGAAACCATTTCAGGTGAATACATCTTGAAGCTCATTGAGAGAAGCCCAAAGGTTTGCAGTGCTGTCAACAAAGTAAAGGGTGGAAGCTAAAATATAAGACATATTAGGAGTTATTATCATTTTTTTTCTTTGGTACATAATTCCATAGATTTTGCTTCATATATTTGATGTCTTCAGTATGTATCTAAAATGTAGAAAGTAGTAAAATAAAGAAAAACCATAAAATGTGAAAGTGTGTCCAAACTTCTGAGTGGCATTGTATAGGCAGGGGTGCACATAAGTGGTCCGCAGGTGCGTATGCGCTGTCAAAATAAAAAACACGCACCAGATAAGAAGTTGCAACGCACGTTTGCGTACATAAGATTTTCTGGAGGAGAACAGACAATTGTTTAGAACTCTTAAAGAACTCGAAGAAGCAAGCTCTTTCAAGCAATTACTTTGGTGTTCCTCCACCTCCAAAGAAATGTCAGAAGGAGTCCGAACCGCAAAAGAAGCGCGTATTCTCGGAAAAGTGGTTGCAGGAGGTGAGCTGGCTTCACACGAATGATGAACACACAGAGATGTGGTGCAGAATATGCCGTGAAAATCCCACTCTAGCGGACAACTTCTTATCTGGTGCGCGTTTTTTATTTTGACAGCGCATATGCACCTGCGGACCACTGATGTGCACCCCTGTGTATAGGAATGGGCTTCATAGCTGGTATGAGGTGTTAGGATATGAGGCGTTTGCCATGTGTTGTTGTTCATCTACGGTTATATTTATCACATTTTTAGACCAACCTTTTAGATCTCCTAATGACAGGATTATTTCCCAATACATAAAACCATAGAACTGAAAGGAGGTGTAATTTCTTTTTTATATGAATGGACAGGCAACACATTTGTACAAAATATGAACTTAAGTTTTTAGTCTTTAATATTGTGTGCTGGGTTCATATTTGTCTTTCAACCAGTACATGTAGTTTCATGTCTACTACACATACTGGTTGAAGGGTAGGTTTTAAAGTTTTTGTTTTGAAACGAACAAACACTTTTGGAGTCTTTGGCTTGAAAGTCAAATGCATGTAACAAAGTGTGTTGATTATTAAATGAGAGCTTTGTCATCATCACCTATTTCCCTAATAGAAAATGTGGTATGCCAAAGGATTCAATCCTCTATCCTTTTGTTGTCAGCCCTTTATTTTCCTTGGACACAACTTAATTAGCAGCAAAAATTCAGCATGGCAGAAGTTAGTCATCTATAGAAATCGACTTGTTGATATAAGACAATTAAGAGTCATGTTAGCAGCTCTGTGAGGCTGTATTTGGGCGAAGCTTTGAGCTACACTACAAATTTCCAAAATTATTCCGTCACCCATCCAACGCATTGAGTTAAGGGGTTCCACAGGTGTATAAAAGCAAATACCTAGGCATGCAGACTGCTTCTGCAAACAATTGTGAAAGAAGTGGTCACTCTCAGGAGCTCTGCAATGACAGCATGCTAAGATGTTCACATTGACAATATTTAATTGGTTTACCTTGTAGCTACCATCTATCTTAATTTAGTGTGTTATTAGGCTATATTTTTCATTTGTTTTGCAGGGATTTTGACTTTATAGTGGCTCAAGTTTAGTTGCTCCTTGAGATAATAGCTGGCCCTTCATAAATGGTAAATTGAGTGGTTCTTATCGAGTGCTTTTCTACTCTGAGCGCTTTACACAACTTCCTTGATTCACCCAAGCACTTTTTTTTCTATTCTCTTTCTATGTAAGTTCTTCTATCTAACATTCACACATCGATGGATGCACTGGAGAGCAACTTGGGTTTAGTATCTCACCCAAGGATATTTGACATACGAGACTGGAACCACCAACATTCCAATTAGTAGGTGACCAGCTCTACCACCTCAGCTACAGCCACCCCAATTGTCTTAGCCTATTAGTAATAGCTGTTAGGCCAGCATCTTGAGTAAATGACTTTATTTTAAATTGTTGTGTACTGCAAAAGTCCAAAGTAGAATTGACTGTTGGCCTGCAAATAAATAAATGCTTAAGTTAGTGTAAGTACACTAGTCCGCCATTATTAGTAAAACCATTAACAGATTAAATAAATATTCATCCTCTTATTACACTGCATTACACTTTTGGTAAAACTGTGGGCTGTGCGTTTTTCTTTGACAGGTACTGCCCATGTACTTGTATCTATGTCAGACTAAGCCCGTCATCCTATGGCAACGGTATTTCTTGGTGCAGCTTCCTCCAGCAGAACTCATACTCAGAAAAAAATCTGCTTAGGATTGGCTTAAGAAACAAGCATCCTTCAACTTCTCTGAATCCTTTGGCTCTTGTGAGTTCTGGGGTGGGCCTCTTACATTGGAACACTGTCTACGTTGCCATATACAAATATATCCACCAGTGTTTACAGTCTTTGTACCAGTACTAAAACATCCTTGTATTCCCTTTGAAGTTCAAGTTTCACTGTTAGGTTATTTTCAGATTTCTGATTACTGTATGTCATTTCCCACTCATTATACCTCAGGGCATTTTTTTTTAAATCAATTAATTAACTTATTTGTTTGTTTTCGTTTTTTGGATGGGGTGGGGGGCAACAAGACGCTGTTCCTATTGTAGCTCTAATAAAACTGTGGCCTCTGGGGGTTCCAGCAGGGCTATAAACTGATAGTTTTTTGTTAAACTCTGGTGACTTACGTTCTTTTCCTCAATGTCACCGGCAAATACCACTTACAAATCTGTATTTTTAGCAGAGTTACTGCAGCTTTTAGCAAATAAATGGGAGAAAACAGAGAACTATTAATTAAGAACAATTTTTCAGCAGAGGATTTATCCAGTTTAGGGGTAGCAGGTGGGAAAATATCCACGATGAAATATGTCGCTCAGCACAACAGTACCACTTTGAGTTTGCACATAGGAAATGGTTGAGTATCGTTTCTGACATGTCAATTAGCATAACGATGTACTCATGATATCAGTGGTACATAATCTTTCTGACAGGCCTTGTAATTCTGCACAAGACAACAATGTGTAAAGTTCAGTATATTCTTGAATAATTTGTAACCTAGTGTGCATCCAGTGGACTGTTAGTAACTTGTTCAATAACACTGATAAATCCTGCTGTACACTTACACTTGGTCATGTAGTTAATTTAATGCTTTTTGAAAACACTAAACAAAATTTTCACATCAACATCTTTTACATTTGTAGAAACATCTCCATCAGTCCAAGTAAAAGTTTTCCTTTAATTGTTCTATTGTTGTTGTTTTTTTTTTTATGTTTAGATTTTATTGGGTAAGTAAAAGTAAGCCATTTGAGTGTCTGCTATTTATTCCCTTTCTTCCTGGTGCTACCACTTTGGACTTGGTGTTTAAAAAAGAAAAACTCATTGTGCAAGTGCTCTTATTGCTTTTTGGAATCACAGCATTCAATGTAACCAGAATCATAGAGTCCTTTGAGTTTCAGTATGGTAAAAAATATTGATGTTAACATGAAGCTCCTGACATGTCCTTCTGAGGCCATTTGCCAATGTCATTAAAAAAATATATTTGTACCATGACTGGTTTTATTCATCTTCTTCTTCTTCTTCTTAGTATTAATAATAATAAGACTAGTAAAATAATAACGCTTTATTTATTTAGCACTTTTCAAAGTCCATGTTGCAAAGACATTTACAGAGACAACAGAGTAAAGCAAAAGTAATAAACGCAAGAAATAAAAAGACAATTCAAAACTAATTAAAAAGTCAGAGAGGGCCTTATCTTAAACTTCTTGACTTAAAGGTGTGTTTTAAGTCGGGGTTCCGCCGACCTGATTTCCTTCAGAGCCTGCAAGATCTCTACTAGTACTGGGTAACAACAGGTTCGCTATGAGCAGGTACTTAAAAATAACCAATAAAATATTAAAGTCAATTATAAAATACACTGGGAGTCAGCGTAAAGGTGCCAACATGAGAGCAATGTGATCCGATCTCTTTGCTCTAATGAAAAAATCAAGCCGCTGAGGTGAAATTTAGCGGGAGGAAATTATTTGATATTCAGTTCTGAATCTCACAAAGACAGCCAACACACCAGATTCAAATGGTCTAAGTGGCAGGTATAGCTCTGTGTCACCAGCGTAAAAATGTACAAAAATCTCACTAAACAGTTAAAAAAATAGCCTACGGTAACAGCAGACAGATTCAAGAGAAGAGCCCTTAGAGTTGCACTGCAACTTCATTAGGTACGCTGTATTTCGTTGGAGTGATGTAGCATATCAATCTAGATTACTGGATTTTAATCTGAGTAAATGTTCTGAGTACTTCTTCCAACAGTGGCTGATATTAATCTTGTATCTTGCCTTTCATTACAGTTTGAATGAAACGATTTTTCTTACCTCGTGTGAGCTGCAATAGGCCTATAGCATCGGGCAGCAGCAGGTTGTTGAATCACTTCCTGCATTAACGTTTCCTTCTCCTGCTGCTACGGCTGCGCTGCCTATCATAGGATCATCAATAGCGATCATTAACATTGATCTGCTGGGACTGCATGGATCGCTGTGTTGAAGTGTTTTAATGTCTTCAGAGAGATTCACTTACTGAGGTAAGAAAACCAAACGCTGAAGCTTGGACTCACAGTGGAAAATGAAAGTAAATCAGCCGTGGTGCTCAGAGGGAAGATCTGGAGTTCGAAACTTTTCAGAGGATAAACGCGTTAAATATCCGAAAGGTGCTTAAAGTTGTTTGAGAGAAGTATAGCAGTAAGTAAAACGGCCTCCAGAGCATTAATTTGAGCTGAAATGTAAAGAAAGACGCAGCAGCGGGGATTCCCCAGTAGACTGAGCACAGACAACACAACGACCTCTGTCTCTTTTACTTTAAATACATTTAACGCACAATCAACGTTGTTTTTACGGTTTCATAGCAGTATAGTAGCGGCAAAGATAAAGTTCACGTGTACCTATCATTAGCATGTGCTGTGTATGACGCCCCACTGTGTGCTGTAACTGTGCGCACACACCTAGAAATGTACACTGTCTTGTTCTTTTGATGATAACGGGATGATTGATCCGAAATACTTTACTTTTAGTTATGATTTCCTAATGCGTTGTAGAAGTTGGATTTGTTATTAAAGCTCTGCCTAAAGTTTTTTTTTTATTTATTTATTTTTTTACATGTATTACTATATATGCTACAGACTTTGGGGGAAAGCATGTTATGGTGTCAGAGATAGTAAGGGTAGATGAGTTTAAAAACCTGGGGGCAACCATTGAAAGCAATGCATTGTGGACAAGAGAGGTGAAGAAGAGAGTAGTGGGTTGGGATTAGTGTCAGGTGTGATTTGTGACAGTGATACCAATGAAAGCGAAAGGAAAGATTTACAAAATGGTAGTGAGACCTGAAGTTGAGTGGTTTGGAAACAAAGTTAGAGAGACAAGGCTGGCATGTGCAGAAGAGGAATAGTGGATATATTAGAAATGGAGACAGTGGATTTTGAATATAGACCTGCCAGGCAGGACAAAAAGAGGAAGACCACAGAGAAGATTCATGGATGGATATGCAGAGGGTTGATGTGACAGAGGAGGATGCTAAGCATAGGGTGTGATGGAGTCAGATGATCCACTGTGGCAACCCCTTAAGGTAGGGAACAAAAGGATTTTAATTAGTTAATTCATTTTGATGGTGCAAATTAAACTAAGAACTAAAGTAAGTATCTCAGCTGTAGTTACACCTGCCTGCAGCTGCACCCATAGTAGATCACAGAATTACTTAGATGTAAATGATGAAAGAATGAAGAATTGTGGTACTATTTAGAAAGTCGTGTTACTTCATAAAAGACCCTTGGAAAGGTTTTCAGTTTTATACCTGAGTGTGTCACTTGAATCTTACTATGCTGAGATTATTATGATTTCTTTCTACGTAGTGATGCCATTTTGCACTGCACAGTTTTCTATATCATATTTCTATATTTCAATCACCTGTACTAGCTCTTTATTCTGGCCTCTTGCAAGCTCATGGCAACAGCAAATACAAATCAAGGAGGATCCCTGGAGGAGTCAAGCGTTCCCTCTGAGAACTACTCGTTGAGGTCCGAAGAGTCGAGGCTGGGGTCTGAGGAATCCAGAAGGAGGTTGTCGGGCCCCACAGTCTCCTGGGATTCAGAGCTGGCTTCCATCAGGCACAGGTTAAAGTTTGTGTTGAAGCTGAAGGAGGAATTTGTTTGTCCAATCTGCAGAGGGGTGGTGCTCAATCCCCAGCAAAACTCCTGTGGTCACATCTACTGCTTCCACTGTCTCCAAGGACTATTGTAAGAGCTAGTACACCTTAAGATGCACACACACTGGCACAGTTCACATAAAACCACATTTATACTGACACAAGCCTTGTAAAAAATTTGATATAGTCTCCCAAAAAACACACGTGAAACTGAAAAGAACTAAAAGAAAAGCTGTTTAAGTTAAACATATTGGTCTTACAGCCCATCTTTTAAAAAAGTTCAGTCGATGTAAGACATGAGCTGGTTGACATAGCACCCTTACTGACACAGTCTACCTTAAAACACACTTATTTTAAAAAATGTATGTTTGGGTCATTGTGCTTGGTGTTGCAGGGAGAGTTCATCACCGTCCAACCCAGTTTGCCCAGTGGACAAAGCTGTGATCACACCAACTGAGGTGAGACAGAGGGCAGCTGTAATTTGTCAGGCAGACTTTTAGCTTCTGCAGAAGCTAGAGCTGTGCCATTTACGGTTTTCTTGGCAGGTCCAAGTGTGACATGCCAATACCAATTTTTACTGATTCAGAATTTCTTCATAAGAACTATAATTGACAGCATATAAAACGAAAAACAAACTTTTTTTTAATAGAAACATTTATTTTCATAGTAAAATTAATTATTAAGATTTTTAATTTAATCAAGATTGTAATAATATATAGGATTGTCTCTCACTGAAACAACTGAAAATAAAGTGTCCTGCTACTGGAAAGAAGTGGGCCTCAAATAATGAACTAAAAATGAGTTGCTATACACCCACCTTTACCTGATATGTTTGACCTTTTTTAAAAAAACAAAACAAAACAAAAAAAAAAAAAAAAAAAAGCAAATTTAAAAGATTCATATAGCAAAATAAATGCCCTATAGGTCAACAAACATGATTGATACCCTGATGTCATCTCCCTGGTCAAGACTGGTTATGGTACAACAGTAATATTTACATTTTCACATAGAATAGAGGTGGGGTCAGACTGTCTCATGCAAATTGAAACAGATCATTGCAATAAATAAATTAAATCCATTTGTCTTTTTTTTTTTTTTTTAAATAAACACACAATATCTTCTGCATACATATAGACTAACATCACAAGAGCCTGTGTTTTTTAAGCGATAACATTGAGGTTTCAACAATATTTGCTATGTCTCTAATAGTTGCAGTGTACAGTAGAATGTTTCTCTTAAATTAGCTACCTGAGTGGCCAAAACCTATGTAATGAAAGTACAGAATCTAAACAGTAAAGCAGAGGACCGGCTGCAAACAATGACATATAAAAGTAAATGAGTTGCACCTTTGCTTCAGCACCACAGTCAGGTCAAGATTTCCGGTTAAATAATATATAATTTGTGTGATTTCTCCTGTCTTCCTTCCCTCACCCCCAACTGGTTGCGGCAGATTGTTGTCCCTCGCTGAGCCTGGTTTTGCCAGAGGTTTCTTCCTGTTAAAAGGGAGTTTTTCCTTCCCGCTGTCACCAAAACATTTGCTCATAGGGGGTTTCGTGGGGGGGGGGTTCCTCTGTTTTCTCTGTTTTATTGTAGGGTCTTTACCTTACAATGCAGCTTGAGGCAACTGTTTTTTTTAATTTGGTGCTATAGAAATAAAATTGAATTGAAGTGACTGTGTGTGTTCAAGGTAGTGAAAATCCATGCTCTCAAATGTCTGTGAAGGTTCTCAGTCATCCAGGTCATCGTAGTCAAAGGAGCTTGCAAAGAAAAGCGTCTGGACTTCTTTAAGTTGCTTGAAGACGTTTCACCTCTCATCCAAGAAGCTTCTTCATTCTTCATTTGACCTTAGAACTGAAGAAGCTTCTCGGATGAGAGGTGAAACGTCTTCAAGCAACTTAAAGAAGTCCAGACGCTTTTCTTTGCAAGCTCCTTTGACCGTGCTCTCAAATGTAACAGTATGGTTCTATGTTTTTTTGGACATCAGTGGAGCTCTTGGACACAGAAGGAAAAGATACACTGACAACACATGACAACACATGCAAACGGTGTTGTCAGTGTTAGTTTGAAAATGTCAGTGTTAGTTTGAAAATGCACTTTTGATTTGTTGAAGTTATAAAAAATCTTTTTTCCATGCAGGTTTTCCAGGATAACTGCTGCAAACGTGAAATTTCCAGTTTAGAAGTGTACTGCACCAATGTCCCAGCATGCACGACTATTTTCACATTAAACAATCTGCAGGTAAACTCTATATATGCAAATTGTAGTCTAACAACTCGTGGTTAATAGATTAGATGTTCATGCTAAATATGCATATTGACTCTCTGGCCCACAAGGACACACCATGTTTTGCATAGCAGAAATAAGGTGAGAATGGTGTTTTTAGCTAAGATCTGTGTGCTAGTGTTGATAACAAGACTATTGAAGTTTTGGACATTGCCACTGCAATCTCACTCTTTGGTTTTTGAAATAGCTGAAGTCATGTTTGGTGTTTAAGGTGATTCCACCTTGATTTCGTTGGAAGCAAACAAACCATATTCGTGGGATAATACAGTATACCTTCGCAAAAGATTTGACATCAAACAGTCAAGATGAAGCAGTCTTTCAGCTTTAATTCGAGGTGCAAAAATATTGGAATAACCAAAATTAAAGCCAATGTTATACACTATGTTCGTTAGTGGCTTAAATATAATTGGACAGATTAACCAAATCATAAATAAAATTTTTATTTTTAGTGCCTTGTTAAGAATTGTATTACTGTAGGTTTTACAATATAAAGCCTTGAGGCAACTGTTGTTGTGACTTTCACTATAAATAAAAGTGAATTGAATTAACTTTAAACCTTTCAGCAATGAGTATCGAAAGCATTTTTATACAGGGTTTCCTTCTTTGTGCTCCTTTGCCAGGACTTTACTGTAGCTGTCTTGAGTAGATGTTTGATCATGGGTGTTTGTAATTATAGCGTTGTCTTCAGAAATAAATGAATGAAATTGCATACTTGATGTAGTTTAGGTGCAAGTGTTCAGCCATTGCAAAATAATCTGATTCTTTAGCTTCTTTAGAGGGTTGCTTTTGCAGTATATTTTAGCTAACTGCCTATCTGTACTGTAAAGTTCTATCCAGTCAACATTTCTGTACCTGAGCAAGCATTTTACACACTTCAAAATACACATGACTGCTTCTGTTTCACCATTCATAACACATCATTCAATAAACACTAATGACCAGTGCTAGATGGTAGCATGTTAATGGAAAAAGAAATATACTGTAATCATGTTTTCTTTGAGCAAACTGATGAAAACACCTATGGCTCAGATCTATACAACTGAGGTAATCTGTTCACTCCCTGCAGGAGCACCTGAAGTCATGTCAGTATGAGCAGGTGCAATGCACCAATACAAGCTGCATTGCAGTGTTACAGAGGAGGCACTTGCAAGAACACCTGACCAACATCTGTCCATACCGCAGGGAACCCTGCCCACACTGCAGGCAGCTGTTCCAGCTCAGCCTCATTCAGGTAAAGTCCACTGAAACAGCACAGAAGAGGAACAACTGCACCTTTTCTTTTACCACTGTGAATGGTGATCCAAATCTTTCCAGCTGTTCTTGGTCCAGCTTTCTCAGGTCAGGATTGGTACTAATTACTAAAGGATTTCATTTTCTACACTGTAATGTGTCACTTTAATTCAGGGGTGGACTTTATCTCACCAACGAAAATACACAGCAAAAATCTAATTGAATGCTTCTCTTCCTGAAGTGTAACTAATTTACTCTTAAAATACAGTACAAGTATAAATTTATGATGTGACTTTGTGGTGACTCTGTGCTCCATAGGATCATGTGCAGAGCTTGTGTCCAGATGTGAAGGTAGACTGTCCTGAAGGCTGTTCCCAAAAGGTCCCCAGACACAAGGTGAGCTCATCTTCTGAATCACATCATAGCTCTGCAGGAACAGCCATCATCTAACTGTTGCTGTTTCAAACAAACAACCAGCTGTAGTACACAAATATTCTACCAGAGCTGGTTGGTTGTTTCAGTTTTTTCTCAGTTTTAGTACTAAATCAGACATCATAACAAAACCAGAAGGGTATCACTGAAGGATGGGGGTGAGGAAAGAGATCAACTTTAACCAAGAAGATATATGTCCGCATTATTCAAATAGCAACTCTTGTACGTCAGTGGCACAATCTGAAATAATTGGCAGTTATGTATATCCCATCCCCTGCATTCAGTATATACATCATTTAGTTGTGCCAAACAAAGCAGTGGACAGCTTAGTAAAAAAAAAAAGCACTATAGTGCTACCAGAGTCTAAAATTGTGAAAATTATTAAAAGGACATTGTTGCTGTAGTTATATATAGTATAAGCTGATGTAACAGTTTCTGATTCACATATACAGACCCCAAGAATTGCTGACCAATCAGTTAAGTATTCCACAAAGTCATCTAGTAACCTGATTATGAGCTTTCCTTGCTTTCCAGCTGACCAGTCATAGACAGTTATGTCCTGAAGTTAACAATGACTGCTGTTTTAAGAAATTTGGCTGCTCTGTACAGGTTAGTTCAACTGATGAAATAATGAAATTGGTTGCTTGGACGTTTAAGATCAAGTGACTTTTTTCTGTTATGCTATGATTCACAGGGTAAAAGAAGGAATGCCAAGCTTCATGAAGACAAAGCTATAAATCACCACATGCTGCTGGTCCTGAGGAGCAATACCCACCTGGAGAAACAAGTATTTCCACTTTACATAATGATATTGATACTGTACAACAGTACACATATATAACAGCAGTCATTGAGTTAGAGGCATGACGGTGAGGTTCACATATAAGCTCATGTTGACAGTGGTCCAGGAGTTATTAAAGGAATTAAAATGTGTAGACTCCTGCAGAATAGCACGTGAAATATGAAAAAATCTGCTCCGTTTCAGGAAAACTCATAATTCACAATAATAATCAAGATTTCTCCAATAACATATTTTTCTTTTCTTGTGAGAGTTTAGAATATTCTGATTTTATAAGTAACTTAGTATATTATTAAAAATAAACTCTTACTTGAAAAAGTTACATTAAGTATTCAAAGGATTATATCCAAGATTTTCTCACCAGCATAGCTCATTTAGTATAAGATGACAAGATAAATGTCTAAGAGATAAATGTGACAACAAGCTGTGTGTTTACCTTTGACTGTTCTCTCCCTGTCTCAGATGGAAGTTTTCCAAGAGGATTCGCTGCTAATGCAGCAGGAGGTCCAGACAGACACTTTGCTACTTACTGGACTGCAGAAGCAATTCAGACCACTTTTGCAGCTGAGCAGCAATCATGAGCATGCGGTCTCCATGGCTCAGGTTAAAACACGGCTACAATCTGACTTGTCAACTCTCCTTATACTGTCTTTACTTTTATCATATTTGTAGTCAGGATGATGCTGATGAATTTTATTTCAGTTTTACTTTTATTTTTTCGTAATGGCTATATTTAAACTTTGAGGAGCTTCTTTGACTTTCTGTCTTACAGTGCATCTGGAAACTATGCACAGCAGTCCACCTGTTCCACATTTTGTCATATTACAGCTATATTCCAAATAGGATTGAATTGATATTTTACCTTAAAATTCTACACACAATGCTGCCTAATGACAAAGTAAAAAAAGGTTGCTTGAAATTATTGCAAATTTATTAAAAGGGAAAATAAGAAATATAACACCTACATGAGTATTCAAAACCATAACATTTAAAATTGAGTTCAGGTACATCCTATTTTCATTGATCATGTTTCTACAACTGGCTTGATCTGTGGTCAATTCAGCTGATTGGACATGATTTGGAAATACACTGTCTATATAACACCCCATAGAGTTTTTTGGCCTTTAATTGGCTTTTTTGATAGGGAGAGTGAAAAATCAACAGGAAAGCAAAGGTGAGAGAGAGGGGAAGACATGCTGCAAAGGGCTGTGACTCAGACTCAATGCCCAATGCCATTCCTACAGTGAAGCATGGTGTTGGCTGTATCATGCTATAGAGATTTTTTTCAACAGCAGGAATTGGGAAACTATTCATCATTTAGGGAAAGATGAATGCAGCAATGTACAGAGACGGTTCTGTAAATATCCTTGAGTGGTACAGCCAGAGACCAGATCTCTAGAGAGATCTGTGCGCTGACACTCCCCATCCCTCCTCCCCACATGATAGAGCTTGAGATTTTCTGCAAAGAAGAAACTGCAGAAAAAAAGACTTGTTGCATCATACTCGAAAAGATTTGAGGCTGTAATTGCTTCAAAAAGTACTGCAACAAAGTATTGAGAAAATGTTGCATATACCTATGTACAATTGTTTTTTACTTTTACTAAATTTCAGAAATTTCAAGCAAACTTTTTTCACTTTGTCATTAAGGGTATTGTGTGTAGAATTTCAGGCTGAAAATGAATTTTATCCATTTTTAATGACGCTGTAACTAGGGATGGGTATCGTTTAGGTTTTATCCAATACCGGTGCAAAAAAAGCACCGATATAAAACACCGAAATGTGCGCTGCTTTTTGTTCTGGTTACTACCGTTTATGTCAGAACCGGTACCCATCCCTAGCTGTAACATGACAATATAGGGAAGTGAAGCACTGTAAATACTTTCCAGATTCACTTTAAAACAGCGGACACTGGAAGTTAAACCCAAAGAGGTTAAACCCAAAACAGGCCCCTTAAAGTTCAACTATACTGTAAACCCCCAAAAGTTACCAGAACCTACATTTTTTTTAAGTTGAAGCTTATCAGAACTTCAAGAGTTTGAATACATTTGACACGTACCTTTTGACTGCAATAAAATTAGCAAATTTTTAAAAAAAAATATGTTTATTAAGATTTTTGATATAAAGAAAAAAAAACAGACAACACAACAGCAAGGGCAAAAAAACAAAAGGCAAAAAATTACATCAACAAAGATAGTACTTCAACACTGGCAAGATACAAAAATAAAACACTAGGGTGGTAGACTGAATTATTGATCAAAGAAGACTTTGTTTTAATACATGATCTAAAAATGGCTGCCACACATTAAAAAACGTATTAAGTTTGTCCTCTAATGAATACCTAATTCTCTCCATATGCAGTAGAGCAATCAGTTCTGCCAGCCACGAGGTACAATATCAGACTTCCAGAGAGCCAAGATAATTTTCTTAGCAATTACCATTCCAAACAGAATTGTAGTTTGTGCAGCAGAGCTGAGGTGTAAAAGGGAAGAGGAGGATCCAAACAATGCAGTTATTGGGTGGCTCTAATGTGCAGTTGTACATATCAGAAAAACATTTAACCAATAGTTATGCATTTTGGGACAAGTCCAGAAAAAATGGGTAAGAGAGCCTTCTCCAAGTTTATAACAAACCTCATCTCCAAATAGCAAACCAAACTCTTCCTCCCATGCTGTCTTCAAAAAGTCAGATTTAAAAGTCAAATATTCTGAAAAAGCATTCACAAAACCAGAGACCAACTTTTTAGAAGCCGGGGAGCTCAGAAGGAGCTTAAAAATTGGCTCCTCCTCCAGAAGAAATGGAAAGTTGAGGATACTCTGACGAACATAGTTTCTTATCTGTAAATAATGGAAAAAATGTGATGTAGGGAGAGAGAACTTGTTCTGCAACTGGGTAAATGATGCAAATTGCCTATCAATATATAAATCTTTAAGAGTAAATATACATTTCTGTGTCCAGACCTCAAAAGAGGCATCTAAACATGAGGGTGGAAATGCATGATTACGATATATTGGAGTATGGATCGAAGTGTCTGGTAGTGCACAACCTTTTTTGATCTGACTAAAGATTTTAACGCAGTTTAAAACTATAAAATTATTGACCTTGGTTCGCGGATTAGAAGACGAAAGAAGAAGAGCATCACTCTCTACAACCACCCGGGGGCCGGGTATTAGCAGACATGACCTTTTTGTACTCTTCCTGCCAGTAAGCAAGAGTTCTAGCATTCACAGCCCAATAATAAGAAAACGTGGCAGACCAAGCCCCCCTTAAGTTTGGATTTACATAGATGAACTTTTGATATCCTGTGAGTTTTAAAGCCCCAAACAAATGGTAATACTACTGAGTCGGCAAATTTAAAAATAGATATAAGAATTTAAGGAGAGAAACCATTTTGATTACGTTAATGCAACCTACCATGGAAATAGGGAGAGCCCTCCATTTCCTTTTTCAGTTTTTCAACTTGTGCAGAATAATTCAGCTTAAAGATCAATTTATGATCCTTAGGCAAAGTAACACCCAAGTATTTCAATCTATCTGTAATTTTAAAAGGCAAAGTTTTCAAAAACTCAACTTCCAGGTTTGCAGTCAAAGCCACAAACTCACTGTTCTGCCAGTTAATTGTATAACCCGAGATTTCACCAAATGACCTCACCAGATCCAATAGTACAGGAACAGATCACTCAGGATTTGACAAGAACAAAACAACATCATCCGCATATAAAGAAATGTAGTGCTTGATATTCCCGAATCGGACAGGGTCAATGGAGGGCTCATTCCTAATGTCTACTGCAAGAGGTTCAATAGCAACTGAGAAGAGCAAAGGCCTCAAAGGGCAGCCTTGTCGTGTCCTGCGGTGTAAAGAAAAAGGCGCTGATCTATCTTGGTTAGTGAGAATGGAAGAAGTGGGATGTCTATATATCATATTAACCCATGATATAAACTGTTCGCCTAAACCGAACTTCTCCAGTACCCCAAGCATATAGGCCCACTCGACCTGGTCAAACGCCTTTTCAGCATCTAAGCTCAGTACTGCGATCTTGCAAGTCCCCCAATGCCTATGATACATAATGTTCATCAATCTCCGAACGTTAAAAAAGGAAAACCTCTGGGGCACAAACCCAGTTTGATCTGGATGTAAATTAGCACATTTAATATATAAATTAAAAAATATTCAGTTCCTGCTACTTAAAGTTATAACTTAAAAGGAATAGCACAATAGAGTCACTTTTTCAATTTAGGAAAACTCAATTTTCAAGCAGTCTTTTGAATTAAACAAAAGTCAAATATCTGGACATTTTCTTGGTCTCCGGCAATAACACAATGTGATGTTATTATTCAAGAAATTATTTAAGAAAATAAAATCATTTCCTCGGGGATTAAAAATGTATTCTGGAACACAAAGCAAAACAGAGCCGATAACAGAGAAAAACACAGTTCTGGGGGTCTTGTGGGAAGCAGCAGCGGTGGCAAAACAGGTTCGGAGGCCGACTGCGTGGGAAACAGCGGTGGTACAGGCAAAACTAAGGCCGCCATGATGGCGAAGAAAGTGCTGGTGTGGAAAGTGGCTGGTGTCGGTGCGACTTGGCGGCCATTGGGCTGGTTGCAGCCTGGCAGACGGCTGGTGTGCAGGGCCAGACGAGGCAGGACCACATGAGGCAGGACCAGACGGCGCACTGACCTCTGGTGGAGATGGGGGAGACTGTGCGTAGAAGCCGCAGGTGGTTGAGCTGATGATTCAGTAGTCAGCAGCATGGAAGCTAGGGGTGATGGAGCTGCAGGCGGTGGTGTGGCACCTGCAGATGGTTGTGCTGGTGATTGCGCTGGAGGTGACATGGCAGCCACTGGCAGTTGAGCAGGTGATGGCTGGGCGGACTATCCTAAGGCCCCGGCGGAGACGGATGGTGGCTTGGAAGCCGCAATCAGCTGGAGCAGCTCTCCTGAGCCTCCAGTGGAAACAGACATCAAACCAGCAGGTGTGGAAACCTCTGGCTGAGGCGAAGCTAGCTGGAGCTGCGCAGGGCACAAAGCCAGCTCAGGATGCTTCTCGGCCTGCAGAAATGTTAAGTCTTTTGCAGGCTGGATGAGCTCGCTTGAGCCCTCAGCTGACAGAGGAGGAGGCTGGGGCTGTTTGCCCAAGCTCTTAGCCGATGATGAAGGTGTCTGGGTCGGCTCACCCTAGCTCTCATCTGAGAAGGCTGGCAGAGCTCCCAGGTGGAAACAGCTGCAGGAGGTTGAGATGGCTCTGCTGAGCTCTCTGCTGATGGTGGATGTGGCTGAATAGACTGCATAGCCTGAAAGGGTCCAGAGTCTGCTGAGGTGAGAAGCTCAGCCTCTTGGGAGAGTTTCAGTCTCTGAAACAGCCACACACAGTTTGAGGATACATAAATCATTGTTAATGATGGAACAATGGACAGAGGAAAATACAGGGCTTAAATACACAAGGGAGTGTATTTAGAAATGAGGGACTCAGATACAGGAGGAGAGCATTCAGATACAGGAGGAGAGCAGGGAATAATCAAACATAATGAGACAAAGGGGAAGCTAAACTCAACATACTGAACACAGGACAAGGACTATCAAAATAAAATAGGAAGCATGAAACGGACACAGACTGACAGACTGAGACTCGGGAACAAAGGAAACATGAAACACAGAGACAAAAGTAACTAGATGTGGAACACAGGGAAGACATAGTGACAGAGTGCTAAGACTCAGAACTAAGCATACAACACACGTAGACAAAATAAAGAGAACAAGAATACAGAACTAAACCTTCAATAGATACATGACACCAGGAACACAGGGGAGGCACAGAAACAAAACAGAAACTAGGAACTATAAATATAAATATAATACAAGCAGAAAACAATAATTCAAATAATATAACTTAAAAAATTTCACAGACCCAGTACTATGACAACCAGCTTCCAGACCCCTGTACTCGGAATGATTACAGCGGTGTTCAGTCCTTGGGATAACTATAGTAGTGTAGGTGTAATGCATAGATCACTCCAAATATTATCAAGAAGTTCATCAGCATTTTTTTGGAGGCCTCCAGTCTCTTTGATGGCAGACTTTCACAGTTTGGACATGTGCAGAGGTGGGCTGGTAGATATATTTGACAAAGAATGTTAGATATTAATGAAAAATTAAAACAAAGTGGACCATTGCTAGAATTCAAAATCTCACTTTTGGTTTGAGGTTCATGCTAAATAATCTCTTTCCATTGTGGATTTTTTAAAATTCAGCCATAACTTTTGCTGACTTGCTGACCTGTTTTGGAAGCCCACTATTTGAATAGTCATTGGTTGAATAAGACAACTGTTAAGTTTGGTGTAGATGTAGGTTTTCCCAACAGTCACCTCAAGGTGCTTAAAATTGTAAGGTAAAGCTTACAATATTAAGCACCTTGAGGTGACTGTTGTGATTTAGCACTATATAACTAAAATTGAATTGAGTAGAACAATTCAAATTAGTAGAACATGTTAAGGATACTCTGTTTTAACTCTCAGTTCACCTACATTGGAAACAATAATAATAATAATAATAATTAGTCTTTCAGAAGAAAGAGAAGTAGAATTTTGGATGGCTACTATCTTCTTTTTTTTTTAATTCATGTTTTGGATGGACAGAAACATATACACATATACAACGGGAGTAATAATATTGTCAGTTCTCCGTCCGTTTCTTAACAGCAACAAACAAATAAGAGCTAACAATAGCTAAAGAAAACCAAAAGAAAAAAGAAAAAAGAGAAGAAAAAAAAGGAAAAAAAACCCAGGAGAAACAAAATAAGAAACCGCCTAATGGGAAAAACCAGCAAAAACAAGAACAAAAGGGGCAGAACACCCAGGTGCCTAGAAACTAAACTCGACCTTGACCAATTTCTTTCCTCTACTGGCTGTCAAAGAAAAAGAACAACAACAACAATGACAACGACATAAGGAAAACAAAATAAGAAAAAAAAAACAACGTATCACATTATCTAAGAGACATTGTCGATGTACAACAAAAAGGGACCCCAAACCTGATCAAAAATATCTTCTCTCCCCTTAACTCTGTACGTAACCTGTTCATATAATGCCATCTTGGACATTTGTTCAGACCATTCCCTGAAACAACAGGGGCTGGATGACTTCCAGTGCCTTATCCTGCAGCCTGTTATGAAAGCCAAACGCACCCATAGTCTCTGTCTTCTAGTGAGAATACTGCTGTCAGGTAACAGACCCAGGACACACAAAGCTGGAGACTTAGAAAGGTGAAGATTAAAAAGATCATTCACAAGGTTAATGATCCCGTCCCACAAATAATCATTTTTCCGGCATCCATACAACATGAACTAGGGTCCCGGCTTCCTCCTGACATTTCCAGCAGGTGTCAGTGTAAGCAAGCTTCAACCTGACTAGCTTACTGGGAGTCCAGTAATTTCTGTGAAGCAACTTGTATTGGATAAGCTGAGATTGTGCTTCACGTGAGCAAACATACCATGATGAAGCCAGCTTCTTCCAACTATCCCCTGAAATCTGAATTCCCAGATCCTTCTCCCAGCACTGCCTCAGCCCCTCCAAATTGGGAGAGTGCGCCTCTCTGAAGATCCCGTAGAATTTGGATGCTCTGATTCTATTGATACCAGGAGCTGCAAACACCTCCTGAATACTAGATGGAGGGTCTGGGTTATTGTTCAAAATGGCTTTAATACAGTGTCTAACTTGAAAAAACCTCCAAATTTCCCTTGGATCCAGATTAGATTCTTGTCTGATTTCCACAAATGATTTCATGCCAGTTTGCCCAAATAAATCCCCTACCTGGTTGATACCTGCCCTAAACCAAGCCTCCCACCTGAACGGTTTCTTACCAATTAATATTTTCTTATTATACCAGATAGAGGCTCTAGAGGTAGGATAGGGGCTAGTGTTGATAAATTGGTGAGCTCTAAACCAGGTCTCTTGTATGAAAGCCAATACTGGATCTTTAAACAGTACTGGTCTTCCCCTCTGAGTGAGGAAGGCCTCTAAAGATGAGGGAGTCACAAGACTTTCCTCAATCGCAACCCATGATGGCTTCTCCATAGGGGAGTTATTTATCTTAACTAACTGAGAGAGAGAGAATGCATAATGATACCAGACCATCTTGGATACTGCCCACCCGCCACTATCTTTTGCAGCATATAATTTGGACCGATTAAAGGATGGCTTTTTGCCTGCCCACACAAAACCCTCCACACATGTATTATAAAGCTTTAGCAGGTTATGCGAGACTGCTATAGGTAACATATGGAGAAAGTACTGGAGTTTAGGAGCAATAATCATCTTCACCAGGTGTTGCACATTTCCCTCGGGAACTACTGGTACTACTACTTTGCCTCCTTCTCCTTTACCTTTTACATCCCTACTCTTTCTTTTCATTCTCGTCCATATCCTCGTCTTCCTTTTCTTCTTGTTTCTACTTCTCCTTCTTCTGATTCTTCACCTCCTTCATCTTCCCAACATTCTTTCTTCTTTTTCTCTTACTCCTTCTATTTAATATTTTCTGCTTTTTTTCCCCTTTAGGGCTATTTCTTCCTTTTGTCTTCTTATCTGAGGGGCTGTAGCTCAGGAGGTACATCTACTATTTGGAAGTTTGGTGGTTCAATCCCTGGCTGCTCCTGTCTGCATGCCAAATATCCTTGAGCAAGGTACAAGATTTGGGGTTAACAGATTTCTTTCTGATGCATCGATCAGAGCAAAAATGTTAAACATAAAGTTCTTAAGCATAAGAAAAAAAAGCATGAATGAGGCATGTTGTATAAAGTGCTCGGGTAGAGTAAGAGATGGCTATATAAGAACCAGTCCATTTACCATTTTTCCTTCATTCGTTTCATTCATTCTATTCTTCTTATTTCTCCTTCAACTAGACATTATCAGTCTTGTCCTCCCTCCCCTTTTTTTCTTCATCGGCTTTTTCTTCTCAGAAAACACACACTCACACATTCACACATTCTCAGTGTGTGAATGTGTGTGTGTATGGGTGGATGACTGGTTGTGTAAAGCGCTATACAAATACAGGCCATTTACCATTCTCCTATTCCTGCTTCTTTCTCACTTTCAATGTATTTTTGATTTCTGTTATCTCACTTTTTTCTTCTTGCTCTTCTTTTTGTTGTTGTTGTTTTTGTTGACTGACTAGGCCACTTCATGTCCAGAATGTGCTTCTTCTTCAACGACTTCTTTGTTTCCTTGCTGGTATGTTTTGGGCCATCCAAACCCATCTTCAGTGTTGTGGCTGAGGGAAAGAGTTTCTCATCCAAGATTTTACAGTACATCCCCCCTGTCCAGCCTCACTCTCAATATAGTGAGGCCATTCTGTACCCTCAGTAGAAAACAGCCCCAAAGCATGTTTCCACCAGCATGCTTCCACCTTTCTCATGATCATCTTCATTCCATGCCCTTGGTCTGGGATGGAGCTCCAGATCAAGGGCAATTCAATTCAGTTTTATTTATATAGCACCAAACAACAACAATTTCCTCAAGGCACTTCATATAAGGCAAAAACCCTACAATAATACAGAGAAAACAGGGAAACCCCAACAATTATATGACCCCCTATCAACAAGCACTTTAGTGAGTGTGAAAAGGAAAAACTTCCTTTTAACCTCCAACAGAAACAGGCTCAGGGAGTTGCAATCACAGTCTAATAATAACTAAAGCTTGCATGCAGAGCAGTGTACAAATAAATAGTGAGTGGAAAAAGGTGAAAGGAAAAAGGAAACACTTATGCTCTACTGCAGTGTTATGGTATTATGAGATCTTTAAAATAAAATTGGGCCTGATTATTCAAAACCTTGTATGTATGGAGAAGGATTTTAAATTTGATTCTTGATTTAACATGGAACAAATGAAAAGACTTCCTTCTGCACCAACTCCATTGTCCCAGCTCGGACTGCCCATTGTTGCCCAAATAACAAATCGTGGGTGACTAAGTAAATGTAAATGAACTGATTCTTGTATGACGCTTTTCTACTGTCCTGGAGCACTCAAAGCGCTTTATACAACATACCACATTCACCTAGTGATGTTTCTTCTATGCTTTTCAGTGATTCCTACCTAACATTCACACACATTCATACTCCGATGGATGCATCAGAGAGCATCTTGGGGTTAGTATCTTGCCCAAGCACTCCTGAATGACAAGAAGAAGACCTTCAGTGTGGGTAGAATGGGCAATAGAGAGGAGGTGATGATGGTTCAAGTGTTACTGAAGGTAAGATCAGAGAGGCTAAGGACAATTACAGGAGAAAGCTGGAGTAGAAACTCCAGTAGAACAGCATGAGAGAGGTGTGGAGTAGCAGGAAGACAATCACTGGATTGAGGCCATCCAACAGCAGAGGAGCTGGGGCGGTGAGGACAGAGCTAATGAGTTGAATCTGTTTTTCAACAGACTCAACATTGCCATAAGTGCTCACCCTCCTACTGACTTACTTGTAGTCAGTGTGCAATCCACAGCCACAGCACTCTCTCTCCCTCCCCCTCCACATGGCACCATAGCTTCGGGTAAAAGTCCTGACACCCCTCCCCCACCTATCATTTTCACTCATGACCAGGTTCAAAGACAAATGAGAAGATTCCACTCAGGCAAGTTTGCTGGACACATAACTCATTTATTTGAACAGTTTCAGTCAGGTTTCAGAGCTCATCACAGCACAGAAACAGCTTTAATGAACTTTACAAATGGACTAATCTCTCTTCTTGTCCTGCTAGACCTCAGTGCAACATTCGATACTGTTGACCATAATATTTCATTAGACCATGCTGTAGGTGTTAAAGGCACTGCACTACAGTGGTTTAAAACATATCTATGTACTAGACTCCAATTTGTTCATGTAAAAGAAGAGTCCTCTTCACACGTTTCACAGGGTTCTGTGCTAGGACCAATTCTGTTTACGTTATGCATTCTTCCCTTTGGCAGTATCATTAAAAGACATAACATTAATTTTTACTGCAATGCTGATAATACCCAATTTTATCTACCCATAATGCCAGATAACAATGTTTTTTTCTGGAATGTTTTTTCTTTTTTGTTGATTATATTCTGTCTTTCTTAATTTTAACTACCATAAAATTTAGAGAATGTTTTATTTACATTTGATGTAAATAAACACACAAATTACCTCACTGTACCCATGTCTGTCTGTGTATAATCAGAGAACTCTTAGAAGGCAAGAGGATACCCTATCTTCTGTCCAGCTGGACCTCCAGCAGGTGTCTCGGGGGCTTCGTCCTCATCTGGAGGAGCTTGCACAGCTCAGGAAGTCTCTGGATGTTGCGATGCAGGAAGTGTCTGAAGTTGAGGCCCTTAGAGAGCATCTAGGTAACTGAACCTCAGACCTCTTTACCACAGTAAATGTAACAGCGTCTTCCCTGTATTAATAAATTGTTACTTGGTCAGATATGAAATATGCTGTCTTCATTTAGCATCAGAGACTGCAGCTAGACAATGTCAAGTAGTCTGGTACGATCCTCCAATAACATCTTTCACCATCCACCACTTGTCTCAACAAGGTTAAGAGAAGGTTCCAGTTCTCCACTTTCTTTACTTTCATGTTTTCAAGAACATGAAAAACGTTCTTAATCGTAAATTGAAACAATGAGTAATTTCTGCATTGATGCAATATAAAATGAAGAAAAATATCAGTTGTCCTCCTTCCAACATTCTGTGCCTCTGATTTTGAAATTTAAAACACCAGATTAGGACCCTTTATGGACTTTTATGGATGTAGTTTAGTCTGAGCTCATTTACTATAAACTTTCTGGATAAAGTCATTAACACATAAAAGAAATGAGGTAAGATCCTAAGGCTGCAACCAACAGTTATCTTCATAATCACAATCTGGAATCTGAAAAGGTTAATCCAGCCTTGGTGGTTATTACTCTGTTTTTCTGAACTAAATGAACAGTAAAATAATTCAACAATGATTGGGCGTGTCTAGACAGTAAAGAATAGTTCAGGATTTCGCTAAATGATCTTATTATGTTCTTCAACCAGGAACCTTGGAGGAGAACTTAAAGCGTCACTCAGGCCTCCTACATCTTCATGCTGCTCAACTTAATCTCAATAAAAAGCACCTGCAGGAGCTTGAAGCGACATCTTATGATGGGAAGTTGATCTGGAAAATTGAAGACTTTGGGAAGAGGAGTGGGGCAGAGGCCAATGGTCAGCTGTCATGCCTGACAAGTGTGCCATTCTATACTGGACGCTGTGGATACAAGATGGCCATTAAAGCCTATCTGAATGGGGATGGGGAGGGAAGAGGTACTCACCTGTCACTTTATGTAGTCCTCATGCCTGGAGACTTTGACACTCTTCTGCCATGGCCTTTCAGACAGACTGTGTCTCTCTCTGTTCTGGACCAAAGTGGTGCCTCTAACCATCGGAGTCTCAGCTTCAGACCTGACCCTACCACCAAATGCTTCCAACAACCCACTCCTGAATCCCAGACCAATGTTGCTGTTGGATTTCCTTGCTTTATTTCCCACAATATGCTGCAAACTCCCCAAAATGCTCTGTACGTTAAAGACAACACGCTATTTGTGAAGGCTAAGGTGGATATGACAGGTTTTGAGCAGCTGTAAAATTTCTTCATTATCTGATGATAAGCTTAAATGACAATATTAACACAGATATACCATAGGGATGGGGTCATGTGGCCCAGCCTTAAGATGGCAGCATAGCGGGATTGCTACTAAGACAGCGTACAAACTGTGCGCTGTTAGTGTAGTTTGGAATATACAGCATTGAAATGTCTAAAGCTTCATCTGTCAAACAGTGTGAAATCTTTCCCGAAGATGCAAGACAGGCACTAAGACAACCGCACCAAATCCAGCGCACAACACAGATGCTGACATGACTAGCATAGCTTAAGTATTGGATGAGTTCAAATCAAATCTGAGACATATTGAACCAGGCGGCTCATATCGAGGAGGCTGAGGCTTGCATTGTTGCGGTAGAAAGCACACTTGAAAAAACAGAAACATCACTGAACTCTGCTATCAAAAGAATCCTACTTCTTGAAGCCAAAACAGATGACTTGGAAAACCGGGTAAAATGAAAGAACTTGTGCATCTTTGGCATAAGAGAGGAAGCAGAGGGGAAACAACCACTCTTCGACTTTATTAACAACATGCTACCTAAATGCTGGGGCTAGCGCCTGACAAGTCATTCACACTGGAACGAATACATCGCACGCTAGCCCCCGGGAAACAGAACAGAGCGGTGCTGGTTGGTTTCTTAAAATTCCAAGAGAAAGAACTGGTATATCGGGAAGCAAGAAAACAACAAATTACACAAGATCACATTTGCATAGGATCTGTCTGCGGAAATGGTTAGGATCCTATGGGGATTTTTACCAGGTTGTCAAGCTGCTTATTGATAATAATGCCTTCCATGGATTCCAGCACAACCCCTATAGGCCCAGAATCCTGTACGATGGAAATATCCACCTTTTCTCAACACCTCAAGAAGCTGAAAAATTCTATAAGAATCTGCCAAAGGACACATGAGAAGATGCCCATGATCAGTAAGTCGTAAAGGACAAGTTACTTAAACAACAGGTTAACCTTTAAGACATTTAATGAGACAGCTCCTGCTCCTACATAACTGATTAGCAACAGAGTCATTGACAAGAGACAGATAAAATCTTGAGTTTGAATTAATACAACATAACTGGGCATTTTAAAGCACATATTTGTTCTAAGTTTAATTTGAATTGTTTTAGGATCTATACTAACAGCTGAGCCTTAATTAAGTCATTCTTTTTTGCTATCAAGGGTAAACTTTATTTTATTATGGAACAAATTAGTACCTTTATATGATTAGTAGACACTGTCTGATTTATGGGGCTTTAGTGAGGTTGCGTTGACTAGTTACTCCTCAGTGATGTGGATTAACACCCTCCAAATATTTTGCTCAAGGGAAGGGGGAGGCATTTCTGATAAGTAAATGCAAATGTTCAATCAGGGATTGTTTACAAGTTCTGTATCTGGTGTGTGTGAGTATGTGAATGTATGTGCAAACCTGCATCTCCTTTTTCCGTACTTTGCCTATCTTAAGTACACAATCTGATACTATTTTATGAAGAGGACAACTAAACAAAACATTTTGAACGTTAACATTAACGTTAACCAACTCCCTTTCCCCAAAACATTCCAGGTCGGAATGTTTTGGGGAAAGGGAGTTGGTTAAAATGAAACAAATATTGAACTGACTAAAAAATTTAAATTATAGAATTATTTTCCTACAATTATTTCCCTGCTTGCGTCTTTGCATAAAAAAGATGCAAGCAGAAAAAGCCATTACTAGCATAAAGTCCAAATCAGGTATTATAACAACAGATCCTTTAGAAAATAAGCGAAAATTTCAGAGTTTTATAAATCTTTATACAAATCAGAATATATGGGAAACAGAGAAACACAAGATGCATTTCTTGAGCAATTAAAATTCCAAACCCTCTCAGAAGAGGATAAAACAATCCTTGATAGTCTTTTAACAATAAAAGACCTCACAGAAGCCATAGACGATCTGGATAGTGGTAAAACGCCTGGACTTCTAATAGAATTCTATAAAACATTTAAAAATAAATTAATATTGCTACTTCTAAACATGTATCAGAAGTCATATAAATCCGGAATACTCCCAGACTCACTGAGATTAGCTACAATAACCCTTTTATTGAAACCAAATAAGACTCTGATTGCTCCTCTTACAGGGGAATCAGTCTTATGGGTTGTGATACAAAGATTTTGTGTAAAGCGTTTTCTAGGAGATTGGATAAATATGTGCTTAATTTGATAATAGACGATCAATAAGGTTTTGTTAAAACGAGACAAGGCTATCATAATAGAAGACGTGTCCTCAATGTACTGTATGAGAAAAACAATAATGACACACCACTGTTATCACTAGATGTATGCAAAGCCTTTGATAGTTCTGACATAAACGGTAGTAACCAGACCGAAAAGCAGCGCACATTTTGGTGCTTTATTTCGGTGCTTTTTTTTTTTTCTGAGCTGTGATACACTTTAGATTCTAGCCAATCATTTTACGTTTCCGAGGATAGTAGGCGGGTCCAGGTACGTACGTTCTTTTAGAGCAGAGCTACAGATTAAAAATGCCCAAGGCGAAGTGGTCAAAAGTCTGGCTGTACTTCACAGCAAAATATGCAAACTCAGCAGCCTGCAACAAGTGCTTTAAGGTGATACTGTGATACTGTCAAAGGAGGTAACACCTCAAATCCGATGAAACACCTGGCGACGCATAGCGTTTTTTTTAAAAGCCGAGAAATGCGCCGTATTTGATAGCTTGCTGCGAGACCTCACATCGAGCACATCTACTGCGGGTGGGTTGCCTGTTATCGGACCCGGAGTTAGCAACATCCCCCAAAAACCCGAAGAGGAGAGTCCTGGCCCCTAGCCCTGCCAGTGTAGCAGAAATGATGACGGATGATGATGGCAGCAGCAGCCGTTCTTCTCTGCGTGAGTAGCTTAATGTTGTTCATGTGTAATTTACGTTGAGTAGGCTAACCACGTTATTACATTAATGCATGTAAGGTGAACTAGCAAACATCATCATAGCTACATCTTATCTTATATCTACTTCTTGTTTGATGGCAGATACTCCCTTCACCCTGGCCAAAAAGGCTAAAATGACCAAAGAAAAAGTGGAAAACAGTTAAACATGAGAGGTTTTTGGACAAAGTTTGTGTTTTTTCCATTGTTTAAGCACTGCTTCCAGCCAAGAATGATACCATATATGCCCCATAGCTGCAGAAAAGGCTAACATTGTTATCTTTTTACAAAAAAACAGCTGAACATGAGAGGTTTTTGGACCAATTTTGTGTTCTCCATTCTTTAAGCACCGGTTTGAGCACCGTTTAAGCACCGGCACCGTTTCAAAAGTACCGGTTTGGCACCGGTATCGGATAAAACCTAAACGATACCCATCCCTACCATTAATGGTTTAAAAAGAGGGGCGATTACTTTTTTACACAGGACCTGGCAGGTTTGGAAGACTTTTCTCCCTTAATCAGTGAAATGCTCATTTAAAAACTGCATTTTGTATTTACTTTTTTTTATTTACATTTTTTTGATGATCTGAAACATTTAGGTGTGACAAAACACTAGGAAATCAGGAAGGGAGAAAACACTCTTTCACACCATTGTAGGTGTCCCAAGCTTTACAGCATCATCATTCAAAAAGCCTTGAGGCTGCCAAAGGAAACAGACATAGCACTGCAAATAAATTCCTGGATGAACAATTCCCAATTTTAATGACTTAATCTCAATTCACTCTATTACTTAAAATGTAACATTTTGATAATTTTCAATTTATGCAAGTTCTAAGAAATTATCTTTTTTTTTTATATATTCTTATTGAAATTTTCTTTTATACAATGCAAACAAATATTTGAACACCCTCACATTCACACACCCATCCACACTTCAAACCCTTCTTCTTTTCCTTCTTTCTCATGAACAGCCTCCACCTCCACTCCCTATCATATCCTTGTATGGCTTCCACATATTCATAAAGTCCAATTGTATGCCCTTGGCAATATATGTAAGCCTTTCCAGGCCTAGAGAGTCTGCAATTTCCTTCTTCCAGAGTCCCATGGAGGGAGCATCCATACTCCTCCAACATAGTGCAATGGCTCCTCTGGCTTTAAGTAGTCCATAGTCCAGTAATTTAGTCTGTTTTGCCAGTTGCTTAAATTCCCTTGGATATTCCAAGTACACAGAGTTTACCTTTTAAAGGGATTTTTACCTTAAACATTTCAGACAGACATTTGATTGCATCTTTCCAAAATTCCTGGATTTTAGGAAATTCACATGGAGAAGAGTTCCCTTTTCAACTTAACATTTAGTAGAGATGTCTGAAATGTGATTGGACATATGATGGAGCTTGATGGGTGTTTTATAGGTTCTCATGACCCATTTATATCGGAGAAGTGTAAAGCGCATGTTTATTGTTTGTTTTTGTGCTTTTAAGCAAGACTGGTTCCAATCATTTTCATCTATGTCCTCTTGGATATCCCTTCTCCATGCATCTAACATGGCTGAGTCTTTGGCTGAGGAAAGCATCAATAAGTTATAATACATAGAAAGAAAGCCTTCCCTTTTGTATTCTCAATGCATACCTCCTGTATTTTTTGTAATGGTGGAAGGTCAGGAATCTGTTGCATTTTTGATGACAATTTTTCAATTGTACCCACATAGCAAAGTTGGTATGGCCCGGATCTGACCCACACAATCTGCTTACACAGGGCCCACATGACAGCCCTTTGGTGGCCCAAATCAGGTTTGCCAGATGTGGCCCACACATGGGCCAGCACAACGCCAGTTGTAGACACACTGCTGGCCCTGTGCTGGCCCAGAACAGTTTCAGCTCTGGCCCCAGATGTCAGCCTAATGTGTACCTCAATCAAGCCATGTAATAACAACATGTGCCGGAACATAATAGTGCAAAAGTAACATGACAAAACTCTGTTCGCACAGTAAATGGACTGATTGTTATATACTCTCGTTTGGCTCTCAGCGAAGGCGGTCGCACTTTTTCTCCTCTCCTCCTTACCGTTATCTTCCCTGCTTAGCCTCTTGTGTCCTTGTCTTGTCTCGTGTGCATTACTTTCCCTCGAACAGTCTCTCACTGTTGTTCTCTAAAACCTAAAAGAGAATTATGGATTTGATCAACTGGTCTCTGAATGCTATTGACACCCTTTTCTCAACGAGAAGTCTGGGCTCGGGAGAGCCCGAGTGCCCTGGAGGGACTTTCCCTGCCGGATACACGATGGACGGGTGGCAGAACTGGAGGGTCATGTGCCTGGCGGGACTGTCGATCGAGGACGCTGAAGATATCTACCTATTCGGAACCATGATAACAGGGTTATATAAGAGAGCGGAACCAGCTGTTCAAACCCCCCCAAGGCTGACCGCTGGAATTGAAGCGATGGGATGAGGCGCGACCTCTCACAACGAACGCAGCATGGTTAACACCTTGGAGACGCTTACGGCTGCCGTGAAGACTCAAAATAACAACATTGAGCGTATGATGGGATACATCAGAGAGAGGCCTGCTCAAAATGACACCCTTGAGCGAAAGTTGGATCACATCACAGAACGGCTCACTGCAGTTGTGGGGTCTCAGAATCAAAAGAATGACAACACCACGGAACAGAAGTTTGATACCATCATGGGGAGGCTCACGGCTCTCCAACGGGAGATCGAGAGACCAGTGTCAGAGTGTTAAAGAGTAGCTTGAAATTTGGAGCTGCTCGCATAAAGGAGAAATCAACAATATTCAACATATGGGCACCACGGCGCCAGCTGCTCAGGCCCAAGGCTGGAGCCGATCAACAACTCCCTGATAACGACTGTGTGATGACTATTCTTCCCATCCCATGCAAGGCCACCTGGATTGGCTAGCAGACTGTTTACTTAGCCTGATAGGGCGAAGGACACTGTCTCAGCTGAACTATGGACACGCACACACATACACTTACACTGATAAGCACTCACACATCCCCCGTCCCCTTCCAACGCCTTCGATGCTTGTTGCCTCCTGGGAACACGAGGCGGGTCTGGGCCCGCGCTGGAGAGTCGGCGCAGTGGCAGGATGACTGCTGTGTTGCCTGGGTGAACTCCTTATCCCCCTACCCAACCCTGTTGCTTGTCACGTGCTCTATAATGTTGTACTGTGGACATTTATGTGCTTTTCTGTGCAGAGGAGTTTTTTTTGTTTCCTGTTCTCATGCTGTCCTCCTGTAGCCCAGCATGAGTAGAGGTCTCTTTTTTTCCTCTTGTACCTTTCCCGCTGTAGTGTACATTTCAGTGTTTTTTTCTGTAATGCAACCGTTCTCTGACTTGTATCCCCATGTGATGTCTGTGTTGTATGTGTAAGGTCGGGGGGCGGGTTCATTCCACTGCAGGGCAACCTGCCACTGCATGTGGCGAATAAACTTTGAACTTGAACTTGAACTTGATTGTTATATAGTGCTTTTCGAGTCGCCCAGATTACTCAAAGTGCTCTATACAACATGCCACATTCACCCAATCACACACTTTCTCTAAACTGAGTGCTTCCTCACATCTGGTTGACATACACCCTGCCGTGACACCAGTCAGTCAGAAGTGCCAGCTTGATGTCGGATCCGGGCCACACCTGTTTTCTATGGGCCTGGGCCACATAAACCAAACCACAATCAAGCCAGATATGGCATGTCATTACATAGACAGGCCTGGCCCATATCTGGATGACATACGTCTTATCATGCCGGAAGTCAGCCAGCAGTGCCGGCTTGATACCAGATCCGAGCCAGACCTGTCTGCTATGTGTGTAAGTATTTAAGGAAGTGCTTTGGGGGTATTAAATATTTTTTACATAACTTACCAAAAGTGAGCAACATGCTGTCTGCATATAGATCTTTAACTTTTTGAATCCCTTCAATTTTCCACATTTTAAATCCTCCATCATTTTTACCAGGAGTAAACTTTGCATTACCCCAAATAGGAGTGAATTGCGAAAGCGTTGGAGGATCGCCCACATTTTTATGTGTTGCATGCCAAATTATAATTGTATTTTTCAAAAATGGGTTTGTTGTATTCTTTTTTAATGTCTCGGTGTCTGAAGAATATAGAAAAGTGTTTAAGGGAAGATCTGGAACAAATTCTTGCTCAATGTCGACCCAGGCTGGAGGTGTTGTTGGGCAAAAATAATGGGTGGCTGATGTTAGTTTGGCAGTTATCGTCTGAGGCGGGGGACTTGGAGACTTCTTTCATAGGGCAGGTAAAGTAGCTTTAGGTGGAGCCTTGCCTTCCTATTACTCCAAATAAATTGGTTAAATAGTTTGTTTAAACTGTCAGAAAATGATTTGGAAGTGTTTGGAAATAATATAAACATTTTGGTTAGATTTAACCATCAGTTTAGCGTTTCTGTGACTTCTTCTACAAGGGGGTCATAATTAATTGAGGTCATGTCCTTGAGGTTTGGGGTGATCCTGATGCCTGAAGTATTTAAAGCCTACCATAGTTGTTTTAAACAGGTTGGCCACAGCAGGCCTTCTTCTTTCTTCCTCATTAAGAAACATTAATTTTGATTTAGAGATTAGGGATGCTATCTTTCAAATTAGTCATAAGAATATTATATCATCTGCAAATAAATAAATTAGGTCTCTTCCTCCAATTCTAATACCTGTTCTAATAGCTGTGTATTTGCTCTCACAGCTTTTTGGACAAATTGTGGTTGCACAGAAGTCCAACAACAAAACACCAGGTTCAATCAGGTTCAGATCTGCGAGGCCGTTCCTCCCAGTCACTCCTCACTGTTGTTGAAGTCTCCCAGTATGACAACAGAGTCCCCAGGTGGAGCATCCTCAAGCACCCTGCCCAGGGACTCCAAGAAGGCTGGGTACTCTGAACCGCCATTCGGCACATAAGTGCAGAGGACAGTCAAGCCCCATATCCCGACCTGAAGGTGCAGGGAACAAAACCTCAAAATACCAATTTTACTCCAAGAGCACATCGACAACGTGTGATGGTCTGGAGCTGTTCTAATGCCTCATGACCTGGAAGACTTCCTCTGGTAAATTCAAGCCTGGATTCTGCTGACTACCAAAACATCCTGAAGGAGATTTTCCAGCCATCTATTCGTGATCTTAAGCTGAAGCTCACTTTCTGCATCAGGACAAGATGCTGTGGCATGGCCACAGCTTCTCAGCAGTTCATGTTCAAAAACCCTCCAAGGTGGTTGAATTACAGCAAATCTACAAAGATGTACCAAAATTTCTCCACAGCTGTAAAAGACCCAGTGCCAGTTATTGCACATGATTGCAGCTGTTGCTGCTAAGGGTGGTCCAAAAAGTTATTAGATTTAGGGACAATCACTTTTTCACACAGGGCCATATAATTTTGGATTTTTTTCCCCTTAATAATAAATACCTTCATTTAGAAACGGCATTTTGTGTTTACTTGTGTTATCTTTGTGTAATATTTACATTTTTATAATTATCAGAAACATTTAAGTGTGACAAACATACAGAAAAACAGGAAGGTGGCAAACATTTTTTCACACCACTGTATTTTTGGATGGGGATTGTCGCTGCATAGCCACTTTCAGATTTAGAAAAATTAAATCAGGTTGTTTGTTTTGTTTTGTCAGGTTGTTTTGCAGGATGTTTAACAATATGAAAAACATAAATCATAATGACAACAGAAAACAATCAAAATCATACATAACCTGAAACTTTTGGCATGATAACACACACAAGTTGACACACACAGGTTTAAATGACTACTAAAGGTAGCTATCCTCCCCTGTGATCTGTTTGCTTGTAATAAGTGTATGTCTATAAAACGTTAGTGAGTTTCTGGGCTTGGGGGCATGGTGAAAGCAAAATAATTATTAAAGGATCTCCAGGAAAAGATAGATGAACTTTACAAAACAGGAAAAGGATATAAAAAGATATCCAGGAATTTGAGACTGCCAATCAGCAGTATCTAAAATCTGATTAAGAAGTGCATGTATCTAGCGTAGTGGGCATAATAACAGCAGAAAGCGCACACATACTTGCTCATATAAGTTACTATGGACACACATAGTAGGCAACAACAAGAATCACTCTCATTTACATATTGCACCCTTGTGGAACCTCTCGCTACACTTTTTTTTTCCCTGAGTGGTGTATGTCTTTTATTCTCATTCATTTAAGCATCACACACAGTGAGCAACATTAGCTACACATTAGCTATGGGCACACTAAGGTTTGTCACATGGAATCTGTTGGAGCCAGAGGTTAAGGATAAGAGGTTAAATATATTTAAAAAAAAAAAAAAAAAAAAACTACAGGCAGACCTGTCACAGCTACAGATGAATTTAAAACACTCGTGTTTCCTAATGTGTTCTCAGCCTGCTATATCTTTAGGGGAATAGTAATTTTAATACATAAAAGTGTTAATTTCACAGTACTCAACAGAGTTATAGATCCAGAGAGAAAATTTCTAATCATGAAATTATCTATACAAAGATATGTATTGTAAGTGTATAGGGCCCAAATGTTGACGATATCTTGGTCTTCCACGCATTTTTTTTTACTGTAGACTCTGAATATCTAGGTTGCTCTCTTGTTCTTGAGGGAGACCTCAACTTTAGACTAAATTAAGAAATGGACAATCTTAATGCAATAATCCAGGTACAATGGCTTGCAAAAGTATTCGGCCCCCTTAAACTTTTCCACATTTTGTCACATTACAGCCACAAACATGAATCAATTTTATTGGAATTCCACGTGAAAGACCAACACAAAGTGGTGCACACGTGAGAAGTGGAACGAAAATCATACATGATTCCAAACATTTTTTACAAATAAATAACTGCAAAGTGGGGTGTGCGTAATTATTCAGACCCCTTTGGTCTGAGTGCAGTCAGTTGCCCATAGTCATTGCCTGATGAGTGCTAATGACTAAATAGAGTGCACCTGTGTGTAATCTAATGTCAGTACAAATACAGCTGCTCTGTGACAGCCTCAGAGGTTGTCTAAGAGAATATTGGGAGCAACAGCACCATGAAGTCCAAAGAACACACCAGACAGGTCAGGGATAAAGTTATTGAGAAATTTAAAGCAGGCTTAGGCTACAAAAAGATTTCTCAAGCACTGTTCAAGCGATCATTCAGAAATGGAAGGAGTATGGCACAACTGTAAACCTACCAAGACAAGGCCGTCCACCTAAACTCACAGGCCGAACAAGGAGAGCACTGATCAGAAATGCAGCCAAGAGGCCCATGGTGACTCTGGACGAGCTGCAGAGATCTACAGCTCAGGTGGGGGAATCTGTCCATAGGACAACTATTAGTCGTGCACTGCACAAAGTTGGCCTTTATGGAAGAGTGGCAAGAAGAAAGCCATTGTTAACAGAAAACCATAAGAAGTCCCGTTTGCAGTTTGCCACAAGCACAAGACACAGCAAACATGTGGAAGAAGGTGCTCTGGTCAGATGAGACCAAAATGGAACTTTTTGGCCAAAATGCAAAACGCTATGTGTGGCGGAAAACTAACACTGCACATCACTCTGAACACACCATCCCCACTGTCAAATATGGTGGTGGCAGCATCATGCTCTGGGGGTGCTTCTCTTCAGCAGGGACAGGGAAGCTGGTCAGAGTTGATGGGAAGATGCATGGAGCCAAATACAGGGCAATCTTGGAAGTCTGCAAAAGACTTGAGACTGGGGCAGAGGTTCACCTTCCAGTAGGACAACGACCCTAAACATAAAGCCAGGGCAACAATGGAATGGTTTAAAACAAAACATATCCATGTGTTAGAATGGCCCAGTCAAAGTCCAGATCTAAATCCAATCGAGAATCTGTGGCAAGATCTGAAAACTGCTGTTCACAAACCGTTGTCCATCTAATCTGACTGAGCTGGAGCTGTTTTGCAAAGAAGAATGGGCAAAGATTTCAGTCTCTAGATGTGCAAAGCTGGTACATACCCTAAAAGACTGGCAGCTGTAATTGCAGCAAAAGGTGGTTCTACAAAGTATTGACTCAGGGGGCTGAATAATTACACACACCCCACTTTTCAGTTATTTATTTGTAAAAAATGTTTGGAATCATGTATGATTTTCGTTCCACTTCTCACGTGTTCACCACTTTGTTGGTCTTTCACGCGGAATTCCAATAAAATTGATTCATATTTGTGGTTGTAATGTGACAAAATGTGGAAAAGTTTAAGGGGGCCGAATACTTTTGCAAGCCATTGTACCTGGATTATTGCATTAAGATTGTCCATTTCTTAATTTAGTCTAAAGTTGAGGTCTCCCTCAAGAACAAGAGAGCAACCTAGATATTCAGAGTCTACAGCCGAATACTTTTGCAAGCCACTGTAAGTAAATCCCAAAAGGTTGATTCTGTTCATCTGGACGTAGCGTTTTCAGTGGGAGAAACGTTTTGTCACTCATCCAAGGGACTTCTTCAGTCTCGAAGAAACTATAGAAAATGTTGAAATGGGGTGAGACTAAACAGTTCCTGTTCAAGCAAACGCACAGGACCTCCATTACCAAAAAAGTCAGTTGTTAGCCAAAAACAAGAATGTGTTTTCAGCAAGAGAAAGTGATTATGGCTATATGACAGCACTGAAAAACAATCCCATTATCAGGCCAGTGTTGTTCAAGACCCCCGTGATGAGGAAGAGCTCAGGCATTGTGTATTGCCTTTTTACCCCCTTTAATTGGCCAAGACAGTGTCGGGCACCAAGTGCCCAACATTCCAGATTACCAGTCTAGTTTCAGTGCCATCCACATTATTTGTTACTTTCTAATTATATCACATTGCATTACCTTATTTACTTGCCCCATGTAGAAAGTAGTTAGCTTTTTTGTAAATTGTTTTTCATAATCAGAGTCAGAATACTTTATTATTCCCTATGGAAATTATGTAGGTGAAGTTGCAGAAACTAACCTACTGAGCCACTGACTAACCGATTGCATTACGTTGTGTCATGCCTTTGTCAGTTAACCTTCCAGTGTCGGTAGACACATAGGTGTGTCCAGATCATATGGCCAATTTAAGAAGACATGGCTGCAAGACTCAGCCTAGCTGCATCCCTTTAGGATTTAAAAGCTGGTGTAATGTGCAAAATATGCACTTTTGGTATAAGTTGAAACAGTGCAGTTATATGGATTTTATAGTCTATGCTGAGGACACATCTTACTGTAAACAACGCAGAAGCTTTTTAGATGTTTTATGATGTAGTAATGATGCTTTTACACTATCGATATAATACATACAAAAGTAAGAATGTTCTGAAATAATAAAATGGTAAATGGCCTGTATTTGTATAGTGCTTTACTTAGTCCCTAAGGACCCCAAAGCACTTTACACTACATTCAGTCATTCACCCATTCACATACACATTCACATTTTTTTTATTTTAGATCATCTTAATTAATATTTAAGAGTACCGATTTTAGTTCCAGGTGGCTGTATCTCAGGAGGTAGCACAGGTCATCTACTAATCGGAAGGTTAGCTGCTCCAATCTGCATGCCAAATATCCTGGGTCAAGATATTAACTCCAAGTTGATGCATCTCTGATGCAGTAGTAGTAGTAGAATAATGATTAATCCTAATTAAAAAAAATTTAAAAAGTGAGAAAATAAATTGTATTAGATGGAGGAGTTGTACAAGGAATGATTTACTGAACGACACAGGAAATCATTCCTGCCTGTGGCCATCTCCCTGTACAATTCCTCCATCTAACACACTCTAAGCACTGCAATAGTTACACCCTTTTTGCACACGCTCTACAGTAAAATAGCAATTGACAAAGTTCACAGGTTAGAGTGTAATGTCAATCATATATATTCCACCCCTGTAATATTCTTACCTCTGTAATATTCTTGATATGTATAATTGAGTGATTTGTGTATATTAGCACTATTTCTTAAATCTGTAAACTCGGTAACATATTGTATTATTTAAATAGTTTTGTCTGTTACTGTTACTGTCTTGAAGCAACTGTAGCCCACATAATTTCCTTAAGGATTAATAAAGTATTCTGATACTGATTCTGAAATGAGTAAAATACTTTACTAACTCATATTTTATTACTTAATTTGTTATTAAAATACAAAATCCTTTATTTTTATACATTTGACTTTTCTGGTCCTTCATTCATGTCACATTTTTGTTTTTTCATGAGAATTTCCTGCAAACCTTTTTTAATTTTCTTGTTCGGAGGAGCAGTGTGTAGAATTTTGAGGTCAAAAATGTTTGCAATCCAGATGGATTACGGTTTTAATATTGCAAAATGTGGAACAAGTGAATACTTTGTGTATGTACTGTAAGTGGTGGAGTTGAAGAACTATGTATTACACATCCTTTACTTTAATTTAACCTTTGCAAAATAAAACTGTCAGGCTACTAGTGTCTTTCTCCCTCTGTGACTTTACCTACCCTCTATATTGGTACACTAGTGTTTGACACCTGGTGTTCAATGTTAATATTTATCAGGCGGAAGTGAAGTCCCACCAGGGTCGTGAAATGTGTTGCAGGTAAGACAGGGGAGAGAAATCTGATGCTTAAATCTGATGCACTTTAGCTAGTTAGGAAACTGTGTTTTTAATTTCAGAAAAGACATTTACATAGCACCACTAGATCATCACTGTCAAGACTTGATTTCACAGAAAGCTGCTATTGAGCACATTTTTTAAGTAAATTTAAAAAAAAAAGAATCAAGCCATATGAACAGTGACAAGACTGTTCAAAGCCATATGCACTGTAAGAATAGAATAGAAGTTAAAAAACAAAAAAACCCATGATGTCATACATTCTGAACTGAGGGATTAGAGCATGACCTCCCAAACACACATTCAGAGCAGTTCAAACATAGCAGCAGTGGTGTGTTGTGTGTGGTTATAAAAAGGGTGACATTGTGCGGACTGTAACTGGACTCCTGCAGGTTGCAGGATGAGATGCTCACCACAAACACAACTATTCTTAGATATTTTGTTGGTGTTGTACAGACAGCCATCTGTTTTTCCATCAAGACGACAATATGTGGAAGGTCAAACGTGAGTGTCCCATCATTTTCACTGCATGGTTCTTTTTTTCCCATTCACTGTAATAAAGATTTTTTTTTGCCATACACTGCATGACTAACATCTTTTATGTTACTTAAACTGAGAAGATGATCTAACTGATAATGTAACCAGTGGTATTAACAGGTTAAAATCAGAATAACATCAAAAGCTAATATGTTTACTATCAAGTATAGTTACAAGCCTGATACAAACATTAATCAGTATGTAGAGTATATTGATTTAGTAGTAAAGAATGCTAGCATTTTAAGTAGAAAATCAAACAACAAGTTTTCACCACTAGATTATTGGTTAACTGAAGTCCTTTCTGATCTTGTTTCTGGACCAATATTTCCATACTTATATGAAGATTTTTAAGACTGACTGTGTTTCTGTCTTCGGTACTGTTAATCTGTTTGATTAAAATTTTGATCTCTTACCTTTTTGACTTCTGCTCAGCTCCAGTTACATTTCCTAAGGAGGTGAAATACCGGCCAATTTTAGAGGTAATTATATCAATGTAAGAATAAGAATAAGCAGTGTGATACAGTGTAATTCAATAAAAAGAAATTGTGTCATCTCCAGCTGAAGTCAAACATAGCAACAGAATATATCAGAAGGTAATTATGGATTAGATATTCTTGATCACTGATCATTTTGCAGACGTGAACTAACAACAGACACTCAGCAGCCTCACTGTTTTTACAAAGTGGGACAGTTCTTAGCAGTTTTCCTGACTGATTTTAAATGCTGTCAAAATCTACTCTCATAACATGAATGCAGTGTAAGATCATAGCAAAAGGTTTATTTATTTATTTTTTCGTAACTTTTGGTAGCTAAAGAAAAAAGGATGAAAATTTTCATTTAAAAAAAGTAACAGAAAGATGATAACATTACATTTGTCATTCAGCATTGTGGCTGTGCTATTCTGTCAACCCTATAATGCACTTAAACACATATTTGATACATGAGTTTCTGAGACCTCTATATCATCGACATGATCAATACTTGCCATAATTTCAAAATGTTATGGGTAAAATTCTTTTTTTTTCCTAAAATTAACATTGTTGTTAACAAAAAGTTGCCAAAAACGCCCAATGTATCAAATGCAATACAAAAAATATACAATAAATATATTATAAAAATATAACATATACAACATGATGTAGCCAGAAAATGTTTGTGGATTTTGTTATAAGGGTTAATAAACATCTCATTTTTTAATTCATATATTAGGAGACCTGGATGTAAAATGTGATGTATTGTTCTGTGAACAGCAGTGACCTCTGGGTTATTAATATAATAGTTGGTCACTTTACTCTCTCTTCTGTGTTTGTCCTTTCTGTTAAGAATTTGATTCCCCCTGACCCCATGGCCCGATTTCACCTGAAGAGAGGTTTCCCTCAGGAGGAGTTTCCTGACTTGTGCAGGAACTTTACCTGGATGGGTCGAATCCTCACACTGGATCTGTACCGCCGACAGTTTAACCGCTGCACCCAGAGTGGAGTAATCTTTGATGACGTCATTCGTCCAGGCCTGGAGGAACCAGGTGATGTATTTTTTTTTTTTTTTTTTTTTTTTTTTTTAGTTATTTTGTATGTGTGAGATTTTTCTTTGCATTATAATGTTGATTTAAGTTCAAGTTTTATACAGTTTACTGTTGCATTTGGTTCTTTGTTTGAGTTTATTTGCTTGAATGGTTCATGGTTTCTTGTTGGTCAGGTTCCTTTTGAGTCTTTGTCTCATCCCTGTGTCTCCTGTGTGTCTGTCGTGTCCTTTGTGTTTATCTGGTTCCTCACTCTTGTGTCTGTTTATTCTCCCTGTGTGTCTCTCCCTGTGTCTCACTCTCTCTCTTTGTGTCTTAGTCATGTCTTTTTGTTTTGTCCTTGTCTCCCATTGTCTTCCCTCCATGTCCCATGTTCCAGGTTTCAGGCTTTTCATGTTTCTTATTTTTCTTGCTTCAAGCAAGTCATAGTTCTTAGTGTCTAGTTTTGCCAAGTTTAGTTAGTATGTCTTAGTCTCCTCTAGCCTTTTGTTTTTGTATTTCCGTGCACAAGAAATGGCTCGCTTTTTGTTAAATTTCAGTTTTGTATCTGAGTGTCCGCTTTTGGGTCCACACCACAAACACATGATCTGAGTCTGCAAATCTTTACAGAGAGGCCAAAACACAGAATTACAGCAACATGAAAATTAGTGAACAATTGGTAACTAATTTGATAGTATTTACATATATAAAAGAATTTGAGATATGCATGAAAAAAAAATCATAATTATTATTGTTTCATTGTTGGTCTAACATATAATATAATATAAAGTTAGCACAAAAACTAAGGAAATTTGTTTGGTCAGTTATTTCTTTGTTCTAATTATGGTTTCTGGAAATAAATCTTTTATTACTGGAAAGCTTATTTCCCCTTAAATGGTGCCATATTTGTAAGGAATATGTGCATTTGTGGGTTGAGTGTCATGGTTCTGGGTCAGTTTGACCCAGTATTTTGAGTTGTCATGTTTTTGCAGGTTTAGTTTAGTTCCATGTGTCATTTTCTGTCTGTCTCTCTATGTCGAGTCTGCGTCTTAGTGTGATGGTTTCTTGTTCCTGTTTTATTGTGAAGGTCTGCGTCTCATGTGAGTGTGTTCAGTTTTACCTCTGTCTCGTCTTGTTGATTATTCCCAGCTGTGTCCACCACCTGTGTGTAATTCCCCTGTGTTTCTCTGTGTATTTAAGTCGTGTCCTCTGTCATTGTAGTTGCTGGTCCGTCTGTGTATCCACCCTGCTTCATCTGTGTGTTTCCCTGCTGTCAATCTGTTTCTGCTCGCTCTCGTTCAGGTTCAGGTTCGTGTTCTGTACTCAGTTTGTTCCCAGTATAGTTTAGTCTTTGTTCGGTTCGCCTTTTGTCCATTTTTTTGTGTTTAATAAACCACCATCACACCTTTACAAGTGCCTGCGTTTGGATCCTCCTTTATTTTCCACACGGCTCATCTCACTCGCCGTGACATTGAGAGTAGAATTGAGTGGGTTGTCCTCATGAAAAACTTGCCAAAACTTCTCTGCCAATGCCAAACTTGCAAAGTTTATTTCAATAAATTAATTGTTTTAAATTTATACAATTATTATAAAAACGTATAAAATAATTATTCTATTAAATCTGTTTTAAGCTTCTGGTACCCCGGGTGCTGACAGTTAGGATTAAGCAGTACCTGCTATAGCAGTTAGTTGATGTCTGCTCCAAGCATGCCACGTTTGACTGATCTGGACAGGGCCCATGCCACAGGGCAACTTTAATCTGGTGTTCGATAAAACAAAGTTGCAGTATCATTTGGATGAGTCCTAGTATCATATTCAGAGTGGCATCTAAGTCCCATATAATATGGAATGTGAGATGGGCCACAAAGAAGACATCACCACAAGAAGATCATTTCCTCACCCTGTCAGCACTTAGGCAATCTTTTACAAATTTGCAATCCATAAATGAATGTTTGCATTACCCAGGCAATTCAGAGCAAAGTGCACACCGCCAGTCTTCAGTCTCCTGGGCTGCCAGGAGGCCTGTAATGACTGCCCTTCACAGTCAGGCCTGTTTGCACTGGTCTCTATAACATGTTCAATGGAATCTGAACATGTGGAGGAATGTTACATTCAGCAACAAGTCCAGATTTTTGCCTACAGCATGGATCAAAGTGTGAGAAGAAGCACAACATTATTACTATTAACTGCTGAGTAAAAGTGTGATGTTTCTGGTTCTTATATAGCACTTTTCTGCACTCTGAGCACTCAAAGTGCTTTACACAACTTGTTCATTCACCCAATCACACAAGCACTTTCCTAAATTGTTAGTGATAACATTCATTCACCTATGGATGCATCGCAGAGCAACCTGGGGTTAGTATCTTGCCCAAGGATATTTGGCATGCGAAAATCCAAGACTGGAGGAGACTAGGACCAAACTACCAACCTTCCGATTAGTAGGTGACCTGCTCTACCACCTGAGCTACAGCCACCCTGCACTGGGAAAAAAAGGAGTGCCACATTGGAGGCAATTTCAATGCAAAGAGATACTGAGATAAGATCCTGCAAACAGCTGCAATGCTGTATCTCTACCTGTCATGATCCAGGGTTTTGTAAACAGCATTTTCAGCTTTGGACTCTCAGTCTTCTATTTGATGGTAAATGGACTGGTTCTTATACAGTGCTTTTCTACTCAAACTGAGCCCTCAAAGTGCTTTACACAAATTGCCTCATTCACACCATTCACACAAGCACTTTTTGCTTACCCTATTTAAGTGCTATCTAATATTCACACACATTCATGCTCTGATGGATGCATAAAGTTTACATACTTTAAGTTTAAACACTTTAATCTGTTTTACTTTACTTACTGTTTTACTAATTACTCTGGACATTTATTGAAAGAAACCTTAAACGAATGAAGTCCAAAGTGGTAATTCCATAAGCATCTGTGGAGAAATTTTTAGGTAAATGTTTAGATTATTCACTTGGTCCTTCTGTCACTTTTGTTCCTTTTTTTAATGAAGGAGATTATTTAGGTCCTGTAGCTGTCGGGTGTGTTGCCGGCGATGCCGAGTCCTACATCCTGTTCTGTGATTTCTTTGACCGAGTTATTGAAGCATATCATGAACAGAAGATCACCAGCCAGACACCAGAGAGTGACTTGAACTATGACAACTTGAAGGTAGCTACTCAAAACACTGTGAATAATGAACCCGAAAATAATCGCAGCATGAATTGAAGGCTGTGTGCCCTACAATCAGCTGATTTCAGTTCGTGTTGGAGGATGAAAATATTGGAGCAGTCTATAATCAATAAAATTAAAGTAATGTTCATATGGACATTCATTTTATTGACGGATTTTTTTAAATTGATTTTATTATCAATTCCCATCCCAATTGATCTGGCTAATAAATTGTGTGTGTGTGTGTGTGTGTGTGTGTGTGTGTGTGCGTGTGTGTGTGTAGGGTGGTGATGACTTGGACAGATCGTACGCTGTACGCTGTGAGGTTAGTGTTGTTCGAGGTATTGAAGATTTCTGCTTCCCAACACACTGCAGCCGAGGAGAGCGCAGACGGCTTCTCACACTGGCTAGGCAAGGTACTGTAAGTCTTTATTTCAGTACTAACAAAGTACAGTGCCAGTACAAAAACACAATCAGTCCATCAATCCATCCATCCAATTCAGGGTCACAAGGACCTGGAGCCCATCCCAGCATTTACAGGGTGACAGACTACACCTTGGAAAAGTTGACAGTCAATTACTGGCCTAGTAGAGTAGAATAGAATAGAATAGAATAGAATAGAATAGAATAAACCTTCTTGGACCTTCCACTGGGAGAGAAAGTTACAAATTTGTTTTTCACTTAGCTGTTGCCTAAGAATTTACATCCTAAATCGTCCCTCCTTCTCCTCTGAGATATGGACAAGGAGTCTCACTATCTGTTTAACATCTCCCATGAACTTACAGTGCCCCACTGTGTGTGTATGTGCAATAAGGTCCATTTGCGACATGCATATTTGCATATAACTAAGTGACAAAGTGATATTACTATCGATAAAGTGATCAATACATAGAATAAAGAAGTTTGCCACCACAATGGCTAAAACTAGCATCACTGCATGTAGCCACGCTCTTTGAAGATCACTTCGCTTATGAGAATATTAGGTCACAGCAGTGCTAGCTAGCTATTGTTTTTAGTATGCTAATGTGCTCTTTGTAAATAAAGTTTAAAGCAGCTCAAACTGTAAGAGCCAGCACTGAGCCTTGTTTTACACAGTGTTAGAGCAATAGCTGCAACCTACAGCTTTTACATGATTTTTATTAATTACACAAGTAATTATTCATTCATATTCATTCCCAACTGGTTATAGATGATTATCAAGGACCAAGTTAAGCTAATCCCAGCTTCTCTAACACTGCAGGTTGAATCTTGGCATTAAATGTCTGGTATGTTGCAATGAGTAGCATTTAACCAAGTACTGTACTTATATCTAGTCAAGTGTGTGATAAAGATACAGAAAGTAAAATTTTATTATTAATAAAATATATGTAAAGAAGCCAAAATTGATTCAGTTTATTAATTTTCTCAGAATGCTCTGTGCATATAAAGACCCTGTATGCTATGATGGGGAGCTCATCACCCATCCCAACTGCTGCTTCTGAGACCTCCGTAGCACTCGCCCAGCTAGATACAAACAATCAGTCTTCGCGAGAGTTCAACCTGGTTTCACTGGTGGAGCATTTGCAGTTACTTTTTTGGGCCCCAAATATTATTTCTAGAACTAGCATAAGTGAAAGTTTTAATCCATCCATATTCTTTTGTTTATCTGGGGCTGGATTGCAGGGGCAACAGCCTAAGGAGAGGAAGTCCAGACCTCCCTCTTCCTAGCCACTTCCTCCAGCTCACCTGGGGGACAACTGAGGCATTTCCAGGCTTTCCTCTGAGATGTACTCTATTCAGTGTGTCCTGGGTCTACCTCAGGGCACACTCTATTCAGAACACCATGCCCAGGAGACATCCTAGTCAGATGCCCAAACCACCTCTTTGATGACTCGTTACGCTATATCAGCCATTCTCTGGAGGAAATTCATTCCCAATTTCCACTTTTTGTATCAGCAATTGCATTTTTTAAGTCACTACAAAGAGCTTATGACCATAAGTGAAGGTATCGATGTATATCAACCAACTGACAGCTTCACCTTCATACTCAGCTCTGTTTACCAAAACAGACTAGTACAGTATGTAGGTGACTGCAGAAATCCATCTGTCAGTAGCACACTCCCTTCTCCCCTCACTCATGAACGCAAAACAAAAACGTCTTTATTTTCACAGAGGTCAAAAATTTTATTAAGTCACTGCTGATATTTTAGCTGATGTTTACATTTTCAATAGATTTTTGTGCATGTAGTTTTGTTTGTTGACAACAACTTCTCTGGGAGATGAGGACGCACCCACATTTGTTTCATTGTAGAAGATGTTACGGCTTCAACAGCACTTTGAGTCAGCTTTTTGGCATTGGACTCCAAAACAGGAAAACCTGCAACCTGAACTTTATGCAGCAGAGATTGTCTCAGTGATTTTCGACTCTGTGTCCTCTGCTTTACTTCCTACTCGCTTCCTTCTTTACCCCACAATTCAAATCATTCCAAAGGAGTAATGTACAGTTATTGAAAAGAAAGTCTGTAACTTGCTCACATTTGTAGTTCTACTTGTTTATTGAATTATATTTAAGAAGAGTCAGGTTATTCACATAACTTAATGTTTTTTTCCATTTTTTTTAATATATACAGAGTATGTACAAATTGCAAATTTAATAATTTAATAGTTTTTAATAATTACAGTTTGACAATATTTCAGTGATTCAGTAGCCTGATGGCCTGTGGTTAGAAACTGTTTTTAAGTCTGGCTGTCCTTACTTTCACTCTCCTGTAGCATCTGCCAGATGGCAGGAGCGTGATCAGTGTGTGCTGTGGGTCGGTTCGGTCCTTAATGATGTTGTGTGCCCATTTCCTGGTCTGAGTGTTGTAAATGTCCCGTAGTGGTGGGAAGGGTACTCCACAGATGAATTGTGCCGTTTGATTTACACGCTGAAGAGCGTTCCAGTCTAAGCTAGGAATCACCTTTGAACAAAAAATTTAAAAAAAAATGCTCTATGGGTTTAATTTAGGGTTTAGTTTAAAGCACTTTATTGTGCAGAAATAAGGTGCAGCATATAAAGCGCTGTGGTTTGCCTCCTTGTCAAGATAAAGCCATCCCCAGCTTTCGGGTTAGGAAACAAAACTTTACAGTACTCATGTTATTTAACCAAACTTTTGATGGTTGGTGTGCAATTTCTGCTTTAAATGCATTCATTGTTTATATTTAACAATCTAAGCTCAGATTTCGAAGGAGATAGGAATGTGTGTAAATGTGTGTGTTTCCACGTCATTTACGGTATACATCACAGCATCGGGCACAGAACCTAAAAAGCATACAAAGAAAATTAATAAGCTGAATCAGTTTCAGCTTTGGTTTTCATCACAAATACTTTATTAATAGTGACATTTCACTCATTATCTTTACAACACATTTGACTACCTCTGGTCGCAGGTAGTTAAAAGATTAATTCCCATAAATGCCATAATCTTCCTTGAGAGACACTGTTACAGAAGTGTAAAACATTTAAAGCATAAATAAAAGATTCAATGAGCTTTACAGATTTTGCATACGGTGTTCCTCTGTGGTCAATTTGACCCAAAGTTGTTTAAGCTATGTAAAACATGTCTGTCTGTGTATGTGACCTAAAATTCTTACACCTCATGTTTAGGGATGGGTACCGGTATCCGGTGCCATCATGGCACCGGTTCTGACATAAACGGTAGTAACCAGACCGAAAAGCAGCGCACATTTCGGTGCTTTATTTCGGTGCTTTATTTCAGTGCTTTTTTTTTTCCTGAGATGTCATACACTTTGGATTCTAGCCAATCATTTTACCTTTCCGAGGATAGTAGGCGGGCCCAGGTATGTACGTTCTTTTAGAGCAGAGCTACAGATTAAAAATGCCCAAGGTGAAGCGGTCAAAGTCTGGCTGTACTTCACAAGATGCAAACTCAGCAGCCTGCAACAAGTGCGTTAAGGTGATACTGTGCAACGGAGGTAACACCTCGAATCTGACGAAACACCTGGCGACGTATAGCATTTTGTTAAAAGCCGAGAAATGCGCCGTATTTGATAACTTGCTGCGAGACCTCACACCGTGCACATCTACTGCGGGTGGTTTGCCTGTTATCGGACCCAGAGTTAGCAACATCCCCCAAAAACCCGAAGAGGAGAGTCCTGGCCCCTAGCCCTGCCAGTGTAGGAGAAATGATGACGGATGATGATGGCAGCAGCAGCCGTTCTTCTCTGCGTGAGTAGCTTAATGTTGTTCGTGTGTAATTTATGTTGAGTAGGCTAACCACGTTATTAAATTAATGCATGTAAGGTGAACTAGCAAACACCGTCGTAGTTACATGCGGCTGTCTTCTTGTTTGATGGCAGATACTCCCTTCACCCTGGCCAAAAAGGCTGAAATGATCAAAGAAAAAGTGGAAAACAGTTAAACATGAGAGGTTTTTGGACAAAGTTTGTGTTTTTTCCATTGATTAAGCACTGCTTCCAGCCAAGAGTGATACCATAAATCCCCTATAGCTGCAGAAAATGCTAACATTGTTATCTTTTTACAAAAAAACAGTTGAACATGAGAGGTTTTTGGACCAATTTTGTGTTCTCCATTCTTTAAGCACCGGTTCGAGCACCGTTTAAGCACCAGTACCGTTTCAAAAGTACCGGTTTGGTACTGGTATCGGATAAAACCTAAACGATACCCATCCCTACTCATGTTATGGTCACTATATGTACCTAGAAGATTAAGCAGGGTATACTTTAGCACTGACCTGTTTTGTGGTTGACAAGATTGATCTCTTCACTGTAAGAAATGTATGTAAAAATGACCCGAAATAAATGTAAAATGACAACGGTAAATTACCATCAAATCAAAAGGAGTAAATGATTGTAATATCTATATTAAATTTCTGTATATTGACAACTGGTGATTTGCTTTTATTTTTACACCTCTAATATGTTGAAAATATATTAATTTACAGTAATATGGCACATAGGTGGCTCACCCTACAATTTACATTATAATTCTGTATGAATGACAATCTTTCCTGCTTTTTTCATTTGAATTTACAATTTACAACTGTATGTTAATTACTCAAAACATACCGTGCTTTTAATTTTAACAAAATGTCAAAACATTGTTAGAATTATTGTGAAAATTACGGTGAATTTTTTTTATATATTAACAAGCTCAGACCGTTTGATAAAACAGTATATCTTAACAGTAAATATGAGCAATTACTAAAAATAAAAAATATATTTATTTCTTTAAGTTCTACAGTCTCACCAAGTAAATAAGACAGCTATTTACAATGAAAAAAATATTTTGTGGCCTAAGTAATGGCAAAAGGCCATTTTCTATTGTAGAAGTCATTAGCTTACAGCTTTAAGTGTTTAAGGTATGTGCTAGCTAAAAATAAAGACAAGATGATAGTTAGTTTATTAAATTTTAATGAAATTTGCAGATTGTTTTGATGAAGTTTAATAAACTCAGCTGTCTGCTCCTTGCTATCTAAAATATAACAGGACACCGGAGTATAGTCTCGAGCGTCTCACACTTCTGATAATCAGCTGTCTGCTTGACGTTTATTCAGCTGTGTAAAAACTATAACTTTAATCTCAGCCAAACCGATTTACTCAGGAACAAATAAAATGCTGAAAAAAGCCAAACAATAAAATTTGTAAGTTATCTAAGTGACTTATATATCATGTTTAACCTGAGTAGCGAAAGCTGGCGGTGGGTTTGAAAACGATTTGCCGGGAGTCCGGTGTTCTCACCGGCTCTAGTGAGCCTTGAACCCCAGCTAGCTATTGAGCTGGTGGGTAACAGACGTCTCCGAAAACGTCGGCGTGCTTTTGAAAAAATATGTGGTGTCTTGATAAACTGAGCAGATATTTGAGGTTTAAACAGCTACATTCTCGCCTGAAAATATGTTAAATGTTTATTTTGTGACCCAGAAAGAATAATAAGAGTAATATTAAAACTAACTAGCTGCCGCCATTGTTGGAAACTGAGCTGGGCCGCGCTATGAATTCTAGGATAGGTTGGGCCACGAAGTATACACGCGACCCATCCTTCAAATGTGGAGAAATGAAGGGCGCATTTGTCGGCCACGTTTTTCGAATTTGGACAGGCTTCGTCGTGTCACTGTAACGTACTTGGCCTAAAAATGCGGGCACAGCAGGATGTGGTTCCTGAATTTGGACACAGCTACGATACCGGACCCTGCTTCTTCTTCTTCAGGGTTTAACAGCAGCTGGCATCCTTGTACATGCAGTGCTGCCATCTTCTGTTTAAGTCCGTTATTACACTCTTAAATCCTACTACTTATTCCTGCATCTTTTGGGATCTTACAAAGCTTCAAACGACGATTTTGATAGTCGACGTAATCGTGACTAGTTGACTAATCGTGGCAGCCCTAGTCAGAGTATAAATTCAGAGGCTAAATGCCCTTGTACAAGCACACCCACAATTCATAGGAGTGCAAAGCTACAGCACAGTGGTGTATAAAAATCCAAGCAGCTAGCATGTGTCTCTAACAAATCAGAGAGCTCCTTATATTGCACAGCATGGTGAATTGCATTGCCTTTTCAAGGACCAGAAGAATCAAGGAAATGCTAAAAGTTATTCTGTTAGCTAATCCAAGCGCTAATCCCATAGTTAATTCAAAAGCTATACTAACATAATCCACCATCCATATAATCTAATCCACAAACTAACAGGAAAGAGAAATGCGGTGAGGAAATGGATTTGAAAATGTGAAAGTGAAAATTGCATTTTAAATATCAGAAATAAATCTTTGATTTTTGAATGCATTTAATTACTTTTCTTTTTTTTAAAAGAGTATTGTTATGTTGGTGCAGGAAAATAAGTTGGAAATATATAGAACATATGCGGTAGAGCAGGGCGATATGACCAAAAATATTTATCACGATATACATTTGAAAATTTGCGATAACGATATAACTGACAATATAATTGACACTAGACAAAATACTTTACAACTCCACAACTTTATTAGTGCAAAAAAACCCCATCAATGTATTTTCACTTAAACAAGCAGCTGTTTTTTATGTGCATTAAAGTTATATAAAAATGTAACAGTGCAAATTCCTTGCTGACAATTTAACCAAAAGGCATTTCCAGTGGAAATTGGCCAACATATCCTCAGCACAACCATGTATAATATCCACAAAACTTAAAAAGAGGTTATACACACACAATACGGTAATATTATGTTGAAGCGCAGTACGTATCACTCCGCGAGGCTCCTGCCTACAATAGCCGTAATGCTCCGACAATCCATCAAGCGGTGCGGGTTCGTAGCTTAGCAAAGTCGTACTAAAACATTTGACAGATTTTCGAGCGCCGTGTACATAAAATCGTTTCGAGGTCAGTAAACACAAGCAGAATTCATACATAAGGCACACGGGATTATAAGGGGCACTGTCGATTTTCAGAAAAATCAAAGGATTGATTTTAAGTGTGCCGTATTTTCCAAACAACACGGTAATAACGACGGCCCGCTAGCATGCTCTACCAAAAATAGTGCTTTGTTGTGTATCTGACGGATGAAAGCTAAACCAGTTCCACACCACTGAAGTTGCAGCATTTTTACAAACCAATTCTGGTTCATCCGTTTCATTTAACGAGCCGCTTTCGCTCTTCTCATTCTGCGTCGCCGCCATGTGCGTATGTAAACATAGGCACTGCGCATGCGCGTTTTACCCATATTCTATCGCGATATTTCATTTTCCTATCGTTGCCCAAAATTACACCGGTATTACCGTGAACGGTATGATATAGCCCAGCCCTAATATGCGGTATTAAAAGGTACTGTCTTTGAATGGTATAAAGAATCCCATTAAGAGGAGTAAGATAGTTTCAAAGCTAAAAAGGGAACAAATTGATATTGCGTTTCTACAAGAAACGCATCTATCAAAGGAAGAACTTGAGAAGTGGAAGAGAATGGGGTTCAAAAATATTTATTATGCCTCACATAGATCAGGGAAAAAAAGAGGAGTGGCCATTCTGATACCGAACAAGGTTGGTTTTGAGTTTACTGGAGAACATAAAGATAAAGAGGGAAGATTTGTGTTGGTGAAAGGGAAAATGGAACAGGAAGACGTCACGCTGTGTAATATATATGCACCCCCTGGTAGTAGTACAGGGTTCTTTAAGGAGATATTCAGTCTTATTGTCGCAGAAAGTGTTGGAACATGTATATGTGCAGGAGATTTCAATTTACTTCTCCATCCAAAATGGGATGCAACTAGCCGAGACCGGCGGGGAACTAAATTAGAGAAACAAGTAAAAACAATGTTATCTGAGTTGGGGCTCATAGATATATGGAGATATTTACACAAAAATGAACGCAAATTTAGATTTTATTCAGCAAGACATGATATGTACTCAAGGATTGATTATTTCTTTACTTTTAGTAAAGATCTCCACAGAGTGAAGGATTGTATAATAGGACAGAGAGATTTATCTGATCATTCGGGACTAACTATGAAGATTGGGTTTAAAGCTAGCCCCAAAAACATGTTATGGAGGCTTAACACAGGTCTGTTAAATAATGACTCGTTTAAAAGAGAAATGGGACAGGAGTTAAAAACATATTTAGAACTCAATGACAATGGAACAGTTAATCCTACAATTTTATGGGATGCGGCTAAGGCATACCTTAGGGGTAAAATTATTGCAAAATGTGCAGTCCTAAAGAAGGTGAGAGCAAAAAAGCTGTCAGATTTACAGGAAAATTTGGAAAAATTGGAACAACTGCCGGTTAAAGAGGAGATCCACAAAATTTTAAGTGAGGAAATTGAAAAAAAAATTAAAATATAGTAGACAACGGTGTTATGAGGCAGGACCCAAAGCTGCTAGGCTATTATCATGGAGACTCAGGAGGCAACAACAGGAGAACACTATTCATAAAGTTCGAAATTTAAAGACAAATAAGATAACTAATAAACTCGAAGAAATTCAGAGAGCATTTGAAGAATATTACGCTGAGCTATACACACAACCGGATAAAGCAGATGAGCATAAGATTCAGAATTTCTTATCCAGCCTAGATCTACCATTTATAGGTAAGCAGCAGAATGAAAAACTCGTCAGAGAAATATCAGCAGAAGAGATTAACACTGGGATCTCAAAACTCAAGACTTTTAAAGCCCCAGGATGGGGCGTGGTATAGGCAGATGAGGGAACCCTTAATCCCGCTATTAAAGGCCTCTTTTAATTACACTCTGAGTGGGGGGGCGCTCCCACCATCGTGGCGGGAGGTGTATATCTCGGTCATACCAAAAGCAGGGAAGGATAAAACTGACCCCAGAGGTTATAGACTTATTAGCGTGTTAAATATAGACTATAAACTATTTGCTGCGATTTTGGCTAAGAGGTTAAGTATATTGATGCCCACGCTGCCTCCTCTATCAGCGTGGGCATCAATGTAACAGGCTTCATTGGTAACAGACAAACAAACGATAATATCAGAAGGGCCATTCATATTATTGACCAGATACTTAAAGGGAAAACTGGAACAGTTCTCATTGGGCTTGATGTGGAAAAGGCATACGATACGGTCGGGTGGGAATTTCTGTTTCATGTGTTGAAGAGATTTGGGCTATGTGACATGTTTATTCAATGTATAAGAATGATTTATATGTCTCCAACAGCGAGGATCAAAGTTAATGGAAGCCTCTCAAATCAGATAACACTACAACGTGGCTGTAGGCAGGGCTGTCCGTTGAGCCCACTGCTCCTTAACCTTTTCATTGAACCGTTGGCTCAATGCATCAGGGAAGAGACTCGATTGGAGGGGGTTACAACGGGGAATGTGGAAAATAAAATTTGCTTGTATGCAGACGACGTGCTGGTAGCGCTAGGAAACCCGGAAGAGGGAATTCCTCTGCTTATGGAAATACTGGAAGAATATGGCAGACTGTCTGGTTATAGACTAAACATTCAAAAAACTCAAATCTTGACATTCTTTTTTAACCCCTCAAGACAATTGGTAGCAAGATATAGATTTGGATGGCATCAATCTCAAATGGAGTATTTGGGGATCCTGCTGACAAAAGACCTTGCATTGTTATATGAAGTTAATTATAATCGGGTGAACAAGAAGATATATGAAGATCTGGAGAGGTGGGGTCTGCTCCACCTCGATCTGGGCAGCAGAGTTAGAGCGATAAAGATAAATATCCTCCCAAAGCTGCTATATTTGTTTGCAGCACTTCCAGTTGAGGTTCCAGCAAAACAATTTAGAGAGTGGGATATGCATTGCTCAAGATTCATATGGGGAAATAAAAGACCGAGAGTGAGATATGCAACATTGCAGCTGCCTGGTGAGCGGGGGGGCATGGCTTTACCGTGCTTTGAGGATTACTATCTGGCAGCCCAGATCAGACCTCTAGTGTGCTGGTGTAACTCTAAGTTTGAGGCAAAATGGAAGGACATTGAGCTTTCTTTGATGGATTTCCCAATACAGTCTGTTCTGGGGTCTCTTGAGAGTTTACCACAGGCATATCAGATGCAAAATTTATGTGCAAGTTTTTCCCTGAAAAAATGGGCAGATATGATTAAAATGTTTGGTCTTAATAGGGAAATAGGGTTGCTGGGATGGCCAGCGTATCTCCCACGCTTCCTTCCAGCATTGTTAGACCATAAATTCAGGGAGTTGTCCATGCATGGAATCACTGCAATCTTGGGGAGCTGATAAATTTTGAGGACATGTGTCAGATTTAAGAGATCGGCAGGGAAGATTTTTATCATTGCCTACAGGTTCGGAGCTTCTTCCGGAAGGAAATTAGAATGCTTGACGCAGATGCTAGTGGGGTGATCCAAATATTTATGGATGCTTATGGTGAGAACATTATAAGAGGTACTATAGGCAAAATGTACAGAAGTTTTATAGCTATGAAAAAGACCTCAACAAGATATGTCAGTCATCAATGGGAAAAAGAAGCAGGTATAACTATCTCAGAGGAAGATTGGTTGCGGATGTGGAAGAATGTGTTATCTACCACAAATTCTTTAACATGGTGAGATTTTGGATGGAAGAATTTAATTAGATTCTTCATCACACCAAAGCAGAAATCCAAAATAAGTGGTTCAGGCGCTTCATGCTGGAGGGAGTGTGGGGAGGTCGCTGCAGGTTGCTTCCATGTCTTCTGGTCATGCCCTAAACTGAAGACCTTTTGGGAGGAGATTAAACAAATGGTGATGGATGTGCTGGAAGTAACACTGGACTTCTCCTTTAGTACCATGTACCTTGGGAATATCCCTGAGGATATAAATAAAAGAGACTCATACTTTTATGGTTGCATTCAAAAAGGCAATTACTAAATGTTGGTTACAGACAAGCCCCCCCCCCCCTCCCCACACGGAAGCTGGTCATAGACATTATTAACACAATTCATCATATGGAACTGATTACCCTCTCACTGCGGCTACAGAAGGAGAAAGGAGAGAGACTTTGGGAACGATGGGATCGTTATACGTCAAGAGACTAGAAACTGATACCTCTGTGATGCAGAGGGACAGCTGCGAATTTGTTTGAATGGAACATGCACCTGTGTAATATGTAATATATGTAAGTAAAACAAGGCGTTGTGTATTTTGGAATATGTGAACATGTGTTGGTTTCCCTTGCCCTCTTTAGTTCTGTATGTAAAATAAGATGAAAATCAATAAAGGGAAAGTATTAAAAAAAGCTTAAGCAAATGCTAATTGTGACAGTTAACCCTTGATGCCTTTTAAAACCTCCCAATTCTTTGATCCTTGGGCTGAAGGAAGAACAACACTCGGTGTATAACTGTTCAATCAACAATTATTTTAATCCATACAATTCTTATTATTTCATACAAGCACATTGCGCAATACATCCAGGATGGGAGATGTGCTCGAAGAGGGTCACAGCGGATCTCAGAATGTCAGACCGTTACTCAAACTCTTATAGCCTCTGGTGGCCCCCACCTAGTCATAAAAGCCTAAACATCCACATACTTTCTATCTCTCAGTGAGCCTGAGTTATGACCTTGGCTCCCTGTTTTTCTGCTTCCAACACAGGTGGAGGAGAAGCTCTCGTGCAGTCTGCTCTGTTCTCTCTACAATCAGAAAAGCAAGGCCATGATTCTCTGCACACAGTATTCTCTTTATAAATCCGCAGTATGGAATGTCATAAAACAGTGTCATTCACAGTAAATCAGCAGTATAATATAATACAAATCAATCTAATAAATCTAATGATTTTCACATTCTTCTAACTCAGGAGTATAATGCAAACTAAAACTACATAATGATTACACAATCTATAATAAGAAGTATAATGTGGCCTACAGCAGTATCATGATTCAATCATTTTGATTAAAGGTATAATGTAACATATGAGTATAATAATCTCACATGCCTCATGTCAAGAATGAAGACAATGCCATGTGTGACTCTTGTGCGAGTCTATTTAAGAGTAGTTAAGTGTTACTTTATTAAGATTAGTGTGTTACTACATTACAGTTTTTCTCCATTGGTTTGGCTCATTTCTTGAAACAGAAATTACATTCTCAAAATAACATAGACAAACCTCCAAACCTCTTGGCAAATGTTCACAACAGAATGGCATTTCTCATTCAATTTATCAAATGGCAAATGCCTTAGTACATGTCTCAATTGTCTCAGTGCATCTTTGCAAATGATTAAGTACAAGTAGCCTACAGTTATACAGTTAGCCCACATTTAGCACATTTTCCAAATGAATAGATCTTGTAGATCTAAACCAGGGGTGTCGAACTCCAGGCCTCGAGGGCCGGTGTCCTGTGCGTTTTAGATATCACTCTGGGTCAACACACCTGAATCAAATGACTAGTTCATTACCAGGCTTCTGGAGAACTTCAAGACATGTTGAGGAGGTCATTTAGCCATTTAAATCAGCTGTGTTGGCTCAAGGACACATCTAAAACCTGCAGGACACCGGCCCTCGAGGCCTGGAGTTCGACACCTGTGATCTAAACTGATTAGTTGATTCTCAGTCTAATGATCATTCTCTCCAAAACATGTCAGCATGATTTCATTGTATAAGTACTCGCATGCACAACTGTCTGTTCAATTGTCAAAATTGGTCAAGAACATAATGCCATGAATACCATATATGAATTTCTTTGAATATTTGATAAATTGATGACAGTCATTGACAGTCAGGTGAAACTAGACTAACGAAGGGGGAGTGTCACACACAGGTGTGTTCCATGATTGTGTGCTGCCAAACACAGATATATAGAGCTTGACCAGAGCCAGTCCGATCTCTGAACATGGATAGACAAGGCCAAGCAAACGGACAAGGGGAAGTTCTTCCTCGAGGAGGAGGAGGAGGAGGAGGAGGAGGACTGAGAATGCGTGGTGGAGGAATAGTAGGGGTGCAACAATACTCGTATTGATATTGAACCGTTCGATACAGTGCTTTCGGTACGCATATGTATCGAACAATACAAAATTTTTAATTTCTTTCATCAACTTTCCTTCTGACGATGCTGTCTGTGTTGAGCGCTCAGTGGATCTGTGCTTGACAGTGCAGCCTAGGCGGAGTAGTCGAACGCTGATTCACTGAGCGCAGGGCCAGCTAGCGAGACAGAAGTTAAGCTCTCCTTGCAATATGGCAAATTGAACCTCCCCCACCCTCATTCAGATCTGGCGTTTGGAACTGTTTTGGTTTTCATGTGACGTATGACCCTGAAGGTAAGCGCGTCATGGACAAAAGTAAAACAGTATGTTGGATGTGCCACGCAATGCTCAATTACATTGGTGGGAACTAGTGCGTTAGCGCAGTTAGCTCGTTAACGTGTTGGCCGTCCAGCCCCACGCACAGGGCGATCCGCGGTAGCTCGTTAACGGAGATTTGCCGTGTTGTGGCGTTAACGTCATTTCAACGAGATTAACGCTGACAGCACTAGTGGGAACACAACGAATATGACTGCACATTTACTCTGACATCATCCTAGTGCAAAGACAAGTGGAAGCAGACAAAAACAACAAGCAGGCATGCTACAAACTTTACCCGAGTCATTTAGACAGCCGTTAGCGCATGATTCTCATTATGGGGACCTGATATGTTTAATATGCTGCTGAGAATATAGCCCAGAAGAAGCGTATAGTATAGCTTTTATTTTGGAAAGAGCCATTTCTCTGTAATAAACTCTCTTTTCCAAAGATGAGTGATTTCTCGATCAGATATATTTATTTTTTTTATTACTTTGTTGTTTCAGCAACATTAAATTTAAAAACTGTACTTTTGAGTTAAAATATATATTTATAATTTTAATAAATGACAAATTAAAAAGGCATGAGCATTTTTTTGGTATCGAAAAAATATCGAACCGTGACAACAAAGTATCGAACCGAACCGAGAATTTTGTGTATCGTTGCACCCCTAAGGAATAGGGGGAAGAGGCCGAGGTGCGCAAAGACACTGTGCTGTCCTGAATGAAATTCGGGCCACAATTATAGACCATGTCATAAACCATGGCCTCACAATGGCAGAGGCAGGTCGTCGAGTACAACCTAATGTGCCTCGCTCTACAGTTTCCTCCATCATCCAAACCTTTCGCAGGGAAAACAGGTATGTACTCTATGTAATCTATGATGGAATTATATGTTGTATAGGACAGGGCACTGTGCGTGAGGCAAAAAATGTATAACTTACTGTAGAGATTTTGTGTGCATCTGCCTACAGTAGTAGGTCTATACTAGCAGGTGGAGAGGACTAGTGGAATGTTTTGATACTAAATATGACAAGAAATATATTGAACAAATTACTGTAAACTATGGAATTACATAATTTATACAGTTTAGAGTAGTATTCCAGTCACTGTGCAATGTTGCATTAGGATTGTGGTGAAGTTACTGTGAGTAAAACAATAATACAATTACACTGGTAACTTACTGTATTCTGTTCTTTGTGTAGGATTGGACGACAACCTCGCGTGGGTGGCAGAGGAAAACTGCTCAATGAACAACAGGAAAGAGAGATTTGTAACATGGTGATGGCAAATAATGCCATAAACACAATAAGCATCTCCACAATAGACTGGGTTTTGAAGAAGCATCAGATGACAATGAAACAAATCTACAGGGTACCATTTGGGAGGAACTCTGACAGACTGAAGGAGCTGCGCTACCAGTATGTAAATGTAAGTCAGTTACTGGTTGTCTCTCATTATAACCTTACCTGTAATCACAGTAAGCAGTAGTTCACTTATTTGGTTTCAATACCTCCTTTACCTGATTTCAGAATCAGTATTTGCTTCATCTGACTTCAACAGAAAACTGCAGTTTACTGTATGATAGAATTCTCATTATAATCCTTATTTTGTTGTCTCCCAATCAAATCTATCTAATACTGTAGGTTTTACTGTAACATCTCAGTAAGTCATCAGTATTTCCCACTCCCCTTTCTATCAAATACCCCTGCAGTACTTCCTCATAGGCCTATCACTAGTTTAGAACCACTGGAGTAGTGGCCTGACCTGTGGGGGAGAACATGTAATTGTCTAACTGTAGTATATGACTCTTCTGTATGACTGATTTTATGTTCTTTACTCTATTTTAGAGAATAATGGTATTGGAAGGACATGAGACCCCTCACATCCTGGTGTTCGTGGATGAAGCTGGCTTCAGCCTGGCCAAGGGCCGAAGACGTGGCCGTAATATTATTGGCCACCGGGCCACAGTGGATGTCCCAGGTCAGCAAGGGGGCAATATAACTATGTGTGCTGCCATTTCTGAAAATGGTGTGGCCACTCACATCCCCAGTCTTGGCCCATACAACACACACAAGCTCCTCATCTTCTTGGATCGCCTTTATACCAATTTTATCCCTGAAAATGAGAGAGGTCTCATAGGGCCTCACCTACCCATTTATGTAATTGTGTGGGACAATGTCAATTTCCACCATAGCCCACTCATTAGGGGCTGGTTTGCAACGCATCCAAGGATGGTCATGGGGTTCCTACCACCTTACTCTCCTTTCCTCAATCCGATAGAGGAGTTTTTCTCTGCTTGGAGGTGGAGAGTGTATGAGCATCATGCTCAGGATCAGCCGTCCCTGCTCCATGCTATGGACGCAGCGTGTGACGACATTACAGGAGATCAATGCAGGGGATGGTTGCAGCATCACACCGTTTCTTCCCTCGTTGCATCGCAAGAGAAAGTATCCGCTGTGATGTGGACGAGAATCTGTGGCCAGACGGACAACAACGTGTAAATAATCAGGAGGGTGAAGACAGTGGACAAGAGCGGGAGAATGAGTACAGCGACCACTGAATAAGTCCTTGTTTTTTGATTTTGTGTTCATACAATTTACTACTGTAATGTACATTTTCTTTTTACATATGTATGAAACTTTCTTTGCGTGTGAATAAAAAATGGTTATCATTTCCTTGGTAGTGTGAGTGCAATCTGTGATGTCAAACCTTGGAGGCTACTCTTTTCTGTTGTATATTGTTGGTCCTCTGCCATAGTGACAAAACATCTAAACATTTTGTATGGCAGTACTCACACAATGCCAAAGGGACGATGCATTTTGGGGGCACTGACTATTCAGATTAGAAAGAAATGTAGTTTTGACACATGAGTGAACTGTTTTAGGAGAGATATGAGCTTTTGCAGGTGGACCATGTTGTTGTGATCAACCATACAGGTTTATTTTGACAAAAGCACCAAGAATGATGAGAATGTCCGATCTGTGTCGAGAAATGAGCCAAAGCTATTGAGAAGGATCTTTGCCATTTTGGAGACACTGACTGTTTAAATGAGAAAGGGGTTTAGATTGAAGCCTGAGTGAACAGCTTTGGAAGAGATATGAGCTTTTGCAGGTGAGCTATAGTGTTGTGCTAAACTGTCAGAGTGTTTTGCCAAATGATCTTAGAGTTTTGAGAATGTAATTTCTGTTTCAAGAAATGAGCCAAACCAATGGAGAAAAACTGTCAGATTTTTTTGTCAACAAGGTACCAATGACACCAAACTAGTTACCAATCTCCTGTTTTTCAGCTTTGCAGCAACTGGAACAGGAGCTGGCAGGTCGACTTCTCTTACTAACGGACTTAAGCCAAGAGCAACAGAGTGAGCTGAATCTTAAAGCTCCAACTTCCTTCCAGCTCCGCATAGGTGTGGCCCGGGACTGGCCTGATGCCAGGGCAGTTTGGTCAGTATGGTTTTCATGGATATAGAACCTGCTCTGGTCGCAGGTAGTTAAAAGTTTGATTCCCATAAATGCCATAATCTTCCTTGAGAGACACTGTTACAGAAGTGTAAAACATTTAAAGCATAAATAAAAGATTCAATGAGCTTTACAGATTTTGCATACGGTGTTCCTCTGGGGTCAATTTGACCCCAAGTTGTTTTAGCTATGTAAAACATGTCTGTCTGTGTGACCTAAAATCCTTACACCTCATGTTATGGTCACTATATGTACCTAGAAGATTAAGCAGGGTATACTTTAGCACTGACCTGTTTTGTGGTTGTCAAGATCGATCAGTTTTCAAAATGAAATGAAATGGCAATAGTTAAAAGACAGCTTGAGATTTCAAAATCAGGACTTTTTAAACTAATTAGTGATATGGGGGTGGCTGTAGCTCAGGAGGTAGAGCAGGTCATCTACTGATGGGACGGTTGGTGGTTTGATTCCCTAGCTCCCCCAGTCTGCATGTCCAATATCCTTGGGCAAGATAATAACCCCAAGTTGCTCTCCAATACAGCCATCAGAGTATGAATGTGTGCAAATGTTAGTTAGAAAGCACTTAAAAGCATAGAAGAAAGTGCTTATGTAAATGGGTGAATGTGGCATGTTGTATAAACTGCTTTGAGTGCTCTGGGTTATATAAGAGTCAGTTCATTTACAATCTTGGCTACATCCATCTTTTAAATACAATCTATAGTCACTGTCAGCTTGTGATGTTTAAAATGAATTAAAGTCAGATGTTTAATGTGCCATAATTTTTCATGCAGGGTGAGTGAAAACAGGAGCCTGTTGGTCTGGGTCAACATAGATGAGCACCTCAGGCTGGTATCAATGCGAGAAGATGCCAATGTGGCTGAAGCTTTTCAATGCATCTGCATCAGCTTGCAAAAGGTAAATTTTAATAAATGAATAAATAATGCTAATAAAATTTTCACTGTACCCCCTCCCCCAACTTGTTGCTTGTACATTGGGTTTTTTCCCAGTGGATGAGAGAGCTGCCTCTCTGCTTCTTCAGATTGGGTATAGGTGCTGACTGTCATTTGCACTTTTATGCACCAAACAACAGTTGAGATTCCCTACTCTTCTTGAAGCTGCTGGGTGTGGTGCTGAGTGTTCCCCACCTAGCATCTTCATTGTCCTAACAGGGAACTTCAACACTGACTTGGGCAACAAGTCAAGTTTCTTATTGGACTTCTGTTGAAATCTTAATTTGTCGACAAGAATTAAGATGTGCCGTGTGCACTTATAAACATTAGGATGTTTATAAGTGCACATGGCACCAGGACACCCTAATTTGCAGGCCACTGACCAATTTTATAATTATTATTATCCGATCTATAGCCAGGAAGAACAATGCACTTTCCATCCTAGTCATGTGCTGAATGAGCTCTTTATCCTCTCAATGATATTTGATTGTGCATGGGAGTTTATCATGTGTACATGTGTTTTGTGGACTTGGAGAGGATTCAGATGCGTCCCTTGGGGGATCCTGTGGGAGTTGCTTAGGGAATATGGCGTATCTAGCCTTTTGCTATGAGCAATTCAGTCCATGCACAACCTCAGTAAGAACTTGGATTCCCAGCAATAAGTTGAACTCATTCCCAGTATAAATTTAATGTAACAGGGCTCAATACTATAAATCGTAAATTTTATGGTCAAAATTTCTAGGCAGAACCAAGTGGCAGAAGGTAGATGATGTTGCTTTGTTGGCTTCCTGAGATCAGAGGGAGCTGAGTATGAAAGAGAAGTTGTTAGTTGACCTGTCAGTTTACATCTATACCCTAACTTATGAGTAATGACTGAAAGAATGCAACTGATACAAGCAGTGGAAACTGGAGATAGTTTTCTCTGGCTGCAATAGTTAATAAGTTCAAGTCATTCAAGAGTGACTCACAGAAAAGGGGCTACTCCTCCAACTTGAAAAAAGACATCTGAGGTGGGTGGGGGTGAGGTGGGCTTGGGAATTTCTCAGTTGTCCAACAAGTGAGCTGGAAGAGGCAGCTTGGAGGGGGGGGGGGGTCTGGACCTCCTCTCCTTAGGCTGTTGCCCCTGAAACCCAGCACCAGATAAGCAATAGAAAATGAATGGATGGATAGATGGAGTTTTTCACTTATGCTAGTTCTAGAAAAAGTACTTAGGGCCTTAAAAAGTAACTGCAAAAGCTCCACCAGGGAAACCAGGTTGAACTCATGAAGACTGATTGTTTGTATCTAGCTGGAAAAGTACTACAGAGGTCTCAGACATCCCTTTATCTGGAAGCAGCAGTTGGGATGGGTGATGAGCTCCCCGGCTAATGTGGGTACAGGTCTGAGGATCAGCGTCCTCATCAAACTGCAACACCTTCCCAAACATAAACACCTTAAGGATGTTCTGAAAAGACTGAGGATCAACATGGACAAAACAGGTAAACAGAAGACCTAGATCTGATATTTCATAGCTTCAAAACTTTGACTAAGTTTTGAATTAATTCATATTAAATCATTTTTTGCTTTTTAAAGAACTTATTTTAACATTGCACTCAACAACGAACAAATCCTCCCTAACAAAAAAGTGTAACTTCAAGGGCCAAATTGTGTTATATTTCTTCACGTCAATATACGGGCCACAAGTAGGGGTGACGTGGGCCATGAGTTTGAGACCCCTGAGTCTCAGTATCAGTACTGGTATTTGGTTTTAGCAATACTCATGCTGTATTTACCTGGTATCAGATCAATACCACATTTGCTACATCCCACACCACTAACTGTCAGTGTTGGATTTAAACTTTCCAAATCTCCTCATTTCCCAGATTCCCCGGAACTATATAATATAAGCAACATGGCAACCTTTGGCTTTACCGAGGTGGCACTGACCCAGCTGGTGGTGGACGGGGTTAAGCTACTTACCATCATGGAGAAAAGGCTGGAAGGCAACCTAAGTATAGATGAGCTTGTTCCTGCACAGAAGTAGACACATTAGGAAGACAAGTGGCTGAAGGAATACTAGCAAAAAGAAATGATTGCTAAGAAGACTATGGAAAAATATACCTTGCCTACTTTGATCAAGATAAAGATTAGGTTGACAAAAGTTTTACTTTACAATGGGACTTCACGATGGATTAAAAAAACAGATGACACGAATGATGTCAGTATTAACTAATGGATCGCACAACCCTGCAATTACAAAGAGTAATGTATTTCTTTTACAGAGAATATGTGTCTGATGGAAAACAGCAAGAAACAAATCCTTCATAAGGCACTCACTGAAATCATTTTAATCCTTATTGACTGTTATTGGTGCACAGTAGGAGACTGTTTGACTTTTTTTAATAATTTAATTATTTAATATATATTTGTTCTAAACAGCTGCTTAGAACAGCGGGCAAAGCAGAAAACCAAACAAGTATTGGTTTGGATCAGCACATGAGATTTGTTCACCCTGAAAAAATATAGAGTAACATCTGTAATTTTTTCAAATATGCATGAAAGTAAATTTGCTTGCTGAATTGTAAGTGCATTTAACATCCCAGTGGTGTGGCTGTTGTTTACACTCTTCAGCAGCAGCATACACATTAAGATGTGAAAGAAAAAAAAAATCTACATTTTTCTGCTCTCTGCGCCTATGAATAAATTTACTCAAACATATGACTCTCAACCATTATATTGGCACTTTATCTGGAACCATCAGATAGTGTGACAAGGGTGACAGGGAGGGTGACAGGAGGTCACAGTGTACCTAATTTTTTTCATAGAAAAATATTACATGTTCATATTTTTTGCAGAAGAAATCAAAGAAGAAGTAAATTTTCCTTGATTGTTAACTATATCACCTTTCCTTGGATTTCTGAAAAAACAAGCATTATATTATTTTTCAAACATAATCAAAGATTTGTCCAAACATGGCTATTTTAAAATTTATGTGGGATGTTTTTATATTTATATTTAAAACTGTTTTAATGATTACCTATTCATTTAGATAACAATTACTTTCTAATAAAAACTGGAGTTGTGAAACATTAGTGGCCAAAACTTGAAAGGTTGTTAAAATTTAGGACTGGGTGAAGTTGCAAATTGGAAAGTAAGTGTAATTAATGGGGACTTCAAAATTACTTAAGGGTTCCCTAAGGCCTCTCTGGTTCTCTTCCACAGTATGTCTTTTGTTCTGTCTTCCTCCCCTCACCCCAACTGGTCATGGCAGATGGCCACAGCTCCCTGATCCTGGTTCTGCTGAAGGTTTCTTCCTGTTAAAAGGGAGTTTTTCCTTCCCACTATCACCAAAGTGCTTGCTCATAGGGGTCATATGATTTTTGGGGTTTTCTCTGTTGTATTATTCTGAAGGGTGACTATTGTTGTGATTTGATGCTGTATAAATAAAATTAAATTTAACTAAATTGAATTATCTGGTGATTAAGGGAGTTGCACTGTCACTGCATTGAATTCTTATTGTGTTTGTGTTATTAATATTATATGATGACAAATGTCTGTCTATTTCTATGTCTTGGATTCCTAAGATCTCCTGAAAAAAGAAATACTACAATCAAATGTCTTATCCCAAAAGTAAATGGGTTGGGTGGGCCGCCCTGGGCCCTGTGGGGCTTGGCAGTGCTGCTGTTGCGGGCCCCGGTCTGGCACACTAAATGGCATCCAGAGGACAGTTTGTTTATTCAGCCTCACCTGTGGTGCCGGTGCCCACCTTTCAATTTTAAATACATGTAATTTAGGGTTCTCGTGAGGGGCCGTGCTGACACCAGCTGCTATCAGGCAGAGGGTCGTTGGTACCATGCCCCTCCCATGTTTTAAGTGCACTCTAGAACATACGTAGTAACACCAAAAATGAGTGGGTAAAGGGTGAATTCCCCATTCACCTTTAGGTCATGAAAGCATGATGAGTTTCACAAATTGGTTTTGGCTGATGCAAACTCTGTTGAAGGTCAACACCATGCAAAGCTTTTGTTGGCAGGAATTCTGGAAGTTGTCAAAACCTGAGAATTGGAATTGGTGCAAGGAAGAGTGGAGTCAATAGACCCTTTAACAGAAAGCTAGGATCTGCTTTAAAAATTGGGGAAGCATTTCCAAAGGTAAGCATTTTAGTTTTCTTAAGAGGACTGTGCAGCCAAAGTACAGATTTTGCCATTTTAAATTTCTGTCACAAAAACACTTTCACTCAGCGCTCTTCACAATCCACTAACAATTTTGAAAAATGAAATATTTTTTTATGCAATTCATTTCATAAACAATTCAAATAACATTCAATTCATATCTGAGTGTGTAGTTTAAGACAAAGACACCTCACAGGTTGTCAACTGCACTAAATAGCACTCATTAAACACCAGAGTCAGAATCACCAGTGAAGAGGTGACCTCAGGATGCTGGGCTTCATGCCATGAAAAGCCATATCTTAGACTGAACAACAAAAAAGAAAATAAACTGAGATAGGCAAAAGAGCACAGACATTGGACAGTGGATAACTTAAAAAAGGTGTTGTGGACAGATGAGTCTAAGTTTGAGGCCTTCGGCTCAAACAGAAGAATATTTGTGAGATGCAGAACAAGCAAAAAATGCAAGAACAGTGCTGTGTAATGGCTGGGGGTGCTCCGGAAGATTTGTACAGTGAAAGGAACAAGAGTTTGCAACACTGTGCCATACCCTGTGGACAGAACTTGATTGGGGCCAATTTCACCCTACAATAGGATAATGACTCCAAAAACACCTTCTGTCACAACGTGTCAGCAATATTTAAAGAATAAGAAGTCAGCCAAGTATTCTGGCTGTAATGGAGTGTCCAGCACAGTTTCTGGATCTGAACCCTGTTGAGCTGTTGTGGGAGCAGCTTGAACATATGGTACAGAGGGTGACTCATCAAGCCACCCTCATTGTGGGAAATTGTTCAGGAACCATGGGGTGTAATATCATCTGATTACCTTGAAGGACTGACAGAATGGTCTCCTATGGCTGTAATTGCTGCAATGTCCTGTTCATTTTGTATATCCCCTATTCGCAACAATTTCATGGGTGTTTTCATGGAAAATGAGAATTTCCAAGTGATCCCTGTTATGGAAAATGATTAAAACTGCAACCAACAGGCGAGCGTGTCTTTTGAAGTGAGGTTTATTAAAAAAGAAAGAAAAACACTGCAGTGGAGAAAAACGTTCAGATGACACTCCTAACCCGTTTTTCTGAGGGAAAGACATCACCCATCATCATCAACGCGCATCGTGGAAACGATGCGCGTATCGAGGCTTGCTTCATTTGTGGGAGGAGCTGAAAATGATGATGTCCAAAGCCTCGCTGCCCGGCTGTACCACGTGACTGATTCATGAAGTGGTTCGAATTTGCCGCGAGCTACGACAGCGATACAAACCCCTCAGACTTCATTCAAAATGTGGGTGTTTGATGGAGAGTTGCGGTTAGTGAGAGTTTGGAGACAGTTTGGAGGTTTATGAGAGTGAGGAGAGAAAGTCAGGAGAGAATGGAGCCAGCTAAGAAGAGGAAGATGTCCTCCCCTGTGTGGGAACATTTTGATTTTATTCCTCCCAACAAGGTATGTAAATTTTTACAATTCAATTCAATTCAATTTTATTTATATAGCGCCAAATCACAACAAAAGTCGCCTCAAGGCGCTTCATAGATACAGAGAAAAACCCAACAATCATATGACCCCCTATGAGCAAGCACTTTGGCGACAGTGGGAAGGAAAAACTCCCTTTTAACAGGAAGAAACCTCCGGCAGAACCAGGCTCAGGGAGGGGCGGCCATCTGCTGCGACCGGTTGGGGTGAGAGAAGGAAGACAGGATAAAACACATGCTGTGGAAGAGAGACAGAGGTTAATAACAGATATGATTCAATGCAGAGAGGTCTATTAATACATAGTGAGTGAGAAAGGTGACTGGAAAGGAAAAACTCAATGCATCATGGGAATCCCCCGGCAGCCTACGTCTATTGCAGCATAACTAAGGGAGGATTCAGGGTCACCTGGTCCAGCCCTAACTATATGCTTTAGCAAAAAGGAAAGTTTTAAGCCTAATCTTAAAAGTAGAGATAGTTTCTGTCTCCCGAATCCAAACTGGAAGCTGGTTCCACAGAAGAGGGGCCTGAAAACTGAAGGCTCTGCCTCCCATTCTACTTTTAAATACTCTAGGAACAACAAGTAGGCCTGCAGAGCGAGAGCGAAGTGCTCTAATAGGGTGATATGGTACTACAAGGTCATTAAGATAAGATGGGGCCTGATTATTTAAGACCTCGTATGTGAGGAGCAGGATTTTGAATTCAATTCTGGATTTAACAGGAAGCCAATGAAGGGAAGCCAAAACAGGAGAAATATGCTCTCTCCTTCTAGTCCCTGTCAGGACTCTTGCTGCAGCATTTTGGATTAGCTGAAGGCTTTTCAGTGAGTTTTTTGGACATCCTGATAATAATGAATTACAGTAGTCCAGCCTGGAAGTAATAAATGCATGAACTAGTTTTTCAGCGTCACTCTGAGACAGGATATTTCTAATTTTAGAGATGTTGCGCAAATGGAAGAAAGCAGTCTTACATATTTGTTTAATATGTGCGTTGAAGGACATGTCCTGGTCAAAAATGACGCCAAGGTTCCTCACAGCGTTACTGGAGGCCAAGGTAATGCCATCCAGAGTAAGAATCTGGTTAGATACCATATTTCTAAGATTTTCAGGGCCGAGTACAATAACCTCAGTTTTATCTGAATTAAGAAGCAGAAAGTTAGCGGCCATCCAGGTCTTTATGTCTTTAAGACATTCCTGCAGTTTAACTAATTGGTGTGTGTTATCTGGCTTCATGGACAGATAGAGCTGGGTGTCATCTGCATAGCAGTGAAAATGTATGCTATGTCTTCTAATGATACTGCCTAAGGGAAGCATGTATAATAACAGAATAACAGAAGTAACAGAATTGGTCCTAGCACTGAACCCTGTGGAACTCCATAATTAACCTCAGTGTGTGAAGAGGACTCTCCATTTACATGCACAAATTGGAGTCTATTAGATAGATATGATACAAACCACTGCAGCACAGTACCTGTAATACCTACAGCATGTTCTAATCGCTCTAATAGGATATTATGGTCGACAGTATCGAACGCTGCACTGAGGTCTAGCAGGACAAGCACAGAGATGAGTCCACTGTCAGAGGCCATGAGAAGATCATTTGTAACCTTCACTAAAGCTGTTTCTGTGCTGTGATGAGCTCTGAAACCTGACTGAAACTCTTCAAATAAACCATTCCTCTGCAGAAGATGTATTTTCATAATACTGATAGTACAATACAATTTATGTTAAGCGGCTTTACTTTTGTACAAGGTGAAGTGTTTGCTATGTGCCAGGGAGCTGGGATATAACAACAACACCTCATCCATGCTTAGGCACTACAGAGCTTGCATGAGAATAGGGGGAACACCGATTGTGGAGCAAGACCAGGTGAGCCATCAAATGCCATGATAATATAGCATGCAGTAATGTTACTAAATGATATAACAATATTATACAACTGTTATAAGTCACATGTGTGATATTTATATTTGTGCTTTGTTTTTGTTTTCTTTCCTCTAGAGAACAATCTCAAATAGATGAAAACCTGGTTAGCATGGTGACTGAGGACTCCCAGCCATTTAGCATTGTGGAGGACAAAGGATTTAAAAGATTTGTTAAATCATTTAATCCTAGCTATGTTCTCCCCACTAAAAAGATCATAAAAGCAGTGAAAATTTAGTTTTTACAGAATAAAATGTGGGCAGGACTGAGGCTCAAAGCCTCAGTGTGTAGCTGAGTTACAAAAGCACAACCACTGTCCACACCCCAACCACACCACACCTCACAGTAAATGATCATTTCCATTTTAAGCATTTCCAAATGATCATTTTCCATACTGCCAGTATAAATATACACAGTATACTGCATCACTACAATATACATGTTTTACACACTCCTTTTGGTGTTGACATTTACAGGCTGTGTGCAAAAGGCCACACTCTTCAAATTCATGCCAACTAATATTTTTACGTCCAGTAGGTGTCCTACTAGAGCGAATGAAGCTTCAAGATGCTTTGCACTGGGGTGAACCAATTGGATGAAAAGCTTCAGTGCTTCATGAAGCTTCATCTGCCCATCACTACTTACATGCATTAATTTGATAACGTGGTTAGCCTACTCAACGTAAATTACACACGAACAACATTAAGCTACTCACGCAGAGAAGAACAGCTGCTGCTGCCATCATCATCAGTCATCATTTCTGCTACACTGGCAGGGCTAGGGGCCAGGACTCTACTCTTTGGGTTTTTGGGGGATGTTGCTAACTCCGGGTCCGATAACAGGCAAACCACCCGCAGTAGATGTGCACGGTGTGAGGTCTCGCAGCAAGCTATCAAATACGGCGCATTTCTCGGCTTTTAACAAAACGCTATACGTCGCCAGGTGTTTCATCAGATTCGAGGTGTTACCTCCTTTGCACAGTATCACTGTTACGTTCCCCCCGAAGGGGTCTAGGCATGCGAGTGAGGGGACCAGTAACAAATGAGTCCGGAAACAGAATGAAAAGGAAAACAGACAGAGTTGTTCTGTAATAATATAGTTTTATTACAAACAACAAGGAGGCTGTCTGTCCAAAACCCAGCAGAAAAACACATACAGCCACAGAGGGGAAAAACCACCCTGCTCACAGCTCGTCCCCAGCTTAAATAGCCTCAGAGGTGATTGCTGACTGGATTCAGGTGGCAAATGAGGCTAATCAAGAGCAGCTGTGTCCTGGGGAGAGAGGAGAGTGAGAGAGACAGATGGGGTAGGAGTGGCAAGAGAGGAGGAGGTGGAGAGAGCGGGCAAACACCCCACCCACACACTCCCACAGCCTCACAGGATGTAACAATCACCTTAAAGCACTTGTTGCAGGCTGCTGAGTTTGCAACTTTTGCTGTGAAGTACAGCCAGACTTTGACCGCTTCACCTTGGGCATTTTTAATCTGTAGCTCTGCTCTAAAAGAACGTACGTACCTGGGTCCGCCTACTATCCTCGGAAAGGTAAAATGATTGGCTAGAATCCAAAGTGCATGACATCTCAGGGAAAAAAAGCACAGAAATAAAGCACCGAAATGTGCGCTGCTTTTCGGTCTGGTTACTACCGTTTATGTCAGAGCTGGTGCCATTACCGGTACCCATCCCTACTTGAAACTTAGGAGACTCATCCTCTTTTGTCAGCGGAGTTGTGATCAACCTCTGCACTAGGGTGCAAAGGCACGCGATGAAACAACAGCCACAACATGTAAATATGGCAACAAATGTGGCTATGGACATCAACAAAGACACCACTATAGCTTTATACTTACCAAAATGATTACTAAACCAGTCATCCCAGGGATTATTTATGCCAGAGTCTTCTGTCATTTTGGTGGACAGCATCCTCAACCCTTCCAGTGCTCTGGTTACAGAGCCATCTAGAGCTGTGTTATCAGGGATAAAAGTACAACACAGAGGACCCACCATAGCACAAACACCCCCCTTCTCAGCCAAAAGCATGTCCAGGGCCACCCTGTTCTGCCAGGCCATCAAAGTGGCGGCCAGCTGTTCAGATAGGCCCGCAACTGCATCCCGTGTCAAATTAGCCAGTCGCTGAACATTATAATGAACATAGTTTATTCTGTCTACATTTTTATTTGGAGTTATCCATAGGAAAATGGATTCAAACCTTCCTGCAACCTGGTTGGCCAATTCATACTCATCAGGAACACCTATAAAATCTATGTAAGTTGGGGAGTTTTTAGTTAAATCAAAATCTTCTGACGTGGCTCTGCAGGTCCTACCCACATGAGTCTCTGCAGTAGCATGAGATCCCGCTAATACTATAGGAAGTGCCAATCTTACAACAGTGCAGGCTCCCAACCAGCCTCTCGGCAGGGTGTCCCTCAGAATTTTGTCACCAGAACAGGTCAGCACGAGCAACATTAATGCTGCTCATATTTGCCCATTCAGTGACATCTATCACCTTATCACACCATGCCTCACCTGGAGCACCTATTGGGGTGACACTTACCCTGGTCAAACAGGTGTAGTTTACAGCTTTTGGGGAGAACACAGGGGGAATAACACCCTTCCTGGGAAGAGGGGTACCCAATGTAATACAATCATGATCCACCCTTTCCTTCATGTGGAGCTGCAACATGCAATCAAATCCCGGCCTGTCCTCCCAAAACAACAAAGGGGCTGGCACTGTGAACAGTGTGGGGCGTGCTCTAGAGCAGGCTACACATTCTGTCATGTCATTAGACTTGGCTGTGTAAGTTATCCAATCCAGCCATACATTCTTATCTATATAACCTGTCTCTATTTGCACCACATCTTCAGGTCCAGTTGTGTTTAAAAAAGTAACTAATTGATGTCCTGACAACTCCGTCGAGACATGGGCTGAGGTTGCATTTGACGTGGTGTGAGATTATTCTGTTATCATATGTTATCTTATATCTGTAGTTAAAGTAGTTGAATTATGTTCTGACTTAAAAGAGTGTGAAAATCATTAGATCTATTGGATTGACCTGTATTATTTGACACTGTTGAATGTGTTACACTGTTTCTTGACATTTCATACTGCTGAATCATGAAGAGAATGTTGTGTGCAGAGGACCTTGTGCCGATAATAGAAGAGACAGACCACATTCCATACCCCCACCTTTACAGAGAGCAGAAAGACAGGGAGCCGAGGTCATAACTTAGGCGCCGTAACAGAGAAAGAATGTGAATGTTTAGGCTTTTACGACTAGGTGGGGGCCACTAGAGGCTATAAGAAGCTGAGTAACCCGTCACCACTTTGAGATTTGCTGTGACCCTCTTCATGCATCTCTCCCCATCCGGATGGCTTATGCTCATAAAGTGTTGGATTGTATGGAAATAAAGGATTGTTGATTGAGCATTTATACACCGAGTATTATCCTTCCTTCAGCCCAAAGATTAAAAGAATTGGGAGATTTTAACAACTTGGTGCCGTGACCCGGATATTTGGTGTGCTGAGGAGGGGCAGATTTGGCCTGTGGTGAGATCGTGAGGCGAGGCGAACAGAGGACCGGTCCAAAGATAAAAAGGTAAGCACAGCCTGTTGTATTATAAATACCAAATGTGCATATTGGGCTTTCCAAATTAATCTGTTCGCTGAGTTACACGTATTTTCACATTAAATTTGTCGGTGTCTGGTTTTCGGCGCGAGATACTAACATCATAAGTTGAGGCTGAATTCCAGTGTGTCATAGGAACTGGCTCTAGCAAGATACTAAAAGCATTCTACGTTGAGACTAGAGTTGCAGCCCACGTTACCCTCCGCATTTAACTTTGTCTATGACTGGCTTCTGTTGCAAGAAATGGGGAAAAACTTCTAAAACGCGGCCAAAGTTTAGCATATGAAATAGAGGTGAAATAGAGCCTGGCTTGTGGTGCGCTTGCATTTTCAAAGGTGAGCTCAGAGGTTTCTGTGTGTGTTTCTGCTTGTGAGACGCTCTCTGTGTGTTTCATTGTGTGAAATATGAACATGGTGACAGTGACGGTTGATGTGTGAATGGGAGGACACTAGAGCAAAGACACATTTTAGGATCAAAGGTTGATGTCTAGTGGGCCTCGTGGATTAGTTCCGGGAGTGGTTTCCCAACCGGTAGATCAGACGCGGCCCAGAGGTAACTAGGGTAGCAACCTTGGGAGTGGAACCCCTAAAGAGCTTGTTCATGGTGTGGCAACCCCCCTGTCCGTGGACGCTCAGGCAGGTCCAGCGGCATCTGGTTAGCCGAGGTGGTGACTTGGGAACTGAAGACTCCCGCATAGCTACAGAATAACACTGAAACTTCTGTGTAATCACGGGTTTACATTTATTCTGGACTAGAACAAGACACATTTTGCGAACAAAGGTTGAGTTCTATATTAGTAAAAGAAAAAGGTTGAATTCCTCGTTTCAGTGGTTGAAATTGTTGTTTGCCTGTTCCCTGACGAGTGTGAAATTAATTAAAGAGGGCAATTTGGAGCCACATAGAGATAGACGGGCATAATTGGGTGTAATACTCTGTGGTGTAAAGAAAAAGAGGAGTCAAAGCAGTAAGAGGTGAGTAGTGGTGTGAAATATGTTGGGTTTTAAATCTGACGTAGAGAAAGGAGAAATGGAGGGAGAGTGGAGAATTATTGAGAAGCAGAGAGAGGAATGTGTTGGGAGACTGGCATGCAGTCTGCACTGTAAAGGTGGGCGTGTTGCCTGCTTATCTGGTTAACAGTGATGAAAATGATATTAAATAAATCTCTTAGTGTGTTAATACAGGTGGCTACGGACCTGGACCAACCGCCCCCCACAAGCACAGCGGCCGAAGCAAAATTATAGTAATGGAAACCACACTCAGCAAGAATCAGCAGCTGTGGAAAAGACAGCAGCGAGGAGAGAATTAGAGGAGAAATTAAGAGAAGTTTTAACACATAAAATTGGGGCCAACAGACTTGTGGAGGTTGGGAAGGCGTCCGGAGCATCATAACAAAAGGTGAAACAAAAACACACACAAGCAGAGAAATGTGAGAGAAAGGCTCCTTGTAAGGTAATGCCTTGTTTGAGAAAAAGTTAAAAATAACCCGCTTACAAATGCACACACACGCAATGAAAAAACAGCTTGCACTCAGGAACACGTGAAGATTTTCCGGCAAGATTGAAGCAGGGAAATTTAACATACACATGTTGTTTTATAATGATGAAGTTTATCCATTACTAACAAATAAACCCTCTGGGTTGCAGGACAACAATTTAACTTCAAAAAAAAAAAAAGAGAGACTGGTATGACCAACCAGTGATGAAACAACAAATTTAGTGGTTAAGAGTCAAATTGTGAGATGTTTTCTGCTGATTGAACAACACAAGTGATTACTGACGGAAAGAAATTTCTCTTTTGTGAGTTTAAACATGATCTTAAGAATTTGAACATGTGCATGTCGTCCTGTCAACTTGGTGGGTTATGAGTTGATTATATCGTGAGAAAAAAAAAAAAAGGGGGGAGAGAAGGCTGACACAGGGCCTGCCCTGGTGTTTCTCCCCTCTCTTTGTAACACAGCCAATACAACATCATTTTCCTGTTCATTTGTTTTTGTTTTGTTTTGTTTTGTTCTTTCTCTTTATGTTTAATTACAGGCTGCTTTGCCAGCCCTGGAAGCCGAGGCTGACCTGGACTCCTGCTCTCCCCTCTACCATCTTCGACGTGACCCTGACCAAACGCTGCAGCAGCTGGACCCACAACAACAACCTGAAAATGTCAACAGTGCTGCAGGAAAGCGATCTCATGCAGCAGAGACGGAGAGCGTTAAAACCAAGGCCTGTTTCACTACACGGGGGAAAATTCTCAGACAGCTTCAGCTGACAGAGCTGTGACGAGATGCCCGCCAAGCCCGAATGAAAAGTAAGGCCGAGCAAAGGAATGCTGACCTTAACAACTCTGCATTAACACTGTGCAGGACAGTGATGGACCAACACGGATGATCGGGCAGCAAAAAGGGCGTGACCGAGACAGGAGGAGCAACTGAGGTCAGAAGGCACCTCAGAATGGACAAAAACACAGAAGAAGATGCAGGTTTCACCTGCGGTGAGCATGGACACTGGAGAAAGGACTGCCCCAACTGGGGTCAGAACCAGGACGGACAGAACTTTGAGCAGCAGCAGCAGCAATGGTCGCAAACAGACTGAAAAGGAGGGGGGCAGGACCCCAGGGCACGCTTCAGGCCGTGGTTTACCCAAGACACCAGAACAGGAAAGTGATGAACACACACACACACGTCTACACACACACCGATTCAGAATGAAGTGAAATACACACATGAACACATGTGCACTCGTTGATTGAGTGAGAAATGACACACACACACACCTAAATTGAAATGCTGAGTCACTGAGAAGTGATGCACACACATACACAAGCACACGCTTGTGCAATGAAGAGTGATGCACACACACACACACACACACACGCTGATGCAATGAAGAATGCTTTGCTAACAAATGCTTATGCTGATATGCAAAATGCTGCACACAAACATCCAAATACATAATTTTTATAAGAAGCCATTGATTACTTAGAATGTGTTTTATGTCACCCAGAGGGCATTTATGTAGATTTAAGGAACAAGGTCTAAAACAGTTTGGTTATGAAAACAATGTCTGTGCGTGGTGTCTGTTTATGGCTCAAGGCCTTGATTGAATTGTTTATTGTGCTTCACACAGCCCTGGTGAGGAACAGTGGCACAGAGTGAAAATGATGAACTAATAGAGTAAGTTTTAGGTCGGAGTACGGCATTTTCTGTGATTGAGATTTAATTCAAGGAGGAACAAAAGGTGTTACGGCACCTGAGGTTCTCATTCCCACACAATATTGTCCCAGGAGAAGCAAAAAATTTCCTGTGAATTTCTGGTTGATTTTTGGGTTTTGCTTAGCGCTAGCTTGATTTTATCAGTGAGCTTTGGGTTGTGTTCTTTCTCTAAGAGAGAGAGATGGTTTTATGCTTGGACATGTCTGCAACGGGCCCTAGTATGTGTTATTTTAGTAGTATTTTGTTGGTTACGTCTGTTTTCGTTTTTGTTACAGTGCATTGAGATAAGAAAATCTGAGAGGTGTGATCCCCCGGTGGTGATATGTTGATATTTTGTGAGTCCATGATTTAACAATCAGCTCTTTAAACCAGGCCTGAAAGATTGAAATTTAAAGCGCTATGAAATATTCTTACGGAAAACAGTTGCAAAGTGTGTTTCTCCATGATTATAATGGGCGTGGGAGAAATTCACTTATATGGGACACTGATCACATGAGATAGTCCTGAGTCTAAAAGGATTGCAGCGAGTCAATCCAGAACAAAAGAACAAAGAATTGTTTCCTTTTAAAATGATGACGTCATCTTGCTGGTGATGGATGCTCGAATAAGTCGCGCATGAGACTCCATTATCAGCAACATCTGGTATGAATGTGTGTGAATGAATGCAAGTGACTGGACTGTGATGGACTGACTTGATACTGAGACAAAGACTGCACCAACTTTAGGATTAGTAAATGCCGACAAACAATTCACCCAGCCGGCAAGAGAAGGGTGGATGCTTCGCTTTGTTTTGTTTTTGCAGGAGCAGGAGGATAAGAGAGACTGGAGGAGGAGACTGTAGCTTCACATGAGAGTGTGGAACTGCAGACTTAACACTTTGGTTGCTAATTTTGAGTTACTGATGTTTGCATTAAGAAAACTGTGCTATATTAGCTGTGTTTTGATTAAGGTATCATGTTATATTATTGGGAATGCCAAATGCTACAGTGGAGAAAACTTTTGATATCACTCATGACTGGAATATGTTACTATTAACCATAGCAGGCCACTGTAAAAAAGTCAATTAAAGTTTATAGAGGAAAATCGCCAAAACTTTAACAATATTTATGAATAACAGGGGAATGGTAGACTTGCCACATTCAGAATAGAGATATGCAATAACAAACATTGGTCCACGTGATTTAGGTTCTCACTTGAAATAGTAAATTATTAAAAGTAGAATATAACCGACAGGGACATGTGATAGGATGTGGTACTGCAAAAGAACAAGAGCAAAGTAAAGAAAGAAAAACCTATTGTGTTTAGTTTTGATAAATTCAAATTAAAACGTACCATTACACTCAGAGGATCAATATGAAATAAAACATATGCAAATTTTGTATGAAGCACATGACTGATAACTGTTCTGTCCTGAGCTTTTGTTTTTATAGCACCCACTTGACCACACCAACAGTTTTCACACCAAAGGAGGGTAATTGCGAATATTTGAGGGAGGAATACTACCAAAAGTGGGAAAGGTAAGCCCTGATGGGGGTAATAACACCATAAATTTCATTTATGGTCAAAATTCTTCAAATTTTGACAAGCATAAAATTTTCCAAAACTTAGAGACAGAACAGAGTATTGGATAGACATAATTTGGCAAACCACATAAGGATGGAGTTGGACATCCACAGGGTGGAGGGAGGGTTGGTGTGACCAAGGTGTGGTTTGGCTTGTTGTATGTACATTTCAAAATGTTACAGCTCTGGATGGACCAGTTACCAGGGCATGGAAGGATGACAGACTTTATTACATGAGGAGAGGGGAATTTTCCGGGATTGAAGATCCTCAGGGTGAGTGGTTGACTAAAGCATGCATAAAATAATCATTTTGTTATTGAATGTTAATTGATTGATAATTGGCCACATTTACAGCTGTGTTGATTTGTTGTGGACGCAGTCTACTTCATGTTTAAGGATTCTAATTAACAGATTGAAAACAGTGACACTAAGAGAAGAATAGGCAGTGCCACACTATCAGATGCGAGTGATGGTTGGGCTCAGTGATGAATTAGGATGATGAATTTGACAATGAGGGAAAAACAGTGGGTAAAAAGGGAGTGACAAATGTGTAGTTCATATTAACACACAGGTTTTGTTTTTAGGTAGTTCTGCGGATACAGGCTCTGGGCGGAGCCAGGAGTTCAACAGATCTAACATGATAATTAAATTGATTTTATTCTCTAAGACAGGATGACAAGGCTGGAGCAACGGTACTCGAGAGACGAATGTCTGATACTTTCTGAGATATGATGTCACTAACTTTCTCTTTTAATTTTCTAGCTCCGATGAATTGACACATGGGAGTGTGTCAAAAAGGGGGAAGTTGAGTCTGAATATCAAACAATGGTTTTATGAACATTTTATGACTTTGTTTGTGTGTTTAATAATTTAGGTATGGTAAAACTTAAGCTTATAATGTGTTAGACTTAGAAATGGGTCAGATTTGCTGTGACCCTCTTCATGCATCTCTCCCCATCCGGATGGCTTATGCTCATAAAGTGTTGGATTGTATGGAAATAAAGGATTGTTGATTGAGCATTTATACACCGAGTATTGTCCTTCCTTCAGCCCAAAGATTAAAAGAATTGGGAGATTTTAACAGTGGCCATCCCAAACTTCACACTAAAAAACCCCAGTGGATCTGAACCCCCGATATCTACCCCCAAGGTGAAATAAGTCCATCCGCTGCTCCCACAACTTATATCAAAACAAAGTTTTGTTGTATTTTTTATTGTTAAAATCAATGGGTTTACCTTTCCTGTGGCTGCGTCTCCTCCCACCTGAGCACTAGTCAATGAAAAATATGTCTGCACTTGTGCATTGAGGCTACTGTAAATATCAACACTTCACCGAGTTCTTTTGATTCCTCAGAGGCATCCGATGGTGGTGTGCCCAAAATGGTGGTGTGCTCCTAACAGTTTTATAACAGACGCTCTCTCATTCTAGTCTAAACAACAGTGTCTCAGTAACTTTCCACTAGAGATGGTCCCCTCTTATCTACATTTTCTCAGGCAAGCGTGAGCAAGAGTCTACAGCTTTCTACTCCCCAAGGGCACATGGTCTAATGCCTTTATTTTTCAGGGCTGTGTCCACTTAATACTACAATATATAACTTTATAATACTTATTAATAAAAAGCATAGCATTATTGAGGCACTGCAAATTATTTAATCCCAACACTACCCACCCTGGGGGTCGCTGTCCAACCACCCGGTCCTGTGTTCCAAAGAACCCGATCCCAGGTCGGACACCAATAATCAGAATTACTAATCCTATGACCGCAACATAAGATTAGTAATTTATGCCCAGTATTACACATATACACATTGTGGCCTCGCCACACATTGGCGCTACCATAACACTCTATTACATCACACAAATCAAACTGCAACTGTCAATTGTCCTTGTACTGCAGTTACCATCACTGTGGTCTGAGGTCCACTGTCTCCTGCTCTTCGGACTCGTCTGGGCTGAGAAGTCGCTCCCAGCCGTGGATCTCCCAAGAGGCTCCACCACAGGGCAATCATCAGCCCAGTGAAAAGCAGCAGGGCCACTCCGATGATGAGCTGCTTTTCAGTACGGCACACCGTTGCAGGTAGAGGGTGGACTGCCTACTACCTGGTAGTTGGTACCCAGTTGCGCGCTAATTTCTTTTAGTGCCTGGTTCACAAAGTGAGTGCCATTGTCACTAGTGATTTTTCCCGGGATGCCCCATCTAGGGATGATTTCTGACAGAAGAGCTTTTGCCACTGCGCTACCATCTGCATTCTTGGTTGGGAGCACTTCTACCCACTTAGAAAACATGTCAACTACCACCAAACAACACTTCTTTCCCTCTGCTGGTGTTAGTTCAATGAAATCCACCTGGCTCTGCCACCTGGCTGTAGCTCAGGTGGCAGAGCAGGTCAGCCACTAATCAGAAGGTCGGTGGTTCGATCCCAGGCTGCCTCCTGGCTGCATGCCAAATATCCTTGGGCAAGATACTAACCCCATGTTTGCCTACTGGTGGTAGTCAGAGGGCCCGGTGGCGCCAGTGTCCGGCAGCCTCGCCTCTGTCAGTGCGCCCCAGGGCAGCTGTGGCTACAATGTAGCTTGCTATCGCCAGTGTGTGAATGGGTGAATGACTGAATGTAGTGTGAAGCGCTTTGGGGTCCTTAGGGACTAGAAAAGCGCTATACAAATGCAGGCCATTTACCATTTACCATAAGATGGTCAAAGGGCATGTCAGGTGGAGGGTGTGCTACAGTATCTACACGAGCTGGACGTCACACATCATTGATCGCGCAAATTAGACACTTTTTACAATACTTTTCAGCTGCTGCAGAAAAGCCTTTTGTGAACCACAGCATTGTTACTGCCTGTAGCATCCCCCCTTTGGACACATGGTCTAACCCTTGTGCCCACTGACCCGATTCGCAATGTTGAGAACCAAAACAAAATACCAGAGGCCCAGAAGGATGCAATCAAACAGATGAGTTTATTGAACACACGCGTGGGAAGATGTACACTGCAAAACATCAGATGTAGATATCCGCCCAAAAATACACTTCAGATTGCTTTTATAATGTCAGGGTTGGGTAACGCCCCTTCTCACGTTGTACAAGAACATAATTTGTATCTTAAGAACATCATTTGCAACTTTTACAGACAATGATCAATTTTAAGAGATAAATGCAGACACCGAAGTTCCCCTCTCTGGCATCTTTTTCCAAATATGGCGATGAATTCAGGCCCTGAAGATCCCCAGGGACTTGTCCTCTTCTTTGGCCCATCTTCTGTCACCTGTTACTAAGCAAACTCAAATGCAACAAGAAACTGAATACATCCAGGCCTTCACTCAAGCCTGTTTCTAGATTATATGTATTATATATGTTTTATAGGCGTGTATGCAGTTTTAACCTTCTATAGCTCCAAGTCACTTACACAATACATTGTCCAGACATCGCGCCGAACGAGGCTTACAACCTCCAATTAATTGACTGAGCTTCAACTCTTTAATAAGCACAAAATGCAATGTGTATAAAATGGTTATAGCTGTACCTGTATTAAAAAGGTTGTAATGCCAACAGCTTCAATAAATGTTTTAATGAAAAGATGATTAATTTGATTAATGCAATGGTAATAATGATAAGTATGAGTAGCAGTAAAATATTTTCCTTATTTCCACAAGAAACCAAGGGAAAAAATGCTTAGGCAGGCATGGGCGGCCGTCAGAAAAACACCAGACAGATTGCGTCAGTGTGCAGCCAGATTTACGCCAGAGATCTTTCTCTGCCTGAGAGGCAAAAGACACAGCAGAAAGGTCAGTGAGGTCAGGTGTGGGCAATGAAGCTAACACAAGTTAAAAAGACGGCCCCCCTGAGGCCTTAGCAGCTGCATCAGCAGCAGCGTTGCCTTGGGAGACAGAGTCAGTATTACCTGTATGTGCAGCACACTTCACCGCAGCAATCCAAGCAGATAGGAGGATGGCTTCCAGCAGCACTGCTACCTGGTCCGCATTGAGGATGGGCTTCCCATCAGATTTCAGAAACTTCCTATGTCTCCACAGGACACCAAAGTCATGCACCACACCAAATGCGTAGAGCAGGGGTGTCCAAACTTTTTTCACTGAGGGCCATATGCATAAAAATATAGGAGGGGCTGGGCCACTTACTAGAAATTAGGTATACAGCCTTAACTTTAGTGTATTAAAGTTAGAAAAATTAATTAAAAGTGGTCAAATATGTTATATTGTTGAATATAATTAAAGACAAAACTCCCCTCATCAGAGCTTTCCATAAATGGATCTTTATTGATTTATTCAGAAAAAGCTTTGGTAGCTCATTCTCAGAACAGCAGCCTCAGATTTCTTCTTAGACAGAATTGACAATACAGAGAAAAAACAATAAAGGGGAAAATGGGACGTAAATTTCAAGCTTGTTATTTAAGTTATAAGGCTTAGCAACACACCTATTAACGTTCGTTTGAAACGGTTATCAACATTAACAGACTGAACTGGACTTAATAACAGGAGTGCATATAATTTTAATTAATTATTCTGGTGAGTATCAGCTGCGCTGGGTATGTAAATCGGGCCATCCAGCTGCGGTGCTGATCCGACGCCACTCGCACCAAAAATCCGGACAAATGTCACTTGATCAAGGCGCAAATCTGCATCAGATGAGATCAGCTGACTTTGCGTGTGTAGTGTGTGCGCTGTGCACAGCTGTGTGTACTCTCTGTGTTATGTTGACATAAGAAGAGAAAATGCTCTCAATTATGGAGACAGTCAAATGGTTCATTTATGTTTGATGTGTGGTTTACATTTGTGTGGCTGTTAATAAAGTTAGCGCGCTCTAGGGGGCGTATGCGTTCATCAAAATGGCCGAAGGCTGATGTGTGTTTATTCCTCCCAAAATATCGTCGGTGAAGTTTGCCATGCACGTCAGATTTTCCTGCGCATTTTCATACCTCTGCCAACAGGTTATGGGCCCAGGAAGCTAAGAAGTTTTCCGAAAGAGTCCATGTGGTTTTGCCACCGAGAGAAAACGCCGCGACGTACTGCGCACTCGGTGAGGATTAGCATACCATGCTAGTGCCATGAGCCGACGAGCCGCTGAGTCAAATAGCCGTTGGGCTCGGCTAGTTTTTGATGGAGACGAAAAGAATTACGAACTATGGGAGACTAAATTTTTGGGCCACCTTCGTTTGCAAGGGAGACATTATTTTGGAGCAGCCTACCGACGCGGAGGGAGAAGAAGACAGCAAAGAATGCAGAGGCCTACGCGGAGCTGATCCAGTTTCTGGATGACAAAAGTTTGTCCCTTGTTATGCGAGAAGCAGCGGATGATGGACGGAAGGCGCTGGGGATTCTAAGAAACTATTATGCAGGTAAAGGAAAGCCTCGTATAATTAGCCTGTATACAGAACTCACTTCGCTCCAAAAGTCCAGCAGTGAGAGTGTAACTGAGTATGTGATACGAGCAGAGACAATAATCACAGCCCTGAGGAATGCTGGAGAAACATTGAGTGATGGGCTATTGGTAGCAATGGTTTTGAAGGGACTGCCAGAATCATTCAAACCGTTTGCTATTCATGTCACACAAAGTGAAGTTGAAGTGACTTTTTCTTAATTTAAAACTAAACTGCGAAGCTATGAAGACACAGAGAAAATGCGCACCGCAGCGTCAGATGACAACATCATGAAAGCACGTGCACGACCGAGCGACAATCCCACGTTAGAAAAATCGAATGACCGTGGGGCCGGCAACGCAGACATAGTGTGTTTCAGATGCGGACTAAAGGGACACAAAGCCAGGACGTGTCAGCGCAAGCAGTGGTGTAGCGAGTGTAAAAGCACCATCCATCGGGACTCAACATGCAGACGGAAACGGCGGCAAGACAACGCACGGAAAGTTTCCGAGGAGTCGGGTAGCAAAGACTACGCATTCCGGGTGAGCAGCGAGGATGCAGCGTTCCAGTCAGAGCATGGCATCAACAAAAAGGGTCTGATGGTGGACACAGGGGCAACTTCGCATATTGTTACAGATATAACGAAGTTCAGGAGATTCGACGACAGTTTCCAGCCCAAGTCACACTACGTAGAGTTGGCTGACGGCACTAAGTGCACTGGAGTTGCAGAGCAAAGAGGGGAGGCAGAGTTTTGCTTGATGGACAGCAGGGGGCAGTGCCACAAAACAACCTTGAAACAGGCACTGTACATCCCATCGTATCCACAAGACATCTTCTCTGTGAAAGCAGCTACCTCAAATGGAGCAACTATGATCTTCAAGCAAGGAAAAGACACCCTGCGACACAAAGACGGTACAAGGTTCCCAATATATGAGTACAACAGACTGTACTACCTACAAACAGTAAACACTGAAGGTAAAGACCAGTGTAAGGGTTGCTATGACATGCAAACATGGCATGAAATTCTTGGTCACTGTAATTATGATGACATTCAGAGATTACAGGGTGTTGTTGATGGTATGGCAATCAAAGGAAAAACAGATAAATCTGTCTTGCATTGTGAAGTGTGCACACAGGGAAAGTTTGTTCAAACTAGAAACAGGGACCCTGATGCACGAGCCAAAACCGCCTTAGAGCTGGTACACACAGATCTAGCTGGTCCAGTAGACCCAGAGTCCAGAGATGGATATAGATTTGCACTATCATTCATGATGACTATTCCAGTGCAGTGTTTGTGTATTTTCTGAAAAATGTGTCACTGTGTCACTCTTGACACAGCAAAAGCGACACAGAAGTTTTTGGCTGATACGGCCCCGTATGGGCAAGTTAAATGTATCAGGTCTGACAATGGAACAGAGTTTATGGGAAATGAGTATCAGGCACTCCTTAGCAAAAATGGAATCAGGCATGAGACCTCAGCACCATACTCACCACACCAAAATGGTACAGCAGAACGCAATTGGCGCACTCTTTTTGATATGGCCAGGTGTATGTTAATAGAGAAACAGTTACCTAAAGAGTTGTGGACTTATGCAGTGCAAACAGCAGCTGTAGTGAGGAACAGATTTTTTAACAGACGCACAGAACAGACTCCATATTTAATGCTGACAGGAAGAAGGCCAAACCTTTCCAGGATGCAGACATTTGGGTCAGTGTGTTATGCCTACAGGCAGAACAAGAGAAAACTAGACTCAAGGTGTGAGAAAGGAATTTTTGTTGGATATGACAAGAACAGTCCAGCTTATATGGTCTACTACCCAGACAGTGGGAAAGTACAGAAGCATAGACTGGTGAAGTTTGAGACTAAAACAAGAGTAGAGAGACAAACACAGACTGACAAGGTGCCAGATGATGAGGGTGACTTTGAGACACCAAACAGGTTCACCAAGACCAGAGAACAGACTGATGTGAGTACAGAACACACAGATACTCAGGAACAGATCCCAGTAAGCATGTCTGAGATGAGCAGCCAGTCACAGGAGAATGAACTCGACTGCGAGGCTGCAAGGTATCCTTCCAGAGTGAGAAAGAGGCCTGGGTATTTAAGTGAATATGTTACTGATAAGGAGGATTGTGATCAAGTACTCACAAACATGGATTATTGTTACAGAGCAATGTGTAACATCCCCCAAACATTCAAGGAAGCAATAACTTCATCTAACTCAGAGAAATGGGTCAGTGCAATGGATGAAGAGACGCAATCACTAAGTGAAAATGACACATTTACCTTAACCACTTTGCCTGAGGGTAAGAAGACAGTGGGGGGTAGATGGGTGTACGCAGTCAAAAACAATGTTGATGGATCTGAGAAGTACAAGGCACGTTATGTTGCTAAAGGATATAGTCAGAGGATAGGTGTGGATTATGAAGAAACATTTTCCCCTACTGCTAACCTGACTAGTATCAGAGTGTTGATGCAAAAGGCAGCACAAGAAAACATGCTTTTACATCAGATGGATGTTAAAGCTGCCTATCTTCACGCACCAATAGATTGTGAGGTATTCATGGAACAACCTGAGGGCTATGAGGTAAAGTCCGAAACAAATGAAAAACTGGTGTGCAAGTTGAAAAAGTCGCTATATGGGCTAAAACAATCAGGCCGAAATTGGAACAAGTTGTTGCATGAATATCTGAGTGAGAACAACTTTGTGCAGAATCCCGCTGACCATTGTGTTTACACAAAAATGACAGAAAATAAGAAGGTGATTCTGATTGTATGGGTGGATGACCTGATCATTGCTGCTAGTGATGAAAGTGAACTAACTGTTGTGAAGAAAATGCTTGCAGCAAAATTCAAAATGAAGGATTTGGGGAAACTGAGACATTTCATTGGTATAGATTTTGACCAGAGTGATAACTGCGTAAAAATGTCACAAAAAAAATATGTGGAAAAAATACTTGAAAGATTCAACATGCAGGATTGTAAAGAAAGACAGACACCTTGTGAGCAAAAACTGAACTATGCTGATGATGCAGAAAGGATGAGTGATGTCAAAAGGTACAGAGAGGCAGTTGGTAGTCTGATCTATTTGGCTACATGCACAAGACCAGACTTGAGTTTTATAGTCAGTAAACTTTCACAGTACTTTACTGAGCCAACTGAAGACCAATGGACTACAGTAAAACATGTACTGAGGTATCTGAAAGGGACAACCGAGAAAGAACTGTGTTACAGGAAATGTGACAACAAAGAACTGAGGTTGTGGGCATACAGCAATGCTGATTGGGCAGCTGATGTAACAGACAGACGGAGTACAACTGGTTATTGCATAAGCTTGTCTGTAGATGGTCCTTTAATCTCATGGAAAACCAAAAGACAACCTACTGTTGCATTATCTACCTGTGAAGCGGAGTACATGGCTTTAGCTGCAACCCTACAAGAAGTTTTGTACCTAATGCAACTGTTACAAGCAGTGTTGGGTAAGTTACTTTAAATGAGTAACTTAGTTACATTACTAGTTACTTCTATCAAAAGTAACTCAGTTACTTCAAGTTACTCATTACTTTCAAAGTAACTAGTTACTAGGGAAAGTAACTTTGGTTTTACTCAGAATTCTCTTGTTAATGTGTTGCTTCCATAACTGGATACCCAGCAAGATTACCAGTCTTCTAGCTTGCTTACTTGCCACAAGTGCACTGTGCCACCTACCAATAGAAAGGAAAAGATAATGTGCATATTTCCACGAGAGAAATCCCACGCCTGGACCGTCATTGACCGCCGCCATGATTCTAGCCTACGTCACAGCGTCATGTGCGCTTTTGATTAAACTCAGACTTCCGAATAGGAAGATGTAGTTAACACCAGACTGCAGATGAGCTGCATACAGGGCTGGACTGGGACAAAAAATCAGCCCGGGCGTTTTGACTGGAGACCGGCCCGCCATTATAGGAAAAATCATAAAGCCTTTGAATGAAAACAAACGCTGTTGTGACAGTGATGTACACTGTTTTGATGGTATATATGTATCAATCTATCAATCGTTTGTTGTAAGATTCAGATAATTATTTGTTAAAAGCTAGATATTTTAAATGAGAATAAGAAAGAAAAGTATTTCTTTGTGCCCCCCTCTCCCTGTTAATGCCCTACCTGCCCCCCTGGCAACACTTTGCTAGACCCGCCCCTGCACAGTTACCAGCTGTCAGCTACTTAAAAAAAGGATCCTGGTGTTATTAGTCTCTCAGAAACAGTTCATAACTTCCCTTCAACTCATTCATGTCACCCAAAAGGTAAACCTGTTTCTCCATCACCTGTTCAGCTCTGATGATTCAGTAAGGACATCTCCTGGTTTCATCTTCATGTTTCCCTCTCACCAGATAACCAAACGATATGATGACCAGCAGCTTTACAGCTGTGGCTCCAGCAAACATCAGCTGATACTAGAAATTAATATTAAATAAATTCTAACAACAGCTGATCAAGCTTAAACGTGCTGCTGTTGTTTAACGCGACATCGGCTGGTTTCCTCTTTCTGGCGCAAAGTGGGCGATAAACAAACAAGAGAGCCGATCAGCTGATCATTGATCAGTTTCAGGATTGAAGTAGCAACAGGAGAGGGAGGGGGGAGAATGAAAGAAGAAGAGGCAGCTGTGCAGCAAAGACACAGAATAACTCCAACTTTGTGTCTTTTTCATTGTAGCTGAATTACGGGACAAACTGTTCCTTTTCACCTCAATAAGAAACGCGTAATATTTTCTCTGAATACCAGACAGGACGGTTGGCAACTCTAATAACTTATGAACAAAATAAAGTTTAACATCGTTAACATCATAGCACCCACCCAGCTGTATAGAAACTCTGTCATGCTAGCTAGTACGCAGTACGGAAAAAGTCAGAATAACGAAAATAAACTCCAACTAAACTTGGTTTATATCTGACCCAGATAGACTGCAGGTCATAACTTCTTACCTGAAGTTCAGATCACACTTGGACCGGCGGCCGCCTCGGGTCTCTTTTCCTTCTGCGTCCCCTTTCCCTCCTCCACCTGCTGGCCTCCGCCACTTGCTAATGTTACTGAATCTGTGGAAGCTCCGCGATAGCCACCACACGAAGTAACGAGCAACGACCCTATCTAAATCCCAGTAACGAGTAACGCGTTCCTGATTTTGGAATAATAACTAGTTACCGTGCTCGTTACCACAATAATAACGTAGTTACTGTAACGCGTTACTTAATAACGCGTTAGTCCCAACACTGGTTACAAGGTATCGATGGACAAAAATATGCACCGCCAAAAGTTCATGAAGATAATCAGGGTGCAATTGCTTTGGCGAAGAATCCTGTGACGAGACAGAGATGTAAACATGTTGACATAAAGTACCACTTTGTGAGGTCAACTGTGAGTGCAGGAAAAATAACTCTGGATTATTGTTCAACAGAAGAGATGGTTGCAGATGTAATGACAAAACCTGCAACAAAAGTTAAGTTGTTCAAGTTTGAGAAGTTTATGTTTGGGCATTAACATGGTATATGGACATGTATACAGTACTGAGGAAGAAACCTTTTGTTTTTTTTTGTTTACTTAAGAGCATCATAATATGAGAGCAAGTGGGGGTGTTGACATAAGAAGAGAAAATGCTCTCAATTATGGAGACAGTCAAATGGTTCATTTATGTTTGATGTGTGGTTTACATTTGTGTGGCTGTTAATAAAGTTAGCGCACTCTAGGGGGCGTATGCGTTCATCAAAATGGCCGAAGGCTGATGTGTGTTTATTCCTCCCAAAATATCATCGGTGAAGTTTGCCATGCACGTCAGATTTTCCTGCGGTGCTGATCCGACGCCACTCGCACCAAAAATCCGGACAAATGTCACTTGATCAAGGCGCAAATCTGCATCAGATGAGATCAGCTGACTTTGCATGTGTAGTGTGTGCGCTGTGCACAGCTGTGTGTACTCTCTGTGTTAACAAGAAAAACGCATATAAGAAAGTGGTGCGCAAAAGCAGGGTAGTGACAGAATTGATGCGCATTATTAATATTTGAAGCATATGTACCTGCACGTGCATGCTTATTAACACACGGGTACTGTGGACTATATTTTTTACTCACCTAAAGCGCTTGTGCTCTCGTCCACTCCCCGCAAAACAATTAGCAGCTGTGCGCTGTCTGTGGCATCGGTGCTCTCATCACATGCGATGGAGTAAAAATCAAAAGCACAGCTTTATCAGACAGTTGCAGTTTAATGCCAGTGCGCATGCGCCAACCAGCGTGCAGCCTGTTACAGTCGCTCCTGCTTTTTCTCTTAGTTTAGCTCTTTTTTCTTACGTATTCTTATTTTTCTGACTTGTATTTTCATCCGTTTATTATCTTTTACTCAATCATGTGGATTGAGAGAGTTTTTGTTCTTCTGGTGGCCGTGGAACTGTTACTTTTATCAAGGAACGGGACCGCGGCACATCTCCTACACTCACGGACTGTTTACTCCAGAGATCAGCTGATCGCCCTGATGCCGGCCGGCTCGCTGGCCAGGCCCGCAGAAGTACCAGCTGAAATTTGGAGGAAAACACATCGGGGATGCAGAGGTCAAGGACAGAAGAGAAGAAAGAAGGAGACGGTGAGACAGCGGAGGCTCGAAGCGAGGAGGAGGTATAAACCGTGTCTGCCGTCTATCGTAATGGGAAATGTGCGATCGTTGGCAAATAAAATCGACGAGCTCTCAGCACTGGTACGGAGTCAGAGGGAATACCGAGAGTGTAGCCTGATGTGTTTCACCGAATCATGGATGCACCAGGACATTCCCGACGAGAATGCTTCCGTGGAAGGCTTCCACACTGTTCGGGCGGACAGGGACAGCATCGCTAGCGGTAAGCGGAAAGGAGGTGGGCTTGCTGTTTTAGTTAACAACCGGTGGTGTAACCCTGCCAACATAACAATCAAAGAAAAGATTTGTTGCCCGGACATTGAACTGTGTGCTGTTGGACTCAGGCCGTATTATTTACCCAGGGAATTCTCTCACGTCATCTTGGTGGCTGTTTATGTTCCTCCCTCTGCTAACCCCACAGCTGCATGTGACACTATCCACTCTGCCATAGCCCGGTTACAGACTCAGCACCCGAGTGCCTTTATTGTGATCTCGGGTGACTTCAACCATGTATCACTGGACAATACACTAACAACATTCAGACAATATGTGGACTGTCCCACCAGGGGAGAGAAAATTTTAGACTTACTGTATGCTAACGTCAAGGATGCATACAGCTCCTCCTCCCTCCCCCCACTTGGTAGGTCAGATCATAACCTGATTCACCTCACCCCCCGCTATGTGCCAATTGTGAGGAGGGAACCTGTGACCACGAGGACTGTTGGGAGGTGGTCAGAGGAGGCCTTAGCGGAACTACAGGGCTGTTTTGAGGTGACCAACTGGGAAACACTCTGTGAGCCTCACGAAGAGGACATCAATGGGCTTACTGAGTGTATCACAGACTACATAACTTTCTGCACCGACTCCATTGTTCCAGCTCAGACTGTTCATTGTTACCCAAATAACAAGCCGTGGGTGACTAAGGACATCAAAGCCCTCCTCAACAACAAGAAGAGAGCTTTCAGAGGGGGCAATAAAGAGGAGGTGAGGAAGGTCCAGGTGTTACTAAAGGACAAGATCAGAGAGGCTAAGGACAATTACAGGAGGAAGCTGGAGTGGAAACTCCAGCAGAACAGCATGAGAGAGGTGTGGAGGGGCATGAAGACCATCACTGGATTCAGGCCAACCAACAGCAGGGGAGCTGAGGGAGGTGAGAATAGAGCTAACGAGTTGAATCTGTTTTTCAATAGATTCGACACCACAGTGTCTGCTCCCACCCCCACACCCTCACCTGTAGTCAGCCTGGAATCCAGAGCCACACCACTGTGCCAGCCTCTCTTTTCACATGGCGCTGTTGCCTCCTGTGAGATTCCTGACACCCCTCCCCCACCCATCACCTTCACTCAATACCAGGTTGAGATGCAAATGAGGAGACTTCACTCAGGCAAGTCTGCTGGACCAGACGGAGTGAGTCCCCTCGTCCTCAAGACCTGTGCCCCCCAGCTGTGTGGAGTCTTTCATAAACTGTTTATGCTGAGTCTGAGTCTGCAGAGGGTACCAGTGATGTGGAAGACATCATGCCTCGTCCCTGTACCAAAGACGCCACGTCCCAGTGGCCCCCAGGATTACAGGCCCGTGGCACTGACCTCCCACATCATGAAGACCCTGGAAAGGCTCATCCTGGACCAGCTGCAACCCATAGTAAGACCACACCTGGATCCCCTTCAGTTCGCTTATCAGCCTCGTCTTGGAACTGAGGACGCCATCATCTACCTGCTCAATCGTGTCTACACCCATCTGGACCAGCCGGCGAGCACTGTGAGGGTCATGTTTTTTGACTTTTCTAGTGCTTTCAATACCATCAGGCCGACCCTCCTGGGTGATAAGTTAGCAGCGATGCAGGTGGATGCTTCTCTGGTGTCCTGGATTGTTGATTACCTGACAGGAAGACCACAATATGTACGCCTCCCACAGTGTGTGTCTGACAAGGTGATCAGCAACACAGGGGCACCACAGGGGACTGTCCTCTCCCCCTTCCTCTTCACCCTCTACACCACAGACTTCAGCCACTGCACAGAGACCTGCCATCTTCAGAAGTTTTCTGATGACTCTGCGGTGGTTGGATGCATCAGCAGGGATGATGAGACAGAGTACCGGGCTGTGGTCGACTCCTTTGTCACGTGGTGTGAGCAGAATCATCTGCAGCTCAACGTGGCAAAGACCAAGGAACTGATCGTGGACTTCAGGAAGACCAGGAAACACTTGACCCCTGTTTCAATCCAGGGGGTCAGTGTTGACATTGTGGAGGACTATAAATACCTTGGAGTACACATTGACAATAAACTGGACTGGGCTAAAAACACCACAGCACTTTACAGGAAGGGCCAGAGTCGTCTCTATTTTTTGAGGCGACTGAGGTCCTTCAACATCTGCCAGAAAATGCTCAGGATTTTCTATGAGTCTGTTGTGGCCAGTGCGATCCTCTATGCTGTTGCATGCTGGGGGAGCAGGCTGAGGGTCGCAGATGCCAACAGACTTAATAAACTAATCCGTAAGGCCAGTAATGTTGTGGGGATGGAGCTAGACTCCCTCAAGGTGGTGTCGGAGAGGCGGATGCTGTCCAAGATAAAGACAATGTTGGATAACACCTCCCACCCACTCCATGACATGCTGGTCAGTCACAGGAGCTCGTTCAGTGAGAGACTGAGATTACCGAAAAGCACCACTGAACGACACAGGAAATCTTTCCTGCCTGTGGCCATCTCCCTGTACAACGCATCCACTTAACACACTGGTTACTGCTACAACTACACATGTTTCTTTTCCAGCTATTTATTTATAGAGTGACTTATGTATGTATATATATGTATATATTGTACTATTCTTAGTTAGCGTATTGTCTGTCTTGTCTTAATGTTGGTTTATAATGGAGCACTGTAACAAAAAATAATTTCCCCCAGGGATTAATAAAGTATTCTGATTCTGATTCTGATTAATGTTGGCTGACGAGTCTTCAATGCGTCTCACAACTGGATTTCTGGACATGCTGACGTTGTTGAAGTTCTGCACTTTTTCCGTGATTTTAACGAGGCCGTGTTTTATGAGGTCTCCATCTGAAAAAGGCTTGCCATGTCTTGCGATGAGTTGGGCGACCTCATAGCTGGCCTCTTTCTGGACCTTTTGAGCACGAAAAAAATACTGTTTCTGACAATGCAGGATAGCTACCATTTGCTTTAATTTCTGCTCTCGCTCAGGACCAGTGTAGGATGCATAGGCCTGATGTTTGGTTTCATAATGACGTGGTACATTAAACTCTTTCATAACTGCCACAGTTTCGGTGCAGATCAAACAGACACACTTCCCCTTGAATTCTTTGAAGAAATATTCACTTTCCCACCGTGTCTGAAATTTTCTGCACTCAATTTCTACCTTTTGCTTCTTTGGTTCTGCCATGTTTAGTAACTTGGGGTAAATGTCTTCTGTGATTGTCCTTTTTGGTGGAGCAACTGCCTTGATCAACAGCAGCTCCCCCTGGTTTTAAAACTAAGAAGTGCAATACACTCAAGCAAAAGTTGAAGTGTGGGCCATATTCTATTCTATTTATAAAATTTCTTGCGGGCCAATTAAAAATGGACCGTAGTTTGGACACCCCTGGCGTAGCGAGAATCAGTGTAGATAGTGACAGAAAGACCCTCGGCAAGTTTACAGGCTTCTGTCAGTGCCTCAAGTTCCGCGGTCTGCGCCGAGAAATGCTTGGGCAGCGAGCCTGAAACAAGAATGGCATGATCAGAACACACAGCAAAACCCACACGGTTAGTTCCTCCTGAATCACGTGAGGAGGAGCCATCCACATACAACACCATATCAGAGTTCTCAAGAGGAACATCTAGCAAATCAACACGGGGTTGACTGAAACCTTCCAGTCAACACCGAAATACAACTGTGCGGCTCACCATCCTCCTGTGTAGGGAGGAGAGTGGCAGGTTTCAGTGTTGTGCAACGCGTCACTGTGATGTTGGGCATATCAAGCAACATAGAAGAATACCTCAGCCAGTGAGCTGCAGACAGGTGTGAGGTTCTTTGCTCTAGCAAAATAAGAGAAACTGCGTGGGGTACCTGCACCGTCAAAGGGGAATACCCAACAATGTCACGGGAGGCAAGCATAGCCTTTTCACATGCGGCGACTGCACGCAGACATCCAGGAAGGCCTGCAGCCACTGGGTTAAGCTTAGAAGAATAGTATGCAACGGGACAAAGCAAATCACCGTGTTGCTGTAAAAGAACAGAAGACATGAAACCATTTTTCTCTCTCTGGAAACGGTAAAATAGGTGCTGTCTGTAACAACTCGTTAAGTGACACAAAAGCCAACTCAGCTTCCGGTGTCCAGGAAATGTAATCATGTGCAGACAGGTTCGTACCGTGGGAATTGCATTTACCCGTGTGTTCCGCCCGGAGTCTTGAGAGTGTAACACCGGAAGGTGAGAAGTAGAGACTCATGACTGTTTATTAAGAGTTTAATAAAAGTTTACCTCGGAGGAGGGAAAGTTCAACCGAGCATCTTGTGGAGTTTATAGAGAGAACAAGATGAAATATGGTGGCAGCGGGGTCTAGAGTGATCCACACCGCGCTTTGATTGAGCGGACGGTATTGACGCGTCCAGCTAGGCTAGTTAGCCTCGGAGGTGCTAACGGCTCAGGATAGCAGGTGAGACGCTGACGAGAAGAGCGCAGCGGTGTCTACGATGGATGGATTGAAGCCACCCGCACAGTGGAGTATGGATTCAGTGAACCTGTCTAAAGCGTGGAAAACATGGAAAGAAGAGTTTACACTCTACACGGAACTAGCTCTGCCGGATGCTGAGGAAAATGCGAGAGTGAGGCTGTTTTACTATCTGATCGGGGAACGGGGCAGGGAGCTCTGTGGAACGCTGATCGGAGCTGAGTCAAGAGTAACAGTAAGTGAGCTGATGAGAAAAATAGATGAATACTGTAATCCCAAAGTTAATGAGACTGTCGAGAGATACAGATTTTTTGCACGCAATCAGGCTCCTGGAGAAAATATTGATAAATATGTTACGGACCTGAGAATGCTGGCGAGCACCTGCAACGTTGGACAATTAAAAGACTTACTGATCAGAGACATGATCGGAATCAAAATGCCCAGCATATGGAAAAAAAATGCAAAAAATGTGGCAAAGAAAATCATTTTGCTATAGCATGCAGGAATAAAAGCAGACAGAGTGAAAATGGAAAAAAGGTCCACACAGTGACGGAGCAGGACATAATGACTGTCACAGCTATGACACAGACTGCAGTAGAAGTGAACCAGATCAAAGCATCAGACATGAAAAAACGAGAGCAGCTGTTTGCAGGCATGATGATTGGCAACAGCCTGGTCAAGTTTCAAGTTGACTGTGGTGCAACCTGCAACGTTATTCCCATCAACCTGTTGAACCCGAACATCAAAATGGAGCACACAGACAAGGTTCTTGTGATGTACAATAAGTCAAGGCTGTGTCTATTAGGAAAGTGTAAGGTCAAGCTGACAAACCCAAGAAACAACAAAAAGTACAGAGTCGAGTTCCAAGTGGTAGAAGAGGATTGTAAAACACCTCTACTTGGGAGAACAGCTAGTGAAGCGATGAAGCTAATACAAGTTAAATATGATAACATCTGTGCTTTGGACAGCTCAGTGACAACAGCTCCATCAGAGAAAAACACGTGGTTGTTGGAAGAGATAAAGACTGAGTTTCAGGATGTGTTTACAGGAGATGGATGTTTGCAAGGTGAATATGAGCTGGAAATTGACACAACAGTGCAGCCCGTCAAACTGCCAGTGTCGATGATGAAACCACTGAAAGAGGAACTGATGAGCCTTGCAGACAGACAAATAATAGCACCAGTGGAATGTAGTACTGATTGGATCAGTGGGATGGTGACAGTGCAGAAGCCAAATGGCAAACCCAGGATATGTATTGACCCGAGACCGCTCAACAAAGCTTTGAAGTGTAGTCACTTCCCGTTACCAACAATAGATGACATCTTGCCAGATGTGTCAAAAGCGAAAGTTTTCACAGTTTGTGACGTGAAACATGGCTTTTGGCATGTGAAGCTTACAGAAGAGTCAAGCCATCTCACGACATTCGCAACACCATTTGGCCGCTTTCGTTGGCTGAGAATGCCGATGGGGATCAGCCCAGCGCCAGAGGTCTTTCAGCGCAAACTGATGCAAGCGTTAGAGAACCTGCCAGGCACATACATCATTGCTGATGACATCCTGATCACTGGAAAAGGAGAGACAACTGAGTTGGCAGAAATGGATCATGACAGAAACCTGAGACTTTTCCTGGAACGCTGCAGAGAGAGAAACATCAAATTAAATGTGGAAAAACTCAAGCTTAGAAGACAGGAAGTACCATACATCGGACATCTACTCACGGCAGAGGGGCTGAGAGCTGACCCAGAGAAGGTACGGGCCATCACAGAGATGCCAGCACTAACTGAGATAAAAGGGGTGCAGAGACTAGTTGGAATGGTCAACTATTTATCCAAGTTCTACAAGCATCTGTCAGACGACTGTGAGCCTCTCAGACAACTGACGCACAGAGACAGCCTATGGGAGTGGACAGACGTGCAGGAAGATGCATTTAAAATACTGAAAGAAAAACTAACACAAGTCCCAGTTTTGAAATATTACAGCCCTGAAGAAGAGCTGACACTGCAGTGTGATGCCAGTGAGACAGGACTGGGAGCAGCTCTGACTCAACATGGAATTTGGCATTTGCAAGTCGTGCACTGACGCTCACTGAAAGAGGTTATGCACAAATTGAAAAGGAATGTTTAGCTATTGTGTTTGGGATGGAGAAATTCCACCAATATACATATGGTCGTCTTGTGAGAGTGCAATCAGACCACAAGCCACTCGAGAACATTATTAAAAAGCCACTGTTACATGCACCTAAGAGACTGCAAAGGATGTTATTGAGGCTGCAAAAATATGATATAACCATAACATATGTTCCAGGCTGCGACATGCTACTCGCTGATACGCTGAGTAGGGCCTACCTGCAGGACAGCATCAAAAGTCAGACGGAGTTGGAGACAGAATGTGTCAACATGGTGGACTATGTACCTGTTTCAACAGAAAGCATGGACAGAATACGAGCAGGGACAAGAACCGACCACACACTACAAACGCTGATAAAAACAATACAAAAGGGGTGGCCGGCCTGTAAGGAAGATGTACCTGTTGAAATAACCCAGTTCCAATCTTTGCAGGATGAACTGAGCACACAGGATGGACTGGTCTTCAAGGGAGAGAGAGTGGTGATTCCAGAAGCACTCCAGGCAGATATAACACAGCGAATTCACTCAACACACATCGGCACAGAAGGGTGCCTCAGGAGAGCTAGAGACTGTGTCTACTGGCATGGTATGAACGACCACATCAAAAAGTACATCGCTACATGTGACATATGTCGGTCTGTGGATGCAAAACAACAGAAAGAGACACTAAAACCACACGAGCCGACCACTAGACCATGGACCAAAGTTGGGACAGATTTATTCAACTTTGAGGGTAGGGACTACCTAATAACTGTTGATTATTACTCCAACTTTTGGGAGATAGATTATCTACCTGATACCAAGTTGAGTACTGTGATTAGGAAACTAAAGGCTCATTTCACACGTCAGGGAATCCCAAATATTGTTTTTTCTGACAACGGGCCCCAGTACAGCTTGACAGAGTTTGCCAACTTCAGCCGGAAATGGGAATTTCGACACCATACCTCATCACCTGGCTATCCGCAGAGCAACGGCAAAGCCGAGTCTGCTGTTAAAACTGCCAAACGACTCATGAAAAAGGCGGACAGGCTGGACAGGATCCATATTTGGTCTTATTGGACCACAGAAACACCCCAACACAAGGTTTGACTACCAGCCCTGCACAGAGACTGTTAAGCAGGAGGACGAGGACACTCCTCCCAATAGGAGACAGATTGTTGCAACCCAAAGTGACTGACAACAAGTTAGCACTGATGAAAAACAGAGAGAGACAAACAAAGTACTACAACAGGACGGCGAAGGACATGGACACATTAAACCCAGGGGACTTGGTGCGAGTCCAACCTTTTGAACCACACAACTTATGGACCAAGGCTAGAGTGTGTAACACTCTGGGAAACAGATCCTATGATGTGGAGTTGGACAACGGCAGAGTCCCCAGAAGGAATTGTCTGTGCCGACACAGAACAAAGAGAACACACAAAACAGCACTACCAGGTCAGGACGGGTAGTACAACAACCTGGATATCTGAAGGACTATGTATGCAATTAAGGGGTAATCTGTGAGTTATATGTTGTGATTTGTTTACTGGTTAGAGAACAGACCAAAACATCTGTGATAATATTTTGAGTTATGGCTTTGTGATCTGTTTACTTGTTTGGAAGAAAAAAGAAAAGAAAAAAAAATAAGGAAAAGAGAAACAAAACGGAAAAAATGAATAAAAGTAATACTAAAGGAAAATAGAAAGAAAGCTAAAGAAGTAAGTGGAAGAAAGAATTTTTTATTTTTGAAGAAAATGGTGTCCAACAAAGAAATGTCATGTCTAAGTTTTGTTCCAGTTGCAAACTGAGTTCTCAACTTATGAATAGTTCATTGTCTTTGTAAAAGAAAAGGGATGTAGCAATGGGAATTGCATTTACCCGTGTGTTCCACCCGGAGTCTTGAGAGTGTAACACCGGAAGGTGAGAAGTAGAGACTCATGACTGTTTATTAAGAGTTTAATAAAAGTTTACCTCGGAGGAGAGAAAGTTCAACCGAGCATCTTGTGGAGTTTATAGAGAGAACAAGATGAAATAGCAGCCAGCGGAGCTTCCACAGAAGAATACTGTGGAATGAAATTTTGACAGTATGATGTGGTTCCCAGGAACGACATCATCTGTTTTTTGGTGCGAGGCTTTGGATTGTTTGTGACTGCCTCCACCCTTTTGGAAGAGATCTGGCGTGAGTTGTGAGAAATCACATGTCCTAAAAATGTGACCTGCTCCCTGCAGAGCTGTAGCTTAGATTTGCTGCCTTTGTGACCCTTGTGATACAGATGTTTCAACAAGGAGAGAGAATCTGATCTGCACTGCTCTTGTGTGGGTGCACACGACAGCAAATCATCCATGTACTGCAACAACACCGTGCCCTGGGAAAGAACCAAATCTGACAAAGAATCCCTAAGCGCTGCATTATAAATTGTAGGGGACTCACAATAATCTTGACACAGACAGTTGAAGGTGTATGGCTTTCCCCCGAACTCGAAAGCAAGCCAGAATTGACTATCTGGATGAACTGGAACAGAAAAGAATGCATTAGACAAATCAACAACAGTAAAACACATAGTGTCTGAAGGGATCTGAGACAGAATGGTATGAGGATTTGGAACTACAGGGGCTCTGGGGACCACAGCTTTATTTACAGTCTGTAAATCTTGCACAAAATGCCACTCAACAGGTTCATTCAGCCCCCTAATTTTTTTCACAGGGAGCAGTGGAGTGCGAACTGGAGAAGTGGGGTACGGAACAATCACTCCTGCTTTTAACAAAGCTTCAAAAACAGGAGTGATCCTCACCACAGCTTCCTGTTTCAGAGTGTATTGTTTTTGACACGGCCGAAAAGAGGACCTTGGAGTTATTACCACAGGCTCACAGTCTTTAATCAATCCTACATCATATTTAGATGAGGCCACAGGCCATCAGGCACCTCTGTGAGCAGTGGAGGTGTGAGGTCTGCAGAAGATGCTGCTTGAAAAAACACACTGTGAAACACTTGTGTCTATCAGCTCGACTGAGCGGACACAGTGGACTGTGCACAGCATAGTTTTCTTGTAAGCCTCCAATTTTGGAGAATATAGCACTGTGGGGTCCTCTGTGGCCTGCCAATCGCAAGCGCTGTTGCACCGGTGCACAAACAATCCCACATCTTCCCACTGGCAATCATGAGCTTTCGCCAGGGAAATTTGTGGGGCGGATGCATCCATAGCAAACACTTTCTGTTGCTCTTCAGAAAGCGTAATCGCCTTGTTTTACCTGCTCACCATGTCCACTTTGTCAGGAAAAGCTTGTCGCAAAGCCGCATTCAAATTAACTATAGCCTCCCAATAGTCCCAGTTTGCATCATTTGTCCACACCAGGTGTGTAATACGAAGATCAGGTGCTGGCAGACTTTTTTAAATTTTCTGGAGGTCCACGGGCTTCATCTTTACCGCAACTGCCTGCGAAACTCTGCGCCCGTAGGTCTGTACTCCTGGCAGAAAATGAGCAACTGCTCTCGAAACTTTGCACCAGAAACAAACGGGTCTGGCAGGAGAGAGGTGGCCTCTTTCACATCCGAAGCTGTCCATGGTCTGTGTACCAAGATGGGCCCAGATGGTCCCAACACTTCGACCATTGGCATTTGTGGGGTGGTTTGCTCTTTCTTCTTCCTGGTTCTCAGAAAGTATCTTACACCTCTGGGGGTTTCAACTCCATTGATCACTCTCATCATTGTCCTCCTCTGTGCGCATGTCTTCACCAGTGTCGGGAGCCCCATGCTCTTCCTCTGAGATAAGTTTTAGGATTGAATACCCGGGCTGGGTGAGTTCGACCGTCCCATATTCCAGGCCCGCTTGTTTGGACCCCAAAATCTTTCGGCGACTCCCTTTTCCTTGGGGCCAAAATGAAGACACAGGCAATAGTGGGGGTGGGAGTCTTGGTGGAGGCGGTGATCTTACAGCGCTGGACGACTGCAATCGGGCTTGATGGTGGGGAGGTTGCGCTGGGTCGTGGAGCTGGTTGTCCTGCTGTGGCTGTTGCGGTGCGGGAGGACAAGAGTCCAAGTCGGGTTCAGGCTTCAATGCCTGTAGGGCAGCCTGCAAAATAGCATAAGGTGAGGGCAGTGAACCGTCGCTAACATATGGTGGTGGAGCTGTGGGTTTAGCAGCAACTGCTTCTCCCTCAGCTTCTTTTTTATCTGATTTTGGCATGTCCTTAAGAGCTGCCTTTTCCTCCCGTCTCTCTGCTTCCTCTATCCACATTTTAAGACACTTCTTTTCATCATTCACCAATTAGTTAAACTGCAGGAATGTCTTAAAGACATAAAGACCTGGATGGCCGCTAACTTTCTGCTTCTTAATTCAGATATTTATTGTACTCGGCCCTGAAAATCTTAGAAATATGGTATCTAACCAGATTCTTACTCTGGATGGCATTACCTTGGCCTCCAGTAACACTGTGAGGAACCTTGGAGTCATTTTTGACCAGGACATGTCCTTCAACGCACATATTAAACAAATATGTAAGACTGCTTTCTTCCATTTGCGCAACATCTCTAAAATTAGAAATATCCTGTCTCAGAGTGACGCTGAAAAACTAGTTCATGCATTTATTACTTCCAGGCTGGGCTACTGTAATTCATTATTATCAGGATGTCCTAAAACCTAAAGCCTTCAGTTAATCCAAAATGCTGCAGCAAGAGTCCTGACAGGGACTAGAAAGACAGAGCAGATTTCTCCTGTATTGGCTTCCCTTCATTGGCTCCCTGTTAAATCCAGAATTGAATTCAAAATCCTGCTCCAAGGTCTTAAATAATCAGGCCCCATCTTATCTTAATGACCTTGTAGTACCATATCACCCTATTAGAGCACTTTGCTCTTGCACTGCAGGCCTACTTGTTGTTCCTAGAGTATTTAAAAGTAGAATGGGAGGGATAGCCTTCAGTTTTCAGGCCCCTCTTCTGTGGAACCAGCTTCCAGTTTGGATTCGGGAGACAGACACTATCTCTACTTTTAAGATTAGGCTTAAAACTTTCCTTTTTGCTAAAGCATATAGTTAGGGCTGGACCAGGCGACCCTGAATCCTCCCTTAGTTGTGCTGCAATAGACGTAGGCTGCCGGGGGATTCCCATGATGCATTGAGTTTTTCACCTTTCTCACTCACTATGTGTTAATACACCTCTCTGCATTAAATCATACCTGTTACTAATCTCTGTCTCTCTTCCACAGCATGTCTTTTATCCTGTCTTCCTTCTCTCACCACAACCAGTCGCAGCAGATGGCCCCGCCCCTCCCTGAGCCTGGTTCTGCCGGAGGTTTCTTCCTGTTAAAAGGGAGTTTTTCCTTCCCACTGTCGCCAAAGTGCTTGCTCATAGGGGGTCATATGATTGTTGGGTTTTTCTCTGTATCTATTATTGTATGATCTATTGTGCAATATAAAGTGCCTTGAGACGACTGTTGTTGTGATTTGGAGCTATATAAATAAAATTGAATTGAATTGAAATCATTGATCCTACGCACAGCAGTCGATTTAACGTTTTTCTTTTTTAATATTTGTTGGTCTTCTCCCCCCAGTTGCTCTTCCACCTTTCTCAACTGGTTCACACTAAGCAAACCTTTTTCAGCAAAACCATTCTTTTTTTTGCCATTTCTCAACATATCTGATACTATCAAGTCCAAACTTTTTTTTACCATGGAATCAAAAATGGAGTTTTCACCCAGACCACCTAGAGGAATGCCTCCCACAGCCCCACTGGCCATTTTACTGGGCCTCTTTCCCATAATGTAACAGAGCGTCCTCCGCTCAGCCTTTCTGCCTTTTTTTCACTGGTGCAAAAGTGCTAAAAAAACATACACTAGAACGCCCAACTCGTTGAGCTCCTAAGATCCTGCACTTACTACCGCAACAGGGCGCAATTTCTCACACTAGAATACTAAAACTCATTGAGTTTCTAGGACCCTGCACCCACTTGTTGCAATAATAAGGAGCCGAGGCTCTTCCCGTTGGTCTGGTTGAAAACCCTCCCCAAATCAAAACCCACTCACCGTTGCAGATTCTTTGCGGCTCCCCTCGTGATTCGTCAGAATTCCTGCATGTGAGAGTCGCTGAAGTACATCTTGCGGTTCCCCTCTTTTTTGAAAACAAAAGAACGGTGGGAGTGAAGTAATTTTACCTGAGGATGGCCAGTCACCGCTTGCCCATGATTCAGCGAAACTTACCCGAGGAATCCTGCCCGACAACGCCAAATTGTTGTGGAAAATCTTGAATGAAAATGCAACCAACAGGCGAGCGTGCCTTTTGAAGTGAGGTAAATGGCCTGTATTTGTATAGCACTTTACTTTTAGTCCCTAAGGACCCTGAAGCGCTTTACACTACATTCAGTCATCCACCCATTCACACACAGGTGATGGCAAGCTACATTGTAGCCACAGCCACAGCCAGAGGCGAGGCTGCTGGACACTGGCGCCACCGGGCCCTCTGATCACCACCAGTAGGCAACAGGTGAAGTGTCTTGCCCAAGGACACAACGACCGAGACTGTTGGAGCCGGGGCTTGAACTGGCAACCTTCCGATTACAAGACGAACTGCCAACTCTTGAGCCACGATATTAAAAAAGAAAAGAAAAACACTGCAGTGGAGAAAAACTGCAGCGGTTAGGAGTGACACTCCTAACCCCGTTTTCTGAGGGAAAGACATCACCCTGAACCCTTTATACCTCCCAAACAAAGAACATTCCACAGCAGATCAATTATTAGCAGATCCTTATCTCTTCAGTCTAGGAACAGTTCCGACCAACCGTCATCTCCTCTGCAATAGGATGTCCAGAGCCCTCAAGAGGAAAATGAGTCTGCTTGTGAAGGTGCAATAAAACTTGGGCCCCACTTGTGATCACATTCCACAGGCATACAACTGATGTCAAGAGTGAGCTTTCTATACTGAGTACAGAAAGTGTTACTACTATTACTAAAATGATGTGATTAATACATAAACTAAAGAAATTTCCAGTACATCCCAAACTTTTGAGCGGTCGTGGGTGTGCGTCTGTATGTATGTGCAAAAAGAAAATCTGTGTAAAATTTACACAAGGGGAAATGTCTGAGACATTTGCTAAACATATGACTTTGTAATGTTAATACTGAAAAAACAATTCACATTCTCTTAAGCTCAAATGAAATTTCCTTCATAAAACAAAATGTAAGTATAGAAACATACATATAATCTTCTGGTTGCTAAAGTCAGCATGGACAGTAAGCTAATAAAAAACGGCAGATGTTTTATCATCTAACAAATATTTTATGTTAAGTGATTATGTTACAAATAATGCAGAATCTGGACATGGAAGTACTCTATGGTTTTTATATTTTCTTCTCTACTTTAGATAAAAGTAGTGTATGGTTTAGGTAATTTGATGAAAATGGTATTTTATTGTGCATTTAGTTTGAGTTACAACAACATTCAGATATCAGTCCAGCTTTTCCATGTTGGCATTGGTTGTGCCAACCTAGAATAACATTGGCATTTTCAGTGTTACCTCTTCATTAAAGGAAAAAAAATGTAAAGACAGAACACCACCGGTATGTGTGTTGAAGAAGTCTGATTTAATAGTGTATTGAAAAATAAGTTAACTTAAATAACTTTAAATACAACATAACGGGGAAAAACAACAGATTATAAACATTCTTTGCCAGCAAGGGGTGAAATTGCAGTGCTCATGTAAGATAAATTTACACACACATACACACATATATACACATATATATATATATATATATATATATATATATATATATGTAGCATTCCTTTACATCTAGTGATTTGAAATGAGGTTTACCACCCAAACGTTCTGCCAGCTAAAAAAGTCTAGAAAATTTATGTTTATAAAGGTTTATATTTCATACACATAGCCTGTGTGTGTGTGTGTGGCAGTAAAAAGAAGTACACTGTAAAAAAACAAAGAGCACACAGTGGTGACGTTGTGGATGGAATGGTTACAAAAGAAAATTGATCAGTAAAGCAAAGTTTTATGACCTCTGACCCTGAGATCAATGCCAACACTTGGAATGAACCTGCCATTCAATTTACAGATTTTGGCTTTGAAAATAGAAACACTGGACCCACCAATCTGGACCCACAAAGTGTTGTGTTACATATATGCGATGCAACAGATCGAATGGCAAACAATTCAATTTTTTGGTGTTTGACTATGTGGTCTTGGGTGGTTTAGAAACAAGAGGAGCTGACTCAGTCCATCAGATCTGCCAAGATAAAGAGGACAACGAGGAATGATGAAGGGAAGAGAGCTTAAGTTTAATAATAAACCCCCCCAAAACTAAATAATAAAAATACTCTACATTGCTAACCTGAGCTACACTGGAGAATAAAAATGAAAGTTTTACTCAAATACTGGCAGTCAGGTTAAGAGGACCAACTAGCAGAAAATGTATAGAAGCTGGAGATCCAGACATAGATAAACTTAATAGCTGAACATTTAGTAAGACGTCTTTCTTGGTAGGTCAAGTAGAGAGCTGGAAATGTCTCAGATCTGTTGAACAAATATTTTGGTCGCTCTATGCTAGTCTGCACTGCAAACATACATGAGTCTGATACCTCATATCTTGCTGTTGGAAAGCAAGCATGACTCTGACAAAGCCGAGTATTAAAAATAAAGAGTATCTGGAGGTAAACACGTCAAGTCATAATCCACTTAAAACAGTAAAAAAAAAAAAAAAGAACTGACAGACACTGTCTTTTGTCAATCGGTACAATACATCTGCAGATCATTCTACTAAGGTGAATACTTAAGTGCTGAGCTGGTTTTATCAAAACTTTGCTTCCTTTACTTTCAGCTCTTTCCCAGATCCAGACAAACTAATTAAGGTAACTATAGATTACTATCTGAACTAGCTTGATAATAAAATTAAAATCATTTCTTAACCTCAGAAAATAACAAAAACAAAAAAACAAACAAATTGCTGCACAACTGTCATTTCCATCTTTTTCAGAAAAGGTTCAACTGAAGTAAGACTTTAAAAATCACTTAATAATGAAGAGAACTGATTGGAGCCCTGACCTGAAATCATGTTTGTTCATGTCACAGGGTTATTTTATTGTATACACCCTACATAATGTGGATTTAAAGTTTTTATGGCTGATATATGTTCAGCAGAGTCACAAGAAACACTAAGAGAGTTTCTACGAGTAACGCTGTAAACTTTGGTTGTGACAACTATTTGTATTGCCGCCCAGCGACACAGAAACCTGATGAAGACAAGAGGAAGTACCGCAAAGAGAGAAGTGAGGAGGGTCTGGTGACATGCTCTTCATACATACATTCAGATAAACGGGGTTTAATAATGTGCAGTCATTATTTGACAGGTAACCACACCTGGTATAATGGTGTAAGAATGGCCACCCACACTAAGAATCATAACCCTCGTTGAGAATAAAATACATCATACCACTTTGTTCAGAACTACAGCGTGCCCTTAAACCAACAGCCAGCATGGCGAGGAACCATCATCTATATCCAAAAAACCAACCTATTTATACATTTCAAATCATTTTAAAACAGAGCAGAAGGTGGATGTGACAGGAAAAGGGAAGAGAGAGAGGGAGAGGAAAAAAAACCCCAACATGACAGGGAAAACATGGTGTGCTGCTAATTTTTCTTCTTGATGTTGTTGTTGGAGGTGAGCCGGGGCCGTGGTGTTGGGATAAAGCTTCCAAACAGGACTCGACTTCGGGCCACCTCAAAGACTTTGGAGAAGATCTGGAGGAAAAGGAGAAGGAAGATGTCACATCAGACTTGAAGTTCTCTATGCATTGGGTAACACAATCTCCACTTTGACCAACTCTGCTCCAGCTCAAAATCCCATCCTCAACGCTGCAGTAATTATTCATCTTTTATCCCATTACAGTTTAATATTTATTTATCAATCACATACAGCCAGCTCTGGCTCATTTTACAGCAGCCTTGATGTCAAAATGTGTGCAAATAATCATGTTGCTAGGCAACCTGGTATGCCACAATAGCTGCTTTATACTGTTATATTGTTTCTATGAGGTGAAAATGATGTCCTGGGTTGTTTTAATTTTTTCTTCTTTTGAACCCTCACCCCTCAAAAATCAGTATTTGATGAATAAGCCCATTTCAGTTTCACTCAACACATAACGTAATGAAATCAAAGCTACTAATTAGTACTCCTGTACTGTATGCACAATCAAAACTGTTTACTTTTGTTAAATTTTATTTGGCTAACTGGACTTGTTTGGAGAGGAGGTAGCTGCTGTCTCAATATAGCAGGATCCCTTGAGGCTGGGTCTAAAGATGAATATTTTAAAAGTGTTATGGACTGTTAAAATGCTGCACAGCATTAAAGAGCATTTTTAGAGCCTGGTACAAAGAATGGTGTTAGCCTCTTGCTCCATAACAGCTGTTTTCCAAGTTATCTTGGAGTAATATAGGTAAAGCTTTATGTTGGGTGTGTAGTAGTTTGACAGGTGTGCCACCAAATGGAGCTATAGTCAGCATCTATCTACAAGGATTTTTATACATTATTAAAAAAGGAATTATATGATGCATATTATGGCTCGAGTTTTGGGCAAATCCCCAAGGAAGGCATCACCAAGAAGTGATGACTGTACGTTACAAAGGTTAAAGACTGTTGCAAATATATAATTGGTGGTCAGCGTGACGGATATACTGGCATAAATGCCACGGAATGTCAGGAGAGGAGATCAGAATAAATTCCAGATGATGAGAGAACTGGAACACTGAGCTCTAGTGAAGCATGCTGTGATTTCTGGCATTGGAGGTAATAAGTTTAGTTTATTTCACTGGATCAACATCGTCCCGTGCCCTTCCCTCCTCCTGCTACTCCTCCCCCTCTCCCTGAATTGTACAGTTTGATGGCTCAGGGAACAAAGAATTTTTAGCCCTGCTGGTTCTGCTGCTGGGGAGGAGCAGCCCGTCGCTGATCCGGTTTCTCTGTGGTTTGATGACAGTTTGCAGAGGAAATTTCCAGAGTACTTTTCTCTGCCACTGTTACCAGAGAGTCAGTCTAGCTTCATGCCAACCACAGAGCCAGCCTACCTTCGCCAGCCTGGAGGAATCTTTTTTGGGTGTACCACCCCTCCAGCACGCCACCACGTAAAAGATCAAGCTGGCAACCACTAACTGGTAGAACATCCACAGGAGTTTACTGCAGATGTTTAAGGAGTGCAGAGTGAACATGACACATCTCTGAGTTGTTAAGTCTGAAGTGTATAGGGTGAAGGGAAGAGGGGCCAGCACTGTGCCCTACGGTGCACCAGTGCTGCTCAGTCCTTCAGCTTGACATACTGTGGTGTCTCAGTGAGGTAGCTGCTTATCCAGGTCACCAGGCAGGGGTCCACTTCAAACCGTTCAAGTTTTTCCTGGAACATAATTGGCTGGATGATATTGAAAGCACTAGAGAAGTCCAGGAAAAGTATCCTGACTGTGCAGCAGCCATGGACACAGCAGGCCCAAAGGCAGGGGGCCTTCCTGGGTCAAAGCCAGTTCTCTCCTCACCTGGTCTGCAGTTATGCAGGGAGAGGACTGTGGGGAGGGGAGGAGGAGAGGTATGTCCTCTGTGTCAGGTGAGGGTGCCAGTGAGGGAGAGAGACTGCGATGAGCAGGGTGTGGAGTGTGCAGCAATGTCATGTGGAGAAAGGAGGTGGGGGAGGGCACTGTAGTGAGGTGGGACAGTTGGTTGTTGGTCATACCGATTGAAGAAGGTTACCAAGAGTTACTTGGCTCCTCCAGTGTCTCCTCTATTGTACCACCCCTCGTCTTGTGTCCTATCCTTTATTCTGTAGGCCACCTTCTTCCCGTTGAGGATAGCCTTGACCTCCTGTGTTATTCAGGAGGTGTTGTTAGGATAACAGCGTACTGTCTTGACAGGTGAGACCGCGTCCACACAGACAGCCTGCAATCCCTTCACTGTCCTCATGTGGATCCAGCAGCATATCCCAGTCAGTGGATTCAAACAGTCTCTCAGGGCACGCTCCACTTTTGGAGACCTATTTCCTGATGCAGTGTGTTGAAGCCGACGGCCTTTTAAACAGGAGGTAGGTGTAACTGTGAGGATTTTCTCCAAGACACATACATCAGTCACGTGGTAGTGCTCTGTCTTTACACTCCCCCGAGTGCAGATGTGAACTCCCTCAGCAGATATCTGTTAGCCTGCGGTCATACTAAGAGTTTTAGATACCTGCATTTTATGAAGGAGGACTACAGAACAACCCAGCATTCTGTTGGCAGCCGTGCAGTAAAATGGTAATGGAGGAGCAGCTAAAGATGGAACTGCAACAGGTTCGAGGAATGATGGACAAGACTAAACAACTATTATTCACTAGAAGTTGATTCCAAGAAGTTGATTCTGTTTATCTGGCCATGAGTACAATTTACAGAGAGTTAAGGAATGGCTGCAATCACAGAATTGTAAGGTGGAGAAAGATCACCATCTTTGCCATGGTGCTGATGGCCATTGATCAATGGTTATTGATCAATAGTTATGACAATTTGCATATTAACGATCATTAAAACTGGTCCTTACAGCCCATTGTTTGTCACTGGTGCTAATTTCGGTGATTATACAAATGTTGGGGAAACCTGCAGGTAGGTGAGACTGAAGAAGTCACTTGGATGAGTGACAAAACATTTCTCATGCTGAAAATGACATGTCCAGAATAACAGAACGAACCTTTAGAGATTTCCTTTTCTGAATGATTGAGCATGCATCAAGACATTAGTTATTATTGTCACTGGTCAGTACCAGACTTACTAGTTGTTTAATCTAATTGTTAACATTTTAATTGATGCTCAATGCTAGTAAACTGTTATGTCCTAAATGTTATGCCTCCCTACCTCCTTCACACCGAAAACACACAATAGGTGTCAATGGATGTTTTGACAAAAATGAGAACACAACCAATTCGTAGTGCAGGGGGTAAATTATAGACAGAGAACAGGAAGGGGAGTGTATGAGATGTGGCCAAGCTCCTGAAATTCAAATAATTATCTAAATAAAAAGTTCATTGATAAGTCTTAGTGGTTTTGATTGTGATTAAAAATAAATAAAATATTTTAAAAAAATATACGTGAAGCAAGGGCTCACCTTTCGTGGAGTCCTCTGGAAGCATTAAGGGGCAAATATGAAAGATTAATCAAAAAAGCAAGAACAGAAAAACCAAAAATGTCAGAACTATGGTAGTGAAGCTAATTTGGGGAAGGTGGGTTGGAGCACCATGTCAATGTTTCTTTGACAGAAAGCACTTACTTGGAAAATGCATAGAAAAAAGCGCTTGTATAAATAGCCGCGAATGGGTGAATGAGGCAAGTTGTATAAAATGCTTTGAGTGCTTAGGAACAGTAGAAAAGCACCATATATGAACCAGTCCATTTACGATGTAAATGTACCAGTTTACCATGTACCAGTGTCAGTCACACTTGCGACTAATGCTTCAACTTGTTTAAAAAAGCGAACTGTTGCTGCTCCCATTCACAGCCATTTGTTTTTGACTGCGACAAATCTACAGCAAAGCTACAGAAGAATTAATTTTATTCTTTATTGGGGCTGCTACTCAACTATTATTAATATTAATAATTAAAGTTAATAATTAAATAACTATAAATAAATCTACATCCTCAGAACATCTTTTCTGCAGCAGGAAACATTACATCGCAGTACAAAGAAAAACCTCAGTTTTGCATACATTTTTTCTTCAAGGTCCTTTAAAGCCTTACAGAAACAGTCACTTATTTAATAGCACACGTACACACACAAAATATACCTCATCTGGGAGTCAATGCTGTCAGAACCTTCATTGAAGTTCTACGTATACCTTGCACCTTATTGTGTACTGTTCTTGTGTTCTATGCTTAACTATTGAAAAATAAAATATTCAGTAAATTAACCTCCTAGGACCTGGCATCCACATATGTGGACATCACATTTTGGGATGTCTAGACCAAAATACTTAATTTTTCTCTACAAGGGCCTGATATCCACTTACGAGGACAGTATACTGCCACTGTTCTATCAAAATTCAAAACAAATATCGTCATATGTAGATCTCATTTTTCTTAGAAACAAAAATTAGGTAAAAAAAAAAAATCTGGTAATTCTTTGTTTTTACATTCATCAGGTCCCAATCAACCCAAATAGCAAAGAAAAATTAAAAATGCATGCCATGAAAGAGTTCGGGTCTTAGGAGGTTAAACGCCTGACAAATAGAGGTACTTGAATTTTAAATAATAAAATTTAGACAGTTGATGATGGCAATCACCTCTCACTTTTGAAAACTTTTGAGTGAAGCATAAAAGGTGGGGAGAAAACACTGATATACCATGACCTAAATGAGAACCTACATAAAAATACTGATATACAGTGATGGGAATAACGGGGTTACAAGTAACAGCGTTACTAAGGGCGTCACTTTTTTCAGTAACAAGTTATCTAACTAATAATTCCTATTGTTACAACGCCGTTACTGTTACTAAGAAGAAAATACGGTGCGGTTGCGTTACTATTTTTCAGCAAACAGACGGTTGAAGCTGTCTTCAGCTTACCACATCTTATATCAGTTGTACGAAAGTAGCTGTAAGTAATCTGGGCGCTACAGCTTCAAGCAGCTGCGCGCGCTCTCGCAGGCGGCAATCACTTTCTGGCAGATGATGACTTTTTGGCACAACACCTGGAGCTAAGGGGGCAAAACAATCGCATGAGTGCTGCTGTTTGACTGAGGAAGAATAAAGTAGTCGTGGTAAGCCAATCACACGACCACTTCAAGATGACAAAGCAACAAGGTGATATACACCAGTTTTTAAATTGTGCTGATAGACCACGTAAAACCAGAGTCATGATAAACAATATATACGTGGCGTTTTTTCCTCAACAGTTTTGTCACGTTTACTGTCTAAGGACAGCGCAGCAAGCACTCTCTGCTTATGACCAAAAAATAAAAAAAACAAGAAACAGCCCTTTCGTGTTGGTGGAAAAATGCACCATGACGACCAATCAAAAATGATATGGCAACATGACATTTGGCTGTTTAGGAAGAGGGGGACGTTTTAGGAGTGACGGCGAGAAAGAGAGAGAGGAAGACAGCAGAAAAAGAAAGAGAGCGAGTTTTGAGATGTGAGAGATTTGTGATGTTTAGTGTGTTTGGAGTGTGTAGTTAATGTGTTGTTTTGTGTAGTTAGCGTGTAGCGTTTTGAATATTTTTGTGTTGTGTGTCAGAACAATGATGCGACTGCGGTCTCCAGGTAGAAAACAGGAGGAGTGATACACCTCCTGCTGTCAGACCTGCAGGTATCAGGCTGTGATGTTCTCCTTTATAGTAGACAGACATTTTTGGAGTGGCACAAATAATTTGTGTGGCATCTTACTGAATGCAGAACAGCTGATTGTTATGTAAATAGTTTGAAATGGTTATTTAAAAAAAGGGTAAAAGGTAAATGGCTGCAAATAACTTTGTTTGCAAAACTTGCATAGGATTTTAAAATTGACAATTTATATTTGCATTTAAAGTTATGAAATATGATTCAATAAACATGTTTGTGGTTGTTACAGTAAAAAATATAACCTTCTCTACTTTTTTTGTCTGATTTTAGATCAACTGTGTTAATACAGAATGTCAAAATGAAAACATAACTGTAAATTCAGACACGTGAGGTTTTGCTGAAAAGAATGATACCAAACAAGGCAAAGTAAATAGTTTTTAAAGGTGAAATGTGGAGTAGTTAAAAATGGCCAATTATACCCTGGACCCCGGAGGGTTAAACATTTTTTAAAGTAACGCAATAGTTACTTTTCAAGTAATTAATTACTTTTAGAATCTTGTAACTCAGTTACTAACTCAGTTACTTTTTTGAAGAAGTAACTAGTAACTATAATTAATTACTTTTTCAAAGTAACTTGCCCAACACTGCTGATATACTCAATCAATCAGTTAATCAATCATTCACTGACATAAAGATTAGAAGAAATTTGCACCACTTGTAATGCAAAGATTGTCCTCTCACCTGTTCCCAGAGGGTTTCAGCCACCTGGTCAATGAATCCTCCAACCTCGCGAAACTTTCCAGAGTATTTAACATATGCCCAGATGCAGAGTGCTGTCAGAGCCAATCCCATCACCAGGTTGCACAGCGTGGCCACAGAGCTAATGCCCACAAAGCCGGTGACAACTGACACTATGTACATGACAAACATGACAGCAAAGAGTGTGGCGGGCGTCCGTACAGCGTAGAAGATGTTCTTTCCATCATTCTGCTTGCTGAAGTTGGCATAGGCCTCATCAAGTTCTGCCTCCAGCTTCTCCTGGTAGCGCCGGCAGAAATCTTCTCCGCCCATCTTCTTGACAGAGCGGAAGCACCGCACGGAAGCCTGCCGTAGCTCCACATGACGGCGCTCTAACTCTGCTGGGGAAATGTATGGTTTGTCTCCACCACAGATCTGAGACCAGGACAGGAAATACAACAAAAAAATTAACTGAATTCATCAAACAAAACCTGGATCTCTGATTAAATGAACAGGAAGTAACAGTGTTTAGACAATGATCAAACTTCTGGCACAAACTCATGTTAACCACATATTTTGTGGTTATATGTGTACTCTTCACAAATCAATCAGAATTGCGCTAAGTCAGGAGTTACATCACTTTAGTCTGACATCCAAGTTCTGAGGTGTCTGGATCTCAAACTCTCCAGATCAGCTTAAATCTATGTCCCTCAAAATGCCATATGTTTACCTGCTCCATGCTTTTGTTGTATATGTCTTTGGATCCTGCTACAGCTGCAAGGTTATTTGCTTCAGCTGTTGCCTAAAAACCAGAGGACAAAACATTGTGCAGAAACAATCTTTATCACACATTAATCAATACAGAAAGTTTTTAATTAAACTGAGATTGAGTGCAGCCTGATCTGAGGGATGTGGTGTTGTTGTTTTCCTTTAAAGCAAATGTATCAACTTGATACTTGATTGAAGATGTAAAATCTTCATAATAAACAGACGCCATTCACTTCTTAACCTCAGAGACACTTACTCTTCTGATTACAGATCATAATGTAAACTGTCCAGGAGATGGAGCCATCTAACAGTGAAACTGAAGGAGCTGAACCAACCTGGAGCATTGATTTGGGATGAGGGAGTTCCTCTCCCTGATAGATCTTCATGTAGGCCTGCAAATACAGCAGTAGGGTAGGGAACATTTTTAGAAATTTGACAATACAATCAACCAAAACGGATAGCTTTTCCTGTGGCTTTCAACCAAGTCTTACATAAAAAAATAGTTTCACACATTTTCATCTGAACATCTGACAACCATCTTGACAGAAAGTAATAGCAGTAAAGAAGTATTCCCCCGTCATCAGACTGCCCATAATCACATTTTCAAGCATCCCACTAGAAATCCCACAAAAGCTCACTTCTTTGATCCTTTTCTTTTTTGGGGAGCTTACTTTGAAATCTTTTGTTATCTGATGACTTACTGACGAGTAAACTCACTTTGAAATAGTGCAGCAGATCTCTGCAGGTAATTTTGACTCCTCCAATCTCTTTTTCCACTAGATTTTCTGGAGCAAGCAGCGCTGGAACGAGGTTCAGCAGCTCCTTCTTGAAGTCCCCATCAATATCTGAGTGACACACCAAAAACATATTTATCCCCCACCCCAAAAAAAGTGTATAATAGCTTCTCCTGGTGGAGAAGCACTGAGTTGTGTACATTCCATGTTTATCCCTGAGGGGTCAATTAGATCCCTCCTGCAAATAAATAATTTCCTGAGCAAGCCAAGTTGTTCCTTTATATCCATATTTTCGCATTTTAAGTAAGACTGGACCAAATATAGGTTTTTAGGTGTTATATTAATTAGATCTTTTCGTCACAGTCTGTAAATCACATTAGAATAAACAAACAAACAAAGGGTACAACAAATGACACATAATAGTTAATACATCTAAAAAAAATTAACATTACAGAAAAACATGGTGAAAAGTTATAAACTATTTTTGGGTTGTAATATTTGGTTGCACTGACACAAAGATGGCATATAAACATGCACACCCTGCCAAACAGATTGAAGAGCTGATCATCGACATTTTAAATATTGATCTCACAGCTGGCTACAAAAACGTATACAAAACACTTTGAATAATTATTCTAAAAAGCAGAACAGTCAAAGCTCATCATTACATTCATATCTGCCCCTGATTACCATACCTACACCCTCTTATCCAGGGTCATTTCACTCTTTATTTGCTCTGATTAGTTCAGTACAATCTTCACCACAAAATTCAAGAAGAATTATCCCAAAATACTGTTGATGGCTACCAAAAGCATCTGGTTGAGTTGCAACTTGCTAAATGATTTCAATCAAGTATATGTGGGAGTTTATGAATACTGTTGACCCTGGTGATTAGAGAAAATCCCAAATTATTCAGGAAAAATAGACAGCCTGCCCAACCAATCAGAATATACAGGCTCCAGTATGTTTCAACCAATGGGAAAGCAGACCGCTGCAGTGTGTCCCACCCACCTGCTCTGTGTCCACTGCTATGTTGTGTGTGTAAGCTTGCAACAAACTCTGCTGCACATAAGTTCACTAATTATCAGCTACTTTCCATGTTGAAAGTAGTCGCAGTTAGTAAACAGGCGGATGCAGCAGTTTTCTGGTGACTTTAGTTACAAAAAATTACGCAAAAGTAAAGAGGAGATAAGAAAGAAGCTCTGAATGAGCGGAGCTGCTGTAACAGGCTGCCACGCACGGGGGGGCGCCGGAAGTTAAAAAAAAAAAAAAATCAATCCAGGATGAGGTCAGTCTGGTCTTGCAGTTTTGTGCGACTGCTCTATCTACTAGAAGGTGATGTTTCACCCCTCTAGTGTTCCTACCAATATATATTAAATGGTAAATGGCATGTATTTGTATAGCGCTTTACACTACATTCAGTCATCCACCCATTCACACACACATTCACACACTGGTGATGGCAAGCTACATTGTAGCCACAGCTGCCCTGGGGCGCACTGACAGAGGCGAGGCTGCCAGACACTGGCGCCACCGGGCCCTCTGACCACCACCAGTAGGCAACAGGTGAAGTGTCTTGCCCAAGGACACAACAACCGAGACTGTCGGAACCGGGGCTCGAACCGGCAACGTTCAGATTACAAGATGAACTGCCAACTCTTGAGCCACGACCGCCCAATATATTATATTATTACATACAAAAACAGAAACAAACTGTCTGTCCTTTAAGCTCAGGTCAGGCTTAGGAGCCCGAGGATCCTATGCACTATCCTAACTATCCTAGGACTGCGCTCTTCTGGACACAGAAACCTGATATAATTCCTGGAATGTGCTAGAGCCACTCCCCAAATTTGGGGGTCACTGCTCTGAGTGTTTCGATTACCTTCACCTTCAGTGTCTTCAATAGGTCTTCTCTCAGCCTGTTTCCTTTCTCGAGCTTCTTCTGTTCATTCTTCCTGAAGTTGCTTTTGCTACATCTATCACACGGCATTCTTTCTCTGTTTGTTCACTACTACTCTATGCATGCATATTTTATGTTACATATTATAACATGTAACATAACATTACATTACATATTCCTCCACTCGCATAAATTCAACAAACTGCACACATAGAACTCAGCAGCCATGGATAAAAAAGGAAGAGTTTCTACTTTCCAAGACATCCTGCATGTTTGTGCCCTTGCAAGTACCTCTGCTCTGAGAGATTTTTAGGATTAAAGCATTAAAATACTGACACCTATGACACTTTTCACTACTTCCACTGCTACACTACAAACAATAACTGCTGATAGTTAATTTGGCAAAAGTCATTTCCAAAATTGTAAATGGTACATAGACAGTGGTTTAAAACAGTTCTTGTGTTGCTTCCACAGTGTAACTTAACACAGTAACCTTAACTGTCCAAAGTGAACAACACATTAGGACCTCTTTTCTTTTGGGCTTCCATACAGTCAAAACTCAGGTGATTTGAGCGAGCTTGATTTGGTTTCAAGAACAGAGAGTTACCATCAAGAGCATGATGGAGCAGCCCTCATAAACTAGCCACTTGTGTGAGATGGCGTCTTTGTGCACATGGCTGCCAAGTTCTGTGCACGAAAATATACTTGCACAAGTGATCATCAATACCTGCACAGATGGACAGATTTACTTGTGATTATGCTATTTCTCGCACAGCTTTTGATGTAAATATCAATCTATAGCGCAGAACATTCAGAGGCTACAGCACAGCTGGAATAATAAGGTGGCCACGCTATTGATGTCAAAACACAAAAACTCCTCACAATGCTCAGGTCTCCACCCAAAGCTAAGCATCCTGAGGGTCGATGAGCAATAGAAAAAGGGAGGGCAAGGATTAGTTAGTGCCAGAGCAACAATCCAGGAGCATCCATAATCGGGAGAGGGCCCAGCTTGAGGAACAGAGAAATACCACCCTCCAAGGGGTGAGGAAGAGAACATACACATGAAAAGAAGATGAACTGACCTTTGCTATTACAAGTTCTGTTATACCTGTGAGCCGCCCATCGAAATGAGGATTGGTGGCCACCTTGAGGCCAGGGTGAGGCAACAAGAAACAGCTGATTTTGGAGAAGCAGGAGTGGATGTGTCTGCGGACATTCTGGAGCTCCTCGTGTTGGTTCTGTTTCACCTGAACACAAGCCAGGCACTTCAGTTAATATCTGATTTACTGCACTTAAAACAAATTAAAACAATGTGAAATGTAAAAAACCGTGGAGATGTTCGACAGAAGATTGCCTCTATATTGTAGTAGGTAGGCAGTTTCCACCTGCTTTACATCCACTGCCACGTGACTTTGCTGATCTATTAAGTCAGGCTGTTGGGGTTTAATTATTCAACTCACCTGCAATCGTTTATCCAAGAAGCTCCGCCCTCCCTCCAGGCCGTATGGATGTTCATATGGGTAACTCCAATCTCTGATTAGGAACATCAGTCTCTTAAAAAACATTTAAATTATTATTCAGCATGGACATCAATGTGTGACTTTCAGGTGAAGAACATCTAGAAATGGATAAGAGTGTGCAACAGTTAAAACTCAAGCAGTATGTGCTGGTATGAAGAAAAAGATTGTTAGAAGCTTTGACCAGGAACAGACATGAAGACAAAATGTTTTCCTTTCATGACTTTACAAGTACTGATACAACAAGACAAAGCTTGTTTTAAAATTAAAAGAAACCTCCCTTATATATTTTAAGGACAATGACCATAGTATGGCAGACCTGAAAGGGTTTCTCATAGACTTCCTCCATGGCCAGTCGTCCATATTCAGTGAAGAGCTGAGGAGACAAAACAAGCAAAGAAAGCCTAGAAAACAGAAGCAGCTATAAAATATCAAGAAGTACAAAAACAATTGTTTGCATATCTGATTGTTCGATTAGCGATGCTTAATGCTATTTGTCAGTGTCTGTTTTAACATCAAGAATAACAATCTGAAGAAGAAACTGTGTCCCAGAATTCATAGCGCGGCCCAGCATGGCCCTGCTCAGTTTCCAACAATGGTGGCTGAGATTAAAGTTATAGTTTTTACACAGCTGAGTAAACGTCAAGCAGACAACTGATTATCAGAAGTGTGAGATGCTCGAGAATATACTCCAGTGTCCTGTTATATTTTAGATAGCAAGGAGCAGATGGCTGAGTTTATTAAACTCCACTGAAACAATCTGCAGATTTCATCAAAATTTAATAAACTATCATCTTGTCTTTATTTTTAGTTAGCACATACCTTAAACACTTAAAGCTGTAAGCTAATGATAGTTATATAAGAGCAGATGCATGCTGGTGCAATAAGCTGTACGTTTTACGTCCAATGAATGCATGATCTGATTAGTCGACTAATCGCAAAAATAATCGGTGACTAGTCAACTATCAAAATAATCGTTTGTGGCAGCCCTAATGCAGAGATGCGCAAGATTCTGAAAGAGCAGCAGATCCCCTTCCAGACTCTCTTCCCAGCCCTGCTTAAGGTGAAATATACTGATAAAACAAAAATTTACATCACTGCAGCTGAAGCCACCGAAGATATGGCCAGTAGAGGTTATGCTGTAAACGTCGTTAAATCACCCGAAATAGTTCTGGAAGAACTGAAGCAGCTAACATGGAGTAAGGTCAGCAGAGAACCAGTGAGCGCAGCGGCAAACAGGAAACGCGATCCCGGTTACAAAGAAAAACTCGGAGCCTTCAGGAGGACGGTACCTTCTTCCTCGGAAAATTGAGGTCTACTTACTTTGTTTCCCTTTACAATTAAGTTTACTATACGGTGTACAATACATAAATAAATAGGTTCTCTCATGAATGCTCTTTATGGTGAGGCCTAAGCCATCGAGAGCCTCCTTCATAGACCGATGAGGAAGTTGCCTCTCGAGGTGAAGCAGGGTCCATTTAAGGGGACGTCTACCTTGGAAGTTAAGATTTTATTTTGATTTCTGTTCCTTTCTGATGAAACTTTTTCTCATATGTTTTATGTTTAGTTTTTACAAGGGTGTGCAGGGAGCCTATCAAACTTTGTATAATAATCATAGAAAATACAATTTAGATGAGTAGCAGGTTAATAAAAATTTTGTCAATTAATATTAATGGCTTACATAGTCCAGTGAAAAGGTGGAAAGCCCTATCTAAGTTTAAAAGGGACAAAGCCTAAATTGTTCTGATGCAGGAAACACATCTAGCTGACAAAGACCAGGCAAAACTTAACAAACAAGGTTTCAAACATGCCTTCTATTCTTCTCATAGTTATGGGAGGCGAAGGGGGTGGCGATTCTGTTATCCTCAGCTTTGAATTATGAACATATAAGGTAGATATATATTGGTAACAGGTAAGATTGAGGGTACCATGATTACCCTCTTAAATATGTATATTCCCCCAGGCAGTGACTAGTCCTTATATAGGCAGATTTTGAAATTGGCAACAACAAGGAGTCAGGGAATTTTCATTTGCGGGGGTGACTTTAATGTCACATTAAATGCCAAACTAGATTCTTCAAACGGAAAAGGTGATCAGAGGAATAGTGGAAGAAGAATGGTGCATTTTATGGACGATTTTGGACTACTAGATGTGTGGAGAGCTTTTCATCCAAATGATAGAAAGTACACCCATTTCTCAATTCCGCACAACGTATATTCTAGGCTAGATTATATTCTCATGTTTAAGAATTATCTATTTAGAATTAAAAGCTGTGAAATAGCCGCTTGTACCATCTCAGATCATAAGCCGGTTTATCTTGATATCTGCCTGAATAGCAAAAATAGATAAACCTTATGGAGGTTGAATACAAACATTTTAAATTATCCAAATATTAAAGAGAGTTTGAAAAAAGAAATAGAAACTTACTTAGAGTATAATGAAAATGAGGAGGTATCTCCGGGAATATTATGGGATGCATTGAAGGCAGTGATTAGAGGAAAAATAATTAGTATATCCTCTTACATTATAAAATCGAGGTGGGAAAACCGTTGTCAATTAGAAGACTAATTGTTAGAGCTACAACATCTACACTCTGTGACACTGAATGATGATATTAAATCTGATATAATAAAAAAGAAAGAGATGATCTAAACACGATGGACATACAGAAAAAACGTATTTTTATTAAACAACAGCAATGCGAGGTAGGGAGGAAATCATTAAGACTTCTGTTTCTTAAACTTAGGAAGCAACAAGCAGAGAGGACTATACATAGAATAAAGAACCATTTCACAACTGCTTTTTGCTTTGTTTATAGAACCATTAAGTCAATGGATCAGGCAGAGACAGGATATAACTGGAGTAAGAACGGCAGGAGGGGAACAGAAATTAGCACTATTTGGTGATGACTTACTTTTAACAATATCCTATCCCTCACAGGCACTCCCCCAAATCATGGACATGCTATCAGAGTATGGCTCTTTTTCGGGATATAAGGTTAATGTAAATAAAACGCAGGTATTAACTGTAAACTATGAACCACCAGTCAAAATTAAGAATTGCTATTAATGGAAATGGGATGCAGATAGCATTAGGTATCTAGGGTTGGTAATACACCGTGACTTCACCAAAATGTTCAATGCCAACTATGCCCCGATAAATGAATCTATAAAATCAGATATACAAAGATGGAATACCATTCCGTTTCTGGACCTACACTCCAGGATCGAATCAATCAGATTAAATATTCTTCCCCGACTGCTGTATTTGTTTCAGTCTTTACCGATTGCCATACCACAAAAACAGTTTGTGGCATGGGATAGAATATTGTCAAAATACTGGATTGTCAAAATCTGGAACGGGAAAAAAGCTAAAGTTAAATATAAAATGCTCCAACTAAAGAAAGAAAAGGGAGGTCGTGGGCTTCCTTGTCTACGAGAATATTATTGTGCAGCTCAGTTAAGACCATTGACATGTCTCTGTTGTCCAGACTACACGCCGGATGGAAAGATGTTGAAGGAACAATAGTTAAAGGAATACCAGTTACAGCTTTAATATCGGACATAAACGTGGCAGACGAATCTATGCTACAAATAATGATATCTGCTTGGAAAGAAGTAATAAGAATTTGCGGTTTGGAAAATGGCTCCAAGGTTTTAAGATGGTGTGCATATGATTCAGATTTTACCCCAAATCATTACGATAATAGATTCAAGAACTGGGTTTCAAAAGGTATAAAACTAATTATTATTTATTTGTCCACAAAGGGGCATTCCAAAGCTTTGAATTTTTAAGACGTAAACATGATTTAGGTTCAGACAACTTCTTTAGATATCTACAGGTCAGAAATTATTTTAATCAAAAATTAAAAGTGAACCTAAACGAATTACAATTTGTAGAAACATTTTTATTATTAACCAAATCTGGAGCGCAAAGCAAAATCATTTCCAAATTATATACCAGCATCCTGCGGTGTAAAAACGACAGCACTGTGTATATTAAAGCAATGTGGGAAAAAGAAGGTAATTTGTCAATTACAGAGGAGTGTTGGGACCACGCATGCAAGATATAGTGGGCTACCACTGGGTCTAATGTTTGGCGTGAATTTTGCTGGAAAAGCATTATGAGATTTTTCATCACCCTTGCTCAACAAAGATATTGGGGAACTGGTGACACATGTTAGAGATGTGGGGGAGATGGAGCTAACCATTTCCATATCTTTTTGGGATTGCACAGTTATTCGCCAGTATTGGTCTCTAATCCATGAACATCTACAAAATGTTTTTTCTTTAACCTTTGAGACCATATTTTTGTGTAATGTACCAGTGGATAAATTGAATTCCAATGATAATAGACTCTTGTATATCCTACTGGCCGCCAGTAAAAAGCCTCTTACGAGGGGATGGTTTAAGCCTGAACCACCAACGATGGAAGATTGGATACATTCTGTACAAGAGATCTATACGATGGAAAAATTGTCATTTTCTCTTAAACTTCAGAGGGAGGCAGAGAGGGTCAGAGAAAAGAAGCACATAAAAAACTAACCTTTCTGGGCCATTTCCTATGCTGTTCTAGTGATTTTTAAAAAAAGAGTGCTAAACAATTATTTTTTCATTTGGTGTTTTTTTCTTTGATTCTTGTCACAGAAAAATTTGACCTTATCTTGTTTAGAGACACTGCAGCTTTCATAAACTGCTTGTCCATTTCATGTGTGGATATGATGTAGGGCTGCAGCTATTGATTATCTTAGTAATCGAGTGATCTCTTGATTATTCCATCTTTTAATCAGAGTTCTGAAAGGCAGCTTTGAAAAAAAAGAGCTCTGAAAGGGTGTGCGTGCATATTATGAGTTTTTGTGCATGTGTGTCTGCAAGTTTAAGTGTGCAGGGAATGAGTGAGTTTGTGTCTTCAAGCCTTTAAAGGACTTTAAAGGAATGTGGTGGCTGCTATGAAGAAAACTTAGCATTCTGAAGTCTACCCTGTGCTTTCCCACATAACAGACAGGTCTGGTCCAGATCCGGCATCAAGCTGGCACTTCTGACTGACTGGTGTCATGGGTGGGTGTATGTCAACCAGATGTGGGCCAGGTCTGGCAATGGTGGCACTATTTATATTCCTATTTTCCCATTTTAGTTAGAAGACCCAAATGCCATGTTGCAATACTATACCGCTATGGTAATAGAGCAGGGCGATATGACCAAAAATATTTATCATGATATACAATTTGCGATAACGATATAACTGACAATATAATTGACACTAGACAAAATACTTTACAACTCCACAACTTTATTAGTGCAAAAAACAAACAATCAATGTATTTTCACTTAAACAAGCAGCTGTTTTTTATGTGCATTAAAGTTATATAAAAATTTTACAGTGCAAATGCAAATTCCTTGCTGACAATTTAACCAAAAGGCATTTCAAGTGGAAATTGGCCGACATATCCTCAGCATAACCATGTATAATATCCACGAAACATAAAAAGAGGTTATACACACAGCACAGTACGTATCACTCCACGAGGCTCCTGCCTATGATAGCCGTAATGCTCCGACAAGCCATCAAGCGGTGCGGGTTCGTAGCTTAGCAAAGTCGTACTACAACATTTGACAGATTTTCGAGCACCGTGTACAAAAAATCATTTCGAGGTCAGTAAACACAACCAGAATTCATACATAAGGCACACGGGATTATAAGGGGCACTGTCGATTTTCAGAAAAATCAAAGGATTGATTTTAAGTGTGCCATATTTTCCAAAAAACACGGTAATAACGACGGCCCGCTAGCATGCTCTACCAAAAATAGTGCTTTGTTGTGTATGTGACGGACAAAAGCTAAACCAGTTACACACCACTGAAGTTGCAACATTTTTACAAACCAATTCTGGTTCATCTGTTTCATTCAACGATCCGCTTTCGCCCTTCTCATTCTCCGTCGCCACCATGCTTTTTCCGCCATGTCCGTATGAAAACAAAGGCACTGCGCATGCGCGTTTTACCCATATTCTATCGCGATATTTCATTTTCTTATCGTTGCCCAACGTTATACCGGTATTACAGTGAACAATATGATATGGCCCAGCCCTACATGGTAGCAAACGTTTCAAATGCAGATTTGACAGGTTTGTGAGTATACACTTTATCCAAAACCTAGTGAGGTTTACTCATGTTTCCCACTGGGGGGCTGTAGCTCATGAGGTAGAGCAGATCACCTACTGATCAGAAGGTTAGTGGTTCGATCCCTGGCTCCTCCAGTCTGCATAGCGAGAGCGTGAATGTGTATGAATGTAGTTAGGAAGCACTCAGTTTAGAGAAAGTGTGTGAATGTGGTATGTTGTATAGAGCACTGTGAGTAATCTGGGAGAGTAGAAAAGCGTTATGTAAGAATCAGTCCGTTCACTGTCTGAACAGTTTTGTCATGTTACTATTATGTTCCGGCACATGTTGTCATTCTTTGCGGTATGTGGGCCAGATCCGGGCCATACGAATTTTGCTATGTGGGTTGATGCAAGGTTTTTGTGCTGCTGATGTGTAGATGTTAAATGATATTAATAACAGTTCAGTGTCCAATCTAACGACCCTCAGGTTTACTGAACCATACTTTTTTATTGGCTTGTGAAAAAAGCTTTTATATGTTTAAATATTAACGCAATTAAAATGACAACAACATTTTTGATATTATTTCACTTTCAACGTAAAATGTTTTTAATGAAAGCCTAAATAAATATGGTCTAGTACAACCCACGCTCGCATTTACATCGTTTAGCACATTAGCACACAACAGAGCTGTGTGTTAAATGACACATCGTTTAACACACAGCTCTGTCAAGTATTTTTTTATAATCAAATTATTTGAATTACTCAAATCATTACAACCCTAATTTGATGCATTTAATTGTTGCTGAAATAACTTAACATAATAAATAACCTAAATAATTGGGTTCATGGGGTCTTGATGCATTCTCAATCATCCAGGAAAGTAAATCTCCAAAAAGTTGATTCTGTTCATCTGGACGTAGCGTTTTGTGGGAGAAACGTTTCGTCACTCATCCAAGTGACTTCTTCAGTCTCAGCTGACTGACCTCCCAGCCCATTGTTCCTTCAGTGGGCAGGTTTCAGTCATTATGCAAATGTACTGTTTATAAGGTTGGGGAAACCTGCAGTCAGTTGAGACTGAAGAAGTCACTTGGATGAGTGACGAAACGTTTCTCTCACAAAACGCTACGTCCAGATGAACAGAATCAACTTTTTGGAGAATTGGGTTTATGCTATAGGATTCAGTCTAGAAATAGTAAAGCTGTCTTGCAGGCTGATACTGACCTGGAGATGCTGAAGGTCATCTTCCTGAACATTCTGGGAAAGGTTGTACACCTGAAACACACATAATGTTGATGCCATAATTTCTAGATAAAAATGTATATTCTATTGTTATACTATCACGATGAATTAAAGAGTTTCTTATGTGACAACTAGAATATACCAGAAATTACTGACCTGCACAGAGCTGGTCATGGTGCTCAAGGCAAATAGTGTGGCACAGTCTTTAACGGTAGACTGGCTGTCAAACGCTCCCTGCGTGTCTATTAGTAGAACTGCAACCTGTGGAAAAATGATGTAAAAATAAAAACATACACACCACCAGTGTTGGGACTAACGCGTTATTAAGTAACGCGTTACAGTAACTACGTTATTATTGTGGTAACGACCACGGTAACTAGTTATTATGCCAAAATCAGGAACGCGTTACTCGTTACTGGGATTTAGATAGGGTCGTTACTCGTTACTTTGTGTGGTGGCTATCGCGGAGCTTCCACAGATTCAGTAACATTAGCAACTGGTGGAGGCCAGCAGGTGGATGAGAGAAAGGGGAGGCAGGAGGAGCAGAGACCCGAGGCAGCCGCTTCAGGTAAGAAGTTATGACCTGCAGTCTCTCTGGGTCAGATATAAACCAAGTTTAGTTGGAGTTTATTTTCGTTATGCTGACTTTTTCGTACTGCGTGCTAGCTAGCATGACGGAGTTTCTATACAGCTGGGTGGTGCTATGTTACTGATGTTGAACTTTATTTTGTTCATACGGTTAATTATTAGAGTTGCCAACCGTTCCCTAAAAAACGGAATCGTCTGGTATTCAGAGAAAATATTACGCGTTTCGTATTTAGGTGAAAAGGAACAGTTTGTCCCGGACTTCAGCTACAATGAAAAAGACACAAAGCTGGAGTTATTCTGTGTCTTTGCTGCACAGCTGCCTCTTCTTCTCTCACCCTCCCTCTCCTGTTGCTACTTTGATCATGAAACTGATCAATGATCAGCTGATCAGCTTTTCCCTCTTGTTTATTTATCGTCTGCTTTGCGCCAGAAAGAGGAAACCACCGGATGTCGCGTTAAACAACAGCAGCACGTTTGATCAGCTGTTGTTAGAATTTATTTAATATTACTTTCTAGTATCAGCTGATGTTTGCTGGAGCCACAGCTGTAAACCTGCTGGTCATGATGTCAGTTTGTATATCTGGTGAGTGGGAAACCAGATGAAACCAGGAGATGTCCTTACTGAATCATCAGAGCTGTGATGGAGAAACAGGTTTACCTTTTAGGTGACATGAATGAGTTGAAGGGAAGTTATGAACTGTTTCTGAGAGACAAATAACACCAGGATCCTTTTCTATGTAGCTGACAGCTGGTAACTGTGCAGGGGCGGGTCTAGCAAAGTGTTGCCAGGGGGCAGGTAGGGCATTAACAGGGAAAGGGGGGCACAAAGAAATACTTTCTTATTCTCATTTCAAATGTCTAGCTTTTAATAAATAATTATCTGAGTCTTACAACAAACGATTGATAGATTGATACATATATACCATCAGAACAGTGTACATCACTGTCACAACAGCGTTTGTTTTCATTCAAAGGCTTTATGATATTTGCTATAATGGCGGGCCGGTATCTAGTCAAAACGCCCGGGCTGATTTTTTTGTCCCAGTCCAGCTCTGTATGCAGCTCATCTGCAGTCTGGTGTTGCCTACATCTTCCTATTTGGAAGGCAGAATTTCTGAGTACAATCAAAAGCACGGGCGAGTACTCCGATTACCACTAGGACCACTGTTGCCTTCATCCTCGACATCTTCTTGAGTTCTTCTCTCAGCCCCCTGATATCACTTGGTATACCTACATCAATCACTACAGCTGTCTTCCTCTGCTTGTCCATGACTATTATGTACGGTTGGTTAGCCATCACCAGTTTGGCTGTCTGTATCTGGCAGTCCCACAGGATCTTTGCTCTCGACGACCCTAGTGGGCATGTCTCATTTTGACCTTGAGACTTCCAGGTCATACTCAGCCCAGGTGTTCCTGTATAATATGCCTGCTGGGTTATAGCATTACATGTATGCCCTGTCTGCTAGCATCTTGAACCCTGCTGTTATGTGCTGGATTGTCTCAGGGGTATCTTCACACATTCTGCACCTGGGGTCTTGCCTAGTGTGTTAGACCCTAGCCTCTATGGATCATGTACTTATGGCTTGTTCCTGTGCTGCCATGATTAGCGTCTCTGTGCTGTCTTTCAGTCCAGTTTTGTCCACCCACTGACAGGATGTCAGCCACTTCTTCTGACAGTGGCCAAGTAGTGGCCTGCCGTTCCATCATCCTTACTTCTTCTCCTTACTCCTCTTCCGTCTTGGGTTTCTGATGCTACTAATCACTGGCAGGGCGTAAGTGTAGATTGCTGGGATCTTGTTCTTCCTATGAAGCTGACTCCTCAGGACTTGCTTTACACTCTGCTGGTACTTGGTGGTTGCAGCTTTCCTAGCGGCCTCTTTGTGGTTCCCATTTGCCTATGAGATTCCCAGGTGCCTGTAGCTGCCCTCGATGTCTGCAATGCTGCCTTCTGGTAATGCAATCCCAACAGTTTGGAATACCTTCCCTCTCTTTGTTACCATCCACCTATGCTACACTACAGACATCAGAATGTCATTCGGGTAGATCCAAGTTGTGTGGTAGGTAGATTAGGTGGTTGACGATTGCTCCATTCCATAGTCGGTATCACTGACAGTAACTGAGGCAAGTCAGACCTAATTTGGATGTTGTGCTGGAGTCTTTTGTGAGTCGTCACTGAGCTCTTAGGGCAACTTTGTTCAGTTCTTGTCCAGCCACTCCTGGGAAGGTTTACCAATGTTCCATTTTTCACCATTTGTCACAAGTGTGGAAGTAATCAGGCCTGGGTGTGGCTAGAGAAATTAAACTCAGCTTTACAAAGATGGCATAGGAGGAATTACTTTTTCAGACAGGGCTATATAGGTCTGTATTTTCACCTGAATAATAAATGCCTTCACTTAAAAAACACATTTCTGTTTTTACATGTGTCAACTTTGTCGAATATTTAAATTTGTTTGATGATCTGACAAATTTAAGTTAACAAAAAAAAAAAAAAAATCAGTACGGGGTGAAACATTTTTTCACGCTATACACATATACACACATACCCACACCACATTTTAAAAGGAACAGCCTAGAAGATGCTGTGACACAGACCTTGCTGTGATCTGGTTTCTCCACTACAAACACATCGCTCCACGCCTGGATGCCCGTGGTCTCCCGTTCACAACCACCCCGCCAAGTGAAGCCGGTCAGAGGTTCCTCCTCACCGCCGAGCCACGAATCAGATGACTGGAAGATCACAAGAGTATAGCTAACAAACTGCATTCCAAACTCACACGCAAACATGTGGAAAGCCTTGTGTTTATGGGGGGGAGGGGGGTCAATTGTTACAAGCTAGTCTGTCTGTGTATAACTGTTACAAGTGTTTGTTTTGTATTGCCAGCAATGAGTTGGACTTATTTTTGATGGGACCCCGCCAAGGCTGCTCTGTCCTCCTGCTCTCTTTATAATGTTTTATGGACAGAATTTCTAGGGGTAGCCAAGCGGCAGAAAGCTTTCACCTTGGTGGCCTTATAATCTCTTCTGAGCAGGTGACCTCCAGCTCATACTGGAGAAGTTTGTAGCTGAGTGAAGTGGCAGGAATGAGTATTGGCACCTCCAAGTTACAGGTTATGGTCCTCAATAAGAAAAGGGCCACTTCGAGTGAGAGACAAGCTGATGCCCCAAGTGCAGGAGTTTAAGTATCTCGGGGTCTTCTTCACCAGCAAGGGGAAAGAGGAGCAGTCTGATGGATTGGGCTGCATCTGCAGTGATATGAACACTGCAGTATAAGCTTAACATAAAATTATAAATACTGACTGTTCCAGTTGCTCCTAGTAAACCAAATTTCCCAAACTTCATCGTCAGTGTGGATTAGACTTCACACAGTATGTTAACAGAAACTGCTTCAAAGAACAGCACTCATCTGCTTGACATAGCACCCAGTGACGGTTATGAACATTAACTGTTAATGGACACAGAAACTACTACCGCAGTTAATAGTAGCCACACTCAGATAAATCAAATATGTGTACAGCATTATTCACAGCGTTACAACTTTCAACATTTTGAAACAAGCCAATTCTGAAATTAATGATTAATTCAGGAAAACCAGATTCCATAAGCTCATTATTGTGGTGTATAGTTTGGATTTGTATTTTGCCAGAGTGGGGCCATTCAGTGGTTCTTTTGACTGCTCCACCAAGACGAGAGTTGAGGTCAATGGATATATTTGGTGATGTTTGTCAGCAGGATTATGATGAAACTAACAATTTGAATTTCACAGAACTTGACAGGTTACCTGTTTGTACATGTAACGAAGCATAAAGTCGAGCAGGAAGGATTTGCCCTTGCGAAAAGCTCCAGCCACGGAGACGACAACCACATGGAGGTCCTGGACCTTCTTCTGCAGCAGCAGTTGCTCCAGCACCTGCTCCTGCAGGAAGAATGAATGCTCCTCCTCATTTGCCACTACAATCTGCACAGGCTGGGGCATGCCCACTTTCTCCTCCTCTTCCTCCTCCAGCAGGTCATAGTCCTCCTCTTCACACCTCATCTGGGATGCGCATGATTTAAAACTGTGGCCACCTGAGAGGGGGAAAGTAAGCTTAAAATGTGTCTGAAGGCTCAGAATGCAGAAATGATTGGTCATGACTGTTCACTGGTACTAAGCAATAACTAGCCAATTAAAGGGATTTACAGCCTGTATTCTTATTATCAATTATCATTTGTAGCAAAAAAAATATCGTTTTCAGTTGTCTCAACATTCATGAACATTGCTGTTAAATATAACATGACTTTCTAGCAATTTAATTTTGGCAACTCTACATATAACAACCACTTGTGAAACAGTTGGTTGTGAGTGCTTAGATAAATTATACTCACTTCCAGATTCTTTAAAAATCAGTGTGGAGTTTGGAGGGGTAGGTGGCAGCTACATTGATCCTGTTATTATATGAGAGACCATTTCTATTGTTTTTGACTTGGATAATTCAATTCAATTCAATTTCATTTATATAGCGCCAAATCACAACAAGAGTCGCCTCAAGGCGCTTTATATTGTACAGTAGATCCTACAGTAATAGATACAGAGAAAAACCCAACAATCATATGACCCCCTATGAGCAAGAACTTTGGCGACAGTGGGAAGGAAAAAACTTCCTTTTAACAGGAAGAAACCTCCGGCAGAACCAGGCTCAGGGAGGGGCGGCCATCTGCTGCGACCGGTTGGGGTGATAATGAAACTCATCTCTCAATGCAAAGTCGAGCCAAATGTATTTATAAAGCAAATAAATAAGAAATAGAAAGGAATAGATAGATTAGCAATAGATTAAATAGATGTTAGTGGGTGTTAAACATATATAATAATGACTGAAAAATACACAGGAGAGACAATAGGTTATCAGACAGACTCAAATGCCACTACATCTTTACAGATTTATTTCACCAGTAGGCAAATAAAGAGTCCAGAGTGTGTGCAGAGGGCACAAAGAACAGAGGAGTAAAAAAATAGGTGAGCCAATTAATACCTCCTTTAACCTCCTAGGACCTGGCGTCCACATATGTGGACATCACATTTTGAGTTATTTAGACCAAAATACTAAATTTTGCTCTACAAGGGCCTGACATCCACTTACGAGGACATTATACTGCTACTGTTCTATCAAAATTTTAGACGAATACCCTCATTTGTGGCTCTTATTTTTCTTAAAAACAAAAATAAGGTAAAAAAAAAAAAAAAAAAATCTGGTAATTCTTTGTTTTTACATTCATCAGGCCCCAATATGCCCAAATAAAAAAAAAATGCATGCCGTGGAAGAGTTCGGGTCTTAGGAGGTTAATTCAGTTTTTATTTAATAGAACCATAAGCATGAAGAGTAGGAGTAATATAGATGCACGTGTTATAACTTAATATAGTAAGCTCTTTATAGTCTACTTAATTTTCTATTATGCTGGAAGTCAGAAACTCCCTGATCTGTGTTTTACCAGTATTAGTGAAATGGCCTGCAAAACTACAATTACAGTACAGTAACTGTACAGTTACATTAAGGTAGCCCTGTAATGACAGGGCTACCTTAGTGTAACTGTACAGTTACATTAAGGTAGCCCTGTAATGACAGGGCTACCTTAGTGGTTCACACCAACTTTACAAGCAATTGTCACAAGGTAACAGTACAAAGATTACGACGCAAATCACACAATCTTAATCAGTAACATCGTTTCTACAGCTAACTGTTTATCTGAGACAGCTACACATTGTCATTGATAACAATGACTAGGAAAATTGCTCAACATCTAATTTTATTGATGTGTCATATTACAGAAACACTTATATGGTTTAAGAACTACAATATACTACAGAAATACATGGGAGAGTATCGCCTTGACTGCCTGCCAAGACTACAGAGTACTAACAAAGAAAAATGTAGCATGATCATTAAAACACAGCATAACAGGAGGGTGGAGAAGATGGAAGAAAGATGAAAGGGAGACTTTGAAAAGTGTGTGAGGATATCACAGTCGTCCTGCGACTGCAACGCACAAGTACTTAAAAGATCAGTGCCCTGGAGCTGTGACGTCAACCCTGAATAGGCATATTTGAGGAAGTTAAATTACTGTGAAATTTTTATTAAATGGGAGGTCTGGATTTTCCAATAATATGCAACTTTGATAATACAAAGTTGTCTGTAAACCTAGCCAAAATCCACAAACAAATACTTTATTAGTGGAAGATGATATTTACCCATAACTTTATAACTTTACATGGTTCTACTCAATGGAACAAGAGAACCATTATCAGAAATAGAAAAACACTTGATATAGAAACAGTTTGATGATAATGGTATTTTTATTAATCACCATGACAATGGTAAATTTTTACAATTGGAAGCATTCCAAGACAAATTTTACATACAATATTCTTATTGTCATTACAAATTGTCAATGCAATTACAAATTGATCAAATACATGACTTCTCACGAGAAAGAAAGAAAGAAAGAAACAAAAAAAAAAAAAAAGGGGGGGGGGGGGGGGGGGTCGGTGACAACAATATAATCTCTAATAAATGTTATAAATATGAGAAATGGCCAATACCTCCAAAACACAGACACTTTTCCAATTTCAATTCAGTTTTATTCATATAGTTCCAAATCAAAACAGCAGTTGCCTCAAGGTGCTTTATATTGTAAGGTAAAGATCCCACAACCCTATAATAATACAACAGAGAAAACCCCAAAAAGCTTGCTCATCAACCCCTTATGAGCAAGTGCTTTGACAACAGTAGGAAGGAAAAAACTCCCTTTTAACAGGAAGACACCTCCAGCAGAACCAGGCTCACAGGGGGCAGCCATCTGGTCCCCCTGACCAGTTAGGGCACAGGTGTCGAACTCCAGGCCTCGAGGGCCAGTGTCCTGCAGGTTTTAGATGTGTCCTTGATTCAAGACAGCTGATTTAAATGGCTAAATGACCTCCTCAACATGTCTTGAAGTTCTCCAGAAGCCTGTTAATGAACTAATCATTTGATTCAGGTGTTTTGACCTTGGGTAAGATCTAAAACCTGCAGGACACCGGCCCTCGAGGCCTGGAGTTTGACACCCCTGAGTTAGGGTAAGGGGAAGAAGACAGGGAAAGGACAAGCTATTGAAGAGAGCCAGAGATTTATAATAAATAATAACGAAATGCAGAGGTGTATAAACAAAGTGAAAGGGGCAACTGAAGAAGAAACACTCAGTTTCTTCTACAGTTTTGACTGCATTTGCTCATGGGAACCTCCCAGCAGCCTAGACCTGGCAATGTAACTAAGGAAATATTTAGGATCACCTGATCCAGCCCTAACAATATGTTTATTAAAAAAAGGAAAAAAAAATTTTTTGAGTCTAATCTTAAAAGTAGAGATAGTGTCTCCTGAATGCACAGAAGAGGGGCCTGAAAACTGAAGGCTCTGCCTCCCATTCTACTTTTAAATACTGAAGGAACCACAAGTAAGCAGTCTGAGAGCAAAGTGCTCTAATGGGGTGATATGGTACTATAAGGCCATTAAGATGGGACCTGATTATTCAGGACCTTGTGTAAATTCAATTCTAGGTTCATTTTAAAATAATCAACAACTGTTATTCAGCTGCTGAGACTCTAAAAGATTTGGTTTTGAAGTTTGTTTTTTTTACTGTTAATGCTATCCCGTCAGATTTTAACATAAGACTCAGGTGTTATAAAACTGAAGATTTAAACAGTTTTAGATACATTATACACTCTCAAAGCACTTTGTTTGAATAAAATGTTAGATTGAAAAACACAGCAGCAGAAGGTTTCACAGAAGTGTGATTACTTCTTTTAATTTAATAACATGATCCAGAGTCCACATAATCAACAGATTCACCCTGGAGGCAGGGCCAAGGCGGTTCTCTGGGTCCAAAGGTTAGGAGAAGCTTCATGCTTATTTTTTTTTTTATAAATCACACCTGTCCTGTGCCAGATGTTCTGTTGACCCACTGAGAAAGACATTATTTTTGTGACACCAGGAGGAGTGACGCTCATCGCAGGGATCAAACAGGACTCATAATCTTCACCAGCAGCTCCCTCAGAGGGAAGTCTTCAGACCTCCACTATCCGCTCGGCCAATAAGATGGACAAACCCAACATGTCATGAACAGTGTGTTCATCAAGAGTGAACACATAACATGATTTTTCTGTTGTTGTTTTCTGGGTGGTGCTGAGGGCGGCTCCTGTAATCACAAGGAGATAAGAATCATTACAAACTGTAAAATGTGAAGTGTATCTCTCAAATCTGAAATAAAGTGGTCAGAATTCAATGGCGGTCACCTGCAGGAAAACAAGAGACAAACACACATTATTAGCAGTGTTTGAGCTGCTGCCCGAGTACTGGACAACATATTAACCTCCTAGGACCTGGCGTCCACATATGTGGACACCACATTTTGGGTTATTTAGACCAAAATATTTAATTTTGCTCTACAAGGGCCTGATATCCACTAACGAGGACATTATATTGCTACTGTTCTATCAAAATTTTAAACGAATATCCTCATATGTGGCTCTCATTTTTCTTAGGAACAAAAATCTGGTTAAAAATAAAATCTGGTAATTCTTTGTTTTTACATTCATCAGAACCCAATCAGCCCAAATATCAAAGAGAAATTAAAAATGCATGCTGTGGAAGAGTTCGGGTCTTAGGAGGTTAATGCTTCACATCATTTCTCTCTAGCGATATAACATGTACAGAGTACTGAACATTTAACTTTGTGAACAACACCTAATTAAGAACAATTCAGCCCGTTTTCTGTGGGGTTTTTTTGTTTTGCTCTTTTAAACAAGAACACTTGAAACAAAATCAGTTGAGAAAAAAAAAATCTCTCACTCACTCTCTCCCCCTTTCATTCCACTTTCAAACCTGTGGGCGGTCTTTATCTTTCAAGCTCAGGTCACCTACCAGAGGCTTATGAGCTTGAGGGTCCTGCGGAGTATCTTTGCCGTTTCTAGGACTGTGCTCTTCTGGACAGAGATATTGGATGTTGTTCCAGGGATCTGCTGGAGCCACTCACCTAATTCCTGACGACTGCTGCAAGCCGTAGTCAGTATCCGTAGTGATCTCACTGAGGGGGCTCAGGCCTATGCAGAACAGCAGTGGGTAGATCCCGCACTTGATGGTGACTTGCGCTATAGATTTGAAGTTGGCCTTTAGTGTTGTTTGCCACATCACCAGTGAGTTCCTGATGAAGGCTGTTAGGGTCCTGTTGATCTTGTACAATTCTAGGAATTCCAGGATCCAAGTGTGAGCCATCCAGTCATAGGCCTTCTTATAATCAATCCAGGCAGTGCACAGGTTAGTCAGCCTAGTCTTGCAGTCTTGGGCAACTGCTCTGTCAACCAGTAGCTGGTGTTTTGCTCCTCTGATACTCCTACCAATTCCTTTATGTGCCCCGCTGATGTATTGACCCATGTGCCTGTTCATCTTAGCTGCCATGGTGCCTGCCAGAAGCCTCCACGTGGTACTGACGCAAGTTATTAGCCGGTGGTTGGATGGGACTGATGTAGTTAGGCGCTCACTGACAACCTACTGGCTTCTTCAGCCAGTGGGTGTGAACCATGCTGGGGCCTGGTGGCAGTCCAAATCTTCATACTGGAGACCCTTTTCTTAAATGTCTGCCACTGTGATGGTTACTGGACCCTGTTCAGGGATAGTGCAGTGGTCTGCTTTTAGATTTACAAGCCACTGAGCATCGCCGTTATGTGTTGCGTCCTTCTCTCATATGCTCTTCCAGTATTACTCAGTCTCCAGCCTTGGTGGTGCTGTTCTCATATTGTTCCCCTGCCACTGTGAGCACACCTTGGATTGTTCTGTGGGGAACAGCTAGTTTATTCTCCTGCCTTCTATTTCTCAGCTGCTCGGTATGTAACAGCGGCACATAGAGGAAGTGGCTGACTTCCAAATGACATAGCATTTGGGTGGTACCTCATTAATCTCTAGCCGTGAGAGCAGTTCCTTCTTCCGAATGTTGGAACACTGAGCTACTAGTTTCGCCATCAATCTGGATGCTGGGTATGGAAAATTCCATAGGTCCCTCATCCATTCATGCAACCCTTTCCGCTGGGGTTACTCATGTAGCAGCTTCCAACAGCGCCCTATTTTTGTCTCTCACTTATTTTGTCTTGTTCCACTTGTCATCTGTGTGTCCTGGTTACTCAACACCTGACGCAGACCTTGTTAATCCAGGCGACAGATCAAAGACGTGAGGAAGGTGGTTGGCCAACTATCGGAGCTACAGAAAGGGGAAATTAAGAAGCTGCCCAAGAAGTATAGCAAGCTGCCCATAACCGAGGCCTTAGAAACTGCCAAGCAAAAACTGAGCCTTTTCCAGCCGCTTCATACGGGTTAGGGTTAGAGAAATAGAAGGCAGGAGAATAAACCAATGTCAGTGACAGGGGAACAGTATGAGAACAGCAGCAAGGCTTGAGACCGAGCAATACTGGAAGAGCATATGGGAGAAGGATGCAACACATAATGGCAATGCTCAGTGGCTGGTGGATATAAGAGTAGACCACAAAACCCTGCCTGAACAGGGTCCAGTAACAATCACAGTGGCAGACATCCAAGAAAGGGTCTCCAATGTGAAGAGTTAGACAGCACCAGGCCCTAACATGATTCACTCTTACTGGCTGAAGAAACTGACTGCACTCTATGAGAATCTAACAGTGCAAATGAAGCAGCTGCTAGTCGAGACACTTACAATGGCTAACTGAAGGCCGGACAGTCCTGTTCCCCAAGGATCCTTAGAAGGGTCCAGTTCCATCAAACTACGGGCCAATACCCTGCCTCAGTACCCCATGGAAGCTCCTGTCAGGCATAGGGCTGGGCCATATTATACCGTTCACGGTAATACTGGTATAATGTTGGGCAACGGTAAGAAAATGAAATATTGCGATAGAATATGGGTAAAATGCGCATGAGCAGTGCCTTTGTTTTCATACGCACAAGGCGGTTATGCCTTGGTTATGCTGAGGATATGTTGGCCAATTTCTGTCAGCAAGGAATTTGCATTTGCACTGTTAAATTTTTAATAAAAAACAGCTGCTTGTTTAAGTGAAAATACATTGATGTTTGTTTGGGTTTTTTTGCACTAATAAAGTTGTGGAGTTGTAAAGTATTTTGTCTAGTGTCAATTATATCGTCAATTATATCGTCAGTTATATCGTTATCGCAAATTTTCAAATGTATATCGTGATAAATATTTTTGGTCATATTGCCCTGCTCAGGCATCATAGTAGCTAAAATGAATAGGCATATGGCTCAACACATGAGAGGGGGCACATAAAGGAATTGGCAAAGCTACTGGCAGACAGAACAGTTGTGCTAGACTCCAAGACCAGGTTCACCAACATGTGCACTGCCTGGATTTATTATAAGAAGGCCTATGACTCGATGCACCACAAATGGATCCTGGCATGCCTAGAACTGTACAAGATCAACAGGTCCCTAACAGCCTTCATCAGGAACCCAATGCAGATGTGGCAAACAATGCTAGAGGCCAACTTCAAGTCCATAGCACAAGTCACCATCAACTGCGGGATCTACCAAAGAGATGTTCCGGTTCTGCATAGGCCTGAACTCCCTCAGTGAGATCACTATGGATACTGACTACAGAATGCAGCAATTGTCAGGAATTAGGTGAGTGGCTCCAGCAGATCCCAGGAACTGCATCCAATATCTCTGTCCAGAAGAGCGAAGTCCTAGAAACGGCAAAGATACTCCGCAGGACCCTCAAGCTCCCAGGCCTCTGGTAGACTATGGAATGCAGCAATAGCAATGCAGAGATAGAAGCCACTGTCATCAAGACATGGAAGCTCCTTACCATGCATGTAGGGTTTCACCCCAAATCTAGCACCCTGAGACTGTACGCCTAAGTAGAAGGAAGGTACGCCTAAGAAGGAAGGAGGCCAGGGACTAGTGAGTGTCAGTACCACAGTCCAGGACAAGACAACGAATATCCACAACTACACCAGAAAGATGGCCACCACCAATGTGCTCAGTGAATACCTCAGACAACAGAAACCTCAGAAATGGGAGCAAGAGAAGGAACTATCATGGAGTCTCTAACACAACAAGCAAGCCCCCAGGTACAAGGCTCTGTATAGATACCCCTGCTTTCCTATTATAATCCTGTTTCTTTTAGTTTGTGAACATCAGCTGTGTAAGACACAAACGGAAATCAGAAACTGGGACTGATTCTACAGGCTGTATTTTGAGAACATTTTCGATCTTCAGTAATTCTTCTTGTGTTAAAACTGAATGAAATCCATCATCAATGAGGGTTTAAAGTGCATTTTCTTTTATTAATTTGGTGTTACTGTCATTACAGATGTAAGAGAGACACAAAAATGCTGCCATTTGCATATATTTTATAATCAGCTCTCCAAAAGAACTGAAGGAGAGTCTCACTTATTGCTCTTACAGAATAATACTCATAAAAAGTACAGTAACTGTCATGTTAGTTAGTGACTGAGCAGCTAGAGTGGCATTTCTCCATTGCTCTTATAAACAGTTTTAGTGCCTGATCTTCAGTCTGAACATCTTTCCATTGAGTACAGCAGCAGAGCTATGACTGTACAGCACTGACTTTAATGTACATTCAAGCTCAGAGTGACTTGTTTAGTCAAGGTATATTCATTCACATGCACGGATTAGCTACCAAACACGGCTTTACCCAACAGATGACTGCTCAACCAAGCTAGCTAGCTCAGGATGTTAATTTCTGATTAGCTTACAAACACACATTCAACTTACCGAAAAAGTGCAGTTAGTCCTCTGGTCCTTCTGTCGGTTAATCCAGTTTACTGCAGAACACCTCATGCTGTCAGTTTGAAACAGTCGTGGTTTTGGAAAGTAAATGCTGGCCCTCCTCTCAGCGTCCTTTCTCTATCAGCCATTCCCAATTAGATATAGGCAAGTTTCTCTGTAACAGCAGTTGCCAGTCAAAGCTGTCATGATGACGTTGACCCCAATTTGACAGCATTAAGTTATTAACTAGAATCCAACCTGCGAGAAAGGAGACCCCTTGAACAATGAGAATTGCTAATAATGGCATAAAGCATCTTTGTGAAAAATCTGATAACATGGAGGAGGCGGGGTTTATGACCTATACTGGAGCCAGACACCAGGGGACAAGCTGTTAGGTCGTCCATGTTTTCTACAGTTATTGGTTGGAAACATTGGTTGAGTGACTTCAAATTCATATGTTTCATGGGTCATTATTTTAATTGGCTGGAGAAGAGACAGCAGGGTGACATTTACAGCTGGGCAACTTGAGCAGGTGAAGCAAATATGCACTGTAGACTGGAACAAGAGGTATGCCTACAGGAAGCAAAGAATAATCGTTGACTAATAAAAATTAACTGACAGATTAGCCACAGACTGACTACCAAAATAATCTTTACGTGAATATTAGAGAATATAGAATATTAGAGTATTTAGAGAATAAATTAATTAATTGCCTTTTATTTATGGGAAAATGCTGACAGTTCTAAACAAATGCAATACCATTATTGCCATTTTCAAATAAATGCATTAAACTAAGCACTCTTTACAGTGTGAATATGTTCTATATAGCATGGCTGTAGTCTTGAAGGTTGAGTCTCCTCGCAGGAATCAATAAGCTGGCAGTCAGAAGTGAAAGTCTGCTGGATGGGGGGAAAACCCTGTCTAATTCTAGAAGCCTTAGCTTTCCTCTTGATTATAGTCCTCTAAGAGGAATTATTGCTATTACGGAACTGCAGGCCTGACCTGAAGTGTATAGTAAATAAAACCACTATTTACAAAAGTCAGTTTTAACCTTTGGATGACTAAAGCTCCTTGTATGGCAGCAGTGATGCTTCACTGACCTACAGATCCACTTAGATTGAATAGAGACATGTAACCAGGACAGATTTAACTCTTTGGGTGACCTGGTCCCCATTCAATTTGTCATAGAAGCAGTGAGCAATATAGCATAAGCAACTAATGTCGCTTATGCTATATGAAAAAGATAGTCCATGCTTTAACGTTCTACTTACGAGGGCCAGCAAATCAGAATAAAGTTAACTGAAAGGGAGGAAGACATGTAGAAACTCTTTGTTTCAGATATTTGATAAACTCAGAGGGGTCACTGAGGTACAGCATTAGACAAATGAAGATCATCTGAACTGTGAATAATGCAAAGCTATTAATGTATCCAAGCATAAACATACTGTACTCTTCTGGATGAAGATTTCAAAGAGATCCATCTATTAATATCTATCATCCATCTCCCTCATACTGTATTTATAATCTAAAACTTCAGTTATGTTTTACTAATTTTATATTTATAGATAGATAGATAGTAAAGTAGAGTAAGAAAGTAAAGTAAGATTACAAAGAGAAAAGGAAATTGAGTAAACGCATTTTGTTAAAAGTCAAAGTTTATGTAAAATGACTAAAAACATATTTACATTGTTAAAAAAAAAAGGATATCTTTCAGTTATTGTGAACTGCTTGTGAAAAATGTAATTTCCTGCATATGATGGGTGAAGGTAGCACAGGGTGGGAGAGAAGAGTTAAAGTAAAAAGAGCGCAAAGAGACAGTGTGCGATGACACAGAGCAGGTGGAGAAGTTAGCTTGTTTTCAAGTATTTTCAGTGAGTGAGTTCAGACTTTTCGTCAAGAGAAGTCACAGTTTGTGTCTGTACCCATGTTGGCAAGACACGGTAAAGTTTCAGCGTGAAGCTGCTGGACAGGACAGTGTATTTTGTTTTCTGCTGCTGGTGTAATTATTAAGATGGAGCAAGGCTAACACAGCCATTTGCTAAAAAGGACTACTGTAGACTGCAACTTTGCCACCAGACTGCTCATGGTTTTTGGGAAATGCAGTAAATCTATTAATCTAGGCCTGATTTGTAAAAGGTGGACGGGCTCTGCCTCAAAAAGGTGGATGGATGGGTTCAGTCATTCGGGAGGGGTTCAGAGTAGAGCTGCTACTCCTCCACATCAAAAGCAGACAGGTAAGGCTGTTATGTCATTAGTTTTTCAGATGTTAATCTGTCATATTTTATTAATTCATGAAAATCTTTTGCAGCAACATGTTTTCATATCATATTTAATTGAAGCGTTTTGAAGTGTTAATTTGAAGTTCAATTGAAGTGTTTTTCTTTTTTGTTGTCTGTCTGGAGTATAACTTATAACGCTGCACAATGCAAGGTGCCACACAGTTAAGCAACTTGATTCAATATTGAAGAATGGGATTAATGGTTTAAAATACATTTGTTGTTAGTGTTTCTTAAATTTAGACTATTACTAGACTATGACTATTAACATTTTATTTATTTAAATTTAAATCTAAAATAAATAACGCTATGGAACCCTGAAAATAAACAGTCTACATGCCACGCCCCCTTTAGATTCACCCTTTCAGCAAGTTGCCCAATTTAAACATTTCTCCAGTGTCTGTCCTTTGCTATTAAAACACATTAGAAACTATATTCAGTCAAAATTCTGCTAATCTGTCTTAAAGTGCTTCTATGAAGAAGCCCAGGGCTTATCGGAGAATTGCAAAACCAATAACCACGCCCTAAGAATTCCCATTAGGATCTGGCTAATAAGTACAGGTCTATAAGCATCAGTGCTGTTGCAATATTCAGTCTGAACTTGAATCTGTCGAGATAATAAACATACCAGCACAAATACATACAAATCACATGACATCTTTAAAAGCAAACAGTTCCAGCTTCTTCTTCAATGACATAAGAAACTCTGTGCTTAAAAACAGGGTAAAGAACAGTGAAGGCTTTTTGATATTACAGTCCACCAACACTCCCCAAACAGACTAAGGAGTTAGTAAACTTTAAAAATCCAAGATTTCCTAAACAGCCAGCTCAGGGAAACCAACATAGCTGTCCTGGTATCCTTGAGAACCTTGTAAGCAGATTATTATGAACTACTCTAACCTGATACTGGGTGTCTTTCACGAAAACCACGATAGCATTGCTTATGCGTTTTCTTTTTTCAGTGACAGGTAACAACTACTGGCAAGTAATTCTTTGAGGTGCCACAGCTAAATAGTAGAGCATTCCAGTATTAAGGTAAACTTACCTCACTGCTTATTCCTTCTGACCTCTGTCCATTAAATCGTTGACTTACATTTGAGATCAAGGGTGCACAATCAGAGCTCTTGCAAAAATAATATAAGTTTCTTCGATACTAGAGAATTAAAAAGTTGAATTTTTCAATTCAGATCTTCATTTACAAATGTTAATTTCATGAATTTCTTAATAAGAGAGGAAAGCCATTTCAACTGGCAATTTTAACTTTAGTTGGAATTCGAAGTTAATTTGTAATGTGTGTACCCTAAGGCCTACGGCATAAAGCTATATTACATTTGTAACGGTGTCCGCTGTTAAAGCGCCTCGTTATCCAGTGCGTCGTACATTAGCCTAGCTAAAATTACACAGCAAGTTAAGTTAGCTAGTTGCTAGATAATAGACGAATACGGGCTTCTATTGACTGTACATTGACAGATCGGTTTAGCGGCTGTTATAATGACATGTTCTACAAGAATGAACATCAGCTCAAGGGGTAAGCAGTAGCAGGAAAAACAAACACATTCAGCTGCAGGTGAGGACAGCTGAGTGGCTTCACACCGGCTTTATTGTAACACACTGCACAGCGAGAATGAGTCGTCCCCGGCTCAAAGAATGCACGCTCAGTGTCATTATCAAAACAATACAATCAAAACAATCTTTTCAGTGATATTTTATCGGTCGAACACAGCGGGAAGCTCAAATTCGCAATAATATGCGAAACAACGGCTGAGGCGAATATTTGGCGAAGCGGAGCGCTGCATTGTCATTTCATAACTGTTGTTATCTATCAAACGCACACAAACACACTGCGGTTAAAACCACACAGAAACTCTTCTTACTAGAATCTTTCAAGTCTCAGAGCATTAATTACCTTCTTTAAATATGCTGCTTTTGTGACTCCGCTGTTTCAACCTGCTCTTCTCAGCCGCCATCTTTCTTAAGCCGCAAATATCGGCAGACCGCTCTGACGTCACCGAACTCAGAGCGGCAGTAATGTCCGTGGGGTCCTAAAATACACAACCGGCCTTTTCCTCGTGTAAGTTGACTTCTGTTCTGCAGCCCTCACTTTCCATGGTTTTATGGCAATATTACTAGGTAAATTCCAGAGGAAGGAATTAGACACCTTCTTTGAGAAGGGAAGTGGACTCAACAGTACCTCAAATTTCGGTTTCTTTAAGTGGTCAAAAAAGTGGATCCAAAAGCAGAGGTGGGTCGAGTATCCAAAAATTGTACTCAAGTAAGAGTAGCATTACTTTAAAATATTACTCAAGTAAAAGTGAAAAGTAGTCTTCAAAAAAGTTACTCGAGTAAGAGTAAAACAGTACTTGGTGAAAAGACTACTCAAGTAGCGAGTAACTGTTTGAAATGTCTGATTTATTTTATAAATAAATGCTATCAGACAAAAAAAATAAATAAATATACAAATTTTAGTATTTTCAAAAGGAATATATGTAAAAACATGAACAAAATAAGGCACAACAATTCTAATTTCAAGATTTCAGATTTTCACAACATTTTTCAAACAAGCTTTTTTCACCAATACCTACAGTAAATAATATAAATATATAAACAGTGCAAACAATTTCCAGTGACAAGATATGCTGTAAACTTTATATTCATTTTTGTTCCAAACGGCACAGCAGCCTCAGAGAAAACAGAACGAGACATCTTCCTCATGTACATACAAGGGAGCTCAGTTTACCACAAATTGTATGGGTGTGCATTTATTTCTGCATATTTAGCAAAAATGTGCCATTTCTTGACTCAGTAAGGTGATGGTTAAGCTTCAGCAGCAGTTTGCTCTCAAGGTTCTTTCTGTGAAGCTGTAACTGTTTAGCAGTGAACAGGAGTCCTGCATGACTGAGAAGTCCTTCACAAGCTCCAGATGCAGGAAGAGCTGTATTGATTTTGATCAACAGCTTCTTGATGTGAGGAACGCCATGCAATAGATCCACACCTCCAGTGAATGGACATGAAAGGTACCTCTCCAGCCCTGCTTCTGGCTTTTTTGACCCCATGGATCCATCATCTTAGTCGAATAGGCCGCTGTTTGCGCTGGCATCATCCAGCTCTGTGTCTAGGTGATGTCTGATGAAGTTGAGACCTGTGGAAAGATGTATGGTTTTCAAAAGAATTAGGTCTGGTCATTATAGTGCTGTATACACTGCCAAGCTGTGGATGTTTGGCAAGAAGATTTGATCACACTGGAGATGTTTTTACTAACTCTTGTAGAAAAACAAAATCTTGTCATTCATATCCCGCACAAACAGTTTGCAATGAATTCCAGATTAAGTTTAAAATAAGAATGCGTGCAAGGCTAAGCAGGGCTCGCAAAATTTCAAAATCCCTGGTAGCCCTTCGGGTAGGGACTCTTATTTAGCTCGTCATATTGCAGCCACAGAAATTCTTTTGTCCATGAAACCATAAAGCTGCACTTTCTTTTTGCCTTATAGTCTGATTTGTCATAACTTTTCCGTTTTGTGGTAGGCTTTTCTTTGGCTGTCACTTCTTCACGCTGACCTGTCTTATTTGGCTCAGCAGAACTAAAATATATATCCTGCTGCTTTTACACACGCACTCACATAACGCTCAGCGATTCTCTGTGCGACCAACCTCTCACATGTTTAAGCTTTCTGCGGGAGATTTCACTTGTCATGTTTGCATAGTAAGTTAACGATTGACAAGACGATGTCCGAGGAATTGGTGCGCAAATTATCGTCACTCACCAATCAGTACTGTCGCTCTCTATATTGCGCGATTGCAAAGTGAAAGCAAAAAACAAGCGCAAATTCAAACGCGATTTCAATATGTCACATATTGACAGTGGCTCACCGATGCCAATGACATAATTACCCAGCTACATTTCCGAAAGAATGCAAAAGCATTGACATATATTTTTCCTTCCTATGATAGCCTGACGGGCAGGGCAGCGATAGATTTTGGTAGCCCGACTGGAAAAATCGCTAGCCCCGGGACGTCGGGCTAGCGATTTTGCGAGCCCTGCTAAGCAGTGCTAGCCAATAGATCCTCCTGTTTGGCTGTTACTCTGGGAAAAGACAAGAAAGACTGTGATGGAAGCGGTGACTGGAGCTGCGATGTAGCCTATATAATATTTATATTGTACGAACGTGATAATTCTGTATATTGTAATAACGTGATATTATATTGTTCAAACGTGAAAGGTATATTGTTAGAACAATATACTTTTCCCTTTTCTATTTTTCTTTTGCCTGGGTGGCAGCTCTACGCTTCCGTATCCAAGTCTTTTCAATGTGGCCTCACAAAATTATCACGACTACAACAACCATGAAAAGAGTTGGATGGACATTGCTGCTCAATCACAGCTGCCTGGTCAATGTTTTTCATTAGTAATTTAGCAAAGTTGACGGTGGTGGTGTGTGTGTGCCTGTGTGAGTGAGTAAAAGACAGAGGGAGAGCCAGAGACAGATTTTATATGATAAGCTTCATGTTATGAATGCACAGTTTGAGCACTCAGGTCGCATCAGAGCATCAGGCCGTATAGTGTGAGACCCTGCATCTTGACCTATGAACTTCTAACCCCTGAGATTCAATTGTACAGTTTGAGCAGGAGCTGAATAAAGCGACTGAAAAAAATCGCAGTGTTTGCCCAGCTTAATGCAAACTGTTTAAACTAAACAAGCTGCTGTTTCACATAATAAACCCTGTCACCCGCAGTATTGCCTTCTGTTTTAACAGTTAAAGCAGTAGAGATGAGCTGTTTACATGTGCGTGGAACTCTAGCGTCATTAACCAGGCTTTGGAGTGTGATGTCACGGGGGTGGGCGTGGAAAGGATTTTGGCCCGATCCGCCATTTTGGGGGTCTAAACAAAGCGCAAGCGAAAAGGGAGCGAAGGCACACACAACAGCCACCGTTCATATTTGCTGTGTGGTCGGCTGCATGAGGGAGCTCGTGTATCGATGTTACCAAACGAAGGCGTCTAGTCTGGATAGCAGCTGTGAGACGAGCTTATATCCAGTTATCTTCCATCTCCAGATATCTGTTGGTGCTCCAGACATTTTCATTCCGGTAAGTTCTAAATATGTTCATATCACTCTTTATAGCCTATCAGTTTTATTTTCGATGCGCTCTGAGCTCATAGCAAATTAGAACAAACATCCTAATGAGTGATTTTGCAGAACTACCTTCTATTTATAGAGTTGCTAATTATTTGGCATTATAGCAGCAAACCAGCCTATGAAATGGATGAAACATCATGACTGGGTTCCAGCGCTACACAAGGGACCTGCTTCAAACATACCACCCTTCTGGATAAGATGGTGAAGGTTTGCTGCGTTTGGTGAACAGTGTGATAATAAAACCAGGGAAAATGAAACCTGCTCCTGTTAAATATTCTTAAGTCTTTTGCTGTATAAATAGCGATATTTTTTTCTCTCCAAAAGATACAGTAAATAAAGTAATGTTAGTAGTGGGTGATATCATGTAAACACTGTCATGATTTTATGTAAACATTTTGTCATTTGTAAACTATAAATGACATGGATTCTACACTGTAACGGATGTGATGTTCTATAAAGTGGTTTTAATAAAAAAAAAAAAAAAAAGAGGCAAAAATTAGTTTGTTTCTTTATTCAACTTTTGAACAGTGGGACTCAGTCAGTACATATTCAGTAAATGCAAATTATTTACACGGCAGTGCACTACAGGCATAAATCTAGACCCCTAGATAAAACATTATGGCATTATAGCAGTGACAACTCCTCCACAGTAGCAGGTGGGATTTTTCTGTTTTGAGGACGGCTCCTTTTACCTTTCAATATGGATGTTCTGTTTATGTTTTGATCAAAAGCCTTTTTTGGGCAGCTGAAGAGAAGAAGTCTATCTTATGGCCAACCACTGACTGTATCTTGGTCACATTACCCAGCAAAACCCAGTATGCAGGTTCATCTGTAACAGTCCTTGTGCCACGATCAACACTGTTGCTTCTACATTAAACAGAAGAGCAGGTACATGGGTGCAGGTCTCCGCGACTCCGGCCATACAGGTGCAGTGGGCGGCTTCAACTTTCCCTGTGATGCTCACCATGACCCAAGGCTGCAATGCTGGTTCATTCAGTCTTTGAGAGAGCAGGACCTGAAACACACACAGGCAAAGTTAATTTACAGACAAGAACTATGAGCCAAGGCAGACATAAATGTGTTTTATCGACTTTATCATAAATGTAACAAAGTGTTTAGAAAGTTAGCACATACATGTAATTTTTCATTTCTTTATGTGTCCATCTATAGAACGCTGCATGTTATAGTGTAAATCTGCCTGTTCTCTGTCATCACTTTAGAGATGGAGAAAGCATAAAGTAACAATTATGAATCACTTAATATGATAAGGAGATTCTGCAGGTCATTAATCAATGTATAAAACTAAAATAAAATGTCAAGCTCCTTTGACTATAATAAACATTAATAAATAGTGATGTTCGATTCGTGAACGAATCGTTCAATACTCGAGAATCACTTTACTGACTCGTGAATCATGATTCACAAGCCCAACTGACTCACTGACTCATCCCTTTTGCTGTTAGCAAACTAATTCCATTAGTAGAAATATATCTAGCTTATAATTAAAATTGTGGGGGGGGAAAACAACAGCCAGTTTCGTAACAAAAGCATTTCTGCTCTGAACTGGAAGAAAAAACCCTGAGTAGAAGCTCACATCAAGAAAATAGCTCCTCGGTTCAGAGTAGCATCGCGCTGCTAACATGCTAACAACACATTTGAGCCACTCAGTTTTGAGTGAAAATGTAAAATTTTTGCACTCTCTGGTCAACTGACTCAGTGAATCAAATGACTCAAAAAAACCCGATTCACTTTGGTGAGTGACTCATTAACACTCGATTCAGTAAAAAGAATCAAATTTACCATCACTAGTGTCCGCTACTTTGAAACGCTTGGGCCGCTCTGCCCGCCACAGTTTCAAACTGGTCATGTGACTGCATGGCCACATCTGATTGGTAAAAAAGTTACCGGAAACTCCACTGGCGGCATGTTATCTAATGTGTTAAACTAATTATTTTTTAAATAGTAATGAGTCAAATTTTCCAAATGTAGCGGAGTAAAAGTACCGTTTCTTCTTCACAAATGTACTCAAGTAAAAGTAAAAAGTATCGTGCAAAAAAGGTACTTTAAAAGTTTTTTTTTTTCAAAAACTTACTCAAGTAAATGTAACGGAGTAAATGTAACTCGTTACTACCCACCTCTGTCCAAAAGTGATCAAGCAACATTGAATGTCATTGTTAGAAACTTAATAGCAAAAATTAACTTGTTTAGATCCTGATTTTTTTAATAGCTATCTTCAATTTTGAAGACCCTTTGAATGACATTCAGTTGTTTCTTCTTGGTTAGCTGTTTAATTAAAATGTCTAAACTCTTTACAGGTTTTAAATTGTAATGCAGTGCTTCTCTGTTTTGCGCGTACTATCAACCCTGTTTCTAAGTCTATGCTCCTACAGCATTCATTGAGGCCATTTTCTTTTTAAAGTGTTGTAATGCTTCGTATCTTGTCTTTTTAATATAAGCAAGCCCCTAAAAATAATCAGTGGTCACAGTCATCCTCTCTTTTTTGGGGCGGGGGGACTCACATGAACCAAAACATAACAAACTGGCAGGGACAGAAATACGTAGAAATGTACAGATTATGGACATTTTAATTTAAAACTGTTTCAGAAGGTAGTGCTGATACAACTGAAGTCATTGCAAAGTTGAGTTTTCTTATCACTAGAGTACTTCAAATACGCCCAAATCATCCAAGCTTCAGCAGACTACATTGGATGCAGCTTGAAGAAGTGTACAAAAGCAGGACAAAGAACAACAAACCCCATAGTCAAGTGGATAGCTACAAACTGCATTGCTGAAGATGTCAGTGTGAGGAATGTTCTTAGAATAGTAACAAATGACAGCATGTATGAGCCTCTCTCAAGACACACCATCACAATAAGAGTGTATACGTTGTATAAAAAGTGGAGCACTATGAAAGTGTCTGCTTTACAATGTGTACCAGCTGTTGCTCTCTCTGGAGATCAGTGGATGTTACTGGGTAACCATAATTACCCCGGAATTACAGTACAGTGGAACCCCGACTTACGAAAGGAATTCGTTCCAGAGGGTCTTTCGTAAGTCAAAATTTTTGTAAATCAAAGCACCTTTTTCCATCGCCTTTTGAGTGAGGCGATGCTGGCTACATTATATTGATGAACAGTAGGGGTAAATGGACTGATTCTTATATAGTGCTTTTCTACTCTCCTGGAGCACTCAAAGGGCTTTATACAACATTCCCATTCACACCCATTCACACAAACACTTTATTCTGTGCTTTTAAGTGCTTTTTAACTAACATTCACACCCATTCAAACTCCGATGGATGCATCAGAGAGCAACTCGGGGTTAGTATCTTGCCCATGGATATTTGGCATGCAGACTGGGGAAGCTAGGGATGCTCTGACTGCAACGAAAACAGAAAAAAGACAACTGGTTTGGTGCTGGATAGCTCAGTAGGTAGAGTGGTGGCCCCATGATCAGAAGGTTGGGATTCGAATCCACTGAACGGCTACCCTGAGGTACCCCTGAACAAGGTACCGTCCCTACGCTCCACATTGACAGCCCATCCTCAACTTCTTTCACCGTGGCCTTAACTCCATTAATTTCAGCGTGCGCTGCCGCTGTGCTGTTAGTGATCTCATTTCTCACTTCTTGCACGTCAGCCCTAATGTTATCAAAATCTTCTTAAAGTGCATTTCTGAGTTCTTCTTTTAACACCGCACTGATATCCTCTTTGATGGATTGAAGAAGCTCCAATTTTGGGGCATCAGTATCCACAAAATGCCCATCGCTCTGCTGAGTCTGTTCCTCAGTGACCTCAGAGCTGGGCGCTGCCCTTGGGTCATCATTGGTACTCTCGCCCGAGGGTGCGCCGGGCCTAGTTGCCGTTCCTCCTGTGTACTTATATTTTCTTAGGTTAGATGCCATTTTGTCTCGAATAACGCTGTAATATGATATATAAAACTGTTAACTTCCCCTGTAACACAAAATAAGACTTTGTAGGTTGAAAAAAATCTATTTTTGAAACTCGGTTAGCGGTTAGCCTTCAGAAACACGTCTTACTCCATTGCTGGCTTCGAATTAATAAGTAAATTTAATATAACAAACTTGTTTTTAAAAACCTCTGACTTTTGGAGAAGATGCATTTGCAAGTTCCCCTTGCCTCGCACTGGATACTGTCTATTGGGAATCCTTTCTCTGTAAATTATTTTATCTTCACTCAGTAGGGCTTTTACACTATAATCATGAAAGTTTGTGGTCAGGCACACTGCAGGCTCCCCCTGACCTGCTTTCATGTTTGTTGTTTGTCTTTAAAGTTGGTTTTGCTCACAATTTCCTCTGTCTTCACCAGGGGCGGAGCGTGGGGGTGGCTTACTGGGCTTAAGCCCGGGTTGTTTTGTCAGAAGCCCGGGGTCTTTTGGAGTGTAATTTTTTCATAGTTAGATGCCTGGCTGACAACTGTATAAAACAAAAAGTACACACAATATTCGAAGCACATAGTGCACACTGTGGGAATTTACGACTGTGCGTGAATCCCCCCTGATATTGGTATGATCCGAGCTCAGGCACTAAGCGACTGAGCGAGAGGGCGGGGCAGCTGCTGCCTGTGAGTGCGCTGTTGGAGAAACGGAGAAAGCCATACTAAGGAGAGCTTAAGTTCGACCAGGTACCAAAGCAAATCATTCGTACTGTACAAATAATGTAAATATGACGGTGTATCACGAAAGATTGATATCAAACTGATCACTTGACCAATATTACGTTACTTGCTCTTCAAGTGAATCAACAAATGGCGAAATGAAAAGCCGAACAAATGCAATTTTTTTAGAGAGTCTTAGCTTACGTGTGTTTATTTCATATTTTCAGTTCTTACCCTCCCCGACTAAATAGGTTTCAGTTATGTACTGAAATATAAGAATGGACATTAGAGGGTTCTTTCAAAGAAAAAACTCAGGTAAATGTTATTTTATATATTATGCTTTGTATGTTGTTCAGTATATTTCTATGCAAAACAAGAGGGATTTCAGTACACAGCAGGATATTCACATTGGTAACCAGATATTTACATACACTTTAGGGAGAAAACATAAAACATTTTTACTGTACAACATCAATTTAGAGTAAACTTTTGTTTTAGATAAATATTGAAATATCTTTTGAATTAGTTAAATGTCAGAATAAAGAGAGACAGAGCTGTCTATTTTTTATCACTTTGATCAAATTTAGGAGTACATATACACTAAGTTTATTGTTAATTAATAAGAAAACTCCAGACGATTCCATTCTGAGCTGAAGAAGCTTCTGATAGGTTAGTAGAGTCCATGTGAGTAAATTGGTGGCACACCTGTGGATGCATATAAGGCAAAAAACTGAGCCTGTTTCTTTGAAATGGGAAAATCAAGAGATATCAACCAAAACACCAGAAAAAGAATCGTGGAGCTCCATAAATGTGGCTCAATTTTGAATACAATTTGGTGCCATTTGCAATTAAGAAATACAGATAGTTTCTCTCTTTACTCTTAAAGTTAACAAATATGTTTTTTTATATTTATCAATCTAAAAAAATAAACATTTAGTCTGATTTGATGTTACAATTAAAAAAGTGTTTGTGTTTTGATCTGAAGAGTGTGTAAATATCTGGTTTCAACTGTATATTTGATGATTGTCAGCACAAAGAGGGAGAGAGAGGAACAGAGAGGGAGATGGAGAATGAGGACAGAACAGAGATGGAACAAGAGCAGGTGAGACACACATGTTAGTCAAATGGTTGTTTACCAAGAGTATCACCGTATCATAGGTCCTCATGTATCTCGTACCTAGTGTTTCTTTTTAGGTTTGCTATTTTTCAAATTCTACATTTATTAAGTTATGCAGGCTTGTTTGCACAACAAGGCTAAATAATTATATAAACTTTTCTCAATCTAAATAGTGTACTTTGGTAGAATTAAAAAAATAAGTGTAGTGCAGGTCTATGATGATTTTTAGTGCTACTGTCATCTAGTTCTGATTCTGGTTCTGTCTTGGTTAAGTCCTCAGTAGTCCTGATTTTGAACTGTTGTAGTCCTGTTTTAATTCCGGATCAGTTCTTGGTCTGGTTGAATTGGGGTTTAGTCCTCGTGTCTTGATACAGCCCCGACTTTGTTCTGCCTTGCTGCTTAATTAAAAAACTAGTTTAAGGTGTCCTGCATATGTGATATATATTTTTCCCTATATGAAGTCATTCTTTTTTTAACAAAACTCAAAACAGAGCCTATTAATCTTTCAGTCATTTCTACCCCCCCCCCCCCAAAAAAAAAAAAAAATCCCACATGCATACTACCCTTTAGGGCTAAGCCCTGGGTGTTTCAAATGTCTGGCTCCGCCTCTGGTCTTCACACCTGGATGGCAGTGTGGTTGACTCTTACATTATCTGATTTTCATTCTGTAAAAGAGAACAGGCTGAAATTAATGAGTTACAGTTGTCATACAAACAGACAGCTGCAACTGAAACCTGCCACAAAACTGTTAACTGTCACTTACTTCCAGTTTTGAAATTAAGCTACATGTTTTGTTTGGTTTGCTGATCACATTATCGCCACTCAAAATTATAAAAAAAATAAATAGGAAATTGAGCATAATTGTACTCTCCATAAAGGGACCTGTTTTTACATTGAATTACAGCTCAGCTAAATGACAGTTCCACTGTAACCTATTATTTGCGGACAAAGAAAGGTAAAAATGTTTTTCTTGTGTATGTGGATAGTCACAATTTTTACGGTCTGAATTACTGATGAAAACTTAATCAGCTTAAGAGTCTTGAGTGATCAGTGATATAATGTAGCACATCACCAATATGCAGCAGCATCCAGCTCACAGAAACTCTCAGGAGGTTCAAGCAGCCAGTCTGCTTGCACAACTCAATTGCTTATATATGATAAAAAAAATGAGGAAAACCTTTTTCATTCTGGATATAAATTTTTTCTCATTAGTGAATATTTTAGAAAATGTTGTGACGATTTTAACCAAAATTAACACTATTTCAGCAACTCTAACTCATGTTGCAATTTGAAGAATTCAGAAAGCAAAAGAAAAAATAAAACAAAACAAAACAACAACCATAGTTTTCATTAGGCCAGCTCTGTCACTGTATCTGCGTTTGATTACATGACCCAACCACCCTTAAGTAGCTTGTACTGCATGCAGAGTTGACCTTTATGGAAGGGTTAAGTTTTGTCTACATATATTATATACTACTTATACATGAACACCTTTTGATGTGCACCTATTGTGTTACAACCTCATAATTCTGTGTTGACAGTTTTACGGACAAGTTGAGTAATCCAACTGGTTATTATTATAAGTTATGGCTCTTTCTGACAGCACTAACTGTCCAAAGTTGGAAAAAAAAACCTTAATTAGAGAGATTTACAGTTTATTTTTTGCACTGCAATCTGTTTTTTTATGTCATAAAAATATCAAATACATTAATTACTTCTTTGTAATTAATCTATCTAATTAATCGCTGTTCTTAGTAGAAGCGCTGAGTGTCTCTTTTTTGCTGCATGTTTACATCACACTAGATAACAGTTAGAAGGATATTTTCTGAGCCAAGGGAAGGCCGAACAGAATGCCCCAAACTACATAAATAGAATCAGTAGTCTGATAATATTAATATATAATATAATCAGGCAGGGAGGTGTTTTTGTCTCTTTCATTCCAGGAAAAGGAGCAGATAAGAGGTCAGAAGTGAGCGGACGTGAGATGAGGGAGACATCAGGACTGCCGCGTTGGTTGCAGGAAGAAGACAGTCATAGAAATAATGTGTTATTGTCGGAGTATAAAACTGTACGGGTCATCTTTTCGGTGAAGACAGATAGTTGTGTTCACAGAGAAGTCCAAGTGCTGAAAACGTGTAAAAAATGAATTTCAACTGCTGATGCAAATTAAAACTTTTTAATGACAGATATTTCTCCTGTACATCCTTTGAAAAAGTTGAACGTGACAGTAGGCATGTCAGCTTCCGTTGCATGGGAAGATGGAGGGGTTTCCACCAACATGGCACTTGGCACTTTGAGGCTGGTCCATGAGTGGGTCACTCTAATCACAGTGGGCTTCCCCTAGAGTGTGATTGTGATATTAAAATTCTAGGGCATTCTCCACTAGGTCTTTTTACAACTATATTTGGAGTGTATTTGAGAACTGGTGCCACAATGGTCACATCCCCTTTCAGTCTCCAGTGGGTGAGATTTTGTCATTCTTGTAGGACTTGACTAGACTGACTGGAAAATGTTTTCCACAGTTAAAGTGCATTTGGCTGCCATTCTTGCTTTTCCATTTAGGGTATAGTGATAAAATAGCCAGAACCCCTTGGTCTGCTGTTTTATGAAGGCGACCCGCAGGCTACTCTCCGTCTGTCACCCCCTTGGGACTCAACAATGCCAGTGAACCTCCGCACGAGGTTGATTTAAAGCATCTGTCTTTGTCTTTCCATGTTGCTAGCCTGTGTTACACATGTCAGTGACATTCATGCCATTTTAGTGCATCCTTCATGCACTCATTTTGCCCTTGGACAGATCAGATTGTTGCTGAAACCCGGCCAACCCAGCCTATGTGTCTAAAGTGGCTGGGTCATGTGTGCCTATTACCTTGACAGGATTCTCCCTGCCCTCCTTGTTCTTCTGAAGAGCAACACAGATTGCACATGCTGTGTCCTGTTTGCTTTTTGTGCGCTCATTTGGACAGGACTAAAAGTATTTTGAAACGTAACCAGCTTTTCATTTCATGGGTAGGCCTATCACTTAGAAACAGCTGTCACACCAATTTGTGCAGGCAATTGCTGTTGGGTCAGAGCTGTGGGCAGCAGAGGGCCTGTGGACTTAATTCATTCGTGGTCTGGCTGCATCTATACAGTAGCAAGCTGGTCTTCACCTCTTCACCTGCCTTCCTGTGAGTCTGCATATGGGTCCTAATCTCAATGACATTTATGACAAAATGAGAGTGAAAAGGTACCGACTTATGAAGGAGAATAGCTGCATGTCTAGCTTTGGATGTAAAGGGTGACTCATAGACATGAGAAATTCAATTAGCCCTATGTTTCCTGTGCCCTATGTGTTGGGTCTGTGTTTCCACAAGCCCCGCTGGTTTAGAGACTTATTCATCATGAAGAAAACAAGACAGTCAGCAATCGATCGATTTACTTGCAAGGCAGGCCTCGTTGGTATCTACCACAAAATGACCCCAAATCCGGCCTCCGCTTGCTGCCTTTTATTGGGAAAACAGTTCACACAATACACAATAGTTTACACGCACCTCGCCTCGTAACCCCCCTTGGTTACAAAGACAAGGCACTGTATGTATATGTGTGTGTGTGTGTGTGTATACATCACAAGAAACAGATCTTCCAGATAGGATGTATCTGCAATAAAACACTACATCCCCCCCAGAACCTCGAGAGGCAGGGGAGGGGGATAAAAGGATTCCTTTCATCACAGAGTTAAAACAATGTAGAGATGGTAAGCATAAAAATGACAACATTTAACAATTCACTTTAACACTATGCTTGTCCAAATGAAGACTTTACATCAGGGACCCAAGGTCCCTGATGTAATGACTGGCAATGACTCTTTTACAGCACTGTGGAGGAATTTTTACTCACTCATCTTGGCAGAATTGTATCAACTCAGCCACATTGGAGGGTTTTCAAGCATGAACCACCTTCTTAAGGTCATGCCACACCATCTTAATTGGATTCAGGTCAGGACTTTGACTTTGCAGCTCCAAAGTCTTCATTTTGTTTTTCTTAAAGCATTTACTTTTGGACTTGCTGGTGCGTTTTGGATCATTGTCCTGCTGCAGAGCCCAAGTGTGCTTCAGGTTGAGGTCACGAACGGATGGCCGGACATTCTTCTTAAGGATGTTTTGGTAGACAGCAGATCACTACTATCACCATATTATTTACTGTTGGTATGATATTCCTTTTCTAAAATGCTGTGTTACTTTTGTGACAGATGTAGCTGGACACATGGCTTCGAAAAACGTCAAGTTTTGTCTTGTCAGTCCGCAGAGTATTTTCCCAAAAGTCTTCAGGATCATCAAAATGCTTTCTGGCAAAACAGAGATGAGCTTTATGTAAACACTTTTTACACGTTTTACACTGCCATGCAGGTCACATTTGTCCAATCTCATCTTATTGTGGAGTTATGAACACTGACCTTAAGTAAGCAAGTAAGGCCTGCAGTTCTTTGGATGTTGTTCTGGGGTCTGTTGTGACCTCTTGGATGAGGTGTCACTGCACTCTTGGGGTAAGTTTGGTTGGCAGGCCACTCCTGCAAAGGTTCACCACTGTTTCTTGTTTTCGCCATTTTTATGGATCTTGTGCTCAGAGCTTGTTCCTGTGCTGCCATGATTAGTACCTCTGTGCTGTCTTTTAGTCCAGCTTTATCCAGCCACTGGTAGGACTTCTGGATGTCAGCCACTTCCTCTATCTGCCAGTGGTACATACCGTGCAGGGGCCTATCCTTCCATGATGGTTCCTCCTCTTCAATCTCTTGCTCCTCCTCCTGCTGCCCAAGGTATTCACTGAGGATGCGGTCGGTCCGTTGGGGCCATTTTCCTGATGTATTCGTGGATGTTTGTTGTCTTCTCCTGAACTGTGGTACTGACACTCACTACTCTCCGGCCTCCTTCCTTCCACTTAGCATATTGTCTCAGGGTGCTGGACTTGGGGTGAAACCCTCCATACATGGTAAGGAGCTTCCTCGTCTTAGATTTCAGTGGCTTCGATCTCCTCCTTTGGCCAGCTTATTATTCCAGCAGGGTACATGATCACAGGCAGGGCATAGGGGCTGATAGCCCGGATCTTGTTCTTACCATTCAGCTGACTCCTCAGGACTTGCCTGACCCTCTGCAGGTCCTTGGTGGTTGCAGCTTTCCTGGCAGCCTCTTCATGGTTTTCATTTGCCTGTGGGATCCCTAGGTACTGGTAGCTGTCCTCAATGTCTGCAATGTTGCCTTCTGGGAGTGTGCTCCTCTCGGTTCTGACTACCTTCCCTGTCTTTGTTATCATCCAATGTCATTTCTCCAGTCCGAACCGCATTCTGATGATCGTTGCTGTATATCCTGGTGCTGTGGATCAGTGAATTGATGTCTTGTTCACTCTTGGCATACAGCTTGATGCCATTCATGTAAAGGAGGTGACTGATCATTGTTCCATTCCGTAGTTGGTATCAGTAGCCAGTCTTATCAATGATCTCACTGAGGGGGTTCCTATGCAGAACAGCAGTGGGGACAGAGCATCTCCTTGGTAGATCCCACACTTGATGGTGACTTGTGCTATGGGCTTGAAGTTGGCCTCTAGTGTTGTTCGCCACAACACTAGTGTCGCTTCTGATGAAGGCTCTTAGGGTCCTGTTGATCTTGCACAGTTCTAGGCATTCATAGGCCTTCTTGTAATCCATCCAGCAGTGCACAGTCTTGGCTGGTATTCTTGCCATTTTTTTTGTAACCCCGCTCATGTATTGAGCCATGCTCATCCTGGGTGATATGATGCCTGACAGGAGCTTCCATGTTCCAGCAGGTTATTGGGTGGATGGAACTGGTTCTATTCTGGCTGCTCGTGGAGTACAGTCAGCTTCTTCAGCCAGTAGGCATGAAACATGTTTTGGCCTGGTGATTTCCAACTCTTCATACTGGAGAATATCTCCCACTGTGATGGTTACTGGAGCCTGTTCAGGGAGGTTGTTGTAGCCTGCACTTAGATCCACTAGTCACTGAGCATCCTGGATTGCGTCCTTCTCAACCAGTTAGGGGGTTGCGTCCTTCTCCCATATGCTTCCAGTCCTGTTCCAGTCCAACCTTAGTGGTGCTGTTCTCATATTGTTCCCCACTGAGAGTACACCTTGGTACGATCATTGTTCTATCGCACTTGGGACTTGGTACCCAATCTCTGGTGGGCGTGATAAAATTTCCCCCCTGACCTATAGTTCTGGCTGCTCATTGCTGTAGCATTTGTGTTGTACCCCATCAATCTCTAGCCGTGAAAGATTCAAAGATTCCATCGGGCCCTCATCCTATTCGTGTAACCCCTTCTGCTGGGGTTACTTGCGTAGCAGCTTCCAACAGCATGTTCAACAATATGATACAGCAGAAAGCAAAAATATTCAGTTCAACCACTAAGGGTTTACAAAATGCGTGTAAAAAAAAAAAAGCACACCGTATACAGATTTTTTTAAAAAAGAACAAAAAGACAAAAGATTAGAAAAAGAAAGAAAAAATATAAAAAAAAAATAGAAAAATAAATTGACCAATATTACAAAGGAGAATTAAAGGAAAATACTGGACAATAGCAAACACAATATTAAGGGAATATGGGGTATATTGAATATTATTATTAAACATATTTCTGCACAACAAAGTTATCCTCAGTATTTTATTGATAATGGCATCATAGAGGACAATGCTGCTGATGTAGTCAAGAGCTTCAACAGTTATTTTGTAAATGTTGGACCAAATCTGGCATAAAGAATTACAGAGCCTCTGTTGACTCTATCTAAAGCCTGATTGATAGGAATCCTAACTCAATGTTCCTTACAGCATGGGAAGAATAAGAAATAACTCCTGTCATAAATAAGTGTAAATACAAATCCAAAATACTAAAATTCACTTATCTAGTTCATTTTCACACTGCACAAGTTGAATTGAAAGCCTTTATTGTCATTATACATAGTATAACAAGATTTAAAACAGCTCTATAAAATTATGTTTAAAGCAATAACCAACCTACTTCCAGACAATATTCTAAAAGGGATGGGAAAATACAATCTGAGGAGGAAAATAAATGTAAAACATCCCTTTATCTGTACGGTTTTAAAAAGTTGTTGCATCTTGTATGTGGAGTATACCTGTGGAAAAGACTGGGTAAAAAGATGAAGCAAAATCCCAGTATGACTGTTTAAAAAGAGGCACAAAAATATGTTTTTCACAAAGGACAGGGAGTATGTAGGCTTGGACCTGGTGCTGTCACCCACTATTCGTGTGTGTGTGTGTGTGTATGTGTGTAAACATATGTTTGTATACATATATGTATATATGAGCATGTATGTATTAAATATTTGTAAATATGCATAACTCTTAACAGTATATTGGGATTATAAAACCATGTAACAAATTGGAAGGATTTATGAAAGGATAGGGCATATACAAGGAGAAAAAGGGATTGATTATTAGTAGAAATATTAGTGGGATTAAATAAGCTTATGCTTCTTCCTAGTCCTTTTTCAACATGTTATTTATTATGATTATCTTGTTTTCACTATGTTTTGTTTTGATTGTGTTCTTCATTGCTGTTATATTATTTTTTAACATGTACAAAAAAATCAGACATTTGGCTAAGTGGTAAAGTTAGCCTGATCCAGACATGTAGCAAAAATTATGTATGTATTTACATTGTGGGTTGGGTTTTTTAAAAACTTAGTCCATTAATCTTTAAATCTTCTGCCTGCTTTGGTGTCTTTGGTTTCAAACGATGCAGGAACATAGAAACAAAATAAAAATTCATGTTCAACGCATTTTTAATGATTCTGTCTTGCTGGTTGATTTCTGTTAGTTAACAGAAATCAATAGTTTTATTAACTCTGTTGCTGTTCAGTGTCCTTTCATAACACAAATACATCACAGTGAAAATATTGTTTTATTGTGACAAATTAGTTTGGTTTAAGCAGTGTATTTAAGGTTTGATTCAAAAAGTTTGGAAGACAGCATTAGACAACATTATCCAGGGAAAAGAAGGTATGCTATGTAATCCAACAACTGGAAGTGCGAGCAGTACTCATCAACAACCATAAAGTGCATAAATGTTCCTGGGGTTAATGTTTTACTTATAGTGAACATAACACACAGTACTTTACAGCAGTTACACCCAGCACCTTCTTTACAAAATATTCTTTAAATTTTGATGATGGGAAGAGTAAATACAACATCAGGGCGCTCACAGTAATACTAAAAGCAGACATTTGTTTTTTTAAACAGACATGAATTTATTAGTTGAAGTTGCTGTTTAGCTTTAAAGAACTACCAAATGAGTTCAGCAGTGGTTTAGTGGTTTTAGAACAAACTGTATTTTTGATTTAATATAAGTTTATTAAAAGGCTTTTTTCATATTTTTAAGTTGAGGCAAAAGTTTGATGCAGGTGGGCTTTAATAATGATATAAGCTCTCTATATTTTCTCTTTAATTACACAAATAAAATAAGGTTGTTATCATCATTTGTCTTTGGACTGAACACAGAACTAAGCACAAATGTTCCTAATTGCTTCCCATTAGATTTTTCCTAGTGTACTCCATTTTAAGCCCCTGTAAGGAATTTAACTAATTCAAACACTTTACATTCAAACAAATTACACCGAAACTATGAGATGAAATATTAACAAATGTTAACAAAGAAAAGTCTGGCTCAATTATCTAATTTTCAAGGGTTTCACTTATTTAGTTTATTGCTAAAATCTTTTTTTCTACATTGACCACACAGCAATCATCCATTGAAAAAGTAGAATTGTTTCAAGGAACAAATAAACTCTTTTCCAGTTTGTCCAGGCCATCTTGTTTCTGAGTCACAGATGGGAGGAGGTGGAGAAGCAGAGCTTCAGGGTGAAAGGGCTGGAGCTATCTGCAGGTTGGAGAAAAGATGTTGACTTTATTGTGAAAGACCACTCCTGACATTCAGTTTAACATCACAAACATATGAGACACTTTGTATTGTCCTGAAGTTTGAATAATGCCTATCTGTTTGATGGTGTTCTATTTTCTTTACTTAATTTTTTTTACCCAACCTATGTAAAGCCTCATCTAATAGTGAACACAAGCTGTTGCTTGTCCAATCTCATATGAGAGGCTGCACTCTGCACTGACCATGCTGAAAGAAAGGGGAACTGAACAAAACATTATACCTTATGTTAGAGTGATTAGGACCTTGAAACCCATTCATCTTGTCTGTTAACTTCATCCTTCATTCTAGGTAACTAGTCTTAATTTGTCTTATCTATTTTTTCTAACTTGAAGACAAAATAATTAATTCTGATTGTTGTAATTATCCTATTTCAGTAATCCTTACTGCATGACTTTATTTTATATTATATATATATATTATTATATTATATATTTTACTATAATAAGCTGTGTCTTGTCATCCTCTTTCCCCTTGTCGAAGATCACTAGAGTTACTAGGAAAAACACACTGTCAGTGTCCTGTGTCACACTCTGTTGTGACACAGGACACTGACAGTGTGTTTTTCCTAGTAACTCTAGTGATCTTCCTCGTGGTTAATAGTTTTCAGTTTACCCTTTTGAATTTATGTTTCTTTTTGATTATTGGTACCAGCCAATAAACATTCTGCTTTAAGTCTGACTCAGTCATCCTCTGCATGTCTTGGACCCTCTTTCACACTTTCTGAAGCAATATCAGAACATGTCTTTAGCAACTGGTTTCACAGGGACTGCCAGCAACCTTCAGCAAACACTTCAAAAGTGGGAGAATATTCTCTAGACCTGTGACTGAGGCCCTCAGAGAAGCTGCTGCTGTCAGCAGTTCTGATACAGGCTGAGAATCATTTGAATACTTACTGGGTATTCGGATCTGGTGGTGGTTGAGGACTGTCAGAGCCTCCACAGCTTCAGTTTTACTGTCAAACTCCAACAGACCAGACAGAGTCTTTGAGCTGGCTGCTTAGAGGAAGAGGAAGATGGGGGAAAGACGGAAATGTTTATAACAACAAAAACCACACGTGTACACACTGAATGATATCTCCTGATACCTGGACCTGAGGAGTTATTATCGCTGCTTAATTGGTTAAACTTACGTTTGGCATCAAAAACCTTGAACTTAGAGAATGCTGAAATGTTGTATTCAGTACAGAGCTGTTGGCAAGAAAGATAGAAAAGCATTTTTAAAAGCAATTCCTGCATTTTCTTTTGTTAATATAAAACCAAACTAAAACTTGACAAAAAGTGTTGGTTGTCAATGTTGGTTGTCACTGCTAAAAATACATTTACAGTAGTGATCTTAAGACCACAGGCAAAACTGAGTAACTCGAAGATTAAATCTGCCTGAACAAGGTTATAATGATGGTATACTAGGTTTATTGACATCTTAAAATATCAAGATGTACCGTGTGTAAAATCAAAACATTTACAAAGTTTAATTTACTGTTTATTTTATTTTGTATATCTATATATAGTCAAGATGAGGATTTGACTATATATATAGTAACAAGTCTATTCCATCTATTTATTCCATAGTAATTATTTGTTGTCTATTCTGTTACGTACACTGAGCAGAAAGAAAATAACTTGAGCCCATTTCTTTTTATGTGTGAATAAAGATGCTTCCAAACAAACAACCAACATACCACTCATTATCTTTGAATGATCCTTTCAAAGTTCAAGGCGTGCCACAGTGGAGCACATACTTGTCTACTTAGAAAGCTCACTTGGAGTAGACATTAAGTCTAGCATTTCTCCATTGAAATAATAAGCCTCATGCAGGTGTGGCCTTGCCTTTTGCAACTGGTGTTGATTGAGGTTTGGTGGGGCATTGTAGAAGTGCAGCACAGTAGCGGGTGGCTGGATGATGTTCCTGCTGCTCTGTGCACTGCTGAATCGGTTGTTCCTTGTTAGACTAAAGTCCTGGTAGCTGCAGGTGCCGTCACCCAGCTCAAAGACCTGACTGGGAATCACAGCCTGTTGCTTGGACACACTGAGCAGGGTCAGATAAAGGGATGTGTGATAGACAAAGTATTGTAAGGACATGTTATCAGTGTGAGCCAAAATCCCATGCGTCAGTCTGCTTGTTAAGGTTTTTTCTACTTTCTGTACAGTATGATTTCATGGAGGGGGGATACCTTACCAATCAGAAGAGAGTTGGCTTAACATTAAAAAAGTGAACTCAAGTGGCTTGTTTCAGGTAACAGATAAAATAGATCTCCTTTAAGTTCTGGGCAGATAGTCACTGACTGAAGTAATGAAAAAATATAATAATGCAGTATTTCTACAAATTTGCAAAGGCTGGAACAGCCCAACATATTTTATAAAAAAAATAGAGGCTAACTCCTGTTATTTATGTAAAATACAAGTGACAGCTTGTAGGAATTTTCAGTCCTTGGAGAGTTCTTGGATATCAGGTCTTAAAAAAAACGCGTTCCTTTCCTTTATTTAAACATGCACGTCTCTTCTCAGTTTTGACCTATGATCATGACATGAATATCACTAGAGCCAATGTCAGCGTCATGTACTTTTAGCTAGCAGTTAAGATATTTTGTTATCCGGTCGTTAAGTCTGACGTCACTAGCCGTGTCTGGGCCTAAACTCCGCTGCAGGTACATATATCAAACGATCACTATGGCATTACTGAGAGTTGAAAAACTGTCTAAAGTCTTTCATCTTTAATAAAATGATCAGTGTTCTGCTCTATCAGGTGTAACAATTGAGTTTAACATCCAGGCATCCATGAAAACGGAATTTATGACATTTAACGGAGTTAGAAGTTAGCAGGAAGTTAGCTCGCTAGCTTCTATCTAAATACAATATACCATGTCCTGACCAGAGATGGGCAGTAACACGTTACTTGTAACACGTTACTGTAATCCGATTACTTTTTTCAAGTAACGAGTAAAGTAAGGGATTACTATTGCAAAAACGGTAATTAGATTACCGTTACTTTCCCGTAGGAACGCTGCGTTACTGCGTTACTAAAACCGTGATTTTTTTGCGAGAATGTCTCATGACAGTGACGTAAGCAAGTGCGTCGTTCGTGACAACAGCTGTGTGCAGATCAACAATATCGAGTGCGGGAGAGAGTATGAGCATGCAGCGTTTAAAGCGTGGAAGTACTGACCTTACTTTAAGTTTGATTCCATAAAAAGTGACAAAAACATTAGCGTCCGTTGTGTGTGGGAAGAAAACTTCTTTTTACAGCGAAAAAAACCCCCTAAACTTCCAAGTGAGCACCGAGTGCGCTACGACGTAATGGGAAATTCACAGAGAAACTCGCGGATTCTTCCACTGACCGCTGCGGCACACCTGCACCAGGGTAAACCTCCGCCTACCCTGCTCCTGCTTTACAGGTGAAAATAGAGCAAAAGGACCACTAGTCTTTGACTTTATTTATTTTCTGCTGTGTTTTACTTGCATCTATTTGAAAGAGTGAGTGTAAACACAAAAAAAATTTTGCTTGATGCATGAAGTTAAAAGATTAAAACTAATAAAACAAGTTTTAAAAAGGGACTTTTCCATTTGATTACATTTTGTATGATGGATTATGTAGAAAAAGTAGAATTGGGCTGAAAGATCTATCGCTTTATCACCTATTCAGGTTGTAAATCGTGTTTTTAAAAAGTAACAAAGTAACTAAGTAATTAATTACTTTTGAAAATAAGTAATCAGTAAAGTAACGGGATTACTTTTTTGGGGAAGTAATCAGTAATTAGTTACTGATTACTTAAGTAAGTAACTTGACCAACACTGGTCCTGACTGCGGGGTTTTGGAAACAAATTAAAATGTACAGCTCTGTTATCACTTCCAACATAGATGAAGAAGATATACTAGCTGGTATATAATGATGTGCTACGTGACCGCTAGCGACACAGCTATGTTAGCATAATATAAACAAGCTAACTTTTTTTCCACTCGATAAAAGTTAACATGAGTGTTCTCGGTGGTCAGGGACAAATGTAATCGCATGGCAGGATGCTGTAAAAGGACCAAACTTCAGCCAGGAGAACAACTGAGATAATCCATCCACAATATGAGGTTAGTCATTCATATACTGCTGCATGGGCTGGGCTGTAGTTACATCCTAAGGTTTTAAAAACTGAGCTTAAATAAATGATTAGCGGTAATAAAAGAGGGAGGTCAACAGTGATCACTGACTGTTTTAGGAGCTTTTTGAGATTAAATAGAAGAAAATACAAAACATTAAACATGTTAACAACACAAAAGCCATATTAAACGCAGACTACTTTAGGCCCGGAAGTAGGATTCGTCACATCATCACTTAACGACCGGATAGACTACATCAGACTCCCTACCACAAACCCCAAGTGTCTTCAAGTCTGAAGCATGCATATTTAGTGCTTACCAGACGTTGAATTTCTTGCCAAATACTTTGATACCATTTAGGTGAGTCACAGCTCGGTCCACAGCATACTCATCACCCATCTCTACCAATGCTGTGCCTGGAATGCTTTTCATGAACTTCACCTGCAAATACAGAAGATATTTTCTTTAGCTGAAGAGCTACCATTTTGCAGCATGCTAGCTGCTGATAACTGCAGTATTTATTTATTTTGCATGAGTGTCACCATCCCCTTAACCCTGCCCCTACTCTCTCTACTGCAATTTTTTAAATCATTAATATTGAAACTAAAATATATTCACGTGCTCTGAATATAAAAAGCCATGGGTCACAGGAGGGATGAGATGTTGATTAGCGCAGGCTTGAAATTACATGCTATTGATGCCCAAATCACCCACCCAAACAAACAGTGGATGCAGCTTGAAGGAGAAGCACAGTGAAGTGGATAGCTACAAACTGCAGGCTAATTAGTGTTGTTGAAGACGTGTAAGAAATCAGTACTTCAACTTTTACTTGAGTAGTTTTTAACAGTAGTATTTGCATAGTACAGAATGTCTGTACTTTTGCCAACTCTGCAAAAGACCTTTTAAGATAGAAGCTACTCGCTTTTCTTTAAATGGCAGGTCAGTTGCTCATTTTTTTAAAAAGTAGTCCATTTCCATTTTAACTGCCTTACTAAGTCATACATTTACAGAGCACCATTCCTCCTTAGCAAACCATTTATGAATACAGATATTATTATGATAATGATAATAAATATGATTGTGATTATAAACAGCAATGATGCAGTTGCAGTGATAGCTGTACATAGTGACACCAGTATAGCAGTCACAGAAGTACATGGTGTAACAGTAACAGATGGATAAACATGTGTACATTTATAAATGACATACTGAGGAGGTGTAAAGAAATATGTACATGATGACTTAAGGACTTTCTAATACCGTACTAATGCTTAATAGTGGGACATTTTTATAAAGTGCCACCAATACAGTAAATGAACTTCGTAGACAGCTAATCTGTGGCTGTAAAAAAAATTTGAATGCATACCTTATTTCTCAGTACACCATCTGGGGGAACACCTCTTTAATTAATTAATTAATTAATTAATACATGCATGGTTAAGGCATACATGAGAAGTTAATACAGATTGATGATGGTCCATGAGATTTTGCTTGTTTGTTTTTTCTTTTTTTATTAAGTTCAAACTGGCCCTGTGTTCACTGCCTGGCACTGTGGAACCCAACTTGCATTTGATCTCTACAGGCTAGGCAAAGGCACCCTGACTATCCATAGGTATTGGAATTAAATCCTTCACCCATTGTTGGACCCTACACTGGAGCATGGGTCGTAGGTTGGTCTTGGTTCAAAACAATGCCTGCTCTCATATGGCCAGAGTAAACAGGGAGTTCCTAAAGGACACCTCTGGGGCATTATGTTTTGGTCCATTTTACACCCCCAGGTTGCACCTCAGACTGTTCAGAAGCTCAGTGATGTCCTGGTCCAAATGTGGGAGGAGATTCCCCAGGACAACATCCATTGTCTCCTTAGGAGAATGCCCCAACATTGTCAGGCATGTATACAAGCACATGGGGGTCATACAAACTACTGAGTGCCATTTTAAGTTGCTACAAAATGGACTATTGTGCTGCATCTTTTTTCACATTTTCATTCTGTAAGCTGCTAATTTTCATTTCCATCCAATGATGTGGCATCCTTTTGTTCCAGTATAGCTATCCAGAATTATTTTTTTTTCCATTGAGATCTGATGTTTTCTTTTTTTGAGCACTGTAAAAATAAACTAAATCATACATACCTAGAACATAAGTTATGATTAAGATTTATTAAAAGAAAATTATAGGAACTATTGTACAATATATGTATTTTTATATCAACATGACCTCTAAAAGTCAGAGAGTATCCTTACACACCTTCTCGACATTGCCGTAGAGACAGAAGAGGTTGAAAATACGGCTGCAGTTCATCTTAACAGGATGGAGACCGCTCACCATGGTGACAGAGCTAGTAATGCTTTTGCCAAGGAAAGAGGAAGAGGATGTGGGGGAGGTCTTCTGGAGTAGCGGGTAAGAGATCCTCTCTTGCACCTCCTCGCTGTACCTCCAGTTCTGGCTTTTAGCAGGTAGAGGCAAGAGGGGCCAGTGTGTACCTGCAAAGATACGCACAGATACTCAGGGGATATTATGTGGTACAGTGGACTCACAGTAATTGCAGTGAAACAAGTGGAAGAAATAACATTACCACCGCCATTAGATGGATGCTCTCCCAATATGGCATGACGTTGTCTCCCCTTCCCCCGCTCTGTAACAAACAAACAAAGTGCTCAAATGTTGTGATACAGTACTATTAGGTCTTTAAGATAAGATAGGGCCAGATTATTCAAGAACTTGTATGTGAGGACAAGGATTTAAAATTTGATTGTAGTTCAAAGAGCGAGCCAGTGAAGAGAAGGCAGTATGAGAGAAAGAATATGTTATCTCTTTCTGGCACCTGTCAGTACTCTTGCTGCAGCATTTTGGATCCACTGAAGGCTTTTCAGAGAGTCTTAAGCGCAGTTGGATAATAATGAATTACAGTAGTCCAGCCTAGAAGTAATAAATACATGAACTAGTTTTTCAGTGTCACTCTGAGAAAGGATGTTTCTAATTTTAGAGATATTGTACAAATGAAAGAAAACAGTCCTACATTTTTGTTTAATATGCACACTGAAGAACATATCCTCTGGTCAAAAACAATTTTCAAGATTCATCAGTGTTACTGGAGGACAGGGTAACGCCATCTAGAGGTTAGATAGCATACTACAGGGAGTGCAGAATTATTAGGCAAGTTGTATTTTTGAGGAATAATTTTATTATTGAACAACAACCATGTTCTCAATGAACCCAAAAAACTCATTAATATCAAAGCTGAATGTTTTTGGAAGTAGTTTTCAGTTTGTTTTTAGTTTTAGCTATTTTAGGGGGATATCTGTGTGTGCAGGTGACTATTACTGTGCATAATTATTAGGCAATTTAACAAAAAACAAATATATACCCATTTCAATTATTTATTTTTACCAGTGAAACCAATATAACATCTCCACATTCACAAATATACATTTCTGACATTCAAAGACAAAACAAAAACAAATCAGCGACCAATATAGCCACCTTTCTTTGCAAGGACACTCAAAAGCCTGCCATCCATGGATTCTGTCAGTGTTTTGATCTGTTCACCATCAACATTGCGTGCAGCAGCAACCACAGCCTCCCAGACACTGTTCAGAAAGGTGTACTGTTTTCCCTCCTTGTAAATCTCACATTTGATGATGGACCACAGGTTCTCAATGGGGTTCAGATCAGGTGAACAAGGAGGCCATGTCATTAGTTTTTCTTCTTTTATACCCTTTCTTGCCAGCCACGCTGTGGAGTACTTGGACGCGTGTGATGGAGCATTGTCCTGCATGAAAATCATGTTTTTCTTGAAGGATGCAGACTTCTTCCTGTACCACTGCTTGAAGAAGGTGTCTTCCAGAAACTGGCAGTAGGACTGGGAGTTGAGCTTGACTCCATCCTCAACCCGAAAAGGCCCCACAAGCTCATCTTTGATGATACCAGCCCAAACCAGTACTCCACCTCCACCTTGCTGGCGTCTGAGTCGGACTGGAGCTCTCTGCCCTTTACCAATCCAGCCACGGGCCCATCCATCTGGCCCATCAAGACTCACTCTCATTTCATCAGTCCATAAAACCTTAGAAAAATCAGTCTTGAGATATTTCTTGGCCCAGTCTTGACGTTTCAGCTTGTGTGTCTTGTTCAGTGGTGGTCGTCTTTCAGCCTTTCTTACCTTGGCCATGTCTCTGAGTATTGCACACCTTGTGCTTTTGGGCACTCCAGTGATGTTGCAGCTCTGAAATATGGCCAAACCGGTGGCAAGTGGCATCTTGGCAGCTGCACGCTTGACTTTTGTCAGTTCATGGGCAGTTATTTTGCGCCTTGGTTTTTCCACACGCTTCTTGCGACCCTGTTGACTATTTTGAATGAAACGCTTGATTGTTCAATGATCACGCTTCAGAAGCTTTGCAATTTTGAGACTGCTGCATCCCTCTGCAAGATATCTCACTATTTTTGACTTTTCTGAGCCTGTCAAGTCCTTCTTTTGACCCATTTTGCCAAAGGAAAGGACGTTGCCTAATAATTATGCACACCTGATATAGGGTGTTGATGTCATTAGACCACACCCCTTCTCATTACAGCGATGCACATCACCTAATATGCTTAATTGGTAGTAGGCTTTCGAGCCTATACAGCTTGGAGCAAGACAACATGCATGAAGAGGATGAAGTGGACAAAATACTCATTTGCCTAATAATTCTGCACTCCCTGTAGTTAGATAACATACTTGTAAGGCCAAGTACAATACCTTCAGTTTTATCTGAATTTAAAGGAACGAAATTAGTGAATGCTGCCTGGTTTTCAGTCCTAAATATTACTTAAGTCCCGGTACAAGCAGGATTCAGGATTCATTGCACTAATGTTAATGGTAACTTGGTTATTTTGCTGCCTCTGCTTGGTGCTGTTGAGCCAAATAGACTCAGTGTGCTAGTGTGCCAAATGGGATCTCAACTTATTTAATACCCCTAATAAGACAAAAAGTAAATGTGGAGAAACTACTGCTCTTATGTTATTTTTGTAGTGGTTCATACCACTTGAGTCTGTCACCATTTTGTGTATCCAGCCGTTTCCCCTGATTTTTTTTCTCTCTGAATGTAAAGCACAACGTATGTACCTCCAAGTAAAAACGATGAAAAGCAGTGAGAAAGTTCTATATTCAGAAACCTATAAGCACCAGAATGTAGCTGAAAATAGATGTCAATATTTCTTTTCTTCAGTTATTTGAAACATGGAGTATTTTAGTACTAATAGTACTGCTGTGTTTGCATTACAGCATTACATCACATCTATTCTATATGACTTAAAACGGTTAAGATATGGCATGATTTTCTCACCCAATAAAGGAATATTTAGTATATCAGTCTACTCTTCATTTTGACTTTTCTTTTTACCAATATAAGTAAGCCTTCAGACAAACGCAGTAGTACCAATATAGTAAAAGAACAATATTTGTCTCATGTCCAAAACAGCCTTATATACTGTAAAAAATACTTATCTTTGAGATGAAGATATGAATTGATATAGAAATAGAAATATAGAAATAAATGCAACTTGAATCTTTGCTGAAGTTCAGTATTTAAAACTGAGCTAAATTTCACTACTGCGAATTTTAAATCTAATTTATTAATACAAGAATTTTATCTTTATGCATATTATATTTGCAAAGTACGATGACACTAGTCCCATGAACATTAGCTGCTACTTACTAGCTAATCTTAAAATTAACAGTCACGTTTTCATGGTCTTGTGCTCTCTCATCCTCAGATACTTGAGATACCAAAAAAAATCGCATACACCAAATCCTCAAATGACCTGGCCTTCACGGTTTACATAGGCTGGGTTCTTTGAGGATGCAGCCCTTTAATTGGGACACACCTTATCAGTCTTTTGTCCTTTTAATGTCATCTTAGTGCATTGACATTTCCAAGCTCCTCCTGAGGTTTTCCAACTGAACTGGAGTAAATTTACTCTGTTTATATTTACTCAGATTGCAAACAAAATGTATTGTGCTTTATAAGACACATTCCTGCTGTGTAAAAAGAAGATAATAATGTTCACTAGAAGGAATAAGTAAAATGTCAACATATTAATTTTACTCGAAGTGAACCATCCATCTTCTTCCGCTTATCCGGGCCGGGTCGTGGGGACAGCAGCCTAAGCAGAGAAGCCCAGACGTCCCTCTCCACAGCCACTTCCTCCAGCTTGTCCGGTGGAACTCCCAGGCCAGCCGAGAGATATAATCTCTCCAGTATGTCCTGGGTCTGCCCCGGGGCCTCCTCCCAGTGGGACATGCCCGGAAAACCTCGCACAGGAGGTGCCTAGGAGGCATCCTTGTCAGATGCCCGAACCACCTCAACTGGCTCCTTTCAATGTAAGGAACAGCGGCTCTACTCTGAGCCCCTCTGGCAGAACTTCTGAACCTATCTCTAAGGGAAAGGCCAGCCACCCTTCTGAGGAAGCCTATTTCTGCCGCTTCTATCCACGATCTTGTTCTTTCGGTCACTACCTACAGCTTGTGACCATAGGTGAGGGTAGGGACATAGATCGAGCAGTCAATTGAGAGCTTCGCTTTTACACTCAGCTCTCTCTTCTCCACGATGGAACGGTACACTGTCCGCATCCCTGCAGCCGCAGCACCAATCTGTCTGTCGATCTCCCGCTCTCTTCTCCCAACTCACTTATGAACAAGACCCCGAGATACTTAAACTCCTCAACCTAATCAAATTCAGCACCAGGTGGTGAGTTGGATGAGGTGGCGGGGGAGAACGCTGGACAGACCTGGTGCACCTAAACGTATAGTGAGGGTGTGCTGGGAATGTCTGGCAGAGGCCCCAGTCTGTGAGATTTACAACGCACACCTCCGGCAGAGCTTCACCAGCATTCCGAGAGAGACTGCGGACATTGAGTCTGAATGGACCATGTTCAGCACTTCCATTGCCGAAGCCGCTGCACTGAGCTGCAGCCGCAAGGTGGTTGGTGCCTGTTGTTGGTTAACCCCCAAACCCAATGGTGGACACCAGAGGTGAAGGGAGCCACAAGGCTAAGAAGGAGTCCTATCAGGCTTGGTTAGCCTGTGTGACTTCAGAGGCAGCTGATATGTACTGACAGTCCAAGCGTGAAGTGGCTCGGGCAGTGGCTGAAGCAAAAACTCAGGTGTGGGAGGAGTTCTGAGTGGCCATGGAAAAAGACTTTCGGACTGCCTCGAAGTAAACTTTAAAGAATATGCTTAAAGTGCTGAAAAAAAAAATCTATGGAGAACTGTTTCAGGAAAAACAAACAAACAAACAAACAAACAAAAAAATCAGATGTGCACATTTCTCTACATTCCCAGTAGGTCAGTAAAGGCAGTTGCTCATTAAAATACTAAGATCAGCCATCTGCCAAACAAAACAAAACAAAAACTGCTGGTCAAAAACAAAACCTCTGTTTCTATGCTCTATTATCATAAACATTCATGTTCATGATAATGGGAAAAAAAACACTTGGAACCAGCTGCCTCACCATCACTACAACTCCACTGAGTATGACATCCAGAATACGTCATTGTGTGTATGTGTGTTTGCTTTCATTGATCGGAGATTAAAAGAGGGAACACTACCTCGGTGCAGGAGGAAGGGTTTGGTGTAATCCCAGCTGGTGTTGTTGTTGCAGATGACGTTCAGTCTGTTGGGCTGCAAGGGGCAACAGAGCACAGCACCTCTTTTTAGATGTGTGTTCATGTGCATGGGCATGACTGTGTGAGTGTATGTGCATGTGTTTACCCGAGCGTATTCAATCTTGAGTGTGCAGCAGCCAGCATAGATGTCAGCTCCATTCAGAGCCAGTTTGGCCTTCTGAGCATCCTTTACTGACTCAAATGTTAACAAGCTTGTTAAGGTTGACTCATCAGGATCAGCAGAGAAAAACAAGACTACCACAGCCCTCAAGATGATGCACTGTCAGGTTTAATGAAGTGAACTTTGATCTGGCATCAACAAAACACATCCAGTTAGCTATAATCCTCTTCTACCATCCTGTGTTCATTATTTTGTATCCAAACGAGTCTATTAAGCTCTGAACTGGAGCTTAGAAAAATGAAAACGCATGTTGGCATTTCTCTGCTAATCTGTGATATACCCCAAACACACATGCAATTGTGTGCGCACACACACACATACACACACACACACAACACACACACACACACAGAGTCAGGATATTCAACCATGGCCTGGATGCCGTTGCGTTTGAAGATGACAATACGTAGGACGTTACCAACTGGGTTGCACACAGTGTACAACACATCCTGAGAGAAAGACAGAGACCACACTGTAAAAACTGCAACGTACTTACTGGTCACCAAGAAAATGGACTTAAGAAAACGGAAATGGAAAATGGGCTTTAACACTTAAAACCTTTACATTTATGAGCTAATTTTAACTAAAAGTTAAAAGCTTACATTATTTTACAAATAAGCAGTGAGACATTAGCACTAATCTAAATTACAAAGATATTGTTGAGGATGTATACACAGATAAAAAATGTATACACAGAGCAAAGGCACAGAGGGTTTGTTAATAATAGATGTCTGACAATGTAAGCTTGTATCTCTTTATCTCAGAAGGCAGGGTATAGACTATGTGCACGTTAGCATATGCTACTTCCGGTGCGGAAACTCCTGTAGGGAGCTTTGTTTCCGGTGTCCTATTCGCTCCTTGTTTACGGTCCAAAACAAGTTAAGCAAATGAATGAATCAAGCGGCGATTTACATTTCAATAGATGTCTTGGGCATTTACCCAATATATCTGTAAATGATGTTCATCGACTTGTCGATATTTTTTCCCTGCGCCTCAGGGCAAAAGAGAAAAGGGATTCAAATGTTATATTTCTCAGCTGTCCCTCGTTTATCGCGGGTGTTATGTTCTAAAAATAACCAGCGATAGGTGAAATCAAGTAGCCAATTTTATTTTTTGACGGTGCAAAACCGGGTCACGGGGGCAGCAGCCTAAGCAGAGAGGCCCAGACCTCCCTCTCCCTCTCGGATAAAGCGGATGAAGATGGCTGGACGGTGCAAAACGTTTCGTGGACATCGTGGACATACGGTACTGCACTTCAGAGTCACACTGCTAGCGATCGATGCAGCGATTCTGTACTGTACAGGAGAGACGTCACGGAGGAGATCGTCTGCAGCAGATCAGGACGCAGGACACAATTTGACATAAAAAAAAATAAGCATGCAAACTTGCACTAAAAAATCTGCGAAACAGCGAGGTGAAAGGTGAACCGCATTATTAGCGAGGGACCACTGTAATTTTGAAGGTAAGTCACAACATACCCTTCGTAAATACTAATGTATAGAAACCGTTACCAGCAATCATTCATTTTTTGTGTGGCTTTTTTCACGGTTTGTTAACATGCTGTGTAGGTGTGTACTTGACTAGCTGACATCAACATAACGGGGGAAACATCTGGCTTGACTATTGTTCACCTGTAGTTTGAATGCTGAACATTTGCCTGTTTAAATCATAAGACCAGTCACTATACAGAGATGTGCTTCTGAATGTGGACGATGTGTCTTCTGCTGCAGTGATGCAGTTCTGCTTGTGTTGAGTGATGTAAACAACTGATCGATCTAAACTCTTTAAACGTCAAAATTGATCATTAGATTTTTTTATGACACAACAGTAGTGAGCGTTCCCACCTTCTCCTCTTTGTAACTTAACGCGATCTTTCCATTTTCGAGTTTTGGACATGATTTTGGCGTATATCTTCGAAGTAGCGATTGACCGCAAAGTAAAGCTACCAGAAATGTACAACTCCACATCCGGTCTCAAACCAGGAAGTTAGCATTTTCTCATGCACAGGGTCTATTCCTGAGGCAAACATTTTAAGTAATGTACAATGACTGTAATCATTATTAACACAGGAGCAGGCGTCCTTGAAGGGTAAAAAGAGACCTGGTTAAAGAGTTTTAGCTCAGATAGCAAAAAGTTTCTTTTCTAACACAAGTTGAAGATATGGCAAGAGTCTTAGGTGGGGTAAAGGACTTACAGTGGTAATGGGATACAGAGGGTTCTGTATGGACAACAGGAGGACTTTGTTTCCACTGGAGGGGTCGTCTGTGTTGGTGGGTCTGGTGATTCTCTGGCTGGTAGAGAAGTTAAAAAAAGCCTGCTGCTCAGCGACGTAGACAGCATCACGGGTTCCGAATGACACGCAGCGCTCAGCACTCTCCACGCTGTCAAATTCCACCAGAGCCTGACGCTTGAAAGGCATCATCATTACATAACTGCCGATAGCGGAGACAAATGTGAAGGTTAGAGAAGGTGAGCAAGTAAAGTAAAAGTATGTACATTTTTATTTCTATAGCATCTTTCAACATAAACATCACCAAGTGCTTCACAAGAAATTACCATAGTGTCCCAGAAGAGTTAATGAAATCCAAGTCGAAAATGATGACTACTGGCACAAGCTGCACTTTGAAATCATTTCAGCAGGTCACACAGCTATCAACTTTTGTAACCTTGCATGTTTTGCCATTGCTGCAAAAGCAAGTATGAACTGATGTGACTGTGCGATCATGACATTGTGAATATAGATCCAATCAAGAACACTTATTCTATACTGGAATTTCTGTCGTTATTATCTGTGATTAAGGTAAATCACAAAATCTCATGCACATGTGCCAACTGGAAGGCAGCCTATTTCAGTTATTACCTTTTTTCTCCATTCTTTAAACTTTTGTTCTTAGTTTTTTCTCTTTTACTTATTAGTAGCGTGTTAGTGTGTTTCAAATTGTTTTCTCTCAAACATGTGGATTGAGAAATTTTTTTTTCACCTTATCGCCGTGGACTGGGGGTACGCATTTTGGAGGACTATAAATACCTTGGACTAAGCACAGATAATAAACTGGACTGGGTAAACAACACGTGGATTGTGACCCAATGGTGTCAGACAGGGTGGGATTTTGTCTCCAATTTTAATTAATTTATATGTTGATGATTTCTCCATATAGCTGAGAGCCTGTAACACTGGGCGTATATTAGGTAAAACATGGATAAATCATCTTATGTATGTAGATGACCTGGTTGTTTTTAGTCCCAGTAGTGCTGGATTACAGGAGCTTAATATCTGTACTGAATATGGTCTGCATTATGATATAAAGTACAATGCTATTAAAAGTGCTATTTTGATATGTAGAACCAAGCAGGATAAACAGCTAGATTTCTCTGTGTTTAACTGTCCCAAAATACTATTGCGTTTCATAAAAAGGTGAAATACCTCGGTGACTTTATTGTTGATCAAATCAATGATGATGATGACATATACAGACAACGATGCAAGCTCTATTTGCAGGCAAATACTATTGCACGCAAATTCAGCTTTTGTTCAGTTCCAGTTAAAGTGACTTTGTTCAAAGCGTGTTGCACACTGCTATATACTGCCCCCTTGTGGTCATCCTAGAAGCAAAGTAGCATGCAGAAGCTGCATGTACATGATGCAATGAGGAAATGTTCAGTGCATAGTAAGCATTGGAATCCCTAGTCACATTTGGTGCTGCGCACCTGTAGATGAAAGAGCAGCCAGGCATGTGACTGTAATTAACTTCCCCGCCACAGGGTGTCATTGCTACACATCCCAACTGTATGTGTGCACAGTCTACAGCAACATTTTGATGTTTGTTTCTTGCCAAAAGAAAAACTGCCCAAATGTCAGGACCCAAGGTTAATAACAGTGCATTAGCTAGTATATCCTACTTCACTCATTCCCAGGTAAATATAAAGAAACTGATTCACTGGCTGCCTTCTTCCACTTGTCAAAGTTGCTCAGATGTTTGACCATTTTTTTGTCATGAACATTAGGAATTTACTGTTTATTTGGTACCTGATTTATCCCACCATTTGACAGTGCTAACTTTGCACGTCAGTTTTTGTCAGGGATGTTTCCAATTTTTAATTGGTCTTTCTAGTCATTTAACACTAGGAATAAGGCATTTGTTTCATACAGTTTAGGGTTGCAGCTTGCTAAACAAGCTTTCTAGAACAAGCTCAAAATCATGTCATGCCTGTACATTGCAAGGTGTGCACTAAAAAAAAGTTGATGATACCAAAGTCAATGTGCAATGCAATTCCAAGCTAAATGAAAGTGTGTTAATATTTTTTAAATGGCCTCAACAGTATTTAGAGTTAAACCAGGACTACCAGATGTTGCCAAACTTGTCAAGTGCCTCCACTAGGTCACCTTCCACCACAGCATCGCAAAGTCCTCGAACATGGACAACTGGAGATGGGGGGATGCGACGACTGTCATCCAAACAATCCTGTAGAGAAAATAAAAATGAACTCAGATGTTTTCTTAATTTTACTTTGCACAAAGAAAATGTTTGCTTACTAGCGTAACCAGGGTTCTTTGAAAGGTGAGTTCAGTATCCCACTATGGTAAGCAACCTCTGGCATGACCAGTCACTTCAAGGACTTGCTGACAGGTGTCCTCTACATAAACATTCCTAAAAAGGTCCCATGAGGCAGTCAATATGGAATGTGCACACAGCTGCACAAAAGGCTGTGGTCCACCTTGTTGGAAGACTGGACCTCTACCACCCAGTCGGACAACCCCTGGCGAGACATAGACTTACCTTTAACCCTTTAAAACCGATCAGAGCGGGCACGCTCCGTTTTGCGCAACTACTTTTAAATCCTGTTAGCACTGCAACCACGGAGAAACCGGAGAAGTTGTACTTACATCTTATACCATCAGCTTGTCCTAGGTCACGGTTTCCTTCCACATATAGCTTTGCAAAAACTGCATAAAAAGCGCTTGCAGCAACAAAAACATAATATTCCAGAAACAGCTTTGCCGATCAGCTGTTCTTTTTTTTTTTTTTTGCCGATCAGCTGTTCATAACACTTCCTACGTTGGAATAGACGTCAGTGCGAACTATCGCAGGTCAGCCATGACCTGTCCGAAACCGGAAGTGACGTCATTTTCACGGAAATGTAGTTTTTTTACCATCAGGGCCTCATGAGCCTATACTGGTGTTTTTAAAAGTTATGTTTGACTTTATGACTTTCTGTGTCGTTTCTGGGACGCTTAGGACTAATATTGCACTGCTGGAAATAGTTTATTTTGATGCACATGATGTTATTTTGCAAATTTGCATTATAATATTTATTTTAGTTTTTCCTGCAGTGTATAAAAATTGGTGTATTTCAAAAATAAAACTATGAAGACACTCAAAATAAATTTCCTGTGGTGGGAAATTATTTTGTGCAACTTTTTTGTATTTACAGTTTTGAGGTATAAGCCTCTTAAATTTCTCTAACTAGAAATATATGTTAAAAAAACAAAAATGATTTTCAATTTTTTTGTAGTTTATTGCACTTTTTTGCAATTTATGTAGTTACTATGCACTTAATGCATACATATTATTAAGATTTAGGCTGTAATGGTTGTATTGATGTATAGCAACTTGAAATTCTCCCAAAAATGGCACTACAACATGTAAAAATATAATATAAGCTCTGGCGGACTTGGTTCTATGGTAGGTCTTAAAGGGTTAAAGAAGGAGTTAAAGCTACAAAGATTTGGTTGCTTTTCCTAAACCCCTCAGTCCTGTCTAGATAATTGCTTAATGTATGGATAAGGCATAGTGAATTAAAGTGGTTCTGGCTCTCATCTGCAAATGGCAAGTAGAGAAAAGCTAATAAATGGAATGTACTGGTTCTTACATAGTGCTTTTCTACTGTACCTGAGCACTCAAACCACTTACAACTCTCATTCATACAAATACCTTTTCTATATGTAGGTGTGTTCTATCTAGCACTCACACAAATCATACTCCAATGGATGTATCAGAGATCAACTTGGGGTTACTATCTTGCCCAAAGATTTTTGGCATGCAGGCTGGAGTTGCCAGGGATCAAACCACCAACCATCTGATTGGGAAAACTGCAGGCAGTACCTCACTGACCCTTTTGGCTGATGCCAAAGCTAGCAATAGGATACTTTACTCAATATACTCTACAGGTGCAAAAGGTAGCTCTGAGTGTGCCTCTAGAACTTTGTGTAAATCTCAGGAGGGAACATAAACCTCATTAGAAGAGGAGTAGCCACAATCTTAGTCTTAATCAGTAATGCTCAGTATTGACATCTATCAATGATCACTGATAGCTATCAGTGAAACTGTTTGTTGCACAGTGTCTAGCACACTGTTGTTGTGGTAGACAGGCAGGTCTGCAACAATATATATTCTTGCGATAAAAGCTATATAATTACTGTGTTACAACAGTTATTTCTATAATCAGTAAAAACCCATGTTTAAGGAAATTTTGCAGTTATTATTTAAGTCCATAAATGAACATGAATTCCCAAAAGAGGGTCTTCGCTCAAAATCACTGGAAAATGAGAAAGTGAATACAAGTTAAAGATGAATGAATTAAAATGCAAAGAAAGAAAAACTGTGCATAGGCAAGGCACAAAAAAAGATATCAATTGAGTGTCACCATCAACAAAGTCGCCCAGCTCACACCAGAAAGTGCTAGAGCCATTGCATCATCTCACTCTCTCCCTATATCACCAAATCAGGAAAAAAATGTAATGATGACAACCATAATACCCATGGTTGAAGTCATGGGCCCGGATAGAAATATAACTTTGGTTCACTGACTGTGGCCTGAAAATGACAAGAGAGAAGTTACAAACATCTGCCAGACCCAAAGAGGACAGCAAGGACTTGCCCAATTCCAGTATAATTTATTCAATTCAATTCAATTTTATTTATATAGCGCCAAATCACAACAAAAGTCGCCTCAAGGCGCTTCATAGATACAGAGAAAAACCCAACAATCATATGACCCCCTATGAGCAAGCACTTTGGCGACAGTGGGAAGGAAAAACTCCCTTTTAACAGGAAGAAACCTCCGGCAGAACCAGGCTCAGTGAGGGGCGGCCATCTGCTGCGACCGGTTGGGGTGAGAGAAGGAAGACAGGATAAAAGACATGCTGTGGAAGAGAGACAGAGGTTAATAACAGATATGATTCAATGCAGAGAGGTCTATTAATACATAGTGAGTGAGAAAGGTGACTGGAAAGGAAATACTCAATGCATCGTGGGAATCCCCCGGCAGCCTACGTATTTTGGAGGATTCAGGGTCACCTGGTCCAGCCCTAACTATATGCTTTAGCAAAAAGGAAAGTTTTAAGCCTAATCTTGAAAGTAGAGATAGTGTCTGTCTCCCGAATCCAAACTGGAAGCTGGTTCCACAGAAGAGGGGCCTGAAAACTGAAGGCTCTGCCTCCTATTCTACTTTTAAATACTCTAGGAACAACAAGCAGGCCTGCAGTGTGAGAGCGAAGTGCTCTAATAGGGTGATATGGTACTACGAGGTCATTAAGATAAGATGGGGCCTGATTATTTAAGACCTTGTATGTGAGGAGCAGGATTTTGAATTCAATTCTGGATTTAACAGGAAGCCAATGAAGGGAAGCCAATACAGGAGAAATCTGCTCTCTCTTTCTAGTCCCTGTCAGTACTCTTGCTGCAGCATTTTGGATTAACTGAAGGCTTTTAAGCGAGTTTTTTGGACATCCTGATAATAATGAATTGCAGTAGTCCAGCCTGGAAGTAATAAATGCATGAACTAGTTTTTCAGCGTCACTCTGAGACAGGATTTTTCTAATTTTAGAGATTTTGCGCAAATGGAAGAAAGCAGTCTTACATATTTGTTTAATATGTGCATGGAAGGACATATCCTGGTAAAAAATAACTCCAAGGTTCCTCACAGCATTACTGGAGGCCAAGGTAATGCCATCCAGAGTAAGAATCTGGTTAGATACCATATTTCTAAGATTTTCAGGGCCGAGTACAATAACCTCAGTTTTATCTGAATTAAGAAGCAGAAAGTTAGCGGCCATCCAGGTCTTTATGTCTTTAAGACATTCCTGCAGTTTAACTAATTGGTGTGTGTTATCTGGCTTCATAGATAGATAGAGCTGGGTGTCATCTACATAGCAGTGAAAATGTATGCTATGTCTTCTAATGATGCTGCCTAGGGGAAGCATGTATAATGTAAACAGAATTGGTCCTAGCACTGAACCCTGTGGAACTCCATAATTAACCTCAGTGTGTGAAGAGGACTCTCCATTTACATGTACAAACTGGAGTCTATTAGATAGATATGATACAAACCACTGCAGTGCAGTACCTGTAATACCTACAGCATGTTCTAATCGCTCTAATAGGATATTATGGTCAACAGTATTGAATGCTGCACTAAGGTCTAGCAGGACAAGCACAGAGATGAGTCCACTGTCAGAGGCCATAAGAAGATCATTTGTAACCTTCACTAAAGCTGTTTCTGTGCTGTGATAAGCTCTGAAACCTGACTGAAACTCTTCAAATAAGCCATTCCTCTGCAGATGATCTGTTAGCTGTTTGACAACTTTCAAGGATTTTCAAGGATTTTTGATATGAAAGGAAGGTTGGAGATTGGCCTATAATTAGCTAAGACTGCTGGGTCTAGAGATGGCTTTTTGAGTAAAGGTTTAACTACAGCCAGCTTGAAGGCCTGTGGTACATAGCTGATTATTAGAGATAGGTTGATCATATTTAAGATCGAAGAATTAATTAATGGCAGGACTTCTTTGAGCAGTTTTGTAGGAATGGGGTCTAAAAGACATGTTGATGGTTTGGAGGAAGTGATTATTGAAGTTAACTCAGAAAAATCAATTGGAGAAAAAGAGTCTAACTTAACATCAATGGTACTAAGAGTAGCTGTAGATAATATTACATCTGTGGGATGATTATTGGTAATTTTTTCTCTAATGACAAAAATTTTATTTGTGAAGAAGTTCATGAAGTCATTACTAGTTAACGTTAAAGGGATAACGTTAACGTTAAAGTCAACGTTAAAGTCAACGTTAACGTTAAAGTCAACGTTAACGTTAAAGTCAGAGCTCAAAAGAGCTCTGACTTTTTGTCAGCCTGGCTACAGTGCTGAAGAGAAACCTGGGGTTGTTCTTATTTTCTTCAATCAGTGTTCTGGCTTTGCGGAGGGCTTTCTTATAAAGCAGCAAACTATTTCTCCAGGCTAAATGATGATCCTCTAAATTTGTGACACGCCATATCCTCTCCAGCTTACGAGTCATCTGCTTTAGGCTACGTGTTTGAGAATTATACCACAGAGTCAGGTACTTCTGATTTGAGACCTTAGTTTTCACAGGAGCTACAGTATCCAGAGTCGTACGTAGTGAGGAGGTAAAATTATTAACAAGATAATCGACCTCTGTTGGAGTAGTGTTCAGGTAGCTGCTCTGCTCTATGTTGGTACAGGGCATTGAAGATGATAACAGTGGGTGGATTGTATTCTTAAACTTAGTTACAGCGCTTTCAGAAAGACATCTACTGTGATAAAGTCTACTCTCCACTGCTGTGTAATCAATTATTGTAAATGTAAATGTTATCAGGAAATGATCAGACAGGAGAGGGTTTTCAGGAAACACTGTTAAATGTTCAGTTTCTATGCCATATGTTAAAACAAGATCTAGAGTGTGATTAAAGTGGTGGGTGGGTTCTTTTACATTTCGAGAGAAGCCAATTGAGTCTAATAACAGATTAAATGCCATGTTGAGGCTGTCATTTTTAGCATCTACATGGATGTTAAAATCACCCACAATAATTATTTTTATCTGAGCTGAGAACTAAATCAGATAAAAAGTCTGAGAAATCAGACAGAAACTCTGTGTAAGGCCCAGGTGGACGATAGATGATAACAAGTAAGACTGGTTTTTGAGTTTTACAACTGGGGTGGACAAGGCTGAGCATCAGGCTTTCAAATGAATTAAAAGTCTGTCTTGGTCTTTTGTTGATTAATAGGCTGGTGTGAAAAATTGCTGCCACACCGCCCGCTCGGCCTGTGCTTCGAGATTTCTGGTAGTTCTCGGGGGTGTTGGTTCATTTAAACTAACATAATCATCCGGCTGCAACCAGGTTTCTGTAAGACAGAGTAAATCGATTTGTTGATCAATTATTAAGTCATGTAGTAACAGAGACTTGGAGGAGAGAGACCTAATATTTAATAATCCACATTTCACTGTTTTCCTCTTTGGTTCAGATGTGGATACTGTATTGTTCTTTCTTTGTGATTGTTTATGTTTAAGTTGTTTATTGCTGGTTTTTAGTTTGTTTTTTGTCTTTTTGGGAGCTGACACAGTCTCTATGGAGATGGGTTTTTGGGGGGGTAGCAGGAGGAGAGAAGCTGCAGAGAGGCGTGTAAGACTGCAACTCTGCTTCCTGGTCCCAACTCTGGATAGTCATATTTTGGGGGGTTTAATAAATTTGTCCATATTTCTAGAAATGAGAGCTGCTCCATCCAAAGTGTGATGGATGCCGTCTCTCCTAACAAGACCAGGTTTCCTCCAGAAGGTTTGCCAATTATCTATGAAGCCCACATCATTTCTGGGACACCACTCAGACAGCCAGCAATTTAAGGAGAACATGTGGCTAAACATGTCACTCCTGGTCTGATTGGGGAGGGGACCAGAGAAAACTACAGAGTCCGACATTGTTTTGGCAAAGTTACACACGATTCAATATTGATTTTAGTGACCTCCGATTGGCGTAACCGGGTGTCATTACTGCCGACGTGAATTATGATTTTACTGAATTTACGTTTACCCTTAGCCAGCAGTTTTAAATTTCCGTCAATGTCGCCTGCTCTGGCCCCTGGAAGACAATTGACTATGGTTGCCGGTGTCTCTAGCTTCACATGTCTGAGAACAGAATCACCAATTACCAGAGTTTGAGCCCCGGCGGGTGTGTCGCCGAGTGGGGAAAAACGGTTAGACACATGAACAGGTTGGTGGTGTACCTGGGGCTTCTGTTTAGGACTATGCTTCCTCCTCACCGTCACCCAGCCGCCCTCTTTCCCCAGCTGCTTGGGGTCTGCCGGGGAACAGCTAGCGGGGCCTACGCTATCTTCGGCTGCACCAGCTACAGGGGCCTGGCTAGCTACGGGTGAATGAAGGGTGCGAAGCTGAGTCTCCAATTCAGTAATCCTGGTCTCCAGAGCTGCAAATATGCTACATTTGTTACAGATATCATTACTGCTAAAGGAGGCCGAGGAGTAACTAAACATCTGACACAATGAGCAAGAAAGTGCAGGAGGGACAGGTGAAGTAGCAATGGTGCTAACGAGTCGGCTACGAGCTAAGCTAAGCTAGCGAAACAGTACAGAGACAGTGAGTGAATACTTTGGCTATAAATTAGGTAGTGAGTACACAGAAAGTGTGCTTCGGATGAAGCACGTGAAGATTATACTATGAATAAAGAATGTATTTAAATTTTTTAATTAAATTGCTAAGCAGATAAGCTACTCGGAAACATCACTGTGTTTGAGCAGGAACAGGAAGTGCTACTCTACCACAGAGCGAGCGAACACTACTGCAATTTATTGGGTACAAACAGTTTGGTCAATAGTCAGCAGTGGGTGGCCAGATAATAACATTTCCCCCAACCTTACAAGTGGAACAGCAGTATATACCACAGCCAAAACTACACTGTTTGACAACTTCACCATTGCATGGCCTGTATTCAACAAGAGGATGAAACAGCTGTACATTATTAAAACTGTCTCTTGGATGGAGAGATGCCCCCAAATCACAAACTGGGAAGGACATCTGTGGGATTGCTTTGTGTTTAAACCTGTACAAGTACAAGACTAAGTATAAGCATATGTGTACAATGGGATAGCAAGGATGTCTGAGGTGGAAGGATTTGCCATACATGGAGAATAAAATGGCAAGAAAAATAATAACAAGAAAGCCAAGACTGAAGAAAAAGTCCAAATGACAGAGCTTAAAATGTACAAGAGCCAAACACAGACTACTGCAGAACAAGTGAGAGGCCAGGGGAGGAGGATAAGGTTAGAGAGAGACAGAGCTGTTTTCAGTGGAGAGCCACATGTCACTGGGCTAAGGATTGTCCTGAAAAGTAGGAAACTGAGGCTGCTTACTCGTGTGAGAAGGGGAGGGGTGATAAGACACTGCAACAAAAGGTAAAAAAGTAAAACAAGAGACACAGATGCAATAAAAACAAGACAGACATTTGCGCAATGAAAACCAGATTAATGACACACACAATTATTGTGTGCAATGAAGATGAAAGGAAGACCAGGTTACACTTCATCAAATGCTAAGCCCACTACTTATAAACACTTGCTACAATTTCTGCTCTGGGGTGCAGGAGAACAGGTTGACTTTTGGAAATATGTGATGCTAGAGAATCAGTGATCAGACAAGCAGACTGGAATCAAAAACCAAAACTTTTTATTAAAACTGTAGGAACAGAAGATATTCCAGTGACTAAACAATATACAAAAGATTTACAATGCAAAGAAATTGAATGTGGATCTTTTAAACAAACATTCCTGTTGTCGCCATATTGTCCAGTCAACTTGTTGGGTTGAGAGTCTATGTGTTAACTTCAATTTACAACACAATTGTCATTGTGTCAGGGAAAGATGACTTGATAATAACACGGTGAGCAAAATGTTGCAGATGGTTAAATATCATGCTGATCTGCTGCTGTAAGCGTATGAGTAGAGACTCCAACAGATTGCTGCGTTTCCTGTTTGTGATGAACTGGTGAGGCTTGTACAACACACACACATTCATCAGACTACACAGTAACAAGCTGACCTCATGTAACACCACGTGTGTTTAAGGGGGGTTGATGAACAGTTTTTTTAAATATATTTTTTTAATATTTTATTTTTGGCTTTTTTTGCACAGAGCAGTGAACAGAAAAGCAGAGGGAGAGAGAGAAAGGGGAAGACATGCGACAAAGCCCTGCAGCATATCGTTCATCCCAGTGAGCTAAACCGGTACCCGGGTTAATGAACAGTTTGAGAAAGTACAGAGAGAAACAGGAAACTGAGAGAGTACAAACAGGCAGTGTATACTGGAAAATACATAAGTGTAATTCTCACTGATGAACAAAACTATTTTTACAGAACAAAAACTGAACAAGATGATTGTCAAGATATGTTGCCACGGTTAAAACCAGTACAACAGTACAAACAATGGGAAGAAACTGACATTCCAGGGGTAAAGCACTGTAATGGGGTGTTTGGGAAGCATCTAACAGCATATGATTGTGTTGTAAGAACTGTTCACCTGCTGAAAAAAAGTTCTCAGTTGGACCCAGTTGGAGCTATGCCAGTTGGCCCCTGACTCTCCAGAATTGTGTGATATGAACCTTGAACCTTGAATATTGCGTAGCACTTATGGGCAAATAGTAAATATGATATGGGGGGAAATGAAAGGCGCTCTTTCATTGGTGGTTACTGGTAAGTCTGAGTTAAGACCATGTAAGCATCACTAGAAGCTGTTAATGTCATGAACTGTGTGTGAGGCAGGCAGGATTGGACCCAAAAAGCAGACTTGGCAGGCAGGACTTAACACAAAAACAGAGCTTTATTGCTGGAATGTTGAAGCAACAAAACTGAACTGGAGAATACAGGAAACTAAACCAACACAGCTGGGTATGAGGAAGATCGCGACCCAGGACAGAGGGAGACGCAGACATAAATACACATGAGGGAACAAACCACAGGAGGGAACACAGCTGAACATGAACTAATGAGAGTGAGGAAACAAAACTGAAATGCACTGAACATGGAACGCAAGACTGTCACAATAAAACAAGAAACAAAGAGACGCAGACTGACATGAGCTTGACAATAGAGTATGGATGTGTGGCCCAGGCCCATAGAAAACAGGTCTGGCCCAGATCTGGCACCAAGCTGGCACTTCTGACTGACTGGTGTCAGAAGTTGCAAGGTCTGGCAATGATGGCACTATTTATGTTCCTATTTTCCTATTTTAGTTAGAAGACCCAAATGCCATGTTGCAATACTATACTGCTATGGTAGCCAATGTTCAAATGCAGGTTTGACAGGTTTGTGAGTGTACACTTTATCCAAAACCTAGTAACGGTTTAGTCAACTTTGCCAGTGGGTGGCAATAGCTCAGGCGGTAGAGCAGGTCACCTACTGATGAGAAGGTTAGTGGTTTGATCCCTGGTTCCTCCAGTTTGCATGTCAAGAGTGTGCATGTGTATCAATGTAGTTAGGAAGCACTCAGTTAAGAGAAAGTGTGTGATTGGGTGAGTGTGGTATGTTGTATAGAGCACTTTGAGTAATCCGGGAAACTCAAAAAGCACTATAATCAGTCCATTCACTGTCTGAACAGAGTTTTGTCATGTTACTTTTGCACTGTTTTGCATGTTCTGGCACATGTTGTTATTACATGCCTTGATTAAGGTACACATTAGGCTGACATCTGGGGCCAGAGCTGAAACTGTTCTGGGCCTGCAGTGTGTCTACAACTGGCCCGTGGCTCCACACCACTTACAGATGGCCCACATACCGCAAAGAATGACGGCCCTTTGGTGGCCCAGATCAGGTTTGCCAGAGGTAATCCACACGTGGGCCAGCACAGGACCACCAGTGTGTATACAACTGGCCTTGTGCTGGCCCATGTGTGGGCCACGTCTGGCAAACCAGGTCTGTCCACCAAAGGGCCGTCATTCTTTGCGGTATGTGGGCCATGTGTAAGCACATTGTGTGGGCAAGATCCGGGCCATACCAATTTTGCTATGTGGGTATGTGCTGATTCCACTCAGGTGTGCCAACCTCCCCCATAGCCCCGCCACAGTCACCTATCTGAGACATATGATCACGTCCAACAGTAAGTCACTGTCTCTGAAAAGGATTACTGGGAATCAATCCATTCCAAAACCTCAAAAAATGACAAACCATTCATTGTGGGCCACTCTACCACATTCTGTATCTCTGATCCTTCTGCAAAAAACAACTAACTTGGCATTTCCACTAGCACAGTCTGGTATTAGCTACTTAAAAGATGCACTGTGCTACACCATGCTGGCTTTAACACAGTAGGTGTTTTAACCTTGACATTTGACACTACTCCCCACAGAAGCAGATGGTAAACCACATGATTGCATAGTAGCTATATCTGAAATCCGTTCGCCTAGATCTACAGGACACACCACTGGCTAATTCTGATCAGGTGGTCATTGTGAATGGTTTGATATCATGCAACCCAAACACTGGTAAAATTACACATGAGGATTTAAACTCCCGACTGCTTAATAGACACAGATTGTCCACACAATCTGTGTTTTTTTTGTTTTTGGTTAATGCTTGTGCAAAGACTGTCCATGCATTACTTATCCCTTTGCAAAAGTTTTAACTTTCTTTTAATAAAACAGTTTTGGTGCTCAGTTTTTTTTCCACAACAGAACACAAACACATACACATTCGCATAAAAAAACCAAAAACAACAAAGGAGTCAGGACAGGAAGCCAGATAGTGATCTTAAACCACGAGAAAAACAGACAAAAAGAGCGTTCCTATACCCCTACACCCACCCCATGTTAAAACTTATCATTTAATCTTCTCTGTGCAGCCGTTAGGCCACAGCAAACCCAGATGCAGTAAGAAGCAGCAGAAATCACGTTTGTCACATTGCAGGATTGTGGCATGTAGCCAGAAAAGATAAGACAAAATGAATGCATTATTTTCTTCTGTATATCACAGCAGTGTGATATGAATCAAGATATCTAAAATTATCACAAGATTCAAGGTCAATAAGTGAAAACAAAACAAAGATACTGCTAAAGTTCGTAAGTGGTCCTGTTGCTCATACTGCTAATAGAAGAAAAATAAATGTTTTGCAGTTTAGCTTATATGAAATTGGAAGTGCATTCTTGTCATGTTTCACACAATATATATACTGTTAGCTTGGCCGTCAAAGAGAAATTTGCCCTTTAAATTTCACAAATAGTTTTAATTTGATTAACACAGCACAAAACATACATATACTGATAGTAATGTAATCGGAACAAGCTCCACTTCAACGGATTATTTCAGAAGAGTATTTTAGATTTGACTGTGCTACGAAGTCTTAGCACAGTTGAGTGCAGTTGCAACCCCCCCCCCCAAAAAAAAACCTGATGCCTACTGTCGGAAAATCTCACAGTACAGCTTTCTGTCTCAGGAAGAGGTTGAGCAAGCATCACACTTTTTGCAGCCTGACCTTTTTTATACTGCAGGTTGAGGCGGTAAGTTTACTGTGCAGGAAACACGCTCAAGGTCTGACTGGCCGCAAGCTGTTTTTAAGTCTCTGAGGGGATGACGCCTAGAAGGTATGGTAACAGCATCAGTGCAGCACTTTGCATGTACGGACATGCAGATCTGCTGACATAAAGTCCTTTTCATGTGATCAGACATGCTACAGCAACAACCTCTCTTGGTCGCCCACATAACACATCATTTATATAAAATCATTCACATATTTCCAAAATTTCCAATTAGAACATGATTAATCCAAATCTTCTGAAGACTATTCAAAATGGAATTTCAGACAAATTTATTTCTAACCTATTGGTTTATTTTGCTGAATTCATACTGCATTAGAACTTTCTGACAAGAATTCAGCTACTTTCAGTGTTAAAGTATTTACCTTTAAACTGTAGTGCTTCACTAAAAAGACCAGTAGATTTTACTGTTAACTTTGATTGCTGATCAGTTTTACTTGTTGAACACCTTGATGCTTGCTCAATCATCCAAGTAAGCACATCCCAGAAAGTTGATTCTGTACTTCTGGACAAAGTGAAAATACTACGTCCAGATGAATAGAATCAACTTCTGTGATATCTGTTGATTCATTTTTAAAACTTTTTAAGCTTTGCCCATTTTGCCTAACTACAAAACTCAGGATAAAAATATAAATGTCTCTAATTAGCTCTTTATCATCTACTTGAGGAAAAGGTTTGTTATCACTGATACGGAAGTAGGCACAATGTGTGAAATCCTCACAGCTCATTAGCCTTCAGCCCCTGACATCAAAAACAGTTGATGTCAGAAATATTTAAGACTGTGGTCTCAAAATGATGAGTATATGCTCCACTACACCTACAAAGGAATCCGTTGCTCTAGCAACATTAAACAAGAGGCAGGTGGTTGAATTATGGATGGTGTTGGTGAAGTAGGAGAGGTGTTACCAATGTACTCACAAGCTTTACTTTGTGCTGGTAAGAGCACTGGAATGTGGTTACCATGGTGACATTATAGTTAAGATAGTGACAACATAAAGCTGATGACTTCCCTAATGCCGTGAAAACCATACATTTGTTTTTTTGGTGAGTGCATGTGTCTTTATCTAGTGTACGAGAGAGAGAGAGTGAGAGAGAGTCTGAGGCTGAACATTCAGTGACATGTTGCTTTCCTGCAACAGACTGCTGCATCATTACAGTTCTATGTGACATTGTGCTTGACGTCTCTTAAGCCTCCCCCACCTTTGAGTCCCTCTTCATCACCTCTTCTCTCTTCCCTCATTTCGTGTTCTTATTCTTCCTTTATATGATAAAGTATATAAAATATATTATCTTGGTCAGTGTTTAACAAAGCTAAAAAGGTCATGGTGATAGATCATTTATATTTGCCATCACACAATCAAGTACAACCTGGATTCACCACAGAAAAGATTTTTGAATATTTTATTATATATTGTTTTCATTTTATCCAATGATGTATTGTTTAAACCACAAAAAAAGAGTTTAAAGTGGATTATTTTTCTCAAAATCAACATTAGATCATATGTTAAAAAATGCTCTTGCTCTTAGATCTGGTAGCATTCAGGATATGACTTTAACATCGTCACCAGCACAATAATATCAAGCTTCCTGTATATGTGTTTAATTGCTAGCTATATAAAGCTGTAACTCTCTGAAGTGTGGTTTAAAGTTTGAACTTTGCTCCAAATGCTAGTCACATCTCCATAATATTTTTTAACTTTTTTAACCCAGAAAAATATGAGATTAAAAGTCTTGTTTGCAAAAGTCTCCTGGCCAAGACAGATATCAGCTGAATCAGCAACATGCGACAAAGAGTGAAAATCCATAATTACTATCACATTTTTAACTAATGCATAATCATCTATAAAATGCTGAAAGCAAGCAACATTTGCAGTGTCTATATAAGGAGTGCCCATTTACCGCTTTTGTTACAGCGGATACTTCTCTGTAGTCTTTGATAATATGTTGCTGAAGTGTGGTTTCTATTAGAGTACTCCAAATAGCATACCTAGGTGCACAGCCGTCACGCTATGCCAGGCAGGAAAACTAAGTACTTTGCTCCTGATAAATAAAAAAGTAGGATCTGACAAAGTAAGAAAAAGGACTATAATATACACATGGAAGGATAATTCAGAAACAGATCAGAGGTGAGGGCAGAACAAAGGGGGAAGCAATTAACAACAGCTGAAAATGCTATATGGATGTAGCACTATTACATTGCCCATTGGTTTTGGACTCAACTGGCATTTTGAATATTAGTGTTTTGTCTATCATGTTGCTTTTGTTGGATCCAGAATTTATCTTATATGGATGAAAGAAAGGCATCCTAATTTTGCAGCTAATGCTAGTTACCTCGGTTAGAAAGATACATTCATAAACTGTATTAGTACAACATGGAAACACAAATATCAACTCATCAGTGCAAAATAATGGATAACAAAACACTAGAATTGCTTTCATTAAAACTGAAGCATAAACGTCTTGGATCATCTGTATTACATAGAAAAACCACAACCATAAACTATTAAAAATGCTCCAAAATACAGCGACAACAGGCACACAGTGATGAGGTCTAGCAAATTTCATTCAAAACGTCTGTCAACCACACCCCTAGCTCAATTATCCAGGAGGATGACTTAGAAAAAAATCAGCCCACTTGGAGTTGTTATGAGGGTCAAGCTACCGCTATATATTGTGTCACAGCAGGCCAGGTGGAAGAAAACCAAATCCAAGAGAACTAAAGGTCAATTCAAGCTGTTCTACCATGGTGTGGATATAAAGAAAATGGAGAAGGGATAATCTTGAAGAAAGAGTATGTGAATTCCATTGTGGAGGTAAAGAGTGTCAGACAGGATGATGAGTTTGAAGCTGGAAATTAAAAGTGTGATGGTAATTCTTCTCCACAAAACAACTGGATTAAGAAACAAACCAAAGGAAAAGATTCTGGAGTGAGTGGGATGGAGTGGTAGAGAGTGTCCTCAGGGGGGATAGTCTGGTGATTGGAGACTTTAATGGACAGGTAGGTGAAAATGAGGTGATAAGGAGGTGTTGGGTACACCTGATGGTGTTAAGAAGAAGAAATGAGTGAAGACAGAGCCAAGGAAGTAGCAAAAGTTGAAGAAGGAAGAATGTTGCACATACTTCAGTTAGACTCTGGGTGGTAGGGAACAGCTACCAAATCAGTTACCATATCTCACAGACAGCTTCTTCCCTTGGGCCATTGTCAACAAACACTATCCCCCCATATCCCACCTTACCCCTGGCCACTCATCTCACCAATCGGAGCCATGCTATGAATAACCCCGCTCACAAATTGACTTTATTCAGATTGTCTTCTCTTTGCACTACTTCCAAGCATGTTGCAACTTGTTCTCCAATGTGTGCCTTTCTCTTATTTTTGTATATATTTCTCATTTAGTATGTATACCTCTTGATTGTATATATTTCTCCCGTTTCCTATTTATTCCTGCTGTCTTTCAACACAGTTGGTGTGGAGCACCCACAATGTCATAGTACATGAACAATGACAATATTCAATAGCTATTCAATTCAATTCAGATAAATTCAATTCAATTTTATTTATACAGCACCAAATCACAACAACAGTCACCTCAAGGTGCTTTATATTGTAAGGTAGTCCCTACAATAATACATAAAGAGATAAACCAACAATCATATGACCCCCTATGACCAAGCACTTTGGAGACAGTGGAAAGGAAAAAACAGGAAGAAACCTCCAGCAGAACCAGGCTCATGGAGGGGCGGCCATCTGCCATGACCGGTTGGGGTGAGAGAAGGAAGAGAGGACAAAAGACATGCTGTGGAAGAGAGACAGAGATTAGAATCTAAAGACACGCTGGTGGTTTGGAAGAAGTAATTACTGAAGTTAACTTAGGAAGATCAACTGGAGAAAAAGACTCATACGTAGTGAAGAGCTAAAATTATTAACAAGATAATCGACCTCTGTGGGAGTAGTGTTCAGGTAGCTGCTCTGCTCTGTGTTGGTACAGGTCATTGAAGATGATAACAGTGGGTGGATTATATTCTTAAACTTAGTTACAGCACTTTCAGAAAGACGTCTACTGTGATGAAGTCTACTCTCCACTGCTGTGTAATCAATTATTGTAAATGTAAATGTTATCAGGAAATGATCAGAAAGGAGAGGGTTAAATGTTCAGTTTCTATGCCATATGTTAAAACAAGATCTAGAGTGTGATTAAAGTGGTGGGTGGGTTCTTTTATATTTTGAGAGAAGCCCAAGTCTAATAACGGATTAAATGCTGTGTTGAGGCTGTCATTTTTAGCATCTACATGGATGTTAAAAGCACCCACAATAATTATTTTATCTGAGCTGAGAACTAAATCAGATAAAAAGTCTGAGAAATCAGAGAGAAACTCTGTGTAAGGCCCAGGTGGACGATAGATGATAACAAATAAGACTGGTTTCTGAGTTTTACAGCTAGGGCAAACAAGACTAAGGATCAGGCCCTGTGCTTCAAGGATGCTGGTAGTTAGAGTGATTCGGGGGTGTTGATTCATTTAAACTAACATAATCATCCGGCTGTAACCAGGTTTCTGTAAGGCAGAGTAAATCAATTTGTGGATCACTTATTAAGTCACAGTAGCATAACCACGACAGACCCGATGACCGCAGGTTCATGCTTTTGAGCATTTCACACATTTTATTCTTCTGGTTGCTGTTCACAAGCTCAGCTGCAGCTCAACAGCTGCAAACCACAAACACCACAACAACAACCACACACTCAGGACCCAGTACTATTTATGCACGGCAGTGCGATGAGCCCATTGCAGCTCCGGTGTGTTGGCTTCTCCTGCAGCTGCGCCACAACCGTGCCCCCCACATTCATGTACTAACAGAGACTTGGAAGAGAGATACCTAATGTTTAATAATCCATATTCCACTGTTTTACTCTTTGATGCTTTTGAGGATACTCTATTTTTCTTTCTTTGCAATTTTTTATGTTTAAGGTTTTTTTTGCTGGGGTTTTTTTTTTTTTTTGTCATTTTGGCACAGTAGACACAGTGTCTAAGGGGATGTGGTTTGGGGGGGATAACGGGAGGACAGAATTTGCAGAGAGACGACGAAGACTTCAACTTTGCCTCCTGATCCCAACTCTGGATAGCCACATTTTAGGGGGGGTTAATAAATTTGACTAGATTTCTAGAAATGAGAGCTGCTCCATCCAAAGTGGGATTGATGCCATCTCTTCTAACAAGACCAGGTTTCCTCCAGAAAGTTTCCCAATTATCTATTCTATTCATTTCTATTCTATTCTATTCTATTCTATTGTACTCTATTCTATTCTATACTAGTCTAGTCTATGAATCATAAGTACATACAGTTGTAGCGCAGAGGGAAACGGCCAAGAGGAAGTACTCAGGTACTCACCGAATAACTAGTCAAAGGTTTTGAGTTGGTGATGTGCGTCACGTTAGGATGATTAAGGACAAAATGGAAGTGTGCTAACAAGCCAATAATGTGTTGAGAAGACTAGGGGTGTGTTTGAGGAGCTGATGAACATAGAAAATGAATGCGAAAGAAGGACAGTTGGTAAATCAAGAAGAGTATAGGTGTAATAGGATAGTTAGTAATAGGAAGTGAGGGCAGCTATGAAGAAGATGGAGAGTGGACAGGCAGCTGGTACTTACGATATACCTGTGGAGAAATAGAGATCTCTAGGAGACAGGACAGTGGAATCTTTGACTAGACTGTTTAAAACAATATTGGAGAGTGAGGGGATATCTTAGGAACAGAGATGTGCGGCAGTACCAATTTTCAAAATCAAGGGTTACAACTACAGAGGGATAAAGCTGATGAGCCATATCATGAGTGGAGAGGTGACAACAACAAGCAGTATACCCTTATGCCAAGAAAAAGCACTACAAATGCAAAGTTTGCCTTGATTGTGCTGATGGAGAAATATAGAGACGGTCAGAAGAAGTTAAGATGTGTCTTTGAGCATATAGACAAAACATATGAAAGGGTTTCAAGAAAGGATCTGTGCTACTGCATGAGAAAATTATTTTTGATGACAGAGAAATACACTATATTTCCAAAAGTATTTATTCAGCCATCAAAATAATTTAATTCGGGTGTTCCAATCACTTCCATGGGCACAGGTGTATAAAATGAAACACCTATTCCACGGTCATCTGTTAGTGGTATTGTAACAAAGTGGAAATGATAGAAAATGACAACAACTCAGCCACAAAGTAGTAGGTCATATAAAGCTATCAATAGCTACAGACCTCCAAACTTCAAGTGACCTTCAGATTAGCTCAAGAACAGTGTGCAGAGTGCTTCATGTAATAGGTTTTTTGCACTGATAAAACAAGGAAAGAATCTAAAAGGATCCAATGTCTTCACAAATTAACATCTGACAAAACAAAATGCTGACATTGACAGTAAAGCACGTTCCTTGAAAAAACGGAAAATTCACAATACATGGACCACAAGCTGTAAAGTATTCATAAAATCAAAGGAACACTGGAACAAGCCAAAGTGTTGGTCATCAGAAACATTGAGGAGCTGGACAAATACTGATGTTCATCTTAAACCAGAGGTATGAATACACATGTGACGTGACACACAACACACCATATGGCACAGTCTAAAAGATCTTCTTCTGCATCCAGCAACAAAAACAATATAATTCAATGGAATACTGTTTATGATAAACTGAAACTGAGAACATTTCAGTACACAGACTATAATGTTCTGGACTTGGAAAAGCATATAGACCCAGAAAATAATAATTAATAATATATATAATAAATAATTATCAATATACAATAGACACTAGAGTTCAAAGGTTCTCTGATGTCAGCTGATGTCTGGAGAGATGTGCACCTTAACCCTTTAAGACCTACCATAGAACCAAGTCCGCCAGAGCTTATATTATATTTTTACATGCTGTAGTGCTATTTTTGGGAGCATTTCAAGTTGATATACATCAATACAACCATTATAGCCCAAATTTTAATAATATGTATGCATTAAGTGCATAGTAATTACATAAATTGCAAAAAAGTGCAATAAACTACAAAAAAATTGAAAATCGTTTTTGTTTTTTTTAACATATATTTCTAGTTAGAGAAATTTAAGAGGCTTATCCCTCAAAACTGTAAATACAAAAAAGTTGCACAAAATAGTTTCCCACCACAGGAAATTTATTTTAAGTGTCTTCACAGTTTTATTTTTGAAATAATTTTTATATACTGCAGGAAAAACGAAAATAAATATTATAATGCAAATTTGCAAAATAACAGCATATTCATCACAATAAACTATTTCCAGCAGTGCAATATGAGTCCTAAGCATCCCAGAAATGATACAGAAAGTCATAAAGTCAAACATAACTTTTAAAAACACCAGTATAGGCTCATAAGGTCCCGATGGTAAAAAACTACATTTCCGCAAAATGACGTCACTTCCGGTTTCGGGCAGGTCATGGCGGACATGCGATAGTTCGCGCTGATGAACGTAGGAAGTGTTACAAACAGCTGATCAGATCGGCAAAGCGTGTTTCTGGAATATTATGTTTTTGTTGCTGCAAGTGCTTTTTATGCAGTTTTTGCAAAGCTATATGTGGAAGGAAACTGTGACCTAGGACAAGCTGATGGCATAAGATGTAAGTACAACTCCTCCGGTTTCATATGCAAAAAAAATTATTGCGCTAGCTTACGTGGTTGCAGTGCTACCAGGATTTAAAAATAGTTACGCAAAACGGAGCGTGCCCGCTCCAACCGGCTTTAAAGGGTTAATACACAGTCACCGCAAAAATACACTACAACCAGTGCAACACAGCAGGCAAATGAGCTGCCTTTCAATCCTTGCCTACAGATCATCAGATGAGATTTTGGCTGTAAGATACACACCACAGAGCAGTCAGAAGCCATCAGAGAGCAGACTAATTAAAAAAACAAAACAAAAATAAAGTTGGTAGTAGTTGAAATGTGGACTAAAATTGTGTTTGTCAGCAGGAAGAGGTCTATGACTTCATCCTTTACCTGTAAACCTATTAGGAAAAGTCAAAATTGTCTTTATATGCCCTCGCTACCTTGCTTGTCTTTTTATAAAGTGGAAGGAAGCTTCCAGTAGCAAACTCAAAATACAAAAACATGCAAAAGCAAATTTTGCCGAATGTACTGAAGAGTTAAAACATGTTCTGGATGTTTGATGAAAGGAAGGAGGGTCATAACAGGCACAGAAGTCTATTACATTCATTTATGGTGACCAGGGCTCGCAAAATTTCAAAATCCCTGGTAGCCCTTCGGGCAGGGACTCTTCAGTTTTTGGTAGCCCAAAATAAATTTAAGTAGCCCGAATAAAAAAGAGCACTTTTTTGATTGATGTTTTGTTTCCTGCTTTGTTTCCTTTACAATATTATACATTAAAGTATAATATTGTAACGGAAACAAAACATTAATCAAAAAATTATTGAAACACAAATATGGGCAGAAATCTGTGCCATCAGAAACTGAATATGAATAAGTTAAATTTGAATTTGAATTGCTCAGATTGAATCTGAATTAGCGTTTTGAGCTAACAGCTAGTAAAACGTAGTTCTATTAATCTGAGCTCAATTACTCTTGAACCGGAACCGGATGTAAGTCCCAAAAAACTGAATTTTGGAACTGAAATTGAATTGCAGAACTGAAACTGAATGGTGAGAAGTGAATCTGAAATTATTCGAGAGCTAAATTTTTAAAGGATAAAATACGGTTTCAAAGCAAATTAATTCATTTTCAAAATATAAAATTCAATTTCAATTTAGTGATGATCATTTTCAGACCAATAAATTGAATTTCAAATTAGGATAATTCATATTCAGTTTTTAAAAGCATTTATTCAAGTTACAATTCAGATTCAATCTGAGCAATTCAAATTCAAATTTAACTCATTCATATTCAGTTTCTGATGGTACAGATTTCTGCCCATACACAAATTACAACATTGTATAAAAATTACAATCATCAACTCAAATACTTGGTTCTAATTGAACAGAAATTTCTATGAACTTGTAAGAACTGTGTAGAACATGAATCAGTCTGTGTCAGATCCTGAATTTGAAATTTCCACTGAAGTCACGGGTAAGAGGCAAGTGGAACCAAGATCTAGGCCATTTGCTTTTTGAAGTTTGCAAAGACTGCTTTGAAATTTTGCCAGTGGTAGTTCACTCTTTGCAACATAGTACGCTGTTCTAAACAGATTTTTCAGGTTTATTTTTAGTATGTTATTTGCAATTGGTGTTTGTTCTGGGAAAGATATTGCAGACTGAGCAATAATGCATTTCTTGCATTTCTCATGGGTTCTAATGGGGGCCTTTCTTAAAATTACTGGTCCCAGTAACAAAGGCGCTTGTCGACTCAGAAATCGAGGGAAAACCAACAACACACCAGGCAGAACATAATGTTATTTACACGGGTGCACATAAGTGGTCCGCATGTGCGCATTCGCTGTCAAAATAAAAGACGCGCACCAGATAAGCCTACCACATAACTTTTCCGTTTTGTGGTAAGCTTTTCTTTTGCTGTCACTTCTTCACCCTAACCTGTCTTATTTGGCTCAGCAGAACTAAAATATATATCCTGCTGCTTTTACACACGCACTCACATAACGCTCAGCGATTCTCTGCACGATCAACCTCTCACATGTTTAAGCTTGCTGCGGGAGATTTCACTTGTCATGTTTGCATAGTAAGCTAACGATTGATAAGACGATGTCAGAGGAATTGGTGCGCAAATTATCGTCACTCACCAATCAGTACTGTCACTCTCTATCCGGTCGTTACGCGATGACGTGACAAATCCTAGTCTGCGTTTAATATGGCTTTTGTGTTGTTAACATGTTTAATGTTTTGTATTTTCTTCTATTTAATCTCAAAAAGCTCCTAAAACAGTCAGTGATCACTGTTGACCTCCCTCTTTTATTACCGCTAATCATTTATTTAGGCTCAGTTTTTAAAACCTTAGGATGTAACTACAGCCCAGCCCATGCAGCAGTATATGAATGACTAACCTCGTATTGTGGATGGATTATCTCAGTTGTTCTCCTGGCTGAAGTTTGGTCCTTTTACAGCATCCTGCCATGCGATTACATTTGTTCCTGACCACCGAGAACACTCACGTTAACTTTTATCGAGTGGAAAAAAAAGTTAGCTTGTTTATATTATGCTAACATAGCTGTGTCGCTAGCGGTCACGTAGCACATCATTATATACCAGCTAGCCAAACTTCAGTAACCCTACAAACGTCACTGCTGTTTAGTTTTCTGTCTTCATTTATGTTGGAAGTGATAACAGAGCTGTACGTTTTAATTTTTTTCCAAAACCCCGCAGTCAGGACATGCTATATTGTATTTAGATAGAAACTAGCGAGCTAACTTCCTGCTAACTTCTAGCTCCGTTAAATGTCATAAATTCCGTTTTCACGGACGCCTGGATGTTAAACTCAATTGTTACACCTGGTAGAGCAGAACGCTGATCATTTTATTAAAGATGAAAGACTTTAGACAGTTTTTCAACTCTCAGTAATGCCATAGTGATCGTTTGATATATGGACCTGCAGCGGAGTTTAGGCCCAGACACGGCTATTGACGTCAGACTTAACAACCGGATACACAGTTCGCGCGATTGCAAAGTGAAAGCAAAAAAAAAGCGCAAATTCAAACCCGATTTCAATTTGTCGCATATTGACAGTGGCTCACCGATGCCAATGACATAATTACCCAGCTACATTTCCGAAAGAATGCAAAAGCATTGACATATGCTCCTGGCTGCATGCCAAATATCCTTGGGCAAGATACTAACCCCATGTTTGCCTACTGGTGGTGGTCAGAGGGCCTGGTGGCGCCAGTGTCCGGCAGCCTCGCCTCTGTCAGTGCGCCCCAGGGTAGCTGTGGCTACAATGTAGCTTGCCATTGCCTGTGTGTGTGTGAATGGGTGAATGACTGAATGTAGTGTAAAGCGCTTTGGGGTCCTTAGGGACTGACTAAAGCGCTATACAAATGCAGGCCATTTACCATATATTTTACCTTCCTATGATAGCCCGACGGGCAGGGCAGAGATAGATTTTGGTAGCCCGACTGGAAAAATCGCTAGCCCCGGGACGTCGGGCTAGCGATTTTGCGAGCCCTGGTGACTATATGCTGCTTATATCATCTGAATATAAGTACTCAATCAATGTGTTTTTTTTATGGTATGAAGCCACAGCTTTGAGGTAGAACTCAATAACGGTATTTTGCTTGAGGAAAATAATGATCTGTCCAGACTAAGTTTGATAAACTGCTAAACAAATGTGTGTAATAAAAAATAGTAATAGTTCTTAGAACCATATGGTCTTCTTACAAACAACATAGCTTAATATATGAGCAGGGCCCAGAAAGGAACTGACAGAAACACCAGGCGGGCAAAACACCAGCTACTGGTAGATAAAGCAGTCCCTCAAGTGACTGCTGAAAAAGCCGCTAGGAAAGCCTGGGGAGGCCAATAGAGTGGTGGAATATGTACACTACAGTGCAGATTCTATATCCAGGCTGAAACAGCAAAGATCCATGAGTGAATCAGGAATACGGCCACTACTCATCATGTATGTTATGATGCACGAGTACACTTGCTGACTGGATGCACGTCTACAAGTTAACATATAAAGATCTCCATGGAGCCCAAAGGAAGGAAGAATGCGAACAAAAAGCTTTAACATATCCATTCATCCATTCATTTTCTTGCACTTATTCAATTCAGTTAATTCAAAAAAATGATTCATCTTTAAATAGTTTCTAACCAACCAGTCTGGGACATAGTATGGCTGGTGTGCTCATCCTGTTAAAAGTTCTTCTCACTCTCCACATATGCTCATAGCATACATCTATAATATTGTTGGTTTTTTTTACCTTACAATACAAAGAGAGTGGACTGTTCTGAATTAGCGCTATAAAATCACAAATGAATTAAACTGAGTTAACACGAAGCTCCGGACTGGTTAACTTCCAACACATTTTTCTTAAGCACGTTAGTGATCGTCGTGACGATGAAAACGGGTTACTGCCACTTGTTCCAAAGTTACGCCGTTTATGTAAATAATGAATGATAATAATAAATGTAGAAACTCATTTATATTCCACTCTGACTTTGTACTCTTTCATTTCTCTTGCTGTCTATTTTAATCATTAACATAATTTTTCAGACCCTTCCAGTTGTTTGTAAATCGTATGAAAAAATGTTAAATATTTACATTTTATTTAGATACAGAAGGATTAATATTGTGTGCCTCACCTTCCCTCCGCTCCTGCGGTTCTCAGTGCACCCGTTCCCCGCTGCCTCCTCAGCGGCAGAATCCTCCTCCTCCTTCCCGTCCTCTAGCTCTTTTACACCGGTCTCTTGTTCCGTCCGGAGCCGCTTGGCGACCTGGTAATATCCTTCTTTTCTGTCTTCGCTCTCTTCCATCATAGAAGAGAGGAGAAAGTCACAAATTTTCGGTAAAAAGGAAGAAGAGACGTTGCACCTGCTACTCTCGCTGTCTCTCGCTGTCTCTCAGGTCAGCTCCAAAGATCGCCAAAACAGGAAGACGTCTTACATTGCTCATTGCGTGTCATGGTTTGTGTTGTCTTGCAGGCACACTTATTTTCTTACAACACTGGGTGGCTTTTTGTTGTTCTTGTTTTTCTGTTTTGTTTTGGGGTTTGTTTGTTTTTTTTTTTATTGAAACAAATTAGACTTACCATTTTTGTAGACTCACCTTCACATACCCAAGAGGTAGTGATGGGAAGTCTGGGTCTTTTCTAAGATTCGTCTCTTTTGGCTTGCCTGCCTTAAACGCAGATTAAGCGGGTTTATATGTGTCCGTCTTTTCGGTCGCACAGATGGGGGACAGCGGTTTTCACACGTGCCTCCTGTGCAGTCCCCCAAGATCCTGCGTGTTGCTGGACGCGGATGACGTACACCAGATAACATGTTAAATAAATAGATGTTAATTTTTCTCAAGGTCTAAAACTTCATTATGATCAAGATTGAAATGTTAATGCTAAAGAAATCTTAAATAAACGTTAAAAAAGCCTACAGTGCGATAGTAATGACATTGGAATAATACTGATTTATAGTTATCCCGTTATTATTGCTTGTTGATCTATTTATAGTTGGCCAGATCACCACATCAGGTTGAAAAATCATTGATTTATAGTTGAACAAATTAAAGCTGCTATCATTTAGACTATTCTGTAGCACCCCTCTCACAGTGGTACAATCTATGTGGCCACAACTGAAAAGTCACTGATTTATAGTTGAGGGGAAATTATTAAGCATAAGCAATTGCCAAGTTGATTGGTCAGACAAGTGGCTGAATCATAGGGTAGTTCACAAGAACAGGATAACCGCAATAAAAACTTCAAAGATAATAATAATAATAATAATAATAATAATAATACTTGAAAACCAGAGACTGTGGTTGGATATTTTAATAGTTTTTAATATGGTTTCACCTCAGCTGATGGTATGGTAACTTCGCTCTCTTTTGGCTGGCTCACAAACCAACAAGAAGATGAGCACGAGTGGCCCACAGACCCGTTTTTGTACATACTTTGCACACTGCCTCCATCTGACAACAGAGCAGGCAGACGGACAAGACCCTGAAGTAGAGCAGACAGCGAATGCGCACCCTCTGCTGACGCCACTCTGATATATTTTTTCTTCTTCTTCTTTTTTTTTTTTTTTTTTTTACAAATTATGCACTCAACCTTTCTGTCTCCAATATCACAGAAATGCAGCCAGTTGCTGCTTCTTTTGTGATCGTCTGCCAAAAAGTGATTTCTGGCGGTTCTATGTGTTTGCTTATGTTGATAAACAGTCTGCAGTCAACAGGATTTACAAAGGGACTACATATAAAAAAATTAAATGAACTGTTTTGCAAGGATTTTTATGCATCTGCATTGTTGTATTTACAACCGTTTAAATACCGACAATCAACATTTTGGCAAATATGATAAACCACTTTTCGGCACAACACCAAATCCCCATCACTCTTAGCTGCTGGTGTGGCAGTTCTTATACAAGGCCCACTATGTTGATCACATAGGCATACCTAAAGTGCTGAATGTCGTTCATTTATTCAATAAATAGATACATGGAATAATTTAAGATTTTACATTTGTTATATTTTCTGTAGTAAATTTCTGAAAAAGCTATTAATCTGCATGTGTAAACACGGATGTGAATTATTGCACATATGCATGATATAAAAGAAAAGTATAAAACTACTACTTTCACATATTTAAAAAAAAATAAGATGGAGACAGCTCTGAGGGATATTACGGGGAAGCTTATTTAACTGTCCATATGTAATTTAAACAATTTTATAGTCGCATATAGTGCCCTGGCTCCCACCACCACCACACACATGCGTACTCAGGCAGACACAAACACACACATTCCCAGTTCAAATGGAATGCAGCATTAGATCATAAACTTTGCAAAAATCCATTGATCCAAATAGCCAATATTAATGGAGAAAAGCCCGCAGCCAAATAAAATAAGTAATATATATTGTTGAAAACAAAATAACCTGGCCTGTACTGCTACACTTGCTAGCTGTGTCCCAATTTAGGCCCACTTCCTTCGCAGGCCGTGTTTAAAGGGTGATTACGTCACAGCGAGGCTACGAAGGCTGTTTTAAAAGTACTGTGGTTAATCTCGCTTATTTATTTAGTGATGCAAATTTAGTGCTACAATTAAGAACAATAAAACCTTTGGTGACATATCTGCAAAGTTTCTTAACATTAGTAATGGTAAGGTGCAAATATACCCTCCGCACTGGTCTCTTTGCTCACGGCTGCACCATTATTGTCACACAGATGCAGCCATTTATATCCGCTGTTGCAGTATTCTCCTAAACCACAAGTGCTGCCACTCGGACAATATCGTGTGACAAAAACAACAACAAAAATGAAAAATACAGAAGAGTTAGTATTACAAGATACACAAAGAGGGTGCACCTTTAAGACCGATTGTCTGTATGATCATCTATAACATCTCCAAGATTGTGGTTTTGATCCTCAACCCGCTGGTAGGCAGCTCTGAACACCACAAGTAGAGCACCCTGGATTTTGTTGAGAAGGTGAGAGATGTCATTATGGAGGCAGATGAAACTATGGTCTCGTATGATGTTACGTCTCTCTTCACTTGCATCCCAGTCACGGAAGCGTTGGAGATAGTTCATAAGAGATTACACGATGACCCCAACCTCAGCAACAGGACCACCTTCAGCATCAACCTACTTCACATACAAGGGTCAGTACTACAGGCAGAAACATGGGTGTGCCATGGGTTCCCCAGTTTCACCCATTGTGGCCAACTTGTACATGGAAGAAGTGGAAAAAAGGGTTTGCTATCCTACCCTGGAACACCACCAAGTCATTGGTTCAGGTATGTGGATGACTCCTGGGTGAAAATCAAATCTCAGGACGTACCACAATTCACGGATCACATTAACTCGGTGGACCGACACATCAAATTCACCAGGGAGGATATGAAAAGTGGCAGGTTTGCCTTCTTAGACTGTGAGATTTCCATCAGTAATGGGGGACATCTAAAAGCTGATGTGTACCGTAAACCTACACATACGGATCAGTATTTAAGGTTTGACTCTCATCATCCACTGGAGCATAAACTGGGTGTCATCAGGACACTACAACACAGAGTGAACACCATCCCCACAGACACAGCGGCCAGGGAAGCAGAAGAACATCACATCAAGAAGGCTCTGAGTAAATGTGGTTATCCCAGCTGGACATTTGTCAAAGCTGGGAAGGCTCCTAAAGAAAGCTCCAGCCGATCCAGGAAAGAAGGACAACCGCTGCCTATGTGAAAACCTGTAGTGATCCCGTATGTGTCAGGAGTATCGGAACAGCTGAGACGCATTTTATCTAAACACCGCGTCTCTGTGGCTTTTAAACCCCAAAACACGCTGTGCCAAAAATTGGTCCACCCCAAGGATCGGGTCCCCCGACACAAACAGAGTAACATAGTGTACGCTGTTAAGTGCCAGGAGGATTGCCAGGATTTATACATCGGGGAAACCAAACAACCTCGGACGAAGCAGATAGCACAACACAGAAGAGCTACCTCGTCAGACCAGGACTCTGCAGTCTATTTACACCTACAGGCCAGTGGACACTCTTTCAATGATGAAGACATATCCTGGACAGGAAGGAACGCTGGTTTGAGCGCGGAGTCAAGGAGGACATTTACGTGAAAAGGGAAAGACCATCTCTGAATCGGAAAGAAAAGAGCTCTAATTTCTTTATTGCAAATTTGACAACAGAAGTAAATAAAGAAATAAATAAAATCAAACATTCAGCGGCACTAAGTTCTGTAACTCTTACGTCTATTTTCACCTGTTCAGCAGGAGTGGGACTACGGTTCTGCGATATGACCAAAATCTCATAACCATCTCATATAAGACGTTTCTTATCCCAATAACCATATATATCACAAAATAGTGTTTTTTCTCTAAATTCTGTGAATCTTGGGCAACTCGAGTTGTGTGAATTGTTTTGAGCTATCGTGTACCTGGAGTCGAGTGTTTTGACCGATGCATGAAACTATATATTTTTAGATACAAGTTGTAAGGGCTGCCATTTTTTGTGAGTATTTATTACATGGCGTGCAGCAAGGAAAACACTGTTCTAACATTTGATTCGAAAGTTTATTTTGAGCACCTGATGGCTCTTTTTTGCTTCTGATCTGTAAACACTCTCCATACTCTTTCACGTAACTCTTGCGTAGGTGGTAGAAGAGGTTTGCCATGTTTGAGTCCGTGGTGGGGACCGGTTTGCGGCAACAATAGATGTTTTCATTTCGTTATCCGATATACAGGGAGTGCAGAATTATTAGGCAAATGAGTATTTTGTCCACATCATCCTCTTCATGCATGTTGTCTTACTCCAAGCTGTATAGGCTTGAAAGCCTACTACCAATTAAGCATATTAGGTGATGTGCATCTCTGTAATGAGAAGGGGTGTGGTCTAATGACATCAACACCCTATATCAGGTGTGCATAATTATTAGGCAACGTCCTTTCCTTTGGCAAAATGGGTCAAAAGAAGGACTTGACAGGCTCAGAAAAGTCAAAAATAGTGAGATATCTTGCAGAGGGATGCAGCAGTCTCAAAATTGCAAAGCTTCTGAAGCGTGATCATCGAACAATCAAGCGTTTCATTCAAAATAGTCAACAGGGTCGCAAGAAGCGTGTGGAAAAACCAAGGCGCAAAATAACTGCCCATGAACTGAGAAAAGTCAAGCGTGCAGCTGCCAAGATGCCACTTGCCACCAGTTTGAGCTGCAACATCACTGGAGTGCCCAAAAGCACAAGGTGTGCAATACTCAGAGACATGGCCAAGGTAAGAAAGGCTGAAAGACGACCACCACTGAACAAGACACACAAGCTGAAACGTCAAGACTGGGCCAAGAAATATCTCAAGACTGATTTTTCTAAGGTTTTATGGACTGATGAAATGAGAGTGAGTCTTGATGGGCCAGATGGATGGGCCCGTGGCTGGATTGGTAAAGGGCAGAGAGCTCCAGTCCGACTCAGACGCCAGCAAGGTGGAGGTGGAGTACTGGTTTGGGCTGGTATCATCAAAGATGAGCTTGTAGGGCCTTTTCGGGTCGAGGATGGAGTCAAGCTCAACTCCCAGTCCTACTGCCAGTTTCTGGAAGACACCTTCTTCAAGCAGTGGTACAGGAAGAAGTCTGCATCCTTCAAGAAAAACATGATTTTCATGCAGGACAATGCTCCATCACACGCGTCCAAGTACTCCACAGCGTGGCTGGCAAGAAAGGGTATAAAAGAAGAAAAACTAATGACATGGCCTCCTTGTTCACCTGATCTGAACCCCATTGAGAACCTGTGGTCCATCATCAAATGTGAGATTTACAAGGAGAGAAAACAGTACACCTCTCTGAACAGTGTCTGGGAGGCTGTGGTTGCTGCTGCACGCAATGTTGATGGTGAACAGATCAAAACACTGACAGAATCCATGGATGGCAGGCTTTTGAGTGTCCTTGCAAAGAAAGGTGGCTATATTGGTCGCTGATTTGTTTTTGTTTTGTTTTTGAATGTCAGAAATGTATATTTGTGAATGTGGAGATGTTATATTGGTTTCACTGGTAAAAATAAGTAATTGAAATGGGTATATATTTGTTTTTTGTTGAGTTGCCTAATAATTATGCACAGTAATAGTCACCTGCACACACAGATATCCCCCTAAAATAGCTAAAACTAAAAACTACTTCCAAAAACATTCAGCTTTGATATTAATGAGTTTTTTGGGTTCATTGAGAACATGGTTGTTGTTCAATAATAAAATTATTCCTCAAAAATACAACTTGCCTAATAATTCTGCACTCCCTGTATTTCATCATATCACACAGCCCTAAGTGTGATAGCCCTAAGTGTTGGAGGTCATGTCAGTGGGGGGATCCACGGGTTTCTCTGTGAATTTCACATTCCTGTGCCGGCTTGTTAGGTGCTCCCTCAGAATCTAAGTTTAATTTCAAAGAAGAAAGAAGTTTTCTTCCCACTCAGAGTGTACACCGGATGCTAATGTTTTTGTCACTTTTTACAGACTCAAACTCAAAGGACTGTCTGTACTTCCAAGCTTGAAACGCTGCATGGTCGTACTCTCTCCTAACTTTAACTTTACCAGAGGGACACATCGTGTGCCTCAACCTCACAGGGTGTTTCTCTCTTTTGCCACAAACTGTTCTTTTAGTTTCTTTTTACCTTCCTTGGTTAGGCATAGGGATTAGAGATCTGATCTAGATTATAGTATTGAAATTTTGGGACACATCATCAGTAGTGGACTTTGGATTCATTGGGTGTTTCGATCATTATCACTAGACACTCTGATCCAGGAGGCCCTGCCAGGGCTGATCAGGCACCGGAGTGTGTCACTGGTTTATGTTAAATTGTTATTTCTCTTCTACTTTCTTCTGTTTAAGTTCCACAATTTATTTTCTTCTATCAATTCACTGCAAAATGAGAAGTAATACTTACCTCTTTGATATTTAAGGAGCCTCACTTCTTCAAAGGGATAGAAAAGGTGATAAAGAGAGAAGTAAGACAAAAGAGACAAGATAGGAGAGCTGAGAGCCGATCTGGCATCCCACACCTTCCTGCCGGATCGGGTTGTATGCTCTACCTCCCACTACCACTGCCTCCCAGAAAAGGGAAAAAGAGAGGGAAGAAGAGCAGAACATTTTTTTTATTCCTCCGTTAGTTTTCACTGCCATGAGGTTAACTGCACAGTCCCCAGAATGCCCTGAAACAGCTGTACCAGTCAACCAGGGTTCTGGTTTATCATCATAAAATTTCTAGTGTTAGGTTTTCTACCCTTTTGCCACCCTCTGCTGAGGTAGACCCACCATGGGTTGATCAATCCTTGGCATGTGTCTCACGGTTAGCTGACTGCCTTAGCCCTCTTTAACCACAGCCAGTGACTGGTCCTCTCAGCAATGTTAGCGAATTCTCTTATAGCCTGCCATTGCGCCTGTCCTCTGATTCCAATCTGTCTAAGCAGATGCAATGGGACACACACCTTCCAAAAAGTTCACCTTTTGTCTCATCAGAAGACCCCCACCCCACCCTCAATAAAGAGCTTTATTTAGAAACATTTTGCATTTTGTGTTTACTTATTTTTGTCTAAAATGTAAATTTGTTTGATGATATGAAACATTTAAATGTGACAAACATACTAAAAAAGGAAATCAGGAAGGTGTTAGGGCTGCCACGATTAGTCGATTAGTCACGATTACGTCGAACTATCAAAATCGTCTACAACTAATTTAATAGTCGACCCGTCGTTTGAAGGTTTGTAAGATCCCAAAAGACACAGGAATAAGTAGCAGGATTGAAGAGTGTAATAACGGACTTAAACAGAAGATGGCAGCACTTCATGTACAAAGATACCAGCTGCCGTTAAACCCCGAAGAAGAAGAAGCTGTGTCCCAGAATTCATAGTGCGGCCCTGCTCAGTTTCCAACAATGGTGGCAGCTAGTTAGTTTAATATTACTCTTATTATTCTTTCTGGGTCACAAAATAAACGTTTAACATATTATATCATATGCTAATGTTAATCAGCTCCAGCTGGTTCTCCATTCACTGTTTATAGGGATACTGATTACTCTCATCAATTCTCTGTTCACTCTAATCTGATAAAATTGATCTCCCCTGGTCCAAAAATCTTTCTGACTGTTAAAAGGAGAGGTAAAATATGCTGCATGCACCAATTCATTAGGATTTATTTTGCATAAAGCAATGAAAATTTCTCAGCTTCAATAATTGATGGTACTATTAGATTTTTTTTCAGTTAATGTAGGACTTAGATAATTTTGTTTTAAATTTTTGTGGAGTGTCCCCACTCTTTTGGAAGCACGATTATAAAAGTCAAAAACATATTCACATTAAAGTGTGTTTTTAATAAGAGTTGTTAAAAAAAATTTATCACACAACTCTCTCTCTCTCTGTTTCCTTTACATGTAGGTCAGGTTACCATAGTAACAACACACCTGTACCTCAGCATATGAAGCGATGCACCAGATTTACAAAGGAAATATGATCACTGACTTCTGAAAATGTTACACTGATGTCAAAATCATACTCACAGTTTGAGTTTTTATGTTTAACTTGAAAATATTTCACTGATTACACAACACATAAAAAACAAACCTTATGATGCTTCAGAGATGTGATTTTACCTTCAGTACTACCTTGATAACAGACTAGATAACACCAAACATACAATGCCTTCTGCTCCTATCAGTGCAGCGACACAAGCAAGTTATACACATGCCATTATTAGCAATACAGCTTGACAGCAATGATTCAGAGCTCAGAAGATCTAATTTGCTATATTTTATTGAAAAAAAAAGCCTTTTATGTAGTAGTGAACGTTAATACTGTTCATCACTAATGACAAGTTTCATACTTGTCACACTCTTGGAAGACCAAAGAACACCTTCTACCCGTCGGCTGTCAGAACTCTCAGTGCACAAGCACACTGACACTACTTTGATCCTAGGTAATCTGAGTGTGTACGTGCGTATGTGTGAGTGAGTGTCTTGTGCAATATCCTGGCAGGTGTGCAATTATCATCCTACCCAGTAGTTCCACTATCCTTAATGACGAAAGCCCTTCCACCCTTACTTATTATATTATAATGCCCTTGTATACACCCCCACAATGTTTCTTTTAACTTATACATTGTGTATATAGTGTGTTTTTTTAATATTGTTGTTTTTAAACTTATCACTTTCTTGCACCTATGCGGTCTTGCTAGCTAATTTTACTGTGCAGGCAACTGTACAATGACAGTAAATGTAGTTCTAAGTTCTAAATATTGATCTCATCATTAATCATATTCTTCCACACAGTTTTGTCTCAGTATCTCCAAACATCTTCACATGTGAGTTTTGTGCCTAATCATGGTAGTAATGCATTAGTAAATGCATTTGCTTAAAAATTAACAAGCAAACTCCACTACCACAGTGTCCTACCTTGACTTTGTATCTTCACCAAAAATAAATGTTTCAAGTAGGTGCTTAATAGCTATGTAGAAAATGTAACATACATCAGAAAATGTAACAAACTCATGACCCAGGATATGGTGTGTTATTTAAATTGTCTAAAATCAACTAAAAATAAGTTCTAAGATAAAAGGTTTTATCTGAAAAGTAGACAAAAACTGTCACATTGACTTAAGTCAAAGAAGGACTCAAATGTAGGGTTCCAAACCACAGTGCATTTATGTACAGTGAATGAAACATATTTTAGAAAGGTCATTGCAGTTGTGAAGGTCCAGTCTCCCCAAGACTTCAACAAAGTCAAAACAAACAACCAGTTCTCTCCCAAAATCCTCATTCGAGTCTGCTGCACCACTGTGAAGTAATCTCCAAATAAACCTGAGCACAGGGACGGGCAGGTCAAAGATACTCTTCACAATAAGTACTAAAACACAACAAAAGTTGGCACCATGATTCACTAACTGTTTTCATGCAACGATGCAGTGAAGACTGACTGCCTACTGCTTCCTTATAAAGCAGGTCATGAGGTCATCATGAGCAGGTGTGTGAAAAAACTGTGAAATGGGAGAGAGGAGACAGAGAACACAGAAACACACAGGAAATGGCAAGTCGCACAGCGAGCACCAAGGGACCCTGACAAAAGTTGAACCATTAAAAAAAAAGTCTTCTAAAAACTTACAAACATCTGTCATGTGGAATAAAAATGAAACAAAACAACTGTGTTTTCTGATTTACTCAAAAATGTGCATTTTGAATCTATAATCTAGAAATGATGCTGGGGGAGTACAAGAGTACAAAAATACAATGCAAGATCACCACCCACACAAAATGCCATAGGGGTTTGGTATGGCGTTATTTTTGTGCCACTATTATGAGCGCATGTAAAAAAAATTGCAGGTGCAAGTGCTGCATTTTGAGGAGACATTTATTTTGAGTGAAGAAAAGCTAAATTTGAGCGAACAAAATTCATTGCTGCGTCCAAAATATGTATTTCAGTGTTTGCTATATTCCATACACACACACACACACACAACAGCAGCCCCTCTCGCTCAGTTTTTGCATTTGCGCTTGCTCGCAATGTGTTGCTCGCGCTCTCAACATTTCTGCCCGTGCGCGCTCAACTCTTTCGAATTTCGAAAAAACATCGGTGCAAATTATAAGTCTGTCATGATGTCTGGTGTTTTCGTGTTTGTTGGTTTGTTTTTATTTTGTTTTACTTTGCGAGATGGTTATTAGATGCTGCTCCAGCCGGTCAGAAACCCCCCGCCGCCCCGCCCTCTCCTCTCTGCGCCGCAAGCAGCAGGCGCACCTCGCAAACGAAGGGCGCCCTTACTCCCAGCAAATGGGCGATAGAAAACCAATCGGTGCCTATGCCATTCCCAATATGCGCTGGCTGACGTCGAGGCAGCATGAGTACGAGCATTTTTATTTTTTTTGCCGATGCCCGTGGTGCCGCCCCCCACCACGATGCCGCCCCGGGTAACCGCCCGTGTCGCCCGTATCTAAAACCACTACTGCTGCCAAGCAGCATTTATGAAAACCAGTGGCAATGTCTTGTGTATCCACCAGGGGGTGCAGTGCTAATGGAAGTTCATTCACTTACAGCTTTCTACACATACCTATGCATGCTTTGCATTGATCAGGGTGTCTATAAATATAACAACAGCGGTTGTGCACACTGAAAAGGCAAGATACATCAGAAAAAAGTGATGCTTGCATTTTATTTTATTGCTGAGTAATGTTTCTGAACATGAAAGCATGGCACTGCAATGGTTTTTCATTCAAAAATGAAAATCTAAATTTAAATGCAAATTGATTGTTGGTTGGTTGGTCCTGTCAGAAAAGAATGTATTTTAGACGTGATACAAAACAGCAAGTCAGAGATGATAGCAACAACAGTGTATATGCTTTTGCATTCTGCCATAATTAAATAATGTGCGAAAAATACACTACAAGTCAAAAGTTAGGACACGCCTTCTCATTTAATGGTTTTTCTTTACTTTCATCACTAAAGGCTTGCTAGCAGCCTTCATTTTCACTAAAGGCATCAAAACTATGAATAAACACATATGGAATCGTGTAGTAAACAAAAATGTGTGAAATAACTCAAAACATGTCTTATATTTTAGATTCCTTGGTCTTCTTTTGATGAGCTTCATGAGGTAGTCGCCTGAAGTGGGTTTTCCAACAGTCTTGAAGGAGTTCCTGAACACTTGTTGATGCTTTTGCCTTTACTCTGCGGTCCATTTTGTCCCAAACCATCTTGATTGGGTTTAGGTCAGGTGACTGTGCTAGAATTGGCACAACACTTCCATCACTCTCCGTCTTGGTCAAGTAGCCCTTATACAGTCTAGTGGTCATTGTCCTGTTGAAAAATAAATAGGACGGTCCAATATTTATGGCGTCTTATTTTGACTTTTAATTTTGTTAGGCCTGATTTGTCAGTTCTATGCTTAGCTGAGACTAGGAGAGTTTAACTGAACAGCACCACTATATCCTGCAAATAAATAAACACAATGCATCAGTTATTTATTCTGGACCATAAAGCTGGAAGTTAGGTGTGACATACTGTTTTCATATCTAAACATCAAAACAGAAACATACCCAAAGATACTGTTAGGTTCCATTCAAAGACAGGTTCCATTTTGGCAAATAAATGAGTAAAGGTCATGCTCAGGACTAGTCTTTGGCACTGGTACAACACCTCCTGTGTTGTACCAGTTCCAAAGACTTCACGCCCCAAGGACCTCAACAGCTACAGGCCGGTGGCTCTGACATCCTACCTGATGAAGACCCTGGAGCGGTTGGTCCTGGCTCAGCTTCGGCGCCTAACAAGCTCATCACTGGACCCACTTCAGTTTGCCTACCAGCCTGGCATTGGAGCGGATGATGCCGTCATTCACCTCCTACATCGTTCCCTCGCTCACCTGGAGACCGCTGGAAGCACTGTGAGAATCATGTTCCTTGATTTCTCCAGTGCCTTCAACACCATTCTTCCCTCTGTTCTGAAGGACAAGCTGGAGAACTCTGGAGTGGACCATCACCTCACTACCTGGATTTTGGACTACCTCACCGACCGACCACAGTATGTGAGAACTCAGGGCTGTGTGTCGGACAGGCTCGTCTGCAGTACGGGGGCCCCACAGGGAACGGTTCTGGCTCCGTTCCTCTTCACCATCTACACTGCAGACTTCTCCCACAATTCCACCCAGTGCTTCCTGCAGAAGTTCTCTGATGACTCTGCAATAGTCGGCCTCATCACTGATGGGGACGACAAGGAGTACAGAGGACTGACCCAAGACTTTGTGGACTGGTGCCAGCTGAACTACCTCCAGATCAATGCCAGTAAAACCAAGGAGCTGGTGGTAGACTTCCGCAGGCACAAGCATTCTCCACTGCAACCACTGAACATCCAAGGTATGGACATCGAGGCTGTGGACAGCTACAGGTACCTTGGTGTTCATCTGAACAACAGACTGGACTGGACTCATAACTCAGACGCCCTCTACAGGAAAGGGCAGAGCTGGCTGTACCTGCTGCGGAGACTCAGGTCGTTTGGGGTGGAGGGCCCACTCCTGAAGACCTTCTATGACTCTGTGGTGGCTTCTGCTATCTTTTATGGTGTGGTCTGCTGGGGCGGCAGCATCTCTGCCGGGGACAGGAAGAGACTGAACAGGCTGATCCGAAGGGCCAGCTCCGTTCTAGGATTCCCTCTGGACCCAGTGGAGGTGGTGAGTGACAGGAGAATGGCGGCTAAGCTGTCATCCCTGTTGGACAACATCTCCCACCCCATGCAGCAGACTGTGACAGCACTGAGCAGCTCCTTCAGTGGGAGACTGCGGCACCCACGGTGTGGGACGGAGAGATTTCGCAGGTCTTTCCTCCCCACTGCTGTCAGACTCCACAATAAAGACTTTAACTGAACAAACACACACATCCACACATGTGCAATAACACTAAGTGCAATAATCTTTTCTGGCATCGTTGTATTTTTACTCAGTTGTATAGCATTCGTATTCTATTTTTATCTTATTGTATATTTTTATTCTATTTTATTCTACTGTATATAGTATATTATTTTATTCTATTCTGTACAGCTGTGTACTGTATTTATTCTTATTGTATTCTAATTTTTGCGTCATAACTTTTGCACTGTCCACTTCCTGCTGTGACAAAACAAATTTCCCACGTGTGGGACTAATAAAGGTTATCTTATCTTATCTTATCTTATCTTATCTTAGTGCTTGACTTTCTGTGAGAAATGGAAGGTAAACAGTAGTCTTCACTGTCAAAATGATGAGGTCAGCTGGTCTTTTTTCTATTTTTTTCTTTTTTCTTTTTTTTTTTTATCTCATCTGTTGTCCCCACTTACACACTTTCAGTCATGTGGTATTCAGACTTGTGACTAAAAAACTTCCTTCATCAATAAATGAAGGATACAATAAAGAGCAGGAGTTGTCCTTTAGGAAAGTTAATTTTCAAAGTCAGGTGATATTTTTTAGGCATATCTTTCATTCACTCTACTTATGTGTCTCCTGGGTTTTGACCAACAAATTAGTTTATTATACTTTGAAATCTCCCATGACTGTCTTTTCGTCACCAGACAGACATCATCGTTTTCCTTGTTATCTTATTGCCTCTGACAACAATGCATCTATCCATGTCATACTTTTTATAAAGTGAAAGCAAAATGTGAATATTTTATCTTTTCATGTTTCATCATAGATAATTTAACAGTGTTTCTGATGATTACATAAAGACTTTGAAGATCGTACTTTAAGAGGTACAAAAAAAATGAATAAATGAGTATATCTGACATGTTTAAACCAACACAAAGTGACAAAAATAGCAGTTCCTCTAGAGCAGGGCTCTAGAGTGCGACCAATTTGGTCGCAAATACGACCAAATTTTTCAGTGGTGCGACTAAAAAAAAATATTTGGTTGCACCTGTGCGACCAACTGTTCGGGTAGCAAAAAAAAAATAAAATAAAAATCTGCAACCTTCCCTGTGGTCAACAACAGACACACATTTTGCCCCTATCGTGGACTAAACCAATCAGAGATAGTAAGGGGCGGGACCTCTCTGATTGGCCGTGGTCCAGTTGAAAGTGCAGGTGGAAGTGGGAGGTGAGTAGCTTGAATAAAGCGATATCAATTCATTAAATCCTGAATCGACTTTTAAATATAACTGTGTTTTGCCAGAAACGCCAGATTCTCAGATCAAAGCTCACAAAACCATTTCAACAACAACCAAACAGCAAATGAGAGCAGGTACACGGATTCCACACAAAGACGTAAACACGGAGCGGAACCGACGCATCAGAATTAACTTTGTCTTTCTCGGCTTTCTCACCCGACGGCCCGTAGACGGACACGCTGTCGGAGCTTAGTGATTCTGATGCGTCCGGTCCGCGCTGTGTTTACGTCTTTTTGCGCTGATTCTGAGCTGCAGGTTTTGTCTCTCTCCAACCAAAATTCACCGAGCCAGCAGCAAAAGAAGCAGCAAACTGCCTTCACATTTGATCAATGTCGTCATGAATTTTGCTGTTTTGCTTCCACGACTATTAAAATCACACTCCATGCACAGCTAGCTCTCTCTCTATCTCTCTCTGTACTTCAAGAACAGTTTCCCGTCTCCAATCTCTGTTTTCTGTATTATTCATTCGCTTATTACCCACCAGTCTACCGTTGTTTACAGCGCTGTCGGCTGCTGTCTTTTTCTTTTCTTTTTCTTTTTTTCACTTAAATGACCTCGGACAAGAAAGCCTATTTTTTCTGTTGTTCAATACTGAAGAAATTTAAACTTTATATGCAGAACATTGTAGAATATTTTTAAGGTTATCTGCTATAAAAAGCCAGACCAGGAAAATCTCCTTCATGTTTTTCTGTGTTTTATTCTCAGTTACTTTCACACAAAGGCATCTGCTGTGATGTTCACAATTTTGATGAAGTCAGTACTGATAAATGATCAGAATTATAATATTTCTGACTGTCTGAGGCTAAGCTGAATCGAATCGGGATGTTGAAAACCGGAATCGAACGGATTATAGAAATCAGTGATGATACCCAGCCCTAGTGAGCAGCCTAGGCACGACAGAAGTGGATGTAGCTGTAATAGGAAAAGAACTATTGCTAACTTTTCTGTTAAGTTAAGGCCTGATCCTTCTCAAAATTCATCAATGTCATCAATCTTTGAATGCTGAAAAAGCACAGTGTATCCAGAAAAACACATTATATTATATAAATTATTATAAAATTTGTGTGCGCCTAACTTTTGTGCCGGTACGCCTAACTTTTTAAAGTTAGGCGTACTGGTACACCCATGGCAAAAAGTTAGTCTAGAGCCCTGCTCTAGAGTCCACTTCAGACAGAGTCTTAAGTGTGAAGTCAGTTCCCACTGACAGAAACATTAAGATACCAAAATGAACATAGATTAGGACATAAAACATAGATTAATATGGGTGTATTCACAGTTGCCAGTCTGTACAGTGCCTTAAAGTCCACTTCGTTTTGACTAATGTGATCACTGCACACTGTAAACGGGTCTGTTTTTTGTATTATAGAGTGTCTCCCCCCAGTGTATTTATGTTCCAAGTCCCATGCCATGAAGCGCTAATTAAGCGCTAGTTAATTGTGCTCTGCTTCAGACACAATAAATCTGTAAACCTTATTGCTGTGTGTTTTGGTATCTGCACTTGGGTCCATCTGTTGGGTCAGTCTGTGGGCCGCATGACACTGAATACATAAATGTGAAATATGTGAAAACTTACTGTGGATTAAAGAGCAGGTTCCAACAAGCAGACGAAGGGGACTCCTTTATTTTGTTATGTACTCCTGGTAAGGACAAGAATGAGGTGACTTTTGTTGTGATTTGGCGCTATATAAATAAAATTGAATTGAATTGAATTGAATATTAAAACAAATCCTACTGTAAAAAACAAAACAAGAAACACTAATTTCAACCTTGATGCAGTTGTTTAATGATGTTAACCAGTCAGAAAAGGGAAAACGTAAATATTTTCATGAATGGAAAGCATGTAGACACTGAGCAAGATATAAACTACCATAAAATGTAGTTAATAGTGGTAAAATACCTACAGCAAGACTAATGTGCTGACTCCAGATTAAATACACTCCCCCCCCCAAAAAAACCCCAAAACAAAACAGTACTATGCAAACTATTACAAATAACAACTTAATTAGAAGGTCGTGTTTTTTTTCTCTAATACTTTTTACATTGAAAAGTTAGGAAGAAGAGATTAACCATGCACATTCTGCCTACTACAGTTTTCAACAAAACATGCATATATCTGCAACTAACCAGACATGTTCCAATATTTTCTAGTAGTTTTTTCATTGTGTAGGTATGTGTAAAGATTGTCTCAGTGTGGCAGAAATGTTAAGACTGAAATTATAGGAGTCACTGCCTTCTGAGACCTACAGTTCTTACCCTTGCTATTAAGGATGTAAAAAAGTAGTTCCACAACTGGTAGCTCAGAAGATGTGTTAGTTTACCAGCTATCCAACTTTCCTGCTTGCTTTGATTTTAATTTTTTCCAGGGTGTGGAGTTAGTTAGTAATGAAAGAATCACAGTGCTGAAAGTAATCACTTCTCATTGGGTGAACACACATCGATCTAGTTGATCTGAATTTTACTTGATTCAGATACAACCAACAAAAATGAATCATTTTATAACTATAAACATAATATATTTATATAAATCAAGCTTTTTATATCTAAGTGATCAAACAAATGCCTTAGTTGACTTGTTTAAGTAAAATGTGGAGCCGTCACACTCAGTGATAAAACTATTAAATGGAATTAAAATGCTTATTGCATGCACTAAATCACCAGATCAACTAAAGAATTTTCTATGGCATTTTAATTAGTTTTTCTTTTCAACAGTGTTGCATTTGACTGGTATATTTCTATGATGTTTAGAGATTTTTGGTACCATTTGATGCATTAGCTGTCATGAATAAGGAAAATTTGCTGTGGAAGAAGAGTCATATGATCTGTGAAAGGTTCCTTTGTGATTGGTCAGATGCACCCAATGCCAGCCATTTGATGTGAACACGCTGGGGAAACTCTGGGTTAACTTACTGTGTTGATAACCAGCTTCATGTGACCGCTTATCCTGATTGCCAATGTTAGGGTAAGTGAACTGGATATGTTGAACTTGCGTCATGGTATAGGGCTCAGATCAGTGTGATTCATTTATTCTTGCAGTAATATGCAGTAACATTTATTCAATGCAGAGAAAATCAGAGCCATCTTATTCTAACTTTGACTTTGACATTACATAAAACAGAAACTAATCTTTACCTAAACTTACAATAAGCTAAACATACAACGTATGTTTAGCTTGCCACAAGGCAATTTATATTGTAAGGTAAAAACCCTACACTAGTACAAAGAAAAGCTATATATATGTGTGTGTGTGTGTGTGTGTGTGTGTGTGTGTGTGTATGTATATCTATATCTATATATATATCTATATATATATATATATATATATATATATATATATATATATATATATATATATATATATTCATTTATATATATATATATATATATAACTTAACGTATATAACTTCACATGAACCTAATTTAAACATATTCTAATGTTAACAAAGTTTTTTTCATTTTTTCCAATAGCAAGACTTGCTTCTTCTCCCTGCAACAGTGAATGATTTTACATGTGACATCACACACACACACACACGCACACACACTCTTAAAAAAGCTCTCTCTGTGCTTCATCACCACACGAGAGAGAGACAGGGCATTAGATGGAAAGCAAAGAATAACACATTAATTTGAGAACTCTGGAGACACAAACCCTCAGCCCTTCTGTCTCACCATCATGAGGTTTGAGGAGATCTTGGATAATGTTGGTGGGTTCTCCAAGTTCCAGTTCCTGGTCCTGCTTATCTTGTGTCTTCCCCGTGCCATCCTTCCACTCCACTTTCTCCTGCACAACTTCATCTCAGTCATACCATCTCACCGCTGTTCCCTTCAGAGTACACAAGAAAATGAGAAGGACAGCTGGGACTCTGAGGTGCTTTCCCTTAGGATTCCCCGCCAGGACGATGGCTCCTTTAGCTCTTGCAGGATTTACAGTCCCCTTCCAGCCTTTAACATCAGCCAAGGAAACCAGTCTGCACCTTGTCCACATGGATGGGTCTACGACCAGTCACAGTTTCTTTCTACAACTGCCACAGAGGTAAGGATGAAAATCTAAGCTCTGTTAGAGTATTTTATTGCAAATGATTAGCACAAGAAAATCTCTACTAAGAAAAACTTCTACTAATAAGAAGAAAAACATTGATTTTTTTCTCTACACGCTGCACTTCATAACAACTCACTGCATTATATTACTGAGCATTCATGGAACAAAGTTACTGATTTATCCAGAGTCTGTTTCCATTCAAACTTAATCAAAGAGAGACAAAACATTACTGATAACACACTAGCTGTTGGTTATGATTGACCAAATCTCACTAAAATCAAATTAATGATGTCTGAATAGAACTAGTAATGATCCAGTATTATTATGTTTAGATTAACACATTTGAAAGGAAACATTGATCATTTTGCACCACTGTGCCCCTCCTGGGCATCAATTCAAACTGAATGTATAGTGTCCCAGATAGTGAATTTATGCATCATTCATAGCACTATACTATATACTATATATATATATATATATATATATACATACACACACACACACACATATATATAGCTTTTCTTTGTACAAGTGTAGGGTTTTTACCTTACAATATAAATTGCCTTGTGGCAACTGTTGTTGTGATTCGGGGCCATATAAATGACATTTAATTGAATTGAACTGAAAATTAATATGGCATGACATTAATTTAGCTGGTAGAAATAACTACTTCCTATTTATGCTTACACTTATATACTATTATACTGTACTTTCATGCTTTTACTTGTGTAAAGAAGCTGAGAGTATCTCAGTTTTCTACTTAAGTGAAGAATATCTATACTTCTGCTTAAGCTAATATCTGTAGTTTTTCTTCTGCTGGTTTTCAGAGATGTAATGAGTGGTTTTTATGAGCCACTGCTGACTTCCTATTTACTTCAAGCTAATAGGAACCCAGGTTCACCCTTAGGTTTCCTTAGCCAGTGTCAAGTAGGCCCATTTAGCAATGGCAATGCCTATTTTATTTACTTAACACATTTCATTACATGTAAGTTCAATGTACTCAACATAGAAGACAAAACATAAAACCTCTGTAGGTTTACAGTGCCTTAATGCAATGGAAGCAGAAAAACAAAACAAAAAACCCCAAAGCAAATCAACAGCACGTATGAAGTGTAAGCCTGGTTCAATAAAAAACATTTTGAGTCTGTTTCTGAATATGTGCACAGTTGTAACTGAGCTCATGCCTGCAGGCAGCTTGTTCCAAAAGAACAGGACCACAATAGCTTAAGGCACCTCCAGCACACTTAAATCTGATTTTGGAAACCTAATTCTGGAGATCTGCACCTCATGACCTGAGACGTCTGACTAAACTGTAAAAAGTGTGCAAGTCAGTCACTAACAGGATTTTAAAAGTAATTCTATATTGTACTGAGAGGCAATGAAGTGACTTAAACTCTACGGTGATATCAAATTTAAACATACCATTAAGGATTCTCTGTGTTGCATTTTGAATGCAACAAATATTTCTGTCTTGTCAATATTCGGTTCTAAAATGTTTCAAGACATCCAGCAGTTAACATCATCATTGCAACTAACATTTGTACACAAATGAGGAACTTGTCTTGGTGTCATGGTGTAAAAATGTTGCATCCTCTCTCATGGTGTGTTCTATCAGTCTGTTTTGCCTCTTGTTGTTTTTTTTATTATTATCATTTTTGTTGCTGCCAGCTGCCAGTTGTTTTGACTTTCATTATCTATGCTGAGTTTTGAATTTGGGCCACTCTCTACCACTGCCACACATCTATTTTTATGACATAAAAAGACAGACGGGAAAAAAAAGGGGATTAATGGACCAATGCCTGACCTTGAGGAACTGACTAAATTTTGTAATGTAAAACTGAAACAAACACTTCTGTATTTAGATAAGATGAAAGCCAATAAAGAACCTGACCCCCAAACCAACTGAGTCATGGAGCCTTTGAAATATAATTTTATGATCAACAGTGTTAACAGCAGCTGTAAGATCAAACAGACCTAAAAGTGAAACTCTCACTGTTGATCTTTAGGTTATTGATGATTTTAGGAAGAGTTGTTTCTGTACTGTGATTGGACCTGAACCTTGATTAGTACTTAAGACTGTGAGATGAAAAATACTAATTTAGAACAGAATATATATAAAGTTCCCCTCTCGCCCCTTTGGACGGTCTATCCTCCAAGCTTAGGTCTTGTACCAGAGGCCTAGGAGCTTGAGGGTCCTGCACAGCATCTTTGCTGTTCTTAGGATTGCGCTCTTCTGGACAGATATCCCAGTTGTTGTTCCTGGGATCTGCTGGTTACACTCGCCTTGCTTGGGGGTCACTGTACTGAGTGCTCTGATTACCACTGGGACCACTGTTACCTTCACCTTCCACATCCTCTCAAGTTCTTCTCTCAGCCCTTGGTACTTCTCCAACTTCTTGTGTTCCTTGCTCTTGATGTTGCTATTGCTCGGTATAGCTACATCTATCACAACAGCAGTCTACCTCGGTCTATCCACCACTAGTCTGTCTGGTTGGTTAGCCATCACCAGTTTGTCTGTCTGTAACTGGAATTCCCACAGGATCTTGGCTCGGTCACTGTCAACCACCCCGAGGGGCGTGTCCGATTTTGATCTAGGGACTCCAGGCCTTCTCAGCACAGATGTTTCTGTGTACTATGCTGGCCACTTGGTAATGGTGTTCCCTGTCTGTAAGCATCTTGCCCCCTGCTGTTATGTGCTGGATTTTCTCAGGGACTCATGGATGCTTGTTGTCTCCTCCTGGACAGTGGTTCTGACACTCACCAGTCCTTGGCCTCCTTCTGCTTAGCGTACAGTCTCAGGGTGCTGGACTTGCAGTGAAACCCTCCATGCATGGTCAGGTGCTTCATTGTCTTGATGTCAGTGGCTCTTCTCCTTTGGCCAGCTTATTATCCCTTATTATTTCTTTGGCTGCTAGTTGGATAGGACCGGTCCCTTCTGGGGATTCTTGGGGATGAGCACTGTTCGGCCTTCAGTTGACCATTCTGGGTGTTTCTCATTGACTACCAGCAGGTTGATTTGTGCTGCCAGACGCTCATAGAGAGCAGGCAGCTTCTTCAGCCAGTAGGCATGAATAATGTTGGTGCCTGGTGCTGTTCACCTTCTCATATTAGAGACTCTTTCTTGGATGTCGCACTCAACGCTCCTTCTGTCATTCTTGGGGCTTGGTACCTAATCTCGGATGGGTATCTGACCCGACATCTTGGTTCCCCCTTTTCATAGCATTTGTGTTGTACCTCATTGATCTCCAGCTGTGATAGCAGTTCTATTGAAATGTTGGAACACTGAGCTACTAGTTGTTTCGCAGTCCCTCTAAATGCTGGATATTGAAGATTCCATAGGTCCCACATCTTCTTCATGTAAACGCTTCCACTGGGGTTTTATGCGTAGTAGTACTCCAACAGTGCCCTGTTGTCATGTCTTGCCCATTTTAAGGCTTCTTGTTCCAGTAGTCCACTTCTCATCAGTGTTTCCTGGTTCCTCAACAACTGACGCAGAACTTGTTAATCCGAGTGACGATCAAGCCAGTGGCTTCAATTATCTGTCTCTCACGCATATCTGAGGTAGGCTTGGTTAGCATGGGTGGTTTAGCCTAGGGACCCTTATGGTATACAGATGCCCTGATCAGGAGAACCCCGAGTCTGAAGTTCTAAAGGCGTGTAGTGTTACCAGTATATCTATCTATCAATCTATATGAATGTGGTGGAATTAAGGCATGGCGGGACCACAGATTGTACTTATGAGCCATTTATTTAGATCACATCACACCATAACACACACCAACCCCTGAGTCCCCGTGTTTTAGCTCGGCAAGGCGTGATTAAGGATGCCGTGCAGGTGCGTCCGCCTTCCCTGCACAGCACCACAGACCACGCCCCACCACATACCCCCATCGCCCAATCGTGGCCGGGGAGCCATCCGGCCGGACACCCGCGCACCTCGTCCCCCGCCTCCGGCGGCCGAGGTGCCCCACACAGCTCCTCCACCGCTTCCCCACCACCAGGTTGGCGGCAGTGGTGTCGACCACGCCTGGAGCAGCGTCGCCAGCTCCGCGATTCGCCCCAGGTGGTGCCCAGCCTGGTCCCGTAGCTCTTCCTGTCTGTGCCGTGCCTCCGACGACTGTGGCCGCCATTTCAGCCAGCATCTGGGCCAGCTCCTCCCTTCCCTGGCTCCGGTAAGGACCCACCGTGTCACCTCCTGGGTTTCGGCACCAGTGTGGTAGAATTAAGGCACCGCGGGACCACAGATCGTACTTATGAGCCATTTATTTAGCTCACATCACACCACAGCACACACCAACACCTGAGTCCCCGTGTTTTAACTCGGCACAATGAATTATTTGAAAAACTTTTTTTTTTTTTTTCTTTTTTCATTTTTCCAAGTTGTCAGCCTTGTGCTTGTGGCAGGAATTTGATCAGATGTGAGGAAGTGCTAAATAAATTTCCAGGAGAGGCTAAGGAATTACCTCTAATATTATATACGCAAATAATTGTTTGAGCAAAAAAAAAAAGTAATTTACAACAGTGTACTACTGAAGAAACAGAAATTAATATAGACTCTTGACAGATAAATGTAATTCTCTTGGTGTCATTGCTGCCATAATCAAAGGTACTTAACCTGTCATTCTGTGATCACAACCTCAGTTTTTTATCTGCTTGTTAACTGCCTGTTGTATGTTGTATCTCTGCAGTGGGATCTGGTGTGCGACAACAAACACCTGAATCAAGCTCTGGCTACTTATTTCTTTCTTGGGGTCACATGTGGAGCCATTCTGTTTGGACAGCTTTCTGACAAGTGAGTTCTTCAGTATTCATTGTTATTTTAAACCCTCAGGATCATCTGGCCCTGTAATCCAAACTGCAGGTGAATTTATACAGTCTATGTCTGAGAAAGAAGTATCAACATGCTTTAAGAAAAGCAATGTGAATAACATACAAACAACAAGCAAAAATGTAGAATATATCCCAGTCGGTGGTTTCAAAGCGTATCATCAGATCTGTAGCAGTATGTTGTAGACAGTCGAGTGAAGAGAGGGGCTGAGCTGTCAACTGACCACAGCCTATTGGTGACTTCGATCAGGTGGTGGGGAAGGGTGCTAACCAAAACCCGGCGCACCCAAATGTATAGTGAGGGGGCTCTGGGAATGCCTGGCTGAGGCCTCGGTCGGCCATGATCAGCACTTCTATTGCTGGGGCTTCTGCACTGAGCTGTGGCCACAAGGTGGTTGGTAGGGATGAGAACTTAGCAATTCTGATTCCATTATCAATATCACTTATCGATTCAATTCTTTATTGATTCCCTTATTGATAAGTAAAGTAAAAATGTTATTATGCATGTTAAAAAAAAAATTCTTAAAAGTAATGCCGTACATTACACCCAGACATACGTTATACTACTTGTTAAGTTGCTTTCATGTTTCTCTGTAAAATGATCTGCAACACAATGTCTCATAAATACTATTTAACAATAAAAAACAACAAGCTACAGCCCCACACATCAACACAAATCCCAACACACATCTTTCTCTTTGTATTTAGGTATGAAAACAAAGCCGACAGCACAAAGCAAAGATGAAAACCAGCACAAAGACACTTCAAAGCAATCACCACAGTGTTTCTACTTTGGACACATGAACATGTAAAAACAGAGGCTGTAGCCTGACTGCTCATCAGTTTGTTACCTGTTTAAGTTCAGCAGCGGCTTCATGGCAAATGACGGCTCACTTTATCACAGTGCTGGGCTGAGCTCAGCATTTACTCAGCTTTAACATCACTCTGGATTCTTGGCGTTAGCATGCTGTCTGTGCAGGTGCTTGTGAAGAGCCGAAGTTGTGTTAACAGTGTAAGGCAGTTATTTCTGTCCTGGAGTAGTCTCCACTTTATCATCGCCCTCTCATCCTTTTGTGCAATAAAATTAAAAGTAATGTTATTGTGGTGCAGGGAGCAATCAGGCAGAAGAAGCAGTCGTATCAGGCTTGGTTAGCCTGTAGGACTTCAGAGGCAGCTGATAGGCACCAGCAGGCCAAGCGGAACACAGCTCAGAAGGTTAAAGAGTTGCTCTACCAACAATGTGTACAGTGTGAGTGGAGTGTCGCTGACTTCAACTGAGGATACTGTGGAAGGCGGTGGAAGGAACACTTTTAGGACTTCTTTAATCCCACTGACAGAGGGAGGAAGCAAAGACTTGGGACGAGGGGGAGGACTCAAGCATTACCTGGGGCGAGGTCCCAGAGGCAGTGTGGCGGGGTGTTTTGTGGCTCAGCTACAGGGGAGGGGTTGGGTTCCCTATTTCAGTAGCTGACAGTGCCCAGAGGAGAAAGCTGTGTGGTGCGTGCGAGCTGAAGAGGGCAGCTGAAATGCAGATGGTGGAAGATTTGGCGGTGATGCACCAGGAGCAGGCGGCTGTGCATAGTGAACAGCTAAAGAAACTGCAGGTCCAGGCAGATGCAAACGGTTTCATCAAACCTTTTTGGTCACTCTGGCTCCTGCCAGTGGTGCTCCACCAAATAGAGGAAAGCGACGATTCAGAGGCTTTAGTTGAGATTTTCTAAACCAAAGTGAGAGATGTGCCCATAACTGGGCAAGGAATGGGCCTTGACACTGCTGTTGGGGGAGGTCCAGGTGGCCGCTCTTAGCCTCCCTGTCATGGTTAGGGCCTCGTTTGAAGATATTTGGCAGGCAATCTTGGGCTGACTGGATCTCTCCCCGGAGGGCCATCGCCGCTGCTTCCGGGAGGATCAGACGGGCCGGGAGACATGCCCCTCGCTAGGGGCTGCATGATGTTGCAGGCAGGTGGGTGCAGCCAGGCCCCACACCAGGAGAGGTGTGACCACTGGACGTGGTAGTACGAGAAAGGTTTGTTGAGCGGATGGCCAGCCGGTGATAGCAGACCAACCCCGCCCTCCTGGCCGCGAGGCCCTCGAGATTGCTGTAACCCAGTCAGAAGATCACTTGGCAGCGCAGCTGGCACGCGGCAGGAAGTCAACTAATTCCAGCCCCAAGGAGGAGGTTCCATGAGGCTTCCCCAGCCCAGCCAGCTGCTGAGCACCAACACCTTCCTTCTCCGGTAGAGACCTACTCTATACCTGGGCTGCATGCAAGCCCTGGTCCACCTAACCCTGGTTCACCTGGGGCAGACAGTAGACACAGTACTGTTTGTCATGGTACTTGTCACGGTATGATAGTAGGCACGGTAGTGATGTTATCCATATATGACAAATAAAACTTAAAACTGAAACTTGAAACATTTCACATAATAACAGATGGTTTACCGTCTCTTCTGCTCCTGACCCTTCACTTAAGCTCTGCAGCCTGAAGTCCTTCTTTTACCTTTGTGAAATATAGTGGTCTTTCCATGTAGAGAAGTTCTGAGTGATGCAGAGCCAAGAGCTATTCTTCAGTGTAAACAACTGAATGGGTTCCCTGCCACAGTGTTAAAAATGTCCAAATAGTAGGAAGATTCATACTACTACTATAATAAATTGAGCAACCATATTCAAAAAGGTTGATACTTAACAAGGTAATAAAATACGGAGCTGCTGAATCAGATATAGTGAACTGTGCCACAGACAGTGAAAAAGTACTACACTGCTCAAAAAAATTAATGGGACAGATTTCATTTGGAAAAAAAAAAAGTGTTCGATATCTAAACAGATATGGACTGGGTAATATGTTAGGAATGAAAGCATGCCCCAATGTTTAATGGGAATGAAAATGATCAACCTACATACAGCTGAATTCAAAGATATCCCAAAAATCAAAGTGGAAAAAATGATGCAGCGGACTATTCCATTTTACCAAATTTATTTTGCAACAATGCAAAATAGTACTCAGTAGTACAAGTATGCATGCATGGTGCATGTTCCTCATGAGATGACAGATGATGTCATGGAGGATCATCGCCCAGACCTGGACCAGGGCATCACTGCACTCCTAAGACAGTCTCAGGTGCAACCTGGCAGTGTTGGAAGGACTGAAACATAATATTCCAGAGGTGTTCTGTTGGATTTACATCAGGCGAGTGTGGCGGAGAGTGGTATCAGTTCCTCTAGGAACTGCATACTCTTACCACATTCGGCCAATGTCATAGGAGGAACCTAGGATCCACTGTACCAGTATAGGGTCTAACAATGATTTCATCCTGATATCTAATGGCAGTCAGGTTGCCTTTGCCTAATCTGTAGAGGTCTATGTGTCCCTCTATGGCTATGCCTTCCCAGACCATCACTGACCCACCTCCAAGCCAAAGACCCACGAGCCAAAGAATTTCATTATGGGTAAATGTGGCTACAGTGTTTATCTGTATATGACAATAAAACTTGAAACACATCATGCTGAATGATGTTACAGGCAGCATAATTTTCTCCATGTCTTCTCCAGACTCCAGATTTTCCAGAATCTGTCACATGTGCTCAGGGTGAACCTGCTCTCATCTGTAAAAAAAACAACAACACACAATTCTGATATGCTATGTCAGTCGCGCTCCCTCAGTACACCCTCATGAAGTCTGTGTCTGATTGTTTGGTCAAATTCATACCACTGGCCCACTGGAGGTCATTTCATAGCTCTGGCAGTGTCCTGTTCCTTCTTTCTCAAAGGAGCAGATTCCAGTCCTTTTCATGGGTTAAGGACCCTTTATGTCCAACTCTCTTACACTGCCCTTCTCCTGGAATCTCTTACATGCTTTTGAGACTGCTGCGAAACACAGCAAACTTTACGCCAATAGCACGTAATGATTTACCATCCTGGAGGAGATGGGACTACCTGTTCAACCTTTGTAGGGTCCAGATATCATACTACCAGTAGTGACACTGAATGTAAAACTAGTGCAAAAACCATCAGATAAGATGAAGAGACATAAAATATCATTGGCCTGCACCTGTAAAACCGTTCCTGTTTTTTTTTTTTTTGTTTGTTTTTTTTGGGGGGGGGGTCATTGTTTCCCACTAGTAAATCTGTTGTTAATTTCATTGCCACCAAAGCAGCCAAAACTCATTTACAACCCCATCTGCCACTTAACTGACCAGAGCAATGCCCCAGAAATTTAACTGACTTGGGATCCTGATTCTGGGATTCACTTTTTCCGCAGCATATTTAAAGAAATTAAAACTTTCAAGATTAGAAGTTTGAAAAGTTGAGTTCTATTTAGTAAAAATCTAAAGGATAATAACTAAAGCTTTAATTCAGCTGTAATTTGTTTAGTTAAAATTATGGCTTTATAACAATTAGATTGACTCAGATGTTTCTTCATCTAAGCCAGGCGTTGCACTACGTCATTGTTGTCCTGTGACTCATTATTACAACCAGCCTTTGTTCAGACAAAGTCAGCTGCTACTGTACTGATAAGAAAAACAAGCATGTCTGCTTATGTTAGGAAGTGGAAGGGAGATGTGGAGGGGCTTGGGGGTAGGTCCAGATTGTACTTAAGTAAAAAAAAAAAAAAAAGAAGAAGAAGCTTAAAACATAAATCATTCCATTTTGTAGTAATGACAAGTTTATGTAGTCTTCTTTAATATACAGCTGTGTGAAGAAAAAGTCATGTGGAGACTGTTTTGTAATCACTGACATGGACTTATTAGGTAACTAACATTTTGGGATTATTCAACATGTCACATGAGACAGACACACACACAGAGAGCTCATATTTCGTGTGATGCGGTTAAGTTTTTGAATCATTTTTGGTGCCACACAATCAGTATAATCTTCATTTTCTATGAAGTATTAGTATTCATTTTCTACAGAGTCACATAAGCATTTGTCATATTGCCCTCCATTTCATGGTCTATTTATTTTTTTCAACTAATTAAGTAATTTCTTGATCTACAGAAGACACACCTAACAAGTGACATTATAAGCCACATTGCTGCAACTGTAAGGTCCATTTAGTGCCATGCTAATGTGTTTAATCTCATTACATGACCTTTAATGCAAAAAAACAAAAATGTCCTTGGAATGTAAAAAACCCAGAAATTATCCTGCAGTTCTAGCTCATCTAATACAGTTGAAACTCATTGCTAAAATTTGTATGTTGCAGATTTGGTCGTAAGTCAATGATTCTGGTGGCTTTCATTGCCTCCACGACATTAGGAGCCACTTCTGCCTTCTCCACTTCCTACACTATGTTTGCAATCTCCAGAGCAGTCTGTGGTGCAGCCCTCAGTGGGATGTCAATCATTGGTGTGGTCCTCGGTAAGAAATTTATGAAACACGTCTAATGTCCATTCACTTAAATTTCACTTAAATACATTTCTACAGTACCCCTTTAATCAGTGTAAAACCTGCTGTGAAGTGTTGTGCAATGTTTTTTGTTTATTGGATATTATTCTTCATAAAAATCTAACTTTTTAAATCATATCATCTGAACTCTTTCTTTCCTTCAAAAATATGTTTCATCATTATGCATTGATTTGATCGTTAGTGGTCTAAAGATAGAGAGAAATGTAACGGCAGTCTGCAAATGCTTTTTGTGTTCTATTATGCAGAAGGTGTCTTTTGGCACTGGTGGGTCAGTGATGAGAGCAATATTAGCCTGCTTTTAGTCGGAGACCTACAAAGTCCACGTTAGGTTGGGAGTAGCTCTGGCATACTGTGTAATTCACAGGTTTGTCAGCCAGAAAGATGTGATATATAATGCCCTTGCTCACCATTCCTCTTTTCTAGTTCTGAAATGCCCTTCTGAGTTTTTTCCAGTGTTTCACAGTACCTGTCAGCATTTCTTGTGGTCCCAACAGGCAGAAAGTCATCAACAATATCCCCTTTCGGTCCGAAAACACAGTTGCGCAATGCCCGCACTGCGCGCACTGTGCGTAAGCATTCTCCATAACACCGTGCGTCCACACGTCGCCCGTCAAACTGTCGCTCTCCTGCAAGACTTCGGTTGGAAGTTCATCGCCCGCCCACCCACCCTATAGTCTGGACTTCGCACCCAGTGACTACAACCTGTTCTGAACGCGATTCTGCGAAAGCAGTGAGCGGATATGACATGGGCATTGTAAAACTCCCACAGCGCCTGCAAAAATGTAGAAAAATAAATAAATGTGTTTACCCACACCATCTCATTTAATGTTTTTACTTTATTTTCATCATTATTTACATTGTAGATTCTCACTGAAGGCATCAAAACAACGAATGAACACATTTGGAATGTCGTAAACAAAAAAGTGTGAAATAACTCAAAACATATTTTAATTCTTTAAAATAGCCATCCTTTGCTTTGATTACTGCTTTGCACAGGAGTTCCCAGAGATACTGAGCACTTGTTGACCCATTTGCCTTTACTCTCTGGTCCATCTCATCCCAAAACATCTCCATTGGGTTAAGGCCAGATGACTGTGGAGGCCAGGCTGCCTGGCGCAGCACTCTATCACTCTCCTTCTTGGTCAAAAAGCCGTTATACAGTCTGCAGGTGTGTTTGAGGTCATTGTTCTGTTAAAAAAATATTCACTGATAATGATGATCCTAACCCCATTAAGAAGGCAAGAAGTTCCACTAATGAACACTGAGAAGGCACACCTGTGAAGTGAAACCATTTTCAGGCCAAGGGTTTGCAGCGCTGTCAACAAAGCAAAGGATAGCTACTTTCAGGAATCTAAAATATAAGAGATATCTAGAGTTATTCATCAAGTTTTTATTTGCTTCATATATTTGATGTCTCCAGTGTGTATCTACAATGTACAGTACTATGTGTAAACTTCTGATTTTTTTTTAATTTAAATTGGTCTATTTATATTTTTATTAATTTGGTACAACTATTCTGAATCCAGCATGAAAGTGGAATGAAAACAGCATTTACTTAAATTCTGTTATGCAGAATTTTGTTTTAAAAACATATTCTACATTTTCTCTTGCATTTTTGCGAAGTATAACTATATATTTTTCAGACATTGCCAGTAGTTGTCTTTTGCAATGTTAAGTTTTTTTTATTAGTGTGTGATCAAACGTGGGACTTTGCAGGACTGCTAGATTATTTTTTTTAAATATTTTAACTATTCAATAGTGAGACATTATTTGATGTAACAAAGACAAGTAAAATTTCAGGTTTTTATCTTTAATAGTTTTTGAGATATTCATGTTGAAACATGACCTCAGACACTTTCTTTTACTTCCTCCTCAGGTATTGAATGGACAGATATAAAGCACCGTACCTTTGCTGGTACTGTTATGAGTTTATCTTGGAGTGTTGGGAACATGTTTCTGGCCCTGCTGGCCTACTTTATACGAGACTGGAGGCATTTGACTTTAGCAGTGACAGCACCCTGCATTACTGCCATCATTCCCTGGTGGTAAGGAGTTTCCATTTCAATACTAACAGAAAACATGTTATTGTCTGTGTGTTTTTAAAATCCAGTTTCTTCTGCCTCACTTCAGGTGGCTTCCTGAATCAGCCCGGTGGTTGCTGGCTAATGGGAGAGTGGAGGAAGCCAAGAAGTATCTGATTCAGTGTGCTAAAGTCAATGGGAAGAATGAATACATATCCAAACTGGATAGTGAGGTGAAGCTAATGTTACTTGTGTGCAAAATTAACATCTACAGCTATATAAGGTTTAGAGTAGCATTTCAAATACGATTGCTTTTACACTGGAAAAAGCATCAGGATGTTGATGTCTGTTAATCAAGCTTTCAGTCCCCCCAAACCATTTTTAACCTACAATCAAGCTTTACACCTCAGTGCAATTGTCCAAAACAAAAAGTTCACAAAAGGCACTGGAACTCCAGAAACAGTTCAGAGGGCTCGCCTGGAGGTTTGACGGCACGAGTGCAAAACAGAGCAGTTCAAGGGGCTGACCTGGATGTTGACAGCACAGGATTTCAGGCCAAAACATTTCAGGAGGCTGACTGCATGGAAAAATAGTTCAGGAGGCCAACTGTGGAGCCAGCGCTGGCGGCAGAGCAGTTCTGGAGGCTGACAGCAGAGCCAGTAGCAGTAATGAGACAATCCAGGTTGCCAGCCGTTAGGAAAGCGGCGACGGCGCAGGTGAAGCAAGTCCAGACGAAAAAAACAAAAAACAAAACAAAAAAACTTTTTTGGTTTATTGTACCAGGTTTATTTTTTTTGGCAATTTTGCATATGTACTATGGATTTTATCATACATATTATTAACAGTTGTATTGATGCATAGCAACTTGAAATGGTCCAAAAACTTTAAAGAGTAGCTCAATTAATATTGCAATTACTATTGTTGTTATTCAATTAATTTTAATAAAATGGTGTCAAATCACATCAGCAGGTGCCTCAAGGCAAGCGAAATAAACCTGAATTAAAAGAAAATAGAATTGAATTCAATAGTTAATGGATTTGCTTTTCTTGCAAAAGATCTCTAATTCAAGAACAAGAGTAGACACGCTCAGCACCAGAGGGTCACAAGCTGAGTGTTTCATCCAAGGGGTATCTGACATCAAATCTGTGCCAATTCAAACATATCAATCCATCTACTGTGGTGACCCCTTGGGAAATAAGTGAGCAGCTGACTGCACTTTTTAAAATATATATTTTTACTTTTCCGTACTGCAGGTTCTGGTGAAGGTGACAGTTTCTGAGGTGGCTGAGAAGAACCACTCCTATCTGGATTTGGTCAAAACACCTAAGCTGAGGAAGATCACACTTGTCTCTGGATTCTTCTGGTATCAAGTCATTCTTCGAAAGCACTACTTGCTACTGTTGTCATTTCATGTATTTGTGTGTTTTCATTTTGTGTTGCTGAACCTCCAGGTTTGCTGTTGCTTTCCTGTACTATGGGATTAGTTTCAAGATCTCAGGTTTTGGAGTCAATATCTACCTCACTCAGTTCATCTATGGTGCCATTGAAGTTCCTGCCAAAGTCTTCGCCTTCTTCATCTTGGACTGGATTGGTCGACGAAATGGCCAGGCGTGGTTTCTAATCATAACAGGATCTCTGATTGGAATAAACACATTCATTCCTCTAGGTTAAATAACTTCCTGCCCTATTTACACTTAAAGTAAATGAGACTTGCAGACCTTTCTTTATTTAGTTAGTTTTAGTTAGCGTCATAAATCCACTCCAAGGTTTCTGATACCTTACACATCTTTGATCTGTTTCTTGTTCAGAGTTCTCTGTGCTTCGTACATGCATTGCTGTTGTGGCAAAAGGTTTCTCTGAGGCAGCTTTCACCACCGCATTCCTTTATTCGGCTGAACTCTACCCAACTGTCCTCAGGTATAACCCCTTGAGGGTTCTGAAGCATCACCATTTAACATCAAGTGCGCAGAACTAATGCTCTTTTAGTTACAAATTTTATGCAGTAAATGTACTTTGTGATGCAGCATTAAAACCATAGTTCCTGGTTGTGTTGTTGGGCAGGCAATGTGGTATAGGTTACACCTCGTGTATCTGTCGGATTGGGAGTTCCCTGGCTCCACTGATCATGCTGCTGGATGATGCCTGGCATCTTCTGCCCCCTCTGATCTTTGCTGGCACTGGAATTATCAGCGGCAGCTTGGTCTTCCTGCTCCCAGAGACACTCAATGTCCGTCTGCCTGAAAACATTGTTGATGTTGAAGAGGGAAGGTACGGTATAGACAAGACAGCAAAAAAGCAAATCAGAGAGTAACATTCAAACATGAGTCATAAGTTAAATTTAATCTCAAAGTATCTGTATTCTGGAAGTACTTTATTGCTTTAATGCTATCACACCATAGACATAAACTGTGAACACATACCAACAAACAGACCAAACCTGCCTCACTGTCAAGATAATCAGTAGGGATGGGAATAAGATAAGAAATTAGCACTTTGTTTCTGTTATCGATATCACTTAGGAATCCAACTCCTTATCAATTCCGTTGTCAATTCTCATTGGGTTCTTATTGGCTCCGCTTTCAGAGTCACCATCTTCGCTAAGCAGATGTCACTTAATTACTTTCACATTTCTCTGTAAAATGACCTGAAAAGATTTGTCTCATAATTACCATTTAAACAATATAAACCTATATGCTACAGTCTCACACAAGCCAACGTGAATTCGAATCCTAATGAGGAGACACACAAGCTTTCTAGTATTTAGGTACAAACACAAAGCCGACAGCAATAAGCAAAGATGAATACCAGAGAGAAGGGGGGGGGATTCAAAGCAATCACAACAGTTATCCTACTTTAGAAACATGAACAATTAAAAACAGAGGCTGCAGCCTGACTGCTCATCAGATTGTTCCCTGTTGAAGTTCAGGGTCTGGCTTCTGGGATGGGGTCACTCAGCTTTATCATCACTTTGGGTTCTTGTCTAGCTTAGTGTTAGTATGCTGTCTGTGCAAGCGCTTGCAAAGAGTGGAAGCTGTCCTAGAGCAGCAGCACTCTTGTTCTTTATGCAAAAGAAATCAGAGCGGGGTCAGAATATCCACCTTGCAGACTGTGCCACTATTTTCTTCCTCTGGCACACAAACTGAAATCAGTTGATTGTAATACAAGTGCAAGTGGAATCGATAAGCAATAAGGTTGATAGGCATTCAGAATAACAATTCCAAGGAACTGAACTTGGTGCCCTTTTATTATATTTTGTCCACCCAGACCTTACAGGTCACTTTTGACAAGTTCTTGACAAGTACTGGATTTTGTTAAGAAAAGTAAAACATGGAAAAGTCATGTCAATGTTGCTGTCTTAAATTACTGATGCTTTATTTTACTCTTAACAAATAAGAGAAAAAAATGACTGTTTTTATCTGTTTTTCTTTTCTATGTAGACACAGGCAGGCTGATGCAAAGGAAGATGCAGAGATTGAGCTGGTAAACTGTACAGAGGCAGCAGCGTCGAAAGAAGACTGATCAGCTGCTGGCCAGAGAAGACTTTCTTTTTGATGGTTCTGGTTCATTAACACATGAATTATTGCTCACTATTGGGAGTTTACAGACTAGTGACTATTCTGTTCTGATCTTCATTTTGACCTCATATTGTTTCAGTTAGGACTGTTCAGTACAATATAGCATGCATCATCATTTGTCATTTTATTGTTTCAAGCCTTGAAGTCTAACTTCAAAACTGTCAACCAACCGCTACTCATACTCAGCTTTCAATGTTAATAACAAACACTTGTTTGAGGTTGTCTTTCCTGGTTTGTTCTGTGTTCCCTGGTACCACAGTCTCATCTGCAATTGTCTTTTTCTTTTACACGTTCCCCTGTCTGGTCCTCTATGTTAAGTTAACCCTTGTTTCTCGTTCAGTCGCATCTTCCTGTTTTTTTTCCCCCAGTAACTGTGGCTTTCTGTGACTCTTGTTGTGTTTACTTCCCCTTTCTCATCATGTTTCTAGTTACAGCTGTGTGTTCCACCTGGTGCCTCTCCTCTTATTGTCCTGAGTGTATATGTTTTTTATTGTCTGCAATCCATTATATGGAAGAGGTGCTCTTTAGAGCGGATACACACAGGCTAAAAATATCAACAAACTCTGAGGCACTCTCTTTCAAACAGACTCTTTTATTTTCACAGAATGGGTATAATTAATTCAAAAACAAACAAACAAAAAACTGGATCTGAATCTTTTCTAGTAGTGTTTCATCAATAGTGATCTACCACATATGACATTCCACCAATAGTTTCTACTGTTGGGGGAGGTGGGATTGAAAGAAATTGAAGATGTAATGAGCTTAGCTCTTATTACATCAGAGATGGTAAACGAGTTTAACATCCAACCTTTTAAAGTGATAATCAGTGCTAAAACAGTTTATCTATATGTGATTTTGCTAACAGTTGACTGTTTTCTGATCAAAAATCTAATCAAAGTAAATGTAATTATTATGTTGAATGAGACTGTCTGTAGACTCCTCTTGTTAATGTTTTTGGCAAAGCAGATATTGTTGGCACAAGAAAGCATTCAGACCATGAGCTTGCTAAAACAGGTTAAAAACAAGTTAAACACTTTATAGTCTGTTTAAAGTCTAGTATCATATTCTATATGTTCATGTTTGTGGTGGATATCCTGTGAGCAATAAAAAACAGTTGTTCATGAGCACCGACACACAGGTCCATATCTTGATTTTTATATAAAACATAAAATGTATAAGCACCCAAGAAGACATCGTGAACACTTCCTGGCCATCCAGTGAAACTGTTGGGAAGACAATGTTGGAGAAACGTGAACATTTTATTTGTACTGTATAATCTGCAGATTCTGACAGAAATCTGCAACTATCCTTTGAAGCACCGCTCCTCTAAAACAGCAATAAGGATAATTATTAGGCCAAATGTAAATAACAAAATAACTTTATAACTTAAAGCAAAATTGGGAAACGTAAAGTCCGAAACAAGTCTTTATATTAAGGCCATTAGTCAAACAATACTGTTCGGTCTGGGTCTAAACAGAGCGTGTTGTGTGTGACGTCTTCTTTTCCGCATGCGGGCCGCTTTGAGGGTTCACACTAGAGTGCGTTTGCTGTCACATTTTATCTGTAGTGTGAACAAGCAAAAAAATTGGATTTGATTAAAAAATCGGAATTGAGCATTAAGACCTGCAGTGTGAATGTAGCCAAAAAGAAAAACTCTTGTCTCCCCTTAGTCTGCTATCAAAGGGTTAGAGTTTATCCACAATCTGCATGCGCAAACCATCTGCAGGCCTCACAGCTTTCCTGTTTTCAGGTGGACATGCTCTCAGAAACAAAGCTATGAAACTGAAAAAAAGTTTCGGTGACAAGAGCCAGTTGTGGCAACAAGATGCCACACACACACACTATGTATTAGTTATAATAATAATAATAATGGATTGGATTTATATAGCGCTTTTCAAGGCACCCAAAGCGCTTTACAATGCCACTATTCATTCACTCTCGCATTCACACACTGGTGGAGGCAAGCTACGGTTGTAGCCACAGCTGCCCTGGGGCAGACTGACAGAAGCGAGGCTGCCATATCGCGCCATCGGCCCCTCTGGCCAACACCAGTAGGCGGTAGGGTAAAGTGTCTTGCCCAAGGACACAACGACCAGGACAGAGAGCCCGGGGATCGAACCGGCGACCTTCCGGTTACAGATACGCTTCCCAATACACACACATAGACAAAAATCAACAAATCAAAACTTACAATATTTACAATAACTAAAAACTGTGTAATTAGGCTTTTAAATGTTTTCTAAAATAAGGAATAGTAGCTAGTTCTCTATTTGCATAAGGCAGTTAATTCCACTTAAAAGATGCTCTAAATATAACAGTTTTTCAAAAAGTTACTTTTAACTTGAGGAATTACTAAATTGCAGTTTGTTAGAAATCGTGTTGCATGATTATGTATTTCATCTGGATACTGCAGTTGAGCAGAGAAACAAATGTGATGTGCTTAACAGTATTGCTTTCTTTATAAATAAAAGTAAGCCGTAGTGTAATTTAGCTTGTACACGCAGCCAGAAAAGTTTATTATGCATTTGATTGATACTAGTATAGTATGAACATCTTAACATTACTCTAGCCGCCCTATTCTTGTCACGGCTGCGGCAGCAGTCATGTGGGGTTGAAGGGAAAAGGACCCAATCGTAGGCACTGATGATGCAATGAATGAGCTTTATTTACATGAGGTGATAATACAGAAACTAAGAACAAACCTAAACTGGGACAATCTAACCAACAAATATGAAACCATAACTCAGAGGGAAAACATGCTATGATGATATGGTAGCCGCATGAAATGATGGTGGTTTTCCTTTAGTGCGAACAACTGCATGTCAGTTTCACACTTGGTCTAACACTGGTCTTTCAATCTCCCGCTGGAGAGCCGTGAGCTTCTCTGACATGTTATCAATTTTGCACTCAACGAGCACAGTCTGAGTACTCACGACCGCCGTGAGCTTCTCCAAGATGTTATCCAATTTTTTCTCAGAGAGCATAGTCTGAGTGCTCACGACAGCCTCGAGCTTCTCCAAGATCTTATACGTGCTGCGTTCAGTGAGCCCATTTTGAGAAGTCGCGACCCGTCCCATCGTTTCCATCACAGCGGGCAGCCTTGTGGGATTTTGAACAGCTGATTCCGCTTTCTTTAATCTGCGATAAGAAAGGGCCAAGCCAGCTCCGATCAGCAAGAACCCTATTATCATGGTTCCAAATAGGTAGATGTCTTCAATGTCCTCGATCGACAGTCCCACCAGGCACACGACTCACCAGTTTTTCCACCCGTCCATCATGTATCCAGCAGGGAACGTCCCTTCAGAACACTCGGCTCACCCCAGGCTTCTCATTGAGAAGAGGGTGTCAATTGCGTTCAGGGACCAGTTGATCAAAAATCCATAATTCCTCTTTTAGGTTTTAGAGAACAGACCGTGAGAGTTTTCCAGGGCAAAAGTAGAAAAGTAGACGGGACTAAACAAGGATATTGAGAAGCCAAGCAGGAACGATAAGGAGGAGGGAGAGGAGAAAAGTGCGACCGCCTTCGTCAAGAGCCAAACGAGAAATCTACTAGTGCATTAATGACATCATTCATGACTGAAGAAGTGATATAGAAAGAGCATTTCCAAGCCATAGCTATGCCCTGTCCCATTTTCTTAATAACAGAGTCCATGTGCTGACACCATGAAAGGTGGTGATTTATGGTAACACCGAGTAGTTTAATCTGGGTGACCTGTTCTAATACTGATCCGACTATGGAAAGATTCAGTTGTGGAATGTTGACTAAACGTATTCTACCTCAATTAACATAGATTTAGATTTAGATACATTTAGAATCATGTTGTTTTTACTTATCCAGTCAAACAAGCAAATCTTGTAATACGCTGGTCAATTCGAAGTTGTCACTGGCTGAATAAAACATGGTGGAATCATTGCATACATAATTTTTCATCCAGCACAAAGCAGCTGGTGAAAATCCATAACATTTTAGTTTATCAATCAAAAGATCATGATTTATTAAATCAAATGCAGCACTAAAGTCCAAGAACACAACCCCAACCACTTTCCCATCATCTAGATCAGTGGTCCCCAACCCCCGGGCCTCGGACCGGTACCGGTCCGTGAGTTGTTTGGTACCGGGCCGCGAGAGTTGAGGCTCAGGTGTGAAATGTATGGTTTTCAGGGTTTTTATCGGTTTTCAGCGTTATTTTGTTATCGTTTTTATCGTTAACTCGGTTTTCCTGGGTCTTTTCACGTGTGTTATGAATAACTCTTCTATTTTTCGGTACCGGTACTACTTTTATTTTGCTGTATTTTTCCGCGACACCTTAAAGGCCGGTCCGTGAAAATATTGTCAGGCATAAACCGGTCCATGGCGCAAAAAAGGTTGGGGACCGCTGGTCTAGATCTTTGTAATAGTTATCTGTCATATGAATGAGAGCTGGGCTGGTGGAATGACCAGGTTTCTAAGCATGTTGAAATTTAGTGAGTCAATAATTTTCTGTTAAGTAATGTTGAATTTGTTTATAAACAATTCTCTCCATAACTTTACTTAAAACAGGGAGTATAACAGACTCTGTTTATACTCTTTACCCATCCCGTGTCCCCCATCCTGGATTCCAAACGCCTTGGAATGCTTATGGCTGAGGTCAGACGGCGGGTCTGGGCCCAGCACAGACCCGCCGTCTGACCTCAGCCGCCGGATAGCACATGACCGGATACACTGTCTATACTGGCTTACTCTCACCCCTTGCCCACCCCTGTTGCTTGTCTTGTGTTTCTATGGTGTATTAAGATTCATGTGCTTTTATGCTGAGGTGGGTTTTTTCTCTCCTCAAACTGTTCTCCCATCAGTCTGGGTGGAGCTTTTTTCTCCTCCTCTTACCTCATGTTGTGTACTTTTGTTGTATCAGCCTACTCTCTGACCTGTCTCCCCAATGTGATGTTTGTGTAAAGTGTGTTGGTTGGAGGGTTGTTTTGTGAGTGCGCATGCGCCAACCAGCATGCTGCCTGCTGTAACCCATAATTTTCTTCGGGATTAATAAAGTATTTCTGATTCTGATCCTGAGTAGCCTATTGACACCATTAAAAACAACATTCTTATTTTTTGGAAAAGGAATTGTTTTCAATTCTTTCCACTGCAGTGGAAATAAGTTGCATGCCAAACATCTATTAAATATGTGACCTAGGAAGGGATACAAACTTGGCTGCAACTTAGAGCAGTTTACCTTCTATGTTATCAGAACCTGAGGATGCATCATCAGGAAGTGATATTAATAAACGCTCCACTGTCACAACATTCACTACCTCAAACTTAAATTGCCATTCCTTATTATTCATGATAACATCCTGTATAAGACAGTGTGATGGGGTGGGATTGCTTCTGCTCTTATTAGATTTTAAATTTGTTATTTTATTGCTGTTGTAATTCTCGAAATTATTTTCTATATCCTTATCCTTAGCTTTACTTATAAACATTCCATCCGTGCTGATGTGTGACACCACCAGAGCGAGCTCTCTACCCATTATATTATTTAAAACTTTCCACACCTTCTTGCTGTCCTTTTTGGACTCCTTGAGCTTAAGCTGATAATATACATTCATCTTACACCTATTCAGTTTAGTTACTTGATTTCCTAACTTATGTCTCACCCAGTCTTGTGGGCTGAAAGACTTATGTGCCTTTACTTTTGCAGTATCGCTTTCTGACATTGCACCTTTGAGTTCATTATCTAGCCAAGGTGCGTTAAAAGGGGGCATGTTTGTGAGCCAGATAGCAAACATTTTTGATAAATATAGATAATGCCATACATTTGTATATATGTGATCAATACATGATGATGACCTATGACCTTCTTCACTGACCGTGACCAGGGTAGGAATCGTGACCATGTGAGACAGACAGCATGCAGATGCTGATGAACTTTTTTTCCTTGATCAATTAATATTAAAGTCTCCCCTAATAAAAATATCTCCTTATTTTCTTCATTTACTCTTTCCAACATTTCACAGATTTGTTCTACATACAACGTATTGCTACTTCGGGGGTCTGTAGCAGCAACCCATTAATACAGGCCTGTCGTAGAGCAGGTGTGACTGAACCCAGTTACCCAGTTCGGCCTGATGGCTCCCCAGCCTCAGTCAGGGAATGGGGGTGTGTGGCGGGGTGTGGTCTGCAGCGCAGGCGGACGTACCTGGACGGAATCTGCAATCACGCCTCGCCGGCATAAAAATTCTGAATTAGGTACTGGAGTTGTTGTTGTGTGTGTTTGGCTGCGAGCTGAAAAGCTGCAGCCATGTTTGTAACAGCAACTGTGAATAAAAGTAGTATGATGAAAAGCATGGAAACTTGGTCGGATCTGCCATGGATTTATTACATAGAGCAAATTCAAGTTTTCCAGGACACTAAATTTTAACCCAGTTAGGTGCCAAGTGCAGGAATTCAGAGGACAGCTGCTGATAAACGAGTGTGACTAACACAGACACAACTCTGTGAAAATGACTGAAAACGATAGTGTGGACGCAGAGCGTTTTCAGACGAAAACGCCGTTTTCAAATCTCAACACAGGAAGGACCCAGCCAGGTGGTGGAGTCAAATTCAGGACCTTGTTGGAGTGAGGCAACAGGTGGACCAAATGTTATGATCTCTTCTTGTTAGGCTCTAGCATGTATCTAGATTACTAACTAGCTGCCTACATGCTAGAGCCTAACAAAAGTTTGATTTGGCAACCGTTAAATATTCCATATCTCCTGAACGCAGTCACCTCACTCCTGAATAACTTGAAGTCATTAAATCACTGTTCTTCTGCATCGCCCTTGTTATGTAAACCGGGCCTCCCGATATTTGCTTCACTCGGGCGGTTTCTCAATACTTAAGGTCACAACTTCATACTTCTGTTCTCTTAGCTCATACTTCTCAAGTTCACACGGGAGTTCGGACTTCCTGAGAAAGCAGGTTGATCAGTCTATGGAACGACAGTGTACTTGATGCCATCCCCCCTTAATTCAACTATGGTTAATATTTGCAATGAAAATTTACACATGATATACAAAGTTACACGTGATGTGTAAGGAAGAGGACTCCCTTACTACATTTATTTATATTATCTGTATAGCACTTTAGAGCACACCTTTCACTTTATTAAAAGCACCTTATCAAGCACTTTATTTAAAGCACCTTATCAAGCACTTTATTTAAAGCACCTTATCAAGCACTTTATTTAGCATTGCACTGTAAGCGTGGATTCACACTATGCCGGCTTGTACACATACACGAGAGACATGAGAGTTCTTCTTTACTGATGTTTACTGTGCTTCTCTTAACATACACAGGTACACCGTAGAACTGGTGAATACAAATGTACAAGAAAATTATGTTTCAGCATTAAAATGTATTACAATATAAAATTCACAAAATATAAACAAACATACCACTTTGGCCTGCAAGTAGACAAACCGGTGTAATTGGAACTTAGGGCTTATTTCTTCTTTAACATTCACACGGCTAGACCGTCACCATGAGCAGCTTCTCTGACCTTACTTCCCAAAACAGGAAGTGACCTCTGCCCTTACCTTATACTTACAAAATTAACCGGTTATTTTCCATGTATCAAATTAACTGTACACCAATCCGGTAGGCAAAAAAGGAAAATGTTAACATGCTCAACACAAAAATAAAACATACAAAATAAAATGCGTTAATTACATTATCATTACAAGAGCTCCGCCTAGTGGTCAAATACTAACATTTCACCAACTGTTACACGCACAGTAAAACATTTGCACACAAGAAGTTTAATTATTTATTGACTATTTATTGGGAACTTTAAAATCAGTTGGTAGCCTTATTTCAGATCCTGCACAGCTGCTCCTCATCAAGGAATGTGGTGGTTGTCTGTCAGAAGAGAAGAAGGGTGATTGAGATTGTGATTAAGGTTTACCAGTAAGGAAAACTAATGCAAGTGTGTGTGAAATCTAGGAAAAGTGGTGCAAATAAGTACTGATGTGACGTTCTGTATCGAGGCTTCAAAGCTTGTGTCGAGTAATGGAGGGGGCGTTGCCGCGATGCGCGTATCGAGGCTTGTTTCATTTGTGGGAGGAGCTGAAAATGATGACGTCCGAAGCCTTGCTGCCCGGCTGTACCACGTGACTGATTCATGAAGTGGTTCGAATTTGCCGCGAGCTACGACAGCGATACAAACCCCTCAGACTTCATTCAAAATGTGGGTGTTTGATGGAGAGTTGCGGTTAGTGAGAGTTTGGAGACAGTTTGGAGGTTTATGAGAGTGAGGAGAGAAAGTCAGGAGAGAATGGAGCCAGCTAAGAAGAGGAAGATGTCCTCCCCTGTGTGGGAACATTTTGATTTTATTCCTCCCAACAAGGTATGTAAATTTCTACAGAAGATGTATTTTCATAATACTGATAGTACAATACAATTTATGTTAAGCGGCTTTACTTTTGTACAAGGTGAAGTGTTTGCTATGTGCCAGGGAGCTGGGATATAACAACACCTCATCCATGCTTAGGCACTACAGAGCTTTGCATGAGAATAGGGGGAACACCAATTGTGGAGCAAGACCAGGTGAGCCATCAAATGCCATGATAATACAGCATGCTGTAATGTTACTAAATGATATAACAATATTATACAGCTGTTATAAGTTACGTGTGTGATATTTATATTTGTGCTTTGTTTTTGTTTTCTTTCCTCTAGAGAACAATCTCAAATAGATGAAAACCTGGTTAGCATGGTGACTGAGGACTCCCAGCCATTTAGCATTGTGGAGGACAAAGGATTTAAAAGATTTGTTAAATCATTTAATCCTAGCTATGTTCTCCCCACTAAAAAGGTCATAAAAGCAGTGAAAATTTTGTTTTTACAGAATAAAATGTGGGCAGGACTGAGGCTCAAAGCCTCAGTGTGTTGCTGTCCATACCTCAACGTTACAAAAGCACAACCACTGTCCACACCCCAACCACACCTCACCTCACCTCACCTCACAGTAAATGATCATTTCCATTTTAAGCATTTCCAAATGATCATTTTCCATACTGCCAGTATAAATATACACAGTACACTGCATCACTACAATATAGATGTTTTACACACTCCTTTTGGTGTTGACATTTACAGGCTGTGTGCAAAAGGCCACACTCTTCAAATTCATGCCAACTAATATTTTTACGTCCAGTAGGTGTCCTACTAGAGCAAATGAAGCTTCAAGAAGCTTTGCGCTGGGGTGAACCAATTGGATGAAAAGCTTCAGTGCTTCATGAAGCTTCATCTGCCCATCACTACAAATAAGTGTTTGTAAGATAATGATTACTCATCTTTCTTGCCTGTGTCCTCTTCAAGCTGTTTGGGCAAATGTTTCCCCGGTGGTCCAGACACCATTTAAAGGTTCCGGGAGAGACCATTGGTAAAGAGAGTGTGGTGAATCTTTTTGTGCTTGGGTTTTTGTTTTTTTTTATAATATTGGGTTTGGTGTAAAATTAAAGTGTGAAATGTTTATTAATATAAAAATGTGAAATGTATTTATGTATTTATTTATTCTAATTGGTATATTGTATACTGTGGTGGAAGGTTGGGATTTAAGAATTTACCTGAGAGTGGAATAATGGTTTAGTCTGTGACAGCTGAACATATTTAAGGCTGCCGGTTGTCATTAGAGGGTGGATTTGTGCTGCAAAGAAGCTCGATGAGTTAATTGTTGTAAGGAGAGCTGTATTGCAAATAAATACTTTTTGTTCCACTGCACTTGTCTTGGTCCATCTCACTGTGTTTCCAGCCGCTAAGGGCCGCCTTGTTACATGATGTAATTAGATTTTTTTAAAGAAAAAATGCTAAAACTAAATGCTTTTATTTCTATTTTAGTAGAAACTCTTACAATAGAAAACTTCTGTTCAGATGAGAATTGAACAAATACTCAAAACATAATTTGATCATTTCTGGAGCAGTCGTCAGGATCTCCACATATCAACATGCCAATGATAAAAATGCGTCCTCCTAGATTAAAATATTTTTAATGTTAGATTTAATTTACAGTCAGCTCTTAAAAATAAGATCAGCATACCAAGGAATAAAGATGAGCAAAATATTTATATTTAGTTCAAAATATGCTGACATAATATATGTCAGCATATGTCTTACTCTCCAAGTAAGACTTTAAAATTAAATAAAACGATCCAGTAATGGATCCCAAAAAAGTTGATCCTGTTCATCTGGATGTAGCGTTTTCAGCGGGAGAAACGTTTCTTCTCGATTCAGAGATGGTCTTTCACATTTCACGTTGGTGACCTCCTTGACTCCCCACTCAGTGTTCCCCCCTGTCCATTGATCTTTGATCAGTGGTTGTTGATCAATGGCCATGACAATTTGCATATTAATGATCAAGAAACTCACCTTACAGCCCAATGTTAGCCACTGGTGCTAACATTGTCACTTGGATGAGTGACGAAACGTTTCTCTCACTGAAAAACGCTACATCCAGGTGAACAGAATCAACTTTGATTTGCTCAGGAACAAAAACTGAAATAAGTCAAACATTAACATTCCTACAATGCACAGTGGTGTTTTTGTCTAGCTTGTCTATGTAGCCCATTTAATTAAAAACCTTCAGGTGTTATGGAAATGTAATTAACAAAGTCTACAGACACAATGAGCAGCAGTTAACACCTTTAAATCTTGAGCATACTTCAGGGAGAGAGACATTCAGCGGGGCACTGACAGCAGTCTCTGTAACCAGCCCGGCCCAGCCCTGGTTTAAATACAGTCAGAACAAAAGTATTCCACAGCTGTTTTTTAAACCTTTGACCCTCACCAGAAGGGAGGAGATTTTTACAACTTTAATCTCCTCTCACAGTGATTGCCCCTTGTCTCTTCCCCCCATCTTCAAAGATGTGGTTAATAAAAGGCTTCACCACCTGTGGAATTTCATAATCAGAATCAGCATACTTTATTAATCCCTAAGGAAATTATGTGGGTTACAGTCGCTCCAGTACAGTAACAGTAAGAGAAACAGACTAGACTATTTAACAATACAATATGCTACAGATTTAAGAAATAGCTAATATATATAAATCACTCAATAATAAATATCAAGGATTGACAGAGATGATTATAAATAAATATCAAGAAAATTGACAGCAACATTACTGAGTAGAAAAGAGTGTGTACAAAAAGGTGTAACTACTGCAGAGTTTACAGTGCATTAGATGGAGGAGCTGTACAGGCAGATGGCATTACCTCAGCTCAGGCACAGATAGCAGAAGAAAAATACAAAAAATACAAATAAAATACAACAAATACAAAATAAGTAGGATAATACTAAATGAAACATTAGTCATTAATTAACTGCTTTCTTGTAAAAAAAAAAAAAAAAAAAAGAGAAAAAAAAAGGCACATGTCATGGTAGCCCTGATGCTGATGTGCTTTCCTTATCAGACAGACGATGGTCTTCCCAGCTCCAAATAATGTAGTTGTAGCACCTGATGACTTCCCATGAAAAAAACAAAAAGAAAACTGTGTTGATGATGATTATACCTGCATTAAATATGATGGGGTGAAATCCAGCTGTGACTAAACATGTATTATTCAAAGATATTATTTTGTTATAATCAAATTAATTGCATTATATACATGTTTTTTTCATTCAGCGCTTTACCATCAGCTTGTTATGTAAACAGGAACATGCATCCCTCATTTGGCAGAAAAAAAATGAACATAGCTCAGTCTCTCACCACACTCTTTATCCAGGTTGCCTGCACTGATTTTTTTAAATCCAGGAGATGTCACTATTGAGCAACACACCAAAAGTGTTACAACACTTCATCTAGCCACCACTACTGTAGCGCATCAAATGTTGTACAGGCGATACATTTTTGTAAATACACCGAGATAATTACGAAATGACGATGTTTTATAGATGCAGTCATATATCAAAACCTTTTCACTAGTAATGCAAAACTCAACCAATAGCCGATGGTTACACAGTCACATGATTATTTCAGGCTTCTAATGTGTTGCCTGAGTAAAAAAAAATATTTATAACATCAGCGGCACATTTAAAGGTGTTTATTTCAATTTGGATTCCATGAAAAACACAATAATTAATAACAATAAGCGTGTTAGTATTTAGCACTAAGGTTTTGAGCAATTATGCTTATAATTAACGTAAATTGCGTTCAGGCACATGTTTAGTGATCTTCAGCATAGAAAACACAGATGGATTCTGAAGGTGAGGGCTTCTCTTATGTCATCACAGGTTAGTTTGTGTTGCTCATTTTAATTTTGGTTAACTTTAATTTTTCTTGTGCAATTTCAATACAGATAATCGATGAGGTTGAGCTGCCTTCCTAAACTAAACTGTGAGCATGTTAAAAACAGCTATCAAATGTACTAAAACGGTACTTTAATAGATATGAATCAGTTCCTTATTGCGTTGTAACATTGCTGGTGTCTCATTGAGTAAAACTTTACAATATCCTTTGCATGGGTGTACGTGTATCGTTCTAAATAAGAAATCGATTGAATGTCAGTGTTCCTATAATTCTATACATAGGCAGTAGTTTTGTTTACTTGCTTTACTTTGCTTTTTACTGGACTTGTCAGGATCTTCCAGCAAAAATAGTTAGACTCAGAGTATTGTCCTTTGATCAATTGATATTTGTTTCTTTTTTGCACACTTGACCTTTGAATGACCAGTGATGGAAAATGATTGTCACTCAACTATTACTTATAAGTGTACTTTCCCTTTAATGCTGCCTTGTACTTTAATTCCACTTCCATTTCAGTATATATTATTTGACTAGTTACTACAGTAAGTAAGAATCATATTAACTGTCTATATGAATGCAATGATCATCTTTTGGATTTTTTTTTTTAGCATCTTAGTTATGGGTCTGCGGGATTTGTGGAGTAACTACAAAGTATTGATTGTGATGGGCACAAGTCTGGGGCTGATCCACTGGGGCTGGTACAATCTGAAGGGAAGCCCACTGCTACGCAAAGACGGAGACGAGTATATTCCTGAACCTGGCATTGTTACCTACGTTTCCCCTCCTGCATCTGCTCTTCCTTCTCCTCCTCCAGCTGTTGCTCACAAGAGCAAGTAACCCGCACTGAGGTATGAAACTGTTAAAAACACCTGAAGAAAGCGTGCTAAGTTTTTCTGCCCTTGAGAGTTTGTATAACTGAGCACACAAAGGGTTTGTAAAACTCAGAGCAGTTTCATCTAGCTTTAGTTGCATTTTCAGATTTTCAGAAGTTGGTGCTCCAATTTAAAAAACAAACGAACAACTCTACAAATTAACTCAATTCCAGTACCAAAGAAAATAACTGATATTTGATACCACAGGGAAGATTATGATCCCATCCTGCAACAACAGAAATAATGGCAAAGAAGTCATATCTTGAAAAAGTTAACTTGTTAAATTTCAGCTAGTTTCCCCAATTATAAGTTACATTTTTAAGATTAAATTTGGAGGGTTTTTTATGAGTTATTTTGATTATTTCAGTATAGGTCGTGAAGGTAAGATATATTTTTGAACGAAATTACAGAAAACAATATCTGAATAATTTTAATTATTGTAGAAGAAGAGCGTAATGGAAAAATAAAAAAAATTAACTTTGGATAATGTGTCGTGTTAGTAATGTGAAAATAAAGACCGGTTACTGCCTGCATTATAAAACTGATTACCCAGATGGCTACAACAAAATAAATAGATTTCTATAAGCTATTGGAAAAGTAGAAATTTAAAGTTTATCATCTTGGCCAATCTGTCTGCAGCCTCTCTACCACCCAGTGTTCACACTGCTCTGCCTCATTCGGTAGGTCTTTGACATCCTCAGCTTGGGTGTTCAACCTGAAGTCCCTACACACAAAGTTTAATACTCTACTGCACACCTGACCTTTCTTGGTGTTTTCTTGGGTGTCTGTATCCAGTAAGGGTCCCTAGGCGAGATTCCCTATGCTAACCAAGCTACCTTGGATATGAGAAAGAGAGAGATAACTGAAGCCATACCAGCTCAGACAGGATGTGGACAAGGTCCACGTCAGGTGTTGGGGAACCATGACACACAGATGAGAAGTGGGTTAACGGAACCGGAAGGCATAAGTGGGGAAGAAATGAAAACAAAGCACTGTTGGCATGCTACTACATAATTAACCCCAGCGGAAGGGGTTACATGAAGACGATGTGGGACCTATGGAATCTTTGATACCCAGCATTTAGAGAGACAGCAAAATATTTAGTAGCTTCTAGAGGCCAACTTTGAACCAATAGCAAGAGTTACCATGAAGTGCAGGGTCTACCAAGGAGCTCCTCTTTTCCAACTGCTGTTCTGCATTGGCCTGAACCCCCTCAGTTAGGTCATTGACAAGACTGGCTATGGAGACCAATTACAGAATGGGGCAATCGTCAGCCACCTCCTCTACATGGATGACATCAAGCTGTATGCTTAAATAGACATTGATTCATTCATCCACACCACGAGGGTCTACAGCAACAACATCAGAATGTCTTTCGGACTGGAGAAGTGTAGTCAGAAGGTAACAAAAGGTAAAGAGAGGCGCAATCACCAAGTACCTGCAGAGGGTCAGGCAAGTCCAGAGAAGTCAGCTGAATGGAGAGAACAAGATCCAGGTAATCAACACTGGGATTGGATAGCCTACTGGGATAATAAGCTGGCTAAAGGAGGAGACAGACGCCACTGACATCAAGACAAGGAAGCAGCTCACCAAGGACAAAGGGTTTCACCCCAAGACTAGAACCCTGAGACTGTATGCTAAACAGTATAGAACCACTGTCCAGGATGAGACGATAAACATTCACATCAGGATCATGGCCACAACGAACAATGTGCTTAGTGAATACCTCAGACAGCAGAAACCCAAGAAAGAAAAAAAGGAGCAAGTAGAAAATCTGTCATGGAGCCAGAGGCCCCTGCGTGGTATGTATCACCGGCAGACAGGATTTCTGGATGTCAGCCACTTCCTCTGTCAGTGGCTGGACAAAGCTGGACTGAAAGACAGCACAGAGGCACTAGTCATGGCAGCACAGGACAAACTCTATGCACAAGATTCATAGAGGCTGGGGGCTACCATACCAGGCATGATCCCCAGTGCAGGCTGTGTAAAGATGCCCCAGAGACAATCCAGCACATAACAGCAGGGTGTAAGATGGTAGCAGGCAGGGCATACATGAGGCGCCATAACCAAATAGCTGGCATAGTATACTTTAACTTCTGAGCCGATTATGGCCTGGAAGTCCCAAGGTCAAAATGGGACACAAGCCAAGATCCTGTGGGTCTTCCAGATACAGATAGATAAACCGGTGATTAGGGATGGGTATCATTTAGGTTTTATCCGATACCGGTGCCAAACCGGTACATTTGAAATGGTGCCGGTGCTTAAACAGTGCTCGAACCGGTGCTTAAAGAATGGAGAACACAAACTTTGTCCAAAAACCTCTTATGTTTTTATTTTTAGCAGTCTCTTTTTTTCTGCAAAATGATAACCAAGTTAGCCTTTTCTGTTGATACAACATACCTCCTTTGGTTGGAACCGGTGCTTAAACAATGGAAAACACAAAATTTGTCCTAAAACCTCTCATGTTTAGCTGTTTTTTTTGTAAAAAAGATAACAGCGTTAGCCTTTTCTGCAGCTATAGGGCATATATGGTATCACTCTATCAAATAACAAGACAGCCGCATGTAACTACGACGGTGTTTGCTAGTTCACCTTACGTGCATTAATTTAATAACGTGGTTAGCCCACTCAACATAAATTACACACGAACAACATTAAGCTACTCACCCAGAGAAGAACGGCTGCTGCTGCCATCATCATCAGTCATCATTTCTGCTACACTGGCAGGGCTAGGGGCCAGGACTCTCCTCTTTGGGTTCTTGGGGGATGTTGCTAACTCTGGGTCCGATAACAGGCACCACACCCGCAGTAGATGTGCTCGGTGTGAGGTCTTGCAGCAAGCTATCAAATACGGCTTTTAAAACAACGCTATGCGTCGCCAGGTTTTTCATCAGATTTGAGGTGTTACCTCCTTTGCACAGTATCACCTTAAAGCACTTGTTGCAGGCTGCTGAGTTTGCATCTTTTGCTGTGAAGTACAGCAAGACTTTTGACCGCTTCGCCTTGGGCATTTTTAATCTGTAGCTCTGCTCTAAAAGAACGTACGTATCTGGGCCCGCCTACTATCCTTGGAAAGGTAAAATGATTGGCTAGAATCCAAAGTGTATGACATCTCAGGAAAAAAAAGCACCGAAATAAAGCACCGAAATGAGCGCTGCTTTTCGGTCTGGTTACTACCGTTTATGTCAGAATGGCACCGGATACCGGTACCCATCCCTACCGGTGATGGCTAACAGCCTAACATCGTAGTGATGGACAAGCAGAGGAAGACGGCTGTAGTGATAAAATATAGCTATACTGAATGACAACAAAGATGCTTGAGAAGTGTATTTGTGTGGGTGGGTGGGTGTGTGTGTGTATGTGGGTGGGTGGGTGGGTGTGTGTGTGTATGTGGGTGGGTGTGTGTTGGGGGCACTGCCCTGAGTGTTCCAGTTGCAACGAGGACTACTGCTGCTTTCAATCTCCACATCTTCTTGAGCTCTCCTCTCAGCTCTTGGCACTTCTCGAGCTGCTATCATTCAGTATAGCTACATCTGTTACTACAGCTGTCTTCCTCTTGGTTTGCCATCACCAGTTTTTCTGTCTGTATCTGCAAGTCCCACAGGATCTTAACTCAGTCATTCTCAACTACCCTAAGGGGACATTTGGTTATGGTGTTCTATGTATGCCATACCTGCTAGCATCTTGCACCTTGTTGCTATGTGCTGAAATTTTCTCATTAGCATCTCTGTACAGCCTACAGGGTCTTGTTCCTATTCTGCCATATTAGTGCTGTCTCTGTGCTGTCTTTCAGTTCAGCTTTGTCCAGCCACTGACAGGATTTGTGGATGTCAGTCTCTTCTTCTGTCTGACGGTGGCACATACCGTGCAGCTTCCCATCCTTCCGTGATGGTTCCTTTTCCTGCTTCTCTTCTCTCGGGATTCTGCTGCAAGAGGTATTCACTAAACTATAGTGAATACATCTAAACTAAACTAAAACAAACTAACAAAAAACTAAATCTTTGTTGTCTCATCCTGGATAGTAGTTCTGACACTGACTAGTCCTCATCTTCCTTCCACTTTGCATACAGTCTCAGGGTGCTGGATTTGGGGCTAACCCTCCATGCACGGTAAGGAGATTTCTTGTCTTGATGTTAGTGGCTTCAGTTTCCCCTTTGGCCTTCTGATTATTCCAGCAGGGTATTTGATTACTGGTAAGGCAGCATTGTAAGATGATGAAAGATTTACCCTCAGGCCCCCTCCTCGATTCAGAAATCGTCTTTCCCTTTTTCGTAAATGGCCTCCTTGACTCCAAACCACCGTTCCTCCCTGTCCAGGATGTGTATATCCTCATCAGTAAAAGAGTGGCAGCTCGCCTGTAGGTGTGAATAGACTGGAGTCAGACATAATTTTTATTGGTAGTCCTCTAATGTCCTGTTTCCTGGAAGTTTCAGTTTGCTGTGCGACTGCCATGCTCAGTTCTGTCACAAATTTCCACAGACATCATCCCAGCCCGCACTAGAACTCAGCCCAAAAAGCTGATAAGAGTCACACCCAAATGAATGAATAAATGTTTACAGGGAATAGATTTTTTGGTTTGAGTGGTCAAAGTGTAAAGTTTTATCCATCTATTTTATATTTTCAAAACTTAGAGATATTTTTTTATAATTTAACAGGTGAAGATATTCAAGAATGAAAACTATCAAGATAATGTAACATTCTATTTAATTGTATTTATATGGCACCAAATCTAACCTACAACAACTCGGCAATATCCTACAGTAATACTGATAAAACAAATGACCTCCTTTGAGCAAGTACTTAGCCAAGCTACCTATACAAGTACCTTTGCAGATGCAGAAATTTTTCTGTACCTTTCCTCAGATCTGCGCCTCGATACAATCCTGTCTCAGAGGTCTACAGACAATTCCTTGGACTTCACGGCTTGGTTTGTGCTCCACTGTGCACTGTTACATATGGGACCTTTATATAGACAAGTGTGTGCCTTTCCCAGTCATGTCCAATCAACTGAATTTATCACAGGTGGACTGCAGTCAATTTTTAGAAACATCTGATATGTAATCAATTGAAACAGAATGAGTGTCAGAGAGTTACAGTGGCTTGCAAAAGTATTCGGCCCCCTTGAACTTTTCCACATGTTGTCACATTACAACCACAAACATGAATCAATTTTATTGGAATTCCGCGTGAAAGACCAACAAAGTGGTGAACACGTGAGAAGTGGAACGAAAATCATACATGATTCCAAACATTTTTTACAAATAAATAACTGAAAAGTGGGGTGTGCGTAATTATTCAGCCCCCTGAGTCAATACTTTGTAGAACCACTTTTTGCTGCAATTACAGCTGCCAGTCTTTTAGGGTATGACTCTACCAGCTTTGCACATCTAGAGACTGAAATCCTTGCCCATTCTTCTTTGCAAAACAGCTCCAGCTCAGTCAGATTAGATGGACAGCGTTTGTGAACAGCAGTTTTCAGATCTTGCCACAGATTCTCGATTGGATTTAGATCTGGACTTTGACTGGGCCATTCTAACACATGGATATGTTTTGTTTTAAACCATTCCATTGTTGCCCTGGCTTTATGTTTAGGGTCGTTGTCCTGCTGGAAGGTGAACCTCTGCTCCAGTCTCAAGTCTTTTGCAGACTCCAAGAGGTTTTCTTCTAAGATTGCCCTGTATTTGGCTCCATGCATCTTCCCATCAACTCTGACCAGCTTCCCTGTCCCTGCTGGAGAGAAGCACCCCCAGAGCATGATGCTGCCACCACCATATTTGACAGTGGGGATGGTGTGTTCAGAGTGATGTGCAGTGTTAGTTTTTCGCCACACATAGCGTTTTGCATTTTGGCCAAAAAGTTCCATTTTGGTCTCATCTGACCAGAGCACCTTCTTCCACATGTTTGCTGTGTCTTGTGCTTGTGGCAAACTGCAAACGGGACTTCTTATGGTTTTCTGTCAACAATGGCTTTCTTCTTGCCACTCTTCCATAAAGGCCAACTTTGTGCAGTGCACGACTAATAGTTGTCCTATGGACAGATTTCCCCACCTGAGCTGTAGATCTCTGCAGCTCGTCCAGAGTCACCATGGGCCTCTTGGCTGCATTTCTGATCAGCGCTCTCCTTGTTCGGCCTGTGAGTTTAGGTGGACGGCCTTGTCTTGGTAGGTTTACAGTTGTGCCATACTCCTTCCATTTCTGAATGATCGCTTGAACAGTGCTCCGTGGGACGTTCAAGGCTTGGGAAATCTTTTTGTAGTCTAAGCCTGATTTAAATTTCTCAATAACTTTATCCCTGACCTGTCTGGTGTGTTCTTTGGACGTCATGGTGTTGTTGCTCCCAATATTCTCTTAGACAACCTCTGAGGCTGTCACAGAGCAGCTGTATTTGTACTGACATTAGATTACACACAGGTGAACTCTATTTAGTCATTAGCACTCATCAGGCAATGTCTATGGGAAACTGACTGCACTCAGAACAAAGGGGGCTGAATAATTACGCACACCCCACTTTGCAGTCATCGCACTTGTAGTATGGCTGGACTGTCGTTAAAACACGTGATATCATCGAAACAGTGAGAACAAAGTGGCTGTTTGGAGGGAAAGTGCAGGACTTTTTTCTCATCGTGGCTTTAAATGCATTTATCATGTCAGCAGCAGTCTTACCTTTTCCTTGCAGCTCACAGTTCAGATGGTTCAGTTTCCCAGTGCCACAGCAAGTGAGACATACACCCTTTGTTTACCTGTGATTAAAAGCAAACTCTTCCTCCCAGTAACTGTGAAAATGGTCAATTTTATTTGGCTTTTCTGCCATGTTTTTCTGTATACCAAGTGTTTGTGAGTAAATACTGTTTTTCTTCTTCCCCTGCAGTGGTGTCACCATGAAACCTCAGAGCTGGCTCAGAAGGAACTGGCTGTGGGCCGTCTCTGGTGCCTTTGTGACTATCCACCTGGCTACATGGATAATGCAGAGAACTATGAAGAGCGTGGTGCGCTCTGAGGTTGCAGTCAAAAAGAAAACTGTTGAAGGGAGACCAGACTGATTTTTATTTAAGTCCCTGGAATGAGGGAAGGATAGAAATCAGCCTCCAGACGACTGTGCCCCACATTAACTGATAAAGACTGTACTCTATCCACATCCATCCACATCCACTTGAGAATGTCAAGTTTGAAAAGATTGCAGTAAAAAATCAGTTTTGTTGGACAGTTTGACACTTTTCTTGAGTTAGTTAAAAATAAATTGATGTTTCAAGTTGTGATTTAAAGTAATTAAAAACATGGAAATGTATATTTCAATAAAATAAATGTCATGATTAAGACTTTTTTATGTTGATTTAAAGGGTGGACTTACTCAGCTTCACAGTGTATTGTAGGAAGATTGTATTTATTTCTTCATGTTAACCAATTCAGTTTAAACACCTAAAATTATAGATGTCAGTGCTGCTAACAAGAATTATCTTAAACTAAAGCACGAATAGTCAAATTTTATTTCAACTGGGGCAGACACTTAAAACCACAGTATTAATACTGTGTTAAAAATGTATCCAAAATGATTTGTTTTCTTGTCATTAAGAAAAAAACATTGTTTCATTAAATGTGATTGTTTTCATATCCATATCAAATAAATCTGTTGGAATCTCCCCTTATCTTAAGTTTCTTGCTTACTGAGTACGTCAAGCCGGTGGTCCAGTCAGGGGAATAATTATTTGATCCCCTGAAGAAATTTAAAATTTGCTCACAAAAAACGAACAGCAATAAATTTTGTGGTAGCTTCATTTTAATTGAGAGAGACATAATATCAACAAAAAGAATCTTAAAAAAATCAATTAAAAGGTTGTTTTGTATGTCATTGAGTGAAATAGGAATCTGTTCCCCTACAACCCAGCCAGAATTTGCACAGGTTGACTACAATCAGTCAATTACAGATACTTTTGATTTCAACGTATGTGTATAATGCACACATGTCCACTGAATTGATATCTGCTGTTCCAACCTCCTCACCACCATGGGCAGGACCAAAGAGCTGTTGATTGAAGGGACATAATTGAAGACTTGCTCCATGCTGGAATGGGCTCCAAGATCATCAGCAAGAACCTAGGTGACAACTGTTAGTGCAGTTATTTGGAAAAAATAAATGTATAAAATAACCATCTCTCATCTTTGGTCAGTTGCAGCCAAGTGGTGAAGGGTGTCTGGTTTGGTGGTTGCAGGATCTCATCTCAGCTTTTTATGGACGATGTATCTTTTTTTTTTTTTTTTAGCTTCATCAACAACATCCAGCTCACACTGGGGCAGTTTGCAACACGTGTGAAGTGACTGGGATGAAAATTAACAACTCAAAATCTGAGGCCATGCTCTTCAGTTGGGAAAAGATGGAGTACCCACTTAGGGGTGTTAAATACCCCAACTCTTTGATCTTTGGGCTGAAGGAGGAACAACAGGAGCGAGTTACTGTCTCAGGAGGAAGAGCTAAAGATTGAGAGACAACTAGTATTTCACCATACTAGTTGTGATGTGATGTGGATTCTGTACACATCTGCTATGATGAAGGGAGAGCTCAGCGTGGAAGCTGACGATTTACAGATCGATCTACCATCACCTGTGGTCACAAGCTCTGAAAAATGAACTGAAAGAATGATATCTCGACTACAAATGGCAGAAATGAGCTTACAGGCTTAAGGATCATCCACAAAGCTTCACTCCTAAAATCATAAAACAGGTCAATGCTCTTGAATTAATTAATAATTAATTTATTGAATTCAATTCAATTTTATTTGGATAACACAAAATCACTAAAACAGTTGCTGCCAAGTGGAGCAGTTTAAATATCTTGGGGTCTTTTTCAGGGGTGAGGAGAGAAGGGTGCAAGATAGTGCACCAATCAGTCTGTCAATATCTGCAGGGATGTGGATGCTGAATCATTCTGTCGTAGTGAAGAGAGAGCTGAGCATAAAGGGGAAGCTATTAATTTACTGGTCGATCAATGTCATTTCCCTCATCTGAGGTTATGACCTATAATAGTGGCTGAAAGAATGAGACACAAGTGGCAAAAATAAGCTTTCTGGCCTCTCCCTTAGAAACAGGGTGAGGAGTTCAGTCATTTGAGAGGGGCTCAGAGTACATCGGGCAGATTAGGGTCCCACTTGCATGAGCTGTTCCCACTATTTACACTATGTGTCTACACAATATTTGTGGTTGAAAAACAGCAGGATGAAGTTTACACTTTTTCTTTTCCTACCCACTTTTTTCAAATCCCATTATATATATATATATATATATATATATATATATATATATATATATATATATGGCGACTTTCTATGTGTTTACTGCCCTTCCACAAAAGTACCAGGACCTTGCGCTACAAAGTAAGTTCAATATGCCATGGACAAGTATTTTTGTTATGTGGTTCTCTAAATGTAACATCAGCAAACGGGCTAAATGGGTAAATTCAATTTCATTTATACAGTGCCAAATGACAACAACAGTCGCATCAAGGCACGTTATATTGTAGGATGAAGACCCTACAATAATGCAAAAACTTGTATTTCTGTATATTCTCCTAATTTTCCCACTATTTGAAATGCCTCTGACTCTTTCTCCCAGTTTCCGTTATCGTGCTGAGTCACATGATACCACATGATGCTTTTACTGTCTCCGAGTAATGTCTGAAAAATACAACAGCATAATAATACGAGTTCAACAGTGAAAACGGTGGGAATAAAAGAAAAAAGCACCAAAAATAATTCTTTTATAGAAACCACTACAAAGGAATAAGTATAGAACAAATTAAATTGTAGAGGCTAATTGGACAAGAATAAAAAGGGACATGTAACAATGACATGTAGCAACAATGCTACGAAAATAGGCTTTTTCCTTTTACTTATTATTCAAAGTTTTAAAAAAAAAAAAATCTTTAACTTTTTATGCATTTATTGTTGATTTTCATTGAGGCATCTGGTCAACTACTCTAAATCTGGTTAAAACGTAACATTTTGCGTTTTGTAAGTCTATTATTGGCCTTACTCGCTATCTGCAACTTTGTTATGAGGGAATATGAGATAGTTTGTTGTTGCTTTGTTTAATGGTAATCAGCCTGTTTTACACGTCACTGTATTTTTTCCTCCTTATTCATTCCGCTGGTCCGTGAAGTCAGCAAGAGTCGTGGTTTATTAGAGCAAGACTTGAAGCGGCTCTGACCAGATATCAGTAGGCTGAGATAGATGGCAAGCGGTTGTCATTTTTATGCCACTTGAAAGAAATCCTCTGATGCGAATCTCGTGGATGACATCAAAAAGTGCGACTTAAACTAAGTTTGGATATATGTTTTTCTTTTTTCACCACTTAGAAACGCCGAGGAGCTGGTAGTGAAAGTTTGGAGACATTTCGAGAGTCATTAAAAAAGTTAGAAGAAACATTTTGGGACGTTTTGTGTCGGTCGTGTTGAGAGATGTCTGAATCAGAGAAGAATGAAAACATTCCCGAAACGTCTGCAAGAAAAGGAAATTCAAACACAGGGAATACAGCAAAAAGCGAAGAGGTATGACACAGCTGGACGCTCTTGTACAACTACAAGTGATTATAATGTGATTGTGCAGGTTTTCTGTCAGCGGATGGCCTGGAGAAGTGCAAATGATTCCACGACTGCAGTAAACTGTTGGACTCTTGTCCTTTAAGCCCCATAAAGCACCCATCTCTAGTATACAGCTTCCAACTTCCCTAGTTAGTTCTCTGTTAAAGATGAATTTATTGTGCATTAAGTGAATCATTGACAAATAAAATAGATTTTATTCGATAGCTTTGGACGACTGTTTAAAAACAAAAAAAAAAAGGGACCCCTTTTTTTTCACGTACCATTTTTGACAGATGGTTCAATGCTTGAAACAAACAATCTATATGTTCCTTCCACTATTTGAGTGAACTGCCTTCTATATTAAATCACTGTAAATCACCTTAAAACTCTCTCGTCACAGCTCAGGACCTGCTTGCCAGTGATTCTTACCAGTTGCACTATTCTTTGCTAGCCTTCAGGCTCATGCACTGTGGTCACCAATTAATCAGACAGCATAGACTTGACCTCAAACACAGTTTTGTGTTTAAGTGCACTAGTCTTTTGGTGCTTGGGATGTATATTGGCCCTGAACCAAGGATCCATCACTGAGGTTCTGTCTAGCAGGTCACTGCTGACCCTGAGTCTATGCTTCTGCAAGTTGTTTTCATTTCCTCAACCTTTAGGTGAAGCTGCTGATAATTACAGTGGCTAAAATAAGTATTGAATGTGCCACCAATTTTCTAAGTAAATATATTTCTAAAGGTGCTTTTGATGTAAAATTCTCACCAGATGCCAATAACAACCAGTTCGGTCTACACATGTAAAGAAATCTAACCACAGATTACCATAAATTATGTGTAATAATGAGAAATGACAGAGTGGAAAATGTATTGAACATGCATACTATCATTTGCCTTTGTTTCTCTGTCTGAAATCTTGCAGTGAGCACCTGGTCGTGGCCGGTTTATGGTGAAATAATGTTCTTTCAACTTCTGGATATTGGCTTCAAAAGTGCTCACTAGAACCTTCAGTAGTGTCTTCTGTAAATTCTTCTGTAACCAATGCTATCAGTATGTTTTGCAACAATAAGGCTTCAAAGGTCTTGAGAGTCCTCATTGGTTTTACCCATGTTTCTTATGAGACATGTTTTTATAGGCCATCAGTTTGAATGAACCAACATCAATTTGAACCAAGTGGCAGGACTGCTTACTGATATTATTCAGCTGGTGTCATGACTTTCCATGCCTTTTTGTACATCCCTTTCTTTGTGTGTTCAGTACGTTTTCTGTATCATTTCTTATATTACACATAATTTATCGGGATCTGTGCTTTGATTTCTTTGCATGTGTGGATTGGATGGTTTCTCTGGTGAGAATTTCTTATCAATAGCAACAGTTTGTCACATGGTCAAAACTGATTTTGCCTGCTGTATCTCACACAGAGAAATGGCTTAGGTAAGGCTGTTGTAATTCGTGCTGTACCTTAGCCAGTGTGCCTATGGATAATACCATAATGATGGTTTACACTTGATCTCATACCATTTATATATGTATCACACAAGCCGGCCGAAAAAACAAAAAACAACCCACTAACAGACAAAGGAAATGTGAGTATTAAGGAAACAAACAACTATACGTAACTGAAAAACAATCAGATAGTAGATTTGTTTTAATTTTTGTTAATTTTTCAGCGTTAAATACCTTTTTATTTTGCAGATTTTCTTATATTGAGAGTAATATTTAAATGCTTTAAATACCCTTCTGTGTGTTTCAGGATTTTAACTTGGCTGCCATCTATGTGTCAGATGCCCAGTACAACAGAAATGTCTACTTTGACACATCACCTCAGGCTGTCAGGTGCGGCTTTCACATCCATCCATCCATATTAAATATGTGGAAATTCTATAATTATTTTGTTTGTCTCTGCTGTATTTCTGTTGTGCTGATTTCTGTACACACGTATATTTAATCTGTTCAGCCTGGAAGATGTTTCATTCCTCTCCGTCTCCTCTTAATTTTTGACCAGCAGTTTGAGCATGTCAGACTAGAACAGTTTATTTTAGCTCTGTTTACAATGACTTTCTTTGCCTGTGCTGACTGGTTGGTATTTTTTATTCTGTATATTTACTGTAAGGTGTCATAACTTTATATTTCACTTTTAATAAATACATATTAGTCTTTATAACAGCTTTAAGTCAACATTGTTGAATGGATAATTTTTCATGTTGAATATATTGTCCCAGCAAATGCAACATTTTCTCCTGTTTATTAGTCAATCTGCTATGGCAAACTATGAGGGACGTGAAATGACTTCCCCCTAATGTGAAATGCATTTGGATGTGAGGACTTTAAGTTATAGCATGCAGTTTGGATTGAATAATGAGTGTGAGTTGATCTAAAATCCAACTTTGTGTGTGGATTTTCAGACTGTATATGCTCTATAATCATTGGGCCCTAAAGGTACTCCTCTACTTCTTCATGCTGGTCAATCTGTCTCTTGCCATCTTCGAGGATCCAGCTGTATACCCTCTGCCTATATGGGTAAGACTGCAACTGCCACACAGAGACACTGTCCTGTTTTTATAGTTTCTCTTTTTAATGTGCAGGCTAAGGGTGCTGAGAGGAATAAAAGGTTTGTCAGCAGCGCCAAATGTCCAAACAATCGTAAGTGCTTTTTGAAAAATTCAGAGATGCAGACAGTATTGGAACTGATATATCTGAAATATCCGAGCCTCTGTCATGCTGATTGAAGCAGAGTCTATGCAAAAACACTATAAGAGTTATTCTGATATAAACTAAGTACTAACTAAGTGATGTTCTGAGGGCTCTTGTAAATCTAAGTTTCATTTTGGTTTAAAGGCTGACTAGTAATTAAACTTATACAGATGTTAAATTTAGCAAGTCCATCCATCCATCCATTCGCTTCCGCTTATCCTTTTCAGGGTCGCAGGGGGCGCTGGAGCCTATCCCAGCTGTCATAGGGCGAGAGGCGGGGTACACCCCGGACAGGTCGCCAGTCTGTCGCAGGGCCAACACACAGGGACAGACAACCATTCGCACTCACATTCACTCGCACATTCACACCTAGTGGCAATTTGGATTATCCAATTAACCTATCCCCACAAGCTGCATGTCTTTGGACGGTGGGAGGAAGCCGGAGTACCCGGAGGGAACCCACACAAACACGGGGAGAACATGCAAACTCCACACAGAAAGACCCCGGCCTGATGGTGGAATTGAACTCAGGACCTTCTTGCTGTGCGGCAACAGTGCTAACCACCGTGCCACCGTGCTGCCTAAAAAATTAACTTAGCAAGTATGTAGCAAAATTAATGAATTCAAAAAAGTGAAATATAGCAGTTTAAATAAACAACTAGGATACTTTCTTACTAGTTTGTTTGTTTTTGTTGTTGTTGTTTGTTAGTTTTTTCAAGGCACTTTTTATTGTAAGGTAGACTCTACAATAATACATACAGAGAAAAACCCAACAATCATATGACCCCCTATGAGCAAGCACTTTGGTGACAGTGGGAAGGAAAAACTCCCTTTTAACAGGAAGAAACCTCCAGCAGAACCAGGCTCAGGGAGGGGCGGGGCCATCTGCTGCGACCGGTTGGGGTGAGAGAAGGAAGACAGGATAAAGACATGCTGTGGAAGAGAGACAGAGATTAATAACGAGTATGATTCAATGTAGAGAGGTCTATTAACACATAGTGAGTGAGAAAGGTGACTGAAGAAGAAATATTAAATGCATCATGGGAATCCCCCAGCAGTCTACACCTATTGCAGGATAACTAAGGGAGGATTCAGGGTCACCCAATCCAGCCCTATGCTTTAGCAAAAAGGAAAGTTTTAAGCCTAATCTTAAAAGTAGAGATAGCGTCTGTCTCCTGAATCCAAACTGGAAGCTGGTTCCACAGAAGAGGGGCCTGAAAACTGAAGGCTCTGCCTCCCATTCTACTTTTAAATACTCTAGAAACAACAAGTAGGCCTGCAGTGTGAGAGCGAAGTGCTCTAATGGGGTGATACGGTACTACAAGGTCATTAAGATAAGATGGGGCCTGATTATTTAAGATCTTGTATGTGAGGAGCAGGATTTTGAATTCAATTCTGGATTTAACAAGAAGCCAATGAAGGGAAGCCAATACAGGAGAAATCTGCTCTCTCTTTCTAGTCCCTGTCAGGACTCTTGCTGCAGCATTTTGGATTAACTGAAGGCTTTTCAGGGAGTAAGACATTCCTGCAGTTTAACTAATTGGTGTGTGAGATCTGGTATCATGGATGGATAAAGCTGTGTGTTATCTGCAAAGCATTGAAAATGTGTGAAGTCTATTAGTTAGATATGATACAAAACAATGCAGCGCAGTACCTGCAATACCTACAGCATGTTCTAATCGCTCTAATAGGATATTATGGTCAGCAGTATCGAACGCTGCACTGAGGTCTAGCAGGACAAGCACAGAGATGAGTCCACTGTCAGAGGCCATAAGAAGATCATTTGTAACCTTCACTAAAGCTGTTTCTGTGCTGTGATGAGCTCTGAAACCTGACGGAAACTCTTCAAATAAGCCATTCCTCTGCAGATGATCAGTTACAGTTACAACTACTCTTTCAAGGATGTTTGATATGAAAGGAAGGTTGGTGATTGTCCTATAATTAGCTAAAACTGCTGGGTCTAGAGATGGCTTTTTAAGTAACGGTTTATCTACTGCCACCTTTTTTTGGCTTCACTCCTTGACAATGCGAATTAGCAATAATTCCTCTTCCATTTTTATATAAATAGACTTCTCCCAGAGCTTGACAGACTTCAACTCCAACATTTTGGACTGCACCTGGCAATTGTATTTCTTGGTCTGCTCCCCAGTCTTGGTGAGCCTTACTGCTGCTGGTTCTGGCTAGAGTGAACGGCGAGCTCACAACAGGTGTCTAAAGCACAACAAGAGTTACTGTTGCCGAGTACAGTCAATACGCTTGGATGGATGAGGTCTATTATGGAGACACTATCATATGTCTGATCTTTGGTAATGATTGAGACGCAGCAGCTCAAGATGTTTAGTTCTAGTATAATGTTCTAATCACTTAAAATAAGCTGCTTTTCTATCAGCAGTAATTTGTTACAAACTACACACCGCTATAGTTTTTATGAAACTGGGAGATAGTGGTATTAGGGTATATATTATATTTTGATGTAGCTACAGTCTTTCTATGTCTTTCCATATCAGTCTCATGGCGACTGAGCCTTCTCTGTGGCAGATCCCGCATTAGATCTGCACAAACGCGTGATCAGTTTAAATCGTTACCGAAGACACATTTTTATCGTCTGGCTTTTAACAAACTTTGACCTAAACATTTTGGTTGTAACAGCCTTAGTTGTTGTTTTAGTTGTTTTTATTGATTTACTTTATTTATTTTTTCCATATTTTACTGCATCATTGTTTTACATTTTATTTGTTTTAGTGGCATTTTACATGGTTATGCACTTTGTGCAGTATGGACGGTTTGGAAATGTGCTATATAAATGAACTTGACCTTGAACTTGACCCTTGACCTATATGTAAAATGTGCAATCATTGAAATTCCAAATTGGAGTTCAGTAATAGCGGAAATGTAAAAGTAATTAATAACACCATTAACTTTGGCTGACTCTAATGTAATCTTCTGTGGCTTGTATGAATAGAAATACTAATTACTGTCTACACCTCAGCATTTTATTATAAAAAGACTGAATAGATTTTCAGGCCATTCAACATTTTACCAGTCCTGAAGAATAGAATACAATAGAATAGAATTCAACTTTATTGTCACTGCACATGTCACAAGTACATGGCAACGAAATGCAGTTTGCATCCATCCAGAAAGTGCTTTAGTAATAATATATAATACAGAATTTGGATCTATTATAGTATGTTACATGTACAAGGTATGAAGGAATGTTATGAATATACTATAAGTATGCACAGGCTATGAACAGGTTATACATATGTTTAAAAATATGAAAACTATACATAAATATGAAAACTATACAGATTGTAGATATACAATTGCAAGTATTAATAAACAGTTGGAAACAGTTGGAAAACTATAATTATTGTATTGTACAGTATGATGGTCTATACAGCAATTACAGTAGTGCAGCTGAGATCAGTGAAATAGACTAGCTACTGTGAAGTCCAAGAAGTTAAATTATTATCAGAAGTATGGTCATGTGTTGTGTTATGTTGTTTTTCAGGCCACCATGCTGGTGGAGATACTCTGTCTGCTCATCTTCACCATTCGAGTCATTCACTATGCCAAGGTGATTCTCCGTGACAAGTTCTGGAAAGATCCCAAAAATATCTGCATCATTGTCATCCTCACGGTAGGAGTGCCAATCTGCATTATTATTGTGGGAGGGGTTTATACACATTATTAGTATATATTTTTTTTTTTAATTGGAAGATTTTGGAAGAAGGCTCCTCTAACTCAGACAGAACCAGAACAAGTCATTGTAAAGATGTTTTTGACTAAGTACTTAGGAAGAGGTTATACATTCCTGTCAGTTGGTGAGTGTGCAGTGTGCACCCAGAGGACTTCCTGGTTTAGGGTCTGAAAGCTGAAACTGTTAACGTGTGCTGAGCTGCAGAGACAGGATGTGCTGAGAAGGCTTTCCTCTTGTTGTGAAACAACCTTTAGCCTAAGATGTTGCTTTCTCAGCACTACCAAAGTAGTAAAGCTTCCTTGTGACTCAGTGATTCTGAGGCTCTCAGTCACAAATTTTCTTGCACAACCTTTTATTTTCTGGAATATTTGGAATAAGTTGTTATTTTGTTCGTATTTTATATGAAATCATTTTCATTTCAAAGAAGACTGTCCTTCTACTACTGCTCAAATAATTTCATCAGAATAATCCTGTTTATTCTTATCTAGCTAGTTTGGTCATGGAAACACTTTAAGTATTGACATATGCATCTTGAACTGCATCTGACTCTTTGAAATGCAAATAGATAGTAAATACTAGCATTGAAGCTGGTATTTTTTCAATGTGTGTGAATGTTAGAAGCACTTGCATAGAAAAAAGTGCTTGTGCGACTGGGTGAATGAGGCAAGTTGTATAAAGTGCTTTGATTGCTCAGAGTAGAAAAGCACTATATAAGAACCAGTCTATTTAACATTTACCATTAAATGACTTTGTTCTTTTGTGCATTGACTAGCTCACTTTGGTTGATATGATCATTTATGGAGCATTGAAAGCTGCAAATTATTATGGTGTTCGCTGGTCCAGAGTCCTGCGGCCGCTTCTACTGGTCAACGTCACAGAGGGACGGCAGGTAATGGCTGAATGTTTAAATAATCCACAGTCAGTAATCAAAGCTTCATTACCATGAACATTTCAATTTTTTTTCCTTTTTTTTCCTCATTAAATCCTCTCCAGAGGATGATCCATTTCAGAACTAGCTCTGCTGAACTAATATGGGAAGGCTTGAAGCACTAAAAGTAAAGTGAGGATAAGCACTGTAGTCAAATGTAGGTCATTGGTTACATTTTTCATGGCTCTACTATAGACTGTCTCGGTGTCTTCTTTCTATGATTACATTCCTAGGGTTAAACTCAGAAACTTTGTGTACTACAGTGAAGATTAGGAGAAATTACTAAGATAACTAAGAGAAATAACATATATCAGAATACATGTTAAAGAAGAAATCATCCCTGTTAGGAGGTCATTCTCAAAATATGACGTCTTTATTAGCTCAGTGTTTTTTGACACCAAATATAATGTGTTTGTGGGGATTATTAATGATTTGGCTGTAAGAAATATTCCAGAGACATCACAAGATGGCTCTATTTAACAAATTTTTAGGTCTTATTTAACAAACTTCTATTATTTATACACTTAACTTATTTATTTTATTTTTTGTCTGTCCTATCCGGCAGTGCAGCAGTCAGATTTGTTGTCAAACAAAATCTCCAACAAATCTATTTTCACAAGTGGACCATTACAGCTGCTATGCTTGTCCGCTCGATAGGCATATTTTATTCGATGTACTTCAAACACTATCTATCTCACATCCATGGCCAGTTTAGAATCACCAGTTAACCTAACATAGTAGTGGTAGAACCAAGAACCATCTTGCTGTGTCAACAGTACTAACCACTACATTTTTTGGCATGTTTTTTTCCCAGTCTTTTTCCCAGTCTCAGCCCTGGAGGTGATTAGGCTCATACAGAAGTTTTATGCATGTATGTTGTAAATGACAAATTGCCCAGAAATCCAAGTGACTCATGTTTTGCAGACATTTAGAAAGCTTTGGTCCTAAATTCAGTTTAAGTCATACTTGAAAATGTTTTCACATCTGGTCAGAGTTTGAGCATTTGTTTGTGTTCACGTGATCAAGGCTCTCAAAGTGGTGTTTTGTCTGTCATGAATTTTCTGCCGTTTGATCAGTGGATCATGTTTAGTTTTTCTCTGTTAGGAATTTGTGGAGTGTTTGAGGCAGACATAATGTTATTAAACATGTAAATGTTTGACTTCACGAGCCAATGGTACTTGAAAACATTGTTGATAAGTGTATAAGGAAAGAGCTTTTGCATGTAAAACTGTGTCACTGTGTGCTCCTTTGTGTTCAGCTCCGCAGAGCATTCAGGAGCATCCGTAATGCTCTGCCTCAGATTTTCTACGTCTTCCTGCTCTTCATGTTCAGTATCCTCATCTTCGCCCTCATGGCGCTGAAGTTGCTGGGCAAACGGTGAGAAAGCTGTACCTTTTTATTCTGAGGTTGGCTCTTGACATCAGTTTTCAAATTCTCTTTAAACTTGTTTTCAGTTAGAATCATTCAAGTCATTTCATTCCATATATGTGACTTCTTTTTGGCCTGTTTATTATCTTTTAAAAGGCTGTATTTACATTGCATATAACTTGGGAATCTTTGAGACCCATGCAACTTGAAAACACTTCCTGCAAAAGCTAAAGCGCTCTACATGAATAACAGGCAGGTAGGTAACAGATGATAGCTTTCAGGCAGTGTTGTGAGAAGCCTGGAATAATGAGAGTAAAGGGGACAATAGTAAGCAGCATACAGACAACAGATTTGACAGACTTGCTGGGTCATTTTCTGATATTTTGTAACAAGCTGAATACATGTAAAGATCTGAGATCCAATCCAATCCAAATATATTACCTGGATTTCTTTCTTTCTCTATGTAATAAAATCTTGCATGATGCAACCAGTGAAATTGTAATTTATAACATGAGCTTGCACAGACAATTGTGCAAACACCCAGCTATGTCATCCATATAAATAAGCAAAGATTTTAAGATTATGCAACATTTACAAACATGTTCTCCTGGTCAGTCAAAGAGCCACAACATCTGGCACAGTTAGACAGTGGTCAACATTTTCCCAAAGGCTCTACTGAGGCCATGTGTTCTGTTTTTTTGCTTTGTTTTGTTTTTAGTGAAAAAGTAGAGGACTTTTTTGAGTTTTAGCAATAGTTTTTAAGTGTATGTATTTTTTCTCTCTCTCTCTCTTTAGAGGTTTGACAAACATAAATGGAACACCATATTTCACCAGCTACCTGGAAATCATGTTTGACTTGTACGTCCTCGTCACCACGGCCAATAGCCCTGACATCATGTAAGTTTGTATTGTAAATCTCAATTTGTGTTCTTTGAGATCAAGCAATTTACAATTATTTCAGTCTTCATGAAGCATGCCTTTTTCTAAAGTATGTTAAATCCCTGATTGTGTTTGCATGATGTTACTTTATATAGTATTTACTTTGAGATGATTCAGTTTGTGAAAATACGTGGAAGTCAGATTTTGCGTGTGATTGCAAAATGGAATGTAGTGTTGGTTCATTCCACTTTTGTTTTATGTGCATTTTGTCAAACAATCAACAAAATCAAGTAGACAAAGATGACTATGAAACATGGATGAAAATAGATTCACAGATTAATGATAGATGATTAAATATTTGGAGAGCAATTAAGATGCACTTTATCTCACATACTGTACATATAAAACTGGCATAAATGTCACATTTTCATCCAGATGCACATTCTGTCTTTTTAATCTAAATTGGACATCTTCACATCATCTTATACATCATTCAGTGACTCTGACTGAAAGAAAGAAACAGCACTGTTGTTAATAGTGCTTATCTCGTTGAACCAAATATTAATATTTGAAAAAGGACAGTTGATTAAAAAAAATTAGCAGATTTTCTCATTTCTGTTAAAATTTTTGTTCAGCTGAAACCCACTGAATGTAATTTGTGTTGCATTCAATGTTGTGCATGTATTCCTTGAATACTGGAATTGTTTATATGATCAATAAGGCGTGATGTCTGAACAGCAAGGAGACGACATGAATAACACAATTCAGCCAAACTCAGTTATAATTCTAATTCTCAGATTTTTATTAGTGTATTTGACATAATGTATTTTGAAACTGTTTGTGAAGTAAAAGTAGTGTTGTTATTTAAATAGCACTTCAAACCACACAAACTCTTGTGTTTCTTTCTGGCGCTGACCTCTTGGTTTGAGAGGGAACTCTCTGAGCTTTACAGAAAAGAAGGAAGTGAACACTAACCGTTTTTTTTTCTTCTAGTATCTGGTATCTTTCTATTAGTATCTATTTGTCTTTGTATCTTAGCCTGACTTCTTTTTTTCTGCTTGTTATTGTCAGGATGCCAGCATACAACGCCAACTTCTTCTTCGCAGTCTTCTTCATTGTGTACATCCTTATCAACACTTACATCTTCATGTCCGTCTTCCTGGCTGTCGTATACAACAACTATAAAAAATACTTGAAGGTACAGCCATGTGACCGTTTCCTGTGCAGGTTCTCTATATTTTTATAATTTCTTTAAAAAATACCATACTGTGCAAAAGTTTTGAGCCACTCCGCATTAAAAAAAACCACACACACTTGACACAGGACTTGAGAGATGTATCTGGACCTGCATTTGATTCATCTACTGTTCACTGAAGCCTTATTACAAATAGTCTCAGTGGAAGCGTGGCTATAAAGAAGTCATTCTTAAGAGAGGGAAACCAGGAGAAAAGGCTAAGCTATACCACATTCCACAAAAGCTGAATGGAAAATCAGTGGGACAGGTCTTGTGGTATCATAAATCCAAAAGGAAAATTTTAATTTAAATCAGTATGTTCAGAGGAAGTTGGCAGAGGGGTACAGTAAGTGTCTATAGCCATCTGTAAATCACAGTAAAGGTTCTGTCCTAGTTTGAGCATTTCAGCCGGTGGTGTTGGGAATCTTGTCAAAATTGATGAAACTATGTACATAAAAATGCACTGTCAGATTTGATTGATCATGCAATACCATCTGGCAGGCCATTTCTTTGGTGATGGCTTAATTTTTCAGTATGGCAATGATCCCGAAAACACTGACAATGCAATAAAAGCATGCATTTTTAGAAAAACACATGGTGGAACACAAGCAGTCATGGATTGGCCTCCCTAGAACCAGGACCTCAACATTAACTAGAAAAATTTGCATTTTCTGCGAAAATGCAGTGTGGATGCTTTAAAGCTGAAGCTGTATGCAAAAACTAGCTGAAAAAGCTGAAAAGTTGCAGAAATTGTAAAAACTTTGCAGAAGCAAAGGAACTTTGCTAAAATGGAATAACTTAGCAGAACTGCAATATCTTAGAGGAAACATAATACTTGGCAGAAATACAATAGCATAGCAGAACTTAGCAGAAATATTGTAACTTACCAGAAACATGATAACTTCCTCTCTCTCTCTCTGTCACACACACACACACACACACACACACACACACACACACACACACACACACACACACACACAGGGAGAGAGAAGTAAGTTTCTAGCTCAGTCAAGCAGCCTGGGAGCTGCTGAATTTGAATCCACCAATCAGAGAGCCTGTGCACTTTTTCCCGCCAAAACAGGTGCACGCAGCACAGAGAGACACAGGATTTTTGCAGTCTATTTCTCATAATGACGACTCCCCTCAAACAAATGACCATAATTTCCTAACCGTAGGGGCTAGAACGGTCATTCTTACACAGTTTTGTTCAGAAGAGATGGGGGAATCTTAAAGTGTTGACAATTTATCATTAAAATATGAATTATTAAAGATATTTGACTTCTAATGCACCATAACTGAGTAGAGCAAAGCAAAAACTGCCTTGACTTGCCCTCAAACAACGCTTTCTAACTCTAAATCTATTTGGAGTATCAATATCATTCTTTCACCGTAAGAGACAGCAGGCTTTGGTGAACAATCATGGAAATTTTCAGGTCTCTGTGGAAATCCATTAAAAAGATATAACGAGAGAAAAAAGTGGTTCATTTCCAGAGTTTGAAATCTGAAGAAATCTGAGCGAAGGACGAATTTCCTACCCTCAAACAAGTCTAACTCATTTCAGAACGGTAATAGGTGAGAAAATAATTCTTGAATTGTGAGCGTCAGGAGTGTCTGAAGATATACTGGGACAAGCCTTATGTCTTAACTTTGCTTCGTTAAGGAGATATGACGATTCGAATATGCCTCTCATTACAGAAATCAAGCGGTGATTTTGAACAAGCTCTCCATTGACTTTCTATGGAGAGTTTTGCGACTTTGTGTTGGTCTGAGGAGATTTGCCAAAATTCTATAAATCCCACAACAATGATAGTGACATTTTCGGAAAGCCAGCAAAAATACCTACATTTTGATGTATAATTTGTGGAAGTTGAGTGAAAATTGAGCAAGTAGCAAGAAGTTGTTCGGACATGAAGAGAAGACTGCAAAACCTTCAGTGGCACACTGGAAGCCAAGTGCATAGCAACCATAACAACGCATGTATTTTGTGAAAAATCACAATTTTGCAACTGAAAACTTTAAGAGGCATAAAAGTAAAACGGTAAAAGATTTGAAAAAGCTGATTTATACCTGAATAGCCCAATAATTTGAGAACATTTTAAAGTTTGAATGGTTGTTCTACGTGAAAATATGAGGAAGTAGTTAAGTTTCAAAAACAAGCAAATTTTAGCAGAATTGCAGAAGTTTCCCATTCATTTCAATGGGACAAATTAAGCTTAATATTTTAAAAAGTATAATAGTGAAAAATACCAAAAGACATAGCACACATTAGCAGAAATAGCAGAATAGTTTAAAATTTGAACGGTGAAAATCGGCTGAAAATTGTGGAAGTAGTTAAGTGCCAAAAAGTGTACGGAAGTCCCAAGAGGAACTCAATAGTGTGGATGCTTAAAGCATCCACACAATAAAACACTTTAGGATCCTCTTGACGACTGGAACCAACGTCACCCAACATCTAAAGAAGACCTTTGGAATTTCCTCCAAGAAGCCTGGAGAACTGTTTATGAAGACTCCTTCAGGAAAGCTACAAGGAAGCTTGCCTAGGAAATATCAGGCCATGGTAAAGAATAAAGGACGTTGTAGCCAATATTGACTTTTAGGATCGTTAGAATTGTACAAAATCACGCAACATTCACACAAGCATTGGCACTCTGATGTATACATCAGAGAACAACTTGGGGTTCAGTATCTTGACTAAAGGTATTTTGACATGCAGACTGAAGCAGCCAGGGATTGACCGCCAAACGTCTGATTAGTCAATGACTTTACATACCTCCTGAGAAGCTGTGCAAAGGGTTTTGCAAAATACTCTATATGCCATGTAAGATTATATCAACCGAAATGTTAAAGTGGCAAGCAGATCTGATTACTATTTGTCAATTCAATCAAATAAGATATATCCCGAAAGTTCCTTTGTTATAGCAGCACCTGGATCTTGGAATTATTTATTAAACGTACTTATTTTTCTATAAATTTATGTCACATCTTTTGTGAATACAGTAGATTTCCTTTCATCTTTGCACATTCCATGTCATTTAAGAAGAAAATGATCATTTCCAACAGGAAGAGGTACGGCAGCTAGTGAGAGCTAAGAGGCACAAGATGGTGCGAGCATTTGGTGTTCTACAGGAGCAAAGGGAGGAGGGCGGCGAGCCAGTGGTGACCCAGGCCAGCTGGAACCAACTGGTCCGACTGGTCCAACCCAACCTTAGTAATGCTCACAGAGAGCTGCTATGGAGCGTCTCTGATGACAAGAACCAAGGGGCCATTGGTGAGTGATATCCAAACCAACATACACACCTTAAATCCAAAACACGTTTAGGGAAGTTGAGTTTAGTAAAGTTCTTTATAAGTACCCAAGATGGAAGGGATGAGATTTATTTTTGTTTAGCCAGTTTGTTGTCAGCTGTTTAATCTGCATGTCACATGTCTAGTCAGCTGACAAGTAATTGTGACAATATGGAGAGTAACTGAGCATATTTATGTACATTTTCATGTGTTAGAGCTTTGACTTAATTTAAGGAGATGAGGTTGGAGATAAGGAGGAAGAGGAGAGAGCAGTGTTGGAAGAGAAAGGCATAATGAGAAGGACATGATGAAAGTATGCATGTAAAAATGTTAAAAGGTCATCTATAGTTTGAAATAACTATTTGTGATCTTTAAAGAGTAAGAAACACAAAGACAAACATTAAACTCGTGGTTAATGCCCCTGAAATTGTAATTTAAGCAAGTAGGCAAAGTCAATAATGTTGTAGGCATTGCAAAGTGTAAAATTTCTGTCTAGCTTTTAATAAACTCCTGGTGCGTCACTATGCAACTTGGCAAAATAGTTTGTTTGATCCCAGATCCACAGCTAAGAAGCTATGAGAAGAGTGTAATATTCAGGACAAATGAACAAAGCTGCTGTGCAATGCTGCCTTCTTTACATTTTAGCAACATTTCAAGGCCAAACTGGCTCTGTACGACTGAATATGATTGCATGTCATAGATAAACTATGGAACTGCATTACATCTTCTATTATTCTACACAAATATCTCAACATTTTGTATTTGCTTTGGAATAAGGGTAAGGTTATGAATAAGATTAAATGTACATGCATTTTAATTGCTTAAAGCCGTAGGTGACCAGGTTGTCTCACAGTTTTGCGTGTTCATGCCTGCATGCCCTAAATCTACCTAAAGGCCATTAAATTGTCACCAGTCCAGTCTAATCCTTGAAGCTGAGGCATTGTTCAGATGTCCAGTATCATTCAGCTCTGCATACTCTGCTGAGTCAGTGTCTTCACACTCATCTTCCACATGAAGGAAGTCAAAATGCATTATCACTGAGCATTTCTATTTTTCCACCAACCACAACATCTGATGTTATACAACCCAAGAAGTAAAAAAAAAAATCTAATTGATCTTTACAGTTATACATATTTCTCTGTGTGTGCTCTGCACGTGTGGTTGTTATCCCTGAATTCGTTTAATGATTTTGTCTCTATCAAGTTATTTGCTACTGCCTCTAATGCAGGTTTTTTTTTTTTTTTTTTTTTAAACCATGCATCTTGGTTTTTAACCTCTGCTTTGTGAACATGCAGTGTGTGTGACTTTGCACTTGAGCAATAGCATGAATTTGCTGTTTCTGTTTTCTTTTTCCTCACTGTGAAAACCATTTTTGTGCTACGCTTTAGACATCCTTTCTAAAACTATAAAACTTTGCATTTTCACATGGGAGTCTTGCTTACAGAGCAAGCCTCAAGTGGCAGTTAGAGTTACTTCAGTTTTTGGCATTTTGTCTTCATTTTTCAGTCTTGCACAGGGGATAAAAATTTCCAAAAATGCTGCTATATACTCGAAGGAAAAATGAAAACAGTTTTGCGGGGTGTACTGCAATTCCTGCATTTAACAAACAGAAGGTTGTTACATTAGGTCAGGGGTCGGCAACCTTTCTGATCATGAGTGCCATATAATATTTCCTCAGAAGTCAATGTGCCATATGATTGCATTAGCAATAAATGTAAAAACGCTCTATATTAACAGTTACACACTATATAGAACCACTTTATAGAATTATATTTGTTCGCAGATGTTGGCAGCTATTAGCGAATAGTTATCACCTATTTTGAAACAAAAAAAAATACACTTTTTATCCATAACAGCAAATGAACTGTACAACAGAAAATGCAAATGCTATTTATGGTCTCCTCACAACAATGATAAGAAAAATAAACTGGGCCAATATGGCATGTTTGTTAATACAGAGACACACATGTTAATCTGATCTCTGGTCTCCCACTCAGAGACACAGGTCTCCGAGTGTCCAGCATTCAGACGGCTACCTGAGGACTCATGTGAGAGAAAATATGCTCACACAGATATGTAGAGCCAAATACTGTCAATAAGGCCTCTGCAATGTTCTGAAGACAGTTAAACTTGTCAGGTAGTGATGTCCAGCAGGTGAAAATGCAGCTCCATGAACACGCACGGCTGTGGATTCCAGCTGCGTCTGTAATTCTGCAAACTTTGACCCCCACAGACTCAAGCTTTTCAGTTCAATCAGCTGCATTTCGATTTCCTCTGTGTCCAGCCAGTTAATGCAAGACAAATCCAGCTGCTCATTAAAGCTTTCTGGTTTGATCAGAAAAGAAAACATTGGTCCATACACCTGAAAGTCCCGAAAACGCATTGTGAATTCTGTCTCGAGTCTACGGATTTCCGTGGTGCTGATGCTGCACTGAGCGGACAGCTCCTGAAGCATTTGAAGTGTTGGAAAGTGGAAATTTCAACATTGCTCGAAAAAACTGCCAGCTAGCAACGTCCCTCTCACCAGTAGGCTAAGTGATTTTTAGCCAATTACAAGTTGAATCTGGTAGTTGGGGTTGTTAGCTAAGATACCATCATTAAGAAGCAGCACAACTAATGTGTCTGTGCGAGCTAATTTGCGATGTGCACCGCTGGTCTGGCCATTTATTTTTTTTAAGGCACCTGCTCAAATTAATTCCCTGCGTGTCGTGCCCAGGGCTGGACTGGGACAAAAAAATCGGCCCGGGCATTTTGACTTGAGACCGGCCCACCAGGTATTACAGGAAAAGCCATAAAGCCTTTGAATGAAAACAGATACTGTTGTGACAGTGATGCACACTGTCTCGTTGGTATATGTATGATTTCTATACATTTTATATCAAATAAAAACTTTGGTTGTAAGATTCAGATAATTATTTATTAAAAGCGAGACATCTGAAATGAGAATAAGAAAGAAAAGTACTTCTTTGTTCCCACCTCTCCCTGTTAATGCCTTACCTCCCCCCTGGCAAAACTTTGCTAGACCCGCCCCTGCACAGTTACCAGCTGTCAGCTACATAGAAAAGGATCCTGGTGTTATTTCTCAGAAACGGTTTATAACTTCCCTTCAACTCATTCATGTCACCTAAAAGGTAAACCTGTTTCTCCATCACCTGTTCAGCTCTGATGATTCAGTAAGGACATCTCCTGGTTTCATCATCATGTTTCCCTCTCACCACATATCCAAATCGATATCATGACCAGCAGCTTTTACAGCTGTGGCTCCAGCAAACATCAGCTGATACTAGAAATTAATATTAAATAAATTCTAACAACAACTGATCAAGCTTAAACGTGCTGTTGTTGTTTAGCGCGACATCAGCTGGTCTTTCTGGCGCAAAGTGGGCGCACCCGCTGGCCTCTGTGGAAGCTCCGCCATAGCCACCACCAAACAACTGAGTTATTTTTATGCATCGGCCAGCATCTGACCAATCCACCACCTCTCATTGTTCATGCCGTTACAAAAAAAACAAAAAAGCATCGGCCCATAAAAACGAAAAATCACCATCGGCCCACCGGGCCCAGCTATGGTCGTGCCATCAGTTAACCCAGTGGTTCCCAAACTTTTTTTCGCTGGGCCCCCCTTTGTTTTACAGAAAAATGTTCGCGCCCCCCCCATCGCGCGCACACACACACACGCATGCACTAACACATCTTCACCCATATTTTGCTCCATTGCGGTTTATTTCACACCTCAAACATTTAGTAAACAATTAAGCAAATACAAGTAATCTGCAGGTAGTAAGAAAATAAACTACTAACTCTTTTACGCTACGTCCGCACCTACATGGGTATTTTTGAAAACACAGCTGTTTCGTCCACACGTAAAGGCGTTTCGAATCACCGAAAACTGAGATTTTTTTTAAAACTCTTTTTTTCCGTTTACGTGTGGACGAGGAATACAGAGTTCTTCACGCAACGTTGAAGGTATGTGCCTTTTTTCACGTCAGCTGTGCGCCACGTTATTGCTTACATGAGATGAATTGCACAATGGCAGATAGTCAGATTAACAGTATTTTGTCTCTATCTTCAGGTTTTACACACTTACATATAAACATGCAGTTACTGTCCCTCTATTTACAAAGGCAGAGGCATCAAGGTGTAATTATTTTATATGTAGTTGTTTTTTTTTCCTGTGTAATAATATTCAACATTGCTATCAATACATTTTTCAAAAAAAATGCCTCTCTGTGCAAAATAGGTTTAAAAACATAAACAGCTGTGGGATCCTGTTTGTCTGTGATTTGAACTGGGGGAACAAATCGTGGCAGGATCAGCCTGATATTATTTATATCCCGCTGTAACTTTACTGTATAAAGAGCTAACATCTCCAAAATGTCAGGAGTAGTTAGTCATTACAACAAGTGTTTGTGAACTAAAAATCAAGAATGTGGGATGCTGTTTGTCCGTGATTTGGAGAGCCCAGCGTGTGCTCCAGACGAAGGGAAAACCAATTCTGCAGGGGAGACCTACCTCGGCACTTGTGCAGGTGAAACCAAAGGGCAGATTTGCTTCACCATATTTTCTAGTCTTTGGCTTAGAATGAAGTTGGTTTGGAAACATATTCAGCGATGCTTCATCTCCTGCTTTGCGTTTGTGTGGGTGCCCCATGCTAGCAGTGTCCAAGTGTTGTTGGTTTTTTTTTTTTTTTCCCCTTTTCATGACCGCCCCCCTGCAATGGCTCTGCGCCCGCCCTAGGGGGCGGGCCCCACACTTTGGGAGGGACTGAGTTAACCCTTCGCGTGAGCTGGCACGCGTGCCCAGGGTTGCCGACCCCTGCATTAGATGATTCATTTAAAATAGACCTAAGTTTAAGTTTTTATATTTTTGTAACGTTTTTGATTACAATTCTAGGATGATTATTTTACAGGTAAGGTGGCATTTGTCCAGCTTGCTGACCTCTTGAATATTGAAATAATAACAATTAAGTCAAGACCTCATCCACTTCAAAGTTTGTGCCCTTCCCTCTACCAGTCAGCCCCCAGCAAACTCCTATGCCAACTGGTCCAACACCGGTAAGATACAAATTCAACTTTGAAACCTTTTTTTTCTCTGATTTTGATGTAAGTAGTTACAAACACAGAACTATATGTGTTCTTTTCCAGGGCCTTTGTTATGGTATATGACCTGATCATACTGGTGAATGCTGTTTTCATCGGTCTTGATGAGGAGAATCCAATGATTGCGAACTCAGAGTGGGTTTTTCTGGCTCTGTATATTCTGGAGATTCTGCTGAAGCTGTATGTGTTTGAGCCCAGAGTGTTCTTCTCCAAACACAGTTTTTGGAACTGGTGAGAACATGCCGTGAGAACAAGTGTATAACATTATAATGTCATTAATGTGCTTTTGACACTTTGTCTTTACTCACCAAAGATTCTGAATCCCCAGTACTGATTTATCTACAGACAGCTTAAGGTACATTTTAACAGGTGTTCATGTGGAATCAGAGATCCAGACATTACACAGCACCATCTATTCATGGGTGCGATCAAGCTTTTTCAGTGAGGCAGATGGTTTAAAAAAACAAAAAAAATCCACTGTGCAGATCAAAACCAACAGTGTAATCCAAGTCTGCTTGCTTAATACACAAACCCTTACGTAGACATTTATAAATTAACATGTACTGTATTTGTGTGTTATGTCAAATGTTTAATTTCTTAAAATATGTGTATAGTATTTTTGAGTATTTGTTAATATAACAAGTAATGGAAGTATTTAAATGAATCAAATCTAAGATCAACAAGTTGTGTTGCATGAATTTCACACAGCTTATCTACATCCCAGATTATAAGTACAAGGTATGTGACATGATTTAATGTTTCTTTTACATTATCAGCCGCTTCTTTTACCTTCATACGCCTTCAAGTGCTTCGACCAAGTCACTGATGCTCAGCGGGTTGTTGATCTACTCTTTTAAGCTTTGGAAAGTGAACTTTTCCTAATGATGGAGCTTAGTTTAATGTCAAAAGTAAAAACAAAATATCTCCAAAAGTTGATTCTGTTCATCTGGACGTAGCGTTTTGTGGGAGAAACGTTTCGTCACTCATCCAAGTGACGACTGAAGAAGTCACTTGGATGAGTGACAAAACGTTTCTCCCACAAAACGCTACGTCCAGATGAACAGAATCAACTTTTGGAGATTTACTTTCCTGGATGATTGAGAATGCATCAAGACTTAAAAACAAAATATGTTGACGAACATAGGATAAAGGATAAAACTAAACAAGTGCTCAATAATGAGAAATATAATAATAAAACAAAAAATAATAATATATAACAAAAACCAGCAACTGGCTTACTTGGGTTATGCAAGTTTATATAAAGCTTAAAATTCAATAGAAATTCTACAAAGACAACTTCAAGTGATGACACTGGGAAATCTGATTGTGTTTGAATAGTGTGTAAAGGACAGTGTGACAATTTGTTATACAGTTCAACAATTTAAGAACAACAAGAATTGGACAGACTGAAATGTCTTTGTACACAAGGGACATTTCTATATTGAAAATTGAAAATAACCTTGTAGACCTTTTCTGAACTTCAAATGAACTTCAGTTTGGTTTAATCAGAAAAAGTGAAAATATTAGTTTTTGATGTAATTGATAAACCTAAAGCAGGCAGATCCACTCACAACTAAACTGAAAAGAAAAGCTCAAAACAAAACATGGTAAAATGGTACAATGTACAAAAATGCTCTATTTAAAAATGTAATGTTCTATTTAAAAAAAAAAAAAAAAAAAAAAAAAAACTTTTTTCAGTTAAATTTAGTTTATATTACAGTGAGGAACATCAGTATTTGAACACTCCACTCAAGTTCTCCCAATTAGAAATCATGGCGGGGTCTGAAATTCACATTGTAGCGCCACTGTGAGAGACAGCATTTAAAAACCAATTCAGGAAAACACATTGTATGATTTTTTTTTTAAAGAATTTATTTGTGTTGCACATAAGCATTTCAGCTCTTTGGTCTTGCCCATGGTAGCAGTTGGAGTCTGATTGACTGTGGGGCGGACAGGTGTCTTTAAAGAGCTCAGACAGGTGCTACTAATTTAGATTAATAAGTGGAGTAGAGGTGGACTTTTTAAAGGCATAGCAACAGGTCTTTGAGAGCCAGAATTCTTGCTGATTGCCTGGTGTTCAAATACTTATGTGCAGCAGTGCAATACAAATAAGTTATTTAAAAATCATACAATGTGATTTCCTAAGTTTCTAAGTGCTATCTCTCACAGTGGGAATGCACCTACAATGTGAATTTCAAACCCCTCCATGATTTCTAAGTAGGAGAACTTGCAAAATCGCAGGGTGTTCAAATACTTATGTTCCTCACTGTATTTGCCAGTTAATTGCCTCATTTTCATGACTTTTTGCACTTAGTGGCCACTTTATTGGGTATGATATTATTGTGTGTGTGTGTGTGTGTGTGTGTAGAATGACAATAGGTTTGTCTTTAGATCCATCTTGGTGCACCTAATAAAGTTGCCACTGGGGTTTTAAGCTCTGATCCTTCTGAAGGTTTCTTGCTGCAGCTTTTGAAATAGTTTTTGTCTTCATTGTTTCTTATGCTATCATTTCTTTTTTACAGTAGTGTTACATTTGCTACTGAGCAGTGTAGCTGCGATAACTTCAGTCAAAAAAATATTCAGCATTGTGTTTGTATATTTTCTGGATGAATTGCTAGACCTGGATCCAGTCCATGAATGAAAGCTGCTTGTTAGGCACAAATGGTTTCATGTTCTGTTTGCTTCCACACTCTGCAGCCCCCTGCATGTGCTTGTTAGTTTTAATGTTCCTTAAATTTGAAATACTTGGATAAGAATACAAAAGATAAAATCTTTTGATTCTTTTACAACATGAAGATTTTCTCACACTTAACTGATGCTGAGAAAAAGGTCGTTTTATTTACATTCATGGTATATTTGTGTTTTTTGACACGTTGGTGGTGTCAGACTGACGCCATAAGAAAAAAGGGTTTTGTTTTCAGCATCCTCGTTCATAGCATTTCTGCCTAAATTAAAGTTTGAATTTTTTTTTATTTCTGTTTTCTGTCTTCAGGTTTGACACAATCATTGTCATCTCTGCTCTTATTGCCACCATCGTAAACTCTGTGATGAAGTCATGTAAGAGTTTCTAATTAATGTTAAGCTTTGTTCCAACAGGGTCAAAATCAAGGTCAAACTTAACCCTTGCCAAATTTACATCTGGCTGGCACATCACTGTTTGTTTGTTTGTTTGTTTGTTTGTTTGTTTAATGCAATCTGTTTCATCACTTTGAATGTACACGCCAGCATCGAGTCGGGGAACAGAGGCAGAAAATCACTGAACTGAAAACAAACATGCAACTACAACAATAACAAATTACACGGTGTAGCTATAAAGGCAAATTTCACCATGGTAGAGTCATCAAGTGTAATGTAGTCACCCCCCCCCCCAACACAACTACATTAATTGTAGTTGTGGGGGGGGGATTAATAAAGTATTCTGATTGTGCAGTACAATTTTAACTAAACAAAACAAACAAACAAAAAATGCAGACTAACTAATATAATACAAATTAAAACTTTGAATATGCAAATTCACAAGTTTGTTGTTCTTTTTTGTTGTTGTTTTTTTAAACAGTTTTGAAAATTGAGTTATAAAATACTAAAGTATAAATGCTCAATTTCCCCCCCAAAAAGGATTTCATGATTTAGCCTTTAAAGCTCCTGCTGTTCTGGTCTCTGAACTGTTGATAGTACAATTCAACAAAACTTAATTACTCACATTTTAGATACATCTTTGAATGTTTACTTTGAGTGTTCATGTCCCTGTCAATCACAATAACTATTTTAAAACACAGGATGATACAAGCTATTGGCCTTTGTTAATTCATTAATTTGTTAATTCCGTTTGCATTATAGCGAGTCATTTCTCCAGCCGACAAATCTTGGACATTGTTTTCATTCTACGAGTCCTCAGACTGATACGGGTGGTGGACAGCATCAAAAGGTTTAACTACATTTCTTAACTTATTCATTTATTTATCCTTGTATAAAAATCATCTGTGTTTGTGGTGATCCTGCAGTAATCCTTAGATGCATCAAATGAAAAATGGATGTCACAGTAGGAAAGCATAAGCATGTTGCTTTACTAACAGTGAGGTCTATTTTCTTGCTAGGTTTCGTACAATCATCAACACCCTGATCAGGATTGGACCAGCAATCCTCACATTTGGACAGCTTATCATTGTGAGTTTGTGACAGCAGGCTGGTTTGTCATAGTAGCATTTGTTAACAAACACTAAAACAAAGCACAGCTGATGTTAGCCGCCCTAATGATGGTTCTGTCTTAAAAGATCCATCACCAATATGAGGGCAACCTTCAGTAGAGACTTCACTCTAAAACAGGGATGGGCAACTCCAGGTCTCGAGGGCCAGTGTCGGGCAGGCTTTAGATATCACCCTGGGTCATCACACCTGAATCAAATGATTAGTTCATTACCAGGCCTCTGGAGAACTACAAGACATGTTGTTAATTTAGCCCTTTGAATCAGCTGTTTTATATCAAGGACACATCTAAAACCTTCAGGAGACCTGCCCTCGAGGCCTGGAGTTGCCCACACCTGCTCTAAAACATAGTGAGGACCAGCCAACCTACAAACGCTGCATTATGCAGAGCCTCAACCTGCTGAGGGGTCTGAAAACTGAAGCTGACATTATGTTTGTGAAGATGGTTCTGTCCGTTGTGGTGTTCCTCCACAGGTGGTGTACTACATTTTTGCCATGGTGGGGATGGAGCTCTTTAAAGGGAAGGTGACGTTTTATGAACAGAGCTCCACCGATCCAGCAAAGGCATATTGTGGTAATCCTCTGCTGAATGGAACAGACTTTGCAAAGCTCAACTATTGCAAGAATAACTTCAACGATGTGGTCTCCTCCTTCATCCTGCTGGTTGAGCTTACCGTGGTCAACCAATGGCATGATATCCTTTAGCTGAATGTCTCAGCATTTTCTGTGTTTAATCTCTTGTTTTCAGTTACCAGCAGCGATTTGGATTTTTAAGACGTCTTCAAAACTACAAAAACTCCCCCCTTTTTTTTCTTTTTTTTCTTTTTTTTTTTTTCTCAGTGACTTTCATTCTACTGCAAATAAAATCATCTGCCACATGTATGAAATGTTTGAGAATAATTGCGTTGGCCAGGTTTGATTCCTGTTTGTGTTATCATTTCTTAACAAGACTCCACTTCTCAGCAGCGGCTTTGCCACCGTCACCCACATTTCGGCCAGGATCTTTTTTGTCCTCTTCCACATCATAGTCGTCATCGTCATTCTCAAGTAAGGCTAATGGTGTCGTACTTTCATCACTGGTGTGGTGTCAGCCACAAAAACAAGTCCTGCTGTTCCCATAATCTAGAAGAATATGTATAATTATTTATATTTACGTCTGACACATTTTAACCACTAGATGCTTGAAGGTGAGTTATACCGGGTGTTTTATCATAGAACTCTATAAAAGTAGAGTTTCCCCCTCAAACAGAGTCCTAGAAGTAGGCAACTCACTGATTCACAGTTCAAAAATATTAATTACCTGTTGCAGTCGCTCAGATATCCATTTTAGCTCCTTTCTCTTTAAGTGAAAAACTCCATTTAAACCACCTTTTTATCCTCCTATCCACCTTTAAACCTCGCCTTTTATCTTGTGCTGATAACTCGGCCTACTCTGACACCTTTATTTAAACAGTAGCCATGTTTATTAATAGTGGCCACTATTGTAGCAGTGTCAGTGCCATAAAGTAAGGAAAAGGTTTTGCAAAACACTGTTTCATTTATGTTGAAATTCCCCAAAGTAGAATATGATCAGTGTAAAGGCTTACAGGATTAATGTATCAATGTGAGGGTTTTCAAAGTGGGATGTGTGTATCATATATAATACACAAAGTTTTAGATTTTGTGTGACTTTTTTGGTAGAATAGAATAGAATAGAATAGAATAATCCTTTAATTGTCCCACAAGGGGAAATTAGGTTGTAACAGCAGCCAGAAAGACACATATACAAACAAACAGGACACAGAACAGAAACATACACATTGTTTTTTCTTACATATTTACATTAAAGACAATAGTTACTATAAACAGAGTACTGTACAGTTATTAAATTAAATTAAATTAACTACAGGTAAGAGGCAAACCCAGGTTGTAGTGCAAATCGGATGATTAAATTATTGCAGTTACAGCGCAGATGTAAACATCTATGATTGTTGGGAGCAGTTCTGATTGTACAGTCTAACAGCTGCAGGGAGGAATGACCTGCGGAAACGCTCCTTCATGCATCGAGGACGCAGCAGTCTGTCACTGAAGCAGCTCTGCAGTTCAGCAACATTTACATGCAGGGGGTGGGAGACTCTGTCCATCAGAGATGTTATTTTGTCCTTCTGTCTCCCACCACCTGCACTGCGTCCAGGGTGCATCCCAGAACAGAGCTGGCCTTCCTGATGAGTTTATCCAACCTCTTCCTCTCAGCTGCCGATAAACTGCTGCTCCAACATACAACACTGTAAAAAATGACAGATGCCAACACAGAGTCATAGAAGGTCTTTAAAAGCGCTCCCTGGACTCCAAATGACCTGAGCAGGTAGAGTCTGCTCTGACCCTTCCTGTAAAGAGCATCAGTGTTGTGACTCCAGTCCAGTTTATTATTCAGGTGAACACCCAGGTACCTATAAGAGTCCACTATCTCAATGTCCACTCCCTGGATGTTCACCGGTGTCAGTGTGGGTCTGCGTCTCCGGAAGTCCACCACCAACTCCTTGGTTTTCCCAGTGTTTACAAGCATGATGGAAGAAAAAGCTTGTGATATTTTAAAAAATCACAAATTAGAATCCTAAAATGTTCTTTGATATCATGGAAATATAAATGGTCCCGGTTCTGCCTCAGAAAAATGTCTTCAATATTAAACTGATAAAGTGGTTGTTCTGAGTACATGCAGTTATACAATTTGGATAAGAACTGCTAAATGTTGCATGCGATTGTTCTTGTCTTTCAGTATCTTCGTGGCGTTTGTCCTTGAGGCGTTCTTTGTGGAGTACTCTGTGGATAAAAGTGACTTGCAGACATCTTTGGAGAGGAAGATTGAAGAACTGGAGCTTGCTGTGGCACAGTATGTTACCTTGCAGAGAGTGGTGTGTGGTGGTCATATTGAGTGGGTGGGCTAACAAACACATATAATTCACAACCCCAATACCTGCACTGTCACATCCCTGATAGGACGTTACAGCACCACCTTGTTATAGCAACACTTGAAACAGATTTACAAATTGGGGCAAAATAGCATTGATGGGTGTGATTTGTTTTGCCACACAGTCCATTTCAATATAACACGTGCAATATGTGAAGAGCCAAGCAAATTGGAGCAGGGTCACAAACTAAGAGATGATAGTCAGCTGTGACCAAACAAGGTGCAACCTTCAAACACACACCGGCTGGATTGGACGTCCAATCACATGACTAACATCTAACCACCCAGTGTGCAGCCACACCTCATCATCCTCTCTAGCTGTCTGACTTTTCCACATACATCATGTAGCACAGGATTTAACTTTAAACTTCAAAATCACCTCACAACATTTTCTTCTTTTGTGTGTTATTGCTAACATGCTATATTACTATATACTATAACAGTCATTTTCACTCCTCAAACTACATTTAACATATCAATCAGACTTGTACTTTGGTGATATATTTGATTAAGAATAATGATGTTCTACTATTAGCAAAGAGTGAGAGAAAGAGAGAGCCAGATATTGTGTGGCAGAAACTTTCCTTAAACAGCTGGGAATCAACAAATGGCATTAAGTGCTGGACTTTCTCAAAGCGAGTCTTTGACTGCTCCATCAGTATGTCACATTACTGTGCAGCTACTGAGTCCACAGCATCCTACCCAATCTTGATTCTGTCAGGCAATTTGAACTGACCCATTGTTTCAAGGCTTGTCATTCCAAATGTTTTCAAAACACCGATTCAGTGTCTCTGTATGTTGAAACACCGTGTGGACAGTGTGAGTTTGAAGGTTCCACCTTGTTTGCCCTGACACTGGGCTCCTCCTGCCACACACTTCATCTAGGACTATGGTTCTCTTAGGGGGGTTGAGAGAAATACTGCAAAAATGCTGAGTTGCTGTCAAAAAATACTCTGTACACTGCCACACCAATCAGTTCAATCTGATAATGCAGCAGGACTGCTGTTCTCTCACACATGTCAAAGTATGCATGAGGCAATGTGATGAGCTTGTTTTAAAAATTAGAGGACTAGGGTTTCTGATTATGGAGTTTTTCAACTTTCCTAGCAGTTCTGCTGACTAAAGGTGAGAAACACAGCAATCTTTTTTTTTTTAAAGTGATGTATACTACCAGTCAAAAATTTGGACACACCTTCTCATTCAACAGAGAAGGAAGACCAACCGAGTCCCCTCTGCTGCTGAGGATAAATTCGTCCAAGTCACTAACCTCAGAAATCACAAGTTAACAGCGCACCTCAAATTAGATCCCAGCTAAAAGCCACACAGAGTTCCAGTAGCAGACACATATGTTTGAATCAAGCTTTTATGTTCAAATAGCTGCTAAGAAACCACAACTATGGAAAAGCAACAAGCAGGAGTCATTTATTTGCGCCAATAAAACACATGGAATGGACATTAGACCAGTGGAAATCTGTGCTTTGGTCTGATGAGTCCAAATTTGAGATCTTTGGTTCCACCTGCGGTGTCTTTGTTTGATGCAGAAAAGGTAAACTGATGGTCTCTATGTGCTTGGTTCTCACTGTGAAGCATTGAGCAGGAGGTGTGATGGCGTGGGGGCACGCTTTTGGTGACACTGTTGGGGATTTATTCAAAATTGAAGGCACACTGAACCAATATGGCTACCACAGCATCCTTCAGCGACATGCAGTCCCATCCGGTTTGCGTTCATTTATTTTTCAACAGCACAATAATCCCAAACACACCTCTAGGCTATGTGAGGGATATTTGACCAAGAAGGAGAGTGATGGAGTGCTGCACCAGATGGCCTGGCCTCCACAGTCACCTGACCTAAACCCAATCGATATGTTTGGGATGAGATGGACTGCAGAGTGAAGGCAAAAGGGCCAACAGGTGCTCAGCATCTCTGGGAACTCCTTCAACACTGTTGGAAAACCATTTCAGGTGCCAACAGTGTGCAAAGTAGTAATCAAAGCAAAGGGTGGCTATTTTAAAGAATCTAAAATATAAAACATGTTGAGTTATTTCACTTTTTTGTTTACTACATAATTCCAAATGTGTTCATTCATAGTTTTGTAGATTCTCATTGAAGACATCAATGAAAACAAAGAAAAACCATTAACTAAGGTGTGTCCAAACTTTTGACTGGTAGTGTACCTGAGCACAATTGCACAACAGCTTAAACATCCTGTATATGTTGTGTCATCAGCTCACACACAAATGGTGTCTGCAATTTTTTTCTTCAAGCAGTGGATTTTGACTAGTTTTAGAGGTGTACTTGACACCTATGTGTCTGAAAGATAATCAGCTCACTGGCCATCCAAAAAAGAGAACTGGTCAACCTAGTGATAGTGAATCAGCTCGTTGTGCCATTATAGTGGTACGATGTCAACTGGACCTAACATTAATAGCACTACACCATTTCCAGTATGACTTTTGCTACTTGCATGTTTCATAATTTTGTTTGATATCTTTTTAGATCCAGTTTATTTTTGGTGTGCTTAGACTTGCTCTTAGCCAGTTCTTTTGTTGAAACCAAGTAGCACAAAATACAATTAGAATTTTGCTGTTGGTTCCTGGCTGTAGCTCAGGAGGCGATGGTTTGATTCCTGGCTCCCCCCAGTCTGCATTCCAAATATTCTTGGGCAAGATATTAACCCGAAGTTGCTCTCCGACGCGTCCATCGGAGTATGAATGTGTGTGAATGGTAGTTAGTGAGCAGTAGAAGACAGTGCTTGTGTGAATGGGTGAATGCAGCATGTTGTATAGAGCGCTTGACTAGAAAAGCACTAAATAATAATCAGTCCATTTACCATTTACATTATTTAAAAATCATTTGGACAATGTGGTCCCTGTCTCTTAACTTCATTTTTTTTTCTCCAAAGAAATCAAAGAAAATGCACATGAAATGAAAATGAATGACTAAGTAAATGATCAGCTTGGTTGATCATTGCCGCTATAATCACGTTGCCCTCTGCGCTCTCAACGTTCTGGGTTGAGCAAATTTTACTGAAATGGCAAATCAAAAAGGCTTGCAATGACACTTGTCACTCACTGCATTATGAAGATGAATGGAAGCTGATGCTGCTGTGCTTCAGTGTTTAAAAAGTTTAATACTTTACCTTAATCTAGTGGGGTTTCTTTTGACTGTTTGGTGCTTTCTTCCAAGCTTTAAAAAGATCTTTTCGAAGATGATTAAAAATATGTTTAAAAAAATATTTCTCTCTTTATCTTTCTGAATCAAATCCAAATTAAGCTTTAATTTTCAACCTCTGTTATGCACAATGTCTAATGGACTCTTGGCTTCATGGCTTCTTATGATTATCTTGCACATCTTTCATGCTGTTTTAATCTCTGATTATCACTCTCATATTTCTGCCTGATCATCTGTATTTTTTGGTTAACCAGGGAGACGATGGAGGACAACTTGGTGAACGCCATGGAAACTATTGACAATGACCTGGGAGGCAGCCAGTCAGCAAAACCAAACTTACCGTCCCTGATGTTTAAAATTGCTTCAAAAAGTAAGTTGACAAGTGGAGACAGAAGGTGATTTTTAAAAGATAAAAGAAGAGAAGGAACACTTTTGGCTAACTTTTAATTTGAACATTTGCTCAATAGATTGTCACTAATTTTACATCAGGCATTCTTGTTCCCTTCAGGTAGAAATGCAAAAATGGGCAAAGTATTTGAGGACAGACAATAATAAAAACTTGCTCTTGTTTGTTAGAGACAATATTTATGTAAGTGTGTGTGTTTTGTGTCAGGATATCGAACAGTGGACGCCTTGTTACAGCGGATATTTGAGGCTGATCTGGACCCTGAAGATTTTGCTGAGAATGACGATCCTGAAGCTCGGGGCAACGAGAATTTTGCAAATCCCTTATTCAGCCATGCATAGGCATTTGTAAACATGTATGAATGGATACAAACTGTAGTCATTTTACACTTTCAGAAATGTTGAAATCTGATGTTTACCCAGTGCAGTGTGTCAACAATATGATTGGGTGCTAATCAGTCTTATCTAGTGTTAAATGTTCATATTTCTGTCCTGTATCTTTGTGTAAAAATGCAAGAAAACCAGAATTTTCACATAAAGAATTCTTGCACAGAAGCCTGATTTGTTCAAAAATGCTTTTAGACCTTTGTTTTTTGTTTTGTTTTGTTTTTTAAAAGTCTTAATTGAAGCTACATATCATATATGTATATTTTATATATTTTCAGTTTTAAAAAATGTCACTAGGCTTACAATACAAGCATAATGCGAAGTATGTGTGACGAATCACACTTTTCTGTTTGCCAAATTGATATACAGGTCTGGGTTTTCAATTGCCAGGAGACTGCTGCTTGTCTGACTACATTGTGCCAAGTGTAAAGAAGGAGGGGAGATCATTTATTTGTTTTTGTTTTTTTTGTTACTGTTGTCTGTTTTTTTTTGGAGGGGGGACCCCGTAGTTTCAGTGAAAGGAGCTCTTAATAATTCAGCATACCAAACTTTGTGGGTGGGAATAGGGGGATGGTTCCTTCCTGTTTCAACATTTCAACATGATTGTGCACCAGTGCACAGGACTAGGTCCATGGAGACATGGCTGAGTGAAGCTGGTGTGGAAGAACTTGACTGAACCGCACAGCTTTCTGACCTCAACCAAAAGAACACTTTTGCCATGATTACAGTGGAGACTGAGCCAGGCCTTCTCGTCCAGCATCAGTGTCTGACCTCACAAAGGTGCTTTTGGAAGACTGGCCAAAAATTTCCATAAACACACTCCCAAACCTTATGGGAAGCCTTCCCCTAAGCTGCAAAGGATTGGAAGACATCATATTAAACCCTGTGGATAAAGAGTACAATGTCACTCAATGATTATATGTGTGTGAAAACAGACAACAGATGGCAATATGTAAAATTGGCAAATGAGGCCTCTGTTAATCCCTGGAATATGCTGGAAAATATGTTGATGCCCCTTGAAAAGTAGAAAGAATGGCTTCATCATCATTCTTTCTTACTGTAATATGTTCTTATGTGTATATGTACTCTGACCTACCCAGATAAACATTTCACGAACAGTCACACATACGATAATTAACATCTGCATTAAAAAAAAAATAGATTGGATTATTTGGAGTGTGTGTGTGTGTGAGTGTGTGAGAGAGTGAGTGAGTGAGTATGGATAGATAGATATAGATATATATATATATATATCATGTTCATCATCCCCCTGCAAATGTAAAGTTACTGTATGTGTTGTTCTCTATTTGCGTTAACAAATTTGTAACCACCACAGAATACACACACTCACAACTAAGTGCGGAATGAGGAATTTGAAAAAGTGCTGTGCCCGCAAGGCTAATTCATAAGAACCATAGTTAGTGTCAACCAGAACTATTTTCTCTTATATGGCTGATATCTTTCTTAGACTCTCTCACCATAATGAAGAATGCATCAGGAGCAATCTTCAGGAGGTGAGTAGGTTTGTTGGTGACTGCTGCCAGAAATAGAGTACGATAAAACATGTAATCACTGCTAAATTATAACACAATGTTCAGATTAGTTTGCTATCTTCAGTGTTGCCAGTTGTTTAAAAGAGCCTCAGCATGCCCAGCATACAACACATGCTGCCTAATGTATAATTCCTTATTGCTGCAAAGAAAAAGGAAAGAGTCTATTTCCAAAGTGGGAGACGACCATTAGCGATATGGTTAGCCTGCCAAACCTAACGTGTTAAGTTGTTGTGATGTCTTGCAATGGATGACAGGTTGGTGATTGTTTCATCTGCCCTCAAGCCCAACATTCACATCAAAACAAATCAGGGAGTCATAGTTTGTTTATTATCTAGAAATATGTTCACTTTGTAGCTCAGTCCTGTGAAAAAGAGTTTTTGCTGTGCTTTATGCAGTTCTGTGAAAAAATAAGTACAACCTTACTGCTTCCATAAGAATTAAGAGGGTTAGGTGGCAGCCACGTCCTGTAAATGCACTTAATTTAATGATCATCAGTAAATGTGAGCACCTCCTATAAAAGTTTGGTGGTCTTTAGTTTGCTGGTCTGGAGCAGGCGCGTGGCTGTCCCAGTAAATTCACCCCAAAGTCAGACTGTACGATGCTCAAAAAACAGACCGTACATCTCAGATTCTATAGGCCTTAGTTAGCATGTTAAATGTTAAAGGTCGTCGGAGTTCAAGGTTGCCAATAGAAAGCCCCTTCTCTCTAAAAAGAGTATGCAGTCAACGAGTCAGCCATGAACTCTTGATGATTCTAGGTGCATCTAACCACTTAAGCTGGACTGAAATTGGGTGATGCAACAGGACAGTGATCCCAAGCACACCAACAAATCGACAATTAAATGGCAAGAAAAAAAGAATCAAGGTGTTACAATGTCCCAGTCAGAGAGCTTAACCCAACTGAAATTCTATGGCTTGAACTATACATAAACAAATGTCCACAAGGTTACAATTTACATACACTAAAATTGATTGACAAACGTTGCAGTTTTGGATAAAGAAATGGTTGTTACATTTAAAGTACTTCTAATATTTTGTCTTTAGGAATGGGAGCTTATTGGCCACTTCTATTCAAATAAAGATTATTAAGAAAAAAATGTAATCCCTAAAAAAACTCCGCGACAGCAGGGGGCGGTGTGAGTGGCACTGCAGCTTAGACATGGCGACGCCAAGGGGGTGTGCGTGTATGTGGTGCTGATGCTGAGAGATGGAGGAGAGGGAACGGATTTATCTCAGCTCTCTGGTGTCCGGACGGAAAACAATACTCAGGTAAGAAGAAACGGATTGACATAAGCATCAAATGACATAAGGCATACCAAATTTTCAGATGAACTGTGTGATCAGGCTGTATGTGTGTGTGTGTGTATGTGCGTCTATGACAGTGTTAGTGGGAGAGTGTGAGGCCACAGGCAGGATGTCGGGTCAGTGAATCGTAATCGTTCGTTACTGTGTGTGTTCCTACACACACACAGCTTTGTGTGTGTGTGTGTACATACATATATATATATATATATATATATATATATATATATACAGATATGTAAAAGCAGAACAGGATTGGTGATCTAGGTTCTGCCTTAGGGTGGGATTAAACAGCGCTCATTCAACTGCCACTGTTTGATAATACATAAAAGACTGACTGTCAAAATAACAGCCTGTATGGTCACAGCGTTAGGTTGATTTTCAAAATAAATGTAACATTATACAACAATACATTGACTGAAACGAATATTCTCCGGGTACTAATTATACTCATACACAAACAAACTATAAACCCGGTATGAGTGTAGAGCTGCAACTAATGATTATATTCATTTTTTTCTTTATTCTTTTTTCTGTTTTTTTTCCTGTAATGACAAAAATGAAAACAGTTCACTTCCCAAAGCCCACAGTAGTTGCTTTGTTTGAAATGGTTATCATCCATTTGCACTGTAAAATTAGAGAATTATGTGTCAAAAGGGTTACAGACATTTCTCTCCATAGTTTTGTGGCATTTGGCTGAATCTAAGAATGGAAAATAGCCCTGTACACTTTATAATCCCTCTTCCTTAATTTTTTCTGTTTCTGAGCTTTGTCACTTTAGCCCTGCAGACATTTTGCTATTTCTCTGAAAGGTGTATTTTGGCTTTTCAGCCAACTGATTGCTGCCTTCACTTGCACTGACATTTCTCTTAACCTCCTGTTGAGGGTTCCAGTGAACAGCCACAAAAATGCAAGATCAGCACTTTTAATCAACTCCAACTCCAATGTGAAGAGAACTCTGATCACTCTATAATTACTCCTTTATTTATCCAGTTAAAAATCTCATTGAGATTAACATCTCATTTCCAAGAGACACCTGGCAATAATGAAGCCAGAGAGTGTCAAATAGTGCTTTATTATTGTTGTATATACACTGTATATGCAGAATATTGCCAAAAGTATTTGCCCATCTGCTTTCAAACATATATTACCAAGAGTGCCATCATCCCATTCTTAATCGATAAGGTTTAATATGATGATCAGACACTGATGTTGGACAAGAAGATCCGGCTTGCAGTTTCCACTCTGTTCTGTCTACATATATATATGTGCCTGTGTGTGTGTGTGTGTGTGTGTGTGCGCGCGCGTGCGCGCGCCTGTGTAGGGGTGACTTCTGTGGTTGCACAAAGACATGATGAGAAAATGGCTCTTGGCTCACAGTTTACAATGAGCTCAGTAAATATTTCCCAGGTGAGTTTATGGTCCCTATCTATTATTGGAAGCCTTGCTAAACAGAACATTAAGTTTTTTTAAATTATGGAGAAAAGAGAAAAGAGAGAGAGCTAAGTTTACTCAGAGCTGGAGAAAGATATTGGATCTATATATGATGTGTTTTGATAAATTATGTATTTTTCACTTTGTGAAGCATCCTGCAGAACAAACTACGGTATACTAACTCTGTGTTATTCAAATGTTGCATGAAAGTTCTGGGTAGTTTTGTTGCGGATGAACAGGTCAGTTTGTGTTAATGTGATGAATTCACAGTAAAGCTCTGTGTTGGACTGATGCACAGTGGCTGTGGTGCTCATGATCAGAGTTGGGTTACATCAAGTGAAATAGAGATTAATTTAAAGCTGATGATCCTTAGATTAATTTACTAATTTCAGTCGTTATACTGTGTCTAGTATAAAGACAATGTACAATATACTGTTACTGAGAGAAACAGAAGTAAGCCGAGTTAGCTGTGAAGCATCTGCTTACATCTTGTTGAATTCAGCTGTGTAAATCCACAAAGAGCAACTGGTCTGCTGATCACAGCATGTACACTAAGAAAATCTACTAAAGCTTATTTCTGTCTAGCCCTGGAGGCCTAATGTACTAATATCATAGTTGTATTATATTAATGTAGCAGAAGGTCTAATTACATATGCAAAAAATAGGTGGTAGAATTGTCCTTCAAGGAGATACTTTTTGCTTTCTTACTTTGAGTACACTTCAGAGCCTGTACTTTTTCACTTTTACTTGAGTAAAGACAGTGATTCAGCACTTAAACTTATTGGAGTATTTTTTAACACAGGTCTCTGTACTTTGACTTAGGTGCAGAGTTTGTGTACTTTTGTCACCTATCACCCCTGCTCATAAAATCCATCACTGGAACTGGAAAACACAAATATCTTGAATATTTTAACAGAACCCATCTGTAAAGGTTTAGCACCTGTTTTTTGGTATATTGGTAACCATTATGGTGAATAAAAGTGCATCACACACCGATGCACTGATGTAAATTGCTATCAAATGAACTGCCGTTTTGTTCATTAACGTGAGGAAAGCGTTGACGAGGAGGAGCTTTATTTTGAAAGTAGTGGCCGGATGTTGTGTTTGGTGGGGATGATTTGACGCTGGGTAAGGCAGCGCTGCAGTGCGGACAAACAGCCTGGAGCCGGAGAACCTGACACCTGCAGACCGTCCCTGTCAGCCGAGCCGGGTTGTCCTGAGGCGGGTTTCGGGATCTGGTTTTGTCCTGAGTTGGAGTTTAGGATCACATCCAGGAGTAGGCAGAGAGGACCAGTCCGCATCCTCCTCCTCCTCCTCAGCTGATGCAGCGGAGAATCGGAGGAGGATCCGGACGTCAGCGTGGATTTTATTGAGCGTTCCGGGGCTCTGAGCGAAAATAAAAGCTGCTATTGTGTGTATGTGTGTTTTGTTTTTGTTTTTTCATTTTAATTAATTAATGTATTAATTTATTAATTTATTAATTTATTTATTCTTTGGACTCTGCCTTGGATGGGACTAACGGTCTGAGGATGGACCGTGTCTGGTTTGATATGAGGCACCTTTGTAGAAGAAATAAATGGTAATTTAATCCTGCGGAACCCTGAGGCCCAAATTCTGGCCCCACGTAAGAGGAACGGTGGGTTTTCTGGATCAGGACGTTTTGTGCCGAAATAAAATCCCAGATGAAGATTCCCAAAAGGCGGAAAAGGAGCGGACGGTGCGCCAGGTAGGCCTGATCCGAACTAGCTCTCTCGGCCCATACAGAAATCATTCAGTGGGTGTGAGTGTTTCGCAGAGATACGCTATAACGAAAGTGGCATGGTGGTAATTAGACCAGGACCGACGGGGGCTCTACAACTGTAATTATATTTATATTTAATTCAGAACTTGTCCAGGCCACATTGATTGATCAGCAGGATGTGATGGTGCGCATGCGCACGGAGCATCCATGACTGTGCACTGCAGAGAAGAGATATATACAGTGGGGGGAAAACGGGGTGGTAGTGGGGGGTTAGACCTAAGCGGAAGCTCCATTCAGTGTTTAAGTCATTTAGTCCAGGATTATTTTCCATAGCATAAAGAATATATATCTAGTGGTTGTTCTGTGAAGACCAAACATATATGAAAAGCAAAATAAAACTGTCTAATATAAAGACAATTTACAGTATGCTGTTAGCGACAGAAACGGAAGTCAGCCGAGATAGCTGTGAAGCATCTGCTTACATCTTGTATAAATCCACAAAGAGCAACTCGTCTGCTGATCACAGCATGTACACTAAGAAAATCTACTGGAGCTTGCATTAGAAATTATTGTGAGTTGTTGGTTATATTATTATATTTGTCTAGGTGTGGAGGCAAAGTCACCGTGCACTGCAGAGAAGAGATACACAGAGGGGGGAAAAGCACATGCTCGTAGTGGATGTTCTGTGAAGACCAAATATATATGAAAAGCAAAAAAGGCAGTTCTTGAGAAAAGAAACAGACCTGCACTCTTTGCATGTTTTATTAGACCAGGCTTGGCGAGAGCTGCCATCCCTCTCTATCACTGTCAGAGCTTTCCTTGCTAATGTAGTGTAATAAAACATAAATTTCTTGTTTGTCTTAAACAGGTAATGCTGCCACCGCCTTTGGTAAATCTGTTTGGTCTTCAGAGGTCAAGAAACAAACAAATACTTTCAAAGCAAAATCTTTATTTGAAATCTAATTCATTAAAATGACCATCTTTATTAGTCTTTATTCCACAATTTGCAGGTCTTTACCTCTCAGGACTCATACATAACACAGCAAGCACTCAAACTCAAAGAGCCAGTGTCAGCTTGCCTTGATAGCTGCTCTCCCATCGACTGATCAGCGGTTTATCCATGTGCAAATCACCAAAAGAAGCTGCTGGTCTCTCAGCTTGCTCAGCTGGAGACAGACATGCCTGTAAAATGAAGACGGCTAAAGTTTACTATGAGTTTGAAACAGTCAGAGCTTTCAATGACAGTAGCTGACTGTGGCCACAAGATGCAATGTAAAGGATGGATGCAAACCATACAAGGAGCTCCATGACAGATTTTAGGAGAGAAACTGCTTTGACAAAACAAGCTTGTCCTAGTGATATGCACAAGTGTCTTTAAAAGAAAAAGAAAAAAATATATATATAGTCGCAAAAGTATGACATCACAACAAGGTGATTGGTCACTTGCAATGTTGAACCTGGAACAACATTTATTATGATGGTGTGGGAACAACACCGACACGAGGATATCAGATCGTGCATCTGTAGTCAGTCTTTTCATATTATTCATTTCATGTTGTCATGTAACTCTGTTTAGACTTGGGACATGCTTCTGCAGCACCATCTGCTCATAGAAACACTAAAGGTCCTGTTTAATCTCAACATTTATACGCAGTGAATATGAAACTGTACTGTGATCTAATGTCATATTAACCTGAATACTTTAAGCTTAGTTTTAAAAATTCTGTATTGTCAGAAAACTCACAAAAGACACATCATCATCAATAGAATTCCTTGCAGGTGCAAAGAAAGTGTATGTTAATTGTTATACTGACTCTGTGAGGTGGACCTTTGGAGGTGCAGAAGTTCAAAATGCAGGAAACTGTAGCAGCTTATTAGCTTATTAGAGTTGCTAAAAGTTGTGTAAACCTTTTTCCAAACAAATTGTTTAAAAAAACAAAGGCAAAGGCTCGTGATTGCAACTGGCACAGCAAGAAGTACATTGTAACAGGAGTTTCTACCTTTTCTGTTGTCTTTAGGGGCACATTGATAAATTACTCTGGGTTATACACTGTTTTCACTGTAGGAGTCTGAAAACAAAGTGCTTCCAAGTTTTTAGTCTATGAAGGGTTTAAAGTGCTGGAGTTGGAGAAAATTAAACAACCCACCACTGAGCAACAGTCATGTTGCTCAGTGGTTATACATGGCTGATTGTTGCAACCAGCAAGTGAACTTGGGACAAGATTGACACGGTAAATGAGTACAGTTTTTCGCATGTTAGATTATTTTGCTGCTTCAAGTTTTCAAGGTTAACATGGTGTATATAGGCCCTTTGTACCCTACCCTCCTATTATGTCTGGTCAGAAGACTGCAGCACTCACTGCTTCTTCTCTCCTGGTTAACTGTACCCTCTGTTTTGGCTTGTAGGCTAACAAAGGAACAGGAAGGGTTTTGCCACACTCAGGATTTGTTGTAAATCTTAAGGTTTTCCAGGAGCTCAGAACTATGGTGAGCTCTGACCAATTTTATCCGATTCAGACTGGAATGATGCAAGCCCAGCTTCTGGCAGAGCACCCCTCCCTGTCCCACCCACTAGCAGATTAATAGAGCTGTAGGTGACGAAGGAAGAAAAAAAAGATTGAGGTTTAATAAAAGGTCTGTCTCTCGAATCTGCTGCTGAGACGCTTGAAAACAGCACAGTTCTCTCTTTTACACTTATTTCATGCCGCAGTGCAGATTATTAGTGTTAATGTAAATAGTTAAATGCTACGGCGAAAAAGTAAGACAGAAGACAATGTTGTATCTATGACATATGATGGTACTACATGGTACTATTTGATAACTGGCTGGTGATAGTAACCTATTCAGATCATTCAACAATATCTGACAAAATAATGGTATAGCTTCATATAATAAATATAGCATAATGTAATTTACGTATTTAAGATAATTGTACCAAATCTAAAGTATACCATAAATACTATACTAATTTATGCTTTGTATCTGGTAATAACATACCACTGTGCATCACATAGTGCTTTTGATAGTATATTTCCAAAATGGATTTTGTTACACATTGTCTGTTCTCATAGTCTGTAGCAATATATTTGACTATGGCACTATAATAACACGTAATGCATAGTATCGCAATTCTGATTGGCCATTTACTCTGCACTGTGCTTACTGTCGTCCAAGACTATTCCAGTGTATCCGGGGAGACTGTGTGGTCCCACCCTCTGCAGTGATTGGCGGCTCAGCAGTGTGTTGAGGCCTGCAGCAGGTTTCCCTACCTCTCCAGTGTTACAGTGACTCCCAGCTGCCTGGTCTCTGTGCAGCTGCTGCTGTTAAACAGATCTGTATCACTGTAGGTGCAGAGAAGCCTCCTCCCCACCTTCCCAGTCTGTCCAGTTTTCTATCAGAGTTGGCCTGACTGAAAATGCAGTGGACACGCTCCCTTATTATCTGCAGTCCGCCTGAGCTCTGCATGCACTGAAGAAAGCCCATGGCATTGCATGCAGAACAGCATGGTTTGGGGACTCACATGTATCACTCTGAACTTAAGATTTCTTCTATGGATCCACTGAAAGCTGATAACCATTCATGGCAGATATCCTGTATAAAAGCAGAGAAAAGCCAGAGTTCTGTTCAAGTTGAATGGCTGGAGAACACTAAGGTAATGGCTGACTACATGAATTAAGTGTTTGGCAGTGCCTGTTAGACTGATGGTCAGTGAGCTGACAATATTTAACAGGGGAACCACATCCTCCAGTCACTACTGTTAATGAACTGTGTTGCCTAATTCAGACTTATCACCTCCTGAAGCAGTTCACTGCTTTGACAGTGCAACAATTAACTCAGCATCGATGAGTCCCTGCACTGTTTGTAGGTCTGTCCCATTTGCAATGATCAAAGCATGGTTGAATCTTGCAATAATAACAGGTGATATTGTATCAAACAGACAAAAAGATCTGTAAGGATTCGTTTTTCCTGGAGTAGTTTTCTCAGGCAGCGCTCACTCCAAGGTTGTTTTGTGCCCAACAAGCTCCTTATGATCTTCCTAGTCTCTTCCTAGAAACTGTTGCTAAGCTTAAACGCAAACTCATCCGGCGCATTGTGAGATACCTCATTCCAATTGTGTGATTTATGGAGTTTTTGAGAGCAGTACTGCCAACCCTTATTTAATTTCCTATGGTCAACTTGGACAGTTTCTTTGAAAAAAAAAAAAGAGTTTTTTGACACAAACAGTAAATCATGTTATTAGTAACGGCATTATAAATTATTCTGGCAGCCCTATATGTGTGTATGTGAGAGAGAATTAAACACAGAAGGTGAAATAGATAAGTTTCATAGATTCATTTTTATTACCTAAAAATGTCTATTACTCCAAATGTTAAAAGACCACTTAAAGTAATGCAGTTTGCACATATTTCTTAAAATTGAAGTGAAAAGTGTTCCCATGCCATACTCATGGTTGTTAGAATTTTTTGTTGATTAAAAACCATCTTGTTCTGATCTACAGTAAACATTGCTAGGTGTTGGCTGTTGGGCTGTTGCAGCATCTGACCTGCAGCTGCAGTCAGGATAAGAATAGAGCATTAGACTGCTTCCTCTGCAGACATGATATTTGCTCCAGTTACTGCAAATACCATCACGCCATATGTCCGTGTAGGTTCTTAGTCATCCAGGTCATGGTAGTCTTCAGAGCTTGAGAAAACAAGGCAACTGGACCGCTTTAGGTTTGCAAAGATGTTTCCCCTCTCTTCTGAGAGAACTAAAGAAGCTTCTTGGAGAGGTAAAACATCTTCTCAAACCTAAAAAGTCCAGTTGCCTTCTTTTCTCAGGGTCTCAAGATCACGCCATACCCAACCCCTCTTGCACCCCGCACCCCACTGACCTGTACCCTGATCCAGCTGAAGAATGGCTTCTAATGGCAACCAGCCACCTCTAGTGCCTGTTGTTATAATAATAATATAATAATGTTGCCATGACTGTCAGCAGCAGAGAGCTCTGGTTAGACTGGGAAAATCCCAGTAACAACATTGTGTGTATAAAGTATTGACTGTCTTTTCTTACTTCCTTTTTCTCCTCTCATCCTCCCTGCTCACAGATAAATGGCTCTTTTAAGTTGGGAGCTGCTCGTGTTCTGTCTAGCTGGCAGATGCAGTGCCTAGTCCCTGGCCTCCAGGACAACGCCAACATGAACGGAACATCCGAGCAGGCCGACATCCTGCCTCCAAACTGCATGGTCAAGGATCGATGGAAAGTGGTGAGTCTGGAAAGCTCCCATTCCCCCAGTTCAGTTTCACGTTCTGCAGTAGTGCGTTTGAAAGATTTGGGTGTCTGATTTCCCCCATACAATTTTGTATTTATATTTTCTTAGCTGGTATGCATATTTGTTAACTGTTTGCTATCTATTCTGATTTCATCCAAACCTTCTTTCCCCCAAAATTTTAAATATAAATAAAACAGAATCCAATCCTATATTCAACTGACAGCAGTACAAGGCAAATGTTAAACTATGCATGTAGCATTTTGCATTACATTTTATTTGATTAGTACTTGGGAGCTGAGGAGACCAGCAAGAATTAGAAGCAAAACATCACGTATCATTTAAATGTAAGCTTTTTCCATGTATGAATGATACATGATACACAGTAAACCATTTTTAAACAAATTTTATCCAACATTTAAACTTGAGGGTTTAGTGGAAAGACAAACTTTTTTTTAATTTTCTGTTTGAGCTTCCTTTGGATTCTGAAGTACAAGGTTGCTTAATATAGCTCATGTCTCAGCCAGTCAGGTTGCAAAATGAAGGCTGTTTGCACTTTACTAATCAATCTACTGTCTCCACTGAGCTGCAAAGACCCAACACATCATGAACTAAAGATAAAAAAGAATGAAGAATGAAGTCTTTTTGGAGGTTACAGTATGTTACTTTAAGATAATTAAGAGCTCTTTGCCCTGCAACCTGTGTTCCAGCTAAAGAAGATTGGCGGGGGTGGGTTTGGGGAGATCTATGAAGCCTTGGACTTGCTTACGCGGGAAAATGTGGCCCTAAAAGTGGAGTCAGCCCAGCAGCCCAAACAGGTGCTAAAGATGGAGGTGGCAGTGCTGAAGAAGCTGCAAGGTAAGTGCTGCCAAACCATCTCCTACACTGATTGCTTTGGGCCAGTGGTCCACAGTGGAGGTGATTAGGTTTAATTATTAGGAAAACCATAACTGACTGCAAAGACGTTGTTTATACAAGCTTCCAGTTGTGGAATTGTTAGTGAGTAGAATTCAAGAATGTTTTTTAGGTCCAACTTTCAGAGTGTGATTGAGCCCCCTTTATCTTCATCACATAAGGTGTTTTTAGCAGCAGGGCAGTGACCTTTCAAGAGTCTTTGTCTTGTAACCCTCGTATGCCGCTACATTCCCTCTTCTGCTTCACACTTGGTTGTCTTGGACTTGTGTTTCACTTTGTTCCTCTGATTTTCTGTGAACTGTTACCAGTACATCTACAAGCTGGCACTGAAGTGGCAGGTGAAGTGGTGGGAATGGGAATTAGTACCTCCAAGTGTGAGGCCATAGTCTAAGCCAAGAAAGGGTGGGGTCCCCACTTCAGCTCAAGGACAAATTGCCTCCCCAGTTTAAGTTGTGTCGTGGGTGTCGCGTGACGATTTTCACATCACATCCTGTGTCATGAGACACAATCTTTGTGGCGTGTCGGACGGCTTTTTGATTTTTGTAACTTGTGCATTGTGTTGCAGTCATCGCAGCTGGCTTGAAGACACAAGTGTATGATCATCCTGCCTATTTAATCAGAATCCTGCACAAAAGCTCAAAGAAATACTGACACACAGAGAGATAACGCAACAGTTTGAAAACCTGAGTTTGTGGAAACACTTGACTTCTGCTCCTCCTTATCAGCACGTATGACGTGATATTGTCTGAGTGGCGACAACTATTGTCTACTGAATACTTAAACATCCGTGTGATAATGGTGCGTTTTTAACAAAGCGATCACTGTGGAGGGTGTATTGGCACTTTTATAATCTCTGAAAAATAGGATAGCCCTTTATTGTGATTGTATATGTTCAACAAAATTTGGGTGTTCCACACTAACTGTGCAGATATTAAATATGAATTGTAAACAGCAGGTTTAAAAAAAAAACATGAGAAACATACACAAATATATTTCTCACTGCTCACCGCCACACCTGCATTGCACAGATGCAGCCATTTATACCCGCTATTAAGGTGCAGGAAGCCTCTGGTGTATTCTCCTAAACAAGGTGTTGCCACTCAGACAATATCGTACGCACTGATGAGGAGAAGTCAAAACTAGAAGCCAAGACTTTGTCGAGTGTTATTTTGTAAAGTTCTCTCCACAAACTCAGGTTGTTCTGTTTTTAATTTATTTTTTCAGTGTTTATTTGATAGAAAGAGTAAAGAGTGACAGGAAAGTGGAAGGGGAGAGAGAGGGTAAGACATGCAGCAAAGGGCTGCGGGTCAGATTCGAACCTGGGGAGGCTACTCCCAGCCGCACGGCATGTAGGCACCTGCTCGTCGCAGTGAGTTAAACCAGCACCCACAAACTCAAGTTTTTAAACAGTTGGAATGTCCTCCCCTTAGTGTTAGTATGTCTCTGAGCTTCTGTGCAAGATTCTCAGTAAACACACGATTATACACCCATTGTGTCTATTGTGTCTAGCGACACAGGATTTGATGTGAAAATTACACCACTACACAAGCAATGTGGCGAGCATAAAAATGGCCTTACGTTGGTCTGCTGTGGTGATGAGGGAATTAAGCATAAAAGCGTAGCTGTTGATTTACTGATCAGTGTGCATTCCTACCCTCCACTGTGGTCGCAAGCTTTGGCTAGAGCTTTCTCCGAAGTGTGGCTGGCAAAGAGGATGAGAGGGGCTCAAAATAGAGGCACTATTCCTCCACATTGAAGGAAGCCAGTTAAGGTGGTTCGCATATCTGATATAGATGGGCACCTCCTGGGTCAGGAGCTTTAGGCATGGGAGAGTAAATCTCTCAACTGGCCCAAATAACGTGGAGGAAATGGCTATTGAAACATAAAATAGATACATCTCTGAAAGAATTTAATCCAATATGTAATTTTCAGGGTACTAAATATATAAGTCTTTGTAAATCGAATTAGTTTAGTAGAACAATATTTGTTTCGTTGAAGTTGTGGTACATTAGGAAAGTGTTTATTAGCCTCCTCTCTCTTCTTTTTCCCTTCCAGGGAAAAACCATGTTTGTAAGTTTATTGGCTGTGGGAGAAACGACAAATTCAACTATGTCGTCATGCAGCTTCAGGTGAGTCACTGTTTGGATGCATGTCAACCACAGACTTTTACTGGGAAGCATAACAGTGTAGAGGGACACATAACACACAGTAATAAAGTAGATTATTTCTTTAGCATTTAAAAAATTCTGCTTTGAGGAAGCACACCAGGAGGAAGTCTTCATGTTGCTGTCATGTTAAGATCTACCAAATGTATAGGTTTTGCAGTCTTAAAAAAACCTTTACCTGCTGGAGTGCAATTACATTAATATAACCCCTGCTTCAAGGATTCAGCATTTGGTATTTTGACTTCCTGCAATGTAACCAGAAAAAATACATAAAATAATGAGGATAAGTGTAATTGACCTTTAATAAAGTCATAGCCAGAATGCAAACAGATGAATTTACTGGTGACAACCTTTTAATGTTGCCTTTGCTGATAACAGCACAGAACAGTCCCAATTTATTTGAACCTGGTGTATTTCTCATTACTGTTGCCACTGTGTCTCCTATGAGTCATATCCAGTTTTGCATTTTCCACGTTATTATTAGATTACTTTTTTGAAACCTGATCTTTACACATTTCAGCCTGACTAAAAGCAAGCAGAAATTAAGTCCCGCTGTCTTGTCACTGTCCCTCACCCAGGGTCGTAACCTGGCTGACCTGCGAAGGAGTCAACCCAGAGGAACCTTTACCATGAGTACCACCCTGAGACTTGGGAAGCAGATCCTGGAATCCATTGAAGCCATCCACTCAGTGGGCTTTCTGCACCGCGACATCAAACCGGTACAGGTTTCTCGAAAAATTCTGCAACCTTGTGCTTCTCCTGTAGACTGAGTTCCTGAGTTAAAAGTGATTTTAGGTAGAGATTATTTACTGATATTAACTTTTGATTTTTCTTGCCCAGATGTGTCAAAATGGTAATGAATGCTTTTCCCCTAAGCTATAGTTTTCTGCAGGTCCATGAGCTGGTTGAGCATTATTGATTAGTTTCTGTAATACCAGTAGAACAGTCCAAATGTCTGCAATTTGGTAACAATTTAATATAAGTAGCTGAAAGTTTCTCAATTTAAAACGTCTATCTGGTTTCAGGTGAACTTTGATGCTTTAGATCTTTAGGTAATCTAAATATCAAAGCAAGCCAATAAAACCAGAACAGAAGGGGTGTTAATAGGATGTCGGATGAATAGATTTTTATGTAAATGAGCAGAGGTAGAACCAAAGTTAGAGGACCCATATACCCTTCACGTTTCTTGTGTGCAGATGCTTTTAGATTAAACTAGTTGAGTGATGCACTGTGTTTTATTTCTGCAGTCAAACTTTGCAATGGGACGGCTCCCCTCCACCTACAGGAAATGCTACATGCTGGACTTTGGTCTGGCAAGGCAGTACACCAATACCACAGGAGAGGTCCGCCCGGTAAGACACTTTTAGTCTGTGAAAGCGAACCTTACCAAAAGCTGAAGCACAGCACTGAAGCTCATCTATTACAGTGGAGATATTGTTGGAGAGAATATTTGTAACTCAAGGTTCATTTGCTAGTTTTTGCTAGTGTTTTTTCAAAGAACAGCAATTATTATAATAAAGTCACTAGAGGTTTGGAGAATGTATGGAGAATTCTTCATGCGTATTGGATGTTAGGGAAAAAATAATAATCAGAGGTAGGACATATATCTTTATTTTGACTCTGCGTATACTCCAAACCTAAACCTAAACGGACAACATATTAAATTCTGAACCTGATCAGGTTCAATCATATTTTTTTAAAGTAATTTCTCAAACATCATTTTTTTTAGCGTTTTCTTACAACTTTGTTATTTAATTTCTTATTGTGGTCCTATACACAAGACATATGTCATTTCTTTCTGTGTTAGGATTCAACTTTATTGTCATTACACAGGTATAAATACAGGGTAACAAAATACAGTATGCATCTAATCACAAGTGCAAGAGCAGTGAGTGCAATAGGAGCAGATTATATGCCGATAAGGGTAGTATAAAAGGTGGGAATAGTTATGAACAGATTATGTACAAATAAGTCAAGTACACAGATGTTTATATTGCTATACAGAGAGCAAATGTACAGATGTAGTTATGTATATATATGTACAGATATGTACAGATGATCTGTATAGCATACAGACAGACAGATATACAGATGTATCAATGTGTGGTAAATATAAGTACAGTAGTGGGAGCATAGTGCTATGAACAGACTATAATAGTGAACAGTGTACGCACTATAACAGAGACTATGCTATATCAGTGTCCTAAACTATAGCAGTAACCAATATGAGATAGTTTCCTTTAAAGCTGCAAAAAATACCAAAGTAAATAATAAAAACTACACAGGTGCACAGACTCAGGCAGACAGATGGGTGTGTTTGCTGCACTGCAGTACATTCTCTCTCATTTCCTGTGAGTCTGTACAATATCGGATCAATGATTCACAGTACTCAATAACAAATCTCAGGGATTCATGTGATAGTTTGCTGTAAACTGACAGAAGTGGTTGTTGGGCTTCTAAACAGCTTTTGTATCGATCAGGTCTCTTGGTATTTGTAGTTTCAGTGTGATCAGACACAGCTGCTGCTTTTAGGCTCTCTCTTGCTTTTTTGTCTCTCTACCACACTCAACACAGCTATTTTTAGATCAGCGAGTATGTATAGTGCTTCCATTTGCTGTCAGCTTGCTCCTCTTCACTTTATCTCCTTACTTTCATTTTTTTCTCTTTTCCTCCTCTCCTCATCCTTTTATGCCCCCTTGTTCCTTACCTCTCCTCACCTATTCATCTTTTAACCAGCTCCCCTGTTCTTCTCCTGCAGTGTTGTGTTCCTTCTGTTGCAGCAGTCAATGAATATTTGATGCTGTAAAATGCGTCACTGGGTGAGAAACGTTAGCCCCCCCCCCCACACACACACACACACACTTTCTCTCTGTCACTTCCAGTCTCTCCACCCATCATCTTTTGTCTCCCAGTCTCTCTCTCTCATTCTACAGCTGAGTCAGCTTCAGTGCAGTGATCTGAGCTCGCTCTTTCTCACTTGATTCACCCCTCCCCCACTGTATCTTCCTGCCTTGCTTCCTTCTTTCCCCATTACCCCCTCTCTTTAACCAACCCATTGTCTCTTACATAGAGAGAATTGGGCACTGATCAAAGAAGAACTCCTTCAAGCTTTCATTCAAACAGAAATATCTGTGTTTTAGCAACAGCAACGTTCTCAGTGTTTTGTCTTTTCATTTCCCGCCGGCACCAGAACTTGCAATGTCCTAACCCTGAGTCTCATTGACTACAACGTGATGGTAATTTTGTAAATCATGGTACCCTATAATGTCCAGATTTGGGGGTTGGTGTACCTGATAAGTTGCTACCATATGCTTGTAGTATCTCTTGGTTTCTAAGTCAGAGCTACCCCTCCTATCTGGTTTCATAACACCCAGAAGACAACAACAAAAAACACTTAACTGAGACTTCACCTACTTACAAATGCAGTGTATGAAGTACACTCAGTAATTTCTCAAAAGTGTCATTATTGTTTGCAACAGCTCTTGTGTGTCCAACACTCATTGTGGGACTGTTAGCAGAAAGTTGTCATCACATCTTCAACACATCCACGTTTTTAGCCAGACCTACCATACATTAATTTTCAAAAATTTGACACTTGATCTGAAAGTGAACATATCCTGATGAAACACATGCTCAGCAGATGCAAACAGCAGCCTGAATCAGTTCTTACAATTTGCACGTATCAGCACAAGCTTTATTTTTTCATCTTGACTGTTGAGGTTGCTACGTAGTGACAAAATTTTTCACTCGCGGTATTTGGAAACTAAAGTATGTTGAGTGAAGTACTCTGTAGAATGAACCGGTTGTCCAGTGAGGCAACCTGTCCAACTGCTTGTGGATCAGGTCACTCTTTACTGTGAAATTTTGTATGATGTTCACTCTCTACTGATCACCTGCCATCAGTTTTTTTTATCAAAGATTTATGTTCTGATTTTTTTTTGTTTTCTTCTTATCAGTTCAATGTGATTTATGTTCACCTTTTTTATGTTTCAGTGTTGTGTTTGTCTTTCTTACAGTTCCTTTGGATTTATGATTTTGACGTGCATGCCTCCTGTTTCTCCATCATCTCCATGGTTACCCAGGGATGTGAGTGGTTTCTATAGTGACAGATGGGTCACAGCCACATCGAAAGCTACGCACCAAAGTGAAAGCTGAATTAAAAAGAAAAGGAGCAAACATGACATAATGTCTACTAAGAGTTTTCTAAAATCCATATATAAAAATAATCATGATCGTTACAATAACTGTAATGAACTGTGAATGTGCTAGAAGCCCTATCAGAAAATGGTCTGGCAGCACAGAGAATTTAGGCACTAAATTATACAACTTGTACTTGAAAGTGAAATTCAGATTTGATTTTTGTCCGGGGAAAAAAACCCTAGATGGTGGACAAAAACCTAAGTATACGGTAAGTCAGTTCTATAAACTAAAAAAGGACACAATATAAATTGTTTTTTCAAATTTATGTAGGTCATGAAGCCATCTTTATTTTTAATTTCTGTTTTTATGGGTATTTTAATTTGTGTATTTCTACTTGTATTTATCCATGAGTTTCCCTCCCATTATTAAAAGGACATTATTAAAAGAGAAAATATCATGTAGATTTTATGTAGGGCACCAGATAACAAATTTTTGCACATACATGCAAACTTTGATGGACTCGTCAGTGATATTTGAGGGTTCAATATCTTCCCCAAGGACACTTTGACATACAGACAGCAGGAGTTCCATCTTCTGAGTAGAAAACAACCTGTTCTAGATCATGAGAAATAAAAAACCAAGAAAATTTGTGAATGCGATAGATGACAATTGAGTCAGTGAGGAGTATAATGGGCCCATCCAGGAGTTGTGACTGAAACAACTGATAATACAACACATAGTACAATGTGAACTACTAAATCCTATGTCCCTTTCTGCAAATTGCTAACAAAAATGTCAGGGTAGTTTCAGACTTCTACAGTTGACTTCTGCTTATTTAAATGTGTATAATTTAAAACTTAGACATTCATAAAAAAAGAGTGTAGTTCACTTTATGTTTTTGTTAACAAGTAACTTGAAAATGGTCACTGTCTTGAATTTTTAAATGTTAAATGGACTTTTATCCACCTGTCAAGTACAGTGGTGTGAAAAAGGTGTTTGCCCCTTTCCTGTTTTCTTCTTTTTGTCACACTTAAATGTTTCAGATCATCAACAAAAAAAATAAATAAATAAGACAACGATAACATCAGTAAACATAAAATGCTAAATGAAGGTGTTTATTATTAGGGGAAAAAAATCAAAACCTAAATGGCCCTGCTTGAAAGCTTGGTTGGGCTGCCCTTAGCAGCAACAACTGCAACGAGCAATTGTGATAACTGGCATCAAGTCTTTTACAGCACTGTGGAGGAATTCTGTCCCACTCATCTTTGCACAACTGTTGTATTCCAGCCACACTGGAGGGTTTTCGACTATGAACCACCTTTTTAAGGTCATGCCACAGCATCTTACTTGGAGGTCATGACTAGGCCATTCCAAAGTCTTCATTTTGTTTTTCTTAAGCTTTTGTGTTTTGGCTGGTTTGCTTTGGATCATTGTCCTGCTGCAGAACCCAAGTGCGCTTCACCTTGAGGTCACAAACAGATGACCAGACATTGCCCTTCAGGATATTTTAGTAGACAGCAGAATTAATGTTTCCATTTATCACAGCAAGTCTTCCAGATCCTGAGGAAGCAAAACATCCTCAGACCATCACCACCATATTTTACTATCGGTATGATGTTCCTTTTCTGAAATGCTGCATTATTTTTATGCCAGATATTTGTCATATCAGTCCACAGAGTATATTCCCAAAAGTCTTAGGGATCATCAACATGTTTTCTGGCAAAACTGAGACAAGCCTTTGTGTTCCTTTTGCTTAGCAGTGGTTTTCGTCTTGGAACTCAAATGGCCACAAAGGCCATTTCTGCCCAGTGTCTTTCTTACGGTGGAGTCATGGACACTGACCTTAACTGAGGCATCTTTGGATGTTGTTCTGGGATCTTTTGTGACCTCTTGGATGAGTTGTCACTGCGCTCTTGGGGTAATTTTGGTTGGCTGTATACTCCTGGGAAGGTTCACCACTGGTCCGTGTTTTTGCCATTTGTGGATAATGGCCCTGACTGTGTTTGGTTGGAGTCCCACAGCTTTAGAAATGGCTTTAAAACCTTTTCTGGGCTGAGAGCTCTCAGTTACTTTGTTTCTCATTTGTTCCTGAATTTTCTTGGATTGTGGCATGATGTCTGGCTTTTGGGGAGCTTTTGGTCTACTCCACTTTGTCAGGCAGGTCCTTTTTAAATTGATTTCTTAATTGAGAACAGGTGTGGCAGTAATCAGGGCTCGGTATGTCTAGAACAACTCAACTTAGCTTTCCAAAGATGTGATATAGATTTTTATTCTGACATTTCAGAATTATACAAAAAGGCCCTTTTCAGGGAACACAAAATGGGTTAACAATTTAAAGCTGTTCCGCAGCAATGGAGGTTGATCAAGCCTTAAAAGCTGGTGCTACTAATTCCTACAGGTGTTGTAACTTTTCTAGATTACTTACAACCCCCTTTGTCTGTATAAAACCAGTGGTGGAACACACTGTGGTACCATACCCTTGTGAGCTTTAGTTGAACAATATTGTACGGCAAAAAGTAGCGTGTTGCCACAAAGATGGCAAGAAAAAGAAAATTAACAATGGAAGAGAGACAGACCATCATAGCATTTAAAAGAGTATATCTTTTCTACAGAGAAATTGCAAATAAAGTCAAGGTGTCAGTGAGTACAGTTTCCTTCATCATCCAAAGGCACTCAGAAACAAACTGACAGCAAGAGGTCTGACAGACCCAAAGACACAACTGATTCAGAGGACAAGTTTCTGAGAGTTAACAGCTTGCTTGATAGGTGGCTCGCAGGACAACAGCTTTGAGCACAGCTTAATAGTGGTCGTATAAGCAAGTCTCAGTTTCAACTGTGAAAATAAGACTTCGAGCTGCAGGTTTGACAGGATGAGTTGCAGCAAGAGAGCCATTGCTAAGACGTGAGAATAAAACAAAGGGACATGCCTGGACACCGCCATTGGACTACCGAAGACTGGAAGAAAGTATTATGGAGGGATGAATCAAAATTTGAAATCTTTGGTTCATCATTCAGGATCTTTGTACACCGTCGAGTAAGCGTGAGAATGGTTCCACAGTGTGTGGCATCAACTGCCAAATGAAGGAAGGAGGAAGTGTGATGATCTGGGGCTGTTTTGCTGGATCCAGGGTTGGTGACTTGTACAGAGTGAAAGGCACCCTGAACCAAAACAACTACCACAGCATTCTGCAGCGCCATGCAGTACCCTCTGGTATGCATCTAGTTGGTCAGGGGTTCATCCTACAGCAAGATAATGACCCAAAACATAAGTCCAAGCTATACCAGAACTACCTCAGGAAGAAATAACATGATGGTGAGCTTGAAAACATGAAGTGGCAGCACAGTCTCCAGACTTAAACCCCATCGAGCTGGTTTGGGATGAACTGGACGGAAGAGTGAAAGCAAAGCAACAGACAAGGTCCACATTTATGGGAACTTCTGCAACAGATATGGGAACAACTTTCTGCAGAATATTTGATTTCTATTGTAGAAAGAATGCCACGGGTGTGTTCAGCTGTTATAGCTGCCAAAGGTGGCTGCTTTGATGAGTCAAAGTTTAGAATATATTTTGGTCTATAAATTGATTCCATGATTTCTTTTTTAACTCCAATTGCTTATTTGTACTATACTTTCATTTCAGAGTGCAACGGGCCAATACACTGCATAGTTTTCAATAAAAAAATTGGAAAAACTTGTGTGTTCTTAAACTTTCGTCCTGTAGTGTAGGTTTGGATTTTTTTGACTCTTAACAATAAACACCTTAATTTAGAAACTGCATTTTGCATTTATTTCTGTTATCCTTCTAATTAATTGCTTTTTCATGTCACTGTATTAAGTTATCAGCTAGTAGGTGTCTTGCTTCTGTGTGGCAGAAGCAAGTACTTTTTTATGGTGAGACTAAAGGCCCTTTCACAGCAGATGTGTGAAATCTCAAAAATTGAATGTGTCAAGAATATTTTTCAGGCTCACCAAGTCAAGTATTCTTACTCATTAACACCACCAACACAAATTTGTGGCATTTATTTTTTTGAACCAAATCGATTTTTCCAATTTTTTGGGATACCAATGAATAGATCTGACTAAGATCACTGTATTTGGCAACAAGTGCACTAATAGCACAAATCTTGCACCTTTACTGAGTATACAAGGATATGGTAATAGTAAAATGATACAATTGTGTTCCCAAATCTGCTAAAAAGACTTCAAACTGCCTCACTGACATCCTGAAATATGTACGAATGCAGCTCCAATTCTGGGATCAAACCATAATATTCTCTAGCAGCTGCCTTCTTGTGGGAACTGGATGAACCCAGAATATCAGTTTGTTCCTTTTCTCGTTTAGGAACATCAGGACCAGTTTGTTATCCCTTCATTTAAACTTCATTTTTTTTCTGTCTGTTTTTGAGGATGAATTTTCCACAAAAATACAACACGTTTGGTGTGTATATGGGTTACATGGGAAGATCCGTAAAATTTGGAATTTCATGTTGTTTTACACAACAAATTCAGTGTGCAATTGCCTTTAGACTAACTGTCCAATAAATGTATAGATAGAAAAGTACATAAAGAAATTCATTAATTGATGTAAATCTAAAGACTCAAAGTTGAGTCATAAAAATGATTAAAAGTTAATTGTGTCTTTTTAAAAATGTATTTTTATCTCATATAGTTATTTATATAAATATATATACATAGATAAAGGCATTATGCAATCTACATATAATATCCAAACGCATAATCAGATTTTAACACTACTATTAAGAATAGGTCATAAAAAACAGCCCAAAAAACAAATTTGAATAATATTAAAGTGGAATTATGTAAATTGATACTTGCGTGTGCAGATCACTCTGATGCAGTGTGTTCGTCTGCTGGTGTCTTTGTGTCTTATTTTGCTTATTTTTCTTTTGATGTCAGTAACACGTGTATAAAGATCACATTGATGTTAAACAGGATTGCATCTGTTTCTTTCTAAAGCTCCTGTACTACAGAGTTATGTTGACACTGGGTTGAATGTTTGATGCTATATATCCACTTGATCGTTTTGTTTACAAGTTACATGTTTTTAATGATTTATTTTGTCACAATGCTTACAGTTTATTTTCATGCCAACACATAGGGTATGCTAAAGCCTGACCAGCACGATGTTGCTGTGAGTCAGCTGGGCACTAGATTTCAGTTTGCCAGAAAGAGCAGCACGTGCCTCTGGATCAAGTAAACAGAAATCCACATGTACCAACAACAATAACAACAACAACAATATAAACATAACACACAAATAGTTTGTAGAGGCTGAATCACAGTAAAATGGCTAGGCTAGTGGCTTCTTAACTGATATTACTGATTGTCTGTTTACACTATTTACATGCTCTTATTTGTACGTATTTATTATTTTGTCCATTTAGCCTTTACGTCTACACAGTAGTTCAGTAAAAGCACTTTCTGAATTTGTTTTTTTGCATGCATACCCTCTGCTGAAATACAGCACTTCAAAGTCCAGTGTTAAAAACATTTTTTATGTTTGGATTCAGCCGCAGCAAGCTACAAATGATATTTGATTAGTCTTATAGTCAAAACAAGCCTCCAGTCCATGTTGGCATTATTTACTGTTATGTGTGCCGAGTTAAATTGAAGTAGAGAGCATACCGAACTGAGAAGATAAGTAGGTTCAACTTCCAGTAAAATCAACAGCTCGAGGAAACCTTTCTCATCACAAGAAGAATGTTTTCCTCATAAAACAATTAATGAATAATAATTAAAAATATACAGTCAAGGTGTTAATAGTGTATGTAGCAGGTAAAGTTTGGGAATCCCTCTCACCCTGCATAATAATTCACTCTCCTTTCAACAAAAAAGATAACAGTGGTATGTTGAAAATAAATCAAATGTGAAAATCTGCAAACATTACCCTTGTGTACCCTTGTAATTTTGATGATTTGAATGCATGTAACTGCTCAATAACTGCTTGATTACTTGCAACCCAAATTGGTTGGATTAGATCATTAAGCCTTAAACTTCATAGACAGTTGTGTCCAATCATGACAAAAGGTATTTATGGTGGCCCATTGCAAGTTGTGCTTCTCTTTGACTTTCCTTTGAGAAGTGACAGCATGGGATCCTCAAAGCAACTCTCAAAAGAAGAAAACATTGCTCAGTATCATGGTTCAGAGGATAGCTACAAAAAGCTATCTCGGAGGTTTAAACTGTCAGTTTCAACTAAACCCAGTTCTGGCAGGCCATGAAAAACACAGGAACGGCATAGGCAGAGGATTGTCAGAATGATCACCCCAAAAGACCTGGAAGAAGATCTTTCTACAGATGGTGCATCTGCAGCACAATTTGCTCAAAGAACATCTGTATGGCAGATTGATGAGTAAGAAGCCCTTTCTGCACTCACGCATCAGAGTCAGTTGTTGTATGTAAAAGCTCAAACCAGTTTCATTGTGCTTTGGACTGAGGAGACGAAAGGCTTTGCATGGCAGAAGAAGAGCACCCCTTTCTAAGAAAAACACCTGCTACCCACTGTCAAATTTGGTAGAGGTACCATCATGCTGTGAGCCTGTGTGATGAATTCAGGCCTTTGTTAAAGCTGAGAGTGGGATGAATTCAACCCAGTTCTTCAGGATAATGTTCAAGCAGCAGTCACAAAGTTGAAGTTGGGGTTGAATATTCCAACAAGACAATGACCCGAAGCACAGTTCAAACTGTAGAAAGGTGTTCAGAAGTAAAATGTTCTTGAATGGTGGTCACAGTCCCCTGACCTGAATATCATTAAAAATCTATGGGATGATTTGAAGCAGACTGTCCATGCTTGGCAATTTAACGGAGAGATTTAGTATAGAAAAATGGTCAAACATACCTCCATCCAGAATCCAGACACTCATCAAAGGCTATAGGAGGCATCTAGAGGCTGTTTGATTTGCAAAAGGAGGCTCAACTAAGTAATGATATATCTCTATTGGGGTGCCCAGATTTATGCAACTGTCTAATTTTGTTATGATGCATATTGTATGTTAATCCAATAAACTTCATGTTACTGCTGAATCACTACTTTTTCCATAAGGCATGACATATATTAAAAGGAAGCCAATCACCCAATGATGAACACAAATTAAAAAAAAAATAAGAGAGATTCCCAATCTTTTTCATATTAGTGTAACTGGATGTGAACTGGATGCTTGTTGTTGCAACTGCTGACTTTTTTGCATCCTCTTTTTAGCCAAGAACTGTGGCAGGTTTTAGAGGGACCGTCCGCTACGCTTCAGTCAATGCTCACAAAAACAAGGTCAGTACTGTTTGTTTGTCTTTAAAGTATAACTTCTGAGTTGGCTGCAGAGTTGGTGGTGAGCCTCTGTCAGCCTCTTGTACCTAGAAATGGTGCAAGAGGCTGGGAGAAGCAACGTGAATTTGTGAGGTAGAAGTTACCACTCTACCATCTACTGAAGAACACACTGTGGTAGAGGACCTTGGTACTCCCTAGCCCAGAGCTCTCAGTTCAAGTGCAAGAGACGGATCATTCTGCTCCTTTTTATTGATAAACAAATATAACAAATATACAGATCAAATTGCCATCGTTGTTCTATATTTATATTTTTGTAGGAATTTTGCCTTTTTGCAGTTTTAATGATTATGCTCCTGAACACACAGCCAATGTGCAGATTTTGTTTACAAAAGTTGCTTCATACTTGTGAAAGATAAATGCAACTCAAGCTAGTCTGATTTGATACTGAAACACCTAACCTTAATGCAATAAATATTCCATTAGATTACCTGTCACCCCACAACACCGTCTTAATTAGCGATTTTAATGACACAAGTCAGAATGTGAACATTCTGTTTAGAATGATATGCTAACAATGTCTTCCTGTTGTGCTCCTCCAGGAAATGGGTCGCCATGATGACCTTTGGTCATTGTTTTACATGTTGGTGGAGTTTGCTGTTGGGCAGCTGCCTTGGAGAAAGATCAAGGATAAGGTCAGAAGGTTTCTTGTTTCTAGTTTTTATATCCACCTTAGTTACTATTACTTGTTTTGGTAGTGCCTCCATGAATCATACAAGATGTTAAACATATTTAACGTTTTGTCCTGCTTCTTTAAATACATCTATGTTTTAAAAAAGTCTGTCTGTGACCTTACATTATCCAAAAAGCAGTCAGAATTTGATCTGTTTTGATCAATGTGTGTATATATATATATATATATATATATATATATATATATATATATATATATATATATATATATATATATATATATATATATATATATATATAAGAACACCCATCTCGCCCCTGCGGGCGGTTTATCTTTCAAGCTCGGGTCCTCTACCAGAGGCCTGGGAGCTTGAGGGTCCTGCGCAGTATCTTAGCTGTTCCTAGGACTGCGCTCTTCTGGACAGAGATCTCCGATGTTGTTCTCGGGATCTGCTGGAGCCACTCGCCTAGCTTGGGAGTCACCGCACCTAGTGCTCCGATTACCACGGGGACCACCGTCACCTTCACCCTCCACATCCTCTCGAGCTCTTCTCTGAGCCCTTGGTATTTCTCCAGCTTCTCGTGTTCCTTCTTCCTGATATTGCTGTCATTCGGAACCGCTACATCGATCACTACGGCCGTCTTCTTCTGTTTGTCTACCACCACTATGTCCGGTTGGTTAGCCACCACCATTTTGTCCGTCTGTATCTGGAAGTCCCACAGGATCTTAGCTCGGTCATTCTCCACCACCCTTGGGGGCATCTCCCATTTTGACCTCGGGACTTCCAGGTTATACTCGGCACAGATGTTCCTGTACACTATGCCGGCCACTTGGTTATGGTGTTCCATGTATGCCTTGCCTGCTAGCATCTTGCACCCTGCTGTTATGTGCTGGATTGTCTCTGGAGCATCTTTACACAGCCTGCACCTGGGGTCTTGCCTGGTGTGATAGACCCCAGCCTCTATGGATCTTGTACTCAGAGCTTGTTCCTGTGCTGGCATGATTAGTGCCTCTGTGCTGTCTTTCAGTCCAGCTTTGTCCAGCCACTGGTAGGATTTTTGGATGTCAGCCACCTCCTCTATCTGCCGGTGGTACATACCGTGCAGGGCCCTGTCCTTCCATGATGGTTCCTCGTCTCCCTCCTCTTTCTTGGGTTTCTGCTGCCTGAGGTATTCACTGAGCACTCGGTCAGTTGGGGCCATCTTCCCAATGAATTCTTGGATGTTCGTTGTCTCATCCTGGACTGTGGTGCTGACACTCACCAGTCCCCGGCCCCCTTCCTTCCGCTTAGCGTACAGCCTCAGGGTGCTGGACTTGGGGTGAAACCCTCCATGCATGGCAAGGAGCTTTCTTGTCTTTATGTCAGTGGCTTCTATCTCCTCCTTTGGCCAGCCTATTACCCCAGCAGGGTACCTGATCACGGGCAGGGCGTAGGTGTTGATGGCCCGGATCTTGTTCTTACCGTTCAGCTGACTCCTCAGGACTTGCCTGACCCTCTGCAGGTACTTGGTGGTTGCAGCCTTTCTAGCGGCCTCTTCATGGTTCCCATTCGCCTGCGGGATACCCAGGTACTTGTAACTGTCCTCTATGTCATGAAGCGCCTTGAGGCGACTTTTGTTGTGATTTGGCGCTATATAAATAAAATTGAATTGAATTGAATTGAATGTCTGCAATGTTGCCTTCTGGTAGTTCAATCCCCTCAGTTCTGACTACCTTCCCTCTCTTCGTTACCATTCGACTACACTTCTCCAGTCCGAACGACATTCCAATGTCATTGCTGTATAGCCTGGTAGTGTGGATCAGTGAATCAATGTCTCGTTCACTCTTGGCATACCGCTTGATGTCATCCATGTACAGGAGGTGGCTGACAACTGCTCCGTTCCGTAGTCGGTATCCGTAGCCAGTCTTGTTAATGATCTCACTGAGGGGGTTCAGGCCTATGCAGAACAGCAGTGGGGACAGAGCATCTCCTTGGTAGATCCCGCACTTGATGGTGACTTGTGCTATGGGCTTGGAGTTGGCCTCTAGTGTTGTACGCCACATCCCCATTGAGTTCCTGATGAAGGCTCTTAGGGTCCTGTTGATCTTGTACAATTCTAAGCATTTCAGGATCCAGCTGTGGGGCATTGAGTCATAGGCCTTCTTGTAATCAATCCAGGCAGTGCACAGGTTGGTCAGTCTGGTCTTGCAGTCTCGGCTGACTGTTCTGTCTACCAGTAGCTGGTGTTTTGCACCTCTGGTATTCTTGCCAATCCCTTTCTGTGCCCCACTCATGTATTGACCCATGTGCCTGTTCATCTTAGCCGATATGATGCCTGACAGGAGCTTCCATGTAGTACTGAGGCAGGTTATTGGTCGGTAGTTGGATGGGACCGGTCCCTTCTTGGGGTCCTTGGGGATCAGGACCGTTCGACCTTCGGTTAGCCATTCCGGGTGTCTCTCGTTAACTAGCAGCTGGTTCATTTGTGCTGCCAGACGCTCGTGGAGTGCAGTCAGCTTCTTCAGCCAGTAGGCGTGAACCATGTCGGGCCCTGGTGCTGTCCAACTCTTCATACTGGAGACCCTTTCTTGGATATCTGCCACTGTGATGGTTACTGGTCCCTGTTCAGGGAGGTCGCTATGGTCTGCCCTCAGATCCACTAGCCACTGAGCATTGCCGTTATGGGTTGCGTCCTTCTCCCATATGCTCTTCCAGTATTGCTCCGTCTCCAGCCTTGGTGGTGCTGTTCTCTTATTGTTCCCTTGCCACTGAGAGTACACCTTTGCTGGTTCTGTGGAGAACAGCTGGTTTATTCTCCTGCCTTCTATCTCTCTGGTGTACCTCCTCAAGCGGCTGGCCAAGGCTGTGAGTCTTTGCTTGGCAGTTTCCAAGGCCTCAGGTATGGACAGTTTGCTGTATTTCTTATGCACCTTCTTTGCCGCACCTTTCTGCAACTCCGTTAGTTGGCTAACCTCCCTCCGTGCTCCGTATATATATATATATATATATATATATATATATATATATATATACAAGCGGCAGAAATGAGCTTCCTGCGAAGTTTGGCTGGCCTCTCCCTTAGAGATTGGGTGAGAGGTTCGGCCATCCGGGAGGGGCTCAGAGTAGAGCCGCTGCTGCTCCACATCGAAAGGAGCCAGCTGAGGTGGTTCGGGCATCTGACAAGGATGCCTCCTGGGCGCCTCCTGGGTGAGGTGAGGAGGAGGAGGCCCCGGGGCAGACCCAGGACACGCTGGAGAGGTTATATCTCTCGGCTGGCCTGGGAACGCCTTGGTGTTCCCCCGGATAAGCTGGAGGAGGTGGCTGGGGAGAGGGAGGTCTGGGCCTCTCTGCTTAGGCTGCTGCCCCCGCGACTCGGCCTCGGATAAAGCGGATGAAGATGGATGGATGTATATATGTATATATATTCTTGTCTTTTTTTCTGTTTAGGAACAAGTTGGTCAAATTAAAGAGCGTTATGACCATCAGCTGCTGCTGAAACACATGCCTTCAGAGTTTAAAATCTTTCTGGACCATGTCCTGGCCCTGGACTACTACACTAAACCAGATTACCAGGTAGATATAATAAAAGTTCAGAGGAGCAGTCTAATATTGAGACTTTGATTCACATTCATAAATTTGTGTATTTTTTCCAGCTGCTGATGTCAGTGTTTGAGAACAGTATGAAGGAGCGAATCATTACAGAGAATGAACCCTTTGATTGGGAAAAGGGAGGAAGTGATGTCACGCTGTCAACCAGTGCCTCCACCCAACCACAGCACAACACCCGACCTACTGCAGCCATGGTGGGGTAAGAACAAGCTGCAACCTCCTGTAAAATAAGTCTGAAATAGAAGTGCCAAAAAGGGAAGTTTCTCTAACAGCCACTAGCCATTTTTCTTTGATTTGTAAAGCTATGCAGACTGTATTAGAAAGAATTTGGTTAATACCATAACAAAAAAGTTTTGTAAATTGCATGATTAGATTCAAAAGTATTTCTAAAATAACAGCATCTATGTAAAGATTTGTTATATTCTGTGTCCATAGAGCCATTGTGACTCCAGTTCCTGGAGACCTACAGAGGGAGAACACCGATGTTCAAGACGAGCATCTCAGTGATCAGGAAAATGCTCCTCCACCTCCACCGAGCCGACCCCCTGGGGAAACCGGTGTCCAGCATTCTGGAGAGACTGGAGAAGGCTGGGATGACACAGACTTTAACCGCAATAGACTCAGGATCAGCCTAACCAAGGTCTGAACCATCAGTTATAGGTTTTGGTAATGCCACAGTCCCATTAAATCGACCCCAGAATCAGACTCTAGAGGCCTTAGTTAGCATGCTAAAGGAGGTACTACAATTAGGAGACTTAAAATGTGGCTTATTTGGAAGAATTTACAGGAGGGGAAAACCTTGAAAAATAAAAATGGTAGCACAGTTTATATTTGCTAAACTGTGTCAAACCACAAGCCCTCTAGAACATTGTCCATTGGATAGACATGACCAAAGTGGAGGTTGGGCCATAACACAGCATGTCAGTACAAACACTGACTGTCAAGCAGAGTGGTGATGATTTGGGCTTTTTTTGAACTTGGTCCAAATGGGATCATACAACAGATAATGATCCCAAGCACACTAGCTTGGGATCATTATCTACAGCAGAATGACTGTGAATAATCAAGGTTAGCTCTCTCGTCTTGCCTGGAAACACCTCAGTGTTTCCCTGGATAAGCTAGAGGAGGGGGTCTGGGTTTCTCTGCTCAGATTGCTGCCCATGGGTAGCAGAAGAAAATGGATGTATGGCTGGACAATTTGAGAGACCGATTAAGCTATAGAGAAAACAATTACTTCGAGTTATTGCTGCTAAAGGTAGTTCTACCTGCTACTGAATCAGGGAGTGTACTTTTTTATAGGACTGCATGAAGTCCTGTGGAAATCTCTGAGATTTCACATGGACTTGTTTCATTAGAAACATAAGCAACATTTTTATCCAATTATTAGTTGATAAAAACAAAAAGTGGATTGCCTGAAAATATTTTTGTCATTACAGCCTTTTAGATGATTCTAAAATGTGTTAGTTGTTTAGTCTTAAGACATTTTGGTTCACATGAACCTTCTGCCAAGTCACTATCAGTGACTGCCCTTAACTCTACCCATATACTATCAGAAAATGTCATTTTTCTTTTTTCTTATTTTTTCTTCTTGCAAGTTTTGAAGTCTTGTACAAAAAAAAAAAAAGAATCACTGGTATCAAAATGTATTAGTTTTATCTCCAAAAAACGTTTCCTTTGCTTGTCTCCAAAACATCACGTTAGCTTTTAGGCTTAGGGTTGCTGTTATTTATGCTGCTGACTTAATTCCAGAAAGTTGATTCTGTTCATCTGGACGTAGCATTTTCAGTGGGAGAAACATTTTGTCACTTATCCAAACTCGCTCACCCATTTCCTTACCTGGATGATTGACCATGCATCAAGACAATGTTGACTTAAGGAAGTCGTTTTAGAGTTGCCTTCCAGAGTGTTTAAATGGTTGCTCACTTTTTTATCATTCCTCAGGGGGCTCAGGAAGAGGAAGCAATTCGAGGGGCCTGTCCAGTGTCTCCTGTACGAGGTGTAGGACCCGAGTCCCCAACAGGACAGGGTCGGTCCTTACGATATCGGCGGGTCAACAGCCCAGAATCTGATCGTCTTTCTGCAGCTGAGGGCCGGGCTGACGCCTATGGACAGAGGTGACAGTAAAGTATAGAAAACAACAAAGGTGGTTTTAGGTGAAGAGACAGCATTTCATGTTACTTTTGGTAACAAACAACAAATATGAAAACATTTTCCAGTTTAAAAAAATAAACATAAGCCAAACTCAACCTGCCTATTGAAAAATAAAATCACACCAAAGATTAGAATTAATTAATTATGAGGCCTTTGCTCTAAAAGAATTTGATCTCAACTTTTTGAATCCACATAAATCAGAAATGTACAAAAGAGGTTCAACTAGATTTGAATGACTTGGATTTGGCTCTGAGATTTTTCTTGATTTTGATTGTTGAGAATTCATTTGGATACACTCCAAAGACCGAATCTTTTTAATGTGAAACTTGGCTTCAAAGTTTCTGTTACCATGACTTGACTTGGACGTGTCTGAACTGACCGAGGTTTGTAATGGACTTCACATTCTGTATATCATATGTCTTATATGTTATGGATCAGTGCTGAACCGAGACTTAAGATTTCCTTTGAAAAATCAACTAGTCTGGGCTATATTTAAAATTGATTTCGCTTTACCCTTAAGAAGTTTAAACCTGAGCTTTAAATTGAACTGAACAATGAAACAAAAAGTTGAAAAAGTATTTTTACCAGGTTGTTAAGCTGTAGAAGAGTCATAGTCCCATATCCCTCTATTTTGTACACATTTGTTTGTGCGTCCACCAGGTCTAGGATGGACATCCTCGGTTCTCCATCTCGTCACGTCTACTCCTCCCAGCCGGCTCAGATGCTGTCTGTTGACCCCGGCTGCCGTGGAGATCGTCAGATCAGTGGCCGTCAGGAAGTGTCCGTGGCATCCGTCGACCAGGAGGCCCACAGCAACGCCTTTATTCGTTCTGTACCGCTGGCAGAGGAGGAAGACTTTGATAGCAAAGAGTGGGTGATCATTGACAAAGAGGCAGAGCTGCGAGACTTTCTTCCAACCACGTCAGGAACTACTGACGAGGAGCCTGAGGAGCTACGCCCTCTGGAGGAACAGGAGGAGAGGAGGCGACTCAGGGCTGGAGGTAGGAGATAAAAAGAAGCTTTTTAGTCATAAAACTGAAATGAACAGGATAAATATAATAAAAATGGTTGGTTCATCAGGGCAGGACACTATTTGAAATGTTTCAGTGCTAGTGTTAATCTGAAACCTTAGCTTTGGTGCCATCTTCCATAAGTTTGGTTGTTACCTAGGAGCTGATAGAATAGGAGCCCTGTTCTATTGACAAAATAGGTCTCTTTAAAAGTGGTGAATTCTAAGTGGATTGGAAGCAAGTCTCCATTTTATCAACAGTCATTAATAAAAATAATAACCTAGTGAATTATTAGGAAAACAAAAATGAAAACCAGACTAAATAAAGTGCTAAATCTATCAAATAGAGGCAGAATGAGGGAATTCAACAACTAAAACAAGTGTTTTGATGGAAATTATGAAACATCTAATTGGGTTGTTGTCTGTGACATAATACCACCCTGAAAGTCAGAGTCATTCCTTTTGGGGAAATATTGTATTACAGTTTTTCTCAAATGCTAAAACACATTTCACAAACATTTCCACCATGTTCCCCAATGTCTAAACACAACACCCTTTTCTAAAGCTACATAAACACAACCACACCTTCCCACTGCAAAACTCAAACATTCACACCAAAAGAGCAGCTTGAAGCTTTCAAAAATGTAAACACTATACACATCATTACACACTACAGCAAAACAATTGAAAACACAATGCTCAATTTGTGAGAAGGTTCTTTGTTTCATAACTGCCAATGCATATTTTTAGAAACCATACAGTAACGGATCATCGTAGATCTCTGCAGAGGATTAGGCATTTAGATTTGTGAGTTTCATATGAAGAGTATAAATCTATAGAAAATCCTGCATGTACATACACTACTGTAACACAACTCAATGCAAAAACAGAATCTATTGCACACAACAGTACTCTTGAAAACAGGGTGTGAAGTTTTTTTATTTACATTATTCACACCACACACACACCACAATCACTGTGCGGCATCATGTCGCTGAGCTGCATTGGGCCACATCACCCCATCCACATCGCAGGCTATATTGTCTCTTGCCAGGCACCGCGGGAAAAACGCCCTGGAATGGCAAATCCATCCTTGGAAGGCCTCCGCTGGGATGTCAACACAGGCCAGCTCCATTGCCCTTAGGAGGTTCTCTCTTGTGTATGGTTGTCTGTCATAAACCTTCCATCTCCACGATGAGAAGAACTCCTCTATAGGGTTCAGGAAAGGGGAGTAGGGTGGCAGACAGACATTGAAAAAGTGGTCACTGTTGGTGGTGAACCACTCTCTGATTTGGTTTGTTCTGTGGAAGCGGACATTGTCCCAAATGATCACATAAATGTGATGTGCGGGCCCAGGATGGTGTTGTTGGCGGTCCAGGAGGATGTCTTTTAGCTCCTCTAGGAAGGTGAGGAGACGTTGGGTGTTGTAAGACCCAAGGACAGCATGCCGGTGGACAAGCCCCTCTGAACCCATGGCCGCACAAAGGGTAATATTACCCCCCCGTTGGCCAGGGACCTCAGTGATGGCTCTTTGGACAATGATGTTACGGCCTCTTTGCCTTCGTTTCTGCAGGTTGAAGCCAGCCTCATCCAGGAAGAGGTACTCATGAAGTCTGGCCATCGCGTCCAACTGTAATATCCTCTGTGAAAATGTGAAAGCGTACAGGTGTTCAGAACAACAGTCAATCAGGTAGCACAGTATTGTCCAGAAGTAATGTAGGCCACTGAGCAACACAGTATGTCCACTAACTGTACTGTGAACATGGATGTATACTTACTTGCACATACTCGTAACGTAGGTCTTTGTGTCGCGCAGAGTTGCGCTCAAAGGAAACCCTATAGACCTGTTTCATCCGCGTCTTTTGGCGCCGGAGAACTCGGTCTATTGTGGCCAAGCTGACATCGTCAATGCTCTCAAAGTTGACATTATCGGCAATGACTTTGTCTCTGATCTCCCGGAGTCTGATGAGGATGTTCCCACGAACCATATCCACAATGAGGGTTTCTTGTGCCGCTGCAAATATGGCAACCCTCCCACCTCTATGTGGCATTCTTTCAACTCTAAAGAAAGAAACGTGTTGTCAATTGACGTGTTACAATACAGTCACAACTGATTTGAAACCAATAGACTACTTTCATAGGTTTGTAAAACTGTATTGTGACAAAGAAAGCAATAGAGTACAATACCTGTTGTGTTGTCTGAATGCCCTGATAATGGTGGCCACGGTGAACCTACTCAGGTTTGGACGGACTCTTAGTCCTGCTTCAGCCATTGTCATGCCATGGACAATGACATGGTCAATGACTGTTGCTCGCATCTCGTCCGTAATGATGGTGCGAGGTTGTCTTGCTCTCCCTCCTGGACCTTCTCCTTTCCCATGTTGGCCTCCTCCTCTTCCTCGTTGGCCTGCTCCTCTTCCTCCTCTCATTTGAACTCCTCTTCCTCGTTGGCCTGCTCCTCTTCCTCCTCTCATTTGAACTCCTCTTCCTCGTTGGCCTGCTCCTCTTCCTCCTCTCATTTGAACTCCTCTTCCTTGTTGGCCTGCTCCTCTTCTTCCAGGGCCAAGCGCTTTGAGGGGTCCCGAAAAGCGCTATATAAATGCAATCCATTATTATTATTAATAACTCGAAGAATCATTCGCTGTAACAAAGTTACGACTAACTGGCTACCCTTAAATTGCTCAACTGCTCGCTAATGTTATCTCTTTTTAAAGACACTGGACAGTTTTGCAGTGGTTGCACAATAAATCTCAAGTTAAATTAAATAGCTAGATGTTTTAACTAATTTTTTTTGAATACATTAAAGCATAATTATATAAACGCAAACTAGAAACTGAGACCATATGCCTTCAAAGTAAACGTTTTAAACTTAAGGCACAACTTTTACTTTGAAATTGAATGTTCTCTGTTTCTGGTTTGCATCACACTTTTTCACTACTGCTCAATGGTTCAGTGAATGTTTGCAGACAAGTTGGCATCTTGCAAACTGCAAGTGACTGTGGCAGCCTGTTAGTGACTAAAGTAAACACAAGGACGTTTTGACTGCAGAATTGTCTTTGGTTTCCTTTGCAGGAGCGGAGCCAGTAGTTCGTCCAAAGACTCACACGCGGGAGAGCAGCCGGGGGATGCTAACGCTAACAGAGGAGGAGGCATCAAGGAAAAGTGGTGGCAGCCCAGCACAGTCGCCCTGTCATTCTCTGCCATCAGGACGTCCTCGCCGGAGAGAGTCTGAGCCCACTGGACCTCAGAGACCGGTAAGAGACCCAGCCAGCCAATAACACAAGAGTTTAGTTCTTTGATGGCATGTTTGCGGACAAATGAGCGGACTTGACGACTGCAAAAGAGGTTTATTCTTTGATGTCAGTATGTGATTCTGACTGCTCAGACACTGACATATCGAGGCACAGTGCACGCTCCGGCTCATTTATCTGCCTGCCAACATACAACTTAAAAGACAAATCCAGCATGATCAGAGGTTTTGCAAATGTATATTCTTCCCTCTTTATCAGTGATGATGATTTACAATTTACTTTAAGAGTCTTTAAAATGGTGCCGATTTATAAGTTGGTTGTGCAGGAAAAAAAACACGTGTTGGAAACACTTGTTACAAGTGTAAAGGTGCCCTTAGGCATTCAATGGCCACTAAGTCAGACTGTGGTGGTGCTGAGAAACACAAACTGCTGGATAAATTAAGCAAGAAGAACTTGAAACTTGAATTTAGAAATTGGACACTAATATTTTCTGTTTGTAGACATGAAAGAGCATGTTGAGGCAGACCATTTTTGGAACATCCAGCTGTCCCATCCATCTCTATGTCCATCTGTCCATCCATCCATCAATCCATCCACCTTCTTCAAACTTATCTCAAAACCTTTATTCTTATACTGATGAGTATATTTTTTTAATCACAATTAGTTAATTCAATCAGTGTTTGCCTTACTAAAATATGATCTAAAGTTAACACACAAACAGACTAGTTAAATTAAGAAATGCCTAATCAAACAACAAGTAATCAAGACGAGGAATATGTGCTTTCCTTCTTCTTCTCTATATCCTTCATATCGTAATCATGGGACTGCTACAGACTTCAAGTGCAAAAGAACAATAATGCAGGAATCTGTCTATAGATTGCAGAGAATCAGACAGTCCACGTACTTTTTGGATAATGAGCAAAATATTTCGGGTCATGCTGGACTTGTCCTAAAAAGACCACGGTGATAAGAGGGGAACAGACACCAGACACCTGAGTTTGTTTTCAGATTCGAGGCAGCTCTGTCTTGAGCACCAGTCACATGTACAGTAGTTGTTCTGTTCAATTACCAGCATCCAAAAGATCCTCTGGCAGGTTAAATGCTGACCTTAAAGTAAAGCTGAACTCCGATAGCTTGCTCACAGCTTGTTTTTAGGCTAGATAGCTAATTGTTTTTTAGCAAATTTTAATTAGCCAATTTTTAAAATTAAATACTTGTAAGCAATTCTGAAAATACATTGCCTGGTACAGAAAAAATAAACAAAAATCACCAGACCTGGGAAATCAAAACAACAATAGTAATTTTGATAGGATTTAGCTACAGAGTGAGTCAAATTAAGACAGCTACGTTTTAAAATGCTTTACAGACAGGAGATGTCTATACCAAGTGCCTTAGTTCATTTCTTCCCACCGAATGCCAAGATTTGAAATACTCTCTCGCTTAGGCATGATACAGAAATAAGACAGACATTAAAAACCAGCAAAATATACTTTTTTCTGAATACATTATTTATTACAAACTACTAATCTTTATAAAGTGATATCTGCTATACAGAATGTATAGACAAGAGGGAAGATTTTTCATAGGTTTCAACTATTTAGATTTTTTTCTGTAGGCTAAATTCTGTTTAATAATCATATTATAGTCTCAAAACCACCACCTTTCTTTGAGTATTTTTGTCTCAGTTTTGTTGAGTGAAGTTCTAGTATTTATTTAGTCTTTTACTAATTAGTATCTGCCTGTGAGGTGCACCTGTACTAGGCAAATCAAGCTTGTTAGCATTAGCTGCTAACTGAAAAATTTACCATCTTATCCAAACATGGCCACTTGTGACAGCAGCTGAAATTCTAACATCAAAAATTCAAAATGCAGAGTTGTGTAAAGTCACAGTAGATTTGTCCATATTTTGTGCGCAATCTGTGAGACTGACTTCCATTTGGAGTCTGTCATTCTTTGCATTTTTGCATTGTTGTTCATTGGTAAACTACGGTAAAGTAACTACGGTTAAACAAACTGCAGTTTGTTTAACTAACTCTGTTTCAGATATCTAATTACTGTTGCCACAATCAGCTTCATTTTGACCCAGAATATTACTGATGGTTTGTTTTTTACAACTGCCTATGACTCGTGAAATACAGATTTAACTGTGTAGCTGTGAGACTTGTCTCTTTCTAGTCCTTGAGACAGATTGATGTCTTTTCACACAAACACACACTCACGTCTGGTGATATTGTGATTGGGGAATGTAGACAGATGGAAATTTACTCCAGAATAAAAATGGCCGATTTTCCAGAGATTGATCTCCACATTGAATACATTTTCAGCTGAAGCTGTACATCCAGTGACAAAATTCCCCACTGGAGGAAGTAAAGGTGTGAAGGTTGTTGTAGTGTTGCGTGGGTGGCATTTACTGTTATGATAGCCTAATCTTTATGTTTAGTTGCGTAACCCTATCGTTATTTCAATTGATTGTTTATTTTTCATGATCAAGCTCTTTTCCTAATCTCTGAATTCTGGCTTTGTGACATAAAGTTTGAAAAGTGTGTTTTGCAGAAGCAACCAATAATGGTGTTCTTGTCTGGTTATAGGGTGATAAAAAGAAAACACATCTTTCTTGTGCTTTCTTCATGGTGAAATGCAATAGATTTGTGAATGAAAGCTGTAATGTAGATGAATATTGTTGCAATGGTTGAGTATGTTGAATATTATTATTTCATTTTTGTGTGTTTGGTGTAGGGAAAAAAAGAAAAAATTGTGACACAAAAAAAGGCTTTTCCAAATGTAAAGCACAATCAAAATATATTTTGTCATGTTTGAGAAGTTTTTCAAAAGTCTGATCATTTTTATGTTGCACTCTGCTCACTGTAATGTCTCATAGATTGAGTCCAAAATAGTTAGCTAAGAAGCCACTAATTATAGCCGCGTGTGCTGATAGCTGATTGCAACCCGTTGCTTCACTGTTTTGTTGATGGGCAATGTAGGCTTTTCTTTGTCGTGTGAGTGTCCTGCAGAGGTGGCAAAAGTACAGACATTCTGTACTTAAGTAGAAGTACAGATACTTGAAGTAGTGATTCAAATTCTTTACTCAAGTAAAAGTGAAAAAGTACAGGCTCTGAAATGTACTCCAAGTAAGGAAGTAAAAAGTAGCTCTTTGGAGGACAACTGTGCAAAGCTAACTGAACCTTGTGCTATATTAATGTATTAATGTATTAATAAAATTATATCAGGGAATAAAGACTTTATTTCAGTCTGAATTTGAATTCAAATAATTTACTCAGCTTGAATTATTTATGTAGAATATGAGCAGAGAAAAAGACAAGCTCTATTTTCTTTCTTTTTACTCAGGAAATGAGTACAGTCAGGGGTTACAGTGGGATTCAGTGGGTGGGGGAACCCTAAAATCAGTTTTGATGGTTCAGCGTGGGGAAAAGAAGCACAGCTCACAATAATTTCTGTTGAGAGCTCCAATAGATTTTCTTAATGAAGAGACTGTGATCTGCTGAACTGCTCTTTGCAGATTTATACACTTGAATTCAACCAGATGTAAGAAGATGTTTCACGAGTGGTCCTGGCTAACGTACATTCTCTGCACTAACAGTTAGGGCTGCCACAAACGATTATTTTGATAGTTGACTAGTCACCGATTATTTTTGCGATTAGTCAACTAATCAGATCATGCATCCATTGGACGTAAAACGTACAGCTTATTGCACCAGCATGCATCTGCTCTTATATAACTATCATTATCTTACAGCTTGAAGTGTTTAAGGTTTGTGCTAACTAAAAATAAAGATAAGATGATAGTTTATTAAATTTTAATTAAATTTGCAGATTGTTGTCCAATATGAAAAAACATGAAAAAACATAATGTCGTATGTACAGACCCAATAGCTGTTTCCCAATTCCTAAGCCGCATCCTTCGAAGGACCTGGCCCTTGCGGTCTACGCAGGCCCGGGTCCTTCGAAGACCGATAAGGCTGGAGGTGCGAGGCTGTGAAATGGGATGGTTTAGCCTTCAGATTTGCGTCACCAGCTGTTTAATAAATTCAGCCATCTTCTCCTTGTTATCTAAAGTATAACAGGACATTGGAGTAAATTCTCAACCATCTCACACTTCTGTTTAAGCAGTTTTCTGTTTGACGTTTATTCAGCTGTGTGAAAACTTAAATCTCAGTCAAACCAATTTACTCAGGAACAAATAAAAAACCTTACAATAACATTTTTAAGTTGTCTAAGTGACTTATATATCATGTTTAACCTGAGTAGCGAAAGACCGCCAGGAGTCCAGTGTTCTTGCTGGCCTTGACCTCCCAGTCAGTTATCGAGCTGGTGGGTAACAGGCATCTCCGAAAACGTCAGAGCACTTTTGCAAATATGTGATGTCTTGATAAATCGAGCAGATATTTGAAGTTTACACAGCTACATTCTTGCCTGAAAATATCTTAAAAGTTGATTTTGGGACCTAGAAAGAGTAATATTAAAACTTAGTAGTGCTATAAATTCTGGGATAGTTTGGGACATGAAGGATACACCCGACCCATCCTTCATATCTGGGGAAATGAAGGACGCATTTGTCGGCTGCATTTGGAGCAGCCTTCGAATTGGGAGCAGCCTTCGTCGCCTGGCTGTGATATAATCGGCCTACAAATGCGGCCTCCAACTGGACCTTTAGCTAGCAACATGTTGTGCATCAAACTGCACACAAACAATTTGTGTGTTTGCTAATCTTTGTTGAGCTGATAGACGCGCCATATTTGAAATTACATGCCACTTAAAAAATGCTGTTCCCCTTTATGTTCTTTTGTAGTGCTAGCTAGATGCTAAAGTACAGCAACCACAACTTATGGACACCTGTATTCGTTTGAGTGTCCCCCCCCCCAAAAAAAAAAAAACCCAAACAAACAACAAGTTATAAAACAGAAAACACAACCCACTTTAACCCCTGACTATGACACACGATTGAATCTCTTTGATATCTTTATGTGCGACATTTCCTGGTGATACCCAAACAGGACTGGCTGTCATGTGTTACTGTTTAGCCTCAGATCGATTTGATTATAAGACTACTCCAGGGCAAGTATGTATATTCTTGAGAAATATATTTTCTCAATTATAATTAGATTAGCCTATACAATACCTTCTCAAATACCCTTTTAATATCAAAATACCTTCTTATACAAATGGTACTGATATTTTTATTTTAGTGGTACAGCTTGTCCTATTTGCTTAACCCAGCATGAAATTTGAAATTTGAATGAAAAGTCTAAATTTTCTTCATTTTTCTTACTAAGAATTTCATGTTGTTAAAAGCAGAAAATTGCCATGACATTCGTGCACATGACGAGTGTATGGAAACCTAAGATCCCAACGACATTATGATTATAAACTTGGCACAAAAAGTAAGGAAATGTGAGTTTGTTCTAGTATTTCTTTATCATACTGCTTCTTGGTAATCAATCCTCTACCTGTTTATTTCCCCTTTAAATGGTGCCAAGTGCGTGAGGAAAATGAAATTCGGGCTCAGCAGAGCTAAGTATGTTGGCTACACCCATGAAAAACTTGCTAAATCGTCTCTTCCAAAGAGCTTATTCTGCTATTGACTCTTGTTTTGAGGTTCTGGTACCCCAGTAACTAAGAATCTGGTGCCTGATTAGCAGTGTCTGTGAGCATGGACCCAGTGGTCCGCAGCGGTCATTGGTTTCTACCAGCTGTCTCTGTGAAGCTGTCAGCTGTCTCTACCATGCCATGTTTGATTTACTTGGATCAGGTCACATGTCATAAGGCAACTTCAAGGTGGTGTTCCACAAAACCAACCACTTTTTGGAGTGAGGCTTATTGGCATCTCCAAGTGAAAGAGCAAGTTTCATATATCAAGGGACGTCAGAGATAGGCTGCAAAATATGTGTCCCAAGAAGATGATACCACAAGAATACGGTTTTCTTACCCCGTCAGCACTTACAAACTGTAGGCTGTCTTCTATATGTTCCATACCAGAACAAACTGCACACAGCCAATCTTCAGTCCCATAGGTCAACCAGGAGGCCTGCCATGACTGTACCCATAGGGTAACAGTTTTTGGTTGAGGCAATGTGATGGTGTGGGTGGGTGTTATTGAGATGAGATTCCAGTAGCAAACCCATGTCTCCACAGTCCACCTCGTCCCTACAGTGCAGGGTTTATCAGAGACTTCTTCTTGAATTTGGGAGTGGAGAGAATTGAATGGCCTACCTGCAGTCCTGACCTTGATGCTTAGGTGTGCTGTTTGTGCCAGAATGACCAACACAACCACACTGGCTTACTTGCAACAAATGATGGTTGAAGAATTGGATACCATCCCACAACCAAGCTGGTGACCGGCATGAGGAAGAGGTGGTGCCATGCTGTTGTGGCTATGTATGGTTCTTCCACGTGCTGCTGAGGCCCCTGTTTGTTAAATGAATAAACTGCCAGTGTGTCTTGTTTCTTCAAACTTAGGCTACGTCCACACGTACCCGGGTATTTTTGAAAACACAGATTTTTCTATGCATTTGCACCTTTCGTCCACACGTAAACGGCGTGGTCACTGAAAATGGAGATTTTTTAAAACTCCGGCCAGGGTGGATATTTTTGAAAACTCAGTTTTTGCATTTACGTGTGGACGAGAAAAACTGAGAAAACGCAGAAAACACAGCGTCAAAAGTGTGCGCCTTTTTTGACATCACACTGTGCGCCACGTTATTGTTTCGGTGAAATGAATTTCTACAATACTGTTACTGTTAATTGTACTCTCTGCAGTGTTTAAATGCTTACATATACACATACAGTTACTGTCCCTCCACACATACGACTCGGTTCTGCTTCTATGCCCCATCCTTGTTTACTATTTCCCACCGAGGCTTCTAGACTTCTGATTGGCCAACATTTCTACACGGTTAGGAATATATCGCCACCTGTTGCTTTGGCATGTTCCTAGCAGCGTTTTCCTTCATTTCTGCGTTTACGTGTGGACGGGATTATTTTTTAAAACGAAAACGGAAAATCTCCGTTTTCAAAAATACCCGTGTACGTGTGGACGTAGCCTTAATCACCCAATACAATGAAACAGCACCAAACAGGACTCAATAACAGAATAAGCTGTGTGGCATTGGCAGAGGGGATTTGGCTAGTTTTCTATGGGTGCAACCCAAATACTAAACTCTGCTGCTTAACCAATGCTATCTAACAGCATAATAGTTATTGCCAGGAAGCATTGTTACAATAAAGCAATACTTGAGCAAACAAAAATTTCCTTATTTTTTATGCTAAGTTTATATATGCTAAGTTTTGACCAAGTTAAAGTAAACAAATAAAAACATAAAAACAAACAGCACTTTGTTATGGAGGACCAAACTAGGGACCAAAAAGAAATTAAACTTCATTTTAATAAATAAATAGATTAAATACATTTTAGTACATTTGTCTTGAGAATGGGGCTGGAAGAAATGTCATGGGATCATCTAATGGGTTCATTCTCTGAAAACCAAGAACTTTTCATGACACAGGATTCTTAGTTGTGTGTGTGTGTTTGTTTTTGTGTGCTTGGGAATTTCTCAAGAATAATTTCTATGGAAATGGCACTATAGAACTAGAGGAAGAGGTGGGGGGATGGGGTTGGGCGGTGGGGAGGTGAGCACAACAATTGCTTGGTTCTCCTTAGAGATAAAACTGAACTGAATTCTGCGTATGAAGAGCCGGTTATGTGGAAAACTAATGTGGAATCACTGAATTTCACATTAAGCTCACTTTGTATTTTCACATCATTTTCATTTTCCTTAGCAGGATTTTCTTCATGGATGTGATTTTCTATTAATTTAAATCTACGTTTGATTTTTTTAGTTGAATTACAAATTTGTGACCATTTGAGTTGTCCATTATTTATTTACAAATAGGTCAGGTTTGGTCCTCCATACTTGGTGGCTGCTGTTTACAGGCTGGACGTGCAACATCATCACTGAAATTTCACTTTATCTGCAGTGAAACAGGATACCTTTTAAGCCCGTGTCAGTGGAAAATTCGTATGCACAAATTAATTTTAGTGCTTTTTAGTGAGCTCTTCTTTGACTTTCCTTTGTTTTCGCGACGATTGTCATCTCTAGACTCAGAGCAAGCTTGTCTGCTGCCAACCATCGAGGACTGCCATTGTCTTTTCTGCGTCAATTCTTTTTCCCGCTCCCACATAACTACTGATGCCTTTGCCCCCAACCTATCGCTTTAAAAGTACACAGTATGTCAAGTTTGACTCATCTGAGGAGACAAAGAAAAGAGCGAGGGTGCCATTGGGACAACACAAGAAGAAATAAAGTGATGTTTCGGGGTAAGCACAGTTTAGGAATAGTCCTTTACCTCTGTTCTCTCACTGAATTTCTGTTCTTCCTCTTCCTTTTTCTTCTGTTCAAACATATTTCCTCCCTTTTTCCCTCCATTGTGTGTTTGTGTTTTGTGTGCTTGATGACTCATCTCTTTTTTGTGTTCCCTGTTTCTTTTTGTACCTCCAATGGTAATTTTTCATTCAGAAAACAAAAGCTCAAACTGACCAGACTAGTGAGATACAGTATGTGCAGCGCTTGTGCTGGTGCCTTTGTGTCCTTTTAAGTGCTTTGTCGGGGAAAGTGTCTTCATCGTCATTTTCCCAGTCTAATCCAGGATGCTAGTCTGATCCAAAAAGCTAGTCAATTGGTGTAACTGTCCAGTTAAGTTTCTAATAGCTTCTAAATAGTTTCTGATAACTGTAACTTTAGAGTGCCAGGTTTACACCAGCACTCCACCAGCTTCTCTCCCCAAGCACCTTTTCTCACAACATTTAAGCTGAGGGCTTTTGACAGAAGTGAGCATCAATCAGCTTTCTCCTGTCTAACCTGTCTAACGTCATGGAGGGGTAGGAGAAAAGGGCAGGAAGTCAAACCAATGTGGGGTTGTAGCTGTAAGAAAATCTGAAATTTATTGTTTGCTTGGTTTTTTTTTTAAATAAATAATTAATTTAAACTTTTTTAACCTCACTTCCCTCTTTCTGGTTGATCTGTTTGCAGTTGGAGGAGGACAGGCACCAACCACGGCCCAACCAACTGAGGAGGCTGGCCTCCTATGTCTTTTCTTCCTCCACCCTTGAGACAGAGCAGTATCCTCATGGAGGAGGGAACTTTATCCAGAGGAGCCGCTCAGCTGAGAGCAGCCCAGCACACGTCAACGCCACTGCTACTTCAACCCGCCGGCGGCATGCTGGCACTCTGCCGACCCCTGGCAGCCCACGGAGCAGACACTCTGTTCTGAATATGTCGAGGGCACAGCTGCAGCACGTGTTAGCTAAGCTCATGAACAAGAACAACAGCTGAGAGATGGACTCAAACACATATTAAATTAACACGTGTTAAGTAGACACATACACAATACATACATACTGTATGCAGGGTTGGTCACACCAACTTGGGGCCCGGTGCAGTTTGGCCTCTCACTTCCTTTTGTTCCACCATTTGTGTTCCACAGTCAAGATCATCTCTGGTGCATTTGCTCTGATTAAGAGCACCAACTATTAAAATACTAATTATTTTATTAGTATTTATCCATAAATCTTTAAATTTCATTGGCCCTAAATAAAATGTGTAGAATGCTTCAAAAGGCCCTTAAATTACGAAGCATCACTGGTGAGCTGGGAAGACATTTGACTTGTATCAAAACAAGCAGTATACTTATTAATACCAAAATAAAACACAGCTTTGCCTTTGTATTTGGTTCATTAGATATTTCTGGCCAGCTCTGCATATACAAATATTCTAATGAATGTACACATAGATAAATCAGATGTGATAAAAACAGCACACTAAGAGCCAGACATGGTCATGAAACAAAACAAGCCATATTACTGGCAGACAGCAGCACTGCTAAGCTGGTAAACACTTAGTATCACACACACATTCACAGTCACGTAGCTCTATCAATTGTAAGAAGAGGAACAGAAGAAAAGAAGAAAAATGCTCAAGATGGGGAATATTTTCCATGCAATAAACTCTAACAAGCTTCTACAAACCTGATGTTGCACATGCCACAGATCTGGCAGACTCATGTGAATAATGTGAAACTGAATACATCCTTCTTGCTTCTATGAAGAAGAGGAGCGTGAAACAGAGTGGGGCTGCAAACAGACTGTTAAGCTTTACAATATCTGTGCATTTATTTATTTCAATTCTTTTCTGCTAAAACGAAAGTGTGATTATCAACAAGTGCAGGTTATCCCACCAAGGTTTTGCACCAAGACTTCACAAATCTTCGCCATCACTCAACCAGTGATATAAACATCTCACTCTGCTTCTGCTTCATTAAACTCTGTGTGTGAAGAGAGAGGGGTATGTGATAAAAGTCTTTCTCAAGGTGTGAAAAGGAATTCAGCATTAACCTCTAATTACACCTACACCTGACACCAAGAAGTACGGTGTCCCTAAAAGACAAATATTTCACAAAAAATAATAGTTACTAAATAAATTGAAACTAATTAGTAAAAGAAACCAACACACACTGGCATGTCATAAATGAATTGACACCAATAACAAATTTACAAATGTATAAAATCACTTTTTATTTACATTAATTTATATTACAAATTAGCAACTACCACTACATAGTAAACAAATTTACAATAAAGACAAATTCTACCTAAGAAAATAAAAAGATTCCTTTTCAAAACAAGCAAAAATCATGAAAAAGACCAAAAAAAGGTTGTTTTTTCTTGAATGGATTTATTATTTATAGTTTATAGTCTTATTTATAGTTTTAATACGCTAAAAAGTTTATTTGAAAGAAATAATTTTCTGAACTGTTTTCTTTGAGATTAAGGGCCACCTCTTAACTGGAAAATGTATAGGGCTGAAGAAGGCTGCCAGATAGGACCTAACAAAGTTAAAGCCTGTTTTATGACATTTTTAAATTTAACTTTTGCACTTTTTTCTAATGAATTCTCATTAGTATCAGAAGACTGTAAAAGAAGTGAACTTACATTTGGAACATTTAAAAGTACATGTCAGTTTGTGAAGTGTTTGCTGGAGCTCTTGTTTGACTCTCCTTTGATACATATTTTAAGGTGATCGGGATCCATTCAAGCACACAAATGCTGACAAATTGACCTGAACAGAATGTGCTTGGATGTATTATTCCATCAAAAGAATCATGCACGTTAGTTGTACAGAATCTTGTTTTACACAACATATCTGTGATTTTCTTTTATCATTTTTCTTTTTCTGTTTAGTATAATTTAAGCACACTCACTGAGGTAGCAGATTTCCATGGAATGCATCCAGCATTGCTATTTGCATTTGTGTGCTTTTGTGGAATGAGTTTGGGGCATTCACAACAGTGCCAGTCAGTGAGCCCATTACTGAAATATTTTAACATCTATTTTTCATAACATCATGATCTTTTTGAATTCATTCAAACAGATTCATTCAAATTCTTAAATGTTTTAAATTCTACATTTAAATTTGTAAACTTGTTTGAGTTTGAGTTAAATCCAGGTCTTCCAGAGGATGCAGTCAATCCTGTTATATTTATTGTTAGTTTAAAATATATTCAAAAAGACTTATTTTATGTATTGTATGTTGGGTTTCTGTTGGAAGTACTGATGTAAATAGACACATAGATAGATATCACACCAACACTTGCACACCAACAGGTTACTTGGCAAACTGCCTGAAGGGGTATACCAGAGAGATAGAACCCTGAGAATAAACTGGATGTTCTCTACTGAACCATCCAAGGTATACTCTTAGTGACAGGGGAACAATGTGGGAGCAGCCCCACCAAGTCTGGAGACACAGCAAAACAGGAAGATCAGATGGGAGACGAATGCAACAAATAATAACAATCCTTAGTCGTTAGTGGTTCTAAGAGCAGGCCACAGCAACCTTGAACAATTTCCAGTAACTATCACAGTGGCAGACATCCAAGAAAGAGTCTCAGGCACAAAGAGCTGGACAGTATTCGGCCCTGACACTTACTGGCTGAAGAAGCTAATTGCACGCCACGAGCGCCTGGCAACACAAATTAAGTTGCTGTTTATGGATGAGACATACCCAGAATGGCTAGCCGGACAGTCCTGATGCCCAAATACGTCCAACTACCGACCAATAACCTGCCTTACGGAAACTCTTGTCAGGTATCATAGCAGCTAAGATGGACAGGCATATGGCTCAGTATATGAGCGAGGCCCAGAAAGAAATTGGAAGAAACACCACCGGTGCAGAACACCAGCTTCTGCTTGATAGAGCAGCCACTCAAGTCACTTAAGACCAGACTGACCAACCTGTGCACCGCCTATGACAATACCTGACACATGGATCCTGGAAGCCGAGAAATGTATAAGGTCAACAGGACCCTAAGAGCCTTTATCAGGAATTCAATGGGGATGTGGCAAACAACACTAGAGGACAACTTTAATCCAATTACACAAGCCACTATTAAGTGTGGTATTTTCCAAGGAGGTGCTCTGTCCCACTGTTATTCTGCATAGGTATGAAACCAGCCAGATCATTAACAAGACTGGCTTCGCATACCTACTAAAGAATCAAGCAATGTCAGCCAAATCCTGTACATGGATGGCATCAAGCCACATGCCAGGAGTGAATTAGACCTTGATTCGCTGATCCACGCCAACATCAGAATGTCATAGTCGAATGGTAGCAAAGAGAGAAAGAGTAAATGGTGAATGGACTGGTTCTTATATAGCGCTTTTCTACTCTATCTGTGCACTCAATGCGCTTTACACAACTTGCCTCATTCTGTCTAACATTCACACGGCAGGCAGCATTGCAGACATTGAGGATAGGTGCAAGTACCTTGCAATCCCACCTGCAAATAGGAACGACGAAGAGGCCCCAGGAAAGCTGCAGGCACCAAATACCTGCAGAGATTAAGAGAAGCTGAATGAGAAGAACAAGATCCAAGCAATCAATACCACCACTCTGCCAGTTGTAAAATACCCTGCTGGGATAATAAGCCATAACCATACATTGAGGGTTTCACCAGAAGTCCGGCACGCCAAGACTGTACAATAAGCAGAAGAAAGGAGACCAAGGAGTACATCAGGAAGATGGTCACAACTGAGAAATTCAATGGCTGGACAAAGCTGGACTGAGCATAGGCACTAATCATGGCAGTGCAGGAACAAGCTCTAAGATCGATAGAGGCTGAGGTCTACAACACTAGGCAAGATCCCAGGTGCAGGCTGTGTAGGGATACCCCTGAGACAATCAGGCACATTGCAGCAGGGTGGAAAATGCTAGCAGGCAGGGCATACGTGGAATATCGTAACTAGGGGTATAATGACCAATCTAAGATCCTGTGGGACTTCCAGATACAGACGGCCAAGCTGCTTATGGCTAACCATCCGGACATAGTAGTGGACACGCAGAGGAAGAAGGTCATAGTGATAAATGTAACTTTACCAAGTCAAAGTGAGAAATATCAGTGGCTAAGAGAGGAGCAAGAGGAAATGTGGTCCTGTGGTAACTGGAGTGCTTAGGGCATTTACCCCTAAACTGGGTGAGTGGTTCAGATCCCAGGAACGGAATCAGAGATCTCTGTCTTGAAAAGTGCAGTCCTAGGAACAGCAAAGATACTGTGCAGGACCCTCAAGTTCCCAGGCCTCTGGTAGAGGACCCAAGCTTGAAGCATAAAAGACTGTCTGCAGGCCAGCTGTGCTTTTTTGATTTTTTGCACCTAATATCACATAATAGATCCAGTAGAGCAGAATAAGGGATTTTTCTTTTTAAAAATGCAAAGGTCCACTTTATCTTCTAAACAAACATGATGAAACGTAACATTTCAGTTACATTATAAGGTCAGTGCCAGGGTGTCAGTGCCAGGTATGATTGACGAAGAGGTGCTTTTTGTTGGGAAATTGAAATGGTTCAACGCTGGAAAGATAACCAGAGATAAAAAGAGAGAATACGGACAAAGTAAATGGTTTTTCATTTTGGAGAGATAAGAGAAAAACTCTTATCTCTATAAACAAAAGAATTCGTGAGCAATGGAAAAGATCTTTGAAATAGAATATTTCAAAATATTTATATTTGTTTTCTGTTTATAGTTTGAGTAGCATTCAGTTTCAGCCAGGTCTGCAAGCAATAAGTCTGTGATGGTTACTATCATCAGCTTTTATCTGACAATAATGTAACTTTTTATTTGCTTTTTAACCATCACAAATATCAGTTATCCAGATATCTGCTGGCTTTTACCGGAAGAAATATTGGTCTTCTCAATGTGTCTGTGTAGGTTTTCAGTCATCCGGGTCATGGTAGTCTAAAGAGCTTGGAAAGAAAGCAAGTGGAAGTCTTAAAGTTTCATGAAGATATTTCACCTCTCATCCAAGGTTTTTGAGTTCTAAATTAAAACGGTTTAGGGTCCTAAGAATTTTAAACCCTATTTGGGGTACCCTAAGAAGCTAACTGACCAACCACATGAGCCAATGTGAAAAAACATGGAGGGTTTCAGGAGGAAAGACATACAGTATGTATGTCTTTCCTTCTGAAACCCTCCACTTTATTCATGTCATGGCTCATATAATATAGTCTGTTGTATGCTGCTGTTAAAGAACAATTTCCTCTTTAGTCTTAAATATACATAACATTAGATAAGATGGCCATGTTGTGCAATGAAAGACATGCTCGGGCAATGTCAGGGCTACAAAGGGCTACATTAACTAAATACGCACCACTTGCGCTTTTATTTAGCTTCTATTTGAGGCATTATCTCTGTGCCGACAGTTATTCAGATCCAGCCTGATGGTAAGACTGAGTTTGTTTTCATGCTGCTTCACACTGAGTTCAGGACACCCTGTATATTTTATATTACCATAGCATTACAACATAAACACTTTGAGAATGTATGAAGGGGACTAGCTGCTAACTTTGAACTTTATTTTGCATGCAAGCAAAATGATTCAACTACCACACAGGATTGTCACTAGTACAATCCTGTATCACCATTAAGGTAATGCTACATTTGGTTACAAACAGGGAGTAGAAATATGTCAGTGTGCTTATTCTACTAAAAACACCTCAAGTCTAAAAGAGTGATCTGCAACAGGTGTCATCTTGTACCAAAACTGTTTGCCAATTGTGTCCATTCTTTGCATGAGATCTGCTATCTGAACAACATGCATTGCCAACTGTAAAAAACAGCACTGTACAGTAATTATGTATACAGCTCTGACTAAAAGAAGTCTGGGATTGTTCTGTAAATAATTCACATCTACACGAGATACTCACGGATCAGACAAGTCTTTTTGATTTGAGTGTTTTTGAGTGATTATGTGAAAATATATTTTAGGTGTTCTCCAGTTAGTGGAGGAACAACCTGCGATTAACCATATATGTATATTATGAGGTTTATAGTTTTTTATTTTGAAAACTCCACATTTTTAAAGTTATAATTAACTGGAAGAATAACTGTTTCATTACATAAAATTACAGCAGTTGTAAAGCAATTAGTTGATTGAGTAAAACATATTAAAACTGTTAAGGTCTACCATAGAAAATATGGCATGATTCACAAAAAATTATAAAATAAATAAAGAGATATGTCCTTCCAGATATACATACATACGTTTGCATATTTAATGTCTTCCTGATATTAAGGACTAACAAAAAAATGTGAATATACATAGAGAGAGGTATATACTGGTGTCCAGTTGGTATATTTCAGCACTATGCCACTTTCATAGATTTGTTGATACAATTAGCCTAGCTTGGTACAAAAGCTAGAAGCACGGGGATACTGCAAGACAAGTTCCTGCATGTGTCTCCTAACTACCTTAATAGTTTAGAAAAAAATCTATATTCTAAGTGAGGCTGGTGTGTAGCTGCAGGAGATTGCTTGCTGTTGCCAGTTGAAGATAATCAATCGTGCAATTGCCTTGGACACTAGCAGACTGTTGCAGTTGGCCGTAGTTGGCAAGGAAGGGAGGATTTTGTTAACTGCTTGCTCAGTGCTAGTGAAACTGTGAAATTCCAACCAAACACGAAACAGTAACTGTTTGGCTTTGAATTAAAAGTTGGGACTTTTAACCACAACTTTTCCTTTGAAGTTGAACAGTTTAAGTTTTTCGTTTGCTTTGCACTTTTTCCAATTTCACTGCAACTGTTCTACTGCTTGGTAGCTAGCTAGCAAGAGTTTGCAGACAAATCTGCATATTCCATGCAAACTATGGGTAACTGCAGCAATCTGAGTTTTTTGGTGCAGAAATTGGTGCTCTTTGTGACCAATTTCAGCTGGTAATAGCCAGCAAACATTCACCAACTGGTTGGTGGAATATGCTTTTTCCCACCTAGCGATCAGAGGGAAAAAAGTGTGCAATAGAATACTATAAACTATTGCTACTAAAATTGATTAACTAATTAATTTAAGTCAGCATTTGAATTAAGACATTTTTGTTGCTGTAGGAGACAGAAACTTTTCCTATTTTGATGGAGCTAGGCTTACACGTCACCCTTTGCTTCTAGTTTTTGCTCTGAACTACGCTTCAAGGCACCCATCTTTAATTTGACTATAGCAGCAACAGAGCAAAAAAAAGAATATTAAATTGTACCTGAATGCTCCTTCATCAGTTTTGCAGTCTCAGCAGATTGTAGATAAGGAAAAGATGACTGAATGCTCACAATATTTGTTCAGTGTAATGATCCGTGAGTGTCTTTCACATGTACAATATATGTAAGCATTTTTTTCTATCACTATATGATTGTACAGCATTGCTTGTATAATTTACAGGTAAAGCATGTATTTTAAACTTTTGTAAATCAAAAAAATAACCCTGTACAGATATATATAGAAATGTAGAAAGCAATTAAGAGAAATCAATTTTCATTTAACCTCTAATAAGCATGATAATAACCGGGGTTCAGTGTGTATGTCCAAGCTGTATGTTAAAGATTGAACGAGGGAAACACTTGAAAAATCACCTGAATATCAAACTGTGTGCTATCTAAGGATGAACTCTGCAATGCATTTTTGTGCCTTTTATATCAATTTATGTAATCTAGACAATCTTGAAAAGCTTGTGTTCAACCAAAATGACATTAAAATGGGTTTTGGGAAAAATGTACCAGTTTATGCTGTCTTTGCTTCTTAGAGAGAGCCCATTACAAGCTTTTAGCTTCCCCTTGTATTTTTTTTTTTTGTTTTGTGATGATCCCAATGTTTTTAGGTGGTGAAAGGCGTGGACTGCATGCAGGTCAGTTAAACAGCTGGCCTCTTCTACTACAAAGCTGTTGTAATAGATGCACTGTTTAGCTTAACATTGTGTTGCTGTAATATGTAAAGCCTTCCCTGAAAAAGACATCAGCTGTCAGTGTTAATCTCGTTAAAATGACGCTAACGCCATTACCACATTAACGCGGCAAATCTCCGTTAGCGAGTTAACGTGGGGCTGCACAGTGTTAACGAGCTAACCACGATAACGCATTGACGCACGGGGCGATCCGCGTCAACTCGCTAACAGAGATTTGCTGTGTTATGGTGTTAATGTCACTTTACTGAGATTTTAACGAGATTAACGCTGACAGCACTACTTAAGCAATAAGTTATTTTTTTCATTGTGGAAATTTGCTCCATGACGTCTCGCCACTGTTTCAATCGCAAAGGATCACTTTAAAGCCAGTTTCTTGTAATAATGTTTTTTACAGGCATCAGTTTAAACAGGTAAAGGTCCTCACCGTGAATTACTTCTGCGGGTAGTAGGCCTAAGTACAAAATCTGTAGATCATTAGGTATTTTATAACTTAAGATATCCTCAGGTATTTTGACAATTCCCAGAAAAGTTGAACCTTTTCACATTTCCAAAAAATGTTAGTGATTCGCACTGATATGACTGCAGTCTCCACCATTGCTGTGGGATTCACAACTGTTTACTTGTGACGTGAGGTGTGATTAAAAAAAATCTTGTCAAATTTTTCCAGCCAGATTCTCTCCATTGTCCACAGCAAGTAGAAGTGTGTTGTAACAGGCAGATCATCCCCAGAAAGGTCAATCTTCAGTTCTGATTCCCATTTTTGTGTTATCCACAATGAATAATTTCTGTTACATTTTTGGAAGCATTTTTACATTTTTGACACAACCTTTGACGGTAACTTCTTATATGCCACAGTAACCATTTCTATTAGCTCAATGCCCTCTTGAGAGACAGAGCTTCTGCTCTCAGTGTCTCAAATGAAGATACCTAAATAAGTCAGAATTATCCAGCTCAAACTCTTCTTTTTGAAGGACTTAAACACTTTCCCGTCTGTTAACGTACATACTGCTGTGATTTCACCGTCTCTCCATTTAGTCAATGTGTTATCCAGTTGACCAGTTCTGAATTCTGGAGAATGTGAGGGCCAAATCAGCATTTTACAATCTCCTTCGATTTTGTATTTGATTACCAGATCCCACCAGACCTTTAATGTTGTTGCAACAATGGGATTTTGGTCCCTGAAATGTGTGTACATTTTGTCTGAGGGCAACTCACTCCATCATTGAGCTCAATATGTTTCCAGTGCATGTCAGCTGGGCTATCTGATAATACTCTCTTGGAATAGTCAGTCCTCCTCTTCCCTTTTCTAGTTGGAGAGTTTTCAGTTTTACCCTCGGTTTTTACCCCTTCTAAATAAATCTACTCATTTGTTTGTTCCATTTGGCAAATTGAGCATCAGGGATATGCATTGGTAGTGAAAGGAATAAATACAACAATCTGGGTATTACCTCTATTCTTGAATTGAGATCCATAACTAAGGGTGTCCATTTTGTTAAATCCTTTTGCATTGCATTAGTAATCCTACTGTAAATGGTCTCATATAATGTGTTTAGTTAGATTCCTAATATTTTTTAATTTTCTGAATCCCATTTAAGTTTGTATTTATGTCTGATAAATTCAATGGGTTTGTAGTTTATGCACAATATTTGAGTCTTAGAAATATTACATTTTCCTCCAAACTCTTCTAGAATAGTCCAGAGCTTTAAGAATGTATGATCTGGGTTTTAGAGGTATATTATTACATCATCTACGAAGAGACCTACACTTTGTTCTTCCACTGCTAACCCCTTTCAACTCATCGCTTTGTCTTATATATTGGGCCAGAGGCTCAATAAATAATGTGAATAGGGAGGGGCTTAAACAGCACCCCTGACATGTTCCTCTGGAGCAGGGTCCTCAAACACCAACCCATACTAGGACTACACAATTTGGCCCTTGAAGTTATGTTTTTTGTTAGGGAGGATTTGTCCGTTGTTGAGTGCAATGTTAAAATAAGTTATTTTAAAAGCAAAAAATTATTTAATATGAAGGTAACATGAGCAGAGAGTAGAAACATGTTGAGGGATTGGCTGTGTTATTTGAGAGAGTTATTTGTAAAGAAAACAGTTTTCACTAGTAGTCAAAAACTAATGTGTGCACTTGTGTCTGGCCAGAAAGAGAATAGTAATTTGTTTATTTGGTAGTTCAATGAAATGCTTCAGTTAGTTAAGATTGGGAAAAAAATTGTGTTCACATTTGCAGTTTTATTTTGTTATACAATATTTGAAATTTGAAAAAAACAAACCAAAAAAAACCCCACTACATTTTTGGGTGTTTTCTAGTTTGTTTGGTTTTTTGTACTACTTGAACACTAAAGTGGCCCTCCAATGAAATGTCAGAGCCAGCTGTGCCATTTAAGGTTGAAACCCCTGCTCGGGAGAGCTCAAAGCTGTCTGTCAAGTTTCCATTTATTTTGATTCTAGCCACTGGCTTATGACACATTGCTTGTAAATGGACTGATTCTTATATAGCGCTTTTCTACTGTCACGGAGTACTCAAAGCGCTCTATACAACATGCCCCATTCACCCAATCACACCCATTCTCACAAGCACTTTATCTACACTTAGTGCTTTCTAACGACATTCATACACATTCATACTCCGATGCATCGGAGAGCAAGTTGGGGTTAGTATCTTGCCCAAGGATACTTGACATGCAGACTGGAGGAGCCAGGGATCGAACCACCGACCTTCCGACCTGCTCTACCTCCTGAGCTACAGCCACCCGGTTGTATACATCTATTGTATTGATCTACAGTATACACTATTGTAACTCACTGTTTATGTGTCTGCACATGTGGGACATCTGCAGGTTGTGCAATATGCTGCAGCTAGGCTTCTGACCAAGTCCTCTAAATATTCACATGCGACATTGTTGCTATGTCATTTACACTGGCTTCCTATTGAATTTAGAGTCCATTTTAAGATCCTGGTTTTGACTTTTAGAGCTTTGCATGGACTGGCACCAGCTTACATTCCTGATCTTCTATAGCCCTATGTCCCTAGCAGGTCACCGAGATCATCTGATCAGGGCTTACTTGCTATGCATCACACTAAGATGAGAACTAAGGGTGACAGAGCTTTTGCCACTGTCTCCCTCTGAGCCTAAGAACTGTGGACTGTAGTCGCTTTTAAAAAAACAACTGAAAACTCATCTTTTTGGAATTGCTTCTGGTTCATTTTTGCCTGTTTGGCAAGCTGTAAAACTGCCTCCATCCTAACTGTCCAACATCTTTACTCCTGCTGCTGGTGCCGCTCCTCTGTTCTAATGAGTTGAAGAGGCTGTGATGTCACGCTTGGAATAAGAATGGCCTTATATCATCTATATCATTATATCATTTATCTTCACGTCTTTGAAACTCCCTCTGCCTTTCTTTTACTCTCTGCGCTGTCGAGGGTCGGTTCTGTCGCTGGGGGCGGGCCACCCATTGCCATCCCAGTATCTTGTGCAGGCGAGATACTGCAGCGTCTTCCTCCAACGCCGCTGCTGGTGCCACCGTGTTAAAGCCTCGTCTGCGCAGCCTGAGGCTGGCTTCATGTGCGCTACTTTAGAGACGGACTCTGTCCTCCTGTAATTCCTTCCCCACTCATTTGTGTATTTAACTCTAGAAAGATCGTCAATGAACGAGTTTTTAGTGTCATCACACCGGAAGTTTTTGACATCAGATTTTCTTTTTTCTCATTTATAGGCTGAGACACTTATTGTGACTGTTCTCCCATTCCACCCTGATATTGTTTTAAAGGCTACGTATGTTAATATTAAATAAGCTCCTAATGAGTGCTAGACATTGTGCTCATGCATTGTTAAAACTGCTAAAAATGTTTCACTAGTAAAGGCCTTTTATGATATTTCTGTACAGAGCTGGGTGAAGTCTTTGAGTTGACTCATCGGTAATACAAAATGTTATTGCATTGCTTCTAGGTGTTATCGCCTTCAGAGCAGAGTGGTTTGTCGCCTCCCTCTCCAGACTATCGGACAAAAGGCCAGAGTGACGAGAAAGAGCATTTTCACATCCTTCCTCAGCTGCAGGCCAAGAGGGCTGACTTTCTAACTGTCATGCTGACTGGTACTTTGCCTCAGCGGCGGAGTTTTGCCACACCAGACGAAGAAGTTCCAGAAACCCCAGGGCCAAAGGATGACGACGTTACAAAGAGTGAGTCCAACAGTGAGGTGAGTCAGAAGAGTACTGAACGTAGCCAGGATGCTGCGCCTTCAACACTGATGGCTGAGGACCAGAGGGGCCAGAAGGAGCATGCCTCCGCTGCTGATGCAGACCCAGACCTAGAGGATGCATCCAAAACCCTTGTTCTATTCTCCCCAGGAGACACTCGCAAGTCTCCTTCTGGCGGCGATCACGTTCTGGATGGTGAGTTGGCTACACCATGTGCTCTAACATCCCGTAATGACCGCCTTCTAGTTGGGGATGCAATACAGCCTGAACCTTCAGAGACTGGCCGTTTGTCCCCAGCTCTCAGGTCAGACCTGAGGCCTTCCACACCCATTGCTCCTGGTTCACCCCCCTTCACCAAAGTTGAGCGTACTTTCATTCATATTGCCGAGACATCACACCTCAATGTTATGTCTTCCAAGGAGGGTGACCGGGAAGTCTTTCCCATCATGAATAAATCCGATATAGATGCTGACACCCATAAGAAGGTGGAGGGAGCACCAATGATAGAAGAGTATCCAAAGGACTCAGTGGAAGACCAAACTCAAATAGACAAATACCCCAAAACTGAGAATGGTCCATCTACTGAGCTGCCCCAGTCTTTGGAGCCTGTTCCAGAAGCAATGTCACCAACTGACATACATAAAGATCGGTCACAGGAACTTACAAACCAACCACCACCAAGTGAAGACGCTGCCAAACTTCAGACAGCAGAATCAAAAGTACTCTCTGCCATCAAGCCCAGAATCCGAAGCCGAATTCCAGTGCTCATTTCTATGGAGGAGGATTCAGGCTCAGAGCAGTCCTTATCTCTCTCGGCTCGGGTCCGGCTTCAGCATCGCGCCAGGCAGCTGGATTTGGCCCACCTGCTAGTCCAGAAGCAACACACTCGTTGGATGAGGAGGAGAATGCTTTCTGGTACATCATCATCGCTGTCTTCGGGGGACGATGAGCGTCGAAGGCCGTCAGAAACCCTGTCCAATGCAGGCTCAGAGGAAGACACGCATACATCAGATGAGTCCAGGTGGAGCTCTCGTCTTAAAACAACTGAAGAGCAAGGCTTCAAAGAGTGCAGGAGCAAGATCCCCAGGCCAGTTACCCCCATAAAGCGGTCTTCAGGTGGGCTTGGTAGTGCTGCTCCTACTCCTCGCTTAAATAATGGGTATGATTTAGTTTCTTTGTTATAGTGTACCCACAATAATTTAAGCAGTTTGATACATATTTTTAAAGTAAAATAATTTTTCACATTTTTATGTTCTCTTCACAGGAATCAGAAAATTGGACTAAGCACTCTAGTTACCCCCCAAAAATTTAGGCCTATTTCTCCTGGGTCCTCCTTAACATGTCCCCGTCCCTCAACTGTCCCTGCTCCATCTGGCAGCCCTCGAATGCCCCTACGAGTCTTGTTTGGAACCAGACGCAGCCTTAGCTCATCCCACTGTAGGACTGACAGTCCCTCCCCTCAGAGAGTATGTTCATCTAGGCAGCCCCTCTCGGTACGAGCCCCAACTGTCCCCATGCTGCCACCCAGGACTACAACCACCATGCGACGCAGCGCCTCGCAAGAAGCCACCACTCAGTCCTCTTCTACCACCATGCCCGCTAGGACCAGGCCAAAAACAGCTAGTACAGCTAAGGGGAAAGCAAATTCTAGAGAGAAGGTGGTCCTTGCTAGATAATACAAAGACGCTTATCTCCAAGAATTTGTGAATAATCAGTCTTTGGACCAGCTATGCCTCAAAGGTTTTCACCTTATTCCATATTAGACTGTGATGCCACATTGACTTCTTTCAGTTCATTTACTATACACATACATACACATTTTTTTTCCAAGGACAGCTTATTGAACTGACTACCTGGGCTTCCATTTATCTTATTGTCATACAGGAGCATTACTGCCATGGTGCTATGGATACGTCTGCTGCTCCCTGGTTAGTCCCTAATGAAACTGCTGTCTGAAGCTGAGAATCCATATTCCAACAAGTCCAGTTTCAGACACTTTCACCTGATACACCTAATACACTACTCCTGGCTTTCCATGGGTATATTACTCTTGAACTGACAATATCCTATTTGGTTCACATTGCATGGTAAAGTATATCAGAGAAACATTGAATCTGTAGAGGAAACACAACATGTACAAAAATCTGTACCCCTTGCCTATTGGCTAAAGAAAAAAAAAGATTAAATTGGACTTGTTTGAATACCCTTACTGTGATAATGTGAGACTCCTAATCTATATTCATTATGACTGCGGATAAAGTGAAGAGCTGAACGTGAACATATATCGCTCAAATGCTTGCCTACTCCTTATGGTGTGATAATGGCCATGCTTTAATCATTCTATTATATCTTGGTGTTTTAGTTTGTTTATGCTTTGAATTGTACATAATCGAATCATTTCCCATAAAGACATCTTTATTTTTATCTTGGCAAGCAAAATGTAAATGGAGTCTTTAATCTTTGGTTCCAATTTGTTGGCATTATGCCTGGTTTTTATGCATGAGAAAAACAGGGTTAAGCATGAGAAGAAGTTATACCTGCTTTAATTCTGTTGGCAATACAAGTCTGGACTGTGTATATGGAATCTCTGGGACTGAGGCGTGAAGTAAAGTTTTGATCATGTGGCAGAGGGTCTTGTCATTCTTTTCTCCCTGGTATCTGTAACTAACATTCAGAACTGACATATATCCATCACAGTGGCGTGCAATGACTTTAACAGAAAGGCAAACAGAGATGATTTTTGCATAAATTATCAAAAGTAAAAGTAGTTCATCTGCAGAAAAATGTTCCCCATCTGTGTTAAGTGGATTAATGTTATTTTTGCAGAGTTTAAGATTGAGCTCATTTGAAATACTGTTTAATTGAGTAGCATCATACTAAAGCATATTGATGCTTCCTGTGAGGACCTCTGAAAAAAAAGTGTATTAAAAGATTAGTAAGAAAAATATCAGCTGCATTAAATGGCTTGATCATCATGTGACATAGTTAACTGTTAATACCTGAAGGGAGAATTCAAATATGAAAGAAAACTTATCATGGTCAAGCCATTTAATTCAACTGATATTATTTTGGCAAAACAGTTAAATGTATTACATTCAGATATTCTATTAGATGCAAATCTAAAAGTGCTGCTCAACCTGCACCTGCTCAACATGCGTCTTTTATTAGACTGGAAATGGTTAGAGTCTCCACCATCGTTAAAGTTTTCCTTGCTGATATACTAAAGCTATACTTTTCCACACATTTCCTCTACATCACATATGTTGCCCAAGGTGGTTAGCAAGGGGAAACTCCTTTGTTATCTCTTCCACAGCATGTCTTTTTTCCTGTCTTCCTTAGCTCTCCACAACCAGTCGCGGCTAATGACTAATCTCAGAGCAGTGAAAGCAGACCAGTGGCTGCTGGCCGTGCATGTTGATCTCCCATCAGTTTACAGTCGCAGACAAGCGGCTGTTTTTCAACAGGTGTTCCTCATACAGTGCCCATATTAACACCTCCTCAACCCTCCTCCACACAGAGCTTGGGTACCCAGAACCCCCCACCTTCCTCTCAAGTTTCCCCTTCCCTGTGATGGCTGACCAAGTGAGGAGACAACTGACCAAGTGACTACACCAAGGCAAAGCTGTAGGCCCTGACAGTATTAGTCAGGAATCTTTTTTTTTTTTGTCCTGTCCAGCAGTTGCCACAAGCATAATAATGGTCTGAATACTTTGTTGTGCCAAATATATTTGCTTTCACAACAGGAACACTGTAGCCCAGGGATGGGATGGGTTAACTGATGGCACGACCATAGCTGGACTGGCCGGGTGTTGTGCCGAATACTGATTTCTGGTATTTGCCAAAAACTGATTGCTCGTATTTAAACTGCTATAAGTAACTTGTTGGGCTATAATATGTGAAACATATGTCAAATGCATCCCTCATGGATGACATAAAGTCATCTTGAGCCACAAACAACATTCGTGTAACAAGGTAGAAGTCACAATCAGTTTTTGGCCGTGACTTTTATATAACCTTTATTTTTTATGCAAAAAAAATTTTAAAAATCTCATTAATATTAAAATTGCCTTTTGTAAGAGTAAGTTGGCCAGTAGGACAGCAGAAATGGCAGCAAATATTACAATAGTTCAGTAAAAATATTTTAAGTGGGGATAAAGGACCGGATTGGTTATAATGTAAGTACAATAACACAGAGTTATAAAGATACTTGAAAAACAGATAATTCTTTAATTCTATATATAACCCCTTTGTAAACCCTGTTCACCGAAGTCTATTTACCAACATACGTAAAGATATTACACAGAAAAAATACACAGAAACATTGGAAATCACTTTTTGGCACAACAGCGATGGTGATTTTTCGTTTTTATGGGGCAATGGTTTTTTTTTGTTTGTTTGTTTTGGTTTTTTTATTGTTTTTGTAACGGTATAAACAATGAAAGGTGGTGGATTGGCCAGATGCTGGCCGATGTGTAAAAGTAACTCAGTTGTTTGGTGGTGGCTATGGCGGAGCTTCCACAGAGGCCAGCAGGTGGATGAGGGAAAGGGGAGGCAGGAGGAGGAGAGACCCCAGGCAGCCGCTACTTCGAGTATCAGGTGAACTGAACTTCAGGTAAGATGGTATGACCTGCAGTCTATCTGGGTCAGATATAAACCAAGTTTAGGTGGAGTTTATTTTCCTTGTGCTGACTTTTTCCAGTCAGTTACAATAACTCGTACTGCATACTAGCTAGCATGACGGAGTTTCTATACAGCTGGGTGGGTGCTACGATGTTACTGATGTTGAACTTTATTTTGTTCATAAGGTTAGTTAGTAGAGTTGCTAACCAAAACGGAATCGTCCCGTATTCAGAGAAAATATTACGCGTTGCTGAAAAGGAACACAGTTTGTCCCGTACTTCAGCTAGAATGGAAAAAGACACAAAGCTGGAGTTATTCTGTGTCTGTACGCTGTCAGCTGCATCTTCTTCTCTCATTCTCTCCCCTCCCTCTCCTGTTGCTACTTCAATCATGAAACTGATCAATGATCAGCTGATCGGCTTTTCTCTCTTGTTTTTTTATTGCCCACTTTGTGCCAGAAAGAGGAAACCAGCGGATGTCGCGCTAAACAACAGCAGCACGTTTAAGCTTGGTCAGCTGTTGTTAGAATTTATTTAATATTAATTTCTAGTATCAGCTGATGTTGGCTGGAGCCACAGCTGTAAAGCTGCTGGTCATGATATCGGTTTGGATATGTGGTGAGAGGGAAACATGAGGATGAAACCAGGAGATGTCCTTACTGAACAGGTGATGGAGAAACAGGTTTACCTTTTAGGTGACATGAATGAGTTGAAGGGAAGTTATGTATGGCGTTATTTTTGTGCCACTATTCTGAGCACACGTTAAAAAAAAATTGCATGTGCAAGTGTTGCATTTTGAGGAGAAATTTATTTTGAGCGAAGAAAAGAAAAAATTTGAGTGAACAAAATTCATTGCTGTGTGCAAAAAATATATTTCAGTGTTTGCTATTATCCATACACACACACACACACACACTCACACACACAATAGCAGCCCCTCTCGCTCAGTCTTTGCATTTGCGCTCGCTCGCAATGTGTTGCTTGCGCTCTCAACATTTCTGCCCGTGCACGTTCAAGTCTTTCTGTACACCTTTATATTTGTGCCACAAAACCAACCAATCAGAGACTTGGATGCAAAAAAATCTCACTGGCTGTTTTGGTCTCCAATCAGCTCGCAATGACGAAATGCTATATCCCAGAATGCATTTCGTTCAAAACTCAAACGATGCAGTGGCGGAGAAACGCAGAGTGGCGATTTGTTTATCGCCCACTTTGCGCCAGAAAGAACATCAGCTGATATCAGAATAGTGGCACAAAAATAACGCCATACTTATGAACTGTTTCTGAGAGACAATGGCTACGTTCACACTGCAGGTCTTAATGCTCAATTCCGATTTTTTGATCAAATCCGATTTTTTTGTCTGCTTGTTCACACTACAAATAAAATGTGACAGCAAACGCACTCTAGTGTGAACCCTCAATGCGCCCCGCATGCGCAAAAGAAGATGTCACACACAACGCGCTCTGTTTAGACCCAGACCAAACAGTATTGTTTGACTGATGGCCCTTAATATAAAGACTTGTTTCGGACCTTACGTTTCCCAATTTTGCGTTAAGTTATAAAGTTATTTTGTTATTTACATATGGCCTAATAATGATCCTTACTGCAGTTTTAGAGAGGAGCGGTGCTTCAAAGGATAGTTGCAGATTCTGTCCGAATCTGCAGATTATACAGTACAAATAAAATGTTCCCGTTTCTCCAACGTTGTCTTCCCAACAGTTTCACTGGATGGCCAGCAAGCGTTCACGATGTCTTCTTGGGCGCTGATAATTGGCGTCTGTCTTGTGTCAGTGACGTAAAAGACGGATTTAATGCGACATGACCATTCAAACAGCAGTCGCTTTCTAAAACATCAGATATGTATTGGATTCAGTACCACAATCCAATCTGACCCAGATTGGATTTGAAAATATCGGATTTGTGCTGTTCACACTGTCATGATCGGATATGGGTCGCATAGGGTCAAAAAAGTCGGATTTGATGTGCTTTCGCCTGCAGTGTGAACGTAGCCAATAATAACACCAAGATCCTTTGTAGCTGACGGCTGGTAACTGTGCAGGGTCGGGTCTAGCAAAGTGTTGCCAGGGAGCCAGGTAGCCCGGGAAAGGGGCGAACAAAGAAATACTTTTCTTTCTTATTCTCATTTCAAATGTCTAGCTTTTAATAAATAGTTATCTGAATCTTACAACCAAAGTTTTTATCTGATATAAAATGTATAGAAATCATACCAACAAGACAGTGTACTTCACTGTCACAACAGCGTTTGTTTTCATTCAAAGGCTTTATGGCTTTTCCTATAATACCTGGTGGGCTGGTCTCTAGTCAAAATGCCCAGGCCGATTTTTTGTCCCAGTCCAGCCCTGGGCACGACACGCAGGGAATTCTGCGAAGGTGCATTAAAAAATAAATGGCTGGGCCAGCGGTGCACATCGCAAATTGGCTTGCATAGACACATTTGTTGTGCCGCTTCTTAATGACGATATTATAGCTAACAACCCCAACTACCAGATTCAACTTGTATTTGGCTACAGATAACTTTGCCTACTGGTGAGAGGGACGATGCTAGCTGGAAGTTTTTTCAAGCGATGTTAAAATTTCCACATTCCGACACTTCAAATGCTTCAGGAGCTGTTCGCTCAGTGCAACATCAGCACCGCGGAAATACACGGATACATCCACAGACTCGAGACAAAATTCATAATGTGTTTTCGGGACTTTCAGGTGTATGGACCAATGTTTTCTTTTCTAATCAAACCAGAAAGCTTTAATGAGCAGCTGGATTTGTCTTGCATTAACTGGCTGGACACAGAGGACATCGAAATTCAGCTGATTGAACTGAAAAGCTTGAGTCTGTGGGGGTCAAAGTTTGCAGAACTACGAACACAGCTGGAATCCACAGCTGTGTGTGTTCATGAAGATGCATTTTCACCTGCTGGACATCATTACCTGACAAGTTTAACTTAGAACATTGCAGAGGCCTTATTGACAGTATTTGGTTCTACATATCTGTGTGAGCACATTTTCTCTCACATGAAGAGTGTCCTCAGGTAGCCGTCTGAATGCTGGACACTGAATGTTGTACAGTTCATTTGCTGTTATGGATAAAAAGTCTTTTTTTGTTTCAAAATAGCTGAAAACTATTCGCTGATAGCTGCCAACATCTGTGAACAAATATAATTCTATAAAGTTGTTCTATATAGTGTATAACTGTTAATATAGAGCATTATTACATTTATTGCTAATGCAATCATATGGCACATTGACTTCTGAGGAAATTTTAGATGGCACTCATGATCAGAAAGGTTGCCGACCCCTGCTGTAGTCTCTGTAAGCTCATCTTGTTAATGTTTTTGTTTTTTTGTTTATCAATTTTATTATTCATATTATTGTCTATACACACACACACACACACACAGAAACTTCAGAGACACAAATCCATCCACATCCACCCCACCCACTGAAGTGTGGATAGACAGGTGCCCCCCTATAGGACGGAGTGATCCCGGGACGCGGTGAACACATCACCAGATCACCAGCGAGCCCCAGTGACAGACATGATGCAGGAAAAGGAGTTAAGAAGACCTCCCTGCTTCCCTGCGTGTCTGTGTTGAAAATAGCCTGCTGGGTGCATGTGTTAAATGTAGATGTGTTGTTCTTCAATTTTGCAATATAATTATAACTTTGGAAATAAGTGCAAATCTCATATTGCTACAGTCAATAAGACGATTGTTCATAGCTCCCGCTTTAAAATACATAACCTGACCTCATGAAAGGTAACAATTCAATGATAAAAACGGCATCCTTTAAATACAGTAGCACACTGTAAGGATAATTCTGGCTATAAAGCCACTGTATTTATATGAATTTCCTTTCTCAAAATGTTCTCCTGACAACAGTTGAAAATATGACAACTTTGCAGCTGTTGGAAAGCTGTGTTATTAACATAAAACACCTGTATCTGCAACACATTCACAGTGGATGAGACACAAATGCAGAAGACAAAGCTTCTGGGTAAAAGACAAAAATCCAAATCTTTAGTCAAAAATGGGCAGTGGTTAAAAAAGAAAGACAACCAATCCACTAAACAGTGCACAGGGGTCATCAAATAGTAGTTCAATGAGTAGAGATTATTGGAAAGAAATTAACATGATTCACTGGTATTTGGCGGTTAGTCTTCGATGGCCCTCAGCAGAACAGAACCCCAACAGTGATTGACCCCCGGAGTCTAGATGCTAGTGGTGGAGATGAAAACGGGGGGATGAGAGGCGGTGATGGAGAGGAGGTGGGTTGGTGTATTGCAGTAGCATTAAGCATTCACAAGCTACTGCTGTCTGAACACAGAAAAATCAACTCTGCTTAGGTGTCTGTGAAGGTTCTCAGTCATCCAGGTCATCGTAGTCAAAGGAGCTTGCAAAGAAAAGCGTCTGGACTTCCAAAATGTGAACATTGGGCGAGGCAGCGAGGCAGCGAGGAATGCCCAGACCTCTACATTGGAGAGACCAAACAGCCACTTCACAAGCGCATGGCACAACACAGAAGAGCCACCTCCACAGGACAAGACTCAGCAGTCCATCTGCATCTTAAGGATAAAGGACACTCTTTCAAGGATGCCAATGTTCACATTTTGGACAGAGAGGACAGATGGTTTGAAAGAGGAGTGAAAGAAGCCATCTATGTCCACTGTGAGCGACCATCTTTGAACAGAGGCGGGGGTTTACGACACCAACTCTCTGCCATCTATAATCCAGTTTTGAGATCCCTTCCCAGACGCCTTAACGCCCACTCACATCCTGGGCCATCTGACCTCAGGAATTCGCATGATAAGGTGGGGCCAGGTTTCACAATGAACACACCCGAAACTCTGGCTGATTGGGACCCACACCCAGTTTCACACCTTGGCTCAGGCGATTAGAAGATCATCAGGGGGTCCTTTTGTCCCTCTGTGGGGGGATACTCCCACTAGGTTTATATCTGGGACTCTCCACCATTTGACCTTAGAACTGAAGAAGCTTCTCGGATGAGAGGTGAAACGTCTTCAAGTAACTTAAAGAAGTCCAGACGCTTTTCTTTGCAAGCTCCTTTGACCAACTCTGCTTAGATTTTACCATGGATGCTTTGCACTACCGTAACTCCTCAACCATTTGGGCTAGAGAGAAATTTCAAATGGTTACTGAACAATGAGAAGACAAGCTTTACAAAACTCTATGGTGCACCATTGCATGAGCAGTGACAGTCTAAACACGGGTAAGAATTGATGACACATGGAGTACAGAGAGGCGGGTGTAGAGAAGTGGCAAAGACCAAAAACACCTGGAGATTTGTTATATAAAAGGAACAATATATAAAAAAAACTGGGTGAGCTAGGCTCAAAAACATTTTTTGTACATATTTAGTATGGTTCATATTTAAAGTTGATGTTGTGTTACATTTTGTTCATGTTGAATATCAGTTTCCACTTAACTATAAATCTGAAAAAACGCAGTCAATTTTCTTTCCACTTTAAGCTGTTGTTACATTGTCACAACAATACAGTAGTGTAAAATAATTGTGAGATATTGATAGCTGAGGTTATTCTGAAAGAAGGGGCAAAAGGATTCACTCTTAGTTTCTGACACGTTTACAGCCAAAATGATCAAATAAGTCCAGGCGGCCTAAATGATACTGGGTAAAATAATAATAATAATAAAAAAAAAACACGGGGGGGGGGGGGGGGGTTTGAACTTATGCACATCGTCATTACAAAAGAACACTGAAACTGAAAAACATTAAAACAAAAAATTAATAAAGGGTCACAGCTGAGTATATTTATTGAATTACCACCAATTACAAAAAAGGAAAAACTTGTAAAGGCAGCAAAGTAAACTGAGCAGAATACAGAAAGACAAGTGATTACAAAATAAATAAGGTAATGACTTCAACCTCTACCTGGATTACTTAAATATTTTATAAATTCAGTTCAGTTCAATTCAATTTTATTTATACAGCGCCAAATCACAACAGTTGCCTCAAGGCGCTTTATATTGTAAGGTAGACCCTACAATAATACATACAGAGAGAACCTCAGCAATCATATGACCCCCTGTGAGCAAGCACTTTGGTGACAGTGGGAAGAAAAAACTCCCTTTTAACAGGAAGAAACCTCTGGCAGAACCAGGCTCAGGGAGGGGCGGGGCCATCTGCTGCGACTGAGAGAAGGAAGACGGGACAAAAGACATGCTGTGGAAGAGAGACAGAGATTAATAACAAGTATGATTCAGTGCGGAGAGGTCTATTAACACATAGTGAATGAGAAAGGTGACTGAAGAAGAAATACTTAATGCATCATGGGAATCTCCCAGCATCCTCCCCCCTATTGCACCATAGCTTAGCGAGATGTTAGTGAGTGGGTCTAACATCTCAGGGTCACCTGATTCAGCCCTAACGATATGCTTTAGCAAAAAGGAAAGTTTTAAACCTAATCTCAAAAGTCCGTCCGTCAATGTCTGTCTGCTGAATTCAAATTGGAAGCTGGTTGAACAGAAGAGGGGCCTGAAAGCTGAACACTCTGCCTCCTATTCTACATTTACAAATCCACCAACGTTTTGTCTTTAGATTAGATTGTCTTTTTGGGAATTCCTCAGTTTACTCTGCCCAGTTAGCTGGTCCAGTAGTCTTCCTTCCTTCTTTTCAGGTTATTTCACACGTATATTTGGCATTTTTGGCATCTCCCCATCAGTGGACGAAATGTGATCCTGTAGTCCACAAAAACTTGAAACACAACAGTCAACAGTCAACTTAAATCCTGTCTTGAGATTGGTTATTGTTTTGTCCAGCATTAGTCCAAATTCTAAAGACACCTTTTTTTTTTCCTTTTTTTTTTTGCCTGAGTAAGACTCATAAGTCCAACTCCAGGTCCAGTCTTGTCTGCTGTAGAGGACTTGTTTTTGAGGACCTGCACTTTATTGAAAAGCTTTTTTTCCCCATCTAATCCAATTATCACTTTTTGAAGAAATTCAGATGTGTATCACAGGTTCTTAGGCTATCTCAAGTTTAAACCGTAGATCAAGTGTGTGTGTGTGTGTGTGTGTGTGTGTGTGTGTGTGTGTGTGTGTGTGTGTGTGTGTGTGTGTAGACGATAATATGAATCAAAGCCAAGTGATGATACCAGCATTTTCAGGGAGATCCATCTCATCTGCTGCCTCATGTCTCACAATGTAGATGCCCAATACTATTTTCTTAATTTGTCTCACAGCGCCAGAATCAGTACTGCATGGCAGAAAGTGCACACACATTAACACTTATGCCTATAATATAAATTGGCAGTATTAATGAAACAATTTACAAATGATATAAGGTTGGTAATTATCTATATATTCCATTTTCAGTAAATCCTAAGAGAAGATCAGAACCATCAATGAATAAACAGTAAGTAAGATTTAGTGTATATTAACACTCATAACTTGTTTGCACCACAGATCTCTTGTCTTATTGTGGTTCATGGAGAAAAAATTCCATGGTTTACTAGTGGAGAAAAATGGCAGTATTAATAGCACACCGATAATAGTTCCACCTCAACCATAACTCAAAAGTCCCATTTTCAGTATAAACAATGTGGACAGGTTTTTAAAATCAAAAAATGCTGTGTAAATTTTTTTTTACAGATTTTCTTTGTCAGTTGGGCTCCAACGGTGTTGCAACTTACAAGAACTCTTTAATACGGCAATGCTTTCAGTATCTTGCCCCACCTTACTTCAATTGTGTGAAAGACGGTTTTTAAACTAATTATTTTATTTACACTATCCTGTAAATGTACATAAATTCTCTGCACAAGACACATTTTATATATGCAACCTGTATAGCTCTTGTCCTATTTCCAGGATCATTGTTGCATTATTTTTTTTTTAAATCAACATTCTGTGCAGAAGAAAAATGAAGCATCAAACGCTCCTTTTTAAGTCCACAGATCCTTAAGCAGAAACCCTGGAGTAAGAAAGTTTAGAATCACAGACATGATAGCTGCTACCTCTGGGATTTTACATTTCATCAAGCAGACTAAAAGATATAAAGCCTGGTTATGTCAAACTTGCTTCCTGAGGTTTACACCTCAGTGTCAAGAGCTTAAACAATCACAAACTCATTCAACATGCACACCTTGTGCATGGTTGCCATGAGCTGTCTGATATTGTGTCCTGCTGTCCCCCCTTCTTTTTAAACACCCTTAGTAGTTTGCTGGAGTAATGCTCCAGTTGGACCAAAAAGATTTAGACTAGAGGACTGTGGTGATGCGGGTGAACTCTGCATTAACCTGAAAACACATATTAGCCAAGTGTATCTCAGAGCAAGCTAAAACTGATGTTGATCAGCTATAACATATGCTAGGTAAGAACATCTGGTTTTGGTTGGAAGTTTTCAGGTGCAGAGTCACTGACAAGTATGTTGTATGTTACACAGAATGAGTATTGTAATATAAGCAGAACAAGCGTATAATGCCCACTCTTTTTATCGTATTCACAAGAATTACAGCTACAATCAATTTCTGCCAGTCCATGTAGTATGTCTCCCTTAAGCTTGGAGCTTGGACTTAGAAGTGTGCTGCTGCTGTAGAACGCTCGATTCGCTCTCTCTAAACTAAATCTGTATCTCATAACTGAACTGAGATATTTTGAAGTTTGATGGCCATGGATGGGATCTAAGGGTAGAGCTGTGTCTCCTCCAACTCCTCCTCTTGCACTGAAAAAAAGGGATTGGCCAGCTCTAGGATTTACGTAAGCACCATGTATTTAACACAAGTGCCTCATGCTTTAAAGTTAAATGTAACTATATAGCGTAGAAACTACATGATATGCAGAGAGGCTAGATTAAATTGTTCATATCATGTTCGAGTGAAGTAAGTCAATAATATAGCAATGTTAAATCCGGCGACACTGCACGGTATTTCAGTCTTGCGCGCTTTGGATCGTGGTCTCAGTCAAGTCGAGCAGCCACCTCTACTTTTTTTGGTATACCAAAAAAAGTAAATTGGCTGGTTGTTACATTAAAAAAGTCTAACTTGTAATTTGAACACAATAATTTCATGTTTCTATGAACGTAATTAAATCATGAAGGATCTGTACGAAATTCAACAACTTAATTTGTTCTTGTTGCGATGACATGATACAATTTAGTAAGAGTGGTTAGTTGCTGAACTCATGAAATTCATAAGATCGCACGCGATGTCAAACTACAGGAAAATCACTGGAGTTATAAGAGGCAGACAACCATACACACACAAAACAAAAAAAAAATCTGCATCAAGCCTCAAAATCATAGCTTTCCTACTTTTGTTAAGCCTGGATTGGTGGCATCGTGGTTAATGCTGTTGCTTCACAGTAAGAAGGTCCTGGGTTCAAATCCGCAATATGGCTAGTTTGCAGTGGTTTCTCTCTGGGTCTACTGGTTTCCTCCCACAGTTAAAAGTCATGCAGTTATTATAGTTAGGTTAATTGGTGATTCTAAATTACCTGTAAATGCAAATGGTTGTTTGTCATGTGATAGACTGGTGAGCTGTCCAGGGTGTACCCTGCCTCATAACCTATCACTTCAGGGTTATTTCCCAGCCCCCCTGCAACCAGGATAAAGATAGGAGGATGGTAGTTGTTGTAGATCCATTCAACTTTCATGGTAACCAGACTCTAGACTTTGTTGAACATTATGTAGTATTTAGGTGACCAAGTAGTACTGCAGTAAAAGTTATTGAATAGTGGTGAAATAAAATGACAAAATTGTGAAGGATTAAAATATTCCAAGAGCTCAACTTACTTCATCTAAACATGTTTCAATTGCGTTTTTGAACACAAAATGCACAGGTTTATTGAATATGAAAAAATTGTGTTGATTTAACTCAGTTGTTTACATTTCTGCCAAAGAAAAACATTTGTGTGCCACTACTGAATTAAGTAAATCCAACATGGCCTTTATTTCAGTGTGTGTGTCTGACTCATTCTGAAGGTAAATAACTTTAACCGTGCTCTTGTCTTTGATTTCTGAAGTTGTTGACAAGTTTACAAACTCATTGTCAAACTCACTGTCTCTATCCTTCAGTCTGAAATTGCCAGACAATGCAAAGTTCCTTCTAATCTCTTTGTTAAGGACTTCAGCTGAATCAGGTATTCCAGTGGGCAGAATTAACTTTGATGCATTGTCAACTCCAAGGACAACTCTCAGGACTGCAGCCATCTTGTGTTCACTCTGATAAAAAAGGACACATTTCTTAAGGAAACTGTTTTAATTTTCACCAGTGTTGTATTGAGTTTAAATTTGTGAAATGAGAAAACCATTGCATTTCTATATGATCTAAATTTGTTTTATTTCTTGTATCTTTCCTCTCTTCCCTCTTTTTTCCCCTTCACTTTCAAACTGCTTTAAAAACAGGTTTGTATGACAGCCAATAATAACAATATCATAATAATGACAAAAATATTGGCATTGGCCAGTGGTACCCCTCCACCTCCTAGTAGATAAACCTTTCAATTTCAAATCAATTGCAATATTCTATGTTGCTTTAGCGATTGCATTCATAAGATTTTTAGAAAACTTGACCTCTGAAAAAGTGAGAGAGGCTTTCAGTTAAAATGCAAGCTTTTTTCACACCAAAGCAGCTTACCCCCTTTTCTTTGTTCTGCACTGAAATACTCTGATTTTACTTCTTTCTCCCGAATGTCACAAAGCTGAGCTGTACAAAATCCATAGATTTGATTGGTTTTGCACAACAGTGTGAGATAGATTGAGCACTAGTTTCTTCCCGGAGGGAAGTTACCTAAAATCCAATAAATCAGACAATATTTATGTTTCTTGCGTGAAACAATAGATTGCAAACCTGGAAGTCATTAATATGCAAACACAAGGAAATCTTTAAATCCTCACATGAAAAAAAGGATTGTTTGACCATCAAAACATGTATTTGGTGTAAATTTGCAGAACAGGCTATATGACTACTAGCAAGCTTGTCGACTATATCATTATAGTCTGTCTGTCAGTGCGCCCCAGGGTGGCTGTGGCTACAATGTAGCTTGCCATCACCAGTGTGTGAATGTGACTGTGAATGGGTGGATGACAGGTTGTGTAAAGCGCTTTGGGGTCCTTAGGGACTAGAAAAGCGCTATACAAATACAGGCCATTTACCATTTCTTTTATTTACCATTATGCCCAAGTAGCTGAAGAGACTTAAGTATGGGAACATATTGAAATGTTTTGTTGAACCTTGCCTCTAGAACATACTCAACAGGTTCCACAACATTAAACTTTTCCTCACAGAATTGTTTAAGTTTGAAATCTGATGCTAGTGGACGTCCCTTAGATTTAGCTTGGACCAAAGGACTGTTGCTAGAAATGGCAAGGCTGAGTTCATTAATTATAACCTGAAGATTATACTTAAAAAAATCTCAACCGTTGTATTATGTGATATCAGTGCTGTAGCAGAGGCAAAAATGAAATGCAACCTTCAAGTAACTTTTGAGAAATTGGACAAGCCAATTTTTTAATCAATTTTTCATTTGGTACAACTTCACATAAATTATGTAACTTCTATGTCAGAGGCAATTTCTCCAAGATAAGTTGACTGTTCTTCGCATAACTGAGGTGCTCAATTTTCATCACCATCACAAGAGTTTGCAGTTCGTCTTGTAATCGGAAGGTTGCCGGTTTGAGCCCCGGCTCGGGCAGTCTCGGTCGTTGTGTCCGTGGGCAAGACACTTCACTCGTTGCCTACTGAATCGATTCTAGAACATAAATATCTGGTATTGGAAGAATCAAAATTTCAGTATCAATCCACACACCACTATTTTTCAATGTGTTTCCAGTCTGTGGACTGCAGATCCTGAGCTAGTGATGACCAAATGAAGCTTTCTGAAGCACTGAAGCTTGTATTGAAAAACGATTTCAACACAGTTCCCCTTGGTGACATCTGGTGGCCAAAAATATGAAGAGCAGCTTGAATCTACAACTTGTAATGAACTGCTTCATTATGATTGCCCAATTAACAGAGCTGAATTGACAGCCTCTGTTTGATATCATGTGACAGTTCTGTCTGATATCGGGCTGATATGGTGTTTTGAACGTGTATTTTTTGTTGAAAAAAATTATGTTATACCCATTTTAATAATATTGATGAATACATTTTCCTTGTTTAAACATGTGCCATGGTGTGTTCTCCTTTTGCTTGTGACTTCTTGATGGTTTTTTACTAATTAAAAAAACCCACACAATAAATAACAATATACAACACATTATAATAGCTTGGGAGTATGCTTGTACTGTGAGGCCACGTGATTATGCAATTACCAGCGGACAGATTCGTTTATATAAAATATACCAAGGGCGTAGATTTGGTTTTGGCATTGGTGGGGACGGATGATTCAACCACCGAACCTTGCCCTGTTTCTTTTTTTCCCCTTTTTGTCTTTGCTTCTTGATAAAAAAGGAGAAATATACTTGCCTACATATGCTATTCTACATGCTTTTAAACCATTTAAAATTACAATTCATAGTTTTACATTTGAATTATATAATGTTAAATTACTATTAAACAAATGACTGACTAAGTATTTTAGAGTTTAGTTTACTTCAGCCATATTTCATATAAATCAGGTATCATACAAACATAAAAATAGCTTCAAATACAGTCATGACAATAAAAGAATATGACTTTACTTCAGTTATAGTACACCAACATCTCTTATACATTAGCACTAAGGGAACACTGAATGACCTGGTGGGTTTTGTCCATAAAACTACTCATCTAAGATTACCACAAAGTAAAAGATCTCTCAGCAAAATTATGCAACATTTTAGGCACACTGTTGCTCCTATCAAATCAGTGAGCTGGGATTTTTTATTCCAAACATGAACTACTGTTACAGCAACAGACATGGACTACTAGTGTTCCACACAACAACCCAATGTCCACTATGTGAAGGGGCCACACACATGCCTTCTCCTCTCGTTAACTGAGGTAAACTGCTGGCATTTCTATATATACATCTATACTGTCCAGTCTCTCCTGGTGGACATGGCATACAGCAGCATTGTTTAATCTCATTCGAGTCACTGTTAACCTTACCCATCTTTTTAGTCTTCTGAGAGCACTGAAGCTTCTTTTAGCCTCAGTACATGCGTTTTATCCTCAGATTAAAATTATTATTATTATTATTATATGCTTGATGTGCCTCACCTTTGGCCCTGGCTCTTCCCCTCTGACTGCACTAGGACATATTGCCACCTGATAAAATAACACATTGATTCATGCCATATAAAAAGTGAGACGTGTCAATTCAGAGTCTTTGTCAAACATACAACATGAATCAATTTACATCAGAAGCCCAATTGTCATGATAATAAATACTAGTTAATCTATAGCACCAAATCATCAGTCAGTCACCTGTGACCTCGCATCTTCACCTCTGTCCGAGCTACAACATGGCAGAGCTGCCTCTGTCACCTGATAAATAACAATGACACATTCCAAATACATGCAGTCACACATGTGCTTCAAATACAGTAATTGAACCATCAAGTCATCATCCAGTTTCACCTGTGATCTTGTATCACCATTGTTGGTTGGAATATTTGCAAAATCATGACTACCTCATGATATTTTGTCTCAAAAATTAACCCTATGAATATGTCAGTACCATTAGGATGAAATTATTGTGTCACCAACATTTAACGTTAGATATATAATTTTAACAGCCTCTGTAAACTAATATCCTGGCCTGCTCGAGGCTGCCGTTTTCTCTGACAGTTTCAATCAAAATTAGAAATGCTACTGTGGGAGACTGAGAGAACTAATAGTGCCGCCTGCATAGCCTGTAACGTTATTGTGACGGACACATTTTATGAGCGAACTTGGCTTTAAGTGACTTACAGGTTTCTTTGAAAAATACTTTCTTATATCCAGGTTCTTCCTTTTTGCTGCCGTCCTCCTCTCCTCCTGGCAGTAGTGATGTGTGGATCGATCCTGCAATATCGATTCCTCTGATACCAATCATTTATGTTCTAGAATCGATTCTCACATTAAAATATCGATATATTAGTAATTTGGGGTAAATTTGTAGTTTATCATTAACAGGAACACGGTGGAAAGAAACTAACATTCGGATTGTCTACATTCAAAGGAACTACTTCCTCTTCCGCCTTTCATAGTCATGTGTGAAATACGGCTGTATAAATGTCTCGCAGCCGCTGGCGTGCGCGCTCGCAACAATGGCTGAGCGTAATTGGAGTCATGTGTGAACGTATTTTACCTCCACAAACAGCTGAGATGTGGTTTGCGATACATGTGGCAAAAAAGTGAGGTGTTGTGGCCATACTCGCCAACCTCGAGACCTCAGAATTAGGGAGACATTCAAAAGGGCTGTTGGGGGTGGTGGTAAATACATTTTACAGGGTTTATTTATCGGATAAAATACGTTAAATGTCACCGTTATTATTGCCCGGCCTGGAAACAGCGGGGGTGTCCAAATTCAGAGGCTGCTTCCACCTGAGGACCCGCCCTTCGCGGTCTAAACAAAGCCGGGTAGTACGTCACGAGCTCCCTCGGTGGAGTGAAACTCTGCCGTCTGCTCCTTGCTATCTAATTTATAACCGGGCGCTGACGTAAACTCTCGACCGTCTCACACTTTGTTTAATTAGTTTTCTGTTTAACCTTTATTCAGCTGTGTGAAAACCCCGGAGGAACCCTCCCGAGGGATTAATAAAGTTACATTTAATTTAATTTAATCTAATCTAATAACTTTAATCTCAGCCAAACCGATTTACTCACGAACAAATAAAACACTGAAAAAGCCAAACAATAACATTTTTAAGTTATCAAAGTGACTTGTATATCATGTTTAACCCGAGTAGTGAAAGACCGCGGGGGTTTGAAGACGATGTGTCGGTCGGCTCAGATATTTGAAGTTTACACAGCTACATTCTCACCTGAAAATATGTTAAAAGTTTTTTTGCGACCCAGAAAGAGAAATAAGAGTAATATTAAAACTAAGTCGCTGCCGCCATTGTTGGAAACTGGAATTGGCTGGGCCGCGCTATGAATTCTGTGATACGGTTTTTCAATTTTGTTGTCCGGGTGGAAAATCGGGAGAAATTCGGGAGAATTGTGGCTCCGGGAGATTTTCGGGAGGGGCGGAAAAATCGGGAGGGTTGGCATGTATGGTTGTGGCAACATCATTAACCTTGTCAAACACCTCAGTATAAATCACATCACAGAATATGACAAGAGTATGTTGAGGCGAACTGAAGAGGAGGACAGGGACAGGTGCTGCTAGGGCGAGACAGACCGGAGTCCTTTAGTGCTGCAGGCAGGCAAGGTGTTCAAATAGCACACAACTTCAGTTTTTTTATTGATGAACTCTGCATTATTAAGTGATAAGAACAAGTAATCTGATGTCCTGTAATCATTATGATGCTATAATTTGAGATACAATAAATAAAATAAGTTTTTGTACAAAGTATCGGTATCGGATCAGTATTGTCGATACCACCCTGAATATTACTTGGTATCGGATCGGAAAGGAAATCAGTGGTATCGCACATCACTACCTGGCAGCGCAGGCTTGCCGCTGCTAAAACTAAACAGAGCTCCCTGAAAGGCACAGCCAATCACATTGGCCATATTTGTCACATGACGTAGGACTCCAGTAGAGAAGGTAATTTAACTCTTTCTGCACCGCTGGGTGAATGAGACGTCGACAGATGTTTTTTCTTTCTATCGGGTTAGTTTTTCTTTACTCGAAGAGATCAAATTATTGGTGGGGACAATTCAATAATCGCTGGATATTGGTGGGGACATGTCCCTTCCGTCCATGCCAAATCTACGCCCTTGAAATATACTATACCTTCTATAACTATAACTATGTGTATTTCTTATCTAGACTTTAGACCTGGGAGCAGAAATGCTTATGAACTGTTTTTTATTTAGGAATAGGCAGAGCAACCTCTCTTTTTGTCTGGCTCCATGCCTCTGATTACGATGGACGGCACTGATCACGTGACTCTGTTGAGAAGACCTGAACCTCGACAGTTTCTGAAGCAGTGTTGATTGTTTTGACACATGTGCCGGAGCTTTGCCGTCATTATCCCGAGCAAACTGCCCCTGCCTTTTTCTCTCTTTCTCTCTCACAAACACACGGACGTGCCACAGTGCAGCCGTGCACGTTCCTCATTGGTCCCAGAAAGCGAAAAACAGGTGACGCAACACGGAAGTATCGGCAGCAGAGTCTTCGGGCTGTGGTGTGTTTATCGAGGCTGTGTGTGTGAAGGCTCTTGGAGAAACAACGACGCGACATGAAGGTGTTTTTTTCCGGTGTACTGCTGCTCCTGTGTGCGCGGCACACCGACAGCTGGGATGACGGTGGGTTTGCGTTTAGTGTCCGCTTCTTTTACGCTGCTCTTCAGTTCCGGTTTGTGCCAAAAAGTGATCGCCTGCCAAAACTGATTTCCGGTATTTGCCAAATACGGATTGTTCATATTTAAACTGATATAAATAACTTGTTGATCTGTAACATGTCAAATGTATCCCCCATAAATGATATCAAGTCACAAACAACGCTCCTGTCACAAGTTAGAAGCCGCAATCAGTCTTTGGCCGTGACTTTTATTTATTTATTTTTATTTATCCAGTTAAAAAAAAAATTTCGTTGACGTTAAAAAAGTATTTTTTTAAGAGTAATCTGACAAAGAGGACAGCAGAAATTGCAAAAAATATAACAAAAAAAACCCTAATATAAACATATTTTAAGTGGACAAAAAGGACCGGATTGGTTATAATGTAGGTACAATACTAGGACGTTATAAAGATACTTGAAAAACAGGTAATTTTTAGATATTATATATAACCCCTTCGTAAACCCTGTTCACCGAAGTCTATTTACCAACATATGTAAAGATATTACACGTAAAAACAGAGGGAAACACTGGAAATCAATTTTTGGCAAACAATCACATTTTGGCACAACACTGGTTACCGAGATGCTCCCCTGTTTAGGAAATACACCACAAACTAGTGACAAACACGCTGTGCATGCATGTTTGTCAGCAATGGTAGGTTATATGATGAGTATAGCACTACATGATGTCATAAAGAACAGCGTACAGAAAATGCCGGTTGATTCAGGACTAACGAGTCAAAGTTTGTTCCCGAAGAAGAGCTTTAGTGTGTCTAAAGCGACATGACTGTGATTTGTGTAATCCTAGTGTGGAAAATAGCCCTTCTCCTTTGTCACCTGCAGGCAGTGTACTGCTGCGGGACATCCAGGCACTGACTCTGTACAGGAACCGGTACACCACAGCCAGGCGCTCCAGCCCGATCCCTCAGCTCAAGTGTGTTGGAGGGTCAGCGGGCTGCCACGCCTTCGTCCCAGAGGTGGTTCAGTGTGTGAATAAAGGCTGGAATGGAGTCGATGTGCAGGTGAGGGACCTACTGGTGCTGTACTGTGTGAAATGAGCTCAGTAGAACTGATTCAGCTGCTTTATTTCCATTTTTGAAGAAATGACTCCTGTGTGTGCTGTGCATATTAAAACGTTCATCTCAGACAGTGGTAGGCCAACCCAAACTACAAGGACATTATTTCTACAGGCGACAACGAGGAGAGGTGGTTTGAGCCTTAATCTTTATTGTCGTTTCCATGTTTTTTTGGCACCACTGGCTGTAGGATGGTCTGCATGTTCAATTTCAGTAATATGTATGTGTTGACGGGCACATTCTGTCACATTCAGGCAGTTTAATCTTGTCAGCACAACTGCTCATGAAAAAAACAAAATCTGACAAATTAAATTGGGACTTTTTCTAATCTGAAATTTTGCACTTCAAAACTTGAGCAAGATTTGAGAAACTTGTGTGGGGAATCTCATCCTTGACAGATATGGGACACCTGCAAAATAGAAGACCTCACATTTTCCTTTTATTTTGTCTCTTTAAACTAAGTTCAAATGCAAGAATGTCTAAGTGGTGAGAGTGAAGTTTAAATGAGGTATTGTACCGTGTGTATGAGTAACCCTCAAACTTGTTATGCTTAAATACATTTTAGACTGATGGGGTGTCTCTTGTTCTGCTGTGTGTCACAGTGGGAGTGTAGGACTGACATGGACAACATACATCGATTTGGTCACATTGAGGTGAGCTGTGAGGGCTACAGTCACCCTGCTGATGCCTACATACTGAAAGGGTCTTGTGGGCTGGAGTACACACTGGAACTGACTGAAGAGGGCCAGAGGAGGGCTCACAGTAGTAGGGGTTCCCGCGGTGGGTTTAATGGTAGGAGGATTAGTGACGCAGGTTTTCATTTTTACACAAGAATTAGTTGTTTAAGAATGTTCTTTGTTGTTTTGTCTGTCAGATCTCTGGGGATTTGCCTCCAGTTTCTTTACTGGTTCATCAGAATATGGGCAGCAGCATGACCGTCAGAGCTCTTACCCTGCAGGCACTCAGGACTCAGGAGGACTGCTGGTTGTTGCTGTGCTTCTGCTCTTAGCCTATGGCATCCATAAACTGTTCCTAAGTGGGAACACCACTGGGGGGCAAGATGGTGGACCAGCTACACATTCTGGACACAATTACCATGGCTCCATGGGTGGACCACCCCCACCAGGATTCAAACCAGACTACACAGGTAGTTGATGCAAAATGACGGCGTGCGGAGATGTAGACGGTGTGGTCTGCACATTTGTCAAAGCAGCACATCCTTTTGGTAGAGAGGACCTTGTATTCTGTATTATTTTAGGGTCTTTACTGTACAACATAAAGCACCTTGAGGTGACTGCTGTTGTGATTTGGTGCTAAAGAAATGAGATGAGTGTTATTTTATGTAATTTAGGCTGCATTGCATGAAAAAAAAAGTTTTGATCAGTTCTTGTTTTCTGCTCAGACTACCCTGGAGCCAACCCCAGTTATGGTTTCCACAGTGATTACACTCACAGACAGCAGTACCCAGGAGGCCAGGCAGCTCCCGGCACAGGAGGAGGTTTCTGGACTGGAATGGGAACAGGCGGGGTGCTTGGATATCTTTTTGGTCGTCAGAGGTTAGTAAAGGGGTGGAAGGAGAGAGAATAATGGAAAACGGGGACTATGGACTTATGTTTCACCTTCCTGTCTTCAGGATATTCATGCTGTGTTTCATCTCATGTATTCTGCAGGAGCCAGCCCTACAATTCTAACTACTCCACTCACACTAACAGACCTGCCAGAGAACCTCCCTCTTCCGGGACACGCATTACTTCAGGTACCAAGACTGCATCTTATTAGAAGGGACACAGAAACAGTTTGCACATGTTACCTACCTACCTTTGTGATTCTTATAGCCCTTTTCCATTAGTACCTATCCGGGTCAGCTCGACACGGTTTGTCCAAGAAATCAATTTGTCCTATCTTTCCGATATAGTGTGTTAATCCTATCCATCAGAACTTTTCTGTGGTCATACGCCATAATGTTTTGGAGAAAGACACTTTTTTTTTTTGGTCTCTGTACACCACCACAGTGGATTGTAAATTTAAAAAAAAATCAATTCATGATTGAAATGCAGACTTTCAGTTTTAATTGCAAGGGTTTTCTCAAGATTTGCATTACAGGCAGTTTTATAGACGGTCCAAATTAATGGAAGAATTGATGAGTACTTTCAGGGCCAGGTGAGACCTGGTCCCTTCTTATTTCATGACAAATGAAGCAGACATGACCATTCTGACGTTGATTCAGAGCGTTGAATTTCTATTTTTAAAATTACTGCTCATGTAATTTTAATGCATTTGAAATATGAGACCCACAGAGAAACTTGGGTAAGATGTGGCGTAAAAATATTCATAGTTGGTAGTAAGGAGCCCAAAGTGTGCCAAGAAAATACCCCCCACGCCATTATACCGCCACTGCTAGAAGCCTCAATGCAAGCAAGGGGTGGATTTATGCTTTCATGCCAAATTCTGACTCTACCTTCTGAACGTTTCAGCAGAAATCAAGACGCAGGTTTTTCCAGTCTTCACGTGAGCTGTAGTGTAAAACTTGGAGTGGTCTTCTGCTGGTTTGAACTTCAGCCTGTAACTGTCTGATTAGATACCTGGTTTAACGAGCAGTTTGAACATGTGAACCTAATAAAGCGTCTGAGTGTGAATACCAGTCTTAGCTGATCAGAGCAGGATATTAAATGGTTTTTAAAGCTGTGCCTCCATCCACACGGTCACATTGATCTGCTGATTCACCTGCTTAGTTACGTGAATTTAATTTTTTTTCTTGGTTTAAAAACTAACTGAGAGAACCATTAGTGCAATTAATGTCATGCTCATGTCAAGCTGTGCACCACAGCTGATGCTAGCTAGTTTGATAAATGATGTTAGACCAGTTGATACATTTTGCTGCATGACTGTGTCTGAGCCATTAAGCTGCTGGTTTAGCTGCTCTTAAGTGAATGAACAAACACATCAGTTACATCCATACAAACAATCCCAAACAACTTTATATTACATGTTATAATGATATAAGCATTAATATCTCCAAGCACAGAAGCAGGATCACCGCACCCACAATAAAAGAACAATTCCTCCCTTTTCTATGTTTTCAATGAGCATGCCAGCTACAACTGACTGACTCCTGTTTGTTTTTTGTTCTTTAGGTTTTGGAGGAACCAAAAGAAGATAGAAGCCCCCCCCCCCCCCCACACACACACACACACACAAACACACACACATTTTCTGCAGTGGACAGAATATGACTAAGTGCATTGATCTGTTTGCTGCTTGCAGGCTGTAATCCTTTCTTCAAGCAGAGACGTCCAAACAGAACGTTACTGCTCGGTTGTGTGTTTCTTGGAGAGCTTGCTGTGGTTCAGTAGTTTCTGTCAGCGTGTGGTTTGGATTTTAGCCTAAAAGTTTTACCGTTCAGCATAAGAAGCTTGTAGGGCTTTATTAAAACGATAATAATGTTTCATTGATAATTACTGGATTTGGGGTTTTTTTTGTAGGCAAGGTAAATATTTGAAGTCTTTAACTGCAACCTTCTGCTCAAATGTTTGTATCTGTTACGGTGTTCCTCTGCTGATGCACCTTTTCCCTTCCAATAAATGAAATATTAGAATTGACAAAATGGTTAATAAAATGCTGCTCTCTGGCTTTGTGCATCAGCTAAGAAAAAACCTTAGTCTTTAGACTCATGGAGAAAATCCACCTTTCAATCATCTGTGCATACTCATCACTGGATGAGTTTGCACTAGGGCTGTGCGATATGACCAAAATCTCATATCCCGATATAAAACATTTCTCATCCTGATAAAGATATATATCACAAAATAGTGGTTTTTGTGTAAATTCTGTGAATCTCAGGCAACTCGACTTGTTTTTAGCTAGGCGTCGTGTACCTGGCATCGACTGTTTTGACAGATGCATGAAACTATATATTTTTAGATATACGTTGTAACGGCCATCATTTTCTTTGTATTTATTACATGGTGTGTTGCGGGGAAAAACCTGGCGGCTCTTTTTTGCTTCTCATCCATAAACTCTCTCCATACTCTTTCACGTGATTCTTGCATAGGTGGTAGAAGAGGTTTGTTGTGTTTGAGTCTGTGGTGGGAACTGGTTTGCGGCATAATTTGCACAGTACAGTTTTCTGGTCAGACTGTGTCAGACTTTTGCATAACCAAACCATGTCCGTGCTACAGAGGTATCCCCTTGTTTAGGAATAAGGTCCTCGATTGGTTTTGACTGGTCCTTCTGTTTGGAGCTGCCTGGTTCTGCCTCATCTTCACTGGCCATGCTGGTATTCTCTGTGAGTGTAAGCGCCATTTATAGTTACTTCATGTTTTTATTTGAGGTAATTTGTTTGATGCATATTCTGAAATTTGATGTTTGAGGATAATGTATATCATTTCAGTTTATTTTGAAAACTCTCATCAGGATCTTGAGCTTTATTGTGAAAGGTTTATGTGGAAAATAAACGAGCGGACGGCGGAGCCACACAATGGTTTTACCGTCGCTGTTGCTAACGAACCAACGGCTAAGAAGTTGCTTGTCCGTCTGTAGTGTGGTTATTTTAAATATAAGAGAAAGAGAACTTAACATATAATATGAAATGATCGATGTTTTCATATCGATATATTCATTTTGATACATATTGTCATATCAAACAGCCTTAGTCACTTGATAAGGAATCCCTTGTCATCCCCCCAGCCGCTGTTTGTGAGGCCCTGGTTGTGCCTTTATAAAGCTTTACAGGAAAAGCTGTCGATATTTCAGAAATGTTTCTGATCACACTCAACAACACACCAAGGTAGAAAATTGATTTCTACAATCCTCATTTTAATTGCATATTTAAAATATCAAAACAAAGTGTGCACACTTCCCGCTTTCCAGAACGTATGAGACGTACAGGCACAGATGGGCCCACACTAAATACAAATAAATACAGTGCAGGGCACTGGTGTGCGCCCTGGTGCCTGTACTATGTGAAAAAAGGTTAACATTGACTAGTAATGGATCACTTTTATTCAGAGTAGTGAATAAGTATTTAGACTCTTTACATAAATTATAATCCTACAAAACAGTCTTACATTAATTTCATATGAAAATATATTCAAAATAGCAAGTAAAGTAAAACATTCTTTAACATTATGTTCCTTTTCACGATATATTAATTATTCAATGATAAATGCTGATTGGCTAATGTACTTTAATGTTGCATATGACACACAGTACGGTCATATTAATATGGCAGCACGGGTCACAATGATGCAAACGAGTTCCAACATTTAATGTTACACTGATGATCTGACACAACAAATGTTAGATGAAAAGCATCAGACACAAAGTCTTTTACAATTGTGTCAGCCTCTCACATATGTTCTCAGGCTGATCTGCTTTCTTGCAACTTGTGAAAGTATTAAGAAAGCAAAGTTGGTTGCATTTCATAGACTTACATTTGTTTATATTAGCTAGCTACTGACGGGACTAAAACTAAAAATTAGTCACTTTCGTACTGCCCCTCACTGCAACAATGAGTTTTATGTTAAGAAACTAAGGATATACTGTTTACTTTCACTGTCTGTCTCTTTGGCAGTTGGTGGTTCATTACATTACATTAAATACATAACATTACATCTACGGGTGCAGCTAGTCAAACAATGACACTTGCTGTTTAAGAGATCATATGACTGATGGGGTTTTGCTGACTAAGTGCCTTTTTTTATTTTGTGATTTAGGGCTATATAAATACAACTGAATAGTAGGACAAGACAGAGAAATACTTCTACATCACAGCACAGTCTTTTGCCCTCACTATGTCCAAAAGATTCAAGTGTCAGAGGGCTTATGTTAGCAGCTGTGCAGAGATTCCCCCTGCACAACTGCTGACATAATATGGATCGCACGAGAGCCCACACAATTTGCAAATCATGTTCAAGATATCAAATCATCCTTTTTGCTGCTGATTCCTGACTCAAATAAGAAAATTACACTGGATCTTATGATCTTATCTTATGGATCTTATGTACAGGTCAAGAGAGGAGTTGACTGTATGTATGTGACAGGGAGAGAAATTTTTAGAGCTGCAATGTCTCTAAAGAGATTTTATTTATTCTCAAGGATCATTAGATTTGATGACTGGGAATCAAGATCGGTTATAAGGCAGGGATAATCTGCACTGTGGGACAACTTCATGACACTAGGCCCACAAATGGTTTAAAGGCAAGGCAAGGCAATTTTATTTGTATAGCACACTTTCAGCACAAGGCAATTCAAGGTGCTTTACATCAGCGGTCCCCAACCCCCGAGCCTCGGACCGGTACCTGTCCGTGAGTCGTTTGGTACCGGGCCGCAAGAGTTGAGGCTCAGGTGTGAAATGTATGGTTTTCAGGGTTTTTATCGGTTTTCAGCGTTATTTTGTTATCGTTTTTATCGTTAACTCGGTTTTCCTGGGTCTTTTCAGGTGTGTTATGAATAAATCTTCTTTTTTTCCGGTACCGGTACTAGTTTTATTTTGTTGTATTTATCCGTGACACCTTAAGGCCGGTCCGTGAAAATAATGTCGGGCATAAACCGGTCCGTGGCGCAAAAAAGGTTGGGGACCGTTGCTTTACATGATTAAAAATAAAACATAAAACACTATAAAAGTAAAATACAAGAAAACATTTACAAGAAAGCATTTACAATAAAACAATAATCAAGACAATAATTTATATGAAAAATTAAAACAAACAAGTAGAGAGCCATAATAGGATCAGTTACTCATAAGCAAGTCTAAATAAGTAAGTTTTAATTTTAGACTTAAAAGAGTTCAGTGTCTCTGCAGCTTTGCATTCTCCCGATAATGTGTTCCAGATGTGAGGAGCATAGAAACTAAAAGCTGCTTCTCCATGTTTAGTTCTGGTTCTAGGGACGGTCAATAAACGAGAGCTGGAGGACCTAACTGATCTGGATGGTTTGTACCATGATAGCAGATCCCTAATGTACAACCCATTCAAGGATTTATAAACTAATAAAAGCACTTTAAAGTCTATTCTCTGAGCTACAGGGAGTCAGTGTAATGACTTTAGAACTGGAGTAATGTGCTCTATTTTCTTGGTTCTAGTGAGAACACGAGCAGCAGCGTTCTGAATCAGCTGCAGTTGTCTAATTGATTTTTTTGGGTAAACCTGTGAAGATACTGTTACAGTAATCAAGGCGGCTAGAGATAAATGCATGGATGAGTTTTTCTAGGTCTCCTTGTGTCATCAGTCCTTTAATCCTAGAAATGTTCCTCAGGTGATAGAAGGCTGACTTTGTTATAACTTTTATGTGGCCCTGGAGGTTCAGGTCTGAGTCCATTATTACACCTAAATTTCTGGCCTGGTCGGTAGTTTCTAGTTGGACCAGTTTGAGCTGATTACTGATATTTAATCAATCTTTTTTGGGTCCAAAGATAAGTACTTCAGTTTTGTTATTGTTCAGTTGAAGGAAATTATGAGACATCCAGTTATTAATTTGCTCAATGCATTTATTAAGAGTTTGGATAGGTTCAACATCACCTGGTGACATTGAGATATAAAGTTGAGTATCGTCTGCATAATTGTGGTAGTTAATATTATTGGTGGTTATAATCTGGAGTATGTAAATGCTAAATAAGAGGGGCCCTAGGATGGAACCCTGGGGGACCCCGCATGTGATTTCTATATTTTGTGATGAAAATTGGCTAATTGACACATAGAAGTTCCTGTTCTTAAGGTAGGACTTGAACCAGTCGAGTGCTGTACCAGAGAGTCCGGCCCAGCTCTCTAGATGTTTCAGTAATATATCATGATCAACGGTGTCAAACGCCGCACTAAGGTCCAGTAGTACCAATACTGTGGATTTCCCACGGTCATTATTTATACGGATGTCATTAAACACTTTGAGGCTGTCTCGGTGCTGTGGTGCCTACGAAAACCAGACTGATAAATATCAAAGCGGTTGTTCATTGTGAGAAAGCTGTTTAACTGCTGGAAAACAGCTTTTTCAATAATTTTACCGATAAATGGAAGATTAGAGATTGGTCTGTAGTTTTGCATTAATGTGCTGTCTAGGTTCTTTTTCTTTAATATTGGTTTGATAACTGCTGTTTTTAAGGCTTTGGGAAAGACACCTGATAGGAGGGATGCGTTAACTATTTGGATCAGATCCTCCCTGATGGCTGGGAGGACCTTTTTAAGAAAACCTGTTGGTAATATATCCAAGCAGCAGGTGGCAGAGCTTAGATTCTCAATAATTTTATCGAGGCTTGATTGATTTATTGTTTGAAAGTGAGTCATTTTCTCTGCATAAGTGCTAATTGGGCTTAACGTCGGTATTGGGGTTGAAACTAATGTGCCAACTGACCTTCTGATTTTCAAGATCTTTTCAATAAAGAAGCTGGCAAATTCATTGCAGGCCCTGGTGGAGCTTAGTTCAGGGGCTATTGCCACTGGAGGAGTAGTTAATCTTTCCACTGTAGCAAATAATGTCCTAGCATTATTGTTGTTTCTATGAATAATCTCAGAGAAAAAGGACTCCCTTGCATCCTTCAGGGCTAGTTGATACTTATTCAGCCTCTCTTTATATATCTCGCAGTGAACCTGGAGTCGAGTTTTCCGCCCCTGACCCTTCAAGGCAGTATATGGCTGCATGTGATCTTACTGTATTTTAATGTATGGAACAGAACATTTATACACAGAAGCCAGATGGAGGAGCTGCTGAAAGAAACTAGGGGGACAGTTTTTCACATCATACAACCTCGGATATTAGCTTCTCAAAACAAAGCTGACAATGGTTGGAACGCATATTAATGCTAATGAGGACATTGTCTCAATTCCTTTTCTCCAAGATAAAAATCCACTATACTGAAAGCTTAAAATAAAATATAACCTCATGACAAATCACGAACCACACGTCTGTTGCTAATTGTGTTCCAGTAAAGACTGATTGCAATCATTAAACATGCTTTTTTCTGTTTAAAAATGAGATACAGACATAATATGTTAATGGTTTATAAAGGGGATAGGTTAATTGGTTAATCCAAATTGCCCATAGGTGTGAATGTGCGAGTGAATGTGAGTGCAAATGGTTGTCTGTCTCTGTGTGTTGGCCCTGCGACAGACTGGCGACTTGTCCAGGGTGTACCCCGCCTCTCGCCCCATGACAGCTGGGATAGGCTCCAGCGCCCCCTGCGACCCTGAAAAGGATAAGCGGACGCGAATGGATGGATGGTTTATGAAGGGAAATTTTATTTCAGACTCGTTACTAAAAGCCCAAATATGTTCAGAAGAATACCAGAAGGTCCCAAAAATGAAGACCATACACGGGTTAATCTGGAGAATTTCTGCATTTTAGGAAATTTAAAAGGGGTGAGCATGTTCAATAGTTATTTCTGTTAGATATTTTATGATTGATGAGACCCATGTGGGCCACTCAAGTCTTCCCATGATCACCATCACATTTCTATAAAAGTAATCACAGTATACTGATTAACTATATATTACTACTATCACGACTAATGTACTGATATTTCACTACCCTGATCATGAAACCAGCAGGCCACCTCCAGTCAACTAACTGCACCCCAGTTAGCCCTGATGCTGTGCTGTAGTGATGTGTTTGAAGTGCACAGGATACAGCACTTTATGAATGTGTGTGGTTGGGCTGATGCAGCTTGAGCAAGTATAGAAGTGCTCTATCAATTTCAGTCTATTAGGGTACAAATCTCGGTGGGACCTTGTCCTTTTTGTTCTTTAATGTGTGCTTTTCTCTTGTTTTGCATACACTTCTCCTGGTTGCTGCTTATTCCTACTGTCTACTATTTATGTTTTATCCTGGCAAAGTTACTGTGGAGCACCCAATTTCATACAATGCCAATAAAGGGCTATTCAATTCAATTCAATTCAATTCAATTCAATTCAATTAAGCAGGTGACATCAAAAGTCTGCTAAATTCAAAGAAGTGAATCTTTTCACTTCTTTTTTATTCAAAATAGCATCTCTGTGTCAGAGTAAAGCTGGTTTTATGGTCCTGCAAATGTGTCCGACTGCATCCTGGGCAGTCTCCAAGATCCTAGCTGTGCACAGCTGGAAGCAGATGATGTAAGCAACTCCCAAAACTTATTTGGTTGACAAGTGGGCAGGTATAGAGCAGGGATAGCGGGCTTAACCGGTAATAAGAGAACCATGAAAAACAAACAAACAAAAAACTTCATAGAATTTAAAAAAAGAAAAAAAAAATCTAACTAAACATGAAAAGCACAGACAGTGGCCGTTTTCCATGGTTTTTAAACACTAATCAGCTCTTTCTATGTTGTGAGTCACAAACCAACAACACATACTTTATATACTGCCTCCATCTGACAACAGAGCTCACCTCAGGCAGAGACGGGCAGGCCCTTGATTGGACCCGACAGGCCTAGTGGTCAGATCAGATTTTTTTGGCTGTTCGCATTAATCTTTAAATGTGGCCATTAGTCTGGCCATTATCAGATTCTAGTATAAACCAGTATTGGCCCTGTCATCACCTACAAAAGAACAAAGATATCACACAAGATTCCCAAAAGAGTCCCAAAGACAGCTCCAATAACAAGGTGTCCAGAGCTCTTATAGTGTGGGGGACATTTTTTTTCCCAATCCACTTGTCCCTTTAAACATCCTCTTTATCAAAAAAGTTCTTGCAAGTTATCAGCTTTGTCTAGGTATTTTCATCATGTCAGACATGTTCATTTGACATGTACATTAGTTTGTCACCTCTTTCTGTAGGTTGGAATTGGTCGAGGAGCAGCTCACCTCACTCTCTCTCTCGTCATCATCATGTATTACAGTGCAGCGATGAGTCTTTAAGGACTGTGACCGAGTGAACAGTCTCTTGCAATGTGAACACCAATATGGTTTCTCTCCAGTGTGAACACGTAAGTGGCGGTTGTAACTGTATGAGCTATTGAAACATTTCCCACACTGGTCACAGCTGAATGGCTGCTCTCCAGTGTGGATGCGGAGGTGGCGAATATAATTGCTTAGACGACCAAAACTCTTTCCGCATTCTTTACAATTATAGGGTTTCTCTCCCGTATGAGTGTGAATATGTTGCTTGTATGTTTTTGAAATAGAGAAGCTTTTCTTGCATAATTCACACTGGAATGGTTTTTCTCCCGTGTGTATGCGTAAATGTGATTTATAATTACCCAGCTGAGAAAAACTCCTGCCACACTGGTCACAGCAGTATGGTTTCTCACCTGTGTGGACACGCTGGTGTATCTTGTAACTACTTAAGTCACTGAAGCTCTTTTCACATTGGCCACACTCATATGGTTTCTCTCCGGTATGGTTCCGCAGATGAAGACTGAAATGGCCTGACTGAGTGAAACTTTTTCCACAAAAATCACACTGGTAAGGTTTCTCTCCACTGTGGCTCAGCTGGTGCCGCTTGTATGAGCTTAAAAAGCTAAAACTCTTGGGACACTTGTCACAGCAGTATGGCTTTTCTTTAGTATGGACACGCATGTGTATTTTGTAAATACTTAAGTAACTGAAACTCTTTTCACACTGCTCACACTGATACGGTCCAGTGTGGTCGCGAAGGTGTTTTCTGTAGGAACTCTGGTCACTGAAATCTCTCCCGCACTTGTTGCAGCAGTATGAGGTGTCTTCAGGGTGAGTATACAGGTGTATCTTGTAAGCATTTAACTGGCTGAAACTGCTGCCACACTGTTCACAGTGGTATAGTTCCTCTGATGTGTGACTCAGTTCGTGTCTTCTTAGACTACAGATCCGAGTGAAACATTTCCCACAGGTCAGACACTGGTGAGGTCTGCTTCTGTCTGGATCTGACGGTTTCAGCTAAGTGGGGAAAAAAAAGACAAATTAAGGTCAGCTGAGAACTTGCTCAAATAGTCCCTGTATATCATGGAGTGTTAACATATAAAAGATGCAGTTTTTTCAGGTTTGTTAGATACAGCCCAGATTGTAATTTTAGGGAAAGTTACATAGGTTTTTGTGCTTAAATACGCTACTGCTTATTCTGAGATACAGTATGAGATTTGCTATTGCAGTGCTTAAACAATTATCAAAATGGAGGAAACACAAACCCTCTGTCCTGTCCATTGTGCATGCCACCTCTAACCCAAAGTCAGGTAGAACAGACCAGATGGGGGTGAGGGGTAAGAGGGGAGAGCAAAGAGCCAGGACACAATCAATCAATCCATACATACATCCACTCACAGAGAGAAATTAGCCACACCTCTGGCCAGTTTAGACTCACTAGTTAACCTAACAACATACATGAATGTGAGAAGAACCTGAAGTACCCAGAGAGAACCTACATTGAGGAGCCCACAGCAATTATTAAGAGTTAATAAATAACTTAAAAACACATTTGAGAATTGTTAACAGCACTTATAAATTACTTAAAGTTCTATATTGTTTTATAAATTATTATTTCATCATTAACTGCAAGCTTGGCCTGGAATCATGAGGTTGATATTCACAGGTGGGCAGACTTGAACAGATAAGGTAAAGCATGTACTGGAGCCTGCAACAGGACCTGTGCTCGTAGGAAGTGGAGATAGGAGTGATTGAAATAATGCTGACTAATGGACCAATCAGAAAAATAATTAGCTGATTTGTCGACCCTCTCTTGAGGGTTTTTAAATCTGCTTTCCCACTCACTCCAAAAGGTCCTTGATTCTATGGCTCTGTAAAATCCCACTCTGCTTCCTTCGCTCTGCTCCATGGTTTACCTCTGACCTCTGAGCATTGAAGGCCAAAGCTCGGGAACTAGAGCATAATGCAGAAATCTGTGAACTCCAGTATAAAGATTCCATTAAGCAGGCCAAACAAACCTTTTATGCAAGTATTATCAGTTCAATTCAATTCAATTTTATTTATATAGCACCAAATCACAACAACAGTCGCCTCAAGGTGCTTTATATTGTACAGTAGATTCTACAATAATAAATACAGAGAAAAACCCAACAATCATATGACCCCCTATGAGCAAGCACTCTGGCGACAGTGGGAAGGAAAAACTCCCTTTTAACAGGAAGAAACCTCCAGCAGAAGCAGGCTCAGGGAGGAGCGGGGCCATCTGCTGCGACCGCTTGGGGTGACAGAAGGAAGACAGGATAAGGCATGAGGATAAGGCAGTTCTTATGAGGGTAACACCAGGATCCTGTTTTTGCTTTTCTACAAACTTCTTCAACCCCCCTGACGCTTTACCACCACACTTTTATTCATCTGAAACCTGTAAGTCCTTGATGCTGTTCTTCACTACGAAAATTAATAACATTCACCACCAACTCAGTTCAAATGTTGTGTCTACCCCGACTTCAGAAGGTTTTCTCCATTTTGAGCCTTTTTCCACCTTTCATGTTCCTGATATGTGTGATATTTCTGAGTTTATATGTAAATCAAAGCGGGCTACATATCATCTTAATCCTATGCCTACAGGACTTATGAAATCCTGCCTCTCTTCCTAACTCCCACTCATTTCTGCCATCATTCACTCACCACCGGTATTGTTCCCTCCTTATTCAAGATTGCTTCAATCACTCATATGGTGAAAAAACCTTCTTTGGAGCCTGACAACTTTAACATCCTCTGACCAATTTCTAATCTACCCATCATTTCTAAAATACTTGGAAAAAAAAAATAGTCATAGCTCAGCTTCATTCACACTTGGTTAATAATAACATCTACGACAGAATTCAATTTGGCTTTCGCTCATGTCACAGTACAGAAACTGCTTTATTTAAAGTTACTGATAATATTTTACTCAGAGCTGACTCTGGTCTTCTGAATATTCTCATCCTTTTGGATCCGAGTTCAACCTTCAACGCCATCTCTCACTCGGTCCTTCTAGCTGAACCCTGGTTCAGCTCTAATATTCTTAAGCTCAATGAGGATAAAACTGAAATCCTTCTTATAGGCAATAAATCCAACCTACTCAAGGCAAATCATTTCACCCTCACTACTGATAACTCCATAGTTCTCCCATTAGAGCCTTGGTGTCATTCTAGACAGCTCACTATCCTACAAATCTCATATCAATCTACGGAACGTTAACCGATTACTAGGGATGGGTACCGGTATCGGTTCTGACATAAACGGTAGTAACCAGACCGAAAAGCAGCGCACATTTCGGTGCCTTTTTTTCCCTGAGATGTCACACACTTTGGATTCTAGCCAATCATTTTACCTTTCCGAGGATAGTAGGCGGGCCCAGGTACGTACGTTCTTTTAGAGCAGAGCTACAGATTAAAAATGCCCAAGGTGAAGCGGTCAAAGTCTGGCTGTACTTCACAGCAAAAGTTGCAAACTCAGCAGCCTGCAACAAGTGCTTTAAGGTGATACTGTGCAAAGGAGGTAACTCCTCGAATCTGATGAAACACCTGGCGACGTATAGCATTTTGTTAAAAGCCGAGAAATGCGCCGTATTTGATAGCTTGCTGCGAGACCTCACACCGAGCACATCTACTGCGGGTGGGTTGCCTGTTATCGGACCCGGAGTTAGCAACATCCCCCAAAAACCCGAAGAGTAGAGTCCTGGCCCCTAGCCCTGCCAGTGTAGCAGAAATGATGACGGATGATGATGGCAGCAGCAGCCGTTCTTCTCTGCGTGAGTAGCTTAATGTTGTCCGTGTGTAATTTACGTTGAGTAGGCTAACCACGTTATTAAATTAATGCATGTAAGGTGAACTAGCAAACACCGTCATAGTTACATGCGGCTGTCTTCTTGTTTGATGGCAGATGCTCCCTTCACCCTGGCCAAAAAGGCTAAAATGACCAAAGAAAAAGTGGAAAACAGCTAAACATGAGAGGTTTTTGGACAAAGTTTCTGTTTTTTCCATTGTTTAAGCACTGCTTCCAGCCAACAGTGATACCATAAATCCCCTATAGCTGCAGAAAAGGCTAACATTGTTATATTTTTACAAAAAACAAAAAACAGCTAAACATGAGAGGTTTTTGGACAAAGTGTGTGTTCTCCATTCTTTAAGCACCGGTTCGAGCACCGTTTAAGCACTGGCACCGTTTCAAAAGTACCGGTTTGGTACTGGTATCGGATAAAACCTAAACGATACCCATCCCTACCGAGTACATCCTTCTCTTTCCACCTAGTCTGCGTCCATTCTTGTTCATAGTCATGTTACCTCCCACATTGACTATTGTAATTCTCTCTTGCATGGTCTCCCCCCAAAAATCCCTCCATAAGCTTCAACTGGTTCAAAACTCCACTGCCCACATTATTATCAGAATCCCCTCATACCAGCACATCACCCCTATCCTTCAGGAACTTCACTGCCTACCTGTGAAATTCCGAATAGTGTACAAGCTTCTTCTGCTCACCTTCAGGGCCCTTCATAACCTGTTCCTCCTTCCTTTTTTTATTGGTCTTCGTTTTGTCATTTTTTACTATGTGTTTTATTCTATTGCTAGGCATTCTTGGGTGTCTTCAAAGGCACTTTTAAATAAAATGTATTATTACTATTATTATCACTGATCAAAAGGCGTTTCAGTGCATTATTGAACACCTACTGTAAAGAGTGCCCTGCACAGCAGATAAACATCCACCCATATTTGTCCTGCAGGATGTTTGCAGCCAGTACTACATTGGAGCCATTGTCACAGACGCAACTTTGCTTGGTGGAATCTCAAACTTGTCTACAGTATGCTCAATCCAAGGAGCAATGTTTGGCCCAGTGTGCCATTCATCAAGTTGCATGTTTATGAGGCAGAAGCTAATGTTATCACTTAGTGACTGATTTAAGAGTGTTTGATTCAAGAGCACCTTTAAGCTTACAAAGAGCAACTTCATACTTCCCCTCCATTAGCCTTTTAAAATAAATTCTGGAAAGCTGTGTAAGCTGTAACCTGAATAGTATGTGCTGATTATCATTTTTTAACTATGGATATTGGTCTCATGTTGTTGACATGACAGAGAATCCTCTCTGTTAAGATGTCAACCATTTGCTGGTTGCATGAGCCCGTCCTTCAGCACAAAAATCATCTAGACACCCTTCACTTATTACTATCAAAACAGAAAACAAACAAACAAAAACCCACAAAGCTGTTACTAATCTAGTAAGGCACTAAATTAAGTGCCTCGAGGCAACTGTTGTTGGGATATGGTGCCATCTAAATAAAATGGAATTGAATTAGTTATCAAAAACTGATGTCAAATAATGTTAAAGTTAATGCAAAAAAAACAAACCAAAAAAACCAAACCACACACACACCCACAAAAAAACCCCAAAACAAGAACAACAACCACATCAAAGAAACAGCAACTCCAGGTCACTGGTTTACTATCGCAGTTCACCTGTTAGCTAACATAACTGAACTGGTGTTCACTTGGCAAGCAATTAGCTTGTTTCCAACAGGTAAACGAAGATACATTAACAGTAGGGATGGGTATTGATAAGATTTTCACGATTCCGATTCCATTTTCGATTCTGTTTAACGATTCGATTCTTTATCGATTCTGTTATCGATTCTTTTTTTAAAAAAAAGGAGAACACTAAGGTCGATTAGCTTAGAACTTTGTTTTATATCTTCTCTTTGAACAAGATAGAAATTTAGGAGTAACATGGCCTTACAAACCCAACAGTGAGATCTTAAGAGATCCAGCCTATGGCTCTTCAATGGGGTGTCACAGGGTCCCCAGGAAAAAAAACAAAAAAAACAAACTGTAAATGTAAACTATTAAAAAAATAAATATTCTTCTGGAGCAATAACAAAGTATAACATAAATTATTCTGTAGCAATTACACAAGAATATCCAGTAATGTCCCTGCCTACAATTAAACACATTCACTTACCGAAAATCGGGGGCATCTGCTGTGGCAAATAGGTGCAAGGCTTTTATCCCAAACTTAGTCACTGCTCGGTGACATTCATCTATCCTGGCCTGAAAGGAGACGCTACCGGTAGACTGCAGCGAGAACTGCCAGCGAGCGCCAGCCAGACTCTGTCTGTCTCTCTCATCATGGTCACCTAAATGCAGCGCACAGTAATGGCAGGTTTTGTAATAAGGCAGATCGCGCTAACATAATATGCACTGTTAGTTTATTATTTACCTGCCGCATTAACGGGAGAGGACGTGCAAACGTTACCGCTGCTGCTGGGTTGAGTTTCACGAGTTCGGAGCGGAATTAAAAACATGACATTCATTTAAGGTTATCGCATGTTTTGTGAGCAAATGCTTTTGCATATTCGTAGTGTTTCCTCCCTTAAATGAAATATCTACTTTGCAAGTATTGCAAGTTGCCCTGTTGTCATCCGTTCTCGTAAAGTATGACCAAACTTTTGAGCGTTTGAGCCGCTTAGGTGCCGTGTTCGTTGCCAGGTAAATGACGCTCCGCAACGTGGTGACGTCATTCGGGGCGACTGGAATCGATAAGGGAATCGTTTGCAAAAATGGCAAACAATTCCAAGGAATTGAAACAGTGGGAACCGGTTCTCAACAAGAACCGGTTTTCGATACCCATCCCTAATTAACAATGTGTCAAACTGACGCTAAATTGAAACAAACTTAATTCTCTAAAACTCTAGCGTTGACATGACGGCTCCAGAGTTGCTTAATGCTCATGCACTGCAGTCGCGCTACCATGCAAGGAACGCTCTGCTTTGCACAGTTTGCATTCAACTTTGTTTTTTGTGAAACGCTCCCACACAATTGAAAGTCTCTTTGAAACATCCACTATGTGACGTGTCAACATTAAAAATTGATCATTGCAGTAAAACATCATCAGAATGGTTCTACAGACATTGTGCAATGTAATTAGTGTTTGCAATGCCGAGAAAAACTCTACAGCAGGGTTAGACAATCATCAGATATGATGAGCCATATACACGAATCTGCACTATGTGATGCTAATGTGATGCTCATTCTTATTTTTGTTGCCCATGTATCCTGAAACATGTTGGTTTCTTTTTGAGCTCACCTCTTCTGAACAACTCATTTTCCCTGCTCACTGGTAAAAGATTGCGAACTTTTCCTGCTTCTTCTCAGCTGTGCTGCATCTAAAAATCACAAAAAGAAGATGATTTATCACTCAAACACAGGCATATGACATAACATTAAAATAGACATTTAATTCCACTATGCTGAACTTGAAATTGCTCTAAAGCAATTTCCCACATTCCACACGCTACTTATTTTCAACAATTAATTCTTTTATTAGTGGAGATGAGACACTATTTCATCAAAGCCTTTTTGTCATTTCAAAAATACTCAAATTTTTGTAAACTTTGATTCAAATTTGCTGAGGACACGCTTGAAATTGAATTGGTGTTCATCAGATGCAGGTATGATCAATGAGAGCAATGCCTGAACCACAGAGCCGGCAGTCCACAGGCAGATGGATGACAACGCATACGTCTCTTCCACTCTGTTGTTTGGGCCAACAGGGACAGCTTTCTGTGAGTGGTGGGCAGAAGGGAGGGGGGCTTGCTATTCTTTTTAACACTGAACTGTGCACTGCTGGAATTTACCCAACAGTGGGGGTAGGGGCTGGACAGGTTGTCAGTCTGTCATAGGACCAACACATAGAGACAGACAACCGGAGAGTGCCCAGAAAGAACCCACACAAACACAGGGAGAACATGCAAACAGAAAGGACCCAGCTGGTTGATAGAATCAACAGTGCTAATCACTGCGCCACCCACAGCCGCATGTGACATTATTCACTTTGCCACAGCCCGGTTATGGACTCAGCACCTGAGTGCCTTCATTGCTTTGATTTCAACTGTCTCAACTTGGACGCTACACTGCAACCTTTACAGTTTATGGTCTGTTCCAGGAGATCATTTTATCTATCTTGGACTTCCCCAAAACATTTTCAGAACCTGGCTTTAAATCAGAATGAGTGGTCAGAACTCATTCTGATTTTATTTGTGTTATTTTATTATAACACAAATATACACAATATAATTTAGTCTTATTTGTGTTGTTACTCAGGTTCTCTCATTTTATGTGCCCTTTCTTAAATTCTGTCATCTTTTCCTGTGTTTTTATGTCAGTTGATTCTTTGACATAAATTTGACTTTGACCTACAGTATGCTAATGCTAAGGATGCATACAATCTGACCCTGGGGTCACGGGTATAAACAGACTCAAACTCATCCACAAGGCTGGTTATGCTGTAGGGAAGGAGCTGAATAACTCTCCACCACCTCCACTACAATAACTGTACACCTTTAATACGTTCAAAATGTAAACTTCAAGACTTGCATTTTTTTTTTTTTTTTTTTTTTTTTTTTTTTTTACAAAATATATACAAATATGTGTATATGTCTATATGACCACTAAGGATACCCTACCCTAAGTGATTAAAACCATTTAACACATCAGGTTTGAACTATGTCATCCATCATAAAAAAGTTTGAATGAAGACATATTTTCAAAAAATCTAAACAGCTATGAATCATTTTATTTGAATAAACTAATATTACTGATTGGTGGGAATGAGACTTAAAAATCATACAAATTAAGACCCGATTCAAGTGAAAAACTTCTCCACTGGGAAATACAAGAACGATCAGTCACCCAATCAGACATGGTGTGTTCCAGTAATGCTATATGGTGATGATAAATAAATACCCAATAAAACAAATTTTGCACATACCTCTATTTTTCCTTGCCAGTGCAGTCCGAGGCCTGCAGAGACAACCTGAGCTCAGAGCGCTCGGAGCTCCGCGCAGAAGATCACTGTGCAGATCCCCTCCCTACTAGGACTCAGTAATCGCCCAGATTTAGCCTAGCACACCGTTCATTCAGAGTATAACGCAGATCCTTTCAGGCCCTCATCTGTCTGCTAACGTCGAAACGCAATTGCCTCCATCTTTAACAGTGACGTCAGCTTCTTCATCTCTCCGTTTGTGGGAGCTGTGACGTATTAGAGCAGCGCTACTGCCCCCTTGTGCGGGCCCCTGGTTTTCAAAATCTATTTTTTTTTTTAAAGTTGAAAACCATTTTTTTTTCAATTTTGAATTCGAAAATGGTTCTTCAAATGAGGATTTCTTTTTTGTGAAACTCTTTTCTTTAAGTATTTATTAATGGAATGACAATTCATTTTAAAATATTGATTTAAAAATAGTGTTTTTATTTTAAATTTAATTATTAAACAATAAATTACTTTATTAATGTTTGAACAAATGAAATAATAAAAATGGAATTTACTAATGCATATTTGATTGATTGATTGATTCATTATTTAAGCACAGAATTGATTATTCCAAACCTTGTGGCTCTTGTAGTCCTACATACCTGCCATATTTTTAGGATTCAGCTGTTTATAATACTTTTAACTGTGGATTTGTAATCAAGAGATTTCAATGACTTTTTTGCCAATACATCTACCCCATTTTTCCAGACCAACATCTGCTTGAACCCAAAGAAATCCAACATTGTTGACCATTGTTCACCTGTCCTTATTGCAGTCTGCAAGTTTCATTAGTGCTGATAAACTGTCAGATGCAATAACTATAGCTTTCTGAATATTTCTGCCCACTGCAAACCTAGCATTATGGCTTCCAGCTCTACTGTGTTATGATTGATTAAATGTCTCTTTTTAATAGTTACTCTAAGTTGAGGAATGAAGACTGCAGCACCGGTCTTTTGATCCATCTGTAAATATTAGGACTTCATCTGTATATTGTTTCTCCAAGTAAATCTGTGCTATATACTGAACAAGTGTATGACTGGACTTTCCGTTATTGCCTTTTGAATGTATAAGTCGCTATATAAGTTGCTTTTACTGTGCTCATAGCACTCTTGCGTGAGCTTATCTCTTCTACTTTGGAAGGACATTTCTCCCATTTCCACCTGCATGGCTGTTACTGGAGATTTAAATGCACCACTGCAAATTCTGAGGGCTTGGCTTATTCTGCATCCAGAAATCCCCCCCCCCCCCCCCCCCCCCCGCAAGTCCAACCTGTTAAATAACATGTTAGTCTGAGCCTTCCTGATCTCTGACTGTAGGCATAGCAGAGCATCCATTGCATTTCTACCTTTACTGGATCCATTTTGGTATGATGAAAACAGGCACTTGCTTTCTAAAAAATAAGTGAGTCTTTCAGTGACCATCTTTTCTATAGTTTTACCTAACTGAGACGTTAATTGGTCTGTAATTTGATGGATCTGATAGATCTTTTCTGGGTTTTAAAATCGGAACAATTGCAGACTGTTTCCAAGTAGATGAAATTATACCCGTTTCCCAAGCTGCTTTAAATAATCACAAAACAGCAACAACTCAGTCATTATCCATGTACTCCAACGCAGTATAACATTTACTGTCTTTACCTGGAGAGGTGTGACGAACATTTGTTAATGCTTTCTTAGTTTGGACTTACTGTTCAGTATGAATTGTCTCTGAATTCATTTCTTTTTACATTTACCCTGCATCTAAGGTTCTTTGCCAGTGTCTCATTCCTGCACTGTTTAGGAATATCTGATAAATTACCAGAACTATGAATCTTTACAAACATTTGAACATTGAGTTCTGCCTTGTCTATATTATTAATCGCTATTCTGTTCTCTGTCCCCACTGTTTGGAAGCTTGTTTGTCCTCCTCACCACACCCCAAATGTCCACTAACCATGTCTCTCTGCCTATACTATTACAGTACTATTACATTGCCTCCAATATGTATGCTTTGTAGACCTTTTAATTCTTCGCTTGTGCTCTTGTAGTGAATCAATGCTTTTATTGAGTGGTAATTTTTCAGCTGTCTAAATGCTCTTTTTCTGTTCTTTACCGCTTTACTTACACTCCTCATGCCACCAAGGTACATACAGACTATTATATCAAGTTCCTTTGCCATTATTAATACACACTAGCCCCACCCTATCCATAAAATCCTACTAGCACTGGACTGACTAATCTGTACCTTATTCCAGTCTCCACAAATGTGACCACTCCTTCCCCTTTACCATCCTTACTACCATTCCTAATAACCATATATCCATGTGTAAGTTCCACTTTTCCACTGTTTTAACCATGTTTCCTGGATACATATTGCATATCATTTTTTTGTAATTGAGAAATAAAATGACTATAATGAACTACCCCACGAGTTTGAGCTAGGATTCGTACCACTTATCATTTCCTCAACTCTCTTCCATTCTGGACTCATGATTCCCAGGTATTTGTCTGCAGCCTTCACAATTTAGGATTTGTTCAGTTTTCTTGTCTATTTGAGTTGTGCAGTTTATTACATCCACCACAACTAACACAAAATCCTTCTTGCTCATAACCAAAGCATCTTTCTTTATTTTGGTAGGTCCTTCACAAGAGGTTGCTTTCTGTTTCAGCTTCTCTGACTGAGAAACTCTCTTTACCGCTTCTACATCACTTCTACAATCCCAACATCTGAGTTTTGTTTTGTTTTTTTGGACTTTGTGCAATGCCCATTCTAATGCTAGCTAGCACTTCAAATAACTGACCCTGATTTGGATGGATGGATTCTTCATCATCTTTTTGCAGCTCCCTTCAGGGGTTGCCACAGCACATTACACATTTCTGCAACCAAAAATTGTAATAAAGTATTGATTTTTTTTTTCATTGCTGCTGTGCTTTTTAAATGAAAACTCTTCAAGTTTCGCAAAAAAAGAAAAAAAAACTGTATGCAAATATCCCATGCAGCTGAATTTTTTTTTTGCAGGCCTGTGATATCTGCTTCCATCTCAGCATCCCCCTCTGTGACACCAACCCTCTACATCTCCTCTTTCACTACGTCTTTACCTCCTGCCTGGCAGCACTATCTTCATTATCCATTGTTTAATATATCCACTTTTACTCCTCTGCACATGTCCAAACTGTCACAACCTCGCCTGTCAGACTTTGAGCTTTCTCTGATGTACTCATTTTTAATCCTGTTTGTGAGGAAGACTCCCCATTTATATGAACATACTGGGTTACATTAGACAGTAGCTTTAATTACTATGCCATGCATAATCTCTTTAGTGAAATATTATGGTCAGCAGTGTCAAACACTGCACTGAGGTCTGGCAGCACAAGCACAGAGATGAGTCCACTGTCAGAGACAGCAAAGACAACAAAGACAGCTGGGTCAAGTATTGACTTTTTAATTAATGGTTTGATTATTGCCAACTGTGATACTTAAGCCCATTAATAGAAATAATCATGTTTAACATCAAAACATGAATACTAGGACTTCTTTGAGCAGTCTTGAATGAATGGGATCTATTAGACACGTTGATCGTTTGGAGGAAGTGATTGTTGATGTTAGAAGTTTCAGTCTGAGAGAATGAAAAATTTAGTATCTGGTTTTGGGGGGTTTTCCACCTTTTTTCAAGCCCAGACTACTTGGATTATCTATCCACAGATAAAAAACAAAGACATTAAGATGAACTATTTTCTGCTCTAGCAAGTCATCTCCCTCCAACTGGCAGATGACTTGCTTTATCTTGTGAGTTACAGCCACCCCATTAAATTAATTAATTTAAATAAATCCCTGAAAGTGGCGATGTTTCTCCCAGGGCTCGAGTTCAACGACATCTATGTGTCTCATATGGAGAATTGCTCAGCGGGATTTATAGTCCTGCAAATGTGTCCATCTGGGTACACGTCTTAGCCAGAAAGAGGGGGGTGAGGGGTTTTCACCCACGTGAGACATGCTCCCATGCAGTCCTCCTCAATCCTGACTGCAGTATGCTGGAAGTAGATAACATAAGAAACTGCTGTACATAATTATATATCTGTGAGATGATTATGAATATTTTTTTCTCTAACTGTTAAATTTTTATTTGTGGAGAAATTCATGACATCATTACTAGTTATGGTTAAAGTGGTACAGAATCCACACGCATGAGGATATAAAACTATTAAAAGAATAATCTACTTCTCTGGGAGTAGAGTTTAGGTAGCTGCTCTATACTGTTTTGGCACATAGTATTGAAGCGAGTAGAAGTAGAAGAATTATATCCTTACATTTAGTTACAACACTTTCTGAAAGACATTTCTTATAATGAAATGTGTTCCCCACTGCTGTGTAATCCATTACTGTAAAGTTAAACGTTATTAAGAAATGATCACATAAATAAGGGTTTTTGGGGAACACTATTTATGGCAGCAATGATTTGACAGAAGAGAAAGATGGAAGAATAGTTTTCTGAATATCGTTTATCACAACTCTGTAACTTTAATCTTTTACCAGGTTTTTCAAAAAAAATACAATCTAAAGAATGTCACAAAATATCACGTCTAGTGTAGTTAGAAAAGTATATTTTAACTTTTGCATTCAGTTGCTGGGTATAGTTAGGTGCTGCAGTTGTCTGCATTGCCTTTTGCCAACATTATGAGCAGTTCTTTATAATAATCATCAATAATTAAGGTTGTGTGAAAATTATGTAAGGTCTGTTTAAGGCTAGGCATAAACATAGATATGATTATGGTAACCAACCATTGGGATAATAGCATTACTTCATAAATAGCATTACTTCAAGTCTAGGTTTAGTTATAGCCTTTCCTCACCCATCAGTTTATCTCACCTTAGACAGCATTTTAATTTAATTTTCAAAGTCAAGTCATGATTTATATGGCCACAAAACGTCAATATCATGAAAACAGAGACAAAACTTCTTCAAGAAACTGCTATGTTAAGTGTGTCCTTAATGTCTTTGTCTGTTTTTATTATGACATTTCAAGGGCAAGCATGTTTAATATATACCGAAAATAGTCAGATAATGAAGACCTCAAGAACTCAATACATGTTTATATGAAATATAAGCAGTATACAAAACGGAAGGGACTATGTTGGACATAATTTACACCTCGAATGAAATTAGCCCAGGCAATAATCTGTTCTGTTAAAAAGCAACTTACTTACATTTAATAGAAAATGAAGTTATACCAGAGGTAACGTTAAGAGTGATCATTTTCACATTTCCATCAGTGAAGGATGCGTTTTATTTTGCTGTTACTCGTTCATTTGACTGTAACACCATGAGAATATAATAAAAATTAACATGTGCTTAAGGTGAAAATGATACGAGTTCATAAGAAGAAATGGAAGCAGATGCCTTTATATCTTCAACAACCCTGTGTTTATCACAGTTTGGGCATTTTTCATATCGTATAAGAAGATTTTAAGCTAACCAGCTAGCTTCTAACCAGCAGCACAAACATCAGCTCTCTTGTGAAAAAAATAGCATACCAGAGTTCTTAAAAGCATACACTATACATAACAAGAATCACAATAATACTGCAATTAATATCGCTAATAGTATTCTTATTAGTATTATTATTAAACACTAAATGCAGCAGTCACAAAGCTTCAGACTGAAAGTTTCATCAAAGGAAAAACTTAAAGTGACATGCAAACTTTCTTCACTCCATCCTCTTCCATCGTCTTTGTTGCCATCCTTTAGTGCAGTATATTTATTAAAACAAAAAGTTTTTCTTCACAGTTTCTTTTTTTGTCCAGTTCACAGCAGTGAGAACTCCTACTGGCTCAGGTTTCAGTATCAGCAGCTGCCATTGACTGAGCATAAAGAACTCTGATTGGGTCTCAGTCTGTTTGGCACATCATCCAATTGACTTCAGAACTCTTATGAGAATACTATGCAGGTGCACATGCAAATGTGAAAATATATGTCAATGTATAAGCAAGGTGTGTTTGTGTTTATGCTGCAGTTGTGATGTGCTGACCTAGAAAGAGGGATGGGAACATATACTTCTCATATATTCTAAATATTTACAGAACCATATAATTAAAGGGAGCAAATTTAGTCCACCTCAGTTTGTGAAAACAGTATCTGGGGCTCTAAATAAAAGCTTTCATCCACTCGTCCGTTTTCTTCCGCTTTTCCAGTTCGGGGGGGGGAGCCTATCCTAACTGTGTGTGTAAACTGTAATTTACACACACATTTTTTGTTTAGATCTTTGAATGCAAATGTTCTTATTCTCTTTTGAATAAATTCTTTTTTTGTCTGATAGTCTTTTTTTCTTTAAAGAAAATAGAGCGTGTCTTTAAAATTAAATGCAATTTTTAAATTCTAGATCTAGATAATAGACCATTTACTACACTACAGCAGCCAACAGAAAGTGATTGTTTATAATATGGCACTGATATGAGTAACATTAGCCTATTTTGCTGCCAGTGGGTTGCACTTTATTGTGCCTTTCAATTTTTACTTATCAGCAAGTTCAAATTGTGAATATACAGTCATAGATACCATGCAAAACCAAATTACCAAGAAAGATCTGTGAAAAAAAGAGTGGTTTCTACAAGAATAGAAGAATAAAAACTGGTTTTTAACTGGTTTCAGATCAGTTTTAAAAAAATTATTATATTACAAACAAAGCATACTGACATGTGTAGGGTGTTACCAATTAATTGGGATTCATGAAATAGCCCTATTGAATGCCTTATGAATGTGTGTTTCTGTTTTTAGAGCTTATTAACGAATTTTAAATATCTTCACTTTGTGGAAGTGCAACAAAAAATGATTAAAGTACCCCTTCAGTGTCTTCATGACAAATGACTGCCAATAGCTGCCAAACAGCTACACAATTTATGCGACTTGTCTGTGTATTTTTTAGTCCCTGTTAGTGTCCATATTCAGTAAGGATACCAGTATATTAAATAACTGCACAAACTTAAAGTTGCTATTTTCTGTGTATTTATTTATGGATAAAACCAATAATATTTAGATAAGCACTAAAAACTAACCTGGGGCTGATGCTTCACAGAACTTTGCTCTAAAACTCAATCTGACCTGCAGTTTTTGATCGTTTTAATTCACCTTCACTTAGCTGATTTTAATTCAAGCCTATGTTTGTGTGTGTTTTCCCTTTATTTGACCCAGCTCCGAGTGTATACCACCTATCTCAGTCTTTAACTTGCTGGGACACCTTGCATTGCAGTTTGCTTCTGCTAACATACATTTTTCTTTCTTATCACCAACGAGTAAAACTTCCCTTACTAACCACACCGTGTGATTTGTCCATAACCAGGGTTGAAGCTCCATCTAGTTTTCCTAACTCTATTTTGTGTATATAATAATGGTTAAATCTAGCTATGGCTAAATCTATGATCCTGTAGTTAACAGTACAGCATGAAAAACAAGGAATGTAAAAACTGCCAATGTGCTGTTTACACAAGGTGTTAAAATATATTTAATGGATTCAACATGATTTATTATGTCTATTTTATAATTTCATATGCTGATCATTAAACGTTTAGAGCTGTGTGTCACACAGTCAAACATAAATCACTGTTAAGCTATTGCCCAATGAACAAGAGGAAAATGTAAACATATTTACAGTAATTTTGCAAAGACTATAAAATATTCATGTTACCAAGAATCCAATTAAAATTTTTAATTGGATTAAACACTAAATATTTGGGGAATTTTGTTTAATTATTTAACATATCTTGGAGTGGACAACATTTATTGCATTATAAACATTAGTAATTGCTTCATTTTAATCGTAATACTGATGAGTGGTCAGTTTGAGCCAGGGATATTCACTTTCTCAGATTGCATTTGTTGATGCTTTCGGTATCACACCTTGCTCAGGTACTTTTTAACCCATTTCAGCCCATCCCTGCATAAAATTTGTATGTTTTTGTAGTGTTGTGTTGTAGAAGTGTTTATACTGTGTACCTGTGGTTGCCAGTCCACGCATCCCTTAATCTGGTAAAAGTTTCCACTCATTAGGGATTTTCAGGGAAAAATAAGGAAAAAAAATAGGAACAATAGCAATATAATTATCTGCTACCACAATTACTAATATTTTATGGATGTGATATTTCATTTCATCAGTCTGCTTTTATAACTCCTGATCACATTCCTGATTAATATTGTTATTGCGTTAGCATCATTGTTTCTTGTTGTCTGTACAAGAGGGGGAAAAATCCATTAAATAATGATGTGTATTTGTTTAGAAAACTGTCCACTGTGCTTGATTGCTTTTCATGAATTTGTATATGAACAGCCATTCTTCTCACTGATGGTCAAGTGACTCTCTTCGTTGATGGGCAGGTCATTGCTGAAGCCTGACAGCCAAGTGGTGGGTAGACATCTGTCCAGTCTTTCTAGCTGTAAGGCACTGGCTTGGATGTAGTCAGGAGAGATCAGTCATGCTGAGACTCATGGGTAATCCAGGACGGAGGTAAGCCACTGGAACACGACCATTCTCGCTGGTCGATCCTGTGATAGACAGACGAGCTTTGGAGCGCATTGCATCCGTGAATTTCATCTGTATAAGGACAAAAACACGTTAGCCACATTTTCATCAATGACACGTAACTTAAAGCTGCATAGACAGGGTTAGAATCACCAGTTAACCAGAGTACTGAGAGGAATCCGCCACTGTACTTCATAGGCACTGGACTACTTGAATCTTTTTTTGTTGCACTCACCAAACCCTTTAAGTTCCCCACTTATATACCTAATTTCATTTTTCAATCCTTTATTCACAAGTAATACTGTACAGCTGCTAACATAGCCTTTTTTAAGAGAACGTGCTTTCTCCTGGAAACCCTTTTAAGCCTCCTATTTCTTTAAACTTTAATATTTAACATACTAACTGAGGCATGTAGAATTGTGCTATCGCTGGTACTACCTGCTGGACATTGTTGATCAAGGGTCCAATACTAGCTGATATGGCTGATATGACTGATTACAACAACCTTGTGAACAGCCTATTACACTTTCTTATATAACAACTATTGTTGGGGTACCAGGGTGTGCTATTGGCTGTATTGGCTTTAGAGTTGTGGCAGCCGGACTGTCACTGAACCAGTGACTTTGTCCTAGAGCCCCCCAGGGGGCCCAGACCTGGATGTAGCATTAGGAGGGAGCTGCTGAAGTTAAGGAAAGACTGTTGGACAGCTGTGCATTCAGCTGTTGCGAAACAAGATGGAGCTGGGCTTTGAAACAGCTGCTGGACTAGACGTGGACAGAGCATAGATTGTGTGGTAATGCCTTGCTTTTTGACTGTTTTATTGAGATTTTAGAATATTCCCTCATCTGCTTTTTTTTAAATTTTTTTACGGTAATATTTAACAATTTTTATAACTCTTGTTCCTATTACTATTTCAGGTACAGAGGTACTTCCAATTTATACTTGTGTTTTTATTTGTGGGGAAAAATTTCTTTGCCCCAATGTCTGTCTTTGGGCTCCTATAGGCTCTTTCAAACCTAGGAGGCATTGTTTTTGAGCATAATCTGCTACTTAGCTTGACCTTACCTTTACCATTTGCCCACTTGGCTGGTACACATATGAACAAATCTGTGTGTAACTCGTGTGTCTGAATGTTTTTTACACAAGTACAGAAGTCCTTCAGACCATGTATGTGAACAAATGATAACCTGGTTGTCTTTTAGAATTTAATCACAAGGCTGAAATGAGTGCTTCTGCTACGACTACTAATTGTTATTATTGATTTCCCAAAACATTGTATACCACAAAACCCTCAGAATTACAATGACAATTATTATGGCTTCAACATTTTAATAAGCACTTTAAGCGCTTATATAGATACAGCAGAAAAGCATTACACGAGAACCAGTCCATTTACTTGAGGCAGAGTGTCTCAGGGGAAACAATATTCAGCAACCTGTTGTTTGAGCTGGAGCCTCACTTTTTGGTTTGTTTATTTATTTTTAAAGTGGTCATTACTCCTGTGGACACATTCTGAAAAGCAGCCTTTTTTTCTGGCTTGCTCCTTGGACCTCGGACACTATTTTAAGTTTCTTTCACTTCGTTTTTGCTTTAAACAGCTTCTTTCTTACATATTTACCACTCTCTCCACTTCACCTCCAGGTAACCTTATTTCCTTGTGTAGCAAAATAGGGGTGTGCTGTATGCAGCCTGACTGCTGACTGACTGCTAATATGAGTCTAACTTAGCCTGATGCACAGCTGGACTGGCCACCCAGTGGGCTGATTTTTTGTTTTTATAGGCCGATGTTTTGGGGTTTTTTTGTTTTTGTTTTTTGTAACGGTATAAACAATGAAAGGTGGTGGATTGGCCAATTGGTCATGATCGACTCCGGGCTGGACCAGTTACCGCAGAGGAGGTCAAATGCACCCTCCCCATTGCTTGGGCAACGGCTCTGAAAGCAATCTTATCACAGACAAACAGAAAATGGTACTGAGGTCAAAAGGAACGTGATTTGTCCTGTACTTCAGCTAAAATGAAACAAGCACACAAAGCTGGAGTTATTCTGTGTCTTTACGCTGCACAGCTGCTTCTTCTTCTCTCATTCTCTCCCCCTCCCTCTCCTGTTGCTACTTCAATCATGAAACTGATCAATCATCAGCAAGTCCCATCTCTCTTGTTTGTTTATCGCCCACTTTGAGCCAGAAAGAGGAAACCAGTGGATGTTGCACTAAACAACAGCAACAACATGAAGATCAAACCAGGAGATGTCCTTACTGAATCATCAGAGCTGAACAGGTGATGGAGAAACAGGTTTACCTTTAGGTGACATGAATGAGTTGAAATCATGAACTGAGAGACAAATAACACCAGGATCCTTTTCTATGTAGCTGACAGCTGGTAACTGTGCAGGTGTGGATCTAGCAAAGTTTTGCCAGGGGGCCAGGTAGGGCATTAACAGGGAAAGGGGGGCACAAAGAAATACTTTTCTTTCTTATTCTCGTCTAGCTTTTAATAAATAATTATCTCAATCTTACAACCAAAGTGGTCCTCTGATGTAAAATCTTATAGAAATCATATATATATACCAACAAGACAGTGTACATCACTGTAACAACAGCGTTTGTTTTCATTCAAAGGCTGTTTAGCTTTTCATATAACACCTGGTGGGCCAGAAAATTTGCAGATTTTTTGCCCCAGACCAGCCACCGTCTGATTAAGGCAGTTACACTTTCTGGTGATCATGTAATCAAGTATATTTGATTAGCAGTAGCTGGCTGCCTTTAAAGTTTGTTTCAATTTCTGTGAATATAATACAAATATACTAAATAAATAAAACCCAATTTTGAAAAAAAAATGTAAAAAGTAAATAAAACAGAATGCAATGATCTGCAAATCTTAAAGCCACATTTTATTGATAATGCAACAAGAAAACATTTTTAGATGTTTAATTCAGCAACACATCTCAGAGTTGGGTAGCATGCCTGTGGGTTCTAACTATATGTAAATATCTGGGAACTGAGGAGAACAGCTGCTGGACTTTTGAGAGAGAAATATTGTCTCATTCTTGTCTGATTGTAGGTGCTCAACAGTCCTGGGTCATCTTTGTCATATTTTTTTTTCATTTATGGCACACCAAATGCTTTGTATTGGTAAAAGCTCTGGACTGCAGCTAGGCCAGTTCAGCACCTGGACTCTTCCTCTACAAAGCCATGGTGTTGTAGTAGCTGCAATTCAAGACTGTACATACTTTTCAATACTGATGGTATGCAAGCTGCCAATTACATAGCCAGTAATCCAGCTCCATACCATCAGAGAGATGGGCTTTTTTAAAGTGAGCCCAGATAAGAAGTCAGATGGTCCTGCTCCCCTTTAGTCTGGAGGATGCAAACTTCAGATTTTCAGTTTTGATTCATCTGACCAGAGAACAGTTTTCGACTTTGGCTTAGTTTATTTTAATTGAGCTGTGGTCCAGAGAAGATGGTAATATTTCTGGAATACATTCACATGTGGTCTCTTTTCTTCATGATAGAGCTTTAACCTGCATTTTTGCAATGTACTGTGAACTGTATTCACTAATAGTGATTTCTGTAAATATCTGTCAGTCTGAGGATGATGATCATCCAAAATTGATTTCAGGTTCTTGTGCACAGAGGCTTCTCAATATTTTTTTGAAACTTTTAACGAAATTTACTGTAAATAATGAGATATTTAAGCTCTTTGCAATTTTACACTGAAGAACATTATTCTAAAATTGTCATACAATTTTACAAGTTTTTGTTTTTGATTTGTATTTTTGCAAACCTCTGATATATTTCTTTCTGAGAAACTCTGCCTCTCTAAGATACTATTTATACCCAATCATGTGACCTGTTCATTAATGTAATTAGCTGCAAATTGTTCCTCCTACTTTAAATACTTGATGTGTTTTCAGTGAGTGATTGAATAAAGTTGAGGTTTAATAATAACTGCATTCTGTTTTTATTTATATTTCATATAGTGTTCCAGCTTTTCTTTGACACTGGGGTTGATAAGTGCTGTATAACACTCAATACAGCACTTGATATAAGATTTTCAAAAGACTGCATGAAATGATATGAAATTTTTTGCTTTTCTTAATATTAGATATTGTATATACTGTATATAATTCCATTGATACATTGTATTAATGGATAGTGGCTGTAGGCCAGGAGGTAGAGTAAGTCAACTACTAATTATCTTCTATGGTTGGTGGTTTGATCCCTGGCTGCTCTTAAGTCTTCTTGCACAAGACACTAAACCTTAAGTTGCTCTCCAATGAATTTATCGGAGCATGAATGTTAGATAGAAAGCACTTAGGCATAGAAAAAAGTGCTTATATGAATGGCTAAATGAGGCATGTTGTATAAAGCACTTTGATTGCTCAAGCAGAGTAGAAAATCACTATATAAGAAGAAGTCCACTTACCATTAGGAAAGAAGCTATGTCAAACTTTAAGTATACTATAAAGAAAATAATTAGTGGCAGCAACTAACCCAGCCACCAGGGCACGTGTATGTGACGGGGTGAGGCCAAACCAGTGTCCTCCTAGTGTTGGTCCCAAACCCAGATAAATGGGGAGGGTTGCAGCAGGAAGGGTCTGCAATGTAAAATCTTTGCTAACTCAAACATATGGATCATCAAGAATGAGATTTCCATACAGGAACAGTCAGAGCCTGGCTTAACAGCGACTCCCTCCTGTGCTATCCGGTCTTTAAGTCTGACATAGCCGTTTCCGGGTCCAAACTCCGCTTCAGGTCCCAAACTCAAACTAACACTGCGGCATCACTTAAAGTTACAAACCGTCTAAATTCTTTCATCTTTAATCAGTGATCAGCTGTACCAGGTGTAACAATTAAGTTTAACATCCAGGAAAACAGAATTTATGAAATTTAATCGAGTTAGAAGTTAGCAGGAAGTTAGCTCGCTAGCTTCCACCTAAACATGATATAGCATGTTCTGACTGAGAGATTTCGGAAAAAATTAAAACGTACAGCTCTGCTATCACTTCCAACATAAATGAAGACAGAAAACTAAACAGCAGTGACGTTTGTAGGGTTACTGAAGTTGGGCTAGTTGGTATACAATGATGTGCTACCTGATCGCTAGTGACATAGCTATGTTAGCTTAACATAAACGCTGTGAAGCTGGAGGATGAACGCCAACTTTTTTTCCACTCGATAAAAGTTAACGTGAGGGTTCCTGATGGTTAGGGACAAATGCAATCCCATGGCAGGATGCTGTAAACAGACCAAACTTCAGTAAGAACAACTGAGATAATCCATATACTGCTGCATGGGCTGGGCTGTAGTTGCATCGTAAGGGTTTAAAAACTGAGCTTTAAAATGGTGGTAACAGTAGTAATAAAAACCGAGAGAGGCCGACAGTGATCACTGACTTTTATAGGGCCTTGTTCAGATTAAATAGAACCGATACAAAGCATTAAAACATGTTAAAAACACAACAGCCTTAATAAATGCAGAGAGGTTTGGACCCGGAAGCAGGGTTCATACGTGATCACTTAAAGACCAGACTGGCCAACAGGGTGTATCATGCAGGCTGAAATTTCACGACTCCACTTCAGCCAGAAGTTAACTGAGAGGCTCAACATCCGGTCTTATATGTGATTTAAGCACTCTGTTATTTGTGTTTTTTGCCAATAGTATTCTTTTTCTTTATTCTTAATCAAAAAGATAAAATAAATATGAGTTTGACCAATATGTTAACAGAGAAATGTAGTCTGAGGATGTCTGTTCTAACATCTACACATTTTGTGTGTGTAGACATGATCCATCATCTGCCTTTTATATTCATGTCTGGGATTAAGATAAGAACTGTGTCACTATACTTTTGAACAAGAAAAATAATGTTAAATGTTGTAATTAATTATGCTCACTACTGATCAGAATATAGTCAGTTAAATATATATTGTTTACGTTTAGCCGAAAGGATGAGAGTAAGGCAATATAATAATGATTCTAAAGACAGGCCTAATTCAGGTCGAACTGAGAGGCTGGGTAGGTAAGGCCTTGAGAAACATGAGGGTGTGTGTGTGTGTGAGGGAATGAAGCAGGAGCCACTCTGATCGTTGAATTTCTGACTTTAAAAATACACAACTGAAGGGTGATGGTGTAGATCAGTGGGTGAGCAGGGCACTATACACCATATGGCTAGAAAGCAGTAGGCCTGGGTTTTAGTCTGACCCGCAGCCCTTTGCTGCATGTCTTCCCTTTTCTCTCTCCCTACTTTCCTGTCTGTCTACAATGTCTCTATCAAATAAAGGCTAAAAGCCCCCCACCCAAAAAAATCTATAAAATATATTCAATTTGGTGAAAAAAAAGTATTGAATAAATAGTGATTGAGAGATGTCTGTGAAGGTTCTCAGTCATCCAGGTCATCGTAGTCAAAGGAGCTTGCAAAGAAAAGTGTCTGGACTTCTTCAAGTTGCTTGAAGACGTTTCACCTCTCATCCGAGAAGCTTCTTCAGTTCTAAGGTCAAATGGCGGAGAGTCCCAGATTTAAACCCAGTGGGAGTATCCCCCCACAGAGGGACAAAAGGCCCATTTCCTGGGCCATCTGACCTCAGGAAATTGCATGATAAGGTGGGGCCAGGTTTCACAATGAGCTCACCCAAAACCCTGGCTGATTGGGACCCACACCCGTTTTCACACCTTGGCTCATGTGATTAGAGGATCATCAGGGGGTCCTTTTGTCCCTCTTTGGGGGGATCCTCCCACTGGGTTTAAATCTGGGACTCTCAACCATTTGACCTTAGAACTGAAGAAGCTTCTCGGATGAGAGGTGAAACGTCTTCAAGCAACTTGAAGAAGTCCAGATGCTTTTCTTTGCAAGCTCCTTTGACAGTGATTAGAGAGTTTTAAAGAGAAAAAGTATTTGGATTAAGAGGGATTATGCTAAATTGAATGTGCAAATGAAATCTAAACTGAATGAAACATGAACTGAAGCTTATTCATATTGGACTGAATATTCAAATTTAACGCAATTTTCCATGTTAAATTAGAGAGATAGAGAGAGAATGAGAATGATAATATCTGACTGAAGATCGGTGGATCTCATGCAAACACACCTGATTGGTTGATTAGATACCAGAGAGAGAGGTGGGGGGAACGGGACTTGACAAAGCATAAATTGGAGTGCCTAGAGGAGTCCCTGCAACCTGTGAGATGAGCAGTTCAGAAGACTGAATCTCACAACTGTTTGAAATGTCAGAGCTGAGGACGCCGTGATCTACCTGCTCAATTGTGTCTACACCTATCTGGACCAACCAGAGGGCACTGTGAGGGTCATGTTTTTCGACTTTTCCAGTGCATTCAACACCATCAGGCCAAGCCTCACAGGTGATAAGCTGACAAGGATGGAGGTGGATGCTTCTATCCCAGGGGTCAGCAACCTTTAACACCCAAAGAGCCATTTGGACCTGGTTTCCACGCAAAAGAAAACACTGGGAGCTGCAAATACTTTTTGCCATCTAAAATGAAGATAACATTGTTGCTTATGAAATCCATGAAGTGCTACAGAGAAAATTAAATTTTATTTATGTAATTAACACATTTTGAACTCTTTAAGAAATATAACGAAAGGAAAGACACCCAGCTGAACTAAAATGATCCATGTAGCAAACAAAAACTGTTATGTCGCCTTCGGGCTTTTGGAGCCTTGACCTGACTTTTAAAAAATTATTGGAAAAAACAGCACTATGCTGCCTAAAAATTCTGTCTAAATATGTATTTTACCACGTTAATGTGTGTGGCGGGGCGTGGTCTGCAGCACCGCTGCAGGGGAGGCTGATGCACCTGAGCGGCACCCGCAATCACGCCTCGCCGCCTTTATGTCTGCGCTATCTATGCTGTTGTGTTGGTGTGTGTCGGGCTGTGAGCTAAAAAGCTACAGCCGGCTGTATGCGTCAGCAACCGTGTGTGAAAAGTTGTCAATAAAGAGATGCTGAAAAGCGTGTTCATGCAAACATCGTCGGGTCTGCCGTGATATGTTTACAATGGGACTTCTGCTCCTGAACCTCTGCACACAGCGTCTGCAAATCGAGGCTGTACGAAGTGACTTTCATCTTCACGCAGGACTGTAAGCTGTCCTCTGTGAGGCGTGAGTGGTGTTTGTTTTTAACATAGTTCACAGTGGAGAATAGCTGCTGACATAATGTGGATCCATAATTGGCCTACCTGGGGTTGACAGTCTTGATAAATGCACGGCGTTTCGGCAGGCATACCAGCTTCCGCGAGTGTGACGCTTATTTTGAGCGATGAAAGAATAAAAGAATATAATTTTATTTTTATATTTCAATATCACAATAATCTTCCAATATAGAACTACAAGGTAAAAAAGAACTAACATAAATAAAATACACTTCAGCTAAATACTTTCCCAAACCACGCGGAGCTGCACTATAAGGACTAAAGAGCCGCAGATTGCCGACACCTGTTCTATCCGGTCTTTAAGTGATGACGTGACGAATCCTGCTTCCGGGCCCAAACTACCCTGCGTTTATCAAGGCTTTCGTGTTTTTAACATGTTTTAATGCTTTGTATCTTGTTCTATTTAATCTCAAAAAGCCCCTAAAACAGTCAGTGATCACTGTCGGCCTCTCTCGGATTTTCTTACCGCTATTCATTTTAAAGCTCAGTTTTTAAAACCTTACCATGTAACTACAGTCCAGCCCATGCATCAGTATATGAATGACTAACCTCGTATTGTGGATCGATTATCTCAGTTGTTCTGACTGAAGTTTGGTCCGTTTACAGCAGCGTGCCATGCGATTCCATTTGTCCCTGACCACCGAGAATCCTCATGTTAACTTTTATCGAGGGGAAAAAAGTGTTCATCCTCCAGCTTCACTGTGTTTATTATGCTAACATAGCTGTGTCGCTAGCGATCATGTAGCATATCATTATATACCAGCTAGCCCAACTTTAATAACTCTACAAACGTCACTGCTGTTTAGTTTCTGTCTTCATTTATGTTGGAAGTGATAGCAGAGCTGTACGCCTTCATTTGTTTCCAAAATCCCTCAGTCAGCACATGCTATATTGTATTTAGATGGAAGCTAGCGAGCTAACTCCCTGCTAACTTGTAACTCCGTTAAATGTCATAAAATCTGTTTTCATGGATGCCTGGATGTTAAACTTAATTGTTACACCTGGTAGAGCAGCCACACTGATCATTTTATTACAGATGAAAGAATTTAGACAGTTTTTCAACTCTCAGTGATGCCGCAGTGTTCGTTTGACTTATGGATATGCAGCGGAGTTTGGGCCCAGACACAGCTAATGATGTCAGACTCTTAGCTGGCGTCAGCCTTTATGTGGGTTTGGAGGATTTTGCTTTTATCTCTAAAGGTTTTACCCTCACGGCTATAGGAGAAGGGGACGCTGATGAAGTGCTTGTGGAAACTGTTTTACTATTTGCCAAAAATAAACGTATTGGCTAGGTATCAGAATCAGAATCAATCAGAATCAGAATACTTTATTAATCCCGAAGGAAATTAGGGATTAGTATGGTGTTAAGAAAAGAAATGCAGAACAACACATGGTGATGGATTTCGTGAAAAAGATGGAAATAGCTGTGGTGAATATGTACTGTGAACATGATCGACTACAAACTCTCTCTACTTTTAAATCGTGTCTAAAACCCATCTGTTCAGAATTGCATACTCTTCATCATGACTTTTAGTCTATTTTTTCTTGTTTAGCATTTATACTTACTTACTTACATTATTGTTTTTTTTATTTTTTTGTTTACTGTATGTTTTTATTTTGTTGTACTAACGTAAGGTGACCTTGGGGATCTTTAAAGGCCCCTATAAATAAAATGTATTATTATTATTATTATTATTATTATTATTTAAGAAGAGGGAGGATCATAGAGTGGCATATAAGAGTAAGTGTGCACAAGTGGACTTCACCTTACACAGATGGTGGGATCTTAAAGACATAGGAAGCTGCAAGGTGCCATCAGTGGAGAAGGTAAATTGTTTTCTTATATTGTGCAATGATGTTTGCATTACGTTTTCATATATGTTCAGGTAGGTGTGAATGTCCCTTAATAGATGAAAAGTGGCACTTCCAGTTGATTTTAAACCAAAACTGTGAGCATGACCTGCTCTGAACCAGGCTTTGTACACAACAAAAGTTACCATGACACTGAAAATTTTGACTTAAAGCACAGCATAGCTTGCTAACTTTGTTTGCTTAATTTTGTTTTGTAGTCTAAAGCCAAAAAACAACAACCAAAACAGCAGCAACCAAAAAACAACTGTTATCTAACAAAGTCTTTCTCGCAAACCGTGAAATCCATGAGCAATTGTGTTAACATTAGGGATGTAAATTTTTATGGTAAACAGACTCTGGGGTATCTTATATCTTATATAGCAAAATGTTGTCTTAAACTGATACGACAGGCTAAATGGTAAAGTTTTTAACACACACAAGCCTGAATCTGAATCTGGGGCAAAACGAAGGAAGAAACTGAGATAGAGGCGACTGTTTGTTTTTTTTTATCCATCTTGGATTTGCTCTTAAATTCAATTGCCAACCAATTCCCATGGCCACTCTAATGCTGATTCTGTCAGGTTTCTCTTTGTTAAAAGGGGGTTTTAAGTCTCCTCTGTTACCAAGGGCTTGCTCAAAAGAGAATTATTGGAATTTTCTCTCTTATATTCTAAGGGCTTGTAAACTCGCATAATCACAGGTTATCTAAAGCAATTATAGGGTGGTTTCCAATTAGGTAATTAACAGAATAACTCATATTTTGTGTTATTACCAGTCTAAATTATTAGGGCCACCGAATAAAAACTGACATTAAGTCACATAGGAGTACTCAGTAAAGAGGATGATTGGCTATTAAGACAAGAGTAGGAGAAAAGGATAACGTACAGACAAACATAAGAAAAAGTAAAAGGGCAAACAACGAAGTCAGAGAGAAGGAAAAGGAGAGGGCAAGGACAGAAAGGAAAGTTTGGAGGAGGAGTGGAGAAAAAATGGGAGCCAAAGAAAATGAAGAGAGAAGGAAGAGGGATGAAGGAGGCAAACGAGCTGTTGAGAAATAAGTAAACGAAGGAAAAGAGTACCACAGCCATACATAGTTTTGATCTTTTACTTTGAAGTTTTAAAAAAAGACTTTATTATTGTCTCAGTGTTAGTATTGTTTGTTAGGAAAAATTGCTGCATTCACATCATACTCTGAACACACACTGGCTCATATCACAATGCAATGCGAGACTCAATGGCAACTTTTGTATTTATGTTGTTCACAGTCAAAACAGTTCATGTATGTCAACAATGACTAAACAATGCTTTATTAATTATAACGTAAATGTCACTTAATTTTTAGTTTTTCATTTCAGAACAAGAATCTTTTTAAATTTTAAACAAAAAGTTTGCTCGTTTTTAAACAAAATGTTTGCTGGTCACTGGTGTCATAAACTATCTGTACATAAAAATAAATTGCTACACTATAGTGTTATCATAATATAGATATATTGTTTTGTAGAAAAATAACTACTATAATAATAATAATGATAATTTTTTATTTTTAATGTATTAATTCATTCAGTAACTACCACCTCTTTTAATTTACCATGTATATCTGCCAATTTACCACCACTAGAGTGATCAGTTAGCCTAACGAATGACAACACTGCAACTATATTAAAAGCAGAAATGTATACTTATATCTGAAATGGTAAAAAAAATTATATGGACAAACCAAGATCTGCACAAGTGTTTGTGAAACAAAACACTATGCATCTGGAAAATTTGCCTGCATATTCTCTATGTTAGGTAACATCTACAGTATGACATAAGGCACAAATTCAGATGTACAAAGATTTGCAGATGACTAGATCTGGGTGCAGAAAAGTACACATGCAAGTAGTTGTGCATTAACTATTTAATATACTTACTACTTATTTCCCTTCACAAGTTTTTCTTTACATTGGTAAATACAGACAAAATGACTGCACAAGTTTAACTCCAACTCTACGTTATTTTTGCCGCTGAGGTTGCTTTGCACCAGTTTGATATGAATACAGCTGTAAATTGAATTTAAATGGATGTTTGAAAAGATGATTTAACACCAATTAGTTGAATGTCTATGACACAAACATTGTCTATGGCTGTAAGGTAAGGACACTTTTAGCCATCAATCATCACTCTCCTACCCGTGTTAGATCTTGACGCTCTCAATGCCGTAAACGTTGTAGCCTTCTTTATAGGTGGCGTAGTTTGGCTGGTGGCTGGGGGACAGCAGGTTGTAGTTGGGGGGGTGTTGAGGAGAAGGCAGAGTGTGTGTGTAGTTTCCTGTGTGCTGGGGTGATGACAAGGTGTTGGCTGCCACCTTCATAACAAAAATAAAGTCATGGTTATTGCTGCAGTGATTTTTCTAAGAAAAATTTGTATAACTGTTATTATTGTTACTTTAAGTTACAAAGTGACAATAGTAGTTTGAGCTATAAGACCAATAATAATTGAAAAAGCAAAATATGGCAGAAGTCAAAAGAAAGAAAATAGTCTCCGTGTCCATCCATGCAAAGAATGTGGTAAAATAATAAAAAAAAACATGACAGCCATTTAGAACTCTATCTATCTATCTATCTATCTATCTATCTATCTATCTATCTATCTAACTGTATCCACAGTCAGGAATGGACCGGTCTACTGGGTATGTTCCTGGTGGCCAATGCACTTTTGGGCCGGTGGGTCAATTGAAGGGCTGCTGCGCACTAGCTGTACAACAGCTCATACATTCATACAACTTTCATTACTTACACTTCATCATACCTTCGCTGTGCACGCACCTTGAAGAAGAGTTTAGTGTGGAAAAAGTATTGAAAAGGTGGAGCTGTAAAGCTAAATAGAAATAGAAACTAAAAGTAGATGCAGTAAAATATGTCCAGTTAACCAACACGTTAGCTGTCGGGCCTGCTGCTGCACCGTCAACAGCAGTACCAGCAACAACTAGTAACAAGCCCTGGTTCACAGGAGGCTGCTGTTGGTAGCACCAGCTGTGGAGAAGAGTAGGAGGAGGGACAGCAGTCTCAACAACTAAGTGAGGAAGAGATGGAGTAAGGTGAAATTAACATAATTAGGAAAGGAAAGATTCAAGGATATAGGTAAAATGAATGGCTACTTTGACCATAAACCACTCCTAATAGCTAAAGTGTGGCTTTTAATTGTAACATGCTGCACTGCAGTGCAACTAAGATGTCCTAACAAAAGTACAACTGTACCAATAACAATTAATATCTATAATCAACATAATATGTGTATACATGACATATTTATTTAATTTATTTTTGAGTGATCATGGTGGGCTTCCTGCCAGGGCCAAATTTTTGTCCCAGTCCAGCCCTGTCCACAGCCCAAGGGCCAGAGTTACTAACCTTTGCACCAGTGCAAAGTGTGTTTTGGTGTAAAAATTAAAAGTAAGTATTTAAAGTAAAAAAAAAAAAGTATTTACTAAGACAAAATTTTGTGTAAGAAGTGGGACCTGATATTTTTGTGACTCACCCTCTTGCATATGCATTTCTGTGAGTTCCTTTCTCACGGTGTGAAACATGGTGCCAACTACTAACTAATGTTTGCAACATGCAAAGTACTGCTAATTGCGGCAATATTTAACACTGAAAAAAAGCATGTTATTTTATTATCTTATGGGACTTATGGGAAACTATTATTATTATTGCTTATAATATTTGTCTTTTGCTATTGCAGCAATTATTGCTGAGGGGTTAATAATTAATTTTCTGTTCTTTTTGAGTTACCTGGCTGCTGTTAGTTTTTCTGTATTATGTTTAGTTATTGTCCATGTGGTTTTCCCCTCTGCTGTCTCTCATTTGGGCAGGTCAGTTTGTTGAGTTATGATATTTAGTTAAGTATTATTTTTTTGAGCAGAATTCTGTTTAGTTGACCTCTGTTATAGGCTCAATTAGTTCTTAAAATAGCTTATTCTGTGACTGTATATTTTTGAAATGGGGCTATAATAAAACTCATATTTTGAAGAATACACCTGTTCCTGTATGTTCTTGGCTGCTTGGTCTCTAATACTCCACTTGTGTCAGTTTATTAGGAATGTCAGACAAAAATGTGATTAAAACATATAGATTACCAAGCACAGGAACCAATCTTCTTTCAGCTCTTCAGTTTTTGGCGTTGAGTTCATTTCAATGTACTATAGCTTCTGTGGCAGGAATTTTATTAGCTTTGTTCCAGGTGGTGACGTTACTAATGAAAAGAGTGTAGAGGTCCAGCTCATTCCCAACTAGCGAGGATGCCCTTCAGCAAGTAAAACAGGAGTTTCAAACTAATCAAATACATGTATTGTTAATCCCTGAAACTGACCATGTGTTCCATAATAGGAAGTACACATTCTCAATTATTGTGCAAGTATTTTGCTAATCTATAAACATTATAATAAGCGTGATGTCCAGGGGTATATCCAGGGTCTGTTTATGATGCCTCTGTTTTCCAGGGGAGCAGACTTTTTCAAAAACTGTAGGACGGAGAGTATAGAGAAGATTGGCTTTTAGGAGTATCTTTTTTATTTTCCAATGATCAGGATTTCATTATGATGATCATCTTAGTTCAAGGTGTTCATGGAAATTACCCCTTAGACTCATGGATTATGACACAGGTTCAAAGCCTGACCACATCACCAGAGCAGCGCTACAACCATGGCCACATCTGTACCCGAAGCCTGTTTCCATTATAATGACTCTGTTTGTCAGACTAACACCGTAGGCCTACATTTAACGTACACATGTGTGGCAATTGTTTAAAGGGTCATTGTGCTGGCTGTTTTACCATTTGACACTCAAAAGTGTTCCCAATGTCATATTCTGAAATCAATTCATTAAAATAAACTAACATCCAAATGACATCCTGACAAACTTGACTTTACTTGTAGAACTGTGATTATGTACAAATGTAGGTATAATATGCTTACATTTGCATCATGTAAAGTGTATGGTATACATGACCTATATGTCTGGTTTCTCTCTGGTCTCCAGGACACTTCCTTATCAGTCCGTCCAATCCTTTTCATCCATGATGAGTGAAGCTTAAACTCAGTGTTCCAGTTATATTTCCAAGTACGCCAAGTATTTTGCTAAACCAGATACTGCTGCAGTCATGCTCTTATGTCTGGGTCACAATGCTTTTGCATTTCCTCACGTCCTATACACTTCCTGATATGAGCTGGAGTTGACTCACAAAGTTTGGCAAGCTCTCTGGCAATGCCGATGTCTGCTTTGTTAGGCTTTGAGTATTTTCACGGCAATATCAGTGGGGTGGGTGGGTTTGTTGATTTTAAATATTTACACCGTAGCTGCGTCCATTCAGTAGACCTGGTAAAAAGTCACCTCTGCTGAAATGTGCACAGCAGTTGAAATTTTACCCTATTCAAGTCTAAAGCCCAAGTTCAAGAGTCACATTGTGTTTTTTTGCCCTGTCTCCCTCCCCTTATTCTCAACAAGTTTCATTTCAAGTCAGTACAATTTTATTTATATAAAGCCAAATCACAACAACAGTTGCCGCAAGGTACTTTGTCTTCTAATATAAAAAAATTAATGCAAGGAAAAAAGAGAAAATCCCTACAATTATGTGTCCCCCTACGAGCAAACACTTTGGGGACAGTGGGAAGGAATAACTCCCTTTTAACAGGAAGAAACCTCCAGAAACCTGCAGAACCAGGCTCAGGGAGGGGGAGCCATTTGCCGTGACCGGTTGGGGCCAGGCCAGGAATAAAGTCTATTAGATAGATAAGATGGAAACCACCTCATACGCTTAATACCTACAGCATGCTGTAATCTGTAATAAAATATGGTTAACAGGATCAAACATCGCACTGACTGAGATGAGTCAACATTCAGAGCCCACAAGATCATTTCATTAATGCTTTGCTTTGCTGTGATAAGCTCTGAAACCTGACTGAAACTCTTTAAACCACTGCTCTGCAAATCAGTAAGTTGTTTTACAACTACTCCTTCAAGAAATTTAGAGATAAAAAGAAATTTGGTGTATTGTTATAGCTAAGACAGTTTGGTTAAGTGATGGCTGTTCAAGTAACAGTTTAACTACTGCCCCCCCTTAAAAGCCTGTGGTATGTAGCCCATTAATAGAGTCAGACAGATTGTAATAAGACTGAAGCATTAATTACTTCCATTCCATTCTTAGAGCTGTCTTATAGAAATGGGGTCTAATAGACACTTTGATGGTTTGTATGAAGTACTTAAGTTAGAGAAAAGAATCTAAATGGATATCAGTAGTAGTGGAAGTGACAGTGCAAAATGTGTCTGTGAAGGTTCTCAGACATCCAGGTCATCGTAGTTTACGGAGCTTGGAAAAAAAACGTCTGGACTTTTTAAAGTTTCCTTGAAGACGTTTCACCTCTCATCTGAGAAGCTTCTTCAGTTCTAAGCACAATTGTTGGAGAGTCCCATTTCTGGTCGTCCCTAGATGGTGTCTGGTCTTCTTTTTGTGCATCTTTGCTGACTTGATGAAAGACCAATTAGGATTACCACATGTTTTAAGAGCCTGGGCCATTTGACCTCAATAGATCTCATGATAGGACTGGGCTAGGTTTCACACCTTGGCTCCTGTGACTCAGTAGAGGATCAATAGGGGGTCCATGACCCTTTTGGGGACACTCTCATAGGGACTCTCCACCAATTTTTCTTTAACCTGATAGCTCTTAGCACCTGTTATTGTGATTGTATTGTTCTGTGAGTCATGCTATTTTTTCAATCTTTAAAACAAATAAAAAGATTTGAAATTTGAACACTTAAAACATTGGGAAGCCTTTTTTACTATTAATTTATTAATATTAAAATTCATTCATTTTTAGTACTAATTAGTATCAGATAGTGGAATCCACTGGTATACTGTTATCACTTTCACGATTCACTAACTGTAAGACCTTTCTGTTTGTGGAGGATTAATTCCATCATGTTTCACATCATGTTTTTAGTGAGAATCCTCAATAAACTTTATTTCAACATTGTTAATATATCCTTATATTATTATTTAAGATTGAAATTCAAATTCAGTTTGTACTTATAAAGATCATATACCTTCATCTTTTTGGCTTCTGCACGACTCTTGTAGCAAAACTCGACCAGTGCCACCATCATGGCTAATCCCAGACCTCCAACCAGGATGTAGAAGACTCCTGCTACATTACTAAGAGAGAGTGCGCTGGTCTTCTCCTAGTATGCACACACACAAACACACACACACACACACACACACACACACACACACACACACAAGGAAGAAAAATCATCAGAAACCCCAGAGAAAGTTCTAGCGGCATGCTCTTATATTAATAGCTAACTTTATTTACTGGGAAGGTCTACTCAAAAGTAGACTCAAACTGAACCTAAATCAGTCAAGCTAAATATATTATAAATGACCTAGATTAAAACTTTACATGTAGAACACTGTCCTCAACCTTAATCATTCTGTGTCTCTGCATATAAGAAATATTTCAAGCCTTTTTTGTTTTATTTTTAATGATTATGGCCTCAAGTTAATGAAAATCAAAAAGCCAGGATCTCAGATTATTAGAATATTTCAAAGTGATTATTGCAACCTTGGTGTCAAAAAGGTCAGGAACTGGGACAAGCTTCACAATACTAAATAATGATAACAGAAATAAATTTTATCTGTCACCCCCTCCTTTGATTTTTTTACGTTACCATGTTGGAGAGGTTTGCATGCCCTAGTGATCCTGGAAGCTATGTTTCTAGGGCCGATGGCACCTCGTAGGATCCTGGGTGAGAGGCTAGACTAAGAGCAATTCAGAACAGTCTTATGATGATTGAAAAACCAAGGGCCCAAGTTACCTTTCTTGAGCTCCACAGTGGAGCGAGGGCAAGAGCCTGAGAACAAAGAGCCTGCAATAGAGGTATGGTAATGGCTGGGGTGTTGGGAAAGTAGAGGCCCTGATGTTCTGAAATTTAGCTTTCAAATTTGGCTACAGGGACACAGAATCTGACCTCTTTAAAGGGGAAGGACCTTGAGCTTGTCCATGAAGTTGAGAGAGACATGAGGTTGAGCTGGACTCACCTAATCACGTAACTTGCACATCTTAGGTTCTAAAACCAGCTATATGTATTGAACACTTGGATGAAGAGAGGAGCTGAACCTGTAACTGTTTAGTATCTGGTAGTCAGTTGGATCAGGTAGCGGGGGAAGAAGCCAGACACATCAGTTGCACAATAAAATACACTGAGTGAGCTGGCTACGGCCCAGATCTGTGAGATCTTCAACTCCCACAGCAGCATCAACAGCATTACAAGGCAGGCTGAGTACAGTGTTTGAATGGACAGTATTATTCATCTAAGGCTAAAGCAGCTGTCGGGAACTATTGTCATAAGGTAATTGGTGGATGAGGGGAACAACTTGCACATCACTTGGGCCCTGCACCCAGAGAGACCACAACCAATCTGTTCACTCTGTGTTCCTCAAGGCTCTTGCCGTTTTGGCCCTGTCTTGGTTGATATGCCTCTTTAACACTGTGAAGGTCTGGGGTGGTACCTCTGGATTGGCAAACTAGAGTGATGGTTCCTCTTTTTAAGAAAAGGGACTGGTAGCTGTGGTAAAACTTCAAGGGGTATCAACTTCTCAGCTTTCTGGTTGTGGAACATCAGAGCAGTTCTCCTATTGTGGAAATTGGAGCAGACATGGGAATTTGCCCAATTAAACAGAATACATGTGTGTGGCAGAAGTGTGGTCCATGGCTCAGCTGCAGGGGAGGGGTGGAGCAGTGAGCTCAAGGGGCAGTGACAGGGAGGTTGGTGGCACAGGTGTGTTTTGTTTTAGTTATTGAGCTCTTTCTCTCTTCCTGTGTGATTTAGTGAAGCTGGAGCAGAGAGTGGAGAGGTGTGTCAGAGTGCAGCTGGAAAGCTGCGCCCATGGGTGCCGAGCCAGAATAACGACAAAGAAATTGTCAGCAGTGTGTGTCGCAGCAATAAAAAGGGAAAATAAAAATAATAAACAGTGTGTCCACTTTTGGTCCATTTTCACACTGGTGCCAAAAACCCTGTTGCCATGTCGGACCCGCAAGCCATGCCACCAGTGCAGCCACTGCAGATTCCAGGCCTGCCGGATGACGGAGGAGGAGCAACCGTTTGCCTGGGCCTGGAACCTGCATGATGCGGCGGCGAGGTGGCTACAGCCCGGGCAGTCCAGAAGGGGAGGCCCACATGCTAGGGAAAGTTGTGCAGGAGCAGTCCATGGAAAAGGGCTGTCTGCAGACACATCGCGGTGGGTGCATTGGCACCAGTCCACGAGTGTGAGGGTGGCGGTCCTTTTTGCTGGCAGCCAGAGCGGAGGGGCCAGAGAGGGCAAGACAGCCAACAGGGACACAGGCCCTGGTGACAGTGCTGAGGCGATGGGTTCCAGCAACTGCTCCGGTGGAGCGCGCCCTACACTGCACCCCACTAACCTCTTTCTCTCCATTCTGCCTTCCCAGGGCCCGGAAGGGGCTGGCGCTGCCCCCTAGCCATGGAGGGCGGCACATTGTTTATTGTTAGAAGACAGGCTATATCGAGTGAATCGTGACACTTGCACGGAGGAGACACACACCCAGTTGTTGGTACCACAAAGCCGCCGAGAAATGATTTTCCAGGCAGCTCACTATAACCCTAAGACAGGGCATATGGGATTTGACAAGACTCTGGAGCAAATTATGACCCAATTTTATTGGCCAGGTATCCTAGAGGATGTGCACCGCTGGTGCGCATCTTGTCCGGAATGCCAACTCATTAAGCAGCCAGCCATACCAAAAGTGCCTTTGCGCCCCCTACCATTATTGGAGGTCCCATTTGAAAGTATTGGCATGGACCTCATCGGGCCATTTCACCGGAGTACAAGTGGCTATCACTTTGTATTGGTTCTAGTGGATTATGCAACGCCAGAAACACCCAGAAACAGTGTCGTTGCAAACCATCACTGCAAAGAGTGTGGTGCAGGCACTGTTTCAGGTCATCTCCCGAGTCCGTATTCCGAAAGAAATACTGACTGACCAAGGCATGTGATTCATGTCTTGCACACTGAAGGAACTGTACAAATCATGGGGCATTAAATCTATTCAGACCAGCGTCTACCACCCTCAGACTGACGGGCTGGTGGAGTGGCTGAATAAGACTTTAAAGTCCATGATTCTGAAGTTCATACATGAGGATGAACGCAATTGGGATCACTGGTTAGACCCTCTGCTATTTGCAGTGCGGGAGGTGCCCCAGGCCACCATGGGATTTTCTCCCTTTGAACTACTGTTTGCCAGGAAGCCGTGTGGGGTGCTCAACCTAATTAATGAAAGCTGGGAGGAAGGTCCAGCAACGTCAGCAGCATCTGTATAACAGAGTGGCCAGGCAATTTTCACCAGGGAGACAAAGTGCTTGTATTACTACCTTCTTCTAGCTCTAAACTACTCACCAAGTGGCAACGGCCCTTTGTGGTCACACAGCGAATGGGGAACGTTGACTATGAGGTCTCGCGGTTGGACAGAGAGGGGGCCACACAGATTTGTCATCTCAACCTCCTTAAAGCATGGAGAGAGACTGAAACTGCGTCTCTGGTGAGCCGGGTCAAGGAGAGAGATAAGTTGGGGCAGGAAGTACCAAATTGCACCATTCCCACCTCCCTCCATTGCAACGACCAACTCACATAGGCCCAGAGAGCTGATGTTGCCACATTGCAACAGTGCTTTGCAGACATGTTCTCCCCCCTGACCAGCTGTACGTCTCTCATCAAGCATCATTTTGAAATGCAACCTGGCGTGACAGTGCATTCATGACCCTACAGGCTTCCTGAACATAAAAGACAAATTGTTCAGATGGAATTGGCTGAAATGCTAAAAATGGGAGTAATAGAAAAGTCAAACAGCACCTGGTGTAGCCTCATAGTTCTTGTAGTGAAGAAAGATGGTTCTGTGTCGACTATCAAAAGATGAATAAAGTGTAATGCTTTGATCCTTAACCCATCCCCTGTGTTGACGAGCCCCTGGACCAGTTGGGCACGGCCTGTTTTTTTATGACACTGAATTTAACCAAGGGCTACTCACAGTTTCTCTTATCTGCAGAGTTCATGGAAAAAATGGCCTTCTCCACTTTTGTATGGTTTTTGCCAGTTCGGTACACTTCTTTTTGGCTTGTTTGGGCCCCGGCCACATATCAGCACCTCATGGACTGGGTGCTGCGGCTGCACACTGCATATGCTGCTGCCTACCTGGATGATGTTATCATCTACAGTGACACCTGGGCGGAGCATGTGCAGTGGGTGGCAGTGGTCCTGGAGTCCCTGAGGCAGGCGGGGCTCACAGCCAACCCGAAGAAGTGTGCAGTTGGACAGAGGGAGGTACAGTATCTGGGGTACCACATGGGAGCCAGGCAGGTGCGTCCACAGGTGGAAAAGACAGCAGCTACTGCACCCTGCCTGCGCCCCAAGACAAAAAAAGAAGTGAGACGGTTCCTGGGGCTGACAGGTTACTATCACTGGTTTGTGCCTGGGTTTTTTGACCTGACCAGCCCCTTGACTAATCTCACCCGAAAGGGTGCTCAGGATCTGGTCCAGTGGACATGGCTGTGCTAGGCGTTTGTGCAGGTGAAAAAATATCTCTGTGGGGAGCCACTGCTCCACACTCCAAACTTTTCTGTCCCTTTTCTTCTGCAGACTGATGTCTCAAACAGAGCGCTGGGGGCTGTTTTGTCCCAGCAGGCAAGGAGGGTCGACCGGCAGGAAAAGGAGTGCCTGATGGTTCAGCCGGATGGCTCCCCAGCCTCAGTTGGGCGGTGGTGGTGTGTGGCGGAGGTGTGGTCCATGGCTCAGCTGCAGGGGAGGGGTGGCACAGGTGTGTGGTGTTTTAGTTAATGAGCTCTCTTTTCCAGCTGGAAAGCTGCACGCATAGGTGCTGAGCCGGGAAAAACGACAAAGAAACTGTGTGTGTCACGGCAATAAAAAGGGAAAATAAAATGGCCTGTATTTGTATAGCGCTTTACTAGTCCCTAAGGACCCCAAAGCGCTTCACACATTCAGTCATCCACCCATTCACACACACATTCACACACTGGTGATGGCAAGCTACATTGTAGCCACAGCAACCCTGGGGCGCACTGACAGAGGCGAGGCTGCCGGACACTCGCGCCACCGGGCCCTCTGACCACCACCAGTAGGCAACGGGTGAAGTGTCTTGCCCAAGGACACAACAATGTGTTTTGTGGACTTGAAAAGGCATTTGACAGTGTCCATCGGGATGTACCTCCAAGTCTGATGTCATGATTTTCAGCTGGAAATAGATGGACTGCCCACTATGGGTTAGGAATGAGTTGCTGTGTGGAGGAGTATTTTGATGTCTTGCAAGTGAGGGAAGGGTGGAGTAGGAGATTAACAACAAACTGGTAGCGACTCAGTGACAGATCTTTACCTTGATACCTATAAATTTTGTTTCAGAGATAGTTCCTTCCTCAATGGGCAGAAAAGGTCTGTTAATACACTTTTTGGTTAGCATTATACATGTGAATATTGTTGAACTGTCTCTGTTCTTGACATTACCTAAAGCTGCAAGTAATCCATACTAACTACTGTGAAGTCTTACCGTGTATATTGAATGTGTGAACAGACAGTGTGTTTGACTGACCCACAGACATAAAACTAACCTTATTTGTGGAGTCCTTGAAGCCACATTCTCCTTTATCGTACCACCACTTGTTTTTCATCTTGTCTAGGGTCCCTTGCTCATTCAGTTTCAATACGGCAAGGTTTACTGGCACTCTTCAATGGGAATAACATAAATAACATCATTATCAATGTTATCTTATGTTATTAATGAGGCAGCGGTTCTCAAACTCTGGTCTAGCCACCAAGACAGGTCCCTCATGTGCTACTAATTATTCATCATTAAAACTTTCATTGCAGTATTTGAAAAGATTACTTTCAATGTAAAGATTGTCTAATGGCTTTCTTTATTTTGTATGAGACACCTTTTAGCAAGTTCACTGTCTGTTGATTTTCAAATATTAAATACTAAAAATATTTAGACATGACCATGAACAGGAAGTCTGTAAAGACTCTGTGGAATAATCTTGTTTAATTTGGCAAAGCTGCTTAAAGAAAATCTTGTGTTGTCAGGGCCTCTCTGCTTGGCCCTGGAGACAGAGAATGAGATGTGCTCAGCGAAAAGGCTTTCTGCTTTTTCAGTAGCAGTACTCCTCCAGGGCAGAGCCATTGATAAATAGAGTTTGGGCAGTTGCACAAACTCTTTATCGACAGCTCTTCTCCTGCACTGTTGCTACCATCTGGTGTGAGGTCACCTGACCCTGATCTGTAAGTCCTCATCTGCCTGCAAGTGTGCTCTGAACCTGACCTCAACCAAACAGGGGCAACATATCAGCAAAAGAAGCATTACAGACTACAATGCTACATGTTCTGGTTCCTTATTGCATCTGCTAAATCTAGTAGTTCTAGCGTATTAGTTTTTCTTTGTTCTTCAATTTCTGTAGGGGGTTACAGCTAGCTACTAGTGTTTGATGTCACATGTGGCATTGTAACTCTGTTTCTTCTTTACACTTTTTACATTTAATAACCCAGTGTCACCTGTGTGTTGTGTGCTGTAGTGTATGTGTGTGTGTGTGTGTATTAACCTTGCTCTCCCCTCCTCCGCTGCCGCATTCTCCCTTGTCATACCACCACTTGTTTTTCAGTTTGTCCAGCAGCCCCTGCTCGTTCAACTTTAACACCGCCAGGTTCACCGCATTTCTACATGAACACAGTGGCTGTTAGCAGTTCAACTCTTGCCAGTGTCTGTCCTCCTGCTGATATGCATGTTAATAGGATGTAAATAATAATAATTACTGTAAACACAATAGAGATAAAAGGAAATCGATTTTCTCATAACAGTTATCTTGAAGTAATATTTATATAATATGGTGTTTTGGTGGCTACACTCATGGAAATCAGAATGTTGTGTGGTATGTCAAATTTATATTTGTTGTTATAAAACAGAGATACACAGAGATGGATTTTTGGTTCTCATACAGTTGTCAAAAGTTTACATTCATCACTGAGATGAATGCCATAGTAATTTGGGACTTTTATATATGTATATATCAAACTAAAACAAATACCTGAATCTCAAATATCTATAAAGATTACTTGAAAATATAACACTGAATGTGTGCAAGGTTATTTGTTGGCTTCAATATACTATATATATGTAGTGTGGGGCTTAAAATCTACATAACTGCACTGTTAGGATTTAAAAGTACCAGTCTCTTGAGCCCACTTTTGATACAAGTTGAGTGAGCAGTGCTTTGTCTTCCTGCCAGGTCCTCTTAAATCACATCTATTGACTTCAGAGGGTTAAGATAGTGTTTGTATATTTTTGAGTCCGCATGTAAACCTTTGACCATGTGGATTATAAAAAATAAATTTAAACTTGTGCATCCAATCAATTCTGGGTTTTTTTAAGTAATTGAAGATATATGCTGTACAATTATTCCACCCTGAAAACCCCCCCCAGTTGTTCTTGCTCTGTAATTAAAGTAAGTAGACTGCCCCTGATATCTCCGTATATAAGGTGTTAGCAGTGTGTTACAGAGGATGAAATAGACTGTCACTCAAACCTCCAGTGTAGAATTTAGCACTTTTTAAATAGCTTTTATTTTTAATAAACTGCTGCCAAATCCTGCCCATTTATACAACTGCAATCATTCATCAAATTGTTTTGATTTCTCTAGCTACACCGATGTAAAAAGTGTGAATCTGAAAATAACATTCACACTTGAAATAGCTTTCAGGGTGATTCTAGTAAATGGCAATGATTAGGTCATTTTTTCGATTTTTTGTAAAAGTTACAGCAATGAAAAATGATTGCATAATTAAACTCGGAGTAGCTGGAAAAGTGAAAGTGAGAGGTTTTGTAATTTGGTAAGACATATGTCAAGGGCTAGGTTAATGCCTTTGCAGATTACCAGTAATACTTTATGGGTATTATGACATACCTTAGAATGATATGAAATATATTTAGAATGGTGAGCTGCTCAAATTCCAATTATAAATATCCATTATAAACCAGCATACCTTTATTATAATAAACTAGTACCTACTCTATAATAATGTTCCACATAACCAGACTAGGAGCTGATTGCACACACATTGTCAGTGTCATCTCATACTCATGCTTGGTCTTGAGTCCCTTTTAATCATATTTGCATTTAATGGTAGTGCCATTTTAAAATATTTTCTACCAACTGGAATTGTACAGGCTTGTTCAGTTTTGGTGGTTCTGGCCCATATCTAGATGACATACCACTTACCATGTATGCTATGCTATATTTCCATCCTGATACAAAAACAGTCCCATTTAAATATATATATATATATAACTTGGATTAGATTACCAGATCATTCAAGGCACTGGTTGCCACCAGCAGCACCGTTAATAAAGAGAGTACTGGTAGAAACTATGAAGCAACAGTCAAGGAGAGGAGGAAAGAATGTCTGAAGACAGCTGATAAAGTAGGAGTATGAAGTTGAGAATCTAAACTGTGACTATTGCGGTGAAGGGAGGAATGAGTCTGAAATGATACAGAGAAGGAATTATTAATATATACATTTGTGCAAGTGATGAGGCAGAAGAGGATTAAAGCCAATAAATAGCATAAGCAGCTATGGCTAACAGGAAGAAAAGGTCATCTGGTAATTCCGAGGTAGGTTGTTTGCACCCTGGCATTTCCAGTCAGCATATCAAAATGTCCTTTGGCAAGATACTGAAACAGTAAACACTAATTAAAATATATCTCAAATAATCAATGAACCTGCCAGGTCTAATATAAAGAACATTCCCTGATCTGTAATTTATCTTTTGTACTAATGGAAGTGACAGCGTCATTGGACAAGGTGTTATTGATTTAGGGCTTGAGCTACGATCCTATTGCATGTTACAGAAAAACCACCTTAAGGGAACCTAGAATTATTTTTAAGGGAAAAACAAGCTATTTCGCACAGTCTCACAGAAGCCAGCAGACCTGGGGAGGGAACTTAAAGGAGAATGCCTGGTGGCCATGGCAACCCAAAGAGATAACCCACATAGCAGACAGGTCTGGCCTGGATCTGGTATCAAGCCAGCACTGCTGGCTGACTTCTGGCATGGTAAGTGGTATGTCATCTAGATATGGGCCAGGCCCGGCGTAGATGGCACTGTTTATGTGATGGCATGCCACATCTGTCCCAATTGTGGTTTGGTTTATGTGGCCCAGGCTCATAGAAAACAGGTCTGGCCCGGATCCGGCACTTCTGACTGACTGGTGTCATGGCAGGGTCTCTGTCAACCAGATGTGGGCAAGGTCTGGCAATGATGGCACTATTTATGTTCCTATTTTCCTGTTTTAGTTAGAAGACCCAAATGTCATGTTACAATACTACACTGCTATGGTAGCCAATGTTTCAAATGCAGGTTTGACAGGTTTGTGAGTGTACACTTTAGCCAAAACCTAGTGAGGTTTACTCATGCTTATTACTGGGTGGTTGTAGCTCAGGAGGTAGAGCAGATCACCTACTAATCAAAGGGTTATTGGTTCAATCCCTGGCTTCTCCAGCCTGCATTTCAGGAGTATAAATGTAGTTAGGAATCACTCCGTTTAAAGAAAGTGTGTGATTGGGTGAATGTGGCATGTTGTATAGAGCACTTTGAGTAATCCATGAGAGTAGAAAAGTGCTATATAAGAATCAGTCCATTCACTGTCTGAGTTTTGTCATGTTACTTTTGCACTATTATGTTCTGGCACACGTTGTTATTACATGGCTTGATTAAGGTACACATTAGGCTAACATCTGGGGCCAGAGCTAAAACTGTGTGTGTCTGCAACTGGCCTTGTGCAGGCCCATGTGTGGGCCACCTCTGGCAAACCTGATCTGGGCCACCAAAGGGCCATCATTCTTTGCAGTATGTGGGCCATGTGTAAGCACATTGTGTGGGCCAGATCCGGGCCATACCAATTTTGCTATGTGGGAACACGGGCCTGTTCTCTTGTGTGCTCGCTATCTGCAGGAGGCATAATAGGGGTTTGGTGCAGCTGGTGTCAGGCGGCAGTCAGGGACTGAGGCAACAGGGAGGTCCCATCTGAGCTGTGCTGAATGATATTCAAAGTGCAAAGAAGTCTTGGAGTCATCCAACCAGGTGGGGCAGCTGCCAGTACCCCACCTAGTTGGGTACTTGGGTACATCCTAGGTCGCTCGATGATTGATTTTGTAATTGTATCATCATATCTGCAACAATGGGCTCTGGACACGTGGGTGAAGTGGGGAACTGAGCTGTCAATCAATTGCCACCTAGTGGTAGGTTGGATTAGGTGGCAGGGGAGGATGGTAGACAGGCCTGGCATGACCAAACGTATAGTGAGGGTGGACTGGGAGCTTCTGGCAGAAGCCCTGGCCTGTGAGATCTTTAACTTTCACCCCCAACAGAGCTTTGACAGCATTCCAATGAAGGCTGGGGACACTATGTTCTGTACTTCCACTGTTGTGCAGAGCTGTAGCTGCAATGTGGTTCGTGCCTATATAAAAAAACTTGACCATGACCTTGTCATAGTGGCAATCCCCAAACTAGATGGTGGAAAGCGGTTGTGAAGGGAGCAATTAACCTGAAAAGCAGTGTTATTGGGCTTGGTTAGTTTGTGTGACTGAAAACAGCTGACAAGTATCAGCAGGCAAAATGCACTTGGGCTCAAACAAAATCTTGGGTGTGGGAAGAATTCATTGAGGCCATAGAATGAGACTGTCAGCCTTGAAGTGATTCTGGTTACGTCAGGCAACTTAGGAGGAGAAAGCTGCACTCTACACATATTTACATAGTGTACAGTGCATCTGGAGCACTGCTGACTTCACTGATGATATGGTTTGGTGCTGAAAGTAATACTTTGAGGATCTCCTAAATCCCACTGACATATAACTTCCATCGTGGAAGCAGAATATGGGAATGGCTTGTGACCTGTGACCAGTGTTTGTGTTTTCAATTTATACAATTCAGTTTTATTTATACAGGGCCAAATAACAACAACAGTCACCTCAAGGTGCTTTATATTGTAAAGTAGACATTACTTTACAATATAAATATAATGTAAATATAATTTGTTTTCCTAACCCTACACTAACAGTCATGCTTGAAACTTGAAGCAAGACATAAGAGCCATCAGACTTTATCCTCCAACTGTCGCCAAAGAGCGACAAACTTTCTTTTAACAGGAAGAAACCTCCAGCAGGCTGAGCCTGAGTCTTGGACTTTCAAGTTCTGTTTATTTCTTAGTTTTTGCATTGTTTAGATTTTCACCTCTGCATCTATGCATAGTCTCTAATGGATGCATCTTAGCGTATCTTGGGGTTAGTGTCTTGCCAAAGGACATTTGGCATGCAGACTGAAGCAGCCAGAGATTGAACCACAAAGCTTGCAACTAGTAGATGACCGGCTCTACCTCCTGAGCCACAGTTTCCCTGCCTGCCTATTTTCCCATGTGCTATTCTGTATTGCAAGGTATATATTATGTTGTATTTTGGACTTTTTTTTCTTGTAGTCCCCTTCTGTCATGATGTGGAGTGTGATAGTGAGGAATGAGGACCTCAAATGCAGGATGCAAAGACAGAGTTTTAAAACAAAGCAAGCCATTTGAATGTAGCTGGATAAACCCCCATAATACAAAGTAACACAGTACGACATGAAAAACAGTACAACATAATGGAACACAGGCAAAGTAAGGTAATGAGTGAAGTGGAAACAAACAAACAAACAAAAAAAACCCAGAAATTAAAAGTCCAAAAACACAAACACAGGGTCATAGGACGTGACAAGTCTACGTGTAAAGTAACTTGTTTATCTTAAACACCATATACTGATTAACGTAAATATTTTTTTAAGATTTCTAAAATCCTATGTTTGTTATGTGATCTAAAATCTTACTTATAGCCACTTATAGCAACTAATAATATAATCACTTATTTGTCAGTATTGCCATTCATATATTTTAAGTTTGATGCTTTGTATATACCAGTGTCCTACATTTTGTTTCTGAACAGAGCCCATCAGTGACTTAACACTGCTAATCTGTAACAGTGAAAAAATGAAAGAAAATCTGTATGCCTATGCTAGGAGCAGAGACCATGCAATTCAATACAGCAAGTAATTCAGTATTTAGCTCAAATCAAGACTTTTTCATAAGAGAAACTGTAGAAATGAAATGTGTGTCTCTGGTTCTACCATGATGTATACAGTGACAACAGAAATCCAATAAAGCTGTAAAGCTCCATTAAGCAAAGTTTAGCATTCATTTAAAAAAATGAAATGTACGGATCCTAACACTCAACACTGAACTCAAAACCTTATAAAGATCTCTAAATTCATTGTTCTGACTTATAAGTCCAGCGTGTTAAATCCTAGTCCTTAGCAACTAGCAGCTGTTGGCTAATACTCAAGTCCTGTTCCTAACATATAGTTTAAAACATTTTTAAGGCCCATATCCTCATTGGGATTTCTTTGTTCCAATTAGCCACAATGTAAACAAACAATAGCAGTGAAATTTTCCTTCAGTCTTCTATAACTAGATAGCAGAGGTGGTAAACGTACAGAAACGTAGTAGAAGTACGGATATACGAGTGTTAAAAATTACTACAGTAAACGTTGAAATACTCAGTTCAATTCAATTATATTTATACAGCGCTAAATCACAACAACAGTCACCTCAAAGCGCTTTATATTGTAAGGTAGACCCAACAATAATATATACCAGGGGTCAGCAACCTTTAACACCGAAAGAGCCATTTGGACCTGGTTTCCACGCAAAACAAAACACTGGGAGCCGCAAATACTTTCTGACATCTAAAATGAAGATAACACTGTATATATTGTTTTTTTTTACCTTTATGCTTTGTTTGAACAACTAAAGTGTGTTGCTTATGAAATCCATGAAGTGCTACAGAGAAAATTACATTTTATTTATGTAATTAACACATTTTGAACTCTTTAAGAAATATAATGAAAGGAAAGACACCAACATGAATTAAAATGATCCATGTAGCAAACAAAAACTGTTATATCGCCTTCGGGCTTTTGGAGCCTTGACCTGACTTTTAAAAAATAATTGGAAAAAAAGCACTATGCTGCTAAAAAATGAAAAATAGACATTTGCAAAATTCTGTCTAAATATGTATTTTACCTGGTTAATGTGTGTGGCGGGGCGTGGTCTGCAGCGGCACCTGCAATCCGATCACGCATCGCCGCCTTTATGTCTGCGCTATCTATGCTGTTGTGTTGGTGTGTGTCGGGTAGTGATGGGTCGGTCGTGAATGAAATGGCTCTTAGAGCCGGGTCTTTGACGTGAACAACGCGAGCCAGCTCCTTATCGCGAGTTGTGTTTTTTTTTTTTTCTTTTTCAGTTGCAGATGATAAAGGATTCAGAAAGTTTATTCATGCAGGCCCATATGACAGAGAATATGCATGTTCTTAAATAATATATATATTATATAAGAACATATAATGTTTATAACATGAAAACATATAATGTTTTCATATTATAATTTATATTTAATTGTGTTGTGGTTTGCAGTGTTTTGTGTTGTTTCACTTTAAATTTGTAAAAGGAAAAAGCTGAAAATTTAAATAGTTAAAAGTTGAAATGTGAATAGTTGATTTTTGTATTATATGATTTATTTATTACATTTTATATGGAGTGAATAAATAAAAGTATATTTACGGTGGCCCCTACAGACAAAGCACATACAAACTTCAAATCACGTACGAACTTTGAAGCACGTACAAACCCTGAAGCACGTACAAACTCCAAAACACGTACAAACTCCAAAACACGTAAAAACACTTAAAAACTCCAAAACACGTAAAAACTCAGAAGCACACAAAAACTCAAAACACGTACAAAAGACAACAGAAGTGCTCCAGGACGCTAGGGGCAGTGTTGAACTTTTGTTACCTAGTGGCTACACAAGCCAGCAAGTACCAACGACTGGATTTGGTGTGTGGTAATAACAGGTAAATGAACTTTTTTTTTTTTTTATTATTTGACTATATATGAATGCTTGTGTATAAATACACAAACAATACACATATGCTTTCATGCTTTCAATTGTGTAATTTAAGTGATCTAGGTAGCTCTGTTTTGGAAGTTCAGTTCATGCTAGAAATGTGTTTTGGAGTTTGTACGTGTTTTGTCTCTCGGGGCCACCGCATATATTTATATATAAACATATATAAATAAAAGCACTTTTTTTTTTACATTAGTAATTCCTTTTGTGCATAATTTTATATTATTGTTAATAATAAATTAATTAAAGCAAGAAAACAACCTGAAGAGCCGGTTCGGAGCCGAAAGATCCGGATCTTTTTAGTGAGCCGAACCGAAAGAGCCGGTTCTCTAAAAAGAGCCGGAAATCCCATCACTAGTGTTGGGCTGTGAGCTGAAAAGCTACAGCCGTCTGTATGCGTCAGCAACCGTGTGTGTAAAGTGGTCAATAAAGAGATGCTGAAAAGCGTGTTCATGCAAACATCGTCGGGTCTGCCGTGATATGTTTACAATGGGACTTCTGCTCCTGAACCTCTGCGCACAGCGTCTGCAAATCGGGGCTGTACGAAGTGACTTTGATCTTTACGCAGGACTGTAAGCTGTCCTCTGTGAGGCGTGAGTGGTGTTTGTTTTTAACATAGTTCACGGTGGAGAACACATAATGTGGATCCATAATTGGCCTACCTGGGGTTGAAAGTCTCAATAAATGCACGGCGTTTCGGCAGGCATACCGGCTTCTGCGAGTGTGACGCTTATTTTGAGCGATGAAAAAAATAAAAGAATATAATTTTATTTTTATATTTCAATATCACAATAATCTTCCAATTTAGAACTACAAGGTAAAAAAGAACTAACATAAATAAAATACACTTTAGCTAAATACTTCTAATTTATTTTCCCAAACCACGCGGAACCGCACTATAAGGACTAAAGAGCCGCAGGTTGCCGACCCCTGATATATACAGAGGAAAAACCCAACAATCATATGACCCCCTATGAGCAAGCACTTTGGCAACAGTGGGAAGGAAAAACTCCCTTTTAACAGGAAGAAACCTCCGACAGAACCAAGCTCAGGGAGGGGCGGGGCCATCTGCTGCGACCGGTTGGGGTGAGAGAAGGAAGACAGGATAAGGACATGCTGTGGAAGAGAGACAGAGATTAATAACAGATATGATTCAATGCAGAGTGGTGTATTAACACATAGTGAGTGAGAAAGGAAACTCAGTACATCATGGGAATCCCCCAGCAGCCTACAACTATTGCAGCATAACATCTATGTTCTTAAGCAAAAAGGAAAGTTTTAAGTCTAATCTTAAAAGTAGAGACAGTGTCTGTCTCCCAAATCCAAACTGGAAGCTGGTTCCACAGAAGAGAGGGGCCTGAAAGCTGAAGGCTCTGCCTCCTATTCTACTTTTAAATACTCTGGGAACAACAAGTAAGCCTGCAGGGTGAGAGTAAAGTGCTCTAATGGGGTGATATGGTACTATAACGTCATTAAGATAAGATGGGGCCTGATTATTACAGACCTTGTATGTGAGGAGCAGGAGTTTGAATTCAATTCTGTAACTAATGAGAAACCTAGGGTTATTCTTATTTACTCAATCAGTGATGAATAATAAGATGTTCTTATAAAGCACTAAACTATTTCTTCAGGCTAAATGATGATCTTCTACATTTGTGACACGCCATTTCCTCTCCGGCTTACGAGTTATCTGCTTTAACCTCCTAAGACCCGAACTCTTCCACGGCATGCATTTTTAATTTCTCTTTGATATTTGGGCATATTGGGCCCCAGTGAATGTAAAAACAAAGAATTGCTAGATTTTTTTTTTTTTTTACCTTATTTTTGTTTTTAAGAAAAATAAGGTAGCATAGAACAGTAGCAGTATAATGTCCTTGTAAGTGGATATCAGGCCCTTGTAGAGCAAAATTGAGTATTTTGGTCTAAATAACCCAAAATGTGATGTCCACATATGTGGACGCCAGGTCCTAGGAGGTTAAGCTACGTGTTTGAAAATTATACCACAGAGTCAAATATTTCTGATTTGAGGCTCTATTTTTCACAGGAGCTATAGTATCCAGAGTCATATGTACTGAGGAGGTAAAATTATTAACAAGATGATCGACCTCTGTTGGAGCAGTGTCCAGGTAGCTGCTCTGCTCTGTGTTGGTACAGGGCATTGAAGATGATAACAGTGGGTGAATTATATTCTTAAACTTAGTTACAGCACTTTCAGAAAAACGCCTACTGTGATAAAGTCTACTCCCCACTGCTGTGTAATCAATTATTGTAAATGTAAATGTTATCAGGAAATGATCAGACAAGAGAGGGTTTTCGGGAAACACTGTTAAATGTTCAGTTTCTATGCCATATGTTAAAACAAGATCTAGAGTAAGGGTGGGTTTAAAAATCTCTATCTCTGTCTCAAGCTTTTATTCTTCTCTCTCTGTGAAATACAGTCAATGGACCTTTAGCTACTAATGCACTGTGCTGCAAACTGCACTCACAGCAGCAGTTTGTGTGTTTCCTGATGTCTGTTAAGCTGATAGAAATGTAGCATTTGAAATTACATGCCACTTTAAAAAAAGTAATCCCTTTATGCTTACTCCTTTTCTGTACTGGTAGCTAGATGCTGAAGTACCACAAGCGCAATTTATGGACAAAACAAACAAACAAAAAGCCGCCAGCCCATATTAACACTTGAATATGGCACACGGTTTTATCTCTTTCATCTCTTTTTATGTGATACCCCCTGGTGATTAATACATGAACAGGATTGTGTTGCATGTATTTGCTATTTAGACTCAAATCGGTGTGATGTTTGATAGCCTACAATGACGTGAAATAATAATTTCCATTAAATGTGTTTAATCAAAAGTAATGAGCCCGCTTTGAAAATGTGAGGGGTATAATGTAAAGTGCAGATAATTAAAAATTCTACGTATGTACAGTAACAAAGTATTTGTACTCCATTACTTCCCACCTACGTTTTATAGTCTTTTCCTACATAATTTGAGCACTCAAAACGCTTTCTAACTCCAAGCTTCATTCACCTATTCACAAACACAGTAATATAAGTACTTTTTGAACCTAACATTTATGCACTTATATTCCGATAGATACATTGTAGGCAACTCACAGTGGTTCAGAATGTTGGACAAGGATACTTTAACATGCAGGCTGGAGGAGCCACCAACCTTTCAATTGGTAGACGATGGATTATGAAAGAGTGCGTTTGTGGAGCATGTGGCTAAAACGGACAAGTGTCCTGGCAGGAAAGTGACATATAAACTGTCATGGTGTGACTGGGAGGAACAGCCAAGCCAACACATTGATCTGAACCTGAGTGGTGTTCTCTCACAAAACTTCTAGGTTCACAGATTGTCCATGATGAACATTATGATCAAGTAAAACCATGTTTGTGATAAGAGTTGGAACCAGGATGCCATCAGTCGCAGGTTGATGATTGATTTTGCAATTGTATCATTAGACCTGCTGTCATATCTTGCACATTTGGGTGAAAAGATCCATTCACCTGGTGGTGAACAGATCAGGTGGGAGGGGAGGATGCCAGACAGGACTGGTGTATCCACATATAAAGTGAGGGTGTGCTGGGAACCTCATTCTGATCTCCCCAGTGCAGGAGACTTTTAATTTCTGGAGAAACTGAGTCTGAATGGACCATGTTGTGCATCTCTATTGCTGAGGAAAGTATGGGGCTGTGGCCACCAGGGAGCCAAAAGGGAGCCAACACGCTGAAGGAGTCTGCTGACCTTGGCTAGCTTGTCGGATGCTGGAGAAAGGTATTAAGCAGAGCCCAGCTCTTGGTGCAGCTGAAGCTGAAGCATGTTGTATTATTGTAGGGTCTACCTTAAAATATAAAGCGCCTTGATGTGACTGTTGTTTCTGATGTTAAATTAGCTGGTATCTGATGATAGAGTTCTGCTGATCTGCAGAGGGTGGTGAGATCAGCACAGCGCATCACCAGGACTGAACTGCCAGTCATGCAGGATCTCTATAGACAGCGCTGCATGAGGAAGATGCAGCGGATCCTCTCTGATCCCAGCCACAGACTTTTCACACTCCTGCTGTCCGGCAGGCGGTTCAGGAGCATCCAGACCCGCACTACCAGACACAGAGACGGTTTTTACCCACAAGCCATTAGGCTTTTTTGAACTGCTGACATTCTATACACACCATTACACACTCACTACAATTACAATTACACACTGTCACTTCAACTAATCCCACTTAAATGCTCATTGCACAAGTTTTGCACAAACTGTAAATACCAAAACTTGTCTTAAATTCTCTAAATATTTAATACTTTTTTCTCTTTATCATTATTATTACTGTTATTTCTGTTATTTTCTTCTTCATTTAACTGCACACTTTTATATGCTCATGTAAAGCTGAGGAGCACAAGCCAAAGAATTTCATTATGGGTAAATGTGGCTACACTGTTTATCTGTACATGACAATAAAACTTGAAACTGATCTGAACCGAGAACCTAGTTAGGCAGTTCAATGAATATGCTGAGGATCTCTGTGACCTGACCAACAAACCTTTTGTACTGAAGGAGAGTTGAAGTCACAAAGATAGTTAAAAAAAAACTATTTGTGGTCCGCTTGGTGCAGCTTCTGCAGTAATGTGGATAAAGTCTAAGGAGCTTGGAAAGAAAAGCGTCTGGACTTCTTTAAGTTGCTTGAAGACGTTTCACCTCTCAACTGAGGCTTCTTCAGTTCTAGGGTCAAATGGTGGAGAGTCCCAGATTTAAACCCTGTCGGAGTATCCCCCCAAAGAGGGACAAAAGGACCCCCTGATGATCCTATACCTAATCACATGAGCCAAGGCGTGAAAACGGGTGTAGGTCACAATCAGCCAAGGTTTCGGGTGAGCTCATTGTGAAACCTAGCCCCACCCTATCATGTGATTTCCTCAGGTCTGTAAAACTATAAAACCTCTTACTACCTGTGGGACAAAAGCCCATGTCCAATCCTTTGGACATGGGCTTCAGTTGATATAAAATAAATAAAGTTAGTGTTTTAAATGGTTTTAAATGGTTTTGTAGCTCCCTGCTAGTGATGTGCGAATCATGAACGAATCGTTCAATACTCGAGAATGAGATTAAAGTTATTAGATTAGATTAGATAAAATAAAACTTTATTAATCCCCCGGGTGGGTTCCTCCTTGGTTTTCACACAGCTCAATAAACGTCAAACAGAAAACTGATTAAACAGAAGTTTGAGATGGTCGAGAATTTACGCCAGTGTCCTGTTAACATGGATAGCAAGGAGCAGACGGCCGAGTTTATTAAACTCCACCGAGACAGCCTAGACCATGGCTATTCAACTACGAAGTTAGTTGGGCCAGATTTTCAAACCGAGGAATTTATCTGGGCCAGATTTTTTTTTTGAAGCCAGTAAGCAGCAGATCATGATCAATTTCAAACCCACACAACTGTATTGAAAAACAAGTAATTTTTTATTCCTTTTCCCCTGTAAATCTGGTGACCTCACATATGCACACCAAAAGGTCCATTTAAAAAAAAAGGGAGCTATAACTAAACTATTTTTTGCACATTTGAAATAATAATAAATAAAAAAAACATTTTGATAATTCCCTTTAAATTAAAATAGATATTTCGCTGACGACTCACTTTTCCTGCCATGGATGGAGCCCCATCCGTCACAAGTATACAGACACGCTTCATATCCAGACCATTTTCCTCAAAAAGAGCTGAAATCTTCTCAAACATTATTTCGCCAGCTGTGTGTCCCTCTAACGGTAGTAAGCCGAGAAATTTCCCATCCAAAAAACGGACATATACGCACAACTGTGCATTATCAGTTCTGTCTGTGATCTCCTGCTATAGACATTACATCAGTTTTCTTCAGGTCATCTAACAGCATTTCAAACTTGTCTGACGCCAGAACTTCAACTCTACAAATATTTGAACTGTCCTACAGGGGTACGTTTTTAATAGCAGATGTCACACTTACTTTAATTTATTCATCACTTTTCACCGCATCCACCACGGCCAGCATGCAGTATTTCACCGTTTCAGAATCTGAGAAAGGCCTTTTCTTCTTCGCCAAGAAGCAAACACGAAGGGAAGATGCTGCAGCTCTCTCTTGGGCTGTACAGGACCCTCACCATGGTAGTACAACTCCGGTTGTAAGATTATTAAACTCAGTAAAATGAATAAGTATTTGTCAGTCCAGGCAGGGTTAAACCGACAGTTTTCATTGTCAATTTTGCGCTTTTGGAGTGAGAAAGACATGCTGTTGTCGCTTGTTTAATATTTTTTGTTGTTTAATATGTTTACATCACAGTGCATTGTGGGTTAAATATTGCTAGGCTACTAGGAGTGTTGCATTCACAGTCTACACTACGCTGTAGGAATTTTTAATTTTGTAATTTTTTTAAAATTAATTAATGAATTAATTTTTTGTGTTTCTGCCAGGACCACAGGCAGGGCCACTCGCAGGTTGCTTCTGGGCCACATTTGGCCCGCAGGCCGCCATTTGAATAGGCTTGGCCTAGACCGTCCAATTTCACAGCCGTTTACTTCCGGCCTACCTGACCTTCTGAGGACCTGGCCCACGTAGACCGTGAAGGCCGGGTCCTCAGGAGGATGCAGCCCATGAATTTGGAGATGACTACTCACTCACTCACACCCCCCCAACCTTCCTGGCTCACAGCTTCTTCTTCTACTTCTTGGTTGGCAACCAATGTTAAGGCACATTACCGGCCCCTGGCTCACAGCTCATTGGACATTTAGATGAGAAAATATATTGCAGTGGGTCAGGGCTGTTCGGGGTTCTGTTTGTACAGTTATGTTTTGTTTATGTTGCCATAGTGACAGGTGACGCCCTCTCGCTGCGACGGTGTGTCCTTCCGGGGTCAGAGGGCACCCTGTGTTGTTGTTGCCGCGCTGAGCAGTTAGCTAGCGGCAGTGTTCTTCTGCAAATGTGAATAAACGGCTGTGCTCCCTGGCTAGCTCACGGGAAGCAAGACCAAATGATACCTCCGTCTCCTCCTTGTCTGAGCTCGCCACATTGGTGTCAGAAGTGGGATAGCTCATCCTCGCCGTAATGGAGAGAGACATTCAGAGGCTGGAGCAAGCCGTCGAGGAGAACATTCCCCGCTTGGGAAACTGGCGATGGAAGAGAGAGGATGTGAGCGGCCATGTAAGTCCCCCGACGGGTCCCGATGGTGCGAGCGCACCGCGGCGGCGGCCCGTCGCGACAGATGCTAGGGCAATGCTTCATGGGCTACCTCTGTCGACCCACACGCCGAGCCCCCAACCGCGAGCAGTTATGCCTACCACGCCAGTTAAGGTACCGAAATACAACGGGCTAACCCCGTTAGAGCCCTACCTCTCACAAGTGCGGCTAGCCGCCAGACATAGTGGCTGGAGCGAAGAGGAGACTGCTACACACCTAGCACTAGCATTAGAGGGAGATGCACTGCAGATACTCCTTGACCTAGCCCTGGCAGAGCAGCATGAGCTCCAGGCCCTCACCGCGGCACTCGAGAGGCAATTCGGGCAGCGGCACTCCACTGATCAGAGCAGAGAGCAGCTAACCAACCGGAGCCGTCGACCAGGGGAGAGCCTGGGCACCTTTGCAGCAGACGTGTTGCTGTATGCTCGTCGTGGCTACCCGGAGTTTCCAGCAGCGGCCCGTGAGGAGCTTAGCCTGCATGCTTTTCTGCGAGGACTTTTCCCAGAGCAACTACGCCAACACGTCCGCCTGGCCATGCCTCAGACCCTCCGTGAGGCGCTCCTTGAGGCTGAAAGGGCCGAGCCGGTGCTCACCTCGCGACCTAACCAGCAGGTGCCCCCCCCCAAACTACCCCCAAATCAGAGCCGCAGACTGCGACGGGGAGGGGGAGGTCGCCGAGATGTCCCAGCTGCAACCCTCGGTGCCCCGGAGGCGTCCTCGTCGACCAACCGACCGCTGCTACCGGTGCGATGAGCCTGGCCACGTGGCGCGTGACTGCCCAGCAGCAGCCCCGAAGACCGGAACTACGCAGCCTCAGGGAAACGAGGAGGGAGCGGTGTAGCGAGGGGACCACCGCTCCAGCTTCCTGCCCCCCTCCAAGGACGATGCACGTGGTGGGCCGAGTTGGGCATCTCAAGGGACTCTACCTGAGCTGCTGTGTTGAGGACCAGCCATGCCAGGCCCTGGTGGACACGGGGTCTACCATTTCCCTGATACGACCTGGCGTGCTCCCTGAAACATCCGGGCCACTGGTGGAGGGTTGGTTGCCCACAGACACCCAGCTGATGACAGTGACGGGGGAGAAAACTGTTATGCGGGGGAAGAAACCGTTGCGGATCCGAGTGAAGGATCTAGAGCTGGTGCACGACTTCTGGCTCGCCGACATTCAAGACCAGTGCATCATTGGCCTGGATCTGCTGAGCCGCTGGGGGGCCTGCGTCGACACCGCAAAGCTGGCTATCACTCTTGGCGCAGAGACTTTTGCTCTCCAGCGCGGCCAAAAGCAGGGAGCGGGGACCAGACGAGACAGGCGTCGGGCAGCTGCCGCTCAGCAGATTTCGGATGCCGGTGGCTCCGGGTCATCTCCACTCGCCTCAGCCTCAGCTTCTCAGCCTGACAAACCTCCTTCGACCGAGACCATCGAGGCTGTTGATGACCTTTGGCAGCGCAGCAGCGTAGGCCTCAACGTCGACCAGCGCCAGCGGTTGAGGTGCCTCCTGGACAAGAATGTGGACATCTTTGCCGCCAGTGACAAAGACTGCAGGCAGACGAGTCTGGTCCAGCACACCATCGACACCGGCTCTGCTCAGCCCATCCGTCTGCGCCCACACTGGCTGCCCCTCTCGGCAGGTAGCGGAAGAGAAGATCCGTGAGATGGCTGCGGCTGGGGTGATCGAGCCGTCCAATAGCCCATGGGCGGCACCCGTGGTTCTGGTGGGGAAGAAGGATGGCAGCCCGAGGTTCTGCGTGGACTTTCGCCGTCTCAATGCAGTCACCAAGAAGGACTCGTACCCGCTGCCGCGGATCGACGAGGCCCTAGATTACGTTACCGGCTCCAGTTGGTTCAGCTCCCTCGACCTACGCAGCGGTTACTGGCAGGTGGAGCTAGCCCCCGACGCAAGGCCTAAGACTGCATTCACCATTGGACAGACGCCAAAACTCTCCGCCGCCTCAGGGGACGGTTCTACTGGCCTGGCTGCCTGCACGGCACAGAAGGGCCCAACTCAACGCTCCACTGCCCCCCTTCAGCAGTACCTGGTGGGGGCCCCAATGGAAAGAGTGGGAGTGGATGTTCTAGGGCCTTTCCCCATCACAGAGTCAGGGAACCGGTATGTGTTGGTGGCTATGGACTATTTCACGAAGTGGCCAGAGGCCTACGCGGTGCCGGACCAGAGCGCAACGACGACGGCCGAGAAGCTGGTGGAGGAGATGTTCACCCGTTTTGGGGTCCCGGCTGAGCTCCACAGTGACCAGGGGCGTAACTTTGAATCGAAGGTCTTCGGGGAGATCTGCCGGCGACTGGGGGTGGAGAAGACGAGAACCACACCGCTCCACCCACAAAGCGATGGCTTGGTTGAGCGTTTCAACCGCACGCTGGCCACCCAGCTCGCCATTCTCACTAGCTGCCACCAGCGAGATTGGGACCGACATCTGCCCCTGGTCCTTTGGTCGTATCGGACTGCGGTGCAGGAGTCCAGCCAGTGCACACCTGCCGCTCTGATGTTTGGATGGGAGCTCCGGACGCCTGTGGATCTGGTGTTCGGGTCCCCCCCCGAGCCGGAGATTGATGGTGGGCCAGAGATGGACTACTACAGGAGGCTCAGGGAGCGGCTGCAGGTGGTTCATGTCTACACCCGCCAGGCCCAGGCCAGCGCCGGAGTACGACAGAAAAGAGCCTACGACACCAAGTGCCGAGGGGGGGTTTTCATGCCTGGCGACAAGGTTTGGGTGTACTGCCCGGTTCGCAAGAGAGGAGTGTCCCCCAAACTCTGCAGTCACTGGCAAGGGCCGGCAGAGGTCATGGAGCGGCTAACAGACGTGGTGTACCGTATCCGCATGCCGGGCCCGGGGCGCATCGTGGTGTTGCACCGGGACAGGCTCTCACCGTACCGACCGCTCGCTCCAGCAGACGCCGGAGCAGGGGATGATGGTGGCACCCCATGTTCTGACCCAAGTGACTTTTCCCCCGCCGGTCGTGACCGGCCGGTGCGCCAAAAGAAGGCACCTGGACATTTGCAGGACTTTGTGTGGGGTAATGGGGTCGTCGGGGACGACTGACCCCTTAGGTGGGGGCTATGTAGTGGGTCAGGGCTGTTCAGGGTTCTGTTTGTACAGTTATGTTTTGTTTATGTTGCCATAGTGACAGGTGACGCCCTCTCGCTGCGACGGTGTGTCCTTCCGGGGTCAGAGGGCGCCCTGTGTTGTTGTTGTTGTTGTTGCCGCGCTGAGCAGTTAGCTAGCGGCAGTGTTCTTCTGCAAATGTGAATAAACGGCTGTGCTCCCTGGCTAGCTCACGGGAAGCAAGACCAAACGATACCTCCGTCTCCTCCTTGTCTGAGCTCGCCACAATATATTTGACATTTGAGGAAAAAACTAATAAAATACAATAAAAATAAATAAAATAAATTTTCCCTTTAGAAATCGTAATTTTTTTTTGCTCTTTTTTGCTCTATAAAAATAGTTGTTATTCTTTTTCAATCATCTTAGCAGTAGGATATACATGAAAAGAGAAACACATTAAGTTTGAGTGAAAATGTCATTTTTTTGCACTCTCTGGGCAACTGACTCAGTAATCAAATGACTCAAAAAATCCGATTCATTTTTGTGAGTGACTCATTAAAACTCGATTCAGTAAAAAGAATCAAATTTACCATCACTACTCCCTGCATTGTTTTTACTTACATTTCACATAGTTAACTTTTTTCTTTGTGGAAATAGGGGTGTGGATTAAAATGCCATTGGGTGTCATATGAATACGAGGCCAACAATGGTGTAACAGCCTAGAAACCGGAAAGATAATTTTGATAAGGACCCAATGTTTGTAATTTTGCCCCTATACACCACCAGATTTTTAAATGAAACAAGATTTAAGGAGGTTAACAAAAATACTGCATGAACAGTTTAAGAATTACAGTAGTTTTATACTGAATCTCTGAATCTCACATTTTAAGAGGATTTTCTAAACTTGCTGACTACAGCAATTTATTTCTGTCATGGTTATGGGTCTGGTGACCCAGTGTTTATGTTTTCGATTATATTTTTGTGATTTCTAGTTCTTAGGTTTTGTTCCTGTGCCTTCCATGTACCATCTACTGTAGGTTTATTTCTGCCTCCATGTTTATTCATCTGTTTCCCAGCTACATTTCTTGCTCCCTCTGTGCCTTATATCCAGTCAATCCACATCTCAGTTTTAGTCTCTGGCTTCCAGTTTTATTGTGATAGTTCTGTGTCCTGTGCTGGTGTATTCTGTTTTGCTTCCTCCCTGTCTTGTTATGTCAGTTTAGATCCAGCTGTGTTTTCCTCCTGTTGCAGATTCCCTCGTTACCCTCGGTGTATATATTGGCTGTGTCCCAATCCAGCGACCACATGCTTCGGAGTACGCATTTTGAGACCTATTATGTCACAGCGATGTGACCATGGCTGTCCCAATCCAAAGTGTACTCCAAATGCGGTCTCCAAATACGCCGTCGTTTTCCCCAAATATGAAGTTTGGTCCGCTGTAGACTTTGTGGTCCCATATATCCCAGAATTCATAGCGCGGCAGTGGGTGTGGATAATTTTGCGGAAAAAAGCGGCCGAAAAAGTAAACTTTCAAAAGTAAGTACTGAATATTATGTCACTTATTATGTGCAAATGTTTAATAATGAAGAACATTAAAACATTACTGTTGGCCACATGTCAGCAAAGTTGCAAACATTAGCAATGTTAGTACTATAGCTGACCTTAATCTTACAGAGAATGTGATGATTTTATGGATAATTAAAGTCAGTCATATATCCACAAACACAACAAGATGAAAGTCAGTGATGCTGCTCGGTTTGCAGTCCTGAATATCACGGCACAAGCAGGATTCACTGCACTGTTAATGTTAGCTATGTCATATTGCTGCCTCTGTTCGGTGGTGTCGAGCCAAACAGACTTTAACGTGTGTTTGAACGAGCTGACGGTTTCACTCGTTAAACTGAAAGAAAGATGCTTTAATCACAGGAGTCACACATGTGTCCACTGGACCATCTTGGAACTCTTCTTGTTTAGCACTCGTAATAACACAAACACTAAATCCTCCTTCTCTTGTGCTGGTTTGTAGCAGTGTATACACCTGAGACTGTCACCTGTCTGTCCTGCACTCTCTCTCTTTTTCTTTCTCTCTGATTGTGTAATAAAAGTATGAACATGTATTTATAAGTTACACTTGTGTTTGAATCCTGCAGCTTATCACACATTTGATTTCCATGTGTGACAACTGCAAGTGTCCAGAGTGAGGACAGACTGAGGGACCCACTGCTGCACATCATCTGTGAGGCTTTGCACCCCTGATGATCCACCAGGACAAACTCAGCAGTGTGTGAGGAAGAGGAGGAGGAAGAGCCAGCAGCAGCTGACAGATGGAGAGAATAGACAGACTGTTCCCTGTTTGTGAAGGACTGCTAGAAAAGTTTAAAATAACTAATTGTCTGTCCTGAATCAGTCTTATTAGGTCATGTTCAAATAATTTTATCATTCCAGTGTTTTCAGTGTGGGAGAAAGTACTCAGGGCCTTCAGGTTACACACTATGAAAGGCAGAAACAAGTTTAATATTCAGAAACCTAAAGTATGTATCAGCAGCAGAATGGACCTAAAAATAAATGTCCATGTTTGTTTCAGTTCACTTATTGGTAATGTCACAAGAAAAACAATGGCGTGCTTGGTTTCAACGTAACGTTATTCTTTCATGAGTTATTTACAAGTTTCTCTTTGTTTGTGAGGAGCGGATCGAAACTGTGTTGATATCTGGTGAACGCAGTAACCGGGTCATTGCAGCAGATTTCATTGCAAGACACCCTACGAGACCACCCATCTCCCATGCTACAGTTAGAAAACTGATTGCTAAGTTTCGTGAAACTGGTTCAGTGTTGGATTTGCAAAAATGTGGACGCAAGAAAACTGTCACTAATGAAGAAACATCAGTGGCTGTCCTCGCTTCATTCAGCAAGAGCCCACAGCGTAGCACTCACCGCATGTCACTGGAGAGTGGCATTAGTCGAACATCCCTTTGGCGGATATTAGCTACTCACAAATGGCACCCTTACAAACTCCAGCTACTGCAGCATCTCAACAAGGATGACCCAGATCGGCGCACAGAATTTGCAGAATGGGCAAAACAAAAATTGGAACAGGACCCTCAGTTCACGCAGATTTTGTTCAGTGATGAGGCAAACTTTTATGTAAATGGTGAAGTTAACAAACAAAACCACCGCTATTGGTCTGATACTAACCCACATTGGATGGATCCCTCCAAGACTGTTGGAACAACAAAAGTGATGGTTTGGTGTGGTATATGGGGTACAACGATAGTGGGTCCATTCTTCATCAATGGAAACCTCAAGGCCACTGGATATTTGAAATTGCTACATGATGATGTGTTGATGACGTGTTTCCCTCTTTATGCACTGAAGCTGGCACGTTCCCTGAGTTTTTCCAGCAAGATGGTGCACCACCACATTATGGGTGCCAGGTCCGAGCATTCCTAGATGAACAGTTTCCTGGAAAGTGGATTGGTTGTCGGGGGCCAGTTGAAAAGCCCCCAAGGTCTCCCGATCTGACCCCCTTAGACTTTTATATTTGGGGTCATCTGAAGGCAATTGTCTATGGTGTGAAGATACGAGATGTGCAGCACCTGAAGCTAGGGATACTGGATGCCTGTGCTGGCATTTCTCCTGCGGTGTTGCTATCAGTGTGTGAAGAGTGGGAGAAGAGGGTTGCATTGACAATCCAACACAATGGGCAGCACATTGAACACATTTTATAAGTGGTCAGAAACTTGTAAATAACTCATGAAAGAATAAAGTTACGTTGAAACCAAGCACACCATTGTTTTTCTTGTGACATTACCAATAAGTTTGATGTGTCACATGGCCCTCTTCCTATTGAAAAAACAAAAGTTGTATCCAAGATGGCCGACTTCTAAATGGCCACCATGGTCACCACCCATCTTGAGGAGTTTGCCCCTTCACATATACTAATGTGCCACAAACAGGACTTTAATATCACCAACCATCCCCATTTTATTACGGTGTATCCATATAAATGGCCCACCCTGTACAATACAGTGCATTGTTAGTAGATCACCCTGCAATTGTGATATCACAATAATTTGACAGTTGTGGACAGGTGTATTTTTATGGCTGGCCTTACCGCATATGTGTTTGTAAGAGTTTCATTTTCAGTAAGTTAAACTAAACCATGTTTAGTAAACAAACAGGGTGAATTATTGCCTATAAAATATAATACATCTTACATATATATATATAAATATTTACATGCTTCCATCTCCCGTTTTTGGTCCGTGACATCTCTTACTTTTCGGCTCTTTTTCTCCCTCCCTCGTTCACAGACACATAACTGGTATGGCAGTCCATTCTCCCTGCAGCACGGACTACACTGCCCATGAGGCTAGATTCTTTAAGGCTATGCCTGTAACACTCTGCCTATTGCCTTCATATTAAATCATTTTTGTGAATAATTTTTTAAAATATTTCTTCACGTCATTATGTGGGCCGCAAGTAGAGGTGACATGGGCCGTGAGATTGAGACACAGACATGAGAGCCTCTTAATGCGTGTTTTGTTTGGGTTTCCACCGGCGTGGACACCAAAAATATAGAGTTCATAGCCTCATGAAACAGGAAAATACCGCCGTGTAATCCATTCATTTGATTTGGTATTCAGAATACAAAGTAACTGTATTCTGAATACCACCTTTTAACACGGTAACTGTAACGCAATACAGTTACTCATATTTTGTATTTTAAGTACATAACGGCGGTACATGTATTCCGTTACTCCCCAACACTGTTGCTAATCCACTTAATACCATCTGATTTTTTTTTTACTACATTTATTAAAGTGTTCTTTTTCTGATTTTGCTTTGTTGATTCTGAAGTGTACATATTTTTTGTCATATATATGACACAAATATTGTTGAGCTATATACCATTCTTCTTATTTAAGCTATTTCTTAAGGGCCACTTTAGATAGGTCTATCTAAAGTGCTAAATGTTGTTTATTTATGAATGTAAATTTGTTGTATTTTCTGTAGCAATTTTTTTTAAAAAAAGGCTATTAATCTGCATGTGTAAACATGTATGTAAATTCTTGTGCAATTGCATGAGATAAAAGAAAAATATAAAACTACTACTACTTTCACATATTAAAAAAATAAGAGACAGCTCTGAGGGAATGTAGGGGGAAGCTAATTTATGTATAACTGTCCGTATGTAATTTAAACATTTTATGGTGACATATAGTGCCCTCCCTCTTCCCACCAGACACACACACACACACACACACACACACATGTGTACACACTCAGACAGACGCAAACACACACATGCAAATTGCAAATTCCAACTTCAAATGGAATGCAGCATTAGGTCATAAACTTTGCAAAAATCCCTTGATCCAGGTCTTAAAGAGCCAAGTTATCAATGGAGAAAAGCCTGCAGCCAAAAATAATAACTAACACTTAAAAAAAAAAAAAAATCAAACAGAATATGAAGACACTTTAATTTGCACAGGTTTGTTTAGAATGTTTTACACTATAAATGTCATCACATTTATTTTCAAGATAAAAGGAGCCTATCTGAAGGGGTTCTTTAAGACCTGGAAGCAAATCAAACACCCTATCCCCCATTTGTCATGGAAGCCACCGCTAGCCATTGGTCAGAGGTGGTAACCATGGTAATAAATACAAACCACTGAGATGGTGTCATCAGGGTAGGTGGATTATTATAACAACGAGTTAACCGCCGTGTCCCATTCATCACACTCGCATACTGCGACACCCAGCTGGCAGTAAGCCTTGGGATGAATCTATCTGCTCTCCGTAGTGAGTTATGTGTATAGGCACAGGGACAGCTTGAACACTGGCTAATTACCACCTGATAACAAGCAGTTTGTCAGCCAGGGTTATTACTGTGACTTCAAGCTACTGAGTTTAGGAAAAATCTGGATCTCTTTAAAGCTCAAAGTAGTGTAGCATGATTTTCTCTTTCATCTACATATACAGAGAGAAGAACTGTGGGAATTAGGAGAGGGATGGTATGCTAGGCAGCAGGTTAGTAGTGTGAATGGTACATGGCAGTGCAGGTTGGCCAGCATTGTTATACTGATCCACCCACCTTAATGGGGATCCTTTTGGTGTGGCGATGCCATAGCCTTTTGAGTCCAGGTTTCCTCCAACTTTCATTGTGTCACAGGGTTTCCTCTGCTCGATGTACTCATTCATGGTGGACTCCAGCAGGTAAGCGTACTTTCCCTTGGATTTCCTGACACGCTGGACACCCTCTGATGTTTTCTTGACAAAAACTGAAGGTTCTGCGTTTTTCATGTACTGCCACATCTTGTCAAACAAGGCGATTTTAGAACGCTAAAAAAGAGAAACAGACACAGATAGTATGCTATAACTTAATTTTCATAACTTACCTTTAGATAACCTGTAATGTATGTAAAGAAGGTGTTTACCTAAAGCACTTTTGAAGGTAAAGAGAGTATGACTGTATCCTGAATGAGGATACAAGACAATATTCTAAAACTAGCTCCATAATGCTCCACTGGGCAATGTTGTTAAGCCTAAATTGTAAAACTGTTAAAACCTAGTAATACTGTAGGTTCTGTGGGGATCAGGGAAATTATTTTACTGCTACTGTTCATAACCATCATCTTTATTATTGCATTAATCAGCATTGCATTAAAGCATTTATTGAAGCTGTTAACATTACATTAAAGTCTGCATTACAGGTGGTATCATAATCATATAATAATCTTTCATTGCAGGAGCAACTGTAATCATTTTATACACATTGCATTTTGGTGCTTATTAAAGAGTTGAAGCTCGGTCAGTTAATTGATGGTCAGAAGCTTTGTCCGGCGCGATCTATTGAGCAAAGTGGCCTAGAGCTATGGAAGAATTGCATACACGCTTGTAATACATATATCACATATAATCTAGAAACAGGCCTGAATAAAGACCTGAGTGTATTCAGCAACCTGCTGCGTTTGACTTTGCTTGGTAACAGATGACTCAGAGTAAGTCAGGAAGTGTACTTCTGAAATGTCTTTGTTTCCTCTGTAAAGTGTGCATTTTTTGGTGGTTATTTTGAGGAGCAGTTTGGATGATGCTATTTGAATAACCAGGTTATTCATTATTATCTTTTATTCATTTATATCTTTTGATTAAGCTTTTAGTAGTGGTTCTTGATTAAAACATTTATTCAACATATTACAGATATAGTTTCAGTTAGGTTATTATTCACATGAGAATTGGCCTCTCTTCTCATAAGACAAAGTTCGTGTGAGGTCGAGCCACACACACACACACGTACACATACACACATACAGAGTAAGTGAACTTAGGTCTAGGTGAGAGTTTAATCATATTTTGCTTGTGACTGCAAAATTGTGTCTGCATCAGTGACAGTTTGTTGCAGAACTGCTGCTGATGTTCCAGACGATAAGCGAGCGTCCGGCAGCGACAGGAAGCACCTGCCGCGGAGACGGAGACAATGTTCTTTTTTTAAACTGTGTCACAAGTTGTCAACAGAACATTTGTGGTTTTGAAACTTATGCATGTGATGAGGGGGCATCAAGAAATTAAACCCTGATGGTATAAAACAACTGATTGTGTATTGTTCGAGTGAGATCGATGCTGTCTGCGTACAGTGTTCATCTCCCACACGTGTGTTCATTAAAATCATCGTTTGACTCCACCCGGCCGGATCAGTGTTGTTATTTGGATTTCCTCCTGTATCCCTCCTCAATATTTGAACCCTTAACAATATACATCACTACAACTATTATAGCCCAAATTTTAATAATATGTATGCATTACGTGCATAGTAATTACATAAATTTAAAAAAAAGTGCAATAAACTACAAAAAAATTGAAAATCGTTTTTGTTTTTTTAACATTTATTTCTAGTTAGAGAAATTTAAGAGGCTTATCCCTCAAAACTGTAAATACAAAAAAGTTGCACAAAATAGTTTCCCACCACAGGAAATTTATTTTAAGTGTCTTCATAGTTTTATTTTTGAAATACACCAATTTTTATATACTGCAGGAAAAACGAAAATAAATATTATAATGCAAATTTGCAAAAAAAACAGCATATGCATCAAAATAAACTATTTCCAGCAGTGCAATATGAGTCCTAAGCATCCCAGAAACGACACAGAAAGTCATAATGTCAAACATAACTTTTAAAAACACCAGTACAGGCTCGCAAGGCCCTGATGGTAAAAAACTACATTTGCGCAAAATGACGTCGGTTTCGGGCAGGTCATGGTGGACATGCGATAGTTCGCGCTGATGGACGTAGGAAGTGTTACGAACAGCTGATCGGATCGGCAAAGCATGTTTCTGGAATATTATGTTTTTGTTGCTGCAAGTGCTTTTTATGCAGTTTTTGCAAAGCTATATGTGGAAGGAAACCGTGACCTAGGACAAGCTGATGGTATAAGATGTAAGTACAACTCCTCCGGTTTCATATGCAAAAAAAATTATTGCACTAGCTTACGTGGTTGCAGTGCTACCGGGATTTAAAAATAGTTACGCAAAACAGAGCGTGCCCGCTCCCACCGGCTTTAAAGGGTTAAAACAAGTACTCATAATAGACTTCAGGAGGCACAGACAGGTCCACGACCCTCTCATTATAAATGGAGAACAGGTGGAATCTGTCTCCACCTTCATGTTTCTGGGAACCCACATCTCTGCTGATCTCACCTAGACCCACAAAACAAACGCCCTGTTTAAGAAGGTCCAGTAGTACCTGCACTTCCTTCATGTCCTGAGGAAGAATAACCTGGGCCAGAAGCTCCTGCTGGACTTCTACCACTCCTCAGTGGAGAGCATGCGCTTCTACTGGCTGGGTGTTTAGTACACAGGGGCCACTACTGACAACAGGAAGGCAACACAGAGGGTAATTAATACTGGTCAAGTTGGCTGACCTCAGCCACCCTTAGAGGCCATTGCCAGCTCCTCCTGTCTCAAGAAAAACAAGGCCATCACAGGTGACCCCTTGCACCCCGCCTACCACCTGTCTGACCCGCTCCCCTTTGGTCGGCACCTCAGGTCAATCGGGTCCCACACCTACAGACAGACTAAAAGTTTATTCCCCTGGGCCATTCGGACTTTTAAGAAACACTCCCCCCCAACCCACCCCTGCCCACTCACCTCACTAATCTGAGTACCCTGATCACTCAGAACACTCACATGTGGACTCTAAACTCAGTGCAAGTGCTTTGCACTTCTTCCAAGCACTTTGTTCTCCAATATGTGCTTTTCTCTTGCTTTGTATACATTTCTTCTGTTTGTTATTTATGCCTGCTGTCTTACTATTTATATTTTAGTCCTGCACTGATGCTGTGGAGCCTCCATAATTTCATTGCATGTACAATGACAACAAAGGGTCATTGGGATGTGACAGTAGAGTCACATCCCACTCTGGGCAGCGCATGTTCTTCTCTCTGCCTCTTCATTTCAGACTCGCTGCCCCGTGGGAAACCTCCCATAGACTTTCTCCGCACATTTGCAAATAAGTTGAAACCTCACATATTCTCCCACTGTGCACCTGTAAATAAATTCACCATCACATCAAAGTACTTTGAGTTGTGTGTCCGCCCTCCAGTACCCTGTTCCCGTTACCAAAGGAGCCTGCTGAGCCCATGCAAATCGGGCAATCCAGGCTCACTCCGTAGGAGAGAGAAAGGCGTTTTCCTGCATGGGAGTTTGTACTGTGATCGGCCAGGGCATTTCATTGGCACCTGAAATTTGGGGGTACTGGTGGGCGTTTCAGGTGCAACTAAACTCCATCTCCCTCCCTGTGAAGCTCAAATACCGTCAGACCTCTCATTCGTGGAGTCCGGTTGTGAGAAAAATTTAATAGACATGGATCTAGCCCGACAGCAAGGTTTCCCTTGGTGCCTCTCAAGCCTCCCATTCCAGCCTCCACTCAAGGTTTTGCCTATATCACTCACAAAACCAAACCCGTGCAGCTAATCACATCGGCCAACCATTGGGAAACAATAACTCTCTTCATGTTTCCATCCCTTATCCTTGGTTTTCCCTGGCTGAAAAATCACAACTCCCACCTGGACTGGACTGCTAGCAAATACTTAACTGGATTTAAACGTGCCACTCTCTCTGTTTGCACTCAGCTCTACTCTCAGTTTCCAGCTCCTTTGAGGTGCTGTACACAACCATCTTAGATCTATTTCTGGTCCCGGAGGAGTACCATGACCTCAGAATGGTCTTCAGTAAGGAAAAGGTTCTTTCTCTGCCACCACATCATCCCTATGATTGTGCTATTAACCTCCTCTCTGGTGCCGCTCTCCCCTCCAGTCCACTATACAATCTTTCTAGGCCAGAGAGGGAGGCAATGGAGGAATACATTCAGGAATCACTAGCGGCTGGCATAATCCAACTCCTGACTTCCCTGGTAGTATTCCAAGCCCTCGTCCATGATGTACTAAAAAATTTTTTACTCACCCCCTGGTTGCAGAGACATAATCCTCACATTGATTGGACCGGGAAAAAAAATCACCAGCTGGAGCCTGTTTTGCTTGGCGAACTGTTTGAGGTCAGCCATTCCCACTGCAACAGCAGATCGAGCTCCACCCCTGTCACAAGCACCAGACCTTCCCTCCAGAGTATCATGATTTACAGGAAGTGTTCAACAAAGACAAGGCTCGCTCTCTACCGCCTCACCGACCATACGATTGCACCATTGACTTACTTCCGGAAGCCCCGTTGCCCTCTAGTAGACTGTATAACCTGTCCCGTCCTGAGAGAGAATCTATGGAGAACTACATCCAGAAGTCGCTGGCAGCAGGAATAAATAGACCTTCTTTCTCCCCAGTTGCTGCGGGCTTCTTCTTTGTAGGAAAGAAGGATGGGTCGCTGTGGCCGTGTATCGATTATCGAGGTTTGAACGATGTTACTGTAAAAAATAAATACCCTCTCCCACTAATCAACTCTGTTTTCGAGTCTCTCCAGGAAGCCACAGTTTTTACGAAGTTGGACCTACGGAATGCCTATCACCTGGTTCGAATACGAAAAGGTGATGAGTGGAAGACTGCTTTCAACACTCCATTAGGGCACTTTGAAACCGCCTTAACTAATGCCCCAGCGGTTTTTCAGGCCCTAGTCAATGATGTGTTACGAGACTTTATGAACTTGTTTGTTTTTGTGTATCTGGACGACATTCTGATTTTCTCCAGGACCCTTGAAGAGCATCACGTCCACGTAAGGAGTGTGCTACAGCGGCTGCTCGAGAACAGATTATACGTCAAGGCAGAAAAGTGTGAGTTCCACGCCTCATCTATTTCCTTTTTGGGCTACATTTTGGCAGGAGGACAGGTGAAGACCGACCTAGTAAAGGTCAAGGCGGTGCTGGAAAGAGTCACGGAAAAAGCTTCAAAGCTTCCTTGGGGTCGCAAACTTTTTACCGCCGCTTCATTCGGAACTACAGCCAAGTGGCTGCGCCTCTCACCTGTTTCACCTCATCTACGGTACCTTTCACCTGGCCCCCAGAAGCCCACACAGCTTTCGCTAAGTTGAAGCACATTTTTACATCCGCACCCATTCTAATCCATCCTGATACTTCTAAGCAGTTTATCGTGGGGAGTGACGGACTGAGGAGGTAAGTGACGGAAGTGACGGACAAGGTAAGCGACTCATGTTGTAACTGACGTCAGACCCCGGAGATTTTGGCGGAAAATTAAAGCGAATGGTAGTTTAGAATTGAACAAAGTTTCTTTAAGCTTCAGTATTACCAAATATACTAATCAATTGTCATATAACTAACAACATCTGTCCTATCATCTCTAACACCCTGGAGGACAACGGGGAGAGTTTAGACGCTCTCCAAGATTACATCGACCGCTGTTTCCAAGATTTAGTCATGAAGAAGGCTCAGAGTGCATCTTCCCCGGCCAAAATTGAGACATGTCCTATTGTGGCCAAATTCGGCCACTTCAAACAAAAGGAACAGGTGAAAAGCCGCGGCAGGGAATTAAAAGGAACGGACTTCAGCGTGAACGACCAGTTCCCCAAAGAGATCCTGGAACGACGCAGGGTCCTCTTCCCAATCCGATGCGGCTTCATCCAGAAGGGCTCCCGCGCTGTCATTGCTGTGGACCGGCTGTACGTGGACGGACAGCTTCACCGCGACCCCGACATCACTCCGTGGCTGTATTAACTTCACACCAGATAAGAATCCGCTACACCCTTTCCCTATCCACTCACACTAACTTGCATTAACTTAACATTAACATCTGTTTAACTTACCAGTATCAAATCGCATCTTAAGTGTGATATGATAGCAGAATTAACACCGTCACTCTCCGTCAACAGTTTGATTGGAATGTTTCCGGGTTTGTTTGGTTTTTTTTCCTTCTCGTTTTTTTCCTCTCTTTTTCCTCCTCTTGTTTTTATGCTGCTCACCCTTGTCCTTTGTTTCTTTCTTTATTTCTTTCACTGCTTCGATCACCTGCTTCCACACTTCCACAAACGACATCCTTTATTTTGACACATACGCACAGCACGATCACGCACAATCATGCGCTCAACGGCAGCACATTTACATCAGTCAGACAGCGCACACAGACCTATGGGATACACACACTTAAGCCAAGCGTACTCATACATTCTTTCTCTCTCTCCCTCTCTTTATTTACAAACAAGTGATGTATTCTCTCCACCTGTCTAAGCGACACACACAGCGTACACCCCTAGTTATACACAGACATCTATGGGGGCACTGAGGATTGTTACATGGAATATAAATGGAGCTGGCTCCAGAGAAAAGAGGTTAAAAATATTTAACCAACTCAAAAAACTACAGGCAGATGTTGTCCTTTTACAAGAGACCCACAGACCTCTTAGAGGTTCGAATGAACTTAAAACACCTGAGTTTCCTAATGTGTTCTCAGCTTGTTATAATTCTAGACAAAGGGGAGTAGCAATTTTAATACATAAAAATATTAATTTCACAGTACTCGATATAGTTATAGATCCAGAGGGCAGATTCTTAATCATTAAACTATCTATACTTGATAAAAAAAACTATGTATTGTAAGTGTATATGGTCCAAATGTTGATGATCCCTCATTCTTTCACGTTTTTTTCAGTGCACTCTCTGAACACTTAGATGGCACACTTGTTCTTGGAGGCGACCTCAACCTTGGACTAAATGAAGAAATGGATAGGCTCAATACAGCAGGAACTCAGTGCAATTGGCAGTCCACAAATATAATCAAACAGTATATGAGCGACTTTGGTCTTTGCGATGCATGGCGCTCCCTTCACCCCACCAGTAAGGAATATACTTGTTCATCACTCCTACTCTCGTCTGGATTATTTTTTGGTCAGCAGCTCACTGCTGAGCGACATTTCAGACACTGAGATTCACCCTATAGCTGTCAGCGATCATGCTCCTGTATCTTTAACACTAATGAACAAGAATAATACTACGCCAAGTACAAACTGGAGAATTAATACATCGCTGCTTAAAGATGAAGACTTTATTAAATATTTTAAAAAAGAGTGGACTTCATATTTAGACTATAATGACACTCCCGGAACATCAGCTTCTGTTCTATGGGAAGCAGGGAAAGGTGTGATGAGAGGTAAAATAATTTCTTTCTCATCACATAAAAAGAAAGAAGAAAACAAAAATATTCAGGAATTAGAAAAAAACATTAAATCACTAGAAGAAGCCTACGCGTCCCACCAAGATCAGGAAACATTGAACAAAATACGCAAAACAAAACTAGAATTAAATGAGATAATTGATAAAAAAAAAACAAAATTCTTAGTACAAAGACTACGCTTACAAAATTATGAACATGGTAATAAATCCGGTCAAGTTCTAGCAAACCAGCTAAAAATAAATAAAGAAAAAACAACTATATGTGCTATTCAAGATTCATCTGGGAACACAGTATATGACCCGAAACAAATAAACAACATTTTCAGGGATTTCTATAAAAGATTGTATTCACCACAAATAAACCCGTCTAAAAAGGAAATTGATCAGTTTTTAGACAACATAACACTTCCAAAATTATTAGACACTCAAGCAATGGCACTGGATTCACCACTGACATCAGGTGAACTCCAGGAAGCCCTGATAAGTATGCCCAATAATAAGGCTCCAGGTCCAGACGGCTTTCCTGCAGAATTCTACAAAGAATTCTGGACGATTCTAGCACCAGTTTTTTACAGAACGTTGTTGGAAATCAAAGAAAAGGGCAGACTTCCATCAAATATGAATTCTGCATTAAACATTAATCTCCTGCTAAAACCAGGCAAAGACCCTGTATATCCCTCAAGCTATCGTCCAATATCCCTTATAAATGTAGACCTTAAAATAATCTGCAAAGCTCTCTCAAAGAGACTAGAGAAAATAACCCCCCTCTTAATTCATCCTGACCAAACTGGTTTCATAAAAGGTAGGCACTCATCAACAAATACACGTAGATTACTTAATTTGATAGACTACTCATACAGTAAAAACCTTGAAACTACAATATTTTCTTTAGATGCAGAAAAAGCATTTGACAGAGTTAACTGGAAATTTCTATTTGCAACTTTACACAAAGTTGGTTTTGGATCCTCTTTCATTAACTGGTTAAAAATATTATATAACTCCCCAACAGCTTGTGTCAAAACAAATGACCAAAAATCCTCCAGCTTCTGTCTCCTGAGGGGCACCAGGCAGGGATGCCCACTCTCCCCTTCACTGTTTGCAATTTTTATTGAACCAGTAGCAGCAGCAATTAGATAGAATACAGTAATTAAGGGCATAAAATGCAAGAACGTGGAACATAAAATCAGCCTTTATGCGGATGATGTGTTACTTTTTCTCCAAAACTCACAAACCAATATCTCTGGGGTGATTGAATTGATAAACTCTTTTGCAAGAATATCAGACTACTCAATTAACTGGTCAAAATCTACAGTCCTACCGATTAATTGCTCCTTCCATAATTCTTCTTCTACAACACTGCAATCGGGAAATATAAAATATTTAGGTATTAATGTTTCTCCCAAGCTTGCAGATCTAACTAAATTAAACCATATCCCACTTTTAAAGAAAGTAGAAGGTGATCTGGCTAGGTGGAAATGTTTACCCATATCACTCATGGGAAGGGTTGCCGCTATAAAAATGATGGTCTTACCAAAAATAAATTATTTATTCTCAATGAGCCCAACTAAACCGCCACAAGATCAGATCTCTAGATTCATTCATGTCCAAGTTCCTTTGGAAAAATAAACCTCCCCGTATAAGCTTAAAAACACTACAAAAAGACCAAGGATAAAGGAGGATTAGAACTACCTAACTTTCAGCACTACTTCTTAGCCAACAGGCTTCAGTTTATCTCAGGATGGCTAAAACATACCCTCTTAGATGAACCTTGGCTAGATGCAGAACAAGCACTTTGCAATAATCTAGAGATTTCAGATCTACCATTTATCAGCTCAAACATCCAACGACATGAATGCTTCAAAAGCGTCAACATCAGCTCTTCTCTGGCAGCATGGCGGGAGTTTCTAAAATTGACGGAGTCTTCATTAATCCCATGCAAACGTACATATATCTGGAACAACCCTGACATATTACAAAACAATAATATGATAAACTTTCCAGATTGGAGTGGTAAAGGAATCAAATACTTAGAACATATATTAGAAGGAACAGAATTTATTCCATTTGACAGACTAGTTACACAATATGGGATCAACAAGAAAAGATTTTTAGAATATCAACAAATTAAATCCATAGTAAAAAAGAAATTTAAACTGGGTCAAGTTGAATTACAAACACCACCAAGTGTGGTTCAATTTCTTACTCTTAAAACCCCCAAATTACTATCCAAAATATACAGAATGCTTTCTAAAACAGATGAATCAATATCACTTCCTATTGCAAAATGGGAAGCGGATTTATCAGTTAACTTAGACCAAAACTTCTGGTCTCAGATTTGCTTAAAAACCTTTCATCTAATTAGAAATCCCAGTCTTCAATTAATTCAATACAAAATACTACATAGAGTGCACTATACAGGTCATTGGATGTTCAAGATGGGTTATACGTCTACCAACAACTGCTCACACTGCCAAACCAACTCACCGGACAATTATATCCATGTTCTTTGGTTCTGTCCACCAGTTCTGAAGTTTTGGCGCGAGATATGTGAGGACTTATCAAAGTGTCTGAAATGTAACGTTCCAACTTCCCCTGTGGTGTGTTTGTTGGGCAGCTTAGATAATGTCACTACAGATAAGAATATAGCCCATATGGTTTTCACTGCCCTATGCATAGCCAAGAAAACAGTCCTCATGAACTGGAAAAATAAAAATAATCTTAATTCTAACCAGTATAGAAATTATCTATTAGATTACATTAGTCTTGATGAGCCTCTGCCACCACATCAGATCAATTGCTCTGGGCTCCTTTGATTAGCTCCATCACCTAGCGGGGATGGGGGGTCATAGTTTGGTCCCACCTTCGCTGTTGTGATTGGTGTGGGGGTAGGGACAGGCTTAGGGCATCGGGGGGTTCCCCAGGAGCATCTACCTTGGAGGGCTCAACCTGGGGTAGCGGTCATGGCCTATTAAGGGCTCTGTTGGCTCTTAGGTGACGGTTTCCTCGTGGCTGTGTGCAGTGGGGCTAGGGGAGGGTCTGTGCTGACGGACGTGGGTTACTGACCTGGTAGTCTGGCTGCCCCGGGGTGGGTCCAGGACGGGCGTGGGGTTGTGGGGGTGCACCGTCTCCGGGCTGGGGCCCTGGCTGAGCCGCGGGGGCTTGGGTCCTGGTTGGTGTGTTGCCGGGGTTGTGGGCGGGTGGGTGTATGGGGGCCCAGCCCTGGCGCAGGGTGCCGCCAGTGCATCGAGCCACCTGGGGGGCTCTTCGACTGGTGGGGGAGGTTGTTACATCTCGCAGGAGCTCTCCTCTCTTCAGGAACTCACTCTGCAGGAGGGGGAGATACAGGAGAGGTGGAGGAAGATCTCAGCCTGGGCGTCTATTCTCTCGTGTAGTCTGGAAGATGAGTGGATGACGGGGTGGGTGCAGTTTTCTCTGTGGTGGGGTCGGGTGGGCTGTCCCGGGCTCTGTGGGGCCAGGCGGCGCTGCTGTACTGGGCCCCCGGTCCAGATGGGTCTGGGCCCCCTTTCCCTGGCGGGTTGCGGAGTATGGGGGTGCCTACTGGGGTCAGCGGGGGAGCTGGCCCCAGGGAGGGGTCACTTGCCCCTCCCTTCCTTCCCTCCCCATCTCCAGCTGCCTCCCTCTTCCCGCTCCACGACAATCACCCACACATGCAGGGCCTTGGGGTAAAGGTGTGTCACCAGGGTGCAGGGGAGGCATCCCCCCCTCTGTCTCCTTCTGGCTGCCTGTGCCTCAATTTTTATCTCACAACTTACCTGGGATTACTCCTTATCCCCTACACAACCCTGTTGCTGGTCACGTGCTCTAAAATGTTGTACGGTGGACATTTATGTGCTTTTCTGTGCAGAGGAGTTTTTTTGTTTCCTGTTCTCATGCTGTCCTCCTGTAGCCCAGCATGAGTAGAGGTCTCTTTTTTCCTCTTGTACTTTTCCCATTGTAGTGTCCATTTCAGTGGTTTTTCTGTAATGCAACCGTTCTCTGACTTGTATCCCCATGTGATGTCTGTGTTGTGTGTGTAAGGTCGGGGGGCGGGTTCATTCCACTGCAGGGCAACCTGCATGTGGCGAATAAACTTTAAACTTGAACTTCACATTACTCACACTCTTATAACACATACATATAGGATCTTGGGGGTGGGCACGCTACACGGACTCCAAATTACCATCAGGGTGTACACCTCACCCCTGGCGTCGTTGCCCACCTCTCAATTTTAAATACACGTAGACATTGAGGGCTATCAGGAGGGGCTATGCGCTTACCTGCTGCTCTCTGGCAGGTAGCTCCATGCCCTCCTGGGTTTTGAATGCACCTTAGAACACACATGCATCAACAATACATATGAGCGGGCGGAGGGAGGTCTGGAGTCTTCTCACACCCCCGTTCTCTGCGGCCTGATGGAGCGGGGGGGCTAGGAGGAGGAGTTGGCCGTCGACTGGGGTCTGGAATGTGGGGCCTCCCTGCTGCTGCGGAGTCGGGGCGGTCTGCATCTCCCCACCACAGGGAAAAGGGTAACACCACCTGGGTCTGGGTGCAGTTTCCCCCTCCAGGGGCAAGGGTACCTAGACCCGGGGCTTAGAGTACGCTTGGGGAGTGTGATTGTGTGTACAGTGTCTCTTTATGTCTGTCTCCACGTTGGGTGAGTGTTGAGTAATTGCATATGAGAGCATGAGGGTAGGAATGGATGTTTGTATCTGTATGTGCCTGTATCTCTGTGTCCATATGTCAGGTCGGGTATCAGACGTCACCTCTCTAGGGACATCTCAGGCCCTCCAAGGTATGGAGGCCTATCTCCCCCCCACCACTTCCCCTGCCAGTGGCAGACGCCCTCAGACATCGGTGCGTTGGTGGGTCTTTGTGTCCGGGGATGGGCGTCACACCGGCTCACTCCTTGGTGGCTGCTTATCGGGGCCTGGAGCCTGGGGCTCGCTCGGGCCACTTCGGGGGTGGGGTGCCCTCGGCCTCGGGCTCGATCACTCTGACGCAGCTGGCTGCAGGCGGAGCTCCCCGGGCACGTCACTGCTTATGCTCCGCGGCTGCTGAGTGACCCCTCATCTGGGACTCTCCTCAGCTCTTTCTGGGATAGTGGCGTGGCTGCCCCTCTGTTGGTCTTCCTTGGTCTCTTGTGTTCTGAGGGCCTCCGGATGTCTGGAGTTTTGATCTCCTCCATACCTGCTTCATGCCCTGGTGGACGGGGCTGTGGCTCCCCACACCCTCTAACAGATCATTACATGTAGGAACCTTTTAAAAACAAGCGCGTTCATGCTCACAGGTGTACAGACGGGTGCTCACACACACAAACTACACCCTTTTTGGCTCCGACCTTAAAGCACACTGTGCGCTGTCAATCTTACGTGCTGCACAATAATGTTTAACATTTAGTATTAACTGTTATATTCCCATAGATCATCACGATGTTGTTTATTCTATTGCTCTAGTTTCCTTCTGCTTGTTTTCTTTTTTCTTTCTCAACAGGTGATCCAGGAAAAGAAAAAGAGAAAAAAAAGACAAAGGTGATGAAGCAGTCTTTTCTCACTATCTCTTTTCTCCTTTTTCTTTCCCTCTCCTTCTGTTAACTTTCTTCTGAACTGTTCTTCTTGTTTTTCTTTCCCGTCACCGAGTCCAGTCTGGCCTGATTACAATAACTTATAAAAATATAAAAATAACTAATAAAGATCAAATAAACTATGACAATCAAGATGACCAGTATAGCAAAAGGCCCACTTGGGAAAGTAAATCTGTTGGGCATTTTTCTTGGCCTTCAGACAATAATTCTGATTGCTACAGTGCCAGACAGGACACACAAAAAAAAAAGCAGTTTATGCGTCCGACACCGAAGTTGGGGCAGTTCTCTCCCACAAGCTAAGCTCCAGCCATGCGCCTACTTCTCATGCCGACTCACCCCCATGGAGAGAAACTATGACAATGGCGACAGGGAGCTCCTGGCTATAAAACTTGCCTTAGAAGAATGGCGCCACTGGCTGGAGGGGGCGGAACAGCCTTTCCTCATATGGACAGACCATAAAAATTTATCTTACCTCAGAACGGCCAAAAGATTAAGCTCATGGCAAGCCCGCTGGTCTCCATTCTTCACTCACTTTGACTTCACTCTCTCCTATCGCCCAGGGTCACGGAATGTCAAGCCTGACGCGCTCTTCCGTCAGTGTTCCTCGGACACTGAAGCATCCTCCACTTGGTTCACTTACCTGCCCTGGGTGGAGTATGCCCATAACACTCTCACCTCGTCCTCCACCGGTTTATCTCCATTTGAAGCTTCCCTCGGTTATCAGCCCTCGCTCTTTCCTGAAGAGGAACTGAATCTCGCAGTTCCCTCAGCACCGCATCACCTCTGGCGCTGCCAACGGGTGTGGAGCAGCGTCCGGCGAACCCTCCTTTGTGCCAAGGAATGGCACGCACTGTGCCAATCACCGCCGTGCCCCGGCCCCTGAATATCGACCAGAACAGAAAGTCTGGCTAGCGGCTGAGAACATCCCGCTACGGGGCTCGTCTTGGAAGGTGGCCCCCCGCTTCATTGGGCTGTAGGAAGTGGAGAAGGTTATCAATCCGGTGGCAGTCAGGCTCAAGCTTCCAGCCTCCTGGCGTGTGCATCCCACATTCCACGTCTCTCAGTTTAAACCGGTCCGCCAGAGCCCTCTGCGCCCTCCTTCCGAGCCCCCTCCTCCCGCCTGGCTCATCGGCGGCCATCCGGCCTATGCGGTCCGGTGGATGCTGGATGCGCGCCGGCGCAGGCGGGGTTGGCAGTATCTGGTGGATTGGGAGGGGTACGGCCCCGAGGACCGTATCTGTGTTCCGCGTTCCTTCATTCTGGACCCTCGTCTCATCTCTGAGGACTATTTAGGGGGGGCGACCGTGGTTCAGGGGGTTGGGAAGCGTATCTGTAACCGGAAGGTCGCCGGTTCGATCCCCGGGCTCTCTGTCCTGGTCGTTGTGTCTTTGGGCAAGACACTTTACCCTACCGCCTACTGGTGTTGGCCAGAGGGGCCGATGGCGCGATATGGCAGCCTCGCTTCTGTCAGTCTGCCCCAGGGCAGCTGTGGCTACAACCGTAGCTGCCTCCACCAGTGTGTGAATGCGAGAGTGAATGAATAGTGGCATTGTAAAGCGCTTTGGGTGCCTTGAAAAGCGCTATATAAATCCAATCCATTATTATTATTATTATTATTTAACCCCACACGGCCGGCTGCTCTACGCCAGTCCGTCAACGGCTTCTAGAAAATTATATGTCAAAGCCGAGAAATGTGAATTTCATGCCTCCACAGTCTCTTTCCTCACTTTTGTAATGGGGGCAGGTGAAGACTGACCTAGCCAAGATTCGGACATTCGCTGAGTGGTCAGTTCCAGAAAGGTGAAAACAATTGCAACGTTTTCTAGTATTCCGAATTTCTACTGGCGCTTCATCATGGACTACAGTAAGGCAGCCGCTCCTCTCAAAAATCGGTTCGAAGAATTGTTCCTCAACAAGCTACTTTCTGTCTAGGCTGCTGGAGGATTCCCATGATGCACTGAGTGTTTCTTTTTCACTTACTATGTGTATGCACATTTGCATACACATAGTAAGTGATAATTGTGCTTCCCGAAACACAATCTGGCACCTCTTCTCCCCCATTGCTGTTCCTCATCCAAAATCTTAAAAAAGGGGCAGATTGACTACAAATTTATACAAAATAAAATCCAGAGAGTTAAATTAAGCTCAAGGGTATGGAGCGCCAGCAGAGCCCAAAAAAATATGCCATTAAATAATTAATTAAATGTTTCATTCATTCATTAAAATTGGAATCTCCATACAAGGGAAAACTTTTCTGTCTTGCAGATCAATGTTGTGACAAAGATAATTTGGCACAAATTATTTGACATAGTTTTTTCTGCTTAATGATCATTCCAGCAGAGCTCACGTTGTAAATGATAGCAGAAGTTATTTTCTAAATTTCAAATGTTCAGTAATCTAACCAGATGGCAAACATTTTTGATTGGGCAGGAAATGCAATCAATGAAAATGAAGTGTCAACATGACAAAAGAATATCAATCAGTCAGTACATTCACAAAGAAAGTGAAAAATAGATTCATTGTTCAGGGCTTCATCACTTTTATCTTTACATCTAGCTCAGTGGTGTGCCGTTGAACCACTACGTGAAACTAAGTTAAATGAATGTGACATACAAAAAATTAACATACAAAGGGCCTGAAACCATGCTGACTTGAATTCAAGTTTTCTTTTGGATGACAAAATTTTGTTTTGGGGACAAATATATCTTTCAGCTTATAAAGAGGACAGGTTTCAGGACATGATTCAGTTGAACTCCAAGGAAAGATCTATCGGAAATTTTGGATTAAGTTGCGAGACTACAATCATCATATTTTGTCATCTAAGGATTCCCATTTGAAACAATAAATTTCATAAACACTCTAGGTGCGTGGAAGTGCTGAAGCAGGCTCTTCCTATTGTCCAGCTGATACTAAAAGTCCTTACCCTGAAAAACTCCTTGGTGGATCCAGAGTCCAGTGTTCCATATGCTATCTCCGTCTGCTTAGCCAGGTCTTCAGCACTCTCAATGGGAGACACCATCCTCTCCACCGTGAGGAAGGCAGCCAGGTTAGCAGTGTATGATGAGATAATGATCAGAGTGAAAAACCACCACACCCCACCAACTATACGTCCTGAAAGAGACCTGCCCACATAAACACATGAATCAAATTAAACTGTTCTAGGACTCATGACAAATTCATTCAATTACATCCTGAGGCACTTGTTGTTATGATTTGACACATTGTAGATTCTTACTGAAGGCATTAAAACTGTAAATTAACACACATGGAATTATGTAATAAAAAGTGTGAAATAACTCAAACCATGTTTCATATTTAAGATTCTTCGTAACAGCCTTTGCTTTGATTACTGCTTTACACACTGTTGGCATTCTCTTGATGAGTTTCATGAGGTTGTCACTTGAAATGGTTTTCCAAGCATCTTGAAGGAGTTTCCAGAGATGCTGAGCACTTGTTGGCCTGTTTACCTTTACTCTGCGGTCCATTCCATCCGAAACCATCTCCTTTGGGTTTTAGGTCAGGTCTCCTTCTTGGTTCTAAAAGTTCTAAAAGTAATGATGGACTGATAATTCTCTTAGCTGTCATTTCTACTTAGCTGATTGGTTCTTGCCATAATATGAATTTGAACAGCTGTCAAATAGAGCTGTCAACTGTGTACCAACCTGACATCTGCTCAACACAACTGATGGTCCCAACTCCATTAAGAAGGCAAGGAATTCCACCACTGAACCCTGACAGGCACACCTGTGAGGTGAAACCATTTCAGGTGGCTACATCGTGAAGCTCATTGAGAAAAGGCCAAAAGTTTTCAGCACTGTGAACAAAGCAAAGTGTGGCTACTTTCAGGAATCCAAAATACTGCTACATAATTCCATATATTTTGCTCCATATATTTGATGTCTTCAGTATGTATCTACAATGTATAAAGTAGTAAAAACAGAGAAACAACATTAAATGAGAAGGCGTGTCCAAACTTTTGACTGGTATATATAAGTCATTGTGGATAAAGAAAATATTTTCAGCTGACAGGCTACAGTGACTTGCCCAACACAGCTAGCTACAGCAGCAATGCCATAGTGGCAACAGCCTCACCCAAACTGGACAGTTTAACAATGACCACATACATCTCTTCGTGGCCATAGTTAACATTACAAACATGATGCTATACCAAGTCAGTGTAAAAATATTAGGGTTGAAGTAGAACAGAACAATTGTAGCATGAACAGAGTTTCTAATGCACTTAGAATACGATAAGAACTGCGGCTGTTTTACAGCCCTTAATTAGTATTAATATTCAGTTCCTGATTAACGAGGCAGTGAATGTGTATTAATATAATATACTGATTACAACATCGGGAGCTAATACCGTATATGACTATGAAATGTCAAGGGCATACCAACCTTGGTGAGATGTCACAACCCTGTCGCATGAAAGCACCCAAAGAAAACCAAAGAGAATTAAAGATCCCAAACTCATTGGTGGATTCAGTGGTTAATGGCAAGGCTCCATCTTCTGGCTCCTCAAGCGTCCATTCATAAGGGCTGAACCTGGATACCTGCAGCAGCAAATCATTAGAATGTCAACAGAAATACACAAATTACATAGATTGTTATAACAGGGTTTTCTAAAAGTTTGCAAAAAAAGGCATTTCATTTTTTTCCACTGTTTCAAAGAGCCCAGCCAGAAAGTAGGTGCCTAGGCTGTGAAGAGGGGCTTCTGTCTAACTATACTGCCATAAAAATAAACAATTGCTCTTTAAGAAATGACACATTTTTAACTAAACTGCTCCTCTGTAGTGTACCTCCTTGTTGTTAAATCAGATTACATGTAATCAATTGATCATAAATATAAAATCTTGCTGAATCGAAGCAAGTTTCTAGTTTTCTATTAAATTAACCCTAAAGTTGAGGCAAGGAAGGTTGGGCTTCAAACTTGAACTACACTTTTTGAGACATAATACATTAGTCTCAATAAGTAGGTCAGTCAGTAGGTATTATGTCACTTATTTCAAACATAGTATTTATGCCTTCTTTTAACATAACCATATTAGGCACTGATACTTATGAAAACAGGATAGCACCTAAAAGAGGATTTCAACAAAGCATGCAAATTCATAATAGCAGGCTTACTTACCAGAAAGAGAACAACACTAACTCCTATGTAGGCAAAGACAATGCACATCCAGATTTCATAGGCCAGTGGGTCCAGAAAGGAGAAAACACCTGGTTTGGATTTTTGTGGCTTTTTAATCATGATGGAGATTCCCAAAGACATGAAGGGTTTGGAGAAATCTATCACCTCTTCACGGACAAGAGTGATTGTCAGGGGAGCAATAGCTATATCTGCTTTCTGTTGGGAAGTAGAGACACAGTGACAGGGACAATGTGATTGCTTCATGGACTTGGAAGAGCTGCTGCTACTACAGCGCTTTGGCAGTCGTGGTGATCACATAAGTGATTCTAGCCTACAAGCCACATTTAACTATACAATCATATAATGTTTAATTCTACACACTGTAAGGACGTTCACCTAACTTTACATCCATATCTCTGGACTGCAGGAGGAAGTACCTGTAGAATACTGGAACATGCACAAAGAAGACTTTAGAGGCATGCACCAGGGGCCACATGCCTGAAACAATAGTTTCTATGATTTTTTTTTTCTATGACTTTATGGTGATTTGTGTGATTAACAATTCAAGTATAGGTAAAATTTAAGATTATAATGGACCATAAGTTCCTAGAGCTCCAGATTTTTTCCTAGAGAACCAGCGAGAAGCACACATCAGTCCAGGCATAGCAGATGGCCCAGTCAGTGATTGAGGTCAAGGGTCATGCCGTTTGGGCTCCTACTGGTCACCTCGAGAGGATTCCAGAACCACAGCAATAACCACGAAGGGGTTGGCGGAAATCCAGAAGGACCAGACTAAGAAGGCCATAAGCCCTGACTTGGCTGAGTCAGAGAAACACCCAGACCTCAAAAAGGGGGCAGAATAATCCCCTGGTCTGTGGAAAAAGACCTCAAGGTGGTCCACCCATGAGGTTAAAGTAAGAAGAGGAGAAGAGCACAGAGAATTGCCTGTCCCAGAAGATTAGTTGTTTAAATGTAAAGAAGGTCAAAAGCCCTTTAGACAGAGTTTCTAGTTTGAGCACAAAGGTGGAAGCTGAAAAGTAATGGGAGGTCTGAGAGTATTAGCTTTACTAATAGTTTGTGTGATTTTTATGTTATGTTAATTGCCCGAACACAGTGGTCATCCCACATTTGGTCCAGCCGTTAAAGGGGGACAGACTGTGTGGCGTGCGTAGCCACCCGCCCACACCTGTTCACCGAACCTGGCCCTGTCTATTCAAATGACACGCGGGGATTTGGTTGTGTGCTTATAATAACCAGAAGTGCAATTCCACCAATTGATAATAAAACTACTCCGGGACCTTTTACCTGAAGAAACACTAACTATACCTGTTTTGATTTTACAGTGAGCAGCAAGGGAAGTCAGAAGTATGACATAGGAGAGATCCCAGCGGACTGGTGTATGGTGGTGTATCCAGCCCAAGGGAATGCCTCCAGGGGAAAACATGACATAAATTGGCCCGTGGGGTTTGTACTATTATGCTGGGTGAAAAGGGGGTAAGGGTCTCAGGAAACAGGGCAGGGCAGCTCACAGCCCAGTGTAGATGCAAGGTGCTGTTCTGGACGTAGACTTACTTGTTTGACTTATTTGTGGGGTTTTTAACATATACGGATGCAATAGGGGTGCCTAGGGGAGTAGCAGCATCAGAAGTATGGTGACCTTCTTTCGAAGGTCAAAAGGGGGAATTGTTGAAAATATATCATGAAGCAGTATTTCAGCAAAGGCCATATTAACCCAGCCGCTAATAAAATGTGCTAGATCATAGGGTATTACCAGAAGTGCTTTGATTGTAATTGCATACGTGCTTGCACAGCGACAGTCAGAACAGGATGGACTCAGGATGTGTCATTTACTATTATAAGACTCATAACGAGAACAACAGGAAACAGGTGGGGGTGAAAGGCAGTTAAGATAGATTTCTGAGTAATTGTAGAAGATCACCAAAAAAGGAATCGTGTCTAGCTGTCACTAACTGTAACTGATGCATGTTATGTTATCTGCTTACGCACGAAGGGGCGTGAACCCTGACATATAAAACTGTGTATCAAAGTGCTTCCTCTTTGAGAACTACACGGAAGGAGGTATTGTGTACATCTCCCTTGCATGCAAGCTAAATAAATAATTGTGAATTGACTAGACCTGCTCTGAGTATTGCTTGTTTGTTCTCAGCCCAACATCAAAGAATTTGGGACACCTTCATGACCCAATAGCCTACTTTGAATGGAGGGGAGAGTAGGGAATTACTAAGCTGGAGAGAGTGGGGTTGAAAAGCCTCCCTCCACTGTTTTCACAAATAAGAAGTGTCATGTGCTGGCAAAACTGTCTGTTGGTCTGGGTTCTTGTTACAAAAGATAAGAATATAGTGTGAACAGGAACAAAACAATAAATCTGGGCGATGAAGCTGGAATCCACCCCATCCTCTCCATTTTATCTATAAAATGGGGGATTGGATGGTATTAAATGGTTATTTGAGTCTCATCCAAGAATCTCATGTAATGGATTTGTCGAAAAATACGTTGTAACTCACTAAATTACTAAAGTTATTACACAGTGTTAGAGATGAAACCCCAACAATCAGCTAATCTTATATGAGGAAATTTTCTGAACTGGTGCTACATAAAGCTTAATTTTCCAGATTTTTCAGACTGCCTCCTCTAACTTAAATGATCGGAGTGTTTGGTCAGTTACTCAGATCTTTAATGAATGTTATTAATTACTAATAATACCAATGTAATCTAATTAAAAGTAAAGAAAAGTTCAAGTTTAAAGTGTCATTCACACTGCAGGACGTGCAGGTAAAACCACCATAAAGAAATATGCAGCTGCAGTTGGTGGATGTCCACAAATTTCCAGGCATTTGGTTAAATGTGCTCATGCAATTCTAAGAGAGAGGTTCAGCAGAGATAAAATCTAGTACTTAACAATTTCTATTCCATGTCTTAAGTAATATTTATAAACTTTGCTTTGAACATGGTTTTCACACACCATTTTTGTTTTGCACTACCACCAATATTTAATTTGTCTCATGCTCAAGTTAAATAAAACATTCTGTTGTTTATTGTGCCTGTGTAAAGTCTTACCCCATATACCAGCTCTCCAACCATACCATTCCAGATTTTGGTTTCAGCATCTCTTGCTCCATATTTTCCATCTCCCACAATCCTTAGCTGGTAGCGTATCCCACAGTGCTTTGCAATCTCCGCAGCCAGGTCGACACAGTAACCTTGCATCAGTACAAACAGCCAAACAACAAAGTCGCTTATATGAGATACAAGAGTAGTGTGTAATTGAATATCACATATCTTAATATCAAATTTACTCTAAATTAACGGCACCTTATGTGTCTTGAAAAAGTTTTAAAAGTAAGGAAAAACATATGCTATTGTGGTATCATAGAGCTATCTTCATGGCACATACTTCAAACAACAAATTATTTTCATTAATACTTCAAGTAGAGGAATGAATAATGAAAGGTTTTATATGCAGAATGCTATACACACTGGTTGCCACTCACATGGTGCTACTTTAAATGGTGGCAGTAGCATTTGTGTGTAATCTATAAATCCAATCCAACTTTATTTATATAGCACTTTAAAACAACAAAGTTGACCAGAGTGCTTTCCAAAAATAAAACAGACAAACGTTAAAAACCATACACTAAGCAGACAAAGAAATAAATATAAATAACAGTAAAAATAAATACATAAATGAAAATGATAAAAATAAATCAGTATATATATTAAATATTAAAACATGAGTAAAATAGACAATAAAATATACAATGAATAAAACTAACAAAATAAAAAAGATTAAGAGCAACAGCTGACTAAAAACTGACTCTGTTACTACTCCTAAAAAGCCTTTGAAAAAAACTGAGTTTTTAAAAGTGATTCAAACATTTCAAGTGTTGGGGCCAACCTAATATGGAAGGGCAGTTTATTCCATATTTTGGGGGCCACAACAGCAAAAGCAGTCTCGACATGGGGACAGCAAGGAGTGACTGGTCAGTTGACCTGAAAGACATTCGTGGAGTGTATCGATGTAGAAGGTCTGACAGGTAAGAAGGAGCCAGGCCATTTAAAACTTTAAAAGCAAACAATAAAATTTTGAAATGAATTCTAAAATGGACAGGCAACCAGTGTAAGGAGGCAAAAACAGGGGTAATGTGCTCACGTTTGCGTGTCCTTGTCAGCAGGTGAGCAGCAGCATTCTGGACCATTTGCAAGCGTGATTGTGAAGCCTGATCAATATATTAACCAATATAAAGCGCATTACAATAATTAAGGCGAGTGGTCACAAATGCGTGTAAAACTCTCTCGAAGTCATAAAAAGAAATAAAAGGTTTGACTTTAGAAAGCTGCCTCAACTGAAAAAAGCTATTTCTCACCACTGTATTTATTTGTTTGTCCATTTTAAGAGCTGTGTCAATTTTTACTCCAAGGTTGGAAACAATTGGTTTCACACAGGAAGTGAGAGGACCCAAGTCAGATGGAGGCACACCAGGGCCACTCGGCCCAAATATAATGACCTCTGTCTTCTTTTCATTAAAATTAAAAAAATTCAGAGCCAGCCATGCTCTGATATCTTTAAGACATTCTAAAATAGGCCTGAAGGGGTTAGGGTCATTGTGTTTCAGGGGTAAATAAATTTGACAGTCGTCTGCATAAAAATGAAATGGAATTTTATGTTTTTTAATAATATGGCCAAGGGGAAGTAAATACATGCTAAAAAGAAGGGGCCCAAGGATGGATCCTTGGGGTACACCACATGGGAGGGGGGCGGAAGATGAATAAAATTTACCAAGTGAGACAGAGAAACTTCTGTCAGACAGGTATGACTTGAACCACTCCAAGGCAGTGCCTCTAATTCCAACATGATGTTCTAGGCGAGAAATCAAAATGTTTTTGTAAACTGTTGCCACTCCTCCACCTCGGCCGTAGTCCTCGGTGAGTTAAAATAGGAACAGTCTGGCGGTAATAGTTCCGAGAAAGCGCTTAACTCACCGTCACTTAGCCAGGTTTCTGTCACACAGAGGAAATCCAGATTATGAGAAGTGAAGAAATCCTTCAATATGAACGTTTTATTTGCTAACAACCTAGCGTTACCCAGAGCAATCCGGGTAGGGTCCATCATTGCGGTGACAGCCATCCAAGGAACCTGTTTCACTGGATTCTGCGGATTTACTCCACCGCAGCGAAGACGAGGTAAGAGAAGGCGGGGACGCAGGATCTCCTCAGCCGAGCCGACAACAGGTACCAGCCAGGCAATAGGTTCCAGGAAGCAACGGGAGACGAAACAAAGGTCGGATTTCCGCCAGAGTGCATTGGGAAACTGTTCTGTCTCTGCCAGATGAAAAACCTAAATATGATTTCAATTTCACTAACAGCCCGCTGCGTTTTCTCCGACGTTTAAAGCGCTTCTTATGAGATGGGGTAGGGGTGTAGCCTAGGTGAGCCGGTACTCCAGAGAGTAGCGGAGGTGGGAAAAAGTCCTGTCCATCAGCGCTAGTCCTTACCAGTTTGTCTGTGGCAAGTCGAATATTTAACAGTTTCACGATCGTAGATCAGTAAAGAGTCAGCGTTGTTCAATAAAAGTGACAAAAACAATATAAACACGCAGAGCAAAAGTGGATCCGACAGCCGTGGACGGCGAGTCATGCACTCCGGCGCCATCTTGGATGTAGGACTTGGCTCTACTTTATTTTACGTCTTAATGCATGCGCCATCATCCAGGCAAGGAAATCCCAAAGGTTAATTTTGTTCATCTGCACGTAGCGTTGTCATTTAGATAAATGCTTCATCACTCATCCAAGTGACACTTTCTCCCACTGAAAACACTACGTCCACATGGACAGAATCAACCTTTTGGGATTCTGTACTGAACGTCCAGTTTCAGTCAGTCTCAATACAGAATACTGATATGACAATTTTGGTCAAGATTTTTTGGTTTAAATAACAAATAAAACGTTTTACTGTGCTGTAAATAACTTTTCAAACATTTTTTATGAGTATCATATAGACATATAGTACCTGATGTAACGTACCTTCATAACGGTCATTGTCTTGAAACAATTCAGCATTCTTCTTTAGCATCACATACGGTGCTTCCTATATACACAAACACATTGAAATGTTAACAATACAGTAGACTGGAGTATGAATGTGTGTGAGTATAGATAGAAAGCACTTAAAGGCATAAAATAGGTGCTTGTGTAAATGAGTGAATGAGTGCTCAGAGTAGTATCTTGCCCAAGGATGTTTGGCATGCAGCAGCCAGGAATCAACCAACAGTCTTCCAATTAGTAGATGAAAAGAACACTAAATAATACAGAATACTGAAATAAAATGCAAGATTATTAAAAATGCTAACTAGAATCCCCTAAACATCTCCAAAACTCAAAACCCTGGATCTAAACCCATGGCACTGTTTGTAACACAGTGGACCATCTCTTAAATTAGATCTCACTTTGTTGTTGTGAGATCATGCAAAATCTTGATGCTGTGTAAAAAATGTACAGACCAATCTCAAAGTAACATTTTACAGCAAAACTCTTAGAGAAGATTGTCTTCAGCTTCTTAAAAACAACATCCTTGAAAAAAATTCAGTCAGCATCACAATACTATGACTGTGTATTAGGTTACAAATTACATCTTAAAAACTGCTAGTATGGTGAATGTTCTATTCTTGCACTACCTCACATAAGTTCAGCATTTCATACAACAGGACATCAAATTCTGGCTGCAGCACTGGGACGGTGTCTGGGACATCTCTGTGGTGGTTTAGACAAACTGTAAGTTTTTTGTTTCCATTGGTGACCGCAGGTCTCTGTAGTCTGGACTGAACTGTGGAGTCCCCCAGGGGACCTATCCTTTTTAGAATTATTTATGGTACCATTTGGTCACAATATACAGAGATACAACATTTCATTCGACTGTATCGAGAAGACTGAGATCCCTCAGCTCAGCTCCAACCAGAAATTAAGTAAATTAATTTAGTAACTCCAGCCTTTGTGGGTGTTATAATGTAACACAGAGCGACAGAGTTTTATGTATGCACTTTCAATGGGCAGTTATTCCTGCTGCAATCAAATCAGAAACCTGATCAAAACATAATCAAGAATTAACAAGCTGAATAATTTAATCTAAGCTGAATAAGAACATAATCATTACAATGAAATAATTCTAATGTTAAGAATTTGTTTTCTGTGCAGATGTGACCTTGAGCTCTGTATGTGTGTGTAAGGAGTTAGACTAAACAATTGTCTGGGTGTGAGTAGAGTAGGCAGAAAGACAGAGAAATAGAAAGGTTTTTTTTTTTTTATCATGAACAACTAGAAAAAGTCATTTTAAATGTAATGTGACTGCAGATCTTAACAGGTGTTAAAAAGAGAAGACAAGAAAAACAGATTTTTGGACAAAAAGAAGTAATCAGAAATGAAAAATACATAGAATGATAGAGGGAAACCACATATTTCTTTTTAACATGATAAGAAATCATGTTGGTATTATGCAAACTGAAGTATAGTGTTGAATAAACATGACAATTGTAATAAAATAACTTTTGCTATAGAGAATGAGGGGAGGGGAGAAAGAGAAGAGGGAGAACCTCCCTCTTTTGTGAGGTTGTTATAGAATATTCTCCCTTTAAAAATTAAGAGATCTGTCACGGACCCAGCTCCGGGGACTCAGGGTCCGTGAGCAGTGTGGACTATTATTTCTATTATTTGATGTGTGTGTCTTCTGCACGATGCTGTCATGTCTATGTTCCACATGTTGTATGTGTAGGCAGGGTGTGTGTGTATATGTGTGTGTCTGCGGGTGTAGCCATAGCTGGACTGGCCATCGGGCATACCGGGCATTTGCCCGGTGGGCTGATGGTGATTTTTCGTTTTTATGGGCCGATGGGGTTTTTTTTTTTCTCGTTTTTTTCCCGTAACGGTATAAACACTGAAAGGTGGTGGATTGGCCAGATGCTGGGAGATGTGTAAAAATAACTCAGTTGTTTGGTGGTGGTTATTGCGGAGCTTCCACAGATTCAGTAACATTAGCAAGTGGTGAAGGCCAGCAGATGCAACACGCTGGCAGGTGGATGAGGGAAAGGCAGGAGGAGCAGAGACCCGAGGCGGTGAACTGAACTTCAGGTAAGAAGTTATGACCTGCAGTCTATCTGGGTCAGATATAAACCAAATTTAGGTGGAGTTTATTTTCATTATGCTGACTTTTTACAGTCAGTTACAATAACTCGTACTGCGTACTAGCTAGCATGACGGAATTTCTATACAGCTGGGCGGGTGCTATGATGTTAATGATGTTGAACTTGTTTTATCTTATTTTATTTATAAGGTTAATTATTAGAGTTGCCAACCGTCCTGTAAAAAACGGAATGGTCTCGTATTCAGAGAAAATATTAGGCGTTTCGTGTTGAGGTGAAAAGGAACACAGTTTGTCCCGGACTTCAGCTACAATGAAAAAGACACAAAGCTGGAGTTATTCTGTGTCTTTGCTGCACAGCTGCCGCTTCTTCTCCCATTCTCTCCCCTCTCTCTCCTGTTTCTACTTCAATCATGAACCTGATCAATGATCAGCTGATCAGCTTTTCTCTCTTGTTTGTTTATCGCCCACTTTGTGCCAGAAAGAGGAAACCAGCTGATGTCACGCTAAACAACAGCAGCACGTTTAAGCTTGATCAGCTGTTGTTAGAATTTATTTAATATTAATTTCTAGTATCAGCTGATGTTTGCTGGAGCCACAGCTGTAAAAGCTGCTGGTCATGATATCGGTTTGGTTATCTGGTGAGAGGGAAACATGAGGATGAAACCAGGAGATGTTCTTACTGAATCATCAGAGCTGAACAGGTGATGGAGAAACAGGTTTACCTTTTAGGTGACATGAATGAGTTGAAGGGAAGTTATGAACTGTTTCTGAGAGACAAATAACACCAGGATCCTTTTTTATGTAGCTGACAGCTGGTAACTGTGCAGGGGCGGATCCAGCAAAGTTTTGCGAGGGGCCCAGGTAGGGCATTAACAGGGAGAGGTGGGCACAAGGAAATACTTTTCTTTCTTTTTCTCATTTAAAATGTCTAGCTTTTAACAAATAATTATCTGAATCTTACAACAAACGTTTTCATCTGATGTAAAATGTATAGAAATCCATTATTGTACATAGTAATTTTCTTTAGGGTCCCATCATAATTTTTTCAGAAGTAGCTAAGTACTGTATATGATGCCAGTATTTTCCCACATTTTCTAGATTCTGTACCAGTACTGTGTGTAAAATGCCATCAAAAAGTCAATTAAGTTTTATTCTTTCTCATCTGTCTTTCTGTCTCCTTTCACTTTTTAAAGCTTGCCATGTTAGAAAAAATATTTTGCCCTGCCATGCTGTTTATTGATGTGGCAAATGAATGGTTTATGAAAATATATCTAAATCTGTCATCAGTATTTAGTAATGATCATGTCTCACCTCTAGTCTTCTCTGTCTTAATTTCAGGTTTTCACCATGTGTTGTAGATAGTTCAGGAGGTTAACTCAACCAAGCAGTCTACTTTCGGGTACTGCTTAGAATACCAGAATAGGGAGGATGGTGTAGGTTTAAGTTTATTAGACTGATGCATATATACCAACAAGACATCACTGTGACAACAGCATTTGTTTTCATTCAAAGGCTTTGTGGTTTTTCCTATAATACCTGGTGGGCCGGTCTCTAGTCAAAATGCCCGGGCCGATTTTTTGTCCCAGTCCAGCCCTGGGTGTAGCTGTAGGATGGATGGATGACAGGCACCTGCAGGCCTGATGGGTGTGGCCCTGCTGGAGGACTGGCCACACCTGAGGCCCATGTCACGCACCTGTTACTGATTCGGCTCGTCGGGGGAGCTATTTAGGAGAGTGATGGAGCTCTCACCGACGCTGGATCATTGAGTTAAACGCCAAGTCAGTGTGTGTCAGTGTACGGTAGTGCTGATTGTGTATGCCCACGGGGGTCAGTGTTTGATGTCTGCTTCTGTTGTTTTTCTGCAGGAGGAACGTGGAACAAGAAGGACAGCACGCACAGGGTGTGCAGAAACACGACAGCGGAGAGCACGAGCACGGACGTCGGAGTGGGACACACACACGGGAGTCTGCTGAATAGACACTTGTGTAGACATGCACAAAAATATGTAAAAGGGTATACATACATGAGTATGCATGTATGCACATGTAGATATGTATGTAGGCACTTAAAAATGTGTGTGTATGTTCCTGTTCCTAAAAATGAATAAAAATCAAGTGGAAAAAAAATTAAGAGACCTATTTTCCAGGCCACTATATCCTAGAAAATTTCCAAGTGCCATAGATCATTAGGGGGGAGTTACCATTAATGAATGTGGCTGTTGATGGTACCTTACTCAGGGTTGCTAATTGTAAATCCTAACAATGCATTATCTAGCAGACTGTGAGGTAGTGAGGGCTGGGTGAATTCCCCACCACCGGCTTAAATCTGTTTCTGTTAACCTATTGTGGTAATACTCAGAGACTCAGACTCTTTGAACAGAGGGTCTGTCCAGACTTCTGTATAGGGGCAACTTGTAAAATCCACTGATGCAAGTGACCCTTCCAACCTTAAAAAATGCCCAACAGATAGAAAAAATCGTGCAAAATTCATGAAAATTCATGAAATTAAAGTCAGATAAAGCAAAAATTACTGGTTACTGGTTCAGAGATGCTGCATCCAAGTAACATTCTTCTCAAGGTCTTTTATCCATACATGTCAAATCACCCGTCAGAAACCGGAGGGCGATTTTTGATTCTAATTTCATCTTTGAGAAACACATAAGAAATGTTACCCAGGCTTGCTAATATCACCCAAGGATACATTCAATGCAGAGAATTTATTCCCTCCTTCTTTGTCTTATATTACCTTATCTCAGAGATTAAACGAGTAGTTATACTTCTTCATGTTGACAGATATTGGAGTTTTGCTGGTCTGGCCCACATAAGATCAAAGTCAGCTTTATGTATGAATGAGCTTGACATCCCTGCTCTAGGCAGACCTCCTTTTGCCCTCAGGTCTGCTGGGGCTGACTAGATGCTGTACTAGCTACAGTCAGATGCAAATGTGCCCTCAAAGTGGATTTTAAGCAACCCCCAAAATTGTATCGTAAGAAAAGCAACTACTCAATGCTTTCGGCAGATTTCCATGTGTACATCTGTAATGTCTGTTTCATACAAGGCTTGAATAATCCGGTCCCATTTTATCTTAAAGACCTCATAGTACCATACTATTCCAATATAGCACTTCACTCTCAGACTGCTGATGTACTTGTGGTTCCTAGCGTATTTAAAAGTAGAATGCAAGGCAGAGCCTACAGCGTTCACGCCCCTCTTCTGTGGAACAAGATCCCAGTTTGGAATCAGGAGACAGACAGCCTCTTCAAAATTTCATGCTATTTTTTCACATTTTGGATCATCTTTACTACTGCACTATTATAGAATAGAAAACAGAAAACTTTTGACATTGACTGACATGGTCAATTGTAACTCTATTCATGGGTTACCAGTATCGTTGTAACGATGACAGTCTTATTTTCCATTCCCATTGTGTCATTTGGGTAAAGGTCTGACTTTGTCAGAACCATCTTATCCACCTCATTCCAATACCCAATCTGTGAACAGACACAAGTAAGGTTATGCAAATATCTTGCACATACAAGCTAGAAAATGTGTTCTAATGATACATATTATGGCAACCTGATGTTTAGTTACCTTAATAGGTCCATTGTTCCTAAGCTCCATGATTGTCACCGAATAGTTGATCCTTTTCCCGTACTGGTCAAACTGTATATTCCCTGTTAAACCATCTACATGCACCTGAATACACATTATTTGAATTATTAATGGCACAGCTTAAGAATGAAATTCAGTCAATTAAATTACAAAAATTAAAATGAAAATAGGCACTTTCTGGATCTCATGCACACCCAGACTTGATGGCTATAGTAGGATAAGTTAACAAAGGGCAACCCTACTTTTGGTCATCTCCACTGGTACCTTCACCACACACTACTTCCACTCAAACAAATGACTGATTGTGTTGCTAGAACAATTTTCAAATGATTATATTTTCAATTATATTTTCAAACATTAAATTTTAATAGCTTTTGACAAGTAACCAAATAAAAGACAGCAAGATTTTTCAACAAAATCTCTGATCTAAACTCTTACACCTAGCTTTTATGATTTCTTCTTTGTGCATTCAAACTAAAGACATTCAAATCCTTTTTACCTGTTTGAGGGCACGCTCAATTTCCACCCCCTGCGCCCAGGGCACTGCTGGATTAGCTAGACAGTCCCCACTGTTGCCACGACGACTTATATCTATTCTTTGCTTGTGCAGGAATCGGAATGCCTCAGTCATCACATGGACTGCATCATAGGTGAGGGCTGAAGTATACTGAAGGACATAAATAATGGCAAAAAAATATAGTTTGGGGACATTTTGCTTCATTTAACAGTTGCAATAAAGGCAATGCTGCAAGGGACCAACTGGCCAGGTGTCCAACCAGGGAGCTGTCTGTTAAGGAATTCTAACCTATGTCAAAATGTCTGATGTTGACTGTGAATCTCATAGAATTAACAAGAAATTTCAGGTGATTGGATCAGTTTGAAAGGTAAAAGGCACCTGCAGGTGACGACGTATCGTCGACATTGTTGTGTTTGTTGGGGAGAAAACTTACAAACATACAGTACAGCACTTCAGAGTCACACTGACAGCGATTGAAGATTTATGTAAATTTGACAAGCTGAACGCATTCTGTACTGTCAGGAGACACGGCACGAGATTGACTGATATTAAAAAAAAAGCATGCAAAATTGCAAACACACACAAAAAAAAAATATGCGAAACAGCGAGACCGCAAATGGTGAACCACGATATAGCAAGGGACCACTCATCAAGCATCAGCCAGATCTTTCTAACATAGGTTAGAATTCAAGGGATGAAACTATGACAAGGTTTCATCCCTTGTCATAGTACAGACTACATATGGCATGAACTAACGAGCCTCCAAGCTGACATTTTTTATGTTGAATATGGTGCAGTATTTTATTTGCCAGCTAAAAAGAAGGCAAAGAAGCTCTCAAACCCATTGATCATTTTCATATATGTCTCAGTCTAGTCTGAAATCTTCTAGAATTCCCTAGAAGTGCTACAGGTGTGACTTTTAATTTTAATGCACACCTAAGTCATGTACAACTCACTTTGATTACTCAAGCTGTATGTATTATACTTGTTTATGTATTATACTAAAGATTACTTGATATTAGAATACATTTTTGCTGGCCTGATTCTTAGACCATCTCCCGGCAATCTTAATCCATTTCTTATAGCATATAACTTTTGCTGAAATAACTAAAACTCCACTAAATTAAACAAAAAAAAGATTGTTGGATGTCCAAATCTTACTCTAATCCTTATATCAGCTCCAGGATACTCCTTTTCTTCCAAAGCCTCCCATCGCTGATCAAACTTTGCCACCACAGGATCATCAAAATCTACAATCTGAAAGCCAGACACATTTGCACCTCCATACTGGATTTTAGAGAGGTCACCATCCACAAAACCCTGGAACAAGATCAACAAAATATACAATTACTGAAATTTACAAAAAGTTTATTTAATACTAATATGCAAACACTATTTTCTTCTCTGCTGAGATCTCATGGAGCCTTGATCATGCAGAGCAAATGATGTGCCTCCAGCTATTTTTCAGAGATTTATTTAGAGCAAAGGTGTTAAACATAAGGCCAGAATCAGCAACATCTAAAAATACTGTTGAATGACACTGAGAATAGTCACAAAAGCAATCTAGTCCGCATGCCAATAGAGAAACGAGATACGGAATGAGTTATGACTAGTATCTACTCAGCAACTACTGCTCTATTATATAAATTGCAGTAGTGAAAGGTAGTCTTCTCACAGCATGTCTAAATGTGACTGCCTGCTTTAGGATCCCAGTTACTAAGTGTAAACCTGTTATTAGATCCTAATCTAAACTGAGTTATGTAAACCGCAGTTATTGTTAAACAGTCATACATAAATGGCCTGCAGTACATACATAAATATACTTGGTCAGCCTCATTTAAAGACTGGAAAATGACTCACCAAGTTTGCGATGATATAGTGATATCCTTTCACATGTCTGCCTATAGTGATCACCTGGTGAATAAGAGGAAGAGGTTATGTCAGCAATAAACAACAATTTTAAATGGTTAACAGGTTAATTATCCTAACCCAGAAAGAAACACTAGATGCTTCAATTCACTGGGAAAAAAAACATAATTTTTGGAGATACATGGTATGTAATTTTATTTATATAACACTTTTCTACTCTTACTAACCAGTCATATAACATCACATTTTCCCTGTGCTTTCAAGGAGCACTTTATTGTAATACCTCAAAACACTTCATTATCCTCACATTCATGGTTAATTCAGAATCACTAAGTAACCTAACATGCATGTCTTTGGGACTGTAATAGGAAATCAGAGTACCTGGAGGAAACCTATATAGGCACAGGAAAAACATGCAAACTCCATAGTAGGTTGTCACAGTGTTAGAATTTCATGCTCCATGAGTAATTGCATATGAGAGCATGAGGGTGGGAATGGATGTTTGTATCTGTGTGTGCCTGTTTGTCTGTGTCCATATGTCAGGTCGGGTATCAGACGCCACCTCTCTGGGGACATCCCAGGTCCTCCAAGGTATGGAGGCCTATCTCCCCCCCCACCACTTCCCCTACCAGTGGCAGACGCCCTCAGACATCGGTGCGTTGGTGGTTCTTTGTGTCCGGGGATGGGCGTCCAGGTACACACTTGTTGGCTGCTTATCGGGGCCTGGAGCCTGGGGCTCGCTCGGGCCACTTCGGGGGTGGGGTGCCCTCAGCCTCTCGGCCTGGGGCTCGGTCACTCTGGCGCAGCTGGCTGCCGGCGGAGCTCACGGGCACGTCACTGCAACCTTCTGCTCCGCGGCTGCTGAGTGACCCCTCAACTGGGACTCTCCTCAGCTCTTTCTGGGGTAGTGGCACGGCTGCCCCTCTGTTGGTCTTCCTTGGTCTCTTGTGTTCTGAGGGCCTCTGGATGTCTGGAGTCTTGATCTCCTCCATACCTGCTTCATGCCCTGGTGGACGGGGCTGTGGCTCCCCACACCCTCTAGCACAGTGGTTCCCAAACTTTTTTTGCTGGGCCCCCCTTGTTTTACAAAAAAAATGTTCGCGCCCCCCCGCATGCACGCACACGCACGCACACATCCTCCAACCACACACACCCATATTTTGCTCCATTGCGGTTTATTTCACACCTCAAACATTTAGTAAACAATTAAGCAAATACAAGTAATCTGCAGGTAGTAAGAAAATAAACTACTAACTCTTTACGCTACGTCCACACCTACACGGGTATTTTTGAAAACGCAGCTGTTTCTTCCACACGTAAACGGCGTTTGGAATCACCGAAAACTGAGATTTTTTAAAACTCCTTTTTTGCGTTCACGTGTGGACGAGGAATACAGAGTTCGTCACCCAACGTCAAAGGTATGTGCCTTTTTTCACGTCACACTGCGCGCCACGTTATTGCTTACCTGAGATGAATTGCAGAATGGCAGATAGAGACAAAATACTGTTAATCTGACTATCTGCAGGTTTTACACGCTTACATAAACACGCAGTTACTGTGCCTCCATTTACAAAGGCAGAGGCGTCACGGTGTGATTATTTTACGTGTAGTTGTTTTTTGTCAAAAAATGCCTCTCTGTGCAAAATAGGTTTAAAAACATAAACAGCTGTGGGATACTGTTTGTCCGGGATTTGAACCGGGGGAACAAATCGTGGCAGGTTCAGCCTGATATTATTTATATCCCGCTGTAACTTTACTGTATAAAGTATAGTATAGTATGTATATCTTCAAAATGTCAGCAGTAGTTAGTCATTACAAGAAGTGTTTGTGAACTAAAAATTACGAATGTGGGATGCTGTTTGTCCGTGATTTGAACAGCCCAGCGTGTGCTCCCGACAAAGGGAAAACCAATTCTGCAGGGGAGACCTACCTCGGCACTTGTGCAGGTGAAACCAAAGGGAAGATATGCTTCACCATATTTTCTAGTCTTTGGCTTAGAATGAAGTTGGTTTGGAAACATATTCAGCGATGCTTCATCTCCTGCTTTGCATTTCTGTAGGTGCCCGTGCTAGCAGTGTCCAAGCGTTTTGTTTCCCCCCCCCTTTTCATCCCGCGCCCCCCCTGCCATGGCCCTGCACCCCCCCACTAGGGGGCGGGCCCCACACTTTGGGAAGGTCTGCACTAGCAGATCATTACATGAAGGAACCTTTTAAAAACAAGCGCGTTCATGCTCACAGGTGTACACACGGGTGCTCACACACACAAACGACACCCTTTTTGGCTCCTACCTCAAAGCACACTGTGCGCTGTCGATCTTACGTGCTGCACAATAATGTTTAATATTTAGTATTTACCATTATATTCCCATATATCATCGTGATGTTGTTTATTCTATTGCTCTCGTTTTCTTTTTTCATTCTCAACAGGTGAAATTAAAAAAGTATCTACTGTTAGCTAGTTTATTGTGATGATGTTTTTATTATGTTGCTCTTTGTTGTTTGTTTTCTCTTCTGTTTCTGTATGTGCATGTTCATCTTACCCGCCATGATGCCTGACAGGCAGTGTTGGGGAGTAACGGAATAAATGTACCGGCATTATGTATTTAAAATACAAAATATGAGTAACTACAGTTACAGTTACCATTTAAAAAGGTGGTATTCAGAATACAGTTACTTTGTTGAAATAAATGGATTACACGGCGGTCTTTTCCTGTTTCATATGTTAGGCTGTCCCCTCTCTATTTTTGGTAATTTCACACCGGTGTAAATCCAAACAAAACACGCATTAAGAGGCTCTAATGCCTGTCTCTCAATCTCGCGGCCAATGTCACCTCTACTTGCAGCCCGCATTATGAAGAATTATTGTTCAAAAAATTAATTAATATGAAGGCAATAGGCAGAGTGTTACAGGCATAGACAGGCATAGAATGTAGCCTTATGGGGAGTGTAGCCCAGTTGTAAGTAAGCTATTAAGACTCTGTGTTTGTTTTTTTCTCCGAAACAATAAGTTCAGTTGGAGCAGCCTTTCAACGCCTCTCTCTGTCTCTCGCTAGCAAAGTTAACCCAGAAAACAAAGTAAAGCTAGTTTTCAGCTACGAGCCTGACACAGAACCCGACGTATTAGCCAGAGATCCCTTTACTACGGTTTGTAGCCACGGACCTGTTTTACATACGCCTGAATAGTTTTCTATATGAGATCGCTGCAAAAAGTGCAGCCTTACCTAATGTTCACCCTACTGTTACTCATTTATATTAAGATTTAAGCATCTAGTTGATATTGGTATGGCGAATAGCCTTCAGTAATAGTAATAAATCACACAGCAATAGTACATTCATGTAATTGTAAAAAGCATGATAATATATCTGAATACTTTGGATTATATAAGTAATCCAAAGTATTCAGGATATGTTATTCTCATTGAGTAATGTAAAGGAATACGTTTACAAAATTCATTTTGGGACATATATTCTGTAATCTGTAATGGAATACATTTTAGAAGTAACCTTCCCAACACTGCTGACACAAGCTTGCATGTGGTACCAAGGCAGGTTATTGGCCAGTAGTTGGATGGGACTGGTCACTTTTGGGGGTCCCTGGGGATCAGGACTGTCTTGCCTTTAGTTAGCCATTCTGGGTGTCTCTCATCGACTAGCAGCTGGTTCATTTGCACTGCCAGATGCTCATGGAGTGGAGTCAGCTTCTTTAGCCAGTAGGCCTGCTGTCCAACTCTTCATACTGGAGACCCTTTTTTGGATATCTGTCACTGTGACAGTTACTGGACTCTGTTCAGGGAGGTTGTTGTGGTCTGCTCTTAGATCCACTAACCACTGAGCATTGCTGTTATGGGTTGTGTCTTTCTCCCATATGCTCTTCCAGTATTGCTCCATCTCCAGCCTTGGATGGTTCTGTGGAGAACAGCTGGTTTATTCTCCTGCCTTCTATCTCTATACCTTTTCATGCAGCTGACTAAGGCTGTGAGTCTTTGATTGGCAGTTTCCAAGGCCTCAGATATGGAAAGCATGCTGTACTTCTTAGCCACCTTCCTTCATTGCACCTTCCTGCAGCTCCGGCAGTTGGCTAACCTCACTCCGTGCTACCTTTATTTTGGCCTCTACTCTCCTTCTCCATGGAGGGTACCACTCCTTGTGGTTGTTCAACTTGTAGCCAAGCATCTCACCAATCACTGCTGCCATAGTGTAGCGCAGCTGGTTAGTCTCTGTAATGGTTGCAGTAGGTATTGTCTGTAGCCCTGCATTCAGACATCTAGTCTATCTTCTGAGGGTACTTCATGTGATCTTGATAACCAGCTACAGAGGATCCATGTTTCAACCTTTGCCAAGATCCTATCACTCAGGTCAGTTCCTTTCGCACTCAGTGATCCTTCTTCCATCACACTTGGAGCTTGGTACCCAGTCACGGGTGGGGGTGATGATACCTCCCCCTTGACCTGTCGCTCTTGCTCCCCCTTGCAGTAGCATTTGTGTTGTACCTCGTCAATCTCTAGCCGTGAGAGCAGTTTCTTCTTCCAAATTTTGGAACACTGAGCTAGTAGTTATTTCGCTGTCAATCTGGATGCTGGATATCCATCCACTCTCGTTTCATCTTCATCACCCTCTTACATAGCAACAGATTTTTCCAATTATCCTGCCTTACCTGAAGCATGTCAGTGCCGTATACTAAAAAAAAAAAATGATTGGGTTCTTCTCTGTATGTATTATTGTAGGAATAATACATACAGAGTTTAATTTTGGTCTCTTTCTGACCAGACTGTACTCTCAGTATTTCACAGGCTTGCCTAAATGTTGTTCAGAACCTTTAAGCATGCTTCAACATGTTTTTTCTTCAGCAATGAATAATGGTTGAGTGCACTACTTATTGTTTTCTTTTAAATAGTACCTGCTGATTTCAAGTCTTTCTGTAGCTCTCTTCAACTGGTCCTTGCCTCTTAGACAACTCTCCAAAAGTGCTCACTGGGACCTTTAGTTGTTTAGAAATTTTTCTGTAACCAATGCCATTAGCTGGTGATTTCAGCTGGTGTCATGACTTTCTATCTGTGTCATTTCTTATTATTACACATAATTTATGGACATATGTCATCTGATTTCTTTGCATGTATGGATTAGAGTGTTACAGACATCTGGTCATGTCATGTCATGTCAATAGCACGTTTAGAAATATATCTATTTAAAAAATTGGTTTTGTCTTCATTACATTTTACATTACATTTTACCAGGTGAATATTTCCCCAAAATGCAAAAAGAAAATATTTTTAACATGAAATTCTTAGCCACAAACATGTATGTGTTTTAAACCTAACCTGAATTATAAGACAGCTCTGAGGCAGTAGGTCGGGAAGGTATTGAAGATGAAACAAATGCTCATATTTAACAATTTTTTTCTCAGTTACTATGCAAGTAAATGTGGATACTCCAGAATTTGTTTCTTTTCAGATTAAACTGCTGATAATTTTATTTTTCTGGTACAAAGTTGAATGAAAATAGAATTTTCATAATTTTCGTAATCTCCATGTTTTATTTTGCATTATTGTGAGATATAACTATCAACAATTCAGAAATTGCCACAAGTTGCATTTTGCAATGAGAATTTTTTTTTAATTAATGTGTGTTCAAATAATGGATTTTAAAGGAATACTTAATTTTTTTAATATTTTAATTACCTAATACTTAAACTTTCTTTAGTGTAGCTGCCAAATTACATTTCATGTTCAAGCATTGCTGCAGATTTAAAATTGGAGATGGTTCAGCAGATTTAAAAAAAAAAAAATTTAAAAAAGAGAGGAAGGCGCTCACATCACTTAGTGATGACAACAACATTATCATCCTTCCGGCAGACAAGGGTAGGTGCACAGTATTGCTAAACCAGAAAGACTATCATGAGAAGATTTTGTCACTACTCAGTGATGAAAATACTTATGAGCCCCTGAAACGAGACCCAGGGAGTGGCTACAGGAAGAGGGTGATAGACTGTCTGAAGCAGTTAGAACAAGACAAGGCTATCGACCGGACCTCATACCACAGGCTATACCCAGGGGAGTCTACACCAAGTCTGTATGGTTTACCGAAAATACATAAACAGGGTGCACCTTTAAGACCGATTGCCTGCATGATCAACTCTGTCACCAATAACATCTTTAAGTTTCTGGCTTCGATCCTCAACCCGCTGGTGGGCAGCTCTGAACACCACATCCAGAACACCCTGGATTTTGTTGAGAAGGTGAGAGATGTCATCATGGAGGCAGATGAAACCATGGTCTCGTACGACGTTACATCTCTCTTCACTTGCATCCCAGTCATGGAAGCGTTGGAGGTAGTCCGTAAGAGATTACAGGATGATCCCAACCTCAGCAACAGGACCACTCTCAGCATCGACCAAGTGTGTTTGCTTTTGGAACTGTGTCTTCATTCCACCTACTTCACATACAAGGGTCAGTTCTACAGGCAGAAACATGGGTGTGCCATGGGCTCCCCAGTTTCACCCATCGTGGCCAATTTGTACATGGAAGAAGTGGAAAAAAGGGCTTTGCTATCCTACCCTGGAACACCACCAAGCCATTGGTTCAGATATGTGGATGACACTTGGGTGAAGATCAAATCTCAGGACGTACTACTTTTCACGGATCACATTAACTCGGTGGACCGACACATCAAATTCACCAGGGAGGATATGAAAAGTGGCAGGTTAGCCTTCTTAGACTGTGAGATTTCCATCAGTAATGGGGGACATCTAAAAGCTGACGTGTACCGTAAATCTACACATACGGATCAGTATCTAAGGTTTGACTCTCATCATCCACTGGAGCACAAACTAGGTGTCATCAGGACGCTACAACACAGAGCAAACACCATCCCCACTGACACAGCGGCCAGGGAAGCAGAAGAACATCAAGAAGGCTCTGAGTAAATGTGGTTATCCCAGCTGGACATTTGTCAAAGCTGGGAAGGCACCTAAAGAAAGCTCCAGCCGATCCAGGAGAGAAGGACAACCGCTGCCCAAGCGAAAACCTGTAGTGATCCCATATGTGTCAGGAGTATCGGAACAGTTGAGACGCATTTTTTCTAAACACCAGGTCTCTGTGGCTTTTAAACCCCAAAACACGCTGCGCCAAAAATTGGTCCACCCCAAGGATCGGGTCCCCCGACACAAACAGAGTAACATAGTGTACGCTGTTAAGTGCCAGGAGGATTGGCAGGATATATACATCGGGGAAACAAACAACCTCTGGCGAAGCGGATAGCACAACACAGAAGAGCTATTTACACCAGTCTATTTACACCTACAGGCCAGTGGACACTCTTTCAATGATGAGGATGTACACATCCTGGACAGGGAGGAACGCTGGTTTGAGCGCGGAGTCAAGGAGGCCATTTACGTGAAAAGGGAAAGACCATCTCTGAATCGAGGAGGGGGCCTAAGGGTACATCTTTCACCATCTTACAATGCTGTGATTGCAGCCATTCCCCAGCTCTCTGTGAATGGTACTCATGGCCATTGATCAGTGGGCTTTGATCAGTGGTTGTTGATCAATGGTCATGAGAATTTGCATAATTATGATTAAGGAACTGACCTCCCAGCCCATTGTTCCATCAGTGGGCTGGTTTCAGTCATTATGCAAATGTACTGTTTATAAGATTGGGGAAACCTGCAGTCAGCTGAGACTGAAGAAGTCACTTGGATGAGTGACGAAACGTTTCTCCCACAAAACGCTACGTCCAGATGAACAGAATCAACTTTTGGAAAAAAAAAAAAAAGTTTATCTGAAGTCTCACTTTGCTTCTGGTGATTCGACACATAATTTTTCATCACTGATCAAATAGAGTTGGTAAGATATACCACCACTGTTTCTGTCTAGTTGATAATAGACTTTTCTCTCCACCTATCTGGGACTGTAAGAGGAACATGTTGCAGAAATAATTATGTTATATTGTTGAATGATCACTGTCTATTAACATTACAGATTACAACACTTTGCAGAACTAATAATACTTGCTGCCTAGCTCCCACATTAAGATGATTATTTTATTATTGGAAATAGCCGCTACTTTAATGCTAACTTAACAGACGGGTAATGTGGCTCTTGAATAACTGCTACAAGTTTGACAGTTGTGTGCAGTAGCCAAGTTAATGTTTATGATAACTGTTTAATACATTTTTTTTTTTTTAGAAACACGAGCTTTAGTGACCTTTCAAAAGTCTTCATGACTAGGGATGGGTATCGTTTAGGTTTTATCCGATACCAGTACCAAACCGGTACTTTTGAAACGGTGCCGGTGCTTAAACAGTGCTCGAACCGGTGCTTAAAGAATGGAGAACACAAAATTGGTCCAAAAACCTCTCATGTGCAGGTGTTTTTTTGTAAAAAGATAACAATGTTAGCCTTTTCTGCAGCTATAGGGGATTTATGGCATCACTCTTGGCTGGAAGCAGTGCTTAATCAATGGAAAAAACACAAACTTTGTCCAAAAACCTCTCATGTTTAACTGTTTTCCACTTTTTCTTTGGTCATTTTAGCCTTTTTGGCCAGGGTGAAGGGAGTATCTGCCATCAAACAAGAAGACAGCCGCATGTAACTACGACGGTGTTTGCTAGTTCACCTTACATGCATTAATGTAATAACGTGGTTAGCGTACTCAACGTAAATTACACACGAACAACATTAAGCTACTCACGCAGAGAAGAACGGCTGCTGCTGCCATCATCATCCGTCATCATTTCTGCTACACTGGCAGGGCTAGGGGCCAAGACTCTACTCTTCGGGTTTTTGGGGGATGTTGCTAACTCCGGGTCCGATAACAGGCACCACACCCGCAGTAGATGTGCTTGGTGTGAGGTCTCGCAGCAAGCTATCAAATACGGTGCATTTCTCGGCTTTTAAAAAAACGCTATACGTCGCCAGGTGTTTCATCAGATTCGAGGAGTTACCTCCTTTGCACAGTATCACCTTAAAGCACTTGTTGCAGGCTGCTGAGTTTGCATCTTTTGCTGTGAAGTACAGCCAGACTTTGACCGCTTCGCCTTGGGCATTTTTAATCTGTAGCTCTGCTCTAAAAGAACGTACGTACCTGGGCCCGCCTACTACGCTTGCAAAGGTAAAATGATTAGCTAGAATCCAAAGTGTATGACATCTCAGGAAAAAAAAAAAGCACCGAAATGTGCGCTGCTTTTCGGTCCTGTCACTACCGTTTATGTCAGAACCGGTGCCATAATGGCACCGGATACCGGTACCCATCCCTATTCATGACCCTAATAAACTTTTCTGGTTTGCAAAAAGCTTTCAGATTCAGATAGCACATCTGGTATCAATACTACTGCTAATGTGTATCCAATAGCTATTTTGATTCATATCAGAGTATTGATTTCTATTGTAACCCTACTCCACAGAGTAACAGTGCTAACAACTGCACCACCATGCTATCCGTATAGTAGCTACTATTTAGCTACTTTTCTTTGTATTTTTTTTTGTCTTCTGAGACAGAGATGCAACATATAGGGTTCATACAAATATTTAAAATCAGTCAAAACAAGTCCACTCCCCCAGAATTAACTGACTGTTTTGTATGCATTTGTCATATTTTCAAAATGTTCACTATTTAACAGCTTGTGCTTTGCAGATTTAACTTGCAGCATTTGCAGATGTCATGAGCAACATGCCCAGTTCTGATAATTGTGACATTATCAAAATAGAGTTTTCCAAATGATTATCATGAGCTGGTACCGTAAAGCAGTTAGCAGATAGGGGTCTAATTTTAGTTTTGATCGCAGTTTTGACCCAGCCAATCAAACCAAGCTGAAAAAGAAAATCCAACTATTTTCTAGATTATCATCATTACAGTGTAAGTTAACACTAATAATTATGTAGCAGCCATCTGCATGTGAACAGTGAAAGTTCTACACGATATCATTTTGCTAACCATGTAGAAAAGACAAATACTGGATACTAAGCACACATCATTTCCATTGTTTGCCATCTGATGATGGAAACAGGCCAACGGTACTTACCGAAGAGGAAATTAACTCTGCCAGAATAGAATTTGAAAGATTTCAAAACAAGTATACTAGTTTCATTTAATTGTTATTTAGGAAAATTAAAATGACACAGACACCATCATGACTAGTTCATGTCTGGTCTGGTATCACACCTAAAAAACATCCAGGATAACCACAATACTGAACAAAAGTCTCCAATAGTATGTTTTGCATAGTTTCATTACTTCTTTTACACACACACACACACACACATATAGAAATATTATCAGTTGACTCTGAGTTGGTTGGATGAGAGACATTCACTGTTTTTTAAGGAATGACCCAGTAAAGAATAGATCTATAGAATCAGCTTCATTTTTGATGGAGAGAAAATATTGCTCCTACTGGTAGCAGCAGTAACAAGATAAAAATCAACCTGCTCCATGATGTCTTTCACTTTATCTTGTTCGCAGTCCAGTATGATGCGTCGTTCCTTACGGATCTCCAGGTCCTAAAAAAATAAGACAACAAGCATCCAACATTATTACACAGTCTTTAAAGATTTGTGTGCTCACAGTACAAGATCAAATTGCATCTTCCTGAGGTGCAGTGCTGCCACATACTGCTTGACACCATAGGTTAGACAAAGATATTTATTATAACTAGCTACAAAACCCTGAAAAGCTTTCTGGAAAAGACAAACTAAAAGCTTAAGCTTATTTTAGTATTTAAAACAAGCATATGTAAAAACAATAGATAACATCAAAGCAAAGTATACTCTACAATGCTGTACAGCTGTACTGCTGCTACACTGTACAGCTGACAAAGCCCTTTTCCCAAGACATCACAGACCAAGTTTTGGTCAGGACCCATAGGCTTCAAATTGTAAGGCACTAGCTACTGTGTCAGTATGTGGTGGGAGTGGGAATGTGCTGAGCTAACTTTAGAATAAGTGCATAAAAGCATGTTTTTATTTTTTGAGGTTTTTTTTATGTCCTTTCAATCAGCAATCAGAATTATTGTCTAAACACCAAGAAAAGTGCCCAACAGATTTGTTTTCCCAAGTAGACCATTACAGCTATTGCTATATGGTCCACTTAATTGTCATATTTGTTTTTATTATTATTATTATTATTATTATTATTATTTTTATTTTTTTTCATTTTGAGTTATTACAATCAGAATGGACAGGACCGGGGACAGGAAAGAGAAAGAAAGAGAGGTTGGGAAGAGAGTTAAATGAAGGAGAGGGGAAGAAAAATAGAGGAAAAGAGGGATAGTGAGAGAAAAGACACTGAAAATCTGCTTGATCACCTGCTGAGAGAGAAAAAAAGACAACCAAAAAGAAGATAACACAGTAGGGAAACCACAGGTAAATAATAAATATTGAATGTTACTGAGCAGCATACAGTACTAATAATGCATGAAATGTTTAGAGGCAGCAGCCAACCAAAATAGTGTGTGTCTGTGAGTACCTGTTTGTACACTTGTGTGCACACCTGTGTGTGTGAGCGCACTTATGTTCATAGGATTTCTCCATGTAAGCATCTAATAGTGGGTATTGGAAGCCATAGCTCTGCCCCCCAGGTCATGATGCAGGACAAAAAAACATCCATCCATCTGCTTCCGCTTTTTTCAGGTCGTGGGTGGGGGCTGGAGCCCATCACAGCTGTCTTAGGGTGAGAGGCAGGCTACACCCTGGACAGGTCACCAGTCTGTCGCAGGGCTAACACACAGAGACAGACAACCATTCACACTAACATTAACTCCCCTTTGGGCAATTTAGAGTTTCCAATCAACCTGTCCTCACTAACTGCATGTCTTTGGACTGTGGGAGGAAGCCGGAATACCCGGAGAGAACCTACGCAGACACGGGGAGAACATTCAAACTCCACACAGAAAAACCCCAGCCTAATGGTGGAATTGAACTCAGGACCTTCTTGCTGTGAGGCAACAGCAGTTTGGCTTCTCTGAGTGTTTAGTCCATTTTAAATTCTGTTACCTTCTGTTAACCTACTTTCATGTGTTCCCTGGACTCCTAGACTCTGTTACCTTTCCTTCATGGAATTCCTTTTGGACTGCTTCCGCTACTATTTATTGTACATAATGAAGATGGTTTTTTTCTGGAAAAATCGTCATTCCAGAAGAGGGTTGTATATGATGAATGGAGGGTCCTTCACCAAGGGGAAGAGGTGGCTGTAGCTCAGAAGGATGCCCAGGCCATCAACTAATAAGAAGGTTGGTGTTCTGATCCCTGGCTGCTCCAGTCTGCGTGCCAAATATCCTTGGGTGACATACTAACTACAAGTTGCTTTCTGATGCATTCACTGGAGTGTGAACTACTAACTAGTTAGGAGCATTTTATCTCCTAACTAGTTAGTAGTTAGGAGATAAAATGCTCAGATGCTCAGCACTATATGAGGATATTTTGCTTTTTAGATATTGATAAAATGTTTTCATATAGCTGGATTAATGTGACTATTTTATTTTCATGTCAAATAGTTGGACTGAGTGCTGGTGAAAAAAAGACTTGTTTTGTAAAAACACTTTTTTGAGAATTGTGAACATGGTTTAAATAAAATAACTGAAAAAACCATATGGAGTTATTTCAACATTTATCCACTGAACTGTGAACAAAAAATAAAAAGACTGAATTCTTGGAACAATTCTCCAACTCATTTGAAGAGAGAAAAGAAAGGAAAGAGAAGCTTGTTTGTTATAATCTAAGCAAAATAACTTAAATATTTTGGACTGTGTCATTTGCTAAATTACTATGACATAGTCAGGATTTTCACATCAGGCCAACTGCAGTGCATGTACTTGCCAAAGAATAAATAACATAACAGAAGACACTGTTGAAAATGCTGGTTAGCAGCCTAAACTGATGAAAAAGCTGTTATGACCAAAATTTTAAATTTGTGTCTAGAATTTGATTTTCTCCGTCTCTCTTGCATTCCAATATAAGTGCAGAATACCAGTACCTGAAACAGGGACCGGTAGGCTTCATCCTTTCTCTCATCTTTCAGGTTTCCTACATTTATTGCAGTGACAACCCATTTTTTCTCTGCTGCAGTGTCCAGTATTACCTGAAGAGTCGAAAGACCTACACACACAGAGTCTCATTATTAATAATTAATAATTCATTAACTTATACATTTGTAGAACAAATCTCTATCTCATTCTTTTCTATTTATATGAAGCATATTTCTCTGCCTTGCTGTGCTTTCTATAACTGTAGCAAGTTTCTGCATTTGCTTAACATTTTCTGTATTTACAATTATTTCAGTATCTTATCTTCAAAATTAAGCACTAGCAATATTTATGCGATAAATGATGAGAATTTCCTTACCTCGATCACTGTCATACAGATAGGCAAACTTTTCCCATTTGTAGTATTCCACTAATGAAACTAGTGGCCCCTTGATGTCCGGCCTCATTTGGAGAACAAACTGATTCATTCCTTCTGCTGGGAAAGAAGGTGTAATGAAGGAGACATGAAGTGTCTCACAAAAGGATGTGATGGTGTTGACCGATTTCTTGTCATAGAAGCCAAAAATGGCATAGACACCCCGAGAGAACTGGGAACAAACTAGGAAAGAGAGAAGAAGAGAAAGATTGTACAAATTAAACAGTGAGTTCACAGGACCTGGGAAGAATATTTGCACTCATTAAGTGTCCCAGTGCCTTTATCCCAAATAAACACTAAACGCACACTTATATTTAATCACATTGAAGAACAGTTTTTTAAATTAGGGTACTACAAGTTGCTTTCTGATGCATTCACTGGAGTGTGAACTACTAACTAGTTAGGAGCATTTTATCTCCTAACTAGTTAGTAGTTAGGAGATAAAATGCTCAGATGCTCAGCACTAAGCACAGTAGTTACAATAGGAGTGGAAATTCTGTGGTTCACAATAACAAGTAAAATTAAATATTTCTAAAACAAAGCAACACAAAAATTTTTAAAAAAGAAGTGCTTCTGTCCAATTAAAAGCTAGAGGGCTTTATATCTGATGTAGACAGTGCTAAGTTTCTATAAGCTGCATAAAACAGTATAAGAGGCCAGGTGTAATAAGCTATAACCAATTACACTTAAGAGAAGAAAATTAAAATGCCAGTTCCAATCATCTGTTGAGAAAAAATGTCTGTATTTTGTGTCAGCATACATGATCCAGCTGTGTGGCTGCAGGAAGGTGAATTATTCTGAATGAGAGAATTGGTATTAAGTATCCCACTGTGGAAAGTGACGTCGGCGTGACGTCTTTCATAAATCATTTTCCAAATTTGGTCCACTGAAGGGGTTGTTTTATAACACCAGGCAACATCTTTTTTTTTTCAAACTCTGCTGAACGTATGTTGTTGTCAGCGGTACGGCCACGGTGTACGGGCTATTTATAGTCCAAATATGGTTGTTGTGGATGTCTTTTCAAAGTCAAACTTTGACTCATTTTAGAGATCATTTTTATAAACCAGCAGAAAAACCACAAACCTCTCTTACTTTCCATCACAACTTCTCCCACCTTCTCTCAACCTTAAAAATTAACTATATATACACATTGCTTCACAAATTTAAACGAGCAAAGGGAATTTCAATTTCAAAAATACTTTAACCATTATTATTTTACATTTTTAAATGGATTTCATCGTTTTTAATATATCAACAGATTTTAATAAATGACATTTTTAACCTTGTTACAAACAAATAAGTTGATATACTAAAATAAATAAACCAGTTAAAGAAAAACAGAAAAATGCAAAATAACAAAAAGAATTACCCACGTGTAGTGAAGAAATCAATAGGCTAACACATAATAAATTATACTTGTTTATACATAATCCATATTCATTTGTATCATGTTGACAAAATCAATGTTAATATTTGTCAATTTAAAAAATTACATTTATTAATCATGCAAATTTCCTGCAATTGTCATAGACGTCAACATGATGTCCAAAAATATTACCCAATCCAAAGTTCAAATGTTGATCAACATATTATCATCCAAATTGGGTCATGTTTAGGTGTCCAAATTGTGAAACTTGTTTGGACGTCATATAGATATCTAGAATTGGTCATGGACTGAGGGACCCAATATAGACATGGTCTCCATCTTGAATTAACTTCATTATTTATTTCCACCAAATCATTAATGTGTCTTTTAGATCCCGTTTCTACAAGACTGCTCAAAGAAACCCTACAATTAATTGATGCTTCAGTCTTAAATATGATCAGCCTATCTCTAAATAATCAGCAACAGGCCTTCAAGCCGTCAATGTTAAACGCTATCTAAAACATCATCACCTGAGCTTAGCTCGTTAGTTATAGGTGAATCTCCAACTTCCCTTTATTTAAAAAAATTCTGAAAGAGTAGCTATAAAACAACTAACTGATCATCTGCAGAGGAATTATTTATTTCACCATCTTTCCAAGATGGCGGTGTGGACACATGCAGCAGCTGCTCTCTGTCCCGATAAAACAGTTTTCCCGTCTTTCTTATGCTCTTTTCTTGTTTTTCACAAAAACGCTTATACAGTTGTGAGCTCCTGCTAAAAATCAACAAAAGCAAATCCACAAACTTTTCAGACATGGAAGAGCTACGAATTACTCTGAGGAACTGCAGACTGCTTTGGAGGCATCCACCATCAGCAACCCCTGCTACTAGATCTCGCCCACAGTGGAAACGTCTCAGGTGGTGTGGGAGAAAACAGAAGAGGGGTAGGCTAGCGGCTAATCCACATAAACCCACTATACCCACCAACATGCGCTCCCTGGACAACAAGTTGGATCTTGTACGCTTACTTCGGTCCACAAGTCAGTGAGGGAGTGTTGTGTCTTTGCCTTTGTGGAAACTTGGCTTAACAATCACATTCCCAACAGCAGCATTCAGTTCGACCAGCTAACATGCTTTTCATTTTCAATTCAATTCAACTTCATTTATACAGCGCCAAATCACAACAATAGTTGCCTCAAGGGGCTTTATATTTTAAGGCAGACCCTACAGTAATACATTCAGAGAAAAAACCCAACAATCATATGACCCATAAAACTCCCTTTTAACAGGAAGAAACCTCCAGCAGAACCAGGCTCAGGGAGGGGCGGCCTTCTGCTTTTGGGCAGACAGTGCTCTCAATGAAGGGGTAAGACTCACGGAAGGGGACTCTGTGGTTACATCAACGATGCCTGGTGTCGTGACGCTGTTGTGGATGGCAAACACTGTTCAACTCTGCCGGAGCTTATGATCATCAAGTGCAGACTGTTCTACCTACTGAGGGAATTTATACTGTTTGTTGCTGTCTGTATCCCTCCTTGCTCCAGTAACAACAACAGGAGTGAGGCACTAAATGAACTGTATCAGCGTGTCAGTGAACAGCAGATGTCCCACCCAGATGCTTTTCTCGTCCTAGCGGGTGATTTCAATCATGCATCGTGCATACTGTGCTTCCCAAACTGCATAAACACATTAAATTTCCTACACAGGGGGAAAAAACCCATTTTGGACAATGTTTTCACCACTCAGAGAGGAGATTACAAAGCCCTCTCCCTCCACCACCTTGGTGCCGGTCTTTTATTCTGTCTTCCTTCTCTCACCCCAACTGGTCACAGCAGATGGCCCCGCCCCTCCCTGAGCCTGCTTCTGCTGGAGGTTTCTTCCTGTTAAAGAGGAGTTTTTCCTTCCCACTGTCACCAAAGTGCTTGCTCATGGGGGGGGGGTCGTATGATTGGGCTTTTCTCTGTATGCATTATTATAGGGTCTACCTTACAATATAAAGCGCCTTGAGGCGACTGTTGTTGTGATTTAATAATGATAATGGATTGCATTTATACAGCACTTTTCTAGGCACCCAAAGTGCTTTACAATTCCACTATTCATTCACTCTCACATTCACACACTCACTGTACAACTGAGGCAGACTGACAGAAGCGTGCCATCGGCCCCTCTGGCCAACACCAGTATGCGGTAGGGTAAAGTGTCTTGCCCAACAACACAATGACCAGGACAGCAAGAGCTGGGGGATCGAACTGGCAACCTTCCGGTTACAGATGAGCTCCCCAACCCCCTGAACCACAGTCGCCTCAATTTGGTGCTATATATATAAAACTGAACTGAATTGAATTGCCTACCTGGAATTAGCATAACTGTTATGCTAATTCCAGCATACAAGCCCCTGGTCAAAGTCACCAAACCAGTTTGTAAGCAGGTACGTATGTGGTCTCAGAGACAATGGAAGACTGTTTTTTTCCACCACAGACTGGGAGGTCTTTAAACAGGCCGCCACACGTGACAACACCACAGACCTGCAGGAATAATCAGAAACTGTCATTTCCTATATCTCAGAGTGCATCGATGATTTCACAGAGACCAGGACTATCACTATCCAGGCCAATCAGAAACCATGGCTCACAGGTGAGGTCTACAGGCTTCTGAGGGAGAGAAATGCAGTCTTCAGAGCTGGGGATTAGGTGAGCCTAAGAACAGCAAGGGCAAACCTGCATCAGAGAAGCGAAAAGGCAATACTCCAGAAGGATTTCGCAAAGCTGGACGAGCACACAGGGACTGTGCTGCAGAACTCACAGATGTCTTCACAGACATCTTTAATACATCACTGAGCCAGGCTGTCGTTCCCACATACCTCAAAGCCTCCACCATCATTCCTGTACCAAGGAAGTCTCCTCCCTCCTGCTTTAAGAACTACCATCCGGTCGCACTCACCCTCAAGTGCTTTGAACAGTTAGTCATGCATCCATTTAAAACATCTCTTCCCCCCAAACTGGATCCATTTCAGTTCATATACCGGTCAAACCACTTGACCGATGATGCATTCTCAACTGCCCTTCACTCAGCCCTCACACATCTGGACACTAGAGACTCATGCGTCAGAATGCTGTTCATAGACTTCAGTTCAGCATTCAACACGATCATTCCCCAGCAACTCATTCACAAACTGGATCTGCTGGGGATCAGGAACTCGCTGTGTAACTGGCTGCTGGATTTCCTGACAGGAAGACCGCAGACAGTACAGGTCGGCTGCAACACCTCCAACACAAGAACACTGAATACGGGGGCTCCCCAAGGATATGTGCTGAATCCCCTTCTCTTCAGTCTGCTGACCCACGACAGCACACCATCACACAGCTCCAACATCTTCATCAAATTTGCAGATGACACAACTGTGGTAGGTCACATCAGCAACAATGATGAGCCCTGGCTGAGTGGTGCAGTGACAACAATATGCCCTGAATGTGGAGAAGACTAAGGAGATCATCACACCCTGCACACCCCACTAACCATCAATGGTGCTGCTGTGGAGAGGGTAAGCAGCACCAAGTTCCTGGGTGTGCACATCTCAGAAGATTTCTCTTGTTCAAAAAACACAGCATCACTGGTCAGTAAAGTCCAACAGCAACTCTACTTCCTCTGCAAACTGGAGAGCAAGAGCCTCATCCCCCATTGCGAGCACCTTCTACAGAGGCACCACAGAGCAGCATCACTGTGTGGTATGGCTCCTGCACTGCAAAGTAACGAGTAGTGAGAGCAGCGGAGAGGATTGTGGGCACTTTTCTTCCCTCCCTCCAGGACATCTACTGCACCCGCTTCACCTGAAAGCCCTCTGCATTACAGGTGACTCCACTTATTCATCCAACAGCTTCTTCAGTTTGCTGCCATCGTAAAAGAGACTGAAGAGCTTCTGGGCCAGAACCAGCAGACTGAGAGACAGCTTCGTTCATCAGGCTGTTAGGATGCTGAATTCACTCCCTGCTCTGTCCCTCGCAACTCTCACACACACGAACTCCAGACCTGCATTCACCTCTTCCCTCTGAACCCCCCCAGACCTCTACCGACGCCTTTTCACTGACTGCCCCACCCCCACTTGCACACGAACTCTTGCCAAAAAGCACTCTGATTGTGTTGGACACTGTTGTTTATGTAAAATTGTATTGTGTTGTACATAAGACTTGTATTTTATTTTTATGTTTATATTGTTTTAGTGTACACTGAGGGCCGTCGGAGAATTGCAGTTTCAAATTCCTGTGTATGACCAGTACATATGGTTTTTGGCAATAAAGTTGACTTTGACTTTCAGCTTTCAAGTTTCAGAGCATGTCACAGTACCGAAACAGCTTTAGTGAAGAATACAAATAATCTTCTTATATTCCTACAATATTTTATCATTAGAGAATGTTGTAGGTATTAGAGGTACTGCACTGCAATGGTTTAAATGGCATCTATCTAATACACTTCAATTTGCTTATGTAAATGAAGAGTTAATTATGGAGTTCCACAGGGTTCCATGCTAGGACCAATTGTGTTTCATAATATGTTTGCATTAGGCAGAATCATTAGAAGGCATAGAAAACATTTCCACTGCCTTGCAGAGGACACAATTTTTTTCTATCCATGAAACCAGATAACACACACCAATAAGTTAAACTACAGAATCATGGACATGTCCTTCAATGTCCATATTAACAAATATGTAGCACTGCTTTGTCCCATTTGCACAATATCTCTAAAATTCAAAACATCCTGTAAGAGTGCTGAAAAACCAGTTCATGCATTTATTAATCCTAGGTTGGACTACTGTAAGTCATTATTATCAGGACGTCCTACAAACTCCCTGAAAAGCCTTCAGTTAATCCAAAATGCTGCTGCATACTGTACTGAAAGGGACTAGAAAGACAGAGCATATTTTCCCAATATTGGCTTCACTTCAGTGTCTCCCTGTTAAATCCAGAATCAAATGTAAAATCATTCCTCTCACATGGAAGGTCTTGAATAATCAGGCCCTATCCTATCTTAAAGACCTTACTGTACCGTATCACTCAAATAGAGCACTTTGCTCTCAGACTGTGGGCGTACTGTGGTTCCTAGGATATTTAAAAGTAGAATGAGACAGAGCCTTCAGCTTCTAGGAGATTTCTTCCTGTTAACAAGGGTTTTTTGCTTCCCAGTATCACCATAGCTCTTGTTCATTGTCAGTCATCTGATTGTTGGGGTTTTCTCTGTTTTCTCTGTATTGTTTCTCTGTTGTGATTTAGTGCTATATAAATAAAACTGAATTGAAGGGTTTAGGGTTAGGATGAACAGCCACAGCACACTGCACAACTATTGCTACATATTGCCATGTTTGTATTTTTTTAAATTTCAAGTATTATTCTAGACTTTTAAATAATGACCCAATAAAAATAATTCTTTTTTTTTTTTGTTTAAAAATGAAGAGATCAATACTTACAGCAGTTAGTAACAGCAAAGCTGTTGGCCACCTCCAGGTTATCTATGTGTGGAGTTAGCCTGAAATCTGCCATCCCAAACTGAACCATGCCAACTCGGAATGCACTGTACTCCTGATCTGCGCCCCTGGGAAATAAACCACCTGAGAAAAACAGAGACAGAAAAGGTCGTGATCATAAAGAAAAACAAAACCAAGGGGAGAAACAGGTTTTCTAGCTACAAAAATGTTGAGATAGGGACATTTTTACCACTTTATGTCTTAAAAAACAACAACAAAGAAATTGCAATCCTTCATTAACAATTGCTAAATTTTAGTTTCGTCAAAATGTTTTTATAATGTGATATGGAATCTCAGCAGTTTAGGCTCTCCTTTTTCATATTTATTGAGTTATTTACTTTTTTGTTTGTTTGTTCTATATTAGTTCAAATGTTCTGCATTTCTCTCATAAACTTCATACCTACCTGACACCTCCTCATCACCTTTCTTCCATTTACCTACATGTCCACTGAAGTCTGCTCCAATCACCAGTCTTTTCCACATGGGGAAACTTTCTACCACTTCAGCTAGCTTACTTCAGAATCCTTCTCTCTCTCTCTCTTGTCTGACAACCTCGGCTGGTTAAGCCAAGCGCTGGCCAATCCCATATGGAAATCTTATTATTTATCAGCATGTTTGATTTGGTAAATATTTTACATTGGGAACCCTTCCTGACCCAGAACTCCCCGGTTGTCTGGGTTTAGGAACAGCAATAGAAATACTAATCAGTAATTCTGAGCTAGAGTCTGCCTGAGACAGAGATATCTATCTCAGGCAGACATTGTCTCTCTAAAGGACATATGTCCAAAAAATCGGTACATACATTCACCACTCCACAGTTCACTCACGTTTGTCCTGTTACAACTCAAAACAAAAAGGCAGAGTGATGTTAATTAAAAGAAACATAAACATTACCATTAGTAAGACTGTAGCAGATGTGGAAGGTAGATTTATAACACATAGCTCTCTGCGGTATTTCACCTTTAACAATGGTTTACCTTGCCTTCTTTGGCAACATTCCTTTCAGCACAACCTCACATGTCTGAAGTTATTTTTTTCATTTCCACATACTGTATTACCACAACTGGTCTAAAAGCACACAAAAAACATAACATCAGAGTGGGAAAAATGTGATTTTGTTTACTATGATGTCTCTAACGAATCATTTTTATAATTTGAAATGCAAGTATAAATCAGAAATTTCAGAAATGTATGCACATCCAATGGATGTGCTGGGATGCATCATTGGTGATGTATCCTGGGTTCATTAGGTGTTAGGATCTTACAACATCTTACACCCTCACCCAGGTGACCCAGCCGAGGTTGATCATGCCCTAGCTGCAGCAGCATTTGGCCATGGATCACCCCTCTCAATCCACAAGCACCTGGAAGCTTAGCAGTGTGTACGCTCTGTGGAGAGACTGGCCGGTGACGCCTCTGCAGCCTACTTCCACAGGGCATGCTTGCTAACCCACAGGGCATGCTTGCTAACCCACAGGGCATGCTGGCTAACCCTCCAACACTCTTCCAGAACACCCTGGCATTTGGCCAGCTACCTTCCAAATGCCCTCTATGCAGTCTCCAAGGAACCATCAATTCTATCAGAGCTATCTGTCTTGAGGCCTCTGACATTATCACAATATCTGGGCACAAAGATGTTTCTGCAATGTGTGCTGGATTGTGAGCGTTAGGTTGTTGCTTACTTGCTGTTATCACAGAGGAGATGCTTTCACCAGCTACCATCAGCAGCTGGTCACGGTGCCAGCAGAGGTATAAGGACTCGGTAAGATATCATATACAGCTTGGATGAGGAACTTTTATCACTACTTCTTAGCCAGTAGATTGCTGTTCTTCAAATTGGATCAAATCAAGCTCAGTAGACAACCCATGGTTGGACCTAGAACTAGCATTCTGCAGAAAATTAAAAATCTCTGATTTGCCTTTTATTAGCTCTAGAGTTAAGAATCATAACTGCCTTAAAAGTCTTTGCAGAAACACTTCTCTGACATCCTGCTGGGAATTTCTAAAAATAACAAAGTCTTCCTTTACCTCATGTAAACTGACAACCATTTGAAACAATCCAAATGGGTGTCCAGAACATGTTATTCAAGAGAAAACTTATTTTCATTCAAAGAACTTTTATCAAATTATGGAATCAGCAACAGTAAATTTCTTGAATATCAGCAAGTCCATTGTACAGAAAACAGCCGTCAGCTGAACTTAGAAATGCATACATGGGCAAGAGCATTTTTAAATCTTTGTATCTCTAAATTGTTATCAAAAAATGTTATTGTTAAAAATCGATGACTCAATTTTACTTCCAGCTGAAAAATGGGAGCGAGATCTCTCCATTAAAGTTACCTGGACACACATATGCTTAAATACGATCAAAATGTTGCAAGTCCCAACTTACAACTTACACAAACCTCTCCATAGAACACACTATACATGTTCCAAGTGGGCATTATACACTCAAACATATGCACCCACTGCACAGGCAATTCTGGAGCCAGGAACCTTATGCATACACATAAACATACACACACACACACACACACACACCTACACACGCACACACACACATACACACACACACAAATACAACACAAGACGGTTGATTTGTTTTTCTCTTCCGGGTGCTGTTTGTGATTGTTTTCTTGTATGTTTTTTTTCTTAAACTTGCAGCTTTTGGCGATTTATTGCTTCTCTGTTCTCTTTATCTTTTTATATATTTTCTGCCCTTTTTTTCTCTCTCTCTTACTTTTCAGCTTTGACACTGTTATGTTACACATGTACTGTAATAACAGAAATAATGTTCATAGAAATTAATAACTTAACATGTAAAGGAGGCACATGAACAAGAGTAGCCAAGAGAGACTTTATAGAGCTCATCTTGGAAAAGGAAATGTGTTTGCTACCACGCTGCATTCAGATCATAATTCTGATTGCAAAAGCTGCCAGACAACAAAGGCTAGAAATTTTTTTTAAAACTTAAGACATAACTGACTCCATCTAAGAATAAACACACATAAACTAGCCTACTGGACACAAGAAAGGAGGATATGTCAGTGTTGGTGGTGATTAGCTCATGCCCATCTAGCTGTCTGTATGGAGTTTGGATGTCTGTGCGTGGTCTCTGTGGTTACTCAGCTGTTGTCCCACAGTCCCCACTTAGCAGGATTATTTTAACAGGTGATTGTAAATTGGCAATATGTGCAAATGTGACAGTAAATGTAGGGCTGGATATTCACAAATCTGGAAATACATACTGTATACATAATTGACAGTTATCCATACCTCATTTATTTCATGATTTTATTTCATTATATACCTGTGGCACAGTGGTTAGCACTGTTGCTTTACAGCAAGAAGGTTCGGATTTCATCTCCACTATGTGGCCGGGGCCTTTCTATGTGGAGTTTTCATGTTTTACCCGTGTTTGTGTGGGTTCTGTCCGGGTATGCTGCATGCAGTTAGAAGTATTAGGTAAACTGGTGATTCTAAATTGCACATAGGTGTGAATGAGAGTGTGAAATTTTGTCTGTATCTATGTGTTAGGTCTGCAACAGACTGGCAACCTGTCCAGAATGTACCCCGCCTTTCGTCCAATGGTAGCTGGGATAGGCTTTGGCCCTCATAAGGATAAGCAGAAGAGAATGAATGGATGGATCTGCACTCTGCACATATAAATATAAATATGCTTTATTTTCTGTGTCATGTTGCTATTGTCTGTTTGTCTACTCTGTTAAGGACATAAGCTAAATTACTTGTATGTGTACACATACCTGATATTCTACACTATAATCTACAAATTGTACAGAATATACTATATTTCTGAAATATTATGTTTTAAATTATGGCTCCACAGTGTAATTGTTTACACATTTGCCTACAAAGTGAACAATCCCCTGTTATATCCCGGGAGGTGACAAATCCCTCGGGTTGCATCAACACAGGCATCTGGCATAAAAATGTGCCAAATCAAACATGCAGAGGTTCCTGCAGTGGTGATCATCTGGGAATAAGGGCGCATCTTTAAGTAGCTTTATACAAATATTTCCACTACACTTTGTGTAGTTTGTCTACTAGAACGATTGTCTCTGGCATCAAGTCATGCATTCCAGAACTTCAGGTGAAATGGAAATGTTCATACATGCTGTCATACCTCAATTACTGTCCAGAATGCTGCTTCAAGGATTTGCACGGAGTCCTCTATAAGGTAATATGTGACGTCTTTACATAGGCTAGTCATAAAGTAGGATTGGTAAATGCACTGTTCTTGTATAGTGCTTTTCTACTGTACTTGAGTACTCAACAAGCTTTATACAACATGGTGCATTCACACATTCATACAGTCACTTTTTCCTGTGCCTAAGTTCTTTCTATGTAGTATCCACACACATTCCCACTCTCATGAAAGCATCAGAGAGCATCTTGGGGTTCAGTTTGCAGGTGGTACCTCTGGTCACATTACAGAAAATAAAGAGACTGCTTTTGAGGTTGTAATTTCCAACCTGTGGAAGTTGCTTCAATTGGTCTTAAGCTGTGTTGTTTTAATGTTACAAATATATACATTTTTAGAACATTTTCTGATTCACTATCTGTGATTTGCTTAAAAATGTTAATCTTTTGGTTCAAAGTTTGAACATATGTGCTTTTACCTTCATATATCATAGTTTTCAGGCCATTTTGGCACATTGAAATCTGAAGCCATTCTTGAATATACCTCAAAAACAATTAAAGATAAAAGTATGACATTTGTATTTCCCTTTCTTAATTTAGATCTATAATTTGAAAGAAATACATTACAATATCTGAGATTTCGCTAGTTAGAATATTTTAAAAATCCAGGGAAGGTAATAACCTGAAATTCTTAAACATGAAAATTAAGAAAATTATATTTTCATTCAACTTTTATGCTCAGCATTTATTCAGACGGTTATCATACCCTTTCTCTGATCTCGCCTTACCTCTGGCAGCCGTGGCATTGTGGTTAGAGTTGGGTTAAGGGGTTAGGTGTTCAGCTGAGGTATTTAGGGTTCGTGTCTTATTAGCATCAGACTACCAATTCTGTCATGTGGACACAGCAGCTGGGTCTTGCAAGACTACATTATTATTCTAGGGGCCATGTTATTCATTGCTAAGTATATAAATTACTTGCTTGATGTTAAATAAGGAAATGGACTTCATGCCTATGAATAAACACAATTTAGTCTATGGGAAGCACCAGCACAGTTTGGTAGATTTTTAAGTGTTTTTTACTTCTTCTTCTTCTTCTTCCTGCCCCTTTAAATTAGTAAAAAAAAATTTAATTACTATTGATATTTCATGTGTTTTCATCATAGCACATGAAATACAAATTCTTTGAAGTATACATATATAATATCTGCTTCTCTGTCTCTGTTAGGTTAGAATATATAATCATTTTTCTAAAGCTCCCATTCCTTAATCAGCCCAAAGATACTTCTCTTCTGCCTGATTGCATTCACAGACCCATATCAGCAGTAGCATCTGGAGACTTTGTGGAACTGCCTTGATGTGGCAGATAAGCTGCCCATTATAGATAGGTCAGCAAACCCTCTGCTTAAGAAATGTATAATTTTGTCTTATTTCACAATTGATTTTTTTTTCTATTTAAGAGCCCCTTGCAGGTTTAGCGTAAATATTGTCAAATGGCCAGACTACAAAATCAGCAGTGTTTGAGTTCATATCTTTGCAAGCATTTATACTTTGAAATGCTGGACTAATTCGTCATATAGTAAAATGGAAAAATTTTGGGAAAAATATCTTTCATTGCCTCTATATAGTCTTTAAGTGTCTTTAAGTGCCAGTCTTAATCCTATAATTTACTGCCCTCTTGATGGCCACAGTTAGTTGTTGTCTTTGGGAGCTGGACTTCTGGACTACCAGTAACGGAAATGGTGAGCTAACACATTTAACATATTGATAGATCCTAAGTGTTTTGCCATTTTTTAAGTAGTGTGTCTCACAAAATCAGTTATTTGGCAAAACCTTTGCCACCCAACACCCCTCTCTAGACATGCTCCTGCTATAGCTGTCACATTATTAATGCCATGTCACTCCTAAATCAGACATCATCAGAAGCATACTACATGGGCTGAGGGCAAAAAGAACTGGAGTGATGCTTAGTGATCCATAGTCCTCTTTAGGGTGGAAGAGAGTGATACAAGAATGAGCCTTTAACCCGAAGGCTCACGTTTGCAAAAATAATATTGTAAAATGCCAGAAATGTAAAAATTACAGAGATATTTTTCTAATGTTTGCATATCTTTCAGAAATATTTAAGTAACATTTTCAATAACATTTTCAATACTGCAACATTTTCATAGTGCAATTATTGTTTGCAACGTGTTATTCGAGCCTTCTGAATTTTAGTTACATTAATATATTTTAATAAACCTTAACCAAGGTGTGGAAGTAGCTTTTTGTGAAAAGCTACATTTTTAGACTTATGCAGTCCTCAGAAGACAGAATTGGTACAACAATGTCTTATAAAAGTTTCAAATATAATTTAAAATTTGTTCAAAATATAAATGTATGTTTTAGTCTACTCCAACCAGTCTTACTAAGTACGAGCCAAACAATCCAGCTGAACCAAAATTTTAAGTTCAGATGGAAAAACATACCTACTCCAAAGAGAAAAGGCTGCTGTGATATTTAAAAAACATTTTTTTTTCCAGCACTGTATCATGTATGTAAAGTAAATGTAAAGTATGTAAAGTGTAAAGTATGAGATTTATAGTTCAAATGTAAAAGCAGTGTAATGTGACTGAGGAGGAAAAACTCTGAATAGCATAAAATACTGTAGATTTGAAAGCTAACTAAGTGTAATAATGGAAAACTTTACACAAACAACCAGTAATGTTCATTATAGCTTATTCTAACATTTTAATGAAATGCTGAAAATCACCCACTTCCACTAAGGGCTTGATGGATATAAGGTCCAACAAGAAATGCAGTTCAGGAAATAAGTCTCATGTGCTGCGTTTCAGTGAGCTTAGATCTTCACTTGTCCCTATGACAGCACCATTAAGACTTCTGTGCACACAGGAGCAATTGCAGATTGACGGAATGCTGCATTGTTAGCAAGACGTTTGGGACGCATATAATTCATTTTATTTTTTGATCTATTTAGTTTACTATTTAAATGATAAACATATTAACTCAATTAGAACACTGCAGCAGCAGCAGCCGTGCAATCACGAGGCCTGGCGTTACTGACAGCAGTATAAAGAGGATGGAGATGAGAGAGGCCCACGGGCCAATAAAGAAGACACGAAAAGACAATGAAAAGGAAAGGTTTGAACGGGTAAAAGACGAGCTTTAATACACGCTGGAACAGGAAAGGTGAGGATGACAACGATCGGGCGACGACAGATATAAAAATCCTACCAATCTGGACGCTCGGAGATCCGCACAATGCCCCGCGCCATAAGAGTGCCACCAAAAATAGCAGCTTCATTGTGGTATTCAGGATCCTCGCACAACACCACAGCATCTTACGATAGAGGTTCCTACCAAAACATCACCTCCATCAAAGACGATGTAATCTCATGGCGTTATTCCGGTGTTATTTAGAAACGTGTCGGGCTCTGCAGATGCCCGATCCTGTCTCCTGAGGTGCGCGTGCTGCTGCTGAAGCTGGACTCGAGGGCGCGCGCACTGAATTGCCCAGGAATGCCGATGAAGCACGAGAGAAAACCGAGAGCAGCCGACTGCTGCACATGAGGTTATTATAAACCTCCGCTCGAGGAGGCTGACACAAATTCTAACATAACAGATGCACACTGGGAATTTTTACAATAACTAATTTCTAATTGCATTAAGCAATGCCTAAAAGCTATTATAATAATTATATTATATACATTATAATTATGATTTCCTTCTGTCTTTTTTTCGTAATCATTACATGCGCCTTTAAATATGTTACTATGTATTTTCACATTGCTGTATAGCAGCTGTGTCTATATATATTGCCGTGTTACGTAGGGCAAAAAGAGACTGAAGCCATCCCCACCCAACGCCCGGCTACCTCTATATCACAGCTAACGGAGGGTAAACGGTCTTAAAATCCAGCCTGTGGATTGTGACTGAAAATGATCCAAGTGCAAAAACAGAGCTTTTCTGTATGTCCTAATAATAAGGCATTTGGATTCTTACTCAAAGATAAATCAAAATTAGTTAGATCTATATATAAATGTGAAATGTTGTTTGAGTAGTGAAAATGTTCTAATGGCTCAGTATTGTGTCTGTGATTGTGCGTGTGTGCACATGAGCCAGGAACGCAGGAAGACAATAACTGTGTTGTCACACAAAATCCTGAATCAGAACAATAATTGTTAAACACAGAACCAGGATTTATATGAGGTTTTACTGCTACAATCGCTTAAAACTGATCAAACTGTAACACAGCAAATGTAAATATGTTCAATTGGTCAATACTGGCATGTTGAATCAAAAATAAAATAAATAAAAATAAAAATGTTTAAGTTAACTAGTATAATAAATCAATAAATGTGATTCTAATAACTGGCCTCACTGAGAGCCTGTACAGAGTCTGACCTTGGTGTGTGTGTGTGAGTGTATGTGGATGTGTGTTTGGTGCAGGATGGGTCAACATGACACACTGGAGCCACTAATTTCAGTGAATGTCTGACTCACAAAATGTATGATTTTATAAAAGAAGATGACTAAAATAAATTTTAAAAATAAATAAACGTTGATTGACAAACATTATGAAAAGAAAGTATTATCTTCTGTATTTGAATTATAAAGGAATTATGTTACAATAAATGTTCATGTGAAAATGTGCTAAAAACAAATCTGAATTACATAAACTGAATGAAACAGAATAAATTATATCCATGTGTGACTGAATATTTAAATGTGATGTGAACTCTCTATACTAGAAATAACAAAGAATATGTAATAAAGTGGTTTTAAAGGTTAAACTTTGTGTTAAAGTTGGATAAACAGAGACTGATAGATAGGGTGTGGGTGGACACTGGATGATTAGACGTAAACAGCTTGACTGAATGACCAAAATATGAAGATGTGATGGCTAGTATGAGAGGGGGGAGAAAAGTGGGCTGTAATAGAGATTTGGGTTCTTTCCTTTTTGTCTTCTGTGAGATGAGCAGTTCAGAAGATTGGATCTAAGAGGTTCAAGTTAAAATTCCAGCAGGGATGCGAGTGTGAAAACAGCAGCACAATCTGTGAACCTGTGAATTGATCTTGTAATTTTTGTCTTTCCATCTCATCTCATTTTTTCCATGTTATGTGGTTAATTCACAAGGATTTTGGTTTACATTATACTTCCACTGGATGGCCAGCTGTTTGGAGATGATCATCCACTTGGAAACAAAGGGATAAGTGCAACTTTAGGTCTGGTTGTGCTCATTCTCTCGCCAACCTCTCTTCACCAAAGATAAGAACAAAATCAGCATTAGCTCAGAGTAGGTAAGTTATATAAGTATAGATTAAGTGATTTGATTATTGTTTTGTCATTATTACTATTTGCTAAATTGCTTTAGTATAATCCCCTGCAATTAAAGTTTAAATTGTGGACATTCACTTATTATCCTTTAGTGAAACACATTCGGCACAGGATTATCTGTACAGAACATGGCCAGGAAGTCCCGTTCCCTAGGGCAGTTGAGAATGATCGAGCTAACATCCTGTGGGACTTTTACAAATGGACAAATGGTGATGGTGGATGACCAGAGGAAGAAGGCTATAGTGATAGATGTAGTGATGGCAACATGAGGAAAAGGAACACGAGATGCTTGTGAAATAAGAAGGGCTGAGTGAGGAGCTCTAGGGTGGAGGGCAGCAGTGGTTCAGGTGATAATTGGAACACTTGGGGCAGTAACTTTCAAACTGGGCGAGTGGTTCCAGCAGATCCAGGGACCAATATCCAAGATCTCTGTGCAGAAGAGTGCAGTCCTGGAAACAGACAAGATACTCCACAGGGCCTTCAAGCTTGCAGGCTTCTGCAGGCTCACAGGACGGGTGTTGATTTTTTTTTTTTTTTTTTTTACTGATCATTGTGTGCTGTCTGGACCAAAGACAGCACACAATGACAGTCACCACAATTCTTGCTTCAGACTCCAGTGGTGGTGTGCTTTATACCAATGTATCCAACAATGTATGTCGTGTGGACCAACCACCTTTCCCCTCTTTATCCTGTTCATAACATTCTGTAACCAAAGGAATTGCACACCTTGCTGTAATTGTAACTCTTCTGCAATGCCAAGGTATTCTAGGGTCAAATGTGAAACCATCTGTTCAACAGCTAAGTCTTGGCCTAAACTGAATGATGCAGCAGGACAATGATCCCAAACAAAACTGAATATTTTAATTTGATTGGTACAACCCAGTACAGTAGTTATTGGTGCCAGATTGGCTGGTCTGGATATTTCAAAAACTGCTGATCTACTGAATATTTGCACAAACTAGGCCAGAGAATAGTCTGGAAAAAAAATCCAGGAAGGGCCAAGTTTCTTGGTGAAAATGTTTTATTGATGGTAAAGGTCAGAGAAGAATGGCCAAACAGTTTCAAGGTCACAGACAACCAAAAATGACATGGATACATGGATTCATCCTGCTGTCTATCAGCAGTTTAGGCTGCTGTTGCTGGTGTAATAGCATGAGATATTTTTCTAGCACACTTTGGGTCCTCGGCTACCAAATGAGCATCATTTAAGTCCCACATCCTACCTAAGTATTGTTGGTGACCACAGAAATTGTGATGGCTGTTTCCAGCAAAATAACACACTATGTCACAAAACTCAAATAATCTCAAACTGTTTTCACCTCTGCTGCATTCCAGTTCCACCTCCTCGGAGGAAGCATCAGTGTGAGTGGCAGAAACGCAGCGGTAAGCTGGTGAGCTGGTGAGGCTGAGCATTTCTCTGCTTATATCAATCAGAACTTTGTCATTCCTGAGTCTGTATCTTCAGATTCATAGGCGCTCAGCTCCTGGTTTCATTCCACCTGCAAACTATATTAGATGCCGTGGCCCCATTAACAACCAGCCTAAAACTAAATCTGAGCCCTGGCTAAATGACACAACTCATGCTGTTAGACATGAATGCTGAAAAGCTGGAAAAAAAAAGTGGAAAAAGGGCAAGCTGCAGATCTTGTTTCAAATATATTATTTACCTTATGGTAAATGGACCAATTCTTATATGTTTTTCTACTCTCCCAGAGCACTCAATGGCTTTATACCACATGGCTCATTCACACATTCACATCCACTGATGCTAAGATCCTGTGGGACTTCCAGATACAGATGGAAAAACTGGTGATGGCTAACCAACTGACCATAGTAGTGGTGGACAAGCAGAGGAAGACGGCCGTAATGATAGATGTAGCTATACCGAATGACCGCAACATCAGGAAGAAGGAACACGAGAACCTGGAGAAGTACCATACGCAGAGAAGAGCTCGAGAAGATGTGGAGGATGAAGGCAACGGTGGTTCCAGTGGCTCCAACAGATCCAAGGAACAACACCTGTGATCCGATCCAGTAATTTAGGCCAGTATCTCTAACCCAACTTTGCAGAAAATGTTTGAAGATTGCCCCTTCCTGTTCAAACATGGACCTGCAAGGTCCATAAAGACATGGATGAGCAGATTTGGTGTGAATGAATTTGACTGGCACGAAGTCCTGACCTCAGACCAACAGAACACATTTGGGATGTGGAATGGAGAAGAAGCATACTGTTAAACCTAGCTGTTAAAGCTGGGTTAAGAAGAAAGGTTATGATCAGTGAGCTGCAGTAGGCTTTATATTGCTCCTCACTGATCAGATGCAATGTTTGCTGTTAAAGTGTTGATGCAGAAGTATAGAGAAGGTCAGAAGGAGCTTCATTGTATTTTTGTGGGTCTAGAGAAAGCACATATTAGGGTACCAAGAAAAGAAAAAGTCAGTGTTTAGGTGTGCGGGAGGAATTACAGATGGGTTCAATGTGGGGGTGGGACAACATCAGGGATCTGCTCTGAGCTCCTTTATGTTTGCACTGCTGATGGAAAGCCTGACAGATGTGGTTGGGCAGGAATATAGGATATAATATAGGATTATAGTGTTTGCAGATGACATTGTAATCTATTTTGAGAGAAGGGAGTAGGTGGCTCCACCAATCCTAAAATCCATATACAGTTTTAGAACAACATCCAGATTACACCTTTTTCAGATGTATAATTCATATACATGATATTCAGCAAGATAATGCTAAACGCTATACTGCATCGACTAAAACACTAAGGTTTCATATTAGAAAAGCTGTTGGACTGGTTTGCCTACTTCCAGACCTGTTGGCAACTGAAAACATCTGGCCCATCATGAGCCAAAAAACATGACAAAGAAGACCCAGGACTGATTAGCAGCTCTATTTTTTCTTAAAATGGACCAGTTCCTCAGTTTAAACTGCATTCTGTAGTTTACATTTTACACACTGCCTGAAGTGTTTTGGATTTGGCTTTGTTTTAAGAATAAAAATATTACTTAACATCAGTTTTCTAATGCCAAAAACACTCTAAAGTCCAAATGCTATAGATTAAAGAGAAATAAGGTAAAGAGAGATCAATTTCAGATCTTATACTAGAAATACTGAAGGACAAACAAAAGATGCTGAAAAGGCTTAGGGGACCTAATTGGTTTTGCTGTCTTCTTGAATTTATTGCCATTGTTACCATGGGTACATTTTCTTTGAGAATGTGAACTGCTTCATGTTGTGTTTATTTTGTTTTTGTTTAAAAATAAATAAAACAAACAAACAAAAAACAAGCAAAAAACAAATGCAGCACATCTCTTCTTGGGGAAAAGAAAATTTTATTCACGTCCACGAAAATGATTCAAGTTCTTTGCAGTGCTGGGAAGACAGTACTTCTGAAATATATATCATGGCAATATATATTTTAAGAAAGGGCATAGCAAACAGTTTAGCAACTGGCAGTCAAGCTTAGCTGGTACTTAAAACTGTGCAATCTAACGTCAAAGTACTCTAGCAGTTAGTTAGAACACTCCAGCAAAAAGATATATCATCGATCTTTAGTGAAATTTGACATATTGCATAATGCCGTCAGTCAGTTATCAGTCTACTATATATGTATTTGATTCAGAGTCAGAGCCACATGGAAATATTTCTGATTCTTTTCCTTTTCTTGCCCATTCATTTAAATCACATCTCCACAGTTTTCCATTTGGCATTTTAAGTGAAGAGTTTCTTCCTTTTGTATGATTATATCTTTACATACTGGAATGTTACTGACTGAGCTGATTACACTTTATGTTACAAAGTATAGATAGCATGAAGTTATTCATAAAAAGCAAGGTGTCATAAGAACTAATAATTGTTAAATTAAACTTTGGAGTAGTTTTTCTGTAATGTTATGCTATGTAACATTAACTCCTTGCATTTTGCATACAGTTTTTCAAATTAAGAAAAAAAAGAACAAAATATATGTATGTGTGTATTAAAAATAACAGAGAAATATTCAGCAGCAGCAATTGTTCCTTGTTTTGTAATAGGAATGCACACGGGACAATAAGCCTAAATGTCAAGTCTCTAGTGAGATGTAGGTATCAAAAAGATCACACTAGAACAAATAGTTAATAGTTACACTGCGCAAAAAATTAAAGCACCACTTTGAAAATGTATCAGATCTAAATATGGATTCAAACGCACCCTGAAAATCGAAGTAAAAAAATTATGGTGCTGGCTAGTTCATTTTGACAGAATTTAGTTCCTTCCACTCAACATGGTACTCAGTAGTCAATATAGGCCCCACATGCTTGTCATTCCTGACAGTTCCTAATGAGATTCTTCAAAGAGTAGTTGTAAAACATTTAACAGATCATCTGCAGAGGAATGGTTTATTTGAAGAGTTTCAGTCAGGTTTCAGAGCTCATCACAGCACAGAAACAGCTTTAGTGAAGGTTACAAATGATCTTCTTATGGCCTCTGACAGTGGACTCATCTCTGTGCTTGTCCTGCTAGACCTCAGTGCAGTTTGATACTGTTCACCATAATATTTTATTACAGCAATTAGAGCATGCTATAGATATTAAAAGTTCTGTACTGCAGGGATTTGGATCATATCTATCTAACAGACTCCAATTTGTTTATGTAAATGGAGAGTCGTTAGTTATGGATGCCACACTTTGTGTACTAACACCGATTCTGTTTACATTATCCATGCTTGCCTTTGGCAGTATCCGTAGTAGTAAGTTAGATAGCACACACCAATTAGATTGCAGGAATTTCTTATAAAAGTAAAGACCTGGATGACCTCTAATTTTCTTTTACTCTACTGTGGCCTAAAAGAATGTTAGAAATATGGTATCTAACCAGATTCTTGCTATGGATGGCATTAAATTACAGGGCACTAGTGGTGGACCTACCATTAACACTGTGAGGAATACTGGAGTCGTTTTTGACCAGGATATGTCCTTCAATGCACATATTAAACAAATTTGTAGGACTGCTTTCTTCGAATTGGGCAATCTCTCTGAAATTAGAAAGATTCTGTCTTAGAGTCACGCTCAAAAGCTAGCTCATGCATTTATTACTTCTAGGCTGGACTACTGTAATTCATTACTATCAGGATGTCCTGAAAACTCCCTGAAAAGCCTTCAGTTAATCCAAAGTGCTGCAGCAAGAGTACTGACAGGGACTACATTGGCTTCTCTTCATTGGCTCCCTGTTAAATCCCGAATTGAATTCAGAATCCTGCTCCTCACATACAAGGTCTTGAGGACCCAGGCTCCACAATAGAGCATTTGTTTTCAGACTGCTAGTTTACCTTTGACTACTAGGGTAGTAAAATGGGAGACAGTGCCTTTCACTTTCCAGGCCCCTTTTCTGTGGAACCAGCTTCCAGTTCGGATTTGGGAGAAAGACACCCTCTCTACCATATAGCATATAGTTAAGGCTGAATCAGGTGACTCTGATCCTCACTTAGTTTTACTGCAATAGCCCTGGGCTGCTGGGAGCTTCCCATGATAGAAGTGTTTCTTCTTCCTCACTTTGGCATACACATGGTGCAGCCAGGAATCGAAACACCAATCGTCCGACTAGTAGATTACCCCCTGTACCCAGTACCAAGTTAAATTTTATGTAAGGTAATGGAATTTTAGGTAACAGGTTCACTTTCATAAACACCAAAGCAGATGATAGTGATTAAAAACCCTTGCTGCTATTTAAATGACCAGATCCATTTCCCAGAAGTTTAAGTGACTTGATGCTATACTCTGATTAAAACGTGTTCTTTTGAGCAGTGTATTTTAATCCAAATCCAAATCCAATTTGTTTATATAGCACATTATACAGCTGATCTAAGGGTCTGCGAAGGAATATAAGGCTGAAGCAACGTGGAAAGGTATGGGGGAGCAAGACCATTAAGGCATTTATAAACCAGCGTTAGGACTTTGAAAGTAATCTGTCATGAACAGGAAGCCAATGAAGAGAGGACAGGATAGGTATTACATGTTCATGCCTGTGGGTACCAGTCAAGAGGCGGGCAGCAGCATTTTGAACGAGCTGAAGACGTGCAAGAGACCCTTGGCTGACTCCAACATAAAGTGCATTACAGTAGTCAAGCCATGTTGAAATAAAGGCATGTATTACCTTCTCCATGTCACGTTTTGACAAAACTGGCTTCAGCTTTGTTATTTGCCTCAACTGGAAAAAGCTTTGTTGCAACACAGAACTAATATGTTTGTTCAATTTAAAATCTGAGTCCATAATGACTCCCAAATTTGTCACATGCTGTTTGATATAAGACCCTAGCCAACCACAATTTCTAAGCAGGTTGCATGAAATATTATTAGGTCTAAATACAATCACCTCCGTTTTACTCTCATTGCAATTCAAAAAGTTCAGAGCCATCCAAGCTTTGACATCTTCAAGGCCGTTCAAAGGGATTTGGATGGAGCCCGGGCCATTTGGTGCTAAAGGCAAATAAATTTGGCTGTTGTCTGCCTAGCAGTGAAAGGATATTTTGTGTTTTCTAAAAATAGACCCCAAAGGGACCAGGTATAATGAAAAAAGAAGAGGGCCAAGGATTGAGCCCTGAGGCACCCTACAAGGAAGGGGGGCTGAGGTGGACTCAAAATTTTCAACTTTAACACTAAACATTCTGCCACTCAAATATGAACGAAGCCAATCCAGTGCTGCACCTTTGATGCCAACCAGGTGTTCCAAACGAGAGGTAAGAATATTGTAGTCAAGAGTATCAAATGCTGCAGTAAGATCTAAAAGCACAAGGATCACAGGACTTCCACAATCACAAGCTAAAAAGATTAGTCTTAGTAACAAGTGTCAGCCTTCCAGTCTGGCTCTGTTACGCTGACGCAGTGATGAAAAAAAGGCTGTGAATCTAATATGACTTGGAGTTTTTTTACCTTAATATGAAAACACGGCATCTAATTAAAAACATTAAAATGTTTCTTTTTTTTCAATATGGTGCCAATAAAATGTCTAAATTAAGACTGTTATAATACAAATAAATTCAATCATGCTTCTATTGTCAAACTTGAAACAACAGGGAAATTTCAGAAGAATATTTTTACATTTTTTATTCTCTTTGGATTATATTTTCATCATGGAATTTATTTTATTTATTATTCGCCACTAGGGATGGGATTTCATGATTGATATCACTTATCGATCCGATTCCCGTATCCATTCTCATTTTCAGAGTCACCAACATCTCTAAGCACCATGTCAAAGACATTACTTTCATGCAAATTAATTACATCCGCTGGGTCAAATATTTGTGGATGTTGGAGGTATTTCCACTCTTTGTTATGATCAGGGGTCATTACTCAAAAGAAGGAGGAAGTACTTTGTTACACTATTTGTTACATTACAACTGCATTTCTCGGTCAAATGAACAAAAACATATTGTCTCATAATTACCATTTGCCAATATAAACCTGAATTTACAGTCCCACACATCAACACAAATCCCTGCCCTAATGAGGACACATATAATATTTCTCTTAGTATTTAGGTATGAACACAAAGCCTACAGCACAAAAAAAATGAAAACAAGCACAAACAAGCAACAAGAGGCTTTAAAGTGATCTCCATGTTGATTCTACTTCAGAAACATGAACAGATTGTTGTGATTTTGGGCTATATAAATATATAAATAAATATAAATATATAAATAAAAACAGGTAGAAACGAAGCCTGCAGCCTAACTGCTCATCTGTTTGTTACCGGATGAAGTTCAGTGGCAGCTGGCTTCACGGCAGCTCACAAGTGATGGCTCAGCCATGGGCTGGGATCAGCATTCACTCAGCTTAGCATCGCTCTGGGATCTTGGATAGCTTAGCATTTGCATGCTGTTCTTTGCAAGAACTGAAGTTATATTAGCAACAACCTGTTCTGTCCTGGATGCAGTTTGCACTTCCTTTTGTGCAATAAAAATAAAAATTATGTTCGTATCCACGCTGGAAACTGCCCTACAATTTGCTCCTCCATAACTGAAATCAGCTAATTGTAGAATACGTGCCAGAACTGATAAGCGGGATTGACAGGCAGGCAGACTAACAATTCCAAGGAATTGGACTACTAGGAACCGGTTCTTGTAGAGAACCTTCTTTTTCTCGATTCTCATCCACATTGGCCACTCTAGAATACTATACCTTTAGCATGAAGTGTGACCAGTAATGTTACCCTCAATAAAAAGCATTTATTTCTAATGCACAGGATACAGTTATATTTTAAACTGCATAATTTAAGTTATAACTAGCACAATGTCCTGTATTACACAAAGACAAACATGCAGTGCCTACTTAATATACAGGCTTTAAGGGAACTCAAGCAATAGGACGCTAAGTTTTATATTTGTGAAAATTTGCAGTTATACCCGGAACCACACTGGTTTTTGCAGCTTTGCAAACATGGCTCTAAACAGAAAAAAAGAGTTGTTAGTTAGCAACGACGTGCAATCTTGTGTAGGAACTTCTGGCAATAATAAATCCAGCCTTCATAATGGTTTATATTTTTGACACCAGACAAACTGACAGTTTCCAGTCTGTTTTGATCGACTGGAATAAAGCTGTGATAGGCATGGTTTCCTTGGAGCATCAACACTGCTGAACGAGTAAGACTGCTCAGAGATTACTGTTAGTTTGTTGGAAACATGTTCTAGTTGCAGGCATTTCTAATTTCATCACATATGGTGGATTTCTGCAATAGCTTGTTTTATGGCACATGTCCATTGTTAAAAAACCAAACAAACAAACAACCCACCAGTTTTTGTGTTGTATACCTGTATAGCAGATGTGAACAGGTTGAAAATGTAGGTAAAAAGGAGACCTTCCATGATATAACTTGCTTTAACCCGATATCTAACCCATATGGTGAGTTGACACTTACAAATGAAATTTCAAGCATCCATGTACCTTGGAAAATATTGACAGGATGAAGGTAATGTTATTCATTGCTCCCTTGAAAATACTAAAAATATTGTACATGAAAGCTGTTTCTGACAGAGTAAGGTGGGAACTTTTATCTGATTAAACAGATTTTTTTTTTAATGGAATGAACTATATATAAATTTACTATATGATTTATCAAAGAAAAGTGTACTTTTAATGTCAGCACTGTCCGCTCTGTACCCAAGATACAAATCACTTTCTTCTTCTTCCTCTTACAGATAGATTGACCAGTAGACAACATTGAAGAAGAGGAAAGAGAAGGGGAAAAGGGCTCTTGCATAAAGATCAATGCGCTTAGCAGCTGCCGGTATGACAGGTTTAGGTGGTGGTGGTTTCTTGTTGGCTTTGTTTTGGGATTTGAGGGCCCCTGTAACTTCAACTGGTTTACCATAACAGTCAAAGTTAGAAAGTTCAAAGTCTCGAGGTAAAGATCCCACGATGCTGAAGTCACTGGAGCGAAGGTCAGACTTCGAAGTGCAAACTTTCTTACAGCGAGTTTCAACGACCTGGTAAAAGACACATGCTGACTGAACAACATTAATAGATTTCTTTTTGCTCTTATAAAACAGATATTGCTATTAAGTCATTCCATCTCAAACAGAGACAGGCCTTTTGCTAAATAGTCTCTCATTTGCATAAAAAATTTATGACACATACATAACATATATAATGAGTGCGGTGGGGTTTTATCTTTATATTTCAAAATACTTATCAAGATATTTTTTTTCTTTGAAAAATGGCCAGTTCCAGGCCATTTTGTTGCACACTGAAATCTCTGGCATTGTTTGAATTAATGAATTAAAATGTTCTAAAAATTTGATGATTTGAAATGAAATTTCCCTCTAGGGTGTTACATGGAGCCTTTCAGCTATTTTCACACATGTACCACAGTCTTTAACTTTTCTAAACATTTGAATGAGAATCAAATTGGTTGGCTTAGACAACAATTAATCAATTCCCATATATAGAGTCCATATAATATCTGAATGAGCTAATGCGAAAATAGAGCAATCACCACCTTTTATTAAAACCAAATAGAACATTTGCAGTAGTGAGAATGCATTAAATGCATAGAATGCTCTGTTACGCATATGCAGCAAGTGACAAAACTTGGCTTCAGACAGTGTTCATGTCCAGATTCTCCTCCAAGTGTCCATAATTCATGTGTGAAAACAGTTTTCAAAAACAGCGTTCGAGAAATAAGACCAGGGGTCTCATGAATAAACATAGACATAGAAAAACAGACCTGAAGAGGCATATACCACTTCCCAGTAAGTTGGGATTTATTACAACAAACTTAAGAGGAGAATTTGTGCACTACTACAGAAAATCTGATCCATCAAAAGGAACATTTTCAAAATGGAAATTGGCAATGCATACTGGTCAAGTGCTGGACTGAAGTTATCTCTAGTCTATTTATCGCAGTCTAACGAGTTGCCCGCTCAGTGTCGCTGTGTCCTGCTGTAATCCTTCTGGCGTATTTCCTGTGGTCTCACGGGTTCAGGTCTGAAACTGTCAGACCAGCAAGTGAGAGTTTTGTCTCCAGGCTGCAGAGAGAGCTCAGTGTATTCCTCATGGTGCCGCGAAGTTAGACATTAAGTTCTATTTCTGCTATTATGTGCTGCCTTTAAGCGATAAGCCAGCATGCTATGCTGGCCAGAGAAAGTCCTCAGTCATTCATAGACTGTTCTGTCTTGCCTGCATAAACTGGAGAGACCCATTCTTGTTTTTGGGGGAAAAGTGCACTGGCCCTCCACTTTCTGATATGCCTAGGGCAGTTGGGAAAGTGGCTGCCTCACATGTGAGGGGGGAGCAGGCCCTAGGTAGGTGTCTCTACCTCCCCCTGATTGTGGCTTATTTCAGATTAGCCTCTTAGCAGCTCCTCTCTGGCCCTAGCTCCAGGGGAGCCGTTGACTGGAGACTGTGCTTCTCCCCTGATAAATACAACTTGTCTTGTATTTAGCCAGTAGCTAGTTCCCAGAGAACAGAGTTGGGCCACAATATTGGGAGGGCATCCAGGCTTATTGGCACATTGGTCAAGGGGTCATGACACGCTCAGTGAAACCTTGCTGTGGCATTGGGGACCTTACTGGGGTATTGTCTGCGGTCAGTGGTTTATGTACTCAGAAAAATATCAGAAAAAAGGTCCAGAACGAAGAGAGGAAGTGGATCCTGGTGGCTCCTCTTGGCCTCACATGCCATGGTTTTCAGCAATCCCACCGCTCCTGAACTGGACCGCATGGGTGCTTCCTGTCCAAAAGGACCTCCAGTCTCATAAGAGCAGGACCATCCATCTCTTCCCTGCAGGACTCAGGCAGATGGCCCGACCCTTTAGAGAGAGAGGCTCTGTGCCCTAGGGCTGCCTGAGCCAGTGGTGCAAACTCTGCAGGAGTTTCATGCACCATCCACTAGAGCTGCCTACTCCTACTACTGAAGACTGTTTGCCTCCTGGTGTGCAGTCCACCAGTTGGACCCCCACGAGGGCATATTTTACACCACTCTGCAGTTCCTGCAATCCCAGCTGGATGTGGGCAAGTCTGCAGTTACAGTTACAATGGGAGGTATGGTGGCAGCAATCAAGGCAGTTCGTATTGGTCCCCCAGCACTTATGGGACTGACTCCATCCTAATCTTGACGTTTCTTAGCGGTTCCCAGTGACTTTCAACTTGTAGACCTGGATGCCCAGTTCCCCCATGGACCCTGGTTCTTGGTGGGCTTTAGCGTATTCCCATTTAGCTCGGGCTGTGGTTACTTCCCTCTTGGGTCGGACCATAACGTAGCTCTATGCTAGGCTGCTCCCTGGGTCTTCACAGTGTATAGCAGGTGCATTCAGACAATTAGGAAGATGCGTTCAGAGTGATGTGCAGTGTTAGTTTTCCGCCACACATAGCGTTTTGCATTTTAGCCAAAAAGTTCCATTTTGGTCTCATTATGACCAGAGCACCTTCTTCCACATGTTTGCTGTGTCCTCCACATGGCTTGTGGCAAACTGCAAACGGGACTTCTTATGGTTTTCTGTTAACAATGGCTTTGTTCTTGCCACTCTTCCCTAAAGGCCAACTTTGTGCAATGCACGACTAATAGTTGTCCTATGGACAGATTCCCCCACCTGAGCAGTAGGTCTCTGCAGCTCGTCCAGAGTCACCATGGGCCTCTTGGCTGCATTTCTGATCAGCCCTCTCCTTGTTCAGCCTGTGAGTTTAGGTGGACGGCCTTGTCTTGGTAGGTTTACAGTTGTGCCATACTCCTTCCATTTCTGAATGATCGCTTGAACAATGCTCCGTGGGATGTTCAAGGCTTCGGAAATCTTTTTGTAGCCTAAGCCTGCTTTAAATTTCTCAATAACTTTATCCCTGACCTGTCTGGTGTGTTCTTTGGACTTCATAGTGTTGTTGCTCCCAGTATTTTCTTAGACAACCTCTGAGGCCGTCACAGAGCAGCTGTATTTGTACTGACATTAGATTACACACAGGTGCACTCTATTTAGTCATTAGCACTCATCAGGCAATGTCTATGTCTATGTCTATCTGCACTCAGACCAAAGGGGGCTGAATAATTACGCACACCCCACTTTTCAGTTATTTATTTGTAAAAAATGTTCCACTTCTCACGTGTACACCACTTTGTGTTGGTCTTTCATGTGGAATTCCAATAAAATTTATTCATATTTGTGGCTGTAATGTGACAAAATGTGGAGAAGTTCAAGGGGGCCGAATACTTTTGCAAGCCACTGTAGTCTCTTACTCTGAATCCCAGGGTTACAAAGTAACCATGCATTCTCATTAGTGTGGTATATCCAGTTATCCTATGATGTCTAATCGCTATATATATATATATATATATATATATATATATATATATATATATATATGCTCATATATTGCTTTATAAATCAAAAAAATTCCTGGATCATTTTTTGCTTTTTGTGCACATCCATACTTTTAGTATTCTTTTCACTCACTGCTGCATGCATGAAGCCTGAGGTGATCTTGACCTGCCATTTCCTTTATATGCATTAGACAATTTAAGTATTGACCTGCACATATTTTTCTTTATTAGACTCAAAAATTGTCTTTTTTTCTTGTATTGATTTTTAAGGATAGATGTGCACTTATGACAAACAATGTAAAAGAGCAGAATACACTATATTTACAGATTTTAGAAGTCAGTTACCCAAGTTGTGATCACCTGCAGAGTGTTGACGTGCATTGGTGTTCCACCAGTGCCATTGATGGTGTTGTTAGGTTTAGTTAAAGGCTTCTTTCCTTCTTTCTCCTTCAAAGCTTTTTCTTTTGTGGCCATTTTGGCTTTCTCCTCTTCGATCAGTTTAGGACTGTTCAGCATCACCTTTATAACAAAAGTAAAAAGGAGTGAGGCACAGAAAAAGAGAAATAGAGACAAGAAAAGAGAGAAAATTGAAAGGTTCTTAGGGTTCTCTATATATTAAGGAATCTTTTTATTTCAACACTTGACATATAAATCATGCCAACTAATCAAACTCAAATGTCTGACTTGAGAAAATCATATCTACAAATTTGTATATAACAAAATTGAATTGAATGTGCATATATACATATACATATATATACACACACACACACACACACACACACACACACATTTTATACACACACACACACATATATATATATATATATATATACATATATATATATATATATATATATATATATATGTACGGAGGGAGGTTAGCCAACTATCAGAGCTGCAGAAAGGTGAGACAAAGAAGGTGCCTAAGAAGTACAGCAAGCCGTCCATACCTGAGGCCTTGGAAACAACTCACAGCCTTGGCCAGCCGCTTGAAGAGGTACACTAGAGAGATCGAAGGTAGGAGAATAAACCAGCTGTTCTCCACAGAACCAGCCAAGGTGTACTCTCACTGGCAGGGGAACAATATGGCTACGTTCACACTGCAGGCGAAAGCGCATCAAATCCAATTTTTTTGACCCTATGCGACCCATATCCGATCATGGTATGACAGTGTGAACAGCACAAATCCGATATTTTCAAATCCGATCTGGGTCACTTTCGTATGTGGTACTGAATCCGATACATATCCGATGTTTTAGAAAGCGACTGCTGTTTGAACGGTCATGTCGCATTGAATCCGTCTTTTACGTCACTGACACAAGACAGACGCCGGAGAAGCGCCCGAGAGGACATCGTGAATGCTTCCTGGCCATCCAGTGTACATGTTAGTGAAACTGTTGGGAAGACAACGTGAACATTTTATTTGTACTGTATAATCTGCAGATTCTGACAGAAATCTGCAATTATCCTTTGAAGCACCGCTCCTCTCTAAAACAGCAATAAGGATAATTATTAGGTTATTTACATTATTATGTAAATAACAAAATAACTTAAAGCAAAAATTGGGAAACGTAAAGTCCGAAGTCTTTATATTAAGGGCCATCAGTCAAACAATACTGTTTGCTCTGGGTCTAAACAGAGCGCGTTGTGTGTGACGTCTTCTTTTGCGCATGCGGGCCACTTTGAGCGTTCACACTAGAGCACGTTTGCTGTCACATTTTATTTGTAGTGTGAACAAGCAGACAAAAAAATCGGATTTGATCAAAAAATCAGAATTGTGCATTAAGACCTGCAGTGTGAACGTAGCCTATGAGAACAGCACCACCAAGGCTGGAGAGGGAACAATACTGGAAGAGCATATGGAAGAAGGACGCAACCCATAACGGTAATGCTCAGTGGCAAGTGGATCTGAGGGCAGACCACAGTAAACTCCCTCAACAGGGTCCATAACCATCACCGTGGCAGGCATCCAAGAAAGGGTCTCCAGTGTGAAGAGCTGGACAGCACCAGGCACTGACATGGTTCACGCCTACTGGCTAAAGAAGCTGACTGCACTCCACGAGTGGCTGGCAGCACAAATGAACCGAGAACTGAGGGGATCAAACTACCAGAATGCAACATTGCAGACATAGAGGACAGCTACAAGTACCTGGGGATCCCACAGGTAAATGGGAACCATGAAGAGGTCGCTAGAAAAGCTGCAACCACCAAATACCTGCAGAGGGTCAGGCAAGTCCTGAGAAGTCAGCTGAATGGTAAGAACAAGATCCGGGCTATCAACACCTACGCATTGCCCGTGATCAGGTACCCTGCTAGGTAGGGCTGGGCCATATCATACCGTTCACGGTAATACCGGTATAATGTTGGGCAACGATAAGAAAATGAAATATCGCGATAGAATATGGGTAAAACGCGCATGCGCAGTGCCTTTGCTTTCATACGCACATGGTGGAAAAAGCGTGGCGGCGACGGAGAATGAGAAGGGCGAAAGCGGATGGTTGAAACGGATGAACCAGAATTGGTTTGTAAAAATGCTGCAACTTCAGTGGTGTGGAACTGGTGCCCCTTATAATCCCGTGTGCCTTATGTATGAATGTATGAATGTATGTATGAATTCTGGTTGTGTTTACTGACCTCGAAATGATTTTATGTACACGGCGCTCGAAAATCTGTCAAATGTTGTAGTACAACTTTGCTAAGCTATGAACCCGCACCGCTTGATGGATTGTCGGAGCATTACAGCTATCATAGGCAGGAGCCTCGCGGAGTGATGCGTACTGTGCTTCAACATAATGTTACCGTATTGTGTGTGTATAACCTCTTTTTAAGTTTTGTGGATATTCTACATGGTTGTGCTGAGGATATGTCGATCAATTTCCACTGGAAATGCCTTTTGGTTAAACTGTCAGTAAGGAATTTGCATTTGCACTGTTAAATTTTTATATAACTTTAATGCACATAAAAAACAGCTGCTTGTTTAAGTGAAAATACATTGATTTTTTTTTTTGCACTAATAAAGTTGTGGAGTTGTAAAGTGTTTTGTCTAGTGTCAATTATATCATCAGTTATATCGTTATCGCAAATTTTCAAATGTATATCGTGATAAATATTTTTGGTCATATCACCCTGCTCTACTGCTGGGATAATGAGCTGGCCAAAGGAGGAGATAGAAGCCACTGACATCAAGACAAGGAAGCTCCTGACCATGCATGGAGGGTTTCACCCCAAGTCCAGCACCCTGAGGCTGTATGCTAAGTTTAAGGAAGGAGGCCAGGGACTGGTGAGTGTCAGCACCATGGTCCAGGATGAGACAACAAACATCCACGAATACATCCGGAAGATGGCCCCAACCGACCGTGTGCTCAGTGAATACCTCAGGCTGCAGAAACCCAAGAATGAGGAGGAAGAGGAGGCACCATCATGGAAGGACAGGCCCCTGCACGGTATGTACCACTGGCAGATAGCAGAGGTGGCTGACATCCAGAAATCCTATCAGAGGCTGGACAAAGCCGGACTGAAAGACAGCACAGAGGCACTGATCATGGCAGCACAGGAACAAGCTTTGAGCACAAGATCCATAGAGGCTGGGGTCTATCACACCAGGCAAGACCCCAGGTGCAGGCTGTGTAAAGATGCCCCTGAGACAATCCAGCACATAACAGCAGGGTGTAAGATGCTAGCAGACAGGGCATACATGGAATGCCATAACCAAGTGGCCGGCATAGTATACAGAAACATCTGTGCCGAATATGGCCTGGAAGTCCCAAGGTCAAACTGGGAGACGCCCCCTAGGGTGGTGGAGAATGACCGAGCTAAGATCCTGTGGGACTTCCAGATACAGACGGACAAAATGATGGTGGCTAACCAACCAGACATAGTGGTGGTAGACAAACAGAAGAAGACGGCTGTAGTGATAGATGTAGCGGCATCAATGACAGCAACATCAGAAAGAGGGAACACGAGAAGCTTGAGAAATACCAAGGGCTCAGAGAAGAGCTCGACAAGATGTGGAGGGTGAAGGTAACGGTGGTTAATGGTGGAGTTTGAAGGATAGACCATAATTGCCTGTAGGCTGAAATGAAGGTGTGACAGTATGTTTTAACATGCATACTTATCTGCAGTGTGTGACTTTTATTCAAAATGTGAAGCACTTTGCAAGCCTATCTTTTAAAAAGTGCTATACAAATCAATTTATTAATAATAATTAATAATAATTAATATTAATATTAGTATTATCAAGGGTGGGGCACATAACAACAATGCTCAGTAGATAGGGAAGCTAGGACCACAGCACCACCTTGAACAGGATCCAGTAACCGTCACAGTGGCAGACCTTCACGTGTCATATATTCACACCTATTGCCTAAAGAAGCTAACTGCACTCCATAAGCAGCTTCCAGTACAAATGAACTAGCTGCTAATAGATAAGAAACACGCAGAATAGGACAGAAGGCCAGACAGTCCTGATCCCCAAGGATCCCCAGAAGGGAATGATAACCTGCCAAAGCACAACATGGAAGCTCCTGTCAGGCCGCATAGCAGCTAAGAGGATCAGGCACATAAGGAATTGGCAAAAAAGAAAGAGTGTTAGGGTTTAAAATGATTAAACAAAGCAGTTTTTATTGTTTTTATATACACAATGCAGTGTGCTCATAAACAAGTTAGCGCTCCATGTTTGAAGGTCAAAAGCTTCATCCAGCGGCATGTCTGGACTGAAATATTGAAGAGTTGACTTAGCGCAGAGGGTTTTGCAACATGCTTACACGTCACACTTGATAATGGTTAGAAGGATATTCTCTGGACCGAAGGGAGTCTGAACAGAATGTCCTGAACTAGATATGTAGAATCAGTAATATTAAAATGATCAGCGCTAAGCAGGGAGGTGTTTTTGTGTCTGTCTTTGTGATTCCAGGAAAAAGGAGCAGATAGGAGGTGGGGACAGAGTGAAGACTCATAAGGAGACAACAGGACTGCCACGTTGCTTCCGGAAGAAGATACCCATAATAGTACTTGTTATTGTTGTAGTATAAAACTGTACGGCCCAAACCAGGGTTATCCTGAGGCAGACAGCTGTTCACATCCGTGTCCTTGTAATTTGAACAACAATGCTATAACCTATAGGCCAAATTCAAGACAACTGAACAAGTCACCATCAAGTACCAAGGAGATGCTCTGTCCCAACTGCTGTTCTTCATAGGCATGAAACCCATCACCCATACCTTTAACAAGATTGAATATGGATACTGACAGTGGAATGGAGCAACTGTTAGCCATTTCCTCTAAATGGATGACATCAAGTTGTATGCCAGGGGTGAGCAAGACATCGATTCACTCATCCACACCATGAGGATATAAAGCAACAACAGCTAAATGTCATTCGGAGAAGCAGAGAGGGAAGGTAGTCAGAACTGTGGGGATTGCACTAGCAGAAGGCAGACATTGAGGACGGCTACAAGTACTTTGGAATCCCACAGGCAAATGGAAACCATGAAGAAGCCACTAGGAAAACCGCAACCACCAAATACCTGCAGAGAGAAGGTAGGTGCTGAGGAGTCAGCTGAATGGGGAGAAAAAGATCCAGGTAATCACCGCCTACACCCTGCCGGTTGTGAGATACCCTGTTGGGATAATCAGCTGGCCAAAGGAGGTGACGCCACTGACATCAAGACAACAAAACCTTCGGCTGTAGAGGCCCGAGTGCCACAAAAAATAAAAGCAAAAAAAAATTCAGGAAAAAACAATAAAGAACCATGAATACATCAGAAAGACAGCCACAACTGATCATGTACTTAGTGAATACCTCAGGCATCAGAAACCTGAGAAAGAAGAGGAGAACTTTCAACACATTCTTACTGTCATCCAACTACTGTAAATCTGTGCCAAGTTTAATCTCTATTGGCTGCAATATTCCACAAAAATTAAAGGACAGTTTTGCTCAATACAGTCAACGCAATATGATCACATCACATCAAAGGAATGTGATAACATTGTGTTAAAAATGTATGTAATGTTCTGAAAGGCACATTCAAATAAAATGTATTATTATTGTTATTATTATTATTATTATTATTATTATTATTATTATTATTATTAAAGATCAGCAGTTCAGACCCTCCAAGGTTCAAGGTTACTGTATTTATACCTTTAGGTAAATTTGTTTTACAGAAAAAAAGATGGCATATGGCATCCCTTCACAAAACACACACACGTATTTAATCCTGACAGACACATATTTGGTAAATAGACAAGATGACTCAAACCAAAAACAGTTCTTATTAGGTTTAGTGAGAGCAGCAGGGACAAAGCTGTTTTTATAATGCTTTGTCCTGCATCTTGTAACTAGAAACCTCCGTCCAGAGGGAAGACACTGAAATTCACCCCGTAGAGAATGGGAACCATTATAAAGAACTGATAAAGCCACCCTGTACCTGTTTAGAGTACAGAGAGGCTAAATCTGATTTAGTGAGTTTTTCTCTGTGACAGAGGTCTGACCAAACCATGCCACCAAACAAAGAGATAAAACAGACTCAATAGAAGAACGATAAAACAAAGTTAAAATTGATTAAAAGACAGTCTAATAGATGGGTTATGGTCAGCAAATCCCAAAGAGGGAGGGATTTACAAGCATTCTTCCACTGAATTTCATGTCAACTATTGAAGATGATTGTTTATGTACATTTTTATTTATTAAAATAAGCCTGTTGGCAGACATGTAGAGAAGGTAACCCAGAGGAAGAGTCAACTGGCAATTTCATGTCCACAATCACAGATAAATTTTTTATGTAATGTTATATTGAATTTGAACAGAAATGTCCTTATGTTTGTACAGTGGATTGCGATGAGATGTCCAAGAAGAGGAATCTGATGAGAATTTGAAGTTGAGCATAATTGTCCTTTATTTTCTGTGGGATATTGCTGCCGATAGAGATCAACCTTGACAGAGATGTAGAGTAGCTGAAGGAAGAATAACATTGCCACCCAAACTGAAAAGAAGAATAAATGAACACCCAATCAGGAAAACAATGGTGCAGGAGCTTAATTTCTCTTAATTTCCTGATGAGAAAAAAAGTGAATGTGTTCATTTGTACAGGGAGTGCAGAATTATTAGGCAAATGAGTATTTTGTCCACATCATCCTCTTCATGCATGTTGTCTTACTCCAAGCTGTATAGGCTCGAAAGCCTACTACCAATTAAGCATATTAGGTGATGTGCATCTCTGTAATGAGAAGGGGTGTGGTCTAATGACATCAACACCCTATATCAGGTGTGCATAATTATTAGGCAACGTCCTTTCCTTTGGCAAAATGGGTCAAAAGAAGGACTTGACAGGCTCAGAAAAGTCAAAAATAGTGAGATATCTTGCAGAGGGATGCAGCAGTCTCAAAATTGCAAAGCTTCTGAAGCGTGATCATCGAACAATCAAGCGTTTCATTCAAAATAGTCAACAGGGTCGCAAGAAGCGTGTGGAAAAACCAAGGCGCAAAATAACTGCCCATGAACTGAGAAAAGTCAAGCGTGCAGTTGCCAAGATGCCACTTGCCACCAGTTTGGCCATATTTCAGAGCTGCAACATCACTGGAGTACCCAAAAGCACAAGGTGTGCAATACTCAGAGACATGGCCAAGGTAAGAAAGGCTGAAAGACGACCACCACTGAACAAGACACACAAGCTGAAACGTCAAGACTGGGCCAAGAAATATCTCAAGACTGATTTTTCTAAGGTTTTATGGACTGATGAAATGAGAGTGAGTCTTGATGGGCCAGATGGATGGGCCCGTGGCTGGATTGGTAAAGGCAGAGAGCTCCAGTCCGACTCAGACGCCAGCAAGGTGGAGGTGGAGTACTGGTTTGGGCTGGTATCATCAAAGATGAGCTTGTGGGGCCTTTTCGGGTTGAGGATGGAGTCAAGCTCAACTCCCAGTCCTACTGCCAGTTTCTGGAAGACACCTTCTTCAAGCAGTGGTACAGGAAGAAGTCTGCATCCTTCAAGAAAAACATGATTTTCATGCAGGACAATGCTCCATCACACGCGTCCAAGTACTCCACAGCGTGGCTGGCAAGAAAGGGTATAAAAGAAGAAAAACTAATGACATGGCCTCCTTGTTCACCTGATCTGAACCCCATTGAGAACCTGTGGTCCATCATCAAATGTGAGATTTACAAGGAGGGAAAACAGTACACCTCTCTGAACAGTGTCTGGGAGGCTGTGGTTGCTGCTGCACGCAATGTTGATGGTGAACAGATCAAAACACTGACAGAATCCATGGATGGCAGGCTTTTGAGTGTCCTTGCAAAGAAAGGTGGCTATATTGGTCGCTGATTTGTTTTTGTTTTGTTTTTGAATGTCAGAAATGTATATTTGTGAATGTGGAGATGTTATATTGGTTTCACTGGTAAAAATAAATAATTGAAATGGGTATATATTTGTTTTTTGTTAAGTTGCCTAATAATTCTGCACAGTAATAGTCACCTGCACACACAGATATCCCCCTAAAATAGCTAAAACTAAAAACAAACTGAAAACTACTTCCAAAAACATTCAGCTTTGATATTAATGAGTTTTTTGGGTTCATTGAGAACATGGTTGTTGTTCAATAATAAAATTATTCCTCAAAAATACAACTTGCCTAATAATTCTGCACTCCCTGTATGTGTGTGTGTGTGTGTGTGTGTGTGTGTGTGTGTGTGTGTGTGTGTGTGTGTGTGTGTGTGTGTGTGTGTGTGTGCTTGCGCCTGTGTTTTCAATCAGCAACAAAGAAGAAGCGCTACTGTAAAGCTTAGTGTAGTCAGTGTAAGAAAATTGATGTCGGCTCACTTGACTGCAGTGCTCTGTGTTAGCCACTGTTGACCATTACTAGGATTCCTTTTAAGTTCTGTCAACTTATTTCCATGGGAAACATGAATGAAAAGTTCTAGGTACTATTTTTGCGTCTCAAAAGACTGTGAGGGGACTTCACTCAGAGATGGAGAAATATGCAAAAACAGCAAACGGCAGCCAAAATAAACGCTTGCTTTTTGTTTAGAATTCCATCTCTGCACATCTGCATCTGGACCCTAAACTCTGACAGAAACCTCTACACTGCAAAATAGTATGCAAATATTTTGTTGAATTGCTGATGCAGTTATTGTTATCTTGTCCCAAGGCTTGTTCCCCAAGTAGGTTTTCCAACTAAGCTATGTGTACACAGATATTTTATATATAGCAAGATGTATTTTACAGTACAGTGTGAGTGGTTGTTTGCAAGAACTGACCTGGACTACAGCATATTCCACCAGGGATGAAAAACCAAAGAGCAGACAGGCAATGAGCCAAATATCAATAGCCTTTACATAGGAAACCTTTGGTAGCTCTGAAGCCAAGGACATGCTCTCACTGGATAGCGAAAGCACTGACAAAATACCTAGAAAAGCACAGACGTTAACATGTTAATTTTACCATTTTATAATAATCATTTCCAGGTAATTGAGATTTGTGATCATTTAATTCTGCTTGGATACATCAAAAAGAGGAGATTCAATTTTGAAAGTAGTGATCATTATAATACACCATATTGAATATACATATAACATCGTATTTGCTACAACTCAGTTACATCTGAATGCCTTCTTTAAGAGTTCTGTAAATTGAACATTATGATCCTTTATCAAGCACAGTATTAAATGTATGGCTGCATCAGTATGTTAATCTGAGCAGAGGGAAACAGTAGTATTAAAATATGTTTTAGTGAGGTAAAGTTTTAAGAAGTGAATGATCAGTCTACAGTTACAGCTAGAACTTTTTTTCTCATCATTCAATATTCAATCTGTCTTTGTGGGAACAGAGCAACGAGGAATCTTGACTGAAATTAGGTACTGATTCATAATGAAAATCTCATGCATGCATATAATAATGCTCTCAACTTGAAAACTGACTTGAAAACAAATTTAACATCAGGAAGAGGATGTTTCTCAGAAAATGGCCTGGTTAAAGCCCCTCTGAGACATGCATCTTGTTATTTAATTTGTTGATGTCATGTCTTATTAATCCAATTACAATTCTGTAAAGGCCAGCATAGTCAGATTTGCTTTATATTTGCCCGAATTACATGCTATATATGCTGAAATAACCACATGTTCATAGCAATTGATTACTGAACTAGGTTTGATAAGTATTGCTTTACAGTAGCTTTGTGAAGGTGAAATGTAAGAAACAAAATATATGGCTCTACACAGATAAATGACAAATTTGTCTTCCAGTAACAGTCGTAGCCACAACAAATAAGAATATCCTCATGTACACACAAAGATGCCATACCATTTCTCTATTCTAAAATCTGGATGGCAAGCTTTATGGAACTTAATGGGGTCCATTTTATATAAAGTAACATGAGATCAGGCATTGCTGGGGAGACTGGATTCAATCAGAACCGATAAAGCTGGGGAGACAGGTGAGACAAGTTTAGAAATGATCCTTGTGCATTAAGGTTAGACATAGACATTTAATCTACATCTGCTTTTTCTTTCTTTTCAGTACATGGTACAGCTTCCTCCCATGCTCCTTGTTTCTCATGAAAACACAGCAAAAGGTTGACCCTTGGAGCTACTCTCACTGGAAAGACATGAGACCTCTACACTTTATATTTTAGTCAACTGAATCAACTTAGATTTAATCTACTATAATCTTATGACTTTTGGTTAACTAAAACTATACTAAAAGTAAAAGAATTTAGGTGACAATATTAAACGAAAATCATCTGTCAAAATTAACAAACTCTTGACAAATGCTTTTCATAAACTTAGTGTTTTCCATGAATTCAGCTGCTGTTTTCAAGAAACCTATTTCAAAGCTGAGATTTTAAAGGGAAGCACAGTAATAGAACGTAACTCATTGTCCCATTAATTGCACCAGTATGTATTGACAATGGACCAGCATGGTCAATGCAAGACCTAAGTGGAAATTAACAATTATTAAGTGATTTGTATGTTTTTTTTCTTTGAGGTGTCCAACTGTCTTGAATAAAGAAGCAGCTGTGTTACCTGCAAACACAAATAATCAATGCCTGTATTGAAATTCAAGCATGAGGAGTCTTAGACCAAACACTTCTCTGTATAGGGTACCCAGCGCTGAAATGCAAACATTTGGTTACAGTTTACTTAAATGTAAAGTGATTCAAACAAAGAATGCAAAATGTGTTTTTGTGGTACTCACCTAGTGGCACCCTTGCAGCTGAGGCATCAGGGTTGATCCAGAATGACAACCAGGACAAAACAACAATCAACAGTGTTGGAGCGTAAACTCCCATCATGTAAAAACCGACCTGCCGTCGCAACGTAAATATAACCTCGACACAGGTGTAGTATCCTGGAAACAGAGAATGATTAAATACTCAAACACACAGATCTTAAATACATTAGATAAGCTGTTCATATTCAATATTTTCTGCATTACTTTGAGACAGACTACCTTATTTTCATTGTAGTTAATAATGGCAAATTATCTTTTTAGACAATCCCGACAATCAGACAACTCCTATGAGCAATCACTTGGTGACGACGCGAACAAAAAAACTCGCCTTTAACAGGAAGAAACTATTTGCCATTTTCTGTCACTGGTTGGGGGTAGGGGAGAGTAGGAGTGACAAAAGACACACTAGAAGAGAGCGATAGAGTTTAATCACTGCTAATGATTAAAAATAATAATGGTAGATAAATGCACAGAACACGAAAATGAGTTGAGCGAAGAAGAAACAATCAATGAATCATGGGAAGCCCCAAGCAGCCTAAGCCTATTGCAGCGTAACTATGGGAGGATTCAGGCTCACCTGATCCAGAGTTGTCAAAAAGGAAAATTTTAAGCCTAATGTTGAAAGTAGAGAGGGAAGCTGGTTCTGCAGAAGAGGGGCCTGATAACTGAAGGCTCTTCCTCCCATTCTGCTTTGAGAAACTCGGGTAATTCTGCAGTCTGAGAGAAGTGGCCTACTGTGACAATATACTACTATTATTTATTTAAGATAAGATTGGACTTGATTATTTAAGACCTTATTTAAGAAGGATTTTAAATTCTATATTTAACAGGTAGTCTGAGAGTAAGCGATGGAATTAGGAGAAAATATCATCTCTCTTTCTAGTCCCTGTCAGTACTCTTGCTGCAGCATTCTAAACAAACTGAAGGCTTTACAAGAAGCTCTTAGAGTGACCTGATAATAACAGGTTACTATAGCCTAGCCTAGAAGTAATACATGCACAGACTAGTTTTTGCCTGCATAGTATAATAAAATTTCAATTTACAGAAATTGGACATAGTCTTTTAATTCAATTACAGATTACTAACCTGTTCCTTGGTAGTACTTTGTGCAGTTTCCATATTTTATATCCTCTTGCTTGATGTCAAACTGTGGGAGAGCAATCTCATCCATTTGAACTGGGTCAGACTGCCACATGAACACAAGATCGCTGGTGGTGTAGCCAACTAAAACATCAAAATTAGAATCGTAAATTTTACAGCATCAGCATAATAGACATAAAAAGTACACAATATAATACATAATATGAATAGTTTACATTTTGACCTCAATTTATTTTTTAATTTCTTTGTTTCAACTAATTTTGCCTTCTCCCACTGCAGTATACCATTAGATGAGTATGTTAAAATGGGGATAGCAGCCCCAAAATCTGCTGGAAGTAATTTAAAATCAAGATTCCAGAAGCTACTGGAAGAAGAACAGAGCTCTTTATATTACAGCACGTGGTAGTTTTCATGAAATATAACATACAAAGTACTGAGCACTTGTTGGCCCCTTTGACTTCACTCTATGCTCCTAAACCATCTTGATTGGGCTTTGGTTTCTCTTCAGCACTGTAGCCAGGCTGACAAAAAGTCAGAGCACTGTTGAGCCAACCATTCCTTTAACAGCTAGTAATGACTTCATGAACTTCTTCACAAATAAAATTTTAACCATTAGAGAAAAAAAATGACTTATAATCATCTCACAGATGTAACATTATCTACAGCACCATTGATATTCATTTAGATTCTTTTTCTCCGATTGATCTTTCTGAGTTAATTTCAGTAATTCATTTCTCCAATCCATCTAATGTCTTTTAGACCCCATTCCTATAAGACTGCTCAGAGAACTCCTGCCATGAATTTAAGCTTCGATCTTAAATATAATCAATCTATCTCTAATAATCGGCTATGTACTACAGGCTTTCAAGCTGGCAGTAATTAAACTTAAAAAGCCATCTCTAGAGCCAGCAGTGTTAGCTAATTATAGGCCAATCTCTAACCTTCCTTTCATATCAAAAATCCTTGAAAGAGTAGTTGTCAAACAGCTAACAGATCATCTGCAGAGGAATGGCTTATTTGAAGAGTTTCAGTCAGGTTTCAGAGCTCATCACAGCACAGAAACAGCTTTAGTGAAGGTTACAAATGATCTTCTTATGGCCTCTGACAGTGGACTCATCTCTGTGCTTGTCCTGCTAGACCTCAGTGCAGCGTTCGATGCTGTCAACCAAAATATCCTATTAGAGCGATTAGAGTACGCTGTCGGCATTACAGGTACCACACTGCAGTGGTTTGTATCATATCTATCTAATAGACTTCATAGGTTTTCACTGCTATGCAGATAACACACAGCTTTATCTATCCATGATACAGGGACTAGAAAGAGAGAGCAGATTTCTCCAGTATTGGCTTCCCTTCATTGGCTTCCTGTTAAATCCAGAATTGAATTCAAAATCCTGCTCCTCACATACAAGGTCTTAAATAATCAGGCCCCATCTTAATGACCTTGTAGTACCATATCACCCTATTAGAGCACTTCCCTCTCACACTGCAGGCCTACTTGTTGTTCCTAGAGTATTTAAAAGTAGAATGGGAGGGAGAGCCTTCAGTTTTCAGGCCCCTCTTCTGTGGAACCAGCTTCCAGTTTGGATTCGGGAGACAGACACTATCTCCACTTTTAAGATTAGGCTTCAAACTTTCCTTTTTGCTAGAGCATATAGTTAGGGCTGGACCAGGTGACCCTGAATCCTCCCTTAGTTATGCTGCAATAGACGTAGGCTGCCGGGGATTCCCATGATGCATTGAGCTTTTCATTTTCAGTCCCCTTTTTCACTCAGTGTGTGTTAATAGACCTCTCTGCATTGAATCGTACTTGTTATTAATCTCTGTCTCTCTTCCACAGCATGTCTTTATCCTGTTTTCCTTCTCTCACCCCAACCTGTTGCAGCAGATGGCCGCCCCTCCCTGAGCCTGGTTCTGCCGGAGGTTTCTTCCTGTTAAAAGGGAGTTTTTCCTTCCCAAAGTGCTTGCTCATAGGGGGTCATATTATTGTTGGGTTTTCCTCTGTATGTATTATTGTAGGGTCTACCTTACAATATAAAGCGCCTTGAGGCGACTGTTGCTGTGATTTGGCGCTATATAAATAAAATTGAATTGAATTGAAAAAGATATGACCTAAGTATTTCGCTAAGTATTTCCAATACTTGGTCAGCTAAATAAAAAGATGGAAAATTTAGCAAAACGACTATCAGTTGTTATTATATACTTTTGAAAAATGCATCAAAAATGTTTCAAACTGCACTAATACCAAGAACCAACACAGTTGCCCTGAATGGGAAAAAAATTTGTGTTTCTTGTTTACGTATTTATTTTCCTGTTGTCTTTTCCTCATTCTTAGGCTACGTTCACACTGCAGGCGAAAGCGCATCGAACACGACTTTTTTGACCGCATGCGACCCATATCCGATCATGGTATGACAGTGTGAACGGCACAAATCCGATATTTTCAAATCCGACCTGGGTCACTTTCGTATGTGGTACTGAATCCGATACATATCTGATGTTTTAGAAAGCGACTGCTGTTTGTGTCACAGCTGCCGAGGCGAGCTGTGTGGTGTTGGAGGGAAAGATGCAGGCAGTAGATTGATGATGCTAGTGACGTTTATTTCCAAGTGACAGAGTGACAGAACAGGCAGTGAGGCATGACAATTAACTGAAGAAACCTAGACTGGAAAAACTAAATAACAAACCGGAGATCATACGAAACGGGGTGAGGGGCAGAGAGACGCAGACAAGGAACAGAACACCATGAAACACAGACGAGCCGACAACGAGCACAGACCGACACCCACTATATATGCACACACACAAGGTAATCAGGTAATCACACACAGGAGGGAAGAACAGCTGATCCTAATACACAAAGACGACTGGAGGATACAAGCTGAACACAATGACAACACACACAGACCTTCAAAATAAAACAGGAAATCCAGAACACAAACAGGGCACAAGGGGAGGACACAGAATACCAAAATCAGAATAACTAGAACAGAGGAAAATAATCATATAAAACCCAAAACGCTGGGTCAACGACCCAGCACCATGGCAGTTTGAATGGTCATGTCGCATTAAATCCGTCTTTTACGTCACTGACACAAGACAGACACCAATTACCAGCGCCGGAGAAGCGCCCGATAAGACATCGTGAACGCTTCCTGGCCATCCAGTGTAGATGTCAGTGAAACTGTTGGGAAGACAATGTTGGAGATATGTGAACATTTTATTTGTACTGTATAATCTGCAGATTCTGACAGAAATCTGCAACTATCCTTTGAAGCACCGCTCCTCTCTAAAACAGCAATAAGGATAATTATTAGGCCATATGTAAATAACAAAATAACTTTATAACTTAAAGCAAAATTGGAAAACATAAAATCCGAAACAGTCAAACAATACTGTTCGGTCTGGGTCTAAACAGAGCGCGTTGTGTGTGACGTCTTCTTTTGCGCATGCGGGCCGCTTTGAGGGTTCACACTAGAGTGCGTTTGCTGTCACATTTTATTTGTAGTGTGAACAAGCAGACAAAAAAAATTGGATTTGATCAAAAAAATCGGAATTGAGCATTAAGACCTGCAGTGTGAACGTAGCCTTAGCTGCACAGCTGTGACTTGTGACTGAACCTTTTTTATCTGATTCTGGGTCAACAAGACTGAAGATGTTTTACTGCTCAACAGAGCTCTTGTGTGGTTGATTTAAGAATGCTGGTCCAGTCAGCCAAGTGGTATTAGTGAACTGAGAGGCTTGGACACTTGATGTCCTGCATGTGGTCTTCTGCTGGAAATGCTCTCAGAACATTCATGCTGTTTGATACGATATTTTTAAGGCTTAAATAAGACTCTGAAAGAGAGGTTTGTGTTCCCTTAATCAGGCAAATGGCTTCCTCTTTAGTTGGTTCATTTGGAAACCAGACCCTCATCCACATAGAACTCACATTCTACAAAGTGTTTGGAGTCTGGCCCCTGTTGCATTGTTGTTGTTGTGTATGTGTGGCTGGCAGCCGGGACACTGCAGCCGAGAAGTGTTGTAACAGCAACTGCGAAATAATAAAAAGTAAATGCTGAAAAGCATGCAAACATTGCTGGGTCTGTCAGGGTTATGTTCCATCTATAGCTGGACTCATCACATTTTAATGCAGCTTTGCAGGTGCGGGCAAGATGTCCAGATGATGAGCAGCATCTGAAACAATTTTGTTGCTCTTTTAAGCAGGCTTTCTAATCTTCAGTTGTTTCCAATCTAAAGCCACAGCATTTCCTCAGTGGGTGAGGCTTGTAGTGGATGGGACAATATTTATCTGGTTCATCGTTAGCTGTTACCTTCTGATCTGCATCCGACTAGACATTAGTCTTTTGCATCGACACTGGTTTCCTGAATTTTACAGGCTTTAAGAAAAGCCTCTCTAGCTTGGGAAAATAGTTGCTTTGATGTACAAAGCTGGGATCATTCTTTGTCAAGACAAGGAATGATCCCAACTCAGTTTATCTGCCACCAGGCAGATAAACTGCCTGGTGGCAGATAAACTGAGTAAGGAAAGAGACGGGATGATAAGATACATGATACTCTTCCTTATACTTTGATCCTTGAGAAATCCATTTGTCCTGCAAGTTGCATGGCGGCTTCTGCACAATGGGGCTAATGGTGCAAGCAAGTCCAACTCTTAACTGGTGGTAAGGTTTAAATCCTTTATTGTGGTAAGGAAAGATGACGTTTATGATCTGTAGGTTTCTGGACAGTCATCAAATTGTGATAATTGTGACCGACCAGTTCTCTATGTGCCAAAGTTTTTGCCATGTCCATCACACCTGCACTGGATGCATACTCTTCGTCAGGGGACTAGCTGCATATTGGTTTTTATTTGTTCATGGTGCAGTCAAAGCACTTAACATTCACATGAGCACTTTCTTCCTCACTGTTCTTCTTCTATGATTAAAGTGCTTAAGCATATTCATACTCTGATGGATGCATCGGAGAGCAGCTTTGGTTAATATCTTGCAATATTTGGCATGCAGACTTGGGGGAGCCAGGGATCGATCCACCAAACTTTTGATTCCAAACCTTCCAGTAGATGACCTGCTCTGCCTCCTGAGCTACAGCAGCCTGCGGCCTTTAATGTGTCTACCTTGGCAATGTCTACCTGGGCAATGCAGCTGCTGCCTACTTTTCAAAATGCAGGGCATCTAAATTAGCCTCCAATCTTGCTTTGGAAACCTTGATGGCATTTTCCCTTTCTACAAATGTTTCACAAGCTCTTGCAGCTTCTGCCAATGCTCTTGCTCATGCCGCTTCAACACCCCCAGATGATTTTGATGAGCATTTAGAACCAGAATGTTTAGAACTGATGCCTTATCTTTAATGCTCAGTGATTTCTTCAGTGAAGGGCTTCTCCAGCATGTCTTGTCCATGTTTACTGTTCACTTCAAAAAACTGCGATGTACAGGGTGGGCCATTTATATGGATACACTGTAATAACATGGGAATGGTTGGTGATATTAAAGTCCTGTTTGTGGCACATTAGTATATGTGAGGGGGCAAACTCCTCAAGATGGGTGGTGACCATGGTGGCCATTTAGAAGTCGGCCATCTTCGATACAACTTTTGTTTTTTCAATAGGAAGAGGGCCATGTGACACATCAAAGTTATTGGTAATGTCACAAGAAAAACAATGGTGTGCTTGTTTTCAACGTAACTTTATTCTTTCATGAGTTATTTACAAGTTTCTCTTTGTTCACAGCCATTGACATGTCGAAGAGTTTAACACGTGAGGAGCGGATCTAAATTGTGTTGATATCTGGTGAACGCAGTAACCGGGTCATTGCAGCAGATTTCAATGCAAGACACCCTACGAGACCTCCCATCTCCCATGCTACAGTTAGCAAACTGCTTGCTAAGTTTCGTGAAACTGGTTCAGTGTTGGATTTGCCAAAATGTGGACGCAAGAAAAATGTCACTAATGAAGAAACATCAGTGGCTGTCCCAGCTTCATTCAGCAAGAGCCCACAGCGTAGCATTCGCCGCATGTCACTGGAGAGTGGCATTAGTCGAACATCCCTTCGGCGAATATTAGCTACTCACAAATGGCACCCTTACAAACTCCAGCTACTGCAGCATCTCAACGAGGATGATCCAGATCGGCGCACAGAATTTGCAGAATGGGCAAAACAAAAATTGGAACAGGACCCTCAGTTCACGCAGAAGATTTTGTTCAGTGATGAGGCAAACTTTTATGTAAATGGTGAAGTTAACAAACAAAACCACCGCTATTGGTCTGATACTAACCCACATTGGATGGATCCTCCAAGACTGTTGGAACAACAAAAGTGATGGTTTGGTGTGGTATATGGGGTACAACGATAGTGGGTCCATTCTTCATCAATGGAAACCTCAAGGACACTGGATATTTGAAATTGCTACATGATGATGTGTTTCCCTCTTTATGCACTGAAGCTGGCACGTTCCCTGAGTTTTTCCAGCAAGATGGTGCACCACCACATTATGGGTGCCAGGTCCGAGCATTCCTAGATGAACGGTTTCCTGGAAAGTGGATTGGTCGTCGTGGGCCAGTTGAAAAGCCCCCAAGGTCTCCCGATCTGACCCCCTTAGACTTTTATCTTTGGGGTCATCTGAAGGCAATTGTCTATGGTGTGAAGATACGAGATGTGCAGCACCTGAAACTACGGATATTGGGTGCCTGTGCTGGCATTTCTCCTGCGGTGTTGCTATCAGTGTGTGAAGAGTGGGAGAAGAGGGTTGCATTGACAATCCAACACAATGGGCAGCACATTGAACACATTTTATAAGTGGTCAGAAACTTGTAAATAACTCATGAAAGAATAAAGTTACGTTGAAACCAAGCACACCATTGTTTTTCTTGTGCCATTACCAATAAGTTTGATGTGTCACATGGCCCTCTTCCTATTGAAAAAACAAAAGTTGTATCGAAGATGGCCGACTTCTAAATGGCCACCATGGTCACCACCCATCTTGAGGAGTTTGCCCCCTCACATATACTAATGTGCCACAAACAGGACTTTAATATCACCAACCATTCCCATGTTATTACGGTGTATCCATATAAATGGCCCACCCTGTAGCATCCCAGCTCCCGATGCTTTATTTTACATTGTACCGCCACATACCATTAAATCAGAGTGAAACTAAAACATAAAAACAAAAGAATACTATAGTAAAGGGATTAATATAATGATATAGTACAATGCCATATGCATATTACACAATTTTGTTTGGGGTAAATTAAGCAATAGTTTGTTGAGCAGATTTAACAAAAATGTATGAGTACCGTGAAAAATGAGGAAATCTAATAGATTTAACTAATGAAAGCATTTTCATTTCAATCATTCTACACTTCCGCCTGTAGTCTGTTGTGCCACGTGCAGGACACACACGCTTCAGCAGTGGATGATCTCCATTTTGTCCGAGGTAAGATTATCTTAATTTGTACGAATATACGACACGTTTTAAACAATAACGTATAGCAGTTTTGAGTAAAAGTTCTAAACAGTATGATATGTCAAAATTAGATTAATAATGACCACTGTAATGACAGTATTGTATTTTTACACAAAATGGCACGAAGTGGACTGCTAGCATAAGGTCACTTTCCAAGCCTTCGCAGCTGTGTTACTTAAGAGCTATGACTAACCACGTTTTACCATATTAAAAAAATATATCAATTATGTATTTCGATGGGCTGTAACCTCCCTCATTTACTTTTAAAATTTTATGAAAAAGTTTTGCACTCAGCAGTGAGTGATGTAGTTAAAATCATTTGTGCGGGATTTTGTCAGTCACGGTTTTTCAAAGCTTTTGTCTCCACGCAGTGTTTTTCAGTTGTGGTAATTAAGCTAAAGTGGCTCAGTCCAGCAAAATAACTGGTTTTCATTTTCATGCTGTCGGAGCCCTGTGAATTTAGTGCAGGCACAGCTCACATAGAGGGATAATGCAAGTTTCCAGTTAAACTTGGTCGGTGTATCAGTGAGACCCATGCTCAGTCACGATGTAACGATCTTCAAGACAAAGGTACATTCAGGAAATAATATAGTAATACGTGTTTAATCTGACATAAGTCTTTCATAATTTCTATGTTTAACACCCAATGGTGTTTGGATACAGAGATGACCTTGTGTAGATTAAAAGGACATCTTTTCAAATATGGAAAGATATATACAGTATATAAATACACAAATAGTGTTATTTCATGTCATGATCTGTCACCAAATCGGTACAGAAAATAGAGTCTATTCCCTTTTTAATCTAATAAAGAGTTTCATTGTTTTATATGTGAACCTCACCTTTAAAAATTTTAGTATTAATTCAAATTTGTCTTTAACAATTTGTGTGTGTAAAATTTTTACTTTGGAGAGTGCGATTGTTATTAATGTTGTGTTCTTTTCAGTTGTTGGAAGATCCCTCAACTTAAATTCAGCTGATCAGTATGTAGACTATGCATTTTGAATAGGTTTTGATGGATGATTGTATTGAATTAAACTACTAGTTTTGAAATTGAAGCAGCAGAAAATGACAAAGTTGACCCTACGTAATCTAACTTAACTCTGCCCATTTACATTTTATTCTAGGTTGAACAAGATAGAGCTCCATGTAATCACTGATGACCAAATGGAGAAGTTGGTTCTTCCATCAGGGATCCCACCAACAGTAGAGGAGCTGCAAAGTGTTGTGAAGGATACCTTTGGGATTTCAAACGACTTAAGTCTTCAGTATTTTAAACCAAAATTTCAGGACTACTTCACTATTCGCAGAAGTGACCAGATAAAAGACAAAGACACTGTGAAGGTTGTTGGCATCACCCTGGTCATCCTGCCAGTTTTCGGCAGCCCCTCTGATCAACTGTCAACTGACTATGACTCATCATCCAATCCACTTGTATCCAATGCAGACTCTGCTGCAACCACATCTTCTCAGGACACCATTATTCTCAAAAGGCAGAAGTTCACAGAACGTTGTGAGCCCTGGCCAAAGCTGTTCCCCATTCCAGTCTGCACATGAAACTGAAATGTAACTGGAAAGAGCCACCGAGGAGTATAAAAAGAATGGAAATCTTCTGCCCACCTCCAAAGTAAAGACTGACATTCTCGAGAAGTTGGCTGAAACTGTATTTTCAATTATGGCCTATTCTTCCTATTATTTTGGGGCAAGCACTAGTGAAGAATTTCAGTGCATACAATCTAAATTAATCAGAAAAATGTTATATTATAAATTTTGTATATGATTTATATTCCACAATAAAAACAATTACTGTTTGAATGTTGTCTTTGTGAAATTGATTCATTTTACTCAGAAAAGAAGTTAAATTAATTTGATTTTCTCTTACTATTCAGTCATTAATTATAAAGTTTAATTGGAAAATTAGTGAATCCAATTTGAGTTTTAATTAAAAACAAAAAGTTTTAATTTTTTTGTAATGGATATTTTAGTCATTTTTACTAAACCTTTGCCAGATCGTTAGTAAATTCAAAGTAATTTTTATCAGAGATTCATTTCAAATGAACTAATTTTTTGTTACAATTTTAACCTTCAATTTGAGATTTTGTCCCTAAATTCAACACATATTTACAAGACAATGTCAATAATATCTATTATTGTTTTTTGTTTAAATTTAATTAACATTTTATCTAAATTTTACATAAATCACTTGAAATTAAAATCTACTTAAGTAAATTAAGTGTCACTTTGTTGCCATAGGTTTTTTTAAGTAACCTCTAGTCACAGTTTTTACAGTGTAGTTCCTCTTATAGTATATTTAGTTTTTTTGTATTCAGACAGACAAACTTCAGATGGTTAATGAACTCGAGGAGTAATGGTGGACAAGCAGAGGAAGACAGCCATAGATGTAGCTATAACAAGTGTCAGCAACATCAGCTGGAAGGAAGGCGAGAAGCTCAAGAAATAACAAGGGCGGAGAGAGCAGCTAGATCAGGAATATACTCACAACTCTCCAGCTGCATCTTGCATAGCTGTGTGTCCATTGGGAAAAGCGTAAGATCCAAGGGACAAGACAGTGTCACCGACAGCCTGCATGTGTAAACAGAAAACACACAACAGGCTCAACAGGACAAAGAAAAAATTGCCCTATTACTGTATAATCCTTTTTTAAAAATAAGTTAATTTACCAGCTTTTTATGCTAACAACACATCCTAAACTCTTTCTTACTGATTCCAGAGATATGTAGAACGAGATAGCAAAATTAAAATTCTATGAAAAATAATATTTAATATGTTATCTAATAATAACACAAATAAAACATAACATTTTACACAAGTTGTTAGGTGGAAATTTTCTCAAGTATGAAGAAAAATGTCCTCATGTGTTGCTCTGCCCCTCTTTCCCTGCTCTCCACTTCGTGTTCGAACATCCATACCGCCTAAACAAATTTCACAAAAAAACAAAGGTTCTTAGAGTTTTAATTAAAACTTAAAACTTAAAACTAAATTAAAGCTTAATAGCTTATTAATAGCTATTAATATCAATAAACACATACAAAAATTGACTTTTGAACAAAAATGTTCTATGGAGAGATTCGTTTTGTAAGGGAAATTACATTGTGATTTTTATCAGTGCTAAAACATTTTGTGGCTTGTAAAAAATTCCCCTCTCTCACAGTATTCATCCCATCCTTCAAACTCGGGTCCTCTACCAGATGCCTGGGAGCTTGAGGGTCCTGCGCAGTATCTTAGCTGTTCCTCGGACTCCACTCTTCTGGACAGAGATCTCAGATTTTATTCCTGGGATCTGCTGGAGCCAGTCGCCTAGCTTGGGGGTCATTGAGTGCTGCAATTACCACTGGGACTACTGTTACCTTCATCCTCCACATCTTGTCGAGCTTCTTCTCTGAGCCCTTGGTACTTCTCCAGCTTCTCGTGTTTCTTCTTCCTGATGTTGCTGTCATTTGGTATCACTTCATCGATCACTAGAGCCGTCTTCCTCTGCTTGTCCACCACTACTATAACTAGTTGGATAGCCATCCCATTTTGTCCGTCTGTATCTGGAAGTCCCACAGGATCTTAGCACAGTCATTCTCTACCACCCTTGACCTCTCCCATTTTGACCCCGGGACTTCCAGGTCATAGTCGGCACAGATGTTTCTGTATACTATGCCGGCCACTTGGTTGTGGTGTTCCATGTATTCCCTGCCTGCCAGCATCTTGCACCCTATGTGCTGGATTGTCTCAGGGGCATCTTTACACAGTTTGCACTTGGGGTCTTGCCTGGTGTGGTAGATGGGTCTTGTTGTCAGAGCTTGTTTTTGTGCTGCCATCATTAGTGCCTCTGTGCTATCTTTCTGTCCAGCTTTATCCAGTCACCGGTAGGACTTCTGGATGTCAGCCGCTTCCTCTATCTGCCGGTGGTACATACCGTGCAGGGGCTTGTTCTTCTATGATGGTTCCTCCTCTTCCTCGGGTTTCTGCTGCCTGAGGTATTCACTGAGCACACGGTCGGTTGGGGCCATCTTCCTGATGTACTCATGGATGTGCATTGTCTCATCCTGGACCGAGGTACTGACACTCACCAGTCCCTGGTGCCTGACCCTCTGCGGGTTCTAGGTGGATGGGACTGGCCCCTTTTGGGGTCCCTGGGGATCAGAACTGTCTGGCCTTAAGTTAGCCATTCTGGGTGTCTCTCATTTACTAGCAGCTGGTTCATTTATGCTGCAAGACACTCATGCAGTGCAGTCAGCTTCTTCAGCCAGTAGGCATGAACCATGTCAGGACCTATTGCTGACCAACTCTTCATACTGGAGACCCTTTCTTGAATTTCTGCCATTGTGATGGTTACTGGACTCTTCAGGGAGGTTGCTGTGGTCTGCTCTTAAATCCACTAGCCACCGAGCATTGCCGTTATGGATTGTATCCATCTCTCATATGCTCTTCCAGTATTGCTCCATCTCCAGCCTTGGTGGTGCTGTCCTCATATTGTTCCCCTGCCACTAAGAGTACACCTTGGATGGTTCTGTGGAGAACAGCTGGTTTATTCTCCTGCCTTCGATCTCTCTAGTGTACCTCTTCAAGCAGCTGACCAAGGCTGTGAGTCTTTGCTTGACAGTTTCCCAAGACCTCAGATATGGACAGCTTGCTGTACTTCTTAAGCACCTTCTTCACTGCCCATTTATGCAGCTCCGATAGTTGGCTTACTTCCCTCCATGCTACCTTGATCTTAGCCTCTAGTCATCTTCTCCATGGAGGGTACTGCTCCTTGTGGCTGCTCAACTTGTAGCCAAGCATCTCACTGATTACTGCTGCCGTAGTGTAGATCAACTTGTTAGTCTCTGTAATGGTGGCGGTAGGTATAGTCAGTAGTGCTGCATTTACATCATCTAGTAGACAGAGGGCACCTCCCATAATCTTGGTAACCGGCTACAGTAGCGAGCTCCTCTCACACTTAACGATCCTTCTTCCATTGCACTTGGGGCTTTGTACTCAATCCCGGGTGGGGGTGAAGATATCTCCCCCCGACCTGTCATCTGTGATATATATTTACAGAGACAAAACTCCACAGCATGTGCTCCTATATTAGAAACATACTATAACCCTGCAGTTACCACAGATGTGCTCAGCACACTGACAACATGTGTGTAGTGCTATACTACTCAATGAAGCCTAATTACTCTTTTTCCCAAATGTGAGAAAAATAAAATATTCATATTTTGCATGATCTAATTTAAATTCAATCAAGACTAAAGCATATTTCATACAAGATAGCAAAAAAAGAAAGGCTGATAGTAAAACCTGTCACATTGATAGATGCCTCTGATTTTAAGCCTCTAGCCGTCAGTTACTAATACTTGTCACCTACCATTTGACAATTTTATAGGCTATGCCAGACCATATATTGCCACCACTGTTCTTAATAGTGATGCATGTGAATTATTTAATGCTACAACAGTGCCACTGTTACTGTTCTAATCCCTCAAAATAGAAATGGTTCTGATTTTTTACATAAATTTTTTTCACATCTTATTCTTTATGAAAGCAAGAGCAAGTTGAGAACCAATGTAAAAACAGAATTCAAAACTAGGTCTACCTAACATTTTATATAAACTCAACAAAGAAAAGGCTTATGTGCTCAGGGAGCACATAAGCCTTTTCTTTGTTGATATATCACCATATAATACCTAAAAGTTAACCAATTTTTTCTAAAAACAGCTTAGAGTCACTGAAAAAAAGACAAGATTAAAGTCACTTTTATGAATCAATAATTTCTCCATGACCCTCAGAGAAAGACAAAAACTTTAAACTGTCTCTAAAGTCTACAGACTCTGCTATAAACTGAGGTCAGTGGGCTTTTCTGGAAATTATAACTTTATTTTCCAGACAACTGATTAGTTCTGCATGTATTAATGACTTCTATAACACTGTTCCAGGTCACTTTGGGTGTACAACGAACGGGTACTCATGAGAGCTTTCAAGAGAAACAAAGCTTTCTTGCTCCCCTTAAGTGTTTGCACCTTCTTGATTTACACACTACAAGCCACCTTTTCATGCACCATACTAACATGTTAACTTTTTGTAGGGCTAAATATGTATGGCTGAGGCTCATGAGAATCACTCACTTTTTTTAAAAGACCAAAATGTGATTTCTTAAACATAAGTCATGACAGGATAATCACAGTGATTGTCCAATTCATAGCAATCCATCCAGAAGTTATTTTCTTCAGAATATTAAAAGGTATTCATTGTTTAAAAAGAATGAGGCAAAAAATGGATTATGGGTCCCATAGATTGATTAAAACAGATTTAAAAGCACACCTCATGCTGATCAGGACGTCTCCATTCCTGAAGATGAAGAGCAGTATATTGTCTTGTGTGACATCATGAAAGTTTGCATTTTTTTCATTTGCAAAGAAAAGATCTGGTTTCCATAAACACTGGAACATTTTGGGATCAACAGTTAGTGCTTCACTCTTATAATCTGTAGGAAGCTGTAGACGAGGGTCATTCCATCTTTGTCGAAGAAATATATTTATTCTGTAGTCCTGCAAAGACAAATATTGTATTAATAATTTGCACTACATCAACTCCTACTTGTTAGGGCTAATATTTAAAATGAAACATATTGTGAAACTTTTCTTTTTTTTATTCTGCTATTTTTCTTAAGTCTGGTCATACTTGTGCAATCCTATTTTTTTCCATATGTCACCAATAAACAGCTGTATCCTGAGTCAGGCTAAAACAGTAACATGTAGCAAGTGTCTGCTCAATTCTTCAGTATTAATAATACTAATGTAGTTATGGTGATTCATTCATTTAACAGAATACAGTGAATGACTATCATTAATGCAATGCGTATTTGTAAAAATATACAATCTGCATCTTTATCTTATCTGCATCTCTCCAACATTTAGTAGTTTGAGCCAAATTCCATTAATCTAATATCCATTGTTTGTAGCTGTATTACCATAGTCGTCTCCTGGATAGACCCAAAGCTGTTAATGAAGATGTTCACTCTGGACTCAACTGGGATACCTGAGATATAGACACAAGGACACAAAGCAATATAAAGTAAGATGATTCTAAAAGAAGGGAGTGCATACTGAATAAATTAGTAAACATTCTTTTACTGGTCAGCAAGTTACCCCATGTGATCATGCAAACACAGGTAAAAACAAAACAAAACAAAAAAACGTGCATTTTTACAACTTTAAAAAAGGATTTTTTTGTCTTTTGCATTGGTACCAAACAGTACACCTACACTGGAATTTTACATAAGATTCAGCCTTTTTAGAAATAAGAAGACACAGCACAGCAATAAATACCCAGCCAGCTGTCAGCTAACAGTCCCTCCTCCTTCCCTTTGGGCTTATCTATTTTCTACTACAAGCACACTCCTTTCACTCAATTGTGGTGACACTTTAAAAAAAAAAAAAGCCTCAGTATTATTGTGAAGTCTTTGCCTTATAATATAAAGCCCATTGAGGCCACTGTTTTGATTTGGTGCTAAATAAATAAAACTGAACTGAATTTCACATTGATATGAAAGCTTTCATTGTAAACCTCTTCACCCATTAAAAAATGAAAATTTAAAAATAAATGAAGTCAGTTTGACAATTCAGACATTTTATACTGCTAAACTACACCAAAACTATTTCCAGTAAACAGTTCTTCATGTAGCCATTTCAATACAATCCAATAAATGCATACAATTCATAGAAAAATAATATTCTTGTACACAAGCTTTCACATGTATCTCAAACAGATGTGGTTTGGGATCTGGTTTCTGAGAGTGGTAGAACAAATTTTTTCATTTAGCATTATGAGACTTATGAGCATGTCCTTCATTTTTTCTGTTAGGTTGCAGCTTAATATTTTCACTAATTCTCTAGATTTATTTAAACTGTTATATTGTGTATAAAGTCTTAAGTGACCTATAATTTCTCTATAATATTTCTCTGCACTGCATGAGTGTCTGTATATATGTATATATGTATGTATGCATGTATGTATGGATGGATGTGTATGTATATATATATATATATATATATGTGTGTGTGTGTGTGTGTGTGTGTGTGTGTATTATTTGTTCATGCAATTTGTACTAATCTCTTGCACAATCTCAGTCGCACTTTTACCTCTTTAACTTAAAAAATAAAAATTAGGTTATCATTCTCAGGGGGGAAAGCAAACAAAACACAACCCACATGTATTTAATGAAATTGGCAGACTTAACAATAGCAATTATGATGGACATGTACACTTGTGCATACTAATGTACTCATATAAAACTATTTGTATTATAAACCAATAAACTTTTTCACTAAAAATTGTGTTTGAAAACACCCATCTACCTGTGCAGTAAGTAATATGTGAGAGGTATATGTAGTACTTAGTACTATAGTGTTATAATGATCACTTTTAGTATTATTGCATTAGTTGGCATATGTCAGCCCATCACTTATTAGACCACAAATAATATCCCTGCAAAAACCTAATCTGCAAATCTTTAGTAACTCACTGTTATTCTGATTAACCATTTCCACTAAAGAAACAGAGCAAAACATTCCAGAGCAACCTGTGGCTGGTTTTTAAGTGTATGTTGAACAAGGCTCCCTCCCATTAACTCTGTCACCACCAGTGTTGGTCAAGTTACTTGAAAAAAGTAATCAGTAACTAATTACTGATTACCTCCCCAAAAAAATAATCCCGTTACTTTACTGATTACTTATTTTCAAAAGTAATTAGTTACTTTTTAAAACATGATTTACACCCTAAATAGGTAATAAAGAAATAGATCTTTCAGCCCAATTCTACTTTTTCTGCATAATCCTTCATATAAAATGTAATCAAATGAAAATATCTCATTTTAAAACTTGTTTTATTAGTTTTAATCTTTTAACTTTATGCATCAAGCAAACATTATATGCAACATTCTCTGACTGGAAGAAATTTGTTTAACATTTAAACCTATTTTCTGCATATTCCAGCATATAAAATAAAATCGTTTTTTGTGTTTACCCTCACTCTTTCAAATAGATGCATGTAAAATAAATAAAATCAAAGACTGAGCGGTCCTGTTGCTCTATTTTCACCTGTATAGCAGGAGTGGGGCAGGCGGAGGTTTGCCCTGGTGCAGGTGTGCCGCAGCGGTCAGTGGAATGATACGGCAGTTTCTCTGTGAATTTCACATTCCAGTGGCAGCGTATTTGGTGCTTGCTTGGAAGTTTAGGGGTTTTTTTCGCTGTAAAAATAAGTTTTCTTCCCACGCAGTGAGCAGCGGACGCTAATGTTTTTGTCACTTTTTACGGAATCAAACTCAAAGTAAGGTCAGTACTTCCACACTTTAAATGTTGCACACTCATACTCTCTCCCGCTCTTGTTATATTATCCATTTTTGATCTGCACACAGCTGTTGCCACGAACGTTGCACTCGCTTACCTCATTGACATGAGACACTCTCGCAAAAAAAATCACGGTTTTAGTAACGCAGTAACGCAGCGTGCGTACGGGAAAGTAACAGTAATCTAATTACCTTTTTGGCAATAATAATCCCTTACTTGAAAAAAGTAATCGGATTACCCATCTCTGGTCACCACTGTCCCATTGATAGATAAATAAATAAATAAAAACCCCACACTATTTTACTTGATTTGACTCATACTGTTCAATCTAAAATATCAAAAAACCAAGTGAAATTTAATGGAAGAAACAACACAACAAAAATAATCCTACTGATCTTTCCATCAGAAGCAAGAATTCTGTGGTGTTTTATGTTATTATTTAGAAATCACTCTATACACTTTGACTGCCATAAGAAACATTGATGGGACCGTGTTAAACAAATGGCCCTGACTGCCTAAATTTAGAAATATCCCAACTCCATGATGCTGACAAATTAGTTCATGCATTTGTTTCTTACTGAATTAGTGTGATTCCTTACTATCTAGCACTTGTATTAATGAGGACTCAAAAGTCTTATAGTATTATATCATCTCAATATATCATCCTGCTGTCAGACTAAATCAGGGATTATACTTTCTGTCTCCACTAAGGTCCGCTTGAGTTCCAGTGACGTAAATTATCATCATAAGACGATAAGTATGAGGATCCATGCAAACACAACTGCCTGTTTTTTGTGACCATGTGAACTCCTCCGCAGAAAATTTACATTTCAGTAATTATGCATTCACTCAGAAGCAACTTTTAAAGTGGGATGTTTTGATGCATATCAATACAAGAGCTGTGATTGTTCAGTTGGCCTTAATCATTGTATTAGTGTTGTGTAAATGATGACAGGCGACATCAAAATGACAGAGCAAGCTGTGTTTTGGGATTTTTCTTTTGAAGACTTTGAAATTCATCTTCATGGCAAAAGTCTTTCTTTACATTTAATGAAATTTAGATTGAAAAATCTATATAAAATTTGCATAAGATGATACTTGTCAAGATGTTGTTGGTGTGTAGAGAATGCTGATTGGACTGAAAGACAATAACCTTTTCTTCCTCCACTGACGGTGACATATGACTTTATTCAACAGAAGATCAAGGAAGTTATGAAACTAGTTATAAAACAGCTAAAGCCTTCCTTCTCTTTGCTTATGTTTCACTGTCTTGCCCACCCCACCCAGATCACAAAAAACATTTTCTACATGCTGTCTACCAAAAGACACAACTCAGCAAGAAACTTGTATATTCCTCCCACTGACCTGCCCAACTCTATCCATTATCAGTATAATATTTTACTGCCAAAAAAACAGTAAAAAACAATCTCGTGAGCAATGTCATATCTAGATAACTAGATCAGAAATTGCCAGGCTGTAAATACTGTTGAACAGCTAGCAATGGATACACGTATTCTAGAGTACTTTAAGTATAAGTAGTTTGATAGCATCTCTTCTTTTCTGTATCCATCTTTCAAAGCTTGTCTTTAGCCTCCCTCCTTTTCTGGCCCTATTTAATGATTTGCTTGCACGAACAGAGCTGCTAATGTTAAAGTCATATCCTGCATTCTTCACTGGCTCGTGTCTTTATCAGTAGTGGCTTTCAAAGGGTAGACTTACTCATAGCAGTGACAGGACATTCGCTCTCCCTACCCCCACCCCTTTTCAGTGAGTGCTTGAATTACAGTGCCTGATAGGAAAGCTGTCACTCGAGCAAGGATTTTCTTTTTAGCCACTATTTCATTTTCTCCCACTCTGAAAATGGATTCCTTATTGCTAGTAATGGTGTTTGGTGGTTGATTTTATACACCTGTGGCAATGTGGCTATACCATCTCTGAATCGAGGAGGGGGTCAGAGGGTACATCTGTCACCATCTCACAATGCTGTGATTGCAGCCATTCCCCAACTCTCTGTGAATGGTACTCATGGCCATTGATCAGTGGTCTTTGATCAATGGTCATGACAATTTCCATATTAATGAAGAAACTGACCTCAAAGCCCATTGTTTGCCAGTGGTGGTAGTTTCAGTCATTGTGCAAATGTACTGTTTATAAGGTTGGAAACCTGCAGTCAGCTGAGACTGAAGAAGTCAGTTGGATGAGTGACGAAACGTTTCTCCCACTAAAAAATCCATGCCCATGTGAACAGAATCAACTTTTTGGGATTTACTTACCTGATTGAGCATGCATCAAGACAAGGCTGACATGGTTTGGGCATGTACAGAGAAGAGATAGTGGATGGAAGGAAGGAACAAAAGAAAGAGACCTCAGAGGAGGCTCATGGATACATACAGAGGGCTGATATGACAGAGGAAGATGCAGAGATAGGATAAAATGCAAGATGATCTGCAGTGGTGGCCCCTACAGGAAAAAGCTGAAAGATGTTTGCACTATGAATAGTTGAAAGTGTTGGACTTTTTTCTTTTTTTGATACTTTATTTTTATGGTTTTTTTTAAACATTATACAGGGGAGATAGAGAGTATCAACAAAACAGAACATAAAAAGAAAAAGAAAAAAATGAATAAAATAAAATAATAATTAAAAAAAACTGGACTGGAAAAAAATGGACTTTTTCCTATAAATTGAAGTAAAACTTTTTTTCACAGAACTGTTGGACATCATAACAATTTAAGTTCAATGGTAAATTTCATATCCAACTTTTTTTCTGCTTTGTTTTTTAATATACAGGGTGGGCCATTTATATGGATACACTGTAATAACATGGGAATGGTTGGTGATATTAAAGTCCTGTTTGTGGCACATTAGTATATGTGAGGGGGCAAACTCCTCAAGATGGGTGGTGACCATGGTGGCCATTTAGAAGTCGGCCATCTTCGATACAAATTCTTCTTTATTCTTTCATGAGTTATTTACAAGTTTCTCTTTGTTCACAGCCATTGACATGTCGAAGAGGTTAACACGTGAGGAGCGGATCTAAATTGTGTTGATATCTGGTGAACGCAGTAACCGGGTCATTGCAGCAGATTTCAATGCAAGACACCCTACGAGACCACCCATCTCCCATGCTACAGTTAGCAAACTGCTTGCTAAGTTTCGTGAAACTGGTTCAGTGTTGGATTTGCCAAAATGTGGACGCAAGAAAAATGTCACTAATCAGTGGCTGTCCCAGCTTCATTCAGCAAGAGCCCACAGCGTAGCACTCGCCGCATGTCACTGGAGAGTGGCATTAGTCGAACATCCCTTCGGCGGATATCAGCTACTCACAAATGGCACCCTTACAAACTCCAGCTACTGCAGCATCTCAACGAGGATGATCCAGATCGGCGCACAGAATTTGCAGAATGGGCAAAACAAAAATTGGAACAGGACCCTCAGTTCACACAGAAGATTTTGTTCAGTGATGAGGCAAACTTTTATGTAAATGGTGAAGTTAACAAACAAAACCACCGCTATTGGTCTGATACTAACCCACATTGGATGGATCCTCCAAGACTGTTGGAACAACAAAAGTGATGGTTTGGTGTGGTATATGGGGTACAACGATAGTGGGTCCATTCTTCATCAATGGAAACCTCAAGGCCACTGGATATTTGAAATTGCTACATGATGATGTGTTTCCCTCTTTATGCACTGAAGCTGGCACGTTCCCTGAGTTTTTCCAGCAAGATGGTGCACCACCACATTATGGGTGCCAGGTCCGAGCATTCCTAGATGAACGATTTCCTGGAAAGTGGATTGGTCGTCGTGGGCCAGTTGAAAAGCCCCCAAGGTCTCCCGATCTGACCCCTTTAGACTTTTATCTTTGGGGTCATCTGAAGGCAATTGTCTATGGTGTGAAGATACGAGATGTGCAGCACCTGAAACTACGGATACTGGATGCCTGTGCTGGCATTTCTCCTGCGGTGTTGCTATCAGTGTGTGAAGAGTGGGAGAAGAGGGTTGCAGTGACAATCCAACACAATGGGCAGCACATTGAACACATTTTATAAGTGGTCAGAAACTTGTAAATAACTCATGAAAGAATAAAGTTACGTTGAAACCAAGCACACCATTGTTTTTCTTGTGACATTACCAATAACTTTGATGTGTCACATGGCCTTCTTCCTATTGAAAAAACAAAAGTTGTATCCAAGATGGCCGACTTCTAAATGGCCACCATGGTCACCACCCATCTTGAGGAGTTTGCCCCCTCACATATACTAATGTGCCACAAACAGGACTTTAATATCACCAACCATTCCCATATTATTACGGTGTATCCATATAAATGGCCCACCCTGTATTTTGAAAGCTAGGGTTTGTTTTTTTTACTTGTTATCTTGTTAGGTGCTATAATCTGTTGTAACCTCTGCTGCCCTCTTCCCACGTTTCTCTTCAAAAAATAGTTTTTAATCTCAATGTGTCTTATAAGCAGTGTTGGGACTAACGCGTTATTAAGTAACGCGTTACAGTAACTACGTTATTATTGTGGTAACGACCACGGTAACTAGTTATTATGCCAAAATCAGGAACGCGTTACTCGTTACTGGGATTTAGATAGGCTCGTTATTCGTTACTTCGTGTGGTGGCTATCGCGGAGCTTCCACAGATTCAGTAACATTAGCAACTGGTGGAGGCCAGCAGGTGGATGAGGGAAAGGGGAGGCAGGAGGAGAGACCCGAAGCGGCCGCCCGTCCGAGTGTCAGGTGAACTGAACTTCAGGTAAGAAGTTATGACCTGCAGTCTATCTGGGTCACATATAAACCAAGTTTAGTTGGAGTTTATTTTCGTTGTGCTGACTTTTTCGTACTGCTAGCATGACGGAGTTTCTATACAGCTGGGTGGTGCTATGTTACTGATGTTGAACTTTATTTTGTTCATACGGTTAATTATTAGAGTTGCCAACCGTTCCATAAAAAACGGAATCGTCTCATATTCAGAGAAATTATTACGCGTTTCGTATTTAGGTGAAAAGGAACAGTTTGTCCCGGACTTCAGCTACAATGAAAAAGACACAAAGCTGGAGTTATTCTGTGTCTTTGCTGCACAGCTGCCTCTTCTACTCTCATTCTCTCCCCTCCCTCTCCTGTTGCTACTTTAATCATGAAACTGATCAATGATCAGCTGATCGGCTTTTCCCTCTTGTTTATTTATCGTCCGCTTTGCGCCAGAAAGAGGAAACCACCGGATGTCACGTTAAACAACAGCAGCACGTTTGATCAGCTGTTGTTAGAATTTATTTAATATTACTTTCTAGTATCAGCTGATGTTTGCTGGGGCCACAGCTGTAAAGCTGCTGGTCATGATATCGGTTTGGATATGTGGTGAGAGGGAAACATGCAGATGAAACCAGGAGATGTCCTTACTGAATCATCAGAGCTGAACAGGTGATGGAGAAACAGGTTTACCTTTTAGTTAACATGAATGAGTTGAAGGAAAGTTATGAACTGTTTCTGAGAGATAAATAACACCAGGATCCTTTTTTATGTAGCTGACAGCTGGTAACTGTGCAGGGGCGGGTCTAGCAAAGTTTTGCCAGGGGGGGCAGGTAGGGCATTAACAGGGAAAGGGGGGCACAAAGAAATACTTTCTTATTCTCATTTAAAATGTCTCGCTTTTAATAAATAATTATCTGAGTCTTACAACAAACGATTGATAGATTGATACATATATACCATCACTACAGTGTACATCACTGTCACAACAGTGTTTGTTTGCATTCAAAGGCTTTATATTTTTGCTATAATGGCGAGCCGGTCTCTAGTCAAAATGCCCGGGACGATTTTTTGTCCCAGTCCAGCCCTGTATGCAACTCATCTGCAGTCTGGTGTTGCCTACATCTTCCTATTCGGAAGGCAGAATCTCTGAGTTCTGAGTACAATCAAAAGCACCACGACTGCAGTTTTTGTGTTGGATGTAAAAAGCGCACATGACGCTGTAACGTAGGCTAGAATCATGGCGGTGGTCAACGACGGTCCAGGCGTGGGATTTCTCTCGTGGAAATATGCACATTATTTTTTCCTTTGGTAGGTGGCACAGTGCACTTGTGGCAAGTAAGCAAGCTAGAAGACTGGCACTCTTGCTGGGTATCCAGTTAGCAACACATTAACAAGAGAAGTCTGAGTAAAACCAAACTTACTTTCCCTAGTAACTAGTTACTTTGAAAGTAACGAGTAACTTGAAGTAACTGAGTTACTTTTGATGGAAGTAACTAGTAATGTAACTAAGTTACTAATTTAAAGTAACTTACCCAACACTGCATATAAGTGAATAAATAAATGAAGAATATATACAAACAAAATTCACTCAAATTCATGATTTGACATGATGGCATGTAATAAGACATAAATCACACTAATGGTAGTTATCAGACATAAGAGAGTCAAAAAATGTAAAGTATTTACCTGAACTTTCATAAAGAGATTTATAACAATAGATTTGTATGTGTTACTTATCATATATTTAACATACTTTCCAGATTCTGTCCAGTCTGCATTCAGCTTTCTTTTCATGATACCTGTTTGAAAAATGGGGTCCTTTAGCTAAAGGTATCCCATTTAATAATCATTTTATAATCAATATATGGTATTACACAATGGGACACTGTCTGTACTGACAAACTGTTTGAAATCCCTACACTTTTCATATATGGAAGGAAAAGCATGATTCCAATTTACTATAATAGAGGCTTATACAATCGTGCCACAATCAATAGAGGAGCTATCATTAACAGGTGGGATTGATAGGATTTGACCAATGTCACCATGCACATCTGCAATAGAATGTTGAAAAGATTTATGGCATGTATTATGCATGTGTTATATGTCAGGAATGTCAGTGTCATGACCATTTCAACATATTTAAACCAAAGTCTGTCTTTAAACAAAAGTCATGAGTGCAGACTTTGCATGTATTTTGGGAAATGTGTTTTGACTTGATGAAAAGACAAATGTAATTCTGCATGGTGGTTGTATACACTGGAACTTTACCTTGAAAGTTAGGTCTTATTCTTGGGTCATAACTGACCATCAGACGATTCAAAATGTTGGAGGTAGAGTTAGCTGGAACCTGTGCCAAATCTTCTGGAGACAACTGCCTGTTAAAGAGGATGATATTGGACAATAATTAATATGATTTGAGCAGATGATAGATAAAAGTAATTTAAATAAAATAATTTAAATCTAAAATACTAAAAGTGTTAGAAATGATGGTTTCTTGATGGATACATATGACTTCATACTTCTGGGGGTGCCACAAGCAGGCAGCGGCTGATAGTGCTCCGGCTAATTCAGTGTCCTTGTATTCTGTAAGCTGAGGACCACCAGGTTCAGTATTTTAAAGTTACATATAACACGTTCACTCATCGATTCAGACAAGTACTTTTTCTGTGCTTAAGTGCTTTCTAGCTAACATTCATACTCTGATTAATGCATTGTGACGCAACTTGGGGTTAGTATTTACCAGACAAAAAAACAGTCAGGGATTAAACCACCAACATTCCAATTAGTGGATGACCTGCTCTGCCATCTGAGCTACAGCCACCCCTGTCCTAATGGTCTGAGTGCACGTGATATACACTGTGAAAACCCAGACAGAGCATACTGCATCCTGGCAGTGAGCTACCTCCTGGTCGACCAGTGGGAACTGACTGTAGCTCCATAAACTGAGATAAGTTGAAGTCAGATAGAGTCTTTGACAGAATGCAGGGTTAGAATAGGGGTCCTTCTGCTCTTGAAGGGGCTCTTTGGAACTAAGAACTCTGTCCCACCTGAGTGGAACATTGTTTTTCTGCAGGGAGAAGAACAGATGGCAGTGTGTCAACTCCCTGGATGAAAAAAGGGTGACCTCTGCCCTTCCAAAGTGACTACCTGAGGACAGAGTCTCCACTCTCGAGAACTCAGGCCCCCTCTCAACATGTCTGCCACCACATGCAAGGGCCCTGGCACATGAACTGCTCTGAGTGAGTGGAAGAGGGGGTGAGTCAACTGCCACAACCCAGTTGCCACCTTGCAGAAGAAGGGAGACCCTAGGCCCATCTGGACCTGACCCTTCTTGAGCCCCTGGTGCATCTGGACAGGCTACTTTACATCTCCTCTGTTAAGTCTTCCAAGTCTGGTGCAATAGTTGGCCTCCTACTGGGCCAACATATCTGAAGGGTTAACTGGCAGTTCAGCATTAGTTAGAAAGCCATCTATAACCTTGCAGTTCCTGCTGCCGCGGGTGGCTTTGCTGAGACAGGCTAAGAAATGTTCTTGGTCGTGCATGTTAGCAAACCTCTCCTACATAGAGAGGACCATCTGTGCAAAACAGCGGGTGATTCATATTGTCTTCACACCAGGTCTTTTAAGTCAGGCAGAGGCTGCAACTCCATCTGCAAGGGTCGACACTGTGTGGGTTCCTCAAACTCAGATGCGAATGCCACAGGGTTCTCAGGTTAAAATCCAGGGCCCTGGTTGCCCTACCATTAACCTCAGAGACAACTGCGAGGTGAGCGTGTGAGCATATATATATATCTGCAAGCAATGCACTGGCTAGGGATCACAACCAGAATCAGAACAGAAAACAAAATGAAATAGTAATCCTGGATGCAGATTCATTAAGTATTGTGATGAATCTAAATACAGATGTGGAGTTGAAGCACTGGTCCTGTGATGCAGTCAAAACAACATGGACCTGAATACTCTCAAAAGCCCAGATAGGTTTGCAGAAAACATCATTAGTGCCGACTTGCTCTCGATTCAGGATTTGTAGAAATCTGAAGTCAGGAAACAACAAGACAACACATCACACCCTGGTCACAGACTGTTCCAATTTTTCTCCTATGCTAGGCACTGTTGAAGCACTGTATGCCAATACAGACAGACAAGCAGATATCTGTTCTGTTCTTTCTACAGGCCATACTCACATAATATCTGTACTGAAATAACATCCATGATGCTAACCAAAGCATGCTGTTTGTTCACACACACACACACACACATATATATCAGAGGCTTGGGAGCTTGAGAGTCCTACGCAGTATCGCTGCTGTTCCTAGGACTGCGCTGTTCTGGACAGAGATCTTGGATGTGGTTCATCTATCACTATGGCTGTCTTCCTCTGCTTGTCCACCACTACTATGTCCGGTTGGTTAGCCATCAACAGGTTGATCCTGCAGCATCTGGACTCCCCGGGAACCTACGCCAGGATCCTGTTTGTGGACTTCAGCTCTGCCTTCAACACCATCATTCCAGACCTTCTCCAAGGGAATATGCCTGATCCCATCTGCCGGTGGATCACTGACTTCCTGACGGACAGGAAGCAACATGTGAGGCTGGGGAAGAATGTCCCGGATTCCCAGACAATCAGCACCGGCTCCCCTCAGAGCTGTGTTCTTTCTCCTCTGCTCTTCTCCCTGTACACCAACTAGTGCACCTCCAACCACCAGTCTGTCAAGATAATTAAGTTTGCAGATGACACCACAGTTATCAGACTCATCTCGGACGGGGATGAGTCTGCCTACAGGATGGAGGCTGAACTCGGGTGTCCTGGTGCAGCCGCAACAACCTGAATGCCGAGAAGACAGTGGAGATTATTGTGGACTTCAGGAAGCAAACATCCCGACTCCCCCCCATCATCCTGACTGACACCCTCATCACCACTATGGACACATTCTGCTTTGTGGGTACCATCATCACCCAGGACCTCAAGTGGGAGCCCACCATTCCCTCCGTCATAAAGAAGGCCCAGCAGAGGATGTATGTCCTGAGGCTGTCAGGGTCCTGGGTCTCCTGACCCAGCATGTTTAGTTCTTTGTGATTTTTGTATTATTGTACTTGTGTGAGTTATTCTATGGTTTCTAGTTTCGATCCCTTGCCCTTCATGTTTCTCTGTGTCCGCTCTGTTCTGTGTAAGTCTGTGTCTGCATGTTTGAGTTTCCCTCTGTGTCTTTCAGTTCTTAGAGTCCTCTGCCTTATGGTTTATGTCTCTGTGTTTCTTAGTTGCTGTCTCCACCGTGTCAAGTTCGCGTCTCTGTGTGATACTTCCGTTTTACTTTGATGGTCCGTGTCTTATGTGAATGCGTCCTGCTTTGCTTGTCTCGTCAGTCCTGATTTCTCCCAGCTGTGCCCTCCTTCTGTGTCTCATTCCCCTCGTTACTTCCCAGTGTATTTAAACCCTGTGTACCCTGAGTTCTTTGTGTTTAAACCTCGTGCCTGAGTGCCTGCATTTTGGGTCCAACTCCTGCCTGCCATAAGAACAGTCTCTTCCCCTCTGCTGTTGGACTCATGAACAATAACCATAAGACTGTTCCCACCACTTGCTCAAACACATGACCCTGTATTGTGTTCTCTGTACTAGTGATGTGCGATACCACTGATTTCCTTTCCGATCCAATACCAAGTAATTTTCAGGGTGGTATCGACGATACTGATTCGATACCGATACTTTATACAAAAAAACGTATTTTATTTATTGTATCTCAAATTATAGCGTCATAATGATTACAGGACATCAGATTACTTGTTCTTATCACTTAATAATGCAGAGTTCATCATATAGAAATAAAAAAAACTGAAGTTGTGCGCTATTTGAACACCTTGCCTGCCTGCAGCACTAAAAGACTCCATGAGAGAGGTCTGTCTCGCCCTAGCAGCACCTGTCCCTCTCCTCCTCTTCAGTTCGTCTCAACATACGCGCCTCATATTCTGTGATATGATTTACTCTGAGGTGTTTGACAAGGTTAGTGATGTTGCCACAACCATACATGCCAACCCTCCCGATTTTTCCGGGAGAATCCCAGAGCCACCATTCTCCCGAATTTCCACCTGGACAACAAAATTGAAAAACCATATCACAGAATTCATAGCGCGGCCGAGCCAATTCCAGTTTCCAACAATGGCGGCAGCTACTTAGTTTTAATATTACTCTTATTTCTCTTTCTGGGTCGCAAAAAAAAAACAACTTTTAACATGTTTTCAGGTGAGAATGTAGCTGTGTAAACTTCAAATATCTGAGCCGACCGACACATCGTCTTCAAACCCCCGCGGCCTTTCGCTACTCAGGTTAAACATGATATATAAGTCACTTTGATGACCTAAAAATGTTATTGTTTGGCTTTTTCAGTGTTTTATTTGTTCGTGAGTAAATCGGTTTGGCTGAGATTAAAGTTATTAGATTAGATCAAATTAAATTTAACTTTATTAATCCCTCGGGTGGGTTCCTCCGGGGTTTTCACACAGCTGAATAAACATCAAACAGAAAACTAATTAAAGAAAGTGTGAGACGGTCGAGAGTTTACGGCAGCGCCCGGTTATATTTTAGATAGCGAGGAGCAGACGGCTGAGTTTCACTCCACCGAGGGAACTCATGACGTACTACCCGGCTTTCTTTAGACCGCGAAGGGCGGGTCCTCAGGTGGAAGCAGCCTCTGAATTTGGACACCCCCACTGTTTCCGGGCCGGCTAATAATAACGGTGACATTTAACGTATTTTATCCGATAAATAAACCCTGTAAAATGTATTTATCACCCCCCCAACAGCCCTTTTGAATGTCTCCCTAATTCTGAGGTCTCAAGGTTGGGAAAGTATAGCCACAACACCTCACTCTTGGAGCACTTTTTTGCCACATGTATCGCAAACCATGTCTCAGCTGTTTGTGGAGTAAAATACGTCCGCACAATTACGCTCAGCCATTGTTGTGAGTGCGCGCGCCAAGGGGCTGCGAGACATTTATACAGCCGTATTTCGCACATGACTATGAAAGGCGGAAGAGGAAGTAGTTCCTTTGAATGTAGACAATCCGAATGTTATAGTTTCTTTCCACTGTGTTGCTGTTAATGGTAAACTACAAATTAACCCTAAATTACTAAAAATATCGATATTTTAATGTGAGAATCGATTCTAGAACATAAATGACTGGTATCGGAGGAATCGATATTTCAGGATCGATCCGCACATCACTACTCTGTACCTGTTCCATTTTTGCACTGATCATCACCTGCATTCATGTATATATCAATCTGCTTAGCACTTTTTATTTTTATTTAAATGTTTCTCTTATCATATGTCTCGCACAAAGTACCGCAGCAATTTACTAATGTTGTAAATCTGCTCAGATCTACTCACTCAGTTCAATTCACTTCAATTCAATTCAATTTTATTTATAGAGCATGAAATCACAACAACAGTCAGCTCGAGGTGCCTTATATAGTAAGGTAGATGCTACAATAATACATACAGAGAAAAACCCAATAATCATAAGACCTCCAATGAGCATCTGCTTTGGCTTGTGTGTATTATATATATATATATATATGTATATATATATATATATGCATGTATGTATATGTGTGTGTGTATATATATATATATATATATATATGTATTGGGGTGCAACAATACTCGTATCGATATTGAACCGTTCGATACAGTGCTTTCGGTTCGGTACGCATATGTATCGAACAATACAAAATTTTGAATTTATTTTATCAACTTTTCTTCTGACGATGCTGTCTGTGTTGAGCGCTCAGTGGATCTGCGCTCGATAGTGCAGCCTAGGCGGAGTAGTCGAACGCAGATTCACTGAGCGCAGGGCAAGCTAGCGAGACAGAAGTTAAGCTCTTGTTGCAACATGGCAAATTGAACCTCCCCCACCCTCATTCAGATCTAGTGTTTGGAACTATTTTGGTTTTCATGTGACGTATGACCCTGAAGGTAAGCGTGTCATGGACAAAACTAAAACAGTATGTTGGATGTGCCACTAGTGATGGGATTTCCGGCTCTTTTTAGAGAACCGACTCTTTCGGTTCGGCTCACTAAAAAGATCCGGATCTTTCGGTTCCGAACCGGCTCTTCAGGTTGTTTTGTTGCTTTAATTAATTTATTATTAACAATAATATAAAATTATGCACAAAAGGAATTACTAATGTAAAAAAAAAGTGATTTTATTTATATATGTTTATATATAAATATATGCGGTGGCCCCTAGAGACAAAACACGTAAAAAACTCCAAAACACATTTCTATCATGAACTGAACTTCCAAACTTCCAAAACAGAGCTACCTAGATGACTTAAATTACACAATTGAAAGCATGAAAGCATATGTGTATTGTTTGTGTATTTATACACAAGCATTCATATATAGTCAAATAATAAAAAATAAAAAAAAGTTCATTTACCTGTTATTACCACACACCAAATCCGGTCGTTGGTACTTGCTGGCTTGTGTAGCCACTAGGTAACAAAAGCTCAACACTGCCCCTAACATCCTGGAGCACTTCTGTTGTCTTTTGTACGTGTTTTGAGTTTTTATGTGCTTCTGAGTTTGTACGTGCTTCAGAGTTCGTACGTGATTTGAAGTTTGTATGTGCTTTGTCTGTAGGGGCCACCGTAAATATACTTTTATTTATTCACTCCACATAAAATGTAATAAATAAATCATATAATACGAAAATCAACTATTCACATTTCAACTTTTAACTATTTACATTTTCAGCTTTTTCCTTTTACAAATTTAAAGTGAAACAACACAAAACACTGCAAACCACAACACAATTAAATATAAATTATAATATGAAAACAAAAAGAAGATGCATATTCTCTGTCATATGGGCCTGCATGAATAAACATTCTGAATCCTTTATCATCTGCAACTGAAAATAGTTGTGGATGATTACTATACCTTTCTAATGTGATGTTGTTGTCCCTGGCTCTCTTTCTCTCTCTCTCTCCCTCCTGCTCTGTTCCTGTGCTACTGAGTGTAACTACCACCCCTCCCCCCTCTTCCCAGCGTAAAGCACAAGGCTCGCATGCTGAGTGAAGCGAAAAAAAGTGCGAGAGAGAGGTTGAGAGAAAGAAAAAAAAAACCATGGCTCGCGATAAGGAGCCGGCTCGCGTCGTTCACGTCAAAGACCCGGCTCTAAGAGCCATTTCGTTCGCCACCGACCCATCACTATGTGCCACGCAATGCTCAATTACATTGGTGGGAACCAGTGCAGCGCAGTTAGCTTGTTAACGTGTTGACGCCGTCCAGCCCCACCCACGGGGCGATCCGCGGTAGCTCGTTAACGGAGATTTGCTGTGTTGTGGCGTTAACGTCATTTCAGATTAACGCTGACAGCACTAGTGGGAACACAACGAATATGACTGCACATTTACTCCGACATCATCCTAGTGCAAAGACAAGTGGAAGCAGACAAAAACAACAAGCATGCATGCTACAAACTTTACAGAGTAATTTAGACAGCTGTTAGCACATGATTCTCCTTATGGGGACCTGATATGTTTAATATGCTGCTGAGAATATAGCTCAGAAGAAGCATATAGTATAGCTTTTATTTTGGAAAGAGCCATTTCTCTGTAATAAACTCTCTTTTCCAAAGATGAGTGATTTCTCGATCAGATAGATTTATTTTTTTATTACTTTGTTGTTTCAGCAACATTAAATTTAAAAACTGTACTTTTGAGTTAAAATATATATTTATAATTTTAATAAATGACAAATTAAAAAGGCATGAACATTTTTTTTTGTATCGAAAAAATATCGAACCGTGACACCAAATATATATATATATATATATATATATATATATATATATATATATATATATATGACAACTGTATGTTACTCACGATGGACAGACAACTTGCTTTCCTTTTTTTCCTTTCTTTGTGGATTTTCCTTCTTTACTTGAGGCAAGTTGCCAACAGCAGAGCAGCAAAAGCAGCAAAATCACTGGCCTCAATCCAACAGCCATGGTGCCTGAAACAGAGTTTAATACTGGCCTCAGTACATACAACATATAGCTTTGAAAAAGAACAATATTGTTGCAAACTTAGCACAAGATTTCACCACATGTAGGAATCCACTAGAATTTATTTTTTTATGCATATCATAATAGATGTGATTACGTTTTGGAAATACATCACTTTGTTTGAGACTCTTTACAGTATTTATCTGTGTCTATGCTATCACATTCAGCTTAAAGCTTGAAAAATACTTCACTGAAATTTGTCCTAGAAATGTTCACTGAGTATAAAACAGAAAGGTATTTAGCTGACAAACTAGCCAGACAGAAATAATAATGAAAATAAATAATAATAATGATCTATTATTGCTGTGTCCCTTATACACCTAGGAGTGGCAGCACCATTTATACTCGCCTCATCTTAATTGGATATAGTTATTCAATTCATTAATCCATATATCTACGGTCAAGGATATTTTTTAAAAGCAGGATGCCACTTTCTACATGAAAATGGTATATGTAGGTTTTTGAGATGCCTCACTTGAAGTATTTTACCATTATATTTTATCAAGATATTTAATGTGACAAAAAATCATGTTGAGAAGAAATAAATTCATAGCTACATAAATCGCTTTTTACATTCTTTGGTTTTATACATGTAGCTTACAGTATATGTACTAAAAGTCTGTATACTCAGTAATGCAGCATTGGTACATTTTGGTAGGATGGCCATGATTGTCTATGAGTAACAATAATAATGACATGTTCAGTGACCTTTCTGACACAGTTTAAAGGTGCACAGTTTGCAGCCAATCAAAAATGTTCAGTGTGATTGCCCTTCCTGATCTGTAGGTATCACTGGCTCTGATGCTCCCCGAGCTGACCACATCAAAATACAACATCCTCTTCACTATAAACTGAAGAATTTTGTGGCACATGTTGAAAGACCTCAGCTTCCTCAGAAAATAGAGCCTGTCCATAGAATGTTTTTTTCTGGGATAGTAATGCTAATTCCAACATTTCAAGTTTATGAATGTTTTTGCTATTGCTATATAAACAATTAATATTTGGTTAAAGTTCAACTTTCATTCAAAGGTTTTCGGAAAATATTTTGCAACTTTTTGGAAAATTATTTAATTAATAATAGCCTTTATACATCCTCCTCATTCCATCTGAAGTTGATCACCATTTCTTTGTCTTTGGCCTTATTAAGATTCAGAAGATGATGAGTCAATAAAATGAACAAGATTTCTGTACTCCTTGCCCTTGCCCATCACTTTAAAAGAGCTATCCAAGCACAAGCAAAATTCCCAAATTAAACACTCTGTTGTTGTTTACTTCTGACCAGTTACTGGGATCGAAGATTCTCTTGCCCTTTCTACCAGCAATTTGAATGTTTGTCTTTAATAAAAAACATGAATACAATAAATATATAAATAATCACAAATCAAAAGGAAAGGTTCTTCTATTCAAAAGCATTATATGCTGTACATCAAAATTCTCCTCTTTTTTATAATGATAGACTGACAGATAATTGAGGAAATATTTTAAATTTCTCCAAACTCCTCTGATACATCGAACATGCAGACCCAAGCTTGTTTCACCATTGGCATTTATTATCAGTGGAGTGATTTTAATATCACCGGATGGCTTATATAACTGTTTTATTACACCAATCTTATCACTGCCAATAACAAGCTAAGTAACTGGATGCTGGCTTAATTTACCTAGTCATAGTGGCTTATAGGAGCGTGTGTGTTTGTGTGTCATATTTTTTTAAACATGCATCCATCCATCCATCCATTCATCCATCCATCCATCCATCCATCCATCCATTCATCCATCCATCCATCCATCCATCCATTCATTCATTCATTCATTCATTCATTCATCCATTTTCTTCCAGGGCCTGGTCGCGGGGAGGTAGCCTAAGTATAGAAGCCTAGACCTCCCTCTCCCCAGCCACCTCCTATAGCTTATCCGGGGAGAACACCAAGGCATTCCCAGATCAAGCGAGAGAATTAACCTCCTGGGTCGGCTTCCTCCTGGTGGGCCATGTCAGAAGACTTCACCCTCACTAAGATTATGCCAGTGAGGATGACTACTACCACTCAGTGTCCTCCTCAATTTTGCATTCTTCTTGTGTTGTAAGTGCTATTTTCTAGTTTTTTGGCAACAACTATGACAGACAGACTCTTTTAGACATCCTACAACATTCATAATCTGGGACCACACTGGTGGCTTAACTTGGATACCTGAGCAGAAACAACGCTGGAGGAAAAGGGAGAAAAGAGCCAGAGTTCTGGTCAGGCTGAGAAACAGACAACACTTTTCCCCTTTTTCCAAGATTCTTCTAGCTAACATCCAAATTTTGGGAAAAAAATGGATGAACTGCTTTCCACAGCATATTATGGACTGCAATGTCTTTATTTTTACAGAGGCATGGTTGGATGCCTCAATCCCTGAATCGGCTATTCTTCCTTCTCCATTCATCGTCAGGACTGGACAAAGGAGTCGAGTAAGTGGAGGAGAGGTGGCGTGTCTATAATGACTAACAAGCAATGGCGTGTTTCATCAAGGTGCTCCCCTGATGTTGAACACCTCATGATCAAATGTGTTCTGTACCGCTGTTTATATTTTTTCCCCCTACGCTGACACTGTGTGGGTGCTGCCCAAGCTGTATGATGTCAACCACTGGCAAGAAGTACTACACCCCAAAGCGACAAAGCCAGCCTGAAGAAAGTTCTGCCATGTAAGCTTTCCAACATGAATTAGAATAGAATTCAACTTTATTGTCATTGCACATGTCACAAGTACAAGGCAACGATATGCAGTTTGCATCCATCCAGAAAGTGCTTTAGCAATAGATATATTACAAAATATATATTAGCAATAAAATCGATATATAGATATACTACAAAAATGGGTCTATTATGGGTATGTTACAATGTACATGGTATGAAGGTATGTTATGAATATGCTATAACTATAAGTATGTACAGGCTGTACTGAGTGTACAAGCTATGTACAGGCTATGAACAGGATATAAATATGAAAACTATACAGAGATATGAAATATGAAACTATACAGAAATATGAAATATGTTATAAACAGTTGAAGAACTATAATTATTGTATTGTACAGAATGATTGCCTATAAAGCATTTACAGTAGTGCAGTTTAGATCAGTGAGATATGTGGCTGATTTCAACAGTGGTTCTACAGTGGCTATAACATCCTGGATCACCTTTAGACCCCTTTCACATGTGCCTATAAAGCCCACCTTTCAGCAAATCAGATTACTCCTCAGTCCTGCTGCTACCAGCCAATAGGCAGAGGCTGAAGCACGAGCAACCAGCGACAATGAAATGATTGGGTTCAATGCTGAACCAACTAATCACACATGGTCCTGCATCACTCCTTCCACACTATGTACTGGGAAGTTTTTCAAACTGCTGCCAACAATAACATAAATGACCACACAAACTGCTTACTGGATACATCCACAAATGAATCAGTGTGGTTGACGTTGTCTCAAACATCAGGCGCATGTGGAGTGGGCTAAAAACCATAACACATTTCAAGGGGAAGAGCTACAGCACAGTGGAGATGACTGGTTCCCTACCTGAGGAGCTGAATGACCTTATAAACAGTACCGTCTGTGAAGGTTCTCGGTCATCCAGGTCATTGTAGTCAAAGGAGCTTGCAAAGAAAAGCGTCTGGACTTCTTTAAGTTGCTTGAAGACGTTTCACCTCTCATCCGAGAAGCTTCTTCAGTTCTAAGGTGAAATGGTGGGGAGTCCCAGATTTAAACCTAGTGGGAGTATCCCCCCACAAGGGGGGGGGGGATTTAAACCTAGTGGAAGTATCCCCCCACAAGGGGGGGGGGGGATACTCCCACTAGGTTTAAATCTGGGACTCCCCACCATTTCACCTTAGAACTGAAGAAGCTTCTCGGATGAGAGGTGAAACGTCTTCAAGCAACTTAAAGAAGTCCAGACGCTTTTCTTTGCAAGCTCCTTTGACTATAAACAGTACCGTTTATAAGGTTGGGGAAACCTGCAGTGAACAGACACTGAGGAAGTCACTTGGATGAATGACGAAACGTTTCTCTCACTGAACACTACGTCCAGATGAACAGAATCAATTTTGGGGATTTCCTTACCTGGATGATTGAGCATGCATCAAGACATAATTTTAGAGATAATATGCAAAATGGAAGAAAGCAGTTCTACATATTTGTTTAATATGTGCATTGAAGGACTTATCCTAGTCAAAAATGACTCCACAGTGTTACTGGAGACCAAGGTAATGCCATTCAGAGTAAGCATCTGGTTAGATACCATATTTCTAAGATTTTCTGGGCCGAGTACAAAAACTTCAGTTTTATCTGAATTAAGAAGCAGAAAGTTAGAGGCCATCCAGGTCTTTATGTCTTTAAGACATTCCTGCAGTTTAACTAATTGGTGTGTTTTATCTGGCTTCATGAATAGATAAAGTTGTCGTCTGCATAGCAGTGACAATGCGTTCTATCCCTTATGATACTGCCTAAGGCAATGGTTCCCAAACTTAACTTAAGATACTGTATAAAGCACCTTGAGGCGACTGTTGTTGTGATATGGTGAGTATAAATAAAATTGAATTGAACTGAGTATTTTTTTTCCTCTTCAATGGTTAAAATTTTATTTGTGAAGAAATTCATGAAGTAATGATTAGTTAAGGTTAAACAAATGCTTATCTTAATAGAGCTCTGACTTTGTGTCAGTCTCAGGATCTGAACTGTCACATCATTTCAGATCTTTTAGACCTATTTTATAACTACAAGACTTTTATTCTCTGTAGCTGTTTTATAAGGTTTAGGCAAGAAATTCTGACTTTAATTTTCATGGTTTGATTAGGTTTGAACAACACAACTATTTGGCACCTAAAGTACACAATGGCTGCACAGTGGAACTGCAGTTAACATTGGTAACATTACTGCAAGTTGGTTTCTTGTTCAGACCACACATGGCCTCTGTGTGGAGGTTGTACGTAATAGGTTTCCTTTAGCCATTCTAGTTTCCTCCCACAGTCCATAGACATGCATGTTAGATGACCGGTGATTCTAAATTGCTCATGGAATTGTAAAATGTTTCAAATGTACAGAATAAAAGCAAAACAGCAATAGATTGGTATTAAAAGTTAGAGCTGGTTAGTTAAAATGTTACTTCCATTCAATCTGCAAAAAGCTTTTTCATCCACTGTGAACAACTCCCACCCCCGGTGGTCATATCAGACTTTGTCTCAAATTTTTCAGGGCTTGGTTGGATCACTTTTGTTTAGCAATGTGACTCCTATTCTTTTATTGTTTTAAGAAAAGTTATTTTCTTCAAGAACTTTTGGAAAGAGATTTTTCTGGTTATATTGCAAGACTGACGCTGAAGGTGACAAACACCTTGTTCATCAGCAAATATAGCAAAAACAGTAAATAGGTTCATGGTAAAATATATCACCCCCTCCCCTTTTGTCATCTGTTTGCCCATCTAGATTGAATAGATGCCCTTTCCATCTATACATAGCAAAGTAATATATTATTTATTTACAGCAGAACTATATCTATTGGTGACCCAGCCCTCTGCATCTGACAAGTTTTACCTTGAGAAGATTAAGTTAGAAGAATAATCATTCAGAGAAACTAGTGGAACAGAGAAAGGGGAAGTGACAGAGAGAAGCATAGCATGTAGGGGAGGTGGGGGGTGGGTACTGCGGCGTTAGATCACACTGTCGAGATGCAATGACACAGCTCACTGATGCTGCTGTAGTTTTACATAGGAATTGCTCTCTGGTGCAAGAAAACTGCAAGTGTAGCAAAAACTCATACATCACAGGTACAAAATGTACAGGGTCACAAGGACAGGACAATACTAAAGCCTTTTGGTATAATATGATTTACAACTATCTGTTATGTTGTCTCTTCTCTTTTTCTGTCTCGACTATGCGCATGCAATCTGCCCTACAACTGCAGCCACAGAAAACAGTCAGAGATATTCAGCATTCCTTTGATTCTTACCTTTCTTTAGTTGGGCCATTGATTCTGCTGCATTACTGAGATTCAGCGGTTAGTCAGGGTGATGCTGCTCTGGCTAGAGCTAGGCTACATCCTCTCTCCCTCTCCTTCTCTGCTGCACTCTCTGGTGCATGTTCCTTTATCTGCACTGCTCTTGTCGTCTATTCCAAGTTCCTGTCTGTCTGGCTAGAGGAAGTAGCACAGTAATGTCACTGATTAACAGCTCATGAGTAGGGAATTTTATACATATTACATTACTTGTGTGCTAATTGCTTATTTATTTATTCCCTTTTTTAAAACATATTTAACAAATGGAGAAGAAAAGAGGAAGCAAGAAGTCTAAAATCTATCTACAACAGATTAACAGTATTTGAAAGTTATATCCCTAAAAACAGAAAGAAAACCCAGCAAAGACCTGACACAGCACCTGAGAGATGCATCTGGACAGTCAGATGGGAGCGTGGTTGTCAAGAAATCATTTTTAAGGAAAGACATAGGGTGAAAAGGTTAAGGTAAACACAACAACAACAAAAAACTTTGTCAAAATGTTTGATGCCGTGATGAATCCAAATGTGAAAATTTTGGTTCAGATTGTTGGTAATATATATGGATTATGAATGGAGGAGGTTGTCAGCAAGAAACAACAGTCACTGTCTACAGCCAAAACGTTTTGGATGCTTGGTTTGGGTCCTGCATTTCTGCCTATGTTTATATAAAAGAGGGATGGCCTGGCTCCACTTCCTCCCTCTGTACTAATGTGAAGAAAACTGCCATCTTGCATTTTTACTGCCACAGTATGTGTAGTAGTGATTTGGGGTGGAGTTGCTGCAACAAACCCCGCCCACATATCTGACCACAAACACACCCCTTGCACTTCTTATGCAGAGATGGGCAGTAACGCGTAATCCGATTACTTTTTTCAAGTAACGAGTAAAGTAAGGGATTACTATTGCAAAAACGGTAATTAGATTACCGTTACTTTGCCGTAGGAACACTGCGTTACTGCGTTACTAAAACCGGCTCATATATTGAGTGCGGGAGAGAGTGTGAACGTGCAGCGTTTAAAGCGTGGAAGTACTGACCTTACTTTAAGTTTGATTCCATTAAGTGACAAAAACATTAGCGTCAGTTGTGCGTGGGAAGAAAACTTCTTTTTACAGCGAAAAAAAAAACCCTAAACTTCCAAGCAAGCACCGAGTGTGCTACGACGTAATGGGAAATTCACAGAGAAACTCGCGGATTCTTCCACTGACCGCTGCGGCACACCTGCACCAGCAGTGGCGGTCCTAGCCTGTTTGGCGCCCCGGGCGAACACTCCCTCTGGCGCCGCCCCTCCCACACACACACACACATACACATACATAAAACATATTAAGGATTGTACATGAACATAAAACTGTTGTCGGAACCATACTGAATTTCACCAGAGAAACACACACGCATATGAAGAGAGAGAGAGGGTATGCATTACATGCAAACGGCTACCAAACAGCCATCATAATTCGTCATACAATGAGAACAGGACAAATCAACAATTGACAATGACTAATTAATATTAAAATCTGTAACCCAATGTATTTTTTGGAGTTTAGTCTGTTACTATTTTTACCCTTTTTTTTGGAGCAACTGTAACCCACATAACTTCCTTAGGGAGTAATAAAGTATTCTGATTCTGATTGTTTCAGCATGACCTGCCATTATCCAATGACACATCTGCTTACCTGCATCTTTTGCTCGTTTCTCCTCCTCTTCTTTTCTCTTTTGTCTAAATTGAGCACCTGATGGCTTTGAACTTTTCTTGTCCATCTTCCATTGGTTTTAATTTTGCCCTCCAGTATGAACACAAAACCACCAACTCGAGGATCGCCACAACATAACCTAATAGACCTACGCCTTAGTTCACAGATTCACTTTGTCTAAGGTGTATTTCTGGGATTTCACACAACCCAGGATTCAGATCATGAATACATAATGGGCTTGGATTTACAACATTATGAATGAAATGTGTTCTATTTGGAAGCAGCCGCCCCCCTCCCCTTTCGACGGGTTGTGTGTGAGACTTTAGATCATCAAACTGTAAAATATACATTTTAAATTGTTATTGATCCCTTTACCCCGAGTCCTAAAGTGTATATTTATTTTCTTACTCTTCTTATATATATTGTTTGTTTACTTGCACTGCTGTAACTGGAGCCTCCTCGTCTCGTCTCTATATACTGGACTGTATGTAGCGGAGATGACAAAGTTTACTTTGACTTCAGCAGCGAGCAGGCGCACCGAGGGCTCTCGCGCTCACTTTTGACGTTTCCAAAAAACATCAGTGCACATTATAAGTCTGTATCATAATGTCTGGTGTTTTCGTGTTTGTTGTTTTGTTTTTATTTTGTTTTATTTTGCAAGTTGGTTATTAGATGCCGCTCCAGCCAGTCAGAGAATCCCCCGCCACCCCGCCCTCTCCTTCCTGTGCCACAAGCAGCAGGCGCACCTGGCAAACGGAGGGCGCCCTTACTTCCAGCAAATGGGCGATAGAAAACCGATCGGTGCCTATGCCATTCCCGATATGCGCCGGCTGATGTCGGGCAGCATGAGTACGAGCAATTTTTTTTTTTGCCGATGCCCGTGATGCCGCCCCCCACCACGATGCCGCCCCGGGCAACCGCCCGTGTCGCCCGTATCAAAAACCGCTACTGTGCACCAGGGTAAACCTCCGCCTACCCCACTCCTGCTTTACAGGTGAAAATAGAGCAAAAGGACCGCTAGTCTTTGACTTTATTTATTTTCTGCTGTGTTTTACTTGCATCTATTTGAAAGAGTGAGTGTAAACACAAAAAAAATATATTTTATGTGCTGGAATGTGCAGAAAATAGGTTTAAATTTTAAATTTCTTCCAGTCAGAGAATGTTGCATATAATTAAATTTTTGCTTGATGCATAAAGTTAAAAGATTAAAACTAATAAAACAAGTTTTAAAAAGGGACTTTTCCATTTGATTACATTTTGTATGAAATTCTACATTATGTAGAAAAAGTAGAATTGGGCTGAAAGACCTATCGCTTTATCACCTATTCAGGTTGTAAATCGTGTTTTTAAAAAGTAACTAAGTAATTAATTACGTTTGAAAATAAGTAATCAGTAAAGTAACGGGATTACTTTTTTGGGGAAGTAATCAGTAATTAGTTACTGATTACTTTTTTCAAGTAACTTGACCAACACTGTTCTTATGTTGTCAAGCTGCTTGAGTTTTAACACCCAGTACTGTCACCAGGGAAAGGCTACTCCATGTGTATTTAAGCCCTCAGTTTTCCTTCATTCTTTGTCATGTTGTCCGATTACGTTATCCATATCCATGCTCCTTTGCCAGTGAGTCTTTTCCTGATATCTTTAGTTATTTCGTTTTTTCCAGCAATAAAGCTGCATTTTGAGTCTAATGTCTGTGTGCCAAGTATTGTATTTTGGTCCTACACTGCCCACCACACAGCCTACCCCATGACTAGAGAGAGACCAGGAAACTCACGGTGAGCATGGATTAGAGAGGAAATGTCAGAAGCTGAAGATGGCATGGAATATAATCCATGCAACCGAGACCAAGAAAAAACTGATGAGGACAAATTCAGTGAGGAAGAGGATCGCCATGATGAGACTGTTGTCACGTCAACAAGTCAAAGAATGGGAACTTATCCCCACCTGAGAATCAACTTGGGCTTTCAGCTGAAACCCTAATTTGAAAATAATGGTAAACTATAGTGGTAAACATGGAGGTAAGCCAGAAAGACATCAAAGCATACATGAGGGTTTTTTTTTATTTTCAGTGGAGATCCGAGAATGAATCTACCAACAGTTTATGGATGTAGAGTTCAGTCTGACAATTTTTTGGGCCACCATGTTACTCTATAAATTTTACATGTTGACAGGTTTGTGGAGCGCCAGCCACTCATCTATATCCCATCTTTCAGGAACCCATAGATGGTGTTCCTGAAAAGAGGTAATTTTAGTATAATGTTGGAATCATTTGGTCCATACACAGCTAAAATATTCCAGGTCACTTTGACAGCTGTGATAAACAGTATACATGTTTGATCTGGTTATTATAGTCAAAATAGAAATGATGTGTTTCGACTCAAATATAAGGCATAAAGTCATATTAATGAGACATACGGGGTCATAAATAACAGAAGTTCAAAAACTTTAGTTGATAAAACAATCTAACACGACAAGAAAGGAAATATATCTATTATTATAGCTTTTATGATGAGTCGTAATGAAACAGTCATTTTTAACTGTGAACACAAAATAGTTTAACATAAAACGAACACAAGGGTTAATTGAAGTAGTACTGCACATAATTAGAAAGATTCAGTTGTCCCTTATTATCCCAGCAGGGCATCCAACAGCCATCAGAGGGTAGGTGTTGTGATGGAAAGTTTCTAGTTCATTCTTATATGTATTAGTAGGTGCTTAGAACTTCTTGTATTTCTTAGGTGAGTCTGTGTGTCAATATGACCTGGTGTAACTATGCTTAACTACGTTTCACTATGTTATCTGCTGACTGTTAGGGCATAGAAGGATGAAATTCCCAGGGAAACCACATTCAAGGTGCTTCCTGGAATATGGATAGCAGGAGTTGCTCCCTGCCCAGCGAGGGTTGAGACAAGAAGCTGTTGTAACTGTAGTGATGCACCAGGAGTTGTGTGTGAAGGTATAAAAGAGGCGGCGCGACGTCTCAAGGGCAGAGCTATCCTGACTGCATAACTGTGATGTTTGCAGTCTGTTTGCTCTCTTGCATCCTGTAATTAAAAAGCTTTGGCCACAGCTGACCGCGTTGCAGACTTTACTAACAGGAAATTCCAAGACAGTGTTCATTTCCCAGATCTTGTTCTTCAGATTTACCTGACTGTTTAGGACTATCCTCAATGTTTGCAATGTTGCCTTCTGCTAGTGCAGTCCCCTAAGTTGTGACTACCTTCCCTCTCTTTGTTACCATCCAAATACACTTCTCCAATCTGAATGACATTCCAGTGTCATTGTTGTAGATCCTAGTCGTGTCAGTCAATATATATCTCGTTCACTCGTGGCATAATGCTTGATGTCATCCGTTCTGCAGTTGGTAACCACAGCCAGTTTTGTTAATGCTTCTAATCTGGGCTCAATCAGGTGATTATTTATGCTGCAGTAGATCAAGGCTGCTGGGGGATTCCCAGGGGATGGATGGACTACTTCTTCTTCACTCACCTTTTTTTTTTTTCTTCACACTGTGTGTATACACTACTGTTCATTTAATCAGTTATTTTTAATCTCTGGCTGTTTTCCACAGTGGTTTTTTGTCCCATCTCCCCTGCCCTCATTCCTAGCTGATCGCAGCAGATGGCTGGCCTGGTTTTGCCAGTTTTCCTTCTAAGGCTACATTCACACTGCAGGTCTTAATGCTCAATTCCGATTTTTTGATCAAATCCGATTTTTTGTCTGCTTGTTCACACTACAAATAAAATGCGACAGCAAACGCGCTCTAGTGTGAACGCTCAAAGCGGCCCGCATGCGCAAAAGAAGATGTCACACACAACGCGCTCTGTTTAGACCCAGAGCAAACAATATTGTTTGACTGATAGCCCTTAATGTAAAGACTTCGGACTTTACGTTTCCCAATTTTTGCTTTAAGTTATTTTGTTATTTACATAATAATGTAGATAACCTAATAATTATCCTTATTGCTGTTTTAGAGGAGCGGCGCTTCAAAGGATAGTTGCAGATTTCTGTCAGAATCTGCAGATTATACAGTACAAATAAAATGTTCAAGTTGTCTTCCCAACAGTTTCACTAACATCTACACTGGATGGCCAGGAAGCGTTCGCGATGTCTTCTCCGGAGCTGATAATTGGCGTCTGTCTTGTGTCAGTGACGTAAAAGACGGATTCAATGCGACCTGACCATTCAAACAGCAGTTGCTTTCTAAAACATCGGATATGTATCGGATTCAGTACCACATACGAAAGTGACCCAGATCGGATTTGAAAATATCGGATTTGTGCCGTTCACACTGTCATACCATGATCGGATATGGGTCGCATAGGATCAAAAAAATAGGATTTGATGCGCTTTCGCCTGCAGTGTGAACGTAGCCTAAAAGGAAGCTTTTAACATAAAGCTTGTCACCAAGTGCTTGCTCATAGGAGGTCGTCTGATTGCTGGGGTTTTCTCTGCAATATTGTAGGGTCTTTACCTTACAATATAAAGCACCTTGAGGCGGCTGTTGTTGTATTTGGCATTATATAAATAAAAACTGCATTGAAACATTTTCTGTACATCGTTTTTCCACACTTGAAACAACTTTCTCCCAGAAGGTTCTTTATTTGCTTCAAAGTGGAAGCAGCATGATGAACATACAACTCACTAGATGATAATCCATGCACCCTTACACTGACAGTGAAGATGAAATCCAGATTGCAGTCTACCCTCGGGGTACATGCTCACACTGACATAGCTTGACTCAGTCTACATGTTATTAAATTCAATTTCCACACAAAGTATAGTCTTCATTGAATGATAATATACTAGACCAGGCTGTGACAGCTTTAGACTCCTTACACAAATAGCCAGTGGGGTATTGATCGTTCTACAATAAATATCGAATAATATGATACTTAGGATATTTATGTTATGTTTAAAATAAGAATGGACAACAAAACTAAATCTAAACTGACCATCCATTTCCTCTGGGTTTGAGTCAAAATGTGTGTGGGGCGCAAAAGATGGTTTGTGTATACTGTACATTTGTACACCTGCATGTCTGTGTGTGATGTCTATCGATATAGGTAATCAGCTTGTATGTTGGCAGCAATCTCTGCTTCCCACTTGTCTCCATTGTTGAGGAGCTTTTCCTTATTGTAGAGCAGTTCTTCATGAGTTTCAGTAGAAAATTCAAAGTTAGGACCCTGAAAAAAAAGGAAAAATGGATTACAACAACAGGTCTGCAAACACGAGGAGAGGAACAGAAGAAAATAACAGAAACAAAACGCGGAGAAAAGAGACCGCAAAGAATAAGAATAATGAAAGCACAAACAAAAAGATAAAGATCTTTGCAATAAAAATTACTGCCAACTTTTATTATGACTCTGCCCGTATTTCAGCCCTTTTCACAAAGTGTAACTAATTAAATATTCTTTTTTGGGGGGGTGGGGGGGACTTTAGTCGATAGACACAGTGATGAGAGGACAGGAAAGCAGGGGTAGAGAGAAGGGAAGACCTGGGCCGGCCGCTCCCAGAATATATTTCTAAAGGCGATACTGACATGAAATACTCATTAGATATCAGTAACAACCCATCCAATCTACAAACGCAAAAAACTCAAACCACAGATGTTCATATATTACGTGTAATAATGAAAAAAGTATTAAACATGCTTTACTGAAATTTGTTTTAACACTTTGCGCAAAAGCCTTTGTTGGTAAAACAGCTTCAAGGCTCCTTCTGTATGGAGAAACTAGTCGCAGGCATTGCAAAGGTGATTTTGGCCCATTTTTTATATCCTGACGGTTCTGTGGGCCCATTCTATGAACTCTTCTTTCCATAGACTTTCAGTTTGATTTAGGTCATGTGATTGCCTGGGCCATTCAATTCAATTCAATTTTATTTATATAGCGCCAAATCACAACAACAGTCGCCTCAAGGCGCTTTATATTGCACAGTAGATCGTACAATAATAGATACAGAGAAAAACCCAAAAATCATATGACCCCCTATAGCAAGTACTTCGGCGACAGTGAGAAGGAAAAACTCCCTTTTAACAGGAAGAAACCTCTAGCAGAACCAGGCTCAGGGAGGGGTGGGGCCATCTGCTGCGACCGGTTGGGGTGAGAGAAGGAAAACAGGATAAATACATGCTGTGGAAGAGAGACAGAGATTAATAATAAGTGTGATTGAGTGCAGAGAGGTCTGTTAACACATAGTGAGTGAGAAAGGTGACTGGAAAGGAAAAGCTCAATGCATCATGGGAATCCCCCGGCAGTGTACGTCTATTGCAGCATAACTAAGGGAGGATTCAGGGTCACCTGATCCAGCCCTAACTATATGCTTTAGCAAAAAGGAAAGTTTGAAGCCTAATCTTAAAAGTGGAGATAATGTCTGTCTCCTGAATCCAAACTGGAAGCTGGTTCCACAGAAGAGGGGCCTGAAAACTGAAGGCTCTCCCTCCCATTCTACTTTTAAATACTCTAGGAACAACAAGTAGGCCTGCAGTGTGAGAGGGAAGTGCTCTAATAGGGTGATATGGTACTACAAGGTCATTAAGATAAGATGGGGCCTGATTATTTAAGACCTTGTATGTGAGGAGCAGGATTTTGAATTCAATTCTGGATTTAACAGGAAGCCAATGAAGGGAAGCCAATACTGGAGAAATCTGCTCTCTCTTTCTAGCAGCTTTATTTTCTTCCTGCGCAACTGGCTCGGCTGTGTGTTTGGGATCATTGTCCTGCTATAGCTTCCACCCTACGTTCATCTTCATCATTCTGGTAAATAGCAGCAGATTTTTATCAAGAATGTCTCTGTACATTTTTCCATTAATTGCATTCATTCAGTACTGTATGCTGAACACAGGCCCACATCATGACGTTCCCATCTCCAAACGTCACTGTGGGTACGTTGTTTTTGGGGTGATATGCAGTACCTTTTAACTTCCAAACAGGGTCTGTATTATGGCATCCAAAGAGTTCAGTTTTGGACTGTTTTCCCCCAGTATTTCACAAGCTTGTCTGAATGTTGTTCAGCAAACTTTAAGTACTCTCCAACATGCATTTTCTTAAGCAATAGATACTTGCATGGTGAGTATTCATACAGGCCATGGCAGTTAAGTGCATTGCTTATTGTTTTCTTTGAAACAAGTGTACCTGCTGATGCCAGGTCTTATTGTAGCTCTTCACAAGTGGTCCTTGGCTCTTGAACAACCCTTACTGATAATTCTTTTCACTTCTCTGTCTGAAGTCTTGCAGTGAGCACCTGGTTGTGGTTGCTTTACAGCGAAATTATGTTGTCTCCACTTCTGGATTATGGGCCAGTGGTCACTGTAACATGACATCAGTATGTTTTGCAACAATAATCTTGTAAAGGTCTTGAGAAAGCTCATTGGTTTGATCTATCATGAGCTATTTCTTGTGTAAATCACTGGTAATGAGACACTTTTTTTAGGCCATCAACTGAACCAGCTGACATCATTTGGCCCCATTGTCTTTCTTCTTGTGTTCAGTATTTTTCCCTGTGTCATTTCTCATTATTACACATAACTTATGGACAACTAAGGTTTCTTAGTATATGTGGATTGGATGTATCGTTATCGACATCTGATGAGAATTTCATGTCAATAGTACCTTTAGAAGTATATGTGACGTGTTCAACACTCGTTTTACATGAATGGTAGAGAGAGACGGGTAGATATAGATATACAGATAATATTTGTGTTTGTTTGAATAGTTCTTAGTTGTAACAATGTTTTTCAGCAATAACTTGTATACCATTGGACAACCTGTTTTTCCCTTTAAATACTGCAGACACAATTGACTAATGTGCAGGGTCTATGCTTACTAGTTGGTTTTTCATGGGTACAACCCATATACTCAACTCTGCAGCTGAACCCACAAATGCAATTGTTTACAAATGTGACAAATTTAAGAGGAAATAAACAGGCTTTCCAACCAGACATGTATTCCAAGTAACATTTTTAAATCCCAGAAATAATCAACCAAATTTCCTCATTTTTTGTGCCTGGTTTATATAACAGTTTGTTTGCTGTCCCATTACAGACAGCACAGTATTAGAGCTACTGCATGCCAATTAAAACTGCTTAACTGCTGCTGACCTTCTACCGCTCGTCCATTGAGAGCCTGCTAACCTACTGCATCACGGTATGGTACGGCAGCTGCACCAAGGCGGATAGAGTGTGGTCAAGACAGCACAAAAGATCATCGGCTGCCCTCTCCCCTCCCTGATGGACATTTATTCCTCCCGCTGCCCAGCAGAGCAGCAAACATTATCAAGGACAGCTCCCACCCTGGTTTCAACATGTTCAGCCTGCTTCCCCCAGGGAAGCTCTACAGGTGCATCAGCACAAAAACCCACAGACTCAAAAACAGTTTCTTCCCCAAAGCCATAACCACCCTGAACTCACACATGCACCGATAACACAGCCCCCCCCCAATTTTTTTTTTCTTCCCACTTCCTCTATGGACCACCACTGTGCAATACCAATCCTATGTGCAATAACTCAACTGTATATACACAACACTATTTATTACATATTACTTTTTTTAAAAAAACGGCTTGTATATTTGTACATTTTATATATATATACACATATCTTTTTCCCTATGTTAATACTGTCCATATGTATATAGCGTTGCAGAACTGTACCCCCTCCCAGCATGTTTACACTGAGTAGGAGATGCTCTGTATCTCATTGCACAACTGTATAGTGACAATAAAGGCATTCTATTCTATTCTAATAAAAAGCCAAAACCTTTAGGACTGGAGAGAGGGAAGAACTGAGGAGGGTGCAGCTCAACTTAAGAGTGAAGCTGAGGAAATGCAGGGACTCCTAACACATTAAGCTGGAGGCCAAATTTCAGCGGAATAGTACAAAGGATTGGCTGGCACATGTATATAACAACCTGATAAACACAGCTATGCAGAAATGTATTTACCTTTTAGACATGCATTCATTTCCATTTTTTTAACCACATCTAATGCCTAATGACATTTTTGGCTCAGCCCAAAACAGCAATAACACGCACATAAGGTCTAACATTGCCCTGCCTAACTACCTAACTGAAGTTCCCATCATACACTCCCTTTCTTTTTCCTTCACTTATGAACTAGACCTTGAGATCCTTGAACACCCCCCTTTTGAGGCAGCAACTCATTACCAGCCAGAGTGGGCACTAATTGCCTTGCTGGCTGAAAACCACGGCCTCATATTTTGAGGTCCTAATTTCATCCCAGCCATCATTTGATAAAGCCAACAGAACCACATCACTTGAAAAAGACAAAAGACCCTGAGACCACACAACCTAACACCTTCTGCACCTGGTGTTTATATTAGAATTATAGACTGAATTGATGTCAATGAGCAGCCTCTGCAGAATCCAAAAACCACTGTGAACAAGTTTGACTCACTGCCACCAGTGCAAACCCAGTACTCACCACAGTTGTAGGGGGTCTAAATGGACTATCATTATGGGCACCTAATGCCTTGCATTCCCCACAGAGGAAGTTGTATTTTTATTCGTAAAGGACTTTATTAAAAGTGCTCCCTATCAAATATTTTTGTGCCTGAATGTTTCTGGTAGAATACAGTTTCTTAATTATTTTAGAGACAATGATCATACAACAATATAGATACATCTTGGATTTAACTTCCTATTAGTTTGAAAAACACAAAAGATAAAAACATAATTAGTTGAATCTCTGTCTACAGCACAGCAAACTGCACTTTGTACTGTTTGACTTTGTCAAAATGGTGACATTGCTGGCCATATTCCCCCGAGCTTATACTCGCTAGCGAGCAGAAAAAATTAATAAATAAATGTTTAAATACCTATGAAATGTGTGATATGAAAATTGCATATACGATTAGACAAATTCTTAAATAAATATAAATTACTCTCTGACAGTCAATATGGATTCAGATCAAAAAGATCAACATCTCTGGCATAAATGAAATCCATCAAGTCCATCAAGTCCATTCCTCATCATGCTTGGACATTGCTTGTGGTGTTCCACAAGGCTCTGTACTGGGTCCAAATTTATTTATTATTTATCTAAATGATTTGCAAGGCATCTGATATATTAAAATTAGTATTATTTGCAGACAACACAAATATTTTTTGTTCTGGGGGGAATCTAAAGGAGCTGCTGGATACAATTACTTCAGAAATGTGCAAAATTAAAAAATGGTTTAACAGGAACAAAGTAACGCTAAACCTTAGTAAAACTAAAATAATCTTATTTGGGAATTCCCTTAGAAATGCACAAGTGCAGATTCATATAGATGGTGTGGAAATTGAAAGAGTACTTAAACATGTTTCTAGGTGTGATTATAGATGATAAATTAAACTGGAAGTCTCATAAATCATATACATAACAAAATTTCACATTCTGGACCACAAATCACTCCACATTCTCCATTGTTCCCTGATTGCACCATATTTGCATTACTGTGCAGAGGTTTGGGGCAATACTTACAAATGTTTGCTATCATCAATCTTTATATTACAAAAAAGGGCCATAAGGATAATCCATAAAAACTGGTGTGTGTGTATATATCGCTCGATCTATATCTATATATATCTATATATCTATATCTATATCTCTCTATATCTATACCGCTATATAGATCTATACCGCTATATAGATCTATACATATATCTATATCTATCGCTATATCTATCTATATATCTATATATCTCTCTATATCTCTATATATCTATATCGCCCGGATCAACAAGGTCCGCGTCAGGTGTTGAGGAACCAGTACACCCTGACGAGAAGTGGGCTACTGGAACAAGAAGGTATCGGTGGGCAAGAGACGAAAACAGGGCGTTGTTGGAATGCTACTACGCAAGTAACCCTGGCGGAAGGGGCTACATGAATAGGATGAGGGACCTATTGAGTCTTCGATACCCAACATCCACAATGACGGAACTAGTAGCTCAGTGTTCCAACATTCAAAAGAAGGGACTGCTCTCACAGCTAGAGATTGACGAGGTACAACATAAATGCTACGGCAAGGGGGAGCCAGGACGCCAGGTCAGGGGGGAGATATCATCACCCCCACCCGAGATTGGGTACCAAGCCCCAAGTGCGATAGGAGAAGGATCGTTGAGTGCAAGCGGAATTGACCTGAAAGATAGGATCATGGGCAAGCTTGAAACCTGGACCCCCCCGTAGGCGGTTTCCAAGATTACGTGAAGTACCCTCAGAAGGTCTGCTAGATAATGTTAATGCAGCACTACGGACGATACCTACAGCCACGATTACCGACACTAACAAGCTGATCTACAATACGGCAGCAGTGATCAGTGAGATGCTTGGCTACAAGTTGACCAGCCATAAGGGGCAGTACCCTCCATGGAGAAGGAGGCTAGAGGCTAAGATCAATGTAGCACGGAGGGAGGTTAGCCAACTACCGGAGTTGCAGAAAGGCGTGATGAGGAAGGTGCCTAAGAAGTACAGGAAGCTGTCCATACCTGAGGCCTTGGAAACTGTCAAGCAACGACTCACAGCCTTGGCCAGCCGCTTGAGGAGGTACACCAGAGAGATAGAAGGCAGGAGAATAAACCAGCTGTTTTCCACAGAACGAGCAAAGGTGTACTCTCAGTGGCAAGGTAACAATAAGAGAACAGCACCACCAAGGCTGGAGACGGAGCAATACTGGAAGAGCATATGGGAGAAGGACGCAACCCATAACGGCAATGCTCAGTGGCTAGTGGATCTGAAGGCAGACCATAGCAACCTCCCTCAACAGGGTCCAGTAACCATCACGGTGGCAGACATCCAAGCAAGGGTCTCTAGTATGAAGAGTTGGACAGCACCAGGCCCCGACATGGTTCACGCCTACTGGCTGAAGAAGCTGACTGCACTCCGCAAGCGTCTGGCAGCACAAATGAACCAGCTGCTAGTTGACGAGAGACACCCGGAATGGCTAACGGAAGGTCGGACGGTCCTGATCCCCAAGGACCCCAGGAAGGGACCGGTCCCATCCAACTACCGACCAATAACCTGCCTCAGTACTACATGGAAGCTCCTGTCAGGCATCATATCGGCTCAGATGAACAGGCACATGGGTCAATACATGAGCGGGGCACAGAAAGGGATTGGCAAGAATACCAGAGGCGCAAAACGCCAGCTACTGGTAGACAGAACAGTCAGCCGAGACTGCAAGACCGGGCTGACCAACCTGTGCACTGCCTGGATTGATTACAAGAAGGCCTATGACTCAATGCCCCACAGCTGGATACTGGAATGCCTAGAACTATATAAGATCAACAGGACCCTGAGAGCCTTCATCAGGAACTCAATGGAGATGTGGCGAACAACACTAGAGGCCAACTTCAAGCCCATAGCACAAGTCACCATCAAGTGCGGGATCTACCAAGGAGATGCTCTGTCCCCACTGCTGTTCTGCATAGGCCTGAACCCCCTCAGTGAGATCAATGACAAGACTGGCTACGGATACCGACTCCGGAACAGAGCAGTTGTCAGCCACCTCCTGTACATGGATGACATCAAGCTGTATGCCAAGAGTGAATGAGACATCGATTCACTGATCCACACTACCAGGATATACAGCCATGACATCGGCATGTCATTCGGGCTGGAGCAGTGTAGTCGGATGGTAACAAAAAAGAGAGGGAAGGTAGTCAGAACTGAGGGGATCGAGCTACTCGAAGGCAACATTGCAGACATAGAAGACAGTTACAAGTACCTGGGGATCCCGCAGGCGAATGGGAACCATGAAGAGGCAGCTAGGAAAGCTGCAACCACCAAGTACCTGCAGAGGGTCAGGCAAGTCCTGAGGAGTCAGCTGAACGGTAAGAACAAGATCCGGGCTATCAACACCTACGCCCTGCCCGTGATCAGATACCCAGCTGGTATGGTAAGTTGGCCAAAGGAGATAGATAGAAGCCACTGACATAAAGACAAGAAAGCTCCTTACCGTGCATGGAGGGTTTCACCCCAAGTCCAGCACCCTGAGGCTGTACGCTAAGTTTAAGGAAGGAGGCCAGGGACTGGTGAGTGTCAGCACCACAGTCCAGGATGAGACAACGAACATCCAAGAACACACTGGGGAGATGGCCCCAACTGACCGAGTGCTCAGTGAATACCTCAGGCTGCAGAAACCCAAGAAAGAGGAGGGAGACGAGGAACCATCATGGAAGGACAGGCCCCTGCACGGTATGTAACACCGGCAGATAGAGGAGGTGGCTGATATCCAGAAATCCTACCAGTGGCTGGACAAAGCTGGACTGAAAGACAGCACAGAGGCACTAATCATGGCAGCACAAGAACAAGCTCTGAGTACAAGATCCATAGAGGCTGGGGTCTATCACACCAGGCAAGACCCCAGGTGCAGGCTGTGTAAAGATGCCCCTGAGACAATCCAGCACATAACAGCAGGGTGCAAGATGCTAGTAGGCAGGGCATACATGGAACGCCATAACCAAGTGGCCGGCATAGTATACAGAAACATCTGTGCCGAATATGGCCTGGAAGTTCCGAGGTCAAAATGGGAGACGCCCCCTAGGGTGGTGGAGAATGACCGAGCTAAGATCCTGTGGGACTTCCAGATACAGACGGACAAAATGGTGGTGGCTAATCAACCGGACATAGTGGTGGTAGACAAACAGAAGAAGACAGCCGTAGTGATCGATGTAGCGGTTACGAATGACAGCAACATCAGAAAGAAGGAACACGAGAAGCTGGAGAAATACCATGGGCTCATTGAGTGCAGCACGGAGAAGATCTTGGAGAACGCACGGCTGCCGTGAATACTCAGAACAAGACCTCTGAGTGAGAAACTCGATTACATCTAGAGGGGCTAGCTCGAATAACACCTTTGAGCGCAAATTCGATCACATCTTGGGGAAGTGCACTGCGGTCGTGAGTTCTCAGAACCTGCTCTTTGAGCAAAAAGAATGACAACATCACGGAACGTAAGTTTGGATAACATCATAGAAAGCTCACGGCTCTCCAACAGGAGATTGAGAGACCAGTGTTGGACTGTTAGAACAGCTTTGAAATTCATATGAGTTGTTTGCACTAAAGTAAAAACCATCATCACTTCATGCGGAGACCCCTTCGGCGCCAGCTGCGGCCTCAAGGCTGGAGCTGAACAAAACACCCTGACAACGACTGTGTTTAGACTGTTCCCCCTATTCCATGCAAGGCCACCTGGGTTGGCTGGAAGACTGTTTACTTAGCCTGGCGGGGCGAAGGACACTGTCTCAGCTGAACTCTGGAGACACACACACACACACTGATCCCCGCTCCCTTTCCAAACGCCTTCGATGCTTGTGCCCTACCGGGGAAGATGGCAGTCGACTGGACCAGCGCAGACATGCTGCAGGACCGGATGCCCTGTCTACACCGGCTCTCTCTTACCCTTTACCCACCCCTGTTGCTTGTCTTGTGTTTCTATGGTGTATTGATAGTCATGTGCTTTTTGTGCTGAGGTGTTTTTTCTGTTATCAAACTGTTCTCCCACTAGGAGCTCAGTCTGAGTGGAGTTTTTTTTCTCCTCTTACCTCATGTTATGTATTTTCGTTGTTTTTTTCCTTATCAGCCGACCTTTCTGACATGTCTCCCCAATGTGATGTTTGTGTAAAGTTGGTCAGACGGTTCCTTTGTAAGTGCGCATGCGCCATTAGCGTGCTGCCTGCTGTCACCCTAATTTCCTTCGGGATTAATAAAGTATTCTGATTCTGATGCTGAAGAGCTCGAGAGGATGTGGAGGGTGAAGGTAACGGTGGTCCCCGTGGTAATCTGAGCACTAGGTGCGGTGACTCCCAAGCTAGGCGAGTGGCTCCAGCAGATCCCGGGAACAACATCGGAGATCTCTGTCCAGAAGAGCGCAGTCCTGGGAACAGCTAAGATACTGCGCAGGATCCTCAAGCTTCCAGGCCTCTGGTAGAGGACCCGAGCTTGAAGGATAAACCGCCCGCAGGGGCGAGCTGGGTGGTGTGTGTGTGTATGTATATGTATATATATATATATATATATATATATATATATATATGTGTGTGTGTGTGTGTATGTGTGTATATATATATTTATTTATTTATTTATTTAAAAAAAATACATGTAACATATAATGTAATTGACCTTAGAACTGAAGAAGCTTCTCGGATGAGAGGTGAAACGTCTTCAAGTAACTTAAAGAAGTCCAGACGCTTTTCTTTGCAAGCTCCTTTGACTAATTGCAAGGAGGTACTTCTGTAGTCTATTGATTACTAGATAGTGGGAAAGGGGTGGGATTAAATAAGCTTATGCTTCTTCCTGCTCCTTTTTGAACATCAAAGTTATTTGTAGTTGTGGTTGCTCGTTTTCCTTTTGTTTTGCTTTGTTTATTTATCTCTTTTTAATTCTATGTTGTTGTACTTTTTCAACATGTTCAAAATAAAGATTCAATCATTCAAACAATCAATCAATCAGTCAATCAATCAAACATGCAGTGGGGCTACCCACACTATCCAAGACTGTGCTATGCTGTGGAAAAAGACACACCTCTACAATGGCATCCACAGGACATGCCTCCTGACAGAAACCGCAGTAGATACATTTGGTCATGTCAATGTCGTAGCGAGTTGTCCTCCTGCTGCCATCAGCACGCGTCTCTGCCTCTATGGTGATGGCCTGGAAAGGAAAATTGTTAGCGATGATATCAACAGCGCTATCTGGTATTTGTACTAATAATGAATACAAACATTCATTCCCCAGTATACAGTACTGTGCAAACGTCTTGACCCTCCTATCTTTTCTTTTGGTTTTTTTTTTTGCTTCCATGGAGCGCTACATTCAAATCAAGGCTCTACTCTGATCGCATCCTTAATGAGTGGTCTTGAGTAATAGTTCTCCAGGGTTTCTTTGGACATTACCGTTAGTTTCGGGCTATAAGCCGCTACTTTTTGCACAAGCTTTGAACCCCGCGGCTTTTAGTCAGGTGCGGCTTTTCTATGGATCGTCCATGATTTTTGTGATATCGTAAGAGGATTTGTTTTGGTTGTTCCGCTGTTGTACGGCACTACGTTGCCTGGCGGAAGGGCATGTGATCAGACACACAAGAGTACAAGTGTGGTATGCTGGTCACATGTCCGTCCGGAGCGCGAAAAACAAACTTGATTAGCAAGAGCAAGAGGAGTATTACAGGAGCAAAGGAAGCTTTCATCCAAAAACCCTCAGTATGGCAAACAAAAGAAATGCATATGATGCAGCTTTCAAATTAAAGGCAGTCGATTTGGCACTCAGCAAGGGAAATAGAGCTGCTGCACGTACCCTTGGTATAAACTAATCAATGGTGAGACGTTGGAGACGAACTGGCTCTGTGCAAAAAGACGAAAAAAGCTTTCAGAGGAAATAAGAGCAGATGGCCCAAACTTGAAGACTGTATTGAAGACTGGGTGAACACACAGAGAGCAAACGGGCGAGGTGTTTAAACTGTGCAGATCCAACTAAAAGCCAAAACAGTCGCCAACGAAATGAAGACAGAACATTTCAGAGGTGGGCCATCCTGGTGTCACAGATTTATGAAACGAAAAGGACTGTCCATGAGGGCACGGACGACTGTGTGTCAGCAACTCCCTCCCGACTACGCAGAGAAAATAACAAACTTCCGCAAATTCACACTAAGAAAGACAAACGAATATTCCATCGGACCGGACGAGATCATGGATGAAGTGCCGTTGACGTTTGACCTGCCCCTCACTAGGACTGTTAACAAGCAAGGCGAATCAACCATCACGGTGAGAACCACTGGCCATGAGAGAACGAATTTCACTTGTGTGCTGGGCTGCACAGCATCAGGGTTTAAACTTCCGCCAATGGTGAGCTTTAAGCGGATGACTATGCCAAGAGAAGAGATCCCGAGCGGCATCTCTGTTAAGGTCAACAAGAATGGGTGGATGGTGGAAAGCGTAATGAAGGAATGGCTGCAAGAGTGCTATGGGAAGCAACCTTGAGGATTCTTTCGCCAAAAAAAAAAAAAAAAGAAAAAAAAAAAAGCGTTGCTTGTTTTGGACAGCATGAGGGCCCATATCACAGACTCTGTGAAAGCAGCCATTAAGAGCACAAACTCGATTCCAGCTGTGATTCCTGGAGGCACAACGAAGCACCTGCAGCCACTCGACATCAGTGTGAATCGTGCGTTCAAAGTAGCACTACGCGTTCAGTGGGAGGCGTGGATGACGAGCGGCAATAAATCATTCACCAAAACTGGTCGCATGCGAAGAGCAAGTTTTGCCCAAGTCTGCCAGTGGATTCTGACAGCGTGGAGAAGTGTAAAAGCATCCACGATCACCAAAGGATTTCGAAGGGCTGGACTGCTGCGTGATGGAGAGGGGGACACCACCACTGCCCTTCAGAGGGTGTTCGACTCCGACACTGACAACGAGGATTTCTTTGGTTTTGAAAGTGACAACGAAGGAGAGTAGCGGAGAGTGGATGACGAAGCCATCCTGAGCCTGAGGACTTTATGGGTTTTAGTGCGCAGGAAGAAGAGAAAGATGGTGGTGAATGACTGACTTTTCTTCTTCTTAAAGCCGTGTTACTGCACCTGAGCCTAAAAGGTAGGCCAAATCTCTTTTTCTGGTGTGCTGTAGGTTATTGTTATACACTACATTTGTTACTCGTTTATAAAGCACAGTACATGTTTCGTACTTGTAATTACCGGTACTTGTGCATATACGTAAAAAGTTATGCAAATATGTACCGGTAACTTGTTTTTCAAAATATTAATAAAAGGGATGTGGTCCCAAACAGCCATCTCTTTCCTGACAATCCCCTTTGTGCATATTCTCTTACATATGGTAAGTAAACATTAAAACACCTGCGGCTTTTAGTCAGGTGCGGCTAATGTATGTACAAAACAGGAGTTTCCCCTAATTTTAGCTTGTGCGGCTAATATTCAGGTGCACTTTTTCAGTCCAGTCCTTGACTGAAAATGACTTTCAGAGGACAAAGGTTTTTTAAGACACTTTTAACACTGACTTTTGAATCATTCAAGCAATAAAAAGGCACCTAACTCCTGGGAACCAGTGTTGTGTCTACACATAACAGACAACTTAGCAACAAAACAATTTTAGATTGCATCCTTTCAGCCTGTCACATAAATCCATTATTTAGTCCTATATTTCAAAGACAACAGTTTGAGGGGCATGAAATACGATTTTTATAGCAACAAGATTAGTTCTAAGAACTGCTAACCAAGAACCTGGCATATCTCAGCTAAGTGGGCTAATTTGAGGAAATTGGACAATTAGGGGACAAAAAAAAGTGGCAGGTATCTGAAAGTCATATAAAAAATATCCAGCATAGACCTGACACATGACCTGATAGGTGAACCATGGGAGCCAGATGCATCTATCTACTGTTCGCCAAAGCCTCAGAATTGCTCGCAGTGGAGGGTGGCATCCAAAGAACAGCTTTAAATGCCCTTCAAGAAGCCTGGTGAACCATTCCTGAAGACTGCTTAAAGAAATTACACAAAGAGAATTCAAAGCTGCTCCTACCAAATATTGATTTTCAAGCTCATTAGAATTGTACAAATTATGTTTTTGACTTATCTATTGTATTTCCATTTATGCTTGAACATGTTTGAATAAATCTCTGCACATATTTCCAAATTTCCCAGCAAAATACAAAGACATGATAGGTGGCTCAAGACTTTTGCACTGTATCATATACATGTTCAGTTATACAGTTGAGGTCCTGTGAGGACAGTTATGCTGCAAACATATCTATAGCCAAAGTTGTTTTTATCTCATTCATATTTGTTCACATAGGTATGACTATTTGTTTATACCTGGGCAGGACAGATTGCTTCACACAGCTTGCAAGCAATGCAACGCTCTTCTCCTGAGGGATACCTGTTTTGACACATTCCAAAAACTAGGTGAGGTTTGATTACTAATACAGTGTTATCTCAGAGCCTCCTATAAAATCTCAGATGTATGGAGGTGTTTTCAGATACTATTCAAAGATGCTAATAGTTTAGAAAAAAAAGTTAAATCTAAAACGTTAATGTTTTTCTTGCATTGCATATGATTCTCATTATATAAGAAGTTACTGGTCAATTTGTTAAACAGACACAAACACACACTGTATTGTGTGTGTATATCTCTCTCTCTCTCATATATATATATATATATATATATATATATATCAAAGCACCAATCAATGACTATCAAATTTATTATTCTGACATCTTATCATTGCTACCAATCATATTACACTGACTGGTGTTTGTCAAATAATCATCCTCACCTGCGCAACGCATGTTCTCCTCTGAAGCGTGGCGACAGTGGTCCTTTTTCAAACGGGTAGTTAATGGTGGCAGGCTCTCTGAACAGGTAGCTCATTGTCATGCCTAGACCTGGCATTACAATAAAACCACATTTTCAAATGAGAACACTTACAATTATTAACACCTCCATGAAAATTTTATGCATCTGTATCAAAAAAATTCCCCATCTTTTATCTCTCAAGCTCAGGTCCCCTGCCAGAGGCCTTGGAACTTGATGGTCATGCACCTTTGCTGTTCCTAGGACGGCGCTCTTCTGGACAGAGATCTCAGATGTTGTTCCTGGGATCTGCTGGAGACACTCGCCTAGTTTGGGGGTCATTGCACCGAGTGCTCCAGTTACCACTGGGACCACTGTTACCTTCACCCTCCACATCTTCTCGAGCTCTTTTCTGAGCCCTTGGTATTTGTCCAGCTTCTCGTGTTCCTTCTTCCTGATTTGCTGTCATTTGGTATCACTACATCTATCAGTACGGCTGTCTTCCTCTGCTTCCCTACCACTACTACGTCCGGTTGGTTAGCTATCACCAGTTTATCCGTTTGTATTTGGAAGTCCTACAGGACCACCATTTTGACCTCGGGACTTCCAGGTCATACTCGGCACAGTATACTATGCCGGCCACTTGGTTATGGTGTTCAATGTGTGCCCTGCCTGCCAGCATCTTGCACCCTACTTACGTGCTGGATTGTCTCAGGGGCATCTTTACACTGTGCTGTCTTTCGGTCCAGTTTGCATCTCTTTTGCTTCTCTTCCCTTTGGCCAGCTTATTATACCAGCAGGGTACCTGATCATGGGCAGGGCGTAGGTGTTGATAACCCGGATCTTGTTATTACCGTTCACCTGACTCCTCAGGACTTGCCTGACCCTCTGCAGGTACTTGGTTGTTGCAACTTTCCTAGCAGCCTCATTGTGGTTCCCATTTGCCTGTGGGATTCTCAGGTACTTGTAGCTGTCCTCAATGTCTGCAAAGTTGCCTTCTGGTAGTTTGATCCCCTCAGTTCTGACTACCTTCCCTCTCTTTTCTGTTACCATCCGACTACACTTCTCCAATCCGAATGACATTCCGATGTCACTGTTGTAAATCTTGGTGGTGAATCAGTGAATCAATGTCTCACTCACTCTTGGCAAACAGCTTGATGTCATCCATGTAGAAAAGGTGGCTGACAATTGCTCCATTCCGTAGTCAGTCAGACACCACATCTCCATTGCATTCCTGATGAAGGCTCTTAGGGTCCTGTTGATCTTGTACAGATTGAGGCATTCCAGGATCCAAGTGTGGGGAATGGAGTCATGGGCCTTCTTGTAGTCAATCCAGGCCAGTGCACAGGTTGGTGAGCCCTGTCTTGCAGTCTCAGGAGACTGCTCTGTCTACCAGCAGCTCCTCTGGTATTCCTGCCAATTATTATTTTGAATTATGTTTTAGGTCGGTGACGTGTTGGAAGATAAATTGACGTTCCAGACCCAGTTTTGCTGCTAACTGCTTGAGGTTTTATTTCAAACCATTTACCATTGAAATGTAACATCCAGATGCACAGAATCAACTTACTGGGACAAAAACATTAAAATATCATGGGGGGACTAATGTTTTCCTCATCTGTAAGATAACAAATACAAAGAACATTTTCCATGAAGTGACAGTACCCCAACTACTTCCACTGGTAAAGGAAAACACAAACATCCAATTATTTGTACAGGACAGAAACATTCAACTGACCTCTGAAGAGCTCTGTCCATAGCAGTGTTTGTGCTGCTCTGTCTGTGATGGACTTCATGTCGACAGGGATCTCCTGAGCATTCACATACTCTTATGTAGACAAAGAAAGGAACACACACACACACACACACACACACACACACACACACACAGCTGAAACAAAATAATGGTAATATGCCCAATTTACATGAGTGTAAACTGTAAAATATCAGTGTAATTCATAAATCTTTTGTTTTTTCGTCAAGTGCAGGCTGTTCTGTTCCTCATAGGGCTGGGCCATATCATACTGTTCACGGTAATACCGGTATAATTTTGGGCAACGATAGAAAAATTAAATATCGCGATAGAGTATGGGTTAAACGCGCATGCGCAGTGCCTTTGTTTTCATACGCACACGTCGGAAAAAGCATGGCGGCGAAAGCAAATCGTTGAATGAAACGGATGAACCAGAACTGGTTTGTAAAAATACTGCAACTTCAGTGGTGTGGAACTGGTTTAGCTTTCGTCCGTCAGACACACAACAAAGCACTATTTTTGGTTAAGCCTGCTAGCGGGCCGTCGTTATTACCGTGTTTTTTGGAAAATACGGCACACTTAAAATCAATCCTTCGATTTTTCTGAAAATCAAGAGTGCCCCTTATAATCCAATGGGCCTTATGTATGAATTCTGGTTGTGTTTACTGACCTCGAAACGATTTTATGTGGTACACGGCGCTCGAAAATCTGTCAAATGTTTTAGTACGACTTTGCTAAGCTACGAACCCGGACTGCTTGATGGATTGTCGGAGCATTACGGCTATCATAATGTCAGGAGCCTGGCGGAGTGATACGTACTGTTCTTCCACATAATATTACCGTATTGTGTGTGTATAACCTCTTTTTAAGTTTTGTGGATATTATACATGGTTATGCTGAGGAAATGTCGGCCAATTTCCACTGGAAATGCCTTTTGGTTAAACTGTCGGCAAGGAATTTGCACTGTTAAATTTTTTATATAACTTTAATTCACATAAAACAGCTGCTTGTTTAAGTGAAAATACAATGATGTTTTTTTTTGCACTAATAAAGTTGTGGAGTTGTAAAGTATTTTGTCTAGTGTCAGTTATATCGTTATCGCAAATTTTCAAATGTATATCGTGATGAATATTTTTGGTCATATCGCCCTGCTCTAGTTCCTCATATACCAATTTGTGGCATATTTGGGCTTTAGGTATCATATCAAAATTAAAATGACAGGTCCAACAACTAAAGCTCCTAAAAGTCACCAAAGCTGTTTTCAAAGGCAGCGCAGGCTTGAACTTTTTTTGGACCTGACATGACAGCGGTACCTGTGAGAATGACAGTATTTACCTCTCAGTGAGATTGGACTTTAAATGTTCTTTAATCCTGACTAGGGCTGTGCGATATGACCAAAATCTCATATCCCGATATAAGACATCTATCGTCCCGATAACGATATAAATCACAAAAATTTAACATTTTCTGTAAACTCTGTGAATCTCGGGCAGCTCAACTTGTGTGAAGTGTTTCCAGCTGGGCGTCGTGTACCTGGAGTCGAGTGTTTTAACCAATGCATGAAACGATACATTTTTAGACACAAGTTGTAACGGCCGCCGTTTTCTTTGTGAGTATTTTTTACACAGCGTGCTGCGGGGAAAAAACCTGTTCTAACGTTTGAGTCTAAGGTTTATTTTTTAGCACCTGACGGCTCTTTGTTGCTTCTCATCCGTAAATACTCTACATACTCTTTCATGTGATTCAGTTTATTTTGAAAAGTCTCAACAGGATCTTGACCTTTATTGTGAAAGGTTTATGTAGAAAATAAACAAGCGGACACACAATGGTTTTACCATCGTTGTTGCTAACGACAACGCATAAAAACAGGCGCTTGTCTGTCCGTAGTGTGGTTATATTAAATATAAGAGAAAGAGAGAACTTTAAGAAATTAATATAGCCACTACAGTGACCATCAAAACGATGAAAAAAATATTGCCGTAAACAGTTTATTTTGCGATACCATGAAACAAACGATAGTGTAAAAAGAAACGATAGACGTTTTTATATTGTCATCCGATATATATTATTATATCGAACAGCCCTAATCCTGACCCTACTAAAGAAATCTGTGTGATGTCGGCTTTTGCTGAAAGAACACATAAACACACAGAGTATTTCCAGTAGTCCAAGCTTTTCTGAAGCTGAGTACATCCTTCTTCAGGATGTAAGAATGTGAGGAAAGCCCAACTAAGGAAAACATCCTGAACTAAATTCTAAAACTGTCTGAAATCCATGTGTGAATGAAAATATCGTGGTACAGCCTCTGAAAGCCCTTGAATTGAGTTGTGTTGTAGCAGCACTTACTGAATCCGTCCCTTTGTGCCGACACACTGAAGGACCTTGCTAGATTCTGGCTGGCCACAAAAAAACCTGAAGGTAAAAACATTTCAGAAAAGATAAACAGTACACCTACTACAATGCAGTCAACTTGACACAACAGGAACCAGTCTAGAGTGGAGTAATACAATAGAATTTTCCATCAACACAGAGTATAAATATTTCTCACTTTTAGCTTCTGTCCAGAAAAATTTAAAACTCTTGTGATGGTAAATGAATTGCTAATTATATTGCCGTTTTCTATTCTTGCCTTACTACTGAGCACTAAAAGCAACAACTAACTAGCTTTTATTGTCTCTTCACTGAACCTAGCAATAGTTATGGATATCACAGCCTAATCTGCACCAGTCAAATATAATCCCTTACATTGAATAATACAACAAGACTACAAACAAACCAACTTAGTCTACATTCCAACAAAGTGAACAGCCTATTGTTGTCATACAACACTGATTTTGAATAATGAAATGTTTATAAATCACTTTGCTTTTCAAGACATCTCTTTATGGTAAATACCCAGATGACATCAGCAACAGAATAATGTTTCCTCTCCTGTCACCTCTTTCTTACATCTCTCTCTACTTGTAAGAATGAATTTATCACACAATAACTTCCTTGTAAAAACAGAAATGTTACCTTTAGGTAGCAGAAATATTGTGTTAGAGTTAAACTTCAAAACTACAGTTTCCTTATTGAGGTGTTTGACATTACCTGCTACTTCTAAAGCTTAAAAAAGCATTTAATGTGATAATGCTCACTCTCATTCTGTGCTAGGGCTAGGCTGCAACTTTACCGACATCTGTATACATCAGGGGTCCCCAACTCCAGGCCTCGAGGGCCGGTGTTCTGCAGGTTTTAGATTTCACTCTGGGTCTACACACCTCAATCAAATGATTAGTTCATTATCAGGCCTCTGGAGAACGGCAAGACATGTTGAGGAGGTAATTTAGCCATTTGAATCAGCTGTGTTGGATCGCGGACACTGGCCCTCGAGGCCTGGAGTTGGGGACCCCTGGTATACATAAATGCATGACAGGGGTGAGAAATAAGAAAGGATATGTGGCAACAAGGCTCTCTGAATTGTTGAGTGAATAAGAATGTAAGGCCGTCATACCTGGCCTTGATGCAGAGTAAAGTACACGCAGTGTTGCAGCCATCACGTCTTAAATCTGAAACCAGACATCAAAGTTTATGCATTAAGGTGTAATAGTTGAAAGAGAACACAACGTGGATAATATTAACAGATTAAAGTTCATTTTTATTTTTTTTATGGGGGGGGCACAGGTAAGTTATGTCATATGAAACAATATGCATGCAAACGTTTATTAATCCTGTATTGTTACTTTCTAATATTAGATGTAATATACAATGCAACATATCCTTTCTAGATTATATAACAATATCAACATTTGGAAATAAAAGTACTTCGGCAGAACTCAATAGTGACAGTGACTACTAAAACACACACACGTCATGACAAATTGACAACCAACTGCCCATCATTTAATACACAATAAATACTAGCAGAGTTTAGGTTTGCCTTCCAAACGGAACGTAAGCGATTCTTGCTAAGCTCACCTGTTTCTTAAACTAAGCTAGCACTGAATAGCAGCCGATTCGGAGCGCACATTGTCAAGGACTTTTGCACATTTCCTTTTAACTAAATTGCTGTATCTATATCCCATCCTATATAAACCGAGCATGACGCCAAATCAACAATTCACTGTTATAAAACAACTTGGAAATTGTTTCTCTACCTTTAAGGTTTTTGAAATGACCGACACGTCGGTACTTGGCCTTCTGAACCACAACAGCGGACGATTTGAGGAACGGACCCGAGATTACAGGAAGTTACACGGGATGACGTCACGAATACGTTCGCAAAGACGAATTGCTGCCCTCATGAGGCGCTAGAGTGTAGGTGCACCTGACATTAGCGCTTCAGTTCTTACTGGCAAAAAGAAATTAGGTTCGCCAGACGTCTTATTTGTGAGCGCCTCCTGCAGTCAGACAGCGCAGTGCGGAAGTAACGGTACATAGATTAATTAAATAATGGTAAATGGACCTGTTCTTATAAAGCGCTTTTCTAGTCTGAGCACTACACAACCTCATTCACCCAAGCACTTTTTTATATGCTGTTTCTATGCGCCTTTTGTCTAAAGCATACGAGCAACATGGGGTTAGTATCTTGGCCAGGAATATTTGGCATGCCGACTGGGATCAAAACACTAACGTTCCGGTTAGATGACCTGCTCTTGCTCTACCATCTAAGCTACAACCACCCCTGTAATAATGCAAACAGAGTTGTGTTCCAGAGGATTACACTTGGCTGCCGTTATTAGCGTTATTCTCATTACTTTATTTTATTTATTTAGAGGAAATAAATTATTTACAGCTTAAGTGGTTGAAATTCTGTTGTTCCCTTGGGACTACGTCATAAAGCTAATAAAGACAAAGTTTGTGGTAAAAACTATTGTGATAATTAGGTTTAGATTCTGTAATAATAACTTTGGTTAACTTACCTACTGAAAAAAACTTGACAGTTAAGATAAATTAATAGTTCTAAAAGGTTTCTATAAGGTGAAGTCATCTGTTTGCTGGGAATACTGTGAGGTTCTGTGGACTGAGACTCAGATGGAGCAGAGGATTTATCCAGAGCAACTCGCATAATTACAAACTTTTCCACCATAAGACCCTGAACTCTTTAAGTAACAGCTCATCTGTTGAGATGTATACAAACACCAACATTCAGATGAGCTTTGAATGAACCTTGTGTGATATGTGGTTCTTTACAAAAGAAAAATAAAAATAATTCAGGCTTAAATGTGCCATCTCATCAAGATCATGTTTTTCAACATGTTACAGGAGTATATGTACTGGAAAAATCAATTAACACATCATCATGGACACAGTATCATGGATCATTGACTTAAATATTTCATTTCATTTGTTAATTGCTATGTTTCAAAATTACATGAAAATAATTCAGTGAAATTTTGAGAAAATTTCAAAGACTACTAAATGAAATGCAGTCTTCTGTCTCCCTAGAGGAAATAAATTTCCTTGGTCATGAGTGGTGGTTAATCCACTCATGACCAAGGCAATTTGGAAATCTAAAGCTAACATTTTAATGTCATGTCAGACTAACATGTAGCCTGAGCAGCAGAGATATTGGAAAACTAGAAGTTACTATATATTCTTATTGTTTTTATATAAAGATGCATATATTATATATACTGTAAATACCAAATATTCAGTTTTCTGTATTGCTATTTTTTGCACCATATCATCGAGAAAAAAAATCCTCATCTGTGTAAAAACTTGGCAATAAACATAATTCTGATTTTGGTTCTGATTATGCATAGTATCCGATTTTCAAAGGCTCAAATGTAATTGAGAGAGAACCAAGCTTGTTCCTATGTGATATCATGAATCATTAAGAAGATCTGGAGCCCAAGATTTAATTCCAAATGTTGAACTTTCACTGAATTCTCAATATGAGATTGTTGCAGGTTAAGGAGCGTTAAGGCGGATCTCCAACCTCAAAACTCATAATAAACCCAAAACATCTAGTGAAGAACTGTGTTCAGTAAGTCGGTGTATCATTGTCAAGTCTATAGTCAAGAGATACCTTCATGATGAGAGGGGGTTTACAAAGATATTCAAAACAGTGGTTACACAAGAACACGATTTCAGGAAAAATCTCAATAAAACAAAAGAATAGAAAAAAATGGGAAATAATTTCTTTGGACTTATGAAAATAACATTAACTTGCTAAGTTCATGATCCGAAGCATACCAAATCACTGTCTGGAGGCAATGTTGTGGTGTGGATGTATGGGTGCTAATACAACAGTGTCAGTGTTTATTGATGGGGTTGTTGCAAAGCAAACAGTCCCATTATATGTTTTGTAGGACAAAAAGTTTATTATCGTGAATGCCAATTTAATATTCACAGTATTGAGATCCAAATCTATTATTGTGAATGCTGATTAAAGATTCACATATTGTCATGTGAATCCAGGTGTGGCAGACAGGGGTGGAGCCTCAGCAGACTCCCCCTGGGAGTAATCAATATACTCCCAGGTAAGCGCCCAGGGTGTGATGTGAGTGAAGTTGCTCCCCCCCCCACCTTCTTCAAATCCAACAAAAGTGGTATCAAACGTTTGTGCTACGTTTGTGCTGCTATAATTTTAAAGATATTAATAAAAATTTCTAGAGGTCATCAGAGGTCAACCAGCCCCCCCACATTAATTAAATCAAACAAAATGGGTGTCAATCAACTGTGCTACGTTTGTGCTGGTTTGTGCTGCTAAAATTGTTGTTTGTGCTGCTTCTGTTTTAAAGATATTAATGAAAATGTAAAGGTCAAAAGGTCAACCAGCCCCCCCACATTACCCAAATCAAACAAAATTGATGTCAAACGTTTGTGCTACGTTTGTGCTGGTTTGTGCTGCAAAAATTTTTGTTTGTGCTGCTATAATTTTAAAGATATTAATAAAAAATTCTAGAAGTCATCAGAGGTCAACCAGCCCCCCCACATTACCCAAATCCAAGAAAAGTGGTATCAAACGTTTGTGCTACGTTTGTGCTGGTTTGTGCTGCAAAATCTTTTGTTTGTGCTGCTATCATTTTAAAGATATTAATAAAATAACATCTTGATGCATGCTTAATCATCCAGGTAAGCAAATCCCCAAAGGTTGATTCTGTTCATCTGGACATTTTCAGTTGGAGAAACGTTTCGTCACTCATCCAAGTGACTTCTTCAGTCTCAGCTGACTGCAGGTTTTCCCAGCCTTATAAACACATGTGAGTGAAGTTGGCCCCCCTACCTTCTTCAAATCGAACAAAATTGATGTCAAAGATTTGTCCTGCAAATTATTTTGTTTGTGCAGGTTATGTTTCTCTAATTTTATACACAGTACATGTACAGTGAGAGAGAGATGTTACATCTGTCTTCACTTGCATCCCAGTCACGGAAGCGTTGGAGGTAGTTCATAAGAGATTACAGGATCACCCCAACCTCAGCAACAGGACCACTCTCAGCACTGATCAGTTGTGTTTGCTTTTGGAACTGTGTCTTAATTCCACCTATTTTGCATAAGGGTCAGTACAGGCAGAAACCTAGGTGTGCCATGGGTTCCCCCAGGCCCCTGGTCAAAGGCAGGCCTACTTGTTGTTCCTAGAGTATTTAAAAGTAGAATGGGAGGCAGAGCCTTCAGTTTTCAGGCCCCTCTTCTGTGGAACCAGCTTCCAGTTTGGATTCGGGAGACAGAAACTATCTCTACTTTTAAGATTAGGCTTAAAACTTTCCTTTTTGCTAAAGCATATAGTTAGGGCTGGACCAGGTGACCCTGAATCCTCCCTTAGTTATGCTGCAATAGACGTAGGCTGCCGGGGGATTCCCATGATGCATTGAGTTTTTCCTTTCCAGTCACCTTTCTCACTCACTATGTATTAATAGACCTCTCTGCATTGAATCATATCTGTTATTAACCTCTGTCTCTCTTCCACAGCATGTCTTTTATCCTGTCTTCCTTCTCTCACCCCAACCGGTCGCAGCAGATGGCCGCCCCTCCCTGAGCCTGGTTCTGCCGGAGGTTTCTTCCTGTTAAAAGGGAGTTTTTCCTTCCCACTGTCGCCAAAGTGCTTGCTCATAGGGGGTCATATGATTGTTGGGTTTTTCTCTGTATCTATGAAGCGCCTTGAGGCGACTTTTGTTGTGATTTGGCGCTATATAAATAAAATTGAATTGAATTGAATTGAAAGTCACCAAACCAGTTCGTAAGCAGGTACAGGTGTGGCCAGAAGGGTCCTCAGAGGCACTGCAAGACTGCTTTTCCACCACAGGCTGCCACACACGACAACACCACAGACTTTCAGACTACAGAAACTGTCATTGCCTACATCCCAAAATGCATCGATGATGTCACAGAGACCAGGACTATCACTGTCCGGGCCAATCAGAAACCATGGCTCACAGGTCAGGTTTAAATGCTCCTAAGGTTGAAAAATGCAAGCCTTCAGAGCCGGGAATTAGGTGAGCCTAAGAACAGCAAGGGCAAACCTGTCACGTGGCATAAGCTACAGCAAAGCTTCAGCGACAGCAGAGATAGTTGGAGGCAGTGGCAAGGAATACAAACCATCACAGACTACTAGCCCACTCTACAGACCGTGGTGACACAATCCCCAGACAGTGTGTGGAGATCCCTTGCCAAAATGAGTACACGCAAAGCTCCAGGTGCTGATAACATCCTTGGACGAGCACTGACGGACTATGCTGTGGAACTCACAAATGTCTTCACAGACATCTTTAACACATCACTAGGGTCAGGCCGTCGTTCCCACATGCCTCAAAGCCTCCACCATCATTACTGTACCCAAGAAGTCATTTACCTCCTGCTTTAAGGACTACCGTCCTATCAAACTCACCTCCATCATTATGAAGTGCTTTGAACGGTTAGTCATGCATCAAATCAAATTATCGCTTTCCCCCAACCTGGATCCCTTTGAGTTTGCATACGAACCAGTGGTGGTACAAAACGCTCAACCGATGATGGAATTTCAACTGCCCCTCACTCAGCCCTCACACATCTGAACACTAGAGACTCATATGTCAGAGTGCTGTTCATAGACTTCAGTTCATCATTCAACACCATCATTCCCCAGTAACTCATTCACAAACTGGATCTGCTGGGGATCAGCACCTTGCTGTATAACGAGCTGCTAGATTTCTTGACAGGAAGACAGCAGACAGTACGGGTCGACAGCAACACCTCCAGCCCAAGAACACTGAATACGGGGGCTCCCCAAGGATGTGTGTTGAGCCCCCTTCTCTTCACTCTGCTGACCCACGACGAGATCTACTACAGGGGTGAAGTTAACCATCTGGTAGAGTGGTACAGCAACAACAACCTGTCCCTGAATGTGGAGAAGACCAACAGCAAGTCTACTTCCTCTGCAAACTGAGAAGCACAAGAGATTCAACCCCCATTATGAGCACCTTCTACAGAGGCACAGTTGAGAGTATCCTCACCAGCTGCATCACTGTGTGGTATGACTCCTGCACTGGGTTCTGCAGGAAAAAATGACAACGGGTAGTGAGAGCAGCCGAGAGCATTGTGGGGACCTCTCTTGCCTCCCTCCCCAGGAGATCTACTGCACCTGCCTCATCTGGAAGGTCCTCTCCATTACAGGTGACTCCACTCATCCCTTCAACAGCGTCTTCAGTTTGCTGCCATCAGGAAGGATACTGAAGAGCCTCCGGGCCAGAACACGTAGACTGAGAGACAGCTTCGTCCATTGGGCTGTCAGGATGCTGACCATAGCTGTGTCCCAAAATGTCGGCTGCATCCTTCGGAGGACCCGGCCTTCACGGTCTACGTGGGCTGGGTCCTTCAAAGACCGAGAAGGCCGGAAGTGCGAGGCTGTGAAATGGGACGGTCTAGCCTTCAGATTTGCGTCACCGCTGTGTTGGTGGAGTTTAATAAACTCGGCCGTCTGCTCCTTGCTATCTAAAATATAACAGGACACTGGCGTAAATTCTCGACCGTCTCACACTTCTGTTTAATCAGTTTTCTGTTTAACATTTATTCAGCTGTGTGAAAATCCCGGAGGAACCCACTCGATGGATTAATAAAGTTTTATTTAATATAATAATCTAATAACTTTGATCTCAGCCAAACCGATTTACTCCGGAACAAATAAAACAATTACATTTTTAAGTTATCCAAGTGACTTATATCATGTTTAACCTGAGTAGCGAAAGAGCGGGGGTCTTTGCTACATCTACACCACACTCAGGCCCTGGTGTGGTGTAGGTGGCTCTGGCTAAGGCCATCTACACACCACCAGGGCCTGAGTTGCCAGTTGAGGCCACCTACACCACACCAGGGCCTGAGTGTGGTGTAGATGTAGCAAAGACCCCCGCTGGCATATACCATCCAAATTACACCAGGGCCATTGCTTCCTGGGAGGCCATCATCACCACACCATGGGCTTATGCTGCTCGTTGATGCCATCCACATTACACCAGGGTGTGTAGTGCTAACCAATACCATCTATATTTCACCAGGGCCAGTGTTGATAGATGAGGCCATCGACATTACAACAGGGCCTGTGCTACTGGCTGAGGCCAACTACATTTCACCAGGGCATATGTTGCCAGCTGAGGCCATCTACATTTCACCAGGGCCTGTGTTCTAGGCTGACGCCATCCACAATACACAAAGGCCTGTGCTACTGGCTAATGCCATCCACATTACACCAGGGCCTGTGCTCCCTGTGAGGCCATCTTCACCACACCAGGGCCTGTGCTCCCTGTGAGGCCATCTTCACCACACCAGGGCCTGTGCTCCCTGTGAGGCCATCTACACACCAACAGGGCCTGTGCTGCTCGTTGATGCCATCCACATTACACCCGGGCCTTTGGTGCTGACCGATATCATGCACATTTCACCAGGGCCAGTGGTGTTGGTTAAGGCCATTCACATTACACCAGGGTGTGTGGTGCTGTCCAAAACCATTCACATTTCACCAGGGCTTTTGTTGCTGGCTGAGTACATTAACATTACACCAGGGCCTGTGATGCTGGCCGATACCAAACACATTTCACCAGGGCCTGTGTTTCTGGCTGATGCCATCCACATTTCACCAGGGCTAGTGCTCCCTGTGAGGCCATCTTCACCACACCAGGGCCTGTGCTCCCTGTGAGGCCATCTTCACCACACCAGGGCCTGTGCTCCCTGTGAGGCCATCTTCACCACACCAGGGCCTGTGCTCCCTGTGAGGCCATCTTCACCCCACCAGGGCCTCTGCTGCTCGTTGATGCCATCCACATTACACCTGGGCCAGTTGTGTTGGCTAAGGCCATTGACATTACACCAGGGCCTGTGGTGCTGGCCAATACCATCCACATTTCATCAGGGCCTGTGGTGCTGTCTGAGGCCATTCACATTACACCACGGACTGTGATGCCGGCTTCTACCATCCACATTACACCAGGGCTAGTGCTCCCTGTGAGGCCATCTTCACGGGCCTGTGCTGCTGTCTTAGGAAATCTTAGGAAATCAACATGTCACCTGAGCCTGCGTTGCTGGCTGATGCCTTCCACATTACACTAGGGCCTTTGCTACTGGCTGAGGCCAACTAAAATTTCACCAGGTCCTGTGTTCATGGCTGAAGCCAACTACATTTCACCAGGGCCTGGGTTGCTGGCTGATACAATCCACATTAGACGAGGGCCTGTACTGCTGGCTGATGCCATCCACAATACACCACGGCCAGTGCTCCCTTTGAGGCCATCTTCACCACACCAGGGCCTGTGCTTCTGGCTGAGACCATCTTCACCAGACCAGGGCCTGTGCTGCTGGCTGATACCATCTTCACCAGACCAGGGCCTGTGCTACTTGTTGATTCCATCCACATTAAACCAGGGCCTGTGGTGCTGGCCGAAACCATCCACATTTCACCAGGGCTTGTGTTGCTGGCTGATGCAATCCACATTTAACCAGGGCCAGTGTTGTTGGCTGAGGACATTCACATTACACCAGGGCCTATGCTACTGGCTGATGCAATCCACATTACACCAGGGCCAGTGGTGCTGGCTGAGGACATTCACATTACACCAGGGCCTGTGGTGCTTGCCAAAACCATCCACATTTCACCAGGGCCAGTGTTGTTGGCTGAGGCAATCCACATTACACCAGGGCCAGTGCTCCCTGTGAGGCCATCTTCACCACACCAGGGCCTGTGCTGCTGGCTGATACCATCCACATTTCACCAGGACCTGCGTTGCTGGCTCATGCCATCCACATTACACCAGGGCCTGTGCTACTGGCTGAGGCCAACTACATTTCACCAGGGCCCGTGCTACTTGTTGATGCCATCCACATTACACCAGGGCCTGTGGTGCTTACCAATACCATCCAAATTTCACCAGGGCCAGTGTTTTTTGGTTGAGGCCATCCACATTTCACAAGGGCCAGTGGTGTTGGCTGAGGACATTCACATTACACCAGGGCCTGTGGTGCTGGCCAATACCATCCACATTTCCACAGGGCCACTGCTGTTTGCTGAGCCCATGCACATTTCACCAGGGCCTGTGCTGCTGTCTGAGGCCATCCACATTACACAAGAGACAGTGCTTCCTTTGAGGCCATCTTAACCCCACCAGGGCCTCTGCTGTTCGTTGATGCCATCCACATTAGGGCCTGTGGTGCTGGCCGATATCATGCACATTTCACCAGGGCCAGTGGTGTTTGCTAAGGCCATCCACATTACACCAGGGTGTGTGGTGCTTTCCAATACCATCCATATTTCACCATGGCCAGTGTTGTTAGATGAGGCCATCCACATTACAACAGGGCCTGTGCTGCTGTCTGAGGCCATCTACATTTCACCAGAGTCTGCATTGCTGGCTGATGCCATACACATTACACCAGGGCTTGTGCTACTTGCTGAGGCCATCTACATTTAAACAGAGCCTGCGTTGCTGGCTTGCTTGCTGAGGCCGTCTTCACCAGACTAGGGCCTGTGCTACTGACTGATACCATCCACATTATACCAGGGCCTGTGCTGCTGGCTGAGGCCATCCATATTTCACCAGGACCTGTGTTGCTGGCTTAGGCCAACTACATTTCACCAGGGACAGTGCTACTCGTTGATGCCATCCACTTTACACCAAGGCCTTTGTTTCTGGCTGATGCCATCCACATTGCAGCAGGGCCAGTGTTCCCTGTGAGGCCATCTTCACCACACCAGGGCCAGAGGTGTTGGCTGATGCCATCCACAATACACCAGGGCCTCTGCTACTGGCTGAGGCCATCCACATTTCACCAGACCCTGTGTGGCGATCTTGGCTCAAAGAGTTGGCAGTTCGTCTTGTAACCGGAAGGTTGCCGGTTCGAGCCCAGGCTCGGACAGTCTTGGTTGTTGTGTCCTTAGGCAAGACACTTCACCTACTGCCTACTGGTAATGGCCAGAGGGGCCGACGGCGCGATATGGTAGCCTCGCTTCTGTCAGTGCGCCCCAGGGCAGCTGTGGCTACAACTGTAGCTTGCCTCCACCAGTGTGTGAATGTGAGAGTGAATGAATAGTGGCCCCAAAAAGCGCTATATAAATGCAATCCATTATTATATTATTATTTCTGGTGTTGGCCAACTACATTTCACCAGGGCCTGTGCTACTCGTTGATGCCATGCACATTACACCAGGGCCTGTGGTTTTGGCTGTTACCATCCACATTTCACCAGGGCCTGTGTTGCTGGCTGATGCCATCCACAATACACAAGGCCCTTTGCTACTGACTGATGCAATCCACATTGCAGCAGGGCCAGGTGTAATGTGCTGTGGCCATCCACATTATACCAGGGCCTGTGTTGCTGGCCAATACCATCCACATTTCACCTGGGCCAGTGTTGTTGGCTGTGGCCATCCACATTACACCAGAGCCAGTGTTCCCTGTGAGGCCATCTTCACCACACCAGGGACAGTGGTTTTGGCTGAGGCCATCCACATTACACCAGGGCCTTTCATCAAAACGGTGCGTTTCTTGCGATTTCCAGCTGTAACTTTCCTATCAAAAAAATATGAAGTTGTACAAAAACGCTTTCTTTCGTCAAGACAGTGCGTTTCTTGCGATTTCCATGCATTTGAATGGGGAACTCGGCCGAAAGAAAGTATAGGTTTTCATTATGTGAATAACTTGAAAATCTTAGCGCAAAGAGCTGCAAAACCTGTTTGCCCAGCACGGGGATATTGAATTCTATAAGATAAAGCCATAAATATGTGTGTCTGAGTCTTCTATCAAAAGTTACACCTATTTATATGAAGTTGTACAAAAACAATTTCTTTCGTCAAGACAGTGCGTTTCTTGCGATTTCCATGCATTTGAATGGGGAACTCGGCCGAAAGAAAGTATAGGTTTTCATTATGTGAATAACTTGAAAATCTTAGCCATCCACAATACACAAGGACCTGTGCTACTGGCTGATGACATCCACATTACACCAGGGCCTGTGGTGCTGGCCGATACCATCCACATTTCACCAGGGCCAGTGTTGTTTGCTGAGGACATTCACATTACACGAGTAGCCTGTGCTACTCGTTCATACCATCCACATTTCACCAGGGCCTGCGTTGCTGGCTTATGCCAACTACATTTAAACAGAGCCTTTGTTGCTGGCTGATGCCATCCACAATACACCAGGGCCTGTGTTCATGGCTGAGGATATCTACATTTCACCAGGCCTTTATTGCTGGTTGATGCCATCCACATTACAGCAGGGCCTGTGCTACTGGCTGAGGCCATCTACATTTCACCAGGGCCTGTGCTACTCGTTGATGCCATCCACATTACTCCAGGGCCAGTGCTACTGGCTGAGGCCATCTACATTTCACCAAGGCGTATGTTGATGGCTGAGGCCATCTACATTTCACTAGGGCCTGTGTTGCTGGCTGAGGCCAACTACATTTAAACAGAGCCTTTGTTGCTGGCTGATGCCATCCACATTACTCCAGGGCCAGTGCTACTGGCTGAGGCCATCTACATTTCACCAAGGCGTATGTTGATGGCTGAGGCCATCTACATTTCACTAGGGCCTGTGTTGCTGGCTGAGGCCAACTACATTTAAACAGAGCCTTTGTTACTGGCTGATGCCATCCACAATACACCAGGGCCTTTGTTGCTTGCTGATGCCATCCACAATACACCAGTGCCTGTGCTCCCTGTGAGGCCATCTTCACCACACCAGGGCCTGTGCTCCCTGTGAGGCCATCTTCACCCCACCAAGGCCTCTGCTGCTCGTTGATGCCATCCACATTACACCTGGGCCAGTTGTGTTGGCTAAGGCCATTGACATTACACCAGGGCCTGTGGTGCTGGCCAATACCATCCACATTTCATCAGGATTTTGAATTCTATAAGATAAAGCCATAAATATGTGTGTCTGAGTCTTCTATCAAAAGTTACAGCTATTTTTATGAAGTTGTACAAAAACAATTTCTTTCGTCAAGACAGTGCGTTTCTTGCGATTTCCATGCATTTGAATGGGGAACTCGGCCGAAAGAAAGTATAGGTTTTCATTATGTGAATAACTTGAAAATCTTAGCGCAAAGAGCTGCAAAACCTGTTTGCCCAGCACGGGGATATTGAAATCTATAAGCTTACGATTAAGCTGAGGCCAACTACATTTCACCAGGGCATGTGTTGCTGGCTTAGGCCATCTACATTTCACCAGGGCCTGTACTACTGGCTGAGACCATCGACATTAAACCAGGGCCTGTGGTCCTGGCCGAAACTATCCACATTTCACCCGGGCTTGTGTTGCTGGCTGATGCCATCCACAATACACAAGGACCTGTGCTACTGGCTGATGACATCCACATTACACCAGGGCCTGTGGTGCTGGCCGATACCATCCACATTTCACCAGGGCCAGTGTTGTTTGCTGAGGACATTCACATTACACGAGTAGCCTGTGCTACTCGTTCATACCATCCACATTTCACCAGGGCCTGCGTTGCTGGCTTATGCCAACTACATTTAAACAGAGCCTTTGTTGCTGGCTGATGCCATCCACAATACACCAGGGCCTTTGTTGCTGGCTGATGCCATCCACAATACACCACGGCCAGTGCTAGTGGCTGAGGCCAACTACATTTCACCAGGGCCTGTGTTCATGGCTGAGGATATCTACATTTCACCAGGGCCTGTATTGCTGGTTGATGCCATCCACATTACAGCAGGGCCTGTGCTACTGGCTGAGGCCATCTACATTTCACCAGGGCCTGTGCTACTCGTTGATGCCATCCACATTACTCCAGGGCCAGTGCTACTGGCTGAGGCCATCTACATTTCACCAAGGCGTATGTTGATGGCTGAGGCCATCTGCATTTCACTAGGGCCTGTGTTGCTGGCTGAGGCCAACTACATTTAAACAGAGCCTTTGTTGCTGGCTGATGCCATCCACAATACACCAGGGCCCTTGTTGCTTGCTGAGGCCATCCACAATACACCAGGGCCTCTGCTAGTTGCTGACGCCATCCACATGTCACCACGGCCAGTGCTACAGGCTGAGGCAAACTAAATTTCACCAGGGCCTGTGCTGCTGGCTGATGCCATCCACATTACACCAGGGCCTGTGCTGCTGGCTGAGGCCATCCACATTATACCAGGGCCGGTGCTGCTGGCTGATACAATCCACATTTCACCAGGGCCTGTGTTGCTGGCTCATGCCATCCACATTACACCAGGGCCTGTGCTACTGGCCTAGACCAACTACATTTCACCAGGGCCCGTGCTACTTGTTGATGCCATCCACATTCCACCAGGGCCTGTGGTGCTGTCCGAAACCATCCACATTTCACCAGGGCTTGTGTTGCTGGCTGATGCCATCCACAATACACAAGGGCCTGTGCTACTGGCTGAAGACATCCCCATTACACCAGGGCCTGTGGTGCTGGCCAATATGATCCACATTTCAGCAGGGCCAGTGTTGTTTGCTGAGGACATTCACATTACACGAGGGCCTGTGCTACTCGTTGATACCATCCAATTTTCACCAGGGCCTGTGTTCATGGCTGAGGCCAACTACATTATACCAGGGTCTGTGCCACTGGCTGAGACCATCCACATTACACCAGGGCCGGTGGTGCTGTCCGAAACCATCCACATTTCAGCAGGGCTTGTGTTGCTGGCTGATGACATCCACATTACACAAGGGCCTGTGATACTGGCTGATGCCATCCACATTACACCAGGGCCTGTGGTGCTGACCAATACCATCCATATTTCACCAGGGCCAGTGTTGTTAGATGAGGCCATCCACATTACAACAGGGCCTGTGCTACTGGCTAAGGGCAAACTACATTTCACCAGGGTGTATGTTGCCAGATGAGGAAGTCTGAATTTCACCAGGGCCTGTGTTCATGGCTGAGGCCAACAACATTTCACCAGGGCCTGTGTTGCTGGCTGATCCCATCCACAATACACAAATGCCTGTGCTACTGGCTGATACCATCCACATTACACCAGGGCCGGTGGTGCTGTCCGAAACCATCCACATTACACCAGGGTGCTGTCCGAAACCATCCACATTTCACCAGGGCTTGTGTTGCTGGCTGATGACATCCACAATACACAAGGGCCTATGATACTGGCTGATGCCATCCACATTACACCAGGGCCTGTGATGCTTGCCGATACCAAACACATTTCACCAGGGCCTGTGTTTCTGGCTGATGCCATCCGCATTTCACCAGGGCCAGTGCTCCCTGTGAGGCCATCTTCACCACACCAGGGCCTACGTTGATTGCTGATGCCATTCACATTGCACCACGGCCACTGCTCCCTGTGAGGCCATATTCACCACACAAGAGACTGTGCTGCTGGCTGATACCATCCTCATTTCACCCGGGCATGCGTTGCTGGCTCATGCCTTCCACATTACACCAGGGCCTGTGGTGCTGTCCGAAACCATCCACATTTCACCAGGGCTTGTGTTGCTGGCTGATGACATCCACAATACACCAGGGTGCTGTCTGAAACCATCCACATTTCACCAGGGCTTTTGTTGCTGGCTGATGACATCCACAATACACAAGGGCCTATGATACTGGCTGATGCCATCCACATTACACCAGGGCCAGTGTAGTTGGCTTAGACCATCCACATTACACCACTGCCAGTGCTTCCTTTGAGGCCATCATCAAAACACCAGGGCCTGTGGTTCTGGCTGAGGCCATCCACATTACACTAGGGCCTGTGATGCTTGCCGATACCAAACACATTTCACCAGGGCCTGTGTTTCTGGCTGATACCATCCACATTTCACCAGGTCCAGTGCTCCCTGTGAGGATATCTTCACCACACCAGGGCCTACGTTGATTGCTGATGCCATTCACATTGCACCACAGCCACTGCTCCCTGTGAGGCCATATTCACCACACAAGGGACTGTGCTGCTGGCTGATACCATCCTCATTTCACCCGGGCATGCGTTGCTGGCTCATGCCTTCCACATTACACCAGGGCCTGTGGTGCTGTCCGAAACCATCCACATTTCACCAGGGCTGGTGTTGCTGGCTGATGACATCCACAATACACCAGGGTGCTGTCCGAAACCATCCACATTTCACCAGGGCTTGTGTTGATGGCTGATGACATCCACAATACACAAGGGCCTGTGATACTGGCTGATGCCATCCACATTACACCAGGGCCGGTGGTGCTGTCCGAAACCATCCACATTTCACCAGGGTGCTGTCCGAAACCATCCACATTTCACCAGGGCTTGTGTTGCTGGCTGATGACATCCACAATACACAAGGGCCTGTGCTACTGGCTGATACCATCCACATTACACCAGGGCCGGTGGTGCTGTCCGAAACCATCCACATTTCACCAGGGTGCTGTCCGAAACCATCCACATTTCACCAGGGCTTGTGTTGCTGGCTGATGCCATCCACATTACACCAGGGCCAGTGTAATTGGCTGAGGCCATCCACATTACACCACTGCCCGAACTTCCTTTGAGGCCATCATCACAACACCAGGGCCTTTGGTTCTGGCTGAGGCCATCCACATTACACCAGGACCTGTGATGCTTGCCGATACCAAACACATTTCACCAGGGCCTGTGTTTCTGGCTGATGCCATCCACATTTCACCAGGTCCAGTGCTCCCTGTGAGGATATCTTCACCACACCAGCGCCTGTGATGCTGGCTGATACCATCCTCATTTTACCCGGGCCTGCGTTGCCGGCTCATGCCTTCCACATTACACCAGGACTTGTGTAACTGACTGAGGCCAAATACATTTCACCAGGGCCTGTGCTACTCGTTGATGCCATCCAAATTACACCAGGGCCTGTGGTGCTGTCCGAAACCATCCACATTTCACCAGGGCCTGTGTTCATGGCTGAGGATATCTACATTTCACCAGGGCCTGTATTGCTGGTTGATGCCATCCACATTACACCAGGGCCTTTGCTGCTGGCTGAGGCCATCCACATTACACCAGGGCCAGTGCTCCGTATGAGACAATCTTCACAACACCAGGGCCTGCGTTGCTGGCTTATGCCATCCACATTACAGCAGGGCCTGTGCTACTGGCTGAGGCCATCTACATTTCACCAGGGCCTGTGCTACTCGTTGATGCCATCCACATTACTCCAGGGCCAGTGCTACTGGCTGAGGCCATCTACATTTCACCAAGGCGTATGTTGATGGCTGAGGCCATCTGCATTTCACTAGGGCCTGTGTTGCTGGCTGAGGCCAACTACATTTAAACAGAGCCTTTGTTGCTGGCTGATGCCATCCACAATACACCAGGGCCCTTGTTGCTTCCTGAGGCCATCCACAATACACCAGGGCCTCTGCTAGTTGCTGATGCCATCCACATGTCACCACGGCCAGTGCTACAGGCTGAGGCCATCTACATTTCACCAAGGCGTATGTTGATGGCTGAGGCCATCTGCATTTCACTAGGGCCTGTGTTGCTGGCTGAGGCCAACTACATTTAAACAGAGCCTTTGTTGCTGGCTGATGCCATCCACAATACACCAGGGCCCTTGTTGCTTGCTGAGGCCATCCACAATACACCAGGGCCTCTGCTAGTTGCTGATGCCATCCACATGTCACCACGGCCAGTGCTACAGGCTGAGGCAAACTAAATTTCACCAGGGCCTGTGCTGCTGGCTGATGCCATCCACATTACACCAGGGCCTGTGCTGCTGGTTGAGGCCATCCACATTATACCAGGGCCTGTGCTGCTGGCTGATACAATCCACATTTCACCAGGGCCTGTGTTGCTGGCTCATGCCATCCACATTACACCAGGGCCTGTGCTACTGGCCTAGACCAACTACATTTCACCAGGGCCCGTGCTACTTGTTGATGCCATCCACATTCCACCAGGGCCTGTGGTGCTGTCCGAAACCATCCACATTTCACCAGGGCTTGTGTTGCTGGCTGATGCCATCCACAATACACAAGGGCCTGTGCTACTGGCTGAAGACATCCCCATTACACCAGGGCCTGTGGTGCTGGCCAATATGATCCACATTTCAGCAGGGCCAGTGTTGTTTGCTGAGGACATTCACATTACACGAGGGCCTGTGCTACTCGTTGATACCATCCAATTTTCACCAGGGCCTGTGTTCATGGCTGAGGCCAACTACATTATACCAGGGTCTGTGCCACTGGCTGAGACCATCCACATTACACCAGGGCCGGTGGTGCTGTCCGAAACCATCCACATTTCAGCAGGGCTTGTGTTGCTGGCTGATGACATCCACATTACACAAGGGCCTGTGATACTGGCTGATGCCATCCACATTACACCAGGGCCTGTGGTGCTGACCAATACCATCCATATTTCACCAGGGCCAGTGTTGTTAGATGAGGCCATCCACATTACAACAGGGCCTGTGCTACTGGCTAAGGGCAAACTACATTTCACCAGGGTGTATGTTGCCAGATGAGGAAGTCTGAATTTCACCAGGGCCTGTGTTCATGGCTGAGTCCAACAACATTTCACCAGGGCCTGTGTTGCTGGCTGATCCCATCCACAATACACAAATGCCTGTGCTACTGGCTGATACCATCCACATTGTAATGTGGATGGTATCAGCCAGTAGCACAGGGCCGGTGGTGCTGTCCGAAACAATCCACATTACACCAGGGTGCTGTCCGAAACCATCCACATTTCACCAGGGCTTGTGATGCTGGCTGATGACATCCACAATACACAAGGGCCTATGATACTGGCTGATGCCATCCACATTACACCAGGGCCTGTGATGCTTGCCGATACCAAACACATTTCACCAGGGCCTGTGTTTCTGGCTGATGCCATCCGCATTTCACCAGGGCCAGTGCTCCCTGTGAGGCCATCTTCACCACACCAGGGCCTACGTTGATTGCTGATGCCATTCACATTGCACCACGGCCACTGCTCCCTTGTGAGGCCATATTCACCACACAAGGGACTGTGCTGCTGGCTGATACCATCCTCATTTCACCCGGGCATGCGTTGCTGGCTCATGCCTTCCACATTACACCAGGGCCTGTGGTGCTGTCCGAAACCATCCACATTTCACCAGGGCTTGTGTTGCTGGCTGATGACATCCACAATACACCAGGGTGCTGTCCGAAACCATCCACATTTCACCAGGGCTTGTGTTGATGGCTGATGACATCCACAATACACAAGGGCCTGTGATACTGGCTGATACCATCCACATTACACCAGGGCCGGTGGTCCTGTCCGAAACCATCCACATTTCACCAGGGCTTGTGTTGCTGGCTGATGACATCCACAATACACAAGGGCCTGTGATACTGGCTGATGCCATCCACATTACACCAGGGCCTGTGGTGCTGTCCGAAACCATCCACATTTCACCAGGGCTTGTGTTGCTGGCTGATGCCATCCACATTACACCAGCGCCTGTGGTGCTGACCAATACCATCCATATTTCACCAGGGCCAGTGTTGTTAGATGAGGCCATCCACATTACAACAGGGCCTGTGCTACTGGCTGAGGCCAAATACATTTCACCAGGGTGTATGTTGCCAGCTGAGGACATCTACATTTCACCAGGGCCTGTGTTCATGGCTGAGGCCAACAACATTTCACCAGGGCCTGTGCTACTGGCTGATACCATCCACATTACACCAGGGCCGGTGGTGCTGTCCGAAACCATCCACATTTCACCAGGGTGCTGTCCGAAACCATCCACATTTCACCAGGGCTTGTCTTGCTGGCTGATGACATCCACAATACACAAGGGCCTGTGCTACTGGCTGATACCATCCACATTACACCAGGGCCGGTGGTGCTGTCCCAAACCATCCACATTTCACCAGGGTGCTGTCCGAAACCATCCACATTTCACCAGGGCTTGTGTTGCTGGCTGATGACATCCACATTACACCAGGGCCAGTGTAGTTGGCTGAGGCCATCCACATTACACCACTGCCCGAGGTTCCTTTGAGGTAATCATCACAACACCAGGGCCTTTGGTTCTGGCTGAGGCCATCCACATTACACCACTGCCCGAGGTTCCTTTGAGGTAATCATCACAACACCAGGGCCTTTGGTTCTGGCTGAGGCCATCCACATTACACCAGGACCTGTGATGCTTGCCGATACCAAACACATTTCACCAGGGCCTGTGTTTCTGGCTGATGCCATCCACATTTCAGCAGGAACAGTGCTCCCTGTGAGGCCATCTTCACAACACCAGGGCCTGCGTTGCTGGCTGAGGCCATCCACATTGCACCACGGCCACGGCTTCCTGTGAGGCCATATTCACCACACAAGGGACTGTGCTGCTGGCTGATACCATCCTCATTTCACCCGGGCCTGCGTTGCTGGCTCATGCCTTCCACATTACACCAGGGCCTGTGCTACTGACTCAGGCCAAATACATTTCACCAGGGCCTGTGCTGCTCGTTGATGCCATCCAAATTACACCAGGGCCTTTGGTGCTGTCCGAAACCATCCACATTTCACCAGGGCTTGTGTTGCTGGCTGATGATATCCACAATACACAAGGGCCTGTGATACTGGCTGATGCCATCCACATTACACCAGGGCCTGTGGTGCTGACCAATACCATCCATATTTCACCAGGGCCAGTGTTGTTAGATGAGGCCATCCACATTACAACAGGGCCTGTGCTACTGGCTAAGGGCAAACTACATTTCACCAGGATGTATGTTGCCAGCTGAGGACATCTACATTTCACCAGGGCCTGTGTTCATGGCTGAGGCCAACAACATTTCACCAGGGCGTGTGTTGCTGGCTGATCCCATCCACAATACACAAAGGCCTGTGCTACTGGCTGATACCATCCACATTACACCAGGGCCGGTGGTGCTGTCCCAAACCATCCACATTACACCAGGGTGCTGTCCGAAACCATCCACATTTCACCAGGGCTTGTGTTGCTGGCTGATGACATCCACAATACACAAGGGCCTGTGATACTGGCTGATGCAATCCACATTACACCAGGGCCAGTGTAGTTGGCTGAGGCCATCCACATTACACCACTGCCAGTGCTTCCTTTGAAGCCATCATCACAACACCAGGGCCTGTGGTTCTGGCTGAGGCCATCCACATTACACCAGGGCCTGTGATGCTTGCCGATACCAAACACATTTCACCAGGGCCTGTGTTTCTGGCTGGTGCCATCCACATTTCACAAGGGCCAGTGCTCCCTGTGAGGCCATCTTCACCACACCAGGCCCTACGTTCATGGCTGACGCCATCCACATTGCACCACGGCCACTGCTCCCTGTGAGGCCATATTCACCACACATGGGACTGTGCTGCTGGATGATACCATCCTCATTTCACCCGGGCATGCGTTGCTGGCTCATGCCTTCCACATTACACCAGGGCCTGTGCTACTCGTTGATGCCATCCAAATTACACCAGGGCCTTTGGTGCTGTCCGAAACCATCCACATTTCACCAGGGCTTGTGTTGCTGGCTGATTACATCCACAATACACAAGGGCCTGTGATACTGGCTGATACCATCCAAATTACACCAGAGCCTGTGGTGCTGTCCGAAACATCCACATTTCACCAGGGCTTGTGTTGCTGGCTGATGCCATCCACATTACACCAGCGCCTGTGGTGCTGACCAATACCATCCATATTTCACCAGGGCCAGTGTTGTTAGATGAGGCCATCCACATTACAACAGAGCCTGTGCTACTGGTTGAGGCCAACTACATTTCACGAGGGTGTATGTTGCCAGGTGAGGATATCTACATTTCACCAGGGCCTGTGTTCATGGCTGAGGCCAACAACATTTCACCAGGGCCTGTGTTGCTGGCTGATCCCATCCACAATACACAAAGGCCTGTGCTACTGGCTGATGCCATCCACATTACACCAGGGCCAGTGTAGTTGGCTTAGGCCATCCACATTACACCACTGCCATTGCTTCCTTTGAGGCCATCATCACAACACCAGGGCCTGTGGTTCTGTCTGAGGCCATCCACATTACACCAGGGCCTGTGATGCTTACCGATACCAAACACATTTCACCAGGGCCTGTGTTTCTGGCTGATGCAATCCACATTTCACCAGGGCCAGTGCTCCCTGTGAGGATATCTTCACCACACCAGTGCCTGTGCTGCTGGCTGAGGCCATCCTCATTTTACCCGGGCCTGCGTTGCCGGCTCATGCCTTCCACATTACACCAGGACTTGTGCTACTGAATGAGGCCAAATACATTTCACCAGGGCCTGTGCTACTCGTTGATGCCATCCAAATTACACCAGGGCCTGTGGTGCTGTCCGAAACCATCCACATTTCACCAGGGTTTGTGTTGATGGCTGATGACATCCACAATACACAAGGGCCTCTGCTACTGGCTGATGCCATCCACATTACACCAGGGCCTGTGGTGCTGTCCGAAACCATCCACATTTCACCAGGGCCAGTGTTGTTAGATGAGGCCATCCACATTACAACAGGGCCTGTGCTACTGGCTAAGGGCAAACTACATTTCACCAGGATGTATGTTGCCAGCTGAGGACATCTACATTTCACCAGGGCCTGTGTTCATGGCTGAGGCCAACAACATTTCACCAGGGCGTGTGTTGCTGGCTGATCCCATCCACAATACACAAAGGCCTGTGCTACTGGCTGATACCATCCACATTACACCAGGGCCGGTGGTGCTGTCCCAAACCATCCACATTACACCAGGGTGCTGTCCGAAACCATCCACATTTCACCAGGGCTTGTGTTTCTGGCTGATGCCATCCACATTTCACCAGGGCCAGTGCTCCCTGTGAGGCCATCTTCACAACACCAGGGCCTGCGTTGCTGGCTGAGGCCATCCACATTGCACCACGGCCACTGCTTCCTGTGAGGCCATATTCACCACACAAGGGACTGTGCTGCTGGCTGATACCATCCTCATTTCACCCGGGCCTGCGTTGCTGGCTCATGCCTTCCACATTACACCAGGGCCTGTGCTACTGACTCAGGCCAAATACATTTCACCAGGGCTGGTGCTGCTCGTTGATGCCATCCAAATTACACCAGGGCCTTTGGTGCTGTCCGAAACCATCCACATTTCACCAGGGCTTGTGTTGCTGGCTGATGATATCCACAATACACAAGGGCCTGTGATACTGGCTAATGCCATCCACATTACACCAGGGCCTGTGGTGCTGACCAATACCATCCATATTTCACCAGGGCCAGTGTTGTTAGATGAGGCCATCCACATTACAACAGGGCCTGTGCTACTGGCTAAGGGCAAACTACATTTCACCAGGATGTATGTTGCCAGCTGAGGACATCTACATTTCACCAGGGCCTCTGTTCATGGCTGAGGCCAACAACATTTCACCAGGGCGTGTGTTGCTGGCTGATCCCATCCACAATACACAAAGGCCTGTGCTACTGGCTGATACCATCCACATTACACCAGGGCCGGTGGTGCTGTCCCAAACCATCCACATTACACCAGGGTGCTGTCCGAAACCATCCACATTTCACCAGGGCTTGTGTTGCTGGCTGATGCCATCCACATTACACCAGGGCCAGTGTAGTTGGCTGAGGCCATCCACATTACACCACTGCCTGAGCTTCCTTTGAGGTAATCATAACAACACCAGGGCCTTTGGTTCTGGCTGAGGCCATCCACATTACACCAGGACCTGTGATGCTTGCCGATACCAAACACATTTCACCAGGGCCTGTGTTTCTGGCTGATGCCATCCACATTTCACCAGGGCCAGTGCTGCCTGTGAGGCCATCTTCACAACACCAGGGCCTGCGTTGCTGGCTGAGGCCATCCACATTGCACCACGGCCACTGCTTCCTGTGAGGCCATATTCACCACACAAGGGACTGTGCTGCTGGCTGATACCATCCTCATTTCACCCGGGCCTGCGTTGGTGGCTCATGCCTTCCACATTACACCAGGGCCTGTGCTACTGACTCAGGCCAAATACATTTCACCAGGGCCTGTGCTGCTCGTTGATGCCATCCAAATTACACCAGGGCCTTTGGTGCTGTCCGAAACCATCCACATTTCACCAGGGCTTGTGTTGCTGGCTGATGATATCCACAATACACAAGGGCCTGTGATACTGGCTAATGCCATCCACATTACACCAGGGCCTGTGGTGCTGACCAATACCATCCATATTTCACCAGGGCCAGTGTTGTTAGATGAGGCCATCCACATTACAACAGGGCCTGTGCTACTGGCTAAGGGCAAACTACATTTCACCAGGATGTATGTTGCCAGCTGAGGACATCTACATTTCACCAGGGCCTGTGTTCATGGCTGAGGCCAACAACATTTCACCAGGGCGTGTGTTGCTGGCTGATCCCATCCACAATACACAAAGGCCTGTGCTACTGGCTGATACCATCCACATTACACCAGGGCCGGTGGTGCTGTCCCAAACCATCCACATTACACCAGGGTGCTGTCCGAAACCATCCACATTTCACCAGGGCTTGTGTTGCTGGCTGATGACATCCACAATACACAAGGGCCTGTGATACTGGCTGATGCAATCCACATTACACCAGGGCCAGTGTAGTTGGCTGAGGCCATCCACATTACACCACTGCCAGTGCTTCCTTTGAAGCCATCATCACAACACCAGGGCCTGTGTTTCTGGCTGGTGCCATCCACATTTCACAAGGGCCTGTGCTCCCTGTGAGGCCATCTTCACCACACCAGGGCCTACGTTCATGGCTGACACCATCCACATTGCACCACGGCCACTGCTCCCTGTGAGGCCATATTCACCACACATGGGACTGTGCTGCTGGATGATACCATCCTCATTTCACCAGGGCATGCGTTGCTGGCTCATGCCTTCCACATTACACCAGGGCCTGTGCTACTCGTTGATGCCATCCAAATTACACCAGGGCCTTTGGTGCTGTCCGAACCCATCCACATTTCACCAGGGCTTGTGTTGCTGGCTGATTACATCCACAATACACAAGGGCCTGTGATACTGGCTGATACCATCCAAATTACACCAGAGCCTGTGGTGCTGTCGGAAACATCCACATTTCACCAGGGCTTGTGTTGCTGGCTGATGCCATCCACATTACACCAGCGCCTGTGGTGCTGACCAATACCATCCATATTTCACCAGGGCCAGTGTTGTTAGATGAGGCCATCCACATTACAACAGGGCCTGTGCTACTGGTTGAGGCCAACTACATTTCACGAGGGTGTATGTTGCCAGGTGAGGATATCTACATTTCACCAGGGCCTGTGTTCATGGCTGAGGCCAACAACATTTCACCAGGGCCTGTGTTGCTGGCTGATCCCATCCACAATACACAAAGGCCTGTGCTACTGGCTGATGCCATCCACATTACACCAGGGCCAGTGTAGTTGGCTTAGGCCATCCACATTACACCACTGCCATTGCTTCCTTTGAGGCCATCATCACAACACCAGGGCCTGTGGTTCTGGCTGAGGCCATCCACATTACACCAGGGCCTGTGATGCTTACCGATACCAAACACATTTCACCAGGGCCTGTGTTTCTGGCTGATGCCATCCACATTTCACCAGGGCCAGTGCTCCCTGTGAGGATATCTTCACCACACCAGTGCCTGTGCTGCTGGCTGATACCATCCTCATTTTACCCGGGCCTGCGTTGCCGGCTCATGCCTTCCACATTACACCAGGACTTGTGCTACTGAATGAGGCCAAATACATTTAACCAGGGCCTGTGCTACTCGTTGATGCCATCCAAATTACACCAGGGCCTGTGGTGCTGTCCGAAACCATCCACATTTCACCAGGGTTTGTGTTGATGGCTGATGACATCCACAATACACAAGGGCCTGTGATACTGGCTGATACCATCCACATTACACCAGGGCCGGTGGCCCTGTCCGAAACCATCCACATTTCACCAGGGCTTGTGTTGCTGGCTGATGACATCCACAATACACAAGGGCCTGTGATACTGGCTGATGCCATCCACATTACACCAGGGCCTGTGGTGCTGTCCGAAACCATCCACATTTCACCAGGGCTTGTGTTGCTGGCTGATGCCATCCACATTACACCAGCGCCTGTGGTGCTGACCAATACCATCCATATTTCACCAGGGCCAGTGTTGTTAGATGAGGCCATCCACATTGCAACAGGGCCTGTGCTACTGGCTGAGGCCAAATACATTTCACCAGGGTGTATGTTGCCAGCTGAGGACATCTACATTTCAACAGGGCCTGTGTTCATGGCTGAGGCCAACAACATTTCACCAGGGCCAGTGCTACTGGCTGATACCATCCACATTACACCAGGGCCGGTGGTGCTGTCCGAAACCATCCACATTTCACCAGGGTGCTGTCCGAAACCATCCACATTTCACCAGGGCTTGTGTTGCTGGCTGATGACATCCACAATACACAAGGGCCTGTGCTACTGGCTGATACCATCCACATTACACCAGGGCCGATTGTGCTGTCCGAAACCATCCACATTTCACCAGGGTGCTGTCCGAAACCATCCACATTTCACCAGGGCTTGTGTTGCTGGCTGATGCCATCCACATTACACCAGGGCCAGTGTAGTTGGCTGAGGCCATCCACATTACACCACTGCCCGAGCTTCCTTTGAGGTAATCATCACAACACCAGGGCCTTTGGTTCTGGCTGAGGCCATCCACATTACACCAGGACCTGTGATGCTTGCCGATACCAAACACATTTCACCAGGGCCTGTGTTTCTGGCTGATGCCATCCACATTTCACCAGGGCCAGTGCTCCCTGTGAGGCCATCTTCACAACACCAGGGCCTGCGTTGCTGGCTGAGGCCATCCACATTGCACCACGGCCACTGCTTCCTGTGAGGCCATATTCACCACACAAGGGACTGTGCTGCTGGCTGATACCATCCTCATTTCACCCGGGCCTGCGTTGCTGGCTCATGCCTTCCACATTACACCAGGGCCTGTGCTACTGACTCAGGCCAAATACATTTCACCAGGGCCTGTGCTGCTCGTTGATGCCATCCAAATTACACCAGGGCCTTTGGTGCTGTCCGAAACCATCCACATTTCACCAGGGCTTGTGTTGCTGGCTGATGATATCCACAATACACAAGGGCCTGTGATACTGGCTGATGCCATCCACATTACACCAGGGCCTGTGGTGCTGACCAATACCATCCATATTTCACCAGGGCCAGTGTTGTTAGATGAGGCCATCCACATTACAACAGGGCCTGTGCTACTGGCTAAGGGCAAACTACATTTCACAAGGATGTATGTTGCCAGCTGAGGACATCTACATTTCACCAGGGCCTGTGTTCATGGCTGAGGCCAACAACATTTCACCAGGGCGTGTGTTGCTGGCTGATCCCATCCACAATACACAAAGGCCTGTGCTACTGGCTGATACCATCCACATTACACCAGGGCCGGTGGTGCTGTCCCAAACCATCCACATTACACCAGGGTGCTGTCCGAAACCATCCACATTTCACCAGGGCTTGTGTTGCTGGCTGATGACATCCACAATACACAAGGGCCTGTGATACTGGCTGATGCAATCCACATTACACCAGGGCCAGTGTAGTTGGCTGAGGCCATCCACATTACACCACTGCCAGTGCTTCCTTTGAAGCCATCATCACAACACCAGGGCCTGTGGTTCTGGCTGAGGCCATCAACATTACACCAGGGCCTGTGATGCTTGCCGATACCAAACACATTTCACCAGGGCCTGTGTTTCTGGCTGGTGCCATCCACATTTCACAAGGGCCAGTGCTCCCTGTGAGGCCATCTTCACGACACCAGGGCCTACGTTCATGGCTGACGCCATCCACATTGCACCACGGCCACTGCTCCCTGTGAGGCCATATTCACCACACATGGGACTGTGCTGCTGGATGATACCATCCTCATTTCACCTGGGCTTGTGTTGCTGGCTGATGCCATCCACATTACACCAGCGCCTGTGGTGCTGACCAATACCATCCATATTTCACCAGGGCCAGTGTTGTTAGATGAGGCCATCCACATTACAACAGGGCCTGTGCTACTGGTTGAGGCCAACTACATTTCACGAGGGTGTATGTTGCCAGGTGAGGATATCTACATTTCACCAGGGCCTGTGTTCATGGCTGAGGCCAACAACATTTCACCAGGGCCTGTGTTGCTGGCTGATCCCATCCACAATACACAAAGGCCTGTGCTACTGGCTGATGCCATCCACATTACACCAGGGCCAGTGTAGTTGGCTTAGGCCATCCACATTACACCACTGCCATTGCTTCCTTTGAGGCCATCATCACAACACCAGGGCCTGTGGTTCTGGCTGAGGCCATCCACATTACACCAGGGCCTGTGATGCTTACCGATATTAAACACATTTCACCAGGGCCTGTGTTTCTGGCTGATGCCATCCACATTTCACCAGGGCCAGTGCTCCCTGTGAGGATATCTTCACCACACCAGTGCCTGTGCTGCTGGCTGATACCATCCTCATTTTACCCGGGCCTGCGTTGCCGGCTCATGCCTTCCACATTACACCAGGACTTGTGCTACTGAATGAGGCCAAATACATTTCACCAGGGCCTGTGCTACTCGTTGATGCCATCCAAATTACACCAGGGCCTGTGGTGCTGTCCGAAACCATCCACATTTCACCAGGGTTTGTGTTGATGGCTGATGACATCCACAATACACAAGGGCCTGTGATACTGGCTGATGCCATCCACATTACACCAGGGCCTGTGGTGCTGTCCGAAACCATCCACATTTCACCAGGGCTTGTGTTGCTGGCTGATGCCATCCACATTACACCAGCGCCTGTGGTGCTGACCAATACCATCCATATTTCACCAGGGCCAGTGTTGTTAGATGAGGCCATCCACATTACAACAGGGCCTGTGCTACTGGCTGAGGCCAAATACATTTCACCAGGGTGTATGTTGCCAGCTGAGGACATCTACATTTCACCAGGGCCTGTGTTCATGGCTGAGGCCAACAACATTTCACCAGGGCGTGTGTTGCTGGCTGATCCCATCCACAATACACAAAGGCCTGTGCTACTGGCTGATACCATCCACATTACACCAGGGCCGGTGGTGCTGTCCCAAACCATCCACATTACACCAGGGTGCTGTCCGAAACCATCCACATTTCACCATGGCTTGTGTTGCTGGCTGATGACATCCACAATACACAAGGGCCTGTGATACTGGCTGATGCAATCCACATTACACCAGGGCCAGTGTAGTTGGCTGAGGCCATCCACATTACGCCACTGCCAGTGCTTCCTTTGAAGCCATCATCACAACACCAGGGCCTGTGGTTCTGGCTGAGGCCATCCACATTACACCAGGGCCTGTGATGCTTGCCGATACCAAACACATTTCACCAGGGCCTGTGTTTCTGGCTGGTGCCATCCACATTTCACAAGGGCCAGTGCTCCCTGTGAGGCCATCTTCACCACACCAGGCCCTACGTTCATGGCTGACGCCATCCACATTGCACCACGGCCACTGCTCCCTGTGAGGCCATATTCACCACACATGGGACTGTGCTGCTGGATGATACCATCCTCATTTCACCCGGGCATGCGTTGCTGGCTCATGCCTTCCACATTACACCAGGGCCTGTGCTACTCGTTGATGCCATCCAAATTACACCAGGGCCTTTGGTGCTGTCCGAAACCATCCACATTTCACCAGGGCTTGTGTTGCTGGCTGATGCCATCCACATTACACCAGCGCCTGTGGTGCTGACCAATACCATCCATATTTCACCAGGGCCAGTGTTGTTAGATGAGGCCATCCACATTACAACAGGGCCTGTGCTACTGGTTGAGGCCAACTACATTTCACGAGGGTGTATGTTGCCAGGTGAGGATATCTACATTTCACCAGGGCCTGTGTTCATGGCTGAGGCCAACAACATTTCACCAGGGCCTGTGTTGCTGGCTGATCCCATCCACAATACACAAAGGCCTGTGCTACTGGCTGATGCCATCCACATTACACCAGGGCCAGTGTAGTTGGCTTAGGCCATCCACATTACACCACTGCCATTGCTTCCTTTGAGGCCATCATCACAACACCAGGGCCTGTGGTTCTGGCTGAGGCCATCCACATTACACCAGGGCCTGTGATGCTTACCGATATTAAACACATTTCACCAGGGCCTGTGTTTCTGGCTGATGCCATCCACATTTCACCAGGGCCAGTGCTCCCTGTGAGGATATCTTCACCACACCAGTGCCTGTGCTGCTGGCTGATACCATCCTCATTTTACCCGGGCCTGCGTTGCCGGCTCATGCCTTCCACATTACACCAGGACTTGTGCTACTGAATGAGGCCAAATACATTTCACCAGGGCCTGTGCTACTCGTTGATGCCATCCAAATTACACCAGGGCCTGTGGTGCTGTCCGAAACCATCCACATTTCACCAGGGTTTGTGTTGATGGCTGATGACATCCACAATACACAAGGGACTGTGATACTGGCTGATACCATCCACATTACACCAGGGCCGGTGGTCCTGTCCGAAACCATCCACATTTCACCAGGGCTTGTGTTGCTGGCTGATGACATCCACAATACACAAGGGCCTGTGATACTGGCTGATGCCATCCACATTACACCAGGGCCTGTGGTGCTCTCCGAAACCATCCACATTTCACCAGGGCTTGTGTTGCTGGCTGATGCCATCCACATTACACCAGCGCCTGTGGTGCTGACCAATACCATCCATATTTCACCAGGGCCAGTGTTGTTAGATGAGGCCATCCACATTACAACAGGGCCTGTGCTACTGGCTGAGGCCAAATACATTTCACCAGGGTGTATGTTGCCAGCTGAGGACATCTACATTTCACCAGGGCCTGTGTTCATGGCTGAGGCCAACAACATTTCACCAGGGCGTGTGTTGCTGGCTGATCCCATCCACAATACACAAAGGCCTGTGCTACTGGCTGATACCATCCACATTACACCAGGGCCGGTGGTGCTGTCCCAAACCATCCACATTACACCAGGGTGCTGTCCGAAACCATCCACATTTCACCAGGGCTTGTGTTGCTGGCTGATGACATCCACAATACACAAGGGCCTGTGATACTGGCTGATGCAATCCACATTACACCAGGGCCAGTGTAGTTGGCTGAGGCCATCCACATTACACCACTGCCAGTGCTTCCTTTGAAGCCATCATCACAACACCAGGGCCTGTGGTTCTGGCTGAGGCCATCCACATTACACCAGGGCCTGTGATGCTTGCCGATACCAAACACATTTCACCAGGGCCTGTGTTTCTGGCTGGTGCCATCCACATTTCACAAGGGCCAGTGCTCCCTGTGAGGCCATCTTCACCACACCAGGCCCTACGTTCATGGCTGACGCCATCCACATTGCACCACGGCCACTGCTCCCTGTGAGGCCATATTCACCACACATGGGACTGTGCTGCTGGATGATACCATCCTCATTTCACCCGGGCATGCGTTGCTGGCTCATGCCTTCCACATTACACCAGGGCCTGTGCTACTCGTTGATGCCATCCAAATTACACCAGGGCCTTTGGTGCTGTCCGAAACCATCCACATTTCACCAGGGCTTGTGTTGCTGGCTGATGCCATCCACATTACACCAGCGCCTGTGGTGCTGACCAATACCATCCATATTTCACCAGGGCCAGTGTTGTTAGATGAGGCCATCCACATTACAACAGGGCCTGTGCTACTGGTTGAGGCCAACTACATTTCACGAGGGTGTATGTTGCCAGGTGAGGATATCTACATTTCACCAGGGCCTGTGTTCATGGCTGAGGCCAACAACATTTCACCAGGGCCTGTGTTGCTGGCTGATCCCATCCACAATACACAAAGGCCTGTGCTACTGGCTGATGCCATCCACATTACACCAGGGCCAGTGTAGTTGGCTTAGGCCATCCACATTACACCACTGCCAGTGCTTCCTTTGAGGCCATCATCACAACACCAGGGCCTGTGGTTCTGGCTGAGGCCATCCACATTACACCAGGGCCTGTGATGCTTACCGATACCAAACACATTTCACCAGGGCCTGTGTTTCTGGCTGATGCCATCCACATTTCACCAGGGCCAGTGCTCCCTGTGAGGATATCTTCACCACACCAGTGCCTGTGCTGCTGGCTGATACCATCCTCATTTTACCCGGGCCTGCGTTGCCGGCTCATGCCTTCCACATTACACCAGGACTTGTGCTACTGAATGAGGCGAAATACATTTCACCAGGGCCTGTGCTACTCGTTGATGCCATCCAAATTACACCAGGGCCTGTGGTGCTGTCCGAAACCATCCACATTTCACCAGGGTTTGTGTTGATGGCTGATGACAACCACAATACACAAGGGCCTGTGATACTGGCTGATACCATCCACATTACACCAGGGCCGGTGGTCCTGTCCGAAACCATCCACATTTCACCAGGGCTTGTGTTGCTGGCTGATGACATCCACAATACACAAGGGCCTGTGATACTGGCTGATGCCATCCACATTACACCAGGGCCTGTGGTGCTGTCCGAAACCATCCACATTTCACCAGGGCTTGTGTTGCTGGCTGATGCCATCCACATTACACCAGCGCCTGTGGTGCTGACCAATACCATCCATATTTCACCAGGGCCAGTGTTGTTAGATGAGGCCATCCACATTACAACAGGGCCTGTGCTACTGGCTGAGGCCAAATACATTTCACCAGGGTGTATGTTGCCAGCTGAGGACATCTACATTTCAACAGGGCCTGTGTTCATGGCTGAGGCCAACAACATTTCACCAGGGCCTGTGCTACTGGCTGATACCATCCACATTACACCAGGGCCGGTGGTGCTGTCCGAAACCATCCACATTTCACCAGGGTGCTGTCCGAAACCATCCACATTTCACCAGGGCTTGTGTTGCTGGCTGATGACATCCACAATACACAAGGGCCTGTGCTACTGGCTGATACCATCCACATTACACCAGGGCCGGTGGTGCTGTCCCAAACCATCCACATTTCACCAGGGTGCTGTCCGAAACCATCCACATTTCACCAGGGCTTGTGTTGCTGGCTGATGCCATCCACATTACACCAGGGCCAGTGTAGTTGGCTGAGGCCATCCACATTACACCACTGCCCGAGCTTCCTTTGAGGTAATCATCACAACACCAGGGCCTTTGGTTCTGGCTGAGGCCATCCACATTACACCAGGACCTGTGATGCTTGCCGATACCAAACACATTTCACCAGGGCCTGTGTTTCTGGCTGATGCCATCCACATTTCACCAGGGCCAGTGCTCCCTGTGAGGCCATCTTCACAACACCAGGGCCTGCGTTGCTGGCTGAGGCCATCCACATTGCACCACGGCCACTGCTTCCTGTGAGGCCATATTCACCACACAAGGGACTGTGCTGCTGGCTGATACCATCCTCATTTCACCCGGGCCTGCGTTGCTGGCTCATGCCTTCCACATTACACCAGGGCCTGTGCTACTGACTCAGGCCAAATACATTTCACCAGGGCCTGTGCTGCTCGTTGATGCCATCCAAATTACACCAGGGCCTTTGGTGCTGTCCGAAACCATCCACATTTCACCAGGGCTTGTGTTGCTGGCTGATGATATCCACAATACACAAGGGCCTGTGATACTGGCTAATGCCATCCACATTACACCAGGGCCTGTGGTGCTGACCAATACCATCCATATTTCACCAGGGCCAGTGTTGTTAGATGAGGCCATCCACATTACAACAGGGCCTGTGCTACTGGCTAAGGGCAAACTACATTTCACCAGGATGTATGTTGCCAGCTGAGGACATCTACATTTCACCAGGGCCTCTGTTCATGGCTGAGGCCAACAACATTTCACCAGGGCGTGTGTTGCTGGCTGATCCCATCCACAATACACAAAGGCCTGTGCTACTGGCTGATGCCATCCACATTACACCAGGGCCGGTGGTGCTGTCCCAAACCATCCACATTACACCAGGGTGCTGTCCGAAACCATCCACATTTCACCAGGGCTTGTGTTGCTGGCTGATGACATCCACAATACACAAGGGCCTGTGATACTGGCTGATGCAATCCACATTACACCAGGGCCAGTGTAGTTGGCTGAGGCCATCCACATTACACCACTGCCAGTGCTTCCTTTGAAGCCATCATCACAACACCAGGGCCTGTGGTTCTGGCTGAGGCCATCCACATTACACCAGGGCCTGTGATGCTTGCCGATACCAAACACATTTCACCAGGGCCTGTGTTTCTGGCTGGTGCCATCCACATTTCACAAGGGCCAGTGCTCCCTGTGAGGCCATCTTCACCACACCAGGGCCTACGTTCATGGCTGACGCCATCCACATTGCACCACGGCCACTGCTCCCTGTGAGGCCATATTCACCACACATGGGACTGTGCTGCTGGATGATACCATCCTCATTTCACCCGGGCATGCGTTGCTGGTCATGCCTTCCACATTACACCAGGGCCTGTGCTACTCGTTGATGCCATCCAAATTACACCAGGGCCTTTGCTGCTGTCCGAAACCATCCACATTTCACCAGGGCTTGTGTTGCTGGCTGATTACATCCACAATACACAAGGGCCTGTGATACTGGCTGATACCATCCAAATTACACCAGAGCCTGTGGTGCTGTCCGAAACATCCACATTTCACCAGGGCTTGTGTTGCTGGCTGATGCCATCCACATTACACCAGCGCCTGTGGTGCTGACCAATACCATCCATATTTCACCAGGGCCAGTGTTGTTAGATGAGGCCATCCACATTACAACAGGGCCTGTGCTACTGGTTGAGGCCAACTACATTTCACGAGGGCGTATGTTGCCAGGTGAGGATATCTACATTTCACCAGGGCCTGTGTTCATGGCTGAGGCCAACAACATTTCACCAGGGCCTGTGTTGCTGGCTGATCCCATCCACAATACACAAAGGCCTGTGCTACTGGCTGATGCCATCCACATTACACCAGGGCCAGTGTAGTTGGCTTAGGCCATCCACATTACACCACTGCCATTGCTTCCTTTGAGGCCATCATCACAACACCAGGGCCTGTGGTTCTGTCTGAGGCCATCCACATTACACCAGGGCCTGTGATGCTTACCGATACCAAACACATTTCACCAGGGCCTGTGTTTCTGGCTGATGCCATCCACATTTCACCAGGGCCAGTGCTCCCTGTGAGGATATCTTCACCACACCAGTGCCTGTGCTGCTGGCTGAGGCCATCCTCATTTTACACGGGCCTGCGTTGCCGGCTCATGCCTTCCACATTACACCAGGACTTGTGCTACTGAATGAGGCCAAATACATTTCACCAGGGCCTGTGCTACTCGTTGATGCCATCCAAATTACACCAGGGCCTGTGGTGCTGTCCGAAACCATCCACATTTCACCAGGGTTTGTGTTGATGGCTGATGACATCCACAATACACAAGGGCCTGTGATACTGGCTGATGCCATCCACATTACACCAGGGCCTGTGGTGCTGTCCGAAACCATCCACATTTCAACAGGGCTTGTGTTGCTGGCTGATGCCATCCACATTACACCAGCGCCTGTGGTGCTGACCAATACCATCCATATTTCACCAGGGCCAGTGTTGTTAGATGAGGCCATCCACATTACAACAGGGCCTGTGCTACTGGCTGAGGCCAAATACATTTCACCAGGGTGTATGTTGCCAGCTGAGGACATCTACATTTCAACAGGGCCTGTGTTCATGGCTGAGGCCAACAACATTTCACCAGGGCCTGTGCTACTGGCTGATACCATCCACATTACACCAGGGCCGGTGGTGCTGTCCGAAACCATCCACATTTCACCATGGTGCTGTCCGAAACCATCCACATTTCACCAGGGCTTGTGTTGCTGGCTGATGACATCCACAATACACAAGGGCCTGTGCTACTGGCTGATACCATCCACATTACACCAGGGCCGGTGGTGCTGTCCGAAACCATCCACATTTCACCAGGGTGCTGTCCGAAACCATCCACATTTCACCAGGGCTTGTGTTGCTGGCTGATGCCATCCACATTACACCAGGGCCACTGTAGTTGGCTGAGGCCATCCACATTACACCAGTGCCCGAGCTTCCTTTGAGGTAATCATCACAACACCAGGGCCTTTGGTTCTGGCTGAGGCCATCCACATTACACCAGGACCTGTGATGCTTGCCGATACCAAACACATTTCACCAGGGCCTGTGTTTCTGGCTGATGCCATCCACATTTCACCAGGGCCAGTGCTCCCTGTGAGGCCATCTTCACAACACCAGGGCCTGCGTTGCTGGCTGAGGCCATCCACATTGCACCACGGCCACTGCTTCCTGTGAGGCCATATTCACCACACAAGGGACTGTGCTGCTGGCTGATACCATCCTCATTTCACCCGGGCCTGCGTTGCTGGCTCATGCCTTCCACATTACACCAGGGCCTGTGCTACTGACTCAGGCCAAATACATTTCACCAGGGCCTGTGCTGCTCGTTGATGCCATCCAAATTACACCAGGGCCTTTGGTGCTGTCCGAAACCATCCACATTTCACCAGGGCTTGTGTTGCTGGCTGATGATATCCACAATACACAAGGGCCTGTGATACTGGCTAATGCCATCCACATTACACCAGGGCCTGTGGTGCTGACCAATACCATCCATATTTCACCAGGGCCAGTGTTGTTAGATGAGGCCATCCACATTACAACAGGGCCTGTGCTACTGGCTAAGGGCAAACTACATTTCACCAGGATGTATGTTGCCAGCTGAGGACATCTACATTTCACCAGGGCCTCTGTTCATGGCTGAGGCCAACAACATTTCACCAGGGCGTGTGTTGCTGGCTGATCCAATCCACAATACACAAAGGCCTGTGCTACTGGCTGATGCCATCCACATTACACCAGGGCCGGTGGTGCTGTCCCAAACCATCCACATTACACCAGGGTGCTGTCCGAAACCATCCACATTTCACCAGGGCTTGTGTTGCTGGCTGATGACATCCACAATACACAAGGGCCTGTGATACTGGCTGATGCAATCCACATTACACCAGGGCCAGTGTAGTTGGCTGAGGCCATCCACATTAAACCACTGCCAGTGCTTCCTTTGAAGCCATCATCACAACACCAGGGCCTGTGGTTCTGGCTGAGGCCATCCACATTACACCAGGGCCTGTGATGCTTGCCGATACCAAACACATTTCACCAGGGCCTGTGTTTCTGGCTGGTGCCATCCACATTTCACAAGGGCCAGTGCTCCCTGTGAGGCCATCTTCACCACACCAGGGCCTACGTTCATGGCTGACGCCATCCACATTGCACCACGGCCACTGCTCCCTGTGAGGCCATATTCACCACACATGGGACTGTGCTGCTGGATGATACCATCCTCATTTCACCCGGGCATGCGTTGCTGGCTCATGCCTTCCACATTACACCAGGGCCTGTGCTACTCGTTGATGCCATCCAAATTACACCAGGGCCTTTGGTGCTGTCCGAAACCATCCACATTTCACCAGGGCTTGTGTTGCTGGCTGATGCCATCCACATTACACCAGCGCCTGTGGTGCTGACCAATACCATCCATATTTCACCAGGGCCAGTGTTGTTAGATGAGGCCATCCACATTACAACAGGGCCTGTGCTACTGGTTGAGGCCAACTACATTTCACGAGGGTGTATGTTGCCAGGTGAGGATATCTACATTTCACCAGGGCCTGTGTTCATGGCTGAGGTCAACAACATTTCACCAGGGCCTGTGTTGCTGGCTGATCCCATCCACAATACACAACGGCCTGTGCTACTGGCTGATGCCATCCACATTACACCAGGGCCAGTGTAGTTGGCTTAAGCCATCCACATTACACCACTGCCATTGCTTCCTTTGAGGCCATCATCACAACACCAGGGCCTGTGGTTCTGGCTGAGGCCATCCACATTACACCAGGGCCTGTGATGCTTACCGATACCAAACACATTTCACCAGGGCCTGTGTTTCTGGCTGATGCCATCCACATTTCACCAGGGCCAGTGCTCCCTGTGAGGATATCTTCACCACACCAGTGCCTGTGCTGCTGGCTGATACACATCCTCATTTTACCCGGGCCTGCGTTGCCGGCTCATGCCTTCCACATTACACCAGGACTTGTGCTACTGAAAGAGGCCAAATACATTTCACCAGGGCCTGTGCTACTCGTTGATGCCATCCAAATTACACCAGGGCCTGTGGTGCTGTCCGAAACCATCCACATTTCACCAGGGTTTGTGTTGATGGCTGATGACATCCACAATACACAAGGGCCTGTGATACTGGCTGATACCATCCACATTACACCAGGGCCGGTGGTCCTGTCCGAAACCATCCACATTTCACCAGGGCTTGTGTTGCTGGCTGATGACATCCACAATACACAAGGGCCTGTGATACTGGCTGATGCCATCCACATTACACCAGGGCCTGTGGTGCTGTCCGAAACCATCCACATTTCACCAGGGCTTGTGTTGCTGGCTGATGCCATCCACATTACAACAGCGCCTGTGGTGCTGACCAATACCATCCATATTTCACCAGGGCCAGTGTTGTTAGATGAGGCCATCCACATTACAACAGGGCCTGTGCTACTGGCTGAGGCCAAATACATTTCACCAGGGTGTATGTTGCCAGCTGAGGACATCTACATTTCAACAGGGCCTGTGTTCATGGCTGAGGCCAACAACATTTCAACAGGGCCTGTGCTACTGGCTGATCCCATCCACATTACACCAGGGCCGGTGGTGCTGTCCGAAACCATCCACATTTCACCAGGGTGCTGTCCGAAACCATCCACATTTCACCAGGGCTTGTGTTGCTGGCTGATGCCATCCACATTACACAAGGGCCAGTGTAGTTGGCTGAGGCCATCCACATTACACCACTGCCCGAGCTTCCTTTGAGGTAATCATCACAACACCAGGGCCTTTGGTTCTGGCTGAGGCCATCCACATTACACCAGGACCTGTCATGCTTGCCGATACCAAACACATTTCACCAGGGCCTGTGTTTCTGGCTGATGCCATCCACATTTCACCAGGGCCAGTGCTCCCTGTGAGGCCATCTTCACAACACCAGGGCCTGCGTTGCTGGCTGAGGCCATCCACATTGCACCACGGCCACTGCTTCCTGTGAGGCCATATTCACCACACAAGGGACTGTGCTGCTGGCTGATACCATCCTCATTTCACCCGGGCCTGCGTTGCTGGCTCATGCCTTCCACATTACACCAGGGCCTGTGCTACTGACTCAGGCCAAATACATTTCACCAGGGCCTGTGCTGCTCGTTGATGCCATCCAAATTACACCAGGGCCTTTGGTGCTGTCCGAAACCATCCACATTTCACCAGGGCTTGTGTTGCTGGCTGATGATATCCACAATACACAAGGGCCTGTGATACTGGCTGATGCCATCCACATTACACCAGGGCCTGTGGTGCTGACCAATACTATCCATATTTCACCAGGGCCAGTGTTGTTAGATGAGGCCATCCACATTACAACAGGGCCTGTGCTACTGGCTAAGGGCAAACTACATTTCACCAGGATGTATGTTGCCAGCTGAGGACATCTACATTTCACCAGGGCCTGTGTTCATGGCTGAGGCCAACAACATTTCACCAGGGCGTGTGTTGCTGGCTGATCCCATCCACAATACACAAAGGCCTGTGCTACTGGCTGATACCATCCACATTACACCAGGGCCGGTGGTGCTGTCCCAAACCATCCACATTACACCAGGGTGCTGTCCGAAACCATCCACATTTCACCAGGGCTTGTGTTGCTGGCTGATGACATCCACAATACACAAGGGCCTGTGATACTGGCTGATGCAATCCACATTACACCAGGGCCAGTGTAGTTGGCTGAGGCCATCCACATTACACCACTGCCAGTGCTTCCTTTGAAGCCATCATCACAACACCAGGGCCTGTGGTTCTGGCTGAGGCCATCCACATTACACCAGGGCCTGTGATGCTTGCCGATACCGAACACATTTCACCAGGGCCTGTGTTTCTGGCTGGTGCCATCCACATTTCACAAGGGCCAGTGCTCCCTGTGAGGCCATCTTCACCACACCAGGGCCTACGTTCATGGCTGACGCCATCCACATTGCACCACGGCCACTGCTCCCTGTGAGGCCATATTCACCACACATGGGACTGTGCTGCTGGATGATACCATCCTCATTTCACCCGGGCATGCGTTGCTGGCTCATGCCTTCCACATTACACCAGGGCCTGTGCTACTCGTTGATGCCATCCAAATTACACCAGGGCCTTTGGTGCTGTCCGAAACCATCCACATTTCACCAGGGCTTGTGTTGCTGGCTGATGCCATCCACATTACACCAGCGCCTGTGGTGCTGACCAATACCATCCATATTTCACCAGGGCCAGTGTTGTTAGATGAGGCCATCCACATTACAACAGGGCCTGTGCTACTGGTTGAGGCCAACTACATTTCACGAGGGTGTATGTTGCCAGGTGAGGATATCTACATTTCACCAGGGCCTGTGTTCATGGCTGAGGCCAACAACATTTCACCAGGGCCTGTGTTGCTGGCTGATCCCATCCACAATACACAAAGGCCTGTGCTACTGGCTGATGCCATCCACATTACACCAGGGCCAGTGTAGTTGGCTTAGGCCATCCACATTACACCACTGCCATTGCTTCCTTTGAGGCCATCATCACAACACCAGGGCCTGTGGTTCTGGCTGAGGCCATCCACATTACACCAGGGCCTGTGATGCTTACCGATACCAAACACATTTCACCAGGGCCTGTGTTTCTGGCTGATGCCATCCACATTTCACCAGGGCCAGTGCTCCCTGTGAGGATATCTTCACCACACCAGTGCCTGTGCTGCTGGCTGATACCATCCTCATTTTACCCGGGCCTGCGTTGCCGGCTCATGCCTTCCACATTACACCAGGACTTGTGCTACTGAATGAGGCCAAATACATTTCACCAGGGCCTGTGCTACTCGTTGATGCCATCCAAATTACACCAGGGCCTGTGGTGCTGTCCGAAACCATCCACATTTCACCAGGGTTTGTGTTGATGGCTGATGACATCCACAATACACAAGGGCCTGTGATACTGGCTGATACCATCCACATTACACCAGGGCCGGTGGTCCTGTCCGAAACCATCCACATTTCACCAGGGCTTGTGTTGCTGGCTGATGACATCCACAATACACAAGGGCCTGTGATACTGGCTGATGCCATCCACATTACACCAGGGCCTGTGGTGCTGTCCGAAACCATCCACATTTCACCAGGGCTTGTGTTGCTGGCTGATGCCATCCACATTACACCAGCGCCTGTGGTGCTGACCAATACTATCCATATTTCACCAGGGCCAGTGTTGTTAGATGAGGCCATCCACATTACAACAGGGCCTGTGCTACTGGCTGAGGCCAAATACATTTCACCAGGGTGTATGTTGCCAGCTGAGGACATCTACATTTCAACAGGGCCTGTGTTCATGGCTGAGGCCAACAACATTTCACCAGGGCCTGTGCTACTGGCTGATACCATCCACATTACACCAGGGCCGGTGGTGCTGTCCGAAACCATCCACATTTCACCAGGGTGCTGTCCGAAACCATCCACATTTCACCAGGGCTTGTGTTGCTGGCTGATGACATCCACAATACACAAGGGCCTGTGATACTGGCTGATGCCATCCACATTACACCAGGGCCTGTGGTGCTGTCCGAAACCATCCACATTTCACCAGGGCTTGTGTTGCTGGCTGATGCCATCCACATTACACCAGCGCCTGTGGTGCTGACCAATACTATCCATATTTCACCAGGGCCAGTGTTGTTAGATGAGGCCATCCACATTACAACAGGGCCTGTGCTACTGGCTGAGGCCAAATACATTTCACCAGGGTGTATGATGCCAGCTGAGGACATCTACATTTCACCAGGGCCTGTGTTCATGGCTGAGGCCAACAACATTTCACCAGGGCCTGTGCTACTGGCTGATACCATCCACATTACACCAGGGCCGGTGGTGCTGTCCGAAACCATCCACATTTCACCAGGGTGCTGTCCGAAACCATCCACATTTCACCAGGGCTTGTGTTGCTGGCTGATGACATCCACAATACACAAGGGCCTGTGCTACTGGCTGATACCATCCACATTACACCAGGGCCGGTGGTGCTGTCCGAAACCATCCACATTTCACCAGGGTGCTGTCCGAAACCATCCACATTTCACCAGGGCTTGTGTTGCTGGCTGATGCCATCCACATTACACCAGGGCCAGTGTAGTTGGCTGAGGCCATCCATATTACACCACTGCCCGAGCTTCCTTTGAGGTAATCATCACAACACCAGGGCCTTTGGTTCTGGCTGAGGCCATCCACATTACACCAGGACCTGTGATGCTTGCCGATACCAAACACATTTCACCAGGGCCTGTGTTTCTGGCTGATGCCATCCACATTTCACCAGGGCCAGTGCTCCCTGTGAGGCCATCTTCACAACACCAGGGCCTGCGTTGCTGGCTGAGGCCATCCACATTGCACCACGGCCACTGCTTCCTGTGAGGCCATATTCACCACACAAGGGACTGTGCGGCTGGCTGATACCATCCTCATTTCACCCGGGCCTGCGTTGCTGGCTCATGCCTTCCACATTACACCAGGGCCTGTGCTACTGACTCAGGCCAAATACATTTCACCAGGGCCTGTGCTGCTCGTTGATGCCATCCAAATTACACCAGGGCCTTTGGTGCTGTCCGAAACCATCCACATTTCACCAGGGCTTGTGTTGCTGGCTGATGATATCCACAATACACAAGGGCCTGTGATACTGGCTGATGCCATCCACATTACACCAGGGCCTGTGGTGCTGACCAATACCATCCATATTTCACCAGGGCCAGTGTTGTTAGATGAGGCCATCCACATTACAACAGGGCCTGTGCTACTGGCTAAGGGCAAACTACATTTCACCAGGATGTATGTTGCCAGCTGAGGACATCTACATTTCACCAGGGCCTGTGTTCATGGCTGAGGCCAACAACATTTCACCAGGGCGTGTGTTGCTGGCTGATCCCATCCACAATACACAAAGGCCTGTGCTACTGGCTGATACCATCCACATTACACCAGGGCCGGTGGTGCTGTCCAAAACCATCCACATTGCACCAGGGTGCTGTCCGAAACCATCCACATTTCACCAGGGCTTGTGTTTCTGGCTGATGCCATCCACATTTCACCAGGGCCAGTGCTCCCTGTGAGGCCATCTTCACAACACCAGGGCCTGCGTTGCTGGCTGAGGCCATCCACATTGCACCACGGCCACTGCTTCCTGTGAGGCCATATTCACCACACAAGGGACTGTGCTGCTGGCTGATACCATCCTCATTTCACCCGGGCCTGCGTTGCTGGCTCATGCCTTCCACATTACACCAGGGCCTGTGCTACTGACTCAGGCCAAATACATTTCACCAGGGCCTGTGCTGCTCGTTGATGCCATCCAAATTACACCAGGGCCTTTGGTGCTGTCCGAAACCATCCACATTTCACCAGGGCTTGTGTTGCTGGCTGATGATATCCACAATACACAAGGGCCTGTGATACTGGCTAATGCCATCCACATTACACCAGGGCCTGTGGTGCTGACCAATACCATCCATATTTCACCAGGGCCAGTGTTGTTAGATGAGGCCATCCACATTACAACAGGGCCTGTGCTACTGGCTAAGGGCAAACTACATTTCACCAGGATGTATGTTGCCAGCTGAGGACATCTACATTTCACCAGGGCCTCTGTTCATGGCTGAGGCCAACAACATTTCACCAGGGCGTGTGTTGCTGGCTGATCCCATCCACAATACACAAAGGCCTGTGCTACTGGCTGATACCATCCACATTACACCAGGGCCGGTGGTGCTGTCCCAAACCATCCACATTACACCAGGGTGCTGTCCGAAACCATCCACATTTCACCAGGGCTTGTGTTGCTGGCTGATTCCATCCACATTACACCAGGGCCAGTGTAGTTGGCTGAGGCCATCCACATTACACCACTGCCTGAGCTTCCTTTGAGGTAATCATAACAACACCAGGGCCTTTGGTTCTGGCTGAGGCCATCCACATTACACCAGGACCTGTGATGCTTGCCGATACCAAACACATTTCACCAGGGCCTGTGTTTCTGGCTGATGCCATCCACATTACACCAGCGCCTGTGGTGCTGACCAATACCATCCATATTTCACCAGGGCCAGTGTTGTTAGATGAGGCCATCCACATTACAACAGAGCCTGTGCTACTGGTTGAGGCCAACTACATTTCACGAGGGTGTATGTTGCCAGGTGAGGATATCTACATTTCACCAGGGCCTGTGTTCATGGCTGAGGCCAACAACATTTCACCAGGGCCTGTGTTGCTGGCTGATCCCATCCACAATACACAAAGGCCTGTGCTACTGGCTGATGCCATCCACATTACACCAGGGCCAGTGTAGTTGGCTTAGGCCATCCACATTACACCACTGCCATTGCTTCCTTTGAGGCCATCATCACAACACCAGGGCCTGTGGTTCTGTCTGAGGCCATCCACATTACACCAGGGCCTGTGATGCTTACCGATACCAAACACATTTCACCAGGGCCTGTGTTTCTGGTTGATGCCATCCACATTTCACCAGGGCCAGTGCTCCCTGTGAGGATATCTTCACCACACCAGTGCCTGTGCTGCTGGCTGAGGCCATCCTCATTTTACCCGGGCCTGCGTTGCCGGCTCATGCCTTCCACATTACACCAGGACTTGTGCTACTGAATGAGGCCAAATACATTTCACCAGGGCCTGTGCTACTCGTTGATGCCATCCAAATTACACCAGGGCCTGTGGTGCTGTCCGAAACCATCCACATTTCACCAGGGTTTGTGTTGATGGCTGATGACATCCACAATACACAAGGGCCTGTGATACTGGCTGATGCCATCCAAATTACACCAGGGCCTGTGGTGCTGTCCGAAACCATCCACATTTCACCAGGGCTTGTGTTGCTGGCTGATGCCATCCACATTACACCAGGGCCTGTGGTGCTGACCAATACCATCCATATTTCACCAGGGCCAGTGTTGTTAGATGAGGCCATCCACATTACAACAGGACCTGTGCTACTGGCTGAGGCCAAATACATTTCACGAGGGTGTATGTTGCCAGCTGAGGACATCTACATTTCAACAGGGCCTGTGTTCATGGCTGAGGCCAACAACATTTCACCAGGGCCTGTGCTACTGGCTGATACCATCCACATTACACCAGGGCCGGTGGTGCTGTCCGAAACCATCCACATTTCACCAGGGTGCTGTCCGAAACCATCCACATTTCACCAGGGCTTGTGTTGCTGGCTGATGACATCCACAATACACAAGGGCCTGTGCTACTGGCTGATACCATCCACATTACACCAGGGCCGGTGGTGCTGTCCCAAACCATCCACATTTCACCAGGGTGCTGTCCGAAACCATCCACATTTCACCAGGGCTTGTGTTGCTGGCTGATGCCATCCACATTACACCAGGGCCAGTGTAGTTGGCTGAGGCCATCCACATTACACCACTGCCCGAGCTTCCTTTGAGGTAATCATCACAACACCAGGGCCTTTGGTTCTGGCTGAGGCCATCCACATTACACCAGGACCTGTGATGCTTGCCGATACCAAACACATTTCACCAGGGCCTGTGTTTCTGGCTGATGCCATCCACATTTCACCAGGGCCAGTGCTCCCTGTGAGGCCATCTTCACAACACCAGGGCCTGCGTTGCTGGCTGAGGCCATCCACATTGCACCACGGCCACTGCTTCCTGTGAGGCCATATTCACCACACAAGGGACTGTGCTGCTGGCTGATACCATCCTCATTTCACCCGGGCCTGCGTTGCTGGCTCATGCCTTCCACATTACACCAGGGCCTGTGCTACTGACTCAGGCCAAATACATTTCACCAGGGCCTGTGCTGCTCGTTGATGCCATCCAAATTACACCAGGGCCTTTGGTGCTGTCCGAAACCATCCACATTTCACCAGGGCTTGTGTTGCTGGCTGATGATATCCACAATACACAAGGGCCTGTGATACTGGCTAATGCCATCCACATTACACCAGGGCCTGTGGTGCTGACCAATACCATCCATATTTCACCAGGGCCAGTGTTGTTAGATGAGGCCATCCACATTACAACAGGGCCTGTGCTACTGGCTAAGGGCAAACTACATTTCACCAGGATGTATGTTGCCAGCTGAGGACATCTACATTTCACCAGGGCCTCTGTTCATGGCTGAGGCCAACAACATTTCACCAGGGCGTGTGTTGCTGGCTGATCCAATCCACAATACACAAAGGCCTGTGCTACTGGCTGATGCCATCCACATTACACCAGGGCCGGTGGTGCTGTCCCAAACCATCCACATTACACCAGGGTGCTGTCCGAAACCATCCACATTTCACCAGGGCTTGTGTTGCTGGCTGATGACATCCACAATACACAAGGGCCTGTGATACTGGCTGATGCAATCCACATTACACCAGGGCCAGTGTAGTTGGCTGAGGCCATCCACATTAAACCACTGCCAGTGCTTCCTTTGAAGCCATCATCACAACACCAGGGCCTGTGGTTCTGGCTGAGGCCATCCACATTACACCAGGGCCTGTGATGCTTGCCGATACCAAACACATTTCACCAGGGCCTGTGTTTCTGGCTGGTGCCATCCACATTTCACAAGGGCCAGTGCTCCCTGTGAGGCCATCTTCACCACACCAGGGCCTACGTTCATGGCTGACGCCATCCACATTGCACCACGGCCACTGCTCCCTGTGAGGCCATATTCACCACACATGGGACTGTGCTGCTGGATGATACCATCCTCATTTCACCCGGGCATGCGTTGCTGGCTCATGCCTTCCACATTACACCAGGGCCTGTGCTACTCGTTGATGCCATCCAAATTACACCAGGGCCTTTGGTGCTGTCCGAAACCATCCACATTTCACCAGGGCTTGTGTTGCTGGCTGATGCCATCCACATTACACCAGCGCCTGTGGTGCTGACCAATACCATCCATATTTCACCAGGGCCAGTGTTGTTAGATGAGGCCATCCACATTACAACAGGGCCTGTGCTACTGGTTGAGGCCAACTACATTTCACGAGGGTGTATGTTGCCAGGTGAGGATATCTACATTTCACCAGGGCCTGTGTTCATGGCTGAGGTCAACAACATTTCACCAGGGCCTGTGTTGCTGGCTGATCCCATCCACAATACACAACGGCCTGTGCTACTGGCTGATGCCATCCACATTACACCAGGGCCAGTGTAGTTGGCTTAAGCCATCCACATTACACCACTGCCATTGCTTCCTTTGAGGCCATCATCACAACACCAGGGCCTGTGGTTCTGGCTGAGGCCATCCACATTACACCAGGGCCTGTGATGCTTACCGATACCAAACACATTTCACCAGGGCCTGTGTTTCTGGCTGATGCCATCCACATTTCACCAGGGCCAGTGCTCCCTGTGAGGATATCTTCACCACACCAGTGCCTGTGCTGCTGGCTGATACACATCCTCATTTTACCCGGGCCTGCGTTGCCGGCTCATGCCTTCCACATTACACCAGGACTTGTGCTACTGAAAGAGGCCAAATACATTTCACCAGGGCCTGTGCTACTCGTTGATGCCATCCAAATTACACCAGGGCCTGTGGTGCTGTCCGAAACCATCCACATTTCACCAGGGTTTGTGTTGATGGCTGATGACATCCACAATACACAAGGGCCTGTGATACTGGCTGATACCATCCACATTACACCAGGGCCGGTGGTCCTGTCCGAAACCATCCACATTTCACCAGGGCTTGTGTTGCTGGCTGATGACATCCACAATACACAAGGGCCTGTGATACTGGCTGATGCCATCCACATTACACCAGGGCCTGTGGTGCTGTCCAAAACCATCCACATTTCACCAGGGCTTGTGTTGCTGGCTGATGCCATCCACATTACAACAGCGCCTGTGGTGCTGACCAATACCATCCATATTTCACCAGGGCCAGTGTTGTTAGATGAGGCCATCCACATTACAACAGGGCCTGTGCTACTGGCTGAGGCCAAATACATTTCACCAGGGTGTATGTTGCCAGCTGAGGACATCTACATTTCAACAGGGCCTGTGTTCATGGCTGAGGCCAACAACATTTCAACAGGGCCTGTGCTACTGGCTGATCCCATCCACATTACACCAGGGCCGGTGGTGCTGTCCGAAACCATCCACATTTCACCAGGGTGCTGTCCGAAACCATCCACATTTCACCAGGGCTTGTGTTGCTGGCTGATGCCATCCACATTACACAAGGGCCAGTGTAGTTGGCTGAGGCCATCCACATTACACCACTGCCCGAGCTTCCTTTGAGGTAATCATCACAACACCAGGGCCTTTGGTTCTGGCTGAGGCCATCCACATTACACCAGGACCTGTCATGCTTGCCGATACCAAACACATTTCACCAGGGCCTGTGTTTCTGGCTGATGCCATCCACATTTCACCAGGGCCAGTGCTCCCTGTGAGGCCATCTTCACAACACCAGGGCCTGCGTTGCTGGCTGAGGCCATCCACATTGCACCACGGCCACTGCTTCCTGTGAGGCCATATTCACCACACAAGGGACTGTGCTGCTGGCTGATACCATCCTCATTTCACCCGGGCCTGCGTTGCTGGCTCATGCCTTCCACATTACACCAGGGCCTGTGCTACTGACTCAGGCCAAATACATTTCACCAGGGCCTGTGCTGCTCGTTGATGCCATCCAAATTACACCAGGGCCTTTGGTGCTGTCCGAAACCATCCACATTTCACCAGGGCTTGTGTTGCTGGCTGATGATATCCACAATACACAAGGGCCTGTGATACTGGCTGATGCCATCCACATTACACCAGGGCCTGTGGTGCTGACCAATACTATCCATATTTCACCAGGGCCAGTGTTGTTAGATGAGGCCATCCACATTACAACAGGGCCTGTGCTACTGGCTAAGGGCAAACTACATTTCACCAGGATGTATGTTGCCAGCTGAGGACATCTACATTTCACCAGGGCCTGTGTTCATGGCTGAGGCCAACAACATTTCACCAGGGCGTGTGTTGCTGGCTGATCCCATCCACAATACACAAAGGCCTGTGCTACTGGCTGATACCATCCACATTACACCAGGGCCGGTGGTGCTGTCCCAAACCATCCACATTACACCAGGGTGCTGTCCGAAACCATCCACATTTCACCAGGGCTTGTGTTGCTGGCTGATGACATCCACAATACACAAGGGCCTGTGATACTGGCTGATGCAATCCACATTACACCAGGGCCAGTGTAGTTGGCTGAGGCCCATCCACATTACACCACTGCCAGTGCTTCCTTTGAAGCCATCATCACAACACCAGGGCCTGTGGTTCTGGCTGAGGCCATCCACATTACACCAGGGCCTGTGATGCTTGCCGATACCAAACACATTTCACCAGGGCCTGTGTTTCTGGCTGGTGCCATCCACATTTCACAAGGGCCAGTGCTCCCTGTGAGGCCATCTTCACCACACCAGGGCCTACGTTCATGGCTGACGCCATCCACATTGCACCACGGCCACTGCTCCCTGTGAGGCCATATTCACCACACATGGGACTGTGCTGCTGGATGATACCATCCTCATTTCACCCGGGCATGCGTTGCTGGCTCATGCCTTCCACATTACACCAGGGCCTGTGCTACTCGTTGATGCCATCCAAATTACACCAGGGCCTTTGGTGCTGTCCGAAACCATCCACATTTCACCAGGGCTTGTGTTGCTGGCTGATGCCATCCACATTACACCAGCGCCTGTGGTGCTGACCAATACCATCCATATTTCACCAGGGCCAGTGTTGTTAGATGAGGCCATCCACATTACAACAGGGCCTGTGCTACTGGTTGAGGCCAACTACATTTCACGAGGGTGTATGTTGCCAGGTGAGGATATCTACATTTCACCAGGGCCTGTGTTCATGGCTGAGGCCAACAACATTTCACCAGGGCCTGTGTTGCTGGCTGATCCCATCCACAATACACAAAGGCCTGTGCTACTGGCTGATGCCATCCACATTACACCAGGGCCAGTGTAGTTGGCTTAGGCCATCCACATTACACCACTGCCATTGCTTCCTTTGAGGCCATCATCACAACACCAGGGCCTGTGGTTCTGGCTGAGGCCATCCACATTACACCAGGGCCTGTGATGCTTACCGATACCAAACACATTTCACCAGGGCCTGTGTTTCTGGCTGATGCCATCCACATTTCACCAGGGCCAGTGCTCCCTGTGAGGATATCTTCACCACACCAGTGCCTGTGCTGCTGGCTGATACCATCCTCATTTTACCCGGGCCTGCGTTGCCGGCTCATGCCTTCCACATTACACCAGGACTTGTGCTACTGAATGAGGCCAAATACATTTCACCAGGGCCTGTGCTACTCGTTGATGCCATCCAAATTACACCAGGGCCTGTGGTGCTGTCCGAAACCATCTACATTTCACCAGGGTTTGTGTTGATGGCTGATGACATCCACAATACACAAGGGCCTGTGATACTGGCTGATACCATCCACATTACACCAGGGCCGGTGGTCCTGTCCGAAACCATCCACATTTCACCAGGGCTTGTGTTGCTGGCTGATGACATCCACAATACACAAGGGCCTGTGATACTGGCTGATGCCATCCACATTACACCAGGGCCTGTGGTGCTGTCCGAAACCATCCACATTTCACCAGGGCTTGTGTTGCTGGCTGATGCCATCCACATTACACCAGCGCCTGTGGTGCTGACCAATACTATCCATATTTCACCAGGGCCAGTGTTGTTAGATGAGGCCATCCACATTACAACAGGGCCTGTGCTACTGGCTGAGGCCAAATACATTTCACCAGGGTGTATGTTGCCAGCTGAGGACATCTACATTTCAACAGGGCCTGTGTTCATGGCTGAGGCCAACAACATTTCACCAGGGCCTGTGCTACTGGCTGATACCATCCACATTACACCAGGGCCGGTGGTGCTGTCCGAAACCATCCACATTTCACCAGGGTGCTGTCCGAAACCATCCACATTTCACCAGGGCTTGTGTTGCTGGCTGATGACATCCACAATACACAAGGGCCTGTGATACTGGCTGATGCCATCCACATTACACCAGGGCCTGTGGTGCTGTCCGAAACCATCCACATTTCACCAGGGCTTGTGTTGCTGGCTGATGCCATCCACATTACACCAGCGCCTGTGGTGCTGACCAATACTATCCATATTTCACCAGGGCCAGTGTTGTTAGATGAGGCCATCCACATTACAACAGGGCCTGTGCTACTGGCTGAGGCCAAATACATTTCACCAGGGTGTATGTTGCCAGCTGAGGACATCTACATTTCAACAGGGCCTGTGTTCATGGCTGAGGCCAACAACATTTCACCAGGGCCTGTGCTACTGGCTGATACCATCCACATTACACCAGGGCCGGTGGTGCTGTCCGAAACCATCCACATTTCACCAGGGTGCTGTCCGAAACCATCCACATTTCACCAGGGCTTGTGTTGCTGGCTGATGACATCCACAATACACAAGGGCCTGTGCTACTGGCTGATACCATCCACATTACACCAGGGCCGGTGGTGCTGTCCGAAACCATCCACATTTCACCAGGGTGCTGTCCGAAACCATCCACATTTCACCAGGGCTTGTGTTGCTGGCTGATGCCATCCACATTACACCAGGGCCAGTGTAGTTGGCTGAGGCCATCCACATTACACCACTGCCCGAGCTTCCTTTGAGGTAATCATCACAACACCAGGGCCTTTGGTTCTGGCTGAGGCCATCCACATTACACCAGGACCTGTGATGCTTGCCGATACCAAACACATTTCACCAGGGCCTGTGTTTCTGGCTGATGCCATCCACATTTCACCAGGGCCAGTGCTCCCTGTGAGGCCATCTTCACAACACCAGGGCCTGCGTTGCTGGCTGAGGCCATCCACATTGCACCACGGCCACTGCTTCCTGTGAGGCCATATTCACCACACAAGGGACTGTGCGGCTGGCTGATACCATCCTCATTTCACCCGGGCCTGCGTTGCTGGCTCATGCCTTCCACATTACACCAGGGCCTGTGCTACTGACTCAGGCCAAATACATTTCACCAGGGCCTGTGCTGCTCGTTGATGCCATCCAAATTACACCAGGGCCTTTGGTGCTGTCCGAAACCATCCACATTTCACCAGGGCTTGTGTTGCTGGCTGATGATATCCACAATACACAAGGGCCTGTGATACTGGCTGATGCCATCCACATTACACCAGGGCCTGTGGTGCTGACCAATACCATCCATATTTCACCAGGGCCAGTGTTGTTAGATGAGGCCATCCACATTACAACAGGGCCTGTGCTACTGGCTAAGGGCAAACTACATTTCACCAGGATGTATGTTGCCAGCTGAGGACATCTACATTTCACCAGGGCCTGTGTTCATGGCTGAGGCCAACAACATTTCACCAGGGCGTGTGTTGCTGGCTGATCCCATCCACAATACACAAAGGCCTGTGCTACTGGCTGATACCATCCACATTACACCAGGGCCGGTGGTGCTGTCCCAAACCATCCACATTACACCAGGGTGCTGTCCCAAACCATCCACATTTCACCAGGGCTTGTGTTTCTGGCTGATGCCATCCACATTTCACCAGGGCCAGTGCTCCCTGTGAGGCCATCTTCACAACACCAGGGCCTGCGTTGCTGGCTGAGGCCATCCACATTGCACCACGGCCACTGCTTCCTGTGAGGCCATATTCACCACACAAGGGACTGTGCTGCTGGCTGATACCATCCTCATTTCACCCGGGCCTGCGTTGCTGGCTCATGCCTTCCACATTACACCAGGGCCTGTGCTACTGACTCAGGCCAAATACATTTCACCAGGGCCTGTGCTGCTCGTTGATGCCATCCAAATTACACCAGGGCCTTTGGTGCTGTCCGAAACCATCCACATTTCACCAGGGCTTGTGTTGCTGGCTGATGATATCCACAATACACAAGGGCCTGTGATACTGGCTAATGCCATCCACATTACACCAGGGCCTGTGGTGCTGACCAATACCATCCATATTTCACCAGGGCCAGTGTTGTTAGATGAGGCCATCCACATTACAACAGGGCCTGTGCTACTGGCTAAGGGCAAACTACATTTCACCAGGATGTATGTTGCCAGCTGAGGACATCTACATTTCACCAGGGCCTCTGTTCATGGCTGAGGCCAACAACATTTCACCAGGGCGTGTGTTGCTGGCTGATCCCATCCACAATACACAAAGGCCTGTGCTACTGGCTGATACCATCCACATTACACCAGGGCCGGTGGTGCTGTCCCAAACCATCCACATTACACCAGGGTGCTGTCCGAAACCATCCACATTTCACCAGGGCTTGTGTTGCTGGCTGATTCCATCCACATTACACCAGGGCCAGTGTAGTTGGCTGAGGCCATCCACATTACACCACTGCCTGAGCTTCCTTTGAGGTAATCATAACAACACCAGGGCCTTTGGTTCTGGCTGAGGCCATCCACATTACACCAGGACCTGTGATGCTTGCCGATACCAAACACATTTCACCAGGGCCTGTGTTTCTGGCTGATGCCATCCACATTACACCAGCGCCTGTGGTGCTGACCAATACCATCCATATTTCACCAGGGCCAGTGTTGTTAGATGAGGCCATCCACATTACAACAGAGCCTGTGCTACTGGTTGAGGCCAACTACATTTCACGAGGGTGTATGTTGCCAGGTGAGGATATCTACATTTCACCAGGGCCTGTGTTCATGGCTGAGGCCAACAACATTTCACCAGGGCCTGTGTTGCTGGCTGATCCCATCCACAATACACAAAGGCCTGTGCTACTGGCTGATGCCATCCACATTACACCAGGGCCAGTGTAGTTGGCTTAGGCCATCCACATTACACCACTGCCATTGCTTCCTTTGAGGCCATCATCACAACACCAGGGCCTGTGGTTCTGTCTGAGGCCATCCACATTACACCAGGGCCTGTGATGCTTACCGATACCAAACACATTTCACCAGGGCCTGTGTTTCTGGCTGATGCCATCCACATTTCACCAGGGCCAGTGCTCCCTGTGAGGATATCTTCACCACACCAGTGCCTGTGCTGCTGGCTGAGGCCATCCTCATTTTACCCGGGCCTGCGTTGCCGGCTCATGCCTTCCACATTACACCAGGACTTGTGCTACTGAATGAGGCCAAATACATTTCACCAGGGCCTGTGCTACTCGTTGATGCCATCCAAATTACACCAGGGCCTGTGGTGCTGTCCGAAACCATCCACATTTCACCAGGGTTTGTGTTGATGGCTGATGACATCCACAATACACAAGGGCCTGTGATACTGGCTGATGCCATCCAAATTACACCAGGGCCTGTGGTGCTGTCCGAAACCATCCACATTTCACCAGGGCTTGTGTTGCTGGCTGATGCCATCCACATTACACCAGGGCCTGTGGTGCTGACCAATACCATCCATATTTCACCAGGGCCAGTGTTGTTAGATGAGGCCATCCACATTACAACAGGACCTGTGCTACTGGCTGAGGCCAAATACATTTCACGAGGGTGTATGTTGCCAGCTGAGGACATCTACATTTCAACAAGGCCTGTGTTCATGGCTGAGGCCAACAACATTTCACCAGGGCCTGTGCTACTGGCTGATACCATCCACATTACACCAGGGCCGGTGGTGCTGTCCGAAACCATCCACATTTCACCAGGGTGCTGTCCGAAACCATCCACATTTCACCAGGGCTTGTGTTGCTGGCTGATGACATCCACAATACACAAGGGCCTGTGCTACTGGCTGATACCATCCACATTACACCAGGGCCGGTGGTGCTGTCCCAAACCATCCACATTTCACCAGGGTGCTGTCCGAAACCATCCACATTTCACCAGGGCTTGTGTTGCTGGCTGATGCCATCCACATTACACCAGGGCCAGTGTAGTTGGCTGAGGCCATCCACATTACACCACTGCCCGAGCTTCCTTTGAGGTAATCATCACAACACCAGGGCCTTTGGTTCTGGCTGAGGCCATCCACATTACACCAGGACCTGTGATGCTTGCCGATACCAAACACATTTCACCAGGGCCTGTGTTTCTGGCTGATGCCATCCACATTTCACCAGGGCCAGTGCTCCCTGTGAGGCCATCTTCACAACACCAGGGCCTGCGTTGCTGGCTGAGGCCATCCACATTGCACCACGGCCACTGCTTCCTGTGAGGCCATATTCACCACACAAGGGACTGTGCTGCTGGCTGATACCATCCTCATTTCACCCGGGCCTGCGTTGCTGGCTCATGCCTTCCACATTACACCAGGGCCTGTGCTACTGACTCAGGCCAAATACATTTCACCAGGGCCTGTGCTGCTCGTTGATGCCATCCAAATTACACCAGGGCCTTTGGTGCTGTCCGAAACCATCCACATTTCACCAGGGCTTGTGTTGCTGGCTGATGATATCCACAATACACAAGGGCCTGTGATACTGGCTAATGCCATCCACATTACACCAGGGCCTGTGGTGCTGACCAATACCATCCATATTTCACCAGGGCCAGTGTTGTTAGATGAGGCCATCCACATTACAACAGGGCCTGTGCTACTGGCTAAGGGCAAACTACATTTCACCAGGATGTATGTTGCCAGCTGAGGACATCTACATTTCACCAGGGCCTGTGTTCATGGCTGAGGCCAACAACATTTCACCAGGGCGTGTGTTGCTGGCTGATCCCATCCACAATACACAAAGGCCTGTGCTACTGGCTGATACCATCCACATTACACCAGGGCCGGTGGTGCTGTCCCAAACCATCCACATTACACCAGGGTGCTGTCCGAAACCATCCACATTTCACCAGGGCTTGTGTTTCTGGCTGATGCCATCCACATTTCACCAGGGCCAGTGCTCCCTGTGAGGCCATCTTCACAACACCAGGGCCTGCGTTGCTGGCTGAGGCCATCCACATTGCACCACGGCCACTGCTTCCTGTGAGGCCATATTCACCACACAAGGGACTGTGCTGCTGGCTGATACCATCCTCATTTCACCCGGGCCTGCGTTGCTGGCTCATGCCTTCCACATTACACCAGGGCCTGTGCTACTGACTCAGGCCAAATACATTTCACCAGGGCCTGTGCTGCTCGTTGATGCCATCCAAATTACACCAGGGCCTTTGGTGCTGTCCGAAACCATCCACATTTCACCAGGGCTTGTGTTGCTGGCTGATGATATCCACAATACACAAGGGCCTGTGATACTGGCTAATGCCATCCACATTACACCAGGGCCTGTGGTGCTGACCAATACCATCCATATTTCACCAGGGCCAGTGTTGTTAGATGAGGCCATCCACATTACAACAGGGCCTGTGCTACTGGCTAAGGGCAAACTACATTTCACCAGGATGTATGTTGCCAGCTGAGGACATCTACATTTCACCAGGGCCTCTGTTCATGGCTGAGGCCAACAACATTTCACCAGGGCGTGTGTTGCTGGCTGATCCCATCCACAATACACAAAGGCCTGTGCTACTGGCTGATACCATCCACATTACACCAGGGCCGGTGGTGCTGTCCCAAACCATCCACATTACACCAGGGTGCTGTCCGAAACCATCCACATTTCACCAGGGCTTGTGTTGCTGGCTGATTCCATCCACATTACACCAGGGCCAGTGTAGTTGGCTGAGGCCATCCACATTACACCACTGCCTGAGCTTCCTTTGAGGTAATCATAACAACACCAGGGCCTTTGGTTCTGGCTGAGGCCATCCACATTACACCAGGACCTGTGATGCTTGCCGATACCAAACACATTTCACCAGGGCCTGTGTTTCTGGCTGATGCCATCCACATTACACCAGCGCCTGTGGTGCTGACCAATACCATCCATATTTCACCAGGGCCAGTGTTGTTAGATGAGGCCATCCACATTACAACAGAGCCTGTGCTACTGGTTGAGGCCAACTACATTTCACGAGGGTGTATGTTGCCAGGTGAGGATATCTACATTTCACCAGGGCCTGTGTTCATGGCTGAGGCCAACAACATTTCACCAGGGCCTGTGTTGCTGGCTGATCCCATCCACAATACACAAAGGCCTGTGCTACTGGCTGATGCCATCCACATTACACCAGGGCCAGTGTAGTTGGCTTAGGCCATCCACATTACACCACTGCCATTGCTTCCTTTGAGGCCATCATCACAACACCAGGGCCTGTGGTTCTGTCTGAGGCCATCCACATTACACCAGGGCCTGTGATGCTTACCGATACCAAACACATTTCACCAGGGCCTGTGTTTCTGGCTGATGCCATCCACATTTCACCAGGGCCAGTGCTCCCTGTGAGGATATCTTCACCACACCAGTGCCTGTGCTGCTGGCTGAGGCCATCCTCATTTTACCCGGGCCTGCGTTGCCGGCTCATGCCTTCCACATTACACCAGGACTTGTGCTACTGAATGAGGCCAAATACATTTCACCAGGGCCTGTGCTACTCGTTGATGCCATCCAAATTACACCAGGGCCTGTGGTGCTGTCCGAAACCATCCACATTTCACCAGGGTTTGTGTTGATGGCTGATGACATCCACAATACACAAGGGCCTGTGATACTGGCTGATGCCATCCAAATTACACCAGGGCCTGTGGTGCTGTCCAAAACCATCCACATTTCACCAGGGCTTGTGTTGCTGGCTGATGCCATCCACATTACACCAGGGCCTGTGGTGCTGACCAATACCATCCATATTTCACCAGGGCCAGTGTTGTTAGATGAGGCCATCCACATTACAACAGGACCTGTGCTACTGGCTGAGGCCAAATACATTTCACGAGGGTGTATGTTGCCAGCTGAGGACATCTACATTTCAACAGGGCCTGTGTTCATGGCTGAGGCCAACAACATTTCACCAGGGCCTGTGCTACTGGCTGATACCATCCACATTACACCAGGGCCGGTGGTGCTGTCCGAAACCATCCACATTTCACCAGGGTGCTGTCCGAAACCATCCACATTTCACCAGGGCTTGTGTTGCTGGCTGATGACATCCACAATACACAAGGGCCTGTGCTACTGGCTGATACCATCCACATTACACCAGGGCCGGTGGTGCTGTCCCAAACCATCCACATTTCACCAGGGTGCTGTCCGAAACCATCCACATTTCACCAGGGCTTGTGTTGCTGGCTGATGCCATCCACATTACACCAGGGCCAGTGTAGTTGGCTGAGGCCATCCACATTACACCACTGCCCGAGCTTCCTTTGAGGTAATCATCACAACACCAGGGCCTTTGGTTCTGGCTGAGGCCATCCACATTACACCAGGACCTGTGATGCTTGCCGATACCAAACACATTTCACCAGGGCCTGTGTTTCTGGCTGATGCCATCCACATCTCACCAGGGCCAGTGCTCCCTGTGAGGCCATCTTCACAACACCAGGGCCTGCGTTGCTGGCTGAGGCCATCCACATTGCACCACGGCCACTGCTTCCTGTGAGGCCATATTCACCACACAAGGGACTGTGCTCCTGGCTGATACCATCCTCATTTCACCCGGGCCTGCGTTGCTGGCTCATGCCTTCCACATTACACCAGGGCCTGTGCTACTGACTCAGGCCAAATACATTTCACCAGGGCCTGTGCTGCTCGTTGATGCCATCCAAATTACACCAGGGCCTTTGGTGCTGTCCGAAACCATCCACATTTCACCAGGGCTTGTGTTGCTGGCTGATGATATCCACAATACACAAGGGCCTGTGATACTGGCTAATGCCATCCACATTACACCAGGGCCTGTGGTGCTGACCAATACCATCCATATTTCACCAGGGCCAGTGTTGTTAGATGAGGCCATCCACATTACAACAGGGCCTGTGCTACTGGCTAAGGGCAAACTACATTTCACCAGGATGTATGTTGCCAGCTGAGGACATCTACATTTCACCAGGGCCTGTGTTCATGGCTGAGGCCAACAACATTTCACCAGGGCGTGTGTTGCTGGCTGATCCCATCCACAATACACAAAGGCCTGTGCTACTGGCTGATACCATCCACATTACACCAGGGCCGGTGGTGCTGTCCCAAACCATCCACATTACACCAGGGTGCTGTCCGAAACCATCCACATTTCACCAGGGCTTGTGTTTCTGGCTGATGCCATCCACATTTCACCAGGGCCAGTGCTCCCTGTGAGGCCATCTTCACAACACCAGGGCCTGCGTTGCTGGCTGAGGCCATCCACATTGCACCACGGCCACTGCTTCCTGTGAGGCCATATTCACCACACAAGGGACTGTGCTGCTGGCTGATACCATCCTCATTTCACCCGGGCCTGCGTTGCTGGCTCATGCCTTCCACATTACACCAGGGCCTGTGCTACTGACTCAGGCCAAATACATTTCACCAGGGCCTGTGCTGCTCGTTGATGCCATCCAAATTACACCAGGGCCTTTGGTGCTGTCCGAAACCATCCACATTTCACCAGGGCTTGTGTTGCTGGCTGATGATATCCACAATACACAAGGGCCTGTGATACTGGCTAATGCCATCCACATTACACCAGGGCCTGTGGTGCTGACCAATACCATCCATATTTCACCAGGGCCAGTGTTGTTAGATGAGGCCATCCACATTACAACAGGGCCTGTGCTACTGGCTAAGGGCAAACTACATTTCACCAGGATGTATGTTGCCAGCTGAGGACATCTACATTTCACCAGGGCCTCTGTTCATGGCTGAGGCCAACAACATTTCACCAGGGCGTGTGTTGCTGGCTGATCCCATCCACAATACACAAAGGCCTGTGCTACTGGCTGATACCATCCACATTACACCAGGGCCGGTGGTGCTGTCCCAAACCATCCACATTACACCAGGGTGCTGTCCGAAACCATCCACATTTCACCAGGGCTTGTGTTGCTGGCTGATGCCATCCACATTACACCAGGGCCAGTGTAGTTGGCTGAGGCCATCCACATTACACCACTGCCTGAGCTTCCTTTGAGGTAATCATAACAACACCAGGGCCTTTGGTTCTGGCTGAGGCCATCCACATTACACCAGGACCTGTGATGCTTGCCGATACCAAACACATTTCACCAGGGCCTGTGTTTCTGGCTGATGCCATCCACATTTCACCAGGGCCAGTGCTGCCTGTGAGGCCATCTTCACAACACCAGGGCCTGCGTTGCTGGCTGAGGCCATCCACATTGCACCACGGCCACTGCTTCCTGTGAGGCCATATTCACCACACAAGGGACTGTGCTGCTGGCTGATACCATCCTCATTTCACCCGGGCCTGCGTTGCTGGCTCATGCCTTCCACATTACACCAGGGCCTGTGCTACTGACTCAGGCCAAATACATTTCACCAGGGCCTGTGCTGCTCGTTGATGCCATCCAAATTACACCAGGGCCTTTGGTGCTGTCCGAAACCATCCACATTTCACCAGGGCTTGTGTTGCTGGCTGATGCCATCCACATTACACCAGCGCCTTTGGTGCTGACCAATACCATCCATATTTCACCAGGGCCAGTGTTGTTAGATGAGGCCATCCACATTACAACAGGGCCTGTGCTACTGGTTGAGGCCAACTACATTTCACGAGGGTGTATGTTGCCAGGTGAGGATATCTACATTTCACCAGGGCCTGTGTTCATGGCTGAGGCCAACAACATTTCACCAGGGCCTGTGTTGCTGGCTGATCCCATCCACAATACACAAAGGCCTGTGCTACTGGCTGATGCCATCCACATTACACCAGGGCCTGTGGTGCTGACCAATACCATCCATATTTCACCAGGGCCAGTGTTGTTAGATGAGGCCATCCACATTACAAAAGGGCCTGTGCTACTGGCTAAGGGCAAACTACATTTCACCAGGATGTATGTTGCCAGCTGAGGACATCTACATTTCACCAGGGCCTCTGTTCATGGCTGAGGCCAACAACATTTCACCAGGGCGTGTGTTGCTGGCTGATCCCATCCACAATACACAAAGGCCTGTGCTACTGGCTGATACCATCCACATTACACCAGGGCCGGTGGTGCTGTCCCAAACCATCCACATTACACCAGGGTGCTGTCCGAAACCATTCACATTTCACCAGGGCTTGTGTTGCTGGCTGATGACATCCACAATACACAAGGGCCTGTGATACTGGCTGATGCAATCCACATTACACCAGGGCCAGTGTAGTTGGCTGAGGCCATCCACATTACACCACTGCCAGTGCTTCCTTTGAAGCCATCATCACAACACCAGGGCCTGTGGTTCTGGCTGAGGCCATCCACATTACACCAGGGCCTGTGATGCTTGCCGATACCAAACACATTTCACCAGGGCCTGTGTTTCTGGCTGGTGCCATCCACATTTCACAAGGGCCTGTGCTCCCTGTGAGGCCATCTTCACCACACCAGGGCCTACGTTCATGGCTGACACCATCCACATTGCACCACGGCCACTGCTCCCTGTGAGGCCATATTCACCACACATGGGACTGTGCTGCTGGATGATACCATCCTCATTTCACCCGGGCATGCGTTGCTGGCTCATGCCTTCCACATTACACCAGGGCCTGTGCTACTCGTTGATGCCATCCAAATTACACCAGGGCCTTTGGTGCTGTCCGAAACCATCCACATTTCACCAGGGCTTGTGTTGCTGGCTGATGCCATCCACATTACACCAGCGCCTGTGGTGCTGACCAATACCATCCATATTTCACCAGGGCCAGTGTTGTTAGATGAGGCCATCCACATTACAACAGGGCCTGTGCTACTGGTTGAGGCCAACTACATTTCACGAGGGTGTATGTTGCCAGGTGAGGATATCTACATTTCACCAGGGCCTGTGTTCATGGCTGAGGCCAACAACATTTCACCAGGGCCTGTGTTGCTGGCTGATCCCATCCACAATACACAAAGGCCTGTGCTACTGGCTGATGCCATCCACATTACACCAGGGCCAGTGTAGTTGGCTTAGGCCATCCACATTACACCACTGCCATTGCTTCCTTTGAGGCCATCATCACAACACCAGGGCCTGTGGTTCTGGCTGAGGCCATCCACATTACACCAGGGCCTGTGATGCTTACCGATATTAAACACATTTCACCAGGGCCTGTGTTTCTGGCTGATGCCATCCACATTTCACCAGGGCCAGTGCTCCCTGTGAGGATATCTTCACCACACCAGTGCCTGTACTGCTGGCTGATACCATCCTCATTTTACCCGGGCCTGCGTTGCCGGCTCATGCCTTCCACATTACACCAGGACTTGTGCTACTGAATGAGGCCAAATACATTTCACCAGGGCCTGTGCTACTCGTTGATGCCATCCAAATTACACCAGGGCCTGTGGTGCTGTCCGAAACCATCCACATTTCACCAGGGTTTGTGTTGATGGCTGATGACATCCACAATACACAAGGGCCTGTGATACTGGCTGATGCCATCCACATTACACCAGCGCCTGTGGTGCTGACCAATACCATCCATATTTCACCAGGGCCAGTGTTGTTAGATGAGGCCATCCACATTACAACAGGGCCTGTGCTACTGGCTGAGGCCAAATACATTTCACCAGGGTGTATGTTGCCAGCTGAGGACATCTACATTTCACCAGGGCCTGTGTTCATGGCTGAGGCCAACAACATTTCACCAGGGCGTGTGTTGCTGGCTGATCCCATCCACAATACACAAAGGCCTGTGCTACTGGCTGATACCATCCACATTACACCAGGGCCGGTGGTGCTGTCCCAAACCATCCACATTACACCAGGGTGCTGTCCGAAACCATCCACATTTCACCAGGGCTTGTGTTGCTGGCTGATGACATCCACAATACACAAGGGCCTGTGATACTGGCTGATGCAATCCACATTACACCAGGGCCAGTGTAGTTGGCTGAGGCCATCCACATTACACCACTGCCAGTGCTTCCTTTGAAGCCATCATCACAACACCAGGGCCTGTGGTTCTGGCTGAGGCCATCCACATTACACCAGGGCCTGTGATGCTTGCCGATACCAAACACATTTCACCAGGGCCTGTGTTTCTGGCTGGTGCCATCCACATTTCACAAGGGCCAGTGCTCCCTGTGAGGCCATCTTCACCACACCAGGGCCTACGTTCATGGCTGACGCCATCCACATTGCACCACGGCCACTGCTCCCTGTGAGGCCATATTCACCACACATGGGACTGTGCTGCTTGATGATACCATCCTCATTTCACCCGGGCATGCGTTGCTGGCTCATGCCTTCCACATTACACCAGGGCCTGTGCTACTCGTTGATGCCATCCAAATTACACCAGGGCCTTTGGTGCTGTCCGAAACCATCCACATTTCACCAGGGCTTGTGTTGCTGGCTGATGCCATCCACATTACACCAGCGCCTGTGGTGCTGACCAATACCATCCATATTTCACCAGGGCCAGTGTTGTTAGATGAGGCCATCCACATTACAACAGGGCCTGTGCTACTGGTTGAGGCCAACTACATTTCACGAGGGTGTATGTTGCCAGGTGAGGATATCTACATTTCACCAGGGCCTGTGTTGCTGGCTGATCCCATCCACAATACACAAAGGCCTGTGCTACTGGCTGATGCCATCCACATTACACCAGGGCCAGTGTAGTTGGCTTAGGCCATCCACATTACACCACTGCCATTGCTTCCTTTGAGGCCATCATCACAACACCAGGGCCTGTGGTTCTGGCTGAGGCCATCCACATTACACCAGGGCCTGTGATGCTTACCGATACCAAACACATTTCACCAGGGCCTGTGTTTCTGGCTGACGCCATCCATATTTCACCAGGGCCAGTGCTCCCTGTGAGGATATCTTCACCACACCAGTGCCTGTGCTGCTGGCTGATACCATCCTCATTTTACCCGGGCCTGCGTTGCCGGCTCATGCCTTCCACATTACACCAGGACTTGTGCTACTGAATGAGGCCAAATACATTTCACCAGGGCCTGTGCTACTCGTTGATGCCATCCAAATTACACCAGGGCCTGTGGTGCTGTCCGAAACCATCCACATTTCACCAGGGTTTGTGTTGATGGCTGATGACATCCACAATACACAAGGGCCTGTGATACTGGCTGATACCATCCACATTACACCAGGGCCGGTGGTCCTGTCCGAAACCATCCACATTTCACCAGGGCTTGTGTTGCTGGCTGATGACATCCACAATACACAAGGGCCTGTGATACTGGCTGATGCCATCCACATTACACCAGGGCCTGTGGTGCTGTCCGAAACCATCCACATTTCACCAGGGCTTGTGTTGCTGGCTGATGCCATCCACATTACACCAGCGCCTGTGGTGCTGACCAATACCATCCATATTTCACCAGGGCCAGTGTTGTTAGATGAGGCCATCCACATTACAACACGGCCTGTGCTACTGGCTGAGGCCAAATACATTTCACCAGGGTGTATGTTGCCAGCTGAGGACATCTACATTTCAACAGGGCCTGTGTTCATGGCTGAGGCCAACAACATTTCACCAGGGCCTGTGCTACTGGCTGATACCATTCACATTACACCAGGGCCGGTGGTGCTGTCCGAAACCATCCACATTTCACCAGGGTGCTGTCCGAAACCATCCACATTTCACCAGGGCTTGTGTTGCTGGCTGATGCCATCCACATTACACCAGGGCCAGTGTAGTTGGCTGAGGCCATCCACATTACACCACTGCCCGAGCTTCCTTTGAGGTAATCATCACAACACCAGGGCCTTTGGTTCTGGCTGAGGCCATCCACATTACACCAGGACCTGTGATGCTTGCCGATACCAAACACATTTCACCAGGGCCTGTGTTTCTGGCTGATGCCATCCACATTTCACCAGGGCCAGTGCTCCCTGTGAGGCCATCTTCACAACACCAGGGCCTGCGTTGCTGGCTGAGGCCATCCACATTGCACCACGGCCACTGCTTCCTGTGAGGCCATATTCACCACACAAGGGACTGTGCTGCTGGCTGATACCATCCTCATTTCACCCGGGCCTGCGTTGCTGGCTCATGCCTTCCACATTACACCAGGGCCTGTGCTACTGACTCAGGCCAAATACATTTCACCAGGGCCTGTGCTGCTCGTTGATGCCATCCAAATTACACCAGGGCCTTTGGTGCTGTCCGAAACCATCCACATTTCACCAGGGCTTGTGTTGCTGGCTGATGATATCCACAATACACAAGGGCCTGTGATACTGGCTGATGCCATCCACATTACACCAGGGCCTGTGGTGCTGACCAATACCATCCATATTTCACCAGGGCCAGTGTTGTTAGATGAGGCCATCCACATTACAACAGGGCCTGTTCTACTGGCTAAGGGCAAACTACATTTCACCAGGATGTATGTTGCCAGCTGAGGACATCTACATTTCACCAGGGCCTCTGTTCATGGCTGAGGCCAACAACATTTCACCAGGGCGTGTGTTGCTGGCTGATCCCATCCACAATACACAAAGGCCTGTGCTACTGGCTGATACCATCCACATTACACCAGGGCCGGTGGTGCTGTCCGAAACCATCCACATTTCACCAGGGTGCTGTCCGAAACCATCCAAATTTCACCAGGGCTTGTGTTGCTGGCTGATGACATCCACAATACACAAGGGCCTGTGATACTGGCTGATGCAATCCACATTACACCAGGGCCAGTGTAGTTGGCTGAGGCCATCCACATTACACCACTGCCAGTGCTTCCTTTGAAGCCATCATCACAACACCAGGGCCTGTGGTTCTGGCTGAGGCCATCCACATTACACCAGGGCCTGTGATGCTTGCCGATACCAAACACATTTCACCAGGGCCTGTGTTTCTGGCTGGTGCCATCCACATTTCACAAGGGCCAGTGCTCCCTGTGAGGCCATCTTCACCACACCAGGGCCTACGTTCATGGCTGACGCCATCCACATTGCACCACGGCCACTGCTCCCTGTGAGGCCATATTCACCACACATGGGACTGTGCTGCTGGATGATACCATCCTCATTTCACCCGGGCATGCGTTGCTGGCTCATGCCTTCCACATTACACCAGGGCCTGTGCTACTCGTTGATGCCATCCAAATTACACCAGGGCCTTTGGTGCTGTCCGAAACCATCCACATTTCACCAGGGCTTGTGTTGCTGGCTGATTACATCCACAATACACAAGGGCCTGTGATACTGGCTGATACCATCCAAATTACACCAGAGCCTGTGGTGCTGTCCGAAACATCCACATTTCACCAGGGCTTGTGTTGCTGGCTGATGCCATCCACATTACACCAGCGCCTGTGGTGCTGACCAATACCATCCATATTTCACCAGGGCCAGTGTTGTTAGATGAGGCCATCCACATTACAACAGGGCCTGTGCTACTGGTTGAGGCCAACTACATTTCACGAGGGCGTATGTTGCCAGGTGAGGATATCTACATTTCACCAGGGCCTGTGTTCATGGCTGAGGCCAACAACATTTCACCAGGGCCTGTGTTGCTGGCTGATCCCATCCACAATACACAAAGGCCTGTGCTACTGGCTGATGCCATCCACATTACACCAGGGCCAGTGTAGTTGGCTTAGGCCATCCACATTACACCACTGCCATTGCTTCCTTTGAGGCCATCATCACAACACCAGGGCCTGTGGTTCTGTCTGAGGCCATCCACATTACACCAGGGCCTGTGATGCTTACCGATACCAAACACATTTCACCAGGGCCTGTGTTTCTGGCTGATGCCATCCACATTTCACCAGGGCCAGTGCTCCCTGTGAGGATATCTTCACCACACCAGTGCCTGTGCTGCTGGCTGAGGCCATCCTCATTTTACACGGGCCTGCGTTGCCGGCTAATGCCATCCACATTACACCAGGGCCTGTGGTGCTGTCCGAAACCATCCACATTTCACCAGGGCTTGTGTTGCTGGCTGATGCCATCCACATTACACCAGCGCCTGTGGTGCTGACCAATACCATCCATATTTCACCAGGGCCAGTGTTGTTAGATGAGGCCATCCACATTACAACAGGGCCTGTGCTACTGGCTGAGGCCAAATACATTTCACGAGGGTGTATGTTGCCAGCTGAGGACATCTACATTTCAACAGGGCCTGTGTTCATGGCTGAGGCCAACAACATTTCACCAGGGCCTGTGCTACTGGCTGATACCATCCACATTACACCAGGGCCGGTGGTGCTGTCCGAAACCATCCACATTTCACCAGGGTGCTGTCCGAAACCATCCACATTTCACCAGGGCTTGTGTTGCTGGCTGATGACATCCACAATACACAAGGGCCTGTGCTACTGGCTGATACCATCCACATTACACCAGGGCCGGTGGTGCTGTCCGAAACCATCCACATTTCACCAGGGTGCTGTCCGAAACCATCCACATTTCACCAGGGCTTGTGTTGCTGGCTGATGCCATCCACATTACACCAGGGCCACTGTAGTTGGCTGAGGCCATCCACATTACACCACTGCCCGAGCTTCCTTTGAGGTAATCATCACAACACCAGGGCCTTTGGTTCTGGCTGAGGCCATCCACATTACACCAGGACCTGTGATGCTTGCCGATACCAAACACATTTCACCAGGGCCTGTGTTTCTGGCTGATGCCATCCACATTTCACCAGGGCCAGTGCTCCCTGTGAGGCCATCTTCACAACACCAGGGCCTGCGTTGCTGGCTGAGGCCATCCACATTGCACCACGGCCACTGCTTCCTGTGAGGCCATATTCACCACACAAGGGACTGTGCTGCTGGCTGATACCATCCTCATTTCACCCGGGCCTGCGTTGCTGGCTCATGCCTTCCACATTACACCAGGGCCTGTGCTACTGACTCAGGCCAAATACATTTCACCAGGGCCTGTGCTGCTCGTTGATGCCATCCAAATTACACCAGGGCCTTTGGTGCTGTCCGAAACCATCCACATTTCACCAGGGCTTGTGTTGCTGGCTGATGATATCCACAATACACAAGGGCCTGTGATACTGGCTAATGCCATCCACATTACACCAGGGCCTGTGGTGCTGACCAATACCATCCATATTTCACCAGGGCCAGTGTTGTTAGATGAGGCCATCCACATTACAACAGGGCCTGTGCTACTGGCTAAGGGCAAACTACATTTCACCAGGATGTATGTTGCCAGCTGAGGACATCTACATTTCACCAGGGCCTCTGTTCATGGCTGAGGCCAACAACATTTCACCAGGGCGTGTGTTGCTGGCTGATCCCATCCACAATACACAAAGGCCTGTGCTACTGGCTGATACCATCCACATTACACCAGGGCCGGTGGTGCTGTCCCAAACCATCCACATTACACCAGGGTGCTGTCCGAAACCATCCACATTTCACCAGGGCTTGTGTTGCTGGCTGATGACATCCACAATACACAAGGGCCTGTGATACTGGCTGATGCAATCCACATTACACCAGGGCCAGTGTAGTTGGCTGAGGCCATCCACATTACACCACTGCCAGTGCTTCCTTTGAAGCCATCATCACAACACCAGGGCCTGTTGTTCTGGCTGAGGCCATCCACATTACACCAGGGCCTGTGATGCTTGCCGATACCAAACACATTTCACCAGGGCCTGTGTTTCTGGCTGGTGCCATCCACATTTCACAAGGGCCAGTGCTCCCTGTGAGGCCATCTTCACCACACCAGGGCCTACGTTCATGGCTGACGCCATCCACATTGCACCACGGCCTGTGCTACTCGTTGATGCCATCGAAATTACACCAGGGCCTTTGGTGCTGTCCGAAAACATCCACATTTCACCAGGGCTTGTGTTGCTGGCTGATTACATCCACAATACACAAGGGCCTGTGATACTGGCTGATACCATCCAAATTACACCAGAGCCTGTGGTGCTGTCCGAAACATCCACATTTCACCAGGGCTTGTGTTGCTGGCTGATGCCATCCACATTACACCAGCGCCTGTGGTGCTGACCAATACCATCCATATTTCACCAGGGCCAGTGTTGTTAGATGAGGCCATCCACATTACAACAGGGCCTGTGCTACTGGTTGAGGCCAACTACATTTCACGAGGGTGTATGTTGCCAGGTGAGGATATCTACATTTCACCAGGGCCTGTGTTCATGGCTGAGGCCAACAACATTTCACCAGGGCCTGTGTTGCTGGCTGATCCCATCCACAATACACAAAGGCCTGTGCTACTGGCTGATGCCATCCACATTACACCAGGGCCAGTGTAGTTGGCTTAGGCCATCCACATTACACCACTGCCATTGCTTCCTTTGAGGCCATCATCACAACACCAGGGCCTGTGGTTCTGGCTGAGGCCATCCACATTACACCAGGGCCTGTGATGCTTACCGATATTAAACACATTTCACCAGGGCCTGTGTTTCTGGCTGATGCCATCCACATTTCACCAGGGCCAGTGCTCCCTGTGAGGATATCTTCACCACACCAGTGCCTGTACTGCTGGCTGATACCATCCTCATTTTACCCGGGCCTGCGTTGCCGGCTCATGCCTTCCACATTACACCAGGACTTGTGCTACTGAATGAGGCCAAATACATTTCACCAGGGCCTGTGCTACTCGTTGATGCCATCCAAATTACACCAGGGCCTGTGGTGCTGTCCGAAACCATCCACATTTCACCAGGGTTTGTGTTGATGGCTGATGACATCCACAATACACAAGGGCCTGTGATACTGGCTGATACCATCCACATTACACCAGGGCCGGTGGTCCTGTCCGAAACCATCCACATTTCACCAGGGCTTGTGTTGCTGGCTGATGACATCCACAATACACAAGGGCCTGTGATACTGGCTGATGCCATCCACATTACACCAGGGCCTGTGGTGCTGTCCGAAACCATCCACATTTCACCAGGGCTTGTGTTGCTGGCTGATGCCATCCACATTACACCAGCGCCTGTGGTGCTGACCAATACCATCCATATTTCACCAGGGCCAGTGTTGTTAGATGAGGCCATCCACATTACAACAGGGCCTGTGCTACTGGCTGAGGCCAAATACATTTCACCAGGGTGTATGTTGCCAGCTGAGGACATCTACATTTCACCAGGGCCTGTGTTCATGGCTGAGGCCAACAACATTTCACCAGGGCGTGTGTTGCTGGCTGATCCCATCCACAATACACAAAGGCCTGTGCTACTGGCTGATACCATCCACATTACACCAGGGCCGGTGGTGCTGTCCCAAACCATCCACATTACACCAGGGTGCTGTCCGAAACCATCCACATTTCACCAGGGCTTGTGTTGCTGGCTGATGACATCCACAATACACAAGGGCCTGTGATACTGGCTGATGCAATCCACATTACACCAGGGCCAGTGTAGTTGGCTGAGGCCATCCACATTACACCACTGCCAGTGCTTCCTTTGAAGCCATCATCACAACACCAGGGCCTGTGGTTCTGGCTGAGGCCATCCACATTACACCAGGGCCTGTGATGCTTGCCGATACCAAACACATTTCACCAGGGCCTGTGTTTCTGGCTGGTGCCATCCACATTTCACAAGGGCCAGTGCTCCCTGTGAGGCCATCTTCACCACACCAGGGCCTACGTTCATGGCTGACGCCATCCACATTGCACCACGGCCACTGCTCCCTGTGAGGCCATATTCACCACACATGGGACTGTGCTGCTTGATGATACCATCCTCATTTCACCCGGGCATGCGTTGCTGGCTCATGCCTTCCACATTACACCAGGGCCTGTGCTACTCGTTGATGCCATCCAAATTACACCAGGGCCTTTGGTGCTGTCCGAAACCATCCACATTTCACCAGGGCTTGTGTTGCTGGCTGATGCCATCCACATTACACCAGCGCCTGTGGTGCTGACCAATACCATCCATATTTCACCAGGGCCAGTGTTGTTAGATGAGGCCATCCACATTACAACAGGGCCTGTGCTACTGGTTGAGGCCAACTACATTTCACGAGGGTGTATGTTGCCAGGTGAGGATATCTACATTTCACCAGGGCCTGTGTTGCTGGCTGATCCCATCCACAATACACAAAGGCCTGTGCTACTGGCTGATGCCATCCACATTACACCAGGGCCAGTGTAGTTGGCTTAGGCCATCCACATTACACCACTGCCATTGCTTCCTTTGAGGCCATCATCACAACACCAGGGCCTGTGGTTCTGGCTGAGGCCATCCACATTACACCAGGGCCTGTGATGCTTACCGATATTAAACACATTTCACCAGGGCCTGTGTTTCTGGCTGATGCCATCCACATTTCACCAGGGCCAGTGCTCCCTGTGAGGATATCTTCACCACACCAGTGCCTGTACTGCTGGCTGATACCATCCTCATTTTACCCGGGCCTGCGTTGCCGGCTCATGCCTTCCACATTACACCAGGACTTGTGCTACTGAATGAGGCCAAATACATTTCACCAGGGCCTGTGCTACTCGTTGATGCCATCCAAATTACACCAGGGCCTGTGGTGCTGTCCGAAACCATCCACATTTCACCAGGGTTTGTGTTGATGGCTGATGACATCCACAATACACAAGGGCCTGTGATACTGGCTGATACCATCCACATTACACCAGGGCCGGTGGTCCTGTCCGAAACCATCCACATTTCACCAGGGCTTGTGTTGCTGGCTGATGACATCCACAATACACAAGGGCCTGTGATACTGGCTGATGCCATCCACATTACACCAGGGCCTGTGGTGCTGTCCGAAACCATCCACATTTCACCAGGGCCAGTGTTGTTAGATGAGGCCATCCACATTACAACAGGGCCTGTGCTACTGGCTGAGGCCAAATACATTTCACCAGGGTGTATGTTGCCAGCTGAGGACATCTACATTTCACCAGGGCCTGTGTTCATGGCTGAGGCCAACAACATTTCACCAGGGCCTGTGCTACTGGCTGATACCATCCACATTACACCAGGGCCGGTGGTGCTGTCCGAAACCATCCACATTTCACCAGGGTGCTGTCCGAAACCATCCAAATTTCACCAGGGCTTGTGTTGCTGGCTGATGACATCCACAATACACAAGGGCCTGTGCTACTGGCTGATACCATCCACATTACACCAGGGCCAGTGTAGTTGGCTGAGGCCATCCACATTACACCACTGCCAGTGCTTCCTTTGAGGCCATCATCACAACACCAGGGCCTGTGGTTCTGGCTGAGGCCATCCACATTACACCAGGGCCTGTGATGCTTGCCGATACCAAACACATTTCACCAGGGCCTGTGTTTCTGGCTGGTGCCATCCACATTTCACAAGGGCAAGTGCTCCCTGTGAGGCCATCTTCACCACACCAGGCCCTACGTTCATGGCTGACGCCATCCACATTGCACCACGGCCACTGCTCCCTGTGAGGCCATATTCACCACACATGGGACTGTGCTGCTGGATGATACCATCCTCATTTCACCCGGGCATGCGTTGCTGGCTCATGCCTTCCACATTACACCAGGGCCTGTGCTACTCGTTGATGCCATCCAAATTACACCAGGGCCTGTGGTGCTGTCCGAAACCATCCACATTTCACCAGAGCTTGTTTTGCTGGCTGATGACATCCACAATACACAAGGGCCTGTGATACTGGCTGATACCATCCAAATTACACCAGAGCCAGTGGTGCTGTCCGAAACCATCCACATTTCACCAGGGCTTGTGTTGCTGGCTGATGCCATCCACATTACACCAGCGCCTGTGGTGCTGACCAATACCATCCATATTTCACCAGGGCCACTGTTGTTAGATGAGGCCATCCACATTACAACAGGGCCTGTGCTACTGGTTGAGGCCAACTACATTTCACGAGGGTGTATGTTGCCAGGTGAGGATATCTACATTTCACCAGGGCCTGTGTTCAAGGCTGAGGCCAACAACATTTCACCAGGGCCTGTGTGGCTGGCTGATCCCATCCACAATACACAAAGGCCTGTGCTACTGGCTGATACCATCCACATTACACCAGGGCCGGTGGTCCTGTCTGAAACCATTCACATTTCACCAGGGCTTGTGTTGCTGGCTGATGACATCCACATTACACCAGGGCCTGTGGTGCTGACCAATACCATCCATATTTCACCAGGGCCAGTGTTGTTAGATGAGGCCATCCACATTACAACAGGGCCTGTGCTACTGGCTGAGGCCAACTACATTTCACCAGGGTGTATGTTGCAAGCTGAGGACATCTACATTTCATCGGGGCCTGTGTTCATGGCTTAGGCCAACAACATTTCACCAGGGCCTGTGTTGCTGGCTGATCCCATCCACAATACACAAAGGCCTGTGCTACTGGCTGATACCATCCACATTACACCAGGGCCGGTGGTGCTGTCCGAAACCATCCACATTTCAACAGGGCTTGTGTTGCTGGCTGATGACATCCACAATACACAAGGGCCTGTGATACTTGCTGATGCCATCCACATTACACCAGGGCCTGTGGTTCTGGCTAATGCCATCCATATTTCACCAGGGCCAGTGGAATTGGCTTAGGACATTCACATTACACCAGGGCCTGTGGTGCTGGCCAATACATCCACATTTCACCAGGGCCAGTGTTGTTGGCTGAGGCCATCCACATTACACCAGTACCAGTGATCCCTGCGAAGCCATCTTCACCACACCAGGGCCTGTGTTGCTGGCTGAGGCCATCCACATTGCACGAGGGCCTGTGATGCTTGCACATACCATCCACATTACACCAGAGCCTGTGATGCTGGCTTATACCATCCACATTACACCAGGGCCATTGATTCCTGGGAGTCCATCTTCACCACACCAGGGCTTGTGCTGATCGTTGATGCCATCCACATTATGCCAGGGTGTGTGGTGCTGACCAATACCATCCATTTTTCACCAGGGCCAGTGTTGTTAGATGAGGCCATCCACATTACAACAGGGCCTGTGCTACTGACTGAGGCCAACAACACAGGCTCTGATCACCAGGGCGTGTGTTGCTGGCTGATCCCATCCACAATACACAAAGGCCTGTGCAACTGGCTGATACCATCCACATTATACCAGGGCCGTTGGTGCTGTCCGAAACCATCCACATTTCACGAGGTCTTGTGTTGCTGGCTGATGATATCCACATTACACAAGCGCCTCTGATACTGGCTGATGCCATCCACATTACACCAGGGCCTGTGGTGCTGACCAATACCATCCATATTTCACCAGGGCCAGTGTTGTTAGATTAGGCCATCCACATTACACCACTGCCCGTGCTTCCTTTGAGGCCATCATCACAACACCAGGGCCTCTGGTTCTGGCTGAGGCCATCCACATTACACCAGGGCCTGTGATGCTTGCCGATACCAAACACATTTCACCAGGTCCTGTGTTTCTGGCTGATGCCATCCACATTACACCCCTGCCAGTTCTTCCTGTTAGGCCATCATCACCACACCAGGGCCTGTGGTCCTGGCTGAGCGCATCCACATTAAACCAGGGCCTGTGCTACTTGTTGATACCATCCACATTTCACCAGGGCCTGTGTTTCTAGCTGATGCCATCAACATTTCACCAGTACCAGTCATCCCTGTGAAGCCATCTTCACCACACCCGGGCCTCCGTTGCTGGCTGATACCATCCTCATTTCACCCGGGCCTGCGTTACTAGCTCATGCCATCCAAATTACAGCAGGGCCTGTGGTGCTGTCCGAAACCATCCACATTTCACCAGGGCTTGTGTTGCTGGCTGATGACATCCACAATACACAAGGGCCTGTGATACTGGCTGATGCCATCCACATTACAACAGGGCCAGAGTTGTTGGCTGAGGCCATCCACATTACACCACTGCCAATGCTTCGTGTGAGTTCATCATCACCACACGAGGGCCTGTGGTGCTGGCTGAGGCCATCCACATTACACCAGGGCCTGTGATGCTCTCCTATACCAAACACATTTCACCAAGGCCTGTGGTGCTGGCTTAGGCCATCCAAATTTCACCAGGGCCAGTGCTCCCTGTGAGGCCATCTTCACCACACCAGGGCCTGTGCTTCTCTCTGATGCCATCCACATTACATCGGGGCCACTGCTTCCTGTGAGGCCATCTTCACCACACCAGGGCCTCTACTCCTTTCTGAGGCCATCTACATTTCACCAGAACCTGCGTTGCTGGCTGATGTCATCTACATTACACCAGGGCCTGTGTTTTCTGGCTTAGACCAACTACATTTAATCAGAGCCGGTGTTGCTGGCTGATGCCATCCATAATACACAAGGGCCAGTGTTGCTGGCTGATGCCATCCACAAAAAAAAGGGTCTGTGCTACTCGTTGATGCCATGCACATTACACCTGGGCCTTTGGTTTTGGCCGTTACCATCCACATTTTTACCAGAGCCTGTGTTGCTGACTGATGACATCCAAAATACACAAGGGACTGTGCTACTGGCTGATGCAATCCACATTGCAGCAGGGCCAGTGCTCCCTGTGAGGCCATCTTCACCACACCAGGGCCAGTGGTGTTGGCTGAGGCCATTCACATTACACCAGGGCCTGTGCTGTACCAATACCATCCACATTTCAACAGGGCCAGTGTTGTTGGCTTTGGCCATCCACATTACACCAGGGCCAGTGCTCCCTGTGAGGATATCTTCACCACACCAGTGCCTGTACTGCTGGCTGATACCATCCTCATTTTACCCGGGCCTGCGTTGCCGGCTGATGTCATCTACATTACACCAGGGCCTGTGTTTTCTGGCTTAGACCAACTACATTTAATCAGAGCCGGTGTTGCTGGCTGATGCCATCCATAATACACAAGGGCCAGTGTTGCTGGCTGATGCCATCCACAAAAAAAAGGGTCTGTGCTACTCGTTGATGCCATGCACATTACACCTGGGCCTTTGGTTTTGGCCGTTACCATCCACATTTTTACCAGAGCCTGTGTTGCTGACTGATGACATCCAAAATACACAAGGGACTGTGCTACTGGCTGATGCAATCCACATTGCAGCAGGGCCAGTGCTCCCTGTGAGGCCATCTTCACCACACCAGGGCCAGTGGTGTTGGCTGAGGCCATTCACATTACACCAGGGCCTGTGCTGTACCAATACCATCCACATTTCAACAGGGCCAGTGTTGTTGGCTTTGGCCATCCACATTACACCACTGCCAGTGCTTCCTGTGAGGCCGTCATCTCCAAACCAGGGCCTGTGGTGCTGGCTGAGGCTTTCCACATTACACCAGGGCCTGTGATTCTGGCTGATACCATTTATATTACACCAGGGCCAGTGCTTCCTGTGAGGCGATGTTCACCACACCAGTGCCTGTGCTTCTGGCTGAGGCCAACTACATTTAACCAGGGCCTGTGCTACTCGTTGATACCATCCACATTTCACCAGGGCTTGTGTTGCTGGCTGATACCATCCACAATACACAAGGGCCTGTGCTACTGGCTGAGGACATTCACATTACACCAGGGCCTGTGGTGCTGGCCAATACCATCCACATGTCACCAGGGCCATTGTTGTTGGCTAAGGCCATACACATTACAACAGGGACAGTGCTTCCTGTGAGGCCATCTTCACCACACCAGGGCATGTGCTGCTGTCTGAAGTCATCCACATTTCACCAGGGACTGTGATGCCGGCTTCTACCATCCACATTACACCAGGGACAGTGCTTCCTGTGAGGCCATCTTCACCCCAACAGGGCCGCTGCTGCTCGTTGATGCCATCCATATTAGGGCCTGTGGTGCTGGCCGATATCATGCACATTTCACCAGGGCCAGTGCTACCTGCTGACGCCAACAACATTTCACCAGAGCCTGCGTTGCTGGCTGATGCCATCCACATTACACCAGGGCCTGTGCTACTGATTGAGGACATCTACATTTCACCAGGGCGTAAGTTGCTGGCTTAGGCCATCCACAATACACCAGGGACAGTGCTTCCTGTGAGGCCATCTTCACCCCAACAGGGCCGCTGCTGCTCGTTGATGCCATCCATATTAGGGCCTGTGGTGCTGGCCGATATCATGCACATTTCACCAGGGCCAGTGCTACCTGCTGACTCCAACAACATTTCACCAGAGCCTGCGTTGCTGGCTGATGCCATCCACATTACACCAGGGCCTGTGCTACTGATTGAGGCCATCTACATTTCACCAGGGCGTAAGTTGCTGGCTTAGGCCATCCACAATACACCAGGGACAGTGCTCCCTGTGAGGCCATCTTCACCACACCAGGGCCAGTGGTGTTGGCTGAGGCCATCCACATTACACCAGGGTGTGTGGTGCTGACTAACACCATCCACATTTCACCAGGGCCAGTGTTGTTGGCTGAGGCCATCCACATTACACCAGGGTCTGTGATGCTTGTTGATGCCATCCACATTTCACCAGGGCCATTGATTCCTGTGAAGCCATCTTCACCAAACCAGGGCCTGTGCTTCTGGCTGATGCCATCCACATTACATCAGGGCCATTGATTCCTGTGAGGCCATCTTCACCACACCAGCGCTTGCTTTCTGAGGCCATTAACATTTCACCAGAAACTGCGTTGCTGGCTGAGGCCATCCACATTACACCAGGGCCTGTGCTGCTGGGCAATACCATCCACATTTGACCAGGGCCAGTGTTGTTGGCTGTGGCCATCCACATTACACCATGGCCAGTCCTTCCTGTGAGGCCATGTTCACCACACCAGTGCCTGTACTTCTGTATTGGGCCAACTAGATTTAAAAAGGGCCTTTGTTCATGGCTGATGCCATTCACAATATACAAAGTTCTGTGCTACTGGCTGATACCATCCACATTACACCAGGGCCAGTGCTTCCTGTGAGGACATGTTCACCACACCAGTTCCTGTGCTTCTGGCTTCACCAGGGTGTATGTTGCCAGCTCAGGCCAACAACATTTCACCAGGGCCTTTGTTGCTGGCTGATCCCATCCACAATACATAAAGGCCTGTGCTACTGGCTGATGCCATCCATTTTACACCAGGGCCTGAACTGCTCTCTGAGGCCTTCTACATTTCACCAGGGCCTGTGTTGCTGGCTGATGCCATCCACAATACACAATGGCCAGTGTTGCTGGCTTATGCCATCCACAAAAAAGGGGCGTGTGCGACTTGTTGATGCCATCCACATTTCATCAGGGTGTGTGGTGCTGACCAATACCATCCATATTTCACCAGGGCCAGTGTTGTTAGGTGAGGAAATCCACATTACAATAGGGCCTGTGCTACTGGCTGAGGCCATCTACATTTAACCAGGGCCTGCGTAGCTGGCTGATTCCATCAACATTACACCGCGGCCAGTGTTTTTCTCGCACGAAAAAAAAAGTATAACTTTTCATCAGGTGAATAACTTGAAAATCTTAGCGCAAAGAGCTGTAAAACCTGTTTGCCCAGCACGGGGATATTGAATTCTATAAGATAAAGCCATAAATATGTGTATCTGAGTCTTCTATCAAAAGTTACAGCTATTTATATGAAGTTGTACAAAAACGCTTTCTTTCGTCAAGACAGTGCGTTTCTTCCGATTTCCATGCAATTGAATGGGGAACTCGGCCGAAAGAAAGTATAGGTTTTCATTATGTGAATAACTTGAAAATCTTAGCGCAAAGAGCTGCAAAACCTGTTTGCCCAGCACGGAGATATTGAATTCTATAAGATAAAGCCATAAATATGTGTGTCTGAGTCTTCTATCAAAAGTTACAGCTATTTATATGAAGTTGTACAAAAACGCTTTCTTTCGTCAAGACAGTGCGTTTCTTGCGATTTCCATGCATTTGAATGGGGAACTCGGCCGAAATAAAGTATAGGTTTTCATTATGTGAATAACATGAAAATCTTAGCGCAAAGAGCTGCAAAACCTGTTTGCCCAGCACGGGGATATTGAAATCTATAAGATAAAGTCATAAATATGTGTGTCTGAGTCTTCTATCAAAAGTTACACCTATTTATATATAGTTTTACAAAAACGCTTTCTTTTGTCAAGACAGTGCGTTTCTTACGATTTCCATGCATTTGAATGGGGAACTCGGCCGAAACAAAGTATAGGTTTTCATTATGTGAACAACATGAAAATCTTAGCGCAAAGAGCTGCAAAACCTGTTTGCCCAGCACGGGGATATTGAATTCTATAAGATAAAGCCATAAATATGTGTGTCTGCGTCTTCTGTCAAAAGTTACACCTATTTATATGAAGTTGTACAAAAACACTTTATTTCGCCGAGACAGTGCGTTTCTGACTATTACATGCATTTGAATGGAGTTCTCGCCAGAAAACAAAGTATAGGTTTTCATCTTGTGAATAACTCGAAAATCTTAGCTCAAACAGCTTTAAAACCTGTCTGCTCAACACGGGAATATAGAATTCTATAAGATAAAGCCATAAATACGTAAATCTGAGCCTTCTATCAAAAGTTACAGCTAACTTCATGAAGTTGTACAAAAACAGTTTATTTCGCCGAGACAGTGCGTTTCTGACTATTACATGCATTTGAATGGAGTTCTCGCACGAAACAAAGTATAGGTTTTCATCTTGTGAATAACTCGAAAATCTTAGCCCAAACAGCTTTAAAACCTGTTTGCTCAACACGGGGATATAGAAGTCTATAAGATAAAGCCATAAATACGTATATCTGAGCCTTCTATCAAAAGTTACATGTAACTTCATGAAGTTGTACAAAAACACTTTATTTCGCCGAGACAGTGCGTTTCTGACTATTACATGCATTTGAATGGAGTTCTCGACAGAAAACAAAGTATAGGTTTTCATCTTGTGAATAACTCGAAAATCTTAGCTCAAACAGCTTTAAAACCTGTCTGCTCAACACGGGAATATAGAATTCTATAAGATAAAGCCATAAATACGTATATCTGAGCCTTCTATCGAAAGTTACATGTAACTTCATGAAGTTGTACAAAAACACTTTATTAACCGAGACAGTGCGTTTCTGACTATTACATGCATTTGAATGGAGTTCTCGCACGAAACAAAGTATAGGTTTTCATCTTGTGAATAACTCGAAAATCTTAGCTCAAACAGCTTTAAAACCTGTTTGCTCAACACGGGGATATAGAACTCTATAAGATGAAGCCATAAATACGTAAATCTGAGCCTTCTATCAAAAGTTACAGCTAACTTCATGAAGTTGTACAAAAACAGTTTATTTCGCCGAGACAGTGCGTTTCTGACTATTACATGCATTTGAATGGAGTTCTCGCACGAAACAAAGTATAGGTTTTCATCTTGTGAATAACTCGAAAATCTTAGCTCAAACAGCTTTAAAACCTGTTTGCTCAACACGGGGATATAGAATTCTATAAGATAAAGCCATAAATACGTAAATCTGAGCCTTCTATCAAAAGTTACATGTAACTTCATGATGTTGTACAAAAACACTTTATTTCGCCGAGACAGTGCGTTTCTGACTATTACATGCATTTGAATGGAGTTCTCGCACGAAACAAAGTATAGGTTTTCATCTTGTGAATTACTCGAAAATCTTAGCTCAAGCAGCTTTAAAACCTGTTTGCTCAACACGGGGATATTGAATTCTATAAGATAAAGCCATAAGTACGTATATCTGAGCCATCTATCAAAAGATACATGTAACTTCATGAAGTTGTACAAAAAGGCTTTATTTCGCCAAGACAGTGCGTTTCTGACTATTACATGCATTTGAATGGAGTTCTCGCACGAAACAAAGTATAGGTTTTCATCTTGTGAATAACTCGAAAATCTTACCTCAAACAGCTTTAAAACCTGTCTACTCAACACGGGGATATAGAATTCTATAAGATAAAGCCATAAATACGTATATCTGAGCCTTCTATCAAAAGTTACAGCTAACTTCATGAAGTTGTACAAAAACACTTTATTAACCGAGACAGTGCGTTTCTGACTATTACATGCATTTGAATGGAGTTCTCCCACGAAACAAAGTATAGGTTTTCATCTTGTGAATTACTCGAAAATCTTAGCTCAAACAGCTTTAAAACCTGTCTGCTCAACACGGGGATATTGAATTCTATAAGATAAAGCCATAAGTACGTAAATCTGAGCCTTCTATCAAAAGTTACAGCTAACTTCATGAAGTTGTACAAAAACACTTTATTTCGCCGAGACAGTGCGTTTCTGACTATTACATGCATTTGAATGGAGTTCTCGCCAGAAAACAAAGTATAGGTTTTCATCTTGTGAATAACTCGAAAATCTTAGCTCAAACAGCTTTAAAACCTGTTTGCTCAACACGGGGATATAGAATTCTATAAGATAAAGCCATAAATACGTATATCTGAGCCTTCTATCAAAAGTTACAGCTAACTTCATGAAGTTGTACAAAAACACTTTATTTCGCCAAGACAGTGCGTTTCTGACTATTACATGCATTTGAATGGAGTTCTCGCACGAAACAAAGTATAGGTTTTCATCTTGTGAATAACTCGAAAATCTTAGCTCAAACAGCTTTAAAACCTGTCTACTCAACACGGGGATATAGAATTCTATGAGATAAAACCATAAATACGTATATCTGAGCCTTCTATCAAAAGTTACAGCTAACTTCATGAAGTTGTACAAAAACACTTTATTTCGCCGAGACAGTGCGTTTCTGACTATTACGTGCATTTGAATGGAGTTCTCGCCAGAAAACAAAGTATAGGTTTTCATCTTGTGAATAACTCGAAAATCTTAGCTCAAACAGCTTTAAAACCTGTTTGCTCAACACGGGGATATAGAATTCTATAAGATAAAGCCATAAATACGTATATCTGAGCCTTCTATCAAAAGTTACAGCTAACTTCATGAAGTTGTACAAAAACACTTTATTTCGCCAAGACAGTGCGTTTCTGACTATTACATGCATTTGAATGGAGTTCTCGCCAGAAAACAAAGTATAGGTTTTCATCTTGTGAATAACTCGAAAATCTTAGCTCAAACAGCTTTAAAACCTGTCTACTCAACACGGGGATATAGAATTCTATAAGATAAAGCCATAAATACGTATATCTGAGCCTTCTATTAAAAGTTACAGCTAACTTCATGAAGTTGTACAAAAAGGCTTTATTTTGCCGAGACAGTGCGTTTCTGACTATTACATGCATTTGAATGGAGTTCTCGCACGAAACAAAGTATAGGTTTTCATCTTGTGAATAACTCGAAAATCTTAGCTCAAACAGCTTTAAAACCTGTCTACTCAACACGGGGATATAGAACTCTATAAGATAAAGCCATAAATACGTAAATCTGAGCCTTCTATCAAAAGTTACAGCTAACTTCATGAAGTTGTACAAAAACACTTTATTTCGCCGAGACAGTGCGTTTCTGACTATTACATGCATTTGAATGGAGTTCTCGCACGAAACAAACTATAGGTTTTCATCTTGTGAATAACTCGAAAATCTTAGCTCTAACAGCTTTAAAACCATTTTTGCTCAACACGGGGATATAGAATTCTATAAGATAAAGCCATAAATACGTAAATCTGAGCCTTCTATCAAAAGTTACATGTAACTTCATGATGTTGTACAAAAACACTTTATTTCGCCAAGACAGTGCGTTTCTGACTATTACATGCATTTGAATGGAGTTCTCGCACGAAACAAAGTATAGGTTTTCATCTTGTGAATAACTCGAAAATCTTAGCTCTAACAGCTTTAAAACCATTTTTGCTCAACACGGGGATATAGAATTCTATAAGATAAAGCCATAAATACGTATATCTGAGCCTTCTATCAAAAGTTACATGTAACTTCATGAAGTTGTACAAAAACAGTTTATTTCGCCAAGACAGTGCGTTTCTGACTATTACATGCATTTGAATGGAGTTCTCGCACGAAACAAAGTATAGGTTTTCATCTTGTGAATAACTCGAAAATCTTAGCTCAAACAGCTTTAAAACCTGTTTGCTCAACACGGGGATATAGAATTCTATAAGATAAAGCCATAAATACGTATATCTGAGCCTTCTATCAAAAGTTACATGTAACTTCATGAAGTTGTACAAAAACACTTTATTTCGCCAAGAAAGTGCGTTTCTGACTATTACATGCATTTGAATGGAGTTCTCGACAGAAAACAAAGTATAGGTTTTCATCTTGTGAATAACTCGAAAATCTTAGCTCAAACAGCTTTAAAACCTGTCTGCTCAACACGGGAATATAGAATTCTATAAGATAAAGCCATAAATACGTATATCTGAGCCTTCTATCGAAAGTTACATGTAACTTCATGAAGTTGTACAAAAACACTTTATTAACCGAGACAGTGCGTTTCTGACTATTACATGCATTTGAATGGAGTTCTCGCACGAAACAAAGTATAGGTTTTCATCTTGTGAATAACTCGAAAATCTTAGCTCAAACAGCTTTAAAACCTGTTTGCTCAACACGGGGATATAGAACTCTATAAGATAAAGCCATAAATACGTAAATCTGAGCCTTCTATCAAAAGTTACAGCTAACTTCATGAAGTTGTACAAAAACAGTTTATTTCGCCGAGACAGTGCGTTTCTGACTATTACATGCATTTGAATGGAGTTCTCGCACGAAACAAAGTATAGGTTTTCATCTTGTGAATAACTCGAAAATCTTAGCTCAAACAGCTTTAAAACCTGTTTGCTCAACACGGGGATATAGAATTCTATAAGATAAAGCCATAAATACGTAAATCTGAGCCTTCTATCAAAAGTTACATGTAACTTCATGATGTTGTACAAAAACACTTTATTTCGCCGAGACAGTGCGTTTCTGACTATTACATGCATTTGAATGGAGTTCTCGCACGAAACAAAGTATAGGTTTTCATCTTGTGAATTACTCGAAAATCTTAGCTCAAGCAGCTTTAAAACCTGTTTGCTCAACACGGGGATATTGAATTCTATAAGATAAAGCCATAAGTACGTATATCTGAGCCATCTATCAAAAGATACATGTAACTTCATGAAGTTGTACAAAAAGGCTTTATTTCGCCAAGACAGTGCGTTTCTGACTATTACATGCATTTGAATGGAGTTCTCGCACGAAACAAAGTATAGGTTTTCATCTTGTGAATAACTCGAAAATCTTACCTCAAACAGCTTTAAAACCTGTCTACTCAACACGGGGATATAGAATTCTATAAGATAAAGCCATAAATACGTATATCTGAGCCTTCTATCAAAAGTTACAGCTAACTTCATGAAGTTGTACAAAAACACTTTATTAACCGAGACAGTGCGTTTCTGACTATTACATGCATTTGAATGGAGTTCTCGCACGAAACAAAGTATAGGTTTTCATCTTGTGAATAACTCGAAAATCTTAGCTCAAAAAGCTTTAAAACCTGTCTACTCAACACGGGGATATAGAATTCTATAAGATAAAGCCATAAATACGTATATCTGAGCCTTCTATCAAAAGTTACATGTAACTTCATGAAGTTGTACAAAAAGACTTTATTTCGCCGAGACAGTGCGTTTCTGACTATTACATGCATTTGAATGGAGTTCTCCCACGAAACAAAGTATAGGTTTTCATCTTGTGAATTACTCGAAAATCTTAGCTCAAACAGCTTTAAAACCTGTCTGCTCAACACGGGGATATTGAATTCTATAAGATAAAGCCATAAGTACGTAAATCTGAGCCTTCTATCAAAAGTTACAGCTAACTTCATGAAGTTGTACAAAAACACTTTATTTCGCCGAGACAGTGCGTTTCTGACTATTACATGCATTTGAATGGAGTTCTCGCCAGAAAACAAAGTATAGGTTTTCATCTTGTGAATAACTCGAAAATCTTAGCTCAAACAGCTTTAAAACCTGTTTGCTCAACACGGGGATATAGAATTCTATAAGATAAAGCCATAAATACGTAAATCTGAGCCTTCTATCAAAAGTTACAGCTAACTTCATGAAGTTGTACAAAAACACTTTATTTCGCCAAGACAGTGCGTTTCTGACTATTACATGCATTTGAATGGAGTTCTCGCACGAAACAAAGTATAGGTTTTCATCTTGTGAATAACTCGAAAATCTTAGCTCAAACAGCTTTAAAACCTGTCTACTCAACACGGGGATATAGAAGTCTATAAGATAAAGCCATAAATACGTATATCTGAGCCTTCTATCAAAAGTTACAGCTAACTTCATGAAGTTGTACAAAAACACTTTATTTCGCCGAGACAGTGCGTTTCTGACTATTACGTGCATTTGAATGGAGTTCTCGCCAGAAAACAAAGTATAGGTTTTCATCTTGTGAATAACTCGAAAATCTTAGCTCAAACAGCTTTAAAACCTGTTTGCTCAACACGGGGATATAGAATTCTATAAGATAAAGCCATAAATACGTATATCTGAGCCTTCTATCAAAAGTTACAGCTAACTTCATGAAGTTGTACAAAAACACTTTATTTCGCCAAGACAGTGCGTTTCTGACTATTACATGCATTTGAATGGAGTTCTCGCCAGAAAACAAAGTATAGGTTTTCATCTTGTGAATAACTCGAAAATCTTAGCTCAAACAGCTTTAAAACCTGTCTACTCAACACGGGGATATAGAATTCTATAAGATAAAGCCATAAATACGTATATCTGAGCCTTCTATTAAAAGTTACAGCTAACTTCATGAAGTTGTACAAAAAGGCTTTATTTTGCCGAGACAGTGCGTTTCTGACTATTACATGCATTTGAATGGAGTTCTCGCACGAAACAAAGTATAGGTTTTCATCTTGTGAATAACTCGAAAATCTTAGCTCAAACAGCTTTAAAACCTGTCTACTCAACACGGGGATATAGAACTCTATAAGATAAAGCCATAAATACGTAAATCTGAGCCTTCTATCAAAAGTTACAGCTAACTTCATGAAGTTGTACAAAAACACTTTATTTCGCCGAGACAGTGCGTTTCTGACTATTACATGCATTTGAATGGAGTTCTCGCACGAAACAAACTATAGGTTTTCATCTTGTGAATAACTCGAAAATCTTAGCTCTAACAGCTTTAAAACCATTTTTGCTCAACACGGGGATATAGAATTCTATAAGATAAAGCCATAAATACGTAAATCTGAGCCTTCTATCAAAAGTTACATGTAACTTCATGATGTTGTACAAAAACACTTTATTTCGCCAAGACAGTGCGTTTCTGACTATTACATGCATTTGAATGGAGTTCTCGCACGAAACAAAGTATAGGTTTTCATCTTGTGAATAACTCGAAAATCTTAGCTCTAACAGCTTTAAAACCATTTTTGCTCAACACGGGGATATAGAATTCTATAAGATAAAGCCATAAATACGTATATCTGAGCCTTCTATCAAAAGTTACATGTAACTTCATGAAGTTGTACAAAAACAGTTTATTTCGCCAAGACAGTGCGTTTCTGACTATTACATGCATTTGAATGGAGTTCTCGCACGAAACAAAGTATAGGTTTTCATCTTGTGAATAACTCGAAAATCTTAGCTCAAACAGCTTTAAAACCTGTTTGCTCAACACGGGGATATAGAATTCTATAAGATAAAGCCATAAATACGTAAATCTGAGCCTTCTATCAAAAGTTACAGTTAACTTCATGATGTTGTACAAAAACACTTTATTTCGCCGAGACAGTGCGTTTCTGACTATTACATGCATTTGAATGGAGTTCTGGCACGAAACAAAGTATAGGTTTTCATCTTGTGAATAACTCGAAAATCTTAGCTCAAACAGCTTTAAAACCTGTCTACTCAACACGGGGATATAGAACTCTATAAGATAAAGCCATAAATACGTAAATCTGAGCCTTCTATCAAAAGTTACAGCTAACTTCATGATGTTGTACAAAAACACTTTATTTCGCCGAGACAGTGCGTTTCTGACTATTACATGCATTTGAATGGAGTTCTCGCACGAAACAAAGTATAGGTTTTCATCTTGTGAATAACTCGAAAATCTTAGCTCAAACAGCTTTAAAACCTGTCTACTCAACACGGGGATATAGAATTCTATAAGATAAAGCCATAAATACGTAAATCTGAGCCTTCTATCAAAAGTTACATGTAACTTCATGAAGTTGTACAAAAACAGTTTATTTCGCCGAGACAGTGCGTTTCTGACTATTACATGCATTTGAATGGAGTTCTCGCACGAAACAAAGTATAGGTTTTCATCTTGTGAATAACTCGAAAATCTTAGCTCAAACAGCTTTAAAACCTGTTTGCTCAACACGGGGATATAGAATTCTATAAGATAAAGCCATAAATACGTATATCTGAGCCTTCTATCAAAAGTTACAGCTAACTTCATGAAGTTGTACAAAAACACTTTATTTCGCCGAGACAGTGCGTTTCTGACTATTACATGCATTTGAATGGAGTTCTCCCACGAAACAAAGTATAGGTTTTCATCTTGTGAATAACTCGAAAATCTTAGCTCAAACAGCTTTAAAACCTGTTTGCTCAACACCGGGATATAGAATTCTATAAGATAAAGCCATAAATACGTAAATCTGAGCCTTCTATCAAAAGTTACAGCTAACTTCATGAAGTTGTACAAAAACACTTTATTTCGCCAAGACAGTGCGTTTCTGACTATTACATGCATTTGAATGGAGTTCTCGCACGAAACAAAGTATAGGTTTTCATCTTGTGAATAACTCGAAAATCTTAGCTCAAACAGCTTTAAAACCTGTTTGCGCAACACGGGGATATAGAATTCTATAAGATAAAGCCATAAATACGTAAATCTGAGCCTTCTATCAAAAGTTACATGTAACTTCATGAAGTTGTACAAAAACACTTTATTTCGCCGAGACAGTGCGTTTCTGACTATTACATGCATTTGAATGGAGTTCTCGCCAGAAAACAAAGTATAGGTTTTCATCTTGTGAATAACTCGAAAATCTTAGCTCAAACAGCTTTAAAACCTGTATGCTCAACACGGGGATATAGAATTCTATAAGATAAAGCCATAAATACGTATATCTGAGCCTTCTATCAAAAGTTACAGCTAACTTCATGAAGTTGTACAAAAACACTTTATTTCGCCAAGACAGTGCGTTTCTGACTATTACATGCATTTGAATGGAGTTCTCGCACGAAACAAAGTATAGGTTTTCATCTTGTGAATAACTCGAAAATCTTAGCTCAAACAGCTTTAAAACCTGTTTGCTCAACACGGGGATATAGAAGTCTATAAGATAAAGCCATAAATACGTAAATCTGAGCCTTCTATCAAAAGTTACATGTAACTTCATGAAGTTGTACAAAAAGGCTTTTTTTCGCCGAGACAGTGCGTTTCTGACTATTACATGCATTTGAATGGAGTTCTCGCCAGAAAACAAAGTATAGGTTTTCATCTTGTGAATAACTCGAAAATCTTAGCTCAAACAGCTTTAAAACCTGTTTGCGCAACACGGGGATATAGAACTCTATAAGATAAAGCCATAAATACGTAAATCTGAGCCTTCTATCAAAAGTTACAGCTAACTTCATGAAGTTGTACAAAAACACTTTATTTCGCCGAGACAGTGCGTTTCTGACTATTACATGCATTTGAATGGAGTTCTCGCACGAAACAAAGTATAGGTTTTCATCTTGTGAATAACTCGAAAATCTTAGCTCAAACAGCTTTAAAACCTGTTTGCTCAACACGGGGATATAGAAGTCTATAAGATAAAGCCATAAATACGTAAATCTGAGCCTTCTATCAAAAGTTACAGCTAACTTCATGAAGTTGTACAAAAACACTTTATTTCGCCAAGACAGTGCGTTTCTGACTATTACATGCATTTGAATGGAGTTCTCGCACGAAACAAAGTATAGGTTTTCATCTTGTGAATAACTCGAAAATCTTAGCTCAAACAGCTTTAAAACCTGTTTGCTCAACACGGGGATATAGAATTCTATAAGATAAAGCCATAAATACGTAAATCTGAGCCTTCTATCAAAAGTTACAGCTAACTTCATGAAGTTGTACAAAAACACTTTATTTCGCCGAGACAGTGCGTTTCTGACTATTACATGCATTTGAATGGAGTTCTCGCCAGAAAACAAAGTATAGGTTTTCATCTTGTGAATAACTCGAAAATCTTAGCTCAAACAGCTTTAAAACCTGTTTGCTCAACACGGGGATATAGAATTCTATAAGATAAAGCCATAAATACGTATATCTGAGCCTTCTATCAAAAGTTACAGCTAACTTCATGAAGTTGTACAAAAACACTTTATTTCGCCGAGACAGTGCGTTTCTGACTATTACATGCATTTGAATGGAGTTCTCGCCAGAAAACAAAGTATAGGTTTTCATCTTGTGAATAACTCGAAAATCTTAGCTCAAACAGCTTTAAAACCTGTTTGCTCAACACGGGGATATAGAAGTCTATAAGATAAAGCCATAAATACGTAAATCTGAGCCTTCTATCAAAAGTTACAGCTAACTTCATGAAGTTGTACAAAAACACTTTATTTCGCCGAGACAGTGCGTTTCTGACTATTACATGCATTTGAATGGAGTTCTCGCCAGAAAACAAAGTATAGGTTTTCATCTTGTGAATAACTCGAAAATCTTAGCTCAAACAGCTTTAAAACCTGTTTGCTCAACACGGGGATATAGAATTCTATAAGATAAAGCCATAAATACGTATATCTGAGCCTTCTATCAAAAGTTACAGCTAACTTCATGAAGTTGTACAAAAACACTTTATTTCGCCGAGACAGTGCGTTTCTGACTATTACATGCATTTGAATGGAGTTCTCGCCAGAAAACAAAGTATAGGTTTTCATCTTGTGAATAACTCGAAAATCTTAGCTCAAACAGCTTTAAAACCTGTTTGCTCAACACGGGGATATAGAATTCTATAAGATAAAGCCATAAATACGTATATCTGAGCCTTCTATCAAAAGTTACAGCTAACTTCATGAAGTTGTACAAAAACACTTTATTAACCGAGACAGTGCGTTTCTGACTATTACATGCATTTGAATGGAGTTCTCGCACGAAACAAAGTATAGGTTTTCATCTTGTGAATAACTCCAAAATCTTAGCTCAAACAGCTTTAAAACCTGTCTACTCAACACGGGGATATAGAATTCTATAAGATAAAGACATAAATACGTATATCTGAGCCTTCTATCAAAAGTTACATGTAACTTCATGAAGTTGTACAAAAACACTTTATTTCGCCGAGACAGTGCGTTTCTGACTATTACATGCATTTGAATGGAGTTCTCGCACGAAACAAAGTATAGGTTTTCATCTTGTGAATAACTCGAAAATCTTAGCTCAAACAGCTTTAAAACCTGTTTGCTCAACACGGGGATATAGAAGTCTATAAGATAAAGCCATAAATACGTAAATCTGAGCCTTCTATCAAAAGTTACATGTAACTTCATGAAGTTGTACAAAAACACTTTATTTCGCCGAGACAGTGCGTTTCTGACTATTACATGCATTTGAATGGAGTTCTCGCCAGAAAACAAAGTATAGGTTTTCATCTTGTGAATAACTCGAAAATCTTAGCTCAAACAGCTTTAAAACCTGTCTACTCAACACGGGGATATAGAATTCTATAAGATAAAGCCATAAATACGTATATCTGAGCCTTCTATCAAAAGTTACAGCTAACTTCATGAAGTTGTACAAAAACACTTTATTTCGCCGAGACAGTGCGTTTCTGACTATTACATGCATTTGAATGGAGTTCTCGCACGAAACAAAGTATAGGTTTTCATCTTGTGAATAACTCGAAAATCTTAGCTCAAACAGCTTTAAAACCTGTTTGCTCAACACGGGGATATAGAATTCTATAAGATAAAGCCATAAATACGTATATCTGAGCCTTCTATCAAAAGTTACAGCTAACTTCATGAAGTTGTACAAAAACACTTTATTTCGCCAAGACAGTGCGTTTCTGACTATTACATGCATTTGAATGGAGTTCTCGCACGAAACAAAGTATAGGTTTTCATCTTGTGAATTACTCGAAAATCTTAGCTCAAACAGCTTTAAAACCTGTCTACTCAACACGGGGATATAGAATTCTATAAGATAAAGCCATAAATACGTAAATCTGAGCCTTCTATCAAAAGATACATGTAACTTCATGAAGTTGTACAAAAACACTTTATTTCGCCGAGACAGTGCGTTTCTGACTATTACATGCATTTGAATGCATTTGAATGGAGTTCTCGCACGAAACAAAGTATAGGTTTTCATCTTGTGAATAACTCCAAAATCTTAGCTCAAACAGCTTTAAAACCTGTCTACTCAACACGGGGATATAGAATTCTATAAGATAAAGCCATAAATACGTATATCTGAGCCTTCTATCAAAAGTTACAGCTAACTTCATGAAGTTGTACAAAAACACTTTATTTCGCCGAGACAGTGCGTTTCTGACTATTACATGCATTTGAATGGAGTTCTCGCCATAAAACAAAGTATAGGTTTTCATCTTGTGAATAACTCGAAAATCTTAGCTCAAACAGCTTTAAAACCTGTTTGCTCAACACGGGGATATAGAAGTCTATAAGATAAAGCCATAAATACGTAAATCTGAGCCTTCTATCAAAAGTTACAGCTAACTTCATGAAGTTGTACAAAAAGGCTTTATTTCGCCAAGACAGTGCGTTTCTGACTATTACATGCATTTGAATGGAGTTCTCGCACGAAACAAAGTATAGGTTTTCATCTTGTGAATAACTCGAAAATCTTAGCTCAAACAGCTTTAAGACCTGTCTACTCAACACCGGGATATAGAAGTCTATAAGATAAAGCCATAAATATGTAAATCTGAGCCTTCTATCAAAAGTTACAGCTAACTTCATGAAGTTGTACAAAAACACTTTATTAACCGAGACAGTGCGTTTCTGACTATTACATGCATTTGAATGGCGTTCTCGCACGAAACAAAGTATAGGTTTTCATCTTGTGAATAACTCGAAAATCTTAGCTCAAACAGCTTTAAAACCTGTTTGCTCAACACGGGGATATAGAATTCTATAAGATAAAGCCATAAATACGTATATCTGAGCCTTCTATCAAAAGTTACAGCTAACTTCATGAAGTTGTACAAAAAGGCTTTTTTTCGCCGAGACAGTGCGTTTCTGACTATTACATGCATTTGAATGGAGTTCTCGCCAGAAAACAAAGTATAGGTTTTCATCTTGTGAATAACTCGAAAATCTTAGCTCAAACAGCTTTAAAACCTGTCTACTCAACACCGGGATATAGAATTCTATAAGATAAAGCCATAAATACGTAAATCTGAGCCTTCTATCAAAAGTTACAGCTAACTTCATGAAGTTGTACAAAAACACTTTATTTCGCCGAGACAGTGCGTTTCTGACTATTACATGCATTTGAATGGAGTTCTCGCACGAAACAAAGTATAGGTTTTCATCTTGTGAATAACTCGAAAATCTTAGCTCAAACAGCTTTAAAACCTGTTTGCTCAACACGGGGATATAGAATTCTATAAGATAAAGCCATAAATACGTAAATCTGAGCCTTCTATCAAAAGTTACAGCTAACTTCATGAAGTTGTACAAAAACACTTTATTAACCGAGACAGTGCGTTTCTGACTATTACATGCATTTGAATGGAGTTCTCGCACGAAACAAAGTATAGGTTTTCATCTTGTGAATAACTCGAAAATCTTAGCTCAAACAGCTTTAAAACCTGTCTACTCAACACGGGGATATAGAAGTCTATAAGATAAAGCCATAAATACGTAAATCTGAGCCTTCTATCAAAAGTTACAGCTAACTTCATGAAGTTGTACAAAAAGGCTTTATTTCGCCAAGACAGTGCGTTTCTGACTATTACATGCATTTGAATGGAGTTCTCGCACGAAACAAAGTATAGGTTTTCATCTTGTGAATAACTCGAAAATCTTAGCTCAAACAGCTTTAAGACCTGTCTACTCAACACCGGGATATAGAAGTCTATAAGATAAAGCCATAAATATGTAAATCTGAGCCTTCTATCAAAAGTTACAGCTAACTTCATGAAGTTGTACAAAAACACTTTATTAACCGAGACAGTGCGTTTCTGACTATTACATGCATTTGAATGGCGTTCTCGCACGAAACAAAGTATAGGTTTTCATCTTGTGAATAACTCGAAAATCTTAGCTCAAACAGCTTTAAAACCTGTTTGCTCAACACGGGGATATAGAAGTCTATAAGATAAAGCCATAAATACGTAAATCTGAGCCTTCTATCAAAAGTTACAGCTAACTTCATGAAGTTGTACAAAAAGGCTTTTTTTCGCCGAGACAGTGCGTTTCTGACTATTACATGCATTTGAATGGAGTTCTCGCCAGAAAACAAAGTATAGGTTTTCATCTTGTGAATAACTCGAAAATCTTAGCTCAAACAGCTTTAAAACCTGTCTACTCAACACCGGGATATAGAATTCTATAAGATAAAGCCATAAATACGTAAATCTGAGCCTTCTATCAAAAGTTACAGCTAACTTCATGAAGTTGTACAAAAACACTTTATTAACCGAGACAGTGCGTTTCTGACTATTACATGCATTTGAATGGAGTTCTCGCACGAAACAAAGTATAGGTTTTCATCTTGTGAATAACTCGAAAATCTTAGCTCAAACAGCTTTAAAACCTGTTTGCTCAACACGGGGATATAGAATTCTATAAGATAAAGCCATAAATACGTATATCTGAGCCTTCTATCAAAAGTTACAGCTAATTTCATGAAGTTGTACAAAAACACTTTTTCGCAGAGACAGTGCGTTTCTGACTATTACATGCATTTGAATGGAGTTCTCGCCAGAAAACAAAGTATAGGCTTTAATCTTGTGAATAACTCGAAAATCTTAGCTCAAACAGCTTTAAAACCTGTCTACTCAACACGGGGATATAGAATTCTATAAGATAAAGCCATAAATACGTAAATCTGAGCCTTCTATCAAAAGTTACAGCTAATTTCATGAAGTTGTACAAAAAGTCTTTATTTCGCCAAGACAGTGCGTTTCTGACTATTACATGCATTTAAATGGAGTTCTCGCACGAAACAAAGTATAGGTTTTCATCTTGTGAATAACTCGAAAATCTTAGCTCAAACAGCTTTAAAACCTGTCTACTCAACACCGGGATATAGAAGTCTATAAGATAAAGCCATAAATACGTAAATCTGAGCCTTCTATCAAAAGTTACAGCTAACTTCATGAAGTTGTACAAAAAGGCTTTATTTCGCCAAGACAGTGTGTTTCTGACTATTACATGCATTTGAATGGAGTTCTGGCACGAAACAAAGTATAGGTTTTCATCTTGTGAATAACTCGAAAATCTTAGCTCAAACAGCTTTAAAACCTGTTTGCTCAACACGGGGATATAGAAGTCTATAAGATAAAGCCATAAATACGTAAATCTGAGCCTTCTATAAAAAGTTACAGCTAACTTCATGAAGTTGTACAAAAACACTTTATTTCGCCGAGACAGTGCGTTTCTGACTATTACATGCATTTGAATGGAGTTCTCGCCAGAAAACAAAGTATAGGTTTTCATCTTGTAAATAACTCGAAAATCTTAGCTCAAACAGCTTTAAAACCTGTTTGCTCAACACGGGGATATAGAAGTCTATAAGATAAAGCCATAAATACGTAAATCTGAGCCTTCTATAAAAAGTTACAGCTAACTTCATGAAGTTGTACAAAAACACTTTATTTCGCCGAGACAGTGCGTTTCTGACTATTACATGCATTTGAATGGAGTTCTCGCACGAAACAAAGTATAGGTTTTCATCTTGTGAATAACTCGAAAATCTTAGCTCAAACAGCTTTAAAACCTGTTTGCTCAACACGGGGATATAGAAGTCTATAAGATAAAGCCATAAATACGTAAATCTGAGCCTTCTATCAAAAGTTACAGCTAACTTCATGAAGTTGTACAAAAACACTTTATTTCGCCGAGACAGTGCGTTTCTGACTATTACATGCATTTGAATGGAGTTCTCGCCAGAAAACAAAGTATAGGTTTTCATCTTGTGAATAACTCGAAAATCTTAGCTCAAACAGCTTTAAAACCTGTTTGCTCAACACGGGGATATAGAAGTCTATAAGATAAAGCCATAAATACGTAAATCTGAGCCTTCTATAAAAAGTTACAGCTAACTTCATGAAGTTGTACAAAAACACTTTATTTCGCCGAGACAGTGCGTTTCTGACTATTACATGCATTTGAATGGAGTTCTGGCACGAAACAAAGTATAGGTTTTCATCTTGTGAATAACTCGAAAATCTTAGCTCAAACAGCTTTAAAACCTGTTTGCTCAACACGGGGATATAGAATTCTATAAGATAAAGCCATAAATACGTAAATCTGAGCCTTCTATAAAAAGTTACAGCTAACTTCATGAAGTTGTACAAAAACACTTTATTTCGCCGAGACAGTGCGTTTCTGACTATTACATGCATTTGAATGGAGTTCTCGCACGAAACAAAGTATAGGTTTTCATCTTGTAAATAACTCGAAAATCTTAGCTCAAACAGCTTTAAAACCTGTTTGCTCAACACGGGGATATAGAAGTCTATAAGATAAAGCCATAAATACGTAAATCTGAGCCTTCTATCAAAAGTTACAGCTAATTTCATGAAGTTGTACAAAAAGGCTTTATTTCGCCGAGACAGTGCGTTTCTGACTATTACATGCATTTGAATGGAGTTCTCGCACGAAACAAAGTATAGGTTTTCATCTTGTGAATAACTCGAAAATCTTAGCTCAAACAGCTTTAAAACCTGTCTACTCAACACCGGGATATAGAATTCTATAAGATAAAGCCATAAATACGTAAATCTGAGCCTTCTATCAAAAGTTACAGCTAACTTCATGAAGTTGTACAAAAACACTTTATTTCGCCGAGACAGTGCGTTTCTGACTATTACATGCATTTGAATGGAGTTCTCGCACGAAACAAAGTATAGGTTTTCATCTTGTGAATAACTCGAAAATCTTAGCTCAAACAGCTTTAAAACCTGTTTGCTCAACACGGGGATATAGAATTCTATAAGATAAAGCCATAAATACGTAAATCTGAGCCTTCTATCAAAAGTTACAGCTAACTTCATGAAGTTGTACAAAAACACTTTATTTCGCCAAGACAGTGCGTTTCTGACTATTACATGCATTTGAATGGAGTTCTCGCACGAAACAAAGTATAGGTTTTCATCTTGTGAATAACTCGAAAATCTTAGCTCAAACAGCTTTAAAACCTGTTTGCTCAACACGGGGATATAGAATTCTATAAGATAAAGCCATAAATACGTAAATCTGAGCCTTCTATCAAAAGTTACAGCTAACTTCATGAAGTTGTACAAAAACACTTTATTTCGCCGAGACAGTGCGTTTCTGACTATTACATGCATTTGAATGGAGTTCTCGCACGAAACAAAGTATAGGTTTTCATCTTGTGAATAACTCGAAAATCTTAGCTCTAACAGCTTTAAAACCATTTTTGCTCAACACGGGGATATAGAATTCTATAAGATAAAGCCATAAATACGTAAATCTGAGCCTTCTATCAAAAGTTACAGCTAATTTCATGAAGTTGTACAAAAAGGCTTTATTTCGCCAAGACAGTGCGTTTCTGACTATTACATGCATTTGAATTGAGTTCTGGCACGAAACAAAGTATAGGTTTTCATCTTGTGAATAACTCGAAAATCTTAGCTCAAACAGCTTTAAAACCTGTCTACTCAACACCGGGATATAGAATTCTATAAGATAAAGCCATAAATACGTAAATCTGAGCCTTCTATCAAAAGTTACAGCTAACTTCATGAAGTTGTACAAAAACACTTTATTTCGCCGAGACAGTGCGTTTCTGACTATTACATGCATTTGAATGGAGTTCTCGCACGAAACAAAGTATAGGTTTTCATCTTGTGAATAACTCGAAAATCTTAGCTCTAACAGCTTTAAAACCATTTTTGCTCAACACGGGGATATAGAATTCTATAAGATAAAGCCATAAATACGTAAATCTGAGCCTTCTATCAAAAGTTACAGCTAATTTCATGAAGTTGTACAAAAAGGCTTTATTTCGCCAAGACAGTGCGTTTCTGACTATTACATGCATTTGAATTGAGTTCTGGCACGAAACAAAGTATAGGTTTTCATCTTGTGAATAACTCGAAAATCTTAGCTCAAACAGCTTTAAAACCTGTCTACTCAACACGGGGATATAGAATTCTATAAGATAAAGCCATAAATACGTAAATCTGAGCCTTCTATCAAAAGTTACAGCTAACTTCATGAAGTTGTACAAAAACACTTTATTTCGCCGAGACAGTGCGTTTCTGACTATTACATGCATTTGAATGGAGTTCTCGCCAGAAAACAAAGTATAGGTTTTCATCTTGTGAATAACTCGAAAATCTTAGCTCAAACAGCTTTAAAACCTGTCTACTCAACACGGGGATATAGAAGTCTATAAGATAAAGCCATAAATACGTAAATCTGAGCCTTCTATCAAAAGTTACAGCTAACTTCATGAAGTTGTACAAAAAGGCTTTATTTCGCCGAGACAGTGCGTTTCTGACTATTATATGCATTTGAATGGAGTTCTCGCACGAAACAAAGTATAGGTTTTCATCTTGTGAATAACTCGAAAATCTTAGCTCAAACAGCTTTAAAACCTGTCTACTCAACACGGGGATATAGAAGTCTATAAGATAAAGCCATAAATACGTAAATCTGAGCCTTCTATCAAAAGTTACATGGAACTTCATGAAGTTGTACAAAAACACTTTATTTCGCCGAGACAGTGCGTTTCTGACTATTACATGCATTTGAATGGAGTTCTCGCACGAAACAAAGTATAGGTTTTCATCTTGTGAATAACTCGAAAATCTTAGCTCAAACAGCTTTAAAACCTGTCTACTCAACACGGGGATATAGAAGTCTATAAGATAAAGCCATAAAAACGTAAATCTGAGCCTTCTATCAAAAGTTACAGCTAACTTCATGAAGTTGTACAAAAACACTTTATTTCGCCGAGACAGTGCGTTTCTGACTATTACATGCATTTGAATGGAGTTCTCGCACGAAACAAAGTATAGGTTTTCATCTTGTGAATAACTCGAAAATCTTAGCTCAAACAGCTTTAAAACCTGTATGCTCAACACGGGGATATAGAATTCTATAAGATAAAGCCATAAATACGTAAATCTGAGCCTTCTATCAAAAGTTACATGGAACTTCATGAAGTTGTACAAAAACACTTTATTTCGCCGAGACAGTGCGTTTCTGACTATTACATGCATTTGAATGGAGTTCTCGCACGAAACAAAGTATAGGTTTTCATCTTGTGAATAACTCGAAAATCTTAGCTCAAACAGCTTTAAAACCTGTCTACTCAACACGGGGATATAGAAGTCTATAAGATAAAGCCATAAAAACGTAAATCTGAGCCTTCTATCAAAAGTTACAGCTAACTTCATGAAGTTGTACAAAAACACTTTATTTCGCCGAGACAGTGCGTTTCTGACTATTACATGCATTTGAATGGAGTTCTCGCCATAAAACAAAGTATAGGTTTTCATCTTGTGAATAACTCGAAAATCTTAGCTCAAACAGCTTTAAAACCTGTCTACTCAACACGGGGATATAGAAGTCTATAAGATAAAGCCATAAATACGTAAATCTGAGCCTTCTATCAAAAGTTACATGGAACTTCATGAAGTTGTACAAAAACACTTTATTTCGCCGAGACAGTGCGTTTCTGACTATTACATGCATTTGAATGGAGTTCTCGCACGAAACAAAGTATAGGTTTTCATCTTGTGAATAACTCGAAAATCTTAGCTCAAACAGCTTTAAAACCTGTTTGCTCAACACGGGGATATAGAAGTCTATAAGATAAAGCCATAAATACGTAAATCTGAGCCTTCTATCAAAAGTTACAGCTAACTTCATGAAGTTGTACAAAAACACTTTATTTCGCCGAGACAGTGCGTTTCTGACTATTACATGCATTTGAATGGAGTTCTCGCCAGAAAACAAAGTATAGGTTTTCATCTTGTGAATAACTCGAAAATCTTAGCTCAAACAGCTTTAAAACCTGTCTACTCAACACGGGGATATAGAAGTCTATAAGATAAAGCCATAAATACGTAAATCTGAGCCTTCTATCAAAAGTTACAGCTAATTTCATGAAGTTGTACAAAAAGGCTTTATTTCGCCAAGACAGTGCGTTTCTGACTATTACATGCATTTGAATTGAGTTCTGGCACGAAACAAAGTATAGGTTTTCATCTTGTGAATAACTCGAAAATCTTAGCTCAAACAGCTTTAAAACCTGTTTGCTCAACACGGGGATATAGAATTCTATAAGATAAAGCCATAAATACGTAAATCTGAGCCTTCTATCAAAAGTTACAGCTAACTTCATGAAGTTGTACAAAAACACTTTATTTCGCCGAGACAGTGCGTTTCTGACTATTACATGCATTTGAATGGAGTTCTCGCACGAAACAAAGTATAGGTTTTCATCTTGTGAATAACTCGAAAATCTTAGCTCAAACAGCTTTAAAACCTGTATGCTCAACACGGGGATATAGAATTCTATAAGATAAAGCCATAAATACGTAAATCTGAGCCTTCTATCAAAAGTTACAGCTAATTTCATGAAGTTGTACAAAAACACTTTATTTCGCCGAGACAGTGCGTTTCTGACTATTACATGCATTTGAATGGAGTTCTCGCACGAAACAAAGTATAGGTTTTCATCTTGTGAATAACTCGAAAATCTTAGCTCAAACAGCTTTAAAACCTGTCTACTCAACACGGGGATATAGAAGTCTATAAGATAAAGCCATAAAAACGTAAATCTGAGCCTTCTATCAAAAGTTACAGCTAACTTCATGAAGTTGTACAAAAACACTTTATTTCGCCGAGACAGTGCGTTTCTGACTATTACATGCATTTGAATGGAGTTCTCGCACGAAACAAAGTATAGGTTTTCATCTTGTGAATAACTCGAAAATCTTAGCTCTAACAGCTTTAAAACCATTTTTGCTCAACACGGGGATATAGAATTCTATAAGATAAAGCCATAAATACGTAAATCTGAGCCTTCTATCAAAAGTTACAGCTAATTTCATGAAGTTGTACAAAAACACTTTATTTCGCCGAGACAGTGCGTTTCTGACTATTACATGCATTTGAATGGAGTTCTCGCACGAAACAAAGTATAGGTTTTCATCTTGTGAATAACTCGAAAATCTTAGCTCAAACAGCTTTAAAACCTGTCTACTCAACACGGGGATATAGAAGTCTATAAGATAAAGCCATAAAAACGTAAATCTGAGCCTTCTATCAAAAGTTACAGCTAACTTCATGAAGTTGTACAAAAACACTTTATTTCGCCGAGACAGTGCGTTTCTGACTATTACATGCATTTGAATGGAGTTCTCGCACGAAACAAAGTATAGGTTTTCATCTTGTGAATAACTCGAAAATCTTAGCTCAAACAGCTTTAAAACCTGTCTACTCAACACGGGGATATAGAAGTCTATAAGATAAAGCCATAAATACGTAAATCTGAGCCTTCTATCAAAAGTTACAGCTAACTTCATGAAGTTGTACAAAAAGGCTTTATTTCGCCGAGACAGTGCGTTTCTGACTATTATATGCATTTGAATGGAGTTCTCGCACGAAACAAAGTATAGGTTTTCATCTTGTGAATAACTCGAAAATCTTAGCTCAAACAGCTTTAAAACCTGTATGCTCAACACGGGGATATAGAATTCTATAAGATAAAGCCATAAATACGTAAATCTGAGCCTTCTATCAAAAGTTACATGGAACTTCATGAAGTTGTACAAAAACACTTTATTTCGCCGAGACAGTGCGTTTCTGACTATTACATGCATTTGAATGGAGTTCTCGCACGAAACAAAGTATAGGTTTTCATCTTGTGAATAACTCGAAAATCTTAGCTCAAACAGCTTTAAAACCTGTCTACTCAACACGGGGATATAGAAGTCTATAAGATAAAGCCATAAAAACGTAAATCTGAGCCTTCTATCAAAAGTTACAGCTAACTTCATGAAGTTGTACAAAAACACTTTATTTCGCCGAGACAGTGCGTTTCTGACTATTACATGCATTTGAATGGAGTTCTCGCCAGAAAACAAAGTATAGGTTTTCATCTTGTGAATAACTCGAAAATCTTAGCTCAAACAGCTTTAAAACCTGTCTACTCAACACGGGGATATAGAAGTCTATAAGATAAAGCCATAAATACGTAAATCTGAGCCTTCTATCAAAAGTTACATGGAACTTCATGAAGTTGTACAAAAACACTTTATTTCGCCGAGACAGTGCGTTTCTGACTATTACATGCATTTGAATGGAGTTCTCGCACGAAACAAAGTATAGGTTTTCATCTTGTGAATAACTCGAAAATCTTAGCTCAAACAGCTTTAAAACCTGTTTGCTCAACACGGGGATATAGAAGTCTATAAGATAAAGCCATAAATACGTAAATCTGAGCCTTCTATCAAAAGTTACAGCTAACTTCATGAAGTTGTACAAAAACACTTTATTTCGCCGAGACAGTGCGTTTCTGACTATTACATGCATTTGAATGGAGTTCTCGCACGAAACAAAGTATAGGTTTTCATCTTGTGAATAACTCGAAAATCTTAGCTCTAACAGCTTTAAAACCATTTTTGCTCAACACGGGGATATAGAATTCTATAAGATAAAGCCATAAATACGTAAATCTGAGCCTTCTATCAAAAGTTACAGCTAATTTCATGAAGTTGTACAAAAACACTTTATTTCGCCGAGACAGTGCGTTTCTGACTATTACATGCATTTGAATGGAGTTCTCGCACGAAACAAAGTATAGGTTTTCATCTTGTGAATAACTCGAAAATCTTAGCTCAAACAGCTTTAAAACCTGTTTGCTCAACACGGGGATATAGAAGTCTATAAGATAAAGCCATAAATACGTAAATCTGAGCCTTCTATCAAAAGTTACAGCTAACTTCATGAAGTTGTACAAAAACACTTTATTTCGCCGAGACAGTGCGTTTCTGACTATTACATGCATTTGAATGGAGTTCTCGCCAGAAAACAAAGTATAGGTTTTCATCTTGTGAATAACTCGAAAATCTTAGCTCAAACAGCTTTAAAACCTGTCTACTCAACACGGGGATATAGAAGTCTATAAGATAAAGCCATAAATACGTAAATCTGAGCCTTCTATCAAAAGTTACAGCTAATTTCATGAAGTTGTACAAAAAGGCTTTATTTCGCCAAGACAGTGCGTTTCTGACTATTACATGCATTTGAATTGAGTTCTGGCACGAAACAAAGTATAGGTTTTCATCTTGTGAATAACTCGAAAATCTTAGCTCAAACAGCTTTAAAACCTGTTTGCTCAACACGGGGATATAGAATTCTATAAGATAAAGCCATAAATACGTAAATCTGAGCCTTCTATCAAAAGTTACAGCTAACTTCATGAAGTTGTACAAAAACACTTTATTTCGCCGAGACAGTGCGTTTCTGACTATTACATGCATTTGAATGGAGTTCTCGCACGAAACAAAGTATAGGTTTTCATCTTGTGAATAACTCGAAAATCTTAGCTCAAACAGCTTTAAAACCTGTATGCTCAACACGGGGATATAGAATTCTATAAGATAAAGCCATAAATACGTAAATCTGAGCCTTCTATCAAAAGTTACAGCTAACTTCATGAAGTTGTACAAAAACACTTTATTTCGCCGAGACAGTGCGTTTCTGACTATTACATGCATTTGAATGGAGTTCTCGCCAGAAAACAAAGTATAGGTTTTCATCTTGTGAATAACTCGAAAATCTTAGCTCAAACAGCTTTAAAACCTGTCTACTCAACACGGGGATATAGAAGTCTATAAGATAAAGCCATAAATACGTAAATCTGAGCCTTCTATCAAAAGTTACAGCTAACTTCATGAAGTTGTACAAAAAGGCTTTATTTCGCCGAGACAGTGCGTTTCTGACTATTATATGCATTTGAATGGAGTTCTCGCACGAAACAAAGTATAGGTTTTCATCTTGTGAATAACTCGAAAATCTTAGCTCAAACAGCTTTAAAACCTGTCTACTCAACACGGGGATATAGAAGTCTATAAGATAAAGCCATAAATACGTAAATCTGAGCCTTCTATCAAAAGTTACATGGAACTTCATGAAGTTGTACAAAAACACTTTATTTCGCCGAGACAGTGCGTTTCTGACTATTACATGCATTTGAATGGAGTTCTCGCACGAAACAAAGTATAGGTTTTCATCTTGTGAATAACTCGAAAATCTTAGCTCAAACAGCTTTAAAACCTGTTTGCTCAACACGGGGATATAGAATTCTATAAGATAAAGCCATAAATACGTAAATCTGAGCCTTCTATCAAAAGTTACATGGAACTTCATGAAGTTGTACAAAAACACTTTATTTCGCCGAGACAGTGCGTTTCTGACTATTACATGCATTTGAATGGAGTTCTCGCACGAAACAAAGTATAGGTTTTCATCTTGTGAATAACTCGAAAATCTTAGCTCAAACAGCTTTAAAACCTGTCTACTCAACACGGGGATATAGAAGTCTATAAGATAAAGCCATAAAAACGTAAATCTGAGCCTTCTATCAAAAGTTACAGCTAACTTCATGAAGTTGTACAAAAACACTTTATTTCGCCGAGACAGTGCGTTTCTGACTATTACATGCATTTGAATGGAGTTCTCGCCAGAAAACAAAGTATAGGTTTTCATCTTGTGAATAACTCGAAAATCTTAGCTCAAACAGCTTTAAAACCTGTCTACTCAACACGGGGATATAGAAGTCTATAAGATAAAGCCATAAATACGTAAATCTGAGCCTTCTATCAAAAGTTACAGCTAATTTCATGAAGTTGTACAAAAAGGCTTTATTTCGCCAAGACAGTGCGTTTCTGACTATTACATGCATTTGAATTGAGTTCTGGCACGAAACAAAGTATAGGTTTTCATCTTGTGAATAACTCGAAAATCTTAGCTCAAACAGCTTTAAAACCTGTTTGCTCAACACGGGGATATAGAATTCTATAAGATAAAGCCATAAATACGTAAATCTGAGCCTTCTATCAAAAGTTACAGCTAACTTCATGAAGTTGTACAAAAAGGCTTTATTTCGCCAAGACAGTGCGTTTCTGACTATTACATGCATTTGAATTGAGTTCTGGCACGAAACAAAGTATAGGTTTTCATCTTGTGAATAACTCGAAAATCTTAGCTCAAACAGCTTTAAAACCTGTCTGCTCAACACGGGGATATAGAAGTCTATAAGATAAAGCCATAAATACGTAAATCTGAGCCTTCTATCAAAAGTTACAGCTAACTTCATGAAGTTGTACAAAAACACTTTATTTCGCCGAGACAGTGCGTTTCTGACTATTACATGCATTTGAATGGAGTTCTCGCCAGAAAACAAAGTATAGGTTTTCATCTTGTGAATAACTCGAAAATCTTAGCTCAAACAGCTTTAAAACCTGTATGCTCAACACGGGGATATAGAATTCTATAAGATAAAGCCATAAATACGTAAATCTGAGCCTTCTATCAAAAGTTACAGCTAATTTCATGAAGTTGTACAAAAAGGCTTTATTTCGCCAAGACAGTGCGTTTCTGACTATTACATGCATTTGAATTGAGTTCTGGCACGAAACAAAGTATAGGTTTTCATCTTGTGAATAACTCGAAAATCTTAGCTCAAACAGCTTTAAAACCTGTCTACTCAACACGGGGATATAGAATTCTATAAGATAAAGCCATAAATACGTAAATCTGAGCCTTCTATCAAAAGTTACAGCTAACTTCATGAAGTTGTACAAAAACACTTTATTTCGCCGAGACAGTGCGTTTCTGACTATTACATGCATTTGAATGGAGTTCTCGCACGAAACAAAGTATAGGTTTTCATCTTGTGAATAACTCGAAAATCTTAGCTCAAACAGCTTTAAAACCTGTCTACTCAACACGGGGATATAGAATTCTATAAGATAAAGCCATAAATACGTAAATCTGAGCCTTCTATCAAAAGTTACAGCTAACTTCATGAAGTTGTACAAAAACAGTTTATTTCGCCGAGACAGTGCGTTTCTGACTATTACATGCATTTGAATGGAGTTCTCGCACGAAACAAAGTATAGGTTTTCATCTTGTGAATAACTCGAAAATCTTAGCTCAAACAGCTTTAAAACCTGTCTACTCAACACGGGGATATAGAATTCTATAAGATAAAGCCATAAATACGTAAATCTGAGCCTTCTATCAAAAGTTACAGCTAACTTCATGAAGTTGTACAAAAAGGCTTTATTTCGCCGAGACAGTGCGTTTCTGACTATTACATGCATTTGAATGGAGTTCTCGCCAGAAAACAAAGTATAGGTTTTCATCTTGTGAATAACTCGAAAATCTTAGCTCAAACAGCTTTAAAACCTGTTTGCTCAACACGGGGATATAGAAGTCTATAAGATAAAGCCATAAATACGTAAATCTGAGCCTTCTATCAAAAGTTACAGCTAACTTCATGAAGTTGTACAAAAACACTTTATTTCGCCAAGACAGTGCGTTTCTGACTATTACATGCATTTGAATGGAGTTCTCGCCAGAAAACAAAGTATAGGTTTTCATCTTGTGAATAACTCGAAAATCTTAGCTCAAACAGCTTTAAAACCTGTCTACTCAACACCGGGATATAGAATTCTATAAGATAAAGCCATAAATACGTAAATCTGAGCCTTCTATCAAAAGTTACAGCTAACTTCATGAAGTTGTACAAAAACACTTTATTTCGCCGAGACAGTGCGTTTCTGACTATTACATGCATTTGAATGGAGTTCTCGCCAGAAAACAAAGTATAGGTTTTCATCTTGTGAATAACTCGAAAATCTTAGCTCAAACAGCTTTAAAACCTGTTTGCTCAACACGGGGATATAGAAGTCTATAAGATAAAGCCATAAATACGTAAATCTGAGCCTTCTATCAAAAGTTACAGCTAACTTCATGAAGTTGTACAAAAACACTTTATTTCGCCGAGACAGTGCGTTTCTGACTATTACATGCATTTGAATGGAGTTCTCGCCAGAAAACAAAGTATAGGTTTTCATCTTGTGAATAACTCGAAAATCTTAGCTCAAACAGCTTTAAAACCTGTCTACTCAACACCGGGATATAGAATTCTATAAGATAAAGCCATAAATACGTAAATCTGAGCCTTCTATCAAAAGTTACAGCTAACTTCATGAAGTTGTACAAAAAGGCTTTATTTCGCCAAGACAGTGCGTTTCTGACTATTACATGCATTTGAATGGAGTTCTCGCACGAAACAAAGTATAGGTTTTCATCTTGTGAATAACTCGAAAATCTTAGCTCAAACAGCTTTAAAACCTGTCTACTCAACACGGGGATATAGAATTCTATAAGATAAAGCCATAAATACGTAAATCTGAGCCTTCTATCAAAAGTTACAGCTAACTTCATGAAGTTGTACAAAAACACTTTATTTCGCGAGACAGTGCGTTTCTGACTATTACATGCATTTGAATGGAGTTCTCGCACGAAACAAAGTATAGGTTTTCATCTTGTGAATAACTCGAAAATCTTAGCTCAAACAGCTTTAAAACCTGTTTGCTCAACACGGGGATATAGAAGTCTATAAGATAAAGCCATAAAAACGTAAATCTGAGCCTTCTATCAAAAGTTACAGCTAACTTCATGAAGTTGTACAAAAACACTTTATTTCGCGAGACAGTGCGTTTCTGACTATTACATGCATTTGAATGGAGTTCTCGCACGAAACAAAGTATAGGTTTTCATCTTGTGAATAACTCGAAAATCTTAGCTCAAACAGCTTTAAAACCTGTCTACTCAACACGGGGATATAGAAGTCTATAAGATAAAGCCATAAATACGTAAATCTGAGCCTTCTATCAAAAGTTACAGCTAACTTCATGAAGTTGTACAAAAACAGTTTATTTCGCCGAGACAGTGCGTTTCTGACTATTACATGCATTTGAATGGAGTTCTCGCCATAAAACAAAGTATAGGTTTTCATCTTGTGAATAACTCGAAAATCTTAGCTCAAACAGCTTTAAAACCTGTCTACTCAACACGGGGATATAGAAGTCTATAAGATAAAGCCATAAATACGTAAATCTGAGCCTTCTATCAAAAGTTACAGCTAACTTCATGAAGTTGTACAAAAAGGCTTTATTTCGCCAAGACAGTGCGTTTCTGACTATTACATGCATTTGAATGGAGTTCTCGCACGAAACAAAGTATAGGTTTTCATCTTGTGAATAACTCGAAAATCTTAGCTCAAACAGCTTTAAAACCTGTCTACTCAACACGGGGATATAGAAGTCTATAAGATAAAGCCATAAATACGTAAATCTGAGCCTTCTATCAAAAGTTACAGCTAACTTCATGAAGTTGTACAAAAACACTTTATTTCGCCAAGACAGTGCGTTTCTGACTATTACATGCATTTGAATGGAGTTCTCGCCAGAAAACAAAGTATAGGTTTTCATCTTGTGAATAACTCGAAAATCTTAGCTCAAACAGCTTTAAAACCTGTTTGCTCAACACGGGGATATAGAAGTCTATAAGATAAAGCCATAAATACGTAAATCTGAGCCTTCTATCAAAAGTTACAGCTAACTTCATGAAGTTGTACAAAAAGGCTTTATTTCGCCGAGACAGTGCGTTTCTGACTATTATATGCATTTGAATGGAGTTCTGGCACGAAACAAAGTATAGGTTTTCATCTTGTGAATAACTCGAAAATCTTAGCTCAAACAGCTTTAAAACCTGTTTGCTCAACACGGGGATATAGAATTCTATAAGATAAAGCCATAAATACGTAAATCTGAGCCTTCTATCAAAAGTTACAGCTAACTTCATGAAGTTGTACAAAAACACTTTATTTCGCCGAGACAGTGCGTTTCTGACTATTACATGCATTTGAATGGAGTTCTCGCCATAAAACAAAGTATAGGTTTTCATCTTGTGAATAACTCGAAAATCTTAGCTCAAACAGCTTTAAAACCTGTTTGCTCAACACGGGGATATAGAAGTCTATAAGATAAAGCCATAAATACGTAAATCTGAGCCTTCTATCAAAAGTTACAGCTAACTTCATGAAGTTGTACAAAAACACTTTATTTCGCCGAGACAGTGCGTTTCTGACTATTACATGCATTTGAATGGAGTTCTCGCACGAAACAAAGTATAGGTTTTCATCTTGTGAATAACTCGAAAATCTTAGCTCAAACAACTTTAAAACCTGTCTACTCAACACCGGGATATAGAATTCTATAAGATAAAGCCATAAATACGTAAATCTGAGCCTTCTATCAAAAGTTACAGCTAACTTCATGAAGTTGTACAAAAAGGCTTTATTTCGCCGAGACAGTGCGTTTCTGACTATTACATGCATTTGAATGGAGTTCTCGCCAGAAAACAAAGTATAGGTTTTCATCTTGTGAATAACTCGAAAATCTTAGCTCAAACAGCTTTAAAACCTGTTTGCTCAACACGGGGATATAGAAGTCTATAAGATAAAGCCATAAATACGTAAATCTGAGCCTTCTATCAAAAGTTACAGCTAACTTCATGAAGTTGTACAAAAAGGCTTTATTTCGCCGAGACAGTGCGTTTCTGACTATTACATGCATTTGAATGGAGTTCTCGCCAGAAAACAAAGTATAGGTTTTCATCTTGTGAATAACTCGAAAATCTTAGCTCAAACAGCTTTAAAACCTGTTTGCTCAACACGGGGATATAGAAGTCTATAAGATAAAGCCATAAATACGTATATCTGAGCCTTCTATCAAAAGTTACAGCTAACTTCATGAAGTTGTACAAAAAGGCTTTATTTCGCCAAGACAGTGCGTTTCTGACTATTACATGCATTTGAATGGAGTTCTCGCCAGAAAACAAAGTATAGGTTTTCATCTTGTGAATAACTCGAAAATCTTAGCTCAAACAGCTTTAAAACCTGTCTACTCAACACGGGGATATAGAATTATATAAGATAAAGCCATAAATACGTATATCTGAGCCTTCTATCAAAAGTTACATGGAACTTCATGAAGTTGTACAAAAAGGCTTTATTTCGCCGAGACAGTGCGTTTCTGACTATTACATGCATTTGAATGGAGTTCTCGCACGAAACAAAGTATAGGTTTTCATCTTGTGAATAACTCGAAAATCTTAGCTCAAACAGCTTTAAAACCTGTTTGCTCAACACGGGGATATAGAAGTCTATAAGATAAAGCCATAAATACGTAAATCTGAGCCTTCTATCAAAAGTTACAGCTAACTTCATGAAGTTGTACAAAAAGGCTTTATTTCGCCGAGACAGTGCGTTTCTGACTATTACATGCATTTGAATGGAGTTCTCGCACGAAACAAAGTATAGGTTTTCATCTTGTGAATAACTCGAAAATCTTAGCTCAAACAGCTTTAAAACCTGTTTGCTCAACACGGGGATATAGAATTCTATAAGATAAAGCCATAAATACGTAAATCTGAGCCTTCTATCAAAAGTTACAGCTAACTTCATGAAGTTGTACAAAAAGGCTTTATTTCGCCAAGACAGTGCGTTTCTGACTATTACATGCATTTGAATGGAGTTCTCGCCAGAAAACAAAGTATAGGTTTTCATCTTGTGAATAACTCGAAAATCTTAGCTCAAACAGCTTTAAAACCTGTCTACTCAACACGGGGATATAGAATTATATAAGATAAAGCCATAAATACGTATATCTGAGCCTTCTATCAAAAGTTACAGCTAACTTCATGAAGTTGTACAAAAAGGCTTTAATTCGCCGAGACAGTGCGTTTCTGACTATTACATGCATTTGAATGGAGTTCTCGCACGAAACAAAGTATAGGTTTTCATCTTGTGAATAACTCGAAAATCTTAGCTCAAACAGCTTTAAAACCTGTCTACTCAACACGGGGATATAGAATTCTATAAGATAAAGCCATAAATACGTAAATCTGAGCCTTCTATCAAAAGTTACAGCTAACTTCATGAAGTTGTACAAAAAGGCTTTAATTCGCCGAGACAGTGCGTTTCTGACTATTACATGCATTTGAATGGAGTTCTCGCACGAAACAAAGTATAGGTTTTCATCTTGTGAATAACTCGAAAATCTTAGCTCAAACAGCTTTAAAACCTGTTTGCTCAACACGGGGATATAGAAGTCTATAAGATAAAGCCATAAATACGTAAATCTGAGCCTTCTATCAAAAGTTACAGCTAACTTCATGAAGTTGTACAAAAACGCTTTATTTCGCCGAGACAGTGCGTTTCTGACTATTACATGCATTTGAATGGAGTTCTCGCACGAAACAAAGTATAGGTTTTCATCTTGTGAATAACTCGAAAATCTTAGCTCAAACAGCTTTAAAACCTGTATGCTCAACACGGGGATATAGAAGTCTATAAGATAAAGCCATAAATACGTAAATCTGAGCCTTCTATCAAAAGTTACAGCTAACTTCATGAAGTTGTACAAAAACGCTTTATTTCGCCAAGACAGTGCGTTTCTGACTATTATATGCATTTGAATGGAGTTCTCGCACGAAACAAAGTATAGGTTTTCATCTTGTGAATAACTCGAAAATCTTAGCTCAAACAGCTTTAAAACCTGTCTACTCAACACGGGGATATAGAAGTCTATAAGATAAAGCAATAAATATGTAAATCTGAGCCTTCTATCAAAAGTTACATGGAACTTCATGAAGTTGTACAAAAAGGCTTTATTTCGCCGAGACAGTGCGTTTCTGACTATTACATGCATTTGAATGGAGTTCTGGCACGAAACAAAGTATAGGTTTTCATCTTGTGAATAACTCGAAAATCTTAGCTCAAACAGCTTTAAAACCTGTCTACTCAACACCGGGATATAGAAGTCTATAAGATAAAGCCATAAATACGTAAATCTGAGACTTCTATCAAAAGTTACAGCTAACTTCATGAAGTTGTACAAAAACACTTTATTTCGCCGAGACAGTGCGTTTCTGACTATTACATGCATTTGAATGGAGTTCTGGCACGAAACAAAGTATAGGTTTTCATCTTGTGAATAACTCGAAAATCTTAGCTCAAACAGCTTTAAAACCTGTCTACTCAACACCGGGATATAGAAGTCTATAAGATAAAGCCATAAATACGTAAATCTGAGACTTCTATCAAAAGTTACAGCTAACTTCATGAAGTTGTACAAAAACACTTTATTTCGCCGAGACAGTGCGTTTCTGACTATTACATGCATTAGAATGGAGTTCTCGCCAGAAAACAAAGTATAGGTTTTCATCTTGTGAATAACTCGAAAATCTTAGCTCAAACAGCTTTAAAACCTGTTTGCTCAACACGGGGATATAGAAGTCTATAAGATAAAGCCATAAATACGTATATCTGAGCCTTCTATCAAAAGTTACAGCTAACTTCATGAAGTTGTACAAAAACGCTTTATTTCGCCAAGACAGTGCGTTTCTGACTATTACATGCATTTGAATGGAGTTCTGGCACGAAACAAAGTATAGGTTTTCATCTTGTGAATAACTCGAAAATCTTAGCTCAAACAGCTTTAAAACCTGTTTGCTCAACACGGGGATATAGAAGTCTATAAGATAAAGCCATAAATACGTAAATCTGAGCCTTCTATCAAAAGTTACAGCTAACTTCATGAAGTTGTACAAAACCACTTTATTTCGCCAAGACAGTGCGTTTCTGACTATTACATGCATTTGAAAGGAGTTCTCGCACGAAACAAAGTATAGGTTTTCATCTTGTGAATAACTCGAAAATCTTAGCTCAAACAGCTTTAAAACCTGTCTACTCAACACGGGGATATAGAATTCTATAAGATAAAGCCATAAATACGTAAATCTGAGCCTTCTATCAAAAGTTACAGCTAACTTCATGAAGTTGTACAAAAAGGCTTTATTTCGCCGAGACAGTGCGTTTCTGACTATTATATGCATTTGAATGGAGTTCTCGCACGAAACAAAGTATAGGTTTTCATCTTGTGAATAACTCGAAAATCTTAGCTCAAACAGCTTTAAAACCTGTCTACTCAACACGGGGATATAGAATTCTATAAGATAAAACCATAAATACGTATATCTGAGCCTTCTATCAAAAGTTACATGTAACTTCATGAAGTTGTACAAAAAGGCTTTATTTCGCCAAGACAGTGCGTTTCTGACTATTACATGCATTTGAATGGAGTTCTCGCACGAAACAAAGTATAGGTTTTCATTTTGCTAATAACTCGAAAATCTTAGCTCAAAGAGCTGCAAAACCTGTTTGCTCAACACGGGGATATAGAAGTCTATAAGATAAAGCCATAAATACGTATATCTGAGCCTTCTATCAAAAGTTACACCTATTTTACATGAAGTTGTACAAAAACGCTTTAATTTCCTCAAGACAGTGCGTTTCTCACTGTTCCATGCATCTGAATGGGGAACTCGCCCGAAACAAAGTATAGGTTTTCATCTTGTGAATAACTCGAAAATCTTAGCTCAAACAGCTTTAAAACCTGTCTGCTCAACACGGGGATATAGAATTCTATAAGATAAAGACATAAATACGTATATCTGAGCCTTCTATCAAAAGATACATGTAACTTCATGAAGTTGTACAAAAAGGCTTTATTAACCGAGACAGTGCGTTTCTGACTATTACATGCATTTGAATGGAGTTCTCGCACGAAACAAAGTATAGGTTTTCATCTTGTGAATTACTCGAAAATCTTAGCTCAAACAGCTTTAGAACCTGTATGCTCAACACGGGGATATAGAAGTCTATAAGATAAAGCCATAAATACGTATATCTGAGCCTTCTATCAAAAGTTACAGCTAACTTCATGAAGTTGTACAAAAACACTTTATTTCGCCAAGACAGTGCGTTTCTGACTATTACATGCATTTGAATGGAGTTCTCGACAGAAAACAAAGTATAGGTTTTCATCTTGTGAATAACTCGAAAATCTTAGCTCAAACAGCTTTAAAACCTGTTTGCGCAACACGGGGATATAGAAGTCTATAAGATAAAGCCATAAATACGTAAATCTGAGCCTTCTATCAAAAGTTACAGCTAACTTCATGAAGTTGTACAAAAAGGCTTTTTTTCGCCGAGACAGTGCGTTTCTGACTATTACATGCATTTGAATGGAGTTCTCGCCCGAAACAAAGTATAGGTTTTCATCTTGTGAATAACTCGAAAATCTTAGCTCAAACAGCTTTAAAACCTGTCTACTCAACACGGGGATATAGAATTCTATAAGATAAAGCCATAAATACGTATATCTGAGCCTTCTATCAAAAGTTACAGCTAACTTCATGAAGTTGTACAAAAACACTTTATTTCGCCGAGACAGTGCGTTTCTGACTATTACATGCATTTGAATGGAGTTCTCGACAGAAAACAAAGTATAGGTTTTCATCTTGTGAATAACTCGAAAATCTTAGCTCAAACAGCTTTAAAACCTGTTTGCGCAACACGGGGATATAGAAGTCTATAAGATAAAGCCATAAATACGTAAATCTGAGCCTTCTATCAAAAGTTACAGCTAACTTCATGAAGTTGTACAAAAACACTTTATTTCGCCGAGACAGTGCGTTTCTGACTATTACATGCATTTGAATGGAGTTCTGACACGAAACAAAGTATAGGTTTTCATCTTGTGAATAACTCGAAAATCTTAGCTCAAACAGCTTTAAAACCTGTTTGCGCAACACGGGGATATAGAATTCTATAAGATAAAGCCATAAATACGTATATCTGAGCCTTCTATCAAAAGTTACACCTATTTTACATGAAGTTGTACAAAAACGCTTTAATTTCCTCAAGACAGTGCGTTTCTCACTGTTCCATGCATCTGAATGGGGAACTCGCCCGAAACAAAGTATAGGTTTTCATTATGTGAATAACTTGAAAATCTTAGCGCAAGGAGCTGCAAAACCTGTTTGCCCAGCACGGGGATATAGAAGTCTATAAGATAAAGCCATAAATACGTATATCTGAGCCTTCTATCAAAAGTTACAGCTAACTTCATGAAGTTGTACAAAAACACTTTATTTCGCCGAGACAGTGCGTTTCTGACTATTACATGCATTTGAATGGAGTTCTCGCACGAAACAAAGTATAGGTTTTCATCTTGTGAATAACTCGAAAATCTTAGCTCAAACAGCTTTAAAACCTGTTTGCTCAACACGGGGATATAGAAGTCTATAAGATAAAGCCATAAATACGTAAATCTGAGCCTTCTATCAAAAGTTACAGCTAACTTCATGAAGTTGTACAAAAAGGCTTTATTTCGCCGAGACAGTGCGTTTCTGACTATTACATGCATTTGAATGGAGTTCTCGCACGAAACAAAGTATAGGTTTTCATCTTGTGAATAACTCGAAAATCTTAGCTCAAACAGCTTTAAAACCTGTCTACTCAACACGGGGATATAGAAGTCTATAAGATAAAGCCATAAATACGTAAATCTGAGCCTTCTATCAAAAGATACAGCTAACTTCATGAAGTTGTACAAAAAGGCTTTATTTCGTCAAGACAGTGCGTTTCTGACTATTACATGCATTTGAATGGAGTTCTCGCACGAAACAAAGTATAGGTTTTCATCTTGTGAATAACTCGAAAATCTTAGCTCAAACAGCTTTAAAACCTGTCTACTCAACACGGGGATATAGAATTCTATAAGATAAAGCCATAAATACGTAAATCTGAGCCTTCTATCAAAAGATACAGCTAACTTCATGAAGTTGTACAAAAACACTTTATTTCGCCGAGACAGTGCGTTTCTGACTATTACATGCATTTGAATGGAGTTCTCGCACGAAACAAAGTATAGGTTTTCATCTTGTGAATAACTCGAAAATCTTAGCTCAAACAGCTTTAAAACCTGTTTGCTCAACACGGGGATATAGAATTCTATAAGATAAAGCCATAAATACGTATATCTGAGCCTTCTATCAAAAGTTACAGCTAACTTCATGAAGTTGTACAAAAACACTTTATTTCGCCAAGACAGTGCGTTTCTGACTATTACATGCATTTGAATGGGGAACTCGGCCGAAACAAAGTATAGGTTTTCATTATGTGAACAACTTGAAAATCTTAGCGCAAAGAGCTGCAAAACCTGTTTGCCCAGCACGGGGATATTGAAATATATAAGATAAAGCCATAAATATATGTGTGTGAGTCTTCTATCAAAAGTTACAGCTATTTATATGAAGTTGTACAAAAACGCTTTAATGTCGTCAAGACAGTGCGTTTCTCACTGTTCCATGCATTTGAATGGGGAACTCGGCCGAAACAAAGTATAGGTTTTCATTATGTGAGTAACTTGAAAATCTTAGCGCAAAGAGCTGCAAAACCTATTTCCCCAGCACAGATATGCTGAATTCTTTAAGGCAAAGCCATATTTATGTGTGTCTGAGTCTTCTATCAAAATTTACAGCTGTCTTTATGAAATTGCGTTATTAGTACAAATCAGTCCCATAGATATGGGCCATCTCCTGCTAGATTGTTCAGAAGGTTGTTATCATCCATCCAGATGGAGGATCACTAACAGGAGCGTGGGAAGACCCCAGAATCCACTCTGGCTGGAATCCGGTGGGTACAGCAGTGTTTACAGGTAAGACCATTTAAACGGACAGCATTTATAGAATGACTATTAAAAGTCAGCGAGTGTCAGTAATGTTAATGTGGTTATGTTAGTAATACACCGAGTGCTAATATAACAGCTTTAAGATGCATTTGTAGATATTATTACGTGTTTTACCGTCTTTATGGTGCTAGCTTAAAGTTACGGTGTAAACGTTAGCTTATATTGTAGTAAAGCTGTTACTGTTTAAACGATGTTAGCGCAGAAATATTAGCTTCTGTCATGACTGATGAAGTTACTAGTTAATAAAGTTTCCAGTAAAGTGTTTAATCGCAGCCACAGATTGACAGCAAATATCTCGATTAGCTTCAGTGCATCTGTAATAAATATGTGCAAGTTTCAGTGCTTCGTTTAAACTGTATGATACTTATACTGACCCAGGGTCAGTGTAAAATACAATCCTAGCTGTGTGAACAAAGCCTGGCTCCTTTAATCCTGCATGACAAACCTCAGGATGCAGGTTATTATTACTCTTTCCTGCTGGCACACCTGTCACACCTGAGAGTCAGCTAGAAACTTACAGTGACGTGGACATCATGCAAAGACTGCCAGACTCTGTAATACTGCAAATGATCAGTGACTCAAGTTAACACTAAACTTTAAACGGTACCTCTGTGTCTCTGTGTGCTGAACATTTAGGATTGAGTCAGGCTGCATTGACTGTGGGACTTTAATGTGTTAAAAGCAGGTTGAAGACGGCTCAGAAACATTTGAAGATTAAAATTTAGCATTATGGCTGCTGGTGGTTTGTAAAGCCTCCACTCAGCTGTATTTTTGTTACTAATTTATGTTTGTTGTTGTTTAACACAGATTTCAGAAGAGCAAATATGCTTAATAGTTTAACTAGATTTCATTTGTCAGTGTGGGACTGCTGAGTCACCTGAAGAACTCATTTCATTCATTCTCCACATGATGTTCATTTACAGAAATGTTTCACAGGAACTGATTCCTCCCAAAAGGGTGAACTAGTGTGTTTCCATAGATTATCTCTGTATGAATCTACTTCTTAAATGAAGGCAAGTGTTTGTCCTTTTTTGTTCCTCAGGTACAGTACGTGATATCAAGGGCAGGCGGTCATCACTGGGGGAAGACAAGAAGCAGACGTACTTCCAAGAGGGAGCTGCAGTGAGGACACAGCCAGGTCACTGAGGTCAGAGGTCAGAATCTGAAACAGCTCAGGTTTGTATTTTAGGGGTTATAAAAAATCAAAATGTATTTATGAAGAAACCTTTAAATAATAGTCATAATTATGGTTATTATAACAAATGTCAAACATTTAAGTGGATTTTCTGTTACACATATTGTGTTAGCCCTGCGATAAACTGGCAGCCTGTCCTGTCTCTGTCCTGTATCAGCTGGGATAGGCTTCATCCTCCCGCAACCCTGAATTGGATACATTGTATTCCAATTATGTAATCTGATCATTTACAAACTCAAGGTATCTAATCAAAATGTAAGTAATAGTTATAAAATGGGAAAGCAGAAATAAGTGTGACATAAATGTAAATGTGCTAGCTGACATAGAGGACAGCTACATGCAGTCTGAAAAACCTTTGTTGTCAAGTTTGCAGGTATATCAGCACAAGACATTCTTACACTGTAACTCAGTGAAGCATTATTGGTCCAGTCTGTTTGGATAAATATAATAAGCTGATGTATGTCCATTTATTGACACATTTTCTTAAGTGCTTATCCAGTTCAGGATCACAGTGGAGCTGCAGCTGGATATGTTCACTAAATAAACCTTACAAAAGTTAACAATAAACCTGCATCCCTGTATGTTGTTGTCCACAGGATGAGAAAATCAAACTGGAACACTGTGGAACATGTTAATAAATGTTTGTGTGTTTATGCCTGTGTCTTTCACAGGAGGCGCTGGAAGGTTTCCCTAATAGTTCCTGGTGAATCAAAGCAGAACCATAAAGGTTGCTGGACTGCACGATGGCCTTACCCCTGAGCAGTCATCCTGTTAAAGGAGGAACCAGTTAGAAGCTGTTTTCAAAGTAGCTGAGCAGATTTCATCTCAAGTAAGCGATTAACTGTTTGTTAATCTGTTCTGCCACTTAAAGAGCATTTAAGGACATCTTTAAGGACATAGTTTTATCTTATCTTAAAAAAAAAAAAAAAAAAAAAAAAAATTACCGAATTTCCCAGAGGAACCCACCCGAGGGATTAATAAAGTTTTATCTTATCTTATCTTTTGAGTGTCCAGTTGAATTAATTCTACTGGCTCTCATGGTCATTTGTTATTATAGACATATTTTTCATGTTCATCCAGCTATTTAGTAAATTCTATCTATTTAGTAATATCCGTCAGCTATAAAATGTAATATAAATATAAAAAATATCTAAATATCTCCTGCCCTTTATATTTTAATGATGTAAGTCTGTTATCGTGTTACATTAGCATTGCTCACATATCAATGAGATGCTGTACAGTACAATCCTACTGACAGCAGAGGGATAATGACGGCTATTCAACATCGTTACACGACACATTCGAGCTGCATGACGCAGACAAAGTGACTAAATCATCTTTTTTGTGGTTTATTGTCTTCAAACCAGCAGACAAAGCTGATGGCAGAAGATGTCGGAGAAGAACTTCAGGCCGTGTACTGAAAAGGTATTTTTTTCTTGTTATCAAAAGACATTTGGAGTGACGGCTTCTACAACTGGTTGTGCTAAAGTAAAGCTTACAGTCTAAGAAATCACAGTGTTGATATTCAGCACAAAGAGAAAAGCTCACTTGTTTGAATTTATTTACAATCATAGTTTTATAAATTCTGACTGTAAACAGCTTTTACAGCTTTGATATTGTTTAACACTAGATATCAGGTTTAATTTAAAGGTTTCTGTGTCCCAATGAGCCATTTACACTGACCAGTGTTTCACTTTAACTGTAACACATTCATTATTTATATTATAAAAAATGGCAGCCCTCAGGCCAGGTTTAATTGATAGAGATATATGCATGTATTATGAAATTTATGTATCCCAGATAATTGTTATTCATCTAGTCATGGCAGACCCACCCCTTCCTCCCAAGTTAACTGCAACCCAAAAGAACTAGTGGGGCTATTTACACACTCACAACCAGTGTGGGGTAAAAAGAGCCACCAAAAAGCTGTCAGCCACAGATGTGCTAGAAGAGTTAGAAACTCTACTTATGGAGAAACTTTCTAAGTCTAACAGAGGACAGGTACTCCTGCCCAAATAACATGATATAACCCCACATACAGCCCAGCCATAAAATGAACCAAGTCATTTAGTTAAAGACAGCATGGGACCAAATGCATGTAACCAGCCTGCACCAACCTGGCATTTCTTCCTCCTGAATTAAATGAATGGATGGATGAAAGTTAAATGACTACAAACCTAAAGCCACTAGTTCCCACACTGGAGCTCCCTGACACTGTGTGTTAACCGTATTTAGCTTGTATCAACAGTTGTAACAGGCTAAGCCACCTGAGACACTGCATTGAATGATTGTTCCTGTCTTAATGATTTCAGCTGACTGGTTTCAGCTCAGATGTTCTGCTTTTTCCTTTCAGTAGATCAAATCAGCTCGTGCTCCTTCTGCTTCCAATTTAATGGCAAGAAGAAGAAGAAGAAGAAGAATGCTTCAGCGAAGTGGCGTTCATGGTCTCAGTGAACAGTCATGGTCACACACTGCATGTGGTTTTAAAAGCAACATGTCTGTTCACCACAACAATCGAGATGTGTAATATTAGTGCAGCTACGGTTTGTTCTTGAACATCAGTTCTGTTTTCTACTTTGATCACTTAGACCAAAAAAGTGTTGTTTTCAGATTCTTTCTTTTACATCTATAAAGCACCTGTTCATTTTTTATTACAATTAGTTTCACATAAATGTTAGTGTTTCCTTTATAATCTTTTAATGCTTACACTACACTGTACATGTCTACATTAGAGACATTTCTGTTACCTGTTTCTGTTGACTCAGAGTTGTTAAATGTTCTTTTATTTGATGCACAATATGAAGTTCATAATTTTCTTACAAATAAAACTCTAATGACAAACATGAACAGCTGTGCTTATTTCTGAGACATGAGTTTTGAATGTGTTCATATTTAGACAGTGTGCATCTGTAGGCTGAAGCTGTAATGGTGAACCTGAGGTGATGGTCAACAGAAGGCAAATATATATCAATATAAAACAATATTGAAGTAATGTCTTTACCCCCTGCAGCGTGTGGACGCTGTGCACACAATCACCTTATTTACTGTAGTAAACGTGCACCGCTAGCTCATGTGACTGACTGTCTCCATAGTTACATCGTATATTATTAGCTATGTAAACAGCTTCCAAAGATACCGCCATAGCTCTCTGCAGCTGTAACACTGTCACACTTTGCAAATCATTTCACGTGTTTGATAGTTATGAAGACAGAATATGTTTTTAAGGTCATGCTAGGCGGTTGCTATGGTGGTTGCTGTGGACTTGGGTGGACCGCGTCCGATTCCTGTTATTAGCTGTCCGCCGTAGGAAGGCTGCGTTCCATTTACAAGTAGTGACAGTCTGCCGTAACTCGAACTCAAACCCCGCTTTGTTCTTTAATTATAGGCCTTTTATAGCCGTTCATGACACGCACACGCACACATAAAGCACTTTGCCTCACCATGAGAATGCAAGTTTACCTAACCTAACCTTAAAGTATCTGATATAGGATAGAAAAATTAAGCAACCAGAGATTTAATGATGAAGACTCTGGGTTCTGTAGTGACCTGAATGACTCTTTGCATACAATTTATTGAAGAGGACTTTAGAATGCACTTTACATTTAGACTGTTGCTGTTTAATTTTTTACATTGTTGCCGTGTTATGTCATGAATAAGGTTCACCTGCTGGGGGTTTGATGGATCAGCTGGACAATACAGTCAAAGACAGACTTCATTCATCATATGCAAGAATCCTAGTTAGATTTTTGTTGTCACTCATGTTTTTGAACCAAATATTGAAAACAATTCTGACAGACTGGATACCTGGCCAGGTGTACATTACCTTGTACTCAAGCATCCCAGGACAGAGCCCTGCCCCACCATGAGTCTGGGTGGATACGTGGTTATAATATAAAAGGACCGATACTGAATATGAATATTTCATGAAAATTGAATTATAATACAAATTAGTAATAAGGGTTTCTCTGCGCCCTTATCTACCCCATACTCAAAGAGCTGCGGGCAGAGAGGGTGACAGGAGAGGATGGCACTGAAGAGAAGATGCTCGGTTTCTGGAGTCTCCTGGTCCTGTCAGTATTAGTAGGATGCATCTGCTGTCTTCTCGTGGATGCTCACCTACCTTGACTCGTTCCAGCCTGGTATGGATTTCCCAACACTGCGGACAGTGGCCCACGTCAGAGACGTTTAATATTGATTACATATGTCTGAATTGCTAACCCTAACCCTAGCTCAACAGACCACAATGCTCTGGACTGTCAGTATTATTACATGCTGTGAACATAAGTAGCTTTGATCACAGTTTATGTTGTAAAGAGAAGGAATATTGAAAAAAAGATCAACATTGTGATATTATTTGTTCCAAACTGACCAGAAACATGCTTGTCAGACTCTCACAGCAAAGGATCAGACTCACTGTGCATGACGGCTCAGGCCAATGATGTCTGTTAGATTGTCAGTTGTTTAGTGCTTCTGTACAGTTAGGGTCACCATCTCTATTTCAGAATAATTAATATGCGGAAAACACTAAAAGTTGATTGTCTTCCAATATTCTAACATAATTAAAAAACTTTAAGTTTGTAAGTACATATTGTTACAGTCCTAATGCCAATATGATTCTTCATAACTCCTGCTTTGAAATACTGAACTTTAAAATTTACCTGATGAAAGATAATTTACAGTGGCACTCTGTCAGGATAATTCTGACTATAAGATCACTGTATTAATCTGAATCCTTCTGAAATGTGCTGTGAATGAATGCTGATGCAACTCACTGTGGGAAAGCTGTTAATAAAATGAATCTGTGACACATGCAACACATTCACAGAGGAAGAGAACAGAAAGGGAGGACACGCAGAGGCTGTGTTAAAGTCAGAAATCCAAATCTTTAGTCAAAAACAGGCGGCGGTTACAAACAGGAAGACAAACAGTCCATCAAACAGTCTACAGGGTCAAACATTCAGAGAATTCAAACAGCAGTAAAAAATAACTGGACACTGAAAAACTTAAAGCAATGTGTGACGCAATAAAAGGAAGCAGCGCAGTATATTCACTGAATTATCATCAATTACAAAAGAGAAAAAGAGAAAGGGAGAAAAACTATGATTTCTAAGAAAATAAACCTTGATGGAAACATACAGAATGTAAACTGTGTGAGTTTGGTGAACTTTGTTAGTAACAAATGAGGTAAAAACCCAAAACAGACAAAACACAGAAAGAGGCTCTCAGTATTCATTAATAATTAGAAAGCATCTAAACATTCTGGTCGTGGATTTTTACAGTCTTAGTTCCGCTCGCTGTCATCATTATAATCATCATAATCAATGGGTCCTGAGGTGGGCGGGACTGTCTCTGGTGATGTCACCATGAAGGAACAGCATCTGGCACGTGTTACTGAAACGTCCCAGTACACTGGTGTAGTTTCCTCTCCAGCTGTTTGACATTTGACACTTCAACATTAAGGGGAAGAAGAAGAAACAGTGTTAGGTCAGGTGACCACATGGTTTCTAAAGTAACTGACAGGAAGTAACCAGGCCGTTAGAAATGGATGGCATGTGTTTAGAGTTACTGGAGTTGGGTAACTCTACTTACCAAAAGCAGAAGCACACAGATGAAGGATCAGATGCTGAATGTTGCAGGAACATGCTCATGTGTGGTGATCATTCAATGCTGCTCCGGCAGGTTAGACAGTCCAAGACTGATATACTGCCCATCTGAGAGTTTGAAAACACACATGCAAAGATTTATTTTGTATTACAGTCAAAGTTGGATGTTCATTTTTGTCCTTTAAAAATGTTTGTGTATTTGAAAGCACTAACATTTAAGGATGACTTGGATCGTCTCCTTTAAAGGGGAGACAAGTGTATCCACTGATCCACGTCACTTTACCTGGATGATGACTCCTCTCCCCCTCACTCAGAAACATTCCTAATAAAACCAAGCAAATAAATAATATTGAAGATTTACTTACATCATTACAAAAACATCAAAAACATCTTCCTTTGATTCTATTTCTCCATTCCTGCTGAACATCAGGCAACAAATATCTCAATAAATCACAGTAAAATGTAAAGCACATATTTTCTCTGCTTTGTCTAACCTCCACAGAGCCTCTGTCAAGAAAAACATATCTGTCAGCATAAAACAAATATACATTTCATAACACGTCACTGGACAAACCTCGGTCAGTTGATTTCCTCTGTGCAGTGCAGACGAACATCAGTCAGCAAGTCAAGGTGTTGAGATGGACTGGTGTCCTTTGTGACTCTGCTGGTTCTTCTGAGGAAACAGCACCGTCTCTCCACACCGTCACCATCTGTGAGCACAAACTGCCGCTCTGCCAGCATGTAGGAAATCACATATCACACACACAAGGGTGAAGAAACATTAGAGCTCAACTTTGGATACTTTAGATCTAAACAGATCAAACTAGCTCTTAGTTTCAACAATCAGTGAACAGACAAACAATGATACCATACTGATTCTGTATGAATACAATATGGTATTTTCAATACAGGTGTCAAATTAATTTATTAAAACTAATACAGATATATGTATATATATTTTTTTGATAAATTAGTTTGCTAAATTATAAGAATATATATTTTTTTCATTTAACAATTGCAACTGAAAGAAATTAAATATTGAACAAAAATATATTGTCACATTCTGAGCATGCTCAGCATGCTGACAGACTTGAAGTTGCTACAGATTTTAAGAAGTGATAATTATAGGGAAGAAACTTCTCTTTTTCATCCGTTTAATCAAACATTTGCTGCCTCAGCTGTCTCAGTCCTATAGCGTTCTGCAACTACAACTAACCTGAAGCTTGGATTTGGCTGCAGGTGCCCCTGTACATCCTTCTCAACATGTGGGTACCATTTAATCACACTTCTTCCTGAGCTTTGCTTCATAACAAGACCAAAGGTGGCATCCCGTGTCACAGTCATATCATCCAGAAGAAACATTTGAAGAAACATCATGGAGAAGAAACATTTACGCGCCTCCTGGTTTTGTTTTCTGATCCTGCAAAAAGACTGAGGACAACAAAGCCCAGAGAACACGAGATACACAACATCCAACATTCAGACTCAACAGCCTCCATAAATGAAGAGCACCAGGTTGGTTCAGTTATAGTAGATATAAGCATACTTCACATTACTGGGTATGAATAATAATCAAGAGACAAACTTTGAAGATGCAGAGCATGATGTCCCATCATCAGACTGTAAACAAACATCCACCAGGCTTCTTTGTTGGCAAAATTGATGATTCTCCTATCAGGGATCAGTAGAGTGTATTAACCTGTGGTATAAGCAGCAGTCACTGAAATATTACTGTTTCAGATAAGAAATCTAGGACATAAAAGCCCGGGTGGGAGGGATCTCTGCAAACTGACTTACCTCTGCAAGTGTGAAGCTCAACAAAAATCTGACTCTCCAGTCACAGACAAACAAAAACCTCCAGCTGGGAGATAGAAAACACTGTCTGGGTCTTGCTGGATGTTGCTGGTCAGAGTCCACACATTAGCAGAGTGCTTCTTGGTCCCACTGACCCATGTGGACAGTGACTGTGGAGAACTGTTCTGGAAAACAGAAAAGAGAATTAAAATAACAAAAAGCCAAACAGGATTTCCACAAAGACTATCTTGGAATCAGCAATCAAAAAAAAACACTGGTTCATATTTCAATTAAATATGAACAGGTTCCTTAAATGTACGCAGTTAAGATCTGATTTAATTTAATTTCCTTCACACAGCACATTTGTCCAGGCTGACAGGTAAACATAGAATTAATCTCAGGTAACATGACTCATAGTAGAGATTCAGTAAGAAAGATTGCAGGCTCTAATATTATTACCACACAATCCAAGGACATACCAACAGCTCAGATTTCTAGAACTATTTAAACAAATGTCTTCTGAATATTCAATTCAGGTTCACAGTGGGGGGGGTGGGGGGTGTCGTGGAATTTTTTAAATAAAGTCTGCAACACAGAAAGAGCTGTGATCAAGCTATTTATTACTGCGCACAGGAGAGCCAACACACATCAAACATCACAGTTCAGTCATGTCAGCGCTGCCACAGAAGTTGTGCTCCTACTCCTTTATGCATTCCAAGGAAGAGGGAGGAAGTTACAAACTGATCCTACCACACTTCACGTGTCTCGCTATGAAACCTAACGGATCAATGGTTAAGCTGTTTTGTGCCCTTGGCCTTATCAGCACCTGTAAAGGGAGTTGTTTTCTCAAACTGCTGACGCTGAAGTAAGTTCATCTAGTTTTAGAAACTTTCACTGAACAGTCTATAACAGTGTCACAACTAAGCATATGCATAAGCACTTAAATACTTTAAATGAAAATATCAGAAAAATTCTATTACAGAGGCTAGAGCCTGTCCCAGTAGTCATAGGTAGAGCACACCTGGACAGGTCACCAGTCTGTCAGAGGACTAACAGAGAGACAGACATCAGAGTAACAAATCTATTTAAAATTAATGTAAGTTTGCTGCAGCTGTATGTATGAACATGTGTTTCTGTGCTCACAGTCCACCTCTCAGGAACCTGCAGTTCATTTTAAGTCTACTTTAAACAGACCTCACAAAAGGCTGATGTGGCTGGATCAGTAGTCTGATTTAAGTATGATACCTTTGACCAGAGATTAATCTGGTGCATCGCTTCACTGCAGTCTTACGTATTTTCCCCACACCTGAATAAAAAATACTGATATATACAAATAACAGCTTCAGCTGATGCAGCCTGACTTAATCCTAAATGTTCAGCACACAGAGACACAGAGGTACCGTTTAAAGTTTAGTGTTAACTTGAGTCACTGATCATTTGCAGTATTACAGAGTCTGGCAGTCTTTGCATGATGTCCACGTCACTGTACGTTTCTAGCTGACTCTCAGGTGTGACAGGTGTGCCAGCAGGAAAGAGTAATAATAACCTGCATCCTGAGGTTTGTCATGCAGGATTAAAGGAGCCAGGCTTTGTTCACACAGCTAGGATTGTATTTTACACTGACCCTGGGTCAGTATAAGTATCATACAGTTTAAACGAAGCACTGAAACTTGCACATATTTATTACAGATGTACTGAAGCTAATCGAGATATTTGCTGTCAATCTGTGGCTGCGATTAAACACTTTACTGGAAACTTTATTAACTAGTAACTTCATCAGTCATGACAGAAGCTAATATTTCTGTGTTAACATCGTTTAAACAGTAACAGCTTTACTACAATATAAGCTAACGTTTACACCGTAACGTTAAGCTAGCACCATGAAGACGGTAAAACACGTAATAATATCTACAAATGCATCTTAAAGCTGTTATATTAGCACTCGGTGTATTACTAACATAACCACATTAACATTACTGACACTCGCTGACTTTTAATAGTCATTCTATAAATGCTGTCCGTTTAAATGGTCTTACCTGTAAACACTGCTGTACCCACCGGATTCCAGCCAGAGTGGATTCTGGAGTCTTCCACGCTCCTGTTAGTGATCCTCCATCTGGATGGATGATAACAACCTTCTGAACAATCTAGCAGGAGATGGCCCATATCTATGGGACTGATTTGTGCTAATAACGCCCATTGTATGGACTGATAACAGCCGAAGCGGGTGAATAAAGTCACCCAGTCGCTAGCTGTGCCATTACCCAGCATACACCAGCACAATATTAGGCACAGCACCACCATAGACATTTTCAGTGGTTTTGAATGCAGGACATGGTTATTTTACCTTGTAAAACGCATGACAATAAAACAGCTAACCACCATAAAATGTATTGTGTGTGTATGTATGTGCATGTGTGTGTGTGTGTGTGTGTGTGTGTGTGTGTGTGTGTGTGTGTGTGTGTGAGAGAGAGAGAGAGAGAGGGAGAGAGATCAAAGGCGTGCGTTTATGTTTTTTCTTGATCAAGAGTGAGCCTCCTCTCTCTTATTGGCTGTATGGTATAGCATGTTTATTCAGGTGCACCTTTGAAGTCTATGAGAGTACTTTGCAGCCTGGTCTGAGTGGTCATTTCTGCACAGACACAATGAAGCGTGCACTCAGTTTAGAGGAGGCTGTTGCTGCAGTTTTGCACTCTTCAGAAAGTGAAAACGATACCACAAGCAGTGGAAATACTTCTGACAGCGAAGAAGAATTTTTGCCAGGCACCGAGGAGCTTTGCAGCTCGTGTGAGGAGGAGGAGGAGAAGGAGGAAGAAGAGCAGGAGGAAGAGACAAGACTGGAGGATGGCCAATGGAGATCTAAAAATGGAAAAATCATGTGGCAACCCACACATGAAGAGGTCCTGCCATTTTTTCCTCCTCCCATTTTAACCCAGGACCAACCCATTATGGATCAGCAGCCCTGTGAGCACTTTCCATCTTTTTTTTCCAGAGGACATTATGCAGCTAATCCTGCATTTCACCAACCTGCAGGGCAACAGGTCAGTAAAAGACTGGAAGGACATAGATGAGGAGGAGTTGCAGGCTTACATGGGGCTTGTGATGCTGGCTGGCCTGTACAGGTCTCAACATGAAACGACAACAAGCCTGTGGGATGGGGAGACAGGGCTCTTCTGTTTCCTGCTACCATGTCAAAAAAAAGATTTGAGCAAATTAATCGGGCAGTAAGATTCGATGAACGTCTCTCCCGTCCAGGTCGCTACAGGGGGACAAGGCTGTGGTTTCCTACATCCCCAAGCAAAGAAAAAATGTTGTCTTATTGAGCACCAGGCACCGTGAGCTACAAGTCCAGGACTCTGGGAAGAGAAAGCCCCACATCATCCTGGATTATAACAAATGCAAAGGGGCTGTGGATCATCTGGACCAAGTAAGCACAATTATAAGTCATTTATTTGCCAAATTGCTTACCGTTTCTCATTGTTATAACTGATAAAGTGAGATAATGTGATTATGATAGTTTTGATATGAGATGATAGTTTTAGACTATGATATTTTTGATAGTTACAGAAAGGAGGGGGGGGGGGGGGTATAGTTTGACGACCACAGGCAGGAAGAATCTATGAAGTTTATGAAAAAACGCTTTATTTATTGAGCAAACCTGTTTGCTCAACACGGGGATATAGAATTCTATAAGATAAAGCCATAAATATGTAAATCTGAGCCTTCTATCAAAAGTTACAGCTAACTTCATGAAGTTGTACAAAAAGGCTTTATTTCGCCAAGACAGTGCGTTTCTGACTATTACATGCATTTGAATGGAGTTCTCGCACGAAACAAAGTATAGGTTTTCATCTTGTGAATAACTCGAAAATCTTAGCTCAAACAGCTTTAAAACCTGTCTGCTCAACACGGGAATATAGAATTCTATAAGACAAAGCCATAAATACGTATATCTGAGCCTTCTATCAAAAGTTACATGTAACTTCATGAAGTTGTACAAAAACACTTTATTAACCGAGACAGTGCGTTTCTGACTATTACATGCATTTGAATGGAGTTCTCGCCAGAAAACAAAGTATAGGTTTTCATCTTGTGAATAACTCGAAAATCTTAGCTCAAACAGCTTTAAAACCTGTTTGTTCAACACGGGGATATAGAAGTCTATAAGATAAAGCCATAAATACGTATATCTGAGCCTTCTATCAAAAGTTACAGCTAACTTCATGAAGTTGTACAAAAACACTTTATTTCGCCGAGACAGTGCGTTTCTGACTATTACATGCATTTGAATGGAGTTCTCGCACGAAACAAAGTATAGGTTTTCATCTTGTGAATAACTCGAAAATCTTAGCTCAAACAGCTTTAAAACCTGTTTGCTCAACACGGGGATATAGAAGTCTATAAGATAAAGCCATAAATACGTAAATCTGAGCCTTCTATCAAAAGTTACAGCTAACTTCATGAAGTTATACAAAAACACTTTATTTCGCCGAGACAGTGCGTTTCTGACTATTACATGCATTTGAATGGAGTTCTCGCCAGAAAACAAAGTATAGGTTTTCATCTTGTGAATAACTCGAAAATCTTAGCTCAAACTGCTTTAAAACCTGTCTGCTCAACACGGGGATATAGAAGTCTATAAGATAAAGCCATAAATACGTATATCTGAGCCTTCTATCAAAAGTTACAGCTAACTTCATGAAGTTGTACAAAAACACTTTATTTCGCCGAGACAGTGCGTTTCTGACTATTACATGCATTTGAATGGAGTTCTGGCACGAAACAAAGTATAGGTTTTCATCTTGTGAATAACTCGAAAATCTTAGCTCAAACAGCTTTAAAACCTGTCTGCTCAACACGGGGATATAGAAGTCTATAAGATAAAGCCATAAATACGTATATCTGAGCCTTCTATCAAAAGTTACAGCTAACTTCATGAAGTTGTACAAAAACACTTTATTTCGCCGAGACAGTGCGTTTCTGACTATTACATGCATTTGAATGGAGTTCTGGCACGAAACAAAGTATAGGTTTTCATCTTGTGAATAACTCGAAAATCTTAGCTCAAACAGCTTTAAAACCTGTCTGCTCAACACGGGGATATAGAATTCTATAAGATAAAGCCATAAATACGTATATCTGAGCCTTCTATCAAAAGTTACATGTAACTTCATGAAGTTTACAAAAACACTTTATTTCGCCGAGACAGTGCGTTTCTGACTATTACATGCATTTGAATGGAGTTCTCGCCAGAAAACAAAGTATAGGTTTTCATCTTGTGAATAACTCGAAAATCTTAGCTCAAACAGCTTTAAAACCTGTTTGTTCAACACGGGGATATAGAATTCTATAAGATAAAGCCTTAAATACGTAAATCTGAGCCTTCTATCAAAAGTTACAGCTAACTTCATGAAGTTGTACAAAAACACTTTATTAACCGAGACAGTGCGTTTCTGACTATTACATGCATTTGAATGGAGTTCTCGCCAGAAAACAAAGTATAGGTTTTCATCTTGTGAATAACTCGAAAATCTTAGCTCAAACAGCTTTAAAACCTGTTTGCTCAACACGGGGATATAGAATTCTATAAGATAAAGCCATAAATAGGTAAATCTGAGCCTTCTATCAAAAGTTACAGCTAACTTCATGAAGTTGTACAAAAAGGCTTTATTTCGCCGAGACAGTGCGTTTCTGACTATTACATGCATTTGAATGGAGTTCTCGCCAGAAAACAAAGTATAGGTTTTCATCTTGTGAATAACTCGAAAATCTTAGCTCAAACAGCTTTAAAACCTGTTTGCTCAACACGGGGATATAGAAGTCTATAAGATAAAGCCATAAATACGTATATCTGAGCCTTCTATCAAAAGTTACAGCTAACTTCATGAAGTTGTACAAAAACACTTTATTTCGCCGAGACAGTGCGTTTCTGACTATTACATGCATTTGAATGGAGTTCTCGCACGAAACAAAGTATAGGTTTTCATCTTGTGAATAACTCGAAAATCTTAGCTCAAACAGCTTTAAAACCTGTTTGCTCAACACGGGGATATAGAAGTCTATAAGATAAAGCAATAAATACGTAAATCTGAGCCTTCTATCAAAAGTTACAGCTAACTTCATGAAGTTATACAAAAACACTTTATTTCGCCGAGACAGTGCGTTTCTGACTATTACATGCATTTGAATGGAGTTCTCGCCATAAAACAAAGTATAGGTTTTCATCTTGTGAATAACTCGAAAATCTTAGCTCAAACAGCTTTAAAACCTGTTTGCTCAACACGGGGATATAGAAGTCTATAAGATAAAGCCATAAATACGTAAATCTGAGCCTTCTATCAAAAGTTACAGCTAACTTCATGAAGTTGTACAAAAAGGCTTTATTTCGCCGAGACAGTGCGTTTCTGACTATTACATGCATTTGAATGGAGTTCTCGCCAGAAAACAAAGTATAGGTTTTCATCTTGTGAATAACTCGAAAATCTTAGCTCAAACAGCTTTAAAACCTGTTTGCTCAACACGGGGATATAGAAGTCTATAAGATAAAGCCATAAATACGTAAATCTGAGCCTTCTATCAAAAGTTACAGCTAACTTCATGAAGTTGTACAAAAAGGCTTTATTTCGCCGAGACAGTGCGTTTCTGACTATTACATGCATTTGAATGGAGTTCTCGCACGAAACAAAGTATAGGTTTTCATCTTGTGAATAACTCGAAAATCTTAGCGCAAACAGCTTTAAAACCTGTTTGCTCAACACGGGGATATAGAAGTCTATAAGATAAAGCCATAAATACGTAAATCTGAGCCTTCTATCAAAAGTTACAGCTAACTTCATGAAGTTGTACAAAAACACTTTATTTCGCCGAGACAGTGCGTTTCTGACTATTACATGCATTTGAATGGAGTTCTCGCCAGAAAACAAAGTATAGGTTTTCATCTTGTGAATAACTCGAAAATCTTAGCTCAAACAGCTTTAAAACCCGTCTACTCAACACGGGGATATAGAATTCTATAAGATAAAGCCATAAATACGGAAATCTGAGCCTTCTATCAAAAGTTACAGCTAACTTCATGAAGTTGTACAAAAACACTTTATTTCGCGAGACAGTGCGTTTCTGACTATTACATGCATTTGAATGGAGTTCTCGCACGAAACAAAGTATAGGTTTTCATCTTGTGAATAACTCGAAAATCTTAGCTCAAACAGCTTTAAAACCTGTTTGCTCAACACGGGGATATAGAAGTCTATAAGATAAAGCCATAAAAACGTAAATCTGAGCCTTCTATCAAAAGTTACAGCTAACTTCATGAAGTTGTACAAAAACACTTTATTTCGCCGAGACAGTGCGTTTCTGACTATTACATGCATTTGAATGGAGTTCTCGCCATAAAACAAAGTATAGGTTTTCATCTTGTGAATAACTCGAAAATCTTAGCTCAAACAGCTTTAAAACCTGTTTGCTCAACACGGGGATATAGAAGTCTATAAGATAAAGCCATAAATACGTAAATCTGAGCCTTCTATCAAAAGTTACAGCTAACTTCATGAAGTTGTACAAAAAGGCTTTATTTCGCCAAGACAGTGCGTTTCTGACTATTATATGCATTTGAATGGAGTTCTCGCACGAAACAAAGTATAGGTTTTCATCTTGTGAATAACTCGAAAATCTTAGCTCAAACAGCTTTAAAACCTGTTTGCTCAACACGGGGATATAGAAGTCTATAAGATAAAGCCATAAATACGTAAATCTGAGCCTTCTATCAAAAGTTACAGCTAACTTCATGAAGTTGTACAAAAAGGCTTTATTTCGCCAAGACAGTGCGTTTCTGACTATTATATGCATTTGAATGGAGTTCTCGCACGAAACAAAGTATAGGTTTTCATCTTGTGAATAACTCGAAAATCTTAGCTCAAACAGCTTTAAAACCTGTTTGCTCAACACGGGGATATAGAAGTCTATAAGATAAAGCCATAAATACGTAAATCTGAGCCTTCTATCAAAAGTTACAGCTAACTTCATGAAGTTGTACAAAAAGGCTTTATTTCGCCAAGACAGTGCGTTTCTGACTATTACATGCATTTGAATGGAGTTCTGGCACGAAACAAAGTATAGGTTTTCATCTTGTGAATAACTCGAAAATCTTAGCTCAAACAACTTTAAAACCTGTTTGCTCAACACCGGGATATAGAATTATATAAGATAAAGCCATAAATACGTAAATCTGAGCCTTCTATCAAAAGTTACAGCTAATTTCATGAAGTTGTACAAAAAGGCTTTATTTCGCCGAGACAGTGCGTTTCTGACTATTACATGCATTTGAATGGAGTTCTGGCACGAAACAAAGTATAGGTTTTCATCTTGTGAATAACTCGAAAATCTTAGCTCAAACAGCTTTAAAACCTGTTTGCTCAACACGGGGATATAGAAGTCTATAAGATAAAGCCATAAAAACGTAAATCTGAGCCTTCTATCAAAAGTTACAGCTAACTTCATGAAGTTGTACAAAAACACTTTATTTCGCCGAGACAGTGCGTTTCTGACTATTACATGCATTTGAATGGAGTTCTCGCCATAAAACAAAGTATAGGTTTTCATCTTGTGAATAACTCGAAAATCTTAGCTCAAACAGCTTTAAAACCTGTCTGCTCAACACGGGGATATAGAAGTCTATAAGATAAAGCCATAAATACGTAAATCTGAGCCTTCTATCAAAAGTTACAGCTAATTTCATGAAGTTGTACAAAAAGGCTTTATTTCGCCGAGACAGTGCGTTTCTGACTATTACATGCATTTGAATGGAGTTCTGGCACGAAACAAAGTATAGGTTTTCATCTTGTGAATAACTCGAAAATCTTAGCTCAAACAGCTTTAAAACCTGTTTGCTCAACACGGGGATATAGAATTCTATAAGATAAAGCCATAAATACGTAAATCTGAGCCTTCTATCAAAAGTTACAGCTAACTTCATGAAGTTGTACAAAAAGGCTTTATTTCGCCAAGACAGTGCGTTTCTGACTATTATATGCATTTGAATGGAGTTCTCGCACGAAACAAAGTATAGGTTTTCATCTTGTGAATAACTCGAAAATCTTAGCTCAAACAGCTTTAAAACCTGTCTACTCAACACGGGGATATAGAATTCTATAAGATAAAGCCATAAATACGTATATCTGAGCCTTCTATCAAAAGTTACAGCTAACTTCATGAAGTTGTACAAAAAAACTTTATTTCGCCGAGACAGTGCGTTTCTGACTATTACATGCATTTGAATGGAGTTCTCGCACGAAACAAAGTATAGGTTTTCATCTTGTGAATAACTCGAAAATCTTAGCTCAAACAGCTTTAAAACCTGTATGCTCAACACGGGGATATAGAATTCTATAAGATAAAGCCATAAATACGTAAATCTGAGCCTTCTATCAAAAGTTACAGCTAACTTCATGAAGTTGTACAAAAACACTTTATTTCGCCGAGACAGTGCGTTTCTGACTATTACATGCATTTGAATGGAGTTCTCGCCATAAAACAAAGTATAGGTTTTCATCTTGTGAATAACTCGAAAATCTTAGCTCAAACAGCTTTAAAACCTGTTTGCTCAACACGGGGATATAGAATTCTATAAGATAAAGCCATAAATACGTATATCTGAGCCTTCTATCAAAAGTTACAGCTAACTTCATGAAGTTGTACAAAAAGGCTTTATTTCGCCAAGACAGTGCGTTTCTGACTATTATATGCATTTGAATGGAGTTCTCGCACGAAACAAAGTATAGGTTTTCATCTTGTGAATAACTCGAAAATCTTAGCTCAAACAGCTTTAAAACCTGTATGCTCAACACGGGGATATAGAATTCTATAAGATAAAGCCATAAATACGTAAATCTGAGCCTTCTATCAAAAGTTACAGCTAACTTCATGAAGTTGTACAAAAACACTTTATTTCGCCGAGACAGTGCGTTTCTGACTATTACATGCATTTGAATGGAGTTCTCGCCATAAAACAAAGTATAGGTTTTCATCTTGTGAATAACTCGAAAATCTTAGCTCAAACAGCTTTAAAACCTGTTTGCTCAACACGGGGATATAGAAGTCTATAAGATAAAGCCATAAATACGTAAATCTGAGCCTTCTATCAAAAGTTACAGCTAACTTCATGAAGTTGTACAAAAACACTTTATTTCGCCGAGACAGTGCGTTTCTGACTATTACATGCATTTGAATGGAGTTCTCGCCATAAAACAAAGTATAGGTTTTCATCTTGTGAATAACTCGAAAATCTTAGCTCAAACAGCTTTAAAACCTGTTTGCTCAACACGGGGATATAGAATTCTATAAGATAAAGCCATAAATACGTACATCTGAGCCTTCTATCAAAAGTTACATGGAACTTCATGAAGTTGTACAAAAACACTTTATTTCGCCGAGACAGTGCGTTTCTGACTATTACATGCATTTGAATGGAGTTCTGGCACGAAACAAAGTATAGGTTTTCATCTTGTGAATAACTCGAAAATCTTAGCTCAAACAGCTTTAAAACCTGTTTGCTCAACACGGGGATATAGAAGTCTATAAGATAAAGCCATAAATACGTAAATCTGAGCCTTCTATCAAAAGTTACAGCTAACTTCATGAAGTTGTACAAAAAGGCTTTATTTCGCCAAGACAGTGCGTTTCTGACTATTATATGCATTTGAATGGAGTTCTCGCACGAAACAAAGTATAGGTTTTCATCTTGTGAATAACTCGAAAATCTTAGCTCAAACAGCTTTAAAACCTGTTTGCTCAACACGGGGATATAGAAGTCTATAAGATAAAGCCATAAATACGTAAATCTGAGCCTTCTATCAAAAGTTACAGCTAACTTCATGAAGTTGTACAAAAACACTTTATTTCGCCGAGACAGTGCGTTTCTGACTATTATATGCATTTGAATGGAGTTCTCGCCATAAAACAAAGTATAGGTTTTCATCTTGTGAATAACTCGAAAATCTTAGCTCAAACAGCTTTAAAACCTGTCTACTCAACACCGGGATATAGAATTCTATAAGATAAAGCCATAAATACGTAAATCTGAGCCTTCTATCAAAAGTTACAGCTAACTTCATGAAGTTGTACAAAAACACTTTATTTCGCCGAGACAGTGCGTTTCTGACTATTACATGCATTTGAATGGAGTTCTCGCCATAAAACAAAGTATAGGTTTTCATCTTGTGAATAACTCGAAAATCTTAGCTCAAACAGCTTTAAAACCTGTATGCTCAACACGGGGATATAGAAGTCTATAAGATAAAGCCATAAATACGTAAATCTGAGCCTTCTATCAAAAGTTACAGCTAACTTCATGAAGTTGTACAAAAAGGCTTTATTTCGCCAAGACAGTGCGTTTCTGACTATTATATGCATTTGAATGGAGTTCTCGCACGAAACAAAGTATAGGTTTTCATCTTGTGAATAACTCGAAAATCTTAGCTCAAACAGCTTTAAAACCTGTCTACTCAACACGGGGATATAGAAGTCTATAAGATAAAGCCATAAAAACGTAAATCTGAGCCTTCTATCAAAAGTTACAGCTAACTTCATGAAGTTGTACAAAAACACTTTATTTCGCCGAGACAGTGCGTTTCTGACTATTACATGCATTTGAATGGAGTTCTCGCCAGAAAACAAAGTATAGGTTTTCATCTTGTGAATAACTCGAAAATCTTAGCTCAAACAGCTTTAAAACCTGTTTGCTCAACACGGGGATATAGAAGTCTATAAGATAAAGCCATAAATACGTAAATCTGAGCCTTCTATCAAAAGTTACAGCTAACTTCATGAAGTTGTACAAAAAGGCTTTATTTCGCCGAGACAGTGCGTTTCTGACTATTACATGCATTTGAATGGAGTTCTGGCACGAAACAAAGTATAGGTTTTCATCTTGTGAATAACTCGAAAATCTTAGCTCAAACAGCTTTAAAACCTGTTTGCTCAACACGGGGATATAGAATTCTATAAGATAAAGCCATAAATACGTAAATCTGAGCCTTCTATCAAAAGTTACAGCTAACTTCATGAAGTTGTACAAAAACACTTTATTTCGCCGAGACAGTGCGTTTCTGACTATTACATGCATTTGAATGGAGTTCTCGCCATAAAACAAAGTATAGGTTTTCATCTTGTGAATAACTCGAAAATCTTAGCTCAAACAGCTTTAAAACCTGTTTGCTCAACACGGGGATATAGAAGTCTATAAGATAAAGCCATAAATACGTATATCTGAGCCTTCTATCAAAAGTTACAGCTAACTTCATGAAGTTGTACAAAAAGGCTTTATTTCGCCAAGACAGTGCGTTTCTGACTATTACATGCATTTGAATGGAGTTCTCGCACGAAACAAAGTATAGGTTTTCATCTTGTGAATAACTCGAAAATCTTAGCTCAAACAGCTTTAAAACCTGTTTGCTCAACACGGGGATATAGAATTCTATAAGATAAAGCCATAAATACGTAAATCTGAGCCTTCTATCAAAAGTTACAGCTAACTTCATGAAGTTGTACAAAAACACTTTATTTCGCCGAGACAGTGCGTTTCTGACTATTACATGCATTTGAATGGAGTTCTCGCCATAAAACAAAGTATAGGTTTTCATCTTGTGAATAACTCGAAAATCTTAGCTCAAACAGCTTTAAAACCTGTTTGCTCAACACGGGGATATAGAATTCTATAAGATAAAGCCATAAATACGTATATCTGAGCCTTCTATCAAAAGTTACAGCTAACTTCATGAAGTTGTACAAAAAGGCTTTATTTCGCCAAGACAGTGCGTTTCTGACTATTACATGCATTTGAATGGAGTTCTGGCACGAAACAAAGTATAGGTTTTCATCTTGTGAATAACTCGAAAATCTTAGCTCAAACAGCTTTAAAACCTGTTTGCTCAACACGGGGATATAGAATTCTATAAGATAAAGCCATAAATACGTAAATCTGAGCCTTCTATCAAAAGTTACAGCTAACTTCATGAAGTTGTACAAAAACACTTTATTTCGCCGAGACAGTGCGTTTCTGACTATTACATGCATTTGAATGGAGTTCTCGCCATAAAACAAAGTATAGGTTTTCATCTTGTGAATAACTCGAAAATCTTAGCTCAAACAGCTTTAAAACCTGTTTGCTCAACACGGGGATATAGAATTCTATAAGATAAAGCCATAAATACGTAAATCTGAGCCTTCTATCAAAAGTTACAGCTAACTTCATGAAGTTGTACAAAAACACTTTATTTCGCCGAGACAGTGCGTTTCTGACTATTACATGCATTTGAATGGAGTTCTCGCCATAAAACAAAGTATAGGTTTTCATCTTGTGAATAACTCGAAAATCTTAGCTCAAACAGCTTTAAAACCTGTTTGCTCAACACGGGGATATAGAAGTCTATAAGATAAAGCCATAAATACGTAAATCTGAGCCTTCTATCAAAAGTTACAGCTAACTTCATGAAGTTGTACAAAAAGGCTTTATTTCGCCAAGACAGTGCGTTTCTGACTATTACATGCATTTGAATGGAGTTCTCGCACGAAACAAAGTATAGGTTTTCATCTTGTGAATAACTCGAAAATCTTAGCTCAAACAGCTTTAAAACCTGTTTGCTCAACACGGGGATATAGAAGTCTATAAGATAAAGCCATAAATACGTAAATCTGAGCCTTCTATCAAAAGTTACAGCTAACTTCATGAAGTTGTACAAAAAGGCTTTATTTCGCCAAGACAGTGCGTTTCTGACTATTACATGCATTTGAATGGAGTTCTCGCACGAAACAAAGTATAGGTTTTCATCTTGTGAATAACTCGAAAATCTTAGCTCAAACAGCTTTAAAACCTGTTTGCTCAACACGGGGATATAGAAGTCTATAAGATAAAGCCATAAATACGTAAATCTGAGCCTTCTATCAAAAGTTACAGCTAACTTCATGAAGTTGTACAAAAAGGCTTTATTTCGCCAAGACAGTGCGTTTCTGACTATTACATGCATTTGAATGGAGTTCTCGCACGAAACAAAGTATAGGTTTTCATCTTGTGAATAACTCGAAAATCTTAGCTCAAACAGCTTTAAAACCTGTCTACTCAACACGGGGATATAGAAGTCTATAAGATAAAGCCATAAATACGTAAATCTGAGCCTTCTATCAAAAGTTACAGCTAACTTCATGAAGTTGTACAAAAAGGCTTTATTTCGCCGAGACAGTGCGTTTCTGACTATTACATGCATTTGAATGGAGTTCTGGCACGAAACAAAGTATAGGTTTTCATCTTGTGAATAACTCGAAAATCTTAGCTCAAACAGCTTTAAAACCTGTATGCTCAACACGGGGATATAGAAGTCTATAAGATAAAGCCATAAATACGTAAATCTGAGCCTTCTATCAAAAGTTACAGCTAACTTCATGAAGTTGTACAAAAACACTTTATTTCGCCAAGACAGTGCGTTTCTGACTATTACATGCATTTGAATGGAGTTCTGGCACGAAACAAAGTATAGGTTTTCATCTTGTGAATAACTCGAAAATCTTAGCTCAAACAGCTTTAAAACCTGTATGCTCAACACGGGGATATAGAAGTCTATAAGATAAAGCCATAAATACGTAAATCTGAGCCTTCTATCAAAAGTTACAGCTAACTTCATGAAGTTGTACAAAAACACTTTATTTCGCCAAGACAGTGCGTTTCTGACTATTACATGCATTTGAATGGAGTTCTGGCACGAAACAAAGTATAGGTTTTCATCTTGTGAATAACTCGAAAATCTTAGCTCAAACAGCTTTAAAACCTGTCTACTCAACACCGGGATATAGAATTATATAAGATAAAGCCATAAATACGTAAATCTGAGCCTTCTATCAAAAGTTACAGCTAACTTCATGAAGTTGTACAAAAAGGCTTTATTTCGCCAAGACAGTGCGTTTCTGACTATTATATGCATTTGAATGGAGTTCTCGCACGAAACAAAGTATAGGTTTTCATCTTGTGAATAACTCGAAAATCTTAGCTCAAACAGCTTTAAAACCTGTCTACTCAACACGGGGATATAGAAGTCTATAAGATAAAGCCATAAATACGTAAATCTGAGCCTTCTATCAAAAGTTACAGCTAACTTCATGAAGTTGTACAAAAAGGCTTTATTTCGCCGAGACAGTGCGTTTCTGACTGTTACATGCATTTGAATGGAGTTCTCGCCATAAAACAAAGTATAGGTTTTCATCTTGTGAATAACTCGAAAATCTTAGCTCAAATAGCTTTAAAACCTGTTTGCTCAACACGGGGATATAGAATTCTATAAGATAAAGCCATAAATACGTAAATCTAAGCCTTCTATCAAAAGTTACAGCTAACTTCATGAAGTTGTACAAAAAGGCTTTATTTCGCCGAGACAGTGCGTTTCTGACTGTTACATGCATTTGAATGGAGTTCTCGCCATAAAACAAAGTATAGGTTTTCATCTTGTGAATAACTCGAAAATCTTAGCTCAAACAGCTTTAAAACCTGTCTACTCAACACGGGGATATAGAATTCTATAAGATAAAGCCATAAATACGTAAATCTAAGCCTTCTATCAAAAGTTACAGCTAACTTCATGAAGTTGTACAAAAAGGCTTTATTTCGCCGAGACAGTGCGTTTCTGACTATTACATGCATTTGAATGGAGTTCTCGCACGAAACAAAGTATAGGTTTTCATCTTGTGAATAACTCGAAAATCTTAGCTCAAACAGCTTTAAAACCTGTTTGCTCAACACGGGGATATAGAATTCTATAAGATAAAGCCATAAATACGTAAATCTGAGCCTTCTATCAAAAGTTACAGCTAACTTCATGAAGTTGTACAAAAACACTTTATTTCGCCAAGACAGTGCGTTTCTGACTATTATATGCATTTGAATGGAGTTCTCGCACGAAACAAAGTATAGGTTTTCATCTTGTGAATAACTCGAAAATCTTAGCTCAAACAGCTTTAAAACCTGTCTACTCAACACGGGGATATAGAATTCTATAAGATAAAGCCATAAATACGTAAATCTAAGCCTTCTATCAAAAGTTACAGCTAACTTCATGAAGTTGTACAAAAAGGCTTTATTTCGCCGAGACAGTGCGTTTCTGACTATTACATGCATTTGAATGGAGTTCTGGCACGAAACAAAGTATAGGTTTTTATCTTGTGAATAACTCGAAAATCTTAGCGCAAACAGCTTTAAAAGCTGTTTGCTCAACACGGGGATATAGAAGTCTATAAGATAAAGCCATAAATACGTAAATCTGAGCCTTCTATCAAAAGTTACAGCTAACTTCATGAAGTTGTACAAAAACACTTTATTTCGCCGAGACAGTGCGTTTCTGACTATTACATGCATTTGAATGGAGTTCTCGCCATAAAACAAAGTATAGGTTTTCATCTTGTGAATAACTCGAAAATCTTAGCTCAAACAGCTTTAAAACCTGTTTGCTCAACACGGGGATATAGAAGTCTATAAGATAAAGCCATAAATACGTAAATCTGAGCCTTCTATCAAAAGTTACAGCTAACTTCATGAAGTTGTACAAAAAGGCTTTATTTCGCCAAGACAGTGCGTTTCTGACTATTACATGCATTTGAATGGAGTTCTCGCACGAAACAAAGTATAGGTTTTCATCTTGTGAATAACTCGAAAATCTTAGCTCAAACAGCTTTAAAACCTGTCTACTCAACACCGGGATATAGAATTCTATAAGATAAAGCCATAAATACGTAAATCTGAGCCTTCTATCAAAAGTTACATGGAACTTCATGAAGTTGTACAAAAACACTTTATTTCGCCGAGACAGTGCGTTTCTGACTATTACATGCATTTGAATGGAGTTCTGGCACGAAACAAAGTATAGGTTTTCATCTTGTGAATAACTCGAAAATCTTAGCTCAAACAGCTTTAAAACCTGTTTGCTCAACACGGGGATATAGAAGTCTATAAGATAAAGCCATAAATACGTAAATCTGAGCCTTCTATCAAAAGTTACAGCTAACTTCATGAAGTTGTACAAAAAGGCTTTATTTCGCCAAGACAGTGCGTTTCTGACTATTATATGCATTTGAATGGAGTTCTCGCACGAAACAAAGTATAGGTTTTCATCTTGTGAATAACTCGAAAATCTTAGCTCAAACAGCTTTAAAACCTGTCTACTCAACACCGGGATATAGAATTCTATAAGATAAAGCCATAAATACGTAAATCTGAGCCTTCTATCAAAAGTTACAGCTAACTTCATGAAGTTGTACAAAAACACTTTATTTCGCCGAGACAGTGCGTTTCTGACTATTATATGCATTTGAATGGAGTTCTCGCCATAAAACAAAGTATAGGTTTTCATCTTGTGAATAACTCGAAAATCTTAGCTCAAACAGCTTTAAAACCTGTCTACTCAACACCGGGATATAGAATTCTATAAGATAAAGCCATAAATACGTAAATCTGAGCCTTCTATCAAAAGTTACAGCTAACTTCATGAAGTTGTACAAAAACACTTTATTTCGCCGAGACAGTGCGTTTCTGACTATTACATGCATTTGAATGGAGTTCTCGCCATAAAACAAAGTATAGGTTTTCATCTTGTGAATAACTCGAAAATCTTAGCTCAAACAGCTTTAAAACCTGTATGCTCAACACGGGGATATAGAAGTCTATAAGATAAAGCCATAAATACGTAAATCTGAGCCTTCTATCAAAAGTTACAGCTAACTTCATGAAGTTGTACAAAAAGGCTTTATTTCGCCAAGACAGTGCGTTTCTGACTATTATATGCATTTGAATGGAGTTCTCGCACGAAACAAAGTATAGGTTTTCATCTTGTGAATAACTCGAAAATCTTAGCTCAAACAGCTTTAAAACCTGTCTACTCAACACGGGGATATAGAAGTCTATAAGATAAAGCCATAAAAACGTAAATCTGAGCCTTCTATCAAAAGTTACAGCTAACTTCATGAAGTTGTACAAAAACACTTTATTTCGCCGAGACAGTGCGTTTCTGACTATTACATGCATTTGAATGGAGTTCTCGCCAGAAAACAAAGTATAGGTTTTCATCTTGTGAATAACTCGAAAATCTTAGCTCAAACAGCTTTAAAACCTGTTTGCTCAACACGGGGATATAGAAGTCTATAAGATAAAGCAATAAATACGTAAATCTGAGCCTTCTATCAAAAGTTAAAGCTAACTTCATGAAGTTGTACAAAAACACTTTATTTCGCCGAGACAGTGCGTTTCTGACTATTACATGCATTTGAATGGAGTTCTCGCCATAAAACAAAGTATAGGTTTTCATCTTGTGAATAACTCGAAAATCTTAGCTCAAACAGCTTTAAAACCTGTTTGCTCAACACGGGGATATAGAATTCTATAAGATAAAGCCATAAATACGTAAATCTGAGCCTTCTATCAAAAGTTACAGCTAACTTCATGAAGTTGTACAAAAACACTTTATTTCGCCGAGACAGTGCGTTTCTGACTATTACATGCATTTGAATGGAGTTCTCGCCATAAAACAAAGTATAGGTTTTCATCTTGTGAATAACTCGAAAATCTTAGCTCAAACAGCTTTAAAACCTGTTTGCTCAACACGGGGATATAGAAGTCTATAAGATAAAGCCATAAATACGTAAATCTGAGCCTTCTATCAAAAGTTACAGCTAACTTCATGAAGTTGTACAAAAAGGCTTTATTTCGCCAAGACAGTGCGTTTCTGACTATTACATGCATTTGAATGGAGTTCTCGCACGAAACAAAGTATAGGTTTTCATCTTGTGAATAACTCGAAAATCTTAGCTCAAACAGCTTTAAAACCTGTCTACTCAACACCGGGATATAGAATTCTATAAGATAAAGCCATAAATACGTAAATCTGAGCCTTCTATCAAAAGTTACATGGAACTTCATGAAGTTGTACAAAAACACTTTATTTCGCCAAGACAGTGCGTTTCTGACTATTATATGCATTTGAATGGAGTTCTCGCACGAAACAAAGTATAGGTTTTCATCTTGTGAATAACTCGAAAATCTTAGCTCAAACAGCTTTAAAACCTGTTTGCTCAACACGGGGATATAGAAGTCTATAAGATAAAGCCATAAATACGTAAATCTGAGCCTTCTATCAAAAGTTACAGCTAACTTCATGAAGTTGTACAAAAACACTTTATTTCGCCGAGACAGTGCGTTTCTGACTATTACATGCATTTGAATGGAGTTCTCGCCATAAAACAAAGTATAGGTTTTCATCTTGTGAATAACTCGAAAATCTTAGCTCAAACAGCTTTAAAACCTGTTTGCTCAACACGGGGATATAGAAGTCTATAAGATAAAGCCATAAATACGTAAATCTGAGCCTTCTATCAAAAGTTACAGCTAACTTCATGAAGTTGTACAAAAAGGCTTTATTTCGCCAAGACAGTGCGTTTCTGACTATTATATGCATTTGAATGGAGTTCTCGCACGAAACAAAGTATAGGTTTTCATCTTGTGAATAACTCGAAAATCTTAGCTCAAACAGCTTTAAAACCTGTTTGCTCAACACGGGGATATAGAAGTCTATAAGATAAAGCCATAAATACGTAAATCTGAGCCTTCTATCAAAAGTTACAGCTAACTTCATGAAGTTGTACAAAAAGGCTTTATTTCGCCAAGACAGTGCGTTTCTGACTATTACATGCATTTGAATGGAGTTCTCGCACGAAACAAAGTATAGGTTTTCATCTTGTGAATAACTCGAAAATCTTAGCTCAAACAGCTTTAAAACCTGTCTACTCAACACGGGGATATAGAATTCTATAAGATAAAGCCATAAAAACGTAAATCTGAGCCTTCTATCAAAAGTTACAGCTAACTTCATGAAGTTGTACAAAAACACTTTATTTCGCCGAGACAGTGCGTTTCTGACTATTACATGCATTTGAATGGAGTTCTCGCACGAAACAAAGTATAGGTTTTCATCTTGTGAATAACTCGAAAATCTTAGCTCAAACAGCTTTAAAACCTGTCTACTCAACACGGGGATATAGAATTCTATAAGATAAAGCCATAAATACGTAAATCTGAGCCTTCTATCAAAAGTTACAGCTAACTTCATGAAGTTGTACAAAAACACTTTATTTCGCCGAGACAGTGCGTTTCTGACTATTACATGCATTTGAATGGAGTTCTGGCACGAAACAAAGTATAGGTTTTCATCTTGTGAATAACTCGAAAATCTTAGCTCAAACAGCTTTAAAACCTGTATGCTCAACACGGGGATATAGAAGTCTATAAGATAAAGCCATAAATACGTAAATCTGAGCCTTCTATCAAAAGTTACATGGAACTTCATGAAGTTGTACAAAAAGGCTTTATTTCGCCGAGACAGTGCGTTTCTGACTATTACATGCATTTGAATGGAGTTCTGGCACGAAACAAAGTATAGGTTTTCATCTTGTGAATAACTCGAAAATCTTAGCTCAAACAGCTTTAAAACCTGTTTGCTCAACACGGGGATATAGAATTCTATAAGATAAAGCCATAAATACGTAAATCTGAGCCTTCTATCAAAAGTTACAGCTAACTTCATGAAGTTGTACAAAAAGGCTTTATTTCGCGAGACAGTGCGTTTCTGACTATTACATGCATTTGAATGGAGTTCTGGCACGAAACAAAGTATAGGTTTTCATCTTGTGAATAACTCGAAAATCTTAGCTCAAACAGCTTTAAAACCTGTATGCTCAACACGGGGATATAGAAGTCTATAAGATAAAGCCATAAATACGTAAATCTGAGCCTTCTATCAAAAGTTACATGGAACTTCATGAAGTTGTACAAAAAGGCTTTATTTCGCCGAGACAGTGCGTTTCTGACTATTACATGCATTTGAATGGAGTTCTGGCACGAAACAAAGTATAGGTTTTCATCTTGTGAATAACTCGAAAATCTTAGCTCAAACAGCTTTAAAACCTGTCTACTCAACACCGGGATATAGAATTATATAAGATAAAGCCATAAATACGTAAATCTGAGCCTTCTATCAAAAGTTACAGCTAACTTCATGAAGTTGTACAAAAAGGCTTTATTTCGCCAAGACAGTGCGTTTCTGACTATTATATGCATTTGAATGGAGTTCTCGCACGAAACAAAGTATAGGTTTTCATCTTGTGAATAACTCGAAAATCTTAGCTCAAATAGCTTTAAAACCTGTTTGCTCAACACGGGGATATAGAATTCTATAAGATAAAGCCATAAATACGTAAATCTAAGCCTTCTATCAAAAGTTACAGCTAACTTCATGAAGTTGTACAAAAAGGCTTTATTTCGCCAAGACAGTGCGTTTCTGACTATTACATGCATTTGAATGGAGTTCTCGCCATAAAACAAAGTATAGGTTTTCATCTTGTGAATAACTCGAAAATCTTAGCTCAAACAGCTTTAAAACCTGTCTACTCAACACGGGGATATAGAATTCTATAAGATAAAGCCATAAATACGTAAATCTAAGCCTTCTATCAAAAGTTACAGCTAATTTCATGAAGTTGTACAAAAAGGCTTTATTTCGCCAAGACAGTGCGTTTCTGACTATTACATGCATTTGAATGGAGTTCTCGCACGAAACAAAGTATAGGTTTTCATCTTGTGAATAACTCGAAAATCTTAGCTCAAACAGCTTTAAAACCTGTTTGCTCAACACGGGGATATAGAATTCTATAAGATAAAGCCATAAATACGTAAATCTGAGCCTTCTATCAAAAGTTACAGCTAACTTCATGAAGTTGTACAAAAACACTTTATTTCGCCAAGACAGTGCGTTTCTGACTATTATATGCATTTGAATGGAGTTCTCGCACGAAACAAAGTATAGGTTTTCATCTTGTGAATAACTCGAAAATCTTAGCTCAAACAGCTTTAAAACCTGTCTACTCAACACGGGGATATAGAAGTCTATAAGATAAAGCCATAAATACGTAAATCTAAGCCTTCTATCAAAAGTTACAGCTAACTTCATGAAGTTGTACAAAAAGGCTTTATTTCGCCGAGACAGTGCGTTTCTGACTATTACATGCATTTGAATGGAGTTCTCGCACGAAACAAAGTATAGGTTTTCATCTTGTGAATAACTCGAAAATCTTAGCGCAAACAGCTTTAAAAGCTGTTTGCTCAACACGGGGATATAGAAGTCTATAAGATAAAGCCATAAATACGTAAATCTAAGCCTTCTATCAAAAGTTACAGCTAACTTCATGAAGTTGTACAAAAACACTTTATTTCGCCGAGACAGTGCGTTTCTGACTATTACATGCATTTGAATGGAGTTCTCGCCATAAAACAAAGTATAGGTTTTCATCTTGTGAATAACTCGAAAATCTTAGCTCAAACAGCTTTAAAACCTGTTTGCTCAACACGGGGATATAGAATTCTATAAGATAAAGCCATAAATACGTAAATCTAAGCCTTCTATCAAAAGTTACAGCTAACTTCATGAAGTTGTACAAAAACACTTTATTTCGCCGAGACAGTGCGTTTCTGACTATTACATGCATTTGAATGGAGTTCTCGCACGAAACAAAGTATAGGTTTTCATCTTGTGAATAACTCGAAAATCTTAGCTCAAACAGCTTTAAAACCTGTTTGCTTAACACGGGGATATAGAAGTCTATAAGATAAAGCCATAAATACGTAAATCTGAGCCTTCTATCAAAAGTTACAGCTAACTTCATGAAGTTGTACAAAAAGGCTTTATTTCGCCAAGACAGTGCGTTTCTGACTATTACATGCATTTGAATGGAGTTCTCGCACGAAACAAAGTATAGGTTTTCATCTTGTGAATAACTCGAAAATCTTAGCTCAAACAGCTTTAAAACCTGTATGCTCAACACGGGGATATAGAATTCTATAAGATAAAGCCATAAATACGTAAATCTAAGCCTTCTATCAAAAGTTACAGCTAACTTCATGAAGTTGTACAAAAAGGCTTTATTTCGCCGAGATAGTGCGTTTCTGACTATTACATGCATTTGAATGGAGTTCTCGCCAGAAAACAAAGTATAGGTTTTCATCTTGTGAATAACTCGAAAATCTTAGCTCAAACAGCTTTAAAACCTGTTTGCTCAACACGGGGATATAGAAGTCTATAAGATAAAGCCATAAATACGTATATCTGAGCCTTCTATCAAAAGTTACAGCTAACTTCATGAAGTTGTACAAAAACACTTTATTTCGCCGAGACAGTGCGTTTCTGACTATTACATGCATTTGAATGGAGTTCTCGCCATAAAACAAAGTATAGGTTTTCATCTTGTGAATAACTCGAAAATCTTAGCTCAAACAGCTTTAAAACCTGTTTGCTCAACACGGGGATATAGAAGTCTATAAGATAAAGCCATAAATACGTAAATCTGAGCCTTCTATCAAAAGTTACAGCTAACTTCATGAAGTTGTACAAAAAGGCTTTATTTCGCCAAGACAGTGCGTTTCTGACTATTATATGCATTTGAATGGAGTTCTGGCACGAAACAAAGTATAGGTTTTCATCTTGTGAATAACTCGAAAATCTTAGCTCAAACAGCTTTAAAACCTGTTTGCTCAACACGGGGATATAGAAGTCTATAAGATAAAGCCATAAATACGTAAATCTGAGCCTTCTATCAAAAGTTACAGCTAACTTCATGAAGTTGTACAAAAACACTTTATTTCGCCGAGACAGTGCGTTTCTGACTATTACATGCATTTGAATGGAGTTCTCGCCATAAAACAAAGTATAGGTTTTCATCTTGTGAATAACTCGAAAATCTTAGCTCAAACAGCTTTAAAACCTGTATGCTCAACACGGGGATATAGAAGTCTATAAGATAAAGCCATAAATACGTAAATCTGAGCCTTCTATCAAAAGTTACAGCTAACTTCATGAAGTTGTACAAAAAGGCTTTATTTCGCCAAGACAGTGCGTTTCTGACTATTACATGCATTTGAATGGAGTTCTCGCACGAAACAAAGTATAGGTTTTCATCTTGTGAATAACTCGAAAATCTTAGCTCAAACAGCTTTAAAACCTGTCTGCTCAACACGGGGATATAGAAGTCTATAAGATAAAGCCATAAATACGTAAATCTGAGCCTTCTATCAAAAGTTACAGCTAACTTCATGAAGTTGTACAAAAAGGCTTTATTTCGCCGAGACAGTGCGTTTCTGACTATTACATGCATTTGAATGGAGTTCTCGCCATAAAACAAAGTATAGGTTTTCATCTTGTGAATAACTCGAAAATCTTAGCTCAAACAGCTTTAAAACCTGTTTGCTCAACACGGGGATATAGAAGTCTATAAGATAAAGCCATAAATACGTAAATCTGAGCCTTCTATCAAAAGTTACAGCTAACTTCATGAAGTTGTACAAAAACACTTTATTTCGCCGAGACAGTGCGTTTCTGACTATTACATGCATTTGAATGGAGTTCTCGCCATAAAACAAAGTATAGGTTTTCATCTTGTGAATAACTCGAAAATCTTAGCTCAAACAGCTTTAAAACCTGTCTGCTCAACACGGGGATATAGAAGTCTATAAGATAAAGCCATAAATACGTAAATCTGAGCCTTCTATCAAAAGTTACAGCTAACTTCATGAAGTTGTACAAAAAGGCTTTATTTCGCCGAGACAGTGCGTTTCTGACTATTACATGCATTTGAATGGAGTTCTGGCACGAAACAAAGTATAGGTTTTCATCTTGTGAATAACTCGAAAATCTTAGCTCAAACAGCTTTAAAACCTGTTTGCTTAACACGGGGATATAGATTTCTATAAGATAAAGCCATAAATACGTAAATCTGAGCCTTCTATCAAAAGTTACAGCTAACTTCATGAAGTTGTACAAAAAGGCTTTATTTCGCCAAGACAGTGCGTTTCTGACTATTACATGCATTTGAATGGAGTTCTCGCACGAAACAAAGTATAGGTTTTCATCTTGTGAATAACTCGAAAATCTTAGCTCAAACAGCTTTAAAACCTGTCTACTCAACACCGGGATATAGAAGTCTATAAGATAAAGCCATAAATACGTAAATCTGAGCCTTCTATCAAAAGTTACAGCTAACTTCATGAAGTTGTACAAAAACACTTTATTTCGCCGAGACAGTGCGTTTCTGACTATTACATGCATTTGAATGGAGTTCTCGCACGAAACAAAGTATAGGTTTTCATCTTGTGAATAACTCGAAAATCTTAGCTCAAACAGCTTTAAAACCTGTCTACTCAACACCGGGATATAGAAGTCTATAAGATAAAGCCATAAATACGTAAATCTGAGCCTTCTATCAAAAGTTACAGCTAACTTCATGAAGTTGTACAAAAAGGCTTTATTTCGCCAAGACAGTGCGTTTCTGACTATTATATGCATTTGAATGGAGTTCTCGCACGAAACAAAGTATAGGTTTTCATCTTGTGAATAACTCGAAAATCTTAGCTCAAACAGCTTTAAAACCTGTCTGCTCAACACGGGGATATAGAATTCTATAAGATAAAGCCATAAATACGTAAATCTAAGCCTTCTATCAAAAGTTACAGCTAACTTCATGAAGTTGTACAAAAACACTTTATTTCGCCAAGACAGTGCGTTTCTGACTATTACATGCATTTGAATGGAGTTCTGGCACGAAACAAAGTATAGGTTTTCATCTTGTGAATAACTCGAAAATCTTAGCTCAAACAGCTTTAAAACCTGTCTACTCAACACCGGGATATAGAAGTCTATAAGATAAAGCCATAAATACGTAAATCTGAGCCTTCTATCAAAAGTTACAGCTAACTTCATGAAGTTGTACAAAAAGGCTTTATTTCGCCAAGACAGTGCGTTTCTGACTATTATATGCATTTGAATGGAGTTCTCGCACGAAACAAAGTATAGGTTTTCATCTTGTGAATAACTCGAAAATCTTAGCTCAAACAGCTTTAAAACCTGTCTGCTCAACACGGGGATATAGAATTCTATAAGATAAAGCCATAAATACGTAAATCTGAGCCTTCTATCAAAAGTTACAGCTAACTTCATGAAGTTGTACAAAAACACTTTATTTCGCCAAGACAGTGCGTTTCTGACTATTACATGCATTTGAATGGAGTTCTGGCACGAAACAAAGTATAGGTTTTCATCTTGTGAATAACTCGAAAATCTTAGCTCAAACAGCTTTAAAACCTGTCTACTCAACACCGGGATATAGAAGTCTATAAGATAAAGCCATAAATACGTAAATCTGAGCCTTCTATCAAAAGTTACAGCTAACTTCATGAAGTTGTACAAAAAGGCTTTATTTCGCCGAGACAGTGCGTTTCTGACTATTATATGCATTTGAATGGAGTTCTCGCACGAAACAAAGTATAGGTTTTCATCTTGTGAATAACTCGAAAATCTTAGCTCAAACAGCTTTAAAACCTGTTTGCTCAACACGGGGATATAGAATTCTATAAGATAAAGCCATAAATACGTATATCTGAGCCTTCTATCAAAAGTTACAGCTAACTTCATGAAGTTGTACAAAAACACTTTATTTCGCCGAGACAGTGCGTTTCTGACTATTATATGCATTTGAATGGAGTTCTCGCACGAAACAAAGTATAGGTTTTCATCTTGTGAATAACTCGAAAATCTTAGCTCAAACAGCTTTAAAACCTGTTTGCTCAACACGGGGATATAGAATTCTATAAGATAAAGCCATAAATACGTAAATCTGAGCCTTCTATCAAAAGTTACAGCTAACTTCATGAAGTTGTACAAAAACACTTTATTTCGCCGAGACAGTGCGTTTCTGACTATTACATGCATTTGAATGGAGTTCTCGCCATAAAACAAAGTATAGGTTTTCATCTTGTGAATAACTCGAAAATCTTAGCTCAAACAGCTTTAAAACCTGTTTGCTCAACACGGGGATATAGAATTCTATAAGATAAAGCCATAAATACGTAAATCTGAGCCTTCTATCAAAAGTTACAGCTAACTTCATGAAGTTGTACAAAAAGGCTTTATTTCGCCAAGACAGTGCGTTTCTGACTATTATATGCATTTGAATGGAGTTCTGGCACGAAACAAAGTATAGGTTTTCATCTTGTGAATAACTCGAAAATCTTAGCTCAAACAGCTTTAAAACCTGTTTGCTCAACACGGGGATATAGAAGTCTATAAGATAAAGCCATAAATACGTAAATCTGAGCCTTCTATCAAAAGTTACAGCTAACTTCATGAAGTTGTACAAAAACACTTTATTTCGCCGAGACAGTGCGTTTCTGACTATTACATGCATTTGAATGGAGTTCTCGCCATAAAACAAAGTATAGGTTTTCATCTTGTGAATAACTCGAAAATCTTAGCTCAAACAGCTTTAAAACCTGTATGCTCAACACGGGGATATAGAAGTCTATAAGATAAAGCCATAAATACGTAAATCTGAGCCTTCTATCAAAAGTTACAGCTAACTTCATGAAGTTGTACAAAAAGGCTTTATTTCGCCAAGACAGTGCGTTTCTGACTATTACATGCATTTGAATGGAGTTCTCGCACGAAACAAAGTATAGGTTTTCATCTTGTGAATAACTCGAAAATCTTAGCTCAAACAGCTTTAAAACCTGTCTGCTCAACACGGGGATATAGAATTCTATAAGATAAAGCCATAAATACGTAAATCTGAGCCTTCTATCAAAAGTTACAGCTAACTTCATGAAGTTGTACAAAAAGGCTTTATTTCGCCGAGACAGTGCGTTTCTGACTATTACATGCATTTGAATGGAGTTCTCGCCATAAAACAAAGTATAGGTTTTCATCTTGTGAATAACTCGAAAATCTTAGCTCAAACAGCTTTAAAACCTGTATGCTCAACACGGGGATATAGAAGTCTATAAGATAAAGCCATAAATACGTAAATCTGAGCCTTCTATCAAAAGTTACAGCTAACTTCATGAAGTTGTACAAAAACACTTTATTTCGCCGAGACAGTGCGTTTCTGACTATTACATGCATTTGAATGGAGTTCTCGCCATAAAACAAAGTATAGGTTTTCATCTTGTGAATAACTCGAAAATCTTAGCTCAAACAGCTTTAAAACCTGTATGCTCAACACGGGGATATAGAAGTCTATAAGATAAAGCCATAAATACGTAAATCTGAGCCTTCTATCAAAAGTTACAGCTAACTTCATGAAGTTGTACAAAAAGGCTTTATTTCGCCAAGACAGTGCGTTTCTGACTATTACATGCATTTGAATGGAGTTCTCGCACGAAACAAAGTATAGGTTTTCATCTTGTGAATAACTCGAAAATCTTAGCTCAAACAGCTTTAAAACCTGTCTGCTCAACACGGGGATATAGAAGTCTATAAGATAAAGCCATAAATACGTAAATCTGAGCCTTCTATCAAAAGTTACAGCTAACTTCATGAAGTTGTACAAAAAGGCTTTATTTCGCCGAGACAGTGCGTTTCTGACTATTACATGCATTTGAATGGAGTTCTCGCCATAAAACAAAGTATAGGTTTTCATCTTGTGAATAACTCGAAAATCTTAGCTCAAACAGCTTTAAAACCTGTCTACTCAACACCGGGATATAGAATTCTATAAGATAAAGCCATAAATACGTAAATCTGAGCCTTCTATCAAAAGTTACAGCTAACTTCATGAAGTTGTACAAAAACACTTTATTTCGCCGAGACAGTGCGTTTCTGACTATTACATGCATTTGAATGGAGTTCTCGCCATAAAACAAAGTATAGGTTTTCATCTTGTGAATAACTCGAAAATCTTAGCTCAAACAGCTTTAAAACCTGTCTACTCAACACCGGGATATAGAATTCTATAAGATAAAGCCATAAATACGTAAATCTGAGCCTTCTATCAAAAGTTACAGCTAACTTCATGAAGTTGTACAAAAAGGCTTTATTTCGCCAAGACAGTGCGTTTCTGACTATTACATGCATTTGAATGGAGTTCTCGCACGAAACAAAGTATAGGTTTTCATCTTGTGAATAACTCGAAAATCTTAGCTCAAACAGCTTTAAAACCTGTTTGCTCAACACGGGGATATAGAAGTCTATAAGATAAAGCCATAAATACGTAAATCTGAGCCTTCTATCAAAAGTTACAGCTAACTTCATGAAGTTGTACAAAAACACTTTATTTCGCCGAGACAGTGCGTTTCTGACTATTACATGCATTTGAATGGAGTTCTCGCCATAAAACAAAGTATAGGTTTTCATCTTGTGAATAACTCGAAAATCTTAGCTCAAACAGCTTTAAAACCTGTCTACTCAACACCGGGATATAGAAGTCTATAAGATAAAGCCATAAATACGTAAATCTGAGCCTTCTATCAAAAGTTACAGCTAACTTCATGAAGTTGTACAAAAACACTTTATTTCGCCGAGACAGTGCGTTTCTGACTATTACATGCATTTGAATGGAGTTCTGGCACGAAACAAAGTATAGGTTTTCATCTTGTGAATAACTCGAAAATCTTAGCTCAAACAGCTTTAAAACCTGTTTGCTCAACACGGGGATATAGAAGTCTATAAGATAAAGCCATAAATACGTAAATCTGAGCCTTCTATCAAAAGTTACAGCTAACTTCATGAAGTTGTACAAAAAGGCTTTATTTCGCCAAGACAGTGCGTTTCTGACTATTACATGCATTTGAATTGAGTTCTGGCACGAAACAAAGTATAGGTTTTCATCTTGTGAATAACTCGAAAATCTTAGCTCAAACAGCTTTAAAACCTGTTTGCTCAACACGGGGATATAGAAGTCTATAAGATAAAGCCATAAATACGTAAATCTGAGCCTTCTATCAAAAGTTACAGCTAATTTCATGAAGTTGTACAAAAACACTTTATTTCGCCGAGACAGTGCGTTTCTGACTATTACATGCATTTGAATGGAGTTCTCGCCATAAAACAAAGTATAGGTTTTCATCTTGTGAATAACTCGAAAATCTTAGCTCAAACAGCTTTAAAACCTGTTTGCTCAACACGGGGATATAGAAGTCTATAAGATAAAGCCATAAATACGTAAATCTGAGCCTTCTATCAAAAGTTACAGCTAACTTCATGAAGTTGTACAAAAAGGCTTTATTTCGCCAAGACAGTGCGTTTCTGACTATTACATGCATTTGAATGGAGTTCTCGCACGAAACAAAGTATAGGTTTTCATCTTGTGAATAACTCGAAAATCTTAGCTCAAACAGCTTTAAAACCTGTCTGCTCAACACGGGGATATAGAATTCTATAAGATAAAGCCATAAATACGTAAATCTGAGCCTTCTATCAAAAGTTACAGCTAACTTCATGAAGTTGTACAAAAAGGCTTTATTTCGCCGAGACAGTGCGTTTCTGACTATTACATGCATTTGAATGGAGTTCTCGCCATAAAACAAAGTATAGGTTTTCATCTTGTGAATAACTCGAAAATCTTAGCTCAAACAGCTTTAAAACCTGTTTGCTCAACACGGGGATATAGAAGTCTATAAGATAAAGCCATAAATACGTAAATCTGAGCCTTCTATCAAAAGTTACAGCTAACTTCATGAAGTTGTACAAAAACACTTTATTTCGCCGAGACAGTGCGTTTCTGACTATTACATGCATTTGAATGGAGTTCTCGCCATAAAACAAAGTATAGGTTTTCATCTTGTGAATAACTCGAAAATCTTAGCTCAAACAGCTTTAAAACCTGTATGCTCAACACGGGGATATAGAAGTCTATAAGATAAAGCCATAAATACGTAAATCTGAGCCTTCTATCAAAAGTTACAGCTAACTTCATGAAGTTGTACAAAAACACTTTATTTCGCCGAGACAGTGCGTTTCTGACTATTACATGCATTTGAATGGAGTTCTCGCCATAAAACAAAGTATAGGTTTTCATCTTGTGAATAACTCGAAAATCTTAGCTCAAACAGCTTTAAAACCTGTATGCTCAACACGGGGATATAGAAGTCTATAAGATAAAGCCATAAATACGTAAATCTGAGCCTTCTATCAAAAGTTACAGCTAACTTCATGAAGTTGTACAAAAAGGCTTTATTTCGCCAAGACAGTGCGTTTCTGACTATTACATGCATTTGAATGGAGTTCTCGCACGAAACAAAGTATAGGTTTTCATCTTGTGAATAACTCGAAAATCTTAGCTCAAACAGCTTTAAAACCTGTCTGCTCAACACGGGGATATAGAAGTCTATAAGATAAAGCCATAAATACGTAAATCTGAGCCTTCTATCAAAAGTTACAGCTAACTTCATGAAGTTGTACAAAAAGGCTTTATTTCGCCGAGACAGTGCGTTTCTGACTATTACATGCATTTGAATGGAGTTCTCGCCATAAAACAAAGTATAGGTTTTCATCTTGTGAATAACTCGAAAATCTTAGCTCAAACAGCTTTAAAACCTGTCTACTCAACACCGGGATATAGAATTCTATAAGATAAAGCCATAAATACGTAAATCTGAGCCTTCTATCAAAAGTTACAGCTAACTTCATGAAGTTGTACAAAAAGGCTTTATTTCGCCAAGACAGTGCGTTTCTGACTATTACATGCATTTGAATGGAGTTCTCGCACGAAACAAAGTATAGGTTTTCATCTTGTGAATAACTCGAAAATCTTAGCGCAAACAGCTTTAAAACCTGTTTGCTCAACACGGGGATATAGAAGTCTATAAGATAAAGCCATAAATACGTAAATCTGAGCCTTCTATCAAAAGTTACAGCTAACTTCATGAAGTTGTACAAAAAGGCTTTATTTCGCCAAGACAGTGCGTTTCTGACTATTACATGCATTTGAATGGAGTTCTCGCACGAAACAAAGTATAGGTTTTCATCTTGTGAATAACTCGAAAATCTTAGCTCAAACAGCTTTAAAACCTGTTTGCTCAACACGGGGATATAGAAGTCTATAAGATAAAGCCATAAATACGTAAATCTGAGCCTTCTATCAAAAGTTACAGCTAACTTCATGAAGTTGTACAAAAAGGCTTTATTTCGCCAAGACAGTGCGTTTCTGACTATTACATGCATTTGAATGGAGTTCTCGCACGAAACAAAGTATAGGTTTTCATCTTGTGAATAACTCGAAAATCTTAGCTCAAACAGCTTTAAAACCTGTTTGCTCAACACGGGGATATAGAAGTCTATAAGATAAAGCCATAAATACGTAAATCTGAGCCTTCTATCAAAAGTTACAGCTAACTTCATGAAGTTGTACAAAAACACTTTATTTCGCCGAGACAGTGCGTTTCTGACTATTACATGCATTTGAATGGAGTTCTCGCCATAAAACAAAGTATAGGTTTTCATCTTGTGAATAACTCGAAAATCTTAGCTCAAACAGCTTTAAAACCTGTCTACTCAACACGGGGATATAGAAGTCTATAAGATAAAGCCATAAATACGTAAATCTGAGCCTTCTATCAAAAGTTACAGCTAACTTCATGAAGTTGTACAAAAACACTTTATTTCGCCGAGACAGTGCGTTTCTGACTATTACATGCATTTGAATGGAGTTCTGGCACGAAACAAAGTATAGGTTTTCATCTTGTGAATAACTCGAAAATCTTAGCTCAAACAGCTTTAAAACCTGTTTGCTCAACACGGGGATATAGAAGTCTATAAGATAAAGCCATAAATACGTAAATCTGAGCCTTCTATCAAAAGTTACAGCTAACTTCATGAAGTTGTACAAAAAGGCTTTATTTCGCCAAGACAGTGCGTTTCTGACTATTACATGCATTTGAATTGAGTTCTGGCACGAAACAAAGTATAGGTTTTCATCTTGTGAATAACTCGAAAATCTTAGCTCAAACAGCTTTAAAACCTGTTTGCTCAACACGGGGATATAGAAGTCTATAAGATAAAGCCATAAATACGTAAATCTGAGCCTTCTATCAAAAGTTACAGCTAATTTCATGAAGTTGTACAAAAAGGCTTTATTTCGCCGAGACAGTGCGTTTCTGACTATTACATGCATTTGAATGGAGTTCTCGCCATAAAACAAAGTATAGGTTTTCATCTTGTGAATAACTCGAAAATCTTAGCTCAAACAGCTTTAAAACCTGTTTGCTCAACACGGGGATATAGAAGTCTATAAGATAAAGCCATAAATACGTAAATCTGAGCCTTCTATCAAAAGTTACAGCTAACTTCATGAAGTTGTACAAAAAGGCTTTATTTCGCCAAGACAGTGCGTTTCTGACTATTACATGCATTTGAATGGAGTTCTCGCACGAAACAAAGTATAGGTTTTCATCTTGTGAATAACTCGAAAATCTTAGCTCAAACAGCTTTAAAACCTGTCTACTCAACACGGGGATATAGAAGTCTATAAGATAAAGCCATAAATACGTAAATCTGAGCCTTCTATCAAAAGTTACAGCTAACTTCATGAAGTTGTACAAAAAGGCTTTATTTCGCCAAGACAGTGCGTTTCTGACTATTACATGCATTTGAATGGAGTTCTCGCCATAAAACAAAGTATAGGTTTTCATCTTGTGAATAACTCAAAAATCTTAGCTCAAACAGCTTTAAAACCTGTTTGCTCAACACAGGGATATAGAAGTCTATAAGATAAAGCCATAAATACGTAAATCTGAGCCTTCTATCAAAAGTTACAGCTAACTTCATGAAGTTGTACAAAAAGGCTTTATTTCGCCAAGACAGTGCGTTTCTGACTATTACATGCATTTGAATGGAGTTCTGGCACGAAACAAAGTATAGGTTTTCATCTTGTGAATAACTCGAAAATCTTAGCTCAAACAGCTTTAAAACCTGTTTGCTCAACACGGGGATATAGAAGTCTATAAGATAAAGCCATAAATACGTAAATCTGAGCCTTCTATCAAAAGTTACAGCTAACTTCATGAAGTTGTACAAAAACACTTTATTTCGCCGAGACAGTGCGTTTCTGACTATTACATGCATTTGAATGGAGTTCTCGCCATAAAACAAAGTATAGGTTTTCATCTTGTGAATAACTCGAAAATCTTAGCTCAAACAGCTTTAAAACCTGTCTACTCAACACCGGGATATAGAATTATATAAGATAAAGCCATAAATACGTAAATCTGAGCCTTCTATCAAAAGTTACAGCTAATTTCATGAAGTTGTACAAAAAGGCTTTATTTCGCCGAGACAGTGCGTTTCTGACTATTACATGCATTTGAATGGAGTTCTCGCCATAAAACAAAGTATAGGTTTTCATCTTGTGAATAACTCGAAAATCTTAGCTCAAACAGCTTTAAAACCTGTTTGCTCAACACGGGGATATAGAAGTCTATAAGATAAAGCCATAAATACGTAAATCTGAGCCTTCTATCAAAAGTTACAGCTAACTTCATGAAGTTGTACAAAAAGGCTTTATTTCGCCAAGACAGTGCGTTTCTGACTATTACATGCATTTGAATGGAGTTCTCGCACGAAACAAAGTATAGGTTTTCATCTTGTGAATAACTCGAAAATCTTAGCTCAAACAGCTTTAAAACCTGTTTGCTCAACACGGGGATATAGAAGTCTATAAGATAAAGCCATAAATACGTAAATCTGAGCCTTCTATCAAAAGTTACAGCTAACTTCATGAAGTTGTACAAAAAGGCTTTATTTCGCCGAGACAGTGCGTTTCTGACTATTACATGCATTTGAATGGAGTTCTCGCCATAAAACAAAGTATAGGTTTTCATCTTGTGAATAACTCGAAAATCTTAGCTCAAACAGCTTTAAAACCTGTCTACTCAACACGGGGATATAGAATTCTATAAGATAAAGCCATAAATACGTAAATCTGAGCCTTCTATCAAAAGTTACAGCTAACTTCATGAAGTTGTACAAAAAGGCTTTATTTCGCCAAGACAGTGCGTTTCTGACTATTACATGCATTTGAATGGAGTTCTCGCACGAAACAAAGTATAGGTTTTCATCTTGTGAATAACTCGAAAATCTTAGCTCAAACAGCTTTAAAACCTGTTTGCTCAACACGGGGATATAGAATTCTATAAGATAAAGCCATAAATACGTAAATCTGAGCCTTCTATCAAAAGTTACAGCTAACTTCATGAAGTTGTACAAAAACACTTTATTTCGCCGAGACAGTGCGTTTCTGACTATTACATGCATTTGAATGGAGTTCTCGCCATAAAACAAAGTATAGGTTTTCATCTTGTGAATAACTCGAAAATCTTAGCTCAAACAGCTTTAAAACCTGTCTACTCAACACGGGGATATAGAATTCTATAAGATAAAGCCATAAATACGTAAATCTGAGCCTTCTATCAAAAGTTACAGCTAACTTCATGAAGTTGTACAAAAAGGCTTTATTTCGCCGAGACAGTGCGTTTCTGACTATTACATGCATTTGAATGGAGTTCTCGCCAGAAAACAAAGTATAGGTTTTCATCTTGTGAATAACTCGAAAATCTTAGCTCAAACAGCTTTAAAACCTGTTTGCTCAACACGGGGATATAGAAGTCTATAAGATAAAGCCATAAATACGTAAATCTGAGCCTTCTATCAAAAGTTACAGCTAACTTCATGAAGTTGTACAAAAACACTTTATTTCGCCGAGACAGTGCGTTTCTGACTATTACATGCATTTGAATGGAGTTCTCGCCATAAAACAAAGTATAGGTTTTCATCTTGTGAATAACTCGAAAATCTTAGCTCAAACAGCTTTAAAACCTGTCTACTCAACACGGGGATATAGAATTCTATAAGATAAAGCCATAAATACGTAAATCTGAGCCTTCTATCAAAAGTTACAGCTAACTTCATGAAGTTGTACAAAAAGGCTTTATTTCGCCAAGACAGTGCGTTTCTGACTATTATATGCATTTGAATGGAGTTCTCGCACGAAACAAAGTATAGGTTTTCATCTTGTGAATAACTCGAAAATCTTAGCTCAAACAGCTTTAAAACCTGTTTGCTCAACACGGGGATATAGAAGTCTATAAGATAAAGCCATAAATACGTAAATCTGAGCCTTCTATCAAAAGTTACAGCTAACTTCATGAAGTTGTACAAAAAGGCTTTATTTCGCCAAGACAGTGCGTTTCTGACTATTATATGCATTTGAATGGAGTTCTCGCACGAAACAAAGTATAGGTTTTCATCTTGTGAATAACTCGAAAATCTTAGCTCAAACAGCTTTAAAACCTGTTTGCTCAACACGGGGATATAGAATTCTATAAGATAAAGCCATAAATACGTAAATCTGAGCCTTCTATCAAAAGTTACAGCTAACTTCATGAAGTTGTACAAAAAGGCTTTATTTCGCCAAGACAGTGCGTTTCTGACTATTACATGCATTTGAATGGAGTTCTCGCACGAAACAAAGTATAGGTTTTCATCTTGTGAATAACTCGAAAATCTTAGCTCAAACTGATTTAAAACCTGTTTGCTCAACACGGGGATATAGAAGTCTATAAGATAAAGCCATAAATACGTAAATCTGAGCCTTCTATCAAAAGTTACAGCTAACTTCATGAAGTTGTACAAAAAGGCTTTATTTCGCCAAGACAGTGCGTTTCTGACTATTACATGCATTTGAATGGAGTTCTCGCACGAAACAAAGTATAGGTTTTCATCTTGTGAATAACTCGAAAATCTTAGCTCAAACAGCTTTAAAACCTGTTTGCTCAACACGGGAATATAGAATTCTATAAGATAAAGCCATAAATACGTAAATCTGAGCCTTCTATCAAAAGTTACAGCTAACTTCATGAAGTTGTACAAAAACACTTTATTTCGCCGAGACAGTGCGTTTCTGACTATTACATGCATTTGAATGGAGTTCTCGCCATAAAACAAAGTATAGGTTTTCATCTTGTGAATAACTCGAAAATCTTAGCTCAAACTGCTTTAAAACCTGTTTGCTCAACACGGGGATATAGAATTCTATAAGATAAAGCCATAAATACGTAAATCTGAGCCTTCTATCAAAAGTTACAGCTAAGTTCATGAAGTTGTACAAAAAGGCTTTATTTCGCCGAGACAGTGCGTTTCTGACTATTACATGCATTTGAATGGAGTTCTCGCACGAAACAAAGTATAGGTTTTCATCTTGTGAATAACTCGAAAATCTTAGCTCAAACAGCTTTAAAACCTGTCTACTCAACACGGGGATATAGAATTCTATAAGATAAAGCCATAAATACGTAAATCTGAGCCTTCTATCAAAAGTTACAGCTAACTTCATGAAGTTGTACAAAAAGGCTTTATTTCGCCAAGACAGTGCGTTTCTGACTATTACATGCATTTGAATGGAGTTCTGGCACGAAACAAAGTATAGGTTTTCATCTTGTGAATAACTCGAAAATCTTAGCTCAAACAGCTTTAAAACCTGTCTACTCAACACGGGGATATAGAATTCTATAAGATAAAGCCATAAATACGTAAATCTGAGCCTTCTATCAAAAGTTACAGCTAACTTCATGAAGTTGTACAAAAAGGCTTTATTTCGCCAAGACAGTGCGTTTCTGACTATTACATGCATTTGAATGGAGTTCTCGCCATAAAACAAAGTATAGGTTTTCATCTTGTGAATAACTCGAAAATCTTAGCTCAAACAGCTTTAAAACCTGTATGCTCAACACGGGGATATAGAAGTCTATAAGATAAAGCCATAAATACGTAAATCTGAGCCTTCTATCAAAAGTTACAGCTAACTTCATGAAGTTGTACAAAAAGGCTTTATTTCGCCAAGACAGTGCGTTTCTGACTATTTTATGCATTTGAATGGAGTTCTCGCACGAAACAAAGTATAGGTTTTCATCTTGTGAATAACTCGAAAATCTTAGCTCAAACAGCTTTAAAACCTGTTTGCTCAACACGGGGATATAGAAGTCTATAAGATAAAGCCATAAATACGTAAATCTGAGCCTTCTATCAAAAGTTACAGCTAACTTCATGAAGTTGTACAAAAACACTTTATTTCGCCGAGACAGTGCGTTTCTGACTATTACATGCATTTGAATGGAGTTCTCGCCATAAAACAAAGTATAGGTTTTCATCTTGTGAATAACTCGAAAATCTTAGCTCAAACAGCTTTAAAACCTGTTTGCTCAACACAGGGATATAGAAGTCTATAAGATAAAGCCATAAATACGTAAATCTGAGCCTTCTATCAAAAGTTACAGCTAACTTCATGAAGTTGTACAAAAAGGCTTTATTTCGCCAAGACAGTGCGTTTCTGACTATTACATGCATTTGAATGGAGTTCTGGCACGAAACAAAGTATAGGTTTTCATCTTGTGAATAACTCGAAAATCTTAGCTCAAACAGCTTTAAAACCTGTTTGCTCAACACGGGGATATAGAAGTCTATAAGATAAAGCCATAAATACGTAAATCTGAGCCTTCTATCAAAAGTTACAGCTAACTTCATGAAGTTGTACAAAAACACTTTATTTCGCCGAGACAGTGCGTTTCTGACTATTACATGCATTTGAATGGAGTTCTCGCCATAAAACAAAGTATAGGTTTTCATCTTGTGAATAACTCGAAAATCTTAGCTCAAACAGCTTTAAAACCTGTATGCGCAACACGGGGATATAGAAGTCTATAAGATAAAGCCATAAATACGTAAATCTGAGCCTTCTATCAAAAGTTACAGCTAACTTCATGAAGTTGTACAAAAACACTTTATTTCGCCGAGACAGTGCGTTTCTGACTATTACATGCATTTGAATGGAGTTCTCGCACGAAACAAAGTATAGGTTTTCATCTTGTGAATAACTCGAAAATCTTAGCTCAAACAGCTTTAAAACCTGTATGCTCAACACGGGGATATAGAATTCTATAAGATAAAGCCATAAATACGTATATCTGAGCCTTCTATCAAAAGTTACAGCTAACTTCATGAAGTTGTACAAAAAGGCTTTATTTCGCCAAGACAGTGCGTTTCTGACTATTATATGCATTTGAATGGAGTTCTCGCACGAAACAAAGTATAGGTTTTCATCTTGTGAATAACTCGAAAATCTTAGCTCAAACAGCTTTAAAACCTGTTTGCTCAACACGGGGATATAGAAGTCTATAAGATAAAGCCATAAATACGTATATCTGAGCCTTCTATCAAAAGTTACAGCTAACTTCATGAAGTTGTACAAAAAGGCTTTATTTCGCCGAGACAGTGCGTTTCTGACTATTACATGCATTTGAATGGAGTTCTGGCACGAAACAAAGTATAGGTTTTCATCTTGTGAATAACTCGAAAATCTTAGCTCAAACAGCTTTAAAACCTGTTTGCTCAACACGGGGATATAGAAGTCTATAAGATAAAGCCATAAATACGTAAATCTGAGCCTTCTATCAAAAGTTACAGCTAACTTCATGAAGTTGTACAAAAACACTTTATTTCGCCGAGACAGTGCGTTTCTGACTATTATATGCATTTGAATGGAGTTCTGGCACGAAACAAAGTATAGGTTTTCATCTTGTGAATAACTCGAAAATCTTAGCTCAAACAGCTTTAAAACCTGTTTGCTCAACACGGGGATATAGAATTCTATAAGATAAAGCCATAAATACGTAAATCTGAGCCTTCTATCAAAAGTTACAGCTAACTTCATGAAGTTGTACAAAAAGGCTTTATTTCGCCAAGACAGTGCGTTTCTGACTATTATATGCATTTGAATGGAGTTCTCGCACGAAACAAAGTATAGGTTTTCATCTTGTGAATAACTCGAAAATCTTAGCTCAAACAGCTTTAAAACCTGTTTGCTCAACACGGGGATATAGAATTCTATAAGATAAAGCCATAAATACGTAAATCTGAGCCTTCTATCAAAAGTTACAGCTAACTTCATGAAGTTGTACAAAAACACTTTATTTCGCCGAGACAGTGCGTTTCTGACTATTATATGCATTTGAATGGAGTTCTCGCACGAAACAAAGTATAGGTTTTCATCTTGTGAATAACTCGAAAATCTTAGCTCAAACAGCTTTAAAACCTGTTTGCTCAACACGGGGTTATAGAAGTCTATAAGATAAAGCCATAAATACGTAAATCTGAGCCTTCTATCAAAAGTTACAGCTAACTTCATGAAGTTGTACAAAAACACTTTATTTCGCCGAGACAGTGCGTTTCTGACTATTACATGCATTTGAATGGAGTTCTCGCCATAAAACAAAGTATAGGTTTTCATCTTGTGAATAACTCGAAAATCTTAGCTCAAACAGCTTTAAAACCTGTATGCTCAACACGGGGATATAGAAGTCTATAAGATAAAGCCATAAATACGTATATCTGAGCCTTCTATCAAAAGTTACAGCTAACTTCATGAAGTTGTACAAAAAGGCTTTATTTCGCCAAGACAGTGCGTTTCTGACTATTATATGCATTTGAATGGAGTTCTCGCACGAAACAAAGTATAGGTTTTCATCTTGTGAATAACTCGAAAATCTTAGCTCAAACAGCTTTAAAACCTGTTTGCTCAACACGGGGTTATAGAAGTCTATAAGATAAAGCCATAAATACGTAAATCTGAGCCTTCTATCAAAAGTTACAGCTAACTTCATGAAGTTGTACAAAAACACTTTATTTCGCCGAGACAGTGCGTTTCTGACTATTACATGCATTTGAATTGAGTTCTCGCCATAAAACAAAGTATAGGTTTTCATCTTGTGAATAACTCGAAAATCTTAGCTCAAACAGCTTTAAAACCTGTATGCTCAACACGGGGATATAGAATTCTATAAGATAAAGCCATAAATACGTAAATCTGAGCCTTCTATCAAAAGTTACAGCTAACTTCATGAAGTTGTACAAAAAGGCTTTATTTCGCCAAGACAGTGCGTTTCTGACTATTATATGCATTTGAATGGAGTTCTCGCACGAAACAAAGTATAGGTTTTCATCTTGTGAATAACTCGAAAATCTTAGCTCAAACAGCTTTAAAACCTGTTTGCCCAACACGGGGATATAGAAGTCTATAAGATAAAGCCATAAATACGTAAATCTGAGCCTTCTATCAAAAGTTACAGCTAACTTCATGAAGTTGTACAAAAACACTTTATTTCGCCGAGACAGTGCGTTTCTGACTATTACATGCATTTGAATTGAGTTCTCGCCATAAAACAAAGTATAGGTTTTCATCTTGTGAATAACTCGAAAATCTTAGCTCAAACAGCTTTAAAACCTGTATGCTCAACACGGGGATATAGAATTCTATAAGATAAAGCCATAAATACGTAAATCTGAGCCTTCTATCAAAAGTTACAGCTAACTTCATGAAGTTGTACAAAAAGGCTTTATTTCGCCAAGACAGTGCGTTTCTGACTATTATATGCATTTGAATGGAGTTCTCGCACGAAACAAAGTATAGGTTTTCATCTTGTGAATAACTCGAAAATCTTAGCTCAAACAGCTTTAAAACCTGTTTGCTCAACACGGGGATATAGAAGTCTATAAGATAAAGCCATAAATACGTAAATCTGAGCCTTCTATCAAAAGTTACAGCTAACTTCATGAAGTTGTACAAAAACACTTTATTTCGCCGAGACAGTGCGTTTCTGACTATTACATGCATTTGAATGGAGTTCTCGCCATAAAACAAAGTATAGGTTTTCATCTTGTGAATAACTCGAAAATCTTAGCTCAAACAGCTTTAAAACCTGTATGCTCAACACGGGGATATAGAAGTCTATAAGATAAAGCCATAAATACGTATATCTGAGCCTTCTATCAAAAGTTACAGCTAACTTCATGAAGTTGTACAAAAAGGCTTTATTTCGCCAAGACAGTGCGTTTCTGACTATTACATGCATTTGAATGGAGTTCTGGCACGAAACAAAGTATAGGTTTTCATCTTGTGAATAACTCGAAAATCTTAGCTCAAACAGCTTTAAAACCTGTTTGCTCAACACGGGGATATAGAAGTCTATAAGATAAAGCCATAAATACGTAAATCTGAGCCTTCTATCAAAAGTTACAGCTAACTTCATGAAGTTGTACAAAAACACTTTATTTCGCCGAGACAGTGCGTTTCTGACTATTACATGCATTTGAATGGAGTTCTCGCCATAAAACAAAGTATAGGTTTTCATCTTGTGAATAACTCGAAAATCTTAGCTCAAACAGCTTTAAAACCTGTCTACTCAACACGGGGATATAGAAGTCTATAAGATAAAGCCATAAATACGTATATCTGAGCCTTCTATCAAAAGTTACAGCTAACTTCATGAAGTTGTACAAAAAGGCTTTATTTCGCCAAGACAGTGCGTTTCTGACTATTATATGCATTTGAATGGAGTTCTCGCCATAAAACAAAGTATAGGTTTTCATCTTGTGAATAACTCGAAAATCTTAGCTCAAACAGCTTTAAAACCTGTATGCTCAACACGGGGATATAGAAGTCTATAAGATAAAGCCATAAATACGTAAATCTGAGCCTTCTATCAAAAGTTACAGCTAACTTCATGAAGTTGTACAAAAACACTTTATTTCGCCGAGACAGTGCGTTTCTGACTATTACATGCATTTGAATGGAGTTCTCGCCATAAAACAAAGTATAGGTTTTCATCTTGTGAATAACTCGAAAATCTTAGCTCAAACAGCTTTAAAACCTGTTTGCTCAACACGGGGTTATAGAAGTCTATAAGATAAAGCCATAAAAACGTAAATCTGAGCCTTCTATCAAAAGTTACAGCTAACTTCATGAAGTTGTACAAAAACACTTTATTTCGCCGAGACAGTGCGTTTCTGACTATTACATGCATTTGAATTGAGTTCTCGCCATAAAACAAAGTATAGGTTTTCATCTTGTGAATAACTCGAAAATCTTAGCTCAAACAGCTTTAAAACCTGTATGCTCAACACGGGGATATAGAATTCTATAAGATAAAGCCATAAATACGTAAATCTGAGCCTTCTATCAAAAGTTACAGCTAACTTCATGAAGTTGTACAAAAAGGCTTTATTTCGCCAAGACAGTGCGTTTCTGACTATTATATGCATTTGAATGGAGTTCTCGCACGAAACAAAGTATAGGTTTTCATCTTGTGAATAACTCGAAAATCTTAGCTCAAACAGCTTTAAAACCTGTTTGCTCAACACGGGGATATAGAAGTCTATAAGATAAAGCCATAAATACGTAAATCTGAGCCTTCTATCAAAAGTTACAGCTAACTTCATGAAGTTGTACAAAAACACTTTATTTCGCCGAGACAGTGCGTTTCTGACTATTACATGCATTTGAATGGAGTTCTCGCCATAAAACAAAGTATAGGTTTTCATCTTGTGAATAACTCGAAAATCTTAGCTCAAACAGCTTTAAAACCTGTATGCTCAACACGGGGATATAGAAGTCTATAAGATAAAGCCATAAATACGTATATCTGAGCCTTCTATCAAAAGTTACAGCTAACTTCATGAAGTTGTACAAAAAGGCTTTATTTCGCCAAGACAGTGCGTTTCTGACTATTATATGCATTTGAATGGAGTTCTCGCACGAAACAAAGTATAGGTTTTCATCTTGTGAATAACTCGAAAATCTTAGCTCAAACAGCTTTAAAACCTGTTTGCTCAACACGGGGATATAGAAGTCTATAAGATAAAGCCATAAATACGTAAATCTGAGCCTTCTATCAAAAGTTACAGCTAACTTCATGAAGTTGTACAAAAACACTTTATTTCGCCGAGACAGTGCGTTTCTGACTATTACATGCATTTGAATGGAGTTCTCGCCATAAAACAAAGTATAGGTTTTCATCTTGTGAATAACTCGAAAATCTTAGCTCAAACAGCTTTAAAACCTGTATGCTCAACACGGGGATATAGAAGTCTATAAGATAAAGCCATAAATACGTATATCTGAGCCTTCTATCAAAAGTTACAGCTAACTTCATGAAGTTGTACAAAAACACTTTATTTCGCCGAGACAGTGCGTTTCTGACTATTATATGCATTTGAATGGAGTTCTCGCCATAAAACAAAGTATAGGTTTTCATCTTGTGAATAACTCGAAAATCTTAGCTCAAACAGCTTTAAAACCTGTATGCTCAACACGGGGATATAGAAGTCTATAAGATAAAGCCATAAATACGTATATCTGAGCCTTCTATCAAAAGTTACGGCTAACTTCATGAAGTTGTACAAAAAGGCTTTATTTCGCCGAGACAGTGCGTTTCTGACTATTACATGCATTTGAATGGAGTTCTGGCACGAAACAAAGTATAGGTTTTCATCTTGTGAATAACTCGAAAATCTTAGCTCAAACAGCTTTAAAACCTGTTTGCTCAACACGGGGATATAGAAGTCTATAAGATAAAGCCATAAATACGTAAATCTGAGCCTTCTATCAAAAGTTACAGCTAACTTCATGAAGTTGTACAAAAACACTTTATTTCGCCGAGACAGTGCGTTTCTGACTATTACATGCATTTGAATGGAGTTCTCGCCATAAAACAAAGTATAGGTTTTCATCTTGTGAATAACTCGAAAATCTTAGCTCAAACAGCTTTAAAACCTGTATGCTCAACACGGGGATATAGAAGTCTATAAGATAAAGCCATAAATACGTAAATCTGAGCCTTCTATCAAAAGTTACAGCTAACTTCATGAAGTTGTACAAAAACACTTTATTTCGCCGAGACAGTGCGTTTCTGACTATTACATGCATTTGAATGGAGTTCTCGCCATAAAACAAAGTATAGGTTTTCATCTTGTGAATAACTCGAAAATCTTAGCTCAAACAGCTTTAAAACCTGTATGCTCAACACGGGGATATAGAAGTCTATAAGATAAAGCCATAAATACGTAAATCTGAGCCTTCTATCAAAAGTTACAGCTAACTTCATGAAGTTGTACAAAAACACTTTATTTCGCCGAGACAGTGCGTTTCTGACTATTACATGCATTTGAATGGAGTTCTCGCCATAAAACAAAGTATAGGTTTTCATCTTGTGAATAACTCGAAAATCTTAGCTCAAACAGCTTTAAAACCTGTATGCTCAACACGGGGATATAGAAGTCTATAAGATAAAGCCATAAATACGTATATCTGAGCCTTCTATCAAAAGTTACAGCTAACTTCATGAAGTTGTACAAAAAGGCTTTATTTCGCCAAGACAGTGCGTTTCTGACTATTATATGCATTTGAATGGAGTTCTCGCACGAAACAAAGTATAGGTTTTCATCTTGTGAATAACTCGAAAATCTTAGCTCAAACAGCTTTAAAACCTGTTTGCTCAACACGGGGTTATAGAAGTCTATAAGATAAAGCCATAAATACGTAAATCTGAGCCTTCTATCAAAAGTTACAGCTAACTTCATGAAGTTGTACAAAAACACTTTATTTCGCCGAGACAGTGCGTTTCTGACTATTACATGCATTTGAATTGAGTTCTCGCCATAAAACAAAGTATAGGTTTTCATCTTGTGAATAACTCGAAAATCTTAGCTCAAACAGCTTTAAAACCTGTATGCTCAACACGGGGATATAGAAGTCTATAAGATAAAGCCATAAATACGTAAATCTGAGCCTTCTATCAAAAGTTACAGCTAACTTCATGAAGTTGTACAAAAACACTTTATTTCGCCGAGACAGTGCGTTTCTGACTATTACATGCATTTGAATGGAGTTCTCGCCATAAAACAAAGTATAGGTTTTCATCTTGTGAATAACTCGAAAATCTTAGCTCAAACAGCTTTAAAACCTGTTTGCTCAACACGGGGATATAGAATTCTATAAGATAAAGCCATAAATACGTAAATCTGAGCCTTCTATCAAAAGTTACAGCTAACTTCATGAAGTTGTACAAAAAGGCTTTATTTCGCCAAGACAGTGCGTTTCTGACTATTACATGCATTTGAATGGAGTTCTGGCACGAAACAAAGTATAGGTTTTCATCTTGTGAATAACTCGAAAATCTTAGCTCAAACAGCTTTAAAACCTGTCTACTCAACACGGGGATATAGAAGTCTATAAGATAAAGCCATAAATACGTATATCTGAGCCTTCTATCAAAAGTTACAGCTAACTTCATGAAGTTGTACAAAAAGGCTTTATTTCGCCAAGACAGTGCGTTTCTGACTATTACATGCATTTGAATGGAGTTCTGGCACGAAACAAAGTATAGGTTTTCATCTTGTGAATAACTCGAAAATCTTAGCTCAAACAGCTTTAAAACCTGTCTACTCAACACGGGGATATAGAAGTCTATAAGATAAAGCCATAAATACGTAAATCTGAGCCTTCTATCAAAAGTTACAGCTAACTTCATGAAGTTGTACAAAAACACTTTATTTCGCCGAGACAGTGCGTTTCTGACTATTACATGCATTTGAATGGAGTTCTCGCCATAAAACAAAGTATAGGTTTTCATCTTGTGAATAACTCGAAAATCTTAGCTCAAACAGCTTTAAAACCTGTATGCTCAACACGGGGATATAGAATTCTATAAGATAAAGCCATAAATACGTATATCTGAGCCTTCTATCAAAAGTTACAGCTAATTTCATGAAGTTGTACAAAAACACTTTATTTCGCCGAGACAGTGCGTTTCTGACTATTATATGCATTTGAATGGAGTTCTCGCCATAAAACAAAGTATAGGTTTTCATCTTGTGAATAACTCGAAAATCTTAGCTCAAACAGCTTTAAATCCTGTTTGCTCAACACGGGGATATAGAAGTCTATAAGATAAAGCCATAAATACGTAAATCTGAGCCTTCTATCAAAAGTTACAGCTAACTTCATGAAGTTGTACAAAAAGGCTTTATTTCGCCAAGACAGTGCGTTTCTGACTATTACATGCATTTGAATGGAGTTCTGGCACGAAACAAAGTATAGGTTTTCATCTTGTGAATAACTCGAAAATCTTAGCTCAAACAGCTTTAAAACCTGTCTACTCAACACGGGGATATAGAAGTCTATAAGATAAAGCCATAAATACGTAAATCTGAGCCTTCTATCAAAAGTTACATGGAACTTCATGACGTTGTACAAAAAGGCTTTATTTCGCCAAGACAGTGCGTTTCTGACTATTATATGCATTTGAATGGAGTTCTCGCACGAAACAAAGTATAGGTTTTCATCTTGTGAATAACTCGAAAATCTTAGCTCAAACAGCTTTAAAACCTGTTTGCTCAACACGGGGATATAGAAGTCTATAAGATAAAGCCATAAATACGTAAATCTGAGCCTTCTATCAAAAGTTACAGCTAACTTCATGAAGTTGTACAAAAACACTTTATTTCGCCGAGACAGTGCGTTTCTGACTATTACATGCATTTGAATGGAGTTCTCGCCATAAAACAAAGTATAGGTTTTCATCTTGTGAATAACTCGAAAATCTTAGCTCAAACAGCTTTAAAACCTGTTTGCTCAACACGGGGATATAGAAGTCTATAAGATAAAGCCATAAATACATAAATCTGAGCCTTCTATCAAAAGTTACAGCTAACTTCATGAAGTTGTACAAAAAGGCTTTATTTCGCCAAGACAGTGCGTTTCTGACTATTACATGCATTTGAATGGAGTTCTGGCACGAAACAAAGTATAGGTTTTCATCTTGTGAATAACTCGAAAATCTTAGCTCAAACAGCTTTAAAACCTGTTTGCTCAACACGGGGATATAGAAGTCTATAAGATAAAGCCATAAATACGTAAATCTGAGCCTTCTATCAAAAGTTACAGCTAACTTCATGAAGTTGTACAAAAAGGCTTTATTTCGCCAAGACAGTGCGTTTCTGACTATTACATGCATTTGAATGGAGTTCTGGCACGAAACAAAGTATAGGTTTTCATCTTGTGAATAACTCGAAAATCTTAGCTCAAACAGCTTTAAAACCTGTTTGGTCAACACGGGGATATAGAACTCTATAAGATAAAGCCATAAATACGTAAATCTGAGCCTTCTATCAAAAGATACAGCTAACTTCATGAAGTTGTACAAAAAGGCTTTATTTCGCCAAGACAGTGCGTTTCTGACTATTACATGCATTTGAATGGAGTTCTGGCACGAAACAAAGTATAGGTTTTCATCTTGTGAATAACTCGAAAATCTTAGCTCAAACAGCTTTAAAACCTGTTTGCTCAACACGGGGATATAGAAGTCTATAAGATAAAGCCATAAATACGTAAATCTGAGCCTTCTATCAAAAGTTACAGCTAACTTCATGAAGTTGTACAAAAAGGCTTTATTTCGCCGAGACAGTGCGTTTCTGACTATTACATGCATTTGAATGGAGTTCTGGCACGAAACAAAGTATAGGTTTTCATCTTGTGAATAACTCGAAAATCTTAGCTCAAACAGCTTTAAAACCTGTTTGCTCAACACGGGGATATAGAAGTCTATAAGATAAAGCCATAAATACGTAAATCTGAGACTTCTATCAAAAGTTACAGCTAACTTCATGAAGTTGTACAAAAAGGCTTTATTTCGCCAAGACAGTGCGTTTCTAACTATTACATGCATTTGAATGGAGTTCTCGCACGAAACAAAGTATAGGTTTTCATCTTGTGAATAACTCGAAAATCTTAGCTCAAACAGCTTTAAAACCTGTATGCTCAACACGGGGATATAGAATTCTATAAGATAAAGCCATAAATACGTAAATCTGAGCCTTCTATCAAAAGTTACAGCTAACTTCATGAAGTTGTACAAAAACACTTTATTTCGCCGAGACAGTGCGTTTCTGACTATTACATGCATTTGAATGGAGTTCTCGCACGAAACAAAGTATAGGTTTTCATCTTGTGAATAACTCGAAAATCTTAGCTCAAACAGCTTTAAAACCTGTTTGCTCAACACAGGGATATAGAAGTCTATAAGATAAAGCCATAAATACGTAAATCTGAGCCTTCTATCAAAAGTTACAGCTAACTTCATGAAGTTGTACAAAAACACTTTATTTCGCCGAGACAGTGCGTTTCTGACTATTACATGCATTTGAATGGAATTCTCGCCATAAAACAAAGTATAGGTTTTCATCTTGTGAATAACTCGAAAATCTTAGCTCAAACAGCTTTAAAACCTGTCTACTCAACACGGGGATATAGAATTCTATAAGATAAAGCCATAAATACGTAAATCTGAGCCTTCTATCAAAAGATACAGCTAACTTCATGAAGTTGTACAAAAAGGCTTTATTTCGCCAAGACAGTGCGTTTCTGACTATTACATGCATTTGAATGGAGTTCTGGCACGAAACAAAGTATAGGTTTTCATCTTGTGAATAACTCGAAAATCTTAGCTCAAACAGCTTTAAAACCTGTTTGCTCAACACGGGGATATAGAAGTCTATAAGATAAAGCCATAAATACGTAAATCTGAGCCTTCTATCAAAAGTTACAGCTAACTTCATGAAGTTGTACAAAAAGGCTTTATTTCGCCGAGACAGTGCGTTTCTGACTATTACATGCATTTGAATGGAGTTCTGGCACGAAACAAAGTATAGGTTTTCATCTTGTGAATAACTCGAAAATCTTAGCTCAAACAGCTTTAAAACCTGTTTGCTCAACACGGGGATATAGAAGTCTATAAGATAAAGCCATAAATACGTAAATCTGAGCCTTCTATCAAAAGTTACAGCTAACTTCATGAAGTTGTACAAAAAGGCTTTATTTCGCCAAGACAGTGCGTTTCTAACTATTACATGCATTTGAATGGAATTCTCGCCATAAAACAAAGTATAGGTTTTCATCTTGTGAATAACTCGAAAATCTTAGCTCAAACAGCTTTAAAACCTGTCTACTCAACACGGGGATATAGAATTCTATAAGATAAAGCCATAAATACGTAAATCTGAGCCTTCTATCAAAAGATACAGCTAACTTCATGAAGTTGTACAAAAAGGCTTTATTTCGCCAAGACAGTGCGTTTCTGACTATTACATGCATTTGAATGGAGTTCTGGCACGAAACAAAGTATAGGTTTTCATCTTGTGAATAACTCGAAAATCTTAGCTCAAACAGCTTTAAAACCTGTTTGCTCAACACGGGGATATAGAAGTCTATAAGATAAAGCCATAAATACGTAAATCTGAGCCTTCTATCAAAAGTTACAGCTAACTTCATGAAGTTGTACAAAAAGGCTTTATTTCGCCGAGACAGTGCGTTTCTGACTATTACATGCATTTGAATGGAGTTCTGGCACGAAACAAAGTATAGGTTTTCATCTTGTGAATAACTCGAAAATCTTAGCTCAAACAGCTTTAAAACCTGTTTGCTCAACACGGGGATATAGAAGTCTATAAGATAAAGCCATAAATACGTAAATCTGAGACTTCTATCAAAAGTTACAGCTAACTTCATGAAGTTGTACAAAAAGGCTTTATTTCGCCAAGACAGTGCGTTTCTAACTATTACATGCATTTGAATGGAGTTCTCGCACGAAACAAAGTATAGGTTTTCATCTTGTGAATAACTCGAAAATCTTAGCTCAAACAGCTTTAAAACCTGTATGCTCAACACGGGGATATAGAATTCTATAAGATAAAGCCATAAATACGTAAATCTGAGCCTTCTATCAAAAGTTACAGCTAACTTCATGAAGTTGTACAAAAAGGCTTTATTTCGCCAAGACGGTGCGTTTCTGACTATTACATGCATTTGAATGGAGTTCTGGCACGAAACAAAGTATAGGTTTTCATCTTGTGAATAACTCGAAAATCTTAGCTCAAACAGCTTTAAAACCTGTTTGCTCAACACGGGAATATAGAAGTCTATAAGATAAAGCCATAAATACGTAAATCTGAGCCTTCTATCAAAAGTTACAGCTAACTTCATGAAGTTGTACAAAAACACTTTATTTCGCCGAGACAGTGCGTTTCTGACTATTACATGCATTTGAATGGAATTCTCGCCATAAAACAAAGTATAGGTTTTCATCTTGTGAATAACTCGAAAATCTTAGCTCAAACAGCTTTAAAACCTGTCTACTCAACACGGGGATATAGAATTCTATAAGATAAAGCCATAAATACGTAAATCTGAGCCTTCTATCAAAAGTTACAGCTAACTTCATGAAGTTGTACAAAAAGGCTTTATTTCGCCAAGACAGTGCGTTTCTGACTATTATATGCATTTGAATGGAGTTCTCGCACGAAACAAAGTATAGGTTTTCATCTTGTGAATAACTCGAAAATCTTAGCTCAAACAGCTTTAAAACCTGTTTGCTCAACACGGGGATATAGAAGTCTATAAGATAAAGCCATAAATACGTAAATCTGAGCCTTCTATCAAAAGTTACAGCTAACTTCATGAAGTTGTACAAAAACACTTTATTTCGCCGAGACAGTGCGTTTCTGACTATTACATGCATTTGAATGGAGTTCTCGCCATAAAACAAAGTATAGGTTTTCATCTTGTGAATAACTCGAAAATCTTAGCTCAAACAGCTTTAAAACCTGTATGCTCAACACGGGGATATAGAATTCTATAAGATAAAGCCATAAATACATAAATCTGAGCCTTCTATCAAAAGTTACAGCTAACTTCATGAAGTTGTACAAAAAGGCTTTATTTCGCCAAGACAGTGCGTTTCTGACTATTACATGCATTTGAATGGAGTTCTCGCACGAAACAAAGTATAGGTTTTCATCTTGTGAATAACTCGAAAATCTTAGCTCAAACAGCTTTAAAACCTGTTTGCTCAACACGGGGATATAGAAGTCTATAAGATAAAGCCATAAATACGTAAATCTGAGCCTTCTATCAAAAGTTACAGCTAACTTCATGAAGTTGTACAAAAACACTTTATTTCGCCGAGACAGTGCGTTTCTGACTATTACATGCATTTGAATGGAGTTCTCGCCATAAAACAAAGTATAGGTTTTCATCTTGTGAATAACTCGAAAATCTTAGCTCAAACAGCTTTAAAACCTGTTTGCTCAACACGGGGTGATAGAAGTCTATAAGATAAAGCCATAAATACGTAAATTTGAGCCTTCTATCAAAAGTTACAGCTAACTTCATGAAGTTGTACAAAAACACTTTATTTCGCCGAGACAGTGCGTTTCTGACTATTACATGCATTTGAATGGAGTTCTCGCCATAAAACAAAGTATAGGTTTTCATCTTGTGAATAACTCGAAAATCTTAGCTCAAACAGCTTTAAAACCTGTATGCTCAACACGGGGATATAGAATTCTATAAGATAAAGCCATAAATACGTAAATCTGAGCCTTCTATCAAAAGTTACAGCTAACTTCATGAAGTTGTACAAAAAGGCTTTATTTCGCCAAGACAGTGCGTTTCTGACTATTATATGCATTTGAATGGAGTTCTGGCACGAAACAAAGTATAGGTTTTCATCTTGTGAATAACTCGAAAATCTTAGCTCAAACAGCTTTAAAACCTGTATGCTCAACACGGGGATATAGAATTCTATAAGATAAAGCCATAAATACGTAAATCTGAGCCTTCTATCAAAAGTTACAGCTAACTTCATGAAGTTGTACAAAAAGGCTTTATTTCGCCAAGACAGTGCGTTTCTGACTATTATATGCATTTGAATGGAGTTCTGGCACGAAACAAAGTATAGGTTTTCATCTTGTGAATAACTCGAAAATCTTAGCTCAAACAGCTTTAAAACCTGTTTGCTCAACACGGGGATATAGAAGTCTATAAGATAAAGCCATAAATACGTAAATCTGAGCCTTCTATCAAAAGTTACAGCTAACTTCATGAAGTTGTACAAAAACACTTTATTTCGCCGAGACAGTGCGTTTCTGACTATTACATGCATTTGAATGGAGTTCTCGCCATAAAACAAAGTATAGGTTTTCATCTTGTGAATAACTCGAAAATCTTAGCTCAAACAGCTTTAAAACCTGTATGCTCAACACGGGGATATAGAATTCTATAAGATAAAGCCATAAATACATAAATCTGAGCCTTCTATCAAAAGTTACAGCTAACTTCATGAAGTTGTACAAAAAGGCTTTATTTCGCCAAGACAGTGCGTTTCTGACTATTACATGCATTTGAATGGAGTTCTCGCACGAAACAAAGTATAGGTTTTCATCTTGTGAATAACTCGAAAATCTTAGCTCAAACAGCTTTAAAACCTGTTTGCTCAACACGGGGATATAGAAGTCTATAAGATAAAGCCATAAATACGTAAATCTGAGCCTTCTATCAAAAGTTACAGCTAACTTCATGAAGTTGTACAAAAACACTTTATTTCGCCGAGACAGTGCGTTTCTGACTATTACATGCATTTGAATGGAGTTCTCGCCATAAAACAAAGTATAGGTTTTCATCTTGTGAATAACTCGAAAATCTTAGCTCAAACAGCTTTAAAACCTGTTTGCTCAACACGGGGTGATAGAAGTCTATAAGATAAAGCCATAAATACGTAAATTTGAGCCTTCTATCAAAAGTTACAGCTAACTTCATGAAGTTGTACAAAAACACTTTATTTCGCCGAGACAGTGCGTTTCTGACTATTACATGCATTTGAATGGAGTTCTCGCCATAAAACAAAGTATAGGTTTTCATCTTGTGAATAACTCGAAAATCTTAGCTCAAACAGCTTTAAAACCTGTATGCTCAACACGGGGATATAGAAGTCTATAAGATAAAGCCATAAATACGTAAATCTGAGCCTTCTATCAAAAGTTACAGCTAACTTCATGAAGTTGTACAAAAAGGCTTTATTTCGCCAAGACAGTGCGTTTCTGACTATTATATGCATTTGAATGGAGTTCTGGCACGAAACAAAGTATAGGTTTTCATCTTGTGAATAACTCGAAAATCTTAGCTCAAACAGCTTTAAAACCTGTATGCTCAACACGGGGATATAGAATTCTATAAGATAAAGCCATAAATACGTAAATCTGAGCCTTCTATCAAAAGTTACAGCTAACTTCATGAAGTTGTACAAAAAGGCTTTATTTCGCCAAGACAGTGCGTTTCTGACTATTATATGCATTTGAATGGAGTTCTGGCACGAAACAAAGTATAGGTTTTCATCTTGTGAATAACTCGAAAATCTTAGCTCAAACAGCTTTAAAACCTGTTTGCTCAACACGGGGATATAGAAGTCTATAAGATAAAGCCATAAATACGTAAATCTGAGCCTTCTATCAAAAGTTACAGCTAACTTCATGAAGTTGTACAAAAACACTTTATTTCGCCGAGACAGTGCGTTTCTGACTATTACATGCATTTGAATGGAGTTCTCGCCATAAAACAAAGTATAGGTTTTCATCTTGTGAATAACTCGAAAATCTTAGCTCAAACAGCTTTAAAACCTGTTTGCTCAACACGGGGATATAGAAGTCTATAAGATAAAGCCATAAATACGTATATCTGAGCCTTCTATCAAAAGTTACAGCTAACTTCATGAAGTTGTACAAAAAGGCTTTATTTCGCCAAGACAGTGCGTTTCTGACTATTATATGCATTTGAATGGAGTTCTCGCACGAAACAAAGTATAGGTTTTCATCTTGTGAATAACTCGAAAATCTTAGCTCAAACAGCTTTAAAACCTGTTTGCTCAACACGGGGTGATAGAAGTCTATAAGATAAAGCCATAAATACGTAAATCTGAGCCTTCTATCAAAAGTTACAGCTAACTTCATGAAGTTGTACAAAAACACTTTATTTCGCCGAGACAGTGCGTTTCTGACTATTACATGCATTTGAATGGAGTTCTCGCCATAAAACAAAGTATAGGTTTTCATCTTGTGAATAACTCGAAAATCTTAGCTCAAACAGCTTTAAAACCTGTATGCTCAACACGGGGATATAGAATTCTATAAGATAAAGCCATAAATACGTAAATCTGAGCCTTCTATCAAAAGTTACAGCTAACTTCATGAAGTTGTACAAAAAGGCTTTATTTCGCCAAGACAGTGCGTTTCTGACTATTATATGCATTTGAATGGAGTTCTGGCACGAAACAAAGTATAGGTTTTCATCTTGTGAATAACTCGAAAATCTTAGCTCAAACAGCTTTAAAACCTGTATGCTCAACACGGGGATATAGAAGTCTATAAGATAAAGCCATAAATACGTAAATCTGAGCCTTCTATCAAAAGTTACAGCTAACTTCATGAAGTTGTACAAAAAGGCTTTATTTCGCCAAGACAGTGCGTTTCTGACTATTATATGCATTTGAATGGAGTTCTGGCACGAAACAAAGTATAGGTTTTCATCTTGTGAATAACTCGAAAATCTTAGCTCAAACAGCTTTAAAACCTGTTTGCTCAACACGGGGATATAGAAGTCTATAAGATAAAGCCATAAATACGTAAATCTGAGCCTTCTATCAAAAGTTACAGCTAACTTCATGAAGTTGTACAAAAACACTTTATTTCGCCGAGACAGTGCGTTTCTGACTATTACATGCATTTGAATGGAGTTCTCGCCATAAAACAAAGTATAGGTTTTCATCTTGTGAATAACTCGAAAATCTTAGCTCAAACAGCTTTAAAACCTGTTTGCTCAACACGGGGATATAGAAGTCTATAAGATAAAGCCATAAATACGTATATCTGAGCCTTCTATCAAAAGTTACAGCTAACTTCATGAAGTTGTACAAAAAGGCTTTATTCGCCAAGACAGTGCGTTTCTGACTATTATATGCATTTGAATGGAGTTCTCGCACGAAACAAAGTATAGGTTTTCATCTTGTGAATAACTCGAAAATCTTAGCTCAAACAGCTTTAAAACCTGTTTGCTCAACACGGGGATATAGAAGTCTATAAGATAAAGCCATAAATACGTAAATCTGAGCCTTCTATCAAAAGTTACAGCTAACTTCATGAAGTTGTACAAAAACACTTTATTTCGCCGAGACAGTGCGTTTCTGACTATTATATGCATTTGAATGGAGTTCTGGCACGAAACAAAGTATAGGTTTTCATCTTGTGAATAACTCGAAAATCTTAGCTCAAACAGCTTTAAAACCTGTTTGCTCAACACGGGGTTATAGAAGTCTATAAGATAAAGCCATAAATACGTAAATCTGAGCCTTCTATCAAAAGTTACAGCTAACTTCATGAAGTTGTACAAAAACACTTTATTTCGCCGAGACAGTGCGTTTCTGACTATTACATGCATTTGAATGGAGTTCTCGCCATAAAACAAAGTATAGGTTTTCATCTTGTGAATAACTCGAAAATCTTAGCTCAAACAGCTTTAAAACCTGTATGCTCAACACGGGGATATAGAATTCTATAAGATAAAGCCATAAATACGTAAATCTGAGCCTTCTATCAAAAGTTACAGCTAACTTCATGAAGTTGTACAAAAAGGCTTTATTTCGCCAAGACAGTGCGTTTCTGACTATTATATGCATTTGAATGGAGTTCTCGCACGAAACAAAGTATAGGTTTTCATCTTGTGAATAACTCGAAAATCTTAGCTCAAACAGCTTTAAAACCTGTTTGCTCAACACGGGGATATAGAAGTCTATAAGATAAAGCCATAAATACGTAAATCTGAGCCTTCTATCAAAAGTTACAGCTAACTTCATGAAGTTGTACAAAAACACTTTATTTCGCCGAGACAGTGCGTTTCTGACTATTACATGCATTTGAATGGAGTTCTCGCCATAAAACAAAGTATAGGTTTTCATCTTGTGAATAACTCGAAAATCTTAGCTCAAACAGCTTTAAAACCTGTATGCTCAACACGGGGATATAGAAGTCTATAAGATAAAGCCATAAATACGTATATCTGAGCCTTCTATCAAAAGTTACAGCTAACTTCATGAAGTTGTACAAAAAGGCTTTATTTCGCCAAGACAGTGCGTTTCTGACTATTATATGCATTTGAATGGAGTTCTCGCACGAAACAAAGTATAGGTTTTCATCTTGTGAATAACTCGAAAATCTTAGCTCAAACAGCTTTAAAACCTGTTTGCTCAACACGGGGTTATAGAAGTCTATAAGATAAAGCCATAAATACGTAAATCTGAGCCTTCTATCAAAAGTTACAGCTAACTTCATGAAGTTGTACAAAAACACTTTATTTCGCCGAGACAGTGCGTTTCTGACTATTACATGCATTTGAATGGAGTTCTCGCCATAAAACAAAGTATAGGTTTTCATCTTGTGAATAACTCGAAAATCTTAGCTCAAACAGCTTTAAAACCTGTTTGCTCAACACGGGGATATAGAAGTCTATAAGATAAAGCCATAAATACGTATATCTGAGCCTTCTATCAAAAGTTACAGCTAACTTCATGAAGTTGTACAAAAAGGCTTTATTTCGCCGAGATAGTGCGTTTCTGACTATTACATGCATTTGAATGGAGTTCTCGCACGAAACAAAGTATAGGTTTTCATCTTGTGAATAACTCGAAAATCTTAGCTCAAACAGCTTTAAAACCTGTTTGCTCAACACGGGGTTATAGAAGTCTATAAGATAAAGCCATAAATACGTAAATCTGAGCCTTCTATCAAAAGTTACAGCTAACTTCATGAAGTTGTACAAAAACACTTTATTTCGCCGAGACAGTGCGTTTCTGACTATTACATGCATTTGAATGGAGTTCTCGCCATAAAACAAAGTATAGGTTTTCATCTTGTGAATAACTCGAAAATCTTAGCTCAAACAGTTTTAAAACCTGTTTGCTCAACACGGGGATATAGAAGTCTATAAGATAAAGCCATAAATACGTATATCTGAGCCTTCTATCAAAAGTTACAGCTAACTTCATGAAGTTGTACAAAAAGGCTTTATTTCGCCGAGACAGTGCGTTTCTGACTATTACATGCATTTGAATGGAGTTCTGGCACGAAACAAAGTATAGGTTTTCATCTTGTGAATAACTCGAAAATCTTAGCTCAAACAGCTTTAAAACCTGTCTACTCAACACGGGGATATAGAATTCTATAAGATAAAGCCATAAATACGTAAATCTGAGCCTTCTATCAAAAGTTACAGCTAACTTCATGAAGTTGTACAAAAAGGCTTTATTTCGCCAAGACAGTGCGTTTCTGAGTATTATATGCATTTGAATGGAGTTCTCGCACGAAACAAAGTATAGGTTTTCATCTTGTGAATAACTCGAAAATCTTAGCTCAAACAGCTTTAAAACCTGTTTGCTCAACACGGGGATATAGAATTCTATAAGATAAAGCCATAAATACGTAAATCTGAGCCTTCTATCAAAAGTTACAGCTAACTTCATGAAGTTGTACAAAAACACTTTATTTCGCCGAGACAGTGCGTTTCTGACTATTACATGCATTTGAATGGAGTTCTCGCCATAAAACAAAGTATAGGTTTTCATCTTGTGAATAACTCGAAAATCTTAGCTCAAACAACTTTAAAACCTGTATGCTCAACACGGGGATATAGAAGTCTATAAGATAAAGCCATAAATACGTATATCTGAGCCTTCTATCAAAAGTTACAGCTAACTTCATGAAGTTGTACAAAAAGGCTTTATTTCGCCAAGACAGTGCGTTTCTGACTATTATATGCATTTGAATGGAGTTCTCGCACGAAACAAAGTATAGGTTTTCATCTTGTGAATAACTCGAAAATCTTAGCTCAAACAGCTTTAAAACCTGTTTGCTCAACACGGGGATATAGAAGTCTATAAGATAAAGCCATAAATACGTAAATCTGAGCCTTCTATCAAAAGTTACAGCTAACTTCATGAAGTTGTACAAAAACACTTTATTTCGCCGAGACAGTGCGTTTCTGACTATTACATGCATTTGAATGGAGTTCTCGCCATAAAACAAAGTATAGGTTTTCATCTTGTGAATAACTCGAAAATCTTAGCTCAAACAGCTTTAAAACCTGTTTGCTCAACACGGGGTTATAGAAGTCTATAAGATAAAGCCATAAATACGTAAATCTGAGCCTTCTATCAAAAGTTACAGCTAACTTCATGAAGTTGTACAAAAACACTTTATTTCGCCGAGACAGTGCGTTTCTGACTATTATATGCATTTGAATGGAGTTCTGGCACGAAACAAAGTATAGGTTTTCATCTTGTGAATAACTCGAAAATCTTAGCTCAAACAGCTTTAAAACCTGTTTGCTCAACACGGGGATATAGAATTCTATAAGATAAAGCCATAAATACGTAAATCTGAGCCTTCTATCAAAAGTTACAGCTAACTTCATGAAGTTGTACAAAAACACTTTATTTCGCCGAGACAGTGCGTTTCTGACTATTACATGCATTTGAATGGAGTTCTCGCCATAAAACAAAGTATAGGTTTTCATCTTGTGAATAACTCGAAAATCTTAGCTCAAACAACTTTAAAACCTGTATGCTCAACACGGGGATATAGAAGTCTATAAGATAAAGCCATAAATACGTATATCTGAGCCTTCTATCAAAAGTTACAGCTAACTTCATGAAGTTGTACAAAAAGGCTTTATTTCGCCAAGACAGTGCGTTTCTGACTATTATATGCATTTGAATGGAGTTCTCGCACGAAACAAAGTATAGGTTTTCATCTTGTGAATAACTCGAAAATCTTAGCTCAAACAGCTTTAAAACCTGTTTGCTCAACACGGGGATATAGAAGTCTATAAGATAAAGCCATAAATACGTAAATCTGAGCCTTCTATCAAAAGTTACAGCTAACTTCATGAAGTTGTACAAAAACACTTTATTTCGCCGAGACAGTGCGTTTCTGACTATTACATGCATTTGAATGGAGTTCTCGCCATAAAACAAAGTATAGGTTTTCATCTTGTGAATAACTCGAAAATCTTAGCTCAAACAGCTTTAAAACCTGTCTACTCAACACGGGGATATAGAATTCTATAAGATAAAGCCATAAATACGTATATCTGAGCCTTCTATCAAAAGTTACAGCTAACTTCATGAAGTTGTACAAAAAGGCTTTATTTCGCCAAGACAGTGCGTTTCTGACTATTACATGCATTTGAATGGAGTTCTGGCACGAAACAAAGTATAGGTTTTCATCTTGTGAATAACTCGAAAATCTTAGCTCAAACAGCTTTAAAACCTGTCTACTCAACACGGGGATATAGAATTCTATAAGATAAAGCCATAAATACGTATATCTGAGCCTTCTATCAAAAGTTACAGCTAACTTCATGAAGTTGTACAAAAAGGCTTTATTTCGCCGAGACAGTGCGTTTCTGACTATTACATGCATTTGAATGGAGTTCTGGCACGAAACAAAGTATAGGTTTTCATCTTGTGAATAACTCGAAAATCTTAGCTCAAACAGCTTTAAAACCTGTCTACTCAACACGGGGATATAGAAGTCTATAAGATAAAGCCATAAATACGTAAATCTGAGCCTTCTATCAAAAGTTACAGCTAACTTCATGAAGTTGTACAAAAACACTTTATTTCGCCGAGACAGTGCGTTTCTGACTATTACATGCATTTGAATGGAGTTCTGGCACGAAACAAAGTATAGGTTTTCATCTTGTGAATAACTCGAAAATCTTAGCTCAAACAGCTTTAAAATCTGTCTACTCAACACGGGGATATAGAATTCTATAAGATAAAGCCATAAATACGTAAATCTGAGCCTTCTATCAAAAGTTACATGGAACTTCATGACGTTGTACAAAAAGGCTTTATTTCGCCAAGACAGTGCGTTTCTGACTATTATATGCATTTGAATGGAGTTCTCGCACGAAACAAAGTATAGGTTTTCATCTTGTGAATAACTCGAAAATCTTAGCTCAAACAGCTTTAAAACCTGTTTGCTCAACACGGGGATATAGAAGTCTATAAGATAAAGCCATAAATACGTAAATCTGAGCCTTCTATCAAAAGTTACAGCTAACTTCATGAAGTTGTACAAAAACACTTTATTTCGCCGAGACAGTGCGTTTCTGACTATTACATGCATTTGAATGGAGTTCTCGCCATAAAACAAAGTATAGGTTTTCATCTTGTGAATAACTCGAAAATCTTAGCTCAAACAGCTTTAAAACCTGTTTGCTCAACACGGGGATATAGAAGTCTATAAGATAAAGCCATAAATACATAAATCTGAGCCTTCTATCAAAAGTTACAGCTAACTTCATGAAGTTGTACAAAAAGGCTTTATTTCGCCAAGACAGTGCGTTTCTGACTATTACATGCATTTGAATGGAGTTCTGGCACGAAACAAAGTATAGGTTTTCATCTTGTGAATAACTCGAAAATCTTAGCTCAAACAGCTTTAAAACCTGTTTGCTCAACACGGGGATATAGAAGTCTATAAGATAAAGCCATAAATACGTAAATCTGAGCCTTCTATCAAAAGTTACAGCTAACTTCATGAAGTTGTACAAAAAGGCTTTATTTCGCCAAGACAGTGCGTTTCTGACTATTACATGCATTTGAATGGAGTTCTGGCACGAAACAAAGTATAGGTTTTCATCTTGTGAATAACTCGAAAATCTTAGCTCAAACAGCTTTAAAACCTGTTTGCTCAACACGGGGATATAGAAGTCTATAAGATAAAGCCATAAATACGTAAATCTGAGCCTTCTATCAAAAGATACAGCTAACTTCATGAAGTTGTACAAAAAGGCTTTATTTCGCCAAGACAGTGCGTTTCTGACTATTACATGCATTTGAATGGAGTTCTGGCACGAAACAAAGTATAGGTTTTCATCTTGTGAATAACTCGAAAATCTTAGCTCAAACAGCTTTAAAACCTGTTTGCTCAACACGGGGATATAGAAGTCTATAAGATAAAGCCATAAATACGTAAATCTGAGCCTTCTATCAAAAGTTACAGCTAACTTCATGAAGTTGTACAAAAAGGCTTTATTTCGCCGAGACAGTGCGTTTCTGACTATTACATGCATTTGAATGGAGTTCTCGCCATAAAACAAAGTATAGGTTTTCATCTTGTGAATAACTCGAAAATCTTAGCTCAAACAGCTTTAAAACCTGTATGCTCAACACGGGGATATAGAAGTCTATAAGATAAAGCCATAAATACGTAAATCTGAGCCTTCTATCAAAAGTTACAGCTAACTTCATGAAGTTGTACAAAAAGGCTTTATTTCGCCAAGACAGTGCGTTTCTGACTATTATATGCATTTGAATGGAGTTCTCGCACGAAACAAAGTATAGGTTTTCATCTTGTGAATAACTCGAAAATCTTAGCTCAAACAGCTTTAAAACCTGTCTACTCAACACGGGGATATAGAATTCTATAAGATAAAGCCATAAATACGTATATCTGAGCCTTCTATCAAAAGTTACATGGAACTTCATGAAGTTGTACAAAAAGGCTTTATTTCGCCAAGACAGTGCGTTTCTGACTATTATATGCATTTGAATGGAGTTCTCGCACGAGACAAAGTATAGGTTTTCATCTTGTGAATAACTCGAAAATCTTAGCTCAAACAGCTTTAAAACCTGTCTACTCAACACGGGGATATAGAATTCTATAAGATAAAGCCATAAATACGTATATCTGAGCCTTCTATCAAAAGTTACATGGAACTTCATGAAGTTGTACAAAAAGGCTTTATTTCGCCGAGACAGTGCGTTTCTGACTATTACATGCATTTGAATGGAGTTCTGGCACGAAACAAAGTATAGGTTTTCATCTTGTGAATAACTCGAAAATCTTAGCTCAAACAGCTTTAAAACCTGTTTGCTCAACACGGGGATATAGAAGTCTATAAGATAAAGCCATAAATACGTAAATCTGAGACTTCTATCAAAAGTTACAGCTAACTTCATGAAGTTGTACAAAAAGGCTTTATTTCGCCAAGACAGTGCGTTTCTAACTATTACATGCATTTGAATGGAGTTCTCGCACGAAACAAAGTATAGGTTTTCATCTTGTGAATAACTCGAAAATCTTAGCTCAAACAGCTTTAAAACCTGTATGCTCAACACGGGGATATAGAATTCTATAAGATAAAGCCATAAATACGTAAATCTGAGCCTTCTATCAAAAGTTACAGCTAACTTCATGAAGTTGTACAAAAAGGCTTTATTTCGCCAAGACAGTGCGTTTCTGACTATTATATGCATTTGAATGGAGTTCTCGCACGAAACAAAGTATAGGTTTTCATCTTGTGAATAACTCGAAAATCTTAGCTCAAACAGCTTTAAAACCTGTTTGCTCAACACGGGGATATAGAAGTCTATAAGATAAAGCCATAAATACGTAAATCTGAGCCTTCTATCAAAAGTTACAGCTAACTTCATGAAGTTGTACAAAAACACTTTATTTCGCCGAGACAGTGCGTTTCTGACTATTACATGCATTTGAATGGAGTTCTCGCACGAAACAAAGTATAGGTTTTCATCTTGTGAATAACTCGAAAATCTTAGCTCAAACAGCTTTAAAACCTGTTTGCTCAACACAGGGATATAGAAGTCTATAAGATAAAGCCATAAATACGTAAATCTGAGCCTTCTATCAAAAGTTACAGCTAACTTCATGAAGTTGTACAAAAACACTTTATTTCGCCGAGACAGTGCGTTTCTGACTATTACATGCATTTGAATGGAATTCTCGCCATAAAACAAAGTATAGGTTTTCATCTTGTGAATAACTCGAAAATCTTAGCTCAAACAGCTTTAAAACCTGTCTACTCAACACGGGGATATAGAAGTCTATAAGATAAAGCCATAAATACGTAAATCTGAGCCTTCTATCAAAAGTTACAGCTAACTTCATGAAGTTGTACAAAAAGGCTTTATTTCGCCAAGACAGTGCGTTTCTGACTATTATATGCATTTGAATGGAGTTCTCGCACGAAACAAAGTATAGGTTTTCATCTTGTGAATAACTCGAAAATCTTAGCTCAAACAGCTTTAAAACCTGTTTGCTCAACACGGGGTTATAGAAGTCTATAAGATAAAGCCATAAATACGTAAATCTGAGCCTTCTATCAAAAGTTACAGCTAACTTCATGAAGTTGTACAAAAACACTTTATTTCGCCGAGACAGTGCGTTTCTGACTATTACATGCATTTGAATGGAGTTCTCGCCATAAAACAAAGTATAGGTTTTCATCTTGTGAATAACTCGAAAATCTTAGCTCAAACAGCTTTAAAACCTGTATGCTCAACACGGGGATATAGAAGTCTATAAGATAAAGCAATAAATACGTATATCTGAGCCTTCTATCAAAAGTTACAGCTAACTTCATGAAGTTGTACAAAAACACTTTATTTCGCCGAGACAGTGCGTTTCTGACTATTACATGCATTTGAATGGAGTTCTCGCCATAAAACAAAGTATAGGTTTTCATCTTGTGAATAACTCGAAAATCTTAGCTCAAACAGCTTTAAAACCTGTATGCTCAACACGGGGATATAGAAGTCTATAAGATAAAGCCATAAATACGTATATCTGAGCCTTCTATCAAAAGTTACAGCTAACTTCATGAAGTTGTACAAAAAGGCTTTATTTCGCCAAGACAGTGCGTTTCTGACTATTACATGCATTTGAATGGAGTTCTCGCACGAAACAAAGTATAGGTTTTCATCTTGTGAATAACTCGAAAATCTTAGCTCAAACAGCTTTAAAACCTGTATGCTCAACACGGGGATATAGAAGTCTATAAGATAAAGCCATAAATACGTAAATCTGAGCCTTCTATCAAAAGTTACAGCTAACTTCATGAAGTTGTACAAAAAGGCTTTATTTCGCCAAGACAGTGCGTTTCTGACTATTATATGCATTTGAATGGAGTTCTCGCACGAAACAAAGTATAGGTTTTCATCTTGTGAATAACTCGAAAATCTTAGCTCAAACAGCTTTAAAACCTGTTTGCTCAACACGGGGATATAGAATTCTATAAGATAAAGCCATAAATACGTAAATCTGAGCCTTCTATCAAAAGTTACAGCTAACTTCATGAAGTTGTACAAAAACACTTTATTTCGCCGAGACAGTGCGTTTCTAACTATTACATGCATTTGAATGGAGTTCTCGCCATAAAACAAAGTATAGGTTTTCATCTTGTGAATAACTCGAAAATCTTAGCTCAAACAGCTTTAAAACCTGTCTGCTCAACACGGGGATATAGAAGTCTATAAGATAAAGCCATAAATACGTAAATCTGAGCCTTCTATCAAAAGTTACAGCTAACTTCATGAAGTTGTACAAAAAGGCTTTATTTCGCCGAGACAGTGCGTTTCTGACTATTACATGCATTTGAATGGAGTTCTCGCACGAAACAAAGTATAGGTTTTCATCTTGTGAATAACTCGAAAATCTTAGCTCAAACAGCTTTAAAACCTGTATGCTCAACACGGGGATATAGAATTCTATAAGATAAAGCCATAAATACGTAAATCTGAGCCTTCTATCAAAAGTTACAGCTAACTTCATGAAGTTGTACAAAAAGGCTTTATTTCGCCAAGACAGTGCGTTTCTGACTATTATATGCATTTGAATGGAGTTCTCGCACGAAACAAAGTATAGGTTTTCATCTTGTGAATAACTCGAAAATCTTAGCTCAAACAGCTTTAAAACCTGTCTACTCAACACGGGGATATAGAATTCTATAAGATAAAGCCATAAATACGTATATCTGAGCCTTCTATCAAAAGTTACATGGAACTTCATGAAGTTGTACAAAAAGGCTTTATTTCGCCGAGACAGTGCGTTTCTGACTATTACATGCATTTGAATGGAGTTCTGGCACGAAACAAAGTATAGGTTTTCATCTTGTGAATAACTCGAAAATCTTAGCTCAAACAGCTTGAAAACCTGTTTGCTCAACACGGGGATATAGAAGTCTATAAGATAAAGCCATAAATACGTAAATCTGAGACTTCTATCAAAAGTTACAGCTAACTTCATGAAGTTGTACAAAAAGGCTTTATTTCGCCAAGACAGTGCGTTTCTGACTATTATATGCATTTGAATGGAGTTCTCGCACGAAACAAAGTATAGGTTTTCATCTTGTGAATAACTCGAAAATCTTAGCTCAAACAGCTTTAAAACCTGTTTGCTCAACACGGGGATATAGAAGTCTATAAGATAAAGCCATAAATACGTAAATCTGAGCCTTCTATCAAAAGTTACAGCTAACTTCATGAAGTTGTACAAAAACACTTTATTTCGCCGAGACAGTGCGTTTCTGACTATTACATGCATTTGAATGGAGTTCTCGCACGAAACAAAGTATAGGTTTTCATCTTGTGAATAACTCGAAAATCTTAGCTCAAACAGCTTTAAAACCTGTTTGCTCAACACAGGGATATAGAAGTCTATAAGATAAAGCCATAAATACGTAAATCTGAGCCTTCTATCAAAAGTTACAGCTAACTTCATGAAGTTGTACAAAAACACTTTATTTCGCCGAGACAGTGCGTTTCTGACTATTACATGCATTTGAATGGAGTTCTCGCCATAAAACAAAGTATAGGTTTTCATCTTGTGAATAACTCGAAAATCTTAGCTCAAACAGCTTTAAAACCTGTTTGCTCAACAAGGGGATATAGAAGTCTATAAGATAAAGCAATAAATACGTATATCTGAGCCTTCTATCAAAAGTTACAGCTAACTTCATGAAGTTGTACAAAAACACTTTATTTCGCCGAGACAGTGCGTTTCTGACTATTACATGCATTAGAATGGAGTTCTCGCCATAAAACAAAGTATAGGTTTTCATCTTGTGAATAACTCGAAAATCTTAGCTCAAACAGCTTTAAAACCTGTATGCTCAACACGGGGATATAGAAGTCTATAAGATAAAGCCATAAATACGTATATCTGAGCCTTCTATCAAAAGTTACAGCTAACTTCATGAAGTTGTACAAAAAGGCTTTATTTCGCCAAGACAGTGCGTTTCTGACTATTACATGCATTTGAATGGAGTTCTCGCACGAAACAAAGTATAGGTTTTCATCTTGTGAATAACTCGAAAATCTTAGCTCAAACAGCTTTAAAACCTGTATGCTCAACACGGGGATATAGAAGTCTATAAGATAAAGCCATAAATACGTAAATCTGAGCCTTCTATCAAAAGTTACAGCTAACTTCATGAAGTTGTACAAAAAGGCTTTATTTCGCCAAGACAGTGCGTTTCTGACTATTATATGCATTTGAATGGAGTTCTCGCACGAAACAAAGTATAGGTTTTCATCTTGTGAATAACTCGAAAATCTTAGCTCAAACAGCTTTAAAACCTGTTTGCTCAACACGGGGATATAGAATTCTATAAGATAAAGCCATAAATACGTAAATCTGAGCCTTCTATCAAAAGTTACAGCTAACTTCATGAAGTTGTACAAAAACACTTTATTTCGCCGAGACAGTGCGTTTCTGACTATTACATGCATTTGAATGGAGTTCTCGCCATAAAACAAAGTATAGGTTTTCATCTTGTGAATAACTCGAAAATCTTAGCTCAAACAGCTTTAAAACCTGTATGCTCAACACGGGGATATAGAAGTCTATAAGATAAAGCCATAAATACGTAAATCTGAGCCTTCTATCAAATGTTACAGCTAACTTCATGAAGTTGTACAAAAAGGCTTTATTTCGCCGAGACAGTGCGTTTCTGACTATTACATGCATTTGAATGGAGTTCTCGCACGAAACAAAGTATAGGTTTTCATCTTGTGAATAACTCGAAAATCTTAGCTCAAACAGCTTTAAAACCTGTATGCTCAACACGGGGATATAGAATTCTATAAGATAAAGCCATAAATACGTAAATCTGAGCCTTCTATCAAAAGTTACAGCTAACTTCATGAAGTTGTACAAAAACACTTTATTTCGCCGAGACAGTGCGTTTCTGACTATTACATGCATTTGAATGGAGTTCTCGCACGAAACAAAGTATAGGTTTTCATCTTGTGAATAACTCGAAAATCTTAGCTCAAACAGCTTTAAAACCTGTATGCTCAACACGGGGATATAGAAGTCTATAAGATAAAGCCATAAATACGTAAATCTGAGCCTTCTATCAAAAGTTACAGCTAACTTCATGAAGTTGTACAAAAAGGCTTTATTTCGCCGAGACAGTGCGTTTCTGACTATTACATGCATTTGAATGGAGTTCTGGCACGAAACAAAGTATAGGTTTTCATCTTGTGAATAACTCGAAAATCTTAGCTCAAACAGCTTTAAAACCTGTCTACTCAACACGGGGATATAGAATTCTATAAGATAAAGCCATAAATACGTAAATCTGAGCCTTCTATCAAAAGTTACAGCTAACTTCATGAAGTTGTACAAAAACACTTTATTTCGCCGAGACAGTGCGTTTCTGACTATTACATGCATTTGAATGGAGTTCTCGCACGAAACAAAGTATAGGTTTTCATCTTGTGAATAACTCGAAAATCTTAGCTCAAACAGCTTTAAAACCTGTTTACTCAACACGGGGATATAGAAGTCTATAAGATAAAGCCATAAATACGTAAATCTGAGCCTTCTATCAAAAGTTACAGCTAACTTCATGAAGTTGTACAAAAACACTTTATTTCGCCGAGACAGTGCGTTTCTGACTATTACATGCATTTGAATGGAGTTCTCGCCATAAAACAAAGTATAGGTTTTCATCTTGTGAATAACTCGAAAATCTTAGCTCAAACAGCTTTAAAACCTGTATGCTCAACACGGGGATATAGAAGTCTATAAGATAAAGCCATAAATACGTATATCTGAGCCTTCTATCAAAAGTTACAGCTAACTTCATGAAGTTGTACAAAAAGGCTTTATTTCGCCAAGACAGTGCGTTTCTGACTATTATATGCATTTGAATGGAGTTCTCGCACGAAACAAAGTATAGGTTTTCATCTTGTGAATAACTCGAAAATCTTAGCTCAAACAGCTTTAAAACCTGTATGCTCAACACGGGGATATAGAAGTCTATAAGATAAAGCCATAAATACGTAAATCTGAGCCTTCTATCAAAAGTTACAGCTAACTTCATGAAGTTGTACAAAAACACTTTATTTCGCCGAGACAGTGCGTTTCTGACTATTACATGCATTTGAATGGAGTTCTCGCCATAAAACAAAGTATAGGTTTTCATCTTGTGAATAACTCGAAAATCTTAGCTCAAACAGCTTTAAAACCTGTATGCTCAACACGGGGATATAGAAGTCTATAAGATAAAGCCATAAATACGTATATCTGAGCCTTCTATCAAAAGTTACGGCTAACTTCATGAAGTTGTACAAAAAGGCTTTATTTCGCCGAGACAGTGCGTTTCTGACTATTACATGCATTTGAATGGAGTTCTGGCACGAAACAAAGTATAGGTTTTCATCTTGTGAATAACTCGAAAATCTTAGCTCAAACAGCTTTAAAACCTGTTTGCTCAACACGGGGATATAGAATTCTATAAGATAAAGCCATAAATACGTAAATCTGAGCCTTCTATCAAAAGTTACAGCTAACTTCATGAAGTTGTACAAAAACACTTTATTTCGCCGAGACAGTGCGTTTCTGACTATTACATGCATTTGAATGGAGTTCTCGCCATAAAACAAAGTATAGGTTTTCATCTTGTGAATAACTCGAAAATCTTAGCTCAAACAGCTTTAAAACCTGTATGCTCAACACGGGGATATAGAAGTCTATAAGATAAAGCCATAAATACGTAAATCTGAGCCTTCTATCAAAAGTTACAGCTAACTTCATGAAGTTGTACAAAAAGGCTTTATTTCGCCAAGACAGTGCGTTTCTGACTATTATATGCATTTGAATGGAGTTCTCGCACGAAACAAAGTATAGGTTTTCATCTTGTGAATAACTCGAAAATCTTAGCTCAAACAGCTTTAAAACCTGTTTGCTCAACACGGGGATATAGAATTCTATAAGATAAAGCCATAAATACGTAAATCTGAGCCTTCTATCAAAAGTTACAGCTAACTTCATGAAGTTGTACAAAAACACTTTATTTCGCCGAGACAGTGCGTTTCTGACTATTACATGCATTTGAATGGAGTTCTCGCCATAAAACAAAGTATAGGTTTTCATCTTGTGAATAACTCGAAAATCTTAGCTCAAACAGCTTTAAAACCTGTATGCTCAACACGGGGATATAGAATTCTATAAGATAAAGCCATAAATACGTAAATCTGAGCCTTCTATCAAAAGTTACAGGTAACTTCATGAAGTTGTACAAAAAGGCTTTATTTCGCCAAGACAGTGCGTTTCTGACTATTACATGCATTTGAATGGAGTTCTGGCACGAAACAAAGTATAGGTTTTCATCTTGTGAATAACTCGAAAATCTTAGCTCAAACAGCTTTAAAACCTGTCTACTCAACACGGGGATATAGAAGTCTATAAGATAAAGCCATAAATACGTATATCTGAGCCTTCTATCAAAAGTTACAGCTAACTTCATGAAGTTGTACAAAACGGCTTTATTTCGCCAAGACAGTGCGTTTCTGACTATTACATGCATTTGAATGGAGTTCTCGCCATAAAACAAAGTATAGGTTTTCATCTTGTGAATAACTCGAAAATCTTAGCTCAAACAGCTTTAAAACCTGTTTGCTCAACACGGGGATATAGAATTCTATAAGATAAAGCCATAAATACGTAAATCTGAGCCTTCTATCAAAAGTTACAGCTAACTTCATGAAGTTGTACAAAAACACTTTATTTCGCCGAGACAGTGCGTTTCTGACTATTACATGCATTTGAATGGAGTTCTCGCCATAAAACAAAGTATAGGTTTTCATCTTGTGAATAACTCGAAAATCTTAGCTCAAACAGCTTTAAAACCTGTCTACTCAACACGGGGATATAGAATTCTATAAGATAAAGCCATAAATACGTAAATCTGAGCCTTCTATCAAAAGTTACAGCTAACTTCATGAAGTTGTACAAAAACACTTTATTTCGCCGAGACAGTGCGTTTCTGACTATTACATGCATTTGAATGGAGTTCTCGCCATAAAACAAAGTATAGGTTTTCATCTTGTGAATAACTCGAAAATCTTAGCTCAAACAGCTTTAAAACCTGTTTGCTCAACACGGGGATATAGAAGTCTATAAGATAAAGCCATAAATACGTAAATCTGAGCCTTCTATCAAAAGTTACAGCTAACTTCATGAAGTTGTACAAAAACACTTTATTTCGCCGAGACAGTGCGTTTCTGACTATTACATGCATTTGAATGGAGTTCTCGCACGAAACAAAGTATAGGTTTTCATCTTGTGAATAACTCGAAAATCTTAGCTCAAACAGCTTTAAAACCTGTTTGCTCAACACGGGGATATAGAAGTCTATAAGATAAAGCCATAAATACGTAAATCTGAGCCTTCTATCAAAAGTTACAGCTAACTTCATGAAGTTGTACAAAAACACTTTATTTCGCCGAGACAGTGCGTTTCTGACTATTACATGCATTTGAATGGAGTTCTCGCAAGAAAACAAAGTATAGGTTTTCATCTTGTGAATAACTCGAAAATCTTAGCTCAAACAGCTTTAAAACCTGTCTACTCAACACGGGGATATAGAAGTCTATAAGATAAAGCCATAAATACGTAAATCTGAGCCTTCTATCAAAAGTTACAGCTAACTTCATGAAGTTGTACAAAAACACTTTATTTCGCCGAGACAGTGCGTTTCTGACTATTACATGCATTTGAATGGAGTTCTCGCCATAAAACAAAGTATAGGTTTTCATCTTGTGAATAACTCGAAAATCTTAGCTCAAACAGCTTTAAAACCTGTATGCTCAACACGGGGATATAGAATTCTATAAGATAAAGCCATAAATACGTAAATCTGAGCCTTCTATCAAAAGTTACAGGTAACTTCATGAAGTTGTACAAAAAGGCTTTATTTCGCCAAGACAGTGCGTTTCTGACTATTACATGCATTTGAATGGAGTTCTGGCACGAAACAAAGTATAGGTTTTCATCTTGTGAATAACTCGAAAATCTTAGCTCAAACAGCTTTAAAACCTGTCTACTCAACACGGGGATATAGAAGTCTATAAGATAAAGCCATAAATACGTATATCTGAGCCTTCTATCAAAAGTTACAGCTAACTTCATGAAGTTGTACAAAACGGCTTTATTTCGCCAAGACAGTGCGTTTCTGACTATTACATGCATTTGAATGGAGTTCTCGCCATAAAACAAAGTATAGGTTTTCATCTTGTGAATAACTCGAAAATCTTAGCTCAAACAGCTTTAAAACCTGTTTGCTCAACACGGGGATATAGAATTCTATAAGATAAAGCCATAAATACGTAAATCTGAGCCTTCTATCAAAAGTTACAGCTAACTTCATGAAGTTGTACAAAAACACTTTATTTCGCCGAGACAGTGCGTTTCTGACTATTACATGCATTTGAATGGAGTTCTCGCCATAAAACAAAGTATAGGTTTTCATCTTGTGAATAACTCGAAAATCTTAGCTCAAACAGCTTTAAAACCTGTCTACTCAACACGGGGATATAGAATTCTATAAGATAAAGCCATAAATACGTAAATCTGAGCCTTCTATCAAAAGTTACAGCTAACTTCATGAAGTTGTACAAAAACACTTTATTTCGCCGAGACAGTGCGTTTCTGACTATTACATGCATTTGAATGGAGTTCTCGCCAGAAAACAAAGTATAGGTTTTCATCTTGTGAATAACTCGAAAATCTTAGCTCAAACAGCTTTAAAACCTGTTTGCTCAACACGGGGATATAGAATTCTATAAGATAAAGCCATAAATACGTAAATCTGAGCCTTCTATCAAAAGTTACAGCTAACTTCATGAAGTTGTACAAAAACACTTTATTTCGCCGAGACAGTGCGTTTCTGACTATTACATGCATTTGAATGGAGTTCTCGCACGAAACAAAGTATAGGTTTTCATCTTGTGAATAACTCGAAAATCTTAGCTCAAACAGCTTTAAAACCTGTTTGCTCAACACGGGGATATAGAAGTCTATAAGATAAAGCCATAAATACGTAAATCTGAGCCTTCTATCAAAAGTTACAGCTAACTTCATGAAGTTGTACAAAAACACTTTATTTCGCCGAGACAGTGCGTTTCTGACTATTACATGCATTTGAATGGAGTTCTCGCCATAAAACAAAGTATAGGTTTTCATCTTGTGAATAACTCGAAAATCTTAGCTCAAACAGCTTTAAAACCTGTATGCTCAACACGGGGATATAGAAGTCTATAAGATAAAGCCATAAATACGTATATCTGAGCCTTCTATCAAAAGTTACAGCTAACTTCATGAAGTTGTACAAAAAGGCTTTATTTCGCCAAGACAGTGCGTTTCTGACTATTATATGCATTTGAATGGAGTTCTCGCACGAAACAAAGTATAGGTTTTCATCTTGTGAATAACTCGAAAATCTTAGCTCAAACAGCTTTAAAACCTGTATGCTCAACACGGGGATATAGAAGTCTATAAGATAAAGCCATAAATACGTAAATCTGAGCCTTCTATCAAAAGTTACAGCTAACTTCATGAAGTTGTACAAAAACACTTTATTTCGCCGAGACAGTGCGTTTCTGACTATTACATGCATTTGAATGGAGTTCTCGCCATAAAACAAAGTATAGGTTTTCATCTTGTGAATAACTCGAAAATCTTAGCTCAAACAGCTTTAAAACCTGTATGCTCAACACGGGGATATAGAAGTCTATAAGATAAAGCCATAAATACGTATATCTGAGCCTTCTATCAAAAGTTACGGCTAACTTCATGAAGTTGTACAAAAAGGCTTTATTTCGCCGAGACAGTGCGTTTCTGACTATTACATGCATTTGAATGGAGTTCTCGCACGAAACAAAGTATAGGTTTTCATCTTGTGAATAACTCGAAAATCTTAGCTCAAACAGCTTTAAAACCTGTTTGCTCAACACGGGGATATAGAATTCTATAAGATAAAGCCATAAATACGTAAATCTGAGCCTTCTATCAAAAGTTACAGCTAACTTCATGAAGTTGTACAAAAAGGCTTTATTTCGCCGAGACAGTGCGTTTCTGACTATTACATGCATTTGAATGGAGTTCTGGCACGAAACAAAGTATAGGTTTTCATCTTGTGAATAACTCGAAAATCTTAGCTCAAACAGCTTTAAAACCTGTTTGCTCAACACGGGGATATAGAATTCTATAAGATAAAGCCATAAATACGTAAATCTGAGCCTTCTATCAAAAGTTACAGCTAACTTCATGAAGTTGTACAAAAACACTTTATTTCGCCGAGACAGTGCGTTTCTGACTATTACATGCATTTGAATGGAGTTCTCGCCATAAAACAAAGTATAGGTTTTCATCTTGTGAATAACTCGAAAATCTTAGCTCAAACAGCTTTAAAACCTGTATGCTCAACACGGGGATATAGAAGTCTATAAGATAAAGCCATAAATACGTAAATCTGAGCCTTCTATCAAAAGTTACAGCTAACTTCATGAAGTTGTACAAAAAGGCTTTATTTCGCCAAGACAGTGCGTTTCTGACTATTATATGCATTTGAATGGAGTTCTCGCACGAAACAAAGTATAGGTTTTCATCTTGTGAATAACTCGAAAATCTTAGCTCAAACAGCTTTAAAACCTGTTTGCTCAACACGGGGATATAGAATTCTATAAGATAAAGCCATAAATACGTAAATCTGAGCCTTCTATCAAAAGTTACAGCTAACTTCATGAAGTTGTACAAAAACACTTTATTTCGCCGAGACAGTGCGTTTCTGACTATTACATGCATTTGAATGGAGTTCTCGCCATAAAACAAAGTATAGGTTTTCATCTTGTGAATAACTCGAAAATCTTAGCTCAAACAGCTTTAAAACCTGTATGCTCAACACGGGGATATAGAATTCTATAAGATAAAGCCATAAATACGTAAATCTGAGCCTTCTATCAAAAGTTACAGGTAACTTCATGAAGTTGTACAAAAAGGCTTTATTTCGCCAAGACAGTGCGTTTCTGACTATTACATGCATTTGAATGGAGTTCTGGCACGAAACAAAGTATAGGTTTTCATCTTGTGAATAACTCGAAAATCTTAGCTCAAACAGCTTTAAAACCTGTCTACTCAACACGGGGATATAGAAGTCTATAAGATAAAGCCATAAATACGTATATCTGAGCCTTCTATCAAAAGTTACAGCTAACTTCATGAAGTTGTACAAAACGGCTTTATTTCGCCAAGACAGTGCGTTTCTGACTATTACATGCATTTGAATGGAGTTCTCGCCATAAAACAAAGTATAGGTTTTCATCTTGTGAATAACTCGAAAATCTTAGCTCAAACAGCTTTAAAACCTGTTTGCTCAACACGGGGATATAGAATTCTATAAGATAAAGCCATAAATACGTAAATCTGAGCCTTCTATCAAAAGTTACAGCTAACTTCATGAAGTTGTACAAAAACACTTTATTTCGCCGAGACAGTGCGTTTCTGACTATTACATGCATTTGAATGGAGTTCTCGCCATAAAACAAAGTATAGGTTTTCATCTTGTGAATAACTCGAAAATCTTAGCTCAAACAGCTTTAAAACCTGTCTACTCAACACGGGGATATAGAATTCTATAAGATAAAGCCATAAATACGTAAATCTGAGCCTTCTATCAAAAGTTACAGCTAACTTCATGAAGTTGTACAAAAACACTTTATTTCGCCGAGACAGTGCGTTTCTGACTATTACATGCATTTGAATGGAGTTCTCGCCAGAAAACAAAGTATAGGTTTTCATCTTGTGAATAACTCGAAAATCTTAGCTCAAACAGCTTTAAAACCTGTTTGCTCAACACGGGGATATAGAAGTCTATAAGATAAAGCCATAAATACGTAAATCTGAGCCTTCTATCAAAAGTTACAGCTAACTTCATGAAGTTGTACAAAAAGGCTTTATTTCGCCGAGACAGTGCGTTTCTGACTATTACATGCATTTGAATGGAGTTCTGGCACGAAACAAAGTATAGGTTTTCATCTTGTGAATAACTCGAAAATCTTAGCTCAAACAGCTTTAAAACCTGTCTACTCAACACGGGGATATAGAATTCTATAAGATAAAGCCATAAATACGTAAATCTGAGCCTTCTATCAAAAGTTACAGCTAACTTCATGAAGTTGTACAAAAACACTTTATTTCGCCGAGACAGTGCGTTTCTGACTATTACATGCATTTGAATGGAGTTCTCGCCATAAAACAAAGTATAGGTTTTCATCTTGTGAATAACTCGAAAATCTTAGCTCAAACAGCTTTAAAACCTGTATGCTCAACACGGGGATATAGAAGTCTATAAGATAAAGCCATAAATACGTATATCTGAGCCTTCTATCAAAAGTTACAGCTAACTTCATGAAGTTGTACAAAAAGGCTTTATTTCGCCAAGACAGTGCGTTTCTGACTATTATATGCATTTGAATGGAGTTCTCGCACGAAACAAAGTATAGGTTTTCATCTTGTGAATAACTCGAAAATCTTAGCTCAAACAGCTTTAAAACCTGTTTGCTCAACACGGGGTTATAAAAGTCTATAAGATAAAGCCATAAATACGTAAATCTGAGCCTTCTATCAAAAGTTACAGCTAACTTCATGAAGTTGTACAAAAACACTTTATTTCGCCGAGACAGTGCGTTTCTGACTATTACATGCATTTGAATGGAGTTCTCGCCATAAAACAAAGTATAGGTTTTCATCTTGTGAATAACTCGAAAATCTTAGCTCAAACAGCTTTAAAACCTGTATGCTCAACACGGGGATATAGAAGTCTATAAGATAAAGCCATAAATACGTAAATCTGAGCCTTCTATCAAAAGTTACAGCTAACTTCATGAAGTTGTACAAAAAGGCTTTATTTCGCCGAGACAGTGCGTTTCTGACTATTACATGCATTTGAATGGAGTTCTGGCACGAAACAAAGTATAGGTTTTCATCTTGTGAATAACTCGAAAATCTTAGCTCAAACAGCTTTAAAACCTGTTTGCTCAACACGGGGATATAGAATTCTATAAGATAAAGCCATAAATACGTAAATCTGAGCCTTCTATCAAAAGTTACAGCTAACTTCATGAAGTTGTACAAAAACACTTTATTTCGCCGAGACAGTGCGTTTCTGACTATTACATGCATTTGAATGGAGTTCTCGCCATAAAACAAAGTATAGGTTTTCATCTTGTGAATAACTCGAAAATCTTAGCTCAAACAGCTTTAAAACCTGTATGCTCAACACGGGGTTATAAAAGTCTATAAGATAAAGCCATAAATACGTAAATCTGAGCCTTCTATCAAAAGTTACAGCTAACTTCATGAAGTTGTACAAAAACACTTTATTTCGCCGAGACAGTGCGTTTCTGACTATTACATGCATTTGAATGGAGTTCTCGCCATAAAACAAAGTATAGGTTTTCATCTTGTGAATAACTCGAAAATCTTAGCTCAAACAGCTTTAAAACCTGTATGCTCAACACGGGGATATAGAATTCTATAAGATAAAGCCATAAATACGTAAATCTGAGCCTTCTATCAAAAGTTACAGCTAACTTCATGAAGTTGTACAAAAAGGCTTTATTTCGCCGAGACAGTGCGTTTCTGACTATTACATGCATTTGAATGGAGTTCTGGCACGAAACAAAGTATAGGTTTTCATCTTGTGAATAACTCGAAAATCTTAGCTCAAACAGCTTTAAAACCTGTTTGCTCAACACGGGGATATAGAATTCTATAAGATAAAGCCATAAATACGTAAATCTGAGCCTTCTATCAAAAGTTACAGCTAACTTCATGAAGTTGTACAAAAACACTTTATTTCGCCGAGACAGTGCGTTTCTGACTATTACATGCATTTGAATGGAGTTCTCGCCATAAAACAAAGTATAGGTTTTCATCTTGTGAATAACTCGAAAATCTTAGCTCAAACAGCTTTAAAACCTGTATGCTCAACACGGGGATATAGAATTCTATAAGATAAAGCCATAAATACGTAAATCTGAGCCTTCTATCAAAAGTTACAGCTAACTTCATGAAGTTGTACAAAAACACTTTATTTCGCCGAGACAGTGCGTTTCTGACTATTACATGCATTTGAATGGAGTTCTCGCCAGAAAACAAAGTATAGGTTTTCATCTTGTGAATAACTCGAAAATCTTAGCTCAAACAGCTTTAAAACCTGTTTGCTCAACACGGGGATATAGAAGTCTATAAGATAAAGCCATAAATACGTAAATCTGAGCCTTCTATCAAAAGTTACAGCTAACTTCATGAAGTTGTACAAAAACACTTTATTTCGCCGAGACAGTGCGTTTCTGACTATTACATGCATTTGAATGGAGTTCTCGCACGAAACAAAGTATAGGTTTTCATCTTGTGAATAACTCGAAAATCTTAGCTCAAACAGCTTTAAAACCTGTTTGCTCAACACGGGGATATAGAAGTCTATAAGATAAAGCCATAAATACGTAAATCTGAGCCTTCTATCAAAAGTTACAGCTAACTTCATGAAGTTGTACAAAAACACTTTATTTCGCCGAGACAGTGCGTTTCTGACTATTACATGCATTTGAATGGAGTTCTCGCAAGAAAACAAAGTATAGGTTTTCATCTTGTGAATAACTCGAAAATCTTAGCTCAAACAGCTTTAAAACCTGTCTACTCAACACGGGGATATAGAAGTCTATAAGATAAAGCCATAAATACGTAAATCTGAGCCTTCTATCAAAAGTTACAGCTAACTTCATGAAGTTGTACAAAAACACTTTATTTCGCCGAGACAGTGCGTTTCTGACTATTACATGCATTTGAATGGAGTTCTCGCCATAAAACAAAGTATAGGTTTTCATCTTGTGAATAACTCGAAAATCTTAGCTCAAACAGCTTTAAAACCTGTATGCTCAACACGGGGATATAGAATTCTATAAGATAAAGCCATAAATACGTAAATCTGAGCCTTCTATCAAAAGTTACAGGTAACTTCATGAAGTTGTACAAAAAGGCTTTATTTCGCCAAGACAGTGCGTTTCTGACTATTACATGCATTTGAATGGAGTTCTGGCACGAAACAAAGTATAGGTTTTCATCTTGTGAATAACTCGAAAATCTTAGCTCAAACAGCTTTAAAACCTGTCTACTCAACACGGGGATATAGAAGTCTATAAGATAAAGCCATAAATACGTATATCTGAGCCTTCTATCAAAAGTTACAGCTAACTTCATGAAGTTGTACAAAACGGCTTTATTTCGCCAAGACAGTGCGTTTCTGACTATTACATGCATTTGAATGGAGTTCTCGCCATAAAACAAAGTATAGGTTTTCATCTTGTGAATAACTCGAAAATCTTAGCTCAAACAGCTTTAAAACCTGTTTGCTCAACACGGGGATCTAGAATTCTATAAGATAAAGCCATAAATACGTAAATCTGAGCCTTCTATCAAAAGTTACAGCTAACTTCATGAAGTTGTACAAAAACACTTTATTTCGCCGAGACAGTGCGTTTCTGACTATTACATGCATTTGAATGGAGTTCTCGCCATAAAACAAAGTATAGGTTTTCATCTTGTGAATAACTCGAAAATCTTAGCTCAAACAGCTTTAAAACCTGTCTACTCAACACGGGGATATAGAATTCTATAAGATAAAGCCATAAATACGTAAATCTGAGCCTTCTATCAAAAGTTACAGCTAACTTCATGAAGTTGTACAAAAACACTTTATTTCGCCGAGACAGTGCGTTTCTGACTATTACATGCATTTGAATGGAGTTCTCGCCAGAAAACAAAGTATAGGTTTTCATCTTGTGAATAACTCGAAAATCTTAGCTCAAACAGCTTTAAAACCTGTTTGCTCAACACGGGGATATAGAAGTCTATAAGATAAAGCCATAAATACGTAAATCTGAGCCTTCTATCAAAAGTTACAGCTAACTTCATGAAGTTGTACAAAAAGGCTTTATTTCGCCGAGACAGTGCGTTTCTGACTATTACATGCATTTGAATGGAGTTCTGGCACGAAACAAAGTATAGGTTTTCATCTTGTGAATAACTCGAAAATCTTAGCTCAAACAGCTTTAAAACCTGTCTACTCAACACGGGGATATAGAATTCTATAAGATAAAGCCATAAATACGTAAATCTGAGCCTTCTATCAAAAGTTACAGCTAACTTCATGAAGTTGTACAAAAACACTTTATTTCGCCGAGACAGTGCGTTTCTGACTATTACATGCATTTGAATGGAGTTCTCGCACGAAACAAAGTATAGGTTTTCATCTTGTGAATAACTCGAAAATCTTAGCTCAAACAGCTTTAAAACCTGTTTGCTCAACACGGGGATATAGAAGTCTATAAGATAAAGCCATAAATACGTAAATCTGAGCCTTCTATCAAAAGTTACAGCTAACTTCATGAAGTTGTACAAAAACACTTTATTTCGCCGAGACAGTGCGTTTCTGACTATTACATGCATTTGAATGGAGTTCTCGCCATAAAACAAAGTATAGGTTTTCATCTTGTGAATAACTCGAAAATCTTAGCTCAAACAGCTTTAAAACCTGTATGCTCAACACGGGGATATAGAAGTCTATAAGATAAAGCCATAAATACGTATATCTGAGCCTTCTATCAAAAGTTACAGCTAACTTCATGAAGTTGTACAAAAAGGCTTTATTTCGCCAAGACAGTGCGTTTCTGACTATTATATGCATTTGAATGGAGTTCTCGCACGAAACAAAGTATAGGTTTTCATCTTGTGAATAACTCGAAAATCTTAGCTCAAACAGCTTTAAAACCTGTATGCTCAACACGGGGATATAGAAGTCTATAAGATAAAGCCATAAATACGTAAATCTGAGCCTTCTATCAAAAGTTACAGCTAACTTCATGAAGTTGTACAAAAACACTTTATTTCGCCGAGACAGTGCGTTTCTGACTATTACATGCATTTGAATGGAGTTCTCGCCATAAAACAAAGTATAGGTTTTCATCTTGTGAATAACTCGAAAATCTTAGCTCAAACAGCTTTAAAACCTGTATGCTCAACACGGGGATATAGAAGTCTATAAGATAAAGCCATAAATACGTATATCTGAGCCTTCTATCAAAAGTTACGGCTAACTTCATGAAGTTGTACAAAAAGGCTTTATTTCGCCGAGACAGTGCGTTTCTGACTATTACATGCATTTGAATGGAGTTCTGGCACGAAACAAAGTATAGGTTTTCATCTTGTGAATAACTCGAAAATCTTAGCTCAAACAGCTTTAAAACCTGTTTGCTCAACACGGGGATATAGAATTCTATAAGATAAAGCCATAAATACGTAAATCTGAGCCTTCTATCAAAAGTTACAGCTAACTTCATGAAGTTGTACAAAAAGGCTTTATTTCGCCGAGACAGTGCGTTTCTGACTATTACATGCATTTGAATGGAGTTCTGGCACGAAACAAAGTATAGGTTTTCATCTTGTGAATAACTCGAAAATCTTAGCTCAAACAGCTTTAAAACCTGTTTGCTCAACACGGGGATATAGAATTCTATAAGATAAAGCCATAAATACGTAAATCTGAGCCTTCTATCAAAAGTTACAGCTAACTTCATGAAGTTGTACAAAAACACTTTATTTCGCCGAGACAGTGCGTTTCTGACTATTACATGCATTTGAATGGAGTTCTCGCCATAAAACAAAGTATAGGTTTTCATCTTGTGAATAACTCGAAAATCTTAGCTCAAACAGCTTTAAAACCTGTATGCTCAACACGGGGATATAGAAGTCTATAAGATAAAGCCATAAATACGTAAATCTGAGCCTTCTATCAAAAGTTACAGCTAACTTCATGAAGTTGTACAAAAAGGCTTTATTTCGCCAAGACAGTGCGTTTCTGACTATTATATGCATTTGAATGGAGTTCTCGCACGAAACAAAGTATAGGTTTTCATCTTGTGAATAACTCGAAAATCTTAGCTCAAACAGCTTTAAAACCTGTTTGCTCAACACGGGGATATAGAATTCTATAAGATAAAGCCATAAATACGTAAATCTGAGCCTTCTATCAAAAGTTACAGCTAACTTCATGAAGTTGTACAAAAACACTTTATTTCGCCGAGACAGTGCGTTTCTGACTATTACATGCATTTGAATGGAGTTCTCGCCATAAAACAAAGTATAGGTTTTCATCTTGTGAATAACTCGAAAATCTTAGCTCAAACAGCTTTAAAACCTGTATGCTCAACACGGGGATATAGAATTCTATAAGATAAAGCCATAAATACGTAAATCTGAGCCTTCTATCAAAAGTTACAGGTAACTTCATGAAGTTGTACAAAAAGGCTTTATTTCGCCAAGACAGTGCGTTTCTGACTATTACATGCATTTGAATGGAGTTCTGGCACGAAACAAAGTATAGGTTTTCATCTTGTGAATAACTCGAAAATCTTAGCTCAAACAGCTTTAAAACCTGTCTACTCAACACGGGGATATAGAAGTCTATAAGATAAAGCCATAAATACGTATATCTGAGCCTTCTATCAAAAGTTACAGCTAACTTCATGAAGTTGTACAAAACGGCTTTATTTCGCCAAGACAGTGCGTTTCTGACTATTACATGCATTTGAATGGAGTTCTCGCCATAAAACAAAGTATAGGTTTTCATCTTGTGAATAACTCGAAAATCTTAGCTCAAACAGCTTTAAAACCTGTTTGCTCAACACGGGGATATAGAATTCTATAAGATAAAGCCATAAATACGTAAATCTGAGCCTTCTATCAAAAGTTACAGCTAACTTCATGAAGTTGTACAAAAACACTTTATTTCGCCGAGACAGTGCGTTTCTGACTATTACATGCATTTGAATGGAGTTCTCGCCATAAAACAAAGTATAGGTTTTCATCTTGTGAATAACTCGAAAATCTTAGCTCAAACAGCTTTAAAACCTGTCTACTCAACACGGGGATATAGAATTCTATAAGATAAAGCCATAAATACGTAAATCTGAGCCTTCTATCAAAAGTTACAGCTAACTTCATGAAGTTGTACAAAAACACTTTATTTCGCCGAGACAGTGCGTTTCTGACTATTACATGCATTTGAATGGAGTTCTCGCCAGAAAACAAAGTATAGGTTTTCATCTTGTGAATAACTCGAAAATCTTAGCTCAAACAGCTTTAAAACCTGTTTGCTCAACACGGGGATATAGAAGTCTATAAGATAAAGCCATAAATACGTAAATCTGAGCCTTCTATCAAAAGTTACAGCTAACTTCATGAAGTTGTACAAAAAGGCTTTATTTCGCCGAGACAGTGCGTTTCTGACTATTACATGCATTTGAATGGAGTTCTGGCACGAAACAAAGTATAGGTTTTCATCTTGTGAATAACTCGAAAATCTTAGCTCAAACAGCTTTAAAACCTGTCTACTCAACACGGGGATATAGAATTCTATAAGATAAAGCCATAAATACGTAAATCTGAGCCTTCTATCAAAAGTTACAGCTAACTTCATGAAGTTGTACAAAAACACTTTATTTCGCCGAGACAGTGCGTTTCTGACTATTACATGCATTTGAATGGAGTTCTCGCCATAAAACAAAGTATAGGTTTTCATCTTGTGAATAACTCGAAAATCTTAGCTCAAACAGCTTTAAAACCTGTATGCTCAACACGGGGATATAGAAGTCTATAAGATAAAGCCATAAATACGTATATCTGAGCCTTCTATCAAAAGTTACAGCTAACTTCATGAAGTTGTACAAAAAGGCTTTATTTCGCCAAGACAGTGCGTTTCTGACTATTATATGCATTTGAATGGAGTTCTCGCACGAAACAAAGTATAGGTTTTCATCTTGTGAATAACTCGAAAATCTTAGCTCAAACAGCTTTAAAACCTGTTTGCTCAACACGGGGTTATAAAAGTCTATAAGATAAAGCCATAAATACGTAAATCTGAGCCTTCTATCAAAAGTTACAGCTAACTTCATGAAGTTGTACAAAAACACTTTATTTCGCCGAGACAGTGCGTTTCTGACTATTACATGCATTTGAATGGAGTTCTCGCCATAAAACAAAGTATAGGTTTTCATCTTGTGAATAACTCGAAAATCTTAGCTCAAACAGCTTTAAAACCTGTATGCTCAACACGGGGATATAGAATTCTATAAGATAAAGCCATAAATACGTAAATCTGAGCCTTCTATCAAAAGTTACAGCTAACTTCATGAAGTTGTACAAAAAGGCTTTATTTCGCCGAGACAGTGCGTTTCTGACTATTACATGCATTTGAATGGAGTTCTGGCACGAAACAAAGTATAGGTTTTCATCTTGTGAATAACTCGAAAATCTTAGCTCAAACAGCTTTAAAACCTGTTTGCTCAACACGGGGATATAGAATTCTATAAGATAAAGCCATAAATACGTAAATCTGAGCCTTCTATCAAAAGTTACAGCTAACTTCATGAAGTTGTACAAAAACACTTTATTTCGCCGAGACAGTGCGTTTCTGACTATTACATGCATTTGAATGGAGTTCTCGCCATAAAACAAAGTATAGGTTTTCATCTTGTGAATAACTCGAAAATCTTAGCTCAAACAGCTTTAAAACCTGTATGCTCAACACGGGGATATAGAATTCTATAAGATAAAGCCATAAATACGTATATCTGAGCCTTCTATCAAAAGTTACAGGTAACTTCATGAAGTTGTACAAAAAGGCTTTATTTCGCCAAGACAGTGCGTTTCTGACTATTACATGCATTTGAATGGAGTTCTCGCCATAAAACAAAGTATAGGTTTTCATCTTGTGAATAACTCGAAAATCTTAGCTCAAACAGCTTTAAAACCTGTCTACTCAACACGGGGATATAGAATTCTATAAGATAAAGCCATAAATACGTAAATCTGAGCCTTCTATCAAAAGTTACAGCTAACTTCATGAAGTTGTACAAAAACACTTTATTTCGCCGAGACAGTGCGTTTCTGACTATTACATGCATTTGAATGGAGTTCTCGCCAGAAAACAAAGTATAGGTTTTCATCTTGTGAATAACTCGAAAATCTTAGCTCAAACAGCTTTAAAACCTGTTTGCTCAACACGGGGATATAGAAGTCTATAAGATAAAGCCATAAATACGTAAATCTGAGCCTTCTATCAAAAGTTACAGCTAACTTCATGAAGTTGTACAAAAACACTTTATTTCGCCGAGACAGTGCGTTTCTGACTATTACATGCATTTGAATGGAGTTCTCGCACGAAACAAAGTATAGGTTTTCATCTTGTGAATAACTCGAAAATCTTAGCTCAAACAGCTTTAAAACCTGTTTGCTCAACACGGGGATATAGAAATCTATATGATAAAGCCATAAATACGTAAATCTGAGCCTTCTATCAAAAGTTACAGCTAACTTCATGAAGTTGTACAAAAACACTTTATTTCGCCGAGACAGTGCGTTTCTGACTATTACATGCATTTGAATGGAGTTCTCGCAAGAAAACAAAGTATAGGTTTTCATCTTGTGAATAACTCGAAAATCTTAGCTCAAACAGCTTTAAAACCTGTCTACTCAACACGGGGATATAGAAGTCTATAAGATAAAGCCATAAATACGTAAATCTGAGCCTTCTATCAAAAGTTACAGCTAACTTCATGAAGTTGTACAAAAACACTTTATTTCGCCGAGACAGTGCGTTTCTGACTATTACATGCATTTGAATGGAGTTCTCGCCATAAAACAAAGTATAGGTTTTCATCTTGTGAATAACTCGAAAATCTTAGCTCAAACAGCTTTAAAACCTGTATGCTCAACACGGGGATATAGAATTCTATAAGATAAAGCCATAAATACGTAAATCTGAGCCTTCTATCAAAAGTTACAGGTAACTTCATGAAGTTGTACAAAAAGGCTTTATTTCGCCAAGACAGTGCGTTTCTGACTATTACATGCATTTGAATGGAGTTCTGGCACGAAACAAAGTATAGGTTTTCATCTTGTGAATAACTCGAAAATCTTAGCTCAAACAGCTTTAAAACCTGTCTACTCAACACGGGGATATAGAAGTCTATAAGATAAAGCCATAAATACGTATATCTGAGCCTTCTATCAAAAGTTACAGCTAACTTCATGAAGTTGTACAAAACGGCTTTATTTCGCCAAGACAGTGCGTTTCTGACTATTACATGCATTTGAATGGAGTTCTCGCCATAAAACAAAGTATAGGTTTTCATCTTGTGAATAACTCGAAAATCTTAGCTCAAACAGCTTTAAAACCTGTTTGCTCAACACGGGGATATAGAATTCTATAAGATAAAGCCATAAATACGTAAATCTGAGCCTTCTATCAAAAGTTACAGCTAACTTCATGAAGTTGTACAAAAACACTTTATTTCGCCGAGACAGTGCGTTTCTGACTATTACATGCATTTGAATGGAGTTCTCGCCATAAAACAAAGTATAGGTTTTCATCTTGTGAATAACTCGAAAATCTTAGCTCAAACAGCTTTAAAACCTGTCTACTCAACACGGGGATATAGAATTCTATAAGATAAAGCCATAAATACGTAAATCTGAGCCTTCTATCAAAAGTTACAGCTAACTTCATGAAGTTGTACAAAAACACTTTATTTCGCCGAGACAGTGCGTTTCTGACTATTACATGCATTTGAATGGAGTTCTCGCCAGAAAACAAAGTATAGGTTTTCATCTTGTGAATAACTCGAAAATCTTAGCTCAAACAGCTTTAAAACCTGTTTGCTCAACACGGGGATATAGAAGTCTATAAGATAAAGCCATAAATACGTAAATCTGAGCCTTCTATCAAAAGTTACAGCTAACTTCATGAAGTTGTACAAAAAGGCTTTATTTCGCCGAGACAGTGCGTTTCTGACTATTACATGCATTTGAATGGAGTTCTGGCACGAAACAAAGTATAGGTTTTCATCTTGTGAATAACTCGAAAATCTTAGCTCAAACAGCTTTAAAACCTGTCTACTCAACACGGGGATATAGAATTCTATAAGATAAAGCCATAAATACGTAAATCTGAGCCTTCTATCAAAAGTTACAGCTAACTTCATGAAGTTGTACAAAAACACTTTATTTCGCCGAGACAGTGCGTTTCTGACTATTACATGCATTTGAATGGAGTTCTCGCACGAAACAAAGTATAGGTTTTCATCTTGTGAATAACTCGAAAATCTTAGCTCAAACAGCTTTAAAACCTGTTTGCTCAACACGGGGATATAGAAGTCTATAAGATAAAGCCATAAATACGTAAATCTGAGCCTTCTATCAAAAGTTACAGCTAACTTCATGAAGTTGTACAAAAACACTTTATTTCGCCGAGACAGTGCGTTTCTGACTATTACATGCATTTGAATGGAGTTCTCGCCATAAAACAAAGTATAGGTTTTCATCTTGTGAATAACTCGAAAATCTTAGCTCAAACAGCTTTAAAACCTGTATGCTCAACACGGGGATATAGAAGTCTATAAGATAAAGCCATAAATACGTATATCTGAGCCTTCTATCAAAAGTTACAGCTAACTTCATGAAGTTGTACAAAAAGGCTTTATTTCGCCAAGACAGTGCGTTTCTGACTATTATATGCATTTGAATGGAGTTCTCGCACGAAACAAAGTATAGGTTTTCATCTTGTGAATAACTCGAAAATCTTAGCTCAAACAGCTTTAAAACCTGTATGCTCAACACGGGGATATAGAAGTCTATAAGATAAAGCCATAAATACGTATATCTGAGCCTTCTATCAAAAGTTACGGCTAACTTCATGAAGTTGTACAAAAAGGCTTTATTTCGCCGAGACAGTGCGTTTCTGACTATTACATGCATTTGAATGGAGTTCTGGCACGAAACAAAGTATAGGTTTTCATCTTGTGAATAACTCGAAAATCTTAGCTCAAACAGCTTTAAAACCTGTTTGCTCAACACGGGGATATAGAATTCTATAAGATAAAGCCATAAATACGTAAATCTGAGCCTTCTATCAAAAGTTACAGCTAACTTCATGAAGTTGTACAAAAAGGCTTTATTTCGCCGAGACAGTGCGTTTCTGACTATTACATGCATTTGAATGGAGTTCTGGCACGAAACAAAGTATAGGTTTTCATCTTGTGAATAACTCGAAAATCTTAGCTCAAACAGCTTTAAAACCTGTTTGCTCAACACGGGGATATAGAATTCTATAAGATAAAGCCATAAATACGTAAATCTGAGCCTTCTATCAAAAGTTACAGCTAACTTCATGAAGTTGTACAAAAACACTTTATTTCGCCGAGACAGTGCGTTTCTGACTATTACATGCATTTGAATGGAGTTCTCGCCATAAAACAAAGTATAGGTTTTCATCTTGTGAATAACTCGAAAATCTTAGCTCAAACAGCTTTAAAACCTGTATGCTCAACACGGGGATATAGAAGTCTATAAGATAAAGCCATAAATACGTAAATCTGAGCCTTCTATCAAAAGTTACAGCTAACTTCATGAAGTTGTACAAAAAGGCTTTATTTCGCCAAGACAGTGCGTTTCTGACTATTATATGCATTTGAATGGAGTTCTCGCACGAAACAAAGTATAGGTTTTCATCTTGTGAATAACTCGAAAATCTTAGCTCAAACAGCTTTAAAACCTGTTTGCTCAACACGGGGATATAGAATTCTATAAGATAAAGCCATAAATACGTAAATCTGAGCCTTCTATCAAAAGTTACAGCTAACTTCATGAAGTTGTACAAAAACACTTTATTTCGCCGAGACAGTGCGTTTCTGACTATTACATGCATTTGAATGGAGTTCTCGCCATAAAACAAAGTATAGGTTTTCATCTTGTGAATAACTCGAAAATCTTAGCTCAAACAGCTTTAAAACCTGTATGCTCAACACGGGGATATAGAATTCTATAAGATAAAGCCATAAATACGTAAATCTGAGCCTTCTATCAAAAGTTACAGGTAACTTCATGAAGTTGTACAAAAAGGCTTTATTTCGCCAAGACAGTGCGTTTCTGACTATTACATGCATTTGAATGGAGTTCTGGCACGAAACAAAGTATAGGTTTTCATCTTGTGAATAACTCGAAAATCTTAGCTCAAACAGCTTTAAAACCTGTCTACTCAACACGGGGATATAGAAGTCTATAAGATAAAGCCATAAATACGTATATCTGAGCCTTCTATCAAAAGTTACAGCTAACTTCATGAAGTTGTACAAAACGGCTTTATTTCGCCAAGACAGTGCGTTTCTGACTATTACATGCATTTGAATGGAGTTCTCGCCATAAAACAAAGTATAGGTTTTCATCTTGTGAATAACTCGAAAATCTTAGCTCAAACAGCTTTAAAACCTGTTTGCTCAACACGGGGATATAGAATTCTATAAGATAAAGCCATAAATACGTAAATCTGAGCCTTCTATCAAAAGTTACAGCTAACTTCATGAAGTTGTACAAAAACACTTTATTTCGCCGAGACAGTGCGTTTCTGACTATTACATGCATTTGAATGGAGTTCTCGCCATAAAACAAAGTATAGGTTTTCATCTTGTGAATAACTCGAAAATCTTAGCTCAAACAGCTTTAAAACCTGTCTACTCAACACGGGGATATAGAATTCTATAAGATAAAGCCATAAATACGTAAATCTGAGCCTTCTATCAAAAGTTACAGCTAACTTCATGAAGTTGTACAAAAACACTTTATTTCGCCGAGACAGTGCGTTTCTGACTATTACATGCATTTGAATGGAGTTCTCGCCAGAAAACAAAGTATAGGTTTTCATCTTGTGAATAACTCGAAAATCTTAGCTCAAACAGCTTTAAAACCTGTTTGCTCAACACGGGGATATAGAAGTCTATAAGATAAAGCCATAAATACGTAAATCTGAGCCTTCTATCAAAAGTTACAGCTAACTTCATGAAGTTGTACAAAAAGGCTTTATTTCGCCGAGACAGTGCGTTTCTGACTATTACATGCATTTGAATGGAGTTCTGGCACGAAACAAAGTATAGGTTTTCATCTTGTGAATAACTCGAAAATCTTAGCTCAAACAGCTTTAAAACCTGTCTACTCAACACGGGGATATAGAATTCTATAAGATAAAGCCATAAATACGTAAATCTGAGCCTTCTATCAAAAGTTACAGCTAACTTCATGAAGTTGTACAAAAACACTTTATTTCGCCGAGACAGTGCGTTTCTGACTATTACATGCATTTGAATGGAGTTCTCGCCATAAAACAAAGTATAGGTTTTCATCTTGTGAATAACTCGAAAATCTTAGCTCAAACAGCTTTAAAACCTGTATGCTCAACACGGGGATATAGAAGTCTATAAGATAAAGCCATAAATACGTATATCTGAGCCTTCTATCAAAAGTTACAGCTAACTTCATGAAGTTGTACAAAAAGGCTTTATTTCGCCAAGACAGTGCGTTTCTGACTATTATATGCATTTGAATGGAGTTCTCGCACGAAACAAAGTATAGGTTTTCATCTTGTGAATAACTCGAAAATCTTAGCTCAAACAGCTTTAAAACCTGTTTGCTCAACACGGGGTTATAGAAGTCTATAAGATAAAGCCATAAATACGTAAATCTGAGCCTTCTATCAAAAGTTACAGCTAACTTCATGAAGTTGTACAAAAACACTTTATTTCGCCGAGACAGTGCGTTTCTGACTATTACATGCATTTGAATGGAGTTCTCGCCATAAAACAAAGTATAGGTTTTCATCTTGTGAATAACTCGAAAATCTTAGCTCAAACAGCTTTAAAACCTGTATGCTCAACACGGGGATATAGAATTCTATAAGATAAAGCCATAAATACGTAAATCTGAGCCTTCTATCAAAAGTTACAGCTAACTTCATGAAGTTGTACAAAAAGGCTTTTTTCGCCGAGACAGTGCGTTTCTGACTATTACATGCATTTGAATGGAGTTCTGGCACGAAACAAAGTATAGGTTTTCATCTTGTGAATAACTCGAAAATCTTAGCTCAAACAGCTTTAAAACCTGTTTGCTCAACACGGGGATATAGAATTCTATAAGATAAAGCCATAAATACGTATATCTGAGCCTTCTATCAAAAGTTACAGCTAACTTCATGAAGTTGTACAAAAACACTTTATTTCGCCGAGACAGTGCGTTTCTGACTATTACATGCATTTGAATGGAGTTCTCGCCATAAAACAAAGTATAGGTTTTCATCTTGTGAATAACTCGAAAATCTTAGCTCAAACAGCTTTAAAACCTGTATGCTCAACACGGGGATATAGAAGTCTATAAGATAAAGCCATAAATACGTAAATCTGAGCCTTCTATCAAAAGTTACAGCTAACTTCATGAAGTTGTACAAAAAGGCTTTATTTCGCCAAGACAGTGCGTTTCTGACTATTATATGCATTTGAATGGAGTTCTCGCACGAAACAAAGTATAGGTTTTCATCTTGTGAATAACTCGAAAATCTTAGCTCAAACAGCTTTAAAACCTGTTTGCTCAACACGGGGATATAGAATTCTATAAGATAAAGCCATAAATACGTAAATCTGAGCCTTCTATCAAAAGTTACAGCTAACTTCATGAAGTTGTACAAAAACACTTTATTTCGCCGAGACAGTGCGTTTCTGACTATTACATGCATTTGAATGGAGTTCTCGCCATAAAACAAAGTATAGGTTTTCATCTTGTGAATAACTCGAAAATCTTAGCTCAAACAGCTTTAAAACCTGTATGCTCAACACGGGGATATAGAATTCTATAAGATAAAGCCATAAATACGTATATCTGAGCCTTCTATCAAAAGTTACAGGTAACTTCATGAAGTTGTACAAAAAGGCTTTATTTCGCCAAGACAGTGCGTTTCTGACTATTACATGCATTTGAATGGAGTTCTCGCCATAAAACAAAGTATAGGTTTTCATCTTGTGAATAACTCGAAAATCTTAGCTCAAACAGCTTTAAAACCTGTCTACTCAACACGGGGATATAGAATTCTATAAGATAAAGCCATAAATACGTAAATCTGAGCCTTCTATCAAAAGTTACAGCTAACTTCATGAAGTTGTACAAAAACACTTTATTTCGCCGAGACAGTGCGTTTCTGACTATTACATGCATTTGAATGGAGTTCTCGCCAGAAAACAAAGTATAGGTTTTCATCTTGTGAATAACTCGAAAATCTTAGCTCAAACAGCTTTAAAACCTGTTTGCTCAACACGGGGATATAGAAGTCTATAAGATAAAGCCATAAATACGTAAATCTGAGCCTTCTATCAAAAGTTACAGCTAACTTCATGAAGTTGTACAAAAACACTTTATTTCGCCGAGACAGTGCGTTTCTGACTATTACATGCATTTGAATGGAGTTCTCGCACGAAACAAAGTATAGGTTTTCATCTTGTGAATAACTCGAAAATCTTAGCTCAAACAGCTTTAAAACCTGTTTGCTCAACACGGGGATATAGAAGTCTATAAGATAAAGCCATAAATACGTAAATCTGAGCCTTCTATCAAAAGTTACAGCTAACTTCATGAAGTTGTACAAAAACACTTTATTTCGCCGAGACAGTGCGTTTCTGACTATTACATGCATTTGAATGGAGTTCTCGCAAGAAAACAAAGTATAGGTTTTCATCTTGTGAATAACTCGAAAATCTTAGCTCAAACAGCTTTAAAACCTGTCTACTCAACACGGGGATATAGAAGTCTATAAGATAAAGCCATAAATACGTAAATCTGAGCCTTCTATCAAAAGTTACAGCTAACTTCATGAAGTTGTACAAAAACACTTTATTTCGCCGAGACAGTGCGTTTCTGACTATTACATGCATTTGAATGGAGTTCTCGCCATAAAACAAAGTATAGGTTTTCATCTTGTGAATAACTCGAAAATCTTAGCTCAAACAGCTTTAAAACCTGTATGCTCAACACGGGGATATAGAATTCTATAAGATAAAGCCATAAATACGTAAATCTGAGCCTTCTATCAAAAGTTACAGGTAACTTCATGAAGTTGTACAAAAAGGCTTTATTTCGCCAAGACAGTGCGTTTCTGACTATTACATGCATTTGAATGGAGTTCTGGCACGAAACAAAGTATAGGTTTTCATCTTGTGAATAACTCGAAAATCTTAGCTCAAACAGCTTTAAAACCTGTCTACTCAACACGGGGATATAGAAGTCTATAAGATAAAGCCATAAATACGTATATCTGAGCCTTCTATCAAAAGTTACAGCTAACTTCATGAAGTTGTACAAAACGGCTTTATTTCGCCAAGACAGTGCGTTTCTGACTATTACATGCATTTGAATGGAGTTCTCGCCATAAAACAAAGTATAGGTTTTCATCTTGTGAATAACTCGAAAATCTTAGCTCAAACAGCTTTAAAACCTGTTTGCTCAACACGGGGATATAGAATTCTATAAGATAAAGCCATAAATACGTAAATCTGAGCCTTCTATCAAAAGTTACAGCTAACTTCATGAAGTTGTACAAAAACACTTTATTTCGCCGAGACAGTGCGTTTCTGACTATTACATGCATTTGAATGGAGTTCTCGCCATAAAACAAAGTATAGGTTTTCATCTTGTGAATAACTCGAAAATCTTAGCTCAAACAGCTTTAAAACCTGTCTACTCAACACGGGGATATAGAATTCTATAAGATAAAGCCATAAATACGTAAATCTGAGCCTTCTATCAAAAGTTACAGCTAACTTCATGAAGTTGTACAAAAACACTTTATTTCGCCGAGACAGTGCGTTTCTGACTATTACATGCATTTGAATGGAGTTCTCGCCAGAAAACAAAGTATAGGTTTTCATCTTGTGAATAACTCGAAAATCTTAGCTCAAACAGCTTTAAAACCTGTTTGCTCAACACGGGGATATAGAAGTCTATAAGATAAAGCCATAAATACGTAAATCTGAGCCTTCTATCAAAAGTTACAGCTAACTTCATGAAGTTGTACAAAAACACTTTATTTCGCCGAGACAGTGCGTTTCTGACTATTACATGCATTTGAATGGAGTTCTCGCAAGAAAACAAAGTATAGGTTTTCATCTTGTGAATAACTCGAAAATCTTAGCTCAAACAGCTTTAAAACCTGTCTACTCAACACCGGGATATAGAATTCTATAAGATAAAGCCATAAATACGTAAATCTGAGCCTTCTATCAAAAGTTACAGCTAACTTCATGAAGTTGTACAAAAAGGCTTTATTTCGCCAAGACAGTGCGTTTCTGACTATTACATGCATTTGAATGGAGTTCTGGCACGAAACAAAGTATAGGTTTTCATCTTGTGAATAACTCGAAAATCTTAGCTCAAACAGCTTTAAAACCTGTCTACTCAACACGGGGATATAGAAGTCTATAAGATAAAGCCATAAATACGTATATCTGAGCCTTCTATCAAAAGTTACAGCTAACTTCATGAAGTTGTACAAAACGGCTTTATTTCGCCAAGACAGTGCGTTTCTGACTATTACATGCATTTGAATGGAGTTCTCGCCATAAAACAAAGTATAGGTTTTCATCTTGTGAATAACTCGAAAATCTTAGCTCAAACAGCTTTAAAACCTGTTTGCTCAACACGGGGATATAGAAGTCTATAAGATAAAGCCATAAATACGTAAATCTGAGCCTTCTATCAAAAGTTACAGCTAACTTCATGAAGTTGTACAAAAACACTTTATTTCGCCGAGACAGTGCGTTTCTGACTATTACATGCATTTGAATGGAGTTCTCGCAAGAAAACAAAGTATAGGTTTTCATCTTGTGAATAACTCGAAAATCTTAGCTCAAACAGCTTTAAAACCTGTCTACTCAACACCGGGATATAGAATTCTATAAGATAAAGCCATAAATACGTAAATCTGAGCCTTCTATCAAAAGTTACAGCTAACTTCATGAAGTTGTACAAAAAGGCTTTATTTCGCCAAGACAGTGCGTTTCTGACTATTACATGCCTTTGAATGGAGTTCTGGCACGAAACAAAGTATAGGTTTTCATCTTGTGAATAACTCGAAAATCTTAGCTCAAACAGCTTTAAAACCTGTTTGCTCAACACGGGGATATAGAAGTCTATAAGATAAAGCCATAAATACGTAAATCTGAGCCTTCTATCAAAAGTTACAGCTAACTTCATGAAGTTGTACAAAAACACTTTATTTCGCCGAGACAGTGCGTTTCTGACTATTACATGCATTTGAATGGAGTTCTCGCCATAAAACAAAGTATAGGTTTTCATCTTGTGAATAACTCGAAAATCTTAGCTCAAACAGCTTTAAAACCTGTCTACTCAACACGGGGATATAGAAGTCTATAAGATAAAGCCATAAATACGTAAATCTGAGCCTTCTATCAAAAGTTACAGCTAACTTCATGAAGTTGTACAAAAAGGCTTTATTTCGCCAAGACAGTGCGTTTCTGACTATTACATGCATTTGAATGGAGTTCTCGCCAGAAAACAAAGTATAGGTTTTCATCTTGTGAATAACTCGAAAATCTTAGCTCAAACAGCTTTAAAACCTGTTTGCTCAACACGGGGATATAGAAGTCTATAAGATAAAGCCATAAATACGTAAATCTGAGCCTTCTATCAAAAGTTACAGCTAACTTCATGAAGTTGTACAAAAAGGCTTTATTTCGCCGAGACAGTGCGTTTCTGACTATTACATGCATTTGAATGGAGTTCTCGCCATAAAACAAAGTATAGGTTTTCATCTTGTGAATAACTCGAAAATCTTAGCTCAAACAGCTTTAAAACCTGTCTACTCAACACGGGGATATAGAAGTCTATAAGATAAAGCCATAAATACGTAAATCTGAGCCTTCTATCAAAAGTTACAGCTAACTTCATGAAGTTGTACAAAAACACTTTATTTCGCCGAGACAGTGCGTTTCTGACTATTACATGCATTTGAATGGAGTTCTCGCCATAAAACAAAGTATAGGTTTTCATCTTGTGAATAACTCGAAAATCTTAGCTCAAACAGCTTTAAAACCTGTCTACTCAACACGGGGATATAGAAGTCTATAAGATAAAGCCATAAATACGTAAATCTGAGCCTTCTATCAAAAGTTACAGCTAATTTCATGAAGTTGTACAAAAAGGCTTTATTTCGCCAAGACAGTGCGTTTCTGACTATTACATGCATTTGAATGGAGTTCTCGCCATAAAACAAAGTATAGGTTTTCATCTTGTGAATAACTCGAAAATCTTAGCTCAAACAGCTTTAAAACCTGTTTGCTCAACACGGGGATATAGAAGTCTATAAGATAAAGCCATAAATACGTAAATCTGAGCCTTCTATCAAAAGTTACAGCTAACTTCATGAAGTTGTACAAAAACACTTTATTTCGCCGAGACAGTGCGTTTCTGACTATTACATGCATTTGAATGGAGTTCTCGCCATAAAACAAAGTATAGGTTTTCATCTTGTGAATAACTCGAAAATCTTAGCTCAAACAGCTTTAAAACCTGTTTGCTTAATACGGGGATATAGAAGTCTATAAGATAAAGCCATAAATACGTAAATCTGAGCCTTCTATCAAAAGTTACAGCTAACTTCATGAAGTTGTACAAAAACACTTTATTTCGCCGAGACAGTGCGTTTCTGACTATTACATGCATTTGAATGGAGTTCTCGCCATAAAACAAAGTATAGGTTTTCATCTTGTGAATAACTCGAAAATCTTAGCTCAAACAGCTTTAAAACCTGTATGCTCAACACGGGGATATAGAAGTCTATAAGATAAAGCCATAAATACGTAAATCTGAGCCTTCTATCAAAAGTTACAGCTAACTTCATGAAGTTGTACAAAAAGGCTTTATTTCGCCAAGACAGTGCGTTTCTGACTATTACATGCATTTGAATGGAGTTCTCGCCATAAAACAAAGTATAGGTTTTCATCTTGTGAATAACTCGAAAATCTTAGCTCAAACAGCTTTAAAACCTGTTTGCTCAACACGGGGATATAGAAGTCTATAAGATAAAGCCATAAATACGTAAATCTGAGCCTTCTATCAAAAGTTACAGCTAACTTCATGAAGTTGTACAAAAACACTTTATTTCGCCGAGACAGTGCGTTTCTGACTATTACATGCATTTGAATGGAGTTCTCGCCATAAAACAAAGTATAGGTTTTCATCTTGTGAATAACTCGAAAATCTTAGCTCAAACAGCTTTAAAACCTGTTTGCTTAACACGGGGATATAGAAGTCTATAAGATAAAGCCATAAATACGTAAATCTGAGCCTTCTATCAAAAGTTACAGCTAACTTCATGAAGTTGTACAAAAACACTTTATTTCGCCGAGACAGTGCGTTTCTGACTATTACATGCATTTGAATGGAGTTCTCGCCATAAAACAAAGTATAGGTTTTCATCTTGTGAATAACTCGAAAATCTTAGCTCAAACAGCTTTAAAACCTGTATGCTCAACACGGGGATATAGAAGTCTATAAGATAAAGCCATAAATACGTAAATCTGAGCCTTCTATCAAAAGTTACAGCTAACTTCATGAAGTTGTACAAAAAGGCTTTATTTCGCCAAGACAGTGCGTTTCTGACTATTACATGCATTTGAATGGAGTTCTGGCACGAAACAAAGTATAGGTTTTCATCTTGTGAATAACTCGAAAATCTTAGCTCAAACAGCTTTAAAACCTGTTTGCTCAACACGGGGATATAGAATTCTATAAGATAAAGCCATAAATACGTATATCTGAGCCTTCTATCAAAGTTACATGTAACTTCATGAAGTTGTACAAAAAGGCTTTATTTCGCCAAGACAGTGCGTTTCTGACTATTACATGCATTTGAATGGAGTTCTGGCACGAAACAAAGTATAGGTTTTCATCTTGTGAATAACTCGAAAATCTTAGCTCAAACAGCTTTAAAACCTGTCTACTCAACACGGGGATATAGAATTCTATAAGATAAAGCCATAAATACGTAAATCTGAGCCTTCTATCAAAGTTACAGCTAACTTCATGAAGTTGTACAAAAACACTTTATTTCGCCAAGACAGTGCGTTTCTGACTATTACATGCATTTGAATGGAGTTCTCGCACGAAACAAAGTATAGGTTTTCATCTTGTGAATAACTCGAAAATCTTAGCTCAAACAGCTTTAAAACCTGTCTACTCAACACGGAGATATAGAATTCTATAAGATAAAGCCATAAATACGTAAATCTGAGCCTTCTATCAAAAGTTACAGCTAATTTCATGAAGTTGTACAAAAAGGCTTTATTTCGCCGAGACAGTGCGTTTCTGACTATTACATGCATTTGAATGGAGTTCTGGCACGAAACAAAGTATAGGTTTTCATCTTGTGAATAACTCGAAAATCTTAGCTCAAACAGCTTTAAAACCTGTTTGCTCAACACGGGGATATAGAAGTCTATAAGATAAAGCCATAAATACGTAAATCTGAGCCTTCTATCAAAAGTTACAGCTAACTTCATGAAGTTGTACAAAAAGGCTTTATTTCGCCAAGACAGTGCGTTTCTGACTATTACATGCATTTGAATGGAGTTCTCGCACGAAACAAAGTATAGGTTTTCATCTTGTGAATAACTCGAAAATCTTAGCTCAAACAGCTTTAAAACCTGTCTACTCAACACCGGGATATAGAAGTCTATAAGATAAAGCCATAAATACGTAAATCTGAGCCTTCTATCAAAAGTTACAGCTAACTTCATGAAGTTGTACAAAAACACTTTATTTCGCCGAGACAGTGCGTTTCTGACTATTACATGCATTTGAATGGAGTTCTCGCCATAAAACAAAGTATAGGTTTTCATCTTGTGAATAACTCGAAAATCTTAGCTCAAACAGCTTTAAAACCTGTCTACTCAACACCGGGATATAGAATTCTATAAGATAAAGCCATAAATACGTAAATCTGAGCCTTCTATCAAAAGTTACAGCTAATTTCATGAAGTTGTACAAAAAGGCTTTATTTCGCCGAGACAGTGCGTTTCTGACTATTACATGCATTTGAATGGAGTTCTCGCCATAAAACAAAGTATAGGTTTTCATCTTGTGAATAACTCGAAAATCTTAGCTCAAACAGCTTTAAAACCTGTATGCTCAACACGGGGATATAGAATTCTATAAGATAAAGCCATAAATACGTAAATCTGAGCCTTCTATCAAAAGTTACAGCTAACTTCATGAAGTTGTACAAAAACACTTTATTTCGCCGAGACAGTGCGTTTCTGACTATTACATGCATTTGAATGGAGTTCTCGCCATAAAACAAAGTATAGGTTTTCATCTTGTGAATAACTCGAAAATCTTAGCTCAAACAGCTTTAAAACCTGTATGCTCAACACGGGGATATAGAAGTCTATAAGATAAAGCCATAAATACGTAAATCTGAGCCTTCTATCAAAAGTTACAGCTAACTTCATGAAGTTGTACAAAAAGGCTTTATTTCGCCAAGACAGTGCGTTTCTGACTATTACATGCATTTGAATGGAGTTCTCGCACGAAACAAAGTATAGGTTTTCATCTTGTGAATAACTCGAAAATCTTAGCTCAAACAGCTTTAAAACCTGTATGCTCAACACGGGGATATAGAAGTCTATAAGATAAAGCCATAAATACGTAAATCTGAGCCTTCTATCAAAAGTTACAGCTAATTTCATGAAGTTGTACAAAAAGGCTTTATTTCGCCGAGACAGTGCGTTTCTGACTATTACATGCATTTGAATGGAGTTCTCGCCATAAAACAAAGTATAGGTTTTCATCTTGTGAATAACTCGAAAATCTTAGCTCAAACAGCTTTAAAACCTGTCTACTCAACACCGGGATATAGAAGTCTATAAGATAAAGCCATAAATACGTAAATCTGAGCCTTCTATCAAAAGTTACAGCTAATTTCATGAAGTTGTACAAAAACACTTTATTTCGCCGAGACAGTGCGTTTCTGACTATTACATGCATTTGAATGGAGTTCTCGCCATAAAACAAAGTATAGGTTTTCATCTTGTGAATAACTCGAAAATCTTAGCTCAAACAGCTTTAAAACCTGTTTGCTCAACACGGGGATATAGAAGTCTATAAGATAAAGCCATAAATACGTAAATCTGAGCCTTCTATCAAAAGTTACAGCTAACTTCATGAAGTTGTACAAAAACACTTTATTTCGCCGAGACAGTGCGTTTCTGACTATTACATGCATTTGAATGGAGTTCTCGCCATAAAACAAAGTATAGGTTTTCATCTTGTGAATAACTCGAAAATCTTAGCTCAAACAGCTTTAAAACCTGTTTGCTCAACACGGGGATATAGAAGTCTATAAGATAAAGCCATAAATACGTAAATCTGAGGCTTCTATCAAAAGTTACAGCTAACTTCATGAAGTTGTACAAAAAGGCTTTATTTCGCCAAGACAGTGCGTTTCTGACTATTACATGCATTTGAATGGAGTTCTCGCCATAAAACAAAGTATAGGTTTTCATCTTGTGAATAACTCGAAAATCTTAGCTCAAACAACTTTAAAACCTGTCTACTCAACACCGGGATATAGAATTCTCTAAGATAAAGCCATAAATACGTAAATCTGAGCCTTCTATCAAAAGGTACAGCTAACTTCATGAAGTTGTACAAAAAGGCTTTATTTCGCCAAGACAGTGCGTTTCTGACTATTACATGCATTTGAATGGAGTTCTGGCACGAAACAAAGTATAGGTTTTCATCTTGTGAATAACTCGAAAATCTTAGCTCAAACAGCTTTAAAACCTGTTTGCTCAACACGGGGATATAGAATTCTATAAGATAAAGCCATAAATACGTAAATCTGAGCCTTCTATCAAAAGTTACAGCTAACTTCATGAAGTTGTACAAAAACACTTTATTTCGCCGAGACAGTGCGTTTCTGACTATTACATGCATTTGAATGGAGTTCTCGCCATAAAACAAAGTATAGGTTTTCATCTTGTGAATAACTCGAAAATCTTAGCTCAAACAGCTTTAAAACCTGTCTACTCAACACCGGGATATAGAATTCTATAAGATAAAGCCATAAATACGTAAATCTGAGCCTTCTATCAAAAGTTACAGCTAATTTCATGAAGTTGTACAAAAAGGCTTTATTTCGCCGAGATAGTGCGTTTCTGACTATTACATGCATTTGAATGGAGTTCTCGCCATAAAACAAAGTATAGGTTTTCATCTTGTGAATAACTCGAAAATCTTAGCTCAAACAGCTTTAAAACCTGTCTACTCAACACCGGGATATAGAATTCTATAAGATAAAGCCATAAATACGTAAATCTGAGCCTTCTATCAAAAGTTACAGCTAATTTCATGAAGTTGTACAAAAAGGCTTTATTTCGCCGAGACAGTGCGTTTCTGACTATTACATGCATTTGAATGGAGTTCTCGCCATAAAACAAAGTATAGGTTTTCATCTTGTGAATAACTCGAAAATCTTAGCTCAAACAACTGTAAAACCTGTCTACTCAACACCGGGATAAAGAATTGTATAAGATAAAGCCATAAATACGTAAATCTGAGCCTTCTATCAAAAGTTACAGCTAACTTCATGAAGTTGTACAAAAAGGCTTTATTTCGCCAAGACAGTGCGTTTCTGACTATTACATGCATTTGAATGGAGTTCTGGCACGAAACAAAGTATAGGTTTTCATCTTGTGAATAACTCGAAAATCTTAGCTCAAACAGCTTTAAAACCTGTTTGCTCAACACGGGGATATAGAAGTCTATAAGATAAAGCCATAAATACGTAAATCTGAGCCTTCTATCAAAAGTTACAGCTAACTTCATGAAGTTGTACAAAAAGGCTTTATTTCGCCAAGACAGTGCGTTTCTGACTATTACATGCATTTGAATGGAGTTCTCGCACGAAACAAAGTATAGGTTTTCATCTTGTGAATAACTCGAAAATCTTAGCTCAAACAACTTTAAAACCTGTTTGCTCAACACGGGGATATAGAATTCTATAAGATAAAGCCATAAATACGTAAATCTGAGCCTTCTATCAAAAGTTACAGCTAACTTCATGAAGTTGTACAAAAAGGCTTTATTTCGCCGAGACAGTGCGTTTCTGACTATTACATGCATTTGAATGGAGTTCTCGCACGAAACAAAGTATAGGTTTTCATCTTGTGAATAACTCGAAAATCTTAGCTCAAACAGCTTTAAAACCTGTTTGCTCAACACGGGGATATAGAAGTCTATAAGATAAAGCCATAAATACGTAAATTTGAGCCTTCTATCAAAAGTTACAGCTAACTTCATGAAGTTGTACAAAAACACTTTATTTCGCCGAGACAGTGCGTTTCTGACTATTACATGCATTTGAATGGAGTTCTCGCCATAAAACAAAGTATAGGTTTTCATCTTGTGAATAACTCGAAAATCTTAGCTCAAACAACTTTAAAACCTGTTTGCTCAACACGGGGATACAGAAGTCTATAAGATAAAGCCATAAATACGTAAATCTGAGCCTTCTATCAAAAGTTACAGCTAACTTCATGAAGTTGTACAAAAACACTTTATTTCGCCGAGACAGTGCGTTTCTGACTATTACATGCATTTGAATGGAGTTCTCGCCATAAAACAAAGTATAGGTTTTCATCTTGTGAATAACTCGAAAATCTTAGCTCAAACAGCTTTAAAACCTGTTTGCTCAACACGGGGATATAGAAGTCTATAAGATAAAGCCATAAATACGTAAATCTGAGGCTTCTATCAAAAGTTACAGCTAACTTCATGAAGTTGTACAAAAAGGCTTTATTTCGCCAAGACAGTGCGTTTCTGACTATTACATGCATTTGAATGGAGTTCTCGCCATAAAACAAAGTATAGGTTTTCATCTTGTGAATAACTCGAAAATCTTAGCTCAAACAACTTTAAAACCTGTCTACTCAACACCGGGATATAGAATTCTCTAAGATAAAGCCATAAATACGTAAATCTGAGCCTTCTATCAAAAGGTACAGCTAACTTCATGAAGTTGTACAAAAAGGCTTTATTTCGCCAAGACAGTGCGTTTCTGACTATTACATGCATTTGAATGGAGTTCTGGCACGAAACAAAGTATAGGTTTTCATCTTGTGAATAACTCGAAAATCTTAGCTCAAACAGCTTTAAAACCTGTTTGCTCAACACGGGGATATAGAATTCTATAAGATAAAGCCATAAATACGTAAATCTGAGCCTTCTATCAAAAGTTACAGCTAACTTCATGAAGTTGTACAAAAACACTTTATTTCGCCGAGACAGTGCGTTTCTGACTATTACATGCATTTGAATGGAGTTCTCGCCATAAAACAAAGTATAGGTTTTCATCTTGTGAATAACTCGAAAATCTTAGCTCAAACAGCTTTAAAACCTGTCTACTCAACACCGGGATATAGAATTCTATAAGATAAAGCCATAAATACGTAAATCTGAGCCTTCTATCAAAAGTTACAGCTAATTTCATGAAGTTGTACAAAAAGGCTTTATTTCGCCGAGATAGTGCGTTTCTGACTATTACATGCATTTGAATGGAGTTCTCGCCATAAAACAAAGTATAGGTTTTCATCTTGTGAATAACTCGAAAATCTTAGCTCAAACAGCTTTAAAACCTGTCTACTCAACACCGGGATATAGAATTCTATAAGATAAAGCCATAAATACGTAAATCTGAGCCTTCTATCAAAAGTTACAGCTAACTTCATGAAGTTGTACAAAAAGGCTTTATTTCGCCAAGACAGTGCGTTTCTGACTATTACATGCATTTGAATGGAGTTCTGGCACGAAACAAAGTATAGGTTTTCATCTTGTGAATAACTCGAAAATCTTAGCTCAAACAGCTTTAAAACCTGTTTGCTCAACACGGGGATATAGAATTCTATAAGATAAAGCCATAAATACGTAAATCTGAGCCTTCTATCAAAAGTTACAGCTAACTTCATGAAGTTGTACAAAAAGGCTTTATTTCGCCGAGACAGTGCGTTTCTGACTATTACATGCATTTGAATGGAGTTCTCGCACGAAACAAAGTATAGGTTTTCATCTTGTGAATAACTCGAAAATCTTAGCTCAAACAGCTTTAAAACCTGTTTGCTCAACACGGGGATATAGAAGTCTATAAGATAAAGCCATAAATACGTAAATTTGAGCCTTCTATCAAAAGTTACAGCTAACTTCATGAAGTTGTACAAAAACACTTTATTTCGCCGAGACAGTGCGTTTCTGACTATTACATGCATTTGAATGGAGTTCTCGCCATAAAACAAAGTATAGGTTTTCATCTTGTGAATAACTCGAAAATCTTAGCTCAAACAACTTTAAAACCTGTTTGCTCAACACGGGGATACAGAAGTCTATAAGATAAAGCCATAAATACGTAAATCTGAGCCTTCTATCAAAAGTTACAGCTAACTTCATGAAGTTGTACAAAAACACTTTATTTCGCCGAGACAGTGCGTTTCTGACTATTACATGCATTTGAATGGAGTTCTCGCCATAAAACAAAGTATAGGTTTTCATCTTGTGAATAACTCGAAAATCTTAGCTCAAACAACTGTAAAACCTGTCTACTCAACACCGGGATAAAGAATTGTATAAGATAAAGCCATAAATACGTAAATCTGAGCCTTCTATCAAAAGTTACAGCTAACTTCATGAAGTTGTACAAAAAGGCTTTATTTCGCCAAGACAGCGCGTTTCTGACTATTACATGCATTTGAATGGAGTTCTCGCACGAAACAAAGTATAGGTTTTCATCTTGTGAATAACTCGAAAATCTTAGCTCAAACAGCTTTAAAACCTGTTTGCTCAACACGGGGATATAGAATTCTATAAGATAAAGCCATAAATACGTAAATCTGAGCCTTCTATCAAAAGTTACAGCTAACTTCATGAAGTTGTACAAAAAGGCTTTATTTCGCCAAGACAGCGCGTTTCTGACTATTACATGCATTTGAATGGAGTTCTCGCACGAAACAAAGTATAGGTTTTCATCTTGTGAATAACTCGAAAATCTTAGCTCAAACAGCTTTAAAACCTGTTTGCTCAACACGGGGATATAGAAGTCTATAAGATAAAGCCATAAATACGTAAATTTGAGCCTTCTATCAAAAGTTACAGCTAACTTCATGAAGTTGTACAAAAACACTTTATTTCGCCGAGACAGTGCGTTTCTGACTATTACATGCATTTGAATGGAGTTCTCGCACGAAACAAAGTATAGGTTTTCATCTTGTGAATAACTCGAAAATCTTAGCTCAAACAGCTTTAAAACCTGTTTGCTCAACACGGGGATATAGAAGTCTATAAGATAAAGCCATAAATACGTAAATCTGAGCCTTCTATCAAAAGTTACAGCTAACTTCATGAAGTTGTACAAAAACACTTTATTTCGCCGAGACAGTGCGTTTCTGACTATTACATGCATTTGAATGGAGTTCTCGCACGAAACAAAGTATAGGTTTTCATCTTGTGAATAACTCGAAAATCTTAGCTCAAACAGCTTTAAAACCTGTTTGCTCAACACGGGGATATAGAAGTCTATAAGATAAAGCCATAAATACGTAAATTTGAGCCTTCTATCAAAAGTTACAGCTAACTTCATGAAGTTGTACAAAAAGGCTTTATTTCGCCAAGACAGTGCGTTTCTGACTATTACATGCATTTGAATGGAGTTCTCGCACGAAACAAAGTATAGGTTTTCATCTTGTGAATAACTCGAAAATCTTAGCTCAAACAGCTTTAAAACCTGTTTGCTCAACACGGGGATACAGAAGTCTATAAGATAAAGCCATAAATACGTAAATCTGAGCCTTCTATCAAAAGTTACAGCTAACTTCATGAAGTTGTACAAAAAGGCTTTATTTCGCCAAGACAGTGCGTTTCTGACTATTACATGCATTTGAATGGAGTTCTCGCCATAAAACAAAGTATAGGTTTTCATCTTGTGAATAACTCGAAAATCTTAGCTCAAACAACTTTAAAACCTGTTTGCTCAACACGGGGATATAGAATTCTATAAGATAAAGCCATAAATACGTAAATCTGAGCCTTCTATCAAAAGTTACAGCTAACTTCATGAAGTTGTACAAAAAGGCTTTATTTCGCCGAGATAGTGCGTTTCTGACTATTACATGCATTTGAATGGAGTTCTCGCCATAAAACAAAGTATAGGTTTTCATCTTGTGAATAACTCGAAAATCTTAGCTCAAACAACTTTAAAACCTGTTTGCTCAACACGGGGATATAGAATTCTATAAGATAAAGCCATAAATACGTAAATCTGAGCCTTCTATCAAAAGTTACAGCTAATTTCATGAAGTTGTACAAAAAGGCTTTATTTCGCCGAGACAGTGCGTTTCTGACTATTACATGCATTTGAATGGAGTTCTCGCCATAAAACAAAGTATAGGTTTTCATCTTGTGAATAACTCGAAAATCTTAGCTCAAACAGCTTTAAAACCTGTTTGCTCAACACGGGGATACAGAAGTCTATAAGATAAAGCCATAAATACGTAAATCTGAGCCTTCTATCAAAAGTTACAGCTAATTTCATGAAGTTGTACAAAAACACTTTATTTCGCCGAGACAGTGCGTTTCTGACTATTACATGCATTTGAATGGAGTTCTCGCCATAAAACAAAGTATAGGTTTTCATCTTGTGAATAACTCGAAAATCTTAGCTCAAACAACTGTAAAACCTGTCTACTCAACACCGGGATAAAGAATTGTATAAGATAAAGCCATAAATACGTAAATCTGAGCCTTCTATCAAAAGTTACAGCTAACTTCATGAAGTTGTACAAAAAGGCTTTATTTCGCCAAGACAGTGCGTTTCTGATTATTACATGCATTTGAATGGAGTTCTGGCACGAAACAAAGTATAGGTTTTCATCTTGTGAATAACTCGAAAATCTTAGCTCAAACAGCTTTAAAACCTGTTTGCTCAACACGGGGATATAGAATTCTATAAGATAAAGCCATAAATACGTAAATCTGAGCCTTCTATCAAAAGTTACAGCTAACTTCATGAAGTTGTACAAAAAGGCTTTATTTCGCCAAGACAGTGCGTTTCTGACTATTACATGCATTTGAATGGAGTTCTCGCACGAAACAAAGTATAGGTTTTCATCTTGTGAATAACTCGAAAATCTTAGCTCAAACAACTTTAAAACCTGTTTGCTCAACACGGGGATATAGAATTCTATAAGATAAAGCCATAAATACGTAAATCTGAGCCTTCTATCAAAAGTTACAGCTAACTTCATGAAGTTGTACAAAAACACTTTATTTCGCCGAGACAGTGCGTTTCTGACTATTACATGCATTTGAATGGAGTTCTCGCCATAAAACAAAGTATAGGTTTTCATCTTGTGAATAACTCGAAAATCTTAGCTCAAACAACTTTAAAACCTGTTTGCTCAACACGGGGATATAGAATTCTATAAGATAAAGCCATAAATACGTAAATCTGAGCCTTCTATCAAAAGTTACAGCTAATTTCATGAAGTTGTACAAAAAGGCTTTATTTCGCCGAGACAGTGCGTTTCTGACTATTACATGCATTTGAATGGAGTTCTCGCCATAAAACAAAGTATAGGTTTTCATCTTGTGAATAACTCGAAAATCTTAGCTCAAACAGCTTTAAAACCTGTTTGCTCAACACGGGGATACAGAAGTCTATAAGATAAAGCCATAAATACGTAAATCTGAGCCTTCTATCAAAAGTTACAGCTAATTTCATGAAGTTGTACAAAAACACTTTATTTCGCCGAGACAGTGCGTTTCTGACTATTACATGCATTTGAATGGAGTTCTCGCCATAAAACAAAGTATAGGTTTTCATCTTGTGAATAACTCGAAAATCTTAGCTCAAACAACTGTAAAACCTGTCTACTCAACACCGGGATAAAGAATTGTATAAGATAAAGCCATAAATACGTAAATCTGAGCCTTCTATCAAAAGTTACAGCTAACTTCATGAAGTTGTACAAAAAGGCTTTATTTCGCCAAGACAGTGCGTTTCTGATTATTACATGCATTTGAATGGAGTTCTGGCACGAAACAAAGTATAGGTTTTCATCTTGTGAATAACTCGAAAATCTTAGCTCAAACAGCTTTAAAACCTGTTTGCTCAACACGGGGATATAGAATTCTATAAGATAAAGCCATAAATACGTAAATCTGAGCCTTCTATCAAAAGTTACAGCTAACTTCATGAAGTTGTACAAAAAGGCTTTATTTCGCCAAGACAGTGCGTTTCTGACTATTACATGCATTTGAATGGAGTTCTCGCACGAAACAAAGTATAGGTTTTCATCTTGTGAATAACTCGAAAATCTTAGCTCAAACAACTTTAAAACCTGTTTGCTCAACACGGGGATATAGAATTCTATAAGATAAAGCCATAAATACGTAAATCTGAGCCTTCTATCAAAAGTTACAGCTAACTTCATGAAGTTGTACAAAAACACTTTATTTCGCCGAGACAGTGCGTTTCTGACTATTACATGCATTTGAATGGAGTTCTCGCACGAAACAAAGTATAGGTTTTCATCTTGTGAATAACTCGAAAATCTTAGCTCAAACAGCTTTAAAACCTGTTTGCTCAACACGGGGATATAGAAGTCTATAAGATAAAGCCATAAATACGTAAATTTGAGCCTTCTATCAAAAGTTACAGCTAACTTCATGAAGTTGTACAAAAAGGCTTTATTTCGCCAAGACAGTGCGTTTCTGACTATTACATGCATTTGAATGGAGTTCTCGCCATAAAACAAAGTATAGGTTTTCATCTTGTGAATAACTCGAAAATCTTAGCTCAAACAGCTTTAAAACCTGTTTGCTCAACACGGGGATATAGAAGTCTATAAGATAAAGCCATAAATACGTAAATCTGAGCCTTCTATCAAAAGTTACAGCTAACTTCATGAAGTTGTACAAAAACACTTTATTTCGCCGAGACAGTGCGTTTCTGACTATTACATGCATTTGAATGGAGTTCTCGCCATAAAACAAAGTATAGGTTTTCATCTTGTGAATAACTCGAAAATCTTAGCTCAAACAGCTTTAAAACCTGTCTACTCAACACCGGGATATAGAATTCTATAAGATAAAGCCATAAATACGTAAATCTGAGCCTTCTATCAAAAGTTACAGCTAACTTCATGAAGTTGTACAAAAAGGCTTTATTTCGCCAAGACAGTGCGTTTCTGACTATTACATGCATTTGAATGGAGTTCTCGCACGAAACAAAGTATAGGTTTTCATCTTGTGAATAACTCGAAAATCTTAGCTCAAACAGCTTTAAAACCTGTTTGCTCAACACGGGGATACAGAAGTCTATAAGATAAAGCCATAAATACGTAAATCTGAGCCTTCTATCAAAAGTTACAGCTAACTTCATGAAGTTGTACAAAAACACTTTATTTCGCCGAGACAGTGCGTTTCTGACTATTACATGCATTTGAATGGAGTTCTCGCCATAAAACAAAGTATAGGTTTTCATCTTGTGAATAACTCGAAAATCTTAGCTCAAACAACTTTAAAACCTGTCTACTCAACACCGGGATATAGAAGTCTATAAGATAAAGCCATAAATACGTAAATCTGAGCCTTCTATCAAAAGTTACAGCTAACTTCATGAAGTTGTACAAAAAGGCTTTATTTCGCCAAGACAGTGCGTTTCTGACTATTACATGCATTTGAATGGAGTTCTGGCACGAAACAAAGTATAGGTTTTCATCTTGTGAATAACTCGAAAATCTTAGCTCAAACAGCTTTAAAACCTGGTTGCTCAACACGGGGATATAGAAGTCTATAAGATAAAGCCATAAATACGTAAATCTGAGCCTTCTATCAAAAGTTACAGCTAACTTCATGAAGTTGTACAAAAACACTTTATTTCGCCGAGACAGTGCGTTTCTGACTATTACATGCATTTGAATGGAGTTCTCGCCATAAAACAAAGTATAGGTTTTCATCTTGTGAATAACTCGAAAATCTTAGCTCAAACAACTTTAAAACCTGTCTACTCAACACCGGGATATAGAAGTCTATAAGATAAAGCCATAAATACGTAAATCTGAGCCTTCTATCAAAAGTTACAGCTAACTTCATGAAGTTGTACAAAAAGGCTTTATTTCGCCAAGACAGTGCGTTTCTGACTATTACATGCATTTGAATGGAGTTCTGGCACGAAACAAAGTATAGGTTTTCATCTTGTGAATAACTCGAAAATCTTAGCTCAAACAGCTTTAAAACCTGTTTGCTCAACACGGGGATATAGAAGTCTATAAGATAAAGCCATAAATACGTAAATCTGAGCCTTCTATCAAAAGTTACAGCTAACTTCATGAAGTTGTACAAAAACACTTTATTTCGCCGAGACAGTGCGTTTCTGACTATTACATGCATTTGAATGGAGTTCTCGCCATAAAACAAAGTATAGGTTTTCATCTTGTGAATAACTCGAAAATCTTAGCTCAAACAGCTTTAAAACCTGTTTGCTCAACACGGGGATATAGAAGTCTATAAGATAAAGCCATAAATACGTAAATCTGAGCCTTCTATCAAAAGTTACAGCTAACTTCATGAAGTTGTACAAAAACACTTTATTTCGCCGAGACAGTGCGTTTCTGACTATTACATGCATTTGAATGGAGTTCTCGCCATAAAACAAAGTATAGGTTTTCATCTTGTGAATAACTCGAAAATCTTAGCTCAAACAGCTTTAAAACCTGTTTGCTCAACACGGGGATATAGAAGTCTATAAGATAAAGCCATAAATACGTAAATCTGAGCCTTCTATCAAAAGTTACAGCTAATTTCATGAAGTTGTACAAAAAGGCTTTATTTCGCCAAGACAGTGCGTTTCTGACTATTACATGCATTTGAATGGAGTTCTCGCACGAAACAAAGTATAGGTTTTCATCTTGTGAATAACTCGAAAATCTTAGCTCAAACAGCTTTAAAACCTGTTTGCTCAACACGGGGATATAGAATTCTATAAGATAAAGCCATAAATACGTAAATCTGAGCCTTCTATCAAAAGTTACAGCTAACTTCATGAAGTTGTACAAAAACACTTTATTTCGCCGAGACAGTGCGTTTCTGACTATTACATGCATTTGAATGGAGTTCTCGCCATAAAACAAAGTATAGGTTTTCATCTTGTGAATAACTCGAAAATCTTAGCTCAAACAGCTTTAAAACCTGTTTGCTCAACACGGGGATATAGAAGTCTATAAGATAAAGCCATAAATACGTAAATCTGAGCCTTCTATCAAAAGTTACAGCTAACTTCATGAAGTTGTACAAAAACACTTTATTTCGCCGAGACAGTGCGTTTCTGACTATTACATGCATTTGAATGGAGTTCTCGCCATAAAACAAAGTATAGGTTTTCATCTTGTGAATAACTCGAAAATCTTAGCTCAAACAGCTTTAAAACCTGTTTGCTCAACACGGGGATATAGAAGTCTATAAGATAAAGCCATAAATACGTAAATCTGAGCCTTCTATCAAAAGTTACAGCTAACTTCATGAAGTTGTACAAAAACACTTTATTTCGCCAAGACAGTGCGTTTCTGACTATTACATGCATTTGAATGGAGTTCTCGCACGAAACAAAGTATAGGTTTTCATCTTGTGAATAACTCGAAAATCTTAGCTCAAACAGCTTTAAAACCTGTTTGCTCAACACGGGGATATAGAAGTCTATAAGATAAAGCCATAAATACGTAAATCTGAGCCTTCTATCAAAAGTTACAGCTAACTTCATGAAGTTGTACAAAAAGGCTTTATTTCGCCAAGACAGTGCGTTTCTGACTATTACATGCATTTGAATGGAGTTCTGGCACGAAACAAAGTATAGGTTTTCATCTTGTGAATAACTCGAAAATCTTAGCTCAAACAGCTTTAAAACCTGTTTGCTCAACACGGGGATATAGAAGTCTATAAGATAAAGCCATAAATACGTATATCTGAGCCTTCTATCAAAAGTTACAGCTAACTTCATGAAGTTGTACAAAAACACTTTATTTCGCGAGACAGTGCGTTTCTGACTATTACATGCATTTGAATGGAGTTCTCGCACGAAACAAAGTATAGGTTTTCATCTTGTGAATAACTCGAAAATCTTAGCTCAAACAGCTTTAAAACCTGTTTGCTCAACACGGGGATACAGAAGTCTATAAGATAAAGCCATAAATACGTAAATCTGAGCCTTCTATCAAAAGTTACAGCTAACTTCATGAAGTTGTACAAAAACACTTTATTTCGCCGAGACAGTGCGTTTCTGACTATTACATGCATTTGAATGGAGTTCTCGCCATAAAACAAAGTATAGGTTTTCATCTTGTGAATAACTCGAAAATCTTAGCTCAAACAACTTTAAAACCTGTCTACTCAACACCGGGATATAGAAGTCTATAAGATAAAGCCATAAATACGTAAATCTGAGCCTTCTATCAAAAGTTACAGCTAACTTCATGAAGTTGTACAAAAAGGCTTTATTTCGCCAAGACAGTGCGTTTCTGACTATTACATGCATTTGAATGGAGTTCTGGCACGAAACAAAGTATAGGTTTTCATCTTGTGAATAACTCGAAAATCTTAGCTCAAACAGCTTTAAAACCTGTTTGCTCAACACGGGGATATAGAAGTCTATAAGATAAAGCCATAAATACGTAAATCTGAGCCTTCTATCAAAAGTTACAGCTAACTTCATGAAGTTGTACAAAAACACTTTATTTCGCCGAGACAGTGCGTTTCTGACTATTACATGCATTTGAATGGAGTTCTCGCCATAAAACAAAGTATAGGTTTTCATCTTGTGAATAACTCGAAAATCTTAGCTCAAACAGCTTTAAAACCTGTTTGCTCAACACGGGGATATAGAAGTCTATAAGATAAAGCCATAAATACGTAAATCTGAGCCTTCTATCAAAAGTTACAGCTAACTTCATGAAGTTGTACAAAAAGGCTTTATTTCGCCAAGACAGTGCGTTTCTGACTATTACATGCATTTGAATGGAGTTCTCGCACGAAACAAAGTATAGGTTTTCATCTTGTGAATAACTCGAAAATCTTAGCTCAAACAGCTTTAAAACCTGTTTGCTCAACACGGGGATACAGAAGTCTATAAGATAAAGCCATAAATACGTAAATCTGAGCCTTCTATCAAAAGTTACAGCTAACTTCATGAAGTTGTACAAAAAGGCTTTATTTCGCCAAGACAGTGCGTTTCTGACTATTACATGCATTTGAATGGAGTTCTCGCACGAAACAAAGTATAGGTTTTCATCTTGTGAATAACTCGAAAATCTTAGCTCAAACAGCTTTAAAACCTGTTTGCTCAACACGGGGATACAGAAGTCTATAAGATAAAGCCATAAATACGTAAATCTGAGCCTTCTATCAAAAGTTACAGCTAACTTCATGAAGTTGTACAAAAACACTTTATTTCGCCGAGACAGTGCGTTTCTGACTATTACATGCATTTGAATGGAGTTCTCGCCATAAAACAAAGTATAGGTTTTCATCTTGTGAATAACTCGAAAATCTTAGCTCAAACAACTTTAAAACCTGTCTACTCAACACTGGGATATAGAAGTCTATAAGATAAAGCCATAAATACGTAAATCTGAGCCTTCTATCAAAAGTTACAGCTAACTTCATGAAGTTGTACAAAAAGGCTTTATTTCGCCAAGACAGTGCGTTTCTGACTATTACATGCATTTGAATGGAGTTCTGGCACGAAACAAAGTATAGGTTTTCATCTTGTGAATAACTCGAAAATCTTAGCTCAAACAGCTTTAAAACCTGTTTGCTCAACACGGGGATATAGAAGTCTATAAGATAAAGCCATAAATACGTAAATCTGAGCCTTCTATCAAAAGTTACAGCTAACTTCATGAAGTTGTACAAAAACACTTTATTTCGCCGAGACAGTGCGTTTCTGACTATTACATGCATTTGAATGGAGTTCTCGCCATAAAACAAAGTATAGGTTTTCATCTTGTGAATAACTCGAAAATCTTAGCTCAAACAGCTTTAAAACCTGTCTACTCAACACCGGGATATAGAATTCTATAAGATAAAGCCATAAATACGTAAATCTGAGCCTTCTATCAAAAGTTACAGCTAACTTCATGAAGTTGTACAAAAAGGCTTTATTTCGCCAAGACAGTGCGTTTCTGACTATTACATGCATTTGAATGAAGTTCTCGCACGAAACAAAGTATAGGTTTTCATCTTGTGAATAACTCGAAAATCTTAGCTCAAACAGCTTTAAAACCTGTTTGCTCAACACGGGGATATAGAATTCTATAAGATAAAGCCATAAATACGTAAATCTGAGCCTTCTATCAAAAGTTACAGCTAACTTCATGAAGTTGTACAAAAAGGCTTTATTTCGCCAAGACAGTGCGTTTCTGACTATTACATGCATTTGAATGGAGTTCTGGCACGAAACAAAGTATAGGTTTTCATCTTGTGAATAACTCGAAAATCTTAGCTCAAACAGCTTTAAAACCTGTTTGCTCAACACGGGGATATAGAAGTCTATAAGATAAAGCCATAAATACGTAAATCTGAGCCTTCTATCAAAAGTTACAGCTAACTTCATGAAGTTGTACAAAAAGGCTTTATTTCGCCAAGACAGTGCGTTTCTGACTATTACATGCATTTGAATGGAGTTCTCGCACGAAACAAAGTATAGGTTTTCATCTTGTGAATAACTCGAAAATCTTAGCTCAAACAGCTTTAAAACCTGTTTGCTCAACACGGGGATATAGAAGTCTATAAGATAAAGCCATAAATACGTAAATCTGAGCCTTCTATCAAAAGTTACAGCTAACTTCATGAAGTTGTACAAAAACACTTTATTTCGCCGAGACAGTGCGTTTCTGACTATTACATGCATTTGAATGGAGTTCTCGCCATAAAACAAAGTATAGGTTTTCATCTTGTGAATAACTCGAAAATCTTAGCTCAAACAGCTTTAAAACCTGTTTGCTCAACACGGGGATATAGAAGTCTATAAGATAAAGCCATAAATACGTAAATCTGAGCCTTCTATCAAAAGTTACAGCTAATTTCATGAAGTTGTACAAAAAGGCTTTATTTCGCCAAGACAGTGCGTTTCTGACTATTACATGCATTTGAATGGAGTTCTCGCACGAAACAAAGTATAGGTTTTCATCTTGTGAATAACTCGAAAATCTTAGCTCAAACAGCTTTAAAACCTGTTTGCTCAACACGGGGATATAGAAGTCTATAAGATAAAGCCATAAATACGTAAATCTGAGCCTTCTATCAAAAGTTACAGCTAACTTCATGAAGTTGTACAAAAACACTTTATTTCGCCGAGACAGTGCGTTTCTGACTATTACATGCATTTGAATGGAGTTCTCGCCATAAAACAAAGTATAGGTTTTCATCTTGTGAATAACTCGAAAATCTTAGCTCAAACAGCTTTAAAACCTGTTTGCTCAACACGGGGATATAGAAGTCTATAAGATAAAGCCATAAATACGTAAATCTGAGCCTTCTATCAAAAGTTACAGCTAACTTCATGAAGTTGTACAAAAACACTTTATTTCGCCGAGACAGTGCGTTTCTGACTATTACATGCATTTGAATGGAGTTCTCGCCATAAAACAAAGTATAGGTTTTCATCTTGTGAATAACTCGAAAATCTTAGCTCAAACAGCTTTAAAACCTGTTTGCTCAACACGGGGATATAGAAGTCTATAAGATAAAGCCATAAATACGTAAATCTGAGCCTTCTATCAAAAGTTACAGCTAACTTCATGAAGTTGTACAAAAACACTTTATTTCGCCAAGACAGTGCGTTTCTGACTATTACATGCATTTGAATGGAGTTCTCGCCAGAAAACAAAGTATAGGTTTTCATCTTGTGAATAACTCCAAAAATCTTAGCTCAAACAGCTTTAAAACCTGTCTACTCAACACGGGGATATAGAAGTCTATAAGATAAAGCCATAAAAACGTAAATCTGAGCCTTCTATCAAAAGTTACAGCTAATTTCATGAGGTTGTACAAAAAGGCTTTATTTCGCCAAGACAGTGCGTTTCTGACTATTACATGCATTTGAATGGAGTTCTCGCACGAAACAAAGTATAGGTTTTCATCTTGTGAATAACTCGAAAATCTTAGCTCAAACAGCTTTAAAACCTGTATGCTTAACACGGGGATATAGAAGTCTATAAGATAAAGCCATAAATACGTAAATCTGAGCCTTCTATCAAAAGTTACAGCTAACTTCATGAAGTTGTACAAAAAGGCTTTATTTCGCCAAGACAGTGCGTTTCTGACTATTACATGCATTTGAATGGAGTTCTGGCACGAAACAAAGTATAGGTTTTCATCTTGTGAATAACTCGAAAATCTTAGCTCAAACAGCTTTAAAACCTGTTTGCTCAACACGGGGATATAGAAGTCTATAAGATAAAGCCATAAATACGTATATCTGAGCCTTCTATCAAAAGTTACAGCTAACTTCATGAAGTTGTACAAAAACACTTTATTTCGCGAGACAGTGCGTTTCTGACTATTACATGCATTTGAATGGAGTTCTCGCCATAAAACAAAGTATAGGTTTTCATCTTGTGAATAACTCGAAAATCTTAGCTCAAACAGCTTTAAAACCTGTCTACTCAACACCGGGATATAGAATTCTATAAGATAAAGCCATAAATACGTAAATCTGAGCCTTCTATCAAAAGTTACAGCTAACTTCATGAAGTTGTACAAAAAGGCTTTATTTCGCCGAGACAGTGCGTTTCTGACTATTACATGCATTTGAATGGAGTTCTCGCCATAAAACAAAGTATAGGTTTTCATCTTGTGAATAACTCGAAAATCTTAGCTCAAACAGCTTTAAAACCTGTCTACTCAACACCGGGATATAGAATTCTATAAGATAAAGCCATAAATACGTAAATCTGAGCCTTCTATCAAAAGTTACAGCTAACTTCATGAAGTTGTACAAAAAGGCTTTATTTCGCCAAGACAGTGCGTTTCTGACTATTACATGCATTTGAATGGAGTTCTCGCACGAAACAAAGTATAGGTTTTCATCTTGTGAATAACTCGAAAATCTTAGCTCAAACAGCTTTAAAACCTGTTTGCTCAACACGGGGATATAGAAGTCTATAAGATAAAGCCATAAATACGTATATCTGAGCCTTCTATCAAAAGTTACAGCTAACTTCATGAAGTTGTACAAAAAGGCTTTATTTCGCCGAGACAGTGCGTTTCTGACTATTACATGCATTTGAATGGAGTTCTCGCCATAAAACAAAGTATAGGTTTTCATCTTGTGAATAACTCGAAAATCTTAGCTCAAACAGCTTTAAAACCTGTCTACTCAACACCGGGATATAGAATTCTATAAGATAAAGCCATAAATACGTAAATCTGAGCCTTCTATCAAAAGTTACAGCTAACTTCATGAAGTTGTACAAAAAGGCTTTACTTCGCCAAGACAGTGCGTTTCTGACTATTACATGCATTTGAATGGAGTTCTGGCACGAAACAAAGTATAGGTTTTCATCTTGTGAATAACTCGAAAATCTTAGCTCAAACAGCTTTAAAACCTGTTTGCTCAACACGGGGATATAGAAGTCTATAAGATAAAGCCATAAATACGTAAATCTGAGCCTTCTATCAAAAGTTACAGCTAACTTCATGAAGTTGTACAAAAACACTTTATTTCGCCGAGACAGTGCGTTTCTGACTATTACATGCATTTGAATGGAGTTCTCGCCAGAAAACAAAGTATAGGTTTTCATCTTGTGAATAACTCGAAAATCTTAGCTCAAACAGCTTTAAAACCTGTCTACTCAACACCGGGATATAGAATTCTATAAGATAAAGCCATAAATACGTATATCTGAGCCTTCTATCAAAAGTTACAGCTAACTTCATGAAGTTGTACAAAAACACTTTATTTCGCCGAGACAGTGCGTTTCTGACTATTACATGCATTTGAATGGAGTTCTCGCCAGAAAACAAAGTATAGGTTTTCATCTTGTGAATAACTCGAAAATCTTAGCTCAAACAGCTTTAAAACCTGTCTACTCAACACCGGGATATAGAATTCTATAAGATAAAGCCATAAATACGTAAATCTGAGCCTTCTATCAAAAGTTACAGCTAACTTCATGAAGTTGTACAAAAAGGCTTTATTTCGCATAGACAGTGCGTTTCTGACTATTATATGCATTTGAATAGAGTTCTCGCACGAAACAAAGTATAGGTTTTCATCTTGTGAATAACTCGAAAATCTTAGCTCAAACAGCTTTAAAACCTGTCTACTCAACACCGGGATATAGAATTCTATAAGATAAAGCCATAAATACGTAAATCTGAGCCTTCTATCAAAAGTTACAGCTAATTTCATGAAGTTGTACAAAAAGGCTTTATTTCGCCGAGACAGTGCGTTTCTGACTATTACATGCATTTGAATGGAGTTCTCGCCATAAAACAAAGTATAGGTTTTCATCTTGTGAATAACTCGAAAATCTTAGCTCAAACAGCTTTAAAACCTGTTTGCTCAACACGGGGATATAGAAGTCTATAAGATAAAGCCATAAATACGTAAATCTGAGCCTTCTATCAAAAGTTACAGCTAACTTCATGAAGTTGTACAAAAACACTTTATTTCGCCGAGACAGTGCGTTTCTGACTATTACATGCATTTGAATGGAGTTCTCGCCAGAAAACAAAGTATAGGTTTTCATCTTGTGAATAACTCGAAAATCTTAGCTCAAACAACTTTAAAACCTGTCTACTCAACACTGGGATATAGAAGTCTATAAGATAAAGCCATAAATACGTAAATCTGAGCCTTCTATCAAAAGTTACAGCTAACTTCATGAAGTTGTACAAAAAGGCTTTATTTCGCCAAGACAGTGCGTTTCTGACTATTACATGCATTTGAATGGAGTTCTGGCACGAAACAAAGTATAGGTTTTCATCTTGTGAATAACTCGAAAATCTTAGCTCAAACAGCTTTAAAACCTGTTTGCTCAACACGGGGATATAGAAGTCTATAAGATAAAGCCATAAATACGTAAATCTGAGCCTTCTATCAAAAGTTACAGCTAACTTCATGAAGTTGTACAAAAACACTTTATTTCGCCGAGACAGTGCGTTTCTGACTATTACATGCATTTGAATGGAGTTCTCGCCATAAAACAAAGTATAGGTTTTCATCTTGTGAATAACTCGAAAATCTTAGCTCAAACAGCTTTAAAACCTGTCTACTCAACACCGGGATATAGAATTCTATAAGATAAAGCCATAAATACGTAAATCTGAGCCTTCTATCAAAAGTTACAGCTAACTTCATGAAGTTGTACAAAAAGGCTTTATTTCGCCAAGACAGTGCGTTTCTGACTATTACATGCATTTGAATGAAGTTCTCGCACGAAACAAAGTATAGGTTTTCATCTTGTGAATAACTCGAAAATCTTAGCTCAAACAGCTTTAAAACCTGTTTGCTCAACACGGGGATATAGAATTCTATAAGATAAAGCCATAAATACGTAAATCTGAGCCTTCTATCAAAAGTTACAGCTAACTTCATGAAGTTGTACAAAAAGGCTTTATTTCGCCAAGACAGTGCGTTTCTGACTATTACATGCATTTGAATGGAGTTCTGGCACGAAACAAAGTATAGGTTTTCATCTTGTGAATAACTCGAAAATCTTAGCTCAAACAGCTTTAAAACCTGTTTGCTCAACACGGGGATATAGAAGTCTATAAGATAAAGCCATAAATACGTAAATCTGAGCCTTCTATCAAAAGTTACAGCTAACTTCATGAAGTTGTACAAAAAGGCTTTATTTCGCCAAGACAGTGCGTTTCTGACTATTACATGCATTTGAATGGAGTTCTCGCACGAAACAAAGTATAGGTTTTCATCTTGTGAATAACTCGAAAATCTTAGCTCAAACAGCTTTAAAACCTGTTTGCTCAACACGGGGATATAGAAGTCTATAAGATAAAGCCATAAATACGTAAATCTGAGCCTTCTATCAAAAGTTACAGCTAACTTCATGAAGTTGTACAAAAACACTTTATTTCGCCGAGACAGTGCGTTTCTGACTATTACATGCATTTGAATGGAGTTCTCGCCATAAAACAAAGTATAGGTTTTCATCTTGTGAATAACTCGAAAATCTTAGCTCAAACAGCTTTAAAACCTGTTTGCTCAACACGGGGATATAGAAGTCTATAAGATAAAGCCATAAATACGTAAATCTGAGCCTTCTATCAAAAGTTACAGCTAACTTCATGAAGTTGTACAAAAACACTTTATTTCGCCGAGACAGTGCGTTTCTGACTATTACATGCATTTGAATGGAGTTCTCGCCATAAAACAAAGTATAGGTTTTCATCTTGTGAATAACTCGAAAATCTTAGCTCAAACAGCTTTAAAACCTGTTTGCTCAACACGGGGATATAGAAGTCTATAAGATAAAGCCATAAATACGTAAATCTGAGCCTTCTATCAAAAGTTACAGCTAATTTCATGAAGTTGTACAAAAAGGCTTTATTTCGCCAAGACAGTGCGTTTCTGACTATTACATGCATTTGAATGGAGTTCTCGCACGAAACAAAGTATAGGTTTTCATCTTGTGAATAACTCGAAAATCTTAGCTCAAACAGCTTTAAAACCTGTTTGCTCAACACGGGGATATAGAAGTCTATAAGATAAAGCCATAAATACGTAAATCTGAGCCTTCTATCAAAAGTTACAGCTAACTTCATGAAGTTGTACAAAAACACTTTATTTCGCCGAGACAGTGCGTTTCTGACTATTACATGCATTTGAATGGAGTTCTCGCCATAAAACAAAGTATAGGTTTTCATCTTGTGAATAACTCGAAAATCTTAGCTCAAACAGCTTTAAAACCTGTTTGCTCAACACGGGGATATAGAAGTCTATAAGATAAAGCCATAAATACGTAAATCTGAGCCTTCTATCAAAAGTTACAGCTAACTTCATGAAGTTGTACAAAAACACTTTATTTCGCCGAGACAGTGCGTTTCTGACTATTACATGCATTTGAATGGAGTTCTCGCCATAAAACAAAGTATAGGTTTTCATCTTGTGAATAACTCGAAAATCTTAGCTCAAACAGCTTTAAAACCTGTTTGCTCAACACGGGGATATAGAAGTCTATAAGATAAAGCCATAAATACGTAAATCTGAGCCTTCTATCAAAAGTTACAGCTAACTTCATGAAGTTGTACAAAAACACTTTATTTCGCCAAGACAGTGCGTTTCTGACTATTACATGCATTTGAATGGAGTTCTCGCCAGAAAACAAAGTATAGGTTTTCATCTTGTGAATAACTCCAAAAATCTTAGCTCAAACAGCTTTAAAACCTGTCTACTCAACACGGGGATATAGAAGTCTATAAGATAAAGCCATAAAAACGTAAATCTGAGCCTTCTATCAAAAGTTACAGCTAATTTCATGAGGTTGTACAAAAACACTTTATTTCGCCGAGACAGTGCGTTTCTGACTATTACATGCATTTGAATGGAGTTCTCGCACGAAACAAAGTATAGGTTTTCATCTTGTGAATAACTCGAAAATCTTAGCTCAAACAGCTTTAAAACCTGTATGCTTAACACGGGGATATAGAAGTCTATAAGATAAAGCCATAAATACGTAAATCTGAGCCTTCTATCAAAAGTTACAGCTAACTTCATGAAGTTGTACAAAAAGGCTTTATTTCGCCAAGACAGTGCGTTTCTGACTATTACATGCATTTGAATGGAGTTCTGGCACGAAACAAAGTATAGGTTTTCATCTTGTGAATAACTCGAAAATCTTAGCTCAAACAGCTTTAAAACCTGTTTGCTCAACACGGGGATATAGAAGTCTATAAGATAAAGCCATAAATACGTATATCTGAGCCTTCTATCAAAAGTTACAGCTAACTTCATGAAGTTGTACAAAAACACTTTATTTCGCGAGACAGTGCGTTTCTGACTATTACATGCATTTGAATGGAGTTCTCGCCATAAAACAAAGTATAGGTTTTCATCTTGTGAATAACTCGAAAATCTTAGCTCAAACAGCTTTAAAACCTGTCTACTCAACACCGGGATATAGAATTCTATAAGATAAAGCCATAAATACGTAAATCTGAGCCTTCTATCAAAAGTTACAGCTAACTTCATGAAGTTGTACAAAAAGGCTTTATTTCGCGAGACAGTGCGTTTCTGACTATTACATGCATTTGAATGGAGTTCTCGCCATAAAACAAAGTATAGGTTTTCATCTTGTGAATAACTCGAAAATCTTAGCTCAAACAGCTTTAAAACCTGTCTACTCAACACCGGGATATAGAATTCTATAAGATAAAGCCATAAATACGTAAATCTGAGCCTTCTATCAAAAGTTACAGCTAATTTCATGAAGTTGTACAAAAAGGCTTTATTTCGCCGAGACAGTGCGTTTCTGACTATTACATGCATTTGAATGGAGTTCTCGCCATAAAACAAAGTATAGGTTTTCATCTTGTGAATAACTCGAAAATCTTAGCTCAAACAGCTTTAAAACCTGTCTACTCAACACCGGGATATAGAATTCTATAAGATAAAGCCATAAATACGTAAATCTGAGCCTTCTATCAAAAGTTACAGCTAACTTCATGAAGTTGTACAAAAAGGCTTTATTTCGCCAAGACAGTGCGTTTCTGACTATTACATGCATTTGAATGGAGTTCTCGCACGAAACAAAGTATAGGTTTTCATCTTGTGAATAACTCGAAAATCTTAGCTCAAACAGCTTTAAAACCTGTTTGCTCAACACGGGGATATAGAAGTCTATAAGATAAAGCCATAAATACGTATATCTGAGCCTTCTATCAAAAGTTACAGCTAACTTCATGAAGTTGTACAAAAAGGCTTTATTTCGCCGAGACAGTGCGTTTCTGACTATTACATGCATTTGAATGGAGTTCTCGCCATAAAACAAAGTATAGGTTTTCATCTTGTGAATAACTCGAAAATCTTAGCTCAAACAGCTTTAAAACCTGTCTACTCAACACCGGGATATAGAATTCTATAAGATAAAGCCATAAATACGTAAATCTGAGCCTTCTATCAAAAGTTACAGCTAACTTCATGAAGTTGTACAAAAAGGCTTTATTTCGCCAAGACAGTGCGTTTCTGACTATTACATGCATTTGAATGGAGTTCTGGCACGAAACAAAGTATAGGTTTTCATCTTGTGAATAACTCGAAAATCTTAGCTCAAACAGCTTTAAAACCTGTTTGCTCAACACGGGGATATAGAAGTCTATAAGATAAAGCCATAAATACGTAAATCTGAGCCTTCTATCAAAAGTTACAGCTAACTTCATGAAGTTGTACAAAAACACTTTATTTCGCCGAGACAGTGCGTTTCTGACTATTACATGCATTTGAATGGAGTTCTCGCCAGAAAACAAAGTATAGGTTTTCATCTTGTGAATAACTCGAAAATCTTAGCTCAAACAGCTTTAAAACCTGTCTACTCAACACCGGGATATAGAATTCTATAAGATAAAGCCATAAATACGTATATCTGAGCCTTCTATCAAAAGTTACAGCTAACTTCATGAAGTTGTACAAAAACACTTTATTTCGCCGAGACAGTGCGTTTCTGACTATTACATGCATTTGAATGGAGTTCTCGCCAGAAAACAAAGTATAGGTTTTCATCTTGTGAATAACTCGAAAATCTTAGCTCAAACAGCTTTAAAACCTGTCTACTCAACACCGGGATATAGAATTCTATAAGATAAAGCCATAAATACGTAAATCTGAGCCTTCTATCAAAAGTTACAGCTAACTTCATGAAGTTGTACAAAAAGGCTTTATTTCGCATAGACAGTGCGTTTCTGACTATTATATGCATTTGAATAGAGTTCTCGCACGAAACAAAGTATAGGTTTTCATCTTGTGAATAACTCGAAAATCTTAGCTCAAACAGCTTTAAAACCTGTCTACTCAACACCGGGATATAGAATTCTATAAGATAAAGCCATAAATACGTAAATCTGAGCCTTCTATCAAAAGTTACAGCTAATTTCATGAAGTTGTACAAAAAGGCTTTATTTCGCCGAGACAGTGCGTTTCTGACTATTACATGCATTTGAATGGAGTTCTCGCCATAAAACAAAGTATAGGTTTTCATCTTGTGAATAACTCGAAAATCTTAGCTCAAACAGCTTTAAAACCTGTTTGCTCAACACGGGGATATAGAAGTCTATAAGATAAAGCCATAAATACGTAAATCTGAGCCTTCTATCAAAAGTTACAGCTAACTTCATGAAGTTGTACAAAAACACTTTATTTCGCCGAGACAGTGCGTTTCTGACTATTACATGCATTTGAATGGAGTTCTCGCCAGAAAACAAAGTATAGGTTTTCATCTTGTGAATAACTCGAAAATCTTAGCTCAAACAGCTTTAAAACCTGTTTGCTCAACACGGGGATATAGAAGTCTATAAGATAAAGCCATAAATACGTAAATCTGAGCCTTCTATCAAAAGTTACAGCTAATTTCATGAAGTTGTACAAAAAGGCTTTATTTCGCCAAGACAGTGCGTTTCTGACTATTACATGCATTTGAATGGAGTTCTCGCACGAAACAAAGTATAGGTTTTCATCTTGTGAATAACTCGAAAATCTTAGCTCAAACAGCTTTAAAACCTGTTTGCTTAACACGGGGATATAGAAGTCTATAAGATAAAGCCATAAATACGTAAATCTGAGCCTTCTATCAAAAGTTACAGCTAACTTCATGAAGTTGTACAAAAACACTTTATTTCGCCGAGACAGTGCGTTTCTGACTATTACATGCATTTGAATGGAGTTCTCGCCAGAAAACAAAGTATAGGTTTTCATCTTGTGAATAACTCGAAAATCTTAGCTCAAACAGCTTTAAAACCTGTCTACTCAACACCGGGATATAGAAGTCTATAAGATAAAGCCATAAATACGTAAATCTGAGCCTTCTATCAAAAGTTACAGCTAATTTCATGAAGTTGTACAAAAAGGCTTTATTTCGCCGAGATAGTGCGTTTCTGACTATTACATGCATTTGAATGGAGTTCTCGCACGAAACAAAGTATAGGTTTTCATCTTGTGAATAACTCGAAAATCTTAGCTCAAACAGCTTTAAAACCTGTTTGCTCAACACAGGGATATAGAAGTCTATAAGATAAAGCCATAAATACGTAAATCTGAGCCTTCTATCAAAAGTTACAGCTAATTTCATGAAGTTGTACAAAAAGGCTTTATTTCGCCGAGATAGTGCGTTTCTGACTATTACATGCATTTGAATGGAGTTCTCGCCATAAAACAAAGTATAGGTTTTCATCTTGTGAATAACTCGAAAATCTTAGCTCAAACAGCTTTAAAACCTGTTTGCTCAACACGGGGATATAGAAGTCTATAAGATAAAGCCATAAATACGTAAATCTGAGCCTTCTATCAAAAGTTACAGCTAACTTCATGAAGTTGTACAAAAACACTTTATTTCGCCGAGACAGTGCGTTTCTGACTATTACATGCATTTGAATGGAGTTCTCGCCAGAAAACAAAGTATAGGTTTTCATCTTGTGAATAACTCGAAAATCTTAGCTCAAACAGCTTTAAAACCTGTCTACTCAACACGGGGATATAGAAGTCTATAAGATAAAGCCATAAATACGTAAATCTGAGCCTTCTATCAAAAGTTACAGCTAATTTCATGAAGTTGTACAAAAAGGCTTTATTTCGCCGAGATAGTGCGTTTCTGACTATTACATGCATTTGAATGGAGTTCTCGCACGAAACAAAGTATAGGTTTTCATCTTGTGAATAACTCGAAAATCTTAGCTCAAACAGCTTTAAAACCTGTTTGCTCAACACGGGGATATAGAAGTCTATAAGATAAAGCCATAAATACGTAAATCTGAGCCTTCTATCAAAAGTTACAGCTAACTTCATGAAGTTGTACAAAAACACTTTATTTCGCCGAGACAGTGCGTTTCTGACTATTACATGCATTTGAATGGAGTTCTCGCCATAAAACAAAGTATAGGTTTTCATCTTGTGAATAACTCGAAAATCTTAGCTCAAACAGCTTTAAAACCTGTCTACTCAACACCGGGATATAGAATTCTATAAGATAAAGCCATAAATACGTAAATCTGAGCCTTCTATCAAAAGTTACAGCTAATTTCATGAAGTTGTACAAAAAGGCTTTATTTCGCCGAGACAGTGCGTTTCTGACTATTACATGCATTTGAATGGAGTTCTCGCACGAAACAAAGTATAGGTTTTCATCTTGTGAATAACTCGAAAATCTTAGCTCAAACAGCTTTAAAACCTGTTTGCTCAACACGGGGATATAGAAGTCTATAAGATAAAGCCATAAATACGTAAATCTGAGCCTTCTATCAAAAGTTACAGCTAATTTCATGAAGTTGTACAAAAAGGCTTTATTTCGCCGAGATAGTGCGTTTCTGACTATTACATGCATTTGAATGGAGTTCTCGCCATAAAACAAAGTATAGGTTTTCATCTTGTGAATAACTCGAAAATCTTAGCTCAAACAGCTTTAAAACCTGTTTGCTCAACACGGGGATATAGAAGTCTATAAGATAAAGCCATAAATACGTAAATCTGAGCCTTCTATCAAAAGTTACAGCTAACTTCATGAAGTTGTACAAAAACACTTTATTTCGCCGAGACAGTGCGTTTCTGACTATTACATGCATTTGAATGGAGTTCTCGCCAGAAAACAAAGTATAGGTTTTCATCTTGTGAATAACTCGAAAATCTTAGCTCAAACAGCTTTAAAACCTGTTTGCTCAACACGGGGATATAGAAGTCTATAAGATAAAGCCATAAATACGTAAATCTGAGCCTTCTATCAAAAGTTACAGCTAATTTCATGAAGTTGTACAAAAAGGCTTTATTTCGCCAAGACAGTGCGTTTCTGACTATTACATGCATTTGAATGGAGTTCTCGCACGAAACAAAGTATAGGTTTTCATCTTGTGAATAACTCGAAAATCTTAGCTCAAACAGCTTTAAAACCTGTTTGCTTAACACGGGGATATAGAAGTCTATAAGATAAAGCCATAAATACGTAAATCTGAGCCTTCTATCAAAAGTTACAGCTAACTTCATGAAGTTGTACAAAAACACTTTATTTCGCCGAGACAGTGCGTTTCTGACTATTACATGCATTTGAATGGAGTTCTCGCCAGAAAACAAAGTATAGGTTTTCATCTTGTGAATAACTCGAAAATCTTAGCTCAAACAGCTTTAAAACCTGTCTACTCAACACCGGGATATAGAAGTCTATAAGATAAAGCCATAAATACGTAAATCTGAGCCTTCTATCAAAAGTTACAGCTAATTTCATGAAGTTGTACAAAAAGGCTTTATTTCGCCGAGATAGTGCGTTTCTGACTATTACATGCATTTGAATGGAGTTCTCGCACGAAACAAAGTATAGGTTTTCATCTTGTGAATAACTCGAAAATCTTAGCTCAAACAGCTTTAAAACCTGTTTGCTCAACACGGGGATATAGAAGTCTATAAGATAAAGCCATAAATACGTAAATCTGAGCCTTCTATCAAAAGTTACAGCTAATTTCATGAAGTTGTACAAAAAGGCTTTATTTCGCCGAGATAGTGCGTTTCTGACTATTACATGCATTTGAATGGAGTTCTCGCCATAAAACAAAGTATAGGTTTTCATCTTGTGAATAACTCGAAAATCTTAGCTCAAACAGCTTTAAAACCTGTTTGCTCAACACGGGGATATAGAAGTCTATAAGATAAAGCCATAAATACGTAAATCTGAGCCTTCTATCAAAAGTTACAGCTAACTTCATGAAGTTGTACAAAAACACTTTATTTCGCCGAGACAGTGCGTTTCTGACTATTACATGCATTTGAATGGAGTTCTCGCCAGAAAACAAAGTATAGGTTTTCATCTTGTGAATAACTCGAAAATCTTAGCTCAAACAGCTTTAAAACCTGTTTGCTCAACACGGGGATATAGAAGTCTATAAGATAAAGCCATAAATACGTAAATCTGAGCCTTCTATCAAAAGTTTCAGCTAATTTCATGAAGTTGTACAAAAAGGCTTTATTTCGCCGAGATAGTGCGTTTCTGACTATTACATGCATTTGAATGGAGTTCTCGCACGAAACAAAGTATAGGTTTTCATCTTGTGAATAACTCGAAAATCTTAGCTCAAACAGCTTTAAAACCTGTTTGCTCAACACGGGGATATAGAAGTCTATAAGATAAAGCCATAAATACGTAAATCTGAGCCTTCTATCAAAAGTTACAGCTAATTTCATGAAGTTGTACAAAAAGGCTTTATTTCGCCGAGATAGTGCGTTTCTGACTATTACATGCATTTGAATGGAGTTCTCGCCATAAAACAAAGTATAGGTTTTCATCTTGTGAATAACTCGAAAATCTTAGCTCAAACAGCTTTAAAACCTGTTTGCTCAACACGGGGATATAGAAGTCTATAAGATAAAGCCATAAATACGTAAATCTGAGCCTTCTATCAAAAGTTACAGCTAACTTCATGAAGTTGTACAAAAACACTTTATTTCGCCAAGACAGTGCGTTTCTGACTATTACATGCATTTGAATGGAGTTCTCGCCATAAAACAAAGTATAGGTTTTCATCTTGTGAATAACTCGAAAATCTTAGCTCAAACAGCTTTAAAACCTGTATGCTTAACACGGGGATATAGAATTCTAAAAGATAAAGCCATAAATACGTAAATCTGAGCCTTCTATCAAAAGTTACAGCTAACTTCATGAAGTTGTACAAAAACACTTTATTTCGCCGAGACAGTGCGTTTCTGACTATTACATGCATTTGAATGGAGTTCTCGCCAGAAAACAAAGTATAGGTTTTCATCTTGTGAATAACTCGAAAATCTTAGCTCAAACAGCTTTAAAACCTGTATGCTCAACACGGGGATATAGAAGTCTATAAGATAAAGCCATAAATACGTAAATCTGAGCCTTCTATCAAAAGTTACAGCTAATTTCATGAAGTTGTACAAAAAGGCTTTATTTCGCCAAGACAGTGCGTTTCTGACTATTACATGCATTTGAATGGAGTTCTCGCACGAAACAAAGTATAGGTTTTCATCTTGTGAATAACTCGAAAATCTTAGCTCAAACAGCTTTAAAACCTGTTTGCTCAACACGGGGATATAGAAGTCTATAAGATAAAGCCATAAATACGTAAATCTGAGCCTTCTATCAAAAGTTACAGCTAACTTCATGAAGTTGTACAAAAACACTTTATTTCGCCGAGACAGTGCGTTTCTGACTATTACATGCATTTGAATGGAGTTCTCGCCATAAAACAAAGTATAGGTTTTCATCTTGTGAATAACTCGAAAATCTTAGCTCAAACAGCTTTAAAACCTGTTTGCTCAACACGGGGATATAGAAGTCTATAAGATAAAGCCATAAATACGTAAATCTGAGCCTTCTATCAAAAGTTACAGCTAACTTCATGAAGTTGTACAAAAACACTTTATTTCGCCGAGACAGTGCGTTTCTGACTATTACATGCATTTGAATGGAGTTCTGGCACGAAACAAAGTATAGGTTTTCATCTTGTGAATAACTCGAAAATCTTAGCTCAAACAGCTTTAAAACCTGTCTGCTCAACACGGGGATATAGAAGTCTATAAGATAAAGCCATAAATACGTAAATCTGAGCCTTCTATCAAAAGTTACAGCTAACTTCATGAAGTTGTACAAAAAGGCTTTATTTCGCCAAGACAGTGCGTTTCTGACTATTACATGCATTTGAATGGAGTTCTCGCACGAAACAAAGTATAGGTTTTCATCTTGTGAATAACTCGAAAATCTTAGCTCAAACAGCTTTAAAACCTGTTTGCTCAACACGGGGATATAGAAGTCTATAAGATAAAGCCATAAATACGTATATCTGAGCCTTCTATCAAAAGGTACAGCTAACTTCATGAAGTTGTACAAAAACACTTTATTTCGCCGAGACAGTGCGTTTCTGACTATTACATGCATTTGAATGGAGTTCTCGCCATAAAACAAAGTATAGGTTTTCATCTTGTGAATAACTCGAAAATCTTAGCTCAAACAGCTTTAAAACCTGTCTACTCAACACCGGGATATAGAATTCTATAAGATAAAGCCATAAATACGTATATCTGAGCCTTCTATCAAAAGTTACAGCTAACTTCATGAAGTTGTACAAAAAGGCTTTATTTCGCCGAGACAGTGCGTTTCTGACTATTACATGCATTTGAATGGAGTTCTGGCACGAAACAAAGTATAGGTTTTCATCTTGTGAATAACTCGAAAATCTTAGCTCAAACAGCTTTAAAACCTGTTTGCTCAACACGGGGATATAGAAGTCTATAAGATAAAGCCATAAATACGTAAATCTGAGCCTTCTATCAAAAGTTACAGCTAACTTCATGAAGTTGTACAAAAACACTTTATTTCGCCGAGACAGTGCGTTTCTGACTATTATATGCATTTGAATGGAGTTCTCGCCATAAAACAAAGTATAGGTTTTCATCTTGTGAATAACTCGAAAATCTTAGCTCAAACAACTTTAAAACCTGTCTACTCAACACCGGGATATAGAATTCTATAAGATAAAGCCATAAATACGTAAATCTGAGCCTTCTATCAAAAGTTACAGCTAACTTCATGAAGTTGTACAAAAAGGCTTTATTTCGCCAAGACAGTGCGTTTCTGACTATTACATGCATTTGAATGGAGTTCTCGCACGAAACAAAGTATAGGTTTTCATCTTGTGAATAACTCGAAAATCTTAGCTCAAACAGCTTTAAAACCTGTTTGCTCAACACGGGGATATAGAATTCTATAAGATAAAGCCATAAATACGTAAATCTGAGCCTTCTATCAAAAGTTACAGCTAACTTCATGAAGTTGTACAAAAACACTTTATTTCGCCGAGACAGTGCGTTTCTGACTATTACATGCATTTGAATGGAGTTCTGGCACGAAACAACGTATAGGTTTTCATCTTGTGAATAACTCGAAAATCTTAGCTCAAACAGCTTTAAAACCTGTTTGCTCAACACGGGGATATAGAATTCTATAAGATAAAGCCATAAATACGTAAATCTGAGCCTTCTATCAAAAGTTACAGCTAACTTCATGAAGTTGTACAAAAACACTTTATTTCGCCGAGACAGTGCGTTTCTGACTATTACATGCATTTGAATGGAGTTCTGGCACGAAACAACGTATAGGTTTTCATCTTGTGAATAACTCGAAAATCTTAGCTCAAACAGCTTTAAAACCTGTTTGCTCAACACGGGGATATAGAAGTCTATAAGATAAAGCCATAAATACGTAAATCTGAGCCTTCTATCAAAAGTTACAGCTAACTTCATGAAGTTGTACAAAAAGGCTTTATTTCGCCAAGACAGTGCGTTTCTGACTATTACATGCATTTGAATGGAGTTCTCGCACGAAACAAAGTATAGGTTTTCATCTTGTGAATAACTCGAAAATCTTAGCTCAAACAGCTTTAAAACCTGTTTGCTCAACACGGGGATATAGAAGTCTATAAGATAAAGCCATAAATACGTAAATCTGAGCCTTCTATCAAAAGTTACAGCTAACTTCATGAAGTTGTACAAAAACACTTTATTTCGCCGAGACAGTGCGTTTCTGACTATTACATGCATTTGAATGGAGTTCTCGCCATAAAACAAAGTATAGGTTTTCATCTTGTGAATAACTCGAAAATCTTAGCTCAAACAGCTTTAAAACCTGTCTACTCAACACCGGGATATAGAATTCTATAAGATAAAGCCATAAATACGTAAATCTGAGCCTTCTATCAAAAGTTACAGCTAACTTCATGAAGTTGTACAAAAACACTTTATTTCGCCGTGACAGTGCGGTTCTGACTATTACATGCATTTGAATGGAGTTCTCGCCATAAAACAAAGTATAGGTTTTCATCTTGTGAATAACTCGAAAATCTTAGCTCAAACAGCTTTAAAACCTGTTTGCTCAACACGGGGATATAGAAGTCTATAAGATAAAGCCATAAATACGTAAATCTGAGCCTTCTATCAAAAGTTACAGCTAACTTCATGAAGTTGTACAAAAACACTTTATTTCGCCGAGACAGTGCGTTTCTGACTATTATATGCATTTGAATGGAGTTCTCGCACGAAACAAAGTATAGGTTTTCATCTTGTGAATAACTCGAAAATCTTAGCTCAAACAGCTTTAAAACCTGTTTGCTCAACACCGGGATATAGAATTCTATAAGATAAAGCCATAAATACGTAAATCTGAGCCTTCTATCAAAAGTTACAGCTAACTTCATGAAGTTGTACAAAAACACTTTATTTCGCCGTGACAGTGCGTTTCTGACTATTACATGCATTTGAATGGAGTTCTCGCCAGAAAACAAAGTATAGGTTTTCATCTTGTGAATAACTCGAAAATCTTAGCTCAAACAGCTTTAAAACCTGTTTGCTCAACACAGGGATATAGAAGTCTATAAGATAAAGCCATAAATACGTAAATCTGAGCCTTCTATCAAAAGTTACAGCTAATTTCATGAAGTTGTACAAAAACACTTTATTTCGCCGAGACAGTGCGTTTCTGACTATTACATGCATTTGAATGGAGTTCTCGCCATAAAACAAAGTATAGGTTTTCATCTTGTGAATAACTCGAAAATCTTAGCTCAAACAGCTTTAAAACCTGTCTACTCAACACCGGGATATAGAATTCTATAAGATAAAGCCATAAATACGTAAATCTGAGCCTTCTATCAAAAGTTACAGCTAACTTCATGAAGTTGTACAAAAACACTTTATTTCGCCGTGACAGTGCGGTTCTGACTATTACATGCATTTGAATGGAGTTCTCGCCATAAAACAAAGTATAGGTTTTCATCTTGTGAATAACTTGAAAATCTTAGCTCAAACAGCTTTAAAACCTGTTTGCTCAACACGGGGATATAGAAGTCTATAAGATAAAGCCATAAATACGTAAATCTGAGCCTTCTATCAAAAGTTACAGCTAACTTCATGAAGTTGTACAAAAACACTTTATTTCGCCGAGACAGTGCGTTTCTGACTATTATATGCATTTGAATGGAGTTCTCGCACGAAACAAAGTATAGGTTTTCATCTTGTGAATAACTCGAAAATCTTAGCTCAAACAGCTTTAAAACCTGTTTGCTCAACACGGGGATATAGAAGTCTATAAGATAAAGCCATAAATACGTAAATCTGAGCCTTCTATCAAAAGTTACAGCTAACTTCATGAAGTTGTACAAAAAGGCTTTATTTCGCCGAGACAGTGCGTTTCTGACTATTACATGCATTTGAATGGAGTTCTCGCACGAAACAAAGTATAGGTTTTCATCTTGTGAATAACTCGAAAATCTTAGCTCAAACAGCTTTAAAACCTGTTTGCTCAACACCGGGATATAGAATTCTATAAGATAAAGCCATAAATACGTAAATCTGAGCCTTCTATCAAAAGTTACAGCTAACTTCATGAAGTTGTACAAAAACACTTTATTTCGCCGTGACAGTGCGTTTCTGACTATTACATGCATTTGAATGGAGTTCTCGCCATAAAACAAAGTATAGGTTTTCATCTTGTGAATAACTCGAAAATCTTAGCTCAAACAGCTTTAAAACCTGTCTACTCAACACCGGGATATAGAATTCTATAAGATAAAGCCATAAATACGTAAATCTGAGCCTTCTATCAAAAGTTACAGCTAATTTCATGAAGTTGTACAAAAAGGCTTTATTTCGCCGAGACAGTGCGTTTCTGACTATTACATGCATTTGAATGGAGTTCTCGCCATAAAACAAAGTATAGGTTTTCATCTTGTGAATAACTCGAAAATCTTAGCTCAAACAGCTTTAAAACCTGTTTGCTCAACACGGGGATATAGAAGTCTATAAGATAAAGCCATAAATACGTAAATCTGAGCCTTCTATCAAAAGTTACAGCTAACTTCATGAAGTTGTACAAAAACACTTTATTTCGCCGAGACAGTGCGTTTCTGACTATTACAGGCATTTGAATGGAGTTCTCGCCAGAAAACAAAGTATAGGTTTTCATCTTGTGAATAACTCGAAAATCTTAGCTCAAACAGCTTTAAAACCTGTTTGCTCAACACGGGGATATAGAAGTCTATAAGATAAAGCCATAAATACGTAAATCTGAGCCTTCTATCAAAAGTTACAGCTAACTTCATGAAGTTGTACAAAAACACTTTATTTCGCCGAGACAGTGCGTTTCTGACTATTACATGCATTTGAATGGAGTTCTCGCCAGAAAACAAAGTATAGGTTTTCATCTTGTGAATAACTCGAAAATCTTAGCTCAAACAGCTTTAAAACCTGTTTGCTCAACACGGGGATATAGAAGTCTATAAGATAAAGCCATAAATACGTAAATCTGAGCCTTCTATCAAAAGTTACAGCTAACTTCATGAAGTTGTACAAAAAGGCTTTATTTCGCCGAGACAGTGCGTTTCTGACTATTACATGCATTTGAATGGAGTTCTCGCACGAAACAAAGTATAGGTTTTCATCTTGTGAATAACTCGAAAATCTTAGCTCAAACAGCTTTAAAACCTGTCTACTCAACACAGGGATATAGAATTCTATAAGATAAAGCCATAAATACGTAAATCTGAGCCTTCTATCAAAAGTTACAGCTAACTTCATGAAGTTGTACAAAAAGGCTTTATTTCGCCGTGACAGTGCGTTTCTGACTATTACATGCATTTGAATGGAGTTCTCGCCATAAAACAAAGTAAGGTTTTCATCTTGTGAATAACTCGAAAATCTTAGCTAAAACAGCTTTAAAACCTGTTTGCTCAACACGGGGATATAGAATTCTATAAGATAAAGCCATAAATACGTAAATCTGAGCCTTCTATCAAAAGTTACAGCTAACTTCATGAAGTTGTACAAAAAGGCTTTATTTCGCCGAGACAGTGCGTTTCTGACTATTACATGCATTTGAATGGAGTTCTCGCCAGAAAACAAAGTATAGGTTTTCATCTTGTGAATAACTCGAAAATCTTAGCTCAAACAGCTTTAAAACCTGTTTGCTCAACACGGGGATATAGAAGTCTATAAGATAAAGCCATAAATACGTAAATCTGAGCCTTCTATCAAAAGTTACAGCTAACTTCATGAAGTTGTACAAAAACACTTTATTTCGCCGAGACAGTGCGTTTCTGACTATTACATGCATTTGAATGGAGTTCTCGCCAGAAAACAAAGTATAGGTTTTCATCTTGTGAATAACTCGAAAATCTTAGCTCAAACAGCTTTAAAACCTGTTTGCTCAACACGGGGATATAGAAGTCTATAAGATAAAGCCATAAATACGTAAATCTGAGCCTTCTATCAAAAGTTACAGCTAACTTCATGAAGTTGTACAAAAAGGCTTTATTTCGCCGAGACAGTGCGTTTCTGACTATTACATGCATTTGAATGGAGTTCTCGCACGAAACAAAGTATAGGTTTTCATCTTGTGAATAACTCGACAATCTTAGCTCAAACAGCTTTAAAACCTGTATGCTTAACACGGGGATATAGAAGTCTATAAGATAAAGCCATAAATACGTAAATCTGAGCCTTCTATCAAAAGTTACAGCTAACTTCATGAAGTTGTACAAAAACACTTTATTTCGCCGTGACAGTGCGTTTCTGACTATTACATGCATTTGAATGGAGTTCTCGCCAGAAAACAAAGTATAGGTTTTCATCTTGTGAATAACTCGAAAATCTTAGCTCAAACAGCTTTAAAACCTGTTTGCTCAACACGGGGATATAGAAGTCTATAAGATAAAGCCATAAATACGTAAATCTGAGCCTTCTATCAAAAGTTACAGCTAACTTCATGAAGTTGTACAAAAAGGCTTTATTTCGCCAAGACAGTGCGTTTCTGACTATTACATGCATTTGAATGGAGTTCTCGCACGAAACAAAGTATAGGTTTTCATCTTGTGAATAACTCGAAAATCTTAGCTCAAACAGCTTTAAAACCTGTTTGCTCAACACGGGGATATAGAAGTCTATAAGATAAAGCCATAAATACGTAAATCTGAGCCTTCTATCAAAAGTTACAGCTAACTTCATGAAGTTGTACAAAAACACTTTATTTCGCGAGACAGTGCGTTTCTGACTATTACATGCATTTGAATGGAGTTCTTGCACGAAACAAAGTATAGGTTTTCATCTTGTGAATAACTCGAAAATCTTAGCTCAAACAGCTTTAAAACCTGTTCGCTCAACACGGGGATATAGAAGTCTATAAGATAAAGCCATAAATACGTAAATCTGAGCCTTCTATCAAAAGTTACAGCTAACTTCATGAAGTTGTACAAAAACACTTTATTTCGCCGAGACAGTGCGTTTCTGACTATTACATGCATTTGAATGGAGTTCTCGCCAGAAAACAAAGTATAGGTTTTCATCTTGTGAATAACTCGAAAATCTTAGCTCAAACAGCTTTAAAACCTGTTTGCTCAACACGGGGATATAGAAGTCTATAAGATAAAGCCATAAATACGTAAATCTGAGCCTTCTATCAAAAGTTACAGCTAACTTCATGAAGTTGTACAAAAAGGCTTTATTTCGCCAAGACAGTGCGTTTCTGACTATTACATGCATTTGAATGGAGTTCTCGCACGAAACAAAGTATAGGTTTTCATCTTGTGAATAACTCGAAAATCTTAGCTCAAACAGCTTTAAAACCTGTTTGCTCAACACGGGGATATAGAAGTCTATAAGATAAAGCCATAAATACGTAAATCTGAGCCTTCTATCAAAAGTTACAGCTAATTTCATGAAGTTGTACAAAAAGGCTTTATTTCGCCAAGACAGTGCGTTTCTGACTATTACATGCATTTGAATGGAGTTCTCGCCATAAAACAAAGTATAGGTTTTCATCTTGTGAATAACTCGAAAATCTTAGCTCAAACAGCTTTAAAACCTGTTTGCTTAACACGGGGATATAGAAGTCTATAAGATAAAGCCATAAATACGTAAATCTGAGCCTTCTATCAAAAGTTACAGCTAACTTCATGAAGTTGTACAAAAACACTTTATTTCGCCGAGACAGTGCGTTTCTGACTATTACATGCATTTGAATGGAGTTCTCGCCAGAAAACAAAGTATAGGTTTTCATCTTGTGAATAACTCGAAAATCTTAGCTCAAACAGCTTTAAAACCTGTTTGCTCAACACGGGGATATAGAAGTCTATAAGATAAAGCCATAAATACGTAAATCTGAGCCTTCTATCAAAAGTTACAGCTAACTTCATGAAGTTGTACAAAAAGGCTTTATTTCGCCAAGACAGTGCGTTTCTGACTATTACATGCATTTGAATGGAGTTCTCGCACGAAACAAAGTATAGGTTTTCATCTTGTGAATAACTCGAAAATCTTAGCTCAAACAGCTTTAAAACCTGTTTGCTCAACACGGGGATATAGAATTCTATAAGATAAAGCCATAAATACGTAAATCTGAGCCTTCTATCAAAAGTTACAGCTAACTTCATGAAGTTGTACAAAAACACTTTATTTCGCGAGACAGTGCGTTTCTGACTATTACATGCATTTGAATGGAGTTCTTGCACGAAACAAAGTATAGGTTTTCATCTTGTGAATAACTCGAAAATCTTAGCTCAAACAGCTTTAAAACCTGTTTACTCAACACGGGGATATAGAAGTCTATAAGATAAAGCCATAAATACGTATATCTGAGCCTTCTATCAAAAGTTACAGCTAACTTCATGAAGTTGTACAAAAACACTTTATTTCGCCGAGACAGTGCGTTTCTGACTATTACATGCATTTGAATGGAGTTCTCGCCATAAAACAAAGTATAGGTTTTCATCTTGTGAATAACTCGAAAATCTTAGCTCAAACAGCTTTAAAACCTGTTTGCTCAACACGGGGATATAGAAGTCTATAAGATAAAGCCATAAATACGTATATCTGAGCCTTTATATCAAAAGTTACAGCTAACTTCATGAAGTTGTACAAAAAGGCTTTATTTCGCCGAGACAGTGCGTTTCTGACTATTACATGCATTTGAATGGAGTTCTCGCACGAAACAAAGTATAGGTTTTCATCTTGTGAATAACTCGAAAATCTTAGCTCAAACAGCTTTAAAACCTGTCTACTCAACACGGGGATATAGAAGTCTATAAGATAAAGCCATAAATACGTAAATCTGAGCCTTCTATCAAAAGTTACAGCTAACTTCATGAAGTTGTACAAAAACACTTTATTTCGCGAGACAGTGCGTTTCTGACTATTACATGCATTTGAATGGAGTTCTTGCACGAAACAAAGTATAGGTTTTCATCTTGTGAATAACTCGAAAATCTTAGCTCAAACAGCTTTAAAACCTGTTTGCTCAACACGGGGATATAGAAGTCTATAAGATAAAGCCATAAATACGTAAATCTGAGCCTTCTATCAAAAGTTACAGCTAACTTCATGAAGTTGTACAAAAACACTTTATTTCGCGAGACAGTGCGTTTCTGACTATTACATGCATTTGAATGGAGTTCTTGCACGAAACAAAGTATAGGTTTTCATCTTGTGAATAACTCGAAAATCTTAGCTCAAACAGCTTTAAAACCTGTTTGCTCAACACGGGGATATAGAAGTCTATAAGATAAAGCCATGAATACGTATATCTGAGCCTTCTATCAAAAGTTACAGCTAACTTCATGAAGTTGTACAAAAACACTTTATTTCGCCGAGACAGTGCGTTTCTGACTATTACATGCATTTGAATGGAGTTCTCGCCATAAAACAAAGTATAGGTTTTCATCTTGTGAATAACTCGAAAATCTTAGCTCAAACAGCTTTAAAACCTGTCTACTCAACACCGGGATATAGAATTCTATAAGATAAAGCCATAAATACGTAAATCTGAGCCTTCTATCAAAAGTTACAGCTAATTTCATGAAGTTGTACAAAAAGGCTTTATTTCGCCGAGACAGTGCGTTTCTGACTATTACATGCATTTGAATGGAGTTCTGGCACGAAACAAAGTATAGGTTTTCATCTTGTTAATAACTCGAAAATCTTAGCTCAAACAGCTTTAAAACCTGTCTACTCAACACCGGGATATAGAATTATATAAGATAAAGCCATAAATACGTAAATCTGAGCCTTCTATCAAAAGTTACAGCTAACTTCATGAAGTTGTACAAAAAGGCTTTATTTCGCCAAGACAGTGCGTTTCTGACTATTATATGCATTTGAATGGAGTTCTCGCACGAAACAAAGTATAGGTTTTCATCTTGTGAATAACTCGAAAATCTTAGCTCAAACAGCTTTAAAACCTGTATGCTCAACACGGGGATATAGAAGTCTATAAGATAAAGCCATAAATACGTATATCTGAGCCTTCTATCAAAAGTTACAGCTAACTTCATGAAGTTGTACAAAAAGGCTTTATTTCGCCAAGACAGTGCGTTTCTGACTATTATATGCATTCAATGGCGTTCTCGCACGAAACAAAGTATAGGTTTTCATCTTGTGAATAACTCGAAAATCTTAGCTCAAACAGCTTTAAAACCTGTCTACTCAACACCGGGATATAGAATTCTATAAGATAAAGCCATAAATACGTAAATCTGAGCCTTCTATCAAAAGTTACAGCTAACTTCATGAAGTTGTACAAAAAGGCTTTATTTCGCCAAGACAGTGCGTTTCTGACTATTATATGCATTTGAATGGAGTTCTCGCACGAAACAAAGTATAGGTTTTCATCTTGTGAATAACTCGAAAATCTTAGCTCAAACAGCTTTAAAACCTGTCTACTCAACACGGGGATATAGAATTCTATAAGATAAAGCCATAAATACGTAAATCTGAGCCTTCTATCAAAAGTTACAGCTAACTTCATGAAGTTGTACAAAAACACTTTATTTCGCCGAGACAGTGCGTTTCTGACTATTACATGCATTTGAATGGAGTTCTCGCCATAAAACAAAGTATAGGTTTTCATCTTGTGAATAACTCGAAAATCTTAGCTCAAACAGCTTTAAAACCTGTATGCTCAACACGGGGATATAGAAGTCTATAAGATAAAGCCATAAATACGTAAATCTGAGCCTTCTATCAAAAGTTACAGCTAATTTCATGAAGTTGTACAAAAAGGCTTTATTTCGCCGAGACAGTGCGTTTCTGACTATTACATGCATTTGAATGGAGTTCTCGCCATAAAACAAAGTATAGGTTTTCATCTTGTGAATAACTCGAAAATCTTAGCTCAAACAGCTTTAAAACCTGTTTGCTCAACACGGGGATATAGAATTCTATAAGATAAAGCCATAAATACGTAAATCTGAGCCTTCTATCAAAAGTTACAGCTAACTTCATGAAGTTGTACAAAAACACTTTATTTCGCCGAGACAGTGCGTTTCTGACTATTACATGCATTTGAATGGAGTTCTCGCCATAAAACAAAGTATAGGTTTTCATCTTGTGAATAACTCGAAAATCTTAGCTCAAACAGCTTTAAAACCTGTTTGCTCAACACGGGGATATAGAAGTCTATAAGATAAAGCCATAAATACGTAAATCTGAGCCTTCTATCAAAAGTTACAGCTAACTTCATGAAGTTGTACAAAAAGGCTTTATTTCGCCAAGACAGTGCGTTTCTGACTATTACATGCATTAGAATGGAGTTCTCGCACGAAACAAAGTATAGGTTTTCATCTTGTGAATAACTCGAAAATCTTAGCTCAAACAGCTTTAAAACCTGTCTACTCAACACGGGGATATAGAAGTCTATAAGATAAAGCCATAAATACGTAAATCTGAGCCTTCTATCAAAAGTTACAGCTAACTTCATGAAGTTGTACAAAAAGGCTTTATTTCGCCAAGACAGTGCGTTTCTGACTATTACATGCATTTGAATGGAGTTCTCGCACGAAACAAAGTATAGGTTTTCATCTTGTGAATAACTCGAAAATCTTAGCTCAAACAGCTTTAAAACCTGTATGCTCAACACGGGGATATAGAAGTCTATAAGATAAAGCCATAAATACGTAAATCTGAGCCTTCTATCAAAAGTTACAGCTAACTTCATGAAGTTGTACAAAAAGGCTTTATTTCGCCAAGACAGTGCGTTTCTGACTATTACATGCATTTGAATGGAGTTCTCGCACGAAACAAAGTATAGGTTTTCATCTTGTGAATAACTCGAAAATCTTAGCTCAAACAGCTTTAAAACCTGTCTACTCAACACCGGGATATAGAAGTCTATAAGATAAAGCAATAAATATGTAAATCTGAGCCTTCTATCAAAAGTTACAGCTAACTTCATGAAGTTGTACAAAAAGGCTTTATTTCGCCAAGACAGTGCGTTTCTGACTATTACATGCATTTGAATGGAGTTCTCGCACGAAACAAAGTATAGGTTTTCATCTTGTGAATAACTCGAAAATCTTAGCTCAAACAGCTTTAAAACCTGTCTACTCAACACGGGGATATAGAAGTCTATAAGATAAAGCAATAAATACGTAAATCTGAGCCTTCTATCAAAAGTTACAGCTAATTTCATGAAGTTGTACAAAAAGGCTTTATTTCGCCGAGACAGTGCGTTTCTGACTATTACATGCATTTGAATGGAGTTCTGGCACGAAACAAAGTATAGGTTTTCATCTTGTGAATAACTCGAAAATCTTAGCTCAAACAGCTTTAAAACCTGTCTACTCAACACCGGGATATAGAATTCTATAAGATAAAGCAATAAATACGTAAATCTGAGCCTTCTATCAAAAGTTACAGCTAATTTCATGAAGTTGTACAAAAAGGCTTTATTTCGCCGAGACAGTGCGTTTCTGACTATTACATGCATTTGAATGGAGTTCTGGCACGAAACAAAGTATAGGTTTTCATCTTGTGAATAACTCGAAAATCTTAGCTCAAACAGCTTTAAAACCTGTCTACTCAACACCGGGATATAGAAGTCTATAAGATAAAGCCATAAATACGTAAATCTGAGCCTTCTATCAAAAGTTACAGCTAACTTCATGAAGTTGTACAGAAACACTTTATTTCGCCGTGACAGTGCGTTTCTGACTATTACATGCATTTGAATGGAGTTCTCGCCATAAAACAAAGTATAGGTTTTCATCTTGTGAATAACTCGAAAATCTTAGCTCAAACAACTTTAAAACCTGTCTACTCAACACGGGGATATAGAATTCTATAAGATAAAGCCATAAATACGTAAATCTGAGCCTTCTATCAAAAGTTTTACAGCTAACTTCATGAAGTTGTACAAAAACACTTTATTTCGCCGAGACAGTGCGTTTCTGACTATTATATGCATTTGAATGGAGTTCTCGCACGAAACAAAGTATAGGTTTTCATCTTGTGAATAACTCGAAAATCTTAGCTCAAACAGCTTTAAAACCTGTTTGCTCAACACGGGGATATAGAAGTCTATAAGATCAAGCCATAAATACGTAAATCTGAGCCTTCTATCAAAAGTTACAGCTAATTTCATGAAGTTGTACAAAAACACTTTATTTCGCCGAGACAGTGCGTTTCTGACTATTACATGCATTTGAATGGAGTTCTCGCCATAAAACAAAGTATAGGTTTTCATCTTGTGAATAACTCGAAAATCTTAGCTCAAACAGCTTTAAAACCTGTATGCTCAACACGGGGATATAGAATTCTATAAGATAAAGCCATAAATACGTAAATCTGAGCCTTCTATCAAAAGTTACAGCTAATTTCATGAAGTTGTACAAAAAGGCTTTATTTCGCCGAGACAGTGCGTTTCTGACTATTACATGCATTTGAATGGAGTTCTCGCCATAAAACAAAGTATAGGTTTTCATCTTGTGAATAACTCGAAAATCTTAGCTCAAACAGCTTTAAAACCTGTTTGCTCAACACGGGGATATAGAAGTCTATAAGATAAAGCCATAAATACGTAAATCTGAGCCTTCTATCAAAAGTTACAGCTAACTTCATGAAGTTGTACAAAAACACTTTATTTCGCCGAGACAGTGCGTTTCTGACTATTACATGCATTTGAATGGAGTTCTGGCACGAAACAAAGTATAGGTTTTCATCTTGTGAATAACTCGAAAATCTTAGCTCAAACAGCTTTAAAACCTGTCTGCTCAACACGGGGATATAGAAGTCTATAAGATAAAGCCAAAAATAAGTAAATCTGAGCCTTCTATCAAAAGTTACAGCTAACTTCATGAAGTTGTACAAAAAGGCTTTATTTCGCCAAGACAGTGCGTTTCTGACTATTACATGCATTTGAATGGAGTTCTCGCACGAAACAAAGTATAGGTTTTCATCTTGTGAATAACTCGAAAATCTTAGCTCAAACAGCTTTAAAACCTGTTTGCTCAACACGGGGATATAGAAGTCTATAAGATAAAGCCATAAATACGTAAATCTGAGCCTTCTATCAAAAGTTACAGCTAACTTCATGAAGTTGTACAAAAACACTTTATTTCGCCGAGACAGTGCGTTTCTGACTATTACATGCATTTGAATGGAGTTCTCGCCAGAAAACAAAGTATAGGTTTTCATCTTGTGAATAACTCGAAAATCTTAGCTCAAACAGCTTTAAAACCTGTTTGCTCAACACGGGGATATAGAAGTCTATAAGATAAAGCCATAAAAACGTAAATCTGAGCCTTCTATCAAAAGTTACAGCTAACTTCATGAAGTTGTACAAAAACACTTTATTTCGCCGAGACAGTGCGTTTCTGACTATTACATGCATTTGAATGGAGTTCTCGCACGAAACAAAGTATAGGTTTTCATCTTGTGAATAACTCGAAAATCTTAGCTCAAACAGCTTTAAAACCTGTTTGCTCAACACGGGGATATAGAAGTCTATAAGATAAAGCCATAAATACGTAAATCTGAGCCTTCTATCAAAAGTTACAGCTAACTTCATGAAGTTGTACAAAAAGGCTTTATTTCGCCAAGACAGTGCGTTTCTGACTATTACATGCATTTGAATGGAGTTCTCGCACGAAACAAAGTATAGGTTTTCATCTTGTGAATAACTCGAAAATCTTAGCTCAAACAGCTTTAAAACCTGTTTGCTCAACACGGGGATATAGAAGTCTATAAGATAAAGCCATAAATACGTAAATCTGAGCCTTCTATCAAAAGTTACAGCTAACTTCATGAAGTTGTACAAAAAGGCTTTATTTCGCCGAGACAGTGCGTTTCTGACTATTACATGCATTTGAATGGAGTTCTGGCACGAAACAAAGTATAGGTTTTCATCTTGTGAATAACTCGAAAATCTTAGCTCAAACAGCTTTAAAACCTGTCTACTCAACACGGGGATATAGAATTCTATAAGATAAAGCCATAAATACGTAAATCTGAGCCTTCTATCAAAAGTTACAGCTAATTTCATGAAGTTGTACAAAAAGGCTTTATTTCGCCGAGACAGTGCGTTTCTGACTATTACATGCATTTGAATGGATTTCTGGCACGAAACAAAGTATAGGTTTTCATCTTGTGAATAACTCGAAAATCTTAGCTCAAACAGCTTTAAAACCTGTTTGCTCAACACGGGGATATAGAAGTCTATAAGATAAAGCCATAAATACGCAAATCTGAGCCTTCTATCAAAAGTTACAGCTAATTTCATGAAGTTGTACAAAAAGGCTTTATTTCGCCGAGACAGTGCGTTTCTGACTATTACATGCATTTGAATGGAGTTCTCGCACGAAACAAAGTATAGGTTTTCATCTTGTGAATAACTCGAAAATCTTAGCTCAAACAGCTTTAAAACCTGTTTGCTCAACACGGGGATATAGAAGTCTATAAGATAAAGCCATAAATACGTAAATCTGAGCCTTCTATCAAAAGTTACAGCTAACTTCATGAAGTTGTACAAAAACACTTTATTTCGCCGAGACAGTGCGTTTCTGACTATTACATGCATTTGAATGGAGTTCTCGCCAGAAAACAAAGTATAGGTTTTCATCTTGTGAATAACTCGAAAATCTTAGCTCAAACAGCTTTAAAACCTGTTTGCTCAACACGGGGATATAGAAGTCTATAAGATAAAGCCATAAAAACGTAAATCTGAGCCTTCTATCAAAAGTTACAGCTAACTTCATGAAGTTGTACAAAAACACTTTATTTCGCCGAGACAGTGCGTTTCTGACTATTACATGCATTTGAATGGAGTTCTCGCACGAAACAAAGTATAGGTTTTCATCTTGTGAATAACTCGAAAATCTTAGCTCAAACAGCTTTAAAACCTGTCTACTCAACACGGGGATATAGATTTCTATAAGATAAAGCCATAAATACGTAAATCTGAGCCTTCTATCAAAAGTTACAGCTAACTTCATGAAGTTGTACAAAAAGGCTTTATTTCGCCAAGACAGTGCGTTTCTGACTATTACATGCATTTGAATGGAGTTCTCGCACGAAACAAAGTATAGGTTTTCATCTTGTGAATAACTCGAAAATCTTAGCTCAAACAGCTTTAAAACCTGTTTGCTCAACACGGGGATATAGAAGTCTATAAGATAAAGCCATAAATACGTAAATCTGAGCCTTCTATCAAAAGTTACAGCTAACTTCATGAAGTTGTACAAAAAGGCTTTATTTCGCCGAGACAGTGCGTTTCTGACTATTACATGCATTTGAATGGAGTTCTGGCACGAAACAAAGTATAGGTTTTCATCTTGTGAATAACTCGAAAATCTTAGCTCAAACAGCTTTAAAACCTGTCTACTCAACACGGGGATATAGAATTCTATAAGATAAAGCCATAAATACGTAAATCTGAGCCTTCTATCAAAAGTTACAGCTAATTTCATGAAGTTGTACAAAAAGGCTTTATTTCGCCGAGACAGTGCGTTTCTGACTATTACATGCATTTGAATGGATTTCTGGCACGAAACAAAGTATAGGTTTTCATCTTGTGAATAACTCGAAAATCTTAGCTCAAACAGCTTTAAAACCTGTTTGCTCAACACGGGGATATAGAAGTCTATAAGATAAAGCCATAAATACGTAAATCTGAGCCTTCTATCAAAAGTTACAGCTAATTTCATGAAGTTGTACAAAAACGCTTTATTTCGCCGAGACAGTGCGTTTCTGACTATTACATGCATTTGAATGGAGTTCTGGCACGAAACAAAGTATAGGTTTTCATCTTGTGAATAACTCGAAAATCTTAGCTCAAACAGCTTTAAAACCTGTTTGCTCAACACGGGGATATAGAAGTCTATAAGATAAAGCCATAAATACGTAAATCTGAGCCTTCTATCAAAAGTTACAGCTAACTTCATGAAGTTGTACAAAAACACTTTATTTCGCCGAGACAGTGCGTTTCTGACTATTATATGCATTTGAATGGAGTTCTCGCACGAAACAAAGTATAGGTTTTCATCTTGTGAATAACTCGAAAATCTTAGCTCAAACAGCTTTAAAACCTGTTTGCTCAACACGGGGATATAGAAGTCTATAAGATAAAGCCATAAATACGTAAATCTGAGCCTTCTATCAAAAGTTACAGCTAATTTCATGAAGTTGTACAAAAAGGCTTTATTTCGCCGAGACAGTGCGTTTCTGACTATTACATGCATTTGAATGGATTTCTGGCACGAAACAAAGTATAGGTTTTCATCTTGTGAATAACTCGAAAATCTTAGCTCAAACAGCTTTAAAACCTGTTTGCTCAACACGGGGATATAGAAGTCTATAAGATAAAGCCATAAATACGCAAATCTGAGCCTTCTATCAAAAGTTACAGCTAATTTCATGAAGTTGTACAAAAAGGCTTTATTTCGCCGAGACAGTGCGTTTCTGACTATTACATGCATTTGAATGGAGTTCTCGCACGAAACAAAGTATAGGTTTTCATCTTGTGAATAACTCGAAAATCTTAGCTCAAACAGCTTTAAAACCTGTTTGCTCAACACGGGGATATAGAAGTCTATAAGATAAAGCCATAAATACGTAAATCTGAGCCTTCTATCAAAAGTTACAGCTAACTTCATGAAGTTGTACAAAAACACTTTATTTCGCCGAGACAGTGCGTTTCTGACTATTACATGCATTTGAATGGAGTTCTCGCCAGAAAACAAAGTATAGGTTTTCATCTTGTGAATAACTCGAAAATCTTAGCTCAAACAGCTTTAAAACCTGTTTGCTCAACACGGGGATATAGAAGTCTATAAGATAAAGCCATAAAAACGTAAATCTGAGCCTTCTATCAAAAGTTACAGCTAACTTCATGAAGTTGTACAAAAACACTTTATTTCGCCGAGACAGTGCGTTTCTGACTATTACATGCATTTGAATGGAGTTCTCGCACGAAACAAAGTATAGGTTTTCATCTTGTGAATAACTCGAAAATCTTAGCTCAAACAGCTTTAAAACCTGTTTGCTCAACACGGGGATATAGAAGTCTATAAGATAAAGCCATAAATACGTAAATCTGAGCCTTCTATCAAAAGTTACAGCTAACTTCATGAAGTTGTACAAAAACACTTTATTTCGCCGAGACAGTGCGTTTCTGACTATTACATGCATTTGAATGGAGTTCTGGCACGAAACAAAGTATAGGTTTTCATCTTGTGAATAACTCGAAAATCTTAGCTCAAACAGCTTTAAAACCTGTCTGCTCAACACGGGGATATAGAAGTCTATAAGATAAAGCCAAAAATAAGTAAATCTGAGCCTTCTATCAAAAGTTACAGCTAACTTCATGAAGTTGTACAAAAAGGCTTTATTTCGCCAAGACAGTGCGTTTCTGACTATTACATGCATTTGAATGGAGTTCTCGCACGAAACAAAGTATAGGTTTTCATCTTGTGAATAACTCGAAAATCTTAGCTCAAACAGCTTTAAAACCTGTTTGCTCAACACGGGGATATAGAAGTCTATAAGATAAAGCCATAAATACGTAAATCTGAGCCTTCTATCAAAAGTTACAGCTAACTTCATGAAGTTGTACAAAAACACTTTATTTCGCCGAGACAGTGCGTTTCTGACTATTACATGCATTTGAATGGAGTTCTCGCCAGAAAACAAAGTATAGGTTTTCATCTTGTGAATAACTCGAAAATCTTAGCTCAAACAGCTTTAAAACCTGTTTGCTCAACACGGGGATATAGAAGTCTATAAGATAAAGCCATAAAAACGTAAATCTGAGCCTTCTATCAAAAGTTACAGCTAACTTCATGAAGTTGTACAAAAACACTTTATTTCGCCGAGACAGTGCGTTTCTGACTATTACATGCATTTGAATGGAGTTCTCGCACGAAACAAAGTATAGGTTTTCATCTTGTGAATAACTCGAAAATCTTAGCTCAAACAGCTTTAAAACCTGTTTGCTCAACACGGGGATATAGAAGTCTATAAGATAAAGCCATAAATACGTAAATCTGAGCCTTCTATCAAAAGTTACAGCTAACTTCATGAAGTTGTACAAAAAGGCTTTATTTCGCCAAGACAGTGCGTTTCTGACTATTACATGCATTTGAATGGAGTTCTCGCACGAAACAAAGTATAGGTTTTCATCTTGTGAATAACTCGAAAATCTTAGCTCAAACAGCTTTAAAACCTGTTTGCTCAACACGGGGATATAGAAGTCTATAAGATAAAGCCATAAATACGTAAATCTGAGCCTTCTATCAAAAGTTACAGCTAACTTCATGAAGTTGTACAAAAAGGCTTTATTTCGCCGAGACAGTGCGTTTCTGACTATTACATGCATTTGAATGGAGTTCTGGCACGAAACAAAGTATAGGTTTTCATCTTGTGAATAACTCGAAAATCTTAGCTCAAACAGCTTTAAAACCTGTCTACTCAACACGGGGATATAGAATTCTATAAGATAAAGCCATAAATACGTAAATCTGAGCCTTCTATCAAAAGTTACAGCTAATTTCATGAAGTTGTACAAAAAGGCTTTATTTCGCCGAGACAGTGCGTTTCTGACTATTACATGCATTTGAATGGATTTCTGGCACGAAACAAAGTATAGGTTTTCATCTTGTGAATAACTCGAAAATCTTAGCTCAAACAGCTTTAAAACCTGTTTGCTCAACACGGGGATATAGAAGTCTATAAGATAAAGCCATAAATACGCAAATCTGAGCCTTCTATCAAAAGTTACAGCTAATTTCATGAAGTTGTACAAAAAGGCTTTATTTCGCCGAGACAGTGCGTTTCTGACTATTACATGCATTTGAATGGAGTTCTCGCACGAAACAAAGTATAGGTTTTCATCTTGTGAATAACTCGAAAATCTTAGCTCAAACAGCTTTAAAACCTGTTTGCTCAACACGGGGATATAGAAGTCTATAAGATAAAGCCATAAATACGTAAATCTGAGCCTTCTATCAAAAGTTACAGCTAACTTCATGAAGTTGTACAAAAACACTTTATTTCGCCGAGACAGTGCGTTTCTGACTATTACATGCATTTGAATGGAGTTCTCGCCAGAAAACAAAGTATAGGTTTTCATCTTGTGAATAACTCGAAAATCTTAGCTCAAACAGCTTTAAAACCTGTTTGCTCAACACGGGGATATAGAAGTCTATAAGATAAAGCCATAAAAACGTAAATCTGAGCCTTCTATCAAAAGTTACAGCTAACTTCATGAAGTTGTACAAAAACACTTTATTTCGCCGAGACAGTGCGTTTCTGACTATTACATGCATTTGAATGGAGTTCTCGCACGAAACAAAGTATAGGTTTTCATCTTGTGAATAACTCGAAAATCTTAGCTCAAACAGCTTTAAAACCTGTCTACTCAACACGGGGATATAGATTTCTATAAGATAAAGCCATAAATACGTAAATCTGAGCCTTCTATCAAAAGTTACAGCTAACTTCATGAAGTTGTACAAAAAGGCTTTATTTCGCCAAGACAGTGCGTTTCTGACTATTACATGCATTTGAATGGAGTTCTCGCACGAAACAAAGTATAGGTTTTCATCTTGTGAATAACTCGAAAATCTTAGCTCAAACAGCTTTAAAACCTGTTTGCTCAACACGGGGATATAGAAGTCTATAAGATAAAGCCATAAATACGTAAATCTGAGCCTTCTATCAAAAGTTACAGCTAACTTCATGAAGTTGTACAAAAAGGCTTTATTTCGCCGAGACAGTGCGTTTCTGACTATTACATGCATTTGAATGGAGTTCTGGCACGAAACAAAGTATAGGTTTTCATCTTGTGAATAACTCGAAAATCTTAGCTCAAACAGCTTTAAAACCTGTCTACTCAACACGGGGATATAGAATTCTATAAGATAAAGCCATAAATACGTAAATCTGAGCCTTCTATCAAAAGTTACAGCTAATTTCATGAAGTTGTACAAAAAGGCTTTATTTCGCCGAGACAGTGCGTTTCTGACTATTACATGCATTTGAATGGATTTCTGGCACGAAACAAAGTATAGGTTTTCATCTTGTGAATAACTCGAAAATCTTAGCTCAAACAGCTTTAAAACCTGTTTGCTCAACACGGGGATATAGAAGTCTATAAGATAAAGCCATAAATACGTAAATCTGAGCCTTCTATCAAAAGTTACAGCTAATTTCATGAAGTTGTACAAAAACGCTTTATTTCGCCGAGACAGTGCGTTTCTGACTATTACATGCATTTGAATGGAGTTCTGGCACGAAACAAAGTATAGGTTTTCATCTTGTGAATAACTCGAAAATCTTAGCTCAAACAGCTTTAAAACCTGTTTGCTCAACACGGGGATATAGAAGTCTATAAGATAAAGCCATAAATACGTAAATCTGAGCCTTCTATCAAAAGTTACAGCTAACTTCATGAAGTTGTACAAAAACACTTTATTTCGCCGAGACAGTGCGTTTCTGACTATTATATGCATTTGAATGGAGTTCTCGCACGAAACAAAGTATAGGTTTTCATCTTGTGAATAACTCGAAAATCTTAGCTCAAACAGCTTTAAAACCTGTTTGCTCAACACGGGGATATAGAAGTCTATAAGATAAAGCCATAAATACGTAAATCTGAGCCTTCTATCAAAAGTTACAGCTAATTTCATGAAGTTGTACAAAAAGGCTTTATTTCGCCGAGACAGTGCGTTTCTGACTATTACATGCATTTGAATGGAGTTCTCGCACGAAACAAAGTATAGGTTTTCATCTTGTGAATAACTCGAAAATCTTAGCTCAAACAGCTTTAAAACCTGTTTGCTCAACACGGGGATATAGAAGTCTATAAGATAAAGCCATAAATACGTAAATCTGAGCCTTCTATCAAAAGTTACAGCTAACTTCATGAAGTTGTACAAAAACACTTTATTTCGCCGAGACAGTGCGTTTCTGACTATTACATGCATTTGAATGGAGTTCTCGCCAGAAAACAAAGTATAGGTTTTCATCTTGTGAATAACTCGAAAATCTTAGCTCAAACAGCTTTAAAACCTGTTTGCTCAACACGGGGATATAGAAGTCTATAAGATAAAGCCATAAAAACGTAAATCTGAGCCTTCTATCAAAAGTTACAGCTAACTTCATGAAGTTGTACAAAAACACTTTATTTCGCCGAGACAGTGCGTTTCTGACTATTACATGCATTTGAATGGAGTTCTCGCACGAAACAAAGTATAGGTTTTCATCTTGTGAATAACTCGAAAATCTTAGCTCAAACAGCTTTAAAACCTGTTTGCTCAACACGGGGATATAGAAGTCTATAAGATAAAGCCATAAATACGTAAATCTGAGCCTTCTATCAAAAGTTACAGCTAACTTCATGAAGTTGTACAAAAAGGCTTTATTTCGCCGAGACAGTGCGTTTCTGACTATTACATGCATTTGAATGGAGTTCTGGCACGAAACAAAGTATAGGTTTTCATCTTGTGAATAACTCGAAAATCTTAGCTCAAACAGCTTTAAAACCTGTCTACTCAACACGGGGATATAGAATTCTATAAGATAAAGCCATAAATACGTAAATCTGAGCCTTCTATCAAAAGTTACAGCTAATTTCATGAAGTTGTACAAAAAGGCTTTATTTCGCCGAGACAGTGCGTTTCTGACTATTACATGCATTTGAATGGATTTCTGGCACGAAACAAAGTATAGGTTTTCATCTTGTGAATAACTCGAAAATCTTAGCTCAAACAGCTTTAAAACCTGTTTGCTCAACACGGGGATATAGAATTCTATAAGATAAAGCCATAAATACGTAAATCTGAGCCTTCTATCAAAAGTTACAGCTAATTTCATGAAGTTGTACAAAAACGCTTTATTTCGCCGAGACAGTGCGTTTCTGACTATTACATGCATTTGAATGGAGTTCTGGCACGAAACAAAGTATAGGTTTTCATCTTGTGAATAACTCGAAAATCTTAGCTCAAACAGCTTTAAAACCTGTTTGCTCAACACGGGGATATAGAAGTCTATAAGATAAAGCCATAAATACGTAAATCTGAGCCTTCTATCAAAAGTTACAGCTAATTTCATGAAGTTGTACAAAAAGGCTTTATTTCGCCGAGACAGTGCGTTTCTGACTATTACATGCATTTGAATGGATTTCTGGCACGAAACAAAGTATAGGTTTTCATCTTGTGAATAACTCGAAAATCTTAGCTCAAACAGCTTTAAAACCTGTTTGCTCAACACGGGGATATAGAAGTCTATAAGATAAAGCCATAAATACGTAAATCTGAGCCTTCTATCAAAAGTTACAGCTAATTTCATGAAGTTGTACAAAAAGGCTTTATTTCGCCGAGACAGTGCGTTTCTGACTATTACATGCATTTGAATGGATTTCTGGCACGAAACAAAGTATAGGTTTTCATCTTGTGAATAACTCGAAAATCTTAGCTCAAACAGCTTTAAAACCTGTTTGCTCAACACGGGGATATAGAAGTCTATAAGATAAAGCCATAAATACGTAAATCTGAGCCTTCTATCAAAAGTTACAGCTAACTTCATGAAGTTGTACAAAAACACTTTATTTCGCCGAGACAGTGCGTTTCTGACTATTACATGCATTTGAATGGAGTTCTCGCCAGAAAACAAAGTATAGGTTTTCATCTTGTGAATAACTCGAAAATCTTAGCTCAAACAGCTTTAAAACCTGTTTGCTCAACACGGGGATATAGAATTCTATAAGATAAAGCCATAAATACGTAAATCTGAGCCTTCTATCAAAAGTTACAGCTAATTTCATGAAGTTGTACAAAAAGGCTTTATTTCGCCGAGACAGTGCGTTTCTGACTATTACATGCATTTGAATGGAGTTCTCGCCAGAAAACAAAGTATAGGTTTTCATCTTGTGAATAACTCGAAAATCTTAGCTCAAACAGCTTTAAAACCTGTCTACTCAACACCGGGATATAGAATTCTATAAGATAAAGCCATAAATACGTATATCTGAACCTTCTATCAAAAGTTACAGCTAATTTCATGAAGTTGTACAAAAAGGCTTTATTTCGCCGAGACAGTGCGTTTCTGACTATTACATGCATTTGAATGGAGTTCTGGCACGAAACAAAGTATAGGTTTTCATCTTGTGAATAACTCGAAAATCTTAGCTCAAACAGCTTTAAAACCTGTCTACTCAACACGGGGATATAGAATTCTATAAGATAAAGCCATAAATACGTATATCTGAGCCTTCTATCAAAAGTTACATGGAACTTCATGAAGTTGTACAAAAAGGCTTTATTTCGCCAAGACAGTGCGTTTCTGACTATTACATGCATTTGAATGGAGTTCTGGCACGAAACAAAGTATAGGTTTTCATCTTGTGAATAACTCGAAAATCTTAGCTCAAACAGCTTTAAAACCTGTTTGCTCAACACGGGGATATAGAAGTCTATAAGATAAAGCCATAAATACGTAAATCTGAGCCTTCTATCAAAAGTTACAGCTAACTTCATGAAGTTGTACAAAAACACTTTATTTCGCCGAGACTGTGCGTTTCTGACTATTACATGCATTAGAATGGAGTTCTCGCCAGAAAACAAAGTATAGGTTTTCATCTTGTGAATAACTCGAAAATCTTAGCTCAAACAGCTTTAAAACCTGTTTGCTCAACACGGGGATATAGAAGTCTATAAGATAAAGCCATAAATACGTAAATCTGAGCCTTCTATCAAAAGTTACAGCTAACTTCATGAAGTTGTACAAAAACACTTTATTTCGCCAAGACAGTGCGTTTCTGACTATTACATGCATTTGAATGGAGTTCTGGCACGAAACAAAGTATAGGTTTTCATCTTGTGAATAACTCGAAAATCTTAGCTCAAACAGCTTTAAAACCTGTCTACTCAACACGGGGATATAGAATTCTATAAGATAAAGCCATAAATACGTAAATCTGAGCCTTCTATCAAAAGTTACAGCTAACTTCATGAAGTTGTACAAAAACACTTTATTTCTCCGAGACAGTGCGTTTCTGACTATTACATGCATTTGAATGGAGTTCTGGCACGAAACAAAGTATAGGTTTTCATCTTGTGAATAACTCGAAAATCTTAGCTCAAACAGCTTTAAAACCTGTTTGCTCAACACGGGGATATAGAAGTCTATAAGATAAAGCCATAAATACGTAAATCTGAGCCTTCTATCAAAAGTTACAGCTAATTTCATGAAGTTGTACAAAAAGGCTTTATTTCGCCAAGACAGTGCGTTTCTGACTATTACATGCATTTGAATGGAGTTCTGGCACGAAACAAAGTATAGGTTTTCATCTTGTGAATAACTCGAAAATCTTAGCTCAAACAGCTTTAAAACCTGTCTACTCAACACGGGGATATAGAAGTCTATAAGATAAAGCCATAAATACGTAAATCTGAGCCTTCTATCAAAAGTTACAGCTAACTTCATGAAGTTGTACAAAAACACTTTATTTCGCCGAGACAGTGCGTTTCTGACTATTACATGCATTTGAATGGAGTTCTGGCACGAAACAAAGTATAGGTTTTCATCTTGTGAATAACTCGAAAATCTTAGCTCAAACAGCTTTAAAACCTGTTTGCTCAACACGGGGATATAGAATTCTATAAGATAAAGCCATAAATACGTAAATCTGAGCCTTCTATCAAAAGTTACAGCTAACTTCATGAAGTTGTACAAAAACACTTTATTTCGCCGAGACAGTGCGTTTCTGACTATTACATGCATTTGAATGGAGTTCTGGCACGAAACAAAGTATAGGTTTTCATCTTGTGAATAACTCGAAAATCTTAGCTCAAACAGCTTTAAAACCTGTCTGCTCAACACGGGGATATAGAAGTCTATAAGATAAAGCCATAAATACGTAAATCTGAGCCTTCTATCAAAAGTTACAGCTAACTTCATGAAGTTGTACAAAAAGGCTTTATTTCGCCGAGACAGTGCGTTTCTGACTATTACATGCATTTGAATGGAGTTCTCGCACGAAACAAAGTATAGGTTTTCATCTTGTGAATAACTCGAAAATCTTAGCTCAAACAGCTTTAAAACCTGTATGCTCAACACCGGGATATAGAATTCTATAAGATAAAGCCATAAATACGTATATCTGAGCCTTCTATCAAAAGTTACAGCTAATTTCATGAAGTTGTACAAAAAGGCTTTATTTCGCCGAGACAGTGCGTTTCTGACTATTACATGCATTTGAATGGAGTTCTCGCACGAAACAAAGTATAGGTTTTCATCTTGTGAATAACTCGAAAATCTTAGCTCAAACAGCTTTAAAACCTGTTTGCTCAACACGGGGATATAGAATTCTATAAGATAAAGCCATAAATACGTAAATCTGAGCCTTCTATCAAAAGTTACAGCTAACTTCATGAAGTTGTACAAAAACACTTTATTTCGCCGAGACAGTGCGTTTCTGACTATTACATGCATTTGAATGGAGTTCTCGCCATAAAACAAAGTATAGGTTTTCATCTTGTGAATAACTCGAAAATCTTAGCTCAAACAGCTTTAAAACCTGTCTACTCAACACGGGGATATAGAATTCTATAAGATAAAGCCATAAATACGTAAATCTGAGCCTTCTATCAAAAGTTACAGCTAATTTCATGAAGTTGTACAAAAACACTTTATTTCGCCGAGACAGTGCGTTTCTGACTATTACATGCATTTGAATGGAGTTCTCGCACGAAACAAAGTATAGGTTTTCATCTTGTGAATAACTCGAAAATCATAGCTCAAACAGCTTTAAAACCTGTTTGCTCAACACGGGGATATAGAATTCTATAAGATAAAGCCATAAATACGTAAATCTGAGCCTTCTATCAAAGGTTACAGCTAACTTCATGAAGTTGTACAAAAACACTTTATTTCGCCGAGACAGTGCGTTTCTGACTATTACATGCATTTGAATGGAGTTCTGGCACGAAACAAAGTATAGGTTTTCATCTTGTGAATAACTCGAAAATCTTAGCTCAAACAGCTTTAAAACCTGTATGCTCAACACGGGGATATAGAAGTCTATAAGATAAAGCAATAAATACGTAAATCTGAGCCTTCTATCAAAAGTTACAGCTAATTTCATGAAGTTGTACAAAAAGGCTTTATTTCGCCGAGACAGTGCGTTTCTGACTATTACATGCATTTGAATGGAGTTCTCGCACGAAACAAAGTATAGGTTTTCATCTTGTGAATAACTCGAAAATCTTAGCTCAAACAGCTTTAAAACCTGTCTACTCAACACGGGGATATAGAAGTCTATAAGATAAAGCAATAAATACGTAAATCTGAGCCTTCTATCAAAAGTTACAGCTAATTTCATGAAGTTGTACAAAAAGGCTTTATTTCGCCGAGACAGTGCGTTTCTGACTATTACATGCATTTGAATGGAGTTCTGGCACGAAACAAAGTATAGGTTTTCATCTTGTGAATAACTCGAAAATCTTAGCTCAAACAGCTTTAAAACCTGTATGCTCAACACGGGGATATAGAATTCTATAAGATAAAGCCATAAATACGTAAATCTGAGCCTTCTATCAAAAGTTACAGCTAACTTCATGAAGTTGTACAAAAACACTTTATTTCGCCGAGACAGTGCGTTTCTGACTATTACATGCATTTGAATGGAGTTCTCGCACGAAACAAAGTATAGGTTTTCATCTTGTGAATAACTCGAAAATCTTAGCTCAAACAGCTTTAAAACCTGTTTGCTCAACACGGGGATATAGAAGTCTATAAGATAAAGCCATAAATACGTAAATCTGAGCCTTCTATCAAAAGTTACAGCTAACTTCATGAAGTTGTACAGAAACACTTTATTTCGCCGTGACAGTGCGTTTCTGACTATTACATGCATTTGAATGGAGTTCTCGCCATAAAACAAAGTATAGGTTTTCATCTTGTGAATAACTCGAAAATCTTAGCTCAAACAGCTTTAAAACCTGTTTGCTCAACACGGGGATATAGAAGTCTATAAGATAAAGCCATAAATACGTAAATCTGAGCCTTCTATCAAAAGTTACAGCTAATTTCATGAAGTTGTACAAAAACACTTTATTTCGCCGAGACAGTGCGTTTCTGACTATTACATGCATTTGAATGGAGTTCTCGCACGAAACAAAGTATAGGTTTTCATCTTGTGAATAACTCGAAAATCTTAGCTCAAACAACTTTAAAACCTGTCTACTCAACACGGGGATATAGAAGTCTATAAGATAAAGCCATAAATACGTAAATCTGAGCCTTCTATCAAAAGTTTTACAGCTAACTTCATGAAGTTGTACAAAAACACTTTATTTCGCCGAGACAGTGCGTTTCTGACTATTATATGCATTTGAATGGAGTTCTCGCACGAAACAAAGTATAGGTTTTCATCTTGTGAATAACTCGAAAATCTTAGCTCAAACAGCTTTAAAACCTGTTTGCTCAACACGGGGATATAGAAGTCTATAAGATCAAGCCATAAATACGTAAATCTGAGCCTTCTATCAAAAGTTACAGCTAATTTCATGAAGTTGTACAAAAACACTTTATTTCGCCGAGACAGTGCGTTTCTGACTATTACATGCATTTGAATGGAGTTCTCGCCATAAAACAAAGTATAGGTTTTCATCTTGTGAATAACTCGAAAATCTTAGCTCAAACAGCTTTAAAACCTGTATGCTCAACACGGGGATATAGAAGTCTATAAGATAAAGCCATAAATACGTAAATCTGAGCCTTCTATCAAAAGTTACAGCTAATTTCATGAAGTTGTACAAAAAGGCTTTATTTCGCCGAGACAGTGCGTTTCTGACTATTACATGCATTTGAATGGAGTTCTCGCCATAAAACAAAGTATAGGTTTTCATCTTGTGAATAACTCGAAAATCTTAGCTCAAACAGCTTTAAAACCTGTTTGCTCAACACGGGGATATAGAAGTCTATAAGATAAAGCCATAAATACGTAAATCTGAGCCTTCTATCAAAAGTTACAGCTAACTTCATGAAGTTGTACAAAAACACTTTATTTCGCCGAGACAGTGCGTTTCTGACTATTACATGCATTTGAATGGAGTTCTGGCACGAAACAAAGTATAGGTTTTCATCTTGTGAATAACTCGAAAATCTTAGCTCAAACAGCTTTAAAACCTGTTTGCTCAACACGGGGATATAGAATTCTATAAGATAAAGCCATAAATACGTAAATCTGAGCCTTCTATCAAAAGTTACAGCTAACTTCATGAAGTTGTACAAAAACACTTTATTTCGCCGAGACAGTGCGTTTCTGACTATTACATGCATTTGAATGGAGTTCTCGCCATAAAACAAAGTATAGGTTTTCATCTTGTGAATAACTCGAAAATCTTAGCTCAAACAGCTTTAAAACCTGTCTACTCAACACGGGGATATAGAATTCTATAAGATAAAGCCATAAATACGTAAATCTGAGCCTTCTATCAAAAGTTACAGCTAACTTCATGAAGTTGTACAAAAACACTTTATTTCGCCGAGACAGTGCGTTTCTGACTATTACATGCATTTGAATGGAGTTCTGGCACGAAACAAAGTATAGGTTTTCATCTTGTGAATAACTCGAAAATCTTAGCTCAAACAGCTTTAAAACCTGTTTGCTCAACACGGGGATATAGAATTCTATAAGATAAAGCCATAAATACGTAAATCTGAGCCTTCTATCAAAAGTTACAGCTAACTTCATGAAGTTGTACAAAAACACTTTATTTCGCCGAGACAGTGCGTTTCTGACTATTACATGCATTTGAATGGAGTTCTCGCCATAAAACAAAGTATAGGTTTTCATCTTGTGAATAACTCGAAAATCTTAGCTCAAACAGCTTTAAAACCTGTCTACTCAACACGGGGATATAGAATTCTATAAGATAAAGCCATAAATACGTAAATCTGAGCCTTCTATCAAAAGTTACAGCTAATTTCATGAAGTTGTACAAAAACACTTTATTTCGCCGAGACAGTGCGTTTCTGACTATTACATGCATTTGAATGGAGTTCTCGCACGAAACAAAGTATAGGTTTTCATCTTGTGAATAACTCGAAAATCATAGCTCAAACAGCTTTAAAACCTGTTTGCTCAACACGGGGATATAGAATTCTATAAGATAAAGCCATAAATACGTAAATCTGAGCCTTCTATCAAAGGTTACAGCTAACTTCATGAAGTTGTACAAAAACACTTTATTTCGCCGAGACAGTGCGTTTCTGACTATTACATGCATTTGAATGGAGTTCTGGCACGAAACAAAGTATAGGTTTTCATCTTGTGAATAACTCGAAAATCTTAGCTCAAACAGCTTTAAAACCTGTATGCTCAACACGGGGATATAGAAGTCTATAAGATAAAGCAATAAATACGTAAATCTGAGCCTTCTATCAAAAGTTACAGCTAATTTCATGAAGTTGTACAAAAAGGCTTTATTTCGCCGAGACAGTGCGTTTCTGACTATTATATGCATTTGAATGGAGTTCTCGCACGAAACAAAGTATAGGTTTTCATCTTGTGAATAACTCGAAAATCTTAGCTCAAACAGCTTTAAAACCTGTCTACTCAACACGGGGATATAGAAGTCTATAAGATAAAGCAATAAATACGTAAATCTGAGCCTTCTATCAAAAGTTACAGCTAATTTCATGAAGTTGTACAAAAAGGCTTTATTTCGCCGAGACAGTGCGTTTCTGACTATTACATGCATTTGAATGGAGTTCTGGCACGAAACAAAGTATAGGTTTTCATCTTGTGAATAACTCGAAAATCTTAGCTCAAACAGCTTTAAAACCTGTATGCTCAACACGGGGATATAGAATTCTATAAGATAAAGCCATAAATACGTAAATCTGAGCCTTCTATCAAAAGTTACAGCTAACTTCATGAAGTTGTACAAAAACACTTTATTTCGCCGAGACAGTGCGTTTCTGACTATTACATGCATTTGAATGGAGTTCTCGCACGAAACAAAGTATAGGTTTTCATCTTGTGAATAACTCGAAAATCTTAGCTCAAACAGCTTTAAAACCTGTTTGCTCAACACGGGGATATAGAAGTCTATAAGATAAAGCCATAAATACGTAAATCTGAGCCTTCTATCAAAAGTTACAGCTAACTTCATGAAGTTGTACAGAAACACTTTATTTCGCCGTGACAGTGCGTTTCTGACTATTACATGCATTTGAATGGAGTTCTCGCCATAAAACAAAGTATAGGTTTTCATCTTGTGAATAACTCGAAAATCTTAGCTCAAACAGCTTTAAAACCTGTTTGCTCAACACGGGGATATAGAAGTCTATAAGATAAAGCCATAAATACGTAAATCTGAGCCTTCTATCAAAAGTTACAGCTAATTTCATGAAGTTGTACAAAAACACTTTATTTCGCCGAGACAGTGCGTTTCTGACTATTACATGCATTTGAATGGAGTTCTCGCACGAAACAAAGTATAGGTTTTCATCTTGTGAATAACTCGAAAATCTTAGCTCAAACAGCTTTAAAACCTGTTTGCTCAACACGGGGATATAGAAGTCTATAAGATCAAGCCATAAATACGTAAATCTGAGCCTTCTATCAAAAGTTACAGCTAATTTCATGAAGTTGTACAAAAACACTTTATTTCGCCGAGACAGTGCGTTTCTGACTATTACATGCATTTGAATGGAGTTCTCGCCATAAAACAAAGTATAGGTTTTCATCTTGTGAATAACTCGAAAATCTTAGCTCAAACAGCTTTAAAACCTGTATGCTCAACACGGGGATATAGAAGTCTATAAGATAAAGCCATAAATACGTAAATCTGAGCCTTCTATCAAAAGTTACAGCTAATTTCATGAAGTTGTACAAAAAGGCTTTATTTCGCCGAGACAGTGCGTTTCTGACTATTACATGCATTTGAATGGAGTTCTCGCCATAAAACAAAGTATAGGTTTTCATCTTGTGAATAACTCGAAAATCTTAGCTCAAACAGCTTTAAAACCTGTTTGCTCAACACGGGGATATAGAAGTCTATAAGATAAAGCCATAAATACGTAAATCTGAGCCTTCTATCAAAAGTTACAGCTAACTTCATGAAGTTGTACAAAAACACTTTATTTCGCCGAGACAGTGCGTTTCTGACTATTACATGCATTTGAATGGAGTTCTGGCACGAAACAAAGTATAGGTTTTCATCTTGTGAATAACTCGAAAATCTTAGCTCAAACAGCTTTAAAACCTGTTTGCTCAACACGGGGATATAGAAGTCTATAAGATAAAGCCATAAATAAGTAAATCTGAGCCTTCTATCAAAAGTTACAGCTAACTTCATGAAGTTGTACAAAAAGGCTTTATTTCGCCAAGACAGTGCGTTTCTGACTATTACATGCATTTGAATGGAGTTCTCGCACGAAACAAAATATAGGTTTTCATCTTGTGAATAACTCGAAAATCTTAGCTCAAACAGCTTTAAAACCTGTTTGCTCAACACGGGGATATAGAAGTCTATAAGATAAAGCCATAAATACGTAAATCTGAGCCTTCTATCAAAAGTTACAGCTAACTTCATGAAGTTGTACAAAAACACTTTATTTCGCCGAGACAGTGCGTTTCTGACTATTACATGCATTTGAATGGAGTTCTCGCCAGAAAACAAAGTATAGGTTTTCATCTTGTGAATAACTCGAAAATCTTAGCTCAAACAGCTTTAAAACCTGTCTACTCAACACGGGGATATAGAAGTCTATAAGATAAAGCCATAAATACGTAAATCTGAGCCTTCTATCAAAAGTTACAGCTAACTTCATGAAGTTGTACAAAAAGGCTTTATTTCGCCAAGACAGTGCGTTTCTGACTATTACATGCATTTGAATGGAGTTCTGGCACGAAACAAAGTATAGGTTTTCATCTTGTGAATAACTCGAAAATCTTAGCTCAAACAGCTTTAAAACCTGTATGCTCAACACGGGGATATAGAAGTCTATAAGATAAAGCCATAAATACGTAAATCTGAGCCTTCTATCAAAAGTTACAGCTAATTTCATGAAGTTGTACAAAAAGGCTTTATTTCGCCGAGACAGTGCGTTTCTGACTATTACATGCATTTGAATGGATTTCTGGCACGAAACAAAGTATAGGTTTTCATCTTGTGAATAACTCGAAAATCTTAGCTCAAACAGCTTTAAAACCTGTTTGCTCAACACGGGGATATAGAAGTCTATAAGATAAAGCCATAAATACGTAAATCTGAGCCTTCTATCAAAAGTTACAGCTAACTTCATGAAGTTGTACAAAAACACTTTATTTCGCCGAGACAGTGCGTTTCTGACTATTACATGCATTTGAATGGAGTTCTCGCCAGAAAACAAAGTATAGGTTTTCATCTTGTGAATAACTCGAAAATCTTAGCTCAAACAGCTTTAAAACCTGTTTGCTCAACACGGGGATATAGAAGTCTATAAGATAAAGCCATAAATACGTAAATCTGAGCCTTCTATCAAAAGTTACAGCTAACTTCATGAAGTTGTACAAAAAGGCTTTATTTCGCCAAGACAGTGCGTTTCTGACTATTACATGCATTTGAATGGAGTTCTCGCACGAAACAAAGTATAGGTTTTCATCTTGTGAATAACTCGAAAATCTTAGCTCAAACAGCTTTAAAACCTGTCTACTCAACACGGGGATATAGAATTCTATAAGATAAAGCCATAAATACGTATATCTGAACCTTCTATCAAAAGTTACAGCTAATTTCATGAAGTTGTACAAAAAGGCTTTATTTCGCCGAGACAGTGCGTTTCTGACTATTACATGCATTTGAATGGAGTTCTGGCACGAAACAAAGTATAGGTTTTCATCTTGTGAATAACTCGAAAATCTTAGCTCAAACAGCTTTAAAACCTGTTTGCTCAACACGGGGATATAGAAGTCTATAAGATAAAGCCATAAATACGTAAATCTGAGCCTTCTATCAAAAGTTACAGCTAACTTCATGAAGTTGTACAAAAACACTTTATTTCGCCGAGACTGTGCGTTTCTGACTATTACATGCATTAGAATGGAGTTCTCGCCAGAAAACAAAGTATAGGTTTTCATCTTGTGAATAACTCGAAAATCTTAGCTCAAACAGCTTTAAAACCTGTCTACTCAACACGGGGATATAGAATTCTATAAGATAAAGCCATAAATACGTATATCTGAGCCTTCTATCAAAAGTTACATGGAACTTCATGAAGTTTTACAAAAAGGCTTTATTTCGCCGAGACAGTGCGTTTCTGACTATTACATGCATTTGAATGGAGTTCTGGCACGAAACAAAGTATAGGTTTTCATCTTGTGAATAACTCGAAAATCTTAGCTCAAACAGCTTTAAAACCTGTTTGCTCAACACGGGGATATAGAAGTCTATAAGATAAAGCCATAAATACGTAAATCTGAGCCTTCTATCAAAAGTTACAGCTAACTTCATGAAGTTGTACAAAAACACTTTATTTCGCCGAGACAGTGCGTTTCTGACTATTATATGCATTTGGATGGAGTTCTCGCACGAAACAAAGTATAGGTTTTCATCTTGTGAATAACTCGAAAATCTTAGCTCAAACAGCTTTAAAACCTGTTTGCTCAACACGGGGATATAGAAGTCTATAAGATAAAGCCATAAATACGTAAATCTGAGCCTTCTATCAAAAGTTACAGCTAATTTCATGAAGTTGTACAAAAAGGCTTTATTTCGCCAAGACAGTGCGTTTCTGACTATTACATGCATTTGAATGGAGTTCTGGCACGAAACAAAGTATAGGTTTTCATCTTGTGAATAACTCGAAAATCTTAGCTCAAACAGCTTTAAAACCTGTCTACTCAACACGGGGATATAGAAGTCTATAAGATAAAGCCATAAATACGTAAATCTGAGCCTTCTATCAAAAGTTACAGCTAACTTCATGAAGTTGTACAAAAACACTTTATTTCGCCGAGACAGTGCGTTTCTGACTATTACATGCATTTGAATGGAGTTCTGGCACGAAACAAAGTATAGGTTTTCATCTTGTGAATAACTCGAAAATCTTAGCTCAAACAGCTTTAAAACCTGTCTGCTCAACACGGGGATATAGAAGTCTATAAGATAAAGCCATAAATACGTAAATCTGAGCCTTCTATCAAAAGTTACAGCTAACTTCATGAAGTTGTACAAAAAGGCTTTATTTCGCCGAGACAGTGCGTTTCTGACTATTACATGCATTTGAATGGAGTTCTCGCACGAAACAAAGTATAGGTTTTCATCTTCATCTTGAATGGAGTTCTCGCCATAAAACAAAGAATAGGTTTTCATCTTGTGAATAACTCGAAAATCTTAGCTCAAACAGCTTTAAAACCTGTATGCTCAACACCGGGATATAGAATTCTATAAGATAAAGCCATAAATACGTATATCTGAGCCTTCTATCAAAAGTTACAGCTAATTTCATGAAGTTGTACAAAAAGGCTTTATTTCGCCGAGACAGTGCGTTTCTGACTATTACATGCATTTGAATGGAGTTCTCGCCATAAAACAAAGTATAGGTTTTCATCTTGTGAATAACTCGAAAATCTTAGCTCAAACAGCTTTAAAACCTGTCTACTCAACACGGGGATATAGAATTCTATAAGATAAAGCCATAAATACGTAAATCTGAGCCTTCTATCAAAAGTTACAGCTAACTTCATGAAGTTGTACAAAAAGGCTTTATTTCGCCGAGACAGTGCGTTTCTGACTATTACATGCATTTGAATGGAGTTCTCGCACGAAACAAAGTATAGGTTTTCATCTTCATCTTGAATGGAGTTCTCGCCATAAAACAAAGAATAGGTTTTCATCTTGTGAATAACTCGAAAATCTTAGCTCAAACAGCTTTAAAACCTGTATGCTCAACACCGGGATATAGAATTCTATAAGATAAAGCCATAAATACGTATATCTGAGCCTTCTATCAAAAGTTACAGCTAATTTCATGAAGTTGTACAAAAAGGCTTTATTTCGCCGAGACAGTGCGTTTCTGACTATTACATGCATTTGAATGGAGTTCTGGCACGAAACAAAGTATAGGTTTTCATCTTGTGAATAACTCGAAAATCTTAGCTCAAACAGCTTTAAAACCTGTCTACTCAACACGGGGATATAGAATTCTATAAGATAAAGCCATAAATACGTAAATCTGAGCCTTCTATCAAAAGTTACAGCTAATTTCATGAAGTTGTACAAAAACACTTTATTTCGCCGAGACAGTGCGTTTCTGACTATTACATGCATTTGAATGGAGTTCTCGCACGAAACAAAGTATAGGTTTTCATCTTGTGAATAACTCGAAAATCTTAGCTCAAACAGCTTTAAAACCTGTTTGCTCAACACGGGGATATAGAATTCTATAAGATAAAGCCATAAATACGTAAATCTGAGCCTTCTATCAAAGGTTACAGCTAACTTCATGAAGTTGTACAAAAACACTTTATTTCGCCGAGACAGTGCGTTTCTGACTATTACATGCATTTGAATGGAGTTCTCGCCAGAAAACAAAGTATAGGTTTTCATCTTGTGAATAACTCGAAAATCTTAGCTCAAACAGCTTTAAAACCTGTTTGCTCAACACGGGGATATAGAAGTCTATAAGATAAAGCCATAAATACGTAAATCTGAGCCTTCTATCAAAAGTTACAGCTAACTTCATGAAGTTGTACAAAAACACTTTATTTCGCCGAGACAGTGCGTTTCTGACTATTACATGCATTTGAATGGAGTTCTGGCACGAAACAAAGTATAGGTTTTCATCTTGTGAATAACTCGAAAATCTTAGCTCAAACAGCTTTAAAACCTGTCTGCTCAACACGGGGATATAGAAGTCTATAAGATAAAGCCAAAAATAAGTAAATCTGAGCCTTCTATCAAAAGTTACAGCTAATTTCATGAAGTTGTACAAAAAGGCTTTATTTCGCCGAGACAGTGCGTTTCTGACTATTACATGCATTTGAATGGAGTTCTCGCACGAAACAAAGTATAGGTTTTCATCTTGTGAATAACTCGAAAATCTTAGCTCAAACAGCTTTAAAACCTGTCTACTCAACACGGGGATATAGAAGTCTATAAGATAAAGCCATAAATACGTAAATCTGAGCCTTCTATCAAAAGTTACAGCTAACTTCATGAAGTTGTACAAAAACACTTTATTTCGCCGAGACAGTGCGTTTCTGACTATTACATGCATTTGAATGGAGTTCTCGCCAGAAAACAAAGTATAGGTTTTCATCTTGTGAATAACTCGAAAATCTTAGCTCAAACAGCTTTAAAACCTGTTTGCTCAACACGGGGATATAGAAGTCTATAAGATAAAGCCATAAAAACGTAAATCTGAGCCTTCTATCAAAAGTTACAGCTAACTTCATGAAGTTGTACAAAAACACTTTATTTCGCCGAGACAGTGCGTTTCTGACTATTACATGCATTTGAATGGAGTTCTCGCACGAAACAAAGTATAGGTTTTCATCTTGTGAATAACTCGAAAATCTTAGCTCAAACAGCTTTAAAACCTGTCTACTCAACACGGGGATATAGAAGTCTATAAGATAAAGCCATAAATACGTAAATCTGAGCCTTCTATCAAAAGTTACAGCTAACTTCATGAAGTTGTACAAAAAGGCTTTATTTCGCCAAGACAGTGCGTTTCTGACTATTACATGCATTTGAATGGAGTTCTCGCACGAAACAAAGTATAGGTTTTCATCTTGTGAATAACTCGAAAATCTTAGCTCAAACAGCTTTAAAACCTGTTTGCTCAACACGGGGATATAGAAGTCTATAAGATAAAGCCATAAATACGTAAATCTGAGCCTTCTATCAAAAGTTACAGCTAACTTCATGAAGTTGTACAAAAAGGCTTTATTTCGCCGAGACAGTGCGTTTCTGACTATTACATGCATTTGAATGGAGTTCTGGCACGAAACAAAGTATAGGTTTTCATCTTGTGAATAACTCGAAAATCTTAGCTCAAACAGCTTTAAAACCTGTCTACTCAACACGGGGATATAGAATTCTATAAGATAAAGCCATAAATACGTATATCTGAGCCTTCTATCAAAAGTTACATGGAACTTCATGAAGTTGTACAAAAAGGCTTTATTTCGCCAAGACAGTGCGTTTCTGACTATTACATGCATTTGAATGGAGTTCTGGCACGAAACAAAGTATAGGTTTTCATCTTGTGAATAACTCGAAAATCTTAGCTCAAACAGCTTTAAAACCTGTTTGCTCAACACGGGGATATAGAAGTCTATAAGATAAAGCCATAAATACGTAAATCTGAGCCTTCTATCAAAAGTTACAGCTAACTTCATGAAGTTGTACAAAAACACTTTATTTCGCCGAGACAGTGCGTTTCTGACTATTACATGCATTTGAATGGAGTTCTGGCACGAAACAAAGTATAGGTTTTCATCTTGTGAATAACTCGAAAATCTTAGCTCAAACAGCTTTAAAACCTGTCTGCTCAACACGGGGATATAGAAGTCTATAAGATAAAGCCAAAAATAAGTAAATCTGAGCCTTCTATCAAAAGTTACAGCTAATTTCATGAAGTTGTACAAAAAGGCTTTATTTCGCCGAGACAGTGCGTTTCTGACTATTACATGCATTTGAATGGAGTTCTCGCACGAAACAAAGTATAGGTTTTCATCTTGTGAATAACTCGAAAATCTTAGCTCAAACAGCTTTAAAACCTGTTTGCTCAACACGGGGATATAGAAGTCTATAAGATAAAGCCATAAATACGTAAATCTGAGCCTTCTATCAAAAGTTACAGCTAACTTCATGAAGTTGTACAAAAACACTTTATTTCGCCGAGACAGTGCGTTTCTGACTATTACATGCATTTGAATGGAGTTCTCGCCAGAAAACAAAGTATAGGTTTTCATCTTGTGAATAACTCGAAAATCTTAGCTCAAACAGCTTTAAAACCTGTTTGCTCAACACGGGGATATAGAAGTCTATAAGATAAAGCCATAAAAACGTAAATCTGAGCCTTCTATCAAAAGTTACAGCTAACTTCATGAAGTTGTACAAAAACACTTTATTTCGCCGAGACAGTGCGTTTCTGACTATTACATGCATTTGAATGGAGTTCTCGCACGAAACAAAGTATAGGTTTTCATCTTGTGAATAACTCGAAAATCTTAGCTCAAACAGCTTTAAAACCTGTCTACTCAACACGGGGATATAGAAGTCTATAAGATAAAGCCATAAATACGTAAATCTGAGCCTTCTATCAAAAGTTACAGCTAACTTCATGAAGTTGTACAAAAAGGCTTTATTTCGCCAAGACAGTGCGTTTCTGACTATTACATGCATTTGAATGGAGTTCTCGCACGAAACAAAGTATAGGTTTTCATCTTGTGAATAACTCGAAAATCTTAGCTCAAACAGCTTTAAAACCTGTTTGCTCAACACGGGGATATAGAAGTCTATAAGATAAAGCCATAAATACGTAAATCTGAGCCTTCTATCAAAAGTTACAGCTAACTTCATGAAGTTGTACAAAAAGGCTTTATTTCGCCAAGACAGTGCGTTTCTGACTATTACATGCATTTGAATGGAGTTCTCGCACGAAACAAAGTATAGGTTTTCATCTTGTGAATAACTCGAAAATCTTAGCTCAAACAGCTTTAAAACCTGTCTACTCAACACCGGGATATAGAATTCTATAAGATAAAGCCATAAATACGTATATCTGAACCTTCTATCAAAAGTTACAGCTAATTTCATGAAGTTGTACAAAAAGGCTTTATTTCGCCGAGACAGTGCGTTTCTGACTATTACATGCATTTGAATGGAGTTCTGGCACGAAACAAAGTATAGGTTTTCATCTTGTGAATAACTCGAAAATCTTAGCTCAAACAGCTTTAAAACCTGTCTACTCAACACGGGGATATAGAATTCTATAAGATAAAGCCATAAATACGTATATCTGAGCCTTCTATCAAAAGTTACATGGAACTTCATGAAGTTGTACAAAAAGGCTTTATTTCGCCAAGACAGTGCGTTTCTGACTATTACATGCATTTGAATGGAGTTCTGGCACGAAACAAAGTATAGGTTTTCATCTTGTGAATAACTCGAAAATCTTAGCTCAAACAGCTTTAAAACCTGTTTGCTCAACACGGGGATATAGAAGTCTATAAGATAAAGCCATAAATACGTAAATCTGAGCCTTCTATCAAAAGTTACAGCTAACTTCATGAAGTTGTACAAAAACACTTTATTTCGCCGAGACTGTGCGTTTCTGACTATTACATGCATTAGAATGGAGTTCTCGCCAGAAAACAAAGTATAGGTTTTCATCTTGTGAATAACTCGAAAATCTTAGCTCAAACAGCTTTAAAACCTGTTTGCTCAACACGGGGATATAGAATTCTATAAGATAAAGCCATAAATACGTAAATCTGAGCCTTCTATCAAAAGTTACAGCTAACTTCATGAAGTTGTACAAAAACACTTTATTTCGCGAAACAGTGCGTTTCTGACTATTACATGCATTTGAATGGAGTTCTGGCACGAAACAAAGTATAGGTTTTCATCTTGTGAATAACTCGAAAATCTTAGCTCAAACAGCTTTAAAACCTGTCTACTCAACACGGGGATATAGAATTCTATAAGATAAAGCCATAAATACGTATATCTGAGCCTTCTATCAAAAGTTACATGGAACTTCATGAAGTTGTACAAAAAGGCTTTATTTCGCCAAGACAGTGCGTTTCTGACTATTACATGCATTTGAATGGAGTTCTGGCACGAAACAAAGTATAGGTTTTCATCTTGTGAATAACTCGAAAATCTTAGCTCAAACAGCTTTAAAACCTGTTTGCTCAACACGGGGATATAGAAGTCTATAAGATAAAGCCATAAATACGTAAATCTGAGCCTTCTATCAAAAGTTACAGCTAACTTCATGAAGTTGTACAAAAACACTTTATTTCGCCGAGACTGTGCGTTTCTGACTATTACATGCATTAGAATGGAGTTCTCGCCAGAAAACAAAGTATAGGTTTTCATCTTGTGAATAACTCGAAAATCTTAGCTCAAACAGCTTTAAAACCTGTTTGCTCAACACGGGGATATAGAATTCTATAAGATAAAGCCATAAATACGTAAATCTGAGCCTTCTATCAAAAGTTACAGCTAACTTCATGAAGTTGTACAAAAACACTTTATTTCGCGAAACAGTGCGTTTCTGACTATTACATGCATTTGAATGGAGTTCTGGCACGAAACAAAGTATAGGTTTTCATCTTGTGAATAACTCGAAAATCTTAGCTCAAACAGCTTTAAAACCTGTCTACTCAACACGGGGATATAGAATTCTATAAGATAAAGCCATAAATACGTAAATCTGAGCCTTCTATCAAAAGTTACATGGAACTTCATGAAGTTGTACAAAAAGGCTTTATTTCGCCGAGACAGTGCGTTTCTGACTATTACATGCATTTGAATGGAGTTCTGGCACGAAACAAAGTATAGGTTTTCATCTTGTGAATAACTCGAAAATCTTAGCTCAAACAGCTTTAAAACCTGTTTGCTCAACACGGGGATATAGAAGTCTATAAGATAAAGCCATAAATACGTAAATCTGAGCCTTCTATCAAAAGTTACAGCTAACTTCATGAAGTTGTACAAAAAGGCTTTATTTCGCCAAGACAGTGCGTTTCTGACTATTACATGCATTTGAATGGAGTTCTGGCACGAAACAAAGTATAGGTTTTCATCTTGTGAATAACTCGAAAATCTTAGCTCAAACAGCTTTAAAACCTGTTTGCTCAACACGGGGATATAGAAGTCTATAAGATAAAGCCATAAATACGTAAATCTGAGCCTTCTATCAAAAGTTACAGCTAACTTCATGAAGTTGTACAAAAAGGCTTTATTTCGCCAAGACAGTGCGTTTCTGACTATTACATGCATTTGAATGGAGTTCTGGCACGAAACAAAGTATAGGTTTTCATCTTGTGAATAACTCGAAAATCTTAGCTCAAACAGCTTTAAAACCTGTCTACTCAACACGGGGATATAGAAGTCTATAAGATAAAGCCATAAATACGTAAATCTGAGCCTTCTATCAAAAGTTACAGCTAACTTCATGAAGTTGTACAAAAACACTTTATTTCGCCGAGACAGTGCGTTTCTGACTATTACATGCATTTGAATGGAGTTCTGGCACGAAACAAAGTATAGGTTTTCATCTTGTGAATAACTCGAAAATCTTAGCTCAAACAGCTTTAAAACCTGTCTACTCAACACGGGGATATAGAATTCTATAAGATAAAGCCATAAATACGTAAATCTGAGCCTTCTATCAAAAGTTACAGCTAATTTCATGAAGTTGTACAAAAAGGCTTTATTTCGCCGAGACAGTGCGTTTCTGACTATTACATGCATTTGAATGGAGTTCTGGCACGAAACAAAGTATAGGTTTTCATCTTGTGAATAACTCGAAAATCTTAGCTCAAACAGCTTTAAAACCTGTCTACTCAACACGGGGATATAGAATTCTATAAGATAAAGCCATAAATACGTAAATCTGAGCCTTCTATCAAAAGTTACAGCTAATTTCATGAAGTTGTACAAAAACACTTTATTTCGCCGAGACAGTGCGTTTCTGACTATTACATGCATTTGAATGGAGTTCTCGCACGAAACAAAGTATAGGTTTTCATCTTGTGAATAACTCGAAAATCTTAGCTCAAACAGCTTTAAAACCTGTTTGCTCAACACGGGGATATAGAATTCTATAAGATAAAGCCATAAATACGTAAATCTGAGCCTTCTATCAAAGGTTACAGCTAACTTCATGAAGTTGTACAAAAACACTTTATTTCGCCGAGACAGTGCGTTTCTGACTATTACATGCATTTGAATGGAGTTCTCGCCATAAAACAAAGTATAGGTTTTCATCTTGTGAATAACTCGAAAATCTTAGCTCAAACAGCTTTAAAACCTGTTTGCTCAACACGGGGATATAGAAGTCTATAAGATAAAGCCATAAATACGTAAATCTGAGCCTTCTATCAAAAGTTACAGCTAACTTCATGAAGTTGTACAAAAACACTTTATTTCGCCGAGACAGTGCGTTTCTGACTATTACATGCATTTGAATGGAGTTCTGGCACGAAACAAAGTATAGGTTTTCATCTTGTGAATAACTCGAAAATCTTAGCTCAAACAGCTTTAAAACCTGTCTGCTCAACACGGGGATATAGAAGTCTATAAGATAAAGCCAAAAATAAGTAAATCTGAGCCTTCTATCAAAAGTTACAGCTAATTTCATGAAGTTGTACAAAAAGGCTTTATTTCGCCGAGACAGTGCGTTTCTGACTATTACATGCATTTGAATGGAGTTCTCGCACGAAACAAAGTATAGGTTTTCATCTTGTGAATAACTCGAAAATCTTAGCTCAAACAGCTTTAAAACCTGTCTACTCAACACGGGGATATAGAAGTCTATAAGATAAAGCCATAAATACGTAAATCTGAGCCTTCTATCAAAAGTTACAGCTAACTTCATGAAGTTGTACAAAAACACTTTATTTCGCCGAGACAGTGCGTTTCTGACTATTACATGCATTTGAATGGAGTTCTCGCCAGAAAACAAAGTATAGGTTTTCATCTTGTGAATAACTCGAAAATCTTAGCTCAAACAGCTTTAAAACCTGTTTGCTCAACACGGGGATATAGAAGTCTATAAGATAAAGCCATAAATACGTAAATCTGAGCCTTCTATCAAAAGTTACAGCTAACTTCATGAAGTTGTACAAAAACACTTTATTTCGCCGAGACAGTGCGTTTCTGACTATTACATGCATTTGAATGGAGTTCTCGCACGAAACAAAGTATAGGTTTTCATCTTGTGAATAACTCGAAAATCTTAGCTCAAACAGCTTTAAAACCTGTCTACTCAACACGGGGATATAGAAGTCTATAAGATAAAGCCATAAATACGTAAATCTGAGCCTTCTATCAAAAGTTACAGCTAACTTCATGAAGTTGTACAAAAAGGCTTTATTTCGCCAAGACAGTGCGTTTCTGACTATTACATGCATTTGAATGGAGTTCTCGCACGAAACAAAGTATAGGTTTTCATCTTGTGAATAACTCGAAAATCTTAGCTCAAACAGCTTTAAAACCTGTTTGCTCAACACGGGGATATAGAATTCTATAAGATAAAGCCATAAATACGTAAATCTGAGCCTTCTATCAAAAGTTACAGCTAACTTCATGAAGTTGTACAAAAAGGCTTTATTTCGCCGAGACAGTGCGTTTCTGACTATTACATGCATTTGAATGGAGTTCTGGCACGAAACAAAGTATAGGTTTTCATCTTGTGAATAACTCGAAAATCTTAGCTCAAACAGCTTTAAAACCTGTTTGCTCAACACGGGGATATAGAAGTCTATAAGATAAAGCCATAAATACGTAAATCTGAGCCTTCTATCAAAAGTTACAGCTAACTTCATGAAGTTGTACAAAAACACTTTATTTCGCCGAGACAGTGCGTTTCTGACTATTACATGCATTTGAATGGAGTTCTCGCCAGAAAACAAAGTATAGGTTTTCATCTTGTGAATAACTCGAAAATCTTAGCTCAAACAGCTTTAAAACCTGTTTGCTCAACACGGGGATATAGAAGTCTATAAGATAAAGCCATAAATACGTAAATCTGAGCCTTCTATCAAAAGTTACAGCTAACTTCATGAAGTTGTACAAAAAGGCTTTATTTCGCCAAGACAGTGCGTTTCTGACTATTACATGCATTTGAATGGAGTTCTGGCACGAAACAAAGTATAGGTTTTCATCTTGTGAATAACTCGAAAATCTTAGCTCAAACAGCTTTAAAACCTGTCTACTCAACACGGGGATATAGAATTCTATAAGATAAAGCCATAAATACGTATATCTGAGCCTTCTATCAAAAGTTACAGCTAACTTCATGAAGTTGTACAAAAAGGCTTTATTTCGCCAAGACAGTGCGTTTCTGACTATTACATGCATTTGAATGGAGTTCTGGCACGAAACAAAGTATAGGTTTTCATCTTGTGAATAACTCGAAAATCTTAGCTCAAACAGCTTTAAAACCTGTTTGCTCAACACGGGGATATAGAAGTCTATAAGATAAAGCCATAAATACGTAAATCTGAGCCTTCTATCAAAAGTTACAGCTAACTTCATGAAGTTGTACAAAAACACTTTATTTCGCCGAGACAGTGCGTTTCTGACTATTACATGCATTTGAATGGAGTTCTGGCACGAAACAAAGTATAGGTTTTCATCTTGTGAATAACTCGAAAATCTTAGCTCAAACAGCTTTAAAACCTGTCTGCTCAACACGGGGATATAGAAGTCTATAAGATAAAGCCAAAAATAAGTAAATCTGAGCCTTCTATCAAAAGTTACAGCTAATTTCATGAAGTTGTACAAAAAGGCTTTATTTCGCCGAGACAGTGCGTTTCTGACTATTACATGCATTTGAATGGAGTTCTCGCACGAAACAAAGTATAGGTTTTCATCTTGTGAATAACTCGAAAATCTTAGCTCAAACAGCTTTAAAACCTGTTTGCTCAACACGGGGATATAGAAGTCTATAAGATAAAGCCATAAATACGTAAATCTGAGCCTTCTATCAAAAGTTACAGCTAACTTCATGAAGTTGTACAAAAACACTTTATTTCGCCGAGACAGTGCGTTTCTGACTATTACATGCATTTGAATGGAGTTCTCGCCAGAAAACAAAGTATAGGTTTTCATCTTGTGAATAACTCGAAAATCTTAGCTCAAACAGCTTTAAAACCTGTTTGCTCAACACGGGGATATAGAAGTCTATAAGATAAAGCCATAAAAACGTAAATCTGAGCCTTCTATCAAAAGTTACAGCTAACTTCATGAAGTTGTACAAAAACACTTTATTTCGCCGAGACAGTGCGTTTCTGACTATTACATGCATTTGAATGGAGTTCTCGCACGAAACAAAGTATAGGTTTTCATCTTGTGAATAACTCGAAAATCTTAGCTCAAACAGCTTTAAAACCTGTTTGCTCAACACGGGGATATAGAAGTCTATAAGATAAAGCCATAAATACGTAAATCTGAGCCTTCTATCAAAAGTTACAGCTAACTTCATGAAGTTGTACAAAAAGGCTTTATTTCGCCGAGACAGTGCGTTTCTGACTATTACATGCATTTGAATGGAGTTCTCGCCAGAAAACAAAGTATAGGTTTTCATCTTGTGAATAACTCGAAAATCTTAGCTCAAACAGCTTTAAAACCTGTTTGCTCAACACGGGGATATAGAAGTCTATAAGATAAAGCCATAAATACGTAAATCTGAGCCTTCTATCAAAAGTTACAGCTAACTTCATGAAGTTGTACAAAAACACTTTATTTCGCCGAGACAGTGCGTTTCTGACTATTACATGCATTTGAATGGAGTTCTCGCCAGAAAACAAAGTATAGGTTTTCATCTTGTGAATAACTCGAAAATCTTAGCTCAAACAGCTTTAAAACCTGTTTGCTCAACACGGGGATATAGAAGTCTATAAGATAAAGCCATAAATACGTAAATCTGAGCCTTCTATCAAAAGTTACAGCTAACTTCATGAAGTTGTACAAAAAGGCTTTATTTCGCCAAGACAGTGCGTTTCTGACTATTACATGCATTTGAATGGAGTTCTCGCACGAAACAAAGTATAGGTTTTCATCTTGTGAATAACTCGAAAATCTTAGCTCAAACAGCTTTAAAACCTGTCTACTCAACACCGGGATATAGAATTCTATAAGATAAAGCCATAAATACGTATATCTGAACCTTCTATCAAAAGTTACAGCTAATTTCATGAAGTTGTACAAAAAGGCTTTATTTCGCCGAGACAGTGCGTTTCTGACTATTACATGCATTTGAATGGAGTTCTGGCACGAAACAAAGTATAGGTTTTCATCTTGTGAATAACTCGAAAATCTTAGCTCAAACAGCTTTAAAACCTGTCTACTCAACACGGGGATATAGAATTCTATAAGATAAAGCCATAAATACGTATATCTGAGCCTTCTATCAAAAGTTACATGGAACTTCATGAAGTTGTACAAAAAGGCTTTATTTCGCCAAGACAGTGCGTTTCTGACTATTACATGCATTTGAATGGAGTTCTGGCACGAAACAAAGTATAGGTTTTCATCTTGTGAATAACTCGAAAATCTTAGCTCAAACAGCTTTAAAACCTGTTTGCTCAACACGGGGATATAGAAGTCTATAAGATAAAGCCATAAATACGTAAATCTGAGCCTTCTATCAAAAGTTACAGCTAACTTCATGAAGTTGTACAAAAACACTTTATTTCGCCGAGACTGTGCGTTTCTGACTATTACATGCATTAGAATGGAGTTCTCGCCAGAAAACAAAGTATAGGTTTTCATCTTGTGAATAACTCGAAAATCTTAGCTCAAACAGCTTTAAAACCTGTTTGCTCAACACGGGGATATAGAATTCTATAAGATAAAGCCATAAATACGTAAATCTGAGCCTTCTATCAAAAGTTACAGCTAACTTCATGAAGTTGTACAAAAACACTTTATTTCGCGAGACAGTGCGTTTCTGACTATTACATGCATTTGAATGGAGTTCTGGCACGAAACAAAGTATAGGTTTTCATCTTGTGAATAACTCGAAAATCTTAGCTCAAACAGCTTTAAAACCTGTCTACTCAACACGGGGATATAGAATTCTATAAGATAAAGCCATAAATACGTAAATCTGAGCCTTCTATCAAAAGTTACATGGAACTTCATGAAGTTGTACAAAAAGGCTTTATTTCGCCGAGACAGTGCGTTTCTGACTATTACATGCATTTGAATGGAGTTCTGGCACGAAACAAAGTATAGGTTTTCATCTTGTGAATAACTCGAAAATCTTAGCTCAAACAGCTTTAAAACCTGTCTACTCAACACGGGGATATAGACGTCTATAAGATAAAGCCATAAATACGTAAATCTGAGCCTTCTATCAAAAGTTACAGCTAACTTCATGAAGTTGTACAAAAACACTTTATTTCGCCGAGACAGTGCGTTTCTGACTATTACATGCATTTGAATGGAGTTCTGGCACGAAACAAAGTATAGGTTTTCATCTTGTGAATAACTCGAAAATCTTAGCTCAAACAGCTTTAAAACCTGTTTGCTCAACACGGGGATATAGAATTCTATAAGATAAAGCCATAAATACGTAAATCTGAGCCTTCTATCAAAAGTTACAGCTAACTTCATGAAGTTGTACAAAAACACTTTATTTCGCCGAGACAGTGCGTTTCTGACTATTACATGCATTTGAATGGAGTTCTGGCACGAAACAAAGTATAGGTTTTCATCTTGTGAATAACTCGAAAATCTTAGCTCAAACAGCTTTAAAACCTGTCTGCTCAACACGGGGATATAGAAGTCTATAAGATAAAGCCATAAATACGTAAATCTGAGCCTTCTATCAAAAGTTACAGCTAACTTCATGAAGTTGTACAAAAAGGCTTTATTTCGCCAAGACAGTGCGTTTCTGACTATTACATGCATTTGAATGGAGTTCTCGCACGAAACAAAGTATAGGTTTTCATCTTCATCTTGAATGGAGTTCTCGCCATAAAACAAAGAATAGGTTTTCATCTTGTGAATAACTCGAAAATCTTAGCTCAAACAGCTTTAAAACCTGTATGCTCAACACCGGGATATAGAATTCTATAAGATAAAGCCATAAATACGTATATCTGAGCCTTCTATCAAAAGTTACAGCTAATTTCATGAAGTTGTACAAAAAGGCTTTATTTCGCCGAGACAGTGCGTTTCTGACTATTACATGCATTTGAATGGAGTTCTCGCACGAAACAAAGTATAGGTTTTCATCTTGTGAATAACTCGAAAATCTTAGCTCAAACAGCTTTAAAACCTGTTTGCTCAACACGGGGATATAGAATTCTATAAGATAAAGCCATAAATACGTAAATCTGAGCCTTCTATCAAAAGTTACAGCTAATTTCATGAAGTTGTACAAAAAGGCTTTATTTCGCCGAGACAGTGCGTTTCTGACTATTATATGCATTTGAATGGAGTTCTCGCACGAAACAAAGTATAGGTTTTCATCTTGTGAATAACTCGAAAATCTTAGCTCAAACAGCTTTAAAACCTGTTTGCTCAACACGGGGATATAGAATTCTATAAGATAAAGCCATAAATACGTAAATCTGAGCCTTCTATCAAAAGTTACAGCTAACTTCATGAAGTTGTACAAAAAGGCTTTATTTCGCCGAGACAGTGCGTTTCTGACTATTACATGCATTTGAATGGAGTTCTCGCACGAAACAAAGTATAGGTTTTCATCTTGTGAATAACTCGAAAATCTTAGCTCAAACAGCTTTAAAACCTGTCTGCTCAACACGGGGATATAGAAGTCTATAAGATAAAGCCATAAATACGTAAATCTGAGCCTTCTATCAAAAGTTACAGCTAACTTCATGAAGTTGTACAAAAAGGCTTTATTTCGCCGAGACAGTGCGTTTCTGACTATTACATGCATTTGAATGGAGTTCTCGCACGAAACAAAGTATAGGTTTTCATCTTCATCTTGAATGGAGTTCTCGCCATAAAACAAAGAATAGGTTTTCATCTTGTGAATAACTCGAAAATCTTAGCTCAAACAGCTTTAAAACCTGTATGCTCAACACCGGGATATAGAATTCTATAAGATAAAGCCATAAATACGTATATCTGAGCCTTCTATCAAAAGTTACAGCTAATTTCATGAAGTTGTACAAAAAGGCTTTATTTCGCCGAGACAGTGCGTTTCTGACTATTACATGCATTTGAATGGAGTTCTCGCACGAAACAAAGTATAGGTTTTCATCTTGTGAATAACTCGAAAATCTTAGCTCAAACAGCTTTAAAACCTGTCTGCTCAACACGGGGATATAGAAGTCTATAAGATAAAGCCATAAATACGTAAATCTGAGCCTTCTATCAAAAGTTACAGCTAACTTCATGAAGTTGTACAAAAACACTTTATTTCGCCGAGACAGTGCGTTTCTGACTATTACATGCATTTGAATGGAGTTCTCGCCATAAAACAAAGTATAGGTTTTCATCTTGTGAATAACTCGAAAATCTTAGCTCAAACAGCTTTAAAACCTGTATGCTCAACACGGGGATATAGAAGTCTATAAGATAAAGCCATAAATACGTAAATCTGAGCCTTCTATCAAAAGTTACAGCTAATTTCATGAAGTTGTACAAAAAGGCTTTATTTCGCCGAGACAGTGCGTTTCTGACTATTACATGCATTTGAATGGAGTTCTCGCACGAAACAAAGTATAGGTTTTCATCTTGTGAATAACTCGAAAATCTTAGCTCAAACAGCTTTAAAACCTGTCTGCTCAACACGGGGATATAGAAGTCTATAAGATAAAGCCATAAATACGTAAATCTGAGCCTTCTATCAAAAGTTACAGCTAACTTCATGAAGTTGTACAAAAACACTTTATTTCGCCGAGACAGTGCGTTTCTGACTATTACATGCATTTGAATGGAGTTCTCGCCATAAAACAAAGTATAGGTTTTCATCTTGTGAATAACTCGAAAATCTTAGCTCAAACAGCTTTAAAACCTGTATGCTCAACACGGGGATATAGAAGTCTATAAGATAAAGCCATAAATACGTATATCTGAGCCTTCTATCAAAAGTTACAGCTAATTTCATGAAGTTGTACAAAAAGGCTTTATTTCGCCGAGACAGTGCGTTTCTGACTATTACATGCATTTGAATGGAGTTCTCGCACGAAACAAAGTATAGGTTTTCATCTTGTGAATAACTCGAAAATCTTAGCTCAAACAGCTTTAAAACCTGTTTGCTCAACACGGGGATATAGAATTCTATAAGATAAAGCCATAAATACGTAAATCTGAGCCTTCTATCAAAAGTTACAGCTAATTTCATGAAGTTGTACAAAAAGGCTTTATTTCGCCGAGACAGTGCGTTTCTGACTATTATATGCATTTGAATGGAGTTCTCGCACGAAACAAAGTATAGGTTTTCATCTTGTGAATAACTCGAAAATCTTAGCTCAAACAGCTTTAAAACCTGTTTGCTCAACACGGGGATATAGAATTCTATAAGATAAAGCCATAAATACGTAAATCTGAGCCTTCTATCAAAAGTTACAGCTAACTTCATGAAGTTGTACAAAAAGGCTTTATTTCGCCGAGACAGTGCGTTTCTGACTATTACATGCATTTGAATGGAGTTCTCGCACGAAACAAAGTATAGGTTTTCATCTTGTGAATAACTCGAAAATCTTAGCTCAAACAGCTTTAAAACCTGTCTGCTCAACACGGGGATATAGAAGTCTATAAGATAAAGCCATAAATACGTAAATCTGAGCCTTCTATCAAAAGTTACAGCTAACTTCATGAAGTTGTACAAAAAGGCTTTATTTCGCCGAGACAGTGCGTTTCTGACTATTACATGCATTTGAATGGAGTTCTCGCACGAAACAAAGTATAGGTTTTCATCTTCATCTTGAATGGAGTTCTCGCCATAAAACAAAGAATAGGTTTTCATCTTGTGAATAACTCGAAAATCTTAGCTCAAACAGCTTTAAAACCTGTATGCTCAACACCGGGATATAGAATTCTATAAGATAAAGCCATAAATACGTATATCTGAGCCTTCTATCAAAAGTTACAGCTAATTTCATGAAGTTGTACAAAAAGGCTTTATTTCGCCGAGACAGTGCGTTTCTGACTATTACATGCATTTGAATGGAGTTCTCGCACGAAACAAAGTATAGGTTTTCATCTTGTGAATAACTCGAAAATCTTAGCTCAAACAGCTTTAAAACCTGTCTGCTCAACACGGGGATATAGAAGTCTATAAGATAAAGCCATAAATACGTAAATCTGAGCCTTCTATCAAAAGTTACAGCTAACTTCATGAAGTTGTACAAAAACACTTTATTTCGCCGAGACAGTGCGTTTCTGACTATTACATGCATTTGAATGGAGTTCTCGCCATAAAACAAAGTATAGGTTTTCATCTTGTGAATAACTCGAAAATCTTAGCTCAAACAGCTTTAAAACCTGTCTACTCAACACGGGGATATAGAAGTCTATAAGATAAAGCCATAAATACGTAAATCTGAGCCTTCTATCAAAAGTTACAGCTAACTTCATGAAGTTGTACAAAAAGGCTTTATTTCGCCGAGACAGTGCGTTTCTGACTATTACATGCATTTGAATGGAGTTCTCGCCATAAAACAAAGAATAGGTTTTCATCTTGTGAATAACTCGAAAATCTTAGCTCAAACAGCTTTAAAACCTGTATGCTCAACACCGGGATATAGAATTCTATAAGATAAAGCCATAAATACGTATATCTGAGCCTTCTATCAAAAGTTACAGCTAATTTCATGAAGTTGTACAAAAAGGCTTTATTTCGCCGAGACAGTGCGTTTCTGACTATTACATGCATTTGAATGGAGTTCTCGCACGAAACAAAGTATAGGTTTTCATCTTGTGAATAACTCGAAAATCTTAGCTCAAACAGCTTTAAAACCTGTCTGCTCAACACGGGGATATAGAATTCTATAAGATAAAGCCATAAATACGTAAATCTGAGCCTTCTATCAAAAGTTACAGCTAACTTCATGAAGTTGTACAAAAACACTTTATTTCGCCGAGACAGTGCGTTTCTGACTATTACATGCATTTGAATGGAGTTCTCGCCATAAAACAAAGTATAGGTTTTCATCTTGTGAATAACTCGAAAATCTTAGCTCAAACAGCTTTAAAACCTGTCTACTCAACACGGGGATATAGAATTCTATAAGATAAAGCCATAAATACGTAAATCTGAGCCTTCTATCAAAAGTTACAGCTAATTTCATGAAGTTGTACAAAAACACTTTATTTCGCCGAGACAGTGCGTTTCTGACTATTACATGCATTTGAATGGAGTTCTCGCACGAAACAAAGTATAGGTTTTCATCTTGTGAATAACTCGAAAATCTTAGCTCAAACAGCTTTAAAACCTGTTTGCTCAACACGGGGATATAGAATTCTATAAGATAAAGCCATAAATACGTAAATCTGAGCCTTCTATCAAAGGTTACAGCTAACTTCATGAAGTTGTACAAAAACACTTTATTTCGCCGAGACAGTGCGTTTCTGACTATTACATGCATTTGAATGGAGTTCTGGCACGAAACAAAGTATAGGTTTTCATCTTGTGAATAACTCGAAAATCTTAGCTCAAACAGCTTTAAAACCTGTATGCTCAACACGGGGATATAGAAGTCTATAAGATAAAGCAATAAATACGTAAATCTGAGCCTTCTATCAAAAGTTACAGCTAATTTCATGAAGTTGTACAAAAAGGCTTTATTTCGCCGAGACAGTGCGTTTCTGACTATTATATGCATTTGAATGGAGTTCTCGCACGAAACAAAGTATAGGTTTTCATCTTGTGAATAACTCGAAAATCTTAGCTCAAACAGCTTTAAAACCTGTCTACTCAACACGGGGATATAGAAGTCTATAAGATAAAGCAATAAATACGTAAATCTGAGCCTTCTATCAAAAGTTACAGCTAACTTCATGAAGTTGTACAAAAACACTTTATTTCGCCAAGACAGTGCGTTTCTGACTATTACATGCATTTGAATGGAGTTCTCGCACGAAACAAAGTATAGGTTTTCATCTTGTGAATAACTCGAAAATCTTAGCTCAAACAGCTTTAAAACCTGTATGCTCAACACGGGGATATAGAATTCTATAAGATAAAGCCATAAATACGTAAATCTGAGCCTTCTATCAAAAGTTACAGCTAACTTCATGAAGTTGTACAAAAACACTTTATTTCGCCGAGACAGTGCGTTTCTGACTATTACATGCATTTGAATGGAGTTCTCGCCATAAAACAAAGTATAGGTTTTCATCTTGTGAATAACTCGAAAATCTTAGCTCAAACAGCTTTAAAACCTGTTTGCTCAACACGGGGATATAGAAGTCTATAAGATAAAGCCATAAATACGTAAATCTGAGCCTTCTATCAAAAGTTACAGCTAATTTCATGAAGTTGTACAAAAACACTTTATTTCGCCGAGACAGTGCGTTTCTGACTATTACATGCATTTGAATGGAGTTCTCGCACGAAACAAAGTATAGGTTTTCATCTTGTGAATAACTCGAAAATCTTAGCTCAAACAACTTTAAAACCTGTCTACTCAACACGGGGATATAGAATTCTATAAGATAAAGCCATAAATACGTAAATCTGAGCCTTCTATCAAAAGTTTTACAGCTAACTTCATGAAGTTGTACAAAAACACTTTATTTCGCCGACACAGTGCGTTTCTGACTATTACATGCATTTGAATGGAGTTCTCGCACGAAACAAAGTATAGGTTTTCATCTTGTGAATAACTCGAAAAGCTTAGCTCAAACAGCTTTAAAACCTGTTTGCTCAACACGGGGATATAGAAGTCTATAAGATCAAGCCATAAATACGTAAATCTGAGCCTTCTATCAAAAGTTACAGCTAATTTCATGAAGTTGTACAAAAACACTTTATTTCGCCGAGACAGTGCGTTTCTGACTATTACATGCATTTGAATGGAGTTCTCGCCATAAAACAAAGTATAGGTTTTCATCTTGTGAATAACTCGAAAATCTTAGCTCAAACAGCTTTAAAACCTGTTTGCTCAACACGGGGATATAGAAGTCTATAAGATAAAGCCATAAATACGTAAATCTGAGCCTTCTATCAAAAGTTACAGCTAACTTCATGAAGTTGTACAAAAACACTTTATTTCGCCGAGACAGTGCGTTTCTGACTATTACATGCATTTGAATGGAGTTCTGGCACGAAACAAAGTATAGGTTTTCATCTTGTGAATAACTCGAAAATCTTAGCTCAAACAGCTTTAAAACCTGTTTGCTCAACACGGGGATATAGAAGTCTATAAGATAAAGCCAAAAATAAGTAAATCTGAGCCTTCTATCAAAAGTTACAGCTAACTTCATGAAGTTGTACAAAAAGGCTTTATTTCGCCAAGACAGTGCGTTTCTGACTATTACATGCATTTGAATGGAGTTCTCGCACGAAACAAAATATAGGTTTTCATCTTGTGAATAACTCGAAAATCTTAGCTCAAACAGCTTTAAAACCTGTTTGCTCAACACGGGGATATAGAAGTCTATAAGATAAAGCCATAAATACGTAAATCTGAGCCTTCTATCAAAAGTTACAGCTAATTTCATGAAGTTGTACAAAAAGGCTTTATTTCGCCGAGACAGTGCGTTTCTGACTATTACATGCATTTGAATGGAGTTCTCGCACGAAACAAAGTATAGGTTTTCATCTTGTGAATAACTCGAAAATCTTAGCTCAAACAGCTTTAAAACCTGTTTGCTCAACACGGGGATATAGAAGTCTATAAGATAAAGCCATAAATACGTAAATCTGAGCCTTCTATCAAAAGTTACAGCTAACTTCATGAAGTTGTACAAAAACACTTTATTTCGCCGAGACAGTGCGTTTCTGACTATTACATGCATTTGAATGGAGTTCTCGCCAGAAAACAAAGTATAGGTTTTCATCTTGTGAATAACTCGAAAATCTTAGCTCAAACAGCTTTAAAACCTGTTTGCTCAACACGGGGATATAGAAGTCTATAAGATAAAGCCATAAAAACGTAAATCTGAGCCTTCTATCAAAAGTTACAGCTAACTTCATGAAGTTGTACAAAAACACTTTATTTCGCCGAGACAGTGCGTTTCTGACTATTACATGCATTTGAATGGAGTTCTCGCCAGAAAACAAAGTATAGGTTTTCATCTTGTGAATAACTCGAAAATCTTAGCTCAAACAGCTTTAAAACCTGTCTACTCAACACGGGGATATAGAAGTCTATAAGATAAAGCCATAAATACGTAAATCTGAGCCTTCTATCAAAAGTTACAGCTAACTTCATGAAGTTGTACAAAAAGGCTTTATTTCGCCAAGACAGTGCGTTTCTGACTATTACATGCATTTGAATGGAGTTCTCGCACGAAACAAAGTATAGGTTTTCATCTTGTGAATAACTCGAAAATCTTAGCTCAAACAGCTTTAAAACCTGTTTGCTCAACACGGGGATATAGAAGTCTATAAGATAAAGCCATAAATACGTAAATCTGAGCCTTCTATCAAAAGTTACAGCTAACTTCATGAAGTTGTACAAAAACACTTTATTTCGCCGAGACAGTGCGTTTCTGACTATTATATGCATTTGGATGGAGTTCTCGCACGAAACAAAGTATAGGTTTTCATCTTGTGAATAACTCGAAAATCTTAGCTCAAACAGCTTTAAAACCTGTTTGCTCAACACGGGGATATAGAAGTCTATAAGATAAAGCCATAAATACGTAAATCTGAGCCTTCTATCAAAAGTTACAGCTAATTTCATGAAGTTGTACAAAAAGGCTTTATTTCGCCAAGACAGTGCGTTTCTGACTATTACATGCATTTGAATGGAGTTCTGGCACGAAACAAAGTATAGGTTTTCATCTTGTGAATAACTCGAAAATCTTAGCTCAAACAGCTTTAAAACCTGTCTACTCAACACGGGGATATAGAAGTCTATAAGATAAAGCCATAAATACGTAAATCTGAGCCTTCTATCAAAAGTTACATGTAACTTCATGAAGTTGTACAAAAACACTTTATTTCGCCGAGACAGTGCGTTTCTGACTATTACATGCATTTGAATGGAGTTCTGGCACGAAACAAAGTATAGGTTTTCATCTTGTGAATAACTCGAAAATCTTAGCTCAAACAGCTTTAAAACCTGTTTGCTCAACACGGGGATATAGAATTCTATAAGATAAAGCCATAAATACGTAAATCTGAGCCTTCTATCAAAAGTTACAGCTAACTTCATGAAGTTGTACAAAAACACTTTATTTCGCCGAGACAGTGCGTTTCTGACTATTACATGCATTTGAATGGAGTTCTCGCACGAAACAAAGTATAGGTTTTCATCTTGTGAATAACTCGAAAATCTTAGCTCAAACAGCTTTAAAACCTGTCTGCTCAACACGGGGATATAGAAGTCTATAAGATAAAGCCATAAATACGTAAATCTGAGCCTTCTATCAAAAGTTACAGCTAACTTCATGAAGTTGTACAAAAAGGCTTTATTTCGCCGAGACAGTGCGTTTCTGACTATTACATGCATTTGAATGGAGTTCTCGCACGAAACAAAGTATAGGTTTTCATCTTCATCTTGAATGGAGTTCTCGCCATAAAACAAAGAATAGGTTTTCATCTTGTGAATAACTCGAAAATCTTAGCTCAAACAGCTTTAAAACCTGTATGCTCAACACCGGGATATAGAATTCTATAAGATAAAGCCATAAATACGTATATCTGAGCCTTCTATCAAAAGTTACAGCTAATTTCATGAAGTTGTACAAAAAGGCTTTATTTCGCCGAGACAGTGCGTTTCTGACTATTACATGCATTTGAATGGAGTTCTCGCACGAAACAAAGTATAGGTTTTCATCTTGTGAATAACTCGAAAATCTTAGCTCAAACAGCTTTAAAACCTGTCTGCTCAACACGGGGATATAGAATTCTATAAGATAAAGCCATAAATACGTAAATCTGAGCCTTCTATCAAAAGTTACAGCTAATTTCATGAAGTTGTACAAAAAGGCTTTATTTCGCCGAGACAGTGCGTTTCTGACTATTACATGCATTTGAATGGAGTTCTCGCCATAAAACAAAGTATAGGTTTTCATCTTGTGAATAACTCGAAAATCTTAGCTCAAACAGCTTTAAAACCTGTCTACTCAACACGGGGATATAGAATTCTATAAGATAAAGCCATAAATACGTATATCTGAGCCTTCTATCAAAAGTTACAGCTAATTTCATGAAGTTGTACAAAAAGGCTTTATTTCGCCGAGACAGTGCGTTTCTGACTATTACATGCATTTGAATGGAGTTCTGGCACGAAACAAAGTATAGGTTTTCATCTTGTGAATAACTCGAAAATCTTAGCTCAAACAGCTTTAAAACCTGTCTGCTCAACACGGGGATATAGAATTCTATAAGATAAAGCCATAAATACGTAAATCTGAGCCTTCTATCAAAAGTTACAGCTAACTTCATGAAGTTGTACAAAAACACTTTATTTCGCCGAGACAGTGCGTTTCTGACTATTACATGCATTTGAATGGAGTTCTCGCCATAAAACAAAGTATAGGTTTTCATCTTGTGAATAACTCGAAAATCTTAGCTCAAACAGCTTTAAAACCTGTCTACTCAACACGGGGATATAGAATTCTATAAGATAAAGCCATAAATACGTATATCTGAGCCTTCTATCAAAAGTTACAGCTAATTTCATGAAGTTGTACAAAAAGGCTTTATTTCGCCGAGACAGTGCGTTTCTGACTATTACATGCATTTGAATGGAGTTCTGGCACGAAACAAAGTATAGGTTTTCATCTTGTGAATAACTCGAAAATCTTAGCTCAAACAGCTTTAAAACCTGTCTACTCAACACGGGGATATAGAATTCTATAAGATAAAGCCATAAATACGTAAATCTGAGCCTTCTATCAAAAGTTACAGCTAATTTCATGAAGTTGTACAAAAACACTTTATTTCGCCGAGACAGTGCGTTTCTGACTATTACATGCATTTGAATGGAGTTCTCGCACGAAACAAAGTATAGGTTTTCATCTTGTGAATAACTCGAAAATCTTAGCTCAAACAGCTTTAAAACCTGTCTGCTCAACACGGGGATATAGAATTCTATAAGATAAAGCCATAAATACGTAAATCTGAGCCTTCTATCAAAAGTTACAGCTAATTTCATGAAGTTGTACAAAAAGGCTTTATTTCGCCGAGACAGTGCGTTTCTGACTATTACATGCATTTGAATGGAGTTCTCGCCATAAAACAAAGTATAGGTTTTCATCTTGTGAATAACTCGAAAATCTTAGCTCAAACAGCTTTAAAACCTGTCTACTCAACACGGGGATATAGAATTCTATAAGATAAAGCCATAAATACGTATATCTGAGCCTTCTATCAAAAGTTACAGCTAACTTCATGAAGTTGTACAAAAAGGCTTTATTTCGCCGAGACAGTGCGTTTCTGACTATTACATGCATTTGAATGGAGTTCTGGCACGAAACAAAGTATAGGTTTTCATCTTGTGAATAACTCGAAAATCTTAGCTCAAACAGCTTTAAAACCTGTCTGCTCAACACGGGGATATAGAATTCTATAAGATAAAGCCATAAATACGTAAATCTGAGCCTTCTATCAAAAGTTACAGCTAACTTCATGAAGTTGTACAAAAACACTTTATTTCGCCGAGACAGTGCGTTTCTGACTATTACATGCATTTGAATGGAGTTCTCGCCATAAAACAAAGTATAGGTTTTCATCTTGTGAATAACTCGAAAATCTTAGCTCAAACAGCTTTAAAACCTGTCTACTCAACACGGGGATATAGAATTCTATAAGATAAAGCCATAAATACGTATATCTGAGCCTTCTATCAAAAGTTACAGCTAATTTCATGAAGTTGTACAAAAAGGCTTTATTTCGCCGAGACAGTGCGTTTCTGACTATTACATGCATTTGAATGGAGTTCTGGCACGAAACAAAGTATAGGTTTTCATCTTGTGAATAACTCGAAAATCTTAGCTCAAACAGCTTTAAAACCTGTCTACTCAACACGGGGATATAGAATTCTATAAGATAAAGCCATAAATACGTAAATCTGAGCCTTCTATCAAAAGTTACAGCTAATTTCATGAAGTTGTACAAAAACACTTTATTTCGCCGAGACAGTGCGTTTCTGACTATTACATGCATTTGAATGGAGTTCTGGCACGAAACAAAGTATAGGTTTTCATCTTGTGAATAACTCGAAAATCTTAGCTCAAACAGCTTTAAAACCTGTTTGCTCAACACGGGGATATAGAATTCTATAAGATAAAGCCATAAATACGTAAATCTGAGCCTTCTATCAAAGGTTACAGCTAACTTCATGAAGTTGTACAAAAACACTTTATTTCGCCGAGACAGTGCGTTTCTGACTATTACATGCATTTGAATGGAGTTCTCGCCAGAAAACAAAGTATAGGTTTTCATCTTGTGAATAACTCGAAAATCTTAGCTCAAACAGCTTTAAAACCTGTATGCTCAACACAGGGATATAGAATTCTATAAGATAAAGCCATAAATACGTAAATCTGAGCCTTCTATCAAAAGTTACAGCTAATTTCATGAAGTTGTACAAAAACACTTTATTTCGCCGAGACAGTGCGTTTCTGACTATTACATGCATTTGAATGGAGTTCTCACACGAAACAAAGTATAGGTTTTCATCTTGTGAATAACTCGAAAATCTTAGCTCAAACAGCTTTAAAACCTGTCTACTCAACACCGGGATATAGAATTCTATAAGATAAAGCCATAAATACGTAAATCTGAGCCTTCTATCAAAAGTTACAGCTAACTTCATGAAGTTGTACAAAAAGGCTTTATTTCGCCGAGACAGTGCGTTTCTGACTATTACATGCATTTGAATGGAGTTCTGGCACGAAACAAAGTATAGGTTTTCATCTTGTGAATAACTCGAAAATCTTAGCTCAAACAGCTTTAAAACCTGTATGCTCAACACGGGGATATAGAAGTCTATAAGATAAAGCCATAAATACGTAAATCTGAGCCTTCTATCAAAAGTTACAGCTAATTTCATGAAGTTGTACAAAAAGGCTTTATTTCGCCGAGACAGTGCGTTTCTGACTATTACATGCATTTGAATGGAGTTCTGGCACGAAACAAAGTATAGGTTTTCATCTTGTGAATAACTCGAAAATCTTAGCTCAAACAGCTTTAAAACCTGTATGCTGAACACGGGGATATAGAAGTCTATAAGATAAAGCCATAAATACGTAAATCTGAGCCTTCTATCAAAAGTTACAGCTAACTTCATGAAGTTGTACAAAAACACTTTATTTCGCCGAGACAGTGCGTTTCTGACTATTACATGCATTTGAATGGAGTTCTCGCACGAAACAAAGTATAGGTTTTCATCTTGTGAATAACTCGAAAATCTTAGCTCAAACAGCTTTAAAACCTGTATGCTGAACACGGGGATATAGAAGTCTATAAGATAAAGCCATAAATACGTAAATCTGAGCCTTCTATCAAAAGTTACAGCTAACTTCATGAAGTTGTACAAAAACACTTTAGTTCGCCGAGACAGTGCGTTTCTGACTATTACATGCATTTGAATGGAGTTCTGGCACGAAACAAAGTATAGGTTTTCATCTTGTGAATAACTCGAAAATCTTAGCTCAAACAGCTTTAAAACCTGTCTACTCAACACGGGGATATAGAAGTCTATAAGATAAAGCCATAAATACGTAAATCTGAGCCTTCTATCAAAAGTTACAGCTAACTTCATGAAGTTGTACAAAAACACTTTATTTCGCCGAGACAGTGCGTTTCTGACTATTACATGCATTTGAATGGAGTTCTGGCACGAAACAAAGTATAGGTTTTCATCTTGTGAATAACTCGAAAATCTTAGCTCAAACAGCTTTAAAACCTGTTTGCTCAACACGGGGATATAGAAGTCTATAAGATAAAGCCATAAAAACGTAAATCTGAGCCTTCTATCAAAAGTTACAGCTAACTTCATGAAGTTGTACAAAAAGGCTTTATTTCGCCAAGACAGTGCGTTTCTGACTATTACATGCATTTGAATGGAGTTCTGGCACGAAACAAAGTATAGGTTTTCATCTTGTGAATAACTCGAAAATCTTAGCTCAAACAGCTTTAAAACCTGTTTGCTCAACACGGGGATATAGAAGTCTATAAGATAAAGCCATAAATACGTAAATCTGAGCCTTCTATCAAAAGTTACAGCTAACTTCATGAAGTTGTACAAAAACACTTTATTTCGCCGAGACAGTGCGTTTCTGACTATTACATGCATTTGAATGGAGTTCTCGCCATAAAACAAAGTATAGGTTTTCATCTTGTAAATAACTCGAAAATCTTAGCTCAAACAGCTTTAAAACCTGTTTGCTCAACACGGGGATATAGAAGTCTATAAGATAAAGCCATAAAAACGTAAATCTGAGCCTTCTATCAAAAGTTACAGCTAATTTCATGAAGTTGTACAAAAAGGCTTTATTTCGCCGAGACAGTGCGTTTCTGACTATTACATGCATTTGAATGGAGTTCTGGCACGAAACAAAGTATAGGTTTTCATCTTGTGAATAACTCGAAAATCTTAGCTCAAACAGCTTTAAAACCTGTTTGCTCAACACGGGGATATAGAAGTCTATAAGATAAAGCCATAAATACGTAAATCTGAGCCTTCTATCAAAAGTTACAGCTAACTTCATGAAGTTGTACAAAAACACTTTATTTCGCCGAGACAGTGCGTTTCTGACTATTACATGCATTTGAATGGAGTTCTCGCCAGAAAACAAAGTATAGGTTTTCATCTTGTAAATAACTCGAAAATCTTAGCTCAAACAGCTTTAAAACCTGTCTGCTCAACACGGGGATATAGAAGTCTATAAGATAAAGCCATAAAAACGTAAATCTGAGCCTTCTATCAAAAGTTACAGCTAACTTCATGAAGTTGTACAAAAACACTTTATTTCGCGAGACAGTGCGTTTCTGACTATTACATGCATTTGAATGGAGTTCTGGCACGAAACAAAGTATAGGTTTTCATCTTGTGAATAACTCGAAAATCTTAGCTCAAACAGCTTTAAAACCTGTCGGCTCAACACGGGGATATAGAAGTCTATAAGATAAAGCCATAAATACGTAAATCTGAGCCTTCTATCAAAAGTTACAGCTAACTTCATGAAGTTGTACAAAAAGGCTTTATTTCGCCGAGACAGTGCGTTTCTGACTATTACATGCATTTGAATGGAGTTCTCGCACGAAACAAAGTATAGGTTTTCATCTTGTGAATAACCCGAAAATCTTAGCTCAAACAGCTTTAAAACCTGTTTGCTCAACACGGGGATATAGAAGTCTATAAGATAAAGCCATAAATACGTAAATCTGAGCCTTCTATCAAAAGTTACAGCTAATTTCATGAAGTTGTACAAAAAGGCTTTATTTCGCCGAGACAGTGCGTTTCTGACTATTATATGCATTTGAATGGAGTTCTCGCACGAAACAAAGTATAGGTTTTCATCTTCATCTTGAATGGAGTTCTCGCCATAAAACAAAGTATAGGTTTTCATCTTGTGAATAACTCGAAAATCTTAGCTCAAACAGCTTTAAAACCTGTCTACTCAACACGGGGATATAGAAGTCTATAAGATAAAGCCATAAATACGTAAATCTGAGCCTTCTATCAAAAGTTACAGCTAACTTCATGAAGTTGTACAAAAACACTTTATTTCGCGAGACAGTGCGTTTCTGACTATTACATGCATTTGAATGGAGTTCTGGCACGAAACAAAGTATAGGTTTTCATCTTGTGAATAACTCGAAAATCTTAGCTCAAACAGCTTTAAAACCTGTTTGCTCAACACGGGGATATAGAATTCTATAAGATAAAGCCATAAATACGTAAATCTGAGCCTTCTATCAAAAGTTACAGCTAACTTCATGAAGTTGTACAAAAACACTTTATTTCGCCAAGACAGTGCGTTTCTGACTATTACATGCATTTGAATGGAGTTCTCGCCATAAAACAAAGTATAGGTTTTCATCTTGTGAATAACTCGAAAATCTTAGCTCAAACAGCTTTAAAACCTGTATGCTCAACACGGGGATATAGAATTCTATAAGATAAAGCCATAAATACGTAAATCTGAGCCTTCTATCAAAAGTTACAGCTAATTTCATGAAGTTGTACAAAAAGGCTTTATTTCGCCGAGACAGTGCGTTTCTGACTATTACATGCATTTGAATGGAGTTCTGGCACGAAACAAAGTATAGCTTTTCATCTTGTGAATAACTCGAAAATCTTAGCTCAAACAGCTTTAAAACCTGTCTACTCAACACGGGGATATAGAAGTCTATAAGATAAAGCCATAAATACGTAAATCTGAGCCTTCTATCAAAAGTTACAGCTAACTTCATGAAGTTGTACAAAAAGGCTTTATTTCGCCAAGACAGTGCGTTTCTGACTATTACATGCATTTGAATGGAGTTCTGGCACGAAACAAAGTATAGGTTTTCATCTTGTGAATAACTCGAAAATCTTAGCTCAAACAGCTTTAAAACCTGTCTACTCAACACGGGGATATAGAAGTCTATAAGATAAAGCCATAAATACGTAAATCTGAGCCTTCTATCAAAAGTTACAGCTAACTTCATGAAGTTGTACAAAAACACTTTATTTCGCCGAGACAGTGCGTTTCTGACTATTACATGCATTTGAATGGAGTTCTGGCACGAAACAAAGTATAGGTTTTCATCTTGTGAATAACTCGAAAATCTTAGCTCAAACAGCTTTAAAACCTGTCTACTCAACACGGGGATATAGAATTATATAAGATAAAGCCATAAATACGTAAATCTGAGCCTTCTATCAAAAGTTACAGCTAACTTCATGAAGTTGTACAAAAAGGCTTTATTTCGCCAAGACAGTGCGTTTCTGACTATTACATGCATTTGAATGGAGTTCTGGCACGAAACAAAGTATAGGTTTTCATCTTGTGAATAACTCGAAAATCTTAGCTCAAACAGCTTTAAAACCTTTTTGCTCAACACGGGGATATAGAAGTCTATAAGATAAAGCCATAAATACGTAAATCTGAGCCTTCTATCAAAAGTTACAGCTAACTTCATGAAGTTGTACAAAAAGGCTTTATTTCGCCGAGACAGTGCGTTTCTGACTATTACATGCATTTGAATGGAGTTCTCGTCATAAAACAAAGTATAGGTTTTCATCTTGTAAATAACTCGAAAATCTTAGCTCAAACAGCTTTAAAACCTGTTTGCTCAACACGGGGATATAGAAGTCTATAAGATAAAGCCATAAAAACGTAAATCTGAGCCTTCTATCAAAAGTTACAGCTAATTTCATGAAGTTGTACAAAAAGGCTTTATTTCGCCGAGACAGTGCGTTTCTGACTATTACATGCATTTGAATGGAGTTCTGGCACGAAACAAAGTATAGGTTTTCATCTTGTGAATAACTCGAAAATCTTAGCTCAAACAGCTTTAAAACCTGTTTGCTCAACACGGGGATATAGAAGTCTATAAGATAAAGCCATAAATACGTAAATCTGAGCCTTCTATCAAAAGTTACAGCTAACTTCATGAAGTTGTACAAAAACACTTTATTTCGCCGAGACAGTGCGTTTCTGACTATTACATGCATTTGAATGGAGTTCTCGCCAGAAAACAAAGTATAGGTTTTCATCTTGTAAATAACTCGAAAATCTTAGCTCAAACAGCTTTAAAACCTGTCTGCTCAACACGGGGATATAGAAGTCTATAAGATAAAGCCATAAAAACGTAAATCTGAGCCTTCTATCAAAAGTTACAGCTAACTTCATGAAGTTGTACAAAAACACTTTATTTCGCGAGACAGTGCGTTTCTGACTATTACATGCATTTGAATGGAGTTCTGGCACGAAACAAAGTATAGGTTTTCATCTTGTGAATAACTCGAAAATCTTAGCTCAAACAGCTTTAAAACCTGTTTGCTCAACACGGGGATATAGAAGTCTATAAGATAAAGCCATAAATACGTAAATCTGAGCCTTCTATCAAAAGTTACAGCTAACTTCATGAAGTTGTACAAAAACACTTTATTTCGCCGAGACAGTGCGTTTCTGACTATTACATGCATTTGAATGGAGTTCTCGCCAGAAAACAAAGTATAGGTTTTCATCTTGTAAATAACTCGAAAATCTTAGCTCAAACAGCTTTAAAACCTGTCTGCTCAACACGGGGATATAGAAGTCTATAAGATAAAGCCATAAATACGTAAATCTGAGCCTTCTATCAAAAGTTACAGCTAATTTCATGAAGTTGTACAAAAAGGCTTTATTTCGCCGAGACAGTGCGTTTCTGACTATTACATGCATTTGAATGGAGTTCTCGCACGAAACAAAGTATAGGTTTTCATCTTGTGAATAACCCGAAAATCTTAGCTCAAACAGCTTTAAAACCTGTTTGCTCAACACGGGGATATAGAAGTCTATAAGATAAAGCCATAAATACGTAAATCTGAGCCTTCTATCAAAAGTTACAGCTAATTTCATGAAGTTGTACAAAAAGGCTTTATTTCGCCGAGACAGTGCGTTTCTGACTATTATATGCATTTGAATGGAGTTCTGGCACGAAACAAAGTATAGGTTTTCATCTTCATCTTGAATGGAGTTCTCGCCATAAAACAAAGTATAGGTTTTCATCTTGTGAATAACTCGAAAATCTTAGCTCAAACAGCTTTAAAACCTGTATGCTCAACACCGGGATATAGAATTCTATAAGATAAAGCCATAAATACGTAAATCTGAGCCTTCTATCAAAAGTTACAGCTAACTTCATGAAGTTGTACAAAAACACTTTATTTCGCGAGACAGTGCGTTTCTGACTATTACATGCATTTGAATGGAGTTCTGGCACGAAACAAAGTATAGGTTTTCATCTTGTGAATAACTCGAAAATCTTAGCTCAAACAGCTTTAAAACCTGTTTGCTCAACACGGGGATATAGAATTCTATAAGATAAAGCCATAAATACGTAAATCTGAGCCTTCTATCAAAAGTTACAGCTAACTTCATGAAGTTGTACAAAAACACTTTATTTCGCCAAGACAGTGCGTTTCTGACTATTACATGCATTTGAATGGAGTTCTCGCCATAAAACAAAGTATAGGTTTTCATCTTGTGAATAACTCGAAAATCTTAGCTCAAACAGCTTTAAAACCTGTTTGCTCAACACGGGGATATAGAAGTCTATAAGATAAAGCCATAAATACGTAAATCTGAGCCTTCTATCAAAAGTTACAGCTAATTTCATGAAGTTGTACAAAAAGGCTTTATTTCGCCGAGACAGTGCGTTTCTGACTATTACATGCATTTGAATGGAGTTCTGGCACGAAACAAAGTATAGCTTTTCATCTTGTGAATAACTCGAAAATCTTAGCTCAAACAGCTTTAAAACCTGTTTGCTCAACACGGGGATATAGAATTCTATAAGATAAAGCCATAAATACGTAAATCTGAGCCTTCTATCAAAAGTTACAGCTAACTTCATGAAGTTGTACAAAAACACTTTATTTCGCGAGACAGTGCGTTTCTGACTATTACATGCATTTGAATGGAGTTCTGGCACGAAACAAAGTATAGGTTTTCATCTTGTGAATAACTCGAAAATCTTAGCTCAAACAGCTTTAAAACCTGTCTACTCAACACGGGGATATAGAATTATATAAGATAAAGCCATAAATACGTAAATCTGAGCCTTCTATCAAAAGTTACAGCTAACTTCATGAAGTTGTACAAAAACACTTTATTTCGCCAAGACAGTGCGTTTCTGACTATTACATGCATTTGAATGGAGTTCTGGCACGAAACAAAGTATAGGTTTTCATCTTGTGAATAACTCGAAAATCTTAGCTCAAACAGCTTTAAAACCTGTCTACTCAACACGGGGATATAGAATTCTATAAGATAAAGCCATAAATACGTAAATCTGAGCCTTCTATCAAAAGTTACAGCTAACTTCATGAAGTTGTACAAAAACACTTTATTTCGCGAGACAGTGCGTTTCTGACTATTACATGCATTTGAATGGAGTTCTGGCACGAAACAAAGTATAGGTTTTCATCTTGTGAATAACTCGAAAATCTTAGCTCAAACAGCTTTAAAACCTGTTTGCTCAACACGGGGATATAGAAGTCTATAAGATAAAGCCATAAATACGTAAATCTGAGCCTTCTATCAAAAGTTACAGCTAACTTCATGAAGTTGTACAAAAACACTTTATTTCGCGAGACAGTGCGTTTCTGACTATTACATGCATTTGAATGGAGTTCTGGCACGAAACAAAGTATAGGTTTTCATCTTGTGAATAACTCGAAAATCTTAGCTCAAACAGCTTTAAAACCTGTCTACTCAACACGGGGATATAGAATTCTATAAGATAAAGCCATAAAAACGTAAATCTGAGCCTTCTATCAAAAGTTACAGCTAACTTCATGAAGTTGTACAAAAACACTTTATTTCGCCAAGACAGTGCGTTTCTGACTATTACATGCATTTGAATGGAGTTCTGGCACGAAACAAAGTATAGGTTTTCATCTTGTGAATAACTCGAAAATCTTAGCTCAAACAGCTTTAAAACCTGTTTGCTCAACACGGGGATATAGAAGTCTATAAGATAAAGCCATAAATATGTAAATCTGAGCCTTCTATCAAAAGTTACAGCTAACTTCATGAAGTTGTACAAAAAGGCTTTATTTCGCCAAGACAGTGCGTTTCTGACTATTATATGCATTTGAATGGAGTTCTCGCACGAAACAAAGTATAGGTTTTCATCTTGTGAATAACTCGAAAATCTTAGCTCAAACAGCTTTAAAACCTGTCTACTCAACACGGGGATATAGAATTCTATAAGATAAAGCCATAAATACGTAAATCTGAGCCTTCTATCAAAAGTTACAGCTAACTTCATGAAGTTGTACAAAAAGGCTTTATTTCGCCAAGACAGTGCGTTTCTGACTATTACATGCATTTGAATGGAGTTCTGGCACGAAACAAAGTATAGGTTTTCATCTTGTGAATAACTCGAAAATCTTAGCTCAAACAGCTTTAAAACCTGTTTGCTCAACACGGGGATATAGAAGTCTATAAGATAAAGCCATAAATACGTAAATCTGAGCCTTCTATCAAAAGTTACAGCTAACTTCATGAAGTTGTACAAAAACACTTTATTTCGCCGAGACAGTGCGTTTCTGACTATTACATGCATTTGAATGGAGTTCTCGCCATAAAACAAAGTATAGGTTTTCATCTTGTGAATAACTCGAAAATCTTAGCTCAAACAGCTTTAAAACCTGTATGCTCAACACGGGGATATAGAAGTCTATAAGATAAAGCCATAAATACGTAAATCTGAGCCTTCTATCAAAAGTTACAGCTAACTTCATGAAGTTGTACAAAAACACTTTATTTCGCGAGACAGTGCGTTTCTGACTGTTACATGCATTTGAATGGAGTTCTGGCACGAAACAAAGTATAGGTTTTCATCTTGTGAATAACTCGAAAATCTTAGCTCAAACAGCTTTAAAACCTGTCTACTCAACACGGGGATATAGAATTCTATAAGATAAAGCCATAAATATGTAAATCTGAGCCTTCTATCAAAAGTTACAGCTAACTTCATGAAGTTGTACAAAAAGGCTTTATTTCGCCAAGACAGTGCGTTTCTGACTATTATATGCATTTGAATGGAGTTCTCGCACGAAACAAAGTATAGGTTTTCATCTTGTGAATAACTCGAAAATCTTAGCTCAAACAGCTTTAAAACCTGTCTACTCAACACGGGGATATAGAATTCTATAAGATAAAGCCATAAATACGTAAATCTGAGCCTTCTATCAAAAGTTACATGTAACTTCATGAAGTTGTACAAAAAGGCTTTATTTCGCCAAGACAGTGCGTTTCTGACTATTACATGCATTTGAATGGAGTTCTGGCACGAAACAAAGTATAGGTTTTCATCTTGTGAATAACTCGAAAATCTTAGCTCAAACAGCTTTAAAACCTGTCTACTCAACACCGGGATATAGAAGTCTATAAGATAAAGCCATAAATACGTAAATCTGAGCCTTCTATCAAAAGTTACATGTAACTTCATGAAGTTGTACAAAAAGGCTTTATTTCGCCAAGACAGTGCGTTTCTGACTATTATATGCATTTGAATGGAGTTCTCGCACGAAACAAAGTATAGGTTTTCATCTTGTGAATAACTCGAAAATCTTAGCTCAAACAGCTTTAAAACCTGTCTACTCAACACGGGGATATAGAATTCTATAAGATAAAGCCATAAATACGTAAATCTGAGCCTTCTATCAAAAGTTACATGGAACTTCATGAAGTTGTACAAAAAGGCTTTATTTCGCCGAGACAGTGCGTTTCTGACTATTACATGCATTTGAATGGAGTTCTGGCACGAAACAAAGTATAGGTTTTCATCTTGTGAATAACTCGAAAATCTTAGCTCAAACAGCTTTAAAACCTGTTTGCTCAACACGGGGATATAGAATTCTATAAGATAAAGCCATAAATACGTAAATCTGAGCCTTCTATCAAAAGTTACAGCTAACTTCATGAAGTTGTACAAAAACACTTTATTTCGCCGAGACAGTGCGTTTCTGACTATTATATGCATTTGAATGGAGTTCTGGCACGAAACAAAGTATAGGTTTTCATCTTGTGAATAACTCGAAAATCTTAGCTCAAACAGCTTTAAAACCTGTCTACTCAACACCGGGATATAGAATTATATAAGATAAAGCCATAAATACGTATATCTGAGCCTTCTATCAAAAGTTACAGCTAACTTCATGAAGTTGTACAAAAACACTTTATTTCGCGAGACAGTGCGTTTCTGACTATTACATGCATTTGAATGGAGTTCTGGCACGAAACAAAGTATAGGTTTTCATCTTGTGAATAACTCGAAAATCTTAGCTCAAACAGCTTTAAAACCTGTTTGCTCAACACGGGGATATAGAAGTCTATAAGATAAAGCCATAAATACGTAAATCTGAGCCTTCTATCAAAAGTTACAGCTAACTTCATGAAGTTGTACAAAAACACTTTATTTCGCCGAGACAGTGCGTTTCTGACTATTACATGCATTTGAATGGAGTTCTCGCCATAAAACAAAGTATAGGTTTTCATCTTGTGAATAACTCGAAAATCTTAGCTCAAACAGCTTTAAAACCTGTTTGCTCAACACGGGGATATAGAATTCTATAAGATAAAGCCATAAATACGTAAATCTGAGCCTTCTATCAAAAGTTACAGCTAACTTCATGAAGTTGTACAAAAACACTTTATTTCGCCGAGACAGTGCGTTTCTGACTATTATATGCATTTGAATGGAGTTCTCGCCATAAAACAAAGTATAGGTTTTCATCTTGTGAATAACTCGAAAATCAAAGCTCAAACAGCTTTAAAACCTGTATGCTCAACACGGGGATATAGAATTCTATAAGATAAAGCCATAAAAACGTAAATCTGAGCCTTCTATCAAAAGTTACAGCTAACTTCATGAAGTTGTACAAAAACACTTTATTTCGCCAAGACAGTGCGTTTCTGACTATTACATGCATTTGAATGGAGTTCTCGCACGAAACAAAGTATAGGTTTTCATCTTGTGAATAACTCGAAAATCAAAGCTCAAACAGCTTTAAAACCTGTATGCTCAACACGGGGATATAGAATTCTATAAGATAAAGCCATAAATACGTAAATCTGAGCCTTCTATCAAAAGTTACAGCTAACTTCATGAAGTTGTACAAAAACACTTTATTTCGCCGAGACAGTGCGTTTCTGACTATTATATGCATTTGAATGGAGTTCTCGCCATAAAACAAAGTATAGGTTTTCATCTTGTGAATAACTCGAAAATCAAAGCTCAAACAGCTTTAAAACCTGTATGCTCAACACGGGGATATAGAATTCTATAAGATAAAGCCATAAAAACGTAAATCTGAGCCTTCTATCAAAAGTTACAGCTAACTTCATGAAGTTGTACAAAAACACTTTATTTCGCCAAGACAGTGCGTTTCTGACTATTACATGCATTTGAATGGAGTTCTCGCACGAAACAAAGTATAGGTTTTCATCTTGTGAATAACTCGAAAATCAAAGCTCAAACAGCTTTAAAACCTGTCTACTCAACACGGGGATATAGAAGTCTATAAGATAAAGCCATAAATACGTAAATCTGAGCCTTCTATCAAAAGTTACAGCTAACTTCATGAAGTTGTACAAAAACACTTTATTTCGCCGAGACAGTGCGTTTCTGACTATTACATGCATTTGAATGGAGTTCTCGCCATAAAACAAAGTATAGGTTTTCATCTTGTGAATAACTCGAAAATCTTAGCTCAAACAGCTTTAAAACCTGTATGCTCAACACGGGGATATAGAAGTCTATAAGATAAAGCCATAAATACGTAAATCTGAGCCTTCTATCAAAAGTTACAGCTAACTTCATGAAGTTGTACAAAAACACTTTATTTCGCCAAGACAGTGCGTTTCTGACTATTACATGCATTTGAATGGAGTTCTGGCACGAAACAAAGTATAGGTTTTCATCTTGTGAATAACTCGAAAATCTTAGCTCAAACAGCTTTAAAACCTGTTTGCTCAACACGGGGATATAGAATTCTATAAGATAAAGCCATAAATATGTAAATCTGAGCCTTCTATCAAAAGTTACAGCTAACTTCATGAAGTTGTACAAAAACACTTTATTTCGCCAAGACAGTGCGTTTCTGACTATTACATGCATTTGAATGGAGTTCTCGCACGAAACAAAGTATAGGTTTTCATCTTGTGAATAACTCGAAAATCTTAGCTCAAACAGCTTTAAAACCTGTTTGCTCAACACGGGGATATAGAATTCTATAAGATAAAGCCATAAATACGTAAATCTGAGCCTTCTATCAAAAGTTACAGCTAACTTCATGAAGTTGTACAAAAACACTTTATTTCGCCAAGACAGTGCGTTTCTGACTATTACATGCATTTGAATGGAGTTCTCGCCATAAAACAAAGTATAGGTTTTCATCTTGTGAATAACTCGAAAATCTTAGCTCAAACAGCTTTAAAACCTGTTTGCTCAACACGGGGATATAGAATTCTATAAGATAAAGCCATAAATACGTAAATCTGAGCCTTCTATCAAAAGTTACAGCTAACTTCATGAAGTTGTACAAAAACACTTTATTTCGCGAGACAGTGCGTTTCTGACTGTTACATGCATTTGAATGGAGTTCTGGCACGAAACAAAGTATAGGTTTTCATCTTGTGAATAACTCGAAAATCTTAGCTCAAACAGCTTTAAAACCTGTATGCTCAACACGGGGATATAGAAGTCTATAAGATAAAGCCATAAATACGTAAATCTGAGCCTTCTATCAAAAGTTACAGCTAACTTCATGAAGTTGTACAAAAAGGCTTTATTTCGCCGAGACAGTGCGTTTCTGACTATTACATGCATTTGAATGGAGTTCTGGCACGAAACAAAGTATAGGTTTTCATCTTGTGAATAACTCGAAAATCTTAGCTCAAACAGCTTTAAAACCTGTTTGCTCAACACGGGGATATAGAAGTCTATAAGATAAAGCCATAAATACGTAAATCTGAGCCTTCTATCAAAAGTTACAGCTAACTTCATGAAGTTGTACAAAAACACTTTATTTCGCGAGACAGTGCGTTTCTGACTGTTACATGCATTTGAATGGAGTTCTGGCACGAAACAAAGTATAGGTTTTCATCTTGTGAATAACTCGAAAATCTTAGCTCAAACAGCTTTAAAACCTGTTTGCTCAACACGGGGATATAGAATTCTATAAGATAAAGCCATAAATATGTAAATCTGAGCCTTCTATCAAAAGTTACAGCTAACTTCATGAAGTTGTACAAAAACACTTTATTTCGCCAAGACAGTGCGTTTCTGACTATTACATGCATTTAAAAGGAGTTCTCGCACGAAACAAAGTATAGGTTTTCATCTTGTGAATAACTCGAAAATCTTAGCTCAAACAGCTTTAAAACCTGTTTGCTCAACACGGGGATATAGAAGTCTATAAGATAAAGCCATAAAAACGTAAATCTGAGCCTTCTATCAAAAGTTACAGCTAACTTCATGAAGTTGTACAAAAACACTTTATTTCGTGAGACAGTGCGTTTCTGACTATTACATGCATTTGAATGGAGTTCTGGCACGAAACAAAGTATAGGTTTTCATCTTGTGAATAACTCGAAAATCTTAGCTCAAACAGCTTTAAAACCTGTCTGCTCAACACGGGGATATAGAAGTCTATAAGATAAAGCCATAAATACGTAAATCTGAGCCTTCTATCAAAAGTTACAGCTAACTTCATGAAGTTGTACAAAAACACTTTATTTCGTGAGACAGTGCGTTTCTGACTATTACATGCATTTGAATGGAGTTCTCGCACGAAACAAAGTATAGGTTTTCATCTTGTGAATAACTCGAAAATCTTAGCTCAAACAGCTTTAAAACCTGTCTGCTCAACACGGGGATATAGAAGTCTATAAGATAAAGCCATAAATACGTAAATCTGAGCCTTCTATCAAAAGTTACAGCTAACTTCATGAAGTTGTACAAAAACACTTTATTTCGCCAAGACAGTGCGTTTCTGACTATTACATGCATTTAAAAGGAGTTCTGGCACGAAACAAAGTATAGGTTTTCATCTTGTGAATAACTCGAAAATCTTAGCTCAAACAGCTTTAAAACCTGTATGCTCAACACGGGGATATAGAAGTCTATAAGATAAAGCCATAAATACGTAAATCTGAGCCTTCTATCAAAAGTTACAGCTAACTTCATGAAGTTGTACAAAAACACTTTATTTCGCCAAGACAGTGCGTTTCTGACTATTACATGCATTTAAAAGGAGTTCTCGCACGAAACAATATATAGGTTTTCATCTTGTGAATAACTCGAAAATCTTAGCTCAAACAGCTTTAAAACCTGTTTGCTCAACACGGGGATATAGAAGTCTATAAGATAAAGCCATAAATACGTAAATCTGAGCCTTCTATCAAAAGTTACAGCTAACTTCATGAAGTTGTACAAAAACACTTTATTTCGCCAAGACAGTGCGTTTCTGACTATTACATGCATTTAAAAGGAGTTCTGGCACGAAACAAAGTATAGGTTTTCATCTTGTGAATAACTCGAAAATCTTAGCTCAAACAGCTTTAAAACCTGTTTGCTCAACACGGGGATATAGAATTATATAAGATAAAGCCATAAATACGTAAATCTGAGCCTTCTATCAAAAGTTACAGCTAACTTCATGAAGTTGTACAAAAACACTTTATTTCGCCAAGACAGTGCGTTTCTGACTATTACATGCATTTAAAAGGAGTTCTCGCACGAAACAATATATAGGTTTTCATCTTGTGAATAACTCGAAAATCTTAGCTCAAACAGCTTTAAAACCTGTTTGCTCAACACGGGGATATAGAAGTCTATAAGATAAAGCCATAAATACGTAAATCTGAGCCTTCTATCAAAAGTTACAGCTAACTTCATGAAGTTGTACAAAAACACTTTATTTCGCCAAGACAGTGCGTTTCTGACTATTACATGCATTTGAATGGAGTTCTCGCCATAAAACAAAGTATAGGTTTTCATCTTGTGAATAACTCGAAAATCTTAGCTCAAACAGCTTTAAAACCTGTTTGCTCAACACGGGGATATAGAAGTCTATAAGATAAAGCCATAAATACGTAAATCTGAGCCTTCTATCAAAAGTTACAGCTAACTTCATGAAGTTGTACAAAAACACTTTATTTCGTGAGACAGTGCGTTTCTGACTATTACATGCATTTAAAAGGAGTTCTGGCACGAAACAAAGTATAGGTTTTCATCTAGTGAATAACTCGAAAATCTTAGCTCAAACAGCTTTAAAACCTGTATGCTCAACACGGGGATATAGAAGTCTATAAGATAAAGCCATAAATACGTATATCTGAGCCTTCTATCAAAAGTTACAGCTAACTTCATGAAGTTGTACAAAAACACTTTATTTCGCCAAGACAGTGCGTTTCTGACTATTACATGCATTTAAAAGGAGTTCTCGCACGAAACAATATATAGGTTTTCATCTTGTGAATAACTCGAAAATCTTAGCTCAAACAGCTTTAAAACCTGTTTGCTCAACACGGGGATATAGAAGTCTATAAGATAAAGCCATAAATACGTAAATCTGAGCCTTCTATCAAAAGTTACAGCTAACTTCATGAAGTTGTACAAAAACACTTTATTTCGCCAAGACAGTGCGTTTCTGACTATTACATGCATTTAAAAGGAGTTCTGGCACGAAACAAAGTATAGGTTTTCATCTTGTGAATAACTCGAAAATCTTAGCTCAAACAGCTTTAAAACCTGTTTGCTCAACACGGGGATATAGAAGTCTATAAGATAAAGCCATAAATACGTAAATCTGAGCCTTCTATCAAAAGTTACAGCTAACTTCATGAAGTTGTACAAAAACACTTTATTTCGCCAAGACAGTGCGTTTCTGACTATTACATGCATTTAAAAGGAGTTCTCGCACGAAACAAAGTATAGGTTTTCATCTTGTGAATAACTCGAAAATCTTAGCTCAAACAGCTTTAAAACCTGTCTACTCAACACCGGGATATAGAATTCTATAAGATAAAGCCATAAATACGTAAATCTGAGCCTTCTATCAAAAGTTACAGCTAACTTCATGAAGTTGTACAAAAAGGCTTTATTTCGCCAAGACAGTGCGTTTCTGACTATTATATGCATTTGAATGGAGTTCTCGCACGAAACAAAGTATAGGTTTTCATCTTGTGAATAACTCGAAAATCTTAGCTCAAACAGCTTTAAAACCTGTCTACTCAACACGGGGATATAGAAGTCTATAAGATAAAGCCATAAATACGTAAATCTGAGCCTTCTATCAAAAGTTACAGCTAACTTCATGAAGTTGTACAAAAACACTTTATTTCGCCGAGACAGTGCGTTTCTGACTATTACATGCATTTGAATGGAGTTCTCGCCATAAAACAAAGTATAGGTTTTCATCTTGTGAATAACTCGAAAATCTTAGCTCAAACAGCTTTAAAACCTGTTTGCTCAACACGGGGATATAGAAGTCTATAAGATAAAGCCATAAATACGTAAATCTGAGCCTTCTATCAAAAGTTACAGCTAACTTCATGAAGTTGTACAAAAACACTTTATTTCGCCGAGACAGTGCGTTTCTGACTATTATATGCATTTGAATGGAGTTCTCGCACGAAACAAAGTATAGGTTTTCATCTTGTGAATAACTCGAAAATCTTAGCTCAAACAGCTTTAAAACCTGTTTGCTCAACACGGGGATATAGAAGTCTATAAGATAAAGCCATAAATACGTAAATCTGAGCCTTCTATCAAAAGTTACAGCTAACTTCATGAAGTTGTACAAAAACACTTTATTTCGCCGAGACAGTGCGTTTCTGACTATTACATGCATTTGAATGGAGTTCTCGCCATAAAACAAAGTATAGGTTTTCATCTTGTGAATAACTCGAAAATCTTAGCTCAAACAGCTTTAAAACCTGTTTGCTCAACACGGGGATATAGAAGTCTATAAGATAAAGCCATAAATACGTAAATCTGAGCCTTCTATCAAAAGTTACAGCTAACTTCATGAAGTTGTACAAAAACACTTTATTTCGCCGAGACAGTGCGTTTCTGACTATTATATGCATTTGAATGGAGTTCTCGCACGAAACAAAGTATAGGTTTTCATCTTGTGAATAACTCGAAAATCTTAGCTCAAACAGCTTTAAAACCTGTTTGCTCAACACGGGGATATAGAAGTCTATAAGATAAAGCCATAAATACGTATATCTGAGCCTTCTATCAAAAGTTACATGGAACTTCATGAAGTTGTACAAAAAGGCTTTATTTCGCCGAGACAGTGCGTTTCTGACTATTACATGCATTTGAATGGAGTTCTCGCACGAAACAAAGTATAGGTTTTCATCTTGTGAATAACTCGAAAATCTTAGCTCAAACAGCTTTAAAACCTGTTTGCTCAACACGGGGATATAGAAGTCTATAAGATAAAGCCATAAATACGTAAATCTGAGCCTTCTATCAAAAGTTACAGCTAACTTCATGAAGTTGTACAAAAACACTTTATTTCGCCGAGACAGTGCGTTTCTGACTATTACATGCATTTGAATGGAGTTCTGGCACGAAACAAAGTATAGGTTTTCATCTTGTGAATAACTCGAAAATCTTAGCTCAAACAGCTTTAAAACCTGTTTGCTCAACACGGGGATATAGAAGTCTATAAGATAAAGCCATAAATACGTAAATCTGAGCCTTCTATCAAAAGTTACAGCTAACTTCATGAAGTTGTACAAAAAGGCTTTATTTCGCCAAGACAGTGCGTTTCTGACTATTATATGCATTTGAATGGAGTTCTCGCACGAAACAAAGTATAGGTTTTCATCTTGTGAATAACTCGAAAATCTTAGCTCAAACAGCTTTAAAACCTGTTTGCTCAACACGGGGATATAGAAGTCTATAAGATAAAGCCATAAATACGTAAATCTGAGCCTTCTATCAAAAGTTACAGCTAACTTCATGAAGTTGTACAAAAACACTTTATTTCGCCGAGACAGTGCGTTTCTGACTATTATATGCATTTGAATGGAGTTCTCGCACGAAACAAAGTATAGGTTTTCATCTTGTGAATAACTCGAAAATCTAAGCTCAAACAGCTTTAAAACCTGTTTGCTCAACACGGGGATATAGAAGTCTATAAGATAAAGCCATAAATACGTATATCTGAGCCTTCTATCAAAAGTTACATGGAACTTCATGAAGTTGTACAAAAAGGCTTTATTTCGCCGAGACAGTGCGTTTCTGACTATTACATGCATTTGAATGGAGTTCTGGCACGAAACAAAGTATAGGTTTTCATCTTGTGAATAACTCGAAAATCTTAGCTCAAACAGCTTTAAAACCTGTTTGCTCAACACGGGGATATAGAAGTCTATAAGATAAAGCCATAAATACGTAAATCTGAGCCTTCTATCAAAAGTTACAGCTAATTTCATGAAGTTGTACAAAAAGGCTTTATTTCGCCGAGACAGTGCGTTTCTGACTATTACATGCATTTGAATGGAGTTCTGGCACGAAACAAAGTATAGGTTTTCATCTTGTGAATAACTCGAAAATCTTAGCTCAAACAGCTTTAAAACCTGTTTGCTCAACACGGGGATATAGAATTCTATAAGATAAAGCCATAAATACGTAAATCTGAGCCTTCTATCAAAAGTTACAGCTAACTTCATGAAGTTGTACAAAAAGGCTTTATTTCGCCAAGACAGTGCGTTTCTGACTATTATATGCATTTGAATGGAGTTCTCGCACGAAACAAAGTATAGGTTTTCATCTTGTGAATAACTCGAAAATCTTAGCTCAAACAGCTTTAAAACCTGTTTGCTCAACACGGGGATATAGAAGTCTATAAGATAAAGCCATAAATACGTAAATCTGAGCCTTCTATCAAAAGTTACAGCTAACTTCATGAAGTTGTACAAAAACACTTTATTTCGCCGAGACAGTGCGTTTCTGACTATTATATGCATTTGAATGGAGTTCTCGCACGAAACAAAGTATAGGTTTTCATCTTGTGAATAACTCGAAAATCTAAGCTCAAACAGCTTTAAAACCTGTTTGCTCAACACGGGGATATAGAAGTCTATAAGATAAAGCCATAAATACGTATATCTGAGCCTTCTATCAAAAGTTACATGGAACTTCATGAAGTTGTACAAAAAGGCTTTATTTCGCCGAGACAGTGCGTTTCTGACTATTACCTGCATTTGAATGGAGTTCTGGCACGAAACAAAGTATAGGTTTTCATCTTGTGAATAACTCGAAAATCTTAGCTCAAACAGCTTTAAAACCTGTTTGCTCAACACGGGGATATAGAAGTCTATAAGATAAAGCCATAAATACGTAAATCTGAGCCTTCTATCAAAAGTTACAGCTAACTTCATGAAGTTGTACAAAAACACTTTATTTCGCCGAGACAGTGCGTTTCTGACTATTACATGCATTTGAATGGAGTTCTGGCACGAAACAAAGTATAGGTTTTCATCTTGTGAATAACTCGAAAATCTTAGCTCAAACAGCTTTAAAACCTGTTTGCTCAACACGGGGATATAGAAGTCTATAAGATAAAGCCATAAATACGTAAATCTGAGCCTTCTATCAAAAGTTACAGCTAATTTCATGAAGTTGTACAAAAAGGCTTTATTTCGCCGAGACAGTGCGTTTCTGACTATTACATGCATTTGAATGGAGTTCTGGCACGAAACAAAGTATAGGTTTTCATCTTGTGAATAACTCGAAAATCTTAGCTCAAACAGCTTTAAAACCTGTCTACTCAACACGGGGATATAGAAGTCTATAAGATAAAGCCATAAATACGTATATCTGAGCCTTCTATCAAAAGTTACAGCTAACTTCATGAAGTTGTACAAAAACACTTTATTTCGTGAGACAGTGCGTTTCTGACTATTACATGCATTTGAATGGAGTTCTGGCACGAAACAAAGTATAGGTTTTCATCTTGTGAATAACTCGAAAATCTTAGCTCAAACAGCTTTAAAACCTGTCTGCTCAACACGGGGATATAGAAGTCTATAAGATAAAGCCATAAATACGTAAATCTGAGCCTTCTATCAAAAGTTACAGCTAACTTCATGAAGTTGTACAAAAACACTTTATTTCGCCAAGACAGTGCGTTTCTGACTATTACATGCATTTAAAAGGAGTTCTGGCACGAAACAAAGTATAGGTTTTCATCTTGTGAATAACTCGAAAATCTTAGCTCAAACAGCTTTAAAACCTGTATGCTCAACACGGGGATATAGAAGTCTATAAGATAAAGCCATAAATACGTAAATCTGAGCCTTCTATCAAAAGTTACAGCTAACTTCATGAAGTTGTACAAAAACACTTTATTTCGCCAAGACAGTGCGTTTCTGACTATTACATGCATTTAAAAGGAGTTCTCGCACGAAACAATATATAGGTTTTCATCTTGTGAATAACTCGAAAATCTTAGCTCAAACAGCTTTAAAACCTGTTTGCTCAACACGGGGATATAGAAGTCTATAAGATAAAGCCATAAATACGTAAATCTGAGCCTTCTATCAAAAGTTACAGCTAACTTCATGAAGTTGTACAAAAACACTTTATTTCGCCAAGACAGTGCGTTTCTGACTATTACATGCATTTAAAAGGAGTTCTCGTACGAAACAATATATAGGTTTTCATCTTGTGAATAACTCGAAAATCTTAGCTCAAACAGCTTTAAAACCTGTTTGCTCAACACGGGGATATAGAAGTCTATAAGATAAAGCCATAAATACGTAAATCTGAGCCTTCTATCAAAAGTTACAGCTAACTTCATGAAGTTGTACAAAAACACTTTATTTCGCCAAGACAGTGCGTTTCTGACTATTACATGCATTTGAATGGAGTTCTGGCACGAAACAAAGTATAGGTTTTCATCTTGTGAATAACTCGAAAATCTTAGCTCAAACAGCTTTAAAACCTGTTTGCTCAACACGGGGATATAGAAGTCTATAAGATAAAGCCATAAATACGTAAATCTGAGCCTTCTATCAAAAGTTACAGCTAACTTCATGAAGTTGTACAAAAACACTTTATTTCGTGAGACAGTGCGTTTCTGACTATTACATGCATTTGAATGGAGTTCTGGCACGAAACAAAGTATAGGTTTTCATCTTGTGAATAACTCGAAAATCTTAGCTCAAACAGCTTTAAAACCTGTTTGCTCAACACGGGGATATAGAAGTCTATAAGATAAAGCCATAAATACGTAAATCTGAGCCTTCTATCAAAAGTTACAGCTAACTTCATGAAGTTGTACAAAAACACTTTATTTCGCCAAGACAGTGCGTTTCTGACTATTACATGCATTTGAATGGAGTTCTGGCACGAAACAAAGTATAGGTTTTCATCTTGTGAATAACTCGAAAATCTTAGCTCAAACAGCTTTAAAACCTGTTTGCTCAACACGGGGATATAGAAGTCTATAAGATAAAGCCATAAATACGTAAATCTGAGCCTTCTATCAAAAGTTACAGCTAACTTCATGAAGTTGTACAAAAACACTTTATTTCGCCAAGACAGTGCGTTTCTGACTATTACATGCATTTAAAAGGAGTTCTGGCACGAAACAAAGTATAGGTTTTCATCTTGTGAATAACTCGAAAATCTTAGCTCAAACAGCTTTAAAACCTGTATGCTCAACACGGGGATATAGAAGTCTATAAGATAAAGCCATAAATACGTATATCTGAGCCTTCTATCAAAAGTTACAGCTAACTTCATGAAGTTGTACAAAAACACTTTATTTCGCCAAGACAGTGCGTTTCTGACTATTACATGCATTTAAAAGGAGTTCTCGCACGAAACAATATATAGGTTTTCATCTTGTGAATAACTCGAAAATCTTAGCTCAAACAGCTTTAAAACCTGTTTGCTCAACACGGGGATATAGAAGTCTATAAGATAAAGCCATAAATACGTAAATCTGAGCCTTCTATCAAAAGTTACAGCTAACTTCATGAAGTTGTACAAAAACACTTTATTTCGCCAAGACAGTGCGTTTCTGACTATTACATGCATTTAAAAGGAGTTCTGGCACGAAACAAAGTATAGGTTTTCATCTTGTGAATAACTCGAAAATCTTAGCTCAAACAGCTTTAAAACCTGTTTGCTCAACACGGGGATATAGAAGTCTATAAGATAAAGCCATAAATACGTAAATCTGAGCCTTCTATCAAAAGTTACAGCTAACTTCATGAAGTTGTACAAAAACACTTTATTTCGCCAAGACAGTGCGTTTCTGACTATTACATGCATTTAAAAGGAGTTCTCGCACGAAACAATATATAGGTTTTCATCTTGTGAATAACTCGAAAATCTTAGCTCAAACAGCTTTAAAACCTGTTTGCTCAACACGGGGATATAGAAGTCTATAAGATAAAGCCATAAATACGTAAATCTGAGCCTTCTATCAAAAGTTACAGCTAACTTCATGAAGTTGTACAAAAACACTTTATTTCGCCAAGACAGTGCGTTTCTGACTATTACATGCATTTAAAAGGAGTTCTCGCACGAAACAAAGTATAGGTTTTCATCTTGTGAATAACTCGAAAATCTTAGCTCAAACAGCTTTAAAACCTGTCTACTCAACACCGGGATATAGAATTCTATAAGATAAAGCCATAAATACGTAAATCTGAGCCTTCTATCAAAAGTTACAGCTAACTTCATGAAGTTGTACAAAAAGGCTTTATTTCGCCAAGACAGTGCGTTTCTGACTATTACATGCATTTGAATGGAGTTCTCGCACGAAACAAAGTATAGGTTTTCATCTTGTGAATAACTCGAAAATCTTAGCTCAAACAGCTTTAAAACCTGTCTACTCAACACGGGGATATAGAATTCTATAAGATAAAGCCATAAATACGTAAATCTGAGCCTTCTATCAAAAGTTACAGCTAACTTCATGAAGTTGTACAAAAACACTTTATTTCGCCGAGACAGTGCGTTTCTGACTATTACATGCATTTGAATGGAGTTCTCGCCATAAAACAAAGTATAGGTTTTCATCTTGTGAATAACTCGAAAATCTTAGCTCAAACAGCTTTAAAACCTGTTTGCTCAACACGGGGATATAGAAGTCTATAAGATAAAGCCATAAATACGTAAATCTGAGCCTTCTATCAAAAGTTACAGCTAACTTCATGAAGTTGTACAAAAACACTTTATTTCGCCAAGACAGTGCGTTTCTGACTATTACATGCATTTAAAAGGAGTTCTCGCACGAAACAAAGTATAGGTTTTCATCTTGTGAATAACTCGAAAATCTTAGCTCAAACAGCTTTAAAACCTGTCTACTCAACACCGGGATATAGAATTCTATAAGATAAAGCCATAAATACGTAAATCTGAGCCTTCTATCAAAAGTTACAGCTAACTTCATGAAGTTGTACAAAAAGGCTTTATTTCGCCAAGACAGTGCGTTTCTGACTATTACATGCATTTGAATGGAGTTCTCGCACGAAACAAAGTATAGGTTTTCATCTTGTGAATAACTCGAAAATCTTAGCTCAAACAGCTTTAAAACCTGTCTACTCAACACGGGGATATAGAATTCTATAAGATAAAGCCATAAATACGTAAATCTGAGCCTTCTATCAAAAGTTACAGCTAACTTCATGAAGTTGTACAAAAACACTTTATTTCGCCGAGACAGTGCGTTTCTGACTATTACATGCATTTGAATGGAGTTCTCGCCATAAAACAAAGTATAGGTTTTCATCTTGTGAATAACTCGAAAATCTTAGCTCAAACAGCTTTAAAACCTGTTTGCTCAACACGGGGATATAGAACTCTATAAGATAAAGCCATAAATACGTATATCTGAGCCTTCTATCAAAAGTTACATGGAACTTCATGAAGTTGTACAAAAAGGCTTTATTTCGCCGAGACAGTGCGTTTCTGACTATTACATGCATTTGAATGGAGTTCTGGCACGAAACAAAGTATAGGTTTTCATCTTGTGAATAACTCGAAAATCTTAGCTCAAACAGCTTTAAAACCTGTTTGCTCAACACGGGGATATAGAAGTCTATAAGATAAAGCCATAAATACGTAAATCTGAGCCTTCTATCAAAAGTTACAGCTAACTTCATGAAGTTGTACAAAAACACTTTATTTCGCCGAGACAGTGCGTTTCTGACTATTACATGCATTTGAATGGAGTTCTGGCACGAAACAAAGTATAGGTTTTCATCTTGTGAATAACTCGAAAATCTTAGCTCAAACAGCTTTAAAACCTGTTTGCTCAACACGGGGATATAGAATTCTATAAGATAAAGCCATAAATACGTAAATCTGAGCCTTCTATCAAAAGTTACAGCTAACTTCATGAAGTTGTACAAAAAGGCTTTATTTCGCCAAGACAGTGCGTTTCTGACTATTATATGCATTTGAATGGAGTTCTCGCACGAAACAAAGTATAGGTTTTCATCTTGTGAATAACTCGAAAATCTTAGCTCAAACAGCTTTAAAACCTGTTTGCTCAACACGGGGATATAGAAGTCTATAAGATAAAGCCATAAATACGTAAATCTGAGCCTTCTATCAAAAGTTACAGCTAACTTCATGAAGTTGTACAAAAACACTTTATTTCGCCGAGACAGTGCGTTTCTGACTATTATATGCATTTGAATGGAGTTCTCGCACGAAACAAAGTATAGGTTTTCATCTTGTGAATAACTCGAAAATCTAAGCTCAAACAGCTTTAAAACCTGTTTGCTCAACACGGGGATATAGAAGTCTATAAGATAAAGCCATAAATACGTATATCTGAGCCTTCTATCAAAAGTTACATGGAACTTCATGAAGTTGTACAAAAAGGCTTTATTTCGCCGAGACAGTGCGTTTCTGACTATTACATGCATTTGAATGGAGTTCTGGCACGAAACAAAGTATAGGTTTTCATCTTGTGAATAACTCGAAAATCTTAGCTCAAACAGCTTTAAAACCTGTTTGCTCAACACGGGGATATAGAAGTCTATAAGATAAAGCCATAAATACGTAAATCTGAGCCTTCTATCAAAAGTTACAGCTAACTTCATGAAGTTGTACAAAAACACTTTATTTCGCCGAGACAGTGCGTTTCTGACTATTACATGCATTTGAATGGAGTTCTGGCACGAAACAAAGTATAGGTTTTCATCTTGTGAATAACTCGAAAATCTTAGCTCAAACAGCTTTAAAACCTGTTTGCTCAACACGGGGATATAGAAGTCTATAAGATAAAGCCATAAATACGTAAATCTGAGCCTTCTATCAAAAGTTACAGCTAATTTCATGAAGTTGTACAAAAAGGCTTTATTTCGCCGAGACAGTGCGTTTCTGACTATTACATGCATTTGAATGGAGTTCTGGCACGAAACAAAGTATAGGTTTTCATCTTGTGAATAACTCGAAAATCTTAGCTCAAACAGCTTTAAAACCTGTCTACTCAACACGGGGATATAGAAGTCTATAAGATAAAGCCATAAATACGTATATCTGAGCCTTCTATCAAAAGTTACAGCTAACTTCATGAAGTTATACAAAAAGGCTTTATTTCGCCGAGACAGTGCGTTTCTGACTATTACATGCATTTGAATGGAGTTCTGGCACGAAACAAAGTATAGGTTTTCATCTTGTGAATAACTCGAAAATCTTAGCTCAAACAGCTTTAAAACCTGTTTGCTCAACACGGGGATATAGAATTCTATAAGATAAAGCCATAAATACGTAAATCTGAGCCTTCTATCAAAAGTTACAGCTAACTTCATGAAGTTGTACAAAAACACTTTATTTCGCCGAGACAGTGCGTTTCTGACTATTACATGCATTTGAATGGAGTTCTCGCCATAAAACAAAGTATAGGTTTTCATCTTGTGAATAACTCGAAAATCTTAGCTCAAACAGCTTTAAAACCTGTTTGCTCAACACGGGGATATAGAAATCTATAAGATAAAGCCATAAATACGTAAATCTGAGCCTTCTATCAAAAGTTACAGCTAACTTCATGAAGTTGTACAAAAAGGCTTTATTTCGCCAAGACAGTGCGTTTCTGACTATTACATGCATTTGAATGGAGTTCTCGCACGAGACAAAGTATAGGTTTTCATCTTGTGAATAACTCGAAAATCTTAGCTCAAACAGCTTTAAAACCTGTCTACTCAACACGGGGATATAGAATTCTATAAGATAAAGCCATAAATACGTAAATCTGAGCCTTCTATCAAAAGTTACAGCTAACTTCATGAAGTTGTAAAAAAAGGCTTTATTTCGCCAAGACAGTGCGTTTCTGACTATTACATGCATTTGAATGGAGTTCTCGCACGAAACAAAGTATAGGTTTTCATCTTGTGAATAACTCGAAAATCTTAGCTCAAACAACTTTAAAACCTGTTTGCTCAACACGGGGATATAGAAGTCTATAAGATAAAGCCATAAATACGTAAATCTGAGCCTTCTATCAAAAGTTACAGCTAACTTCATGAAGTTGTACAAAAAGGCTTTATTTCGCCGAGACAGTGCGTTTCTGACTATTACATGCATTTGAATGGAGTTCTGGCACGAAACAAAGTATAGGTTTTCATCTTGTGAATAACTCGAAAATCTTAGCTCAAACAGCTTTAAAACCTGTTTGCTCAACACGGGGATATAGAAGTCTATAAGATAAAGCCATAAATACGTAAATCTGAGCCTTCTATCAAAAGTTACAGCTAACTTCATGAAGTTGTACAAAAACACTTTATTTCGCCGAGACAGTGCGTTTCTGACTATTATATGCATTTGAATGGAGTTCTCGCACGAAACAAAGTATAGGTTTTCATCTTGTGAATAACTCGAAAATCTTAGCTCAAACAGCTTTAAAACCTGTCTACTCAACACGGGGATATAGAATTCTATAAGATAAAGCCATAAATACGTATATCTGAGCCTTCTATCAAAAGTTACATGGAACTTCATGAAGTTGTACAAAAACACTTTATTTCGCCGAGACAGTGCGTTTCTGACTATTACATGCATTTGAATGGAGTTCTCGCCATAAAAGAAAATATAGGTTTTCATCTTGTGAATAACTCGAAAATATTAGCTCAAACAGCTTTAAAACCTGTATGCTCAACACGGGGATATAGAAGTCTATAAGATAAAGCCATAAATACGTAAATCTGAGCCTTCTATCAAAAGTTACAGCTAACTTCATGAAGTTGTACAAAAAGGCTTTATTTCGCCAAGACAGTGCGTTTCTGACTATTACATGCATTTGAATGGAGTTCTCGCACGAAACAAAGTATAGGTTTTCATCTTGTGAATAACTCGAAAATCTTAGCTCAAACAGCTTTAAAACCTGTTTGCTCAACACGGGGATATAGAATTCTATAAGATAAAGCCATAAATACGTAAATCTGAGACTTCTATCAAAAGTTACAGCTAACTTCATGAAGTTGTACAAAAACACTTTATTTCGCCAAGACAGTGCGTTTCTGACTATTACATGCATTTGAATGGAGTTCTCGCACGAAACAAAGTATAGGTTTTCATCTTGTGAATAACTCGAAAATCTTAGCTCAAACAGCTTTAAAACCTGTTTGCTCAACACGGGGATATAGAAGTCTATAAGATAAAGCCATAAATACGTAAATCTGAGCCTTCTATCAAAAGTTACAGCTAACTTCATGAAGTTGTACAAAAACACTTTATTTCGCCCAGACAGTGCGTTTCTGACTATTACATGCATTTGAATGGAGTTCTCGCACGAAACAAAGTATAGGTTTTCATCTTGTGAATAACTCGAAAATCTTAGCTCAAACAGCTTTAAAACCTGTTTGCTCAACACGGGGATATAGAAGTCTATAAGATAAAGCCATAAATACGTAAATCTGAGCCTTCTATCAAAAGTTACAGCTAACTTCATGAAGTTGTACAAAAAGGCTTTATTTTGCCAAGACAGTGCGTTTCTGACTATTATATGCATTTGAATGGAGTTCTCGCACGAAACAAAGTATAGGTTTTCATCTTGTGAATAACTCGAAAATCTTAGCTCAAACAGCTTTAAAACCTGTTTGCTCAACACGGGGATATAGAAGTCTATAAGATAAAGCCATAAATACGTAAATCTGAGCCTTCTATCAAAAGTTACAGCTAACTTCATGAAGTTGTACAAAAACACTTTATTTCGCCAAGACAGTGCGTTTCTGACTATTACATGCATTTGAATGGAGTTCTCGCACGAAACAAAGTATAGGTTTTCATCTTGTGAATAACTCGAAAATCTTAGCTCAAACAGCTTTAAAACCTGTTTGCTCAACACGGGGATATAGAAGTCTATAAGATAAAGCCATAAATACGTAAATCTGAGCCTTCTATCAAAAGTTACAGCTAACTTCATGAAGTTGTACAAAAAGGCTTTATTTTGCCAAGACAGTGCGTTTCTGACTATTATATGCATTTGAATGGAGTTCTCGCACGAAACAAAGTATAGGTTTTCATCTTGTGAATAACTCGAAAATCTTAGCTCAAACAGCTTTAAAACCTGTTTGCTCAACACGGGGATATAGAAGTCTATAAGATAAAGCCATAAATACGTAAATCTGAGCCTTCTATCAAAAGTTACAGCTAACTTCATGAAGTTGTACAAAAACACTTTATTTCGCCAAGACAGTGCGTTTCTGACTATTATATGCATTTGAATGGAGTTCTCGCACGAAACAAAGTATAGGTTTTCATCTTGTGAATAACTCGAAAATCTTAGCTCAAACAGCTTTAAAACCTGTCTCCTCAACACGGGGATATAGAATTCTATAAGATAAAGCCATAAATACGTATATCTGAGCCTTCTATCAAAAGTTACATGGAACTTCATGAAGTTGTACAAAAAGGCTTTATTTCGCCGAGACAGTGCGTTTCTGACTATTACATGCATTTGAATGGAGTTCTGGCACGAAACAAAGTATAGGTTTTCATCTTGTGAATAACTCGAAAATCTTAGCTCAAACAGCTTTAAAACCTGTTTGCTTAACACGGGGATATAGAATTCTATAAGATAAAGCCATAAATACGTAAATCTGAGCCTTCTATCAAAAGTTACAGCTAATTTCATGAAGTTGTACAAAAAGGCTTTATTTCGCCGAGACAGTGCGTTTCTGACTATTACATGCATTTGAATGGAGTTCTGGCACGAAACAAAGTATAGGTTTTCATCTTGTGAATAACTCGAAAATCTTAGCTCAAACAGCTTTAAAACCTGTTTGCTCAACACGGGGATATAGAAGTCTATAAGATAAAGCCATAAATACGTAAATCTGAGCCTTCTATCAAAAGTTACAGCTAACTTCATGAAGTTGTACAAAAACACTTTATTTCGCCGAGACAGTGCGTTTCTGACTATTATATGCATTTGAATGGAGTTCTCGCACGAAACAAAGTATAGGTTTTCATCTTGTGAATAACTCGAAAATCTTAGCTCAAACAGCTTTAAAACCTGTCTACTCAACACCGGGATATAGAATTCTATAAGATAAAGCCATAAATACGTAAATCTGAGCCTTCTATCAAAAGTTACAGCTAACTTCATGAAGTTGTACAAAAACACTTTATTTCGCCGAGACAGTGCGTTTCTGACTATTACATGCATTTGAATGGAGTTCTCGCCATAAAACAAAGTATAGGTTTTCATCTTGTGAATAACTCGAAAATCTTAGCTCAAACAGCTTTAAAACCTGTTTGCTCAACACGGGGATATAGAAGTCTATAAGATAAAGCCATAAATACGTAAATCTGAGCCTTCTATCAAAAGTTACAGCTAACTTCATGAAGTTGTACAAAAAGGCTTTATTTCGCCAAGACAGTGCGTTTCTGACTATTACATGCATTTGAATGGAGTTCTCGCACGAGACAAAGTATAGGTTTTCATCTTGTGAATAACTCGAAAATCTTAGCTCAAACAGCTTTAAAACCTGTCTACTCAACACGGGGATATAGAATTCTATAAGATAAAGCCATAAATACGTAAATCTGAGCCTTCTATCAAAAGTTACAGCTAACTTCATGAAGTTGTAAAAAAAGGCTTTATTTCGCCAAGACAGTGCGTTTCTGACTATTACATGCATTTGAATGGAGTTCTCGCACGAAACAAAGTATAGGTTTTCATCTTGTGAATAACTCGAAAATCTTAGCTCAAACAACTTTAAAACCTGTTTGCTCAACACGGGGATATAGAAGTCTATAAGATAAAGCCATAAATACGTAAATCTGAGCCTTCTATCAAAAGTTACAGCTAACTTCATGAAGTTGTACAAAAAGGCTTTATTTCGCCGAGACAGTGCGTTTCTGACTATTACATGCATTTGAATGGAGTTCTGGCACGAAACAAAGTATAGGTTTTCATCTTGTGAATAACTCGAAAATCTTAGCTCAAACAGCTTTAAAACCTGTTTGCTCAACACGGGGATATAGAAGTCTATAAGATAAAGCCATAAATACGTAAATCTGAGCCTTCTATCAAAAGTTACAGCTAACTTCATGAAGTTGTACAAAAACACTTTATTTCGCCGAGACAGTGCGTTTCTGACTATTATATGCATTTGAATGGAGTTCTCGCACGAAACAAAGTATAGGTTTTCATCTTGTGAATAACTCGAAAATCTTAGCTCAAACAGCTTTAAAACCTGTCTACTCAACACGGGGATATAGAATTCTATAAGATAAAGCCATAAATACGTATATCTGAGCCTTCTATCAAAAGTTACATGGAACTTCATGAAGTTGTACAAAAACACTTTATTTCGCCGAGACAGTGCGTTTCTGACTATTACATGCATTTGAATGGAGTTCTCGCCATAAAAGAAAATATAGGTTTTCATCTTGTGAATAACTCGAAAATATTAGCTCAAACAGCTTTAAAACCTGTATGCTCAACACGGGGATATAGAAGTCTATAAGATAAAGCCATAAATACGTAAATCTGAGCCTTCTATCAAAAGTTACAGCTAACTTCATGAAGTTGTACAAAAAGGCTTTATTTCGCCAAGACAGTGCGTTTCTGACTATTACATGCATTTGAATGGAGTTCTCGCACGAAACAAAGTATAGGTTTTCATCTTGTGAATAACTCGAAAATCTTAGCTCAAACAGCTTTAAAACCTGTTTGCTCAACACGGGGATATAGAATTCTATAAGATAAAGCCATAAATACGTAAATCTGAGACTTCTATCAAAAGTTACAGCTAACTTCATGAAGTTGTACAAAAACACTTTATTTCGCCAAGACAGTGCGTTTCTGACTATTACATGCATTTGAATGGAGTTCTCGCACGAAACAAAGTATAGGTTTTCATCTTGTGAATAACTCGAAAATCTTAGCTCAAACAGCTTTAAAACCTGTTTGCTCAACACGGGGATATAGAAGTCTATAAGATAAAGCCATAAATACGTAAATCTGAGCCTTCTATCAAAAGTTACAGCTAACTTCATGAAGTTGTACAAAAACACTTTATTTCGCCAAGACAGTGCGTTTCTGACTATTACATGCATTTGAATGGAGTTCTCGCACGAAACAAAGTATAGGTTTTCATCTTGTGAATAACTCGAAAATCTTAGCTCAAACAGCTTTAAAACCTGTTTGCTCAACACGGGGATATAGAAGTCTATAAGATAAAGCCATAAATACGTAAATCTGAGCCTTCTATCAAAAGTTACAGCTAACTTCATGAAGTTGTACAAAAAGGCTTTATTTTGCCAAGACAGTGCGTTTCTGACTATTATATGCATTTGAATGGAGTTCTCGCACGAAACAAAGTATAGGTTTTCATCTTGTGAATAACTCGAAAATCTTAGCTCAAACAGCTTTAAAACCTGTTTGCTCAACACGGGGATATAGAAGTCTATAAGATAAAGCCATAAATACGTAAATCTGAGCCTTCTATCAAAAGTTACAGCTAACTTCATGAAGTTGTACAAAAACACTTTATTTCGCCAAGACAGTGCGTTTCTGACTATTATATGCATTTGAATGGAGTTCTCGCACGAAACAAAGTATAGGTTTTCATCTTGTGAATAACTCGAAAATCTTAGCTCAAACAGCTTTAAAACCTGTCTCCTCAACACCGGGATATAGAATTCTATAAGATAAAGCCATAAATACGTATATCTGAGCCTTCTATCAAAAGTTACATGGAACTTCATGAAGTTGTACAAAAAGGCTTTATTTCGCCGAGACAGTGCGTTTCTGACTATTACATGCATTTGAATGGAGTTCTGGCACGAAACAAAGTATAGGTTTTCATCTTGTGAATAACTCGAAAATCTTAGCTCAAACAGCTTTAAAACCTGTTTGCTTAACACGGGGATATAGAATTCTATAAGATAAAGCCATAAATACGTAAATCTGAGCCTTCTATCAAAAGTTACATGTAACTTCATGAAGTTGTACAAAAACACTTTATTTCGCCGAGACAGTGCGTTTCTGACTATTACATGCATTTGAATGGAGTTCTCGCACGAAACAAAGTATAGGTTTTCATCTTGTGAATAACTCGAAAATCTTAGCTCAAACAGCTTTAAAACCTGTCTACTCAACACCGGGATATAGAATTATATAAGATAAAGCCATAAATACGTATATCTGAGCCTTCTATCAAAAGTTACAGCTAATTTCATGAAGTTGTACAAAAAGGCTTTATTTCGCCGAGACAGTGCGTTTCTGACTATTACATGCATTTGAATGGAGTTCTGGCACGAAACAAAGTATAGGTTTTCATCTTGTGAATAACTCGAAAATCTTAGCTCAAACAGCTTTAAAACCTGTTTGCTCAACACGGGGATATAGAAGTCTATAAGATAAAGCCATAAATACGTAAATCTGAGCCTTCTATCAAAAGTTACAGCTAACTTCATGAAGTTGTACAAAAACACTTTATTTCGCCGAGACAGTGCGTTTCTGACTATTATATGCATTTGAATGGAGTTCTGGCACGAAACAAAGTATAGGTTTTCATCTTGTGAATAACTCGAAAATCTTAGCTCAAACAGCTTTAAAACCTGTCTACTCAACACCGGGATATAGAATTATATAAGATAAAGCCATAAATACGTAAATCTGAGCCTTCTATCAAAAGTTACAGCTAATTTCATGAAGTTGTACAAAAAGGCTTTATTTCGCCGAGACAGTGCGTTTCTGACTATTACATGCATTTGAATGGAGTTCTGGCACGAAACAAAGTATAGGTTTTCATCTTGTGAATAACTCGAAAATCTTAGCTCAAACAGCTTTAAAACCTGTTTGCTCAACACGGGGATATAGAATTCTATAAGATAAAGCCATAAATACGTAAATCTGAGCCTTCTATCAAAAGTTACAGCTAACTTCATGAAGTTGTACAAAAACACTTTATTTCGCCGAGACAGTGCGTTTCTGACTATTACATGCATTTGAATGGAGTTCTGGCACGAAACAAAGTATAGGTTTTCATCTTGTGAATAACTCGAAAATCTTAGCTCAAACAGCTTTCAAACCTGTTTGCTCAACACGGGGATATAGAATTCTATAAGATAAAGCCATAAATACGTAAATCTGAGCCTTCTATCAAAAGTTACAGCTAACTTCATGAAGTTGTACAAAAACACTTTATTTCGCCGAGACAGTGCGTTTCTGACTATTACATGCATTTGAATGGAGTTCTCGCCATAAAACAAAGTATAGGTTTTCATCTTGTGAATAACTCGAAAATCTTAGCTCAAACAGCTTTAAAACCTGTTTGCTCAACACGGGGATATAGAAGTCTATAAGATAAAGCCATAAATACGTAAATCTGAGCCTTCTATCAAAAGTTACAGCTAACTTCATGAAGTTGTACAAAAAGGCTTTATTTCGCCAAGACAGTGCGTTTCTGACTATTATATGCATTTGAATGGAGTTCTCGCACGAAACAAAGTATAGGTTTTCATCTTGTGAATAACTCGAAAATCTTAGCTCAAACAGCTTTAAAACCTGTATGCTTAACACGGGGATATAGAAGTCTATAAGATAAAGCCATAAATACGTAAATCTGAGCCTTCTATCAAAAGTTACAGCTAATTTCATGAAGTTGTACAAAAAGGCTTTATTTCGCCGAGACAGTGCGTTTCTGACTATTACATGCATTTGAATGGAGTTCTGGCACGAAACAAAGTATAGGTTTTCATCTTGTGAATAACTCGAAAATCTTAGCTCAAACAGCTTTAAAACCTGTTTGCTCAACACCGGGATATAGAATTCTATAAGATAAAGCCATAAATACGTAAATCTGAGCCTTCTATCAAAAGTTACAGCTAACTTCATGAAGTTGTACAAAAACACTTTATTTCGCCGAGACAGTGCGTTTCTGACTATTACATGCATTTGAATGGAGTTCTCGCACGAAACAAAGTATAGGTTTTCATCTTGTGAATAACTCGAAAATCTTAGCTCAAACAGCTTTAAAACCTGTTTGCTCAACACGGGGATATATAATTCTATAAGATAAAGCCATAAATACGTAAATCTGAGCCTTCTATCAAAAGTTACAGCTAACTTCATGAAGTTGTACAAAAACACTTTATTTCGCCGAGACAGTGCGTTTCTGACTATTATATGCATTTGAATGGAGTTCTGGCACGAAACAAAGTATAGGTTTTCATCTTGTGAATAACTCGAAAATCTTAGCTCAAACAGCTTTAAAACCTGTTTGCTCAACACCGGGATATAGAATTCTATAAGATAAAGCCATAAATACGTAAATCTGAGCCTTCTATCAAAAGTTACAGCTAACTTCATGAAGTTGTACAAAAACACTTTATTTCGCCGAGACAGTGCGTTTCTGACTATTACATGCATTTGAATGGAGTTCTCGCCATAAAACAAAGTATAGGTTTTCATCTTGTGAATAACTCGAAAATCTTAGCTCAAACAGCTTTAAAACCTGTTTGCTCAACACGGGGATATAGAAGTCTATAAGATAAAGCCATAAATACGTAAATCTGAGCCTTCTATCAAAAGTTACAGCTAACTTCATGAAGTTGTACAAAAACACTTTATTTCGCCGAGACAGTGCGTTTCTGACTATTACATGCATTTGAATGGAGTTCTCGCCATAAAACAAAGTATAGGTTTTCATCTTGTGAATAACTCGAAAATCTTAGCTCAAACAGCTTTAAAACCTGTCTACTCAACACCGGGATATAGAATTATATAAGATAAAGCCATAAATACGTAAATCTGAGCCTTCTATCAAAAGTTACAGCTAATTTCATGAAGTTGTACAAAAAGGCTTTATTTCGCCGAGACAGTGCGTTTCTGACTATTACATGCATTTGAATGGAGTTCTGGCACGAAACAAAGTATAGGTTTTCATCTTGTGAATAACTCGAAAATCTTAGCTCAAACAGCTTTAAAACCTGTTTGCTCAACACGGGGATATAGAATTCTATAAGATAAAGCCATAAATACGTAAATCTGAGCCTTCTATCAAAAGTTACAGCTAACTTCATGAAGTTGTACAAAAACACTTTATTTCGCCGAGACAGTGCGTTTCTGACTATTACATGCATTTGAATGGAGTTCTCGCACGAAACAAAGTATAGGTTTTCATCTTGTGAATAACTCGAAAATCTTAGCTCAAACAGCTTTAAAACCTGTCTGCTCAACACGGGGATATAGAAGTCTATAAGATAAAGCCATAAATACGTAAATCTGAGCCTTCTATCAAAAGTTACAGCTAACTTCATGAAGTTGTACAAAAACACTTTATTTCGCCGAGACAGTGCGTTTCTGACTATTACATGCATTTGAAAGGAGTTCTCGCACGAAACAAAGTATAGGTTTTCATCTTGTGAATAACTCGAAAATCTTAGCTCAAACAGCTTTAAAACCTGTCTACTCAACACGGGGATATAGAATTCTATAAGATAAAGCCATAAATACGTAAATCTGAGCCTTCTATCAAAAGTTACAGCTAACTTCATGAAGTTGTACAAAAACACTTAATTTCGCCGAGACAGTGCGTTTCTGACTATTACATGCATTTGAATGGAGTTCTCGCCCGAAACAAAGTATAGGTTTTCATCTTGTGAATAACTCGAAAATCTTAGCTCAAACAGCTTTAAAACCTGTTTGCTCAACACGGGAATATAGAATTCTATAAGATAAAGCCATAAATACGTATATCTGAGCCTTCTATCAAAAGTTACAGCTAACTTCATGAAGTTGTACAAAAACTTTATTTCGCCAAGACAGTGCGTTTCTGACTATTACATGCATTTGAATGGAGTTCTCGCCAGAAAACAAAGTATAGGTTTTCATCTTGTGAATAACTCGAAAATCTTAGCTCAAACAGCTTTAAAACCTGTCTGCTCAACACGGGAATATTGAATTATATGAGATAAAACCATAAATATGTGGGTCTGAGCCTTCTATCAAAAGTTACAGCTAACTTCATGAAGTTGTACAAAAAGGCTTTATTTCGCCAAGACAGTGCGTTTCTGACTATTACATGCATTTGAATGGAGTTCTGGCACGAAACAAAGTATAGGTTTTCATCTTGTGAATAACTCGAAAATCTTAGCTCAAACAGCTTTAAAACCTGTTTGCTCAACACGGGGATATAGAATTCTATAAGATAAAGCCATAAATACGTAAATCTGAGCCTTCTATCAAAAGTTACATGTAACTTCATGAAGTTGTACAAAAACACTTTATTAACCGAGACAGTGCGTTTCTGACTATTACATGCATTTGAATGGAGTTCTCGCACGAAACAAAGTATAGGTTTTCATCTTGTGAATAACTCGAAAATCTTAGCTCAAACAGCTTTAAAACCTGTTTGCTCAACACGGGGATATAGAATTCTATAAGATAAAGCCATAAATACGTATATCTGAGCCTTCTATCAAAAGTTACAGCTAACTTCATGAAGTTGTACAAAAACACTTTATTTCGGCAAGACAGTGCGTTTCTGACTATTATATGCATTTGAATGGAGTTCTGGCACGAAACAAAGTATAGGTTTTCATCTTGTGAATAACTCGAAAATCTTAGCTCAAACAGCTTTAAAACCTGTCTACTCAACACCGGGATATAGAATTATATAAGATAAAGCCATAAATACGTAAATCTGAGCCTTCTATCAAAAGTTACAGCTAATTTCATGAAGTTGTACAAAAAGGCTTTATTTCGCCGAGACAGTGCGTTTCTGACTATTACATGCATTTGAATGGAGTTCTGGCACGAAACAAAGTATATTTTTTCATCTTGTGAATAACTCGAAAATCTTAGCTCAAACAGCTTTAAAACCTGTTTGCTCAACACGGGGATATAGAAGTCTATAAGATAAAGCCATAAATACGTAAATCTGAGCCTTCTATCAAAAGTTACAGCTAACTTCATGAAGTTGTACAAAAACACTTTATTTCGCCGAGACAGTGCGTTTCTGACTATTATATGCATTTGAATGGAGTTCTCGCACGAAACAAAGTATAGGTTTTCATCTTGTGAATAACTCGAAAATCTTAGCTCAAACAGCTTTAAAACCTGTCTACTCAACACCGGGATATAGAATTATATAAGATAAAGCCATAAATACGTAAATCTGAGCCTTCTATCAAAAGTTACAGCTAATTTCATGAAGTTGTACAAAAAGGCTTTATTTCGCCGAGACAGTGCGTTTCTGACTATTACATGCATTTGAATGGAGTTCTGGCACGAAACAAAGTATAGGTTTTCATCTTGTGAATAACTCGAAAATCTTAGCTCAAACAGCTTTAAAACCTGTTTGCTCAACACGGGGATATAGAATTCTATAAGATAAAGCCATAAATACGTAAATCTGAGCCTTCTATCAAAAGTTACAGCTAACTTCATGAAGTTGTACAAAAACACTTTATTTCGCCGAGACAGTGCGTTTCTGACTATTACATGCATTTGAATGGAGTTCTGGCACGAAACAAAGTATAGGTTTTCATCTTGTGAATAACTCGAAAATCTTAGCTCAAACAGCTTTAAAACCTGTCTACTCAACACCGGGATATAGAATTATATAAGATAAAGCCATAAATACGTAAATCTGAGCCTTCTATCAAAAGTTACAGCTAATTTCATGAAGTTGTACAAAAAGGCTTTATTTCGCCGAGACAGTGCGTTTCTGACTATTACATGCATTTGAATGGAGTTCTGGCACGAAACAAAGTATATTTTTTCATCTTGTGAATAACTCGAAAATCTTAGCTCAAACAGCTTTAAAACCTGTTTGCTCAACACGGGGATATAGAATTCTATAAGATAAAGCCATAAATACGTAAATCTGAGCCTTCTATCAAAAGTTACAGCTAACTTCATGAAGTTGTACAAAAACACTTTATTTCGCCGAGACAGTGCGTTTCTGACTATTATATGCATTTGAATGGAGTTCTCGCACGAAACAAAGTATAGGTTTTCATCTTGTGAATAACTCGAAAATCTTAGCTCAAACAGCTTTAAAACCTGTCTACTCAACACCGGGATATAGAATTATATAAGATAAAGCCATAAATACGTAAATCTGAGCCTTCTATCAAAAGTTACAGCTAATTTCATGAAGTTGTACAAAAAGGCTTTATTTCGCCGAGACAGTGCGTTTCTGACTATTACATGCATTTGAATGGAGTTCTGGCACGAAACAAAGTATAGGTTTTCATCTTGTGAATAACTCGAAAATCTTAGCTCAAACAGCTTTAAAACCTGTTTGCTCAACACGGGGATATAGAATTCTATAAGATAAAGCCATAAATACGTAAATCTGAGCCTTCTATCAAAAGTTACAGCTAACTTCATGAAGTTGTACAAAAACACTTTATTTCGCCGAGACAGTGCGTTTCTGACTATTACATGCATTTGAATGGAGTTCTCGCCATAAAACAAAGTATAGGTTTTCATCTTGTGAATAACTCGAAAATCTTAGCTCAAACAGCTTTAAAACCTGTTTGCTCAACACGGGGATATAGAAGTCTATAAGATAAAGCCATAAATACGTAAATCTGAGCCTTCTATCAAAAGTTACAGCTAACTTCATGAAGTTGTACAAAAAGGCTTTATTTCGCCAAGACAGTGCGTTTCTGACTATTATATGCATTTGAATGGAGTTCTCGCACGAAACAAAGTATAGGTTTTCATCTTGTGAATAACTCGAAAATCTTAGCTCAAACAGCTTTAAAACCTGTCTACTCAACACCGGGATATAGAATTATATAAGATAAAGCCATAAATACGTAAATCTGAGCCTTCTATCAAAAGTTACAGCTAATTTCATGAAGTTGTACAAAAAGGCTTTATTTCGCCGAGACAGTGCGTTTCTGACTATTACATGCATTTGAATGGAGTTCTGGCACGAAACAAAGTATAGGTTTTCATCTTGTGAATAACTCGAAAATCTTAGCTCAAACAGCTTTAAAACCTGTTTGCTCAACACGGGGATATAGAATTCTATAAGATAAAGCCATAAATACGTAAATCTGAGCCTTCTATCAAAAGTTACAGCTAATTTCATGAAGTTGTACAAAAACACTTTATTTCGCCGAGACAGTGCGTTTCTGACTATTACATGCATTTGAATGGAGTTCTCGCACGAAACAAAGTATAGGTTTTCATCTTGTGAATAACTCGAAAATCTTAGCTCAAACAGCTTTAAAACCTGTTTGCTCAACACCGGGATATAGAATTCTATAAGATAAAGCCATAAATACGTAAATCTGAGCCTTCTATCAAAAGTTACAGCTAACTTCATGAAGTTGTACAAAAACACTTTATTTCGCCGAGACAGTGCGTTTCTGACTATTACATGCATTTGAATGGAGTTCTCGCACGAAACAAAGTATAGGTTTTCATCTTGTGAATAACTCGAAAATCTTAGCTCAAACAGCTTTAAAACCTGTTTGCTCAACACCGGGATATAGAATTCTATAAGATAAAGCCATAAATACGTAAATCTGAGCCTTCTATCAAAAGTTACAGCTAACTTCATGAAGTTGTACAAAAACACTTTATTTCGCCGAGACAGTGCGTTTCTGACTATTACATGCATTTGAATGGAGTTCTCGCCATAAAACAAAGTATAGGTTTTCATCTTGTGAATAACTCGAAAATCTTAGCTCAAACAGCTTTAAAACCTGTTTGCTCAACACGGGGATATAGAAGTCTATAAGATAAAGCCATAAATACGTAAATCTGAGCCTTCTATCAAAAGTTACAGCTAACTTCATGAAGTTGTACAAAAAGGCTTTATTTCGCCAAGACAGTGCGTTTCTGACTATTATATGCATTTGAATGGAGTTCTCGCACGAAACAAAGTATAGGTTTTCATCTTGTGAATAACTCGAAAATCTTAGCTCAAACAGCTTTAAAACCTGTCTACTCAACACCGGGATATAGAATTATATAAGATAAAGCCATAAATACGTAAATCTGAGCCTTCTATCAAAAGTTACAGCTAATTTCATGAAGTTGTACAAAAAGGCTTTATTTCGCCGAGACAGTGCGTTTCTGACTATTACATGCATTTGAATGGAGTTCTGGCACGAAACAAAGTATAGGTTTTCATCTTGTGAATAACTCGAAAATCTTAGCTCAAACAGCTTTAAAACCTGTTTGCTCAACACGGGGATATAGAAGTCTATAAGATAAAGCCATAAATACGTAAATCTGAGCCTTCTATCAAAAGTTACAGCTAACTTCATGAAGTTGTACAAAAACACTTTATTTCGCCAAGACAGTGCGTTTCTGACTATTACATGCATTTGAATGGAGTTCTCGCACGAAACAAAGTATAGGTTTTCATCTTGTGAATAACTCGAAAATCTTAGCTCAAACAGCTTTAAAACCTGTTTGCTCAACACGGGGATATAGAATTCTATAAGATAAAGCCATAAATACGTAAATCTGAGCCTTCTATCAAAAGTTACAGCTAACTTCATGAAGTTGTACAAAAACACTTTATTTCGCCGAGACAGTGCGTTTCTGACTATTACATGCATTTGAATGGAGTTCTCGCACGAAACAAAGTATAGGTTTTCATCTTGTGAATAACTCGAAAATCTTAGCTCAAACAGCTTTAAAACCTGTCTACTCAACACGGGGATATAGAATTCTATAAGATAAAGCCATAAATACGTAAATCTGAGCCTTCTATCAAAAGTTACAGCTAACTTCATGAAGTTGTACAAAAACACTTAATTTCGCCGAGACAGTGCGTTTCTGACTATTACATGCATTTGAATGGAGTTCTCGCCCGAAACAAAGTATAGGTTTTCATCTTGTGAATAACTCGAAAATCTTAGCTCAAACAGCTTTAAAACCTGTTTGCTCAACACGGGAATATAGAATTCTATAAGATAAAGCCATAAAGACGTATATCTGAGCCTTCTATCAAAAGTTACAGCTAACTTCATGAAGTTGTACAAAAACTTTATTTCGCCAAGACAGTGCGTTTCTGACTATTACATGCATTTGAATGGAGTTCTCGCCCGAAACAAAGTATAGGTTTTCATCTTGTGAATAACTCGAAAATCTTAGCTCAAACAGCTTTAAAACCTGTTTGCTCAACACGGGAATATAGAATTCTATAAGATAAAGCCATAAAGACGTATATCTGAGCCTTCTATCAAAAGTTACAGCTAACTTCATGAAGTTGTACAAAAACACTTTATTTCGCCGAGACAGTGCGTTTCTGACTATTACATGCATTTGAATGGAGTTCTCGCCAGAAAACAAAGTATAGGTTTTCATCTTGTGAATAACTCGAAAATCTTAGCTCAAACAGCTTTAAAACCTGTCTGCTCAACACGGGAATATTGAATTATATGAGATAAAACCATAAATATGTGGGTCTGAGCCTTCTATCAAAAGTTACAGCTAACTTCATGAAGTTGTACAAAAAGGCTTTATTTCGCCAAGACAGTGCGTTTCTGACTATTACATGCATTTGAATGGAGTTCTGGCACGAAACAAAGTATAGGTTTTCATCTTGTGAATAACTCGAAAATCTTAGCTCAAACAGCTTTAAAACTTGTTTGCTCAACACGGGGATATAGAATTCTATAAGATAAAGCCATAAATACGTATATCTGAGCCTTCTATCAAAAGTTACATGTAACTTCATGAAGTTGTACAAAAACACTTTATTAACCGAGACAGTGCGTTTCTGACTATTACATGCATTTGAATGGAGTTCTCGCACGAAACAAAGTATAGGTTTTCATCTTGTGAATAACTCGAAAATCTTAGCTCAAACAGCTTTAAAACCTGTTTGCTCAACACGGGGATATAGAATTCTATAAGATAAAGCCATAAATACGTATATCTGAGCCTTCTATCAAAAGTTACAGCTAACTTCATGAAGTTGTACAAAAACACTTTATTTCGGCAAGACAGTGCGTTTCTGACTATTACATGCATTTGAATGGAGTTCTCGCACGAAACAAAGTATAGGTTTTCATCTTGTGAATAACTCGAAAATCTTAGCTCAAACAGCTTTAAAACCTGTATGCTCAACACGGGGATATAGAATTCTATAAGATAAAGCCATAAATACGTATATCTGAGCCTTCTATCAAAAGTTACATGTAACTTCATGAAGTTGTACAAAAACTTTATTTCGCCAAGACAGTGCGTTTCTGACTATTACATGCATTTGAATGGAGTTCTCGCACGAAACAAAGTATAGGTTTTCATCTTGTGAATAACTCGAAAATCTTAGCTCAAACAGCTTTAAAACCTGTTTGCTCAACACGGGGATATAGAATTCTATAAGATAAAGCCATAAATACGTAAATCTGAGCCTTCTATCAAAAGTTACAGCTAACTTCATGAAGTTGTACAAAAACACTTTATTTCGCCAAGACAGTGCGTTTCTGACTATTACATGCATTTGAATGGAGTTCTCGCCCGAAACAAAGTATAGGTTTTCATCTTGTGAATAACTCGAAAATCTTAGCTCAAACAGCTTTAAAACCTGTTTGCTCAACACGGGAATATAGAATTCTATAAGATAAAGCCATAAATACGTATATCTGAGCCTTCTATCAAAAGTTACAGCTAACTTCATGAAGTTGTACAAAAACTTTATTTCGCCAAGACAGTGCGTTTCTGACTATTACATGCATTTGAATGGAGTTCTCGCACGAAACAAAGTATAGGTTTTCATCTTGTGAATAACTCGAAAATCTTAGCTCAAACAGCTTTAAAACCTGTTTGCTCAACACGGGGATATAGAATTCTATAAGATAAAGCCATAAATACGTAAATCTGAGCCTTCTATCAAAAGTTACAGCTAACTTCATGAAGTTGTACAAAAACACTTTATTTCGCCAAGACAGTGCGTTTCTGACTATTACATGCATTTGAATGGAGTTCTCGCACGAAACAAAGTATAGGTTTTCATCTTGTGAATAACTCGAAAATCTTAGCTCAAACAGCTTTAAAACCTGTTTGCTCAACACGGGGATATAGAATTCTATAAGATAAAGCCATAAATACGTATATCTGAGCCTTCTATCAAAAGTTACAGCTAACTTCATGAAGTTGTACAAAAACACTTTATTTCGCCAAGACAGTGCGTTTCTGACTATTACATGCATTTGAATGGAGTTCTCGCACGAAACAAAGTATAGGTTTTCATCTTGTGAATAACTCGAAAATCTTAGCTCAAACAGCTTTAAAACCTGTTTGCTCAACACGGGGATATAGAATTCTATAAGATAAAGCCATAAATACGTAAATCTGAGCCTTCTATCAAAAGTTACAGCTAACTTCATGAAGTTGTACAAAAACACTTTATTTCGCCAAGACAGTGCGTTTCTGACTATTATATGCATTTGAATGGAGTTCTCGCACGAAACAAAGTATAGGTTTTCATCTTGTGAATAACTCGAAAATCTTAGCTCAAACAGCTTTAAAACTTGTTTGCTCAACACGGGGATATAGAAGTCTATAAGATAAAGCCATAAATACGTAAATCTGAGCCTTCTATCAAAAGTTACAGCTAACTTCATGAAGTTGTACAAAAACACTTTATTAACCGAGACAGTGCGTTTCTGACTATTACATGCATTTGAATGGAGTTCTCGCACGAAACAAAGTATAGGTTTTCATCTTGTGAATAACTCGAAAATCATAGCTCAAACAGCTTTAAAACCTGTTTGCTCAACACGGGGATATAGAATTCTATAAGATAAAGCCACAAATACGTATATCTGAGCCTTCTATCAAAAGTTACAGCTAACTTCATGAAGTTGTACAAAAAGGCTTTATATCGCCAAGACAGTGCGTTTCTGACTATTACATGCATTTGAATGGAGTTCTCGCACGAAACAAAGTATAGGATTTCATCTTGTGAATAACTCGAAAATCTTAGCTCAAACAGCTTTAAAACCTGTTTGCTCAACACGGGGATATAGAATTCTATAAGATAAAGCCATAAATACGTAAATCTGAGCCTTCTATCAAAAGTTACATGTAACTTCATGAAGTTGTACAAAAACACTTTATTTCGCCAAGACAGTGCGTTTCTGACTATTACATGCATTTGAATGGAGTTCTCGCCAGAAAACAAAGTATAGGTTTTCATCTTGTGAATAACTCGAAAATCTTAGCTCAAACAGCTTTAAAACCTGTTTGCTCAACACGGGGATATAGAAGTCTATAAGATAAAGCCACAAATACGTATATCTGAGCCTTCTATCAAAAGTTACAGCTAACTTCATGAAGTTGTACAAAAAGGCTTTATATCGCCAAGACAGTGCGTTTCTGACTATTACATGCATTTGAATGGAGTTCTCGCACGAAACAAAGTATAGGTTTTCATCTTGTGAATAACTCGAAAATCTTAGCTCAAACAGCTTTAAAACCTGTCTACTCAACACGGGGATATAGAATTCTATAAGATAAAGCCATAAATACGTAAATCTGAGCCTTCTATCAAAAGTTACAGCTAACTTCATGAAGTTGTACAAAAACGCTTTATTTCGCCAAGACAGTGCGTTTCTGACTATTACATGCATTTGAATGGAGTTCTCGCACGAAACAAAGTATAGGTTTTCATCTTGTGAATAACTCGAAAATCTTAGCGCAAACAGCTTTAAAACCTGTTTGCTCAACACGGGGATATAGAATTCTATAAGATAAAGCCATAAATACGTAAATCTGAGCCTTCTATCAAAAGTTACAGCTAACTTCATGAAGTTGTACAAAAACGCTTTATTTCGCCAAGACAGTGCGTTTCTGACTATTATATGCATTTGAATGGAGTTCTGGCACGAAACAAAGTATAGGTTTTCATCTTGTGAATAACTCGAAAATCTTAGCTCAAACAGCTTTAAAACCTGTTTGCTCAACACGGGGATATAGAATTCTATAAGATAAAGCCATAAATACGTAAATCTGAGCCTTCTATCAAAAGTTACAGCTAACTTCATGAAGTTGTACAAAAACACTTTATTAACCGAGACAGTGCGTTTCTGACTATTACATGCATTTGAATGGAGTTCTCGCACGAAACAAAGTATAGGTTTTCATCTTGTGAATAACTCGAAAATCTTAGCTCAAACAACTTTAAAACCTGTTTGCTCAACACGGGGATATAGAATTCTATAAGATAAAGCCATAAATACGTATATCTGAGCCTTCTATCAAAAGTTACAGCTAACTTCATGAAGTTGTACAAAAACACTTTATTTCGCCAAGACAGTGCGTTTCTGACTATTACATGCATTTGAATGGAGTTCTCGCCAGAAAACAAAGTATAGGTTTTCATCTTGTGAATAACTCGAAAATCTTAGCTCAAACAGCTTTAAAAGCTGTTTGCTCAACACGGGAATATAGAATTCTATAAGATAAAGCCACAAATACGTATATCTGAGCCTTCTATCAAAAGTTATAGCTAACTTCATGAAGTTGTACAAAAAGGCTTTATATCGCCAAGACAGTGCGTTTCTGACTATTACATGCATTTGAATGGAGTTCTCGCACGAAACAAAGTATAGGTTTTCATCTTGTGAATAACTCGAAAATCTTAGCTCAAACAGCTTTAAAACCTGTTTGCTCAACACGGGGATATAGAATTCTATAAGATAAAGCCATAAATACGTAAATCTGAGCCTTCTATCAAAAGTTACAGCTAACTTCATGAAGTTGTACAAAAACACTTTATTAACCGAGACAGTGCGTTTCTGACTATTACATGCATTTGAATGGAGTTCTCGCACGAAACAAAATATAGGTTTTCATCTTGTGAATAACTCGAAAATCTTAGCTCAAACAGCTTTAAAACCTGTTTGCTCAACACGGGGATATAGAAGTCTATAAGATAAAGCCATAAATACGTAAATCTGAGCCTTCTATCAAAAGTTACAGCTAACTTCATGAAGTTGTACAAAAACACTTTATTTCGCCGAGACAGTGCGTTTCTGACTATTACATGCATTTGAATGGAGTTCTCGCCATAAAACAAAGTATAGGTTTTCATCTTGTGAATAACTCGAAAATCTTAGCTCAAACAGCTTTAAAACCTGTCTACTCAACACGGGGATATAGAAGTCTATAAGATAAAGCCATAAATACGTAAATCTGAGCCTTCTATCAAAAGTTACAGCTAACTTCATGAAGTTGTACAAAAACACTTTATTTCGCCGAGACAGTGCGTTTCTGACTATTACATGCATTTGAATGGAGTTCTCGCACGAAACAAAGTATAGGTTTTCATCTTGTGAATAACTCGAAAATCTTAGCGCAAACAGCTTTAAAACCTGTTTGCTCAACACGGGGATATAGAATTCTATAAGATAAAGCCATAAATACGTAAATCTGAGCCTTCTATCAAAAGTTACAGCTAACTTCATGAAGTTGTACAAAAACACTTTATTTCGCCGAGACAGTGCGTTTCTGACTATTACATGCATTTGAATGGAGTTCTCGCACGAAACAAAGTATAGGTTTTCATCTTGTGAATAACTCGAAAATCTTAGCGCAAACAGCTTTAAAACCTGTATGCTCAACACGGGGATATAGAATTCTATAAGATAAAGCCACAAATACGTATATCTGAGCCTTCTATCAAAAGTTACAGCTAACTTCATGAAGTTGTACAAAAAGGCTTTATTTCGCCGAGACAGTGCGTTTCTGACTATTACATGCATTTGAATGGAGTTCTCGCACGAAACAAAGTATAGGTTTTCATCTTGTGAATAACTCGAAAATCTTAGCGCAAACAGCTTTAAAACCTGTTTGCTCAACACGGGGATATAGAATTCTATAAGATAAAGCCATAAATACGTAAATCTGAGCCTTCTATCAAAAGTTACAGCTAACTTCATGAAGTTGTACAAAAACACTTTATTTCGCCGAGACAGTGCGTTTCTGACTATTACATGCATTTGAATGGAGTTCTCGCACGAAACAAAGTATAGGTTTTCATCTTGTGAATAACTCCAAAATCTTAGCTCAAACAGCTTTAAAAACTGTTTGCGCAACACGGGGATATAGAATTCTATAAGATAAAGCCATAAATACGTATATCTGAGCCTTCTATCAAAAGTTACAGCTAACTTCATGAAGTTGTACAAAAACACTTTATTAACCGAGACAGTGCGTTTCTGACTATTACATGCATTTGAATGGAGTTCTCGCACGAAACAAAGTATAGGTTTTCATCTTGTGAATAACTCGAAAATCTTAGCTCAAACAGCTTTAAAACCTGTTTGCTCAACACGGGGATATAGAATTCTATAAGATAAAGCCATAAATACGTATATCTGAGCCTTCTATCAAAAGTTACAGCTAACTTCATGAAGTTGTACAAAAACACTTTATTTCGCCAAGACAGTGCGTTTCTGACTATTACATGCATTTGAATGGAGTTCTCGCACGAAACAAAGTATAGGTTTTCATCTTGTGAATAACTCGAAAATCTTAGCTCAAACAGCTTTAAAACTTGTTTGCTCAACACGGGGATATAGAATTCTATAAGATAAAGCCATAAATACGTATATCTGAGCCTTCTATCAAAAGTTACATGTAACTTCATGAAGTTGTACAAAAACTTTATTTCGCCAAGACAGTGCGTTTCTGACTATTACATGCATTTGAATGGAGTTCTCGCACGAAACAAAGTATAGGTTTTCATCTTGTGAATAACTCGAAAATCTTAGCTCAAACAGCTTTAAAACTTGTTTGCTCAACACGGGGATATAGAAGTCTATAAGATAAAGCCATAAATACGTAAATCTGAGCCTTCTATCAAAAGTTACAGCTAACTTCATGAAGTTGTACAAAAACACTTTATTAACCGAGACAGTGCGTTTCTGACTATTACATGCATTTGAATGGAGTTCTCGCACGAAACAAAGTATAGGTTTTCATCTTGTGAATAACTCGAAAATCATAGCTCAAACAGCTTTAAAACCTGTTTGCTCAACACGGGGATATAGAATTCTATAAGATAAAGCCACAAATACGTATATCTGAGCCTTCTATCAAAAGTTACAGCTAACTTCATGAAGTTGTACAAAAAGGCTTTATATCGCCAAGACAGTGCGTTTCTGACTATTACATGCATTTGAATGGAGTTCTCGCACGAAACAAAGTATAGGATTTCATCTTGTGAATAACTCGAAAATCTTAGCGCAAACAGCTTTAAAACCTGTTTGCTCAACACGGGGATATAGAATTCTATAAGATAAAGCCATAAATACGTAAATCTGAGCCTTCTATCAAAAGTTACATGTAACTTCATGAAGTTGTACAAAAACACTTTATTTCGCCAAGACAGTGCGTTTCTGACTATTACATGCATTTGAATGGAGTTCTCGCCAGAAAACAAAGTATAGGTTTTCATCTTGTGAATAACTCGAAAATCTTAGCTCAAACAGCTTTAAAACCTGTTTGCTCAACACGGGGATATAGAAGTCTATAAGATAAAGCCACAAATACGTATATCTGAGCCTTCTATCAAAAGTTACAGCTAACTTCATGAAGTTGTACAAAAACGCTTTATTTCGCCAAGACAGTGCGTTTCTGACTATTACATGCATTTGAATGGAGTTCTCGCACGAAACAAAGTATAGGTTTTCATCTTGTGAATAAGTCGAAAATCTTAGCGCAAACAGCTTTAAAACCTGTTTGCTCAACACGGGGATATAGAATTCTATAAGATAAAGCCATAAATACGTAAATCTGAGCCTTCTATCAAAAGTTACAGCTAACTTCATGAAGTTGTACAAAAACACTTTATTTCGCCAAGACAGTGCGTTTCTGACTATTACATGCATTTGAATGGAGTTCTCGCCCGAAACAAAGTATAGGTTTTCATCTTGTGAATAACTCGAAAATCTTAGCTCAAACAGCTTTAAAACCTGTTTGCTCAACACGGGAATATAGAATTCTATAAGATAAAGCCATAAATACGTATATCTGAGCCTTCTATCAAAAGTTACAGCTAACTTCATGAAGTTGTACAAAAACTTTATTTCGCCAAGACAGTGCGTTTCTGACTATTACATGCATTTGAATGGAGTTCTCGCCAGAAAACAAAGTATAGGTTTTCATCTTGTGAATAACTCGAAAATCTTAGCTCAAACAGCTTTAAAACCTGTCTGCTCAACACGGGAATATTGAATTATATGAGATAAAACCATAAATATGTGGGTCTGAGCCTTCTATCAAAAGTTACAGCTAACTTCATGAAGTTGTACAAAAAGGCTTTATTTCGCCAAGACAGTGCGTTTCTGACTATTACATGCATTTGAATGGAGTTCTCGCACGAAACAAAGTATAGGTTTTCATCTTGTGAATAACTCGAAAATCTTAGCTCAAACAGCTTTAAAACCTGTTTGCTCAACACGGGGATATAGAATTCTATAAGATAAAGCCATAAATACGTATATCTGAGCCTTCTATCAAAAGTTACAGCTAACTTCATGAAGTTGTACAAAAACACTTTATTTCGCCAAGACAGTGCGTTTCTGACTATTACATGCATTTGAATGGAGTTCTCGCACGAAACAAAGTATAGGTTTTCATCTTGTGAATAACTCGAAAATCTTAGCTCAAACAGCTTTAAAACCTGTCTACTCAACACGGGGATATAGAATTCTATAAGATAAAGCCATAAATACGTATATCTGAGCCTTCTATCAAAAGTTACATGTAACTTCATGAAGTTGTACAAAAACTTTATTTCGCCAAGACAGTGCGTTTCTGACTATTACATGCATTTGAATGGAGTTCTCGCACGAAACAAAGTATAGGTTTTCATCTTGTGAATAACTCGAAAATCTTAGCTCAAACAGCTTTAAAACCTGTTTGCTCAACACGGGGATATAGAATTCTATAAGATAAAGCCATAAATACGTAAATCTGAGCCTTCTATCAAAAGTTACAGCTAACTTCATGAAGTTGTACAAAAACACTTTATTTCGCCAAGACAGTGCGTTTCTGACTATTATATGCATTTGAATGGAGTTCTCGCACGAAACAAAGTATAGGTTTTCATCTTGTGAATAACTCGAAAATCTTAGCTCAAACAGCTTTAAAACTTGTTTGCTCAACACGGGGATATAGAAGTCTATAAGATAAAGCCATAAATACGTAAATCTGAGCCTTCTATCAAAAGTTACAGCTAACTTCATGAAGTTGTACAAAAACACTTTATTAACCGAGACAGTGCGTTTCTGACTATTACATGCATTTGAATGGAGTTCTCGCACGAAACAAAGTATAGGTTTTCATCTTGTGAATAACTCGAAAATCATAGCTCAAACAGCTTTAAAACCTGTTTGCTCAACACGGGGATATAGAATTCTATAAGATAAAGCCACAAATACGTATATCTGAGCCTTCTATCAAAAGTTACAGCTAACTTCATGAAGTTGTACAAAAAGGCTTTATATCGCCAAGACAGTGCGTTTCTGACTATTACATGCATTTGAATGGAGTTCTCGCACGAAACAAAGTATAGGATTTCATCTTGTGAATAACTCGAAAATCTTAGCGCAAACAGCTTTAAAACCTGTTTGCTCAACACGGGGATATAGAATTCTATAAGATACAGCCATAAATACGTAAATCTGAGGCTTCTATCAAAAGTTACATGTAACTTCATGAAGTTGTACAAAAACACTTTATTTCGCCAAGACAGTGCGTTTCTGACTATTACATGCATTTGAATGGAGTTCTCGCCAGAAAACAAAGTATAGGTTTTCATCTTGTGAATAACTCGAAAATCTTAGCTCAAACAGCTTTAAAACCTGTTTGCTCAACACGGGGATATAGAAGTCTATAAGATAAAGCCACAAATACGTATATCTGAGCCTTCTATCAAAAGTTACAGCTAACTTCATGAAGTTGTACAAAAAGGCTTTATATCGCCAAGACAGTGCGTTTCTGACTATTACATGCATTTGAATGGAGTTCTCGCACGAAACAAAGTATAGGTTTTCATCTTGTGAATAACTCGAAAATCTTAGCTCAAACAGCTTTAAAACCTGTCTACTCAACACGGGGATATAGAATTCTATAAGATAAAGCCATAAATACGTAAATCTGAGCCTTCTATCAAAAGTTACAGCTAACTTCATGAAGTTGTACAAAAACGCTTTATTTCGCCAAGACAGTGCGTTTCTGACTATTACATGCATTTGAATGGAGTTCTCGCACGAAACAAAGTATAGGTTTTCATCTTGTGAATAACTCGAAAATCTTAGCGCAAACAGCTTTAAAACCTGTTTGCTCAACACGGGGATATAGAATTCTATAAGATAAAGCCATAAATACGTAAATCTGAGCCTTCTATCAAAAGTTACAGCTAACTTCATGAAGTTGTACAAAAACGCTTTATTTCGCCAAGACAGTGCGTTTCTGACTATTATATGCATTTGAATGGAGTTCTCGCACGAAACAAAGTATAGGTTTTCATCTTGTGAATAACTCGAAAATCTTAGCGCAAACAGCTTTAAAACCTGTTTGCTCAACACGGGGATATAGAATTCTATAAGATAAAGCCATAAATACGTAAATCTGAGCCTTCTATCAAAAGTTACAGCTAACTTCATGAAGTTGTACAAAAACACTTTATTTCGCCAAGACAGTGCGTTTCTGACTATTACATGCATTTGAATGGAGTTCTCGCCAGAAAACAAAGTATAGGTTTTCATCTTGTGAATAACTCGAAAATCTTAGCTCAAACAGCTTTAAAAGCTGTTTGCTCAACACGGGAATATAGAATTCTATAAGATAAAGCCACAAATACGTATATCTGAGCCTTCTATCAAAAGTTATAGCTAACTTCATGAAGTTGTACAAAAAGGCTTTATATCGCCAAGACAGTGCGTTTCTGACTATTACATGCATTTGAATGGAGTTCTCGCACGAAACAAAGTATAGGTTTTCATCTTGTGAATAACTCGAAAATCTTAGCTCAAACAGCTTTAAAACCTGTTTGCTCAACACGGGGATATAGAATTCTATAAGATAAAGCCATAAATACGTAAATCTGAGCCTTCTATCAAAAGTTACAGCTAACTTCATGAAGTTGTACAAAAACACTTTATTAACCGAGACAGTGCGTTTCTGACTATTACATGCATTTGAATGGAGTTCTCGCACGAAACAAAATATAGGTTTTCATCTTGTGAATAACTCGAAAATCTTAGCTCAAACAGCTTTAAAACCTGTTTGCTCAACACGGGGATATAGAAGTCTATAAGATAAAGCCATAAATACGTAAATCTGAGCCTTCTATCAAAAGTTACAGCTAACTTCATGAAGTTGTACAAAAACACTTTATTTCGCCGAGACAGTGCGTTTCTGACTATTACATGCATTTGAATGGAGTTCTCGCCATAAAACAAAGTATAGGTTTTCATCTTGTGAATAACTCGAAAATCTTAGCTCAAACAGCTTTAAAACCTGTCTACTCAACACGGGGATATAGAATTCTATAAGATAAAGCCACAAATACGTATATCTGAGCCTTCTATCAAAAGTTACAGCTAACTTCATGAAGTTGTACAAAAAGGCTTTATTTCGCCGAGACAGTGCGTTTCTGACTATTACATGCATTTGAATGGAGTTCTCGCACGAAACAAAGTATAGGTTTTCATCTTGTGAATAACTCGAAAATCTTAGCGCAAACAGCTTTAAAACCTGTTTGCTCAACACGGGGATATAGAATTCTATAAGATAAAGCCATAAATACGTAAATCTGAGCCTTCTATCAAAAGTTACAGCTAACTTCATGAAGTTGTACAAAAACACTTTATTTCGCCGAGACAGTGCGTTTCTGACTATTACATGCATTTGAATGGAGTTCTCGCCATAAAACAAAGTATAGGTTTTCATCTTGTGAATAACTCCAAAATCTTAGCTCAAACAGCTTTAAAAACTGTTTGCGCAACACGGGGATATAGAATTCTATAAGATAAAGCCATAAATACGTATATCTGAGCCTTCTATCAAAAGTTACATGTAACTTCATGAAGTTGTACAAAAACACTTTATTAACCGAGACAGTGCGTTTCTGACTATTACATGCATTTGAATGGAGTTCTCGCACGAAACAAAGTATAGGTTTTCATCTTGTGAATAACTCGAAAATCTTAGCTCAAACAGCTTTAAAACCTGTTTGCTCAACACGGGGATATAGAATTCTATAAGATAAAGCCATAAATACGTAAATCTGAGCCTTCTATCAAAAGTTACAGCTAACTTCATGAAGTTGTACAAAAACACTTTATTTCGCCAAGACAGTGCGTTTCTGACTATTATATGCATTTGAATGGAGTTCTCGCACGAAACAAAGTATAGGTTTTCATCTTGTGAATAACTCGAAAATCTTAGCTCAAACAGCTTTAAAACTTGTTTGCTCAACACGGGGATATAGAATTCTATAAGATAAAGCCATAAATACGTAAATCTGAGCCTTCTATCAAAAGTTACAGCTAACTTCATGAAGTTGTACAAAAACACTTTATTAACCGAGACAGTGCGTTTCTGACTATTACATGCATTTGAATGGAGTTCTCGCACGAAACAAAGTATAGGTTTTCATCTTGTGAATAACTCGAAAATCATAGCTCAAACAGCTTTAAAACCTGTTTGCTCAACACGGGGATATAGAATTCTATAAGATAAAGCCACAAATACGTATATCTGAGCCTTCTATCAAAAGTTACAGCTAACTTCATGAAGTTGTACAAAAAGGCTTTATATCGCCAAGACAGTGCGTTTCTGACTATTACATGCATTTGAATGGAGTTCTGGCACGAAACAAAGTATAGGTTTTCATCTTGTGAATAACTCGAAAATCTTAGCGCAAACAGCTTTAAAACCTGTTTGCTCAACACGGGGATATAGAATTCTATAAGATAAAGCCATAAATACGTAAATCTGAGCCTTCTATCAAAAGTTACATGTAACTTCATGAAGTTGTACAAAAACACTTTATTTCGCCAAGACAGTGCGTTTCTGACTATTACATGCATTTGAATGGAGTTCTCGCCAGAAAACAAAGTATAGGTTTTCATCTTGTGAATAACTCGAAAATCTTAGCTCAAACAGCTTTAAAACCTGTTTGCTCAACACGGGGATATAGAAGTCTATAAGATAAAGCCACAAATACGTATATCTGAGCCTTCTATCAAAAGTTACAGCTAACTTCATGAAGTTGTACAAAAACGCTTTATTTCGCCAAGACAGTGCGTTTCTGACTATTACATGCATTTGAATGGAGTTCTCGCACGAAACAAAGTATAGGTTTTCATCTTGTGAATAACTCGAAAATCTTAGCGCAAACAGCTTTAAAACCTGTTTGCTCAACACGGGGATATAGAATTCTATAAGATAAAGCCATAAAAACGTAAATCTGAGCCTTCTATCAAAAGTTACAGCTAACTTCATGAAGTTGTACAAAAACGCTTTATTTCGCCAAGACAGTGCGTTTCTGACTATTATATGCATTTGAATGGAGTTCTCGCACGAAACAAAGTATAGGTTTTCATCTTGTGAATAACTCGAAAATCTTAGCGCAAACAGCTTTAAAACCTGTTTGCTCAACACGGGGATATAGAATTCTATAAGATAAAGCCATAAATACGTAAATCTGAGCCTTCTATCAAAAGTTACAGCTAACTTCATGAAGTTGTACAAAAACACTTTATTAACCGAGACAGTGCGTTTCTGACTATTACATGCATTTGAATGGAGTTCTCGCACGAAACAAAGTATAGGTTTTCATCTTGTGAATAACTCGAAAATCTTAGCTCAAACAACTTTAAAACCTGTTTGCTCAACACGGGGATATAGAATTCTATAAGATAAAGCCATAAATACGTATATCTGAGCCTTCTATCAAAAGTTACAGCTAACTTCATGAAGTTGTACAAAAACACTTTATTTCGCCAAGACAGTGCGTTTCTGACTATTACATGCATTTGAATGGAGTTCTCGCCAGAAAACAAAGTATAGGTTTTCATCTTGTGAATAACTCGAAAATCTTAGCTCAAACAGCTTTAAAACCTGTTTGCTCAACACGGGAATATAGAATTCTATAAGATAAAGCCACAAATACGTATATCTGAGCCTTCTATCAAAAGTTATAGCTAACTTCATGAAGTTGTACAAAAAGGCTTTATATCGCCAAGACAGTGCGTTTCTGACTATTACATGCATTTGAATGGAGTTCTCGCACGAAACAAAGTATAGGTTTTCATCTTGTGAATAACTCGAAAATCTTAGCTCAAACAGCTTTAAAACCTGTCTACTCAACACCGGGATATAGAATTCTATAAGATAAAGCCATAAATACGTAAATCTGAGCCTTCTATCAAAAGTTACAGCTAACTTCATGAAGTTGTACAAAAACACTTTATTAACCGAGACAGTGCGTTTCTGACTATTACATGCATTTGAATGGAGTTCTCGCACGAAACAAAATATAGGTTTTCATCTTGTGAATAACTCGAAAATCTTAGCTCAAACAGCTTTAAAACCTGTTTGCTCAACACGGGGATATAGAAGTCTATAAGATAAAGCCATAAATACGTAAATCTGAGCCTTCTATCAAAAGTTACAGCTAACTTCATGAAGTTGTACAAAAACACTTTATTTCGCCAAGACGAAATAAAGCGACGATTTTAAATGTAAGCAGTGTTTTCTACAGCCTTCGTTCTCCAGCTTTGAACTCATCTCGTTTGAGGTGAGTCGTACAAATCCGATTTTCTGCGCTGTCATCTATCGCCCCCCGAAATACAATAAGAACTTTATAAACGACTTTTCTGATTTTTTAGCTGGGATTATGCCCAACTATGATAGTGTTCTTATTGTTGGAGATTTTAATATACATGTATGTTGTCCTGATAAGCCACTGGTAAAGGACTTTTTAAGCCTTATTGACTCTTTTAGCCTGGTACAGTCCGTACGTGGCCCTACACATGAGCACGGACACACACTGGACCTTGTTCTATCATATGGTCTGCCTGTCACTGACTTGGAGATTTGTGACTGTGCACTCTCAGATCATATGCCTGTGTTATTCAACGTTGGTTTGACATATACCGCAGTTAAATCTGGCGCTGCTACTCGGTGCTGTCGGGTTATTAACCCCGCCACTGCTGCGCAGTTTTCTGCTGCTTTTAATCAGCTCGGCGGCCCTTCTGACTTTGTTTCCTCTGATACAGAACAGCTAAATTCCTGGTTTTATTCTTGCTGTCAAAAAATCATGGACTCTGTGGCTCCTTTAAAAACCAGGCAGCCTAAGGCTAAACCTGAGCCTTGGTTTAATGAGAGCAGTCGTGCTGTTAAGAGGGAATGTCGTCGAGCAGAACGGAGGTGGAAAAAGGATAAACTGCATGTATCATTTCAAATTCTAAAAGACTGCTGGCATCGTTACCAGAACACTGTTAAAGAGGCAAAAAGGGAATATTTTGCAAATATTATTTCTTCCAACTGTCATAACCCACGTGTGTTGTTTAGGACCATTGACACTGTTCTTAATACTCCATTGAATGTCTGTTTGGAAGTTTCTCCTGAGATTTGCAATGATTTTCTGAACTTTTTTATTGAAAAGGTTGTCACCACCAGGGCTCTTATCACAGCTCCTGACTCTGACCCCTCTGTCTCTGTCCCTTGCGCTGCTGTTTTCACTCAGTTTGAGCTTGTGACGCTCTCCACTTTAGAGGATGTGGTTCGCCATATTAACCCCACAGGTTCCCCACGGGATCCTGTCCCTCCACAATTCTTTAAAGAAATTTTTTCTAGTATACAACAGTATGTCCTCGACATTATTAACAGCAGTCTGTCTTCTGGTGTGGTTCCTGCAAATTTCAAACATGCAGCAGTGCAGCCACTGCTTAAGAAACCTGGCCTTGATCACACAGTTTTAGCGAACTATAGGCCTATTTCCAAGCTGCCTTTAGTCTCCAAGGTTTTAGAGAAAATTGTTTTTAGTCAACTGAAAGATTTTCTAGATGAAAATGGAATCTTTGAGGTTTTTCAATCAGGTTTTAAAACCCTTCACAGCACAGAATCTGCATTATTAAGGGTTTTTAATGACATCCTTCTGGCATGTGATTCTGGTAACCATGTTGTTTGTTGAAATCTCCCAGTTCTTTTAATCTTTGGGCTGAAGGAAGGACAATACTCGGTGTATATATGCTCAGTCAACAATCATTTATTTCCATACAATTCAACACAAAGAGCATTAATACGTCCGGACGGGAGAGATGCTGCCAGAGGGTCAGGCACATGTCTCAAAATGGTGACGAATTTCACAGCCTCTTATAGCTTCTGACGACCCCCACCTAGTCATAAAAAGCTACATCTTCACATGTTTTCCTAATTCTTAGCGAGACTGGCTTGACCTTGGCTCCCTGTCTTCCTACAAAGGTGGGGGTATGGAATGTGGTTTATCTCTTCTGCCCTAGACGCAGAGTCTCCTTTCTCTTCATGATTCAGCAATAAAACATGTCAAGAACACAGTGTGAGACATTCACAGCAGATCAAGGATACAGAGTGATGCACATCTATCTCATGAACTACTAAGTGAATATGTTCTGTTAACTCAAAATTATAATGAGAACTAGACTACATGCACAGCACACCATCCAAACTAAAGGATAATATATATACTACAGCTGTTAACATAATTCAACTACATTTACTATGGTCATAAAATAACATATGTTTTACTCATAATCTTCACATGTTCTTGTCTTGCTTGACCTAACTGCTGCCTTTGACACCGTAGACCACAATATTCTAATTTCTCGATTACATGATGTAGTGGGTATTGGTGGCACTGCACTTAATTGGTTTAGGTCTTATTTGTCAGATAGAACTTTCTCTGTCAGCCTTCTCGGTTACGAATCGTCTTCTGCTCCTCTGTCATGCGGCGTCCCACAGGGCTCAATTTTAGGGCCACTGCTCTTTTCACTGTATCTACTGCCTCTGGGTTCTATCCTTAGAAGGCATGGGATCTCATTTCATTGTTATGCCGATGACTGCCAAATTTATTTGCCACTAAAACACAAGGATGGCATCTCCATAAAACCTCTCTTGACATGTCTAGATGACATTAAAGCTTGGTTGGCTCTAAACTTTTTAAATTTTAATGAAAAGAAAACAGAAGTGTTGGTGTTTGGACCCAGTGGTCCCTGTGAGTCCTCCTCTGTTGTTTTAGGATCCCTGGAAGTCTATTTTAAATCTGTTGTTACTGACCTTGGTTTTAAGTTGGACAGTGATTTTAAATTGGACAACCAAATCAGAGCAGTGGTGAAGTCCAGTTTTTATCATTTAAGGCGACTGGCAAGAGTAAAATCTTTTCTTTCGAGGCAGCACCTTGAAACAGTGATCCATGCTTTTATTTCTTCCCGCCTGGACTACTGTAACTCACTTTATGTGGGGGTCAGTCAGTCATTGCTCTCACGTCTGCAGCTGGTTCAAAATGCAGCTGCACGACTCCTAACAGGAACTCGAAAAAGAGAGTATATAACCCCCGTGCTAGCCTCCCTGCACTGGCTGCCTGTGTCTTTTAGAGTTAATTTTAAAATTCTTATGTTTGTTTTTAAATGCCTTCACAGTCTTGCTCCGCCTTACCTCTCTGAGCTTCTTCATCCCCACATACCCTGTCGGTCTCTCAGGTCAGCTGACCAGCTGCTCCTGGAGGTACCGAGATCCTGGAGGAAGCTCAGAGGGGACAGGGCCTTCTCTATTGTGGCTCCAAAATTATGGAATAATTTGCCCATGCACGTTAGAGAGGCCCCTTCACTGTCCAGTTTTAAATCACGTCTTAAAACCCACTTTTATTCCTTGGCTTTTAACCACAGTGAGACTTAGTTTTCTCTTTTAATTGAAGTAGTTATTTAATTAATGATTTCACTCTTCTTTTATTTGTTTTTTATTTATATCTCATGTAATTTTATTTTACAGTTCCAATGTACAGCACTTTGTGTCAGCTGTGGTTGTTTTAAAGTGCTTTATAAATAAAGTTGATGATGATGATGATGAAGACAGTGCGTTTCTGACTATTACATGCATTTGAATGGAGTTCTCGCACGAAACAAAGTATAGGTTTGCATCTTGTGAATAACTCGAAAATCTTAGCTCAAACAACTTTAAAACCTGTTTGCTCAACACGGGGATATAGAATTCTATAAGATAAAGCCAAAAATACGTACATCTGAGGCTTCTATCAAAAGTTACAGCTAACTTCATGAAGTTGTACATAAACACTTTATTTCGCCGAGACAGTGCGTTTCTGACTATTACATGCATTTGAATGGAGTTCTGGCACGAAACAAAGTATAGGTTTTCATCTTGTGAATAACTCGAAAATCTTAGCTCAAACAGCTTTAAAACCTGTTTGCTCAACACGGGGATATAGAAGTCTATAAGATAAAGCCATAAATACGTATATCTGAGGCTTCTATCAAAAGTTACATGTAACTTCATGAAGTTGTACAAAAACACTTTATTAACCGAGACAGTGCGTTTCTGACTATTACATGCATTTGAATGGAGTTCTCGCACGAAACAAAGTATAGGTTTTCATCTTGTGAATAACTCGAAAATCTTAGCTCAAACAGCTTTAAAACCTGTTTGCTCAACACGGGGATATAGAATTCTATAAGATAAAGCCATAAATACGTATATCTGAGCCTTCTATCAAAAGTTACATGTAACTTCATGAAGTTGTACAAAAAGGCTTTAATTTCGTCAAGACAGTGCGTTTCTCACTGTTCCATGCATTTGAATGGGGAACTCGGCCGAAACAAAGTATAGGTTTTCATTATCTTGAAAATCTTAGCGCAAAGGGATGCAAAACCTGTTTGCCCAGCACGGGGATATTGAAATCTATAAGATAGAGCCATAAATATGTGTGTCTGATTCTTCTATCAAAAGTTACACCTATTTGTATGTAGTGTTACAGAAACGCTTTCTTTCGTCAAGACAGTGCGTTTCTTGCGATTTCCATGCATTTGAATGGGGAACTCGGCCGAAACAAAGTATAGGTTTTCATTATGTGAATAACTTGAAAATTTTAGCGCAAAGAGTTTCAAAACCTACTTGCCCAGCACGGGGATATTGAATTCTATAAGATAAAGCCATAAATATGTGTGTCTGATTCTTCTATCAAAAGTTACACCTATTTGTATGTAGTTTTACAGAAATGCTTTCTTTCGTCAAGACAGTGCGTTTCTTGCGATTTCAATGCATTTGAATGGGGAACTCGGCCGAAACAAAGTATAGGTTTTCATTATGTGAATAACTTGAAAATCTTAGCGCAAAGAGCTGCAAAACCTGTTTGCCCAGCACGGGGATATTGAATTCTATAAGATAAAGCCATAAATATGTGTGTCTGAGTCTTCTATCAAAAGTTACAGCTATTTATATGAAGTTGTACAAAAAGGCTTTAATTTCGTCAAGACAGTGCGTTTCTCACTGTTCCATGCATTTGAATGGGGAACTCGGCCGAAACAAAGTATAGGTTTTCATTATCTTGAAAATCTTAGCGCAAAGGGCTGCAAAACCTGTTTGCCCAGCACGGGGATATTGAATTCTATAAGATAAAGCCATAAATATGTGTGTCTGATTCTTCTATCAAAAGTTACACCTATTTGTATGTAGTGTTACAGAAACGCTTTCTTTCGTCAAGACAGTGCGTTTCTTGCGATTTCCATGCATTTGAATGGGGAACTCGGCCGAAACAAAGTATAGGTTTTCATTATGTGAATAACTTGAAAATCTTAGCGCAAAGAACTGCAAAACCTGTTTGCCCAGCACGGGGATATTGAATTCTATAAGATAAAGCCATAAATATGTGTGTCTGAGTCTTCTATCAAAAGTTACAGCTATTTATATGAAGTTGTACAAAAACACTTCCTTTGTCAAGACAGTGCGTTTCTTGCGATTTCCATGCATTTGAATGGGGAACTCGGCCGAAACAAAGTATAGGTTTTCATTATGTGAATAACTTGAAAATCTTAGCGCAAAGAGCTGCAAAACCTGTTTGCCCAGCACGGGGATATTGAATTCTATAAGATAAAGCCATAAATATGTGTGTCTGATTCTTCTATCAAAAGTTACACCTATTTGTATGTAGTGTTACAGAAACGCTTTCTTTCGTCAACACAGTGCGTTTCTTGCGATTTCCATGCATTTGAATGGGGAACTCGGCCGAAACAAAGTATAGGTTTTCATTATGTGAATAACTTGAAAATCTTAGCGCAAAGAGCTGCAAAACCTGTTTGCCCAGCACGGGGATATTGAATTCTATAAGATAAAGCCATAAATATGTGTGTCTGAGTCTTCTATCAAAAGTTACACCTATTTATATGAAGGTGTACAAAAACACTTCCTTTGTCAAGACAGTGCGTTTCTTGCGATTTCCATGCATTTGAATGGGGAACTCGGCCGAAACAAAGTATAGGTTTTCATTATGTGAATAACTTGAAAATCTTAGCGCAAAGAGCTGCAAAACCTGTTTGCCCAGCACGGGGATATTGAATTCTATAAGATAAAGCCATAAATATGTGTGTCTGAGTCTTCTATCAAAAGTTACAGCTATTTATATGAAGTTGTACAAAAACGCTTCCTTTGTCAACACAGTGCGTTTCTTGCGATTTCCATGCATTTGAATGGGGAACTCGCCCGAAAGAAGTATAGGTTTTCATTATGTGAATAACTTGAAAATCTTAGCGCAAAGAGCTGCAAAACCTGTTTGCCCAGCACGGGGATATTGAATTCTATAAGATAAAGCCATAAATATGTGTGTCTGAGTCTTCTATCAAAAGTTACAGCTATTTATATGAAGTTGTACAAAAACACTTCCTTTGTCAAGACAGTGCGTTTCTTGCGATTTCCATGCATTTGAATGGGGAACTCGGCCGAAACAAAGTATAGGTTTTCATTATGTGAATAACTTGAAAATCTTAGCGCAAAGAGCTGCAAAACCTGTTTGCCCAGCACGGGGATATTGAATTCTATAAGATAAAGCCATAAATATGTGTGTCTGATTCTTCTATCAAAAGTTACAGCTATTTGTATGTAGTGTTACAGAAACGCTTTCTTTCGTCAACACAGTGCGTTTCTTGCGATTTCCATGCATTTGAATGGGGAACTCGGCCGAAACAAAGTATAGGTTTTCATTATGTGAATAACTTGAAAATCTTAGCGCAAAGAGCTGCAAAACCTGTTTGCCCAGCACGGGGATATTGAATTCTATAAGATAAAGCCATAAATATGTGTGTCTGAGTCTTCTATCAAAAGTTACACCTATTTATATGAAGGTGTACAAAAACACTTCCTTTGTCAAGACAGTGCGTTTCTTGCGATTTCCATGCATTTGAATGGGGAACTCGGCCGAAACAAAGTATAGGTTTTCATTATGTGAATAACTTGAAAATTTTAGCGCAAAGAACTGCAAAACCTGTTTGCCCAGCACGGGGATATTGAATTCTATAAGATAAAGCCATAAATATGTGTGTCTGAGTCTTCTATCAAAAGTTACACCTATTTATATGAAGGTGTACAAAAACACTTCCTTTGTCAAGACAGTGCGTTTCTTGCGATTTCCATGCATTTGAATGGGGAACTCGCCCGAAAGAAGTATAGGTTTTCATTATGTGAATAACTTGAAAATCTTAGCGCAAAGAGCTGCAAAACCTGTTTGCCCAGCACGGGGATATTGAATTCTATAAGATAAAGCCATAAATATATGTGTCTGAGTCTTCTATCAAAAGTTACACCTATTTATATGAAGTTGTACAAAAACACTTTCTTTCGTCAAGACAGTGCGTTTCTTGCGATTTCCATGCATTTGAATGGGGAACTCGGCCGAAACAAAGTATAGGTTTTCATTATGTGAATAACTTGAAAATCTTAGCTCAAAAAACTGCAAAACCTGTTTGCCCAGCACGGGGATATTGAAATCTATAAGCTTACGATTAAGCTGAGACCAATTACATTTCACCAGGGCATGTGTTGCTGGCTTAGGCCATCTACATTTCACCAGGGCCTGTACTACTGGCTGAGGCCTGCTAAATTTCACCAGGGCGTGTGCTGCTGGCTGATGCCATCCACAATACACAAGGACCTGTGCTACTGGCTGATGACATCCACATTACACCAGGGCCTGTGGTGCTGGCCAATACCATCCACATTAAACCAGTGCCTGTGCTGCTGGCCGAAACCATCCACATTTCACCAGGGCCTGTGGTGCTTGCCAATACCATCCACATTTCACCAGGGCCAGTGTTGTTTGCTGAGGACATTCACATTACACCAGGGCCTGTGCTACTCGTTCATACCATCCACATTTCACCAGGGCTTATGCCAACTACATTTAAACAGAGCCTTTGTTGCTGGCTGATGCCATCCACAATACACCAGGGCCTTTGTTGCTGGCTGATGCCATCCACAATACACCACGGCCAGTGCTACTGGCTGAGGCCAACTACATTTCACCAGGGCCTGTGTTCATGGCTGAGGATATCTACATTTAACCAGGACCTGTGTTGCTGGCTGATGCCATCCACATTACACCAGGACCTTTGCTGCTGGCTGAGGCCATCCACATTACACCAGGGCCAGTGCTCCCTATGAGACAATCTTCACAACACCACGGCCTGCGTTGCTGGCTTATGCCATCCACATTACAGCAGGGCCTGTGCTACTGGCTGAGGCCATCTACATTTCACCAGGGCCTGTGCTACTCGTTGATGCCATCCACATTACTCCAGGGCCAGTGCTACTGGCTGAGGCCATCTACATTTCACCAAGGCGTATGTTGATGGATGAGGCCATCTACATTTCACTAGGGCCTGTGTTGCTGGCTGAGGCCATCTACATTTAAACAGAGCCTTTGTTGCTGGCTGATGCCATCCACAATACACCAGGGCCTCTGCTAGTTGCTGATGCCATCCACATTTCACCACGGCCAGGGATATAGGCTGAGGCAAACTACATTTCACCAGGGCCTGTGTTCATGGCTGAGGCCATCTACATTTCACCAGGGCCTTTGCTGCTGGCTGATGACATCCACATTACACCAGGGCCTGTGCTGGTGGCTTATACCATCCACATTACACCAGGGCCATTGCTTCCTGGGAGTCCATCTTCACCACACGAGGACTTGTGCTGCTCATTGATGCCATCCAAAATACACAAAGGCCTGTGCTACTGGCTGATGCCATCCATATTACACCAGGGCCAGTGGTATTGGCTTAGGACATTCACATTACACCAGGGCCTGTGGTGCTGGCCTATACCATCCTCATTTCACCCGGGCCTGCGTTGCTGGCTCATGCCATCCACATTACACCAGGGCCTGTGCTACTGACTGGGGCCAAATACATTTCACCAGGGCCTGTGCTACTCGTTGATGCCATCCAAATTACACCAGGGCCTGTGGTGCTGTCCGAAACCATCCACATTTCACCAGGGCTTGTGTTGCTGGCTGATGACATCCACAATACACAAGGGCCTGTGATACTGGCTGATACCATCCACATTACACCAGGGCCGGTGGTCCTGTCCGAAACCATCCACATTTCACCAGGGCTTGTGTTGCTGGCTGATGCCATCCACATTACACCAGGGCCTGTGGTGCTGACCAATACCATCCATATTTCACCAGGGCCAGTGTTGTTAGATGTGGCCATCCACATTACAACAGGGCCTGTGCTACTGGCTAAGGGCAAACTACATTTCACCAGGGTGTATGTTGCCAGCTGAGGACATCTACATTTCACCAGGGCCTGTGTTCATGGCTGAGGCCAAAAACATTTCACCAGGGCGTGTGTTGCTGGCTGATCCCATCCACAATACACAAAGGCCTGTGCTACTGGCTGATACCATCCACATTACACCAGGGCCGGTGGTGCTGTCCGAAACCATCCACATTACACCAGGGTGCTGTCCGAAACCATCCACATTTCACCAGGGCTTGTGTTGCTGGCTGATGACATCCACAATACACAAGGGCCTGTGATACTGGCTGATGCCATCCACATTACACCACTGCCAGTGCTTCCTTTGAGGCCATCATCACAACACCAGGGCCTGTGGTTCTGGCTGAGGCCATCCACATTACACCAGGGCCTGTGATGCTTGCCGATACCAAAAACATTTCACCAGGGCCTGTGTTTCTAGCTGATGCCATCCACATTTCACCAGGGCCAGTGCTCCCTGTGAGGCCATCTTCACCACACCAGGGCCTACGTTGATGGCTGACGCCATCCACATTGCACCATGGCCACTGCTCCCTGTGAGGCCATATTCACCACACAAGGGACTGTGCTGCTGGCTGACACCATCCTCATTTCACCCGGGCCTGCGTTGCTGGCTCATGCCTTCCACATTACACCAGGGCCTGTGCTACTCGTTGATGCCATCCAAATTACACCAGGGCCTGTGGTGCTGTCCGAAACCATCCACATTTCACCAGGGCTTGTGTTGCTGGCTGATGACATCCACAATACACAAGGGCCTGTGATACTGGCTGACACCATCCACATTACACCAGGGCCGGTGGTCCTGTCCGAAACCATCCACATTTCACCAGGGCTTGTGTTGCTGGCTGATGCCATCCACATTACACCAGGGCCTGTGGTGCTGACCAATACCATCCATATTTGACCAGCGCCAGTGTTGTTAGATGAGGCCATCCACATTACAACAGGGCCTGTGCTACTGGTTGAGGCCAACTACATTTCACGAGGGTGTATGTTGCCAGGTGAGGAAATCTACATTTCACCAGGGCCTGTGTTGCTGGCTGATCCCATCCACAATACACAAAGGCCTGTGCTACTGGCTGATACCATCCACATTACACCAGGGCCAGCGCTCCTTGTGAGGCCATCTTCACCACACCAGGGCCTGTGTTGCTGGCTGAGGCAATCCACATTGCACCAGGGCCACTGCTCCCTGTGAGGCCATATTCACCACACCAGGGCCTGTTCTTCTGGCTGATACTATCTACATTTCACCAGGGCCTGCGTTGCTGGCTGATGCAATCCACATTGCACCAGGGCCTGTGCTACTGGCTGAGGCCAACTACATTTCACCAGAGCCTACTTTGCTTGCTTATTCCATCAACATTACACCACGGCCAGTGTTGGTGGCTGATCCCATCCACAATATAAAAAGGCCTGTGCTACTGGCTGATTCTATCCACATTGCACCAGGGCCACTGTTCCCTGTGAGGCCATATTCACCACACCAGGGCCTGTGCTGATACCATCCTCATTTCACAAGGGCCTGCGTTGCTGGCTCATGCCATCCACATTACACCAGGGCCTGTGCTACTGGCTGAGGCCAACTACATTTCACCAGGGCCTGTGCTACTGGCTGAGGCCAACTACATTTCACCAGGGCCTGTGCTACTCGTTGATGCCATCCATAATACACCAGGGACTTTGGTGCTGTCCGAAACCATCCACATTTCACCAGGGCTTGTGTTGCTCGCTGATGCCATCCACAATACACAAGGGCCAGTGTTGCTGGCTGATGCCATCCAAAAAAAAAAAGGGCCTGTGCTACTGGCTGATTCCATCCACATTGCACCACGGCCATTGCTTCCTGGGAGTCCATCTTCACCACACCAGGGCTTGTGCTGCTCGTTGATGCCATCCACATTACGCCAGGGTGTGTAGTGCTGACCAATACCATCCATATTTCACCAGGGCCAGTGTTGTTAGCTGAGGCCATCCACATTACAACAGGGCCTGTGCTACTGGCTGAGGCCAACTACATTTCACCAGGGTGTATGTTGCCAGCTGAGGCCAACAACATTTCACCAGGGCCTTTGTTGCTGGCTGATGCCATCCACAATACATAAAGGCCTGTGCTACTGGCTGATGCCATCCATATTACACCAGGGCCTGAACTGCTTTCTGAGGCCTTCTACATTTCACCAGAACCTGTGTTGCTGGCTGATGCCACCCACAATACACAATGGCCAGTGTTGCTGGCTGATGCCATCCACAAAAAAAGGGCCTGTGCGACTCGTCGATGCCATCCACATTTCATCAGGGTGTGTGGTGCTGACCAATACCATCCATATTTCACCAGGGCCAGTGTTGTTAGGTGAGGAAATCCACATTACAAAAGGGCCTGTGCTACTGGCTGAGGCCATCTACATTTCACCAGGGCCTGTGTTCATGGCTGAGGCCAACTACATTACACCAGGGTCTGTGCTACTGGCTGATGCCATCCACATTGCAGCAGGGCCAGTGCTCCCATTGAGGCCATGTTCACCACACCAGGGCCAGTGGTGTTGGCTGAGGCCATTCACATTACACCAGGGCCAGTGCTCCCTATGAGACCATCTTCACAACACCAGGGGCTGCGTTGCTGGCTTATGCCATCCACATTACAGCAGTGCCTTTGCTACTGTCCGAGGCCACCTACATTTCACCAAGGCGTATGTCGATGGCTTAGGCCATCTACATTTCACTAGGGCCTGTGTTGCTGGCTGATGCCATCCACAATACACCACGGCCAGTGCTACTGGCTGAGGCCAACTACATTTCACCAGGGACTCTGTTCATGGCTGAGACCAACTACATTTAAAAAGAGCCTGTGTTGCTTGATGATGCCATCCACAATACACAAGGGCCAGTGTTGCTGGCTGAATGCCATCCACAATACATTAGGGCCTGTGCTACTTGCTGATGCCATCCGCATTTCATCAGGACCAGTGCTCCCTGTGAGGCCATCTTCACCACAGCAAGGCCTGTGCTTCCGGCTGAGGCCATCCACATTTCACCAACCCTTTGTTTCTGGCTTAGGCAAAATACATTTCACCAGTGCCTGTGTTACTTGTTGATGCGAAGCACATTACACCTGGGCCTGTGGTTTTGGCCGTTACCAAAAACATTTCACCAGGGCCTGTGTTGCTGGCTGATGCAATCCACATTACACCACGGCCAGTGCTCCCTGTCAGGCCATCTTCACCACACCAAGGCCTGTGCTGCTGGCTGATACCATCCACATTACACCAGGGCCTGTGCTGCTGGCTGATTCCATCCACAATACACAATGGCCTGTGCTACTGGCTGATTCCATCCACATTACACCACGGCCAGTGCTGCCTGGGAGGCCATCTTCACCACACCAGGGCCTGTGCTTCTGGCTGAGGCCATCTTCACCAGACCAGGGCCTTTTCTGCTGGCTTATTCCTTTTCTCGCACGATAAAGCCTTAAACATGTGTTTCTAAGTCTTCTATCAAAAGTTATAGGTAACTTCATGAACTTTTACAAAAGCGCTTTCTTTCGCCTAGACAGTGCGTTTCTCACTGTTACATGTATTTGAATGGCGTTCTCGCACGAAACAAAGTATAGGTTTTCATCTTGTGAATAACTTGAAAATCTTAGCTCAAAGAGCTGCAAAACCTGTTTGCTCAACACGGGGATATTGAATTCTATAAGATATAGCCTTAAACATGTGTTTCTGAGTCTTCTATCAAAAGTTATAGGTATCTTTATGAAGTTGTACAAAAACGCTTTCTTTCGCCTAGACAATGCGTTTCTCACTATTACATGCATTTGAATGGAGTTCTCGCACTAAACAAAGTATAGGTTTTCATCTTGTGAATAACTTGAAAATCTTAACTCAAACAGCTGCATAACCTGTTTGCCCAGCACGGGGATATTGAATTTCATAAGATAAAGACATAAATATGTGTGTCTGAGCCTTCTATCAAAAGTTACAGCTAACTTCATGAAGTTGTACAAAAACGCTTTACATGGCCAAGACATATGGGCTCAAAATGTGGTCATATTTTGTACTTGTAAATCAGTTTTGTATGTGTAAAAAGAATTTGTGTGTGTGTAAAAAAGTTTTGTATGTGTAAAAAAGATTTGTATGTGTAAAAAAGATTTGTGTGTGTCTAAAAAAGATTTGTATGTGTAAAAAGAATTTGTGTGTGCGTAAAAAATATTTGTATGTGTAAAAAAGATTTGTGTGTGCATAAAAAAGATTTGTGTGTGGACTTAGCCAAAAAAAACCCTGCATGTTACAAGCATGAATTTTGACCCTATTTTTCTTCCTTTCATCTGATTGGTCAATGTCATGTCAATCACAAATGTAACTATCCAATCAGAGAACAGATGGGTTTGGCGTCAGAGGGGCGCTTTTTTTGAACTGCGGGTCTTTGAAGGGAATAAATGCCCTTTTACATGCCAACCCAGCGTTTTCCTTCATCACCACGAAGGAAAACAGTCTGTGGTCGTCCGAGTTTGGTGATTTTTGTGTCACAGGTCTACGTGTTTAATATAGGGACTTCCACAGCCTTTTCAACAGCGCTGCGGACCGCGGGGCGTGGGGGCGGGCAGTGTTTTGGAAATGACAGTCTTCATTACAAAGCTTTCTTCGTTATGAATTATGTTTTTATTGAACATTTGAAGAACTAGCAAGAAAAACAGAAACTCTTGTAGAGGACATAAAGTCAGAGATAGAAAAGACAAGGAGCAGGTGAATCTAGTACAGATAGAGCTGCTGCAAAAACCCACAGAGCCCAGCAGCCAGCGCAACAAATTCTGGATCCTTTGCTTTTAGTTAGCAGTTATCATTAGCAGCACATCCTGCGTCCGATGTGAAAGGACTTTTATGCTGCGCACTGTGACTCACAGCAATGGTCCCGGCTCAGCCCTGACTTTGTGTTAAACTAATCCTAAAGTAATAATGGTATTTCTAACCACTGATATACCACAACTTTATCCTTTCAACAGCTGCTGAAAGTTAGGGGACCTAGCTGCTATCGGATATTTATAAAGAGATCCTCCAGCTTCAAACTGTATTACCCTTCAAGGACCTGCAGTTCAAAAAAGCGCCCCTCCGACAGCCAAACCCATCTGTTCTCTGATTGGATTGTTACATTTGTGATTGACATGACATTGACCAATCAGATGAAAGGAAGAAAAATAGGGTCAAAATTCGTACTTGTAACTTGCAGGATTTTTTTTGGCTAAGTCCACACACAAATCTTTTTTACACACACACAAATCTTTTTTACACATACAAATCTTTTTTACACACACACAAATTCTTTTTACACATACAAATCTTTTTTAGACATACAAATCTTTTTTACACACACACAAATTCTTTTTACACATACGAAACTGATTTACAAGTACAAAATATTTATGACCACATTTTGAGCCCATATGGCAGTCTCCCATCCAAGTACTAACCAAGCCCAGCGCTGCATAGCTTCCGGGATCAGACGAAGTCGGGTGTGCTCAGGGTGGTATGGCTATAAGCTGCTGGTCCAAGCACAATGTGTCAATTTATGGAATCAAGTGATGAGGTTGCCAGTACCTGAAGTTACAAACACAACCCTACAATTGAACTACAGAGTTAACGGTACCTGCATGCTTGCCTAATACCCTAACCCAAAGACTCAGATAAGCATTTAACCAGCAGCACAGGCCCTGGATTTTTGAAGATGGCCTCAGGCACCAGCACTGGCCCTGGTGTGGTGTAGTTGGCCTCAGCAAGTAGCAAAGGCCCTGGTGTGGTGTAAGTGGCCTCATCCGGCAACTCAGGCCCTGATGTTGTGTAGATGGCCTCGGCCAGAAGCACAGGCACTGGTGTGGTGTAGGTAGCCTCAGCCAAAGCCACAGGCCCTGGTGTGGTGAAGATGGCCTTGGCCAGCAGCACTGGCCCTGGTGTGTTGTAGGTGGCCTCAGCTAGCAGCACGGGGCCTGGTGTGGTGAAGATGGCCTCGGCCAGAAGCACAGGCACTGGTGTGGTGTAGATGGCCTAAGCAAGAACCACAGGCCCTGATGTGGTGTAAGTGGCCTCACCCAGCAACTAAGGCCCTGGTGTGGTGTAGATGGCCTCAGCCAGAGCCACAGGCCCTGGTGTGGTGTAGGTGGCCTCAGCCGGCAACTCAGGCCCTGGTGTGGTGTAGATGGCCTTAGCCAGAGCCACAGGCCCTGGTGTGTTGTAGGTTGCCTCACCCGGAAGCACAAGACATTGGTGAAAACAGCCAAAACCAATGTCGTTAATGTGCCCTCATTAATGGGCAGCTGCTTTGGGTCTTTCAATACCCCCCTTCTCTGGATCAAAAGCAGTTCAATGACATGAAAAGGAAAGGCTTACAGCACCTGGTATTCCCAGGCAGTCTCCCGTCGAAGTACTAACCAAGCCCAGCCCTGCTTAGCTTCCGAAATCAGACGAGGTCAGGTGTGCTCAGGGTGGTATGGGCGTAAGCTGCTGGCCCCAGCACAATGTGTCAATTTTTGGAATCAAGTGATGAGGTGGGCAGTACCTAAAGTTCCGAACACAACCTTACAATTGAACTACAGAGTTAATGGTACCTGCATGCTTGCCTAATATCCTGACCCAAAGACTCAGATAAGAATTTAACCAGCAGCACAGGCCCTGGATTTTTGAAGATGGCCTCAGGCACCAGCATTGGGCCTGGTGTGGTGAAGATGGCCTCATGCACCAGCACAGGGCCTGGTGTGGTGAAGATTGCCTCATGCACCAGCACAGGCCCTGGTGTGGTGTAGGTGACCTCAACCGGCAACTCAGGCCCTGGGGTGGTGTAGATGGCCTCGGCCAGAAGCACAGGCCCTGGTGAGGTTTAGGTGCCCTCAGCCAGAGCCACAGGCCCTGGTGTGTTGTCGGTGGCCTCAGCCAGCAGCACAGGGCCTGGTGTGGTGAAGTTGGCCTCGTCCAGAGCCACAGGCCCTGGTGTGTTGTAGGTGGCCTCAGCTGGCAACTAAGGCCCTGGTGTGGTGTAGATGGCCTCAGCCAGAGCCGCAGGCCCTGGTGTGGTGTAGGTGGCCTAAGCAAGCAGCACAGGGCCTGGTGTGTTGTAAGTGGCCTCGCCCAGCAACTAAGGCCCTGGTGTGGTGTAGATGGCCTCAGCCAGAGCCACAGGCCCTGGTGTGTTGTAGATGGCCTCAGCAGGCAGCACAGGCCCTGGTGTGTTGCAGATGGCCTAAGAAGGCAGCCGCACAGGCCCTGGTGTAATGTAGATGGCCTTAGCCACCAGCACAGGCCCTGGTGTGTTGTAGATGGCTTCAGCCACAAGCAAAAGCCCTGGTGTGTTGTAGTTTGCCTATGTCAGGAGCAGAAGGCCGGGTGTGGCTCAATTAGTTTTTGATAGCACTACAAGCCCTGGTGTGGTGGAGATGGCCTCAGCAGGTAGCACAGGCCCTGGTGTGTTGTAGATCAGCGGTCCCCAACCCCCGGGCTTCGGACCGGTACCGGTCCGTGAGTCGTTTGGTACCGGGCCGCGAGAGTTGAGGCTCAGGTGTGAAATGTATGGTTTTCAGGGTTTTCAGCATTATTTTTTTATCGTTTTTATCGTTAACTCGGTTTTCCTGGGTCTTTTCACGTGTGTTATGAATAAATCTTCTTTTATTCGGTACCGGTACTAGTTTTATTTTGTTGCATTTAACCGCGACACCTTAAAGGCCGGTCCGTGAAAATATTGTCGGGCATAAACCGGTCCGTGGTGCAAAAAAGGTTGGGGACCGCTGTTGTAGATAGCTTCAGTCAGCCGCACAGGCCGTGGTGTATTGTACATAGCCTCAGCCACCAGCACAGGCCCTGGTGTGTTGTAGTTGGCCTATGCCAGGAGTAGAGGGCCTTGTGTGGCCAATTGGTTTTTGCTAGCAGTAAGAGCCCTGGTGTGGTGAAGACAGCCTCAGCAGGTAGCACAGGCCCTGGTGTGTTCTAGTTGGCATCAGCAAGAAGCAAAGGCCCTGGTGTTTTGTAGTTTGTCTATGCCAGGAGCAGAAGGCCTGGTGTGGCTCAATTGGTTTTTGCTAGCAGTACAAGCCCTGGTGTGGTGGAGATGGCCTTAGCCACCAGCACAGGCCCTGGTGTGTTGTAGATGTCCTCTGCCACCACCAGCACAGGCCCTGGTGTGTTCTAGTCGGCATCCGCCAGAAGCAAAAGCCCTGGTGTGTTGTACCTGGAAAAAGCAAGCAGCACAAGCCCTGGTGTGTTGTAGATGGCCTCAGCAGGTAGCACAGGCCCTGTCTGTTGTAGATGGCCTCAGCCACCAGCACAGGCCCTGTTGTGTTGTAGTTTGCATTAGCCAGAAGGAAAGGCCCTGGTGTGTTGTAGTTGGCCTATGCCAGGAGCAGAATGCCTGGTGTGGCTCAATTGGTTTTTGCTAGCAGTACAAGCCCTGGTGTGGTGGAGATGGCGTCAGCAGTCTGCACAGGCCCTGGTGTGTTGTAGATGGCCTCAGCCACCAGCACAGCCCCTGGTGTGTTGTAGATGGCCTCAGCCAGAAGCACAAGCCCTGATGTGTTGTAGACAGTTTCAGCCAGCCGCACAGGCCGTGGTGTATTGTACATAGCCTCAGCCACCAGCACAGGCCCTGGTGTGTTGTAGTTGGCCTATGCCAGGAGTAGAGGGCCTTGTGTGGCCAATTGGTTTTTGCTAGCAGTAAAAGCCCTGGTGTGGTGAAGATGGCCTCAGCAGGTAGCAGAGGCCCTGGTGTGTTGTAGATAGCCTCAGCAGGCAGCACAGGCCCTGGTGTGGTGTAGATGGCCTCAGCCACCAGCACAGGCCCTGCTGTGTTGTAGTTGGCAACAGCCAGAAGCAAAGGCCCTGGTGTGTTGTAGTTTGCCTATGCCAGGAGCACAAGGCTGTGGTGTGTTGTACATAGCCTCAGCCAGCAGCAAAGGCCCTGTTGTGTTGTAGTTGACCTCAGACAGAAGCCAACTACACAAGCCCTGGTTTGGCGACGATGGCCTCAGCAGGTAGCAGTTTTATTTTGTTGCATTTAACCGCGACACCTTAAAGGCCAGTCCGTGAAAATATTGTCGGGCATAAACCGGTCCGTGGCGGAAAAAAGGTTGGGGACCGCTGTGGTAGATAGCTTCAGTCAGCCGCACAGGCCGTGGTGTGTTGTACATAGCCTCAGCCACCAGCACAGGCCCTGGTGTGTTGTAGTTGGCCTATGCCAGGAGTAGAGGGCCTTGTGTGGCCAATTGGTTTTTGCTAGCAGTAAGAGCCCTGGTGTGGTGAAGACAGCCTCAGCAGGTAGCACAGGCCCTGGTGTGTTCTAGTTGGCATCCGCCAGAAGCAAAAGCCCTGGTGTGTTGTAGTTGGCCTATGCCAGGAGCAGAATGCCTGGTGTGGCTCAATTGGTTTTTGCTAGCAGTACAAGCCCTGGTGTGGTCGAGATGGCCTCAGAAGGTAACACAAGCCCTGGTGTGTTGTACCTGGAAAAAGCAAGCAGCACAAGCCCTGGTGTGTTGTAGATGGCCTCAGCAGGTAGCACAGGCCCTGGTCTGTTGTAGATGGCCTCAGCCACCCGCACAGGCCCTGTTGTGTTGTAGTTTGCATTAGCCAGAAGGAAAGGCCCTGGTGTGTTGTAGTTGGCCTATACCAGGAGCAGAATGCCTGGTGTGGCTCAATTGGTTTTTGCTAGCAGTACAAGTCCTGGTGTGGTGGAGATAGCGTCAGCAGTCTGCACAGGCCATGGTGTGTTGTAGATGGCCTCAGCCACCAGCACAGCCCCTGGTGTGTTGTAGATGGCCTCAACCAGCAGCACAAGCCCTGATGTGTTGTAGACAGCCTAAGCCACAGACACAGGCCCTGTTGTGTTGTAGATAGTTTCAGCCAGCCGCACAGGCCGTGGTGTATTGTACATAGCCTCAGCCACCAGCACAGGCCCTGGTGTGTTCTAGTTGGCCTATGCCAGGAGTAGAGGGCCTTGTGTGGCCAATTGGTTTTTGCTAGCAGTAAAAGCCCTGGTGTGGTGAAGATGGCCTCAGCAGGTAACAGAGGCCCTGGTGTGTTGTAGATGGCCTCAGCCACCAGCACAGGCCCTGATGTGTGTTAGACAGTCTCAGCCACAAGCACAGGCCCTGGTGTGTTGTAGATAAACTCAGCAGGCAGCACAGGCCCTGATGCGGTGTAGATGGCCTCAGCCACCAGCACAGGCCCTGCTGTGTTGTAGTTGGCAACAGCCAGAAGCAAAGGCCCTGGTGTGTTGTAGTTTGCCTATGCCAGGAGCACAAGGCTGTGGTGTGTTGTACATAGCCTCAGCCAGCAGCAAAGGCCCTGTTGTGTTGTAGTTGGCCTCAGACAGAAGCCAACTACACAAGCCCTGGAGTGGTGACGATGGCCTCAGCAGGTAGCACAGGCCCTGGTGTGTTGTAGATGGCTTCAGAAAGAAGCACAGGCCTTGGTGTGTTGTAGTTGGCCTCACCCACCAGTACAGGCCCTGGTGTGGCTCAATTGGTTGTTGCTAGCAGTACAAGCCCTGGTGTGGTCGAGATGGCCTCAGCCAGCAGCACAGGCCCTGGTGTGTTGTAGTTGGCCTCACCCACCAGTACAGGCCCTGGTGTGTTGTAGTTGGCTTTTGCCAGGAGCAGAAGGCGTGGTGTGGCTCAATTGGTTGTTGCTAGCATTACAAGCCCTGGTGTGGTCGACATGGCGTCAGCAGTCTGCACAGGCCCTGGTGTGTTGTAGATGGCCTCAGCCACCAGCACAGCCCCTGGTGTGTTGTAGTTTGCATTAGTCAGAAGGAAAGGCCCTGGTGTGTTGTAGTTTGCCTATGCCAGGAGCAGAATGCCTGGTGTGGCTCAATTGGTTTTTGCTAGCAGTACAAGTCCTGGTGTGGTGGAGATGGCGTCAGCAGTCTGCACAGGCCCTGTTGTGTTGTAGTTTGCATTAGCCAGAAGGAAAGGCCCTGGTGTGTTGTAGTTGGCCTATACCAGGAGCAGAATGCCTGGTGTGGCTCAATTGGTTTTTGCTAGCAGTACAAGTCCTGGTGTGGTGGAGATAGCGTCAGCAGTCTGCACAGGCCATGGTGTGTTGTAGATGGCCTCAGCCACCAGCACAGCCCCTGGTGTGTTGTAGATGGCCTCAACCAGCAGCACAAGCCCTGATGTGTTGTAGACAGCCTAAGCATCAGACACAGGCCCTGTTGTGTTGTAGATAGTTTCAGCCAGCCGCACAGGCCGTGGTGTATTGTACATAGCCTCAGCCACCAGCACAGGCCCTGGTGTGTTCTAGTTGGCCTATGCCAGGAGTAGAGGGCCTTGTGTGGCCAATTGGTTTTTGCTAGCAGTAAAAGCCCTGGTGTGGTGAAGATGGCCTCAGCAGGTAACAGAGGCCCTGGTGTGTTGTAGATGGCCTCAGCCACCAGCACAGGCCCTGATGTGTGTTAGACAGTCTCAGCCACAAGCACAGGCCCTGGTGTGTTGTAGATAAACTCAGCAGGCAGCACAGGCCCTGATGCGGTGTAGATGGCCTCAGCCACCAGCACAGGCCCTGCTGTGTTGTAGTTGGCAACAGCCAGAAGCAAAGGCCCTGGTGTGTTGTAGTTTGCCTATGCCAGGAGCACAAGGCTGTGGTGTGTTGTACATAGCCTCAGCCAGCAGCAAAGGCCCTGTTGTGTTGTAGTTGGCCTCAGACAGAAGCCAACTACACAAGCCCTGGAGTGGTGACGATGGCCTCAGCAGGTAGCACAGGCCCTGGTGTGTTGTAGATGGCTTCAGAAAGAAGCACAGGCCTTGGTGTGTTGTAGTTGGCCTCACCCACCAGTACAGGCCCTGGTGTGGCTCAATTGGTTGTTGCTAGCAGTACAAGCCCTGGTGTGGTCGAGATGGCCTCAGCCAGCAGCACAGGCCCTGGTGTGTTGTAGTTGGCCTCACCCACCAGTACAGGCCCTGGTGTGTTGTAGTTGGCCTATGCCAGGAGCAGAAGGCCTGGTGTGGCTCAATTGGTTTTTGCTAGCAGTACAAGTCCTGGTGTGGTGGAGATGGCGTCAGCAGTCTGCACAGGCCCTGGTGTGTTGTAGATGGCCTCAGCCAGCAGCACAAGCCCTGATGTGTTGTAGACAGCCTAAGCCAAAGACACAGGCCCTGTTGTGTTGTAGATAGTTTCAGCCAGCCGCACAGGCCGTGGTGTATTGTACATAGCCTCAGCCACCAGCACAGGCCCTGGTGTGTTGTAGTTGGCCTATGCCAGGAGTAGAGGGCCTTGTGTGGCCAATTGGTTTTTGCTAGCAGTAAAAGCCCTGGTGTGGTGAAGATGGCCTCAGCAGGTAGCAGAGGCCCTGGTGTGTTGTAGATGGCCTCAGCCACCAGCACAGGCCCTGATGTGTGTTAGACAGTCTCAGCCACAAGCACAGGCCCTGGTGTGTTGTAGATAGCCTCAGCAGGCAGCACAGGCCCTGATGCGGTGTAGATGGCCTCAGCCACCAGCACAGGCCCTGCTGTGTTGTAGTTGGCAACAGCCAGAAGCAAAGGCCCTGGTGTGTTGTAGTTTGCCTATGCCAGGAGCACAAGGCTGTGGTGTGTTGTACATAGCCTCAGCCAGCAGCAAAGGCCCTGTTGTGTTGTAGTTGGCCTCAGACAGAAGCCAACTACACAAGCCCTGGTGTGGTGACGATGGCCTCAGCAGGTAGCACAGGCCCTGGTGTGTTGTAGATGGCTTCAGACAGAAGCACAGGCTTTGGTGTGTTGTAGTTGGCCTCACCCACCAGTACAGGCCCTGGTGTGTTGTAGTTGGCCTATGCCAGGAGCAGAAGGCCTGGTGTGGCTCAATTGGTTGTTGCTAGCATTACAAGCCCTGGTGTGGTCGAGATGGCGTCAGCAGTCTGCACAGGCCCTGGTGTGTTGTAGATGGCCTCAGCCACCAGCACAGCCCCTGGTGTGTTGTAGTTTGCATTAGTCAGAAGGAAAGGCCCTGGTGTGTTGTAGTTGGCCTATGCCAGGAGCAGAATGCCTGGTGTGGCTCAATTGGTTTTTGCTAGCAGTACAAGTCCTGGTGTGGTGGAGATGGCGTCAGCAGTCTGCACAGGCCCTGGTGTGTTGTAGATGGCCTCAGCCACCAGCACTGCCCCTGGTGTGTTGTAGATGGCCTCAGCCAGCAGCACAAAGCCTGATGTGTTGTAGACAGCCTAAGCCACAGACACAGGCCCTGTTGTGTTGTAGATAGTTTCAGCCAGCCGCACAGGCCGTGGTGTATTGTACATAGCCTCAGCCACCAGCACAGGCCCTGGTGTGTTGTAGTTGGCCTATGCCAGGAGTAGAGGGCCTTGTGTGGCCAATTGGTTTTTGCTAGCAGTAAAAGCCCTGGTGTGGTGAAGATGGCCTCAGCAGGTAGCAGAGGCCCTGGTGTGTTGTAGATGGCCTCAGCCACCAGCACAGGCCCTGATGTGTGTTAGACAGTCTCAGCCACAAGCACAGGCCCTGGTGTGTTGTAGATAGCCTCAGCAGGCAGCACAGGCCCTGATGCGGTGTAGATGGCCTCAGCCACCAGCACAGGCCCTGCTGTGTTGTAGTTGGCAACAGCCAGAAGCAAAGGCCCTGGTGTGTTGTAGTTTGCCTATGCCAGGAGCACAAGGCTGTGGTGTGTTGTACATAGCCTCAGCCAGCAGCAAAGGCCCTGTTGTGTTGTAGTTGGCCTCAGACAGAAGCCAACTACACAAGCCCTGGTGTGGTGACGATGGCCTCAGCAGGTAGCACAGGCCCTGGTGTGTTGTAGATGGCTTCAGACAGAAGCACAGGCCTTGGTGTGTTGTAGTTGGCCTCGCCCACCAGTACAGGCCCTGGTGTGGCTCAATTGGTTGTTGCTAGCAGTACAAGCCCTGGTGTGGTCGAGATGGCCTCAGCCAGCAGCACAGGCCCTGGTGTGTTGTAGATGGCCTCAGCCAGCAGCACAAGCCCTGATGTGTTGTAGACAGCCTAAGCCACAGACACAGTCCCTGTTGTGTTGTAGATAGTTTCAGCCAGCCGCACAGGCCGTGGTGTATTGTACATAGCCTCAGCCACCAGCACAGGCCCTGGTGTGTTGTAGTTGGCCTATGCCAGGAGTAGAGGGCCTTGTGTGGCCAATTGGTTTTTGCTAGCAGTAAAAGCCCTGGTGTGGTGAAGATGGCCTCAGCAGGTAACAGAGGCCCTGGTGTGTTGTAGATGGCCTCAGCCACCAGCACAGGCCCTGATGTGTGTTAGACAGTCTCAGCCACAAGCACAGGCCCTGGTGTGTTGTAGATAGCCTCAGCAGGCAGCACAGGCCCTGATGCGGTGTAGATGGCCTCAGCCACCAGCACAGGCCCTGCTGTGTTGTAGTTGGCAACAGCCAGAAGCAAAGGCCCTGGTGTGTTGTAGTTTGCCTATGCCAGGAGCACAAGGCTGTGGTGTGTTGTACATAGCCTCAGCCAGCAGCAAAGGCCCTGTTGTGTTGTAGTTGGCCTCAGACAGAAGCCAACTACACAAGCCCTGGTGTGGTGACGATGGCCTCAGCAGGTAGCACAGGCCCTAGTGTGTTGTAGATGGCTTCAGACAGAAGCACAGGCCTTGGTGTGTTGTAGTTGGCCTCACCCACCAGTACAGGCCCTGGTGTGTTGTAGTTGGCCTATGCCAGGAGCAGAAGGCCTGGTGTGGCTCAATTGGTTGTTGCTAGCAGTACAAGCCCTGGTGTGGTCGAGATGGCGTCAGCAGTCTGCACAGGCCCTGGTGTGTTGTAGATGGCCTCAGCCACCAGCACAGCCCCTGGTGTGTTGTAGTTTGCATTAGTCAGAAGGAAAAGCCCTGGTGTGTTGTAGTTGGCCTATGCCAGGAGCAGAATGCCTGGTGTGGCTCAATTGGTTGTTGCTAGCAGTACAAGCCCTGGTGTGGTCGGGATGGCGTCAGCAGTCTGCACAGGCCCTGGTGTGTTGTAGATGGCCTCAGCCACCAGCACAGCCCCTGGTGTGTTGTAGTTTGCATTAGTCAGAAGGAAAAGCCCTGGTGTGTTGTAGTTGGCCTATGCCAGGAGCAGAATGCCTGGTGTGGCTCAATTGGTTTTTGCTAGCAGTACAAGTCCTGGTGTGGTGGAGATGGCGTCAGCAGTCTGCACAGGCCCTGGTGTGTTGTAGATGGCCTCAGCCACCAGCACAGCCCCTGGTGTGTTGTAGATGGCCTCAGCCAGCAGCACAAGCCCTGATGTGTTGTAGACAGCCTAAGCCACAGACACAGGCCCTGTTGTGTTGTAGATAGTTTCAGCCAGCCGCACAGGCCCTGGTGTATTGTACATAGCCTCAGCCACCAGCACAGGCCCTGGTGTGTTGTAGATGGCCTATGCCAGGAGTAGAGGGCCTTGTGTGGCCAATTGGTTTTTGCTAGCAGTAAAAGCCCTGGTGTGGTGAAGATGGCCTCAGCAGGTAGCAGAGGCCCTGGTGTGTTGTAGTTGGCCTCACCCACCAGTACAGGCCCTGGTGTGGCTCAATTGGTTGTTGCTAGCAGTACAAGCCCTGATGTGGTCGAGATGGCCTCAGCCAGCAGCACAGGCCCTGGTGTATTGTAGATAGCCTCAGCCAGCCGCACAGGCCGTGGTGTGTTGTACATAGCCTCAGCCAGAAGCACAGGCCCTGTTGTGTTGTAGTTGGCCTCAGACAGAAGCCAACTACACAGGCCCTGGTGTAATGTAGATGGCCTTAGCCACCAGCACAAGCCCTGGTGTGTTGTAGATGGCCTCAGCCACCAGCACAGCCCCTGGTGTGTTGTAGTTTGCATTAGTCAGAAGGAAAAGCCCTGGTGTGTTGTAGTTGGCCTATGCCAGGAGCAGAATGCCTGGTGTGGCTCAATTGGTTGTTGCTAGCAGTACAAGCCCTGGTGTGGTCGGGATGGCGTCAGCAGTCTGCACAGGCCCTGGTGTGTTGTAGATGGCCTCAGCCACCAGCACAGCCCCTGGTGTGTTGTAGTTTGCATTAGTCAGAAGGAAAAGCCCTGGTGTGTTGTAGTTGGCCTCTGCCAGGAGCAGAATGCCTGGTGTGGCTCAATTGGTTTTTGCTAGCAGTACAAGTCCTGGTGTGGTGGAGATGGCGTCAGCAGTCTGCACAGGCCCTGGTGTGTTGTAGATGGCCTCAGCCACCAGCACAGCCCCTGGTGTGTTGTAGATGGCCTCAGCCAGCAGCACAAAGCCTGATGTGTTGTAGACAGCCTAAGCCACAGACACAGGCCCTGTTGTGTTGTAGATAGTTTCAGCCAGCCGCACAGGCCGTGGTGTATTGTACATAGCCTCAGCCACCAGCACAGGCCCTGGTGTGTTGTAGTTGGCCTATGCCAGGAGTAGAGGGCCTTGTGTGGCCAATTGGTTTTTGCTAGCAGTAAAAGCCCTGGTGTGGTGAAGATGGCCTCAGCAGGTAGCAGAGGCCCTGGTGTGTTGTAGATGGCCTCAGCCACCAGCACAGGCCCTGATGTGTGTTAGACAGTCTCAGCCACAAGCACAGGCCCTGGTGTGTTGTAGATAGCCTCAGCAGGCAGCACAGGCCCTGATGCGGTGTATATGGCCTCAGCCACCAGCACAGGCCCTGCTGTGTTGTAGTTGGCAACAGCCAGAAGCAAAGGCCCTGGTGTGTTGTAGTTTGCCTATGCCAGGAGCACAAGGCTGTGGTGTGTTGTACATAGCCTCAGCCAGCAGCAAAGGCCCTGTTGTGTTGTAGTTGGCCTCAGACAGAAGCCAACTACACAAGCCCTGGTGTGGTGACGATGGCCTCAGCAGGTAGCACAGGCCCTGGTGTGTTGTAGATGGCTTCAGACAGAAGCACAGGCCTTGGTGTGTTGTAGTTGGCCTCACCCACCAGTACAGGCCCTGGTGTGGCTCAATTGGTTGTTGCTAGCAGTACAAGCCCTGGTGTGGTCGAGATGGCCTCAGCCAGCAGCACAGGCCCTGGTGTATTGTAGATAGCCTCAGCCAGCCGCACAGGCCGTGGTGTGTTGTACATAGCCTCAGCCAGAAGCACAGGCCCTGTTGTGTTGTAGTTGGCCTCAGACAGAAGCCAACTACACAGGCCCTGGTGTAATGTAGATGGCCTTAGCCACCAGCACAAGCCCTGGTGTGTTGTAGATGGCCTCAGCCACCAGCACAGGCCCTGGTGTGTTCTAGTTGGCATCCGCCAGAAGCAAAAGCCCTGGTGTGTTGTAGTTGGCCTATGCCAGGAGCAGAATGCCTGGTGTGGCTCAATTAGTTTTTGCTAGCAGTACAAGCCCTGGTGTGGTCGAGATGGCCTCAGAAGGTAGCACAAGCCCTGGTGTGTTGTACCTGGAAAAAGCAAGCAGCACAAGCCCTGGTGTGTTGTAGATGGCCTCAGCAGGTAGCACAGGCCCTGGTCTTTTGTAGATGGCCTCAGCCACCAGCACAGGCCCTGTTGTGTTCTAGTTGGCATTAGCCAGAAGGAAAGGCCCTGGTGTGTTGTAGTTGGCCTATGCCAGGAGCAGAATGCCTGTTGTAGCTCAATTGGTTTTTGCTAGCAGTACAAGTCCTGGTGTGGTGGAGATGGCGTCAGCAGTCTGCACAGGCCCTGGTGTGTTGTAGATGGCCTCAGCCACCAGCACAGCCCCTGGTGTGTTGTAGATGGCCTCAGCCAGCAGCACAAGCCCTGATGTGTTGTAGACAGTTTCAGCCAGCCGCACAGGCCGTGGTGTATTGTACATAGCCTCAGCCACCAGCACAGGCCCTGGTGTGTTGTAGTTGGCCTATGCCAGGAGTAGAGGGCCTTGTGTGGCCAATTGGTTTTTGCTAGCAGTAAAAGCCCTGGTGTGGTGAAGATGGCCTCAGCAGGTAACAGAGGCCCTGGTGTGTTGTAGATGGCCTCAGCCACCAGCACAGGCCCTGATGTGTGTTAGACAGTCTCAGCCACAAGCACAGGCCCTGGTGTGTTGTAGATAGCCTCAGCAGGCAGCACAGGCCCTGGTGTGGTGTAGATGGCCTCAGCCACCAGCACAGGCCCTGCTGTGTTGTAGTTGGCAACAGCCAGAAGCAAAGGCCCTGGTGTATTGTAGTTTGCCTATGCCAGGAGCACAAGGCTGTGGTGTATTGTACATAGCCTCCGCCAGCAGCAAAGGCCCTGTTGTGTTGTAGTTGGCCTCAGACAGAAGCCAACTACACAAGCCCTGGTGTGGCGACGATGGCCTCAGCAGGTAGCACAGGCCCTGGTGTGTTGTAGATGGCTTCAGACAGAAGCACAGGCCTTGGTGTGTTGTAGTTGGCCTCACCCACCAGTACAGGCCCTGGTGTGTTGTAGTTGGCCTATGCCAGGAGCAGAAGGCCTGGTGTGGCTCAATTGGTTGTTGCTAGCAGTACAAGCCCTGGTGTGGTCGAGATGGCCTCAGCCAGCAGCACAGGCCCTGGTGTGTTGTAGATAGCCTCAGCCAGCCGCACAGGCCGTGGTGTGTTGTACATAGCCTCAGCCAGAAGCAAAGGCCCTGTTGTGTTGTAGTTGGCCTCAGACAGAAGCCAACTACACAAGCCCTGGTGTGGTGACGATGGCCTCAGCAGGTAGCACAGGCCCTGGTGTGTTGTAGATGACCTCAGCCACCAGCACAGGCCCTGGTGTGTTGTAGATGGTCTCAGCCAGCCGCACAGGCCCTGGTGTGTTGTAGTTGGCCTATGCCAAGAGCAGAGGGCCTGGAGTGGCTCAATTGGTTTTTGCTAGCAGGCAGCATAGGCCCTGGTGTGTTGTAGATGGCCTCAGCCACCAGCACAGGCCCTGTTGTGTTGTAGATGGTCTCAGCCACCAGCACAGGCCCTGGTGTGTTGTAGACAGCCTCAGCCAGCTGCAGAGGCCCTGGTCTGTTGTACATAGCCTCAGCCAGCAACACATGCCCTGGTGTGTTGTAGACAGCCTCTGCTACGAGCACATGCCCTGGTGTGTTGTAGATGGCGTCAGCCACCAGCACACTCCCTGGTGTGTTGTAATTGGCCTCATTCAGCAGCACAGGCCCTGGTGTGTTGTAGCTGGCCTCAGACAGAAGGAAAGGCCCTGGTGTGTTGTCGTTTGCCTATGCCAAGAGCAGAGGGCCTGGTGTGGCTCGATTGGTTTTTGCTAGCAGCACAAGCACTGGTGTGGTGGGTCGCCTCAGCAAGCAGCACAAGCCCTGGTGTCTTTTAGATGGCAGGACAGGCACTGGTTTGTTGTATTTGGCCTGAGCAAGCAGCACAGGCCCTGGTGTGGTGACGATGGCCTCAGCAGACAGCAAAGGTTCTGGTGTGTTGTAGTTGGCCTCAGCCACCAGCACAGGCCCTAATGTGTTGTAGATGGCCTTAGCCAGCAGTACAGGCCCTGGTGTCGTGGGAATTGCCTCACCCGGAAGCACAAGCCATTGCTGTAAACTTAGCCAAAGGAATGTCGTTAATGTGCCCTCATTAATCGGCAGCTGCTTTGGGTCTTTCAACACCCTTCTCTGTATCAAAAGCAGTTCAATGACATGAAAAGCAAAAGCTTGGAGCAGCTGGTATTGCTAGGCAGTCTCCCATTCAAGTACTAACCAAGGGCAACCCTACTTAGCTTCTGGAGATTAGATGAGATTAGGCGTGCTCAGGGTGGCATGGCCATAAGCTACTGGCCCTAGCACAAAGTGTCAATTTATAGAATCAAGTGGTGAAGTGGCCAGTACTTGAAATGACTGAAAGATTTTTATTTATATAAAATATATCTCAAAAATAAATTCAAATATTGTGCATAGTTTTTGTTTTATACAGTTGTCAGTAGACAACTTTCTTCGTTATTACATTCTTGGTCACTCATTCATCCTGTGTTCAAACTACACCCCACTGCAGTGGCTCCACCGCATGAAATCAAGCAAAGACTTTTAAAAATTTACAATTTCATAAAAAGACATTAGATTGAGTAAACTGTGATTGGCAAACACAGCGAAAAAGTAATAGAAAATATTAATCTGTATTTGAATTAAAAATGGAGTATGTTAAAATGAATGGTCATGTGAGAATGTGCTAAAAACAAAGGAGATTCAATCCTGGGGGCCCACAGTTAGAAACTCCAGCAAGTAATGCCAGAGGACCCACCATCACCTGAAAACTAGTCCAAATTGGCTTTAGACTCCATTTTTTCTCATCAGAGGAGGCAGGGTTGACATTTAAGAGAGAAAGGTATTTAGTTAGAATGGAATGAGTCTAATCACAGATTTCAGTGTGTTTTATAAGCTGTGTGTTTTTGCTGCACTATCATTGTTCATCCATTCATCCGTTTTCTTCCACATTTTCCACTGAAGACCATGGCCACAGACTTCGAGGTGCTGATTCTCATACCCGCCACTTCACATGGCTGCGAACTCCTCCTGGGCCCGCTGGTGGCAACCATCTGATGAAACCAACAGAATCACATTGTCTGCGAAAAGCAGACCATTTGGATAACGACTTGGTTACGCCTAGAAATTCTGTCCAAAACCATTATGAATAGAATTGGGAAGCCGTGGCAGTGTCCAACACCCACTTATTGTGCCAATAAGCCAATAAGCCAACCAAGCTCTTGCAATGGGTTGTATAAGGTCTGAATGCCTCTTAACAATGGGAAAGATACCCCAACATCCTGAAACTCAAAGTGACACGGTTAAATGCCTTCTCTAAGTCCACAAAACACATGTTTACTGGTTGGGGAAACTTCCATGTACCCTCAAATATCCTCGCAAGGGTGAAGAGCAGTGTTCTTTGACTGGGAAGAATTGTAGAGGTATGTCAACCAATCACTATAACATCCAGAGGCTCTCAGGGTGAACTGGCAGTTGTTGTAAAGAAAGTTGCTTAAACACATGACATCGTCACCACCTAACCACCTCTCATGGAGATGGAAGTTGATCTTGAGGTGCTGGGTCCTCTGCCAAACGTTCCCAGCACACTCTCAATATATGTTTAGGTGTGCCAGGTCTGTTCAGCATCCTCACCTCCCACCACCGGGGGGTGATCAATTGATAACTCTGCTTCTCTCTTCACCCAAGAGTCCAGAACATATGGCCTCCACCTGGAGACTAAATTGTCCTACTGGGATAATTTAATGCTCATTTGGGCAACAAAAGTGAGAGCTGGATTGGCGTGATAAGGAGAAACATAATTTCCTTGTTTGTTCAGTTTTTTGTTTTTTTTACTTAAAACTCATTGTTGCAGCCAGTGTTGGGAAGGTTACTTTTAAAATGTATTCCAGTACAGATTACAGAATACATGCCCCAAAATGTATTTTGTAACGTATTCCGTTACATTACTCAATGAGAGTAACATATTCTGAATACTTTGGATTACCTAATATATTATCATGCTTTTTATAGCTACATGAATGTATTATTGCTGTGTGATTTATTACTATTACTGAAGGTTACTCGCCATTTTTGCAGCGATCTCATATTAAAACTATTTCGCACTTATATGAAATAGGTCCATGGGACCTCTGGCTAATACGTCGTGTTCCGTGTCGGGCTCTGAAAACTAGCTTTACTTTGTTGTCTGGGTCAACTTTGCTAGCGAGAGACAGAGAGAGGTGTTGAGTCTGCGCTTCCACAGGCCCCGCTAATTTACAGACTTATTCTTGTGAAGGGCGAAGACAAGACAGAACATCTTCAACCGATCTTTTACTCGCTAGCGAGGGAAGGCTGATCGGAACCAGGCCCGCGGAGCTCAACGCTCCTCACCTGTCTCCAGCCCAACTCCTTCAAAGAGCAGCCCTCCTTGTAAGCCTTTTATTGAAAAGCTGTTACAATACACAGTAGTTTACACAAGCACCTCCCCTTGTAAAAACCCCCTCGGTTACAAAGACAAGGCACTGTGTGTGTGTGTGTATGTGTGTGCACGTGTAAGCACGTGTGTGTGTGTGTGTGTGTGAGTGTGTGTGAGTGTGTGTGCGTGTATGCGAATATGTGAGAATGTGTGCGTGTGTGTGTCTCTCTGTGTGCGTGACTTCCTGACCACAACTGTTTTTAACAACATCCTTGGTCAAAAGAGGGTTATCTCCCCCACACCCAATATATGGCTCAATCCCTGTATTGGTTCACCATGCACAACACAGGTGAAGCCATAAAAGGACAGGAAGCTTACCAAACATCAAACAGAACCTTCACATGGGATGTGTCTGTGATAAAACACTACAGTCTCCCCCCAAAACCTCGACAGGCTGGGGAGGGGGACAAAGGAATGTCTTTGATCACACAATCTGAAACTATGTAGAAATAGTAAGCATAAAAATGACAACATTTAACAATTCACTTTAACAAGAGGCGTTGAAAGGCTGCTCCAACGGAACTTATTGTTTCGCTGGAAAACACGAACACAGTGTACAGTCAAGTCTTAATAGCTTACAACTGGGCTCGTCAGGCACTCTTTTTGGCTGCAGTGGTTATTATTATATTTGCATGCTTCCAGCTCCCGTTTCTGCTCGGTGACAACTCGTACTTTTCCACTCTCCTTTTTCTCCCTCCCTCACTCACAGACACATAGGCTGTGTCCCAATTCAGGGTCTGCACGCTTGAAGTACGCATTTTAAGTGCGATTAGTTCACCGCCACGCGACGACGGCTGTCCCAATCCGAAGTGTACTTCAAACGCATACTCCAAATGCGCCGTCGATTTCCCCAAATATCAAGTGTGGGCCGGTGCACGCTTCGTGGTCCCATATATCCCACAATTCATAGCGCGGCGGTGGGTGTGGATAATTTTGCCGCAAAATACGGCAGACGGCAGAAGGGAGCGGCCGAAGAGTGAACTGTCAAAAGTAAGTACTGAATATGATGTCACTTATTTATGTGCGAATGTTTAATAACGAAGAACATTAAAACATTACTGTTGGCCCCATGTCGGCAAAGTTGTGTGACATTAGTGATGTTTGTACTTTCAGCGTTAACTTGGTTTTAAAGCCTCTACTTCTAAATATATATATAGTCGACCTTAATCTTACAGAGAATGTGATGATTTTATGGATAATAAAGTCAGTCATATATCCACAAACACAACAAGCTGAAAGTCAGTGATGCTGCTCGGTTTGCAGTCCTGAATATCACAGCACAAGCAGGATTCACTGCACTGTTAATGTTAGCTATGTTATATTGCTGCCTCTGTTCGGTGGTGTCGAGCCAAACGGACTTTAACGTGTGTTTGAACGAGCTGACGGTTCACTCGTTAAGCTGAAAGAAACATGCTTTAATCACAGGAGTCACACATGTGTCCACTTGTACCATCTGGGAACCCTTCTTGTTTAGCACTCGTAATAACACAAACACTAAATCCTCCTTCTCTTGTGCTTTTTTGTAGCAGTGTATACACCTGAGACTGTCACCTGTCTGTCTGTCCTGCACTCTCTCTCTGTTTCTTTCTCTCTGATTGCGGAATAAAAGTATGAACATGTATTTATAAGTTACACTTGTGTTTGAATCCTGCAGCTTATCACACATTTGATTTCCATGTGTGACAACTGCAAGTGTCCAGAGTGAGGACAGACTGAGGGACCCACTGCTGCACATCATCTGTGAGGCTTTGCACTCCTGATGATCCACCAGGACAAACTCAGCAGTGTGTGAGGAAGAGGAGGAGGAAGAGCCAGCAGCAGCTGACAGATGGAGAGAATAGACAGACTGTTCCCTGTTTGTGAAGGACTGCTAGGAAAGTTTAACATAACTAATTGTCTGTCCTGAATCAGTCTTATTAGGTAATGTTCAAATAATTTTATCATCCCAGTGTTTTCAGTGTGGGAGAAAGTACTCAGGGCCTTCAAGTTACACACTATGAAAGGCAGCAACAAGTTTAATGTTCAGAAACCTAAAGTATGTATCAGCAGCAGAATGGAACTAAAAATAAATGTTTGTTTCAGTTCTATGAAGCTTTGAGTATTTTGGATTAGTAGTACTGCTGTGTTTGTTGCATCATATTGCTGTAATTGTTTATATGCTTTATATATTCTGAGGTAAGTCGATCTATAGTGTTACATCATATTCTATAAGGATGTTATGTGTTTGTATACTTTCTGCCCAGTTTGACCCATTTAGCAGAAGTCAGCCTGTTTAAGGCTCTGATATCTGTTCTGTATGACTTAAAGCAGTTATGACATGGTCTGATTTTCACACCCAATAAAGGAATATTTTATATATCAGTCTACTCTTCATTCTATCAGACAAAGTTTTCACAGCTTGTACATTTTCCTTTTTACACATGTATGTAAGCATTGAGCCAAATGTAATAATGCCAACATATTAACCGAACTGTGGAAGTAAGCATCAACGACACAGAGCTCTCAGTTCTCACTCCTTCTTTATTCGTCTCCAACATCAACTGTGCATATCGCGCCACAAAACACAGGAACACACTTCCTATACACTGGGTGTGAGTGGAGCCCTCTAGTGGTCCACCACACATGCCCCCCCCGAACACCCAGCAGAACTAGTCCAGGACCCGGGGCTTAAGCAAACGGCCGGAACGGCTGAACCGGGGGGGTGGGGAACTGACAGAGGGCAACCCAGCCCGGGAGCGAGGCTGGCACTGGCGGTCAGAAAAAGATGCTCCGTTGATTTTGGGTCGCTCCTGGGGGAAAAAACAGAATCCATCAGCCCGATGGCAGGTGGGCGGCCGCGGTGAGGGGCCTGGGCCGGGACCACCTGATCCTCCTGCATAACATGTGCAGGCTTAAGCCTGTCAACAGAGACAACCTCCTGCCGACCGCCAAAGTCCAAAATGAAATGTTTGTCGCCTGGTTTAAGAACCCTGTATGGCCCGTCATATGGTGGACGCAGCGGAGTCCTATGGGCATCGTGCCTGACGAAAACGAAACGAGCAGAGTCCAACGAACTCGGAACAAAAGTGTCAGGCAGGCAGTGGTGCACAGGACCAGGAACAGGAAATGAGTCTCTTGGGGGGCGAAAAGGCAACAAAGAGGTATCGATGAGGGAGGGCTCTCAGGTAAGAATTCCCCGGGGACCCGGAGAGGCTGGCCGAGGACCAGTTCAGCCGGGGAAATCCCGAGGTCTTCTTTAACCGCGCTACGCAATCCCAGCAAAACCCACGGAAGACGGTCGACCCAGTCGCCACTTGTTAAGGAAGCCCGGAGCACGGCCTTAAGTGACCAGTGAAACATCCCATTAGCTTGCGGGTGGTATGCTGTGGTGCGGTGGACTTTGACCCCCAGGCCGTCAGCCATAGCAGACCAAAAGCAGACCAAAGCTCAGAAACAAACTGGGGGCCCCTGTCCGAGGTAATGTCAGCAGGGGGACCGAAACGTGAAACCCACGTTGACAAAAATGCCCTGGCCACCGTCACCGCTGTCGTGGACGCCAGGGGTACCGCCTCCGGCCACCTGGTCGTGCGGTCCACCACAGTCAAAAGGTGCGTGAAACCCTGTGACTGCGGCAAGGGACCAACCAGGTCCACATGAACGTGATCGAAACGCCTACCCGGGACACGGAAAGGTTCAAGGGGTGCCTGTGTGTGCCGGTGGATTTTCGAGCGTTGGCATGGGATACAAACCGCCGCCCATTCTTTCACCGCCCTGCGAATGCCCGGCCAAACAAACCTGGCGCTGACCAGCTTGACCGAGGCCCGGACGCCGGGATGAGAGAGGGCATGCACCGAGTCAAAAACACGACGACGCCACGAAAGGGGAACCACCGGGCGGGGGCGGCCGGTGGAAACGTCGCAAAGAAGGTGCGGACCGCCGTCCCACACCGGGGTGTCCTCCAGCACGAGGCCCGTTTTTGTTGACCGAAGGGCAAGGACATCCGGGTCAGCACGTTGCTCGGCGGCCATGGCAGCGTAGTCGACGGCGACATACACCGGAGAAACCAACACACGTGAGAGACAGTCAGCGACGTGATTGGACTTACCAGCCACATGCTGAATGTCTGTGGTAAACTCTGAAACGGCCGCCAACTGGCGCTGCTGGCGTGCGCTCCATGGGTCAGAGACCTTGGACATCGCAAACGTCAAAGGTTTGTGGTCAACGTACGCAGTAAAGTTGCGACCCTCGAGGAAAAAACGAAAATGTCGTGTCGCGAGGTGCAGGGCCAGCAACTTGCGTTCAGCATCCCGGAGCGTACGACTGAAAAAGGCGAGCGGTTGCCAGAGACCTGAAACCCGCTGTTCCAACACCCCACCCACTGCCACGTCGGACGCGTCGGTGGTCAACGCGATCTCTGCCAATGGAAGCGGGTGGGCCAGCAGGGCGGCGTCAGCCAGCGCAGACTTGGCTGCGGAAAACGCATGGACGCGTTCCGGCAGCCAGTCAACCGGATCTTTGGCCGTTTTACCTTTTAAGGCAGCATAGAGTGGCTGTAGCAGGTGGGCAGCTCTGGGGAGAAAGCGGTTGTAAAAATTTATCATCCCCAAGAACTCCTGCAACGCTTTAACCGACGTGGGACGCGGAAAAGCCGAAGCGGCCTGGACTCTGTCGGGCAACGGAACCACACCTTCAGCGGAAATGCGGTGCCCGAGGAAATCCAGAACAGGCAACCCAAACTGGCACTTGGAAGGGTTGATGATCAGGCCGTGCGCTGCCAAACGCTGGAAAACCTGGCGCAGATGGGACTCGTGCTGGCTCGCTGAGCAGCTGGCCACCAATATATCGTCCAGATAAACAAAAACGAACGGCAGCCCACGCAAAACGGAGTCCATCAGCCGCTGAAAGGTCTGGGCGGCACCTTTCAGGCCAAACGGCATGCGCAAAAACTCGAACAAGCCGAAGGGGGTAATGATAGCGGTTTTAGGAACGTCTTCGGCGCGCACGGGAACTTGGTGATACCCCCGCACCAAGTCAATTTTAGAAAAAATCGACGTTCCGGCGAGATTGGCAGAAAAATCCTGAATGTGGGGGATGGGGTAACGGTCATTCTCCGTGGCATTATTTAAACGGCGGAAATCTCCGCATGGCCGCCACCGACCGTCCGATTTGGGCACCATGTGAAGCGGAGAGGCCCATGCACTGTTCGAACGCTGTACAATGCCAAGGCGCTCCATGGCTGCAAACTCTTCCTGAGCGACGGACAGTTTCGCGGGGTCGAGGCGGCGCGCGCGCGCGAACACCAGTGGCCCGACCGTGGGAATATAATGCTCAACCCCATGCTTCGTTACCGTGCTAGAGAAATTAGGGACAGACAGCGATGGAAACTCTAAAAGCAAACGCTGAAAAGCATCCCCGGAGGTCACTACATTAGCCCGAATCAGGGGCTCGGCGGCCCGAGTAAAACAGGGTAGCGAAGAAAACGAGAGAGCATCGATTAAACGTCTGTTAGCAACATCGACAAGCAGTCCATGAGCACACAGGAAATCAGCACCTAAAATAGGTACAGAGCTAGCGGTAACAACAAAATTCCACTGGAAATCCCGGCCATGAAAACAAACAGTCACCAACCTTTCCCCAAACGTTTTGATGGGAGAGCCATTAGCTGCAATGAGCTGCGGCCCACAGTTCGCTGCTAGTCCGTCGGCAGCGGTAGGGGGAAGGAGGCTCTTCTGGGAGCCGGAGTCCACGAGAAAACGTCTCCCGGAGCGCGAGTCCTCTATGAAGAGCAGCCTTTCTGTATTGCCAGCGGTCGCGGCTGCTACGGCGCGCTGGCGGGTCCGTTTCCCTGGGCCGTGAAAGCGCAAGGCGGCAGGCAGCGACGCGCTCTGTCGCCAAAACGCTGAGGGTAGAAACAGATGCTCTTTCCGCGGTGCCGGCGTGTAGCAATCCCTGCCGTCAGCAAGGGGGCGGATGCTCCGGGGGAGGCAGGTGGAGGTGTGGAAGGTGCCGCCGGCGAGTCCGTAGCCAGGGCGTGAACGTCGAAAGTGCGGCTAGCCAGGAGAATGCGATCCGCTTCTTCAGCCAGGGAGCGATAATCCTTCGCAGGCAGAAGCGGGGAGTTTGCGAGGACAGCTCTCACGGCGGCCGGTAGTTGGCGGAGGAAGAGGTGGGCGAAGAGGAAACCACCGTCATCCGGCCCGAGCAACGATTGCATGTTCTCCATGAGCTCGAGCGCGGTACCGCCACCCAAGCCTGACAGGTTGAGGAGCTTTTCGGCTCGTTCAGCGTCAAGAAGCAGCTACTTGAGGGCGGCGTATTTCCCTTGGGCGGGTGGGTCCCGGAGGAGCGTCATCGCGCGACGGGTGGCCAGCGGGTCGAGCGAGGCCACCACATGGTGATACTTCGTGTCGTCAGCCGAGATGCCGCGAAGGGCGAACTGAGCCTCCACGTGTACAAACCATGACGGGGGGTCATGGAGCCAAAAGTCCGGCAGTTTTAGCGCCACAGCGAACGTAGCTGCAACAGGAGGTGGAGGTCCGGCGGCCGCTGATGCATCCATAGCGGAGTCTGCGTTATCTGCGGCCCGTTGCATGCTCGAGTCAGGGGTCACCAATGTGGAGGTATAGCATCAACGACACAAAGCTCTCAGTTCTCACTCCTTCTTTATTCGTCTCCAACATCAACTGTGCATATCGCGCCACAAAACACAGGAACACACTTCCTATACACTGGGTGTGAGTGGAGCCCTCTAGTGGTCCACCACAGAACAATATTTGTGTCTTATGTATAATACATCTGTATATACACTTTTGAGTGAAGATTTAAGGTGATAGGAAATATAAATAACTGCAACTTGAATCTTTCAAGTTCAAGCTCACTGCTGTAATATATATATATATATATATATATATATATTTCCAGTCCTGTGGTCTCAGCCTCAGACACTCAACTAATCAAAGTGATGTCATGACAAAAATGAATGACCAACAAGACATTTTTTTCTCCTTTATTTCTGTCACACAAAGCTGTATGTAACGCTTCTCGCGGTTAGTATCATGGTTGCTAGGCAACCTGAACAGCGCGACGCAGGCTAGACCGTCCCATTTCACAAGCCTCTCATTTCCGCACTTCTCGTACTCATAGTACGCACCGTACGTAGTATGCGTGGTGTGCGTACTTCAAGCGTGCAGACCCTGAATTGGGACACAGCCATAATAGGCTTTGGGAGTGAGAACGTGTTGTTCTCCCTGCAGCATGGACTACACTGCCCATGAGGCTACATTCTTGAGGGCTATGCCTGTAACACGTCATTTGAGGTGACATGGGCCGTGAGATTGAGACCCAGGCATTAGAGCCTCCTCATACGTGTTTTGTTTGGGTTTCCACTGGCGTGGAATTACCAAAAGAAGGCATAGCCTAAAATATGAAACAGGAAAAGACCGCCGTGTAATCCATTTATTTCAACAAAGTAACTGTATTCTGAATACCATCTTTTTAAACAGTAACATAACGGAGAACAGTTACTCACATTTTGTATTTTAAATACTTAACGGCCATTACACCGGTTTTAGTTTGGTCATCTTTTCAGCTGAGTTATCGAATGAATCACTAGTTAGGTAACATTAATTGTCGAGAAGCATCTTCAGTTCTCAAGAACTAAAGAAGCTTCTCGGAGGAGAGGAGGAGATTTAAACGTCTTTAAGAAACTTAAAGAGTCCAGTTGCTTTTCTTTTCAAGCTCCTTAGATCACCTTAAATGTTCTCTTGACTGACATTTGGTACATGCTCCAAAACCTCCAAAGACAGTTAAAGTCACGATTTGATAGTGCAGAGATCGATTCTTCTCTCTAAAGTCATACTTCATACACTCTGGGACAGGAACTAGATGTGTAAGAGTTGGGCAGCAGTTAAGCAAGTTTTGATAATTTCTGTGTTTAAGTGATGGTCTGTTTGTCACCTGGACTGAATAAAAAAGGTCTTTTTATGCTGGTAGATAAGATTTTCATATATGAACACATACAGTGGCTTGCAAAAATATTCGCCCCCCTTGAACTTTTCCACATTTTGTCACATTACAGCCACAGACATGAATCAATTTTATTGGAATTCCACGTGAAAGACCAATACAAAGTGGTGTACACGTGAGAAGTGGAACGAAAATCAGACATGATTCCAAACATTTTTTACAAATAAATAACTGCAAAGTGGAGTGTGCATAATTATTCAGCCCCCTTTGGTCTGAGTGCAGGCAGTTGCCCATAGACATTGCCTGATGAGTGCTAATGAGTAAATAGAGTGCACCTGTGTGTAATCTAATGTCAGTACAAATACAGCTGCTCTGTGACGGCCTCAGAGGTTGTCTAAGAGAATATTGGGAGCAACAACACCATGAAGTCCAAAGAACACACCAGACAGGTCAGGAATAAAGTTATTGAGAAATTTAAAGCAGGCTTAGGCTACAAAAAGATTTCCCAAGCCTCGAACATCCCATGGAGCACTGTTCAAGCTGGTCAGAGTAAGGGAAGCTGGTCAGAGTTGATGGGAAGATGGATGGAGCCAAATACAGGAATATATCTTGGAAGAAAACCTCTTGGAGTCTGCAAAAGACTTAAGACTGGGGCGGAGGTTCACCTTCCAGCAGGACAACAACCCTAAACATAAAGCCAGGGCAACAATGGAATGGTTTAAAACAAAACATATCCATGTGTTAGTATGGCCCAGTCAAAGTCCAGATCTAAATCCAATCGAGAATCTCTGGCAAGATCTGAAAACTACTGTTCACAAATGCTGTCCATCTAATCTGACTGAGATGGAGCTGTTTTGCAAAGAAGAATGGGCAAGGATTTCAGTCTCTAGATGTGCAAAGCTGGTAGAGACAGACCCTAAAAGACTGGCAGCTGTAATTGCACCACAAGGTGGTTCTACAAAGTATTGACTCAGGGGGCTGAATAATTATGCACACCCCTCTTTTCAGTTATTTATTTGTAAAAAATGTTTGGAATCATGTATGATTTTCGTTCCATTTCTCAAGTGTACACCACTTTGTGTTGGTCTTTCACGTGGAATTCCAATAAAATTGATTCATGTTTGTGGCTGTAATGTGACAAAATGTGGAAAAGTTCAAGGGGGCCAAATACTTTTGCAAGCCACTGTATGAACAACATATATGAACATTCGGTCCTATATAAACACAGCATATTTCATTCATTACATCTGAATATCAGGAGTGGGACCACACCTCATGCACGCCCCTTCCGGTTTTCAGTGAATATATGCCTCCTGTTCTCAATTTCATCCCCCGCACCTGCTTTTTATTTACTTCCCATTAGTACATGGGGATCTGCCTGGCCTGGGAGCCACTGCCAGTCCCCTTGGAGACCCACCCCAAATTGCAGCATCTGTTCACGTTTCTTCATCCACCACCATCAATCGTAACTGAGAATGTAGGCCCAGCTAGTGAAATATGTCTTTAGCACATTCTCACGTGAGCATTTATTTTAACAAAATCCCCTTTTATTTCAGCTACATAGGAATACTTTCCTTCTCTTTAAAATTCTGTTTTTGTCACAGTTTACTCAATATGTTAGAAAGTGGGCAACAAAATGGCTTCAGTGCAAGAAAGAAACTAGTTCTAATAGTGACCAGTAGAAAAACACCACAATTGCACTTAAAAAAGGGTACACAAGATTTATTGTTATTTCATTGCAGAGTAGTGGGCTGGGCCCTCCTTGCTGCAGTACACAGCATGTGCTGAGTTTCTGTTTGCGTTTGTGAGTTTTGTCTGGGTCTGAAGTGAACTGGGATGTCGTGCTTGGAGAAAATTCTCTCAATAAACCTGCTGGATAAGAGATGACAATGTTGTTCTGTATACTTTATTAAGTCCCATAGGGAAATTACCCTCTGCATTTAACCCAGTGAAACAGTGGGCAGCCACCAATCCAGCACCCCAGGAGTAGTGTGTACCCAGATGACATTGAATTGATGTTGATTTTTCATCCGAGGTATCCAAGGTATATCCAAGTACCACAAGTGCTCACGAGTACCACAGGGTAGCCGTTCACTGGATTCAAACCTCCAATCTTCTGATCAGAGGTTGCCGACCCCTGTTCTACAGTATTCTAATTTCAGCTGATATCATTATCCATGCTATAGTCAAAGGAGCTTGCAAAGAAAAACGTCTGGATTTTAAGTTGCTTGAAGACGTTTCACCTCTCATCCGAGAAGCTTCACAGACATATCCATGCTATACATCACATAGAAGAACGGGAGATGTGTTTTTATGGGAGTACCTGTGTGGCTAGTGTCCTTCTTTTTGGCATTTTTCAGTTTCCTCTTTGCTTCCTGCTCTTTCTCTTTCCTGCTGATCCTGTCCTTCTGTTGCAGTTGGTTTCTAACCGTGCACCTTCACTTGACTTGACGAAGGCTCAGTTGTGATAACCATGTGTTTTAAGAGTTTTATTCATATGTGTTCCTTTTCATTCCTTTCAGACTTCTAGGAAACATTTTCTGCCTGGTGTTGCAGGATCCTGATCACCCCAAGTTTGTGTTCCACAGGGTAGGGTGAGTCAAAGAGTAGGTACTGGTCTGTGTGGGGGGGGATTCTGGTAAACTTCAGTGTTGAGACCTCCAGCCTCCTCAATGAGCACAGCACATTTCACCACAGGCAGACGGACAGGCCATGGAGTGAAGCGGACAGCATACGCGCTCACTCTGCTCAATCCAACAACGTGCTTTAATGAACCAGGTTTATTAAGGCAGAATGGCAACATAACACGGTAGAACAACTTTGAATTTTTTTGATGAATGGGTGTAGTCCCTAAAGGTTATGATTACATCTTGTATCTACAACAAAAACAGACAGTAGTGAGGTTTAACCTGTGTTTCAGTCTGAACGGTAAAGTGTATATAAAGATGGCTCCCCAGAAATGAAAGAGTCTCGAAAACGGCTACTGCCACTTGCACTGGCTTATTTCTACTATACTGGCTTAGGTTTTTCCACTAACTGACAAAATTGCTTTAGGTGGGGTTTGATGGAACAGAGTACACATAAGGAACAATAAAAAAACTATAGACATAGATATGTGAAGAGTTACTTTTCTCTTTTTCTGCAGAGGTTTGTGTTTAGTTCTTTTTTGTTCAGAATCTAAAAACATATGCAATTTTTCCTGTGGCTTCATATAATGCGTGTACCAAGAATAGTGCACACATCACAGAATTTAAGTCATATTAATGTCTTCTCACACATCCACTAAAGCTGTGGTATTGAATTAAATTTTCAGGTCTAGTTCAACAAAACTTCCCCAAACAAAGGTTCGAAATACTATAAAGTTATACATCCACTGTAGTTAAATGTAGTATGCGTGGAAGCACTATAACAGCAGTATCAGTGTCTTATATAGTCAACAATAGGCTGGAAAATAAAATGACCAAAGCACAATTCGACAGTATTTTTGCAATGTTTATTAATAATCATCATCACACTGAGCTGATCGCACTCTAATAATAAAATGTTCATTTTTCATTTCAAGTAAAATGAGGTTTGCATTAAAAATACAAGCTTTTAAAAAAAGTCCTGAAATAAAGTGCTTAATCTGAGCAATTTCAGTGTACATGCAGCTTTACGCAGCTCTTTGACACTAAAACGAGCTGCTGGTAGTCAGTTAAGTTCCAGTTTAGTCCACCATCTGTCTAACAACATGGAAAGACTAAAGAAAATTGCTGATGATGAAAACATGCTGCGTTTCAGAGTACACCAGTTTGCTTTTTGGCCCCTGCTTGAAAATTAATGGCAGATTTTTTTTAGAATATAAAAATATCATTTTCATGTGATGTGATCTTTCATGATCTTACAGGATGGTGAACACAATGCATGTGGTTGTGTCACAAATAACAGACATAAAAGTGGCAAAGTACACAACTCTATCACCTACAGTAAGTATGCTTTATTTTACAATCAGAGACAAGACACTGCTGATAGTTTTTGCAAGTTGTCACTGAGGTGGTGGAGGAGGAGGAGGAGGGGGAGGGCGGGGAAAGTCAGAAAAGGGGGCAGAGTTTGGCAGCCAGAAAGGAGTGGAGAAAGCAGGATTGAAGAAAGATGGAGGAGGGGGAGGAGGAGGAAGAGGAGGAGGGGGGGGGTAGAGAGGAAAGTTAGAGGGAGGAAAATGGTGAGGAGGTGGAGGATAAGGACAGGGAGTAGGGATGAACATAGGGGGGAAATTTGTGTGTCCTGGTGGTGGCTCTGTCTGTCTAAATGAGTACTGGTGGTGGAAAGAAGGCCTTGTATGTCTTGGTGGGAAGCCCCTTCCATCATGCTTATGTTGCCGCTGCGAAGGGTTCTGAGTACGATTGTCTAGAGAAGAGGGGGAAAACAAGAAATGGTATTTAAAGATGGATGGTATCACCTTCTATTTGTAACACTTTAATCTTCAAAACCTGAAAACCTGCATATAAACTTGTGCTTCTACAGCAGGGGTCTGCAACCTTTAAGACCCAAAGAGCCATTTGGACCCGGTTTCCACGCAAAAGAAAACACTGGGAACCGCAAATACTTTTTGACATCTAAAATTAAGATAATACTGTATATATTGTTTTTTACTTTTATGCTTTGTATGGACAACTAAGGTGTGTTGCTTATGAAATCCATGAACTGCTACAGAGAAAATTACATTTTATTTATGTAATTAACACATTTTGAACTCTTAAAGAAATATAACAAAAGGAAAGACGCTGAACTAAAATGATCCATGTAGCAAACAAAAACTGTTATATCGCCTTTGGGCTTTTGGAGCCTTGACCTGACTTTTAAAAAAATAATTGGAAAAAAAAGCACTATGCTGCAAAAAAATGTATTTTGCCTAAATATGTATTTTACCTGGTTAATGTGTGTGGCCGGGTGTGGTCTGCAGCACCGCTGCAGGGGAGGCGGACGCACCTGAGTGGCACCCACAATCACGCCTCGCCACCTTAACGTCTGTGCTATCTATGCTGTTGTTGGTATATGTCGGGCTGTGAGCTGAAAAGCTACAGCTGGCTGTATGCGTACAGCAACAGTGTGTGAAAAGTAGTCAATAAAGAGATGCTGAAAAGCATGTTCATGGAAACATCGTCGGGTCTGCCGTGATATATTTACAATGGGGCTGTACTTTCATCTTTACGCAGGACTGTAAGCTGCCATCTGTGAGGCGTGAGCAGTGTTTGTTTTTAACATAGTTCACGGTGGAGAATAGCTGCTGACAATGTGGATCCGAAGATCTTGAAAGTCTCGATAAATGCACGGCGTTTTGGCGGGTACACCGGCTTCCGCGAGTGTGATGTTTATTTTGAGCGATGAAAAAATAATAAAATATAATTTTATTTTTATATTACAATGTCACAACAATCTTCCAATTTAGAGCTACAAGTTAAAAAAATAACTAACATAAATAAAATACACTTCAGCTAAATACTTCTAATTTATTTTCCCAAACCACGCGGAGCCACACTATAAGGAGTAAAGAGACGCATGCGGCTCCGGAGCCGCAGGTTGCCAACCCCTGTTCTACAGTATTCTAATTTCAGCTGATATCATTATCCATGCTATACATCACATAGAAGAACTGGAGATGTGTTTTTATGGGAGTACCTGTGTGGCTAGTGTCCTTCTTTTTGGCATTTTTCAGTTTCCTCTTTGCTTCCTGCTCTTTCTCATCATCACTATAGTCTAGAGCCTAATAGGTGGAGAGAGAGGAAAAATATAGTAATTATAAAAATCTGTGACAGAAGTCATAAAGAAGGAATCCTGAAAGAGGAGTCCTATCGGGATTGGTAAGCCTGTGGGACTTCGGAGGCAGCCGATGGGTATGGACAGACCAAGCGGAAAGCAGCTCGGGCAGTGGCTGAACCAAAAACTCGAGTGTGGGAGCAACTCGGGAGGGGAAAAGTGTTCTACATGCACAGTGTATAGTGTGGGCGACTGAAGATATTGTCAGCCGGTGGAGGGAATACTTCCTTAATCCCACTGACGCGTCTTCCATAGAGGAAGCAACTCTGGGGATGAGGGGGACAACACTGGGGCAGTTAAACAACTCCTTGGTGGCAGGGCCCCTGGGGTGGATGAAGTTTCTGAAGGCTCTTGATGTTGTGGGGCTGTCTTCGTTGACAAACCTCTACAATGCTGCGAGAAGATAAGGGGCAGTATTTCTGGACTGGCAGACCGGGGTGGTGGTTCCCATCTTTAAGAAGGGGGGCCGTAGGGTGAGCTCCAACTATAGAGGGATCACACTCCTCAACAAAACTGTGGTATGCAATGATGGAGTATAACAACCAAAGCCAAGAATAAAGTGATAAAACAAATTTAAAAAGAAGTCCACAAAGAGTAGGGCAGCAAGTAGCACTAGTATCCACTCAGCAAACCCAAAACATCTGTGTGAATGAGACTCTGAATGAACAATGGACGTTGTTGGATACATACCTCTTCTGGCGGTTCTTGGTCATTTTTCCAGGATGCATCTGATCCCTGTAATCTGCACACAAATATTTTCATTTGAACATAACAAACAAATAAACACACAGACATGAGCTTAGCCTAACAGATTCCATTCACTGAATCAAAAGTAGCTTACACACGGTCAACACAGAAAACTAAATATCTATATGCTCCTGTACACCACTGAAATGGATTGGAAGCAAAGGAATCCAAATGTGACTGTATTGCAGATTTGGACCTTCGTGATGGTGCCGGAGACAGCCAGCTCTGTGTTTCAGTGCACTCTGATAAACTGCCATACAACCAGAACTTCTCAGACCAGAGATGAGCTCATGAACATCAGAGCTACATCTCCTGATGACTTATTTCTATCATTCATCACCTCATCTGCTGATATTGTGACCATTTTGGTTCACAAAGTGAGACACTGTAGGTGAGCGACAGCCTCTCTTGTCAAACACAGAGGGCAAGAACCATATTGCAGGTGCCGACTCTCATACCAGCCGTTTCATACTCTCCAGTGCATATTAGAAGACATGATTATGAACCAACAGAACCACATCAGTAGTGTACTGAGACCAATACTTATGGTGCTAATGGTGTACTTACAGTCTTAGCTGCTGTGTGAGGATGTATCCCGTGTACTCCTTGATGGCTGGTGCATAATAAAGGGTAGTACCCTCTTTCAGCCCTTTACTGATAATCTGATCCACAGAATTAAAACGTAAAACATACAGTGGGCTGGACACCGGGCCAAATACCTCAAACACCTGAAACAAAGAAACAGTGCAACACTGTCATATCATTGTGTGTAAAGGCCTTTACAAAACTGAAACATTAAGTACATTTCAGATTATACAAAGAGGCCTTTTTCAGGAAACACAAAATCAGTTAACAATTTTGTTGTTCTGCAGCAATGGAGGTTGATCAAACTTCTACAGCTATTCCTATTTTTCTGGATTACTTCAAACCCCTTCTGTCTGCATAAAAGCAGTGCTGGAACACACTGTGGTACCATACCCTCCTGAGCATCCGTTGAACTGTATTGTACTGCAGAAAGTAGTGTGTTGTTACACAAATTGTGAGAAAAAGACAATTAACAATGGAAGAGAGACACACCATCATGTCACTTATAAATGTTGGTTTGTCCTACAGAGAAACTGCAAAGAAAGTCAAGGTGTCAGTGTGTACAATTTTCTTCACCATCAAAAGGCACTCAGAAACAAACTCTGACAGGAAGAGGTCCGCAAGACTCAAAACCACAACTGAATCAGAGGACAAGTTTCTGAGAGTTAGCGGCTTTGTGTGATTGGTGGCTCACAGGACAACAGCTTCAAGCACAGCTTAATAGTGGTCGTAGTAAGCAAGTCTCAGTTTCAACTGTGAAGACAAGACTTCAAGCTGCAGGGAGGATGAGTTGAAGCAAGAAAGCCATTGCGAAGGCATCAGAATAAGACAAAGAGGCTTGTCTGGGCCATGACACACCACCACTGGACTACTGAAGACTGGAGGAAGGTATTATGGACTGATGAATCAAAATGTGAAATCTTCGGTTTATCATGCAGGATCTTTGTACGCCGTCGAGTCGGTGAAAGGATGGTTCCACAGTGTGTGGCATCAACTGTCAGACATGCAGGAGGAAGTGTGATGGTCTGGGGCTGTTTTGCTGGATCCAGGTTCGGTGACCAGATTGAGGCACCCAGAACCAAAACAGCTACCACAGCATTCTGCAGCATCATGCAGTACCCTCTGGTATGTGTCTAGTTGGTCAGGGGTTCATTATGGGCTCAAAATGTGGTCATAAATATTTTGTACTTGTAAAAAAGATTTGTATGTGTAAAAAGAATTTGTGTGTGCGTAAAAAAGATTTGTGTGTGCGTAAAAAAGATTTGTGTGTGGACTTAGAAAAAAAAAACCTGCAAGTTACAAGTACGAATTTTGACCCTATTTTTCTTCCTTTCATCTGATTGGTCAATGTCATGTCAATCACAAATGTAACAATCCAATCAGAGAACAGATGGGTTTGGCTGTCGGAGGGGCGCTTTTTTGAACTGCAGGTCCTTGAAGGGTGATACAGTTTGAAGCTGGAGGATCTCTATATAAATATCCGATAGCAGCTAGGTCCCCTAACTTTCAGTAGCTGTTGAAAGGAAAAAGTTGTGGTATATCAGTGGTTAGAAATACCATTATTACTTTAGGATTAGTTTAACACAAAGTCAGGGCTGACCCAGGACCATTGCTGTGAGTCACAGTGCGCAGCATAAAAGTCCTTTCACATCAGACGCAGGATGTGCTGCTAATGCTAACTGCTAACTAAAAGCAAAGGATCCAGAATTTGTTGCGCTGGCTGCTGGGCTCTGTGGGTTTTTGCAGCAGCTCTACCTGTACTAGATGCACCTGCTCCTTGTCTTTTCTATCTCTGACTTTATGTCCTCTACAAGAGTTTCTGTTTTTTTTGCTGGTTCTTCAAATGTTCAATAAAAACATGTATGCTAATTCATAACGAAGAAAGCTTTGTAATGAAGACTGTCATTTCCAAAACACTGCCCGCCCCCCCGCCCCGCAGCGCTGTTGAAAAGGCTGTGGAAGTCCCTATATTAAACACGTAGACCTGTGACACAAAAATCACCAAACTCGGACGACCACAGACTGTTTTCCTTCGTGGTGATGAAGGAAAACGCTGGGTTGGCATGTAAAAGGGCATTTATTCCCTTCAAAGACCTGCAGTTCAAAAAAAGCGCCCCTCCAACAGCCAAACCCATCTGTTCTCTGATTGGATTGTTACATTTGTGATTGACATGACATTGACCAATCAGATGAAAGGAAGAAAAATAGGGTCAAAATTCGTACTTGTAACTTGCAGGGGTTTTTTTTCTAAGTCCACACACAAATCTTTTTTACGCACACACAAATCTTTTTTACGCACACACAAATCTTTTTTACAAGTACAAAATATTTATGACCACATTTTGAGCCCATAGTTCATCCTACAGCAAGATAACCACCCAAAACATAAGTCCAAGCTAGGGCTGTGCGATATGACCAAAATCTCATATCCCGATATAAGACATCTATCGTCCCGATAACGATATAAATCACAAACATTTAACATTTTCTGTAAATTCTGTGAATCTCGGGCAGCTCAACTTGCGTGAAGTGTTTCTAGCTGGGCGTTGTGTACCTTGAGTCGAGTGTTTTAACCGATGCATGAAACGATACATTTTTAGACAAGTTGTAACGGCCGCCATTTTCTTTGTATTTATTACACGGCGTGCTGCGGGGAAAAGCCTGTTCTAACGTTTGAGTCTAAGGTTTATTTTTTAGCACCTGGCGTCTCTTGTTTTGCTTCTCATCCATAAACTCTCTGCATACTCTTTCACGTGATTCAGTTTATTTTGAAAAGTCTCAACAGGATCTTGAGCTTTATTGTGAAAGGTTTATGTGGAAAATAAACAAGCGGACACGCAATGGTTTCACCGTCGTTGTTGCTAACGACAACGCATAAAAATAGGCGCTTGTCCGTCCGTAGTGTGGTTATATTAAATATAAGAGAAAGAGAGAACTTTAAGAAATTAATATAGCCACTACAGTGACCATCAAAACGATGAGAAAATATTGCTGTAAACAGTTTATTTTGCGACACCACGAAACAAACGATAGCGTAAAATAAAACGATAGATGTTTTTATATCGTCATCCGATATATATCGTTATATCGAACAGCCCTAGTCCAAGCTATACCAGAACTACCTCAGGAAAAAAAGAACAAGATGGTAAGCTTGAAAACATGGAGTGGCAGCACAGTCTCCAGACTTAAACCCATCGAGCTGGTTTGGGATGAACTGGACGGAAGAGTGAAAGCAAAGCAACCTACAAGGTCCACCTTTATGGGAACTTCTGCAACAGATATGGGAACAACTTTCTGAAGAATATTTGATTCCTATTGTAGAAAGAATGCTACGGGTGTTTTCAGCTGTTCTATCTGCCCAAGGGGACTACTTTGATGAGTCAAAAGTTTAGAATACATTTTGGTCTATGAATTGATTCCATGATTTCTTCTTATTTGTACTATGCTTTCATTTCAGAGTAAAATGAGACATTAAACTGCATAATTTTCAATTTAAAAAAAAAAGAAAGAAAAAAGAAAAATTGAGGTTTTCTACATGCAACTTTTGACCTGTAATGTATCAACTCCTCCACTTGGGGCAATAGGCATTCCACCCTTTTCCAGCTGAGAGCCCTGGTCTCAAACTTGAAGATGCTAATTCCAACTCCCGCTGCTTCATACTTGACCACAAACTGCTCCAATGCAAGCTGGGTCACCACCTGATGAAGCTAACATCATCTGCAAATTTTCAATTAAAAAAAAAAAAAAAAAAAAAAAAGAAAGAAAAAATTGGGGTGTACTAAAAGTTTTAACTGGTAGTGTACGTACACACTGAGCTTTTGCAGAAAATTAATTCCACAAAATTAAAAAAAAAAAAAAAAAGAAAGAAAAAATTGGGGTGTACTAAAAGTTTTAACTGGTAGTGTACGTACACACTGAGCTTTTGCAGAAAATTAATTCCACAAAATTTAAAAAAAAAAAAAAAAAAAAAAAAGGTTTCTGGGTTCAACCCATTTTCAAGCAGGGATAATTTCACGGTTTGATCAAGGAGTTGAAGCTGTATCACGGCTGCTTTTGTACATATTTCAGGATGTCAGTGAGGCAGTTTGAGCTCGTTAGCAGAGACGGGACCATACCCGAGGAGGCCGAGAGCCGATTATGAGCCGTTCTGCGACACAACAATCAAATGTTCCGTCATACTGAACACTTTGATTGCATCAGCACTGGACAAAGTTGTGAGTGGTCATATGTGTTTATATGCACCTGAAGCGCCGTAAAAATTAAACCTGATGTAAAAACAAATGCTGCAAATTCGTCATGTGTAATTATGTGTTTGGTGTGAACGGCTGCATTAAGAATAGTTGAGTCTGAAAAATATTTTTAAATGCACAAAACGTTTGCACGCATTTTACTCATCCAGTGTGTAAAGGCCTTAAAACCACACAGGCAACTTATTGCATTCTACAAAAGAGAAGCTTCTGTTGGCATCCTTACCTTGGCCGCAGCCTCCCGATCAGACTTGAAGATAATGCTGCCATCATTAAGAGGGGGTGTGTCTTTCAGGGACTGGATAATAACTGCAGTGACAGAAGCAGTGGTAAAAGACAAAGTTGAAAAACAAGCCAAAACTGTTCCTGCTCTTCCTCTGGTAGACACTAATGTAGCCTTAAAACAATCTGTGCCTATATTTACCAAGCTGCTGTATAATATTCGACACGGTGCCCAGTGGCTGCAATTCTGCTTCTTCTGGTAAGGTAATACATACTTCCTCCACTGCCGGAAGTTCCTGCACACAAACAACATGACATTTAGACATAAGGCTAAACGGCGTTCAGAATTCAGGACACCCCCCGCCCCCCCAAAAAAACAAAAACAAAACACATGGTGGCAAAGTGTGGACAACAAGACGCTAATAGTGGTTCTTGTTGGTTGGAATGTAATAACTAACAATGCTCAGTGTGGCATTAATGCTGTTGGTATTTTTACTTCACATCACATGACATCATTACAGGAACAATCACATATAAAATCTAGACATTTTATTACTTCCCATGAGTAATTTTTATTCATTTAAATCTTATTAAGCATTTCTGCCAAAATGTTGGTATCAGACTTAGTAATGAGTCACTCATTATCCTGTTGCTCCCTCTGAGATTTTCAATAACACAAGCCATCTCTGCTTGGGAGGTTAATGTAGCTCTAGTTCCCCATGATAAGTATACTGTGTGAGGCAAATGATGAAAGATTTACCTCTTATTGTAATTACTGATCATAAATGCAGGGATTTTATCCAAACAAGTAAAATCTTTTTAAGTGCTTTGTAAGTCTAGAACCCATGGGCACGACCCAATGCTGTTTTGCCCCTTGACTGCCTTGACTTGACCTATGTTCAGTTTCTGTCGTTTGAGGGTCTCTCTGGATTCAGTTTTGCATTTAATAACTGAAAAACATGCTCTGTCCTGCCACTGAAAAACAGACCTGAGCTGCTGTTGCGATGTGTTTTGGGTCATTATCCATTTGCACTGTGAAGTACAAACGAATGTACCCTCTTAGCTGTCTTTAATTCTTACTTTGTTGAGGTACATTTTGAAACTTAAAGGTTAAGTCTTTTGATTTATCTATATTTAAATAACCTCCAGAAACAAATGTTATTTTCAACCATATCATTCAAAAAAAACATGTTGAATGGTTAATTTGAATCAGTAGGCACTATATGGTATATAGCCAAAGTTATTATTATTATTAGATTTTCTTCACATCGCCCAGCCCTAACACAAACCATTACCGTCCCTTCAGTGTTACAATTAATATTAGACTACAGTGGTCCCTCGCTATAATGCTGTTCACCTTTCACAGATTTTTTTTGGTGCAATTTTGCATGCTTTTTTTCCTTTTTCTTTTTTTTTTTTTTTTTTAAAACAGCACATTGTGTTCTGCATCCTGATTGATTGACAATGGTCTACAGCCAATCTCATGCCATGTCTCCTGTACAGTACAGAATGTGTGCAGCTTGCCAAATTTACATAAATCTTTGATCGCTAGCAGTGTGACTCTGAAGTGCTGTACTGTACGTTTTTTAAGTTTTATCCCCAACAAACACACGAATTTCGACGAAACGTCGTCATCTGCCAGTTCCTTTGGTTTCATTCTATAACACTGAACTTATTTTTCTACGAAGGTTTGAACTTTGAGAGTGAAGTGTGAAAAAGTTCATGCCTGTCTGAGAAAAGTGTATAAAGTGTGTAGTGTGGGGTTTTACAGCCTTAAAACATCTATAATAATTGTGAAAAATAAAGTTGGCTACTTCGCAGATTTCACCTATTGTGGGTTATTTTTAGAACGTAACTCCCGCGGTAAAAGAGGGACCGCTGTTTTAACAAGAACACACATACACACGATTGCAGACTGACCTCGAGCAGAATCTCATCTCGCGTTTTGATGGGTGCTGGTTGGCTGAAACCTTCATCATCATCTTCTTCCTCAGCCGCAGGTGCAGAGGGAGAAGAGAAGGATGAAGATGATGAGGAAGAGCTGTCACTGAGGACAGGAAAAGAGCATTAGCGACACCCGTCTTTGTTTTACCACGCTGACAGCTGTGCGTTTTCATACCTGTCCGAGTCCTCAGAATCCTCGCTGCTCTTATGCGTGTCTAAAGACACGGTTGCTGCTATTGAGTGCCTTTGTGCATCTGCCCTTTCTTCTTCTAAAGGTGTTTGTGTGTTTGACACCATCTCAGCATTGTCAGAGGTCACCAGGACATCTTCTAGTTGAGATGTTACTGTAACCTCCATATCCTCGTCTTTTACAGCTTCTGCCGGTCCATTTCCCTCTGTTAGGTTCTCATCCATCTGTAACATTATCTTGAAATGTGTTTCAAAATCTGTTACTTTAAATGTCATTTTATTTATACATCCCCAAACTACAACAACTGTTGCCTCAAGACACTTTGTTTGGGTATGATAAATCACTATCTATTGGGGTGATAAGGTACTATAGGGTCTTTAAAATAAGACAGGGACGGATCATTCAAGACAATGTACGCGAGGAGCAGGATTTTACATTTGACTTTGGATTCAACAGGGATATAATTAGGAGGAGTCAGTACGCTCTCTCTTTCTAATCCCTGCCAGTACGCTGCAGCATTTTGGATCAGCTGAAGATTTTTCAGGAAGTTTTAAATACAACCTGATAATAACGAATTGGGGGTTAGGATAATAGCTGGCTACTAAAACTTTACTGATATAGAAATATTTTGTTAATAGCAGGGTTCATACGCCTTTTTCAGGGTCAAATTCAAGCACTTTAAGCACCTACAAGGTCCCTTTTCAAGCTAGCTTTTCCAGCACATGCCCCCCCCAAAAAAAGAATGCATTTGTCAATTCGGATCACCTCAGTAAGACCATGTGAAAATTAAAACAAATCATCCTAGGTGAACTTAAACACCTTTGTTCACCTTTTGTTAAGAAATAGAAAAACGCACCACACAAAAATACTGCAAAAGGAAACGGTTGCCTTATATACATAGTGTATAAACTCAAAATGCACATTTCACTTAAAAATTAAGATGTGACAATGTGAACAAATCAACTTGTTAGGGATATTCTTCTCCTGTTGAACCCCCCCCCCCAAAAAAAAGAAATAAAAAAAGTCTTCTCATCAGAAATTGATGCTTCTTTCCTGAGTGACAAAAAAAGGAGACAGATGTTTGTTTTTTAAGTTAATTCCCAATAAAACTGTTCTATTGCCAACTACATTGCTGTCTGTATTATTGTTGAAGTCCTAAATGATCACCTTTAAAGTGTTTGTGCTAATAACATCATGTACAGTCAGACAGGCATGGAGAACAGCACTGACTGAGAGGCTATGAACAGATAACATAGTTCAATTCAACATATACGACTTTAAGAATGCACAAGCATCTACTTAAAATCTATTTAAATTATCATCTGTGATATTATTATGTACAATTCCAATGTATTTTGTATCTCCCTTAAATAAACAGGCAGCCTTAAAGTATGAAATATTCATATACAAATACACATAAATGTGTGTACTGTCTCAGTGGCTGATAGTGCCCCACAGGCCTCAGTGTGAGCTTGAAGTCATTTATGAGTTTTAAGTAGTTTAATGTGCAGGTGCTGAAGATAAACACATTTTGAATGAAAGCCGGGGAACTTTGGTAGCACAGAAACAAGTGGCTATTCTTTGTGACCATATGGATCACTCATATTACCATTATTTCAAATACTCCAAAAAGCTGGGGTCCAGGATATAATTGGCTGTTTTTGACTACTTTTGATTTGGCCTCTATATTTCAACTTTAAAAACTGTTTATCTTGCCAATCTGTTATTTTCTCATTTTGACAAACTGTATCAGCACAATTTATCTAAATTCAGACAAAATTTAAAATACGAGTAGAAAGTGATATTTTGACTGTAAGCATGTTTACACTGTAATCTGCCTTTGGTGGCTTTTTTGCAGCAACTGTGACATTCACTAGTAGAACTGACACACAAAACAAAACAACGACTACACTACAAACTAACTACACAAGACAACACACTAACTTGAGACTCCAAACACGGTAAAACTCACAAATTTCTCATGTATCAAAACTCACTCTCTCTCTTTCTCTCGCTCACTCCTAAAACTTCCCTCTCTTCCCAAACAACCAAATGCCACATGTTGCCATGTGGCTTGCTGCTTCTCTAACCATTCCTCATCAGGTGTTAATTTTGCTTGCTTATTCCCCATGTTCAAAGATTTTGCTGGGCCGTCACTGGCACGCTTGACTTCAGAGTGGTTTACTGATACGGCCTTCGACTTCACCCTAAAAGTGAAGCGGTATCAGTTTTATGAGATGAAACTCAACCGTTCTCCTTTGTCACCAGCACATGAGCCTCAAGCAAAGAAAACAAAAACTAGAAGTAGTTCAGCAGCGTATTGTGCTGTAAAATCAACTTACTTCCAGACACATACACACACATAGACATTTGCGCACTTTTATAATTTGTTACAAAGTAATTGTGGCTACTTCTAACCTATTTTACGCGTTTTATTAAACCTTTGCGGCAGTTTTATATACCAAAATAGTGTTTCTCACCCTCAGACGTCTCACTGGTGGTTCGGATCGTCAGACTGAATCCCACTGCCGTGGACCAGACTATAAACACCGGCCCGGACCCGAATTCACGTCCCGGGGCTTTTGTCCTCGTCTAAGAGGGCTGTCGACAGACTTCGGTGCTGGCTTCCCACGGCGTCAGGAATCAGTGCGCCAGATCCTAGATCAGAGTCACAGATAACAGTTCTGAAGTCCTAAATGATCACCTTTAAAGTGTTTGTGCTAATAACATCATGTACAGTAGGGCTGCCACGATTAGTCGACTAGTCACGATTACGTCGACGATCAAAATCATCGACGACTGATTTAATAGTCGACGCGTCGTTTGAAGCTTTGTAAGATCACAAAAGACGCAGGAATAAGTAGTAGGATTTAAGAGTGTAATAACGGACTGAAACAGAAGATGGCAGCACTGCATGTACAAGGATGCCAGCTGCCGTTAAACTCCGAAGAAGAAGAAGAAGCTGTGTCCCAGAATTCATAGCGCGGCCCAGCTCAGTTTCCAACAATGGCGGCAGCTAGTTAGTTTTAATATTACTCTTATTATTCTTTCTGGGTCACAAAATAAACGTTTAGTCAAGAATGTAACTGTGTAAACCTCAAATATCGGCTCAGTTTATCAAGACACCACATATTTTCAAAAGCACTCCGACGTTTTTGGAGACGTCTGTTACCCACGAGCTCGATAGCTAGCCGGGGGGCAAGGCTCACTAGAGCCCGTGAGAAGATCGGACTCCCCGCAAATCGTTTTCAAACCCACCGCCGTCTTTTGCTACTCAGGTTAAACATATATAAGTCACTTAGATAACGTCAAAATGTTATTGTTTGGCTTTTTTTTTTAGTATTTTATTTGTTCCTGAGTAAATCGGTTTGGCTGAGATTAAAGTTATAGTTTTTACACAGCTAAATAAACGTCAAGCAGACAACTGATTATCAGAAGTGTGAGATGCTCGAGAATATACTCCGGTGTCCCGTTTTATTTTAGATAGCAAGGAGTTTATTAAACTTCACTGAAACAAATTTCATTAAAATTTAATAAACTATCATCTTGTCTTTATTTTTAGTTAGCACATACCTTAAACACTTAAAGCTGTAAGCTAATGATAGTTATATAAGAGCAGATGCTGCTGGTGCAATAAGCTGTACGTTTTACGTCCAATTGATGCATGATCTGATTAGTCGACTAATCGCAAAAATAATCGGTGACTAGTCGACTATCAAAATAATCGTTTGTGGCAGACCTAATGTACAGTCAGACAGGCATGGAGAACAGCACTGACTGGGAAGCTTTGAACAGATAACATAGTTCAATTCAACATATACGACTTTAAGAATGCACAAGCATCTACTTAAAATCTATTTAATTTATCATCTGTGATATTATGTACAATTCCAATGTATTTTGTATCTCCCTTAAATAAACAGGCAGCCTTAAAGTATGAAATATTCATATACAAATACATATATAAATGTGTGTACTGTCTCAGTGGCTGATAGTGCCCCACAGGCCTCAGTGTGAGCTTGAAGTCATTTATGAGTTTTAAGTAGTTTAATGTGCAGGTGCTGAAGATAAACACATTTTGAATGAAAGCCGGGGAACTTTGGTAGCACAGAAACAAGTGGCTATTCTTTGTGACCATATGGATCACTCATATTACCATTATTTCAAATACTCCAAAAAGCTGGGGTCCAGGATATAATTGGCCGTTTTTGACTACTTTCATTTGGCCTCTATATTTCAACTTTAAAAACTGTTTATCTTGCCAATCTGTTATTTTCTCATTTTGACAAACTGTATCAGCACAATTTACCTAAATTCAGACAAAATTTAAAATACGAGTAGAAAGTGATATTTTTGACTGTAAAAACCACAAGCATGTTTACACTGCAATCTGCCTTTGGTGGCTTTTTTGCAGCAACTGTGACATTCACTAGTAGAACTGACACACAAAACAAAACAACGACTACACTACAAACTAACTACACAAGACAACACACTAACTTGAGACTCCAAACACGGTAAACCTCACAAATTTCTCATGTATCAAAACTGTCTCTCTCTCTCTCACTCCTAAAACTTCCCTAACTTCCCAAACAACCAAATGCCACATGTTGCCTTATCATTTTTTTGATTGGTCGACATGGTACATTTTTCCACCAGTAGGGAAGGAGTGTTTTTTTCTTTTTTCACCAATGACTGTTGTTTTTCACTCACAAGCAAAGCGTGTTTGCTCGCGCTCTCCTTAGAAAACGCAGTTTTTACAGTTTCTTCCCGGAGTAAACCCCACTGTTTTATTAAAAACAAAAAACATTGGTTTTACGTGGCCTATCAACACAATTTAAACACTGGTATATAGTTTGAAGTCTGCACGTTCGACCCAAGTTGAAATGGAGACTCTGGGTCCGTCGACCCCAGAGGGTTAATCAGAAAGCCTTAAGTTAGCTAGTGATGTATCAGGCTAATGTTTAAAGCTTTCACTTGAGCAAAGTAACTCATATCACTGCTAAGTAATGTTAGCTAAGTTCACAGCATATTCCATAATAGCGCTGCCATACTGCATCACACTCAGTGCATTTCAAACATTTCTCCAGCGAGTTTGATAGCTAGCAAAATAATAATCATAATTTTTTAAAAATAGCATGCGTAACGTACATGTCAAGAGATATATTCTTAAACACTTCTTCAGCTGAGAGTCAGAGAGTGGAGACACACAGTTTTAATTGCATGCAAGGGCAGTCACAGACACTCGCACAAGAGTGAGGGCTCCGGGACTCGCGCTCTGCCACTGCCCTGGTCTTTATTTATATACACAATAGTAGGTACATTCGTTTATTACATTGGAATGTGGATGTGTGTGTGTGTGTGTGTGCCAGGAGATGCTTCTCTACCTGGCACGAAGTGAAACTGCTCGTTAAGCTCTTATCTAGCAGGTACTGCTCCTTCCCTGCATAACGGGTCACAGTTAACTATAACAACAGTCTGAATCATAAAAAGGTCATCATGCAGTATTCTATCATTTGCAGACTTATATTATTAAAAGATTATACTGACTACTAAGTACAATTTTTTATTGACAGTACACGTACTGGAAAATTATTTACTAGGACTCACCTATCATGCGACTGGAGAGCGCAAACTCCGCCATTGTTGTTTTCCATCAAACACTCATTAAAACAGCGACCTACAGGTATGTTAGCGCACTCATCCCCGACTGTCCGAGGGAGGGGCGGGGTCACACATTGAAACAGACAGAGGCACAAGGCAGCCAGGCGGGGAAATTTGCTTTTACATTTTGCGACTCATTTTATTTCTCTATCTGATAAGAAAACTATTCAATCAGATAGTTATTTGTGGTGAATGAAATACAGTTACACTTTCAAGCACTTTTAAGCACCACATCTGAAATTCAAGCACTTTTCAAACCTTGAAAACACAACATTAAAATTCAAGCATTTTCAAGGATTTCAAGCACCCGTACGAACCCTATAATAGTGTTATATCCTCACTGTGTATGACTACTGTGGCTCAACTGAAAGTTTGACTAACTTGTATAATTCACAATGATACCACTGACCACAACAGTCAGCATGCCATTGCCTTATGGGGTTATTTTTGTGCCACTATTCTGAGCGCACGTTAAAATTTTTTTTGCAGGTGCAAGAGTTGCACGCAGCAATGAATTTTGTTCACTCAAAATTAGATTTTCTTCACTCAAAATAAATTTCTCCTCAAAATGCACTTTCTTTTTTTTTTTTTTACGTGCGCTCAGAATAGTGGCACAAAAATAACACCATATTCCCTAACCCTAGCCTGCAGAGGTCCGTGTGTTCCTCCATGGATTGGCCTCCTCACCATAACGTTCTTGACGGTTTCTCCAAAGTAGTGACGTGCAGATCGATCCTGAAATATCGATTCCTCCGATACCAGTCATTTATGTTCTAGAATTGATTCTCACATTAAAATATCGATATTTTAGTAATTTAGGGTAAATTTGTAGTTTATCATTAACAGGAACACAGTGGAAAGAAACTATAACATTCGGATTGTCTACATTCAAAGGAACTACTTCCTCTACCGCCTTTCATAGTCATGTGCGAAATACGGCTGTATAAATGTCTCGCAGCCCCTTGGCGTGCGCACTCACAACAATGGCTGAGCATAATTGTGCGGACGTATTTTACCTCCACAAACAGCTGAGACGTGGTTTGCGATACATATGGCAAAAAAGTGAGGTGTTGTGGCCATACTTTCCCAACCTTGAGACCTCAGAATTAGGGAGACATTCAAAAGGGCTGTTGGGGGGGGGGTGATAAATACATTTTACAGTGTTTATTTATCGGATAAAATACGTTAAATGTCACCGTTATTATTAGCTGGCCCGGAAACAGCGGGGGTGTCCAAATTCAGAGGCTGCTTCCACCTGAGGACCCGCCCTTCGCGGTCTAAAGATATGGTTTTTTAATTTTGTTGTCCAGGTGGAAATTCGGGAGAATGGTGGCTCCAGGGTTCTCCCGGAAAAATCAGGAGGGTTGGCATGTATGGTTGTGGCAACATCACTAACCTTGTCAAACACCTCAAAGTAAATCATATCACAGAATATGAGGCGCGTATGTTGAGACGAACTGAAGAGGAGGAGAGGGACAGGTGCTGCTAGGGCGAGACAGACGTCTCTCACAGAGTCGTTTAGTGCTGCAGGCAGGCAAGGTGTTCAAATAGTGCACAACTTCAGTTTTTTTATTTCTATATGATGAACTCTGCATTATTAAGTGATAAGAACAAGTAATCTGATGTCCTGTAATCATTATGACGCTATAATTTGAGATACAATAAATAAAATACGTTTTTGTATAAAGTATCGGATCAGCATCGTCGATACCACCCTGAATATTACTTGGTATCGGATCGGAAAGGAAATCAGTGGTATCGCACATCACTACTGCAAATCCTTTCATGTCTGTCACGTGTGCTTGGGGTAAAGCACAGGGTGCCAGTAGTGGACCTGCAAATTCTTCATTTTGTATTCTATGGCAAATGCCAACTGGGCTCCACAGTGCTAAACACTGAGCACAGGACCCACTTGAGGATGTCAGGCCCTGAGGCCACCCTCTTGAGGCTGGTTTCTGACAGTCTGGTCAGAGACATTCACACCAGTGGCCTGCTGGAGGTCACTGCTCTGGCAGTGCTCATATTATTCGTCATTCTTCATAGGAGCAGATACTAGTTAGGGACCTTCTACGGCCCTGTCTAGCTCTGTCTCCTGGAGTTTCCTCCATGCTCTTGAGACGTTACCGGGGGACACAGCAAAGACACATATTGATGTTCCATGATGGAGGACTTGGACTGTGAAACCTGTGTAGGTTCCAAGTATTGCCTGCTGCTACCAGTACTTACACTGACCCTAGCCAAATGCAAAACTAGTCGGACACACTATGAGGTGACTAGTTTGCCCAGATAATTATAAAAAAAAAAACAACATAATAATAACTATCTGCAAAACTACGTCCACTTATATAACACAGCCCTTTATTGTCATTGCACATGTACAACGGCATTATGGAGGCCGAGGTCTCAGGAGACGTGAACTCGGATCGCTGGATTCAAAGTCAACAGTGCTAACCATGACACCAGCATCTGGTCAGTTTCATGAGTACAAAGGTGACCAACGGTCAAAAGTAACCTCCAGGCCACACCAAGCCAAACACACGTTTGCACACGTAAATAAGTGTATTGTTTATGTAAACACGTGTACTGTTTACATGCAGAAGCTAAACATAGCTAACGTGCTATTCGTTAGCCCCGTTAAACTCCCACAGAGGTACTACAGTCAAAAACCAGTATGAAGAACGGAAACTTCCCACAGCAAATTCGACACAAATATTATAAAAAGTGGACCGAGTAGTTTAATGATATTACTACCTGATTACTTGTGGAGCTCCAGAACCACGTTGCAAAAAGTCTCCCGGAGAACCACGCAAGCTAACTTCAGGGAAATGAGCGACACTGTATCCGTTACGTACCTTCAGTTTAAAAGCATTGCGACGAACTGGAACACAATGAGAAGTCATACGGACGTAAATTAGTGCAAACTTCTCAAAGGTAAATACTAAAAGCAGGGGTATTGAATAAGTCTTGTGGGGCTCTTAGCGATTTAGGTTTAAGGCATTCAAACGTTCCCCATTTTATCCCATTTGATAACCTAGCTTTGGGATAGCATTTTATAAAATGCTATTTTATTGTTCCATTGCTGTAATAATAGTTCCATTAAGAATGCCGTCATAAAAATGGATATGGTATGAATTGTATCCTTATTTGTACTGTATAGTTAGGTTTAAATAAGTTGAGAATGTGGTCTTAAGTATTCTTCTATTTTATTTTGAAGGTTAGAATTGCTACATCCGCTGGTTATGTTTGAATTTGACCAGCTACAGCCACATGTTCGTGTGTAACACGTGGGGTTGTATTTTGCTGGGGGGTTTGTATTTAACTACAATTTAAATTCTAAAGTAAAAAGTAGAAGTCAGGTTGGCTCTAAATGGTCTCACAGTATAAAAGCTTTAAAATCTAATATGCAGAAGCACAAATACTCACATTGCAGAGTCATGTAAATGATAAAACTGGCTATCATAATTGTTGATATATTAATGTGTATATCACTTTAATGGATACTTGTTTTTGTTTTGAGAACTGTAGCTCTTGTGGCTTTTGTCATCATTGTTTGTTTGCTTGTTTAGTAAAATAAGGTTAGGAGATAATTCTGTTCTTTTTTGCAACTATTATTATGTTTTTAATACTAAAACATCAGCAAAACACTGAGAATATAAAAAATATCTCCTGATGAACACACAGTAAGCTGCACAAAGGAAGTTAGCACAGGGTGTAAGTACAGGTAAGACCACTGGGTGGCACTACAACACTCTTTAATGTGACTGAGCTATGAAAACAAAATACATTACATTTAAGAGAGGCTTTAAGCCTCTTACCAAAATTAAATGCTTTAACTTATATATGATATTTGTTTTTCCATATTTACTTTATTTAAAAAAAACACTGACATGTTACAACTACAGGTACACCTTTCTGTCAAACTCTGAAATCATTTGACAAGGAGGGGAGCCAACATGACTCACCGATGAGGTGTAGAGTGTCAGATACTTTGTGATTAAGCAAATCTCGTGGTCCAAGAACTGTGTTAAAAGCTTTTGTTCTTTTCCAAAGCATTCCTTGGCAGCAGGGAAACTTAAATACAGCATAAAATAGGGAGATGTTTGCTGGACTCACTCCATCCAGCTCCTCCGGAGCCCCCTCTTGTAAAGGGGGGTGTAATTTATAATTTACCATTTATATTAGTATTGTCTTGTCTTCTTTATTTCTTTATATTTTTCTAACATGCTTACTATGACTGAGGGAGCTCTGCAGACGAATTCCAATGTGCCTTGACTGCTGGTTTTATGTACAAATGGCAAATAAAGAACCTTGCACCTTCCTGAATGCCAAGTTTCAAATATCTCAAAAAAGGACTACCTTTGACTTGACACACATTTCTAGGTGTACATGAATATATTTGGGAAATGGACTGGTTCTTATATAGCGCTTTTCTACTCTTCTGAGCACTCTTTGTGCATTCACCCCTATTCGCACAAGCACATTTTCTTAGTGCTTTCTAACTAACATTCACACACACATTCATACTCCGATGGATGCATCAAAGAGCAATTTGGGGTTAGTATCTTGCCCAAGGATATTTGGCATGCACAGTAGGGGAAGCCAACCTTCCGATCAGTAGATGACCTGCTCTACCGCCTGAGCTACAACCACCATCTTGAGCTGGTATTGTTGGCTCTATACATGACTCACCTCACCAGAATTGTGCTTGTGGATGGGAAATGAAACATCAATATGTCTTATACGACCTCTGCGTCCTATGATATTTCCTATAATAACACTGCGTAAACAATTATTCCCATTGTGTCACAGGACAATACAGTTGGCACACATCATAACTGAAATAAAAATTCATCTGTGCAGTCAAAGAAAACCTTGAACACAGTTCCCACTAAATGACAATTGCTCAGTCAATTCTACATGCACACTGCACAACAAAGCCGGAATGTACAAAAATAAAATGAATGCAGGCTATCAAGGTCATTTAGACATTGTTTGAGAGAAATAGGAATAGAGCTCTTGTAGGTCATACTTTATTATTAGCAACACAGAGAAGCTTGTCACCTCAGTCAGTGCTTTTTGTTTTTAGCATGTAATGTCGCTTTGGCTCAACTGGCTCACAGCAGAAAAGTCATTCTCACGACTCTTAATGCAGTTCTCAAATCAGTAACACATTTCCTCACCCACATCAAGGATTCTTATTGTCGTCACACACACCTTTGCTGTTTCTACACATGCTTCACCACTAAAGATATTTTGTTACTGTGTTGATGCACTTCACACTTGAAACTGACAACTCATCAAACAGTTTGTACTTTTGTCAGGCACAGCTCTAGATCGCTCACTTTCTTGAATACTGTCCAGCATTGCATTGCAGTGGAACAAGTGTACCTAATAAAGTGGTTGCTGAAGGTATGCCGCGTGACTTTACTGGACTATACAGTAGTTGGTGCTATGTTCTCAGACTGTATGTATTTTCTTTGGCTTTTCCTGATTTGTGTAATTTCACTAGTATTTGGCTTTTCTCCATTTCAGCAATTTTGTAAAGTTTCACAAAAATCCTTCATATTTATTTTTTGTTTCTGAAAAATGATTACAATAGGCCTACGTTTTTGTAAAATTCTTTCCAAAGTCAGTAAGGTTTTGAAAAGAAAATAAACATATTGATGACTAAGTCTTTAAAGGGTGGTGATAGGTTTTTACTCATTCAACACAGAGTTGAAGCGACTGACTAACTACTCATGTTTTAACAAATGTGAAAAAGACTTTAATTGCTGTAGTGTCTCTTTCACAGATGACTCTGTGATCTGAAAATTCTTTAACTGTTTTGAAAACTGCAAGAAGAGTGGTGAGAATTACTTTTCTGCAGTGAGAATTCAGCTATATATATATATATCTACGTGTGTGTATATATATATATTTTTTTTTTAATTAAATAGAATAAACAATAAAATAAAATATACAGAGGTTGGCAGTTGGACATGTGGAAAACAAGTGGCATTTATATACAGTATGGAGTGCATAATGTTGAAGTTCTGGTAAGTGAAGGTGAGGTGTCTATGAAGTGTTCAGCAGTCTGATGGCCTGATGGAAAAAGCTGTCTCTCAGTCTGCTGGTTCGGGACCGGATACTGCAGAAACTCCTTCCTGATGGAAGTAGTCTGAACAGTTGATGGCTGGGGGGATTGGAGTCCTTGATGATCCTCCCCGCTTTCCTCAGGCACCGCTTGCTGTAGATGTCCTGGAGGGAGGGAAGCTCACCTCCAATTATCCGTTCAGAACACCGCACTACTCTCTAGAGAGCTTTGCGGTTGTAAGCGGTGCTGTTGCCATACCAGGTGGTGATGCATCCAGTGAGGATGCTCTCAATGGCACAGCGATAGAAGGTCCTGAGGATGCAGGGGCTCATGCCGAATCTTTTCAGTCTCCTGAGAAAGAAGAGGCGCTGTTGCGCCTTCTTCACTGTTTTGTTTATGTGTCCTGACCACGTAAGATCCTCCGCCAAATGTACACCAAGGAACCGGAAGCTGCTCACTCTCTCCAGAGCAGCGTCGTTGATGGTGATGGGTGTGTGTACTTCTCTGCACCTCCGGAAGTCCACTATCAACTCCGGTTGTACTGGCTCACTCCCGGTGGCTGCTTGGCGGGGCTGGCGCCCGTGGCTTGGTCAGACCCCTTCCGGGGGGTGCGGGGCCCTCGGACCTTGGGCCTTTTGGCCTGGGGCTCAGTCTGCCCTGGCACAACTGGCTGCTGGTGGAGCCTGCAGGCAGGCACGTGCTCCGGGGGGCCTTTAGATGTCTGCGGCCTGGATCTCCTCCATGCCTGCTTCATGTCCTTGGGGGAAGGGCTACGGCTCCCCACACCCACTATCAGATAGTTACATGGAGAAACCTTTTGAAAAGTGCGCTCATACACAGAGGTGTTCACAGACACACACTATCTTCCTTGGCTGCTGCCTCAAAGCATACCGTGTATTGTCAGTCTTACGTGGTATTAGGTAACATTTAATATTTATTATTTACTGTTAATTATACTTATCTAGGTTGTTGCTGTGGTCTCCCTACTGTGTTGTTCTCTTTTTGCTTTTTTTCTTCTTTTTCATTCCAGCAGGTGATCCAGCTGATTTTCAGCATTTTTTCTCTCTGTCCCTATTCTCCTCTGTTTTTCTTTTCCTCTTCTTTTCCTCTTCTTTTCTTGAACTTCTCTTGTCTACATCTTTCCCCTTCCTATCCCCCAGACATGTCTGTTCCGATTGTAATAACTTAAAAGTTAAAAATAAATAAATGAATAAATAAAAAATAAAAAAAATACATAAAGTTTTTTTTTTTATGTATAAATAATAATGAAGATCAATTCAGTAGACCAGTATGGCAAAGCTGTAATGATCCTTTTGGAAAAATAAATCTGTTGGGCATTTTTCTTGGCCTTCAGACAATAAATCTGATTGCTACAGTAGCCACTTTTTTCAGATATACAGTGGCTTGCAAAAGTATTCGGCCCCCTTGAACTTTTCCACATTTTGTCACATTACAGCCACAAACATGAATCAATTTAATAGGAATTTCACATGAAAGACCAACACAAAGTGGTGTACACTTGAGAAGTGGAACGAAAATCATACATGATCCCAAACATTTTTTACAAATAAATAACTGCAAAGTGGGGTGTGCATAATTATTCAGCCCCCTTTGGTCTGAGTGCAGTCAGTTGCCAATAGACATTGCCTGATGAGTGCTAATGACTAAATAGAGTGCACCTGTGTGTAATCTAATGTCAGTACAAATACAGCTGCTCTGTGACGGCCTCAGAGGTTGTCTAAGAGAATATTGGGAGCAACAACACCATGAAGTCCAAAGAACACACCAGACAGGACAGGGATAAAGTTATTGAGAAATTTAAAGCAGGCTTAGGCTACAAAAAGATTTCCCAAGCCTCGAACATCCCACGGAGCACTGTTCAAGCCATCATTCAGAAATGGAAGGAGTATGGCACAACTGTAAACCTACCAAGACAAGGCCGTCCACCTAAACTCACAGGCTGAACGAGGAGAGCGCTGATCAGAAATGCAGCCAAGAGGCCCATGGTGACTCTGGACGGGCTGCAGAGATCTACAGCTCAGGTGGGGGAATCTGTCCATAGGACAACTATTAGTCGTGCACTGCACAAAGTTGGCCTTTATGGAAGAGTGGCAAGAAGAAAGCCATTGTTAACAGAAAACCATAAGAAGTCCCGTTTGCAGTTTGCCACAAGCCATGTGGGGGACGCAGCAAACATGTGGAAGAAGGTGCTCTGGTCAGATGAGACCAAAATGGAACTTTTTGGCCAAAATGCAAAACATTACGTGTGGCAGAAACCTAACACTGCACATCACTCTGAACACACCAGCCCCACTGTCAAATATGGTGGTGGCAGCATCATGCTCTGGGGGTGCTTCTCTTCAGCAGGGACAGGGAAGCTGGTCAGAGTTGATGGGAAGATGGATGGAGCCAAATACAGGGCAATCTTGGAAGAAAACCTCTAGGAGTCTGCAAAAGACTTGCGACTGGGGCGGAGGTTCACCTTCCAGCAGGACAACAACCCTAAACATGAAGCCAGGGCAACAATGGAATGGTTTAAAACAAAACATATCCATGTGTTAGAATGGCCCAGTCAAAGTCCAGATCTAAATCCAATCGAGAATCTGTGGCAAGATTGGAAAACTACTGTTCACAAATGCTGTCCATCTAATCTGACTGAGCTGGAGCTGTTTTGCAAAGAATGGGCAAGGATTTCAGTCTCTAGATGTGCAAAGCTGTTAGAGATATACCCTAATAGACTGGCAGCTGTAATTGCAGCAAAAAGTGGTTCTACAAAGTATTGACTCAGGGGGCTGAATAATTATGCTGTCATGTTTCGGCTGTGTGCAGGCAGGAATTGGACCCAAACGCAAACTCACTAGAAACGGGATTGAACTCAAAATGTCAGCTTTTATTGCTGAACAAAGGACGTCTACAAAACCTAAACTGAGAAGAATCTAACAAAACACACACAGGGAGAAACACACAGCATGAGGGAGATCACAACACTGACACAGAGAAACACAGGGCTTACATACACTGGGAAATAATGAGACACAAAAGGAGAGCACAGCTGGGGGAAATCAGAACTAACGAGACAAGGAAGCAAAGTAGGATACACTCACATGAGACACAGATCTTTAAGGTAAAACAGGAAGTAGCACAGACGCAGACTTGACTAGGGGAGACAGAGCAACTAAGAAACACAGAACAATAACAAAGAGACACAGAGGGCAGCTACTAAATACTCAGAAAACTAAACAGAATACAAGAAAGCCAAAGCCAAACTAAGACGCTAGACTATAGAATAAACTGGGGCAACAAAGAGAACTAAGATCATAATACAAAAACTCAGAGACACAAGAAACTCAAAACACTGGGTCACCGACCCAGGACCGTGACATACGCACACCCCACTTTGCAGTTATTTATTTGTAAAAAATGTTTGGAATCATGTATGATTTTCATTCCACTTCTCACGTGTACACCACTTTGTGTTGGTCTTTCACGTGGAATTCCAATAAAATTGATTCATGTTTGTGGCTGTAATGTGACAAAATGTGGAAAGGTTCAAGGGGGCTGAATACTTTTGCAAGCCACTGTAATAGCTGAACACAGTAGCAGCTGTTTTGGTTCAGGGTGCCTCACTCTGTACAAGTCACCAAACATGGATCCAGCAAACAGCCCCAGACCATCACACTTCCACCTGCATGTTTGACAGTTGATGCCACACACTGTGGAACCATCCTTTCACCTACTCGACGACGTACAAAGATCCTGCATGATGAACCGAAGATTTCAAATTTTGATTAATCAGTCCATAATACCTTCTTCCAGTCTTCAGTAGTCCGATGGTGGTGTTTCATGGCCCAGACAAGCCTATTTGTCTTATTCTGATGTCTTCACAATGGCATTCTTGCTGCAACTCATCCTCCCTGCAGCTTGAAGTCTTCTCTTCACAGTTGAAACTGAGACTTGCTTACTACGACCACTATTAAGCTGTGCTTGAAGCTGTTGTCCTGTGAGCCACCAATCACACAAAGTCGTTAACTCTCAGAAACTTGTCCTCTGATTCAGTTGTGGTTTTGAGTCTTGCAGACCTCTTCCTGTCAGAGTTTGTTTCTGAGTGCCTTTTGATGGTGAAGGAAACTGTACTCACTGACACCTTGACTTTCTTTGTAATTTCTCTGTAGGACAGACCAACATTTATAAGTGTTATGATGGTGTGTCTCTCTTCCACTGTTAATTGCCTTTTTCTCATCATTTTTGTAGCCTCACACTACTTTCTGAGTAAACTGAACTGAATAAAAATATAAATAAATAAGGTACGTGTTGAGACTTTTGCACAGCCCCATACCTACATGCACTCATACAGTATGCAACATCTTTCCTGATTTGTGTCCATAATCTGTCTGTATCTTCATACCGTTTTTAGTGGCATTATTTAGTATGGAGGTCTAGACATGCTTCAGTTCTTGTAAGTGAAGTTAAAGAATTTATTATTATTAGCACATTTTAGCATGTGTCTTTGTGTTGCACTTATACAATTTATGAAAGAATCCTCTTAACCAAGCTTGCCTGCATTAGCTGAAAACTTAGCACTCTGCCTTCCCATTCAAATAATATCACTTCTGGCTCCAGAATACTTTTACAAAAGTCATGATCATAACACAAGTCGAAAAACCAGCAGGTAACATCAGAGTGGTTTCATCCATATTTTGACTTGCACAATCAACTCTGTTGTTACATGGTGACTCTTTCTACCAACTGAGTAAGAGGATTAGTAAGTGGACAAAACCTATCAAAATGAATCTTCTGGGAACCAGTCACAGAGTGACTGACACACTAACTGACAGGCTGACTATGGTGTTCACAGATTGCTAAAAAGTGTAGTTCAAATCATCTGGTTCAAAAACTCATCTTGATGTTAAGACTGTTAGGATGCCTGGGTCGTTGACCCAGAGGTTTGAGTTTATTATATTAATTATCATTTCTAGTCTTTGGTTTCTTTGTCTGTGTTCTGTCTTATGGTTTACGTCTCGGTTCCCTCTGTTGCAGTGCCTGCGTGTGAGTCTGTGTCTTTAGTTCACTCTGTGTTGTTTCCTGTTTTATTTTGAAGGTCCACGTCTGATGTTAATGTATCTGGTTTTGCTTCCCCTGTTTCGTTAGGCCTGATTTGCCCCAGCTGTGTTTCCCTCCTGTTACTCATTCCCTGATTGCTCCCGCTATGTATTTAAGCCCTGTGTTTCAGTTTGTTGGTGTCGTGATCTACCCTTAGCTAGCGTGTGTTCGTTCTGCGTAAGTGTATTTTGTATTCCTAGTTTTGTTGCCCTTTTGAGTTCAGCATTAAAGCTGTTTTGAGTTCACGTTCCGCCTCCGAGTGTCTGCACATTGGGTCCTCCTACTACCACTCCTGCCTGCACACAGCCTGCACGTAACAGAAGATCACGACCAGAACATGGACCCCGCAGACATTTTCACCTCGGAGTTCAACGCCGAGATGGTGCTGATGATGAGTCTGCTCGACCGCATTGCCCAGTCACAGGATTTACGGCTATGGCAGTCGGGCTAAGTGCAGTAGATGCCATCATTCGGCATAACCCTCAGCTTTCTCAGTTTGCTAAGGAAACTAAGTTGGAGAACACCATAACTGCCTGGAGAGAGCAAGTCAGGGCTGGTGAGCTTGCTCTCTCACTCACTAAATCTTCCCCATAGCTGCTTCAGCAAGACACACACTCCCCACCTGCCTCTACGCTGCCACGGACTTCCTCTCCTTCCACACGCCAACCGGGACCTTGTTCACCTGTCCGTTCGCCTGCCTTTTTCCTGGCAGCTATTCAATTCAATTCAATTTTATTTATATAGCGCCAAATCACAACAAAAGTCGCCTCAAGGCGCTTCATAGATACAGAGAAAAACCCAACAATCATATGACCCCCTATGAGCAAGCACTTTGGCGACAGTGGGAAGGAAAAACTCCCTTTTAACAGGAAGAAACCTCTGGCAGAACCAGGCTCAGGGAGGGGCGGCCATCTGCTGCGACCGGAGGGGTGAGAGAAGGAAGACAGGATAAAAGACATGCTGTGGAAGAGAGACAGAGGTTAATAACAGATATGATTCAATGCAGAGAGGTCTATTAACACATAGTGAGTGAGAAAGGTGACTGGAAAGGAAAAACTCAATGCATCATGGAAATCCCCCGGCAGCCTACGTCTATTGCAGCATAACTAAGGGAGTATTCAGGGTCACCTGGTCCAGCCCTAACTATATGCTTTAGCAAAAAGGAAAGTTTTAAGCCTAATCTTAAAAGTAGAGATAGTTTCTGTCTCCTGAATCCAAACTGGAAGCTGGTTCCACAGAAGAGGGGCCTGAAAACTGAAGGCTCTCCCTCCCATTCTACTTTTAAATACTCTAGGAACAACAAGTAGTTCTGCAGAGCGAGAGCGAAGTGCTCTAATAGGGTGATATGGTACTACAAGGTCATTAAGATAAGATGGGGCCTGATTATTTAAGACCTTGTATGTGAGGAGCAGGGTTTTGAATTCAATTCTGGATTTAACAGGAAGCCAATGAAGGGAAGCCAAAACAGGAGAAATCTGCTCTCTCTTTCTAGTCCCTGTCAGTACTCTTGCTGCAGCATTTTGGATTAGCTGAAGGCTTTTCAGCGAGTTTTTTGGACATCCTGATAATAATGAATTACAGTCGTCCAGCCTGGAAGTAATAAATGCATGAACTAGTTTTTCAGCGTCACTCTGAGACAGGATATTTCTAATTTTAGAGATGTTGCGCAAATGGAAGAAAGCAGTCTTACATATTTGTTTAATATGTGTGTTGAAGGACATATCCTGGTCAAAAATGACTCCAAGGTTCCTCACAGCGTTACTGGAGGCCAAGGTAATGCCATCCAGAGTATGAATCTGGTTAGATACCATATTTCTAAGATTTTCAGGGCCGAGTACAATAACCTCAGTTTTATCTGAATTAAGAAGCAGAAAGTTAGCGGCCATCCAGGTCTTTATGTCTTTAAGACATTCCTGCAGTTTAACTAATTGGTGTGTGTTATCTGGCTTCATGGATAGATAGAGCTGGGTGTAATCTGCATAGCAGTGAAAATGTATGCTATGTCTTCTAATGATGCTGCCTAAGGGAAGCATGTATAATGTAAACAGAATTGGTCCTAGCACTGAACCCTGTGGAACTCCATAATTAACCTCAGTGTGTGAAGAGGACTCTCCATTTACATGCACAAATTGGAGTCTATTAGATAGATATGATACAAACCACTGCAGTGCAGTACCTGTAATACCGACAGCATGTTCTAATCGCTCTAATAGGATATTATGGTCGACAGTATCGAACGCTGCACTAAGGTCTAGCAGGACAAGCACAGAGATGAGTCCACTGTCAGAGGCCATAAGAAGATCATTTGTAACCTTCACTAAAGCTGTCTCTGTGCTGTGATGAGCTCTGAAACCTGACTGAAACTCTTCAAATAAACCATTCCTCTGCAGATGATCTGTTAGCTGTTTGACAACTACTCTTTCAAGGATTTTTGATATGAAAGGAGGGTTGGAGATTGGCCTATAATTAGCTAAGACTGCTGGGTCTAGAGATGGCTTTTTGAGTAAAGGTTTAACTACAGCCAGCTTGAAGGCCTGTGGTACATAGCCGATTATTAGAGATAGGTTGATCATATTTAAGATCAAAGAATTAATTAATGGCAGGACTTCTTTGAGCAGTTTTGTAGGAATGGGGTCTAAAAGACACGTTGATGGTTTGGAGGAAGTAATTATTGAAGTTAACTCAGAAAGATCAATTGGAGAAAAAGAGTCTAAATGAATATCAATGGTACTAAAAGTAGCTGTAGATAATACTACATCTGTGAGATGATTATTGGTAATTTTTTCTCTAATGATAAAAATTTTATTTGTGAAGAAGTTCATGAAGTCATTACTAGTTAACGTTAAAGGGATGGTTGGCTCAAAAGAGTTCTGACCTTTTGTCAGCCTGGCTACAGAGCTGAAGAGAAACCTGGGGTTGTTCTTATTTTCTTCAATCAGTGACAAATAGTAAGATATTCTGGCTTCGCGGAGGGCTTTCTTATAAAGCAACAAACTATTTCTCCAGGCTAAATGATCCTCTAAATTTGTGACACGCCATTTCCTCTCCAGATTACGAGTCATCTGCTTTAGGGTACGTGTTTGAGAATGATACCACGGAGTCAGGTACTTCTGATTAGAGACCTTAGTTTTCACAGGAGCTACAGTATCCAGAGTGGTACATAGTGTTGTTAAAATTATTAACAACAGGGCTATGTGGTCGGAGGATCAGGAGGAGGTCTCCATTTCTCCACCGGTTCCTGTTCCTACATCCAGAAGGAAACAACGCCACCGTCACTCCTCCCCTCAATCATCTCTTCTGCCACCTGTTGTTCCTGCTGGGGGTTCTGGAGAACCGCTCCAGCCGTTCTTCAGTCTCCGCGGGAGGGTCCGAGGAACTGCTTCAGCCGCCTGTTCCTGCTGGAGGGTCCGACGGGCTCATCCTGCTGTGTGTTATTCCCACGGGGGGTTCTGGAGAACCGCGCCAGCCATCCTCCGTCCTCGCTGAAGGGTCCGAGGAGCCTGTACAGCCTTCCGTCTCCGCTGGAGGGTCCGAGGGGCCCGTTCAGCCTCCCGCCTCCGCTGGAGGGTCCATGGAGCCCGTCCAGAGCCTGCCTCTGCTGGAGGGTCCGAGGGGCCCATCCAGCAACCTGCCTCGCCTGCAGCACCACCACCTGCGGCTCCCACGCCGTCGCCTGCAGCGCCATCCTCGTCTGGTCCAGCCTCCGAGTCTTCATCCTCGTCTGGTCCCGCCTCCGAGTCTTCCTCCTCGTCTGGTCCCGCCTCCGAGTCTTCAGCTTCGCCTGGTCCCGCCTCCGAGTCTTCAGCTTCGCCTGGTCCAGCTTCAGCCTCTGCATCGCCTAGTCCAGCCTCCGTGTCTTCGCCTTCAGCGTCGCCTGGTCCAGCTTCAGCCTCTGCATCGCCTAGTCCAGCCTCCGTGTCTTCGCCTTCAGCGTCGCCTGGTCCTGCCTCACCCCGTCTTGCTTCGTCTGCGCCTGAGGTCTTCATGCCGTCTAGTTCTGCCTCACCTCGCCCTGTCCGGCCTGCACGTCCTCGCCCTGTCCGGCCACCTTACAGGCCATTGGCTGGACATCGTTGCCGTTGTTGCGGCTGGCCTCCGGACCTGCCCTGTCACCGCCATTGCCTCCGGACCTGAACTGTTTTGGACTGTTGTGCTGTCAACCTCCGGGCCGGCCCCCTGAACTTTGTGGAAACTGTTTTTCCTGGCTGCCTGTGCCTGTCGTGAGCCTGTTTTTGTTCTGTTGTTTTCCGGGCATCAGTGTTTGCGCTTTTTTTTTTTTTTTTCTTTTTCTTTTTGTTTCTGGCTCCTTATGTTTAGTTTATTTTGGCCAGCCCTTTAGGGGGGTGGGGTGGGGGTACTGTTAGGATGCCTGGGTCGTTGACCCAGAGGTTTGAGTTTATTATATTATTTATCATTTCTAGTCTTTGGTTTCTTTGTCTGTGTTCTGTCTTATGGTTTACGTCTCGGTTCCCTCTGTTGCAGTGCCTGCATGTGAATCTGTGTCTTTAGTTCACTCTGTGTTGTTTCCTGTTTTATTTTGAAGGTCCACGTCTGATGTTAATGTATCTGGTTTTGCTTCCCCTGATTTGCCCCAGCTGTGTTTCCCTCCTGTTACTCATTCCCTGATTGCTCCCTCTATGTATTTAAGCCCTGTGTTTCAGTTTGTCGGTGTCGCGATCTACCCTTGTCTAGCTGTGTGTTCGACCCTTGTCTAGCTGTGTGTTCGGTCTGCGTAAGTGTATTTTGTATTCCTAGTTTTGTTGCCCTTTTGAGTTCAGCATTAAAGCTGTTTTGAGTTCACGTTCCGCCTCTGAGTGTCTGCACATTGGGTCCTCCTACTACCACTCCTGCCTGCACACAGCCTGCACGTAACAAAGACTTGTATAGGTTGATGGTGACTGGACTGAAACATTTTATTTTGTTTGTTTTTTTTGTTTTTTTTTTGTTAGGTAAAAATCTAGTATAGCGAAGTATTCTAAGGTTTTAAAAAAACAAACAAAAAAACATTCCGGGTAGAGTAAATGTCACAATGAAATGTACCCTACCCTACATTTACATTCCAGACTTTAAAGACATTAGACTAATGAGGCAGACATTCTTTTTTTTTTTTTTTATTTGCAACATTTCAACATCTGTCTCTTGTGTAAGAATGTGATATTAATGTGACATTCACAATAATATGAACATGACATTAATGTGAATTGTCACATTATTGTGAATTTCACATTAATGTTGAAAACATCTTTTCAGATAAGCACAAGACATTTCAGAGGAAAATTTCAGACTTATTATATAGTTTCAATGGTTTATGATTTACGATGTTTTCAAGACTCAAAGTAGGTTTTAGATAGCACAAATAAAAATCTCCTTGACTGCTCTGCCTAGTATTAATCTGTTGACGAGTTAGTGAAGGATGTTTACGTTGAAGAGCCAATTAGGATTTACGGCTCCAGCCACAAACGCACATAAACAGTTCCATGTACAGATAACACACTTGTCCTGCAATAATAGAGACTGTGGCTGACACAAATAAAAACTTTAGCTGCAAGTTAAAGTGTAGTGCATCTAGGTCAGAAAAAAACTGATTCTTGCAACTTATTCCTTCCAGCAGCTTCTAAGAGCCACAGTAAAAACACAGGAGCATATAATGTTCCATTTCTGACTGTGGAAAAAAACAAAACAGTTTGTTACAATTTCTGACCCAGCCAAAGTGAAACAATTACTTTCATATCAGCTCAAATTCCACAGGCGTCTGTGATTACATGAAAAAAGAGCATAGCATTCCAATTAGGGAACACACACAAACACTGATGAGGATGAATACACACACTCAGAGGGAAAGAGAGATTGGTTGTCAGCGCATACAACCGTGATCTACTCTATGTGGGGGGTCTGAGCTCTTAATGTTTGGATGTACTGTGTGCATGTGTGTAACACTGCACTACTAACTGCTTAACCAGGAGGTCAATAGTAAGCCAAGGATTTACTGTTTATTTTACCGAGGGCTCGAAAGACACGGGGAGAGAAAACAGCATATGGATAACTTCTTCTCTAACTGTGGTAAAGGTTGTAAAATAGAAAGCCAGAATATCTGTGAGTGCCTGGAGCTATTCAAACAAGTTTCTCTTGTCTACCACACGATTGTAGTCAGTCACTAGAATTTACCACAAGTGTATTTTTTTGTATATTAAAAATGTATGATTTAGTGTTGTGCTCTATTAAAACACGATATATTGTTATTAAAACACTGGGCCCTACAAGTCTCATAATGGAACAAACAGCATCATAATAGCAAATGTTTCCCTGATGACTTGACTACATTTGTTTATCCAGACATAATATTGCTAAAGATACACACAATTAAGTCTGGTTTTCATGGATAATGCGGTCCTAATGGCATCACCGAGCTATGACCTCCAGCTTGCACCGGGGAGGTTTGCAGCAGAGTGCAAAGTGTCTGGGATGGGAACTAGCACCTTCATGTCCAAGAGCAGGAAAGGGTCAACTGCCCATTATGTGAGAGAAAATGGGGCCTCGTTTGGAGGACTGCAAGTACACTATATTGCCAAAAGTATTTCCTCACTAGTGATGGGATTTTCGGCTCTTTTTAGAGAACCGGCTCTTTCGGCTCGGCTCACTAAAAAGAGCCGGCTCTTTTGGCTCCGAACCGGCTCTTCAGGTTGTTTTGTTGCTTCAATTAATTTATTATTAACAATAATATAAAATTATGCACAAAAGGAATTACTAATGTAAAAAAAGTGGTTTTATTTATATATGTTTAGATATAAATATATGCGGTGGCCCCTAGAGACAAAGCACGTGCAAACTCCAAAAATCACGTACAAACTCCAAAACAAATTTCTAGCGTTAACTGAACTTCCAAAACAGAGCTACCTAAATCACTTAAATTACACAATTGAAAGCATATGTGTATTGTTTGTTTATTTATACACAAGCACTCATATATATTCAAATAATTAAAAAAAAATGTTCATTTATCTGTTATTACCACACACCAAATCTAGTCGTTGGTACTTCCTGGCTTGTGTAGCCACTAGGTAACAAAAGCTCAACACTGCCCCTAGCATCCTGGAGCACTTCTGTTGTGTTTTGTACGTGTTTTGGAGTTTGTACGTGCTTCGGGGTTTGTATGTACTCTGCCTCTAGGGGCCACCATAAATACACTTTTATTTATTCACTCCACATAAAATGTAATAAAGAAATCATATAATACAAAAACCAACTATTCACATTTCAAATTTTAAATATTTAAATTTTCAGCTTTTTCCTTTTACAAATTTAAAGTGAAACAACACAAAACACTGCAAACCACAACACAATTAAATAGAAATTACAATATGAAAACAAAAAGAAGATGCACATTCTCTGTCATATGGGCCTGCATGAATAAACTTTCTGAATCCTTTATCATCCACAACTGAAAATAGTTGTGGATGATTACTATACCTTTCTAATGTGACATTGTTGTCCCTGGCTCTCTTTCTCTCTCTCTCCCTCTGTTCCTGTGCTACTGCCACTGTAACTACCGCCCCTCCCCCCTCTTCCCAGCACAAAGCACAGGGCTTGTGTATGGAGTGAAGCGGAAAAAAAGTCCGAGAGAGAGGGTGAGAGAAAGAAAAAACACCCCACGGCTCCCAATAAGGAGCCGGCTCGCGTTGTTCACGTCAAAAATCCGGCTCTAAGAGCCAATTCGTTCGCGACCGACACATCACTATTCCTCACCCATACAAATCATTGAATTCAGATGTTCTAATCACTTACATGGCCACAGGTGCATAAAATCAAGCACCTAGGCATGTAGACTGCTTCTACAAACATCTTTGAAAGAATGGATCGCTCTCAGGAGCTCAGTGAATTCATGAGTTGTTTCGTGATAAGATGCCACCAGCAACATAAGTCCAGTCGTAAAACTTCTTTGCTACAAAACATTTCAGTCAATTGTTAGTGGCATTATAGCAAAGTGGAAGCAACTGCGAACAACAGCAACTCAGCCATGAAGTGGTAGGTTCGTTAAAATCACAGAGCGGGATGCTAAGGTGCTGGCCAATTTTCTTACAGCAAATCATAACAGACCTCCAAACTTCATATGGCCTTCAGATTAGTTAAAGAACAGTGCACTGAAAACTTCATGGAATGGGTTTCCATGGCCATGAAGCTGCATCTAATTCTTACCCAATGCAATGCAAAGCATCAGCTGCATGGCGTGAAGCATGGCGACACCGTACTCTAGAGCAGTGTAGTGATGGATCACGCTTCCTTGTCTGGTTATCCAATGGATGAGTCTGGGTGTGGTAGTTGTTAGGTTTAATGTATGTGTTGTAAGTTTCCATTTAAAAAGCTAGAATGCTTCTGTTTGCTCTCTATGTAACCCACGCATATGAGTACGTGCACGACCTCGATAAGGGGAACAAGCAGCCTTGAGAAGAACAGATTCTACTCAATGAAGGAGGCCACCTGGCTGGGACGAGATACCGATAACATCCTGGGAGAGCTGCACTCCCATCATATAACCACACATTGTATAACCATGCTTGCACAATTACACTTTGTAACCAGATATAGTAGTTTCTCATAGGTAATACAGCAACAAACTTTATGAATATTCATGTGTGTAACCAATAAAAACAACCTGCAGGGGGAAAGCAAGTTGAAGTGGGTTGGAGACAACTGCTTCCCTCTCGCGAGTGAAAACTTGAGCTCTGTGTGACCTCGTTCCTGAGTGAGTTTCTGTTTATCCAGCAGTATCAGGGGTAAAACTCTGACAGTAGTTGTCAGGAGAATGGGACCTGTCTGATTGCACTGTGCAAATTGTAATGTTTGGTGGTGGGGGGATTAAGATGTGGGATTGTTTTTCAGGAGTTGGACTCAGTCCCTTAAGTCCACTAAAAGGAACTCTAAATGCTTCAGCATAGCAACACATTTTGAACAATTTTATGCTCAATATGGCATGTTTGTTAATACAGAGATACACATGTTAATGTGATCTCTGGTCTCCCACTCAGAGACACAGGTCTCCAAGTGTCCAGCATTCAGACGGCTACCTGAGGACACTCTTCATGTGAGAGAAAATCTGCTCACACAGATATGCAGAGCCAAATACTGTCAATAAGACCTTTGCAATGTTCTGAAGACAGTTAATTGTAGTGTTAAGTGTTAAGTAGTGATGTCCAGCAGGTGAAAATGCAAGCTCCATGAACACGCACAGCTATGGATTCCAGCTGCATTTGTAGTTCTGCAAACTTTGACGGTATTTGAAGATACCGTCATTAAGAAGCGGCACAACGAATGTGTCTATGCGAGCTAATTTGCGATGTGCACCGCTGGCCCGGCCTTTTATTTTTTAATGCACCTTTCAGATTAATTCACTGCGTGTCGTGCCCAGGGCTGGACTGGGACAAAAAAATCAGCCCGGGCATTTTGACTAGAGACCAGCCCACCAGGTATTAAAGCCATAAAGCCTTTGAATGCAAACAAATGCTGTGGTGACAGTGATGTACACTGTCTTGTTGGTATATATATGATTTCTATACATTTTACATCATACTAAAAACTTTGGTTGTAAGATTCAGATAATTATTTATTAAAAGCGAGACATTTTAAATGAGAATATGAAAGAAAAGTATTTCTTTGTGCCCCCCTTTCCCTGTTAATGCCCTACCTGGCACCCTGGCAAAACTTTCCTAGACCCGCCCCTGCACAGTTACCAGCTGTCAGCTACTTAGAAAAGGATCCTGTTGTTATTTGTCTCTCAGAAACAGTTCATAACTTCCCTTCAACTCATTCATGTCACCTAAAAGGTAAACCTGTTTCTCCATCACCTGTTCAGCTCTGATGATTCAGTAAGGACATCTCCTGGTTTAATCATCATGTTTCCCTCTCACCACATATCCAAACCGATATCATGACCAGCAGCTTTACAGCTGTGGCTCCAGCAAACATCAACTGATACTACAAATTAATATTAAATAAATTCTAACAACAACTTCTCAATCTTAAACGTGCTGCTGTTGTTTAGCACGACATCCGCTGGTTTCCTCTTTCTGGCGCAAAGTGGGCGATAAACAAACAAGAGAGACGGGACTTGCATCAGAAAAGCCGATCAGCTGATCATTGATCAGTTTCATGATTGAAGTAGCAACAGGAGAGGGAGGGGAGAGAATGAGAGAAGAAGAGGCAGCTGACAGCGTAAAGACGCAGAATAACTCCACCTTTGTATCTTTTACCATTCTAGCTGAAGTACGGAACAAACTGCGTTCCTTTTCACCTCAATGCGAAACGTGTAATATTTTCTCTAAATACGGGACAGTTGGACAAAACTGACAATTCCGTTTTTTACGGGACAGTTGGCAACTCTACTAACTAACCTTATGAATAAAATAAAGTTCACTATCAGTAACATCATAGCACCACCCAGCTGTATAGAAACTCCGTCATGCTAGCTAGTACGCAGTACGAGTTATTGTAACTGACGGTAAAAAGTCAGCACAACGAAAATAAACTACACCTAAACTTGGTTTATATCTGACCCAGATAGACTGCAGGTCATAACTTCAGTTCAGTTCACCTGATACTCGGACCGGCAGCCACCTCGGGTCTCTCCTCCTCCTGCCTCCCCTTTCCCTCATCCACCTGCTGGCCTTTATGGTAGCTCCGCCACAGCCACCACCAAACAACTGAGTTATTTCTACATATCGGCCAGCATCTGCCCAATCCCTCACCTTTCATAACTAACAAAATGAGTCTGTCAACAACAATTACTTCTTCATCAATGATATTCTTGTGTCTTCCAGTTCTTGCTCAGTGCCTGGAACCAGCCCAAATTTCACCATGACTGCAATGTCATTTTGAAGAAGTTTATGTAATTTTCTTGGATTGATCATAGACAGACTTTGTAGGATGACTCTTCAAAGGATTTGAATATTTTATATAAAATTCCAAACATAATAATTAGTATCTTGGGATGTAGACTACCAATCAAAAGTTTTAGAACACCCCAATTTTTGCAGTTTTTTTGGGGAATATTATGCAGTTTAATGTCTCATTGCTCTCTGAAATAAAAGTATAGTACAAATAAGCAGTTGGAGCAGACAGAGAGAGTTGTAAGCAATCCAGAAAAGTTGAAACACCTGTAGGAATTAGTAGCACCAGCTTTTAAGGCTTGAGCAACCTCCATTGCTGCAGAACTGCTTTAAATTGTTAACCTATGTTGTGTCTATGAAGGTTCTCAGTCATGCAGGTCATCGTAGACTAAGGAGCTTGGAAAGAAAAGCGTCTGGACTTCTTTGAGTTGCTTGAAGACGTTTCACCTCTCCTCCGAGAAGCTTCTTCAGTTCTAAGGGTCAATTGGTGGGGAGTCCCAGATTTAAACCCAGTGGGAGTTTCCCCCCAAGGAGGGACAAAGGACCCCCTGATGATCCTCTACCTAATCACATGAGCCAAGGTGTGAAAGCGGGTGGAGGTCCTAATCAGCCAGGGTTTTGGGTGAGCTCATTGTGAAACCTGGCCCCACCCTATCATGTGATTTCCTGAGGTCAGATGGCCCAGGATGTGAGTGGGCGTTAAGGCATCTGGGAAGGGATCTTAAAACTGGATTATAGATGGCAGACAGTTGGTGTCGTAAACCACCGCCTCTGTTCAAAGATGGGCGCTCACAGTGGACGTAAATGGCTTCTTTCACTCCTCTTTCAAACCATCTGTCCTCTCTGTCCAAAATGTGAACGTTGGCATCCTCAAAAGAGTGACCTTTGTCCTTTAGATGCAGATGAACTGCTGAGTCTTGTCCCGTGGAGGTGGCTCTTCTATGTTGTGCCATGCGCTTGTGAAGTGGCTGTTTGGTCTCTCCGATGTAGAGGTCTGGGCATTCCTCGCTGCACTGTACAGCATACACCACATTGTTAAGTTTGTGTTTAGGAGTTTTGTCTTTCGGGTGAACCAGTTTCTGTCTGAGTGTGTTACTGGGTCTGAAGTACACTGGGATGTCGTGCTTGGAGAAAACTCTCCTGAGTTTCTCTGATACGCCGGCTACATAGGGGATGACAATGTTGTTGCGTCTGTCTTTCTTATCCTCCCTCGCTGGTGTCTGATCTTCTTTTCTGTGCATCTTTGCTGACTTTATAAACACCCAATTAGGATAACCACATGTTTTAAGTGTTTCCTTTAGATGTGTATGTTCCTTCTTTTTCCCTTCAGGCTTAGAGGGAACATGTTCTGCCCGGTGGTGGAATCCTTCACTGCGCACATTAACGCCGTGGATAAAAACATCAAGTTCACCAGGGAAGACACAAAGGATAACTGTTTGCCTTTCCTGGACTGCGCTGTGCACATTGAAGAGAATGGCAACCTCAACATCGAAGTTTACCGGAAGCCCACACACACGGACCAGTACCTCCTCTTTGACTCCCATCACCCTCTGGAACACAAACTTGGGGTAATCAGGACCCTACACCACCGGGCAGGGTGGTGGGAGGTTTTTCCAATGGGAAAAAACTAGCTTAAAGGATGAAGTTTGATTAGTGTAACGTGCCAATTGTTAATGTATTTTAAGGAACAAAGCACTATATCTGTTAAATATATAGATGATAGAGCTGATAAGAAGACAATGCCATGTCTAAAGTAAAATTACAAGTTGGAGTTATTTAGAGAAATAGGAGATTGTACCACACAAACACACAGAGAGATACAAAAGAACCAGCTATTAGTTAAGTCAATGGCCTGTTTCCTTGGGCCCAGTCTAATTAATGGCGTCTAAGTGTCAACCAGCTAACAAAGGAGGCTTATCTCATGGCTAACATGCTTTCCTATGCCTTCCATCTGGTCACTGTGTGTATATGTTTGTGCATGTGTGAGAGAGAAAGAGAAACTGCGTTACTTGTCCCATTTGACAAATTTAGTTGGACTTACTCTATGAGAAACAAATCAGGGTTTGTTTATTTCTTTTGCACTCATCTTTGGACCCATATAAGGGGAATTTCTGTATAGTTACTGGTGGGAAATATGATGGAAAAAGAAGTAATGGAGGTCCTTCTGCTCCTTATACAATGCTGCTCGTATACAAGTTACTGTTTTGGGCACTAAAACCTCCACTGGTTCCCAGAGTGTGGGAAGAGAGAGCCTTTTGTAGTAGTTTTGTTTGCAGGCTGGCTGTAGCCAGGGACAAGTAAGCACCTGAGATTCTGATATTAATCAGCTGGAGTATTATTTGTCTGTTTGTTTGTTTTTACTTTAACACTAGAGTGGCCTTCCAGTGAGATGACAGTGCCAGCACTGTCATCTCATCTAGTCAGACCTGAAACTGCTCACACTTCTGCACCTTAACTCAAATGCTCTTGACTACTAACCCTACTATCAATATTAATGTTGGGTTCTTTTAGAAAGTACAGACATTCTTAAGCTAAGAGCAAGTACAGATACACTGGGAAAAGTTGAAGTACTAATTCAACTTCTTTACTCAAGTAAAAGTAAAAAGGTACAGGTGCTGAAATGTACACAAAGTACGAAAGTAAAAATGAGCTCTTTGGAGGACATTTTTTACCAGCTGTTTCTATGCAGAGCTAACTGAACCTTGTCCTATATTAACATATTAGTAAAATAACATTAAATGGTAAATGGCCTGTATTTGTATAGCGCTTTTACTAGTCCCCCCTAGGGACCCCAAAGCGCACACATTCACACACACATTCACACACACATTCACACACACATTCACACACACATTCACACACTGGTGGAGGCAGCTACAGTTGTAGCCACAGCTGCCCTGGGGCAGACTGACAGAAGCGAGGCTGCCATATCGCACCATCGGCCCTTCTGGCCAACACCAGTAGGCGGTAGGTGAAGTGTCTTGCCCAAGGACACAACGACCGAGACTGTCCAAGCCGGGGCTCGAACCGGCAACCTTCCGATTACAAGGAGCTAGCAGAATAAAACAAACACAACAGTGTCGACGTCAAAGGATTATAAGGCGCATAAAGTAAAACCAAACAGTCAAACTTTGCTCAACTCATTCTTCTTGCTTCCTCTACTTCCCTACCATTGATTCATTAATGCTGAATTCTCTCGCAGCTGCTCTATTCCCATGTTCTGGACCTGAAAACAGGGTTTGAGCTTTGGTTTGATTCTATAATACTGGACTTATTTTTCTATGAAGGTTTGAACTTTGAGAGTGTTTAAACAAGAGGGAAACGTGTGAAAATGTTGATGCCTGTCCGAGAAAAGTGTATGAAGTGTGTAGTGAGCGTTTTTATAGCCTTAAAACATCTATAATATTTGTAAAAAATTGTGGGTTATATTTAGAACGTAACACCCGTGATAAACGAGGGAACACAGTACTTCCATCTGATGCAGTGCATTCCTTCTAAATTCTGCCCTTGCACCCAAATAATCCATGCAGAGTTGTTCTGCCTCTTCTCAGAGCTGTATGGCTGAACTGAGATATACTGCAGTTTAAACATATTATACATTAAAGCATCAAAATGTGACACCTTATTCACCTTGTGGTAGTCTACACAGAACCGTATAGACCCATCTTTCTTCACCATAGGAACTATAGTGCTACACCATGCACCGTTCATCTATTACTCCCACCTTCTGCATCACAGCCAATTCATTCTGAACAATTTGTGAACAATTTGAGAACACATCTGCAAACTGCTGTTGCAGTATAGCAACATTTGCCACTGTCTGGCATGTGATCGTGATTACAAAGGAGTGAGACAGGAATGGTTGAATGTGGCGCATCATGCCCCAGCTTATCTCTGTCCTTTACCATCGTCACAAGAGAAACTGACTCTGCTCTCTGCATGCATTTCAGGAGGTTAAGGTAATGTGGCTCCACCCTTGTCTGAACCCACCACTTCAATATCATATAATCAATATCTCTATAATCAATATCTCCCACTCACTACTTACCAGTTACTTTTACTAACTTTGAGCTTGGTGAAGAAAGCAAATATTTTATCTCCCAGTGTAAATTGCCTAATTGATTCTAGTTCCTGTGTTGTACAGGCAGTGTTGACATTCCTGGAGCAATTTTCCCACGATAACCTTTCCAGTGTATGAAGTCCAGGACATACTGAGTTTTGTTTTCACTCGGACTTGGACCCTCCTCCCAGTTTTCCTTATGTTGGTCCAATATTTACATAAGCCAAACAAAAGCTCAAAGGGAAAAAAATCCAGTGGCCTGGGCCATTTCCTGGATTGCAGACAACAGAGGGTCTAATCAGTGATACCATTTGTGTTCATCCTCATGAATAAATTGATGAATCATGGACTGCAAAGTCTTATTCAGGCATTTCACCGGCCCATCAGTCTCAGGGTGGTATACACCTGTTCAGCAATTGATACAACTCTTCTAAAGTGTGAGGCACTCTGGTCAGTCACTGTCTCTTTTGTGACACTAACTCGGGACGTTACCTGAAACAGTGTCTATGCCGCACTCTTTTTGGAAATTCTGCGCAGCAGCACTACTTTGGGAAATCATGTTGCAGAATCTAATAAGATGATATCCCTGTGCACTCTGGGGAAATGGTCCAATGAGGTCCACACTACTGCACTTGCACAGGATCTCTATTAATGTTAATGGGCACAAAGGTGCATTTGGAATGGGCAACTGGTACACTAATTGGAACTCTGCGCAATATGCACACCACCAGCAAACATCCCCCAGGATGCTTGGCCATTAAAATCGGCCCATAATTCAATCCAGATTTTTAGCATACCCCATGTGACCAGCCATTGGGTTATAATGAGCTGGCTAGAAGCTTAATTCCAGATGGCTTTTGGGCACCAAGAAATAGGTGTTTGTCTCCAGTGCGATTGTCATGCCTCACTACGAATAATTTGTCCCTAACTATCAAAAAATTGGGGTTTGACTGCACTGTGTTGGGGCATAATTTGACCATCTACTTTTATCACAAGGCTGAGTCTGGTGTCACAGTGAGACTGCTCCAGTTGAAAATCTTCTGTGAAGTGAATCAAGGACCTATCTATCCCCCAAATTAAGGGGTGTGCAAGGTGGAAGCTAACTCGATGTGTTTTACCTTTATGTTTAATTTTATCTGACATCACTTTGACATTCGTAAACATCAAAATGTACACACCTAATCTCCAGTCATTCTGCCTCCAACAATACCTCACGTTGAACCAGAATATCACAGACCAGGGCCTATGTACAGCTCCACTCCACCATAACCCAGTGTGTATCTCCTTGGGAGTGAGATGCCTTTTCTTTAATGCTTGGACTGGATGACTTTCCTTTGGCTCCCAGTTAGTTGTTCAAGGACCACCAGCTTCAGCATTGTGGATGTCTCCCTTTAATGATCCTAGCTACAATTACTCCCCCCCCCCCCCCCCCCCTTTTTTTTTTAGTTTCTGGGGATAGTCAAATGGTCAGTGCCTGCCTCCAGAAAAGAACCCCATAAGCAGTGATGGCTGTTCTCATGGTTCTATACGATCTAACACAGCTTGGCAGACACGCACAAAGTCCTGCAATGCTACTGTTGAAGTCTCCCAAGATAGCAGGGGAAACTGCCCATTCAGCCTCCATCCATTTAAATGTCTCGATCTCAAGCTTCCCCCATTTTGTGCAATGTGATGGACAAAGTCAGTGAGTTAGCAGAGACTTAGACCGAGGAACCAGGGTTTCCAACACTGAGCTTCTACTTGAGCCTGCCGCAGTTGCTTTAGCTGCTCGAGCCAATTCCACCGTTACCTGCATCAACATTCGCACGGTTGTATAGGCAGTGGGCCGTCATGCTACACACGTTGGGAACAGTTGGGTGCCAGTTTAGCAAGTCATCCAAGGGTTCCCCAACACTTGGACAGCCCACACAGTTATTACAGTTTTCTTCTTGGTTTTTATTCTGTTTGACAGCTTTACACTGTTTCCTGTGATTCACACAAATGTTGCATGGCCTTCTCGATCACACATGCTACAGGCTTCCAGCTGGCAGTTTCAGTCTTTTTCAGAGACACACACACCAGTCCCTGCTTGCTACTGTGTGAAACAGAAGCAGCATAATTAAATGATGGCTGGCAGCTGTGCCAGATAGCCTCCCCTGGGACCATCCCTGAACCCACTGCTCCACCCCTCCCGTGCACCTAACCCCAAACCACTCCCCACTACCACTATTTGATTTTTTACATTTATCAAATGGAGTATCACAATAAGGAGAGAGCAAACTGTAGTTGCAAGATAAGCTATTTATAGGGTGTTGATGCATTCATGTTTCCTGAAGCACTTATGTGTCTGTATTAGTGGACTATGAACCACGTGCTTTTAAGATGGCAGTAAATATACCATTACTCAAAAACATCACTTGACCCAGTTGTTTTAGCTAATTATAAGCAAATCTACAAACTTTAATTAAGTTCAGTTATTCTTGAAAAAGTAGTTGTAAGACAGCTAACTGAGCCAATGGAATGGTGTATTTTAAGAATTTAAGTTTTGTTGGGTTCCAGAGTGTGGGGGTGCCTACTGGGGTCAGCGGGGGAGCCGCTTGCCCCTCCCTTTCTTCCCTCCCCATCCTCAGCTGCCTCCCTATTCCCGCTCTACCACACCCACCCACACACGCAGGGCTTGGGGTGCAGGTATGTCACCAGGGTGCAGGGGAGGCACTCCCCCTCTGTCCCCTTCTGGCCGCCTGTGCCTCAATTTTATTCTGCAACCTAGACATCCACATTACTCACACTCTCACATAACACATACATATAGGGCCTTGGGGGTGGGCACGTTTTACAGCATCCAGAGGATGGTCGGTGTATTCCAACCCACCACTGGCGCTGGTGCCCTACCCTCAATTTTAAATGCATATAGACACTAAGGGTTTTCGGGAGGAGCCGTGCTGCTCTCTGATGGGAAGCAGGAACCATGCTCTCCTGTGTTTTAAATGCACTTTAGAACAGCACACAGCAACACTACATATGAGCGGGCGTAGGGAGGTTTGGGGTCTTCACTCACCCCGGTTCTGTTAGCCGTCAGGGCTGGGGGGCTGGGAGGAGGTGCTGGCCGTCAGATTGGGGTCTGGGATGCGGGGCCTCCCTGCTACTGCAGATAAGGAGGTGGTCCGCTTGCCTCCACCCCAAAGAGAAGGGTTACATCTCCTGGGTCTAGGTGCGGCTTGCCCCTCTGGGGGCGGGGGTACCTGGACCTGGGATATAGAGTGTGTCTGTCTACACCAGGGGTCCCCAATCCCAGTCCACGAGGGCCGGTGTCCCTGTAGGTTTTAGATGTGTCCTTGATCCATCACAGCTGATTTAAATGGATAAATGACCTTCTCAACATGTCTTGAAGTTCTCCAGAGGCCTGGTAATGAACTAATCGTGTGATTCAGGTGTGTTGACCCAGGATGAGATCTAAAACCTGCAGGAACACCGGCCCTCGTGGACTGGGATTGGGGACCCCTGGTCTACACGTTGGGTGAGTGCCGAGTATTTGGTTGTGTATATGGGGGTGGGAATGCACGTTTGTGTCCGCGTGCGCCTGTTCGTCTGTGTCTATATGTCAGGTTGGGTCTTAGACTCAACCTCTCTGGGTACATCTCAGGCCCTCCAAAGTACGGAGGCCTATCTCCCCTCACCACACTCCCTGCCAGTGGCTGATGCCCTCAGACGTTGGTGTGTTGGTGGTTCTTGTCGTCTGGGGCTGGGCGCTCATGTATCTACCGGCTCACTCCTGGTGGCCGTTTGGCGGGGCCTGGCGCCTGTGGCCCAGCTGGGCCCCTTCTGGGGGGTGGGGTGCCCTCAGGCCTCTGGCCTCTGGGCCTGAAGCTCGGTCCTCTCTGGCACAGCTGGCTGCCGGCAGAGCCCGCGGGCACGCCACTGCAACCCCCTCTGGCCTCTGCTCCGTAGCTGCTGGGTGACCTCTCGTTTGGGGCTCTACTCAGCTCTTCCCAGGAGAGTGGCACGGTTCCCCCCCTTTGGTGGTCCTCCTCGGGTCCTTGTACTCTGGGGCCTCTGGATGTCTGGGGCCTGGATCTCCTCCATACCTGCTTCATGCCCTGGGGGACGGGGCTATGGCTCCCCACACTCCCTAGCAGATCGTTACATGGAGAAACCTTTGGAATACAAGCATGCTGATCCACACAGGTGTGCACACAGGTGTACACACAGGTGTTCACAGACGCGGACTACACCTTTCTTGGCTGCTGCCTCAAAGCACATTGTGCCCTGTCTATCTTGCGTGCTGCACAATAGCGTTTAATATTTAGTATCTACTGTTATCTACTGCTAGCTAGTTTATTGTGATGGTGCTGTATTTATTATGTTGCTCTTTTTTTGTTTGCTTTCTCTTCTGGTTTTTTTTTCTCCATACAGGTGATCCAGGTGTTTTGTTTGTTTTTCTTTCTTTCTTCCCCCCTTTCTCACCGTCTCTTCTCCCCTCTGTTTTTCTTTCTCTCCCTCTCTTTCTTTCATTCTTTAACCCTGTCCTATCCCCCAGTCATGTCTGTCAATATGGCAAGGCCATGATGATGCACTTGGTAAAATAAATCCGCTTGGCATCTTTCTTGGCCTTAAGACAACAATTCGGATGGCTAAAGATCCAAACGGGAAAACAACAAAAAAAGAAAAAGAAAACAAAAAGAATTTAAGTTATGTTTCAGAATTCATCATAGTACAGTGCTAGTGAAGCTTACAAATTGTGGACAGTGGACTCAACTCTGTGCTTGTCCTGCAAGACCCAAGTGCAATGTTCAGTACTTTTTATCATAATATTTTATTTCAGAGATCAGAGTATGTTGTGATGTCATTTGTCTAACAGACTCCAACTTGTTCATGTAAATATGTAGTCTTCTTCACACATAAAAGTTAATACTGGAGTTCTAAGTAGTTCTGTGCTGGGACCATTATATACATGCTTATACATACAGTAGTTTCTTTAGTAAGTATTGTTCAATGATACTTGCAGATGATACCCATGAGGACTCACACCAGTTACTTAAACTGCAGGAATGACCTCTATTTTCCTGTTTCTAAATTTAGATAAAAACAAGGTTAAAGTACTCAGCTCTAAAAATCTTAGAAGCAGTATATCCAACCAGATGCTTACTTCACACAGCATTACCTTGGCTTTAGTAATAGTGTGAGTCACTTGGAGCATTTTTTGAACAAGAAATGTCTTCCACTGTGCTTCGCTAGCATAGCTATAACCTTAGCTATTAGCTGAGGCTTCTAAAGTAGTGGTTTCTAAGCCACCTGTTTGGTGGTTGTTTAAATATTTTTGAGAGGTTTAAATTGAGATTCTGGTGTTTCTGGGAAAATACATGTATATTTAAAAATCAATTCAGGATTTTAATGAATCGATATCACCTTATTAAAGCTAAAATCGATTTTAATCAATAAATCAATTATTGAAACCCACTACTAACTCATAGTGAAATGTATCGCTGCATGTTCTCCTTACATTGCTGGCTATACCAGTAGTATCCAAGAAAATATGTGGTAGAAAATTTCTACCAAAATTGTGGTCATGTTAGGAGAGCTGGCATCCATCGCACTTTAAAACAGGCACTGAAGATGGCGCCAGCAGTATGCACGGCGACACGTCTGTCAACTCTGCTAGCTTTGCTTTGGCTTTCGCTAGCCTTATCCTTTTCTATTTTATCCCAAAATGCCCTCGCTCTGCGTGTGTATAATCGCCAGTTACTCTTAGAAATCAAAGCATCGTATGACCTGGCTCCTAAACAAACGGAGACAGGAGATGATTATGGGCCCCCTCCACCACTTTTTGAGCCCTGTATCCCGGTTTATCTGTGCCAACACTCCTACACCACTTCCTGGAAGAAGCGCCCGAGGAAACGAGGAAAGCGGGCTGGTACACTCATCAAAGTCCGAGCTCTTCTCCGTGCTTCTCGTGGAACTACTGGACCAGCAGAGTGCATCTTTAGATGGATCCTGCCTGTTGTCCCTGGAGCTCCCACGACACTTGATCCCCCGCTCTCAGCATTCTATTTCCCTAAGTGGCCTCGGACCCGTGGATGCGGTGTGGACCACAGAAATCTTCGCACACTTAACCGAGCTGGAACAGGATCTACACACATCAAATGGCTCTACTAAATGTAAGATCATTAGCAAACAAGACGTTTGTATTAAATGACTTCCTAAAGTCACAACAGTTGGACTTTCTGTTTCTGACAGAAGCATGGTTTCAACCCGGTGAGTCTGTAGCTTTGTCGGAACTGGTTCCTCCTAATTTCTCATTCTTCAGCCTCCCCCGGTCCTCTGGTAGGGGGGGAGGCTTAGCCACCGTGTTCAACGCTCGATTTTATTGCCATCAAACATTACAGCACGACTCATTTTCTAGTTTTGAACTCCAGCTGTTTGAGTTACACCTGAACTCTGCTGCGCCTTTGCTGTGTGCCCTCATATACCGCCCTCCCAAGTTTAATAAGGATTTTATCAAAGAGTTTTCAGGTTTTATGGCTGGAATCGTTCTTAAATTCGACAGTTTTTTAATCCTTGGTGATTTTAACATCCATGTCTGCTGTGACTCTAAACTTTTGGTCAAGGACTTTTTAAATATTATTGACTCTTTTAACTTGACCCAGTGGGTTACCAGTCCCACGCATGAAAAAGGTCACACACTGGACTTGGTGCTCTCCCAAGGGCTGGAATGTGTGCATCACGGAAATATCCGAGTTGCGCATCTCCGATCACCTTCCTGTGTTGTTCACTCTAACGCTGCGCTGCTCGGTAGATAAGCCGTACGTCCCAGCGCGCAAAAAGCGAGCGCTTAATGCTCTAACAGCGCCGCTTTTTCTGCTGCCTTTATGGATTCTGGAATAATGAACTCCAACTGTAAAAGTGTTGAGGACCTTTCGGACATTCTTCATTCTACCTGCACTGATATCTTGGACTCTATTGCTCCGCTCAGGACTGATACTAAGCATTTATCAGAGCCGTGGTTGAATGAACATACGCGCTCCCTCAGACGTGACTACAGACGCGCCGAAAGGAGATGGAAAAAGGACAGATTGCACGTTTCCCTACAGATTTTAAGGACTCGTCTTTCTGCTTACCAAGAAGCTTTAAAAACTGCAAAGACACAGTTTGTCTCAAACTTAGTGTCAGTAAACAGTCACAGGCCTCAGGTACTTTTTAATGTTCTTAATCGCGTTCTTAGTTCACGTGATAATGCTGGAGTCATTTCTTCACCAAGTATGTGCGATGATTTTTTAGCATTTTTTAATGACAAGATCCTATCGATTAGGGCCCTTGTCTCGTTGTCTGCTGCCTCAGATCCGAGTCTTTCTCCTGTGTGCTCAGCTGTCTTAGAGCAGTTTGATCCCGTCTCACTTAATGACTTGACTGGGGTAGTTAGTAACCTAAGATCATCACACTGCCCCTCTGATTGTCTCCCCCCAAGCTTGCTTTTTTTTTTTGTGTCCCGTTTGGATCTTTAGCCATCAGAATTGTTGTCTTAAGGCCAAGAAAGATGCCAAGTGGATTTATTTTACCAAGTGGATCATCATGGCCTTGCCATATTGGTCCATTTGATTGACCTTTATTATAATTATGAATTTATTTTATTTTCGGTTGCTACAAACGGGACAGACATGACTGGGGGATAGGACAGGGAGACAGAATGAAAGAAAGAGAGGGAGAGAAAGAAAACCAAAGGGGAGAAGAGACGGTGAGAAGGTGACGGTGAGAAACAAAAAACAAACAAACAAACAAAACACCTGGATCACCTGTATGGAGAAAAAAAACCAGAAGAGAAAGCAAACAACAAAGAGCAACATAATAAAAAAAACAGCACCATCACAATAAACTAGCTAGCAGTAGATAACAGTAGCTGTTATCATCTTCAATGCCCTGTACCAACACAGAGCAGAGCAGCTATCTGAACGCTACCCCAACAGAGGTCGATTATCTTGTTAATAATTTCACCTCCTCACTATGTACCACTCTGGATACTGTAGCTCCAGTGAAAACTAAGGTCTCTAATCAGGAGTACCTGACTCCGTGGTATAATTCTCAAACACGTACCCTAAAGCAGATGACTCGTAATCTGGAGAGGAAATGGCGTGTCACAAATTTAGAGGATCATCATTTAGCCTGGAGAAATAGTTTGCTGCTTTATAAGAAAGCCCTCCGCAAAGCCAGAACATCTTACTATTCATCACTGATTGAAGAAAATAAGAACAACCCCAGGTTTCTCTTCAGCTCTGTAGCCAGGCTGACAACCAGTCAGAGCTCTGTTGAGCCAACCATCCCTTTAACGTTAACTAGTAATGACTTCATGAACTTCTTCACAAATAAAATTTTTATCATTAGAGAAAAAATTACCAGTAATCATCCCACAGATGTAATATTATCTACAGCTACTCTTAGTACCATTGATGTTAAGTTAGACTCTTTTTCTCCAATTGATCTTTCTGAGTTAACTTCAATAATTACTTCCTCCAAACCATCAACGTGTCTTCTAGACCCCATTCCTACAAAACTGCTCAAAGAAGTCCTGCCATTAATTAATTCTTCGATCTTAAATATGATCAACCTATCTCTAATAATCGGCTATGTACCACAGGCCTTCAAGCTGGCTGTAGTTAAACCTTTACTCAAAAAGCCATCTCTAGACCCAGCAGTCTTAGCTAATTATAGGCCAATCTCCAACCTTCCTTTCATATCAAAAATCCTTGAAAGAGTAGTTGTCAAACAGCTAACAGATCATCTGCAGAGGAATGGTTTATTTGAAGAGTTTCAGTCAGGTTTCAGAGCTCAGCACAGCACAGAAACAGCTTTAGTGAAGGTTACAAATTATCTTCTTATGGCCTCTGACAGTGGACTCATCTCTGTGCTTGTCCTGCTAGACCTCAGTGCAGCGTTCGATACTGTTGACCATAATATCCTATTAGAGCGATTAGAACATGCTGTAGGTATTACAGGTACTGCACTGCAGTGGTTTGTATCATATCTATCTAATAGACTCCAATTTGTGCATGTAAATGGAGAGTCCTCTTCACACACTGAGGTTAATTATGGAGTTCCACAGGGTTCAGTGCTAGGACCAATTCTGTTTACATTATACATGCTTCCCTTAGGCAGCATCATTAGAAGACATAGCATACATTTTCACTGCTATGCAGATGACACCCAGCTCTATCTGTCCATGAAGCCAGATAACACACACCAATTAGTTAAACTGCAGGAATGTCTTAAAGACATAAAGACCTGGATGGCCACTAACTTTCTGCTTCTTAATTCAGATAAAACTGAGGTTATTGTACTCGGCCCTGAAAATCTTAGAAATATGGTATCTAACCAGATTCATACTCTGGATGGCATTACCTTGGCCTCCAGTAACGCTGTGAGGAACCTTGGAGTCATTTTTGACCAGGACATGTCCTTCAACACACATATTAAACAAATATGTAAGACTGCTTTCTTCCATTTGCGCAACATCTCTAAAATTAGAAATATCCTGTCTCAGAGTGACGCTGAAAAACTAGTTCATGCATTTATTACTTCCAGGCTGGACTACTGTAATTCATTATTATCAGGATGTCCAAAAAACTCACTGAAAAGCCTTCAGCTAATCCAAAATGCTGCAGCAAGAGTCCTGACAGGGACTAGAAGGAGAGAGCATATTTCTCCTGTTTTGGCTTCCCTTCATTGGCTTCCTGTTAAGTCCAGAATTGAATTCAAAATCCTGCTCCTCACATACAAGGTCTTAAATAATCAGGCCCCATCTTATCTTAATGACCTTGTAGTACCATATCACCCTATTAGAGCACTTCGCTCTCGCTCTGCAGGCCTACTTGTTGTTCCTAGAGTATTTAAAAGTAGAATGGGAGGCAGAGCCTTCAGTTTTCAGGCCCCTCTTCTGTGGAACCAGCTTCCAGTTTGGATTCGGGAGACAGAAACTATCTCTACTTTTAAGATTAGCCTTAAAACTTTCCTCTTTGCTAAAGCATATAGTTAGGGCTGGACCAGGTGACCCTGAATCCTCCCTTAGTTATGCTGCAATAGACGTAGGCTGCCGGGGGATTTCCATGATGCATTGAGTTTTTCCTTTCCAGTCACCTTTCTCACTCACTATGTATTAATAGACCTCTCTGCATTGAATCATATCTGTTATTAACCTCTGTCTCTCTTCCACAGCATGTCTTTTATCCTGTCTTCCTTCTCTCACCCCAACCGGTCGCAGCAGATGGCCGCCCCTCCCTGAGCCTGGTTCTGCCGGAGGTTTCTTCCTGTTAAAAGGGAGTTTTTCCTTCCCACTGTCGCCAAAGTGCTTGCTCATAGGGGGTCATATGATTGTTGGGTTTTTCTCTGTATCTATGAAGCGCCTTGAGGCGACTTTTGTTGTGATTTGGCGCTATATAAATAAAATTGAATTGAATTGAATTGAATAGATACTAAATAATAAACGATATTGTGCAGCACGCAAGATAGACAGGGCACAATGTGCTTTGAGCAGCCAAGAAAGGTGTAGTCCGCGTCTGTGAACACCCGTGTGTACACCACCTGTGTGGATCAGCATGCTTGTATTCCAAAGGTTTCTCCATGTAACGATCTGCTAGGGAGTGTGGGGAGCCATAGCCCCGTCCACCAGGGTATGAAGCAGGTATGGAGGAGATCCAGGCCCCAGATATCCAGAGGCCCCAGAGTACAAGGACCCGAGGAGGGCCACCAAAGGGGGGGGTACCGTGCCACCCTCCTGGGAAGAGCTGAGTAGAGCCCCAAACGAGAGGTCACCCCGCAGCTACGGAGCAGAGGCCAGAGGGGGTTGCAGTGGCGTGCCTGCAGGCTCTGCCGGCAGCCAGCTGTGCCAGAGAGGACCGAGCTTCAGGCCCAGAGGCCAGAGGCCTGAGGGCATCCCACCCCCCGGAAGGAGCCCAGCCGGGCCGCAGGCGCCCGGCCCCGCCAATCGGCCACCAGGAGTGAGCCGGTACATACATGAGCGCCCAGCCCCAGACGACAAGGACCACCAACACACCAACGTCTGAGGGCATCAGCCACCGGCAGGGAGTGTGGTGAGGGGAGATAGGCCTCCGTACTTTGGAGGGCCTGAGATGTACCCAGAGAGGTTGAGTCTAAGACCCAACCTGACATATAGACACAGACGAACAGGCACCAAAGAGCGTGGATGTAATTGTCCGGTGTATTTGCTGTGCAGTATGAGCAGTTGTTGGAGGGCGTATAGCCCATCTTGAACATCCTATGACCAGTATAGTGCACTCTGTGTAATATTTTGTATTGTATTAATTGCAAACTGGGATTTCTGATCCATTGAAAGGTTTTTAAGCATATCTGAGACCAAAGGTTTGGGTCTAAGTTGATTGATAAATCTGCTTCCCATTTTGCAATAGGAAGGGATATTGATTCATCTATTTTAGAAAGTGTTCTGTATATTTTAGACAATAATTTGGGGGGTTTTAGACTAAAAAATTGTACCACGCTTGGTGGTGTTTGTAATTCAGCTTCACTGGGATTAAATTTCTTTTTTACTATGGATTTAATTTGTTGAATTTCCAAAAATAGTTTCTTGTTGATCCCATATTGTGTAACTAGTCTGTCAAACGAAATAAAGTCTGTTCCTTCCAACATATGTTCCAAGTATTTAATTCCTTTGCAACTCCAATCTGGAAAGTTTATCATATTATTGTTTTGTAATATGTCCGGATTGTTCCAGATAGGTGTACGTTTGCATGGGATTAATGAAGACTCTGTCATTTTTAGAAACTCCCACCATGCTGTCAGAGAAGAGCTAATATTGATGCTTTTAAAGCATTCATGTCGTTTGAGCTGATAAATGGTAGGTCTGAAATTTCTAGGTTATTACATAGTGCCTGTTCTACATCTATCCAAGGTTCATCTAAGAGGGTGTGTTTAAACCATCTAGAGATGAACTGAAGCCTGTTGGCTAAAAAATAGTGATTAAAGTTAGGCAGATCTAATCCTCCTTTATCCTTGGTCCTTTGTAGTGTTTTTAAGCTGATACGTGGGGGTTTATCTTTCCAAAGGAATTTAGAAATATACGAGTCTAGAGATCTGAACCAATCTTGTGATGGCTTATTTGGGATCATTGAAAATAAATAGTTTATTTTTGGCAAGACCATCATTTTTATAGCGGCGACCTTTCCCATGAGTGATATGGGTAAAGATTTCCATCTAGCCAGGTCGCCTTCTACTGTCTTTAAAAGTGGGGTGTGGTTTAATTTAGTTAATTCTGAAAGTTTAGGAGAGACATTAATACCTAAATATTTTATATTTCCACATTGCAGTGGGGAAGGAGAAGAATTATGGAAGGAGCAATTAATCGGAAGAACTGTTGATTTCGACCAGTTAATTGAATAATCTGAGACACTTGAGAAAGAATTTATCAATGCAATTACCCCAGAGATATTGGTCTGTGAGTTTTGGAGAAAAAGTAACACATCATCCGCATAAAGGCTGATTTTATGTTCTACATTCTTGCATTTTATGCCCTTAATTGTTGTAGCCTGTCTAATTGCTGCTGCTAGTGGCTCAATAAAAATTGCAAACAGTGAAGGGGAGAGTGGGCATCCCTGCCTGGTGCCCCTCAGAAGAGAGAAGCTGGAGGATGTTTGGTCATTTGTTCTGACACAAGCTGTTGGGGAGTTATATAATATTTTTAACCAGTTAATGAAAGAGGGTCCAAAACCAAATTTATGTAAAGTTGCAAATAGAAATTTCCAGTTAACTCTGTCAAATGCTTTTTCTGCATCTAAAGAAAATATTATGGTTTCAATGTTTTTACTGCATGAGTAGTCTATTAAATTAAGTAATCTACGTGTATTTGTTGATGAGTGCCTACCTTTTATAAAACCAGTTTGGTCAGGATGAATTAAAAGGGGGGTTATTTTCTCTAATCTCTTTGAGAGAGCTTTGCAGATTATTTTAAGGTCTACATTAATAAGGGATATTGGACGATAGCTTGAAGGAAATACAGGGTCTTTGCCTGGTGTTTGTAAGAGACTGATATTTGCAGAGTTCATATTTGGTGGTAGTCTACCATTTTCTTTGATTTCCTGCAACATCCTGTGAAAAACTGGTGCCAGAATTGTCCAGAATTCTTTGTAAAAATCTGTTGGAAAACCGTCTGGACCTGGAGCCTTATTATTGGGCATACTTATCAGAGCTTCCTGGAGTTCACCTGGCGTCAGTGGCGAATCCAGTGCCATTGCTTGGGTGTCTAATAATTTTGGAAGAGTTATGTTGTCGAGAAATTGATCAATTTCGTTTTTAGATGGGTTTATTTGTGGTGTATATAAAGTTTCATAGAAATCCCTAAAAATTTTGTTTATTTTTTTAGGATCATATATTGTATTCCCAGAAAAATCTTTAACAGCACATATAGTTGTTTTTTCTTTATTGATTTTTAACTGGTTAGCAAGAAATTGTCCGGATTTGGTACCGTGTTCATAATTTTGCAGGCGAAGTCCCCCAAGCTTGCTTAAAAGCACTTTTAATACTGTTGGGCCTTTCATCCTGAGATTAATTAATACGTCCCTTGCTACAGGCTGCGTCCCATCATGCTTTAAACAAGCAATAGTTCAGCCTCTTCTTAAAAAACAAAACCTGGACCCAACTGTTCTGTCCAACTACAGGCCTATCTCAAAGCTTCCTTTTCTATCTAAAGTCTTAGAGAAAGTGGTCTACCTACAGTTGCAGGCCCACCTTGATTTTAATATGATCTCTGAAAAATTTCAATCTGGTTTTAAATCACTACATAGCACTGAGACGGCACTTTTAAGGATTTTTAACGATATTCTTTTAACTCTGGACTCTGGCAGCCCTGCTGCTCTTTTATTGTTGGACTTGTTAGCAGCTTTTGACACGGTCGACCATGACATCCTGTTATCACGGCTAGAATTTCATGCTGGCCTAAAAGGATCTGCCCTACAGTGGTTTCGGTCCTATTTGTCAGAAAGGTTTTCCATGTCAATGTCATGTCATGTCCATGTCCCCACAACTCCAAAATAGCCCCTCTTAAATACAGTGTACCTCAAGGCTCTATTTTGGGTCCTGCCCTGTTCGCACTCTATTTGTTGCCATTGGGCTCCATCTTCTCGCGGTACAGCATTTCATTTCACTGTTTTGCTGATGATTTGCAGATTTATCTACCTTTAAAAGCAGGGTCAGACCATCTGCAGCTCTTATTACGCTTGCCTTGATGATGTCAAACAGTGGTTGTCATTAAATTTTTTAAAGCTAAATGAAAATAAAACTGAGGTTGTCATTTTTGGCAACTTTAATCATATCGACAGCACTCTGGGCGCCCTTTCCTCGTATTGTAAAACACATGTAAAAAACCTCGGTGTCTACATTGATGGTTCTTTTAAATTGAATAAGCAGGTGAGTGCAGTAGTTCAGTCCTATTTTTTTCAGTTAAGACAGCTAGCCAAGGTAAAGCCATACCTCACGGCCAACGTCTTTGAGCGTGTTATTCACCTTTTTCTTACTTGCAGATTAGACTACTGCAATTCATTGTATTATGGTCTAGATCAGGCCACCATCCATCGTCTTCAGATGGTTCAAAATGCAGCTGCTCGCCTGCTAACTGGTACCAAACGGAGAGAGCATATAACCCCAGTTTTAGCTTCTTTACACTGGCTTCCTGTCTCCTACAGGATCCAATTTAAACTTTTACTTTTTGTTTTTAAGTCACTTAATGCCCGAGCCCCTCCTTACCTGTCTGAGCTCCTCTCTGCCTATGCTCCAGGAAAAACCACGAGGTCTAGCTCAAAACTAATGCTGTCCATCCCACGGACTAATCTCAAATTCCGTGGTGATAGATCCTTCTCTGTGGCAGGTCCCAGACTTTGGAATAGTCTCCCCTTAAATATTAGATATGCACAAACACTTGAGCAATTTAAATCATTACTAAAGACACATTTCTATGCCCTGGCTTTTAACACACTATGACCCAAGCATTTTGGTCTTATTTGAATTAGTTTAGTTATTGTTTTAATTCTTTTATTGTCCTTTTATTGTTTTTTATTGTTATTATTGTATTACATTGTTGCTTTTTAATACCATTTTTATATTGTTAAGCACTTTGTGCAGCATCGGCTGTTTGAAATGTGCTATATAAATAAATTTGACCTTGACCTTGACCTTGACCTTTAGCTAGAGCAGCATTCATTTCTAGAAATCTGGCCAAATTTATTAAATCCCCCAGTATGCGACAATGATAAGTGGAAGAGATTGGATGGATGGATGAACCAGGAAGGAGGCTTCCATTCTTTGCACACCAGGAGCCTAAAATCTGTGCAAATATTTCATGTGTTAAAAAATAATTTTCAGAGTCAACTGTTTTTAATGCAGCTTTGATTTCACTGGATGAATTTGTAGCATTTATTTATTTTTTAACCTAGCCTGATTTTTCAGATCTGTGTAAACAGATCTGACTACACAGACGGCTGTATTTGGCAACACTTGCACTTGTAGCTCAAAACGCACTCCGGTACTCAATACACATACCTCAGACGCACAGCTAAACACAGCTCTGGGTCAGTGTGGCTCTGAAATTATTTCTCTGTGTCCTCAGATGTGGTCCCAGCACTTCCAAGAAGAGTTCAAAGTGCCCTCTGACATCGTAAAATATGTATGAAAGTGGTTGTGATACAGCTTGTCTCAAACCATGAAATTCTCCCAGCTGCTGCCTTCTCCTGAGATTCAGATGAACTCAGACTCTCAGTTTCTTCCTTTCTTGTTTAAACAGAACAGCAGGACCATCTCATCATTGCTTGATATCAACTTTATTTTTTTTTCCAGCTCGTTTTTTGGGAACAAATTTTTTGCAAAACCACAATCTGTTCGGTGTGTACATATGTTACACGAGAACTTTAGATCCAGAAAATTCAGAACTTCATGTTGCTGTTTTACAATGCACGTAAATTGAGAGCTTCACTTTTACACTCAGCTCTCTCTTCACCACGACGGACCGGTGCAGTGTCCGCATCACTGCGGCTGCAGCACCAATCCGTCTGTCGATCCCTCCCTTCTCCCATCACTCGTGAACAAGATCCCGAGATACTTGAACTCCTCCACTTGGGGCAGGAACTCAACCCCGACCCGGAGTGGGCACTCCACCCTTTTCCGGCTGAGAACCATGTGCTCAGATTTGGAGATGCTCATCCTCATTCCTGCTGCTTCACATTCGGCTGCGAACCGTTCCAGTGCAAGCTGGAGGTCATCACCCGATGAAGCCAACAGAACCACATCATCCACGAAAAGCAGAGATGAGATTCTGAGGCCACCGAAGTGAAAGCCCTCCGCCACTTGGCTGCGCTTAGAAATCCTGTCCATAAAAATTATGAACAGAATCGGTGACAAAGGGCAGCCCTTGCGGAGCCCAACACCCACCGGGAATGAGTCCGACTTATTGCCGGCAATGCAACGGTTGTATAGGGATCGAATGGCCCATAGCAATGGGCCAGACACCCCATACTCCCATAGCACCTCCCACAGGACACCCCGAGTGACACAGTTGAATGCCTTCTCCAAGTCCACAAAACACATGTAGACTGGTTGGGCAAACTCCCATGCACCCTCAAGTATCCTTGAGAGGATAAAGAGCTGGTCCAGTGTTCCGCAACCAGGACGAAAACCGCATTGTTCCTCCTGTATCTGAGGTTTGACTAGCGGACGAACTCTCCTTTCCAGCACCCTGGCATAGACTTTCCCAGGGAGGCTGAGGAGTGTAATCCCCCTGTAGTTGGAACACACCCTCCGGTCCCCCTTCTTAAAGATAGGGACCACCACCCCGGTCTGCCAGTCCAAGGGTACCGCCCCTGATCTCCACGCAACATTGTAGAGGCGTGTCAACCAGGACAGCCCTACAATGTCCAGAGCCTTCAGGAACTCAGGGTGGACCTCATCCATACCAAGGGCTCTGCCACCAAGGAGTTGTTTAACTGCCTCAGTGACCTCGCCCCTGGAAATTGGCTGGTCATTCCCCTCATCCCCAGACTCTGCTTCCTCCTCAGAAGACGTGTCAGTGGGATTAAGGAGGTCCTCGAAGTATTCCTTCCACCACCTGACAATTTTCTCAGTTGAAGTCAGCAGTGCTCCACCAGCACTATACACAGTGCAGGCGGAGCACCGCTTTCCCCTCCTGAGACGCCTAACGGTTTACCAGAATCTCTTCGAGGCAGTCCGAAAGTCTTTTTCCATGGCCTCTCCAAACTCCTCCCACACCCGAGTTTTTGCTTCAGCCACTGCCCGAGCCGCATTCCGCTTGGCCTGTTGGTACCTGTCAGCTGCCTCCGAAGTCCCACAGGCTAACCAAGCCCAATAGGATTCCTTCTTCAGCCTGGTGGTTCCCTTCACCTCTGGTGTCCACCATTTGGTTCGGGGATTACCACCACGACAGACACCAACCACCTTGCGGCCACAGCTCAATGCAGCAGCTTCGGCAATGGAGATGCTGAACATGGTCCATTCGGACTCAATGTCCCCAGTCTCCCTCGGAATGCTGTTGAAGCTCTGCCGGAGGTGTGCATTGAAGATCTCACGGACTGGGGCCTCTGCTAGGCGTTCCCAGCACACCCTCACTACGCGTTTAGGTGCACCGGGTCTGTCCAGCGTCTTCCCCCGCCACCTGATCCAACTCACCACCAGGTGGTGATCAGTTGACAGCTCAGCCCCTCTCTTTACCCGAGTGTCCAGAACACATGGTCGCAGGTCCAGTGATACGATTACAAAATCGATCATCGGCCTGCGGCCTAGAGCATCCTGGTGCCACCTGCACTTATGGACACTCTGTGGCATGTTATGGCCAAACTGTGATTTTGCACAGAAGTCCAATAACAAAACACCTCTCATCCACCAGGAAGAACCCCAAAGTACAGGCAGCAAGCCGAGGGGATATTAGAATACCCACCCCAGCCCGCCCCCTGTCACCAGGGGCAACTCCAGACTGAGAAAAAGTCCAGCCCCTCTCCAGGAGACTGGTTCCAGAGCCCAAGCCATGCGTAGAGGTGAGCCTGACTATATCTAGCCGGTACCTCTCAACCTCACGCACTAACTTAGGCTCCTTCCCGATGAGAGTGGTGACATTCCATGTTCCAGTTGCCAGTCTTGGTAGCCGGGGATCAGTCCGCCAGGGCCTCCGCTCCTGGCCGCTGCCCAGCACACAATGCACTCGACCCCTACAGCGCCTCCTGCGCGTGGTGGGCCAATGTCCCCTTTTCGGGCTGTGCCCGGCCGGGCCCCATGGACTAAGGCCCGGCCAACAGACGCTCACCCTTGGGCACCCTCGCCGGGCCTGGCTCCAGGGCAGGGCCCCGGTAACCCTATCCCAGGCAGGGTAAACTGTTCCCTTGATGTTTTCCTCATAAGGGTCTTCTGAATCGCTCTTTGTCTGGTCCCTTACCCAGGACCAATTTCCCATTGGAGACCCTACCAGGGGGCAAAAGCCCCCGGACAACATAACCCCTGGGATCCCTGGGACACACAAACCCCTCCACCACAATAAGGTAGTGATTCACGGAGAGGACCTTAAATAGCGGCCAGGGAAAACAGGAACTAATTAACGGCAGGTGCAGATCACCTGAGTTCTGCCCAGGCAGACAGAGAAGAGTGAAGGAAAGAGAGGAGGAGAGAGAGGTATGGAGAAACAACAAAAACAACACTGTGGCCCAACGTGAGCCAGCTGGAGAGACATGGGGACCATGACAGTACCCCCCCTGTGTTGCACCTTGTGAGGCAAATGGTGTGCAATGGGCATAGAGTTGATCAGGTTGTTGATTGTGTGCAGTAGAATGTTGGTCCACTCGTCTTCAATACTTGTGCAAAGTTGCTGAATATTAGCAGGAACTGGAACTTGCTGTCATATACGCCAAGTGTCCCAAACATGGTCAATGGGTGACATGCCTGGTGGGTATGCTGGCCATACAAGAACTGGGATGTTTTCAGCTTCCAAGGAATTGTGTACAGATCCTTGCAATATGGGGCCATGCATTATCATGCTGGAACATGAGGTTATGGTCATGGATAAATGGCACAACAATGGACCTCAGGATCTCAACATCTCAGCAATTCTGTGCATTCAAAAGGCCAACAATAAAATGCACTCGTGTTCAATGTCCATAACCCCACCGCCACCATGGGCCACTCAATCCACAACGTTGATGTCAGCGAACTGCTCGTCCACACGACGCACTGTCTGCCATCTGCCCTGAACATTTAAAACATCTGTCAACAGAATACCTCGTGGCTCAAGGTCGTGGCTCAAGAGTTGGGAGTTCACCTTGTAATCGGAAGGTTGCCGGTTCGAGCCCCGGCTTGGACAGTCTAGGTCGTTGTGTCCTTGGGCAAGACACTTCACCTACCGCCTACTGGTGATGGCCAGAAGGGCCGATGGCGCGATATTGCAGCCTCGCTTTTGTCAGTCTGCCCCAGGCCAGGGCAGCTGTGGCTACAACTGTAGCTTGCCTCCACCAGTGTGTGAATGTGTGTGTGAATGGGTGGATGACTGGGTGTGTAAAGCGCTTTGGGGTCCCTAGGAGGGACTAGTAAAAGCGCCATACAAATACAGGCCATTTACCATTTACCATGCAAACTGATTGTTGCTGCAGCTGTCCAGGTGGCTGGTCTCCACCTGGTCGACCATCCTGGAGGTGAACATGCTGGATGTGGCGGTCTTGGGCTGGTGTGGTTACATGTGGTCTGCGATTGTGAGGCCAGTTGGATGTACTGCCAAATTCTCTGAAACGCCTTTGAAGATGGCTTATGGCAGAGAAATAAACATTTATTTCACAGGCAACAGCTCTGGTAGACATTCCTGCAGTCAGCATGCCAATTGCACGCTCCCTCAAAAACTGCGACATCTATAGCATTGTGCTGTGTGATCAAACTACATATTTCAGAGTGGCCTTTTATTGTGGCAGTCTAAGGCACACCTGTGCAATATTCATGCTGTCTAATCAGCACCTTGACATGCCACACCTGTGAGGTGAGATGGATTATCTCGGCAAACGAGAAGTTCTCACTAACACAGATTTAGACAGATTTGTGAACAATATTTGATAGTAATGGGTCCTTTGTATATGTAGAAAATGTTTCAGATCTTTAAGTTCAGCTCATGAAAAACGGGAGCAAAAACAAAAGTGTTGCGTTTATAATTTTGTTCAGTGTATATAGTGCTTTCTACGCTACCTAAGCACACATGCTTCATTCACCCATTCACACTCGGTCATAAAAGCTTTTTTTTTTCTAGGCAAGTGCTCTCTATCTAACATTCACACACATTCATACTCTAATGAATGCAGCAGAGAGCAATTTGGGGTTACCATCTTGCCCAAGAATATTTGGCATGCAGACTGGAATAGCCAGAGAAGCACAGTGTTGCAAGCCGAGTGTTTTTTTATTCACAGTGTTGCTTGGACTTCGAGTTTGCCCAGCTTTTCAGCTGCCCTCATCAACCCCTCACAACACACGGCTCTCCCATCAGGCTCCAGCATCCAACTTAAATGGGGAGATACAAACCACACACTGTCACAATGTCAAAGGCTGCAGGTTTGGGAGATTTGCTCCTTGCTGGCGCACATGTAGTGGGCCTTGATCCAAGCCAATGACAGGTACCAACCAGGAGTCCACAGAGACAGATGTGAGAAACCAATTCCTTTTGGGACAGGGAATCTTTGGGAGAGTGGGACAACCAGGCCTTTAGTTTCACTACCCACCCACCTCGCTTACCCCGGTATCTGTGAGACTTCGTCCACCTGGTGAGAAGGAACGTGACCCTGGACCTCGGTGGAGAAAGTTTTGCATGCATTGATCTAAAACAAAGCGTACTTATAAATATGCATATGAAGGAGTCTGTATTTCTGTCTCAGTTTTGACCCCAGCTCACTGTTGCTTCGTATGACTCTAGTCTGTGGTGTGTCTCGCAATACTTTGGAATGCTGGCCATGCTGAAGAATTTCATATCCCCTAAATGTCTGTAGAGTGGCCTCTCTCTCTCTCTCTCTCACACACACACACACACACACACACACACACACACACACACACACACACACTATAAAAGAATCTTGGCTAGACTTCAACATGGAGACAGACCTCCTGCACAGTACTGCCTTTACCCTTCACCAGAGTTTTAAGTATGTGTGTATATGTGCTTCTGTGTCTCTGTGTATATGTCATTTTTGGGCCTAGAGCCTGAGGCCTGTATAATAAGTGTCACTCTATCTGTCAATGCTATTCGCCAAATTTGAAGCAGCTCATTTTGTTCACTGTGGACTCTACACTTCTGCAGATATAATCAATTATTTTTTAAATTAAGTAATTCACTGCATTACTTTTAACATAACTAACAACTAAGGTTATAAATTATTTTTTCCATAATGACCCAGCCACCTGAAGAGTTTGAGTTGGTTGATAAGTGCTTTTTGAAAAACAGTACATCAAAACAACAAATCCTGGCTCTATTTGCCCCATAAACTCTAAATACCTACTCACCTAAGAGGCACCCTATTCAGACACCTGACCCACCACAGCTATGTCTTTTTGATGCTGAGGAGCAGTGGTTCTGTTATGAGCTTTTTTTAAGCCTTAATCCAGAAACCGTTCGGGAAAATCTTATTATCAACGCTTTGAAAATAGCTACTCACCGCTTGTGGCCATAAATGAGGAAAAAATATCAACCACTAAATTGATAATGCACCAATCTATTAAAAGGTAGATCTGCATCTATTATAATGAAGCTAATTACACACCCAGTGACCAGACTCAGAAAGCAGTGGAGCAGAGAGTTAGCAAATATCCAGCGGTGATAAGGTGCAGACAGAGGCGGGGGGAATTTACTGAGTTGGTCTTTCTTAAATAGCCGGCTTACAAAGGCATGGAGAGAGTACTTGTGCAGCTTTTGACTGAACACAAATCTATGAATGATCCAGAGTAAGAGTGGGCAGGTCAGGGAACAGGTGAGTGCTTACTTTGAGAGCGTGCAAAGTTTGGATTCAGTCAAACATTTACAGTCTTGACTGAATGACTGGAGCTCAATGTTCGATATACTCGATTGAGAAATATGAAGCAGGTGTAGGAAGGATGACACCCACAGAAGATCCCACTCAGGGGTGGGGCCAGTGCGTTGTTAAAGACACACAGTTAAAGATACACAGAAAACCAGTCTTCAAGGGCCACCAGCCACACCACAACAGCAGCAAAGGAGACCACAGACCAGCATAAACACCAGCAACCAGTTTAATATAATGGGACTGTTGACCACTCAAGGCACATTTTTGAAGTCATTATACAATATTAAATGATATACGATATATCGACTTGCTTCCTAAATCATTTGGTGTCCATCATTGACATTAAGCAGAGACGTCTTTGTCCTGCTAGGTTTTTGTGGCAGTAGTCTTACCATGGACCTACAGGCTATTAAAAAGTTTGCAGATGAATGATTTTGTAGGTTTTGCATGCAGCTGTGATAGCACTGAGGCTCTGCCAAGCTCAACACACACAAGGAATAATAATTGCATCTTTATAAGTACCAACAGAATGCTGAGGTGTACAATTGTAAATGGTTTCATTAAATGCAACGCATGCATGAATTCACTCTAGAATGCCCGGAACAATGATACTCTGTTTTGTTCAGACGTGGGTGATGTAGGATTGAAAACATATATTGCATCAACATAATTGATGACATAAATGACATATTAATGTAATATGTCATTTACAAAAAAATGAGAAAAAGTGTGATGGTGAATGAGCCAGTTTAAAAGGTAGCTGGTTAGTTTGACAGGCCACCAGGGTCAATGACCTGCAGTCCAACAGTATATAATGTTTATGTGACCTTCAGTTTCAGTTCCTCATCAAAATGTGTTGTAGCATTAATAAGTTATGGCAGATATTTTTCCTTTGTTTTCTTTCAATTTAAGGGCAAAATGGTTAATAAGAGATAAGATGAACCTTTATTAACTCCTAGACGTGGGAAATTTTTTGGTCAAGGCAGAAAGTACAAGTTAAGAGCATTAAAAATGAATAGCCCTGAAAATGAAACATTAAAAAATTTGATCCCTGCCTCTGCTAAATTATTTATATCCCTACTGGGGATAGAAACATACCATAGAAACATTCCTACTTTGTGTTGACCACATACCTGATTGCTGAAGTTAGGTTATTCAAAACCCAACTTGTAAAATACATTCAAACCTGTGCTATCTCACTGTTATTGAATGCAGTGAAATTACCATAAATGCATCTTACTTTTTTGGTGTCATTTTGATTTTCCCACGAACAACTGCAAAATACTGCATTACTGCAGAAACCCATGCTTAAATTATAGTAAATATTGTCAAATCTTGAGACTAAATTAGTTGCAAAACAACTTTTTTCCCATCAAATCATAATTGAGTTTAACCGTGATAGAACCACAACAACCATGAAAGAATGAATATACTAATGTTTTATTTTTGGAGTAAGAGTTTCAGCTGTGACTCTGTCCATAATTTCGTCGTACACGTACAATAACAATAAAGGGCTGTTCTTCCGTTCTTCAGTTCTATTCTACACATGTAACTTATTTGTATTATATAGCATTCTACAAAAGAACTAAAAACCAAACAAAAACAAAAACAAACTGTTGATGCAGTTTCTGTCACCTGGTGACAGAGGTCAGTAGAAATGATCGATTACTGTTGCCATCCTCTGAGCTGTTTTTCCAGAGACGTGGTTACTTGTATGCTCTTATTTTGAAGGCAGCCTATTTTCCTGTAATTGTGCGCCTTGGCGTTCTTAATTGCCGGGACAGCCTCTGTTGACCCTCCGGATTTATCAGTTTCCATGTGACCGGGCTTTCATCCACAGCGGGGTTCACACACACACACACACACACACACATACACACACACACAGGCCCTCCAAGGAGAAAGTACTGGACCTTGCCAAGAAGACAAAGGAGAGCGAGAGAGAGCGAGCGTGTGTTTTCAGCGACAGAAAGAGGGGAGCGCAGATACTGGGGAGCTTTCTTTTTTTTTTAAATTCCACATTTTTTATGATTTTCGGATCATAAACACTTCAGGAGTTGCTCATATAAACATGCACTTACAAGGATTTTCTCTTTTACTGGCATACCTTCTCAACACCACGCTTGGCAGCGCATTGAGTCACAACGACTATTATGAATACTACGAGCAGGAGCAGCTGGATGAGCCGGTGAGTGTGAAGCTGTTTGAGAGGAGCGCATGTCTCTGCCTACAGTAAAGTTTCAGCTGATGCAGTCACTGAGGACGTCCAGTGACTCAGAGGTGGCGTTCCCACTGAATCACAGTATATTATCAACTTTGTTCACGCTGTGGATATTTAGGGATTAACATGTGATCAGCTGAATATCTCATTCATTTTGCGTTCATGAAGGGATCAGGAATGAGGTGCAGGGTTCCCTATGTGACTCTGGTTCCTGTTGCTTAAGAATGCAGACAGTTGTCTTCACTGATATTTTGTTAGTTTAGAATAGACAGAACTCTACACATGTGTCACTCATGCATGAAGATGTGTATCTGAACAACACAGCAATATCTAAAAAGTAAAATCGAGAGTAAATATAGAAAGAAAACCTTGTTGTTGCATTCTTTAACTGTGTTTTAAGCTAGGGTGGGAGTGGACTTCCAAAGACTATGAAATAATCCCGCTGTTGTCCAACTGAAAGTTAGTATGGATGAAAGATGGACTGGTGATCTCTCTCTGTCTTCTCTTGCCCCTGTTTTCTTAAAGATTCTGGGACCAAAAATCAGGAGAAAACAAGTTTATGATTTGCAGCCATTCAGACTTTGACTAGTTTAGTATTAGTATTTAAGAGACCTAGAATATTAAGTGAAAGCTTAGAGGAGTCAATAATGTAAGTCTCACATGTAACTTTATTTACTGGTCTCTTAAAGGAAATAACTGCTCATCATAAGAGTTAACACCAGTACTAACTATCCCAGCTGTTCACGCTGGTACAGCTGTTTTTCTGTTGACAACTATCTATATCCAACATAAACTTCTGCCAAATCCCAAACTCAGGGAGCAACCCACTGTGGTGACCTCTTGTGAGCAGCCAAAAGTAGCTTCTTCTCTTCTACGGTATGTGGGATATTGTTTGTTTAGCCTAAAAGTTCACTTTTATTTTTAAATCAAGTTGAAGTCTTTGCATATTGCAGAGAATTTATTTGCACAAGTAACTGAATGGACAAGAATATTCAAGTTTTTTTGAAACACAAATGATCTCTTCATCTATTTGTGGGTGGGCTATATTAACAGGAAGGGACAGTGGCGAACAGTAGTGAACCAGCGACAGGGACATAGGCGGCCAAGGCTCATTGATTTCATGTGGGGGTGAAGGCTGGCTTGTGTGGGCCAGTCCAATTGATTTCACAAACTTCATGCTGGTTCTGATAGAAAGGTGTCAGAATACCAACCAAAGCAACCAAATTGTAGTTTGTTGCGTATGGGACCGCACAGTGGCAGACTGGTCCCATGCTGACCTCTGTCCACAACCGAAAGCAACAGTGGAGGCAGTGTGATGTTTTGGGCTACGTTCAGCTGAGAAATCTTGGGTTTTGTGGCTGTTACTTTGAAATGTACCACCTACCTAAGCATTGTTCCACACCATGGACACCCTTTCATGAAAACAGTATTTTCCGATGGCTATGGCCTCTTTCATCAGGATAGCGTGTCCTGCCACAAACCAAAAATTCCCCAGATTCCACAGATATCGATTGGATCCCATAGACATTTAATCGAGCATCCGTGGGATGTGCTGGAGAAACAAGTCCGATCAATGGGGGCCCCACCTGGCAGGAGTTCAATGATCTGTTGCTAACATCTTGGTCCCAGGTACCACAGCACACCTTCAGATGTCTTGTGGAGTCCATACCTTAATGGGTCAGAGAGATTTTGCCAGCAAAACGGGGACCAACACAGTATTAGGCAGGTGGTCATAATGTGCGTGATCAGTATATATAGTTCATTCCATCTTGATTCAACACTTTTTCCCCTCATCTCAGTACCATTGGTTATCATGGAACAGGTTCTTAGTTTTAAAATTGGTAGTCAGACAGTTAGACAGGCAGGGCTAATAAAAAAACACTTAATTACATTCTGGGATGAGTAGGGTCCATTAGCAGATAAAAGCCTGGATGTCTTTCATTTGTTACCGGTGTACATTCTTCCAAATGTTTTTCAGTTCCACAAAATCCTGACAAACAGTAAAAGTATCCATTTTTTTATTTTCTCAGTTATCTCTGTTTTCATTCCAAGTTTCAGTCTTTGGATAAAGACAAGAGAAAACAAAAGGTGTTAGTAATAGTGATCAGAATGAGAAGCCTGGCTCCTCAGTTTGATTTAGTCTTTTCCTGCCAAGCGTCTTGGCAGAAAAAGTCTGGATCTGAGAGGTCAAGGAACACAGAAATGCTGATTTCATGCATTGGTTCATAAACCAGCATCTTTTTTTTTTTTTACATAGAGGATCTTAACTGGCTTTTGTTAAATTGCTATCATAATAATGGATTGCATTTATATAGCGCTTTTCGAAACCCTTAAAGCGCTTTTACAATTCCACTATTCATTCACTCACTGGTGGAGGCAAGCTACAGTTGTAGCCACAGCTACCCTGGGGCAGACTGACAGAAGCCAGACTGCCATATCGTGCCATCGGCCCCTCTGACCATCACCAGTAGGCGGCAGGTGAAGTGTCTTGTCCAAGGACACACCGACCGAAACTGTCCGAGCCGGGGCTCGAACCGGCAACCTTCCGATTACAAGACGAACTGCCAACTCTTGAGCCACGATCGCCCTTGATCATACATACATACCTGTTGAGTGTTACAGCAATAGTTGGACTAATACACCACCAAAAAGCTGCCAGCAACACCGATTGAACTGAATGAACAGAGGAACTGGAGGAGAGGAAGGGAACATTTTTCAGGGCAGCAGGGGTGGGTAGCAGTAGGGATTAGGAAGAGGTATTTTCAAATTAGCCACAGAAAAGAGCCAATGGAGGCAGGTGTCACAGGGGTCAAGGGTGTTTGTGTGTGTGGGTCTGGGTGGGGGGCCTTTCACTGTGTCTGATGAGGGTGAGGTGGCAGAGATAAATGCTGAGCAGTGGCATGAAGTCATGTGATCTCAGGGTATTGTTAACTGTAATGATGAGTTTCTCTTGTAGCTCTGGCTGTTACTCTGAGAAGTTTCACCAAGTCATCCCTGCTGTCAACCTTTTCAAGACAGACTGGCTTCTAGCGTTTTCTTTCCCTTGCTAGTTGCTGCTAAGCACCAAATTTAACATAATCAGATTTTTGATTGCTCAGACTTTAACTGAGCAATGTTGTCCAAGTAAATTACCCCAAGCTCTTCCTTTCTTCTGTTTCCTTGAGGCTGACAATGCTGCTCGGGTGGCAGTCCTTAAAGTCATTCAGCTGTTGTCAGTGAGGCAAACTCCAACTCCACAGTGCTGGACTGCAGCTGGCACTGCTATTTCTTATTATTTTCTGGAAACATGCCATGGGTTACTTTAAGTTGAACCTTCACCAGATGGAGAACTAGTTCACGTTCACGTGCACAACTTTGCAGTGCCCACTGAGCCTACAGAAGAAGGACTGCTGTTGTTTCCTACAGTTTTACACATTGCTTTGGAGCTCATCCATGGGATTTATATATTAAGCTGTGAAGCGTAATGAATATTGGAGCCTCTATTGGAGCACTCCCTACTAAGGTATCTTTTCTTCTAAGACAGGGGTGTCAAACTCATTTTACACTGTGGGCCACATACAGCCCGCTTTGATCTTAAGCAGACCAGACAAGTGAAACTCCTCTTATGTGAGTGTAAACAAATGGCCTATTTAACTGTTTTTCTACATGTTAAAGAAAAAGCTCTTAAACTTCTGGTAGGTCATTGCTCAAACTTTCAATTTTTTTGTTGATATTGTTCTTTTTTAGCTGTAGTCATAAAACAAACAGATTTCTGTTGTAGAAAGTGAAAAATATAAACTTTCCTGAGAGGTAGAGCTGTGAAGGAAGTGCAATTTTATCGTGGTGGCAGCAAGACAGCCAAAGTAAGATCTTTTTGCAGAATCTGTTTACCTGCTCTTTAATTGTTTGCTGTTTTTGCTGTTTGGTGGTCGTTGAAATGGCTTTATGAGCTTTTAGCTGAGATTCTGATGTTTCTGTGGATACCATACACATCTGTATTTAAAAATCAGATCTGGCGGTACATCACGTCAAACTAGAAGTTCTCCCTCTTGCCCCTACTACCGGGGGCATTGGGGTTCAAACAATCCAAATGCATTTTGGGAGATGTAGTTTATAGTCAGTGTGCGCTTTTAAACACCATATAGTAAACTTGTTTTAAGACAATCATGCACATGCTCTCATGGGCCACATAAAATGACATGTTGGGGGCCACATTTTGCTGGCGGGCCTTAAGTTTGACACGTGTTCTAAGATGTGATCTAGAAGAAAAAACATGTTTAACTCCTTGCAAGGAATGTGTGTGTGTGTGTGTGTGTGAGACATTATAATGCACACTTGTGTATCATCCTTCCCTGATTCATTTGACTTACTACATTTGGCTTGGTCTTGAAGGAAGGATTTCCAGTCAGCCTCTCCAGTGAATCTTGTTGTCATTTATCTTTACCAGTTTCCTGTTAGCTCCTCTTTGTTTTTACCTCTCCTCCACGTTTTCATTGGCCCACAAGATTTTAACTTTATTTTTTTTTTGCTTGATAGCTTTATATATATTTTTTAAGTTAAATCCTATCAACCTACTGATCACAAAAACAATTTCAGAATGTAAATAGTGTTGCAGGGTAATAATAACACATTACACAAACCCACTCCTGGAGTAACAGATGAACGTTTGTTTTTTGTTTGTTTTTTTTAACCACAAATGGAAATACTGCATGTGCTAGGGACTTTTAACAAACACATTAAAGGCCAAATTTGTTGTTACTGGCAGCATACTGGGCATTAATTTACAGCGTGCTAAATGTTAGCACATTGAAATTAGTTTTTACTGAGACTTTCAGTGGAACTACTCTCACCGTGTGGTTCTGGCTAGAAGGCATTCAGTTGCTTTTATATTAAGTAAGGGTGCAATTAAAGATTATCTTGGTAGTCAACTAATCTGTCAATTATTTTTCTGACTGGTCAGTGAGACGGTGATTAGGTCCAGAAAGTGTTGACTTTCATTTTTTGGAGGTCATCTCCTTCCGCCGAGGCATACTGGTGGGCCCGGTGTGAACTGCAGTGGTGCCAGCGACCAGCCTAAGCAACCAGACTGTCCAACACCTTTGTTCAGGGCTCATACTCCTGCAGCTGTTCAAACTGGTGGCAAACCACTGCAGCCTGCTCCTGCTGCATGTCAGCTCGGCCACCATCTGGGCCAGCGCCTCAGCTGGCTGATTGCAGGTCCACCACACTGCAGCTTGGGTTTTGGCACCAATGTGTCAATAAATTACCCATGCACACATGGGTCCTTTATTACATGTTGAGGGTTTTTTTTTTGTTTTTTTTTTGTTATTGTTTTGAACAGTTTCTGCAGCAGCTGAGAAGACAGCTGGAAACCTGTTGCAGATGCTCAAATGGGGAGATGTGAGCAGATGATAAAGGTCAACTATGTGTATTAGCCTCCCCTGACACCACACCCTGAACCCACTGCCACAGTGGACTTCAAAGGCCCTCTGATAAGAGGAGGCAGGCCAGAGACTGTTACAACTTCAACCACTCAAGTAGACAGTGGCACATTCAAAGACTCAGTGGATCCTACCAGAGGAACTGGCAAAAGCTCTTCGATTGTCTTGAGGTTTAGTTATTGTTACCGTAAATCAGACAGAGTTTCAGTCAGTTGCCACCTCTGTTCCAACATCTTATAATAGTTGCTGCTCTGCCTGGTAGAGGCTAGAGCTGTGCTATACCATATTGTCCACGATAATACTGATAAACTATTTTAAGTGTCATTGTGATATCATTGTTATAGCAACAATACGGGACAACCCCAGACATGTGTGACAGTCAGAGCCACAGGTTAACTTCCAGTGAAGATTTAATAATACAGGTAAGCAAAAAATCAGAGCCAAACTAAGATGCGGAGATTTTTAAGATACAGTAAAATGCTTTGTATTCATATGTACAATTAATCACGTCGTCAGAAGTTGAGCTAAATTTGTGAAGAGATTTGTAATTCAAATCATTCTAACTGAAAAGGCTTTGACATGTGGGCACACTCATGCTTGTTTGCCTTTTTTGAATTCACATTAAATCTAAATCTGGTGGGTGTCTGAAGATCCTCTCCTTTATTTCTGTGTTTTGAAAGAAGGTGAAAGACTGCTGGTTTGGCAGCATTGCTAAGGTACAAGTCAGTCATCATCGAAGAGCTGACTATTATGAGCAGGGCCACAGATTGTGCGCAACTCTTGAAGTTGGAAAGATCAGTGTTTTCATAGACGTTGTAGTAATGCAGTTGTAAGTTTACATGAATGGCTATTCATACTGCCACTATAAATGCTGACAACTTTGGCTAATATATCAATAAATAAAAAGATTTTTTTGTTAAATATTGAAAAAGTAACCACAGGATGAGCCCTGACAATGGCATTGTGAGTGTCAAAGTCATATGTTTGTGTTAGAGATGGGCCGATCCGATATTACGTATTGGTATCTGTCCGATACTGACCTAAATTACTGGATCGGATATAGGAGAGAAATAAAAAAATTAATCCGATCCATTAAATATCACAAAAGCACCTCAGAAAACTTGCGACATGGTGTAACTCAGCTCATAACCTTAGCACGTCGGAGCAGTATGCGTCACGTGATAGAGTGGCTGTGGCGTGCGAGACCTGTCTAATTGAGCATTTTGGAGCCTCGCTACCAAACTGGCATTTCATCTCAGAGAAAGTGATCCCAGAGAGAAGTAAAGCAAGTGTGTAAATTCATCTCTGAATGTTTGTAAAGCATTCCAGCGTTAAGCTCAACAACTGATATATGGAGCGACTGCCTCTTCTCTCTCCCTCCCTCCCCTGTTGCTACTTCAATCATGAAACTGATCAATGATCAGCTGATCGGCTTTTCTGTCATGACTCCGTGTCTTTTGTTTGTTTATTGCCCACTTTGCGCCTGAAAGAGGAAGCCAGCGGCTAAACAACAGCGGCACGTTTAAGCTTGATAAGCTGTTGTTAGAAAGTAATATTAAATAAATTCTACACCAGGATCCTTTTCTACGTAGCTGATAGCTGGTAACTGTGCAGGGGCGGATCTAGCAAAGTTTTGCCAGGGGGGCAGGGTAGGGCATTAACAGGGAAAGGGGGGCACAAAGAAATACTTTTCTTTCTTATTCTCATTTAAAATGTCCAGCTTTTAATAAATAATTATCTGAATCTTACACCCAAAGTTTTAATCTGATGTAAAATGTGTGTCCATTACTGTATATAGTAACTATTAAGTCTAATATACCCTAGTCAGCTATAGTACTTTTTCCTTTGGGAACCATCTGTGCAGTCTGCAATTCTGTTGAAGAAAGATGTTGAATCTATTTAATTATTGTAGAAAAATAATTGATTTCTGTGCATTTTTATTTATTTATTTATTTATTTATTTTTACACGTGCATTAAATTAAAGTTGACTACGTCGATTAAGCATCACGAGGCGGAGGGTGGTTCCCTATTTTTTTTTTGCTGGGAGTTGGCAACCCTATTAGTTAGGTTGTTTAATACTTCTTTATTCTTTAAAATACCAGAATAGGGATTAAGGTGTAGGGTTTAAGTTTATTAGCTCCGTATTAGGGCTGGGCGATATGGCCCAAAATTCATATCTCAATATTCTTTAGCTGGATGGTGATATACGATATATATCTAGATTTTTTTTTTTAAGCCATAAAGTAAGAACAAAAAGAGAGTTCTTATCAAAGCTGTGTCCCAGATCTCACACATCTCTGTAGTAACATACAGTGTAGATGTACATGAAAGATTACTCAGAAATAAATTATCAGCATTTATTAAAATAATGATCCATAAATAAAATAAAAAAAATGTTGTTTTTGTGCATAACAAAAAGCTCACAATTGTGCAGTCAAAATGTAAGCTAAAGACGCTGAGCATAATAACAAAGACAGATTTCGCAGCTGCTCTGCTCCCAAGTTCTACTGTGTGACTGACAGCCTCGAGTGACGCCATCCAGCCGCAGGCACGGGGCGATCCGTGGTAACTCGTTAACGGCGATTCGCCGCATTATGGCATTAACGTCATTTTAACGAGATTAACGCTAACAGCACTAAAATAGTAACCTCCAAATGTTTTCTTTTTACCGACCAGCTCCTCTTTGATAGCTGCCGTGTCCATCTTGTCGTTGCCTGCAGGTGAAGCGATGGGGGAGGGGGAGTTGTGTTCAGTGCAAGAGAGAGGCGAGGTGGAGAGTAACGTTGCGTACAGACAAAAGTGGACGAAAGAGATGCAAACTAGCTTGCTTGCTGAACTATGAAATATTTTGGGTGCAGTATATTTTTTGCATACAGATTTAACAGAATAGCTTAGTGTTTGTTTGCTTTTTTTTTTTTTAAACTTGAGTATGAACTTATACAAAATGCAGCAAGATATAAAAAAAAAACAGTTTTATTGATTAAAAAATACACTATATCGGATTCATGTCAGTATCGGCAGATATCCAAATTTATGATATCGGTATTGGTATCGGACATTAAAAAAAGTGGCATCGTGCCATCTCTAGTTTGTGTTAAAAGTGAAAAGGAGTGAGCTGAAAGATGCTGAAACACTGTAGAGCTGAGCTGAAAAGGAGATTGAGAATGAGAATTCTGTGTGGTTTTATTCAAAAAAACATATTTTAGCTACCACCCCGCATTTGGCCTTACATTTGCTACTGGCACATGTTTGCACATGTTTGCCCGAGCATTTTTGGCATATGCTGTCAAATTTTTCTACGCTGTTCTTATCTTTCCTCTTTGAACAACTTTATTTTTCCGTTTCTTGGCCTGTATTTGCCTCTTTAGACCTCAGATGTTGGCATGGTGGAGCTTTGAAAAGTCCACATCACAATAACGCTTGTTTTTAAATCTGATGTCTTCAATTAGTAATGTTTATCTTCTGTCTCCTCATGTGCTCAAGAAACATTTTCTTTAATTATGTATTTTTGACCTTCTGTGTGGACAGTTGACCAATTGTTTGATGTCTATACTAGAGGTAATAACTTATCGGTTGCAGTAAGTGAAAAAGAGTTATTAAAGTTGACACATGGTTTAAAAATTGGTTTGTTTAATGAAACGTGAACATTTCTGTTAATTAGGTAGAAGTATAAAACTTGAAATGAACACTAATGCACATCCTGCTATTTTCATTAGTATTTTCTTCACCAATAGACTGATGAGTGGAGGTTTTGAAATTTTAATTTTCCAACCAAAGTCTAAAGCTGTGTTAACATGCCAGTTTTTTACATAACAAAGTGGTCTTACTCAGGAGTGGGTTTAGAGTATGTTTCCTGCAGAGGTCATTACACAACATCTCATGCTCATATTACTACACTTGTTCATGCTGAGCACTAGATTTTCCATCTGACTGAACAGAAACAGTGCAAGTTGTGTTTCTGGTATTAATTTTCAATCTTAAATCTTGACAAATTGAGAATAGAAGTAGGGATGAAAAAGCAAGTCAAATATTGCTGTTTCTGTTATCTTTTAAATGAGTTTATGGTTTACACTGATCTGTAACATAGAAACTGTAAATGACCCTAAATTCTGAAATAGATGTGGTGAATTAACAGTGTATTTCCCTCACTCTCTCACTGAATCTGTCTCAGTATCATCCTGTATGTGGGTTTATGTTGGTCCATCACTTACTTCATCTTAGAGGACTAAGGATAGATTGTAAGCTTTTATCTTGAACCAGTTACCACAAAGTTTCTCTTTCATCTCTTAGTTTCTGTCTAGCCTCTACCAATCCCCCCCCCCCACTGCTGTCTGTCTGTATCTCTCACTCATATTTCACAAACCCCTGGAGTCTGCAGAAGAATGTAGTGTGTAATTAACAACCATTTTGAAGGAGTGTTTTGTGATTTATCCAGCTTAGGCTTACTACTCTGCCTCAGTACAGAGATATGTACCCTTTGGTTCCACGTACTACCTGCTGAAAATATACATAACCTTACCACTGTGAAAAAATAAAATGACTGTGGTCGATTTAAAAAAACACCCAGAAGACATTGTAGTCAGATGTAGTCATAAACAATACTTTGAGATACTTAAACTTCTCCAATTGGGGTAAACCTCCTTTCCAATTCTACACCTAGAAAAGATCTTGGAGACTGGGGCCTCTGCCAGGCATTCCTAGAGTAGTGTCACTATATACTTAGGTGTGCCAGGTCTGTCCAGCATCCTCCCACGCCACCTGATCCAACTCACCATGTCCCAATCACTAGTTTTGGTAGTCGGGGATGTTCGCCAGGGCCTCTGCTCAACAAACATTGCACCTGACCCCCCTGTGGGTGGTGGGCCTTCAGGATGGGACCCATGTCCCTTTTTAGGGCTGTGCCCACCAGCACCACACGCATACCCTTTGCCACCCTCTCCTGTCCTGGCTCCAGGGCAAGGCCCTGGTAACTCTATCCTGGCAGCGTGAACTGTTCCGTCAATGTTCTACTCATAGGGGTATTTTGAATTAGTCTTTGTCTGGTCCCTCACCCAGGATCAGTTTGCCATGGGTGACCCTACCAGGGTGCAAAAGCCCCCCGACAACATAGCTCCTGGGAACCCTGGGGCACACAAACCCCTCCACCAAGGTTTCGATTCATGGAGGGAATACATTTTTTTTTTAAATTTATATAGCACCAAATCACAACAGCTGAAATGTCAGTCCTATGTCACATAGAAAAATGGTGTAAAAGAAGTAGGCATTATGCTAAACCAAATACTCTTGAGACACCCACTCTGTCCCACCATATCACATAGTGACTCTAGGCAGCATTCAGGGACGTCACACTATCACATGCTATGACACACTGGGTCCATCTTTCATTATACTACATAGTACACTGAGCTAGTTACCCTAAGCACAGTTCTTACCCCATGCCAGCTAAGATAGGCAGTGAAAAAACAAAAAAAAGGGGTCCTAGATAGCATGCAAATTCATATCAAGGTTGTGAGACTGCCTCATAATGTGGACCTCTGTAAGTTTATGTTGTTCATCATGTTGGAAATCAGTGTATGCCAGTGTGGCCAAGGAGTATCCTTGAGTTAAAACATGACAAGAGATTTCTGTCAACTCTTAACAAAGTTCCAGTTTGTTAAGAGGTGACAGAAATGGTGACAGTGAGAAAGTGTTGCTTTGAGTGGAAAGTCGGGAATACAAATAATGGCTAGGGCTGCCACAAACGATTATTTTGATAGTCGACTAGTCACCGATTATTTTTGCGATTAGTCGACTAATCAGATCATCATCCATTGGACGTAAAACGTACAGCTTATTGCACCAGCATGCATCTGCTCTTATATAACTATCATTAGCTTACAACTTTAAGTGTTTAAGGTACGTGCTAACTAAAAATAAAGACAAGATGATAGTTTATTAAATTTTAATAAAATTTGCAGATTGTTTCGGTGAAGTTTAATAAACTCCTTGCTATCTAAAATATAACAGGACACTGGAGTATATTCTCGAGCATCTCACACTTCTGATAACCAGTTGTCTGCTTGATGTTTATTCAAACTATAACTTTAATCTCAGCCAAACCGATTTACTCAGGAACAAATAAAATACTAAAAAAAGCCAAACAGTAACATTTTTAAGTTATCTACGTGACTTATATATATTTAACCTGAGTAGCGAAAGACGGCGGTGGGTTTGAAAACGATTTGCCGGGAGTCCGGTGTTCTCACGGGCTCTAGTGAGCCTTGCCCCCGGCTAGCTATCGAGCTAGTGGGTAACAGACGTCTCTGAAAACGTCGGAGCGCTTTTGAAAATATGTGGTGTCTTGATAAACTGAGCAGATATTTGAGGTTTACACAGCTACATTCTCGCTTGAAAATATGTTAAAGGTTTATTTTGTGACCCAGAAAGAATAATAAGAGTAATATTAAAACTAAGTAGCTGCCGCCATTGTTGGAAACTGAGCTGGGCTGCGCTATGAATTCTGGGACAGAGCTTCTTCTTCTTCTTCGGGGTTTAACGGCAGCTGGCATCCTTGTACATGCGGTGCTGCCATGTTCTGTTTCAGTCCATTATTACACTCTTAAATCCTACTACTTATTCCTGCGTCTTTTGTGATCTTACAAAGCTTCAAATGACGTGTCGACTATTAAATCAGTCGTCGACGATTTTGATAGTCGACGTAATCGTGGCAGCCCTAATAATGGCTAATATTTAGGTATACACACTTCTATCAAGCAAGCAAGTTTTGATTGTAAACCCTTTTCTTTAGTATTTACTTTTAGCACATATTAATTAAACATCTGAAAAATCCCATTAACACAACATAAAAAACATAATGTCACTAGACAATCATTGTAGACATGAAGATAATTATTATCGAATTAAATTGCTCATATTCTTCATACCAACAAACTATCCAGAGTAAATCAAATTCAAATTCAAATTTTATTTGTCACGTACACAGTCATACACAGTACAATATGCAGTGAAATGCTTAGTGTGCTCAATAACAATGTTGATCCTTCAGATGAAAGTTAACAGGTGTTAGTTATACAAAATATTTGTTAGATACTGCTTTTGGTGTTTCAATGGGATTTGGTGACATTAAGAAATAAAAAAAAAAACAACCCAAAAAACAGCCTTATCTTAAAGAATGCAGTCAGGGCATTTTCTAGTACTATATAACATGCTGCGTGCAACTCTCTGTGGCTATTTGAGTTTCATAGTACAGAAAGTGTACGAGTGTATGACATCTGACACAACTTGAACAATATCAGAATTGTGTGCTGGACATGGTTTAGTCACTCTGTGAATAACTGTCTGGAACAACAGAAGTCTTTACTAACCGAATACCAGAGTAACTTCTCTGTGATCTCTGCATTATAAATATTATTATTCTTAGGTGATTTTCCCTGAAAAGTATCTGGAACTTGTTCTGTCAGTAAAAGTTCCAGCTTCAAGGTTTCTTGAGACTGCAAATTAGTAATTAATAAAGCAATGGCAGATAGACATAAAGCAATAGCAGCAGACACAATGCTACGGGACTTTGAAGATTAGGCATCAAAGAGATCTTAACAAACTGGAGTCGGAGACATCCACCTCCCCTATGAACAGCGTCATCAGTTCAAGTTGAATGAGGCAAAACACAGTTTGAAGCTGTCAAACGCTTTTGGAGGCAGAGTTGTTCCAATGAAAAACAAGTTGGTCAATGGTAAGGCAATTTTATAGAAAACACACCAGCAGCAGCTGTTTCCTCCAAGTACAGGTTGATAGGCTGGTGCTGCATAAGCCGCTTGTTGCATTCCTCTGACTCACTTCCTCTAAGGCCATGTTCTCTGGGGGCAACCCATTCAGTTCTTAAAATGGCTTGACCTGATGATCCATGGTAGTTACAGTCTCTTCGTCTTCTATGCTTCCGCACGTTGTCATCCATTCTGATACACATAAAAACTAAGACAGGCCTTTGTCTGCCTGTGAGTACAGCTTTCAGCAGCTCAGCATTACATGTGTCACACATTGTTGCTGCTGTTTCACAGCTACTACCCGCTAAGAAAGCACCACATAAACTGCCACTCACCTGCTTTATTTCTACAGTCACTGGAAGGTTCACATAAAGCCCACACTCCAGACTTTAATGACATTCAAATGCAAATGTGGTTAAAAGTAACACTGATGAGCTCTTTTTGACTGCCTGTGATATATTCAGATTTAACCTATACTTTACTAAAACTGTGGCTGCTGTGTTGTATTCTCTCTTTTCTTTTTTCTTTTTTTAGCTAGAAAATCTTGAGCAGAAATCTGTAGCCACTGTGTGGGTTGATGAGTTTTGGAAAGCAGATGTTATCTGATTTATCTTTTTAAAAAGAAAAAAAAAAATAGTGTGACAGACTTTTAAATGTGACATATTTTTATGTTTGGGAAGAGAAATTACATGATTGTTAAAGTAACTATGAGATTAGGGAAACTGTTCTGTTACAGCTGTTCAAGATAAATTAAACAATTAAATAATTCAATTAAACACAAAGAATAAATTTGAGAATTAAGCACACTTAACCCTTGGATGCACAACCTACCAGTACCTACACTCTTCCATGAGTGGGGTCAAAAATGACCCCAAATAGAAACAATGCATTTTGCTATAAACTCGGTTGTTAGTCTTCAAAATCTTTAAAACAAAGAGTTGTAATATTTTCATATTTGAGGTATTCCTCATAAAACATGATTGTGACATGAGGCCCTTTGCATTTTTATTTATTTTTTTCATTAATTTTAAGAAATTGCAGTTTTTGTATCACTTGTATCACTTTTGTATGCTTGCTCTGCATATACTGCAGAAGCTGGGTCTTCCCTCTGAAAGGCACAAGTTGTTCATCGACTGTAACACAATCACTGAGGATGAATTTCTGCCTGCAGTTGACCAGGAACAGGTCCCATATGTAGCAGAAAGCTGCCATGTGGTTTGTTTTCAGTCCATAGGCTCTGGTCCTCTTGTCATCAAAGTGCAAGAAACTGTGAATATCTTTAAATCTTTGAATTGACATAGTGGCCTTGTACAATGGGTTATGCACAGGCCTCCCAAAAAACACACCAACTGGTACATCCCAGTTCTTCTCACTTTCTGCAAGAATGGTCAATCAAATGAAGGCCAGGAGCTTAAGTTTGATTACATTTTTCCGCTCTTTTCCCCTGTCTGTGGCTACTCTTTGTGCCTCCATGTTTGTGCATGTCAGCACCTCTTCTATTATATTATCAGACATGAACATCTTCCATGCATCTATTGGGGAGACAGTACTAGACCCAGGTGCAAGCCCTGGCCGTCTAATTCAGAACATTGTGGCTAGAGCAGTAAGATGGGCTCATTCTGTTAGACTCAATATCCATTTCCTCTTCAGAGGACTCATCAGAGGACTCCTCTGTATCTGACTGGCCTTGTTCAGTGGGGGGGATAGTAGTCTGGGTCCTCTATATCTGAGATGTCAGATTCTGAGTCAGTGCCTCCGATGGGCTCTTCTTCCCATCCGTCCTGGATCATTTGTAGGGCAAGGTCCACAGCTGGCCTCATAGCAGCCATGTTACTTTAAATATTAAAAAAAAAAAAATCAGAAAGGACAATGTTTGAAATGCACAGGAAACTATAAACAGGGCTGCACATAAATGGTCCGCAGGTGCACATTTGCTGTCAAAATAAAAGACGCGTACCAGATAAGAAGTTGGGACGCTCGTTTGTGTACATTAGATGTTTTGGAGGAGGACAGACATTTGTTCAGAACTCTTAAAGATGTCGAAAAAGCAAGCTCCGTAAGCAATTACTTAGGTGTTCCTCCACCACAAAAGAGGCACGTATTCTCTGAATTTCTGGGAATACTTTTATTTTGACAGCGAATGCACACCAGCGGACCACTTATGTGCAGCCCTGACTATAAATCATGTATGTTACTGTGTAAAAATTAATTCCTGATCCATCAGAAGTGTAAGTGGGACAGTCAGAGTTGCTAAGAAAGTTCCATAGAAGATTCCATAAGAACTGCTTGGGGTCATTTTTGACCCCACTTGTGGAAGAGTGGGGTAGTGATACAAAAACTGCATTTTTTATAAATGAATGAAAAAATAAATAAAAATGCAAATGGCCTCATGTTACAAACATATTTTATGAGGAATACCTGGAATATGAATATATTACAACTTTGCATTTTAAAGATTTTGAAGAAAAACAACCCATGGGGTCATTTTTGACCCCACGTGTGCATCTAAGGGTTAAGAATAAATAGACAAATAGTGTAAGTAAGCTTAAATGTATAAAAACACAATTTAAAATGGCTTACTAAATTAAAGTGAACAAACTTAAGTGTGTAAATTTAAGTCTAACTTGTAGTGATCCCCTGCTGAATATCAAAAAAGTGCAATAACATGTCTTAGTGTGCAGGGTGGGGAAAAAACTATTAAGATTTCAGTGTTGTGTGTGGTCAGGATTGTCCATGTTGGACAGAAATTTGTTGTGTGGCCTCCTCCTGTGAGCCAGCTTTCCTACCCAATTTATTTAGTCTGTTGATGTTACCAGCTCCCAAGCTGCTCCCTGGCACACCACAGCAAAGTACTTTGTGCTCAGGATTAGTGACTGAGAAAAGATCTTCATCTTTTTGCTGCACACATTGAAGGATACTGGCTTCCTAGAGAAATAAAGCCTGCTTATCCCCTGTGTTTGTCCTCCTGTTGTCATTGAGGATGCCAAGTTACTCGTACTCCCATACCACATGAGAATCCTTTCTCAGAATAGACGCAGGCTGAAGTCAATCACCATCTCTCTGGTCTTATTTATATTGAGAATTTTCCCTTCCCAATCCACTCAACAAAAATCATACACTCAATGCTCTGTACCCCTCCTCCTGTCTGTGACTGATGCATCCAAGCCCTACAGAATCAGAGCATTTTTGTAAGTGGCATGACCCAGAGTTATACTAAAAGTCTGTGGCTTATAAGGTGAACAGGAATGGAGACAGCACAGTCCACACACTGCACAAGAGCAAATCAGAGCACTGCCAAGTCTCACGTACTACCTGACTTACGTAGTCAGTAATCCATAAGACAGTAGGGGAAAGTGGGGTGCCACCCACTATTTCTAGGGAACCAAAGAAGAAATTGGTCATGTGACTGCACATTTTTGAAGAGTCAGCCAGTCAGCCTCTTTGAGAATTAAGCACACTTAAGTTCAAAAACTGATTTTTGCCTTTCAGAGTAAGGCAAGTGTGGCAGTGGCACAACTCACCCCAACTTATGAATATTTTAAACACATTTTAATGTAATAATATGAATAGAAAAATAATGAAAATAAAAATAGATCAGAGTTCTAATTGGGAGGACAGGCAGGGCTTCCACTCCTTTAGAGCACATGGAGAGCAGTGAATGAGGTGGAGAAGGGGAAGTCCATTCATCAGGTGGCAAGGAAAATGAACATATTCAGGATGACATTAAAACGATACATGGAGAAGAAAAAGCTAGTTGGAAAAGAAATAAGGCTAAAAAGAATATAGCCTTATTTCTTTTCCAACTAGCAAAACTAAAAGTACTGGACTTGCCAATCAAGTCTTTGACAAAAATATGAAGAAAGAGCTGGCAGATCATTTAAAAGCATTAGCAGCTTTTATGTGTTCTTCACTTTGTGCATTCTCAAAAGCCAGTTCACAGTAATTGAGTATGCACAAAGAAATGATATTTTGATCCAGCTGGCAGAGATATCAGAGGCAAAATCAGGTTGGGTTAAGTGTGCATTTAAGAAAAAGTAATAGAGAACATTAATAATTATTTACCCAGGAAATGCTCATTATCAGTTATCAAAATGCAGATAGTTCACAGAGAAGCAAAATTGGGTACTTGGAGCGTAGAGCTTCAACTTTTCTAAATCTGAAAGTAATTGTGATTGTCATTGTGAACTTTGCAGGCAAAACCAAATCCTACAACCGCGTTGGATTAGTTGAGAAGGTTGATGGTGCCGACACTGGTGCAAAGTTTTTAAGGTGAAGTAGTAATAGGTTTGTGAATGGAAAGCCCATTTTCACTTTCAAAGAAAGTGATGGAGTCATCCCAAGAGAAGATGTGCATAAAAAAAACAAAACAAAAAATAAACAAACATAGGTGGCTGTGGCTCAGGTGGTAGAGCAGATCAGCTACTGATTGGAAGGTTGGTGGTTCAATCGTTGGCTTCCCCGGTCTGCATGTCAAATATCCTTGAGCAAGATACTAACCCCAAGTTGCCCTCCGATACGTTCATCGTAGTGTGAATGTAGATTAGTTTGCACTTGTGTTTAGAAGTGGGTGTGAATGGGTGAATGAGGCATGTTGTATACAGCGCTTTGAGTACTCCGGGAGAGTGGAAAAGCGCTATATAAGAATCGGTCCATTTACCATTTACAAACAAAAAAAAAACCACACCACAAAAACTTTGCAGTACACCCAGAAGGGAGCAGTGGGTAGCATCAACAAGTGGGATGCTATGGAGTAGGCCAGATGTGTGAAGAGAATTCCAGTTAATTTTGTCTTCATTTGAATTTCATTTTGTTCTGAACATGTGTTCATGTGGTGCTAGGCCTTGTTTAAGAAAATTGACTTTTGATGTGCTCACGTGACACAGTTGGCCTTTGATGTTGTAAAATAACTTTAAATAAATAAGTAATTTTGTGTTGAATTTGTCTAACTTTTATATAGCTAGACAGTTTCTGAGATCAAAATCTACAGTTTTACTTTCATAATCAATGGCACAATTTACCCAAAGGTATTCTCTTTGGGTAAATTGTGCACATGCAAATCACCATGTGAAAGAAAGAAAGCAGTCCTACATATTTGTGAAATAATCACATTTTAGGATATGTTCTCATCAAAAATGACTCAAAGTGTTACAGGAGGCCAAGAAAGGCCATAAAATGATGATATTTACCAGAGGATGAGAAAATATAAACTGACTTTCTTTATTTTAAATGAACTTTGCACTTTTTTGTTTAAGTAAATCATCAATTAGTTTCCATAGCTTGCTGTCCTTTGTTTTACTACATGCACATGTACTCAAGTCTATTTGGGATTGTTGAGTTGGAATATTTGACACAACTAAATGCATATACAAAAAGACATTTCCTGTTATTTCATTTGGGATTTCTAATTGTACAGTTTTCAATTCTCTGAATTCTCTGAGTCTCATAATTACAAATATTACCTCAGGTCTCTGACACGCATGTAGGCGTCTGGCTTCTCAACTGATTCTTCTGTGTTTCCATTCGTATCAAAGCTCCTGCTGTCTTCTGTTTCTGTTCCACAGGGTTCAGTGCTAGGACCAATTCTGTTTACATTATACATGCTTCCCTTAGGCAGTATCATCAGAAGACATAGTATACATTTTCACTGCTATGCAGATGACACCCAGCTCTATCTGTCCATGAAGCCAGATAACACACACCAATTAGTTAAATTGCAGGAATGTCTTGAAGACATAAAGACCTGGATGGCCGCTAACTTCTTAATTCAGATCAAACTGAGGTTATTGAACAAGGCCCTGAAAATCTTAGAAATATGGTATCTAACCAGATTCTTACTCTGGATGGCATTACCTTAGAAAACTCACAGAGACTAGCAAGGGCGTATTTCTCCTGTATTGGCTCTATTGACTCCTTGTTGAGAACCAAAATTGAATTTAAAATCATTCTCATCACAAACAAGTCTCAAATAGTTTGGATTCAGAAGACAGAGACACTCTACTAGTTATTATCAGTTATTATCGTTAGGTATTATTAGTCTTTGGCTCTCTTCTAGATTGTCTCCTTGTTCTGCCAATTTATGACTTTTGCCATAAATTGGATCTTGTGAATGAACTCTTGTTGTGAATAAACTACACTGAAATGCATTTCGAGGTCATTAATTTGAAAAACTACAGCTTATTCATAAGACATGTGCGTACTAAACACAGTCAATCACACAAGTTCTTTTACTTATTTTCCCCAGGGTAGTTGGTTTGCTTAAAAACTTGGAAACTGCATTGAACTCTTGGTTCAGCTTTAGGTCAACAAAGTGGAGTGTGATACTTGAAGGCCATCTGGTGTAACAGAAATTTGGAACTTTTAGAAAATTTGAAAAAGCTTGCTGGTAAAAGCTAAAGAGCCCCTATCTGTAACAAAAATCCATGTTGTGAGCTGTTCACTTTGCTGGATAATTAACCTCAAGGATCCAGTCAGATATGAATGGTTGTGTTTTGATATCCGTCTAAGAATGTATTCCACACTCGGGAAAATTACAGCAGTTTACTACATGCACATTTAGAAGTTAATAGGCTAACACAAGTAAAATGATCAATAGGGTGCTTTAATATAATGCCAACCATATTAAAATGTTTGGCTGAGTATGGCAGTGTCTTTGTTGATTTTCCAAAGTAGTTTCTAACCATCAGATGTTTAAATCTTCTAGAAACAGTAAATAGCAGGAAAGGCCAAAATGGTGGCTGATTTGATGTCAGTTCTATTGAGTTCCCAGTCAGCTTTGTGATTCCTGCTCTGAAGTCAGAGCAGGAAACTGTGCCCTTTATCAGGTGACAAACAAGTCTTATTTAGGAGTATTTTGTTCTCAATTGTTTTGGCTTCCAGTCCTGCAACCCTGAACTGGGTAAAAGTAGGAAAATAGATGGATGGATGGAATTCATGCGACAGCTGGGAAAAGTTTTTCCCACGTAAAGGGTCAGAGTGTGTGTGTGTGTTTGTGTGTGTGTGCAGAGGGTGGGCGGTGTGGGGATTTAGACAAAAACAAAACAAAAGTCAGACATATGGAGACATAAACATTAGGAGAAAGGAAAAAAAATCTGTACGGAGAAACTCCAGTGAGTATATAGAGACATGTAAGATAACATTACTACATTTTTCTAGTAGGAAAGTGTGTGCTCCACTTTCTGCTGTGTGTTCCTTCTAATTATTAAATGACAACATGTATAAATGCATGCATGTCTGTGTGTACAGTGTTGCTTGCACAAAACAGTTGTATTGTTACTGTCAGTCTGATTCTTTACATGGTGATCATTCATAAATATTATTCTAAACACACACACACACACACACATCAGAAGAATACCCCTCTTGCCCCTGTGGGCAGTCTATCCTTTAAGCTCAGGTCCTCTACCAGAGACTCTATTATATCTGTATATTATAGGTGGGAATCACCAGACGCCTACCGTGTCCCACCTGGAGCACCAGGAGCTACACGTTGTGGAAGAGAGCTGGAGATTCATAATAATTAAATGTAGAGTGGTGTAGGGCTGTTCGATATAACGATATATATCGGCTGACAATATAAAAAAGTCTATCGTTTCATTTTATGCTATCGTTTGTTTTGTGGTGTCGCAAAATAAACTGTTTACGGCAATATTTTGTCATGGTTTTGATGGTCACTGTAGTGGCTATATTAATTTCTTAAAGTTCTCTCTTTCTCTTATATTTAATATAACCACACTACAGACGGACAAGCGCCTGTTTTTATGCGTTGTCATTAGCAACAATGACGGTAACACCATCGCGTGTCCGCTTGTCTATGTACCACATAAACCTTTCACAATAAAGCTCAAGATCCTGTTGAGACTTTTCAAAATAAACTGAATCACGTGAAAGAGCAGATTATTTACTGATGAGAAGTAAAAAAGAGCCGCCAGGTGCTAAAAAATAAACCTTAGACTCAAACGTTAGAACAGGCTTTTCCCCGCAGCACGCCGTGTAATAAATACTCACAAAGAAAACGGCGGCCGTTACAACTTATGTCTAAAAATTTATCGTTTCATGCATCGGTTAAAACACTCGACTCCAAGTACACGACGTGCAGCTGGAAACACTTCCCGCAAGTCGAGCTGCCCGAGATTCACAGAATTTACAGAAAATGTTACATTTTTGTGATTTATATCGTTATCGGGACGATAGAATTCTTATATCGGGATATGAGATTTTGGTCATATCGCATAGCCCTAGAGTGGTGTATGAACACATAGTGAGTGAAAAATGCGGCTGAAGAAGAAACACCCAGTGCATCATGGGAATCTCCCAGCAGCCTACACCTACTGCAGCATAACTAAGGGAGGATTCAGGGTCACCTGATCCCACCCTAACTATATGCTTTAGCAAAAAGGAAAGTTTGAAGCCTAATCTTAAAAGTAGAGATAGTGTCTGTCTCCTGAATCCAACTGGAAGCTGGTTCCACAGAAGAGGGGCCTGAAAACTGAAGGCTCTCCCTCCCATTCTACTTTTAAATACTCTAGGAACAACAAGTAAGCCTGCAGTGTGATAGCGAAGTGCTCTAATAGGGTGATATGGTACTATAAGGTCATCAAGACCCCATAGTTGACTTCATATTTTTGTTGCTGATCAAATATAGTTTACAAGGTAAACAGCCACCATTTCTGTCTAGTTACTCACTTTTCTCGGCTTCATTGTAGAAAAATAACACGTTTTAGACACCAGTAATGTAATTAACTTGTTAATTTAAATTGGTCTTTTAATTTTACAACCAAGAAGGACTGATGATGCTTGCTGCCTAGCTCCCATATTAAACTTATTTTTTTATTATTAGCCATTAGCTGCAAGCCAATAACTTAATAGCTTAACAGACAGCTCAGTCCAGTCTCACTCCCGACGCGTAATGTACTGACGATTTGTCACGTCCTGAGGCGTTCCCTGGGAATGCGAAAGGTGTCCTATGCTACACGCCGGATTTCGCATGAAATCGAATAGAATGATGCTCCCGCGGTAACACAGGTTCCACCCATGTATTCCAGCCCTAACCATAACCTTATCCCTAAGGATAACCACCACCTTAATCGTGTTCGATAGTGTTTTCTAAAGCGTATTAAGTAAAATAAACGTACGGTTCTAATGTTTCCTCATTTTTCCGAACTCGTAATATAGGGACGTGTTGGGTGGCCGAAAGCATAATATGATGACGATTTGTCACCTGGCGTAAAATGGTAAGCTTTGTTAGTGAGAATGTGTTGGACAGCTAATGTAGCTATGGGGTAATTGGTAATACTTTAATGGATAACATTAATGTCTGTTGTTGAAATAGGAACTTGACCCTTGAAATTCCTCATAAAGTGCAATAAAGTGTTGTTTTATCAACTCCTGTTCATGGGTTCAGCACATAGTGAAGAGAAGTGAAGAGAGGGGCTTTGTCTCTGTCTGCAACAGTGCTTCAGCTGGAGGAGGCGAAGACAGCACTGTTGGTATTGATGGGGTTACAAATTAGTTATTTCATAGGAATTTTTAGTATTGATTGATAACTGAGTACCAATCTGTGTGCATATATATGCAGTACATATTAGTGGTGCAACGGATCACGGTTGATCCGAAATCTGAACTGATCCCACTCCACGGTTCGGTACGCACGTGATCCGAAGATTCGAAAAAGAAAAAAAAAGTATGTGTATGGTGCGCGTGGTCAGTCTGTCAAGCGGTAGTTATGGCCAGCGCTAGCGGTCCAAGTGGCGGAGCAGAGGAGTTTGCAGGATTTAAGCAGCCCTTTGCCGCCCAATCCGACCGGGCTAAAGCTATTACAAAAGCTAATGGGGTGTTTAGCTGCAGACGGGAGGCCGTATTCCGTTGTGCAAAACAAGGGGTTTAAACTGTGATGAGCGTGCTTGAGCCACGCTATGATATCTCGTTGCGCGTCCACTTCAGTGTGACAAGATCGTTCCAAGCATGTATAAGCAGGAGAAGTTTAAAGTTATGGCTGAACTGTCCCAGGCATCTTCTGTTGATCAAACTACAGATGGATGGACCTCCAGGGCAACGGAAAGCCACGTGACTGTGACCGCTCGTTATATCACAGCGGAGTGGTAGATACAAAGCCCTGTACTGCCCTATAGATTACATTAGATTAGATGAAACTTTATTTATCTCTCGGGTGGGTTCCTCCGGGAAATTCAGTTTCCAGTAGCACAGCACCGACAGAAGTTGCAGAATGTGAGCAGAAATATACCATATGTACACATATATAAATACAGAGAATACAAAAGGGATAAATGGAATAAATAGGAATAAGAATACAAGGGAACGGCACATTTCAAGTATTGAAACTGTTGGATATGAACAAAAACTATTGCACAGTGAAAAGGCACTACAGCTTACTTGTTCCCCCCTCCTTTGTCCCTGTTTCCCCTCCCTCTCCCCTCCAGCGAGGAGTTAAACACTTTGATGGCGTGTGGGACAAAGGACTTTTTAAGTCTACTGGTCCTTGACTTTGGGAGAAGCAACCTTTCACTGAACAGACCAGGCTAAAACCAGGCAAAGACCCTCAAGCTATCGTCCAACATCCCTTATAAATGTAGACCTTAAAATAATCTGCAAAGCTCTCTCAAAGAGACTAGAGAAAATAACCCCCCTCTTAATTCATCCTGACCAAACTGGTTTCATAAAAGGTAGGCACTCATCAACAAATACACGTAGACTACTTAATTTGATAGACTACTCATACAGTAAAAACATCAAAACTACAATATTTTCTTTAGATGCAGAAAAAGCGTTTGACAGAGTTACTGGACATTTCTATTTGCAACTTTATACAAATTTGATTTTGGATCCTCTTTCATTAACTGGTTAAAAATATTATATAATTCCCCAACAGCTTGTGTCAAAACAAATGACCAAATATCCTCCAGCTTCTGTCTCCTGAGGGGCACCAGACAGGGATGCCCACTCTCCCCTTCACTGTTTGCAATTTTTATTGAGCCACTAGAAGCAGCAATTAGACAGAATACAGTAATTAAGGGCATAAAATGCAAGAATGTGGAACATAAAATCAGCCTTTATGCGGGGTGATGTGTTACTTTTTCTCCAAAACTCACAAACCAATATCTCTGGGGTAATTGCATTGATAAACTCTTTTGCAAGAATATCAGATTATTCAATTAACTGGTCAAAATCTACAGTCCTTCCGAATAATTGCTCCTTCCATAATTCTTCTTCTACAACACTGCAATCGGGAAATATAAAATATTTAGGTATTAATGTTTCTCGCAAGCTTGCAGATCTAACTAAATTAAACTATATCCCACTTTTAAAGAAAGTAGAAGGTGATCTGGCTAGATGGAAATGTCTACCCATATCACTCATGGGAAGGGTTGCCACTATAAAAATGATGGTCTTACCAAAAATAAATTATTTATTCTCAATGATCCCAACTAAACCACCACAAGATTGGTTCAGATCTCTAGATTCATATATGTCCAAATTCCTTTGGAAAGATAAACCCCCACATATAAGCTTAAAAACACTACAAAAGACCAAGGATAAAGGAGGATTAGAACTACCTAACTTTCAGCACTACTTCTTAGCCAACAGGCTTCAATTTATCTCAGGATGGTTAAAACATACCTTCTTAGACGAACCTTGGCTAGATGTAGAACAAGCACTTTGCAATAATCTAGATATTTCAGACCTACCATTTATCAGCTCAAACATCCAACGACATGAATGCTTCAAAGCGTCAACATCAGCTCTTCTCTGGCAGCATGGTGGGAGTTTCTAAAATTGAATCCCAGGCAAATGTACACCTATCTGGAACAACCCTAACATATTCCAAAACAATAATATGATAAACTTTCCAGATTGGAGTGGTAAAGGAATCAAATACTTAGAACATATATTAGAAGGAACAGAATTTATTCCATTTGACAGACTAGTTACACAATATGGGATCAAAAAGGAAAGATTTTTAGAATATCATCAAATTAAATCCATAGTAAAAAAGAAATTTAAACCCGGTCAAGCTGAACTACAAACACCATCAAGTGTGGTACAATTTCTTACTCTTAAAACCCCCAAATTACTATCCAAAATATACAGAATATTTTCTAAAACAGATGAATCAATATCACTTCCTATTGCAAAATGGGAAGCGGATTTATCAGTTACTTAGACCAAAACTTCTGGTCTCAGATATGCTTAAAAACCTTTCATTTATTTAGAAATCCCAGTCTTCAAGTAATTCAATACAAAATACTACATAGAGTGCACTATACAGGTCATCGTCAGTCAAAGGAGCTTGCAAAGAAAAGCGTCTGGACTTCTTTAAGTTTACTTGAAGACGTTTCACCTCTCATCCGAGAAGCTTCTTCAGTTCTAAGGTCAAATGGTGGAGAGTCCCAGATATAAACCTAGTGGGAGTATCCCCCCACAGAGGGACAAAAGGACCCCCTGATGATCTTCTAATCGCCTGAGCCAAGGTGTGAAACTGGGTGTGGGTCCCAATCAGCCAGAGTTTCGGGTGTGTTCATTGTGAAACCTGGCCCCACCTTATCATGCGAATTCCTGAGGTCAGATGGCCCAGGATGTGAGTGGGCGTTAAGGCGTCTGGGAAGGGATCTCAAAACTGGATTATAGATGGCAGAGAGTTGGTGTCGTAAACCCCCGCCTCTGTTCAAAGATGGTCGCTCACAGTGGACATAGATGGCTTCTTTCACTCCTCTTTCAAACCATCTGTCCTCTCTGTCCAAAATGTGAACATTGGCATCCTCGAAAGAGTGTCCTTTATCCTTAAGATGCAGATGGACTGCTGAGTCTTGTCCTGTGGAGGTGGCTCTTCTGTGTTGTGCCATGCGCTTGTGAAGTGGCTGTTTGGTCTCTCCAATGTAGAGATCTGGGCATTCCTCGCTGCACTGTACAGCATACACCACATTGTTAAGTCTGTGTTTTGGCGTTTTGTCTTTCGGGTGAACCAGTTTTTGTCTGAGCGTGTTGCTGGGTCTGAAATGCACCGGGATGTCATGCTTGGAGAAAACTCTCCTAAGTTTTTCTGATACACCGGCTACATAGGGGATGACAATGTTGTTGCGTCTGTCCTTCTTATCCTCCCTCGTTGGTGTCTGGTCTTCTTTTCTGTGCCTCTTTGCTGACTTTAAGAACGCCCATTTAGGATAGCCGCACGTTTTGAGTGCTTCCTTTACATGTGTGTGTTCCTTCTTTTTTCCTTCAGGCTTAGAGGGAACATGTTCTGCCCGGTGGTGTAGGGTCCTAATTACTCCAAGTTTGTGTTCCAAAGGGTGATGGGAGTCAAAGAGGAGGTACTGGTCCGTGTGTGTGGGCTTCCGGTAAACTTCGATGTTGAGTTTGCCGTTCTCTTCAATGTGCACAGCGCAGTCCAGGAAAGGCAGACAGTTGTCCTTTGTGTCTTCCCTGGTGAACTTGATGTTTTTATCCACAGCGTTAATGTGCGCAGTGAAGGATTCCACTTCTTGTGTCTTGATTTTGACCCAGGTGTCGTCCACATATCTGTACCAGTGGCTGGGTACTCTTCCTTTGAAAGAGCCAAGAGCCTTCCTTTCCACTTCCTCCATGTAAAGGTTGGCTACAATAGGTGACACTGGGGAGCCCATGGCACAGCCATGTTTTTGTCTGTAAAAGCCTTCGTTGTATTTGAAATATGTCGTGGTGAGGCAGAGGTCTAACAGTGTGCAAATCTGATCGGGTGTGAAGTTGGTCCTGTCCTCCAAGGAGCTGTCTTCTTGTAGTCGTTTTCTGACAGTCTCCACAGCCTCCGTGGTGGGTATGCAAGTGAAGAGAGAGACTACATCAAAGGACACCATGGTTTCATCTGGATCCAGGGTAAGTTTCTGGACCTTGTCGGTGAAGTCGGTGGAGTTCTTGATGTGGTGTGGGGTGTTCCCCACAAGAGGAGCAAGGATGGTAGCAAGGTGTTTAGCAATGTTATAAGTGGCTGAGTTTATGCTACTGACTATGGGTCTGAGTGGGACAGCTTCCTTGTGGATTTTAGGAAGTCCGTAGATGCAGGGTATGGCATCCCCTGGGTAAAGGCGGTGATATGTAACATATCACCGCCTTTACCCAGGGGATGCCATACCCTGCATCTACGGACTTCCTAAAATCCACAAGGAAGCTGTCCCACTCAGACCCATAGTCAGTAGCATAAACTCAGCCACTTATAACATTGCTAAACACCTTGCTACCATCCTTGCTCCTCTTGTGGGGAACACCCCACACCACATCAAGAACTCCACCGACTTCACCGACAAGGTCCAGAAACTTACCCTGGATCCAGATGAAACCATGGTGTCCTTTGATGTAGTCTCTCTCTTCACTTGCATACCCACCACGGAGGCTGTGGAGACTGTCAGAAAACGACTACAAGAAGACAGCTCCTTGGAGGACAGGACCAACTTCACACCCGATCAGATTTGCACACTGTTAGACCTCTGCCTCACCACGACATATTTCAAATACAACGAAGGCTTTTACAGACAAAAACATGGCTGTGCCATGGGCTCCCCCGTGTCACCTATTGTAGCCAACCTTTACATGGAGGAAGTGGAAAGGAAGGCTCTTGGCTCTTTCAAAGGAAGAGTACCCAGCCACTGGTACAGATATGTGGACGACACCTGGGTCAAAATCAAGACACAAGAAGTGGAATCCTTCACTGCGCACAGTAACGCTGTGGATAAAAACATCAAGTTCACCAGGGAAGACACAAAGGACAACTGTCTGCCTTTCCTGGACTGCGCTGTGCACATTGAAGAGAACGGCAAACTCAACATCGAAGTTTACCGGAAGCCCACACACACGGACCAGTACCTCCTCTTTGACTCCCATCACCCTTTGGAACACAAACTTGGAGTAATTAGGACCCTACACCACCGGGCAGAACATGTTCCCTCTAAGCCTGAAGGAAAAAAGAAGGAACACACACATGTAAAGGAAGCACTCAAAACGTGCGGCTATCCTAAATGGGCGTTCTTAAAGTCAGCAAAGAGGCACAGAAAAGAAGACCAGACACCAACGAGGGAGGATAAGAAGGACAGACGCAACAACATTGTCATCCCCTATGTAGCCGGTGTATCAGAAAAACTTAGGAGAGTTTTCTCCAAGCATGACATCCCGGTGCATTTCAGACCCAGCAACACGCTCAGACAAAAACTGGTTCACCCGAAAGACAAAACGCCAAAACACAGACTTAACAATGTGGTGTATGCTGTACAGTGCAGCGAGGAATGCCCAGACCTCTACATTGGAGAGACCAAACAGCCACTTCACAAGCGCATGGCACAACACAGAAGAGCCACCTCCACAGGACAAGACTCAGCAGTCCATCTGCTTCTTAAGGATAAAGGACACTCTTTCGAGGATGCCAATGTTCACATTTTGGACAGAGAGGACAGATGGTTTGAAAGAGGAGTGAAAGAAGCCATCTATGTCCACTGTGAGCGACCATCTTTGAACAGAGGCGGGGGTTTACGACACCAACTCTCTGCCATCTATAATCCAGTTTTGAGATCCCTTCCCAGACGCCTTAACGCCCACTCACATCCTGGGCCATCTGACCTCAGGAATTCGCATGATAAGGTGGGGCCAGGTTTCACAATGAACACACCCGAAACTCTGGCTGATTGGGACCCACACCCAGTTTCACACCTTGGCTCAGGCGATTAGAAGATCATCAGGGGGTCCTTTTGTCCCTCTGTGGGGGGATACTCCCACTAGGTTTATATCTGGGACTCTCCACCATTTGACCTTAGAACTGAAGAAGCTTCTCGGATGAGAGGTGAAACGTCTTCAAGTAAACTTAAAGAAGTCCAGACGCTTTTCTTTGCAAGCTCCTTTGACTACGATGACCTGGATGACTGAGAACCTTCACAGACATATACAGGTCATCGGATGTTCAAGATGGGCTTTACGTTTACCAACAACTGCTCACACTGTCAAACCAATACACCAGACAATTATATCCACGCTCTTTGGTTCTGTCCACCAGTTCAGAAGTTTTGGCGCGAGATATGTGAAGACTTATCAAAGTGTCTGAAATGTAACGTTCCAACTTCCCCTTTAGTGTGTTTGTTGGGCAGCTTAGATTATGTCACTACAGAAAAGAATATAGCCCATATGGTTTTCACTGCCCTATGCATAGCCAAGAAAACAGTCCTCATGAACTGGAAAAATAAAAATAATCTTAATTCTAACCAATATAGAAATTATCTAATAGATTACATTAGTCTTGATACAGCCTCTGCCACCACATCAGATCAATTGCTCTGGGCTCCTTTGATCAGCTCCATCACCTATTGGGGTAGGGGGTCATAGTTTGGTCCCACCTTCATTGTTGTGATTGGTGTGAGGGTGAGGACAGGCTTGGGGTGTCGGGGGATTCCCCAGAAGCGTCTTCCTTGGAGGGCTCAACCCGGGGTTGCAGTCATGGCCTGTTAAGGGCTCTGCTGGCTCTTAGGTGATGGTTTCCTCGTGGCTGCGTGCAGCGGGGCTAGGGGATGGTCTGTGCTGACGGACATGGGTTACTGACCTGGGAGCCTGGCTGTCCCTGGGTGGGTCCGGGGCAGGCGGGGGGTTCTGGGGGTGCTCCGTCTCCGGGCTGGGGCCCTGGCTGGGCCTTAGGGCCTTGGGAGCTTGGATCTTGGTTGGTGTGTCACCGGGGTTGTGGGCGGGTGGGTGTATGGGGGCTCAGCCCTGGCGCAGGATGCCACCGGTGCATCGAGCCACCTGGTGGGCTCTTCAAGTAGTGGGGGAGGCTGTTACATCTTGCAGGAGGTCTCCTCTCTCCAGGAACTGACTCTGCAGGTGGAGAGAGATATAGGAGAGGTGGAGGAAGAACTCAGCCTGGGTGTCTATTGTCTTGTGTAGTCTGGAAGATAAGTGGATGATGGGGTGGGTGCAGTTTTCTCTGTGGTGGGGTCGGGTGGGCTGCCCCGGGCTCTGTGGGGCCGGGCGGCGCTGCTGAACTGGGCCCCCAGTCCGGATGGGCCTGGGCCCCCTTTCCCTGGTGGGTTGCAGAGTGTGGGGGTGCCTACTGGGGTCAGCGGCGGAGCTGGCCCCAGGGAGGGGCCACTTGCCCCTCCCTTCCTTCCCTCCCCATCTCCAGCTGCCTCCCTCTTCCCGCTCCACCACAATCACCCACACATGCAGGGCCTTAGGGCAAAGGTGTGTCACCAGGGTGCAGGGGAGACACCCCCCCCCCTCTGTCCCCTTCTGGCTGCCTGTGCCTCAATTTTATCCCACAACTTAGACATTCACATTACTCACACTCTCATAACACATACATATCGGACCTTGGGGGTGGGCACGCTACACGTCGTCCAGAAGACCATCAGGGTGTACACCTCACTCCTGGCATCGTTGCCCACCTCTCAATTTTAAATACACGTATAGATTGAGGGCTATCAGGAGGGGCTATGCGCTTACCTGCTGCTCTCTGGCAGGTAGCTCCATGCCCCCCTGGGTTTTTAATGCACCTTAGGACACACATGCATCAACACTACATATGAGCGGGCGGAGGGAGGTTTGGAGTCTTCACACACCCCCGTTCTCTGTTGCCTGTTGGGGCGGGGGGGGCTGGGAGGAGGAGTTGGTCATCCAATTGGGGTCTGGAATGTGGGGCCTCCCTGCTGCTGCGGAGTCGGGGCCGTCTGCTTCTCTCCACCCCAGGGAAGAGGGTAACACTACCTGGGTCTGGTGCAGTTTCCCCCTCCAGGGGCAATGGTAGCTAGACCTGGGGTATAGAGCACGCTTGGGGAGTGTGATTGTGTGTACAGTGTCTATTTATGTCTGTCTCCATGTTGGGTGAGTGCTGAGTAATTGCATATGAGAGCATGGTGGGAATGGATGTTTGTATCTGTGTGTGCCTGTTTGTTTGTGTGTATATGTCAGGTTGGGTATCAGACGCCACCTCTCTGGGGACATCTCAGGCCCTCAATGGTATGGAGGCCTATCTCCCCCCCACCACTCCCCCTGCCAGTGGCAGACGCCCTCAGACATCGGTGCATTGGTGGTTCTTTGTGTCCGGGGACGGGCGTCCAGGTACCCACCGTCTCACTCCTGGTGGCTGCTTGTCGGGGCCTGGAGCCTGGGGCTCGCTCGGGCTCCTTCGGGCGTGGGGTACCCTCAGCCTCTCGGCCTGGGGCTCGGTCACTCTGGCACAGCTGGCTGCCGGCGGAGCTCACGGGCACGTCACTGCAACCCCCCCTGGCTTCTGCTCCGCAGCTGCTGAGCGACCCCTCATCTGGGGCTCTGCTCAGTTCTTTCCGGGATAGTGGCGCGGTTGCCCCTCTGTTGGTCTTCCTTGGTCTCCTTTGCTCTTGGGGCCTCTGGTGGCCTTGATCTCCTCCACACCTGCTTCATGCCCAGAAGGACGGGGCTATGGCTCCCCACACCCTCTAGCAGATCATTACATGAAGGAACCTTTTAAATACAAGCTCGCTCACGCTCACAGGTGTACAGACGGGTTCTCACAGACACAAACTGCACCCTTTTTGGCTCTTACCTCAATGCACACTGTGCGCTGTCGATCTTACGTGCTGCACAATAATATTTAATATTTAGTATTTACTGTTATATTCACATAGATCATTGCGATGATGTTGTTTATTATATTGCTCTCTTTTTTTGCTTGTTTTCTCTTTTTTCTTTCTCAACAGGTGATCCAGGTGATTGATATATGTATTTTTTGTCTGTTTGTTTTGTTGGTTTTTGGTTTTTGCCCTTTATCACCGTCCCTTTTCCCCTCTCTTTTTCTTTCCCTCTTTCTTTCTCCCTTTTCTTTTCCCCAGTCAAGTCTGTCCCATGTTCAGCAAATGAAAATAAAATAAACAATAAAAACAAAGGTGAATCAAATAGACCAATACGGCAAGGCTGGGATGGTCCATTTGGTAAAGTAAATCCGTTGGGCATCTTTTTTTGCCTTTAGACAACAATTCTGATGGCAAAAGAACGAAACGGGACAGGAAAAAAAATAAAAAATAAAAAAGACTAAAGACTGTTTCCAGTTTGTTTCCACCAACAGACTGGAAGTCTTTAGTACCCCACAGAGTAAATGAAAAATCAAAATATGTCATCCATAAACAGCATATTATCTGCAGTAGAAGATGGGATCTGCACAGACACCCAAGCTTGGAGAAGCAGCCAAGAGAATGAGTTAACCAAACACTTCTGAAAAGCTAAATGGAGTTTAGCCATTTAAAATGGGCTCACCTGTGGACTAATGCATTGATATGTCAAAGTCACCCAAAACGCACAAACTGACTGACGGAGTAGTGGACTAGCAGCTTCAGTGTTATTTGAGGTAGAATTGATGTTCCAGTTCTCCGTTTCTTTTTTTTTTTTTTTGCATTTTGTTTTGTATTGTTTCTTTTTTCAGTGGGCTTTTTTAAGGTGTTTTAAATATGTTGTATGGCTGCCTACGTTCACAGCAGTAAATTGCTTTATCTATTCAACAACTCCATCAGACTGGAAACCTTATAAGTGATGCATACTGTAATTCTTCCCACCCTCCTGCCCTTTGGTTAAGATCATCGTCATACTGACAGACATTTGGCAGTGAGTAACCACTAGCACGTGTTCTTCATTTGTGATATCCAAAGCAAGTGTTTGCTCATGGTAAACCAATAAGATGAACTGCCTCACTGATCTTGCACAAACTTTATTTGTTGTTGATGCAACAAAAATGTCTTGTTACTTCAGATACTTTTGTAGTAGAAAAGAAAAGTTTTTTTTCCCAGTGTTCCTGTGGTTTCACCCTCGAGTCTTCCAACTGGCAGCAGTAAGAAAGCTGTAGTGCTGAAGAATGCTGAAGAATCCTTTTCTATATTCATAAAAGTCATAAAGTCAAAGCCATTTAAAGTGCTCCCACAAAAACAGGTGATATACAAAATGAATAAAGGTCCCCAGTATACATAGGTTACATAGGAAAAGGCTTTGAGTCATTAGGCTGATAGTCTTGTCAGAGTCATATTTCTGAGACTTTGATTAAAGATTTTGTTGTGAAGAATTTAGGGGTATTTAACATTGACATTAAAAAGTAGGAAATTTTTATTTGCGTTTAAGAAAATAACCTTTAAGTTTTAGGGCATGCTTTGGACAATTTGAAATGAATTAGTTTGGGATGTTTGCCTTAACTCCAATATTGATTTGAACTGTGTTGATCCAAACTTGAAACCAGTCTTTGGCCTTGACTGTTACCTCATTGAAATTTCTAGCTTGCAAAAATACAATTTTACGATCAGTCATTTAGGTAGAAAAGTGTTTCTAGCCCTCTTCATTTGACTATTATAAAATATGTAATAATTCTCAGTGAAAGCAGTGTTCTGAGTAAAGGTGTCTGTTTTCACTTTTAGGATACTTCACCAACGCCAGACTTGGAACAGAGTTTGCGTTCAGCCTCCAGTGTAGATGAGCTGATGAGTCTCATCTATCCTTCATACTGGGCTGCTGTGAAGTGTAAATCCAAACTTTCTGCTGCTGCATCTTCATCCTCCAAACTCTCCCAGCAGTCACAGGTCCGTCAGCTTAGGCCACTGGGTGATACAGAAGAGCCAACATTTGCTGCTGTCTACCTCAACTTGGATATCCTGAAAAGTATGTTTATGTTTTGTTTATTATGTTCTTTCTTCAAATTCTACTTCTTAATTCTTTCAGTTTCATAAAGAGGAGAGTGAGTCTTCTTTGATTTTGGATCATCTAGAATTACTATAATTAAGCTTTAGTGAATGTATCCAGTTCTAAATGTAATCCAAGGCCCGTGCTCATTTGAGATTGAATGAGTCAACTAGGATTTGACATCTTGCACAGAAATCATAGCCACTGTAATAAAACTAAAATGTAACTATTCAAATGATTGTTATTAGGTCTGCTTTTCTCTCCACAATATACATGATAAATACTACATTAGGAAGAACAACAAGTCACTGTAACAGTGGTCTGACTGTCTCTCTGTGTGCAGGTATAGAGTCAGAATGGAGGAAGACTCAGTGTTCTCCCAGAGAAGTGTGTATTGATGTGGGGAGAGAGTTTGGTGCTCCTACCAACGTCTTCTATAAGCCACCATGTGTGTCCGTCTACAGATGTGGAGGATGCTGCCACTCTGAGGACAAACAATGCAGGAATATCTCCACTGGTTACCTCAGCAAAAATGTAAGCACATTGTTTTATATCTTTTAAAATGTTTCCTTCTATTATTATTATTGATAAGCATTAGTAGTCCCCAGTCAACACACCTTAAGACCACTTTGTCAGTGCAGCCCAGGGTGGCTGTGGCTACAATGTAGCTTGCCATCACCAGTGTGTGAATGTGTGTGTGAATGGGTGGATGACTGAATGTGTAAAGCGCTTTGGGGTCCTTATGGACCAAGTAAAGTGCTATACAAATACAGGCCATTTACCATTTAAGACTGTCTACAATGTTTGGACACAATAGACAGATTCAGGACACTGATAGTGATTTAAAAGCTTTATTGAGCACTAAGTTAATGGCCTTGGGAACCGGTGGGCAGCATGGAAGTGCTATCTGTGAGAGAAAAGAGGCAAGATTACTCCAGGTCAACGTTGGAATGAAAATGTTGTCAGAGGACAAAGGAATGGAGTTATCCTCGGGGAGGTCCAGGTTTGAGTCAATGGGGGAGTCTGGTTGGCTGGTGGATTACTCTGCCTCTCACCCTGTGATAGACTAGAGCACCCCCAAGGATAAGCAGAAGAGAATGGATGAATGGCAAAGCATGTAGTGCCAGACAGTGGGCAGTCAGGTGAGGGAGGTTGATGATGGCTACTGAGCTCTTCAGACAAGCAGGTAAATCAGAACAGCAGATGAGCTTGATTTCAGGAAACGAGGAGCTGTGGAACAGACTGAAACAAGGAGTTAAGGAAAGCTGTGAAGTGATAACAGGTTTTCATCGGGATCCACATAGTGCCAAAGGAGGTTAAATGATCTGATGGAATTCTGCCATCTACCCAGTAAAGTACTGTACTCAGATTCAGCAGAAGTGCAAAAGTCATCAGTGCGGTCACAGGGCAGGCTGAGATGACAGCTTCAGCCATGACTCTGCCTGCGGAGAACAACAAAGGTATGGAAGTACAAGTGTGGAAATAGACAAAAACAAAACCCAAATCCTTTGAGCTGCTTGTATAATGACAGTTTTCTTTCATACAAAAATAACTGAAAGTTAAGGTTTTATTATACAAATTTTATAATAAATCACAGATTATCCCGTATTGTAGTTTGTCGCTGCATTTTTGGTTTTTTACTTTAAACCTGCTTTCATAATGAAGAAATAAAGCCTGGTGAATCCAGTTTTAACTGGTTCGTTATTTGGTGGCATTTCTGTGTTAACATCAGGTACATCTTAACCTGCTTCTATGTTCTATGTTTGTGTATTGTCAAGGGGCAACTAGGCAGGAGGCACTCAATCGAAAGGTTTACTGAGGACAGAGTGAAGATAAACCAATAATTCAAACACAATAATAATATAGCAAAAGTCCTGATTCCACAGGGCCTCATGGCGACACTCCAACCTTGTCGGGATGCCTACGGTGGAATTCCCTGACTATCTGCGACACCCAGGAGTGTTCTTTTGGACCATAACCTTCCCAGTCAACTACATATTGGAAGCCTCTCCCACAGTGTCTGGGATTCATGTTACAGGGAAGGCTGGCTGGCTGTCATTGAACTGGGCTCGTGGGGGGCCTAGACATAACAGAGTGGTTTTTACTGAGAGGCATGGAAAAATTTATGAATCGTCATGTTACAAGGCAGTTTCAGGTGAGCAGACACTGGGTTGGTCATGGATTTAATTTCAAAAGATCCAACGAAGTTGAGAGATCATTTCTTTGACTCAGTATGCAATGAAACATTTTTTGGTAGAAAACCAATTTCTGACCTGGAGGATATGAAGGTGCGACTGTGGTGAAGGTGGTGCTGCATGGAAGGGACAGAGAGCTCACCTTTTGTAGTGGGGAATAGTGGAAGTTGATGCCCAAGTGATGATTCAAATGGGGACCGTCCAGTAGCCGAAGTGACACAGCAAAAGCTGGCTTCCAGCTCCTGATTTACTCACTCAGTTTGACACTTACTCTGAGGATGAAAGACTGACCTGGCTGCAATTGCTGAACAGTGTTGTTTCTATACCTGCGAGGTGAACCAGGGCCAACAGTCAAAGATTATGTCCAAGGGGATGTCGTATAGCCAGAGTACATGATCAGTGAGCAAGTGGGCAGTGTTTCTTTCACTTAACAAACATCTCTAAACTGCGACATATGGTCTCGTCAGCTGAACTGGAAAAACTCATTCATGCATTTGTGTCATCGCGTTTAGATTACTGTAATTCCCTGTTTACCAGCTTGGATAAATCATCTCTCTCTCTCCTCCAGGCAATACAAAACGCAGCAGCCAGACTACTAACTCGTTCTAGCAAGCGTGCTCACATTACTCCCATCTTATATTCTTTACACTGGCTACCAATAGAGTTTAGAATTTGTTTTAAAATTCTTGTTTTATCATACAGAGCATTAAACGGCCCCAGATTATTTATCCAAGCTTCCTACAAAATACACTGCTGCTCGTCGTCCCCGCTCACAGACTCAGAGTCTGTTGGTTGTTCCCGAACACGACTGAAGACAAAAGGGGATAGAGCCTTTCAGTCTGTTGCACCAAGGCTGTGGAACAGTCTACCACCACAGTTACGTTTGGTTAACTCTGTGGATTCTTTTAAAAAGCAGTTAAAAACTTTTCTATTCAAACAAGCCTTTTGTTGATCTACGTATTTTATATTCTTCACATTATTTAACTTATATTTGACCTTTTACATTGTGCATAATGTCTATTGATTGTACTTTTTATTTTAATCTTTGTGTACAGCGCATTTTCATGTTTTCTGAGCTAAGCTTTGTGAATTGAGAGGATCCTACAAACTAACTCTGAGTCCATGTTAATTGCTGATTTGTTCTATCAAGGGACCACTAGGTCAGCAGGACTCAATTGCAGAATGTTTATTTACAAGGTGAAGGTAAAGCACAATCCAAAACACAAGAGCAATATCAGGGATGGTCCTGATTCCACAGGGCAAGGTTCTCCAAGGGTCCAGTCTCTCCACAGAATCTCTCTCACAAAAACAGATCCACTCACCACTCTCACTAACAGTTTTTGCCACAGGAATCTGTGCACAGGTAGACAGGGGTATTTATTTTAGAGAAAAAGACGACCAGAGTGATCACAGATGACAGAACGGGGGCCTCACTAACTGTTAGTTCTCCAATGATTCTGCAAAGATGGTAGAATCCCTTAAGTAGTGGCAGCCAAGCAAGGTTATCAGGAACAGGTGTGTGATCACTCCAAGCTGTGTGTAGATCGAGGGGGGGAACCTGGCATGAGTCCCACCCCTGCGCAAAAACCAATACATGCACACACACACACATAGAGGAGAGGAGAGAGCTTTAAGAGGAGGTAAGCCAGCACAGAGACTGAGGGACCAGATGAAGTTAGACTGATTCTTATATAGCGCTTTTCTGCTCTACTTGAGCACAAGCTTTATAAAACTTGCCTTGATAATTTTTTTAAGTAAGTCCTTTCCATCTAACATTAGCACATGTTCATACTCCAGTGGATGTATCAGAGAGCAACCTGGGGTTAGTATCTTGCACACCCAGATTAGGAGCAGCCCTGGATTGAACCAATCATTTCCTGAGCTACAGCCACCCCAACTTTTTTGTAATCTCTTGCTTTTAAGCAGTAGTTCTCCAGGTTTTCTGGACCTTTAAAATGTTTTCTTTTGATATTGGCTGCTTTTCCATTTTCAGTCATCCTAACCCCACTTAAGAATGATCTATGAATCATTCAGGCATAAAAAAGTACCTGATTCAAGGGATAAACCAGTGTTGTGTCTATACATGAAAGACAAGTAGGCAAAAAAACATTTTTAGCCAATTTGCTACTAAGGGCCTCTCACTAAAACACATTTGTTCCCATTTCTTTAATTGAATCTTGGAAAAATGCAAAACATAACACAGCTTGATAGGCATAAAATAGTCATATTCAAAGCGCTGTTACCCCAAACCTTGCCAGCATGGTATAAGGTGTGAATTTAAAAATAGTGAGGAAATTGAAAAAATGCAAAAACGTGGTAGGCCTAAAAAATATCTAAAGTAGATGAATAGTATCTGAAAGTCATGGTCTTAGTAAAAAGGAAAAACTCCAGCAAAAACCTTACATAGGAACGGAGAAATCTGGGAAACTGAAACCGAGAATCTCATATTTACAGGAAAACAAAAGGGAGAAGAAACTGAGGTATGCCAAAGAAGAACTGGACTTAAAATCAGTGGCAGCAGGTTGTATGGAGTAATGACTGAAAAATATTCCAGCCACTCACTTGTGGTTTAGGGCTGTATTTCAGCCAGCAGTGTTGGGGATCTTGTCAAAACTGAGTATTGTCATATTTGGATCCACTTCCATCTGGAAAGTGTGTGATTTGTTTTTTTTTGTTCTTTTGTAACGTGACAGTGATCCCAAACATACTGCCAATACATTAATAGCATATTGATGGACCTTAACATTATTTAAGCAGTGCAGGATCATCCTGACAGGGATCGAAACCAAAAGTCAGCCAACATCCAAAGAAGAGCTTTCAAATGTCCCTCAAAAAGACTGGAGAACTGTTTTCATTGCATATGCCAGGAGTGTGTAGGAAACAAGCTTTCATAGCCAGCTGTTGCATCTCTCTCTCTATCTCTTGTGCGTAGCAGACAAATGTTTTCTATTCTGCATTTCCCCGTCGAGGGCAATAAACCTGTGGATCTCATTTCTTCCATCTTCTTAGAATGACATCCAGAGTGGCTTGGGTCAGCATAAGATATTTTCTCAGATTAACCTGTTCTTATTGATTATTATAGAAATCGATTATGCATTGATTATGGTAGGGTAGGTGGAAGATGTCAACCAGCCTTTTGGGACATTTACAAAGTGACTTGCTTAATTATTCAGTACCACTGTTAAATTAAAAGACACTCAGGACCAGATATGGGCAGCAACGGGTTACTGAGTTTTAGTCTGTAAAAAGTGACAAAAACATTAGTGTCTGCTGTACACTCTGCGTGGGAAGAAAACTTGTTTCTAAAGTGAAAAATTAAACTTCAAATCTGAGCGAGCACCCTGCACGCTGCCACGGGAATGTGACGTTCACAGAGAAACCCCCGGATCCCCCCACTGACATGACCACACCGGGCAAACCTCCACCGGCCCCACTCCTGCTAAACAGGTGACAATAGATTTAAGAGTGACAGGACTCAGTGCCGCTGAGTCTTTGATTTTATTTATTTTTTTGCTGTGTTTTACTTGCATCTATTTGAAAGAGTGAGTGTAAACACAAAAACATTATTTTATTTTATATGCTGGAATATGCAGAACATAGGTTTAAACGTTAAACACATTTCTTCAAGTCAGAGACTGTTGCATATAATTTATTTTTTTCCTTGATGCAAAGTTAAAAGATTCAAATTAACAATTTTTTTTTTAAAGAGGCTTTTTCTTTTGATTCAGTTTTATATACTCGAATATGCAGAAAAAATAGAACTGGGTTGAAAGGTCTATTGCTTTATTATGTATTCAGGTTGTGTATCATGCTTTTTAAAACTAACTAAGTAACTAGTTACTTTTGAAAATAAGAAATCAGTAATTAGTAACTAATTACTATTTTCAAGTAACTTGACCGACACTGCTCAGAACACAGACAGCTGTGACAGATAACAATGATGTTTCGCATGGAGAATGCACACAAGGAGCCGAGACATGCAAGCAGTCGTTCGAGGCTGATGTCTCATATAACATGATAATGTTTCATTTGGAGTAAAGTAGATGGTACTGCTTGCTGCTGATCCAGGCCAGTGTTTCAAAAATGTGGAAGTTGTACAGATTAGATTATGTTGTCTTTAAACATTTCCTGAAGAGGCAGATCATGCAGTATGTAGTTCTCTAGCAGCTGGACAAGGAGCAGAGTGCAAAACATTAGAACACCATGAGGACATGCACAGCTAAGCACATGATGAGACTGTACAGGGTGGGCCACTTATATGGATACACCATAATAACATGGGAATGGTTGGTGATATTAAAGTCCTGTTTGTGGCACATTAGTATATGTGAGGGGGCAAACTGGGTGGTGACCATGGTGGCCATTTAGAAGTCGGCCATCTTGGATACAACTTTTGTTTTTTCAATAGGAAGAGGGTCATGTGACACATCAAACTTATTGGTAATGTCACAAGAAAAACAATGGTGTGCTTGGTTTCAACGTAACTTTATTCTTTCATGAGTTATTTACAAGTTTCTCTTTGTTCACAGCCATTGACATGTCAATGGATGTGGGTCCATTCTTCATTATGGTAACCTCAAGGCCACTGGATATTTGAAATTGCTACATGATGATGTGTTTCCCTCTTTATGCACTGAAGCTGGCACATTCCCTGAGTTTTTCCAGCAAGATGGTGCACCACCACATTATGGGTGCCAGGTCCGAGCATTCCTAGATGAACAGTTTCCTGGAAAGTGGATTGGTTGTCGTGGGCCAGTTGAATGGCCCCCAAGGTCTCCCGATCTGACCCCCTTAGACTTTCATCTTTGGGGTAATCTGAAGGCAATTGTCTATGGTGTGAAGATACGAGATGTGCAGCACCTGAAACTACAGATACTGGATGCCTGTGCTGGCATTTCTCCTGCGGTGTTGCTATCAGTGTGTGAAGAGTGGGAGAAGAGGGTTGCATTGACAATACAACACAATGGGCAGCACATTAAACACATTTTATAAGTGGTCAGAAACTTGTAAATAATTCATGAAAGAATAAAGTTACGTTGAAACCAAGCACACCATTGTTTTTCTTGTGACATTACCAATAAGTTTGATGTGTCACATGGCCCTCTTCCTATTGAAAAAACAAAAGTTGTAACCAAGATGGCCGACTTCTAAATGGCCACCATGGTCACCACCCATCTTGAGGAGTTTGCCCCCTCACATATACTAATGTGCCACAAACAGGACTTTAATATCACCAACCATTCCCATGTTATTATGGTGTATCCATATAAATGGCCCACCCTGTATGACACATTTTGTGTTAAAGTATGATGATTTTTTTTCACGTTCACACTCTGCAATGCCTCTCAGGGGAAATTCTACTCTGTTTCTTTAAATACATATTGCTGTATCTTTATACTTTAACTGGAGGAGGTAGCAGACCTTTATTAGAATTAGGATTTTTATTCTAATTGACATTATTAAATGAGCATAATTGGCCATTATTTAGTACAAAGCCACTTTGAGGTTCTCCTATTTATCTTGCTGAAGTCACTACACTACATTGCTAATAGGTCTCAAATATCATAGTGGATAATATTTCTTAACAGGGTATTTTGTTGTGTTCTATTTGTGTACCTCATGCAACAAAAGTTAAACTTGTTTAAATAACAACAACGCCACAAACTACTGAATCAGACGTCACCACTGAACTAGCACAGAACACAAAATGTACATTCAAATGTTGTATATAGCACTGTGTTGTTGAGTTTGTTATCCTAAAGCTTTCAGCAGGCATCATTAGCGGCCCAGCTTTCACTACATTTTTACTTATATATGCATGTTGTATCTAATTAGACACATTTCTTAGATGTTCAGTGATTTTAAGACTGCTGCTCTGTACTTCAATTCCTACAAAATCACAAATAATATATTTTTTCTTTTTTATTGTAGCCTTTTCATTTTGTGGGATGCAATAAACACTAGGGATGGGTATCGTTTAGGTTTTATCCGATACCGGTGCCAAACCGGTACTTTTGAAACGGTGCCGGTGCTTAAACGGTACTCAAACCGGTGCTTAGCGAATGGAGAACACCAACTTTGTCCAAAAACCTCTCATGTTCAGCTGTTTTTTTGTAAAAAGATAACAATGTTAGCCTTTTCTGCAGCTATGGGGCATATATGGCATCACTCTTGGCTGGAAGCAGTGCTTAAACAATGGAAAAAACACAAACTTTATCCAAAAACCTCTCATGTTTAACTGTTTTCCACTTTTTCTTTGGTCATTTTAGCCTTTTTGGCCAGGGTGAAGGGAGCATCTGCCATCAAACAAGAAGACAGCCGCATGTAGCTATGATGATGTTTGCTAGTTCACCTTACATGCATTAATGTAATAACGTGGTTAGCCTACTCAACGTAAATTACACACGAACAACATTACGCTACTCACGCAGACAAGAACGGCTGCTGCTGCATCATCATCCGTCATCATTTCTGCTACACTGGCAGGGCTAGGGGCCAGGACTCTATTCTTCGGGTTTTTGGGGGATGTTGTTCCGGGTCCGATAACTGGCAACCCACCCGCAGTAGATGTGCACGGAGTGAGGTCTCGCAGCAAGCTATCAAATACGGCGCATTTCTCGGCTTTTAAAAAAAACGCTATGCGTCGCCAGGTGTTTCATCGGATTTGAGGTGTTACCTCCTTTGACAGTATCACAGTATCAGCTTAAAGCACTTGTTGCAGGCTGCTGAGTTTGCATATTTTGCCGTGAAGTACAGCCATACATTTGACCGGTCCTCCTTGGGCATTTTTAATCTGTAGCTCTGCTCTAAAAGAACGTACGTACCTGGACCCGCCTACTATCCTCGGAAACGTAAAATGATTGGCTAGATTCTAAAGTGTATCACAGCTCAGGAAAAAAAAGCACCGAAATAAAGCACCGAAATGTGCGCTGCTTTTCGGTCTGGTTACTACCGTTTATGTCAGAACCGGTGCCATCATGGCACCGGATACCGGTACCCATCCCTAATAAACACTGTAGCCAGGCTTTGATTTTTGGTTTCATATTTCTATTAGAAACTATGTGGCAATGAGCACAGTTGGAGAGGTTATCATCATAACAACAGCAGCAGTAGAAAAACATAATCTTGAGTGTAGGTTTCAAAATGACCTAAATGCAAGATTAGCTGACATTTTAGTTCACTGGAGTTTTTAGCCACAAGAGACATTTTGTTTCAAATGCATTTTGTTTTATAAAGTTATACTCATATTCATATTCATGGTATCTGCCTCCAACATACTAGTGATGAATAAGAAATAACTAAGTTGCTTGTAAACTTTTACCTAAGTTTTATTTAAAAACGAACTGATTAAGACAAACATCTGGTATAAGCACATGTTTAGTATTTCTTAAATGAAACATTGCACATATCATTCTAACTGATGTATTCAATCAACTTATTTAGGACTTCTGTTGTTCCTCCGTTGGGACTGAATTAATCACAACAAAAATTGGACTTTTGTATGATACTTAAATGTCCATTGATTAATTGCACTTTGCAAACCGAAAGAAGCATAGCATAAATATGTTTCTGATGTTTTCTACTTGTAATTTTGAGGCGTTCCTTCCTTCAGAATCTAAGATTCTGAAAAGTCAAGAAGAGTTTTATATTTAAAAAATGTGCCAGAATTGCAAAAGTTTACCTGAACTTGTTTCTCCTTAACCATAGCAAAGTGGGTGCAGTGGGTTTGTATGCAGACATGAAAGTGCAAAAAAACCCAAATAAAACAGAGGGCTTGCACCTGATCAAAAGTCAGTTTGTGTTAAAGCAGAGGCACCAAGTGGTTCATTGGATTTTCACTCACCTTGAAACAAAGAGTATATTCCCCCACCTTCTAATTGTCACATAGCTGTTTTTATGGACTCAGTTATGAATTGTAGGATGGCTTATTGTTTTAAGTCAGCTGTGTTATTCATTTCCTATAACTGCTTGAATGAACGGGGGGTAGCATTCTGAGGTGATAGGTTTTTGTCAGATGAACTGTTTTAGTGGATTCACTCAGCACAGGAAGTTAACTATGCCACAGAAGAATGTGAATGTAACTGTTGCTCACTGTATTTGGGTGTATATTGTATGCCATTTTTTCATGCAACTTTTCATTAGTTTATTTTAAGCCCAGATTAATGAATAGTTGTCATAAATATGAAAGTAAATTGCTTCTCTGTTTTCACTGCAAGTATGATAAATTTCATGTTGACATAAATCATTTATTCATTCTCTTCCGCTTTTACTTATCAGGGTCTGAGAGGTGGAGTGGGGTGGAGCCTATCCCAGCTGTCATAGGGCGAGAGGGAGGGGGGTACACCCTGAACAGGTCTAGCACATAGAAACAGATAACAGTTTGCACTCACATTCACATCTATGGGCAATTTAGAATCATCATTTAACCTAACCCCATTTTTTTTTAAAATTGGGGTTAGGTTATATTGAAATAGATTTTTGGTTAAATTGATTAAACCAAAATTAATTTTATGTATATTATGGCTTTAACTATGGACATAAGGTCTGTTAATAAAGACTGATTGATGGATTGAATTGCATGTCTTTGGACTGTGGGAGAAAGCTAGAGTACCCAAAGAGAACCCACACACACACACACACGAGGAAAACATGCAAACTCCACGCAGAAAGGCCGCAGCCAGATGGTGGAGTCAAAGTCAGGACCTTGTTGCTCTGAGGCAACAGTGCTAACCACCGTGCCACGGTGCTGCCAGTGTGCTAAATTTAATGCTGTCATAAATCACTAGAAGATATTTCAAAGAATCAGAATCAGAAAGGGTTTTATTGCCAAATGTTGAGCAGGTTTACAACATTAGGAAATTGCTGCGGTGCTTCAGTGCAAACATACTGTCATAAATTACGCTTAAATAGACATGAAAATAAAAATAAGAATAAGAATTAAAAGTGCTAATTAGAATCCCTATGCTTCAAACAAGACTTGTTTTTTCAGAACCTGTAAACACAATTTGATTTAAAATGTGACACAGAATCTACACTGGCAGGTTTTTAAAACTCATTCAAGACATTACCACTAACCATATAGAGAAACTGTGTTGTAGTTTCTGATGCATCACATAAGAGCACACATACTTTAAAACACTTAACCCTAGATTATACTCAGACATGGACACGGACACCTGGGGATTCAGTGACCGAGTAGTCGTTCCTGTTAAACGTCTTTGATATCTGCTTGAGCTCCAGCACCTGCGAGCATGTGCAGCTGATGCATGGTACTGTAAACTGGCCATGAATGAGTCTGGGCAGTCAGAAAGAAACAGGCAAGGTCTTCAGGTCCACTGGACCCGTGGCTAGTGGAAGTGTGGAAATCATAGGTCCTGTGTACCCTCATTTCTCCTTCCTCCTCTCTGGGCTTGTGTGTGTGTGTGTGTGTGTGTGTGTGTGTGTGTGTGTGTGAAAGAGAGAGAGAAGGAGAAAGTAAAGCATTGTGAATTGACCCAGGTGTGACCCACCAGTGCTGTTCCCGCACAAAGTTGCAAAATTGGAGCACCCAACACTGTCTGCACACACATTCCCACACGTTTCACCCTTTGTCTTGCAGGAATGAATACTGGGGACCTGACACTATAAATATCTCATTGTGGTTCCACACCTGATCAAGATGGCAAAGCGATTCTCTGTTCAGACTGCCTTACAGTTGCTATTCGAAGAGACAGAGGGTTTTGATGGCGATGCAGAGGAAAAAGTTTAAGAATGTGAGGATTGAAGAGGACGATGAGCATCAGCCAGCTCTAAAGTTTAGCAAGCTTCAAACCTCAGGACCAGCCTGCAAGCAGCCAGCCCCAAGACCAGCAGGGAGCAGCCAGCCCCAAGACCAGTGAGCACACTGTCAGCAGCTTGCAAATAACACCGTATGGATGGTAAAAGATGGCAAAATTGAATGGTCTTCCTGCTTAAAAAATGAACCAATGTGAGCCAATGTGATTCGAATGATACCAGAACCTACACGCTGGGCAGTCATGCAAAAGACATCAAGTCTTCTTTTGACCTTTGCATGCAATACCCTATCAAGAAAATCATCCTGGATTGCACCAATTTAAAGGAAGCAGAGTTTTTGGAAAGACATGGAAAGTCTTGGACAAAACCGATTTGGATGCTTACTTTGGGGTTCTTATCCTTGCTGGTGTTTTCAGGTCCAAATGGGAGACCACAGAATCCCTGCAGGATGAAGAAACTGGCAGAGATCTTTTTTGGACCAGGATGTCTCTGAAAACTTTCAAAATAATTTCCAGGACCATCCGTTTTGATGACCATGATCATAGACCAGCTTGACGGCAGAGAGACAAGCTAGCTGCCATCAGGATGGTGTGGGGCAAATGAGCGGCCGGTCTCAACTGTTTTACAACCCTGGCCCCAATGTCATCGTTGATGAGCAGCTGATGCCATTTCAGGGCTGCTGCCCAGTATATACCATCTAAGCCTGCCAAGCATGGTATAAAGATTTGGGCGCCTGTGATGCTGGTTCATCTTATGCATGTAACTTGCAGGTCTACACAGGGAAACGCAATGGAGGAGCCCCTGAAAAAAATCACCTTCTGACGCTGCCGGGTGCTGGGTGGTCCTTTCCGACTCGTACCAGGGTGGCTAGGCTCTAGCAGGGTTGACTGCCCGTTGCCCCTGACTCTCTGGGATTCTCACCCTTTGGCCGTGGGAAGCCCATCGGGGCCTCCCTCCTTCTGCTGGAATGGGTGTGCGGTTGTCGCCAAGATGTGTGGCCTTGAGTCTTCAGTACTCTTGGAGGCTGCGGATGGTGCAGTTGTCCTGGTTCCATGTCTGTCTGCCTCTGGCTTCTGGGGGGCATTGTTGAGGCTTCCCACCCTTGTTATTAAGTACATTTGTGACAAAGACAGGCATTCTAACACAAACTCTCTCCCACTCACACTACAACACTCTTGATTTATGTATCTGTGTATTTTCTAATTTCTGTGGTCCTGGTGCTGTATCTTTCTTTGTTTTCTTTTCTTACAGGACCAGTTGGCAATATATTGTGTATTTCTATTTGCACTCTATCATTTTATTGTACCCCTATCCCTCTTTTCCCTTCCTTCTCCTGCCTTAGACATCATCAGACTATACTATATATAATGTAATAACTGAAATAACACAGATTCAGATTCCTTGTTTACATTGTCAGAGTCTGCAATCAAAAATACTTTTTTTTGTGATTAAAGATGTATAAAAATTTCTAAATAATGCAAATGCTTTGTTAAACCTTTGAACTAAAGCTGAAATGCTGCACTTGTTTGCAGAATCTGCACATCTTTGATTGGATTAAAATCCACTGTTTTGATACAAAAGGCACAATTTAATAAAAAATGTCATTGTTCAAAAGCTGAGAGAACAAAATGTTTCCTTTACAGAAAACATTTTTTTGCTCTTTTTTGCTCTCTTGTAAAAAATTAAGAAGCCATTCCCGCTGTACAAATTGTGGCTGTGGAATTGGTATCTTAAAATTGTCCACTATGCCCTTCTCCACACATTGAGCTTTCATACTGCATAATCAGAGCAAATCTTATTTTAAAATGGCAGTATAATTTGCACTTGGCCCCTCTTTCAGCCAGTGAAAACTAACATCTTATTGCTGTTGTCCTCTCTCGGTCAAATTGCAACTTTGTGCATTGACCAGGCAAAAGATGTTATACAGATACTTCACTGTATTCACTGAATCATATTTTTTATTTTTTTTACAACACTACAACTGGCAGTGTAGAAAAGTACTTACTGGTACCTGGGTATGCTGTACCAGAATGCTCACCAGATTGACTGTTTAGCAAAGTAAAGCTGGCTAAACTGCCTCACTCAGAATCACACAATGCCACAATGAAAGGAAGTTTAGAGGAGATTGGGGATAAGGTGATGCAAATGCAGTACCAGTCAAAGTTTGGACAGTTCTACTCATTTGTACTCTGTGATTTGATACATGATATATATGATATACTACTATATACTGAGAAAAAAGTGATCCAAACCAAAGTACTGGTAATGAATTGAAGCCAAATTTTTTTTGGTGATCTTTGTAGAAGCAGTAGAAGCACTGCTATGGGGAAATCCAAAGTGGCCAACCGCAGGTGTTACAGTCTAAATGTAATGTTCTTGATCTCTCTTGGCTGACTGAAATGTGTTTGTCTTACAGTGCCCAATGTGCTCAGCATTATTGCACTTGAAATCTGAGGTGTATGAAAAAAGAATTCAGTTAACTGTGATCTGCAACCTACTAGGATCTAGCTGTGATATTTTACACACTGAACCTTTGATGTGCAAGTTTAAGTGTGATGGAGCAGCTGAACAGACTATATTTGGGAGTGAAGGATGGCACTGATTGACATTTGACTGGGTGGTAAATCCATTTGAGGGTTACCTACGCCACTGGAGCCTTGAATGTTCACTAGCTACCAAGTGATGTCTGGCAAGCAAATTATTTTATAAGTGTATGGGGCTTTAGACTTTTTCTCTTTCTTTTAATTCATTTTCAAAACACATAAACCACATGTAACACAGGCTAGTTATTCTCTAGTTATATTGTGATCCCCAAACTAGTAAAAGAAAAATAAAGCCAATAGGTTTTAGGCCTTAGACTATGTTTCCATTCCTGAATAGTTGTTTAGAGAAGGCCCTTATCTTCTGAATGAGTATAGACCATTACCGTAGTAGCTATTTCACATTGTAATGTACCATTGTATTGAGTTTTTTGAGATACTCTCCTTGACAAATTGATAGGATGTGCATTGCTATTCTTTACAGTGCACATCAATATACATTCTTTTAATTCACGTTGCTTCTTTACAACTCTTTGCAGCTGTTTGAGATCAGAGTGCCAATCACCCAAGGGACGAAACCAGTGACCATCAGTGTGGCCAACCACACCCAGTGCAGCTGTCTGTCCAAACTGGATATCTACAAGCAAGTTCACAGCATCATCAGAAGAGCATTGCCTGAGTAAGTCTCTGTCAATGTACATACACAGATTAGCTGTATGTGCTAATTATTACAAGATCTGACTTAATAACCCAGCGCGCGCGCATATGTGTGTGTGTGTGTGTTTGTGTGTGAAAAGGAATAAAACAGCCTTTGCTTTTCCAGTGGTGGTTTCATTCTATTATGACGATGGTTGGTTCCTGGACTGTGTGTATCTACAGCAGGTGTTGCAATTCAACACATTGCAAATTTTTCAATTCAATTCAATTCAACTTTATTTATATAGCGCCAAATCACAACAAAAGTCGCCTCAAGGCGCTTCATAGGTACAGAGAAAAACCCAACAATCATATGACCCCCTATGAGCAAGCACTTTGGCGACATTGGGAAGGAAAAACTCCCTTATAACAGGAAGAAACCTCCGGCAGAACCAGGCTCAGGAAGGGGCGGGGCCATCTGCTGCGACCGGTTGGGGTGAGAGAAGGAAAACAGGATGAAAGACATGCTGTGGAAGAGAAACAGAGGTTAATAACAGATATGATTCAATGCAGAGAGGTCTACTAACACATACTGAGTGAGAAAGGTGACGGGAAAGGAAAAACTCAATGCATCATGGGAATCCCCGGCAGCCTACGTCTATTGCAGCATAACTAAGGGAGGATTCAGGGTCACCTGGTCCAGCCCTAACTATATGCTTTAGCAAAAAGGAAAGTTTTAAGCCTAATCTTGAAAGTAGAGATAGTGTCTGTCTCCCGAATCCAAACTGGAAGCTGGTTCCACTGGTTCCTGAAAACTGAAGGCTCTCCCTCCCATTCTACTTTTAAATACTCTAGGAACAACAAGTAGGCCTGCAGTGTGAGAGCGAAGTGCTCTAATAGGGTGATATGGTACTACAAGGTCATTAAGATAAGATGGGGCCTGATTATTTAAGACCTTTAACCTTTTCTAGGTTAACTATGGCATTTGTATGTTCCTGTGCTTATACCTGCATGATGCATGCTGGGATTTATGACCAGCTGACCCTTGGAATTCTCTTAGCAAGTTCTTCTTGCCAGTTTGTGTCTTTTGAAAACACTGCTGTTATAGAATGGAATAAAATGGCAAATAATTTAACACAAATCCGCATATTTACAGTGACAAATGTTTTTTACTTTGTTCAGCCAAATGTGATCTACTTAGGTGCAGACAAAGTGGCTTACGCTGTGGAGCATTACCTGAAACAGAGGTGTACTTTTCATATTGGAAACGATTGACGGTGAGAACCAAGATTTCTTCCATCAATCCATCCATCTATTTTCTGCTGCTTATCCAGGGCTGGGTCGTGGGGGCAGCAGCCTAAGCAAGGACCTCCCTCTCCCCAGACACCTCCAGGCATTCCCAGGCCAGCTGAGAAAGGTAATCTCTTCAGCGTGTCGTGGGTCTGTCCCATGGCCTCCTTTGGTGGGGCATGCCCGAAGCACCTCATCCAGGAGGGATTCTAGTCAGATCCCTGAACCACCTTGACTGGCACCTTTCCATGTGTAGGAGTTGTGAATTTGCTCTAAACCACTCTTGGATGGCTGAATTCCTCACCCTCTTTAAGGGAGAGCCACCCTTCGGAGATAGCTTATTTACCACCGCTTGTATCCAGGATCTCATTTATTGTGTTCACCAGATCTCAGTACTCAGATCTTGTGATAATAAGCTAGGCTAGGGTAGGGTTTTGCTTTTTTACACTCATCTCTTCCCTTAATTACAATAACCTGATGCAATGTCCTCATCACTGCAGCCGTGGCCCCAATCCACCTGTCAATCTCCTCTTCCTTTCTCCCCTTAATCAGTGCGAGCTGGAGGCCACCAGCTGATGAGCCCAGCAGAACCACATTATCTGCAAAATCAAAGACAATATTCTGAAGCCACTTGGCCATCTACCTGGATATGCCTAGAAATTCTCTATGAACAGAACTGGTGTCAAAGCGCAGCCCTCACTCGGTCCAACACCCACCAGGAATGAGTTATTGCTGACAATGTGGACCAAGCTCCTGCAACAATTACAGAGCTCAAATGGCTAATAGCAACAGGCCAGACACCCCATGCTTCCCATGCTCCTCCCACAGGATACTCCATGGGACCAAGTTGAGTGCCTTCTCCAAATCAACAAAACACATGTAGAGTGGTTGGGCAAATTCACACACAGTCTTATATATCCTTGAGAGGATAAAGAACTAATCAAATGTTCAGCAACCAGCGAACAAAAATCGCATTGTTCCCCCTTTATTTGAGGTTCGAAAGATGGATTAACATTCCTCTCCAGTACCCTGCCATAGACCGTCCCAGGGAGGCTGAAGAGTATAATTTCCCTGTAGTTAACCCTCTGATACCCCATCCTAAAGATGGTGACGACCACAGCAGTCTGATAATCCAGAGGAACCACTCCAGAGTGCCACATGATGGAGTAGAGTTGCGTCAACCAGGACAACCCTGCAACATTCTGGGCCTTCAGAAACTGTATTGACAGAAACCTCATTCACCCCAGAAACCCAAACACCAATGAGTTGTTTAACTGCCTCAATGATTTTGCCCTAGTGATGGGCAAGTCTTCCCCCTCATCCCGATACTCCCTTCCACCGCCCGACTGTCTTGTCAGTTGAAGTCAGCAACATCCCACCTACACTATACACCATGTGAGTAGAATACCTCTTTCCCATCCTGAGTCTCCTGATGGTTTGCCCAAAATTGTTTTGAGGCAGGCTGAAAGTCTTTTTCCTTGTCTCACCAAACTCCTCCCTCACCTGGGGTTTGGTTAAACTATTACTTTAGCTGCATTCCGCTTGGCCTGCTGGTCCACATCTCATTTAGGAATTACCACCACGACAGGCACCAACCACCTTGTAGCCCCAACTCCTTCGCAGCAGCCTCAAACAGAGGTCATTTGGACTCAATGTCCCCAGCCTCCCTTAAAATCATTTTAAAGTTCTCCTGGAGAACATTATATCAGAACTTTTTATTTAATGTTCATTACATGTTGTTATTTGTTTACATATTATATAATAAATTGGCTAAATGCACACATATAAGCCAAAATTATGACCACTAAAAGGTGGGGTAAGTTACTTGTGCAGTCTGCATATGTCCAGTCACATGCAAACTATCATTGTTCACTGAACAAACTGCTCTCCCTCATGGACAATCCATCTCAACCACTCCATTCAACACTACTGAGCCATCAGAAATCCTTCCCACTTGTGATTTAACCCTGCTACTAAAAAGAACACCTCAGGAAATCATTCCCACCATTCTCTGTAAAGCTGTAACATAATTCTTCTTTCTGTGACAGGCATGCCACAGAAACGTATGCCCGACAGAACACACCTGTTAGGCAAATGTTTTCACACATACTTTTTCATACATGTAATAATAATAATAATAATAATAATGTATACTTTATTGATCCCCATGGGGAAATTACTTGTTTTTCTCTGGATTTGACCCATTCATTCAGTGAAGCAGTGGGCAGCCACTAAGCAGGCACCCAGGGCGCAGTATGTAGGGACGGTACCTTGCTCAGGGGTCCCTCAGGGTAGCTGTTCAGTGGATTTGAACCCCCAACCTTCCGATCATGGGGCGACCACTCTACCTACTGAGGTATCCCTGCCCCCATGTATTTCTGCATTATACCCTTTTGCAGTTGTTTCTTCTTTATGGTATACATATTACGTGTTAATGCAATTTGCACTGCTCGGTTGCACTTCTACCTTTTACTCATCACTCAGGAAAAAATTCTCATAGTATAAGGCCTATAGCACTTGGAATATGGCGTTTATTTATTGTACACTGTACCATTTTTATTCTTTATCCTGCTACAGTAACAAAAAAATGTATCTATGATTGTCATGTGTATGTTTTTTAAAAGACAGTCACTTCTAGTCATAGAAGTGACTAGATGACAGAAACCAGCATGACAATTTACCTGCTAGGAAGCCTTTGGACAAAAGTTTGCCCCACTGACTACCTCCTGCCTCAAAATATGAACTCTAGCCTCTTGAATTCCATATCCTGCAACCACATTTCCTGTGCTCAAACAATACTTACAAAGTAGTTTATTTAGAAGGAATAAATAGTAATTGTGTTAATGCCAGAATCTAAGACAATGAACCACCACAACAGAGGCTCTAATGTGCTACATGTAATGTGCAAAAATCTCAATGTATTTGCACCCATTCAAACAGCCCAAACAGTGGAGATTGGTGGACTATGTTTCTTTTACAACCCCATAAAAACAAGATCACTCTCATAATCAGGAAAATCAGAATCAGAATCAGAATACTTTATTAATCCCGAAGGAAATTAGGGGTATATTTTCAGACAAAACCTAAGCCATTGTTTATCTCTATCTAAAGACCAAAAGATAGTGTAGGATCAGTTTTTGGTACATTCCATGGTCATTTCACCTGTGTCTTTCTTCATCCGTTTGAATCGGTATTTTTACTTTGTCACATGACAAAGCCGAAAGAGAGATTGGCTCAAGACAGCCAACCGGAAAGCTTGGCTTATAAAAAATATTGTTAAGCTCCATGATCCACCATTGCTGTAAAAACAATGGTCCATTGGCGTGAAAAAATTTGATGAACTTTCAGCAGCTCTGGCTTAGAAATAAAGAAATGCCATTTCCTTAAATCCATTTGATTCCAAATTACAATGCAGAAATGAGAGAAAATCACCCAATTGCATTAACATAGCCTTACGAGGCTTTTTAAAATATGAGCTGGTAAATGACTATCTTGACTGTTTCTTTGTCTTGCCTAATTCTTGTTATAATGTGCTTATTTTTGTTGAAAAAAAATAAGAAAAGATACTCAGTAAAGCCGCTACTCCTCAATGTCAAACAGGAGCCAGTTGAGGTGGTTTAGGCATTTGAGACCTCCTGGAGACCTCCTGAGTAGTGATGATAAATTCGATTCTTTTTACTGAAACAAGTTTGAATAAGTCACTCACCAAAATGAATCGTGTTTTTTGAGTCATTTGAGTCACTGAGTCAGTTGCCCAGAGAGTGCAAAAAATTTACATTTTCACTCAAACTCCTAAGGAGGGGGTGAGTGAGTGAGTGACTGAGTGATTCTTTCATGCTACGATTCAGCACAGCAAGGGAGGGGGTGAGTGAGTGAGTGAGGGATTCGCTTATGCTACAATTCAGCACAGGAAAGGAGGGGGTGAGTAACTCAAATGTGCTGTTAGCAGAGCGATGCTACTGTGAACTGAGGAGCTATTGTCTTGATGTGAGCTTTCTACTCAGAGTTTTTTCTTCCAGTTCAGAGCAGAAATGTTTCTGTTAAGAAACTGGCTGTTGTTTTTTACGCACAATTTTAATTACAAGCTAGATATATTTCTACTATTGAAATTAGTTTGCTAACAGCAACAGGGATGAGTCAGTGAATGAGTCAGTTGGGCTTGTGAATCATGATTCACGAGTCAGTAAAGTGATTCTCGAGTATTGAACGATATGATTCGCATATCACTACTCCTGAGCACCTAGTAGGTGAGGTGTTTCAGATATGCTCTGGAGGAGGAGGAGACCCAGCAAAGAGGGATTAAATCTCTTGGCTGGCTTGGGAGTGCCTCAGTATCCCTCCAGAACAACTGCAGGCGTGGCAAAGGTCTAGGTACCTCTATCCCAACCCAAGCCTGGATTGGGTGGATGGATCCTAATATTTGCTCTAATGGTCTGAAAACCTGTTCTTCTTTCACTTTAACTTTAATGTTTCTTTTTCTTTCTTTTTTCCTTCAATTTTTTGAATTAGAATGATTATTGTTCACTTATATTTATGAGGTCATAGGAACAGAACTGGCTTGCGTACACATTTTGTGATGGCCAACAGTTTTCCTCGGACTTGTGAGAATGAAATCGAAATAGGAAATGGAAGAAGCCCTCTTCAGGTGTGTGTCTGCTTGAAATACAGTAATACACTACAAATTGGAGAGTAATGACTTGCTCAGATATGGAAGGCGAAGTTATATGTCTCCTAGACCTCAAGACTAGATTTAAATTCGGGAAAGTAAGACAGTTAAGATTATGTTTGTAGGTAAAAAGTAGTAAGTGTATAATATGATGATCTGCCCAAAGATCTACTAACAAAATATAAATCACATATATTTAGACTTCAAACCCATTAACCAACTTTTTACATTTAGTCCATAAATATTTGAACAGTAGATGGTGAATTTGTTTTCATGTCTGGAGGTTGTTGTAACTCTTCTGTACAAATATGGAGACACATATATGTGCACAAACGCAGACAGTGAAGTTAAACAGGTTATAGCTGCAAAAACTCATGCATCAACATGAAGCACACAGATATGTTTCACATTAGGTGAAGTGCAAGAATGCACCCGAGCCATTCCCCTCTGGTCACGCCAGAAAGCTATCGCTCTCTTTCTATCACTCTCTTTAACTTTTCCTTTCCCTTTCCACTTCACCCTCTAATACTTTGTATGTGTGCTTGTGTATCCAAACCACTGCAGCTCTAATTGAAACCATGTTGGGTCTTTTTTCACTGCCAGACGCTTTCATGACTTCAAACAATTTCTCTGTCTGCAAACACACCAACTGTTGTCCATCTCTGTGTCTAAGTCAATGGTTCCCCTAAATATGGCATTTCAGATCAACAATTTTTACATTCAGGTGGTTTATATAATTGATCATGTGTGTTTCTATGTACAATATTTTCAAGGGTAATATATTTTTTTGTTGGCATTTTCTAAAAATCCAAACTAGGTATCTGATTTCCAGAGTAATTCACATTTCAGTTTATTTTCAGTTACATAAATATTAAAAGATTAATAACAATATGTAGTTACTTATAACATAATGGTTTACAAGTGTTCTACATTATATGTAGGAGTAGCATCATTATAAATTGATACCTTCCCTTACAGCCAGAAAAAGGTTACCTTTGCCACCAGTCTTAACGCCTCTGCATCTGTTTGCCATTTAGTCTCTTATTATACAATAATTTACAACCCCAATCCCAAAGAAATTGGGATGCTGTGTTAAAATGTAAATAAAAACAGAATGCATAGAGTTGTGAATGTCACGAACAAATGTTTTATTCACAATAGAACACAGAAAACATATCCAACAGTCAAACTGAGAAGAAGTACAATTTATTTTAATTATTATTTTGAATTTGATGAAATACTGTGATACAGGGTAATGTTTATTACTGTGGTATTGCAAACAAATGCAGAACCCAGGCAAAAAAATTAGGCACATGAATCAGTTAAAGACTTTATTCAATCATGATATGTTTACAAACAATGATACAAATGTTTACAGAGATGAACAAACAAACAAAAACTCATGAATGAGCTTTGCCTAAGTAAGAGCTCTGACTCTTACTTAGGCAAGAGTCAGAGATTGACTTAACACAAGGATTACATTAACTAGAACGAGAGACTATGCTAGCAGGGAAAATGGAAACTGGCAGTGAGAAGCTGGGCAAGATCTGGGAGGGAGGAGAGGGAGGTGAGTTTAGCAACATTTTCCACAGGCTTCCTGTGAGAGCAGGAAGGCTGTGTGGAGTGGCTCCTAACTAAACATACAGTTTAGTTGGGATGCCAGGCAACAGGAGATAAATGGCAGCCAGCAGAGGTTGGTGAATGCACATGGAAATAGTTTCTGAGGCAGGCAGGGTTAACACTGGAGACAAAAAAGGTATGGTATCACACGGGAACAAGTAGCAAGGAAAGAGCAAACAAACTGGCCTGTTTACCACACAAGGTGAGCTGATAATCTGGTGGAGTCTGGATTGGCAGGGGAATAATGTGAGATCAGTCCTAGCAAGACTGGAGACAGAGCAATACTGGAAGAGCATATGGGACAAGGATGCAACCCATAACAACAGTGTTCAGTGGCTAGTGGTTCTGAGAGCTGACTACAGCAACCTCCCTGAACAGGATTCAGTAACCATCACAGTGGCAGACTGTGCCAAATGGAACAGCTGCTAGTAGATGAGACACACCTGGAATAGCTAACTGAAGGCCAGACAGTCCTAATACCCAAGGATCCCCAGAAGGGACCGGTCGCATCCCACTAGCAGCCAATAACCTGCCTCAGTACCACATGATCAGGCATCATAGCAGCTAAGATGAACAGGGACATGGCTCAATACATGAGCAGGCCACAGAAAGGAACTGGCAGGAACACCAGAAGGGGCCACCAGCTCCCGGTAGACAGAGCAGTCGCCTAAGACTGCAAGACCGGGCTCACCAACCTGTGCATCACCTGCATTGACTAGAAGAAGGCCTATGGCTCAATGCCCCACCCATGGATCCTGGAATGCCTAGAACTACACAAGATCAACAGGACATTAAGAACCTTACTCAAGAACTCAATAGGGATGTGGCGAACAACACTCAAGGCCAACTTCATGCCAACTGCACAAGTCACCATCAAGTGCTGGATTTACCAAGGAGGTGTTCTGTCCATACGCATAGGGATGAACCCCCTTAAGTGAGATCATTGACAAGACTGGCTACAGATACTGACTATGGAATTGAGCATGCGTTAGCCACCTCCTGTACATGGATGACCTCAAACTGTATGCCAGTCGTGGATGAGACATTGATTCACTGATTCAAACCACTAGGATCTATAGCAATGACATTGGAATGTCATTCAGACTGTTGAAGTGTAGTCGACTGGTAACAAAGAGAGGGAAAGTAGTCAGAACTTAGGGGATTGTACGACTTCGAGGACAGCTACAAGTACCTGGGAATCCCACAGGCAAATGAGAACCATGGCAAGGCTGATAGGAAAGCTGCAACCACCAAATACTTGCAAAGAGTAAGGCAAGTCCTGAAGAGTCAGCTGAACGGGAAGAACGAGATCTGGGCAATCAACACCTACGCCCTCCCAGTGATCAGATGGGATAATAAGATGAAGGTGCAGATTGTGTAAAGATGCCTCTGAGACAATCCAGCAGATAACAGTAAGGTGCAAGAAACCAGGGCATACATGGAATGCCATAATCAAGTGGCCGCCATAGTATACAGGAACATTTATGTCGAGTATGGCCTGGAAGTCCCAAGGCCAAGGTGGGACATGCCCCCCAGAGTGGTGTAGAATGACTGAGCTAAGATCCAGTGGGACTTCCAGATACACATGGGCAAAGTGGTGATGGCTAACCTAGTGTTGGATAAGCAGAAGAAGATAGCCACAGTAATAGATGTAGCTATACCAAGTGAAAGCAACATGAGAAAAAAGGAAAGCAAGGAGCTCGAGAAGTACCAAGGGCTGAAAGAAGAGCTTTATAAAATGTTATCTCAGATTGTGTTTTGACAAGTCTTTGAGCTTGATGGTTTGGGTTATGCTCTGACATCCACTGTCAACTATGGGACCTTTTAAAGACAGGTGTGTGCCTTTCCAAATCATGTCTAATTAACTGAATTTAGCACAGGTAGACTGAAATCAAGTTGTAGATGATCTGCGGAAACATAATGCTCAATTTTGAGGGTCATGGCAAAGACTGTTACCTATTTATGATATATTTTGTTTTTATTTGTAATAAATTTGAAAGAAATTCAAGCAAGCTTTTTCCACATTGTCATTATGGAGTATTCTGTGTAGAATATTGAATTAAAAAATAGAAAAATTGGCATTTCCTGTGAAAATGCTGTGTGGATGCTGTAAAGCTGAAGCCGTTTGCTAAAACTAGCTGAAAAAGCTGAAAAGTTGCAAAAAGTGTAAAAACTGCAGAAGCATAAGAACTTTGCAAAAAATGTAATTACTTAGCAGAACTGCAATAACTTAAAAGAAACATGATTCTTGGCAGATATACAATAAAAGAGCACAACTTATATTGTAAATATTGTAACTTAGCAGGAACATGGTAACTTCTCAGAAATACAAGAATTTAGGAGAAATACTATAAGATAACAGAAATACTATATTTAGCAAAAATACTTAAACATTACAGAAATACTATGATTTAGGAAAATACTACAACATAGCTGAAATACTCTGATTCAGCAGAAATACTGTGATTTAGCAGAAATGCTGCAATGTGGCAGACAAACTATGATTTGGCACAAATATTATAACATACCATGATTTAGCAGAAATACTATATTTAGTAAAAAAAACAACAACTATAATTTAGTAGAAACACTATGATTTGGCAGAAATACTATGATATAGCTGAATTAATATGATTTAGAACAAATACTATGATTTAGCAGAATAGTAATAACTCACTTGGAAATATTGGAAAAGCAAAATGACCAGCTGAAAAAAGCTGAACATGGTTAAGTTCCCTCAAAACTAATTGTTGTTCACCTGTGAGAAATGGGCAGAAATAAAAAAAACAAAAAAACAAAAACAAGAAAGAACAGCCAACAAATACACACAATTACAAATATGGACACATATGGAAAAGCAAGTGCACAGAGAGACACACACACACAGGATCTCTGCCAGTCAACCAGTCTGAATATATTCAATTTGAATCCTACAATGAGATTTTGCCAAGAAAGGGTCTCTCTCTCTCACACACACACACACACACACACACACACACACACACACACACACACACACACACACACAGTGCTTCTGTGAAGTTATTACAAGTTCAAAACCTTTTTCAAATATTGACATCAGCTTTTTTCAGCTTTATATTTTCAACTGTATCTATGACAGTCAAACAGCCTGGATCTGCCCAATTTGAATCCACCAATCAGAGATGCTGCTTCTGTCTGCTTTGTCAGGCTGTGTAGTTGTTCCTGTCAATACAGCTGCACCCCTTGCTAACATAGACAGAGACATGGGCTTTCTGCAAAATATTTCTGACATGGAGCATTAACATAACATCTTAGCAAAAATATTGTGACTTAAGAGAGACATGATATTTTAACAGAAAAACTATAATTTGGCAGAAATACTATGATTTGGCAGAAATACTATATTTAGTAGAAATACTATATTTAGCAGAAATACTATGATTTAGCACAAATACTATAAAGTAGCAGAAATACTATGATTTAGAAAAAACACTATGATTTACCATAAATACTAAAAAATACCCAAAATACTATGTGATAGCAGAAATACTATGATTTAGCAGAATATTAATAACTTAAATAGAAATATTGGAAAACAAATATTACCAGCTTAACAAGGTGAATTTTCCTCAAAACTACTTATTGTTTAACTAAAACAAATTTTCACAAACTTTAGAAAAACAGGAAAGAACAGCCAGCAGATACGCAAAATTAGAGCTATGGGCACATATGGAAAAAAATGTACAGAGAGACACACACACATACAGGATCTATGCCAGTCAACCAGTCTGAATATATTTAATTTGAATCCACTAATGAGATGCGGCCTAAAAACGGTCTCTCTCTCTCTCACTCTCACACACACACACACAAACACAGAGAGAGAGCTGGAAGTGAACAGGGGCTGTTAATAGTGTTTCTTCTAATGTCGTGTCCAAATTCATGGGCTGCATCCTCCTGAGGCCGCATTTGTAAACCGACGTCACAGCGACGCGCCAAAGGCTGTCCAAATTCGTAGACTCCTCCGAATGCAGCCAACAAATGCGTCCTCCTTTTCCCCGAATTTGAAGGATGGGTCGGGTGTGTCCTTCGTGGCCTACCATATCCCAGAATTCATAGCGCGGCCCAGCCAAACTCCAGTTTCCAACAATGGCGGCCACTACTAAATTTTAAAATTACTCATACTAATCTTTGTGGGTCACAAAATAAGAAGAAAGTAGCTGTGTAAACATCAAATATCTGCTCGGTTTATCAAGATATCGCATATTAGCAAAAGTGCTTCGACGTTTTCGGAGACGTCTGCTACCCACCAGCTCGATAGCTAGCTGGGAGCCCGAGAGTCACTGAAGCCGCCGAGAACGGCACAACTCCCGGCACATCATTTTCAGATCACTGCAGACTTTCGCTACTCGGGTTAAACGTAATATATAAGTCACTTAGACAACCTAAAAAAATTATTGTTGGGCTTTTTTCAGTGTTTTGTTTGTTCGTGAGTAAATCGGTTTGGCTGCGATTAAAGTTATTAGATTAGATTAGATGAAATAAAACTTTATTAATCCCCCGGGTGGGTTCCTCCTTGGTTTTTACACAGCTGACTAAACGTCAAACAGAAAACTGATTAAACAGAAGTATGAGACGGTCGAGAATTTATGCCAGTGTCCTGTTATATTTTAGATAGCAAGGAGCAGACGACCGAGTTTATTAAACTCCACCGAGACAGCGGTGACGCTAATCAGAAGGCTAGACCGTCCAATTTCGCCAGCCGTTTACTTCCGGCCTACCCAACCTTCTGAGGACCCGGCCCACGTAGACCGCGAAGGCCGGGTCCTCAGGAGGATGCAGCCCATGAATTTGGACACGACCTACGTTTCCAGGTCAGTCAAACAGCCTGGAGCTGCTCAATTTGAATCCACCGATCAGAGAGGCTGCCTGTTTCCCGCCTAAACAGCTGCACCTGGTGCAGCCCTTTACACACACACAGGCACAGAGAGAGTTCATGGCCAAATGATAAAAGGTTAATGAAAAATTCTTGAATTGTGAGCGTCAGGAGTGTCTGAAGATATATTGGCACAAGACAAGCCTCATGTCTTAACTTTGCTTCGTTAAGGAGATATGACGATTTGAAAATGCGTCTCATTAGAGAATTCCAGCGCTGATTTTGAACAAGCTCTCCATTGACCGTCTATGGAGAGTATTCAGACTTTGTGTTGCTCTGAGGAGATTTGCAAAAACCTGTAACTCCCACAACAATGATAGTGACATTTTCTGAAAGCCAGGAAAAATACCTACGTTTTGATGTATAATTTGTGGGGGTTGAGTGGAAATTGAGTGAGTAGCAAGAGGTTGTTCGGACATGAAGAGAAAATTCAAAAAGCTCAAGTGTCCACTCTAAGTTAATTGCATAGCAACCATAACGACGCATGTATTTTCTGAAAAATCACAAAGCTGCAACTGAAAACTTGAAGAGGCATTAAATTAAAACGGTAACAGATATGAAAAAGCTGAATCGTACATGGATAGCCCAATAATTTGAGAACGTTTTAAAGTTTGAATGGCGTTTCTACGTGAAAGTATGAGGATGTAGTTAAGTTTCAAAATCAAGCAAGTTTTAGCAGAATTTTGGAAGTTAAAAAGTTAAAAAAGTATAATAGTAATAAGTACCAAAAGTCATAGCAAGCATTAGCAGAAAGAGCAGAACAGTTGAGAGTTCGAACGGTGAAAAACGGCTGAAAACTGAGGGAGTAGTTAAGCGGCAAAGAAAGCAGCAACTTGAAGAATAAAGGATAAAGAATAAAGAGAAACAGGAACTCAATAGTGTGGATGCCTTAAAGCATCCATGTTGTTGTGTGGATGCCTTAAAGCATCCACACAACAACAATAATAATAATAATAATACATTTTATTTAAAAATAGCGCCTTTCAAAGCACCCAAGGACACTGCACAACAAATAAAAACACAAAAACTGGAAATATACACAATAATAAGAATAACAGATAAAAGTTAAGAGCATACAGAGGTTTAAACATAAGCAATTTTAAACAGATGAGTTTTGAGGGTGGACTTAAAAAGAGGGAATGAACTAATATTTCTGAGGTCAGGGGGTAAGGAATTCCAAAGTCGAGGGGCAGAGCAACTAAAAGCCCTGCCCCTCATTGTAATCAGATGAGCGGAAGGAACAGAGAGAGAAAGAGAAGATGAAGATGTGAGGCACCGGGATGTGAAGTTCATCTGTACTAAATCAGAGAGGTATGGTGGAGAGAGAGAATGAATAGCCTTAAATGTATAAAGGATTACTTTAAAATGGATGCGAAACTTAGAGAGGTAAATCTGGGTGTCATCGGCATAGCAGTGGAACTGAATGTTATATTTACGAAAAATGTGTCCGAGTGGAAGAAGGTAAAGGATGAAAAGGAGGGGCCCGAGGACAGATCCCTGGGGCACCCCAGTAGATAGAGGAGAAGGCTGAGAAGTGAAGGATTTTAATTGAATGAACTGAGTGCGGTCAGACAAGTATGATTTAAAGCAGGCTAATGGAGTATGAGAGAGACCAATAGAAGCTAATCTGCTAAGAAGAATGGGATGAGAGATGGTTTCAAAGGCTGCACTCAGATCAAGGACAATAAGGATGGAGAGGAGACCAGAATCAGCTGCCATAAGAAGATCATTTGTTATTTTTATAAGAGCAGTTTCGGTGCTATGCAGAGGACGGAAACCAGACTGGAACTGTTCGTAAAGGTTATTATCAGTTAGGTGTAGATGGACTTGTGAAGCAACTATTTTTTCAAGAATTTTTGAGAGGAATGGTAGATTGGAGATAGGACAAAAATTGTTAAAGTTGTTGGGATCTAGACCTGTTTTTTTCAGGATTGGGGTAATGGCGGCAACTTTGAAAGAAGCAGGAACAGTTCTAGTGGTGAGTGAAGAGTGAATAATAGCAGATATGAGGGGAAGGAGAGGCTTTGACAGGCTTTGACAAGGACAGTGGGGATAGGATCAAGCTGGCAGGTAGAAGGCTTTGATTTGTGGATGAGATCAGCAATATCAGTTAAAGACAGAAGTTGAAAAACAGAGAGGAAGTGAGAAGGGGGTGGAATTACGACAGAGGAGCTACATTGAGCATTAGGGACCAAGTCAAGGTGTATTTTATGAATTTTTTCAGTGAAGAATAGCATTAGAGAGTCACAGAAGTTAGATGAATAGAGATGAGCGGGCAGAGAATCAGGTGGCCTGTTAAAGGAGTTGAATAATGAGAATAGGGTCTTGGTGGAGTTCTCACTTGAACAGACAATGGTAAAATAATAGCTAGATTTGGTTTGACCTGATACATTCCTGATAAAACAGAACATGGTTATTAAACATACCCTTATGAATAGTAAGGCCAGTTTTCTTATAAAGACGTTCAAGCCGTTGGCCTTTAGCTTTCAATAGTCGGAGTTCTGGTGTGTACCAGGGTGCAGAGAGAAAAGAGTACAGTTCTGTTTTTTTGTGGAGCAAGAGAATTCTAAATACTATTGAGGCTATGATTATAATAAAATACTGGATCGTCTTGAATAGCCAAATTGTTAAGAGACAAGCAGCTAGAGAGAGCAGAAGAAAGGATATCAAGATTTATATTCTTGATATTCCGGAAAGAAATAATACGAGGATTGTTAATTATAGAGAAAGTCATGTGAACATTAAAGGAGAGAAGTAGATGATCCGAAATTAGCAGCTCGTCAGCTGTGCAGTTGGAGGGGGTAAGTCCAGAACAACAGACTAGGTCCAAAGTATGGCCCTTAGTGTGGGTAGGGAAGTTTATGTATTGTTTAAGGCTGAAGCTATCAAAGCAGGATAAAGGAGTCGTTGAGTTGCGAAAAGTCATTGGGCTGTTGCCATGTCTCAGTCAAGCAGAAAATGTCAAACTTAGGGTCTGTTAGGAGATCCTGGATGAGATGTCCTTTGTTCGTAAGCGAAAGAATAAAGAGAAACAGGAACTCAATAGTGTGGATGCCTACACAATAACATGACAACATCTGGAACAAGTGAAGCACTGTGAATACTGTAAGGATGCAATGATTAAACCTCCTCAGATGTGTAAGCTGCCAATTCAATAGGCATGGATGTACTGCAATACCATCAGAGTTGCAGGATTTTGAACTGAATGCCAAGCTGCACTCTCCTCATTATTCCGGAAGAGATGGTGTTCATATTTTCAAAAAGAATTTAACTCTGGGTACTAGGTGGAGATGGAACCCATCAGGTGGCTTGACAGTGGGTGACCAGCAGATGAGATAAGACCCTTCAAGAGGTAAAGTAGGTGCAGACACCGAAACTGTCCAGGGGGTTGGCAAAGATGGAGACTTTCTGGTGGCTAAGGAGGCCGTCAGCAGCTTAAAAGAAACCCATGCACCTCTTGGCAGGTGGCCAACCCTGGCTTTAACAGAAACCCTGCCACCGCAGGCTCCACAGAGAGCATGAAGCTCAGGCAGCGCGGGATCCTCAGGCTCAGGGGGCGTTGCATCTTCATGGTCATGCATCTGGGCTTGCATGACAGGGCATGCAGGTTTAGTGTTTTCTGGTGATCTGGATGCCTAGCTTCAGGGATCACAAGATACTCAGCACAAATTTTCAGCGACAATCATGCCATAATGGAAGGAGGACCAGGTAAGAAAAAGGCAATCTATGACTGTGGGGAAGCTGGCTCAGAATCTGATGTGATAGCTTGATCCAAAAAATATAATGGTCCTTTATTCCAAAGTATCTGGGTGTGAGCAGTGGAAATGACTGGTGGGGTTTTTGTTAAATATTATTGCTTTAGATCTAGAGAACTTCCAAAGCCCTCACATCAGTAGTTTCTGTTTCTTTGGGAGATGACTTTAAGCCTAGAACACTAAAACTGCTTGTTTTCTTAACCGTAACCCTGGGTCCATTGTGGAATGTGGTTAGTTATTTGCAGATCCAAATGCATAACTCAGGACATTTACTGCTAAGTTGTTCAACAGAATACATGGTCCAAAAACAGAAAGCAAAGCCAGGAAAACATCACTAGGAAACACTAGAAAGCACATAGCAATGTGGGGCAACTTCACAATGGAGAAGGGGAGACTCAGACAATAAATACAAAAAGTAATGAAGCCAGGGAAAATAAGTAAGGAACACAATGAAAACACAATACAAATGATGAGACAAGGGAAGTAGAACACAATATAAAACACAGATGAAAAGACACACACAAACAAACACAGGAACTAACATACAGAGATGGCAAGCTTAACCATGTAAACGCGACACAAAGAGGCACAACAGGAAGATTAAAAAAGCAAGAAAGTCTATATGTCTGTGAAGGTTCTCAGTCATCCAGGTCATCGTAGTCAAAGGAGCTTGCAAAGAAAAGCGTCTGGACTTCTTTAAGTTTACTTGAAGACGTTTCACCTCTCATCCGAGAAGCTTCTTCAGTTCTAAGGTCAAATGGTGGAGAGTCCCAGATATAAACCTAGTGGGAGTATCCCCCCACAGAGGGACAAAAGGACCCCCTGATGATCTTCTAATCGCCTGAGCCAAGGTGTGAAACTGGGTGTGGGTCCCAATCAGCCAGAGTTTCGGGTGTGTTCATTGTGAAACCTGGCCCCACCTTATCATGCGAATTCCTGAGGTCAGATGGCCCAGGATGTGAGTGGGCGTTAAGGCGTCTGGGAAGGGATCTCAAAACTGGATTATAGATGGCAGAGAGCTGGTGTCATAAACCCCCGCCTCTGTTCAAAGATGGTCGCTCACAGTGGACATAGATGGCTTCTTTCACTCCTCTTTCAAACCATCTGTCCTCTCTGTCCAAAATGTGAACATTGGCATCCTCGAAAGAGTGTCCTTTATCCTTAAGATGCAGATGGATTGGACAAGACTCAGCAGTCCATCTGCATCTTAAGGATAAAGGACACTCTTTCGAGGATGCCAATGTTCACATTTTGGACAGAGAGGACAGATGGTTTGAAAGAGGAGTGAAAGAAGCCATCTATGTCCACTGTGAGCGACCATCTTTGAACAGAGGCGGGGGTTTACGACACCAACTCTCTGCCATCTATAATCCAGTTTTGAGATCCCTTCCCAGACGCCTTAACGCCCACTCACATCCTGGGCCATCTGACCTCAGGAATTCGCATGATAAGGTGGGGCCAGGTTTCACAATGAACACACCCGAAACTCTGGCTGATTGGGACCCACACCCAGTTTCACACCTTGGCTCAGGCGATTAGAAGATCATCAGGGGGTCCTTTTGTCCCTCTGTGGGGGGATACTCCCACTAGGTTTATATCTGGGACTCTCCACCATTTGACCTTAGAACTGAAGAAGCTTCTCGGATGAGAGGTGAAACGTCTTCAAGTAAACTTAAAGAAGTCCAGACGCTTTTCTTTGCAAGCTCCTTTGACCAAGAAAGTCTACAAAATAAACCAAAGGCAGAATGCTCATGAACATAGCTAGAAACTGAAACAAATGAAACAACTGAAGTAAGAATCAAGATACTTAAATCTGGTAAACGATGATAAACAAGAGTAAACAATATTGATCAAATGAAGAACCAAAAAGAATGTTAAATAATAGCAAGAAGTGAAAGTCCATAAAAGAAAAAAATGTTGTCTTTTATGCCTGCACTGTACATACAGTTTTGCTTGGTCTTTTTGGACTATGAGTTGGCTAATTTTTGTTATGTTATCAGTTTTAGGGTAAACTTAGGTGTGAGGGCAGCTTAGTAAATTTTGTTGTATTTTTTTTTTTTGCATGCAGTGACGAGAAAGTATTTATTTATTTATAAACCTTATCAAATCACTGTCTAAAACCCTGGACCACGACACAGATTAATTACAGCTGGCTGACTACAGGCCACAAACTGATGGCCTGACATTCTCCTTCAGGATTTTCTGGTAAAGAGCAGAATTCATGGTTCCATTTATTACAGCAAGTCGTACAGGTCCTGAAGCACCAAAGCAGCCCCAGATCATTAGACTACTGGCACAATATTTGACTTTTTTACATAGGTTCAGGTAGGTTTGTATAGATTTTTTCCTTCATAAATCAATTCATCATTTACAAACTGTATTTCATATTTACTTGGGTTATCTCAATCTAATAGTAAGATGTTTTTGGTGATCTTACACATTTATTAGAGTGATAAATATACAAATACTTTTTCCCAGCACTGAAAAAGCATAAACGATCTATTAGGAGGAATGTATTTGTTATAATAATTAAATCCATGACGTTTCCATCATAATCTGTCTCTTCTCTGTCCATATATACACATAATGCGTGTCCAAATTATTATTTTCCTCTTGACCAATTACCAAGGCTCTGTGCCAAGGCTAGACTTGGGAGAACAAATAAACAAAGGCACTCTCATTACAAATGTTTTAGGACTGCTCATCACTGATGATCATATAAAATACATAAGGTTGAATGAAATCATTTAATATATTCAGGAAAATTAAATTCAGGATTTTCTTGCATATTGCTAACACAAAGGTGCAGAAAGACCTTGCACAATGGTTTGTGTGATGGGCTTTTCTCTTGATGCTGCATTTTGCTGCATTCTGAGTGAACCAGTGAGCACATCTATATTGCCTAACACAGAAAAAAGGAAACAAAATTTCAGAACATGTGGATTAACTAAGTATTATCAATCTTTTTGTCTCCGTCTATTGAAGGTGTCCATTAGCCAACAGGACGTGTCCTCTTGGTCAGACCTGGAGCAACAGGCAATGTAGGTGCATCAGTATCACTGCCAGTATGCATGTCAATCCTCTTCCTCCACTAGTGTTCCCTACAAAGCCCTCCCAGCAGCACACTGGTGAGTGTATCTTTTTTTTCATTTTTTAAGAAAATACTGCAAAGTTACAGTTGGTTATTTTACCCAAACAATTTTGAAAAAAAAAAAAAAGAGAGTAAGAAAAACAACAATTATAGCTGGTGACAGGCATGCAGTAGGCATAAGAGCAAGAGATTATCATCTGCTTCCACAAAGTTAAATCTGCAGTACTAAGCAGTGTTAATGGTACTGTGTTGTTCTTACTTTTGCATGTCGTTGCACTACTTAAAATCAAACCTCATCACCTAATTCATGTGAAATTAAAGTACTCTAATTAAATCAGCTACTGTTCAACAGTCCAGCCTAGAAGTAATAAATGCATAAACTAGTTTTTCATTATGGCTCTGAAGAAAATGTTTCTAATTTTAGAGATATGCATATTTGTTGTGTACATTGAAGGACATATGCTGGTCAAAAAAGGCCGGAATGCCATCCAGAGTAAGGATCTAGTTAGATACCATGTTTTTAAAATGTTTAGTACCAAGTACAACAACCTAATTTTTATCTGAATTTAGAATTTATGTCTTTAACATGTACCTACAGTAAAACTAATTGTTGTGAGTCATCTGGCATCATGGATAGATAAAGCCTTGTTAGCCTTGTAGCCTTTTTCAAAAGGCTACAACAAGGCTAGCCTTTTTCAAAAGGCTACAACAGCATGAAGTGTTTAGGAATTACAGTTATTTACACATTGTTCCCATTTTAAAGGTTTTTAAAGGTTATTGATTCTTGGATGAAAATCTTTTTCATTCATTGTTTGACTGAAGTCTACAACCCTGTGCTATCACAAATGCGTATCTCCTCCGTTGAGATACTCTGCCAGGACTTTAAGATGAGATAGAAAATAATTCATTTATCAAATATTTGGGAAATTCTTTCGTCACAATAACAAAAGTGTTATATGATATATAACATATATATATGACATATGATATATATATACGATATATATATGATGAAGCATTATATGATAAATATATTGTAAAAAACTATTGAACATGATCTAAAAGAATCTGTCCTTGAGGAAACAGAGCCAGAACCTTTGGAAACATCTCCAAAGGTTTCCAGTTTGCAGCCAACAACAAAGTCTTCCTGATCAGTTTGTTTACTTTGTGGTATCACCAGCTCTGGTGTTGCTCCCACAGGACACCTCAGCCAAGTCGTCTGTGTAGCCTAGTGTAATTTCTGTGTCTCTCTGCCCAACATCCTCTGTGCCATTTCTGCTCTTCATCCCGTGTTTGTATGATTTTAGGTTTGTTCTTTAGCTGTTTCCAGTTTAGGTTATGTTTTAGTTTTGCCCTCACTTTTGTTGTGTTCACCTTCTGCAATAAAGCTTACTCGCATCACAGCCAGTGCCAGCAGTTTGGGTCCTTCCTTCACTACACCACACGACTGCTGCCACAGCTGTGACAATAGTTGTTTCTGTGTGGCATGTACTTAAGTTACGGAGTGAATTTGTATCTGAACGGCAGTCTTGGAACTTTTTCTGAAAGCCAGGTCTCAGTGAAAATTAGAGCTCTCTTATTTCTCGTTGTGTTGTAATCCTGGCTCTCAGCTTGTCCAGTTTATTTTGCGGAGACCTAGAAAAGGGTTTGGACCCCACTGGGTAGTACTTGACACTATGGCAGACTGCAAAGGCCTGGCAGTGTCTCAATGGAGGAGATACTGCATTTGTGATGGCACAGGGTTGTAGACTTCAGCCAAACAATAAGTGAAATAGATTTTCATCCAAGCATCAATAACAATCCTGACATTGAACAATATGTTGTGCAGTGACTGTTGAACCTTTAAAAATGGGAACAATATGTAAATACAGCTGTAATATCTAAACAGTTCATGCAGTACTTTTAAAAATACCTATTGAAAGCATGTATTTTAATCACATAATAATTGGACACAGGGTACAGAGCAAAATTACAAAAGTGGTGTCACTGACAAAACACTACATGTACAACAACACAAGCAAATTCAACTGAGACCAAAAAATTCAACAAAGTCAATAAACTGAAAAAAGGACAAATTAGCAGTTTCTATGAGACCAGTTGCAAAGTTCTAGAATCGAAAAGACAAGTTTCATTTTCATCTGCAGCCAGGTTCATGGCAGAAAGCTAGGCTTTATAGTGCAGGTAAACTATAACATCAAAATTCCTATACAACCTCTTTCATGTCATGTAAGTTATTGTGAGTTGACTGTATTGTAGCCTTGTTTAGAAATCTAATGACTATAATGAAGCCTGTGGGCTGTGAAATATTATTGTTGGTATTTAAGGTTAGAGTAGAGAGATTCAATTAGATTAGATAAAACTATTAGAGGAAATTCAGAGTAACCTTACATGATAACACTATTCACTCATAATAATGAGGATGTCTTTTTTATGTATGTGTGCAGAGTGTATTTGCCAGTGACTGTCACAATGAATTAAAACTAAGACTGTCAGCCAAACCACAATGCAGCAGCATAATGTGATTATGCGTAATAACATGTTTTTACATGTTTCTTTAGAAATATTATGCAAATACTTTACAAGCCTCTTTCAGTATTAAATAAAATCCCCCAACCCAAATCAAACACCCTCTCTTGGCTCTTTTTTGTAATATATTAATGGTTTAACTTTGTAAACCAGTGTTCTGGAACAGTTTCCAACTGCTTCTTGACAAAGTTAGTTTGCTAAGTCACAACATATGAAGCAGTGGGCTGTACTGTACATTTATGAATTTTGAAAAAGCTGCAGGGTCTATATCAAGAGTTCACGTGTTATTCTTGTTTAGAATTGTGAAATATATATAGATAGACAACCATTCATACTCACACCTAGAGGCAAGTTTAGAATCACCAATTACCCTTCCCCACTAAAAGCACATGGCTTCAGGAGGAAGCTGGACAACCCATGCAAACACAGGGAGAAAGCCCACACTGAAAGGCCCCAACCAGATGGTGGATTTAAACCAATGACCTTTTTGCTGTGAGGAACAGTGTTGGTCAAGTTACTTGAAAAAAGTAATCAGTAACTAATTACTGATTACTTCCCCAAAAAAGTAATCCCGTTACTTTTCTGATTACTTGTTTTCAAAAGTAATTAATTACTTAGTTACTTAGTTACTTTTTAAAAACACGATTTACACTCAGTCTTTCAAATAGATGCAAGTAAAACACAGCAGAAAATAAATAAAATCAAAGACTCAGCGGTCCTGTTGCTCTATTTTCACCTATAAAGCAGGAGTGGGGGAGGCGGAGGTTTGCCCTGGTGCAGGTGTGTGCAGCGGTCAGTCGAAGAATCCGCAAGTTTCTCTGTGAATTTCCCATCACGTCGTTGCGCACTCGGTGCTTGTTTAGGGCTTTTTTTCGCTGTAAAAAGAAGTTTTCTTCCCACGCACAGCGGACGCTAATATTTTTTGTCACTTTTTGTGGAATCAAACTCAAAGTAAGATCAGTACTTCCACACTTTAAACGCTGCACGCTCATACTCTCTCCTGCACTCGATTGTTGATCTGCACACAGCTGTTGTCACTAACGTCGCACTCGCTTACGTCACTGTCATGAGACATTCTCTCAAAAAATCACGGTTTTAGTAACACAGTAACGCAGCGTTCCTACGGGAAAGTAACGGTAATCTAATTACAGTTTTTGCAATAGTAATCCCTTACTTTACTCGTTACTTGAAAAAAGTAATCAGATTACAGTAACGCGTTACTGCCCATCTCTGGTGAGGAAACAGTCCTAACCACCATGCCACTCCTAGCTGACTTATTCTTCTCAAAAAATTATTTCCCTTATATGATTTGAAATTTGTACAATCAGATAATCAGTTCGTTTTGAATTATTTTATTATTGCCTTAAATATGTTGTCATTGTTATTAATATCTACCATCTATCTTCAGTCAGATACATACACAGTGTAATTCAGTTCAAATAAAAAAAAAATTATATAGTGCTAAATCACAACAACAGTCATCTCAAGGTGCTTTATACTGTATAGTAAAGTGCTCTAATAGGATGGTATGGTACAAGGTTAAGGGGCCTGATTGTTTTAAGACCTTGTATGTGAGGAGCAGAATGATAAATTTGTTAAATAATTAACTTCAGTCTGTGAGGAGGACTCACCATTTACATGAACAAATTGGAGTCTATTAGAATAGATGTGATTCAAACCACCGCAGCTCAGTACCTTTAATTCCTAGTGTATGCTCTAATCTTTGTAATAAAATATTATGGTCAGCAGTATAGAACACTGCACTGAGGTCAGGTGAAGCACAGAGATGAGTTCACAGAGGCCATAAACAGATCATTTGTAACTTTCACTAACGCTGTCTCTGTACTGTGATGAGTTCTGAAACCTGACTGAAACTGCAAATAAACCACTTTTCTGCAGATAATGAGTTAGCTGTTTTAGAGTCTATATGTTGACCTATAATTAGCTTAGATGGTTTTTAAGCAATGGTTTAATTACTGCAGCTTTTTTTCTTGTGGAGTAGCAAACTCATTTTCCAGGTTAAATGAAGATTTTCTAAATTAGTGAGACACCCTTTCCTCTCTAGCTTATAGTTCATCTGCTTTAAGGTGTATGTTTGAGAGTTATACTAGAGAGTCAAGTTCTTTTGATTTTTTAAGAGGTGTCACAGTATTCAGAGTCATACGCAATGACATGTAATACTATTAACAAAATAATCGACCTCGATGGGAGCACAGTTCAGGTAGTTGCTCTTCACTGTGTTGTCCCATGTGATGTAAAAGCTTTTGTCCCATTTCTGATTTGATAGTTTTTTTTCTTCTTTCTTCTTTTTTTTTTTTGCATATATATCACATTTAAATCATCATTAAACACAATTTATTATTTGATGCATGCTCAATCATCCAGGTAAGTAAATCTCCAAAAGTTGATTCTGTTCATCTGAACGTAGCGTTTTCAGTGGGAGAAACATTTCGTCACTCATCCAAGTGACTTCTTCAGTCTCAGCTGACTGCAGGTTTCACCCAACCTTGTAAACAGTACATTTGCATTATGACTGAAACTAGCACCACTGAAGGAACAATGGGCTGGGAAGTCAGTTCCATCATCATTATGCAAATTCTCATGACCATTGATCAAAGACCACTGATCAATGGCCATGAGTACCATTCACAGAGAGTTGGGGAATGGCTGCAATCACAGCATTGTAAGATGGCGAAAGATGTAGTGATGTGTTGGTCGAGAACGAAATGGCTCTTAGAGCCGGACCTTTGACGTGAACGACGCGAGCCGGCTCCTCATCGCGAGCCGTGGGTTGTTGTTTTTTTTTTTTTTCTTTCTCTCACCCTCCCTCTTGCACTTTTTTTACATTTCACTCCGCATGCGAGCCTTGTGCTTTGCGCTGGGAAGAGGGGGGAGGGGCGGTAGTTACACTCGCAGTAGCACAGGAACAGAGCGGGAGGGAGAGAGAGAAAGAGAGCCAGGGACAACAACGTTACATTAGAAAGGTATAGTAATCATCCACAACTATTTTCAGTTGCAGATGATAAAGGATTCAGAAAGTTTATTCATGCAGGCCCATATGACAGAGAATGTGCATCTTCCTTTTGTTTTCATATTGTAATTTCTATTTAATTGTGTTGTGGTTTGCAGTGTTTTGTGTTGTTTCACTTTAAATTGTTAAAAGGAAAAAGCTGAAAATTTAAATATTTAAAAGTTGAAATGTGAATAGTTGGTTTTTGTATTATATGATTTCTTTATTACATTTTATGTGGAGTGAATAAATAAAAGTATATTTACGGTACCCTAGAGTCAAAGCACGTACAAACTCCAAAACAGGTAGAAACTCCAAAACACGTAAAAACTCCAAAACATGTACAAAACACAACAGAAGTGCTCCAGGATGCTAGGCGAAGTGTTGAGCATTTGTTACCTAGTGGCTACACAAGCCAGGAAGTACCAATGACCGGATTTGGTGTGTGGTAGTAACAGGTAAATTAACATTTTTTTTTTAAATCATTTGAATATATATATGAGTGCTTGTGTATAAATACACAAACAATACACATATGCTTTCAATTGTATAATTTAAGTGATCTAGGTAGCTCTGTTTTGGAAGTTCAGTTAACGCTAGAAATGTGTTTTGGAGTTTGTACGTGCTTTGTCTCTATGGGCCACCGCATATATTTATATTTAAGCATATGTAAATAAAACCACTTTTTTTTTACATCAGTAATTCCTTTTGTGCATAATTTTATATTATTGTTAATAATAAATTAATTAAAGCAACAAAACAACCTGAAGAGCCGGTTGGGAGCCGAGCCGAAAGAGCCGGTTCTCTAAAAAGAGCCGGAAATCCCATCACTAGAAAGATGTACCCTTAAGCCCCCTCCTCGATTCAGAGATGGTTTTTCCCTTTTCATGTAAAAATGGACAACCGTTGCCTAAGAGAAAACCTGTAGTGATCCCGTACGTGTCAGGAGTATCGGAACAGTTGAGACGCATTTTTTCTAAACACCGGGTCTCTGTGGCTTTTAAACCCCAAAGCACGCTGCGCCAAAAATTGGTCCACCCCAAGGATCGGGTCCCCCGACACAAACAGAGTAATATAGTACACTATATTATATATTATATTATATTATCACTGTTAATTGCCAGGAGGATTGCCAGGATTTATACAGCGGGGAAACCAAACAACCTCTGGCGAAGCGGATGGCACAACACAGAAGAGCTACCTCGTCAGGCCAGGACTCTGCAGTGTATTTAATGGAAATCTATTAATGGAAAAAAAATTCTGTTCAATCTATTCTATTCCAACTGGATCTGTGTGAGAAAGTAATTCTGCTCTGTACCAGAAAATCCTGAAGTAGAATGTTTGGCCATCAGTTTGTGCTGATCTATGTAGTTCATGCTAAGTTTAAGTAACCAACTTCATCAGTGTCTCTCTTTCTTCCAACTCTACAGACATATTCTCAGCAGATTTATGTGGCCCCAATAAGAAACTGGACGTGGAAAGTTGTCAGTGTGTGTGCCACCAAACTCAAGACTGTGGTCCTAACCATCACTTGAATCGCAATACCTGCCAGTGTGTTTGCAACTTGCCACCTAGCCTATCCTGCCCACAGAGCCATGTATTCAACAAGGAGACCTGTCAGTGCACATGCAGCAAGACATGCCCAAGACATCAGCCTCTCAACAAGACAAAGTGCTCCTGTGAATGCAATGAGTCGCCAAATAAGTGCTTCCTGAAAGGAAGGAGGTTCCACCAAGCCACATGCAGGTAAGGAAAGATGTCAGAAGTTCACTACCTTCCATCTGCCGTTTACTCATTTAAAATAACATTGTTGGCAAGAATAATGGGATTGGAATAGATAGAACCTTGTCTTCAATCAACAGCGTGAATATTAAGTCTAAGCTTATACATAACCGATTAGATACACCAAAGACTGTTATCAGCCACGTTAAATCAACGTCTTTTAAAGTTTTAGACGCATAGATTTTGTCACAGTTTGCCGAGGCAAACTGCGTGGAGTGTGAAGAGTGGACCCAGGTACAGACATTCTAAAACTCAAACTTAACTGATGATGAGCTGTTTATTAAGGCAGACAGAACAGTACAAAATAAAAGGGCAAAAACAATGCAAACTAAGCAATAACCTAAACTGGGTAAACTAGAAAGGAAGCACGAACTATGAAAAACCCTGGCAAACAGAAAAACAAACAAAACTCTAAACATGGCAATGATGATGAGCATATATATATGAAAACCTGAACGCAGGACTTGGCATGGGAACAACACAGACGACCCGACAAAGACTGAATGAGAACGCACAGACTAAAGTCCAAACAAAGTCCAAAACAAAATGTCCACCAGGAGCACAGGGGACAGTCCAAAACTCAATTCAGTGGGCCAACCTGGAGGACAGCAGCACCAGAGTCTAAACAGTTCTGGCGGCCGACCGTGCGGACGGCAGCGGCGTGGAAACAGTTCTGGCGGCCGACCGTGCGGGCGGCAGCGGCGTGGAAACAGCTCTGGTGGCCGACCGTGCGGACGGCAGCGACGTCCAGCTGGTGGCCCGGAAAGTGGCCGGCTATTCCGAGGTGCAGTAGCTGGACCAGGCGGTGCAGAAGCTGGACCAGGCGACGGAGCCGCAGGTGGCGTGGCAGGTGGCTGGACGGGCTCCTCGGGCCCTGCAGGTGGCTGGACGGGCTCCTCGGGCCCTCCAGCTGACGTGGCAGGTGGCTGGACGGGCTCCTCGGGCCCTGCAGGTGGCTGGACGGGCTCCTCGGGCCCTCCAGCTGACGCAGATGCAGGACCAGTAGGGGCAGAGATCACTGGCTGAACAGAAGGCTGAGCGGGTGGTGGAACAAATGACGGAGCTGAACACTGGGGAGATGGCTGAGCTGCACAGTGGGCAAAGGGCTGAGCTAACGGAAACACAGGAAAATGAACTATGGACTGGGCTGCTAACAGAGCTAATGACTGAGCTATAGACTAAAATGCATGCAGTAGTGATGGTGGAGATGATGGCTGTGGACTGAACTCTCCTGAGCCTCTGGAACACAGGGAGGACTGCTGGGCGGGCATATATACAGGGAGTGCAGAATTATTAGGCAAGTTGTATTTTTGAGGAATAATTTTATTATTGAACAACAACCATGTTCTCAATGAACCCACAAAACTCATTAATATCAAAGCTGAATGTTTTTGGAAGTAGTTTTTAGTTTGTTTTTAGTTTTAGCTATTTTAGGGGGATATCTGTGTGTGCAGGTGACTATTACTGTGCATAATTATTAGGCAACTCAACAAAAAACAAATATATACCCATTTCAATGATTTATTTTTACCTATGAAACAAATATAACATCTCCACATTCACAAATATACATTTCTGACATTCAAAAACAAAACAAAAACAAATCAGCGACCAATATAGCCACCTTTCTTTGCAAGGACACTCAAAAGCCTGCCATCCATGGATTCTGTCAGTGTTTTGATCTGTTCACCATCAACATTGCGTGCAGCAGCAACCACAGCCTCCCAGACACTGTTCAGAGAGGTGTACTGTTTTCCCTCCTTGTAAATCTCACATTTGATGATGGACCACAGGTTCTCAATGGGGTTCAGATCAGGTGAACAAGGAGGCCATGTCATTAGTTTTTCTTCTTTTATACCCTTTCTTGCCAGCCACGCTGTGGAGTACTTGGACGCGTGTGATGGAGCATTGTCCTGCATGAAAATCATGTTTTTCTTGAAGGATGCAGACTTCTTCCTGTACCACTGCTTGAAGAAGGTGTCTTCCAGAAACTGGCAGTAGGACTGGGAGTTGAGCTTGACTCCATCCTCAACCCGAAAAGGCCCCGCAAGCTCATCTTTGATGATACCAGCCCAAACCAGTACTCCACCTCCACCTTGCTGGCGTCTGAGTCGGACTGGAGCTCTCTGCCCTTTACCAATAACAGCCACGGGCCCATCCATCTGGCCCATCAAGACTCACTCTCATTTCATCAGTCCATAAAACCTTAGAAAAACCAGTCTTGAGATATTTCTTGGCCCAGTCTTGACGTTTCAGCTTGTGTGTCTTGTTCAGTGGTGGTCGTCTTTCAGCCTTTCTTACCTTGGCCATGTCTCTGAGTATTGCACACCTTGTGCTTTTGGACACTCCAGTGATGTTGCAGCTCTGAAATATGGCCAAACTGGTGGCAAGTGGCATCTTGGCAACTGCACGCTTGACTTTTCTCAGTTCATGGGCAGTTATTTTGCGCCTTGGTTTTTCCACACGCTTCTTGCGACCCTGTTGACTATTTTGAATGAAACGCTTGATTGTTCGATGATCACGCTTCAGAAGCTTTGCAATTTCGAGATTGCTGCATCCCTCTGCAAGATATCTCACTATTTTTGACTTTTCTGAGCCTGTCAAGTCCTTCTTTTGACCCATTTTGCCAAAGGAAAGGACGTTGCCTAATAATTATGCACACCTGATATACGGTGTTGATGTCATTAGACCACACCCCTTCTCATTACAGAGATGCACATCACCTAATATGCTTAATTGGTAGTAGGCTGTCGAGCCTATACAGCTTGGAGTAAGACAACATGCATGCAGAGGATGGTGTGGACAAAATACTCATTTGCCTAATAATTCTGCACTCCCTGTATATGAAAACCTGAACGCAGGACTTGGCATGGGAACAACACAGACGATCCGACAAAGACTGAATGAGAACGCACAGACTAAATACACACAGGAGGCTAATGAGAGAAGTGGGAACACATGGGGGACAGCTGACACACATGAACATAACGACGTCACAGTGGAAGAGTAAAACTAAACACGATGAACACAGGAACACCAGACCTCTTCAAAATAAAACAGGAAACATAAGACGCAGACATGACAACCTGAACTAGACAACGTAAGACACAGACGTGAAACACGTGAAGGGCAAGGGAGACTTAACATGGGTGGAAGACACAAGGGGAATCTAATAACAAAGAACTATAACAACCTAGGCATGATAAAAAATGAACTTAGAAAACCTGAAGGGCTTAAACATAAACTAAAACTCAAAAATGCTGGGTCAAAAGACCCAGGATCATGACAGATTTGACTAAAAGAGATCACCAGATGCAAAATATTCAAAAATAGATAGAAAATAGATCATTTTGGAAAGGTTTGTAAAGTTATTATAAGCCTACAGGTTTTCCTAGATCAACATTCAGAGACTTTATATACATTTGGACAAGATTTATGTTCAGATAACCTAACAGTATGACAGAAAGCTCTTTTACATGAGGCATAAACCAAACACAGATGTCCAAAAATAGGATATTGTACCTATGGTCGAGGCTTGAGGTAGCAGTATAAGTTGGAATGATTTATTGCTTCAAGGACGGGTGATGCACACTGAAGAAGAAACCAACAGGGACCAAAATAACTTCAAAGAAAACATCAGGTTATTAGTTTTGATTCATGGTCAATAAACTAGGGAAGGGTTTCCTAGAAAGTTGTTTTTGTTGTTCTGGATGCAGTGTTTTCAGTTCAATTTAATTCAGTTTTATTTATATAGTGCCAAATCACAAAAAATCATTTGCATTTTCAGTAGGAAAAATGCCTGGATTTATACATGGTCCAGATGCACAATGACTAAAACTAGGATCAGATCACTAGCTAACAATGAGTTTCAAGCTCACTTTCATTATTATTAATATGACCATTGATCAGTGACCATGAGTACTATTCATAGAGAGTTAGATAATGGCTACAATAAATTTATTTTCCATAAATGATCAAAAGTAAAAGTACTTATTTTCTATCTTTATTATTTTGCAGCAAGGTGTTACCATCAGTGTTATATGGATTAATATTACTGTTGCAGATGTTTAGATTGAGTTTATTTTAAGCACTTAATACTTGATTTAATCGACAGCATTGCATCATATTTTATAAAATCATAAGTTTTATAGTGGCTGTGTCATGGTCCTGAGTCTGGGGACCCAGTGTTTATGACAGTTTCTGATTTTGAATAATCTTTGATTTGGTGTCATTTTTGGTACGGTCATTTGTATTTCGAGGTTCCTTAGTTATGCCCCGGTTATATTTGTTAGTTTTGTTACTGTGCCTCCCCTGTGTTCCATGTGTCATGTCAAGTTAGTTGTGTTCTCATGTCTGTTCTTCACTGATCACAGTGTCAAGTTTGCGTCTTAGTCTGTGTCTCATGTTTCCTGTTTTATTTTGATAGAGCTGTGTCCTGTGTTAGTGTATTGCTTCTTCCCTGTCTTGTTATGTCAGATTAGGCCCAGCTGTGTTACCCTGTTGTCTAAGGAGCTTGGAAAGAAAACCGTCTGGACTTCTTTAAGTTGCTTGAAGACGTTTCACCTCTCATCCGAGAAGCTTCTTCAGTTCTAGGGTCAAATGGTGTAGAGTCCCAGATTTAAGCCCTGTGGGATAATCCCCCTGAGAGGGACAAAAGGACCCCCTAATGATCCTCTACCTAATCACATGAGCCAAGGTGTAAAAACGGGTGTAGGTCAGAATCAGCCAAGGTTTCAGGTGAGCTCATTGTGAAACCTAGCCCCACCCTATCATGTGATTTCCTGAGGTCAGATGGCCCAGGATGTGAGTGGGCATTAAGGCATCTGGGAAGGATCTCAAAACTGGATTATAGATGGCAGACAGCTGGTGTTGTAAACCACCGCCTCTGTTCAAAGATGGTCGCTCACAGTGGACGTAAATGGCTTCTTTCACTCCTCTTTCGAACTCATCTGTCCTCTCTGTCCAAAATGTGAATATTGACATCCTCGAAAGAGTGGCCTTTGTCCTTTAGATGCAGATGGACTGAGTCTTGTCCCGTGGAGGTGGCTCTTCTATGTCTACATTGTTAAGTTTGTGTTTAGAAACTTAACAATGTAATGTATGCTGTACAGTGTAGCGAGGAATGCCCAGACCTCTACATGCAATAATAAAAGCTTTCTTTTCTATTTTCTGGCCAGTGTTTTGTGACTCCTCACTCCTTAGCTTACTGATTTGGTAGGTGAAGCATGCTGGTATAAACATTTTAGCAAATTTACTGTATGTACCAAGTATTTTTTAATTAATGATGTACTTTGCAATTCATTTTTTTCACTTTCATGGAAAAGATCTCTACAGCTACACATAAATGCACACACTCAAACCTTCAGGATGTTAGTGGCACTGTGTAAGGCACTGATCCCACACCAGTATGTAGGGGTTTGTTGCAGTACAACGGTGTGTAACACAAGACCCTAGTGTGCTAATGACTTCTCCTAGCTGTCAGTTAACCATTTCCTCTATGGCACAGGAGGAAACGTGCACACATACACACACATCCTTCCATCTGGTCCACTTTCAACCCACTGTGACCCTGTCTGAGTGTGATTTATGAGTAGAACATAACAGTAGGAATCTAGTGTCTGGGATCTGATCATTATGCATATGTAACTATGAACATGCGTCTAAAAGAAATTATGCTTGTCCATTTGAACTCATCTGTGTATTTCAAAGGGGGTTTATTGGTCGTATTAAGTAACAGCAACTAAATATTCTGTCATTCACCACGTGAGACCCTGTGCAGCTGAAAAAGCATGGGCGATTGCAGAATTTATAATGATAAAGTATGTATAATAAAGGATTAGATCATTGTTTGTTCCTTAAACTTCCTTGACTACAAGGCTTGTATGTCTGTTTGGACAATGAGGCCTACGTTTTAGGTTATAGTCAACCAAACATGAGCTAGGACATATCATTTTAAGATATGTAAGCTCTTTTTCTGTTGCCAATTATGACTGAGATATGAACATTTTTTTTTATATCCAAAATAGCTAAGTAGTCAGTTATTTGACTTTTTTCTTATTAGGCTAAAAAACTCCAGATAATTTCAAAGAAGATTAATTGCATCAAGATGGAAAGTAAGAAATTTAAACATTCACATTGTTCTGTTGTGTTGAAAGCTCTGGTAAATCTGGCATTGGCTATAAATCATTTGGTAACTCTAAAGGGAGTAGTTTGGGCTACTATTTGTAACCTTTGACCTTTTTAACATACAGGAAAGTGTTTGTCTTAAAGCCGTGTTGGCTGAAGTGAGAACTTGCAGGCTTCTGGGACACAGAACACTTATTACACATATGTACAGGGATATATACAGTCCCAATCAAAAGTTTAAGACCACTTGAAAAAAGGCAAAAAAAAAAAATCGTATGGTTGGATCTTAACCTGCAACAAGAAGAAATGGGAGTGCGACAAAACATTTTTTTGAGCATGCAATTTATTGAAAACAACGCTTAAACTGAAACAGGCTGTCTAACAGCTGATCAAAAGTTTAGGACCACATACCTTTAAAATGTCAAATCTGTGCAAAAATGTGCCACTGAACTGACCGTTTGGACTTTGCAAGAGAGCACCAAACATGGGACACTGAAAGGTGAAAGAAAGTTTTATTCTCTGATGAGAAAAAAATTTAACCTTGATGGTACTGATGGTTTCCAGTGTTACTGGCATGACATGCAGATCCCACCTGAGATGTTTTCCACACACCACAGTGGAGGTGCTTTTTCTTTCAGTGGAACAATGGAGCTTCAGGAGGTGCAGGAGCATCAAACGGCTGCTGGCTATGTCCAGATGTTGCAGAGAGCATCCGTCATGACTGTGTGGTAACAACTGGGTTTTTAAACAAGACAACGCTACAGTACACAATGCCTGCAGGACAAGGGACTTCTTCCAGGAGAATAATCACTCTTTTGGACCATTCTGCATGTTCCCCTGATGTAAATCCAATTGAGAACCTTAGGAGATGGATGGCAATGGAAGTTTGCAAAAATAGACAACAGTTCCAGACAGTAAATGCCCTTCATGTGACTGTCTTCACCACTTGGAGAAATGTTCCCACTCACCTCATGGAAACGCTTGCATCAAGCATGCTGCAACAAATTTTTGAAGAGATCAACAATAACGGTGGAGCTACTCATTACTGAGGTCATGTTTGGAACTTTGATTTCTGTTTTGGGGGGGTTGTTAAAAAATGTTTTGTCTCACTCCCATTTCTTCTTGTTGCATGAAGAAGCTCTACTCAAAACCTTGTTAAGATGCAACCATGCAAAATATGATATTTTTTTTGCCATTTTTCAAGTGGTCTTAAACTTTTGATTGGGACTGTATGAGCCCAAGTATATTTGTAGATATGCAGTATATTGTGAACTCCAAACATGGTGAGTATTATGGCATCCAAAGAGTTTAGTTTTGGTCACATCCTACCAGACTGTATTCTCCCAGTATTTCACAGGCCTATCTAAATGTTGTTCAGCTAAATTTAAACCCCCTTCCACATCCCTTTTCTTCTTTAGCAATGGAGCCTTGCACAGTGAGCGTGCATACAGGCCATAGCAACTAGCATATTACTTATTGTTTTCTTTGAAACAATTGTACCTGCTGATTCCAGGATTTTATGTTGCTCACCACAAGTGATCCTTAGTTCTTGGACAACTGTTCTGATAATTCCTTTTAAACCCTTTGTCTGAAATCTTGCAGTGAGTACCTGGTTGTTGCCGGTTTATAGTAAAATTATGTTCTTACCACTTCTGAATTATGGCTCTTTTAATAGTTTTATAGAAAGAGAAATTCTTGTGTAAACATTGCCATCAGTATGCTTTGCAAAACTAAGGTTGAAAAGGTCTTGAGAGATGGCTTTGATTTTACCCATCATGAGCTGTTTCTTGTGTCTTGGTAAAGAGGCACTTTTTATAGGCCATTATTTGGAGGCCATTAGACAGAACCAGCTGATTTTAGTTCTGATAATAAATTTCAGCCGGTGCCATGATTTTCTGTGCTTTTTTGCACCTCCCTTTCTTTGTGTGTTCAGTACCTTTTCCCTATGTCATTTCTCATTATTACACATAATTTATGGGCATCTGAATTTATGGACATCTATGGTTTGATTTTGTTACGTGCGGATTGGATGGGTTGTTATTGACATTAGGAAAAAATGTCATGTCAATAGAAAAAAGTTGACATGCTCATTAGTTACTTTGAGCATGCCATACAGTTATTTAATTTTACCCACTTTGTGTGTCACATATCTCCCCATCTGATTGGTTAACCATCACCATTTTGTCCATCTGTATCTGGAAGTCCCATAGGATCTTAGCACGGTCATTCTCGACCACCCGTTGGGGCGTCTCCCATTTTGACCTCGGGGCTTCCAGGCCATATTCGGCACAGATGTTATGCCAGCCACTTGGTTATGGCGTTCCATGTATTCCCTGCCTGCAAGCATCTTGCGCCCTGCTGGGTGGATCCCAGTGACGATGGATCTTGTGCTCAGAGCTTGTTCCTGTTCTACCATAATTAGTCCCTACGCGCTATCTTTCAGTCCAGCTTTGTTCAGCCACTGGTAGGATTTCTGGGTGTCAGTCATTTCCTATATCGGCTGGTGGTACATACCGTGCAGAAGCCTGTCCTTCCATGATAATTCTTCTCCTTGCTTCTCTTATTTCTCAGGTTTCTGCTGCCTGAGGTATTTACTAAGCACACAGCCAATTATGGTGATCTTCATGGATGTTTGGTGTCTCATCCTGAACAGTGGTTCTGAGACTCACTAGTCCTTCCATCTCCTATGGGGTGACACTCTCCATGGGTGGTAAGGAACTTCCTTCTCTTGATGTCAGTGGCTTCTATCTCCTCCTTCGGCCAGGCTATCATCCCAGCAGGGTACCTGATCACCAGCAGGACGCAGGTGTTGATTGCCCAGATCTTTTTCTTCCCGTTCAACTGACTCCTCAGGACTTGCCTAACCCTCTGCAGGTACTTGGTGGTTGTGGCTTTCTTAGTAGCCTCTTTGTGGTTCCCATTTGCCTGTGGTATTCCCAGGTACTTGTAGCTGTCCTCGATGTTTCCAATCCTTCAGTCTGGTAGTGCAATCCCCTCAGACTATGTTCCCTCTCTTCGTTACCATCTGACTACAATTCTTCAGTCCGACATTCCAATTTTATTGCTGTAGATCCTAGTAGGTTATATCACTGAATCGATGTTCACTCTTGGTATACAGCTCGATGTCATTCATGTAGAGGAGCTGGCTGACAACTGCTCCATTCTGTAGTCAGTATCCGTAGTCAGTAGGGCTGGGCCATATCATACAGTTCACGGTAATACCGGTATAATGTTGGGCAACGATAAGAAAATGAAATATCGAGAAATCGAGGGAAAACCAACAACACACCCGGCAGAACATTATGTTATTTACACGGGTGCACATAAGTGGTCCGCATGTGCGCATTCGCTGTCAAAATAAAAGACGCGCACCAGATAAGAAGTTGCAACGCGAGTTTGCGTCCATATAAAAGGCAGTGTTTTTGTCCGCTAGAGTGGGATTTTCACGGCACATTCTGCACCAAATCTCTGTGCGTTCATCATTTGTTTGAAGCCAGCTCACCTCCTGCAACCACTTTTCCGAGAATACGCGCTTCTTTTGCGGTTCGGACTCCTTCTGACATTTCTTTGGAGGTGGAGGAAAACCAAAGTAATTGCTTAAAGGAGCTTGCTTCTTCGACATATTTAAGAGTTCTAAACAAATGTCTGTCCTCCTCCAGAAAATCCTATGTCCTATCCTACTTAAACACGCGCTGCAACTTCTTATCTTGTGCGCATTTTTTATTTTGACAGCGAATGCGCACCTGCGGACCACTTATGTGCAGCCCTGGTTATTTAGCTCGTCATATTGCAGCCGCAGAAATTCTTTTGTCCATGAAACCATAAAGCTGCACTTTCTTTTTGCCTTATAGTCTGATTTGTCATAACTTTTCCGTTTTGTGGTAGGCTTTTCTTTGGCTGTCACTTCTTCACCCTGACCTGTCTTATTTGGCTCAGCAGAACTAAAATATATATCCTGCTGCTTTTACACAGGCACTCACATAACGCTCAGCGATTCTCTCCGCGATTCTCTCACATGTTTAAGTTTGCTGTGGGAGATTTCACTTGTCATGCTTGCATAGTAAGCTAACGATTGATAAGACGATGTCAGAGGAATTGGTGCGCAAATTATCATCACTCACCAATCAGTACTGTCGCTCTCTATACACAGTTCGTGCGATTGCAAAGTGGAAGCAATAAACAAGCGCAAATTCAAACGCGATTTCAATATGTCACATATTGACAGTGGCTCACCGATGCCAATGACATAATTACCCAGCTACATTTCCGAAAGAATGCAAAATCATTGACATATATTTTTCCTTCCTATGACAGCCCGACGGGCAGGGCAGAGATAGATTTTGGTAGCCTGACTGGAAAAATCGCTAGCCCCGGGACGTCAGGCTAGCGATTTTGCGAGCCCTGTTGTATATATATATATGTATGTATGTATGTATGTATATATATATATATATATATATATATATATATATATATATATATGTATGTATGTGTATGTTTATGTATGTGTGTGTGTGTATCTGTATATATAGGCATGATATATGCCTATGAGTGTATGTAAACAGCTAACTAAAACTGTACAATACATATCCTGACCTACACTGGACTGTTAGTGGTTTTGAAGCTAATCCTGTCTTCTTTTTTTTTCATTGCAGTTGCCTCAGGCCTTCCTGTGAAGTAAGAAGGCGAAGGTGTGAACCAGGTTTCTTCTTCAGCGATGAAGTATGTCGCTGTGTTCCATCCCACTGGAGAAGGCTAGACTAACCTCCATGCTATGGGACATTAACAAGATTATATTAAACTTAAAAAAACCCAAAACAATTTATCACCCATTCTCCTCAGATCTGCTGGTCATAAGTATCCCTATTAGATGTGGGGGCAGCTATGTGTGTGGACCTTAAAAAATGTGGGGAAACCTTAGTGATTAGGATGAAGATATGGGAAACTGATGAGTTGAAGGTGATAAATGCACTGATTTTGATATAAAGATATTTTTATGGGAGACTGATCTGAGATGAACATTGGAAGGAAAGACACTTTTTCTAAGATACTGTCTAAGTAATTTCTTTTAAAATATTTGAGGGGTTTTTGTATCAATTATGTCGCAGTATTCTTATGTCAGATATTGATTATATAATTTATTAAAGGTTATTTTTCAACTTTCTTGCAATTTCTGTATTTTTCATAAAAATACACCGATCAGTATTTTTGTATCATATAAAATATATGTGTGAAATAAAGTATACTGAATGTTATATATTGTTAATTTAGGTTGTTATCCAGTCTGTTATCTCAGCTTTCACAACAGAACAGATCACCAGTTTATTGGTGGGCTAACACAAACAGACAGACAGCCTTAAATGTTCATAGTAACTGGTAATTTTAAATGACATAGCATGTATGTCCCATGGGAGGATACTCGGAAGAAGTCCACACTGTTCCAGTGAGAACACTCAAACTCCACAAATAAGATCTCTGGCAAACCATAGTGGCAGCGCTGTGTTATTGTTACAATGTCTAAACACAGACATTATGATCAAGAACCATGTTTTTCCAATTACAATAGTGTCTGCAGCTAGTGACTCTGAGGATGCAAGGCATGTTTGATAGATATTACGTAGATATTTTACAGAGAAGTTGTTTGAGCCTTTTACACAGAAATGAAATGTAAACTGTATACTCTGGCAATGGCATTTATTCTGCCCGTATCTAATCAACGTACTCTGAGTAGATCTTGTGAGGAGGATCACACTTATCTCTGTCTTTTCTGTTATTTAGAAATCCAAATCCTCTTGATTCTATAAAAAATGAGCAGAGAAAAAGCCAATTTGCAGGTTCACAGTTTGGGCAGGGATTGCCTCTGGGGCTCGGCTTTCATTTCAAACTGTCAACATATTAGATCCAATCGTCTGAAATGCTCATTTTACAGAAAATGAAGGGAAGAACCACTTATCTCTTCTGCACAAAGTTTTATACCTGGTCATCTTTTCTCCCTGCTTTCTAACTGGATGTCACATCCTCTGAGTTGACACCTCACCTATGATGACATCCAATCACATCTAATCACCTGATTTCCAGCCACACCTTATAATCTGACTATCTGACTTTTCCGCATGCATAATTTAAAACAAAGTTTACATTTTAAAATCACTTAATCACATTTTCTTCTTTTCTATGTTTTTCTTAACATAGAAAATTCCGTTACATATGAACGTTCAGTCACATAATATTATATTTTACTTCATGTTTCATTAAGCTCATACAATTTATCTTCAATTAGATCTATCCTCAGTTCATTCTCACATGAAAATCAATTTCTACATAATCTCCTTTTAATCTAGTTATATAACAATACTGCTGGATCATGTCTATGCACACGAAATCCAGAAAGAATACTTTTCATTACTCAGTTCATTTTTCATTTAACTTTTATTTTATCTTTGATTAAAAATAAAGTATAAATTATTTACTATTAGCAAAAGAACTTCCAAAAACCCAAGAGTTACATTTAAAAAAAAACCGCAGACCTCAGTTAGCATATTAAATGTTGAAGTCAATTCAGTTCAATTCAATTTTATTTATCCATCCGTCCATCCATCCATCTTCTTCCCCTTATCCGGGGCTGGGTTCCGGGAGCACCCTAAGCAGAGAAGCCCAGACCTCCCTCTCCTCGGCCATGCAAACGAAGCCTACACATCGTTGACGACGAATACCATTGGGTATACTGAATACTCTGCATCTTGGAGAAGATAATAACGCAATGCTGGCCTCTTCTAAGTTGCCAGACTAAGTATTGACTGGACCGGAGTTGAGTGTAAAGAAGCGAATTTGAACTTGAGAGAACAGACTTAAAGAACTTGTGTTATTACGTTTTTATTTGTATAAATCCTACCGATACCTACTTTGTAGTGGCATTTAAAAAATTTTTTACATTTGATTTGGTTTGGAATCACCGTTCATTTTTACCCAGTAAATGTAGTCTTCTAAGTTGTTTATTGTGCTCCTGCATTGCAAAATATAGTGAGTGTTACAAACACTGTCAAAGCCTCCAGTTATTTCCTTGTAATCTCACACCTTTAATGCCTACCTCTCGAACCTAAACACTGATCCATTCTTTTGTAGCAACACTGTACAACACTGTAGAAGAAAGTTTGAATAAACTTAAAAAAGCAAAGCAACAAAGGATTTTTGAGTTCACTCCAGTTAGGGCTATAATGTTGTGTCGACTTAGGTTAAGAAGTTCAGTCATAGTGTTATGCCACATTTTTTAAACTTAAGATTTCTATTCAGATCAACTCATGTACTTAAGTTAAAAATCTTTGAATGTCTAATATTTATCTACTAATATATAGTATAGAAATTGACAACATGCGACAACAGCACTGCATATTTTTAGTTAAGAGAACATTACTTTTAACTTAAAGTATTTTGTTAGTTTAGCTTCACTGCTCGATAGTTAAGTATATTCAAAAATCTTTTGCAGTGTTGCCCTTATTTTTTAGTTAGAAACTGTACAGTTTTGCTGTGGAAAAGCTGAAACAAAAGGACCGTGAAAAGTTTTCCACTATGGGCTTTTAAATATCAAAATTTGCAAACTTTTCTGTAAACCAAAAATACCATTTCTATTAGGTCTACATACATCCTTAAAATGAGTTTTTCTAGCAATACAAAGTCCTGTGTCACCCCTAAAGTTCTGCCATGTAAAGTGAATAAAAAAACCCCCAACAACCTAAGAACACCTATTTGATAGTACATGAAAGCAAAACAACAACAAAAAAACCCAACATTAAATTCTAATACATCCTGAACGCAGAACCAGACATATCGGCTAGCATGTTACAATAAGCAAATACACATCTACTAAAGAAGGGGTATGAATTAGGAACCTCCTCATAGTTGTTGGATCTTTCATAAGTACTTCAATAATAACTTCAAAGTCAACAGTTACTTTTCTGTATTTTTCTGTGTTGGAATTACATTTAAGAAGAAAGAGACAATTATGAACAACTTATTACATAATAATTCAGGCCCAGTAACTATTTTTGACTTCCTGATTTATTTCACACTCGTTCTCTAGTAACTACATTCCATTGAAATGGTATCGCATCTAACTGTATCCTAACCCTGGATGATCTGACAACAAAAAGAAGTTGCTCAAAGACCACAGGTAGCGTGACTGACCATTCCTGAATAAAACTTTAATATTTTACCCTTCAGTGTAGTGCACATGAAAAGCTCTGCAACAAAGTTAAAAAGATATTACCTCAGCAAGAACTGCTAAGATACCAAATAAAAATGCCACTACCAATATGTTTTATCTTTACAATATCAAAATGGGACATTTCTGAAATATTAGTCAGATATTGCTTTTTTCCATTCTAGAATGAACATAGAATAAATAACTGCAGTGTATGCACTAAGATTTCATCATTACTTTATTGACCAAGTCACAGTCAAATCATATCACTTGGTCAGTAAAACAAAAAGAAAAGAAAAAAATCCAGCATGAGAACAGGCTTTGTTATCATGAGCACTTTTCAGTATTTCAGCAAATGATTCTTTAACGTCTTAACCCAGGCAGAGCAATGGGTACCAAGACCAATGAACACCCTTTGAATTACTTCAAAAGTCCATCTATGCACTTATCCACATTAAGTGCATAGATGAGTCCAAACAAAAGGGCAAATACAGTTTGAAAGTCACAGACATCATCCAGGACAATCTGCTTTTCAATAACCAGGGCAATGCTTCATATTGTCCCATCATCTTGTCAGTATCCCGATTTCAGCTCTCTTGGCACACATATTTTGGTTCTGTATGGACGTATGCAGCTGCACAGCGCTCTTAACTACTGCTCTGTGGTTTATTGTCGGGAACAGCAAGCAGCGCAGATGGTGCAGGAAGAGGAAACAAAAGTGAGGATGCAGAGCTGGCTATTGCATCCAGCTGCAAAAATAACAGCACAAATCCCTGCCTCCATCTTCCTCACCGACGCCAGAACCCTCGCAAACAAAACGAGGAGCTACAATTAGAGATTTAGTACAACCGCTTTGTGCTTTGTCTTGAAGTCTACTGATTGTAACTAAATTCTAAATCCATCCAAACATCCGCAGGCCATTAGTGGAGTTACTGGGCTGGACATTACACTGCCAGGACTGCAACAAAGAAACCGGTAAGGGAAGGGGTGGTAGGCTCTGTGCTTATGTGCTTCAGGACTGGTGCCATAATAGAAGAAATATAGACAGTCACTGCTCACCTGACTTAAGCTCACCTGACTCAATCACTTCCAACTTATCATCAGCAAACAGCAAAGAGAGCACCCAGAGGGCATCCATATTGTTCCAGGGGATATATTAAGGTATGGTTAAAACCTGTACTCCCCAAATTCCACCAACATGTTAAGTGACATGTTGGTTGCTACAGAGAGACACTCCTCCCCAACCTGGGACAATCTGACCACCTCTCTCTGCTCCTCATACCTGCCTACATCTCCCTCAGGAAACAAACTCCTCCAAGAACCAGGGTCATTAAAGATGGCCAGATGATGCTCTCCTCCAACTACAGGACTCTTTCGATCTGACAGAATGGTCCATCTGTGAACAGCAGGACCTGCAGACATTCACTCAGTCTGTCCTTTTCTACATTAAGTGTTGTGTAGAAAATGTAACACTGACAAAAACCATCTGGGTTTTTCCTAACCGAAAACCTTGGATGACGAGTGAAGTCCAGACAGTGATCAGAACTCGCAACTCAGCCTTCAGGCTGAGGAAAAGTTCTCTGCACAACATTTTGCCAAAGCCAATCTGAGTAAGAGTATCAAACAGGCCAAGGAGGCCAGAGGGACTCCTCACTGACAACAACCCCCCGCCAGGTGTGGAGAGGTATCCAAACTTTCACAAACTACAAAGGATAGAACCCCCCAACCCCCAACAGCAGCCTCAAACTCGCAGAGGAGCACAGTACATTCTTTGCTCGGTTTGAGGCCCCTCACCCAGCTCACACCCCTTCTCCCTTCAGGAACATGAGGTCAGGAGGACACTGAGACCAGTGAACCCCTGGAGAGTGGCCAGTCATGATGGAATCTCAGGGGCTGCGATAAAAGCCTACGCAGACCAACTGGCAGGGAAGAAGACGGTCTCCACCTCTCTGAAGGCCTTCACCATCATTCCCAAAAAGACTGGCATAGACAGCCTTGATGACTACAGACCTATAGCCCTCATGTCTTTAGTCATGAAGTACCTTGAGCAGATAGTGTGTCAGCACCATCAGAGACTGTCTACCCTCCTCCCCTAACCCACAACAGTTTGCTTACAGAGCAAATCGGTGGAGGATGCCATTACCATCAGATAGCTCAGATAGCTATCTGATGGTAATGGCTCATCACAGAGCGCTGAGCTATCTGGAGAGCAGGAAGAACTATGTGAGGATGCTTTTTGTGGACTACAGCTCAGATTTCAAGATCATAATATCACACATCCTCACCATCAAACTGGGCCGCCTTCAGATCCCATACCCTACTATGGGATCAGAACGAAGATGCCACCTTGAAATGAAACCGAAAAAAATATTGAAACCGAAAAAAAATATTGTAACTGAAATAAATGTACTGAAAAATCTTGTATTGAAACTGAAAAAAAAAAATGACAGTGAAAAACAATTAATTGAAACTGTAATTATTTTGTTTTCGCTTACAATTTTTTTTTTTTCAGTTTCAATCCATTTTTTTTCGATTTCAATCCATTTTTCGGTTTCAAACCATTTTTCAGTTTCAATCCATTTTTCGGTTTCAATCCATTTTTCGATTTCAAACCATTTTTCGGTTTCAATCTGCTGGCACTGTTTTGGCGTCCGGGGGCACGCTGGGGGGGGGAGAATTCCGACCCGCATGTATAGACTATGTGCACATTAGCATATGCTACTTCCGGTGCGGAAACTCCTGTGGGGAGCTTTGTTTCCGGTGTCCTATTCGTGCCCTGTTTACGGTCCAAAACAAGTTAAGCAAATGAATGAATCAAGCGGTGATTTACATTTCTCTAGATGTCTTGGGCATTTATCCAATATCTCTGTAAATGATGTTCATCGACTTGTCTATATTTTTTCCCCCGCACCTCAGAGCAAAAGAGAAAAGGGATTCAAATGTTATATTTCTCAGTATCTGTAAACAGCGGTCCCTCGTTTATCGTGGGTGTTATGTTCTAAAAATAACCAGCGATAGGTGAAATCAAGTAGCCAATTTTATTTTTTGACGGTGCAAAATGTTTCGTGGACATCGTCGACATACAGCACTGCACTTCAGAGTCACACTGCTAGCGATCAATGCAGCGATTCTGTACTGTACAGGAGAGACATCACAGAGGAGATCGTCTGCAGTGATCAGGACGCAGGACGCAGGACGCAATGTGATGTAAAAAAAACATAAGCATGCAAACTTGCACTAAAAAATCCGCGAAACAGCGAGGTGAAAGGTGAACCGCGTTATAGCGAGGGACCACTGTAATTTTTAAGGTAAGTCACAACATACCCTTCGTAAATGCTAATGTATAGAAACCGTTACCAGCAATCGTTCATTTTTTGTGTGGCTTTTTTTCACGGTTTGTTAACATGCTGTGTAGGTGTGTACTTGACTAGCTGATATCGACATAACGGGGAAACATCTGGTTTGACTATTCTTCACCTGTAGTTTGAATGCTGAACATTTGCCTGTTTAAATCATGAGACCAGTCACTATACAGAGATGTGCTTCTGAATGTGGACGATGTGTCTTCTGCTGCAGTGATGCAGTTCTGCTTGTGTTGAGTGATGTAAACAACTGATCGATCTAAACTCTTTAAATATCAAAATTGATCATTAGATTTTTTTATGACACAGCAGTGGTGAGTGTTCCCACCTTCTCCTCTTTGTAACTTAATGCGATCTTTCCGTTTTCGAGTTTTGGACATGATTTTGGAGTATATCTTCGCAGTAGCGATTGACCGCAAAGTAAAGCTACCGGAAGTGTACTTCCGGTCTCAAACAAGGAAGTTAGCATTTTCTCGTGCACAGGGTCTATTTGCATACATTATAGGGCTTCGGAGTGTGATTTCACGGGGGTGGGCGTGGAAACGATTTTGGCCCGATCCGCCATTTTGGGGATCTAAACAAAGCGCAAGCGAAAAAGGAGCGAAGACACACAACAGCCATGGTTTGTATTTGCTGTGTGGTCGGCTGCAATGTTCGATCGCACGACCAGCAAGAGAATAAGCTTGAAAAGGGTTTGTCTTTTCATTGTTTCCCAACCTGGAAGCAACATGAGGCAGCTCGTGTATCGATGTTACCAAACGAAGGCGTCTAGCCTGGATAGCAGCTGTGAGACGAGCTGATATCCAGTTCTCTTCCATCTCCAAATATCTGTTGGTGCTCCAGACATTTTCATTCCGGTAAGTTCTAAATATGTTCATATCACTCTTTATAGCCTGTTAGTTTTATTTTCGATGCGCTCTGAGCTCATAGCAAATTAGAACAAACATCCTACTGAGTGATTTTGCAGAACTACCTTCTATTTAGTTGCTAATTATTTGGCATTATTGCAGCAAACCAGCCAAAGAAATGGATGAAACATCATGACTGGGTTCCAGCGCTACACAAGGGACCTGCTTCAAACATACCACCATGCCAATCAGATTACTACTTCCATGTCAGGGTGAAGAGGTGACCCTTCAGGATAAGATGGTGTAGGTTCGGTGAACAGTGTGATAATAAAACCAGGGAAAAATTAAACCTGCTCCTGTTAAATATTCTTAAGTCTTTTGCTGTATAAATAGCGGTATTTTTTTTTTCAAAAGATACAGTAAATAAAGTAATGTTAGTAGTGGGTGATATCATGTAAACACTGTCATGATTTTGTGTAAACATTTTGTCATTTGTAGACTATAAACGACATGGATTCTACACTGTTACTGATGTGATGTTCTATAAAATGGTTTTAATAAAAAAAAAAGAGGCAAACATTTGTTTGTTTCTTTATTCAACTTTTGAACAGTGGGACTCAGTCAGTACATATTCAGTAAATGCAAATTATTTACACGGCAGTGGACTACAGGCATAAATCTAGACCCCTAGATAAAACATTATGGCATTATAGCAGTGACAACTCCTCCACAGTAGCAGGTGGGATTTTTCTTTTTTGAGGACGGCTCCTTTTACCTGTCAGTACGGATGGTCTGTTTATGTTTTGATCAAGAGCCTGTTTTTGGGCAGCTGAAGAGGAGAAGTCTATCTTATGGCCAACCTCTGACTGTATCTTGGTCATATTACCCAGCAAAACCCAGTATGCAGGTTCATCTGTAACAGTCCTTGTGCCACGGATCCGCACTGTTGCTTCTACATTAAACAGAAGAGCAGTGACATGGGTGCAGGTCTCCGCGACTCCGGCCATACAGGTGCAGTGGGCGGCTTCAACCTTCCCTGTGATGCTCACAGTGACCCATGGCTGCAATGCTGGTTCATTCAGTCTTTGAGAGTGCAGTACCTGAAACACACACAAAGTTCATTTAAAGACAAGAACTATGAGCCAAGGCCGACATAAATGTGTTTAATCTACTTTATCATAAATGTAACAAAGTGTTTAGAAAGTTAGCACATACATGTAATTTTTCATTTCTTTATGTGTCCATCTATAGAACGCTGCATGTTATAGTGTAAATCTGCCTGTTCTCTGTCAGAAACCTGCCTGCAGAAAATGAACCTAAAGTATGTAATGCAAGGATGTCATCACTTTAGAGATTAAGAAAGCATAAAGTGACAATTATGAATCACTTAATATGATGAGATTCTGCAGGTCATTAATCAATGTATAAAATTAAAATAAAATGTATATCAAACTGCACACAGACAGTTTGTGTGTTTGCTGATGTTTGTTGACCTGATAAAAACCTTAAATTTGAAAACACCTGCCACATCATGTTACACCTTTATGCTTGCTCATCTTCTATATGGCTGGCTAGAGGCTGAAGTACCGCAACTGCAACTTTCAGTTGGAGTCCAGTGCCGGTGTTGTGCCAAAGAAAAAAACAAAACAAAAATACCGGCCCACTTTAACCCCTGACTATGGCACACACTGTTTAAAAATGTAGGGAGTAAAAGTAAAAAGTTGTCAGACAAAAAAAGACTAAAGGAAAGTACAGATACCTGAAAATTCTATTTAAGTACAATAACGAAGTATTTGTACTAATGATGTATTTCTTGCACAAACAAAAATTGTTAGTGTTTGTATGCAACTAAAACATTAGATAAATTAAAAAAAAACCAACTCTATTTACAGCCAAATCTTAGTCAAAAAACAGACATAAACAGAGAACCCAAATATTATTAGGAGTTTATGTATATTATACTTACTTGCATCATCACAAGTTAGAAAAGATTTAAATAAAATACATTTTGAAAATATCTCTTAATGACTACTATTGTTCTGGTCTCACTGCTATTTTTTTCATTGATAGACCCTGTTTTTCAGATAATTTGTGAAATCAAAAGGTAAATGGACTGATTCTTATATAGCACTTTTCTACTTGAGTATCCAAAGTGCTTTATACAACATACCTTATCCACATCCATTCATATAAGCACTTTTTTCTACACCTAAGGTTTTTCTAACATTCACACGCATTTATACTCTAATGAAAGCATCAGAGAGCAACTTGGAAGTCACTATCACTTAGACACTTAGGCATCCAGACTGGACACTGGAGCATCCAGGGATTAAACCACCAACCTTCCGATTAGTAAATGACCTGCCCTTAGCTAAAGTGATCACAAATCAAACAGCAAATAAAGCAGTAACCAGTGCTCAAAACACCTGCACAGATCCACTAATTTTGGTGTGAAAAAGGTGTGTGCATTTGTCCCACCAAACTATGAACAGGTCTCAAAGTGCCTTCTGAGCAATGAATAAATTAAATAATAAATTAAAACGTGAAAAGTGGTCTATATGTTATGTTTTTCTTTTGGATATCTTAGGGATTAGATTCTGGTATTTTTTTTTATGAATTTGCTTTTGTTGTAGTTTCCAGGAAGTAAAGGTGGGACAATTGTAGAGGCTCCAGCAAACAGCCGCAGTGCACACAACTCATACACAAACGTAAACATGACTCTCCATAATAGCATAATAGGGAAGGAAGCTAATGGAACTACCCAGGTCTGCTGATGAAGCGATAAGATGTTGGCACACAGCATTTGTGATTGTGTATGTCTGTGTGTGTGCTTCTGTGCGTGCATTTGTGATTGTGTGTGTGTGTGTACGCGCGCGTGTGCGTGCGCATTTGTGATTGTGTGTGTGTGTAGAGGGGAGTTAGACTTTCTGTACTTGGTGGAAGAGAAAGTTGTTCACACCATATATTACTGTAAAGTCCAGTATTAACAATCCCACTCCCTTCCTGCCATTGAAAATCCTCTTTGACTTATGACATTTGTGTGTTTGTCAGTGTGTGTTAATGACAGGGAGAGAGAGTGCAACCATGTAAGAGGGAAATGGGGGTACTGGGTGTGTCAGTTGCTTAGATAAACAATAGAATGAAACACTTCAAGTATGTATGTCCATGATATACATGCGCATTTAAAAGGGAATGACCTCTTATAGTTTATGCTTACATAACATATATACCAAAAATTTCAATGGAGCCTGGACTCTTTGTTGTTGTTCCATTTCAAAAAGCAGATCAAACATAAAATAAAACCACAAGATTATACTATTGATCTTTTACAACATTCACTTAAATGGATTTATAAGTTCATGGAAACAAATACATATTTGACATTACAAAATACAAAATACCAACTAGATTCAAACACATTTAAACAGAAATTTAATCCAAAATTAAACTACAAAAGTAACTTTAAATCATAAAGTAGAGACAGATGTGGCAAGTAATAAAAAAGTCACACACTTTGTCCAGCTACAACACTAAAACCACCCATTTATTGTTATTGACCCTTGTGAACAGCTTTAACTCATTCTGTTCTCAGAAAGAGGAACAAAGGTCGCTCTCCTCCTCTTGGTCCAGGAGGCTGGACAGTGGACTCTGTAACCAGATGGCAGCTGCTCAAATGAAGGAAAAGGAGCATGGGAGGAGTCCTTGAGAATTGGGACAGCCAGGCCGCAAACCTGCTACTCTTAAATAGATGCCAGGAATCGGGGAGGAAGTCCAGTAATCTTAGAACACAGCTTTACATTCTTGTGTAAGTTTTTTTTTTTTTTTTTTATCCACCAGTAGACAGTAGAAAATATGATGACACTGTCAATGAAAGTGTAGTGGAAGGTCAGTAGAATTTTATTACTGACAGAGAAAGCAGTTTTCTAAGGAGGTACAACCCCTGGGTGCACTTTCTCAGGATCACCTCAGCGTTGGAGGAGAACCCCAGGTGGGTGTTGAAGATGGTCTCCATGTACTTGAACTCCTTTACAATCTCTACTGATGACCCATGGATAGGGTTGAAGAGAGCCATAGCCAGCTCTTGCTGTCTCCTGGAGAAGGTCACCACTATCTCATTGGTCTTGCTGTTTAGCTCCAGCTTGGAGGAGTTGCACCACTCAACAAATTGCTGCAGACCTAGTCAATGGTGCTGGGTGGGGCCAGACAGGAGAGCTGTGTCATCAGCAAACTTCACCAGGTGACAACTGGATTGACTGGACCTGCATCTCATTGGTGTTGCAGATGAAGAGCAGGGGTGAGAGCACACGACCCTCAGGGGAGCCTGTAGAGGTTGTGAGGACATTTGAGAGTCTATTTTTTGACCCAGACTCTCTTTATGATGCCTGTAAGAAAGTCAAGGCTCCAGAGAATGAGCTGGTCATCCAGGGTAAAGGTGTCGATGATGAAGGCTTTGACACAATTGATACCTCTACCTGCCCGACATGCAAATTGGAGCCAGCTGAGCTGTGAGTTGGCAAAAGAGAAGATGTGTTCTTTCATGATTCTCTCTATGGCTTTCATCACACGGGAAGTGAGGACCACAGGGTGAAGTTTTTTTTCAGGGTCTTGGGTCAGTGCAGTGTCTGAGGACCTGGCCACTAATGTTGTCTGCACCAGGTGCACTATTAGCTTTGGTCCTCTTGAGGGCCCTCACCACGACGTTGGTTTGAAATCTGATTGGAGAATAGCCAAGCTTGATTGGCTATTTAAGTAAATATGTTGGTCTCAAACCTGATGAAGAAATGCTGGAGTGATGCATGTAATGAGGTCAAGCTGATTGGTGGTTCCACTGGGTGTTTCTGTAGTTAAGCTTGGCAAGCTTAATGGCTCTCTTGGAATCTCTGTTGACCTCCTTTTAAAGCTCAGAGTCAGAGAAGAAGATACTTCTTATTATTATTTATGATCCCCTTTAACTCCTTTGTTACCCAGGGTTTGTTATTAGGGAAGATGGTGACAGTTTTAGAGGGGATCATGTTTTCCTCAAAGAAGGTGATGTAGGAGGAGACCCTTGCAGTTAATGCTAACTTTGACACGATCACATCTGTTGTGATTGAGTGATTTAGTGACAAATTCAATTAACAAAGATAATTTTCTCCTTATTAGCTATGTATCACATGAGTAGTCTAGATCCTAGACCCCTCAGCTCTAAAACTCAACTGAAGTGCACAAGTCTTTAATTAAATCATGATTGCTGTAGGTAATCATGAGAATGGACTTAAAGGGGCCATGAAATGCTACACATACAAAGGCTAATTTAAACCACTGAGCCCTGCTCTCAAAAAATGACACAGATGCAATCCCTGGTCGGGTCCTGAGAGCCTGCGCTGACCAGATAGCACCAGTGTTCACGGAGATCTTCAACCTCTCCCTGGCCCAAGCAGCAGTTCCCACGTGCTTCAAACAGTCCATCATTGTTCTTGTTCCTAAGAAACAACAACCCACTTGCGACAGTGATTACCGCCCAGTAGCACTGACTTCAACAGTGATGAAGTGTTTTGAGAGACTGGTGAGAGACCACATCGCTTCTTCACTTCCTGCCACCATTGACCCACTTCAGTTTGCATACCGGACTAATCGTTCCACAGACGATGGTTCACCTGGACACTGGCAATTATGTTAGGATGCTGTTCATGGAAATTCCCTCAAAGCTTTTCACCAAGTTGTAGGATCTAGGACTCAGCTCATCACTATGCCAGTGGAGCCTCAACTTCCTCACAGACAGACTACAATCAGTGAGGGTGGGAAAACGTGTCTCTCCCTCTATCTCACTCAGTACCTCCATCTCACTTAAGCCCCCTGCTGTACTCACTGTACACTTATGACTGTGTAGCCACATCAGACACCACCTCCATTGTCAAGTTTGCCGACGACACTGTTGTTCTGGGCCCAATCTCTGACAACATCGAAAAGGCCTCCCTGGAGAACTGGTGCCAGGAGAACAACCTCTTCCTAAACGTCAGCAAGACTAAGGAGCTGGTCGTGGACTTAAGTACAAAGCAGGCGAGGAATTACAAGCCCCTAATCATCAGTGATGCACCAGTGGAGAGAGTGGACAGCTTCCAGTACCTGGGTGTCCACATCACTCAGGACCTGTCATGGTCTTGTCACATCAACACCCTGGTCAAGAAAGCCCGCCAGCGTCTCTTCTTCCTCAGAAGACTTAGGGGCTTCCATCTGCCGCTGAGGGTGCTTAAGAACTTCTACTGCTGCACCATCAAGAGCATCCTAATGGGAGACATCTGCACCTGGTTTGGAACACCAAGCAGGACAGACGAGCTCTTCAAAGAGTGGTGCGCTCCACCGAACGCGTCATTCACTCTGAGCTTCCTGACCAGCTGTTGAATCATCACTAAACAGTGCAAGACCGAAGCCAGGAAGATCATGATGGACCTCTCCCATTCCAGCAATGGACTCTTCTCACTGTTGAGCTCTGGGAAGTGCTTCCGCTCCCTTAAGGCGAAAACAGAGAGAATGAGGAGGAGCTTCTTCCCCCAGGCTATTCAGGCCCTGAACCAGGGGTAGTCTGGACTCTTATACGTCACTGCATGCACACTGTTTATTTGCACACTTCTCATGATTTCTTTCTTAAATTTTCTATTTGCACATTCTACTTTCTTATCTTATAATTTAACTGTAACTCTAGTCTTTACTTGTTAGGTTAAATTCTTTATTTATTCTTTACATCTGTTAGACTTTTTTTTTCTATTATGCAACTCTTACTAATGGTAAATGGCCTGCATTTGTATAGCGCTTTACTCAGTCCCTAAGGACCCCAAAGCGCTTTACACTACATTCAGTCATTCACCCATTCACACACACACTGGCAATGGCAAGCTACATTGCAGCCACAGCTGCCCTGGGGCGCACTGACAGAGGCGAGGCTGCCGGACACTGGCGCCACCGGGCCCTCTGACCACCACCAGTAGGCAACATGGGGTTAGTATCTTGCCCAAGGATATTTGGCATGCAGCCAGGAGGCAACCTGGGATCGAACCACCGACCTTCTGATTAGTGGCTGACCTGCTCTGCCACCTGAGCTACAGCCACCCACTATTACCTCTTTCTCTTTAATTTTTCAAACTGTAATTTATTTTTTATTGTAAACTTCTAAAATTTAAAATTTGTAAAGTCTGTAAATTTCTTTACTGTAGTATAATGTTTGGACATTGCACAGCAATAAGCATTTTACTACATGTCGTACTGTGTATGATTGTGTGTGTGACAAATAAAATTTGAATTTGAGATGTAACTCTGACTGTGAGGCCGGATTTAAGAAATGAGTGCTTAAAATTAAAGCTTTAAAAACATGTTTAGCGCCATCTTCTGTCAGTACAGAATGTGGCGTCATTTGCTTGGTTGGTTGTGGCTAACAAACTTACATTAGTTTATGTCAGCTAACTAGTGACATAATGGATAACTCAGAGGAAAATAACGACACTTAAAATCAGTTTAATGGGATCACTTTAGTGCTGCAACAATGACCTTTATGTTAAGAAACCGAGGATATACTGCCCACTTTCACTGTCTGTCTCTTTAGCAGTAAGTGGCTCGTCACTGTTTGGCTAGCTGCACTCAAAGTCCAGTCGTTAGCCAAAATGTTCATGTTTGCAAGGCACTTTATAAATGAGGAATGTGTGGAGGAGAGCCTGTTTGAACTAGGTGACAGGTGGTTCATCGGACCGACAGAAACAGATTTTCCTCCTCTGGCCGAGTGCACTGAGCGGCGAAATGAGTTGATGCAATCAGTGCTATTTTATTCAATGAAATAATCTTTCTCTTCTCAAGCAAATCCAAACAGTTTACAACATAACAAACCACTAGATGCATATCACACAACAAATATAACTATGTTTCTTACCAAAGCACAAGCGGGAACCCCATCAGCACATCTGCAGGGAAAGTAGGTCAATGTGTGCGAAGGCTCTTTTTTTTTGTTTTTTCCTCACATCATCTCACTGACTGGATTACTTCATGTTAGAAGTGAGGAAAAGCAAATGTAAAGTAAAGGAGACTGTCACAAGATTTTTTTTTTTGTTTCCTACTGACATGCTGATGGATGTTAGGATTTCCAGTCATCGTCAGTAAGAAACTGTTATGTTTTTGGTGTGATGCGCATGGAGTAACTGTAATGTTCTTATTCATCAAACAATAAAACATCAAGAATTGCTCCTTGTGCTAGCTATTTATTTTCTTGACCTCCTGTCTTCTTCCATATTCTTATTCATTCCTGAGCACCCCCTGTGGGTAGCTTATTTAATATTAACTATCATAAGCTGTGTCCCAAAACGTAGGCTTCATCCTCCGGAGGCCGCATTTGAAGGTCAATTATGTCACAGCCAGGCGACGAAGGCTGTCCCAATTCATCGACTCCTTCAAATGCAGCCGACAAATGCGTCCTTCATTTCCCCGAATTTGAAGGATGGGTCGGGTGTGTCCTTCATGGCCCACCATATCCCAGAATTCATAGCGCGGCCCAGCCAATTCCAGTTTCCAACAATGGCGGCTGCTACTAAGTTTTAACATTACTCTTATTAAACTTTCTGGGTCACAAAATAAACTTTTAACATATTTTCAGGCGAGAAAGTAGCCGTGTAAACTTTAAATATCTCCTTAGTTTATTAAGACATCACATATTTGCAAAAGTGCTACGACGTTTTCGGAGACGTCTGTTACCCACCAGCTTGATAGCTAGCTGGGGGTTTCAATGGTCACTCGACCCGCCGAGAGCAGCGGACTCCCGGCTTCATCATTTTCAGAATCCTGCTGTCTTTCACTACTCAGGTTAAACATGATATACAAGTCACTCGGATAACTTAAAAATGTAATTGTTTGGCTTTTTTCGGTGTTTTATTTGTTCCGGAGTAAATCAGTTTGGCTGAGATCAAAGTTATTAGTTTAGATTAGATTAAATAAAGCTTTATTAATCCATCGGGTGGGTTCCTCCAGGATTTTTACACAGCTGAATAAACGTAAAAAAAACCCCAGATTAAACAGAAGTGTGAGACGGTCGAGAATTTACGCCAGTGTCCTGTTATATTTTAGATAGCAAGGAGCAGACGGCTGAGTTTATTAACTCCACCGAGACAGCGGTGACGCAAATCTGAAGGCTAGACTGTCCCATTTCACAGCCTCGCACTTCCGGCCTTCTCGGTCTTCGAAGGACCCGGCCCACGTAGACCACGAAGGCCTGGTCCTCCGAAGGATGCAGCCTACGTTTTGGGACACAGCTATTATGTCCCCCTTCCCAACCGGTCAGTGTTGCATTACCCACAATTACCACAAGTACTGTCACTCTGTAAAATCTTTACATTCATGTCTAACATTCAACATGTCACAAATAGTGAAACAAACTACATTCTTTAGCAATTTTCTGCATGACCAAATGTCATACCACAATCCAAATAAAATAAATTCAGTTTATATCCCTTATATTTCCCCGACTGAACCAAATGAGTACCATACACCCCTCAATCATATTATAGCGCTTCACATTTTACAACTTAAACAGTCAATAACACATTATAACTCAGCGGATTTGAAGTAAGCGTGAACAATTACTATTCTAAGTGAATTACTATCATTTATTTACTTTAATTTAGGTCAGAAGGTGGACCAAATAGAGAAACACTGAGGGGAATTAAATACAACCTTGAACCTGAAAGAAAAAAAAAAAACACACACAAAACAAAAAACCAACACTGAACACATACCAGAGTGAGCAGTCATCTTAACAGGTATTCAAGCTGAACACTAAACACTACCAAAACCTCAAATGCAGATTGAACTGATGCTCACAATACAGTAATTATGAAATCAAAACAGGAATTTGAAACTTTGCAGAGCAATAATCAAACACTAAGCATTAGAACAACAATCAAACCAAACACAAAATATGATGTAAAATCCTGAGTTGTCCGCAGAACTTTTTTAAGGCCCATCATAGTAATTTGTTTTGTTGTTGTTGTCCTGGAGAAGATGTGACTGGCCAGTTGCCTATGTTAAGACTGGTTGGACCTGAGCTTGCAGAGTAATTTCTTTTTTTTAATATATATCCCATGGCTCCATGGTGAGTCTGAATAGGTTCATGATTCACGAAGCTCCATGGAGCTTCTTCAGGCTGATCCGGACCTAGGTAGCTGGAAAAGAAAAATATAGTTACTGTTGTGGAGTTTCCATCTATACCATTGTTGTCATATTTAAACATTTTGCTTGCTTGCAAAAAAACCTCCTGATGATTGCTTTGGTTGCTAGCAGATTGCTGCAGTTGCCCATAGTTGGAATAAATGTCCACAAACACTTGTTAACTAACCACTGAGTGTTAGTGAACTTCAAAAAGTAGAGCACAAACTACTGACGGAGAATCGGTGAAACGGAGAATTTAACTCACAAATACAGAAGCTAAAACTTCTTAAATGGTCTGCACCATACAACAAGCCATGACATTACTTACACTAAATATGCAGGAAATGTAATGTTTCTACAGTGAACAGGTTTAGTCCGGTAACTGCAAGTAGCTGATGTGGCCTAACAGATCCTACAATAACACAGAGAAAACCCCCAACAACTAGATTTGCCCTTTCACCAAGCACTTGGTGACAGTGGGGAGTAAAAACACCCTCTCAACAAGATCCAGCCTGATCTAGTCATAACCACAGTATATTTAAAAGGAACGTTTCAAGTCAATTTTTTGTACAAAGTTAAAGAGAGGTGAGGTATGGTATGTGCTTGGTCAGTTGGAGTTTCAGTAAAAATTCAGTATAAAGTGTATCTAAATCTGTTACACCGCTGAAACCTCTGCACCACCTGGCCTTCCACTAACCCTGAACATGCTTTTATCACATGGGGTGCCTATCAGCCAAAATGGTTTTTATGTAACACATTTGAAGCCCTCCTGGCTAAAGTGAGTGTATATGACAGAGAGACAAAAACAAAGAGGCAGCACTGCTAGTCCAATCTTCTGGTTATAAAAACACAGCAACCGCCAGCACTGGCAGATCCTTGGCCCAGCTAATATTAAATCCTTAAAAAAAAAAACAAAAAAAACCCACACTATTCTATATAAGGTCATTTAATCTGACTTCCAAACATGGAAATGAAACAGTCAATCACATGGAGCATGGAATATTTAATAAAAACTGGTCTTTATTTATGGCAGATCACCTCTCACATCATTGAATGTTTTCAGATAGGTCTATTGGAGCCCAGGAGAATGTCTCGGTTCAAAGAGGTCTTCATATCAAATATCTGACATCTTGATTCACTTTATTAAAGTACTGTGTGTGTAATAGAGCGATATAGCTTTCAGCACCATTTCCAGATGTATGCTAAACATCATAATGAAGAGATGAATGGTGCACCTATTTATTCTGATATTCTGAAAGATTAAATAAAAGGTCTGAAAAGGTGTAAGGGACACAGCAAAGACAAAAAAAGAAGGCTAACTCCCTAGATGTTTGTCATTTTCCAAATGAGGCAATATAAAGAAATATGCTGTCTTTGTCTGCCCATTAGAAAGCTGTAATAGTAGTCATCTACAAATAGCACTGATGAAAGTGATTTGATACAACAATTAAAACTGAGTGAGCAAAAAATGTACTTCACCCAATTTTGATGTGAAAGAGCTCACTGCTTTGGACCAGTAGGTTTGACTACGTACAGGAGAGGCAAACTGAATGAGACTCAGGCAACTGTGACTTTTGAAAATGCCGGCTTTTGTATTTTACTCACCCAGAAAACAAAAGAAAGAAAATGACAAACATACAAAAACTTTACAAATAAAAGTATCTCTTTTTGGTACCAGTATTTTCCTCAGTGACAACTCTGTGGTTCAATCACAGTAATCACTTTAAAAAAAACCTTACCTGGGTGCACCCTTCTAAATGTACAAAGTTCACGTTCAAAATGAACCACAATCTCAATTACCAAAATCCAAATGGCAACATTCATTTGCAACTTTATAGACTTTGTTAACAAATTGCAACAACCATTGAGCTGGAAAAATAGATCCAACCGCCTACACCCACTTCCCTTCCTGTTCGTGGGATGTATAGAGTCCATAAAAAGTCCTTAAAATAAACCGTCCGTAAATCCAGGGGGATGTGTGTGAAGAAGGGGAACAGCAAGTTTTTTGTTTTTTTTTTTGTTGCAGCTGGCCTACCACACTCTGCTGTGCAGCACAGAACAAAGTCAATTGGTCCGTCAACGGGGTTGGCTCGCCATTTATTACAGGATTTGTTGCAATGCATCAAAAGGAAGACACAAAGGGAAACAAAAAAACCTGACCTGTCAACGACAGTGTCATAGGACATATTAAGTTCTCATATAATCACAGTTCACTATCACCTAAAATGTATTATTTGCAACGTTACCCATGTTACAAATTGAAAATAAACAGTAAAACACACAACAATCTGTGCATCAGCTTCAAATGCTTTTTTCCCCAATAGATTGAATAAAGTTTTCCACAAAGTGTTTGTAAACAATTGCCCAATAAACACTAGAACATTTTGCCTACAATGGACTCATGAAAAGTGCAGATAAACAATGAACAATTAAAACACTACTCACAGATCTCAAAAAAGAATGTGCTAGAGTGCGAGATGGCGCAGGAACGATGAAATGGCATCGTCTCTAATTCAAGACCTTCCTCGACCAAACAATGTAAAAGGAACCAGCTAGTTACTTGTCTTAGCAGTACACATACAATAAAATGATCTTTCATAAGCAGTGAATATTAACTCTTCCGTTTGTATAACTTTTCTTTCCCGTACCTTGTTTCAATGAATCTCCGTGTCTTTTTTTCTTGCTAGCGTGGTCATGGAGGATTCGCGAGAGAGGAGGAAAAGCCTGCGCTCTCTCAGACGGAGATGGCGGGCGGGGCGCTGCACCACATTTCAGCAGCTCATTGGCTTAGAGCAACTCACGTCTACTCCAGAGCAGTTAACTCTTTAACTGCTGCACCTATGGCTTATTCACTATAAAGCGAGTGTAACTGCTGAGATTAATGATCTTTTTTTCATTTTGGTACATTATCCAAGCCACCCTTAGATATGGGTTACAGAAGCAACATTCAACAGCAACAAATATATTGTATCTATTTAGTTTATTGATTTATTAGAATGATGATGGATCCACCCATACAAAAGGTCCCACACTTGATCTGAATTTTTCCAGAGGTCTCAATATCACAGTCACCCGTGCTCTAGATGTTGGTGTCTCTGATTATTATTGCATAATTTCAGTTTATTGTTTACCTGTCAAAACAAATATCAACTGATTTATAGATTAGCTTTATATGGCTGCCCTCACAGTTGATACAATTCACAATTCAAGTTTCAAAATACTAGTTACCAGTACTGTGATCATGTGAGGAAGCGAGTTTCTCAAATTATTGATCACAGTGCCCATGTCAGAACTGTAAATATACAGTTACGTAACACGGTCCACCAAAATCACCCTGAACAAACAGTGAAACATGGTAAGAGATGGTAAGGTAAAGGTGGCACAATCTGCCAGAGAGCTGAGAGAAAATACAAAAAAACCCCAAAAAACTAAAAATCTATTTTGAAATCTATATAAGTGTACTTGACTGTTACAACAACCTGACAATTCTATATCTCCCAGCTGATTAACAATGACCAGTCCAATTCTGCTTTTTCATTTTTTATTCATCAATAAACTACATAATCCTTCTAACCAGCTGAATATCTTTCAATAAATAATGTGTTCTTTCTTGTAAAACAAAGTTTATAATAACATCCCTGCGTCTCTAAGTAATTTATCTGCCACACATTCTTAATAAATTACTGCCATAAGCACCGTATCGACGTAAATTCTAAATATCTGGAAGAAAAAGAGCAGTTAAAACATTCCATCTCTATTCTTGATCCCACCCCCACCAATTTTTTAAAAGATGTTTCTCACTGTTTTCCAAATCATTTGATAAATAATATCAGTGGCTCTCTATAGACCGGTGTTTTCTCTGTTTGTCTCATATCTGCTATATCACACTTTTCAATTCAATTCAATTTTATTTATGCCAAATCAAAACAACAGCTGCCTCAAAGCACTATATATTGGAAGGTAAAGACCCTACAATAATACAAAGAAAACAGAGAAAACCCCAACAATCATATGACCCACTATGAGCAAACACTTTGGCAACAGTGGGAAGGAAAAACTCCTTTTTAACAGGAAGAAACCTCCAGTAGAACCACGCTCATGGAAGGCTGGCCATCTGCCGTGGGTGGATGTAGACAGGACAAAGACATGCTATGGAAGAAATACAGAGATTAATAATAAATAAATAAATGCAGAGAGTGTCATGGTCCCTGTGCCTCACCAGCTGATCCTGTATTAGGCAACATGTGTTTTGTTGTTTTTTTTGCTCTCTCTCTCTCTCTCTATTTAAGACGGCGGCACGGTGTTACTCGTCGCTGGATCGTTGAGCTATCAGCGTCAGTCACTCTACTGTTAGTGAGTTAACCTCTGTAAAGTGGTTTCCGTCTGTTCGCCGTTAACACTAGTTTCTGTGTACAGATCTACCCCGGACGTTTCCCTGCCTGCCTGTTACCGTGTGGACGAGTGAGTGGATTTGTGTTACCCCGTTGTGGAGAAGGAAGAGAGCCTTTGGAGTGTGTCTGTTTCCCGTCCTTCCCCTCACATGCCCCGGAGCCCTGGACCCCCCTCCCCTCCCCCCAGCACATTGTCAATCGTTTCACCTGGTGTCGTTTGTATAAATAAACAGACTGTTAACTCTGCAGGGATCTCCGGTCTGCACATGAGTCCATTAACTAAAACCTGATAGAGAGGTGTATAAGCAGAGTGAGTGAACAAGGTTACTGACTAGGGCTGCCACAGACGATTATTTTGATAGTCGACTAGTCACCGACTATTTTTGCGATTAGTCGACTAATCAGATCATGCGTCCATTGGACGTAAAACATACAGCTTATTGCACCAGCATGCTTCTGCTCTTATATAACTATCATTAGCTTACAGCTTGAAGTGTTTAAGGTATGTGCTAATGAAAAATAAGGACGAGATGATAGTTTATTAAACTTTTAATGAAATTTGCAAATTGTCTCGGTGGATAAACTCAGCCATCTGTTCTTTCTATGTAAAATATAACAGCACACTGGAGTAAATTCTCTACCATTTCACACTTCTTTTTAATCAGTTCTCTATTTGACATTTATTAAGCTGTGTAAAAACTATAACTTTAATCTCAGCCAAACAAATGTACTGAGGAACAAATAAAACACCGGAAAAAAAACAAACAACATTTTTAAATTATCTAAGTGACTTATATATCATGTTTAATCTGAGTAGCGAAAAGACCAAAGGGGGTTTGAAAATGATGTGCCGGGAGTTCACTGCTCTCGCTGGCTCTAGTGAGCCTTAAACCCTCTAGCTAGTGGGTAAACGTCAAAAACATCGGAGCACTTTTGCAAATATATGAGGTCTTGATAAACCAAGCAGATATTTGAAGTTTACCCAGCTACATTATCGCTTGAAAATATGTTAAAAGTTTATTTTGTGACCCAGAAAGAGCAATAAGAGTAATATTAAAACTAAGTAGCTGCCGCCATTGTTGAAAACTGCAATTGGCTGGGCCACGAAGGATACACCCGACCCATCCTTCAAATCTGGGGAAATGAAGGACACATTTGAGGGAGTCTTCGAATTCGGACAGGCTTCGCTGTGTCACTGTAATGTAATTGGCCTACAAATGCGGCCTCCGAAGGATGCGGCCGCTAAATTTGGACACAGCTATGAAACTGGACACTGCTTCTTCTTCTTCTGGGTTTAACGGCAGCTGGCATCCATGGACATCCCACATAGCAAGCAGGTCTGGCCCGGATCTGGTATCAAGCCGGCACTGCTGGCTGACTTCTGGCATGATAAGATGTATGTCATCCAGATATGGGCCAGGCCTGGCATAGATGGCACTGTCTATGTGATGGCATGCCACATCTGGCTCGATTGTGGTTTGGTTTATGTGGCCAAGGCCCATAGAAAACAGGTCTGGCCGGGATCCGGCATCAAGCTGGCACTTCTGACTTCACCGGTGTTATGGAAGGGTGTATGTCAACCAGATGTGGGCCAGGTCTGGCAATGATGCACTATTTATGTTCCTATTTTCCTATTTTAGTTAGAAGACCCAAATGCCATGTTGCAATACTATACTGCTATGGTAGCCAACGCTTCAAATGCAGGTTTGACAAGTTTGCGAGTGTACACTTTATCCAAAACCTAGTGGGTCCCACCCCTCCCTGAGCCTGGTCCTGCTGGAGGTTTCTTCCTGTTAAAAGGGAGTTTTTCCCTCCCATTGTCGCCAAAGTGCTTGCTCATAGGGGGTCATATGATTGTTGGCTTTTTCTCTGAATGTATTATTGTAGGGTCTACCTTACAAAATAAGGCACCTTGAGGCGACTGTTTTTGTGATTTGGCACTGTATAAATAAAATGGAATTGAAGTGAAGGGTCAGCCTAGACCTATTGCAGCATGACTTACTGAGGATTCAGGGTTACGTGTGCCTGTGTATTATGTGTACATTTACATGGGTTAGGATACCTTTAAGAGATTACGTTTGTGTTGCTGTCACTTTACGGCAGACTGGATACAGGCCATTCAACAGCAGAGGAGTCAATGAGTTGCATTTTGTTTTCAAAAGATTTGGCACTGCAGTTAATTCTCACCTCTCACCTGTAGTCAGCCTGCTCTCCCTCTGTCTCCACATTGCACCTATGAAAGTCCTAACATCCTTCCCCCACCTACCACTCTCACTCATGACCAGGTTCAGAGACAAACTAGAAGACTCCACTCAGGCAAGTCTGCTTAAAAAGTCATGCTTGACTATCTCCGAGCTATTGCAAGGCCACATCAGGATCCCCTTCAGTTAGGTTACCAGCCCCACCTTGGAGCTGAGGACGCCATCATCTACCTACCCATGCATCCTGGGGCAGCAGGTTGAGGGTTGCAGATGCCAACAGACTCAATTAACTGATCCGCAAGGCCAGTAATGTTATGGGGATGGAGCTGCACTCTCTCAAGGTGGTGCCGGAGAGGTGGTGTTGGAGAGATGTTGTTCAAGATAAGGCCAATGTTGGACAATATCTCCCACCCACTCCATGACGTGCTGGCCAGTAACAGGAGCACATTCGGCCACATTTATACATCCTTTTTCACATCTTCTAGACTGAAAATAACAAATAAAGCTTTACAGTTTACAGTTTAGAGTAAGTTTAGTTTAGAGTAAAAAGCCAATTATATATATATTATATATCATCATAATATTCTGGATATTTATAATTTATAATAAGCTATATTTCTTATGTGTTTTTTTTAAATTTAGTGCAGTCTGTTACTGTTTTGGAGCCACTGTAATCACATAATTAGGGATTAATAATGTATTCTGATTCTGAAGATTCAAACAGTTCAGCAGTCTGTGAAGTTATGCTCAATGTGTGCCAGCAGGGGGAGACATACACCGCAGTGCAAGAGGTACAAGGAAAAGAACAGACAGGGGAAAGGCCAAGTGGAAACCCAAAAGGAAAGAAAGAGAAGAGCATGGAGATTCAAAATACAGCACAAAGGCACAGAAAAGTGCCCCACTAAGAATTCAAAATGCAACAAGTTTTAAAAGGTGGGTAATTGAGAACGGAAACGTCACAGCAAAATATTTACAGAAGTGACAAGGGAGACTGCTGCACAGACACCTTATTTCCTGGGTGCAGCCACAAAAAGAAACAGGGCTGATGAACAATGGGCAATACAGTTTACAATTGGAGCAATACAAGTGAAATTCAAAATAGACACAGGTGCCGATGCAAACATAATGGGACAAGAGACATTTAATAAATTAACTCCCAAGATGGAAATAAAGCCTAATGTTACAATGTGCAGCCCGGGTGGTCATTTGGTCTATTTAGGTAAGTTTCAGGCCAGCATAAAATATAAAGAAAAGTTGTTATTTCTAGTATATGTCAGAAGTGGCCAAAATACAAACAATGTGCTCAGAAGAAACACAACAATGAAGACAGGGCTGGCGAACACTTAAAACAGAACCTGTTAAAATCTAGTAAAAAAACAAAAAAAGCTCAGCCATGCAGAGTGCACACTGCTCATGTGTTCCCCTTGCCTCTTTTGCAAAAAGTAAAAGAGGAATTAAAGCTAATGGAAGAGAATTATATTATTGAATTTGTGATTGATCCTTCAGACTGGTGCGCACTACAGGGAGTGCAGAATTATTAGGCAAGTTGTATTTTTGAGGAATAATTTTATTATTGAACAACAACCATGTTCTCAATGAACCCACAAAACTCATTAATATCAAAGCTGAATGTTTTTGGAAGTAGTTTTTAGTTTGTTTTTAGTTTTAGCTATTTTAGGGGGATATCTGTGTGTGCAGGTGACTATTACTGTGCATAATTATTAGGCAACTCAACAAAAAACAAATATATACCCATTTCAATGATTTATTTTTACCAGTGAAACCAATATAACATCTCCACATTCACAAATATACATTTCTGACATTCAAAAACAAAACAAAAACAAATCAGCGACCAATATAGCCACCTTTCTTTGCAAGGACACTCAAAAGCCTGCCATCCATGGATTCTGTCAGTGTTTTGATCTGTTCACCATCAACATTGCGTGCAGCAGCAACCACAGCCTCCCAGACACTGTTCAGAGAGGTGTACTGTTTTCCCTCCTTGTAAATCTCACATTTGATGATGGACCACAGGTTCTCAATGGGGTTCAGATCAGGTGAACAAGGAGGCCATGTCATTAGTTTTTCTTCTTTTATACCCTTTCTTGCCAGCCACGCTGTGGAGTACTTGGACGCGTGTGATGGAGCATTGTCCTGCATGAAAATCATGTTTTTCTTGAAGGATGCAGGCTTCTTCCTGTACCACTGCTTGAAGAAGGTGTCTTCCAGAAACTGGCAGTAGGACTGGGAGTTGAGCTTGACTCCATCCTCAACCCGAAAAGGCCCCACAAGCTCATCTTTGATGATACCAGCCCAAACCAGTACTCCACCTCCACCTTGCTGGCGTCTGAGTCGGACTGGAGCTCTCTGCCCTTTACCAATCCAGCCACGGGCCCATCCATCTGGCCCATCAAGACTCACTCTCATTTCATCAGTCCATAAAACCTTAGAAAAACCAGTCTTGAGATATTTCTTGGCCCAGTCTTGACGTTTCAGCTTGTGTGTCTTGTTCAGTGGTGGTCGTCTTTCAGCCTTTCTTACCTTGGCCATGTCTCTGAGTATTGCACACCTTGTGCTTTTGGGCACTCCAGTGATGTTGCAGCTCTGAAATATGGCCAAACTGGTGGCAAGTGGCATGTTGGCAGCTGCACGCTTGACTTTTCTCAGTTCATGGGCAGTTATTTTGCGCCTTGGTTTTTCCACACGCTTCTTGCGACCCTGTTGACTATTTTGAATGAAACGCTTGATTGTTCGATGATCACGCTTCAGAAGCTTTGCAATTTTGAGACTGCTGCATCCCTCTGCAAGATATCTCACTATTTTTGACTTTTCTGAGCCTGTCAAGTCCTTCTTTTGACCCATTTTGCCAAAGGAAAGGAAGTCGCCTAATAATTATGCACACCTGATATAGGGTGTTGATGTCATTAGACCACACCCCTTCTCATTACAGAGATGCACATCACCTAATATGCTTAATTGGTAGTAGGCTTTCGAGCCTATACAGCTTGGAGTAAGACAACATGCATGAAGAGGATGATGTGGACAAAATACTCATTTGCCTAATAATTCTGCACTCCCTGTAATGGTGCCGGTTCCTCGGAAAAATGATTTGCATCTGTGTGGATTTGAATAATTTAAACAAAGCTGTAAAGAAAGAGAGATACATTCTCCTGACTGCAGAGGAAATTACTGCAAAACGGAGTGGGCCATAATGTTTTCATTACTAAACGCAACCTCCAGATTTTGGCAGATTTCTCTTCACCCTGTAAGGGCGACAAGTAGGGCTGGGTCATATCATACCGTTCACAGTAATACCGGTATAATGTTGGGCAACGATAAGAAAATTAAATATCGCGATAGAATATGCGTAAAACGCACATCCGCAGTGCCTTTGTTTTCATACGCGCATGGCGGAAAAAGCATGCCGGCGATGGAGAATGAGAAGGGCGAAGGTGGATCGTTGAATGAAACGATGAACCAGAACTGGTTTGTAAAAATGCTGCAGCTTCACTGGTGTGGAACTGGTTTAGCTTTCGTCCGTCAGATACACAACAAAGCACTATTTTTGGTAGAGCATGCTAGCGGGCCGTCGTTATTACTGTGTTTTTTGGAAAATACGGCACACTTAAAATCAATCCTTTGATTTTTCTGAAAGTCGACAGAGCCCCTTTTAATCCCGTGAGCCTTATGTATGAATTCTGGTTGTGTTTACTGACCTTGAAACGATTTTATGTGCACGGCGCTCGAAAATCTGTCAAATGTTTTAGTACAACTTTGCTAAGCTACGAAGCCGCACAGCTTGATGGATTGTCGGAGCATTACGGCTGTCGTAGGCAGGAGCCTCGCGGAGTGATACGTACTGTGTTCAACATAATATTACCGTATTGTGTGTGTATAACCTCTTTTTAAGTTTTGTGGATATTATACATGGCTAGGCTGAGGATATGTCGGCCAATTTCCACTGGAAATGCCTTTTCTGTCATGGGCTGGGTCTGTGACCCAGTGTTTGAGTTCTTATATAATTTGGTATTCATTTGTGCCCTAGTTTAGTTCATCTAGTTAATTTCGAGGTTGCTGTTTAGTCCTTTGTTTCTTAGTTGTTTATGTCATCTCCTCCTGTATTCAGTCTCCCTGGTCCGTGCGTCTTCCTGTCATGCGTCATCAGTGTTGGGAAGGTTACTTTTAAAATGTATTCCACTACAGATTACAGATTACATGCCCCAAAATGTATTTTGTAACGTATTCCGTTACGTTACTCAATGAGAGTAACGTATTCTGAATACTTTGGATTACTTAATATATTATCATGCTTTTTACAACTACATGACTGTACTATTTCTGTGTGATTTATTACTATTACTGAAGGTCCGCGGCTCCGAACCGTAGTAAAGGGACCTCTGGCTAATACGTCGGGTTCGTGTCGGGCTCGTAGCCGAAAACTAGCTTTACTTTGTTCTCTGGGTCAACTTTGCTAGCGAGAGACAGAGAGAGGCATTGAAAGGCTGCTGCAACAAAACTTATTGTTTCGGAGGAAAACACGAACACAGTGTACAGTCGAGTCTTAATAGCTTACTTACAACTGGGCTCGTCAGGCTCTCTTCTTGGCTGCAGTGGTTATTATTATATTTACATGCTTCCAGCTCCCGTTTCTGCTCGGTGACAACTCGTACTTTTCCACTCTCATTTTTCTCCCTCCTCGCGCTCACAGACACATAACGGGGCAGTCCATTCTCCCTGCAGCACGGACTACACTGCCCATGAGGCTATATTCTTTAGGGCTATGCCTGTAGCATTCAGCTTAGCACAACAACAACAACAACAACAACAAAAAGGCGCTCTCTCACCCAGGAAACACATAGTCGCAGAGAGAGAGACACTTTCCCTGTCCTGTCATTAGGTTCATGTGTATCAGCTGTTCCCCCTCATGTGTTTCCACTTCCCTTGATCATCCCTTAAGTGTATTTAGTCATTGGCTGTGTCCCAATTCAGGGTCTGCACGCTTGAAGTACGCGCACTACGCGTACTACGTACGGTGCGTACTGTAAGTACGAGAAGCGCAGAAGTGAGAGGCTTGTGAAATGGGACAGTCTAGCCTTCGTCGCGCTGTTCAGGTTGCCTAGCAACCATGATACTAACCGCGAGAAACGTTACATACAGCAGTGTGTGACAGAAATGAAGGAGAAAAAATGTTTTGTCATGACGTCACTTTGATTAGTTGAGTATCTGAGGCTGAGACCACGGGACTGTAAAACATGATTGTTGGGCTTCACTTCTGTACTGAACAGTCATTTCAAGAGTAGTTAGTAAATAACAATTAGCTAATGTTGTTCATGAGACTAAAATCATCTCACTGTGGTAATGTAAATATAATATGGCCAATATTATAGTATTGTCAGATTATCATGATATCTATCTATCTATCTATCTATATTACAGCAGTGAGCTTGAACTCTGGGTCAAAGATTCAAGTTGCAGTTATTTATATTCCCTATCACCTTAAATCTTCACTCAAAGACAAGTATCTGTGACAGTGTATATATAGATGTGTTATACATAAGAGACAAATATTGTTCGTTTAATATGTTGGCATTATTACATTTGGCTCAATGCTTACATATGTGTGTAAAAACAAAATGTACGAGCTGTGAAAACTGTTTCTGATAGAATGAAGAGTCGACTGATATATGAAATATTTCTTTATTGGGTGAGAAAATCAGACCATGTCATAACTGCTTTAAGTCATACAGAATAGATATCAGAGCCTTAAACAGGCTGACTTCTGCTAAATGGGTCAAACTGGGCAGAAAGTCTACAAACACATAACATCCTTATAGAATATGATGTAACACTATAGATCAACTTACCTCAGAATATATAAAGCATATAAACAATTACAGCAATATGATACAACAAACACAGCAGTGCTACTAATCCAAAATACTCAAAGCTTCATAGAACTGAAACAAACATTTATTTTTAGCTCCATTCTGCTGCTGATACATACTTTAGGTTTCTGAATATTAAACTTGTTGCTGCCTTTCATAGTGTGTAACTTTAAGGCCCTGAGTACTTTCTCCCACACTGAAAACACTGGAATGATAAAATTATTTGAACATTACCTAATAAGACTGATTCAGGACAGACAATTAGTTATGTTAAACTTTTCTAGCAGTCCTTCACAAACAGGGAACAGTCTGTCTATTCTCTCCATCTGTCAGCTGCTGCTGGCTCTTCCTCCTCCTCTTCCTCACACACTGCTGAGTTTGTCCTGGTGGATCATCAGGGGTGCAAAGCCTCACAGATGATGTGCAGCAGTAGGTCCCTCAGTCTGTCCTCACTCTGGACACTTGCAGTCGTCACACATGGAAATCAAATGTGTGATAAGCTGCAGGATTCAAACACAAGTGTAACTTATAAACACATGTTCATACTTTTATTCCACAATCAGAGAGAAAGAAACAGAGAGAGAGTGCAGGACAGACAGACAGGTGACAGTCTCAGGTGTACACACTGCTACACAACAGCACCAGAGAAGGAGGATTTAGTGTTTGTGTTATTACGAGTGCTAAACAAGAAGAGTTCCCAGATGGTACAGTGGACACATGTGTGACTCCTGTGATTAAAGCATGTTTCTTTCAGCTTAACGAGTGAACCGTCAGCTCGTTCAAACACACGTTAAAGTCCGTTTGGCTCGACACCACCGAACAGAGGCAGCAATATGACATAGCTAACATTAACAGTGCAGTGAATCCTGCTTGTGCCGTGATATTCAGGACTGCAAACCAAGCAGCATCACTGACTTTCAGCTTGTTGTGTTTGTGGATATATGACTGACTTTAATTATCCATCAAATCAGGGTCTGCACGCTTGAAGTACGCATTTTAAGTGTGATTACGTCACCGCCATCAAATCCATCAAATCATCACATTCTCTGTAAGATTAAGGTCAACTATTAAACGGCGTATATTTTAAAGTAAACCAAGTTAACGCTGGAAGTACAAACATCACTAATGTCACATAACTTTGCCGACATGTGGCCAACAGTAATGTTTTAATGTTCTTCATTATTAAACATTCGCACATAAATGACTGACATCATATTCAGTACTTACTTTTGACAGTTCACTCTTTGGCCGCTCCCTTCTGCCGTATTTTGCGGCAAAATTATCCACACCCACCGCCGCGCTATGAATTGTGGGATATTTTGGACCACGAAGCGTGCACCGGACCACGCTTGATATTTGGGGGAATCGACGGCGCATTTGGAGTATGCATTTGAAGTACACTTCGAATTGGGACAGCCGTCGTCGCGTGGCGGTGACGTAATCACACTTAAAATGCGTACTTCAAGCGTGCAGACCCTGAATTGGGACACAGCCTCTGTGTTTCATTCAGTCTGTGTCGCGTCGTCTGTGTTCCCACCCTCCATGTTTTCACGGTCAGTCTTTGCAGTCATCATTATAGTTCTCTGAGTCTCCATAATTTATCACCGTATTAGTTTCCCAGTTTAGTTATAGTTTAGTCACGGTATTTCTGCTTTGTTTGAACTCTGTGTCATCAGCCATAATAAAGGCTCGCTTTCAGTTTAAGTTCACTCCCGTCTACTCACTTGTGTTCGCACCTGAGTCCACCACACACACCACCGCATGGCCTGTCTCCACAGGCCGTGACATTTTGGTTAAACTGTCAGCAAGGAATTTGCATTTGCACTGTAAAATTTTAATATAATTTTAATGCACATAAAAAACAGCTGCTTGTTTAAGTGAAAATGCATTGATGGGTTTTTTTTTTGCACTAATAAAGTTGTGGAGTTGTAAAGTATTTTGTCTAGTGTCAATTATATCATCATACAGCATTATCAATATCCATATCCATGTGTGCATTACTCTTTCAGTCCCAGAGTCCTTACAGTTTACATCTGTCCATTTCCCAAGTCACAGGCAGAAAAATAAATGGACTCACACTCTACACTTCCCACCATTTTAGATGTACTTCATGTGATCGCTCAGTGCAAGCAAAAAAAAAGTACACAAATGCTCTTCCTTAAGCAATTAAAAGCCACTGTAGTCTCCAGTAAATTTACAGCAATATTCAGCTGTGTTTAAAGCAAACCACACTCTTCTCTGGTTGAAATTAAAGTAGACAACTGTACCTGTTCTGAATACTGAAATTAAGCAAAAATAAACACATCATTAAGAGCACACATTGAAGATGAAACTTACTTCTGTATAACATGTGCAACTTCCTTCTATTTCACATGTCATTAACACTCACATATTAAATAGTTTCATACTTTTCAAACCTCAATTATGCTTAAGCAATAAAACATCTTTGTATCAAAAACTTTATATAAAATAGTAAAGTGTGCGGGAGTGCCAACCTTCATAATGAAAATAAACTAAATATATACGCATGACCTTCCTGGAAGACAGTGCTCTGGGGTATAAGTCCCACAATACCAAAACATTACTGTGACGTTTCTGCTAGCGGCATGCGCGGCCTGACCCCACTGTCTCAGACTGATGCGGGTCCACGTGCGGCTGCTCGTAAGTGTTACAGATACTGTCATACTTCTTTACAACTTAGCATGGAGATGATACATTGCTATGTAACAGACAGTGGTAGCATGTTTTTTACCAAGTACTAACCTGCAAATACAGGTAAAGTTCAAGAGCAACGAAGACACAATGCACTCGGTTTGCCTCTCAGATTGCATCTGAATAGTGGGCGGAAGTCCATCCCCCTAAAGCAACTGGGGCGCACCTGCCTTGAAATAATAGTTCCACCTAAGGTGCTGCTCACCCTCTTCACTTAAAGGCCCCAGATAGACAGCGGCTGGTGAGGCCTCCTCTTCTTCCTCGTGTCCACTATCATCTCCTTTGTTTTCTCAGTGTTGAGGGGGAGGTTGTTGTCCTCACACCATGACACCAGACCAGCCACCTCTCTCCTGTACGCCACTTCGTCTCCTCCAGTCATGCGACCAGTTGCTGCAGTGTTGTCCGTGAACTTCAGTACAGGGAGTGCAGAATTATTAGGCAAATGAGTATTTTGTCCACATCATCCTCTTCATGCATGTTGTCTTACTCCAAGCTGTATAGGCTCGACAGCCTACTACCAATTAAGCATATTAGGTGATGTGCATCTCTGTAATGAGAAGGGGTGTGGTCTAATGACATCAACACCCTATATCAGGTGTGCATAATTATTAGGCAACGTCCTTTCCTTTGGCAAAATGGGTCAAAAGAAGGACTTGACAGGCACAGAAAAGTCAAAAATAGTGAGATATCTTGCAGAGGGATGCAGCAGTCTCAAAATTGCAAAGCTTCTGAAGCGTGATCATCGAACAATCAAGCGTTTCATTCAAAATAGTCAACAGGGTCGCAAGAAGCGTGTGGAAAAACCAAGGCGCAAAATAACTGCCCATGAACTGAGAAAAGTCAAGCGTGCAGCTGCCAAGATGCCACTTGCCACCAGTTTGGCCATATTTCAGAGCTGCAACATCACTGGAGTGCCCAAAAGCACAAGGTGTGCAATACTCAGAGACATGGCCAAGGTAAGAAAGGCTGAAAGACGACCACCACTGAACAAGACACACAAGCTGAAACGTCAAGACTGGGCCAAGAAATATCTCAAGACTGGTTTTTCTAAGGTTTTATGGACTGATGAAATGAGAGTGAGTCTTGATGGGCCAGATGGATGGGCCCGTGGCTGGATTGGTAAAGGGCAGAGAGCTCCAGTCCGACTCAGACGCCAGCAAGGTGGAGGTGGAGTACTGGTTTGGGCTGGTATCATCAAAGATGAGCTTGTGGGGCCTTTTCGGGTTGAGGATGGAGTCAAGCTCAACTCCCAGTCCTACTGCCAGTTTCTGGAAGACACTTTCTTCAAGCAGTGGTACAGGAAGAAGTCTGCATCCTTCAAGAAAAACATGATTTTCATGCAGGACAATGCTCCATCACACGCGTCCAAGTACTCCACAGCGTGGCTGGCAAGAAAGGGTATAAAAGAAGAAAAACTAATGACATGGCCTCCTTGTTCACCTGATCTGAACCCCATTGAGAACCTGTGGTCCATCATCAAATGTGAGATTTACAAGGAGGGAAAACAGTACACCTCTCTGAACAGTGTCTGGGAGGCTGTGGTTGCTGCTGCACGCAATGTTGATGGTGAACAGATCAAAACACTGACAGAATCCATGGATGGCAGGCTTTTGAGTGTCCTTGCAAAGAAAGGTGGCTATATTGGTCGCTGATTTGTTTTTGTTTTGTTTTTGAATGTCAGAAATGTATATTTGTGAATGTGGAGATGTTATATTGGTGTCACTGGTAAAAATAAATCATTGAAATGGGTATATATTTGTTTTTTGTTAAGTTGCCTAATAATTATGCACAGTAATAGTCACCTGCACACACAGATATCCCCCTAAAATAGCTAAAACTAAAAACAAACTAAAAACTACTTCCAAAAACATTCAGCTTTGATATTAATGAGTTTTTTGGGTTCATTGAGAACATGGTTGTTGTTCAATAATAAAATTATTCCTCAAAAATACAACTTGCCTAATAATTCTGCACTCCCTGTATAATGTTCTCTTTGCTGGAGGCGACACAGTCGTGGGTAAACAGGGTGTAGAGGATGGGGCTGAGGATTCAGCCCTGTGGGACGAACAGACTATAGAGATGGCGAGAGCGAGTGAGCGAGGGACACAGATAGGGCGAGAGACAAAACAGGCTGGGGAGAACACATATGGATGCACATTACAGACAGGGGAGACACAGACATGACTGAGGAAGCATACAAAGAGGACATGACAGACTCTCATGGGAGACACAAGGGTGAGACCGAGACAAGAAATCAATAACCAGAAATACAAATAAGGCATAGAAAGGACGAAACACTATACTAACTGTAAAAGTTTTATCTTAAACATCTCCAAAAATGCAGCAAAAGGAATCATAAATACAAAACAAACTCAAAATGCTGGGCCAACAACCAAGAACCCTGATAGCCAGAGGCTAATCATGAGATTCATGCGCCGTATAGGGCATGACCTTTTAACAAACCCACATGTACAAAAGCAGAAGTGAGCAGTCCTGCTAAACAGCAACTTGTGGTTTCAAAATGTGCAACAGAAAATTAGAGCAAAGAGACTGCTCACTGCTTGCAAAGGCTAAAACCTAATATGGAAAAACATTTTATCAGCACACATAAAAGCAACGGTCATGTGACTTCGCACAAATGACAATCTTAAAAGAATCAACTCTAACAGACCCTCTATTGATTCTCTACGTAATCACCAGCCAAGGTGTGAAAACTGTGTGGGTCACAATCAGCCAAGGTTTCGGGTGGACCCATTGTGAAGCCCAGCCCCACCCTATTATGTGATTTCCTGAGGTCAAATGGCCCAGGATGTGAGTGGGCGTTAAGGCCAGAGGTGGGTTGAGTATCCAAAAATTGTACTCAAGTAAGAGTAGCATTACTTTAAAATATTATTACTCAAGTAAAAGTGAAAAGTAGTCGTCAAAAAAGTTACTCAAGTAAGAGTAAAAAAGTACTTGGCGAAAAGACTACTCAAGTAGCGAGTAACTGTTTGAAATGTCCGATTTATTTTATAAATAAATGCTATCAGACAAACAAAAATTAACAAATATACAAATTTTAGTATTTTCAAAAGGAATATATGTAAAAACATCAACAAAATAAGGCACAATTCTAATTTCCAGATTTCAGTTTTTCACAACATAAAGCTTTTTTCACCAATACCTACAGTAAATAATATAAATATATAAACAGTGCAAACAATTTCCAGTGACAAGATATGCTGTAAACTTTATATTCATTTTTGCTCCAAATGGCACAGCAGCCTCAGAGAAAACATTAGAACGAGGCATCTTTAACATATGTACATACAAGGCAGCTCAGTTTACCATAAATTGTATGGGTGTGCATTTATTTCTGCACATTTAGCAAAAATGTGCCATTTCTTAACTCAGTGAGGTGATGGTTAAGCTTCAGCAGCAGTTTGCTCTCAAGGTTCTTTCTGTGAAGTGTTGAGTGTTGCTTGTAAATAGACAGAAAAACTGGCAACCAAAAGATCTGCATGGCCTACAAACTCATGCAAAACTAAGATGTCGCTTTCTGTTCCTGTAAAAAAAAAAAAAAATATCCACCCTTTTTGCTCTGTGGGTGGAGGTGCAATCTTGCATATTGGTGTCAAGTCAGTCAAGTTTTTGTCAGTCCAGTCAGTCCCCGTGTTTATTGCTGATAGCAGAACCTCTTGTGTCGCATTAAGTTTCTACTGCCAGCAATATGACGACATTTCAAAAAGAATAAAAAAAGAATTTTAGAATGGATTACCTCTACCTTTTAGGCAGGCACTCATTATCTGATTGCGTCCCAAATAAGTGACTTTCTCCAGAGCCCATTGTAATGTGGAGAAGCTCAGTTTGCGATAATTTTCAAGCAAAAATTTAGTATAGCGCTTTCAGATCCAATCGTGCAGGCCTGCTTGTAGGAGAGAAAATTGTCAAACAAAACTTTCAGTGCACTGTTCAAAAATAAAATACCAGAATAACCACATATATAAAATCGTAGTCTTAGGACTTGTCCCAGAATATTCCTTCTCTAAAATTAAAACACACCAAATCTAATTGGCAGGTTCAACTTGGTAACAAACGAAAAATGTATCAGCCAATTAAATCCCCAAACCTTTCATATTCATGCATTTTGTACTTATGTATGTAATTTTATTCACCTTCTCCCTTTTTTCTGAAACAAAACTCCATTTACTCCACCTTTTTGTTTCAGAAACACCTAAATAAAGATTAAAAATTCTCTATCTTAGTCAGGCACAGCTAAATCCTAATGCTTGCGAGTTACCATAGGCAACCACGCTGTGTGTTGTTAACCCCTTCTACAGGTACCCTCTTGTGATGTGTGCACTTCCTGTATGATTTTGTGCTACCCCCAGTACATGTTGTGTGCATGTGAGGTGTTGCCTTTCCGTTTTGTCCAGCAGTGTACTTGCATACCTCAGTGCTTGTCTTCCTCCCCCTTTTGTGGTGGTCTGGACACTTTTTCAATCCTCCACTTCAAGTCAGTCGTGTGTCCTCACCTGCTCCTTCTTTCACTGTGGTCTCTTCTTCCCCAGCAGTCCAATGGCAGTTCTTTTTTTCAGCTTTATCCTGTGTATTCTCCCACTGTCTCTTTCAGTGCCATTTTGCTCCAAACATGGCAAATGTCAAACTGTTAATGTTCATGTCTGTGCTTCTGGAACTGACGGAGTGTCTTCAAGAAGAGATTAGCTTCCTTGGAGCTTGCTTTTTCAGGATGAGGAAGGGAAGCTGCAAAACAATTCAGCCAAAACTCGGGCTGGGTGTTTCTAATTATCTTAACCTGTAATTTTCTTCCGACTGCTGCTTGTGGAGAATTGATCCAGGTCCATTTCCCCACCTGCAAGTGACACACTGAGACAACTTGATCATTCACTGTCATGGTCCGGAGTCTGTGGACTACGTGTTTATGTTTACGTTTATTAACATTCTGTGGTTTTGTTTATTTTGGGATGTTTGTTATTATCCCTAGCGTTTTGTGTCCTCTGTGCCCTCCTGTTCCACGTTCCTATGTTCTGTCTCTACAGTCTGTGTTACGTTTGCGTCTGTGTTAGAGTTCAGTTGGTGTGTTATAGTTTCACTTCCCCTTGTGTCGTAATGTCCAATTAATTCCAGCCATGTCTCTCTCCTGTCTTAAAAACCCCGAAAGTAAGATTTTAGTTGTTCTTGACTGAAAAAAACAAAACCCTCTTCATATTAGTATTACTTATTTTCATCAACCACACTCCTATTCTGTTTTTCTTTTGTGTCCACTAAGGGCAGCTGGTGACCTGCAGTATCACCCTCTCCCCCCAGTTGGAGACAATTCCCTCTCACAATACCACACTCTTTTTTTGTTTTATTTTCATTATTTTTTCTTTTTCATCCCCCCCCCCCCCTTTTTTTTCACCCCATTGTTTTACACCCGCACATCAACCTCTTAATTCACTTCTCCAACCTCTCTTTTCTTTTCTTCCCAAATGCTCTCATCTACAGGGTGGGCCATTTATATGGATACACCGTAATAAAATGGGAATGGTTGGTGATATTAAAGTCCTGTTTGTGGCACATTAGTATATGTGAGGGGGCAAACTCCTCAAGATGGGTGGTGACGATGGTGGCCATTTAGAAGTCGGCCTATTGTTTTTTCAATAGGAAGAGGGCCATGTGACACATCAAACTTATTGGTAATGTCACAAGAAAAACAATGGTGTGCTTGGTTTCAATGTAACTTTATTCTTTCATGAGTTATTTACAAGTTTCTGACCACTTATAAAATGTGTTCAATGTGCTGCCCATTGTGTTGGATTGTCAATGCAACCCTCTTCTCCCACTCTTCACACACTGATAGCAACACCGCAGGAGAAATGCCAGCACAGGCATCCAGTATCCGTAGTTTCAGGTGCTGCACATCTCGTATCTTCACACCATAGACAATTGCCTTCAGATGACCCCAAAGATAAAAGTCTAAGGGGGTCAGATCGGGAGGCCTTGGGGGCCATTCAACTGGCCCACGACGACCAATCCACTTCAGGAAACTGTTCATCTAGGAATGCTCGGACCTGGCACCCATAATGTGGTGGTGCACCATCTTGCTGGAAAAACTCAGGGAACGTGCCAGCTTCAGTGCATAAAGAGGGAAACACATCATCATGTAGCAATTTCAAATATCCAGTGGCCTTGAGGTTTCCATTGATGAAGAATGGACCCACTATCGTTGTACCCCATATACCACACCAAACCATCACTTTTGTTGTTCCAACAGTCTTGGAGGTTTCCATCCAATGTGGGTTAGTGTCAGACCAATAGCGCTGGTTTTGTTTGTTAACTTCACCATTCACATAAAAGTTTGCCTCATCACTGAACAAAATCTTCTGCGTGAACTGAGGGTCCTGTTCCAATTTTTGTTTTGCCCATTCTGCAAATTCTGTGTGCCGATCTGGGTCATCCTCGATGAGATGCTGCAGTAGCTGGAGTTTGTATGGGTGCCATTTGTGAGTAGCTAATATCACAAAACTTAGCAAGCAGTTTGCTAACTGCAGCATGGGAGATGGGTGGTCTCGTAGGGTGTCTTGCATTGAAATCTGCTGCAATGACCCGGTTTCTGCGTTCACCAGATATCAACACAATTTTGATCCGCTCCTCACGTGTTAACCTCTTCGACATGTCAATGGCTGTGAACAAAGAGAAACTTGTAAATAACTCATGAAAGAATAAACTTACGTTGAAACCAAGCACACCATTGTTTTTCTTGTGACATTACCAATAAGTTTGATGTGTCACATGGCCCTCTTCCTATTGAAAAAACAAAAGTTGTATCCAAGATGGCCGACTTCTAAATGGCCACCATGGTCACCACCCATCTTGAGGAGTTTGCCCCCTCACATATACTAATGTGCCACAAACAGGACTTTAATATCACCAACCATTCCCATGTTATTACGGTGTATCCATATAAATGGCCCACCCTGTAGTTCTTGATCAAATTCTCCATCCATATTTGATCACCTTTAAATCTCAGTTAATTTTATATATTTATTTATCATTACCTTATCACTAATCCACTGTTTAATTTATTTATTTATTTATTTTAGTTCATCTTCTCTTATTTTATTACTATTATTGTTTCACCAACAATCCCCTGTAATCCGCTCTGTCTCTCTGCACATGTCCACAATCACACTTTGCAAACCTAAGTTTTCTTACAACACAAACTCACAACAAAGTAGAATTTAGGGAGGAATATTTAACCAATCTGCTCCCTCGGCCTCAAACCGTTTTAGTATAATTTAGGGAGGAATATTTAACCAATCTACTCCCTCAGCCTCAAACTGTTTTAGTAGAATTCGGGGGTCCTGAATTTCCCAGGCCTCAAACCTAGCTCCAGAAACACCGTCTGGGCCTATGAATTCGTCAACTCATAGGAGCGGCAGCCACATCCAAGGACAATGGAATTTAGAAAGTCCTGCTTTCCGGGACTCCAACCCCTCACTTTTAGAGAAAGCTGCTCTCTTCTACACACATCCCTTATCCAAATTTACGGACTTCTGCGTTCAGGACACTTTTGGGTGAAATTTAGCTTAATTTCCAATATGCAGATTCGATTAAACAGGTTCTGCTTACCTTGTTTTTTTTGCCGGCAATACCCTCAGTGTCCATTCGACTTCAGCCAAGGTCCAAATGGAGATCAACTACCAAGATCCGGGTCACGGCACCAAATTGTTGAGACAACGCCGGTCTCTGCAATTCTTTTGGTCCTGGTAGAGATCACCCTGAGATGTTTCCATGTTTTACACAATCCTTTTATTACCCATTATTCTTACAGATGCATCTGGAGATCAGCACACTGCATTCCTATGCAGTCCTATGCTAAAGGCTGATCTAAAGAACTCCACACAACAGTTACAGTTATAACCTCTGGTCTCCTCCCCCCTACAGTAAACACCCCCACAATGGAAATACACTAGTACAGTGTCCAAGGGTGCTGACACCCTGACCCCCATCTCCTTTTATGGTAGTGCCCGTTTGCCCTTTGTCTGCTCCTCACCCTCAGTAACTCTTGCTACTGTCCTGGGGTTGGGGGTTGATTGTCCTCCTGTCCTGTACCTCAGTTCTTTGTTCCCATCCCAGGCCTTTTTTTCTATTTTGTATTCTTACACTCATTAACCGCAATATTATAATGTTGCAAGCAATCACAAACTATATTCTCTTTAACTTTGATGTACATTAAGGAATCTATTCTCAACAGAAGCTGTAACTGTTCAGCAGTGAACAGAAGTCCTGCATGACTGAGAAGTCCTTCACAAGCTCCAGATGCAGGAAGAGCAGTATTGATTTTGATTGACAGCTTCTTGATGTGAGGAATGCCATGCAATAGATCCACACCTCCAGTGAATGGACATGAAAGGTACCTCTCCAGCTCCCCTGCTTCTGGCTTTCCTGACCCCATGGATCCATCATCTTAGTTGGTTAGGCCGCTGTTTGTGCTGGCTTCATCCAGCTCTGTGTCTAGGTGATGTCTGATGAAGTTGAGACCTGTGGAAAGATGTATGGTTTTCAAAAGAATTAGGTCTGGTCATTATAGTGCTGTATACACTGCCAAGCTGCAGATATTTGTTTGGAGCTAGCCTCCAAAAGCTGGGCATACACTGTGCAATTTTTGGCCCATTTTGAACCGATTTTTCAGTCGCGCAACCGTTTTGGGGATTGGCCCGTGTTTCGTGTGTCGTGTAGTATACATGGGGAAACGAAAAGCAGTTAACACCTCACGACCAGCTCCCAATCATCAATCGTGTGGTCGCAAGATAATCAAACCTGTTTGAAATCCTGTCGCCCCTCAACGCAGCCTCTCACACTGCGCATGCACAAACACAGAAATGAAAGTGAAAAGGTGTGGAGCAGCACGGCAGTGCAGCGTGTGATCTGGACACAAGAGATGGAGGCACAACTTGTAGGATGAGGCAAGCTCATCCGAGTACGTAAGCGTAGTGCTGCCACCCAGGCAAAAGAAAAATAGAGCTATAACATGTTAGAACGTGAAAAGTTTATTGTCATAACAATATACTTTTCATGTTCGTGCAATATACCTTTCACATTTGAACAATATAATATCACGTTCGTACAATATAATATTTATATTGTACGAATGTGATAATTATGTATATTGTACTAACATGATAGTATATTGTACAAACATGAAAAGTATATTGTTAGAACAATAATAATATACTTTTCATGTTATAACGTGATATAGCTCTATTTTTCTTTTGCCTGGGTGGCAGCTCTACGCTTCCGTACTACGCTTCCATATCCGAGGCTTTTCTTTTTTTTTTTTTTTTTTTTTGTGTGCTGTCTGGTACTGTAGCAATCAGAATTATTGTCTGAAGGCCAAGAAAAATGCCCAACAGATTTACTTTCCCAAGTGGGCCTTTTGCTATACTGGTCCACTTGATTGTCATAGTTTATTTGATCTTTATTAGTTATTTTTATTCTAAGTTATTGTAATCAGGCCAGACTGGACTCGGGGACGGGAAAGAAAAACAAGAAGAAAAGTTCAGAAGAAAGTTAACAGAAGGAGAGGGAAAGAAAAAGGAGAAAAGAGATAGAGAGAAAAGACAATGAAAATCTGCTTCATCACCTTTTTTTTTTCTTCTTTTCCTGGATCACCTGTTGAGAAAAAAGAAAACAAGCAGAAGAAGACAGTAAATACTAAATGTTAAACATTATTGTGCAGCACATAAGATCGACAGCGCACAGTGTGCTTTAAGGTAGGAGCCAAAAAGGGTGTAGTTTGTGTGTGTGAGCACCCGTGTGTACACCTGTGAGCATGAACGCGCTTGTTTTTAAAAGGTTCCTACATGTAATGATCTGTTAGAGGGTGTGGGGGGCCACAGCCCCGTCCACCAGGGCATGAAGCAGGTATGGAGGAGATCAAAACTCCAGACATCCAGAGGCCCTCAGAACACAAGAGACCAAGGAAGACCAACAGAGGGGCAGCCGCGCCACTATCCCAGAAAGAGCTGAGGAGAGTCCAAGATGAGGGGTCACTCAGCAGCCGCGGAGCATAAGCCAGAGGGGGTTGCAGTGACGTGCCCGGGAGCTCCGCCGGCAGCCAGCTGCGCCAGAGTGACCGAGCCCCAGGCCGAGAGGCCGAGGGCACCCCACCCCCGAAGTGGCCCGAGCGAGCCCCAGGCTCCAGGCCCCGATAAGCAGCCACCAAGGAGTGAGCCGGTGTGTACCTGGACGCCGATCCCCGGACACAAAGACCCACCAACACACCGGTGTCTGAGGGCGTCTGCCACTGGCAGGGGAAGTGGTGGGGGGAGATAGGCCTCCATACCTTGGAGGGCCTGAGATGTCCCCAGAGAGGTGGCGTCTGATACCCGACCTGACATATTCCCACCCTCATGCTCTCATATGCAATTATTCAACACTCACCCAACGTGAAGACAGACATAAAGAGACACTGTACACACAATCACACTCCCCAAGCGTACTCTAAGCCCCGGGTCTAGGTACCCTTGCCCCTGGAGGGGGAAACTGCACCCAGACCCAGGTGGTGTTACCCTTTTCCCTGCGGTGGGGAGATGCAGACCACCCCGACTCCGTAGCAGCAGGGAGGCCCCACATTCCAGGCCCCAGTCGGACGGCCAACTCCTCCTCCTAGCCCCCCCGCTCCAGCAGGCCGCAGAGAACGGGGGTGTGAGAAGACTCCAAACCTCCCTCCGCCCGCTCATATGTAGCGTTGATGCATGTGTGTTCTAAGGTGCATTTAAAACCCAGGAGGACATGGAGCTACCTGCCAGAGAGCAGCAGGTAAGCGCATAGCCCCTCCTGATAGCCCTCAATGTCTACGTGTATTTAAAATTGAGAGGTGGGCAATGATGCCAGGGGTGAGGTGTACACCCTGATGGTAATTTGGAGTCCGTGTAGCGTGCCCACCCCCAAGATCCTATATGTATGTGTTATGAGAGTGTGGCTTCCGAGGCTTTTCAATGTGGCCTCACAAAATTATCATGACTACAACAACCATGAAAAGAGTTGGATGGACATTGCTGCTCAATTGCAGCTGCCTGGTCAATGTTTTTCATTAGTAATTTAGCAAAGTTGATGGTTTGTGTGTGTCTGTGTGAGTGAGTGAGTGAGTGAAAGACACAAAGAGGGAGAGCGAGAGACAGATTTTGTATAATAAGCTTCATGTTATGAATGCACAGTTTGAGCACTCAGGTCGCATCAGAGCATCAGGCCGTATAGTGTGAGACCTGCATCGTGACCTATGAACTTCTAACCTCTGCGATTTAATTGTACAGTTTGAGCAGGAGCTGAATAACGTGACTGAAAAAAATTGCAGTGTTTGCCCAGCTTAATGCAGACTGTTTAAACTAAACAAGCTGCTGTTTCACATATTAAACCCTGTCACCCGCAGTATTGTGTTCTGTTTTAACAGTTAAAGCAGTAGAGACGAGCTGTTTGCATGTGCGTTGAACTCTAGTGTCATTAACCAGGCTAGCTGTTAGCTTATAGCTCACACTAGCTAACTAGCGAACAGTTAAAAGGACAGCCGAAGCTGCACAAAACACCCACAAACTTATCTCACTACAACGTAGCGCCGAAAACATGACTCGCAGCTCGAGCTCGACATAGCTGCTGTAACATAAGACGGACATCCAGCTAACCACAGCTAAAAAGATATTTACAGAAAACTTACCGTTTCCTCAGGTTACACGAGTTGAGTTGTTTCACGCTGAAAAGTTGGTTTGTTTTGGCTCTCACTGAAGACATAGCTGCTCTTTTGTACTGCTTTTAAGCAAAACATTCTTTGTATGTGAGACCAAGGGTGTTCATCCTCTTCAGCTCTAGCGTAGACGACTGGCTCTGCCATGTTTTCACGTGTTTCTTCTTTCCGTGTGTCCACTACTTTGAAACGCTTGGGCTGCTCTGCCCGCCACAGTTTCAAACTGGTCATGTGACTGCATGGCCACATTGATTGGTAAAAAAGTTACAGGAAACTCCACTGGCGGCATGTTATCTATGTGGTAAGCTAATTTTTTTTTTTTTAAAGTAACGAGTCGAATTTTGCAAATGTAGCGGAGTAAAACTACCGTTTCTTCTTCACAAATGTACTCAAGTAAAAGTAAAAAGTATTGTGCAAAAAAGGTACTTTAAAAGTAAATTTTTTTCAAAAACTTACTCAAGTAAATCTAACGGAGTAAATGTAACTTGTTACTACCCACCTCTGGTTAAGGCGTCTGGCAAGGCATCACAGAACTGGATTATAGATGGCAGATAGTTGGTGTTGTGAGCCACCGCCTCTGTTCAAAGATGGTCATTCACAGTCGACATAAATGGCTTCTTTTACTCTTTCAAACCATCTGTCTTCTCTGTCCAAAATGTGAACATTGGCATCCTCGAAAGAGTGACCTTTGTCCTTTACATACAGGATGGACTACTGACTCTTGTCCCATGGAGGTGGCTCCTCTATGTTGTGCCATGTGCTTATGAAGTGTCTGTTTGGTCTCTCCAATGTAGAGGTCTGAGCATTCCTCGCTACACTCTATACTAGGTTGTTAAGTTTGTGTTTAAGAGTTTTGTCTTTGGGATGAACAAGTTTTATGGGCTCAAAATGTGGTCATAAATATTTTGTACTTGTAAATCAGTTTCGTATGTGTAAAAAGAATTTGTGTGTGTGTAAAAAAGATTTGTATGTGTAAAAAAGATTTGTGTGTGCGTAAAAAAGATTTGTGTGTGCGTAAAAAAGATTTGTGTGTGGACTTAGCCAAAAAAAAACCCTGCAAGTTACAAGTACGAATTTTGACCCTATTTTTCTTCCTTTCATCTGATTGGTCAATGTCATGTCAATCACAAATGTAACAATCCAATCAGAGAACAGATGGGTTTGGCTGTCGGAGGGGCGACTTTCTGTACTTCCAGAAAATGTATAGCCATGTTTCCTCTAGCAGAATCAGGCTTAAAGTTTGTAGTGAGTGTGGAGGCAGATTTCTTTTCTCGTGTATTAATCACATATGTAATCATATCACATTAGTTATAGTAATATCACTTTCTCACTTTACTATAGTAAGAGCACTCCTGTCACCAGTTTGCATGCATGTGGAATGTTAACACAGTGAGGCCATTGTAATGGGAGATGTTAAACAGATAGTGGGACTCCTTCTGCTTATCAGGGATGTAAATCCTTAGGTGATGGCCAAGCAGAAAACAAGGTCATAATTTTCTCTGTGAGGGAGGAGGTATAGCCCCCCCATGAGAGGGGCCAACATGTAAGAGTTTGTGGAATGTTCTTTCTCTGTGTCTCTGTAAATAAGATGTAAGGGCGGTGGCCACAATTCAGAGATGATCCTGGTGTTTCACTGGGATGCTCTCTCCACGTTGCAATGTGTTTATTAAACCCACTTCAAATCAAGCTCACTGGGTGTGTTGTAGGTTATTGTTAAAATTTACACAACAATTTGGCACAACAAACAGGATTCCTCAGGTGAGTTTCACTGAATCGTAGGTACGCGGTGACTGGCCATCCTGGGGGAAAAATGCCCCAGTCACACCGTTCTTTTGTTTTCACAAAAGGGGGATCCGCGAGAAGCCTTCAGGGACTCACACATGCAGGAAATTAACGAACTATGAGGAAAGAAATGGGTGAGCTGTTTTTGATTTGGGGGGAGTTTTGTATTTGAGTTGATGTATGTGGTTTTCGTTTGCTTGTTTTTGCAGGAGCAGGAGGATGACAGAGATCAGAGGAGGGGAGACGACTGTAGGTTCACATGAGTCTGGGCGGGCCTTGCAGACTTGACCCTTTAGCTGCTACTTTTCTGTGTTACTGATTTTGTGTGAAGGAAACTGTGTTTTACTGGCTGCTTGTTGGTTATAGTAACACACTGTGTTGTTGGGAAAATGTTAAATGTTACAGTGGGAAAATGTGTATTCAATGTGAAACACATACTGTGTTAAAATCAGTATCACTCCTTTTACAGAAAATGAGGGTTGACCACATGATTTACAGCAGCACCTCTGGAATCCGTTTATCCAGATCTGACCTCCAGACATTCCACTGCTAATGTTTTTTTTTTTCTCTGAGGGTCTTTGCGGAGGATTCGGCACAGACACAGACAGACATGAGTGAAGATGAAGCAGGATGTGCAGTGAACACAGAATAACTTAGTGTTGGGCTCATTATCATATCACTGTTGACCTCATAGTGTGAAAACAAGTGAGTGACATTACCTAAGAAAAGTCACTGGTTACAGTAGTTTTGATTAAACACATGGGATGATCCATGATTTGGGGAAATAAACTGTGCATGGCACACTTGTGTCTGTGGTGTTCGATGCCTTATGACAGGGGATTTCTAAGAATCGCCCCATAATTCTTCAGCTGAGACACCTGAGTTAGAAAACACAAACACTGCAGTTGTCTTTACTCGCGAGGACGGTCACAGAGCGCTCATACTCGCAGGAGACACTCACAGACTCGTGCTCTGTCACTGTCTGCGTTCTTTATTTATACAAGCTTGTGTGTGTACAAAGGTAACAACGTTATTCCAAGAACTTAGAGCTGAGGTTCCCCTTTTCTAAACCTGTATGTTCATAGAAAAGAGGAAGCTGTTAGTTGCTAAATAAGTTTATCACACAAGAGTTTATGTGAAAAGTCACGTAGACATGTGGATTGCTTAGTGATCCATAAAAGACACATTTCATGTAGCTGATCACACTATGTACAATTTTCTTTTGACACCTTATTACTCCTATGACCCTACAGTTGTTTGCAAATGTGAAGTGTGTATTTACTCACTGATTTTGGTTTCTAGGTAATTGTGGTGTGGATGCAGGCTCCAGGCAGAGCCAAGAGTTAGACCCACTTAACATGACATTAATGCTGATTTTATTCTCTAACACAGCGAAATTACTCCAGAGGAGAAGCCCTGATGTTGTCTGAGAAATGATCGAACTACCCTTTTCTTTTGTTATTCTCCCAGTTCTGAGTTGACTCATGGACGAGACCATGTGTCAAAAGGAGGGATTCCAGGTTTAACATGAAACAATGCTTTCTATGTTTTCCATGAGTTTTTTCATGATGATTTTTTCCATGGCTTTTTATTGTGATTTGTGGGATTAACAGTTCATGTACAGGTATTAAACCTCTACAGGGAGTAAATCCATGTTCAGATAAGGTTCTGATGACCTATAAGTAAACTTCACTGAACTGAAAGGAAAATGTGGTTTGATAATGGTTGACATGTTTTCCAAATAGAAGTTTTTCCTTCTAGTAAGGAGATACGGGTGCAGCAGCCAGAGTATTGCTGGAAGAAATCATCCCAAGGGTGGAATCTCCAGACTGAGATTGAGACTGGGTGGTGATCAGAAGTCTTCAGAGACCCAGCAAGAAGTAGGGATCATTCCTGGCATAGCTGACAGCCCAGGCAGTGGTTGAGGTCAAAGGCCGTGTGGTTTGGAGCCCTACTAGTCATCATGAGAAGATTCCAGAACCACAGCAATAACCATAAAGCTGCGTTGGAACGAGAGAGTGAGGGGTGAAAAGAGCGCCCTCCTCCAACAAGAGCGTGCCAAGCTCCAACGCAGCGACTGCAGAGCAGACTCTGTGTCATCTAAGAGGGATCAGTGAATGAATGCAGATAACACCTGCTTAAACAGCCAATCAGTTTCCCTGGAAAGCTTAGTATGTTTTTAAGTTAAGGAGGTCGTTGGTGTGACGTTAATAATCATTTTAACGTCACACCGTCACACGAGTCCTGAGCCTGAGTAGAAGTGACTGGAGTAGTTATAGCATGCAAGTTTTACAGCAACTTAACTAATAATTACTTGTGTATATTTTGTAGGGTAGCTAGACTGCTTCTCTAGCATGTCAGCTCCTGATGCGTAAGTGCATTAGGTCCTTATTGTCTTACCCTATCTCTATAGGGAGAGGCCAGCCGCCTTTTAGAGGAAACTAATTTCTGCCGCTTGTATCCGCAATCTTGTGCTTATGGTCACTACCCACAGCTCGTATTGCTTATTTATTTGTTTTATTTTAAGTTATTACAAATTGGACAGACAATTAGACAGAAAGGGAGAAAGAAAAAGAAAGGGGAAGGGGGGACAGTAAGAGAAGACACTGGGACAATCCGTTGGATCACCTGTTAAAAGAAGAAAAAAGAAAACAAACAACAAGAGGATTCAAAAGGTTTATCCATGTAACAATCTGCTAGAGGATGTGGGGAGCCACCCAGAGCATGAAGCAGACACGGAGGAGACCCAGGCCGAGACATTCACAGCCCCCCTAGAGTGCGAAAGCCCAAGGAGGACCACCGGAGAGGCAACCACGACACCTTCCCGGAAAGACCTGAGGAGACCCCCAGACGTGGGGTCACCCAGCAACCACAGTGCAGAAGCCACAGGGGGCTGCGATGATGAACCCGCAGGCCCTGCTGGCAGCCAGTCACGCCAGAGTGGACCGAGCCCCGGTCCCAAAGGCCTGAGGTCTGAGGGCACCCTGCCCCCTGGAAGGGGCCCAACCACGGGCGCCAGGCCCCGCCAAGCAGCCGGAGGCAATCACCCGATGAAGGACAATATGCGGCTAAATGTGTCACTTCTGGTCTGCCTGGGTTCCTTTTCTTTTTCTCTGGTCCAGTCGAAAACTAAAAGTCCAACATTGTTTTGGCAAAGTTACACACTGAAGCAGTATTTATTTTAGTGACCTCCAACTGACGTCAACAGTTGTCACTGGATGTCACTGCTGTGTTACTGCTGACGTGAATTATGATTTTACGGAATTTCCGTTTGCTGTTAGCCTATGTCACGGCTCACTCCATTTGCCGTGAGGAGGAAATAAATGAGGATCCACGCGCAGGCACTCGCTGAGATGCAAAGGTGGTTTATTGAAAAATAAAACACCAGGTGAAAACGGCAAACGGAACTTAAGACAATCTAAACTGGGAACAACTAAACCACTAAACATGAACACGGACATGATGGAGGGTGAGCTGAGGCATAGACAGCAGGGAGAACACATGGATGAAACACGGTAGATTCACAGACAGACCAGCAACTAGTACACAGGTACACACGATTTAAATATACACAGAAGAACACAGGGAGATTACAAACAGGTGGGGAACACAGCTGGGAGTAATAGACAAGACGAGACAGGGGAAGCAAAACAGAATACCCTGACATCAGATGTGACCCTTCAAAGTAAAACAGGAAACAAAAGACAATTCACAAGACACAGACTAGACACTGAACTAAATCTACACTAAACATGAGACACAAAACCTAAGAACTAATCTCTTAACAAGAATAACTGAAACATAGATTAATAATAATAATCAACAACGCACAGCAAGAGAATCAAAAAATAATCCATAATTCAAAAATAAACCAAAACATAAGAAACTCAAAATGCTGGGTCAAAATGACCCAGAACCGTGACAGTCTAGCAGTTTTAAATTTCCCTCAATGTCGCCTGCTCTCGCCATTGGAAGACAATTGACTATTGCCAGTGTCTCTAGCATCACATATCTCAAAACAGAATTGCCATTTACAAGCTTTTTTTTTTTTCCCTCCGGGTGAGTGTCTTGCTGAATAGGGAAAAACGATTAGACACATGAACGGGTTTGTTGGTGTACTGGCTGCTTCTGTTTAGGACTACGCTTCCTCCTCCTCATCACCCAGTCATCCCGGCTGCTCAGGACAAGCTGCTGGGGAGAGTTAACAGGGCCAATGTTACCTTCGACTACACTGGCTACAGGGGCATGGCTAGGTAAGGATGCAAAGCCGGGTCTCCAGTTCAGTGATCCTGGCCTAAAGAGCTGCAAACAGCTGCAAAGAGCTGTTTACACTATTACAAGTAGTGTTATTGCTAAAGAAGGCTGAAGAGTAACTAAACATCTGAGTGGGGAAAAACAATTAGACACATGAACATTGGTGGAGATTACAATATGAAATAACACATTGTTTATAAGTTTTAAATGAAACTGGCTATACAGACACTACTCAAATACTCCACTGTGTGTTGTAATATATATGCATTTTTTCTTCTGAATAAAACAGTGATGTGTACAGCGGGAAGAAATGGTAAAAACAGCGCTTTCTAAGGACAGCGCTAGCAAACACTCTCCGCTGCAAGGGAAAAAAGAAAATGAAAAAACACCCCTTCCCTATTTGTGTTAAATTGTGCCAATCAAAAAATGATATTGCAACCTGTGGCATTTGGTTGTTTGGGAAGAGGGGGAAGTTTTAGGAGTGACGCAGGTGAGAGAAGGTGGGCGAGCGAAAGAAAGAGAGAGCAAGTTTTCACATGTGAGAGATTACTGATGTTTAGTGTGTTTGGAGGCTATAGTTAGTGTGTAGTGTAGTCATTGTTTTGTGTGTTAGTTATACTAGTAAATGTCACAGTTGCTCCAAAAAAAAAACACACTAAAGGCAAATTTCAGTGTAAACGCTGTCCCCACATGTAAAACAGGAGTGATCTGTTGTCAGATCTGCAGGTTTATCTCTGTGCTGTTCTTCTCTGTCTTATAGTGGACAGAAACTATTTTTTGGAGTGGCACAAATCATTTGTGTGCCTTCTTATTTGATGCAGCACACCTGATTGTTCTGTAAATAGTTTTAAATGCCCGAGACCTTGGCTGCATTTTTAGATAAATAGTACCATATAACTTTGTTGTTTGCAAAACTTGTGCATAATTTTTAGAAATGTACAATTTCTATTTGCATTTCACGTTATGAAAATGATTTGTTATACATGTTTGAGGGTTTTACAGTAAAAAAATAGAACTTTTTTCTTCTCGGATTTTAAGTTTGTCTGAATTTAGATAAATTGTGCTAATACAGGTCAAATCAAAAGTGTCAAAAACAGACGATTATACCTTAGACCCCAGAGGGTAATGCATTCGACAGAGATTCAATAGACACTACTCAAGAAAAAAAAAAACCCAAAAAACCCAGATACTGTCATGAACTGAAGGTTCACCCAAGGAATGGACCCAAATGCAGACACCAACACACGTAAAATAACTATTTACAAGAAAGTTTATTTTGGTGACAGAAAATGCTTAGCAGGTTGAGATTCAGGATAGTAAGGGCCACAGGGAATTGACGACTGGAGCAGGGAAGGATTACCCAAGCAAACTGGGTCACCGAAGTGGTCACGGCGAGAGAGGAATGGGAGGGATTTTGTAACATACGGAGAGGGAGTTATTGCATGGGTAACAGGCAGGCTGAGAGACGTTTGCTGGTGAGTGATTTTCTTACTTTGCAGGTCTGGGTTTGCAAGCTCTGAGGAGGGGAGGTCTGTGGGAATTTCCAGAGAGTCTAAAAGCTCTCCTGCTGATTGCTTGCAGATGAAGTGCAGGTGAGGTGCTGGAGGTTCCACCCAAAAAGGCGAGGGCCAGCTGCCACTGGTGTAAAATTCAATTCAATTCAATTTTATTTATATAGCGCCAAATCACAACAAAAGTCGCCTCAAGGCGCTTCATAGATACAGAGAAAAACCCAACAATCATATGACCCCCTATGAGCAAGCACTTTGGTGACAGTGGGAAGGAAAAACTCCCTTTTAACAGGAAGAAACCTCCGGCAGAACCAGGCTCAGGGAGGGGCGGGGCCATCTGCTGCGACTGGTTGGGGTGAGAGAAGGAAGACAGGATAAAAGACATGCTGTGGAAGAGAGACAGAGATTAATAACAGATATGATTCAATGCAGAGAGGTCTATTAACACATAGTGAGTGAGAAAGGTGACTGGAAAGGAAAAACTCAATGCATCATGGGAATCCCCAGCATCCTATTGCAGCTAAGGGAGGATTCAGGGTCACCTGGTCCAGCCCTAACTATATGCTTTAGCAAAAAGGAAAGTTTTAAGCCTAATCTTAAAAGTAGAGATAGTTTCTGTCTCCCGAATCCAAACTGGAAGCTGGTTCCACAGAAGAGGGGCCTGAAAACTGAAGGCTCTCCCTCCCATTCTACTTTTAAATACTCTAGGAACAACAACAAAACCTCCCAGACACTCCCACAAACCACGACAGATACAGTATAAATTAATGATTTCAGACCTATTTGTGATCTTTTATTCCTCAGGAACATATTTGAAAAATAATCTTTACAAGTAACTGAATGAATACTTCTCAACTTAGTTTTCACAAGTACGAATCAGGGTCCAGATCCAATCACAGCACAGAATTAGTTCTTACAGAAGTCATCAGTTAACTGAAGAGTAAGAGTGATTCACACAGAGATTCAGTCTTAGTCTTGTTTAATCTTATTGCTGTTTTTGATACAACACAAATAAAATAAAATGTTGTGACATTTTATTTCAAAGGCTTCATGATTCAGTTTGTTCAACAGGGCAGGTTCTTAATTGACTTTCATTTAAAGAGTAGACTTTGCTATGTTTCAGTTAGCTGTTTAAGATCTGTCATGGTCCTGGGTTGTTGACCCAGGAGTTTTACATTTCTGGACTTTATACTGTTTGAAAATTCTATGTTGATTCTTGGTTTTATAGTTTCATTTACCTTTTGCCAGAGGTCACTGCTCCACTGCCTCGTCTAGCACCCGGTCCTGAACTGCAGCCTGAGACTGCGCCCAACCTGTCTGAGGGTCTCCGTCTCTGTCACCACCGGCGTTGGCCACCTGCTAAGATGCCCTTCAGAACGGCTCTGTCTCTGCCACTGACCTATAAATGGTTTCCTCTGTTTGGATTATTCTGCTCCTTGTTTTCTGTCTGGACTCAGTTCCTCCATCTCCATGCTTATTTGCCTTTCTGTTTCCCAGTCATGTCTCTGTGTGTCTATCTGGTTCCTCTGTTCTCTCCCTCTCTCGGTGTCCCTCGCTACCTCCGCCATTCTCTGTATGTAGTCGGTCTCACTGTGTGTTTTTCGTCTTTCTTGTTTTGTTCTGACCGTCTCTCATCCTATGTGCATCATGCTCAGTTTTGCTTCCCTGTCTCGTCAGTTAGATTATGTCCAGCCGTGTTTCCTAGGTGTTTCCTCTCTGCCCTGATTCTCTCTTGTGTATATAATGTCTATGTCTCCTTCTGTTCAGTGTTGCGAGCTCCCTCTAGCTGTGTGTCTTGTCTGCTTAGAATCTTCCTGTAGTAGTGCTTCCAAAAGTCTGCCTAGTTCACTTTACCTGTTCTCTGCATATTTAGTATTAAATAGTGATGAAGCTCTGTGAATGTGTCGAATCTTTCTGTCCGATGGCTTCTCCAAAAGGCAGATTACACGCAGCCCCGTTTAACAGCTCATTAGGAAGTACTGACATCTGCTGGTCATTTGATGTAGAGCAGCCCTGCTCTGATAATACATGTGGGCTGCATGCCCAATGGATATGTAAAGTTAATGAAATATCAGTTGCAGAATATCCATATGAGGTCCTGTGTAACATGCGCGCACACACACACACACACACACACACACCGTTTTCTCTCAGATTGATTTAAGACTTGTGTTATTATTGAGCAATAGCATGTCAAAATGCTCCCCAACTGCTGATATTTTTTACTTTTTTGGTGGCTCCATATTGTGCTTAAAATTTCCGTGCAAGCTGGTGATAACCACCTCAGATCCACTTCACGCAAAAAACAAAATTCCCACATCTTTTCAACAGCTCGGATCAAATAATGAAGCAGAGACGCCTCATTTATTTTCGATCATGGAGAAATGTTTTCTTGTTCGGGGCAGAGGATCCCCACTGGCACATCATTGTACAAATGTTCCTCATCATCAATGACCTGAAAAAGGAACATAGGATGATCACATCAACATGACAACACAGTGGTACAAACAGGCTCTATATTTACACAGCTGAACTGTCTTCCCTGTCCGGTGTCCACCCATTGCCCAGGGCGGCGAACGCTACAGAAAATCACTCAGAACAGTCAATGACAACAATAACATTAAAAAACTATTAACATGTCCAAACATTAAAATAATATGCATGGTAGAGAGAGAGGAGCAGAGGTGGAGAGAGGGGAAGGGAGGTCGAGGGAAAAGTTGAGAGGCAGTAAACAGGTGGAACTAGGGAATGGGGGGGATGAGATGAGGTAAAGAAAAATCAAAGTTGATGAGAATGACAGGAAGCCCCCCTGAGGACAAGGCATCTGACCTCAGTCACATCCGAAGTCTGGTGGAATGAAGGAGGAGAGAGAAGATCACACATTTCAAACAGGGTCATATAATATAGAATTGAAAATAAACTCACCTTCGCCCAGTGAAATCCCTCTTTGCCTTTCCATGAGCCTAGGACTGTGATGGTCAAGGGCCTCGTAGAACCTCTGTGTCAGGGTCTTGCCAACCACACTGCTGAACTTCAGGCACACCTAAAACATGTAAAAACAAAACATGTTCATGTTCAGATAAGCTGACTATAGTTTGATCTTTTTATGCATTATCCCAGACTGTACTATTACTCTTTAATGCAATTTTCATGTGTACTACAGAGCTGCTCTGGTGAAATCTGATTTAAAACAAAAAACTTGTGGCCATAAATTAGCTGGCTAACATTTCCAGTGAATTTATAGCTAACATTAGCTAAGAAAGCATCGGGCGATGTTAGCTTGTTAACTTGCTAACTTATCAATAATTAAATTAGTTACTTCACCTATCAGTGGACATGCAACCAGTGTAGGTTTGAACTTACCGTTTCGTGACTAAACTTCACCGAAGGCTTCAAATGTGGGCTCCACAACTTGCTCCCCTCAATGCAGGTCAGTTGTTGTCTTGATGCATGCTTAATCATCCAGGTAAGTAAATCTCCAAAAGTTGATTCTATTCATCTGGACGTAACAATTTGTGGGAGAAACGTTTCGTCACTCATCCAAGTGACGACGAGCTGCACAGAGCTTTCATCAGCAGGTTAAATGATCGCATGAAATATGAGCTCGCGACGAACCCAAGAGTTTTGAGGCCCTTGTTAACCTGGCCATTCGTATCGACAATCGCCTTCGCGAACGGGAGCGAGAGAGAGAGAGGGAGCCAGTCTCGTTACACGCCTCTCTGCAGCTTCTCTCCTCCTGTTAACCCCCCAAAACCCCATCTCCATAGAGACTGTGTCAGCTCCCAAACAGACAAAAAACAAACTAAAGACCAGCAATAAACAACTTAAACATAAACAATCACAAAGAAAGAACAATACAGTATCCACATCTGAACCAAAGAGTAAAACAGTGAAATGTGGATTATTAAATATTAGGTCTCTCTCCTCCAAGTCTCTGTTAGTACATGACTTAATAATTGATCAACAAATCGATTTACTCTGCCTTACAGAAACCTGGTTCCAGCAGGATGATTATGTTAGTTTAAATGAATCAACACCCCCAAGTCATTCTAACTACCAGAAATCTCGAAGCACAGGCCGAGGGGGCGGTGTGGCAGCAATTTTTCACACCAGCCTATTAATCAACCAAAAACCCAGACAGACTTTTTGTCACGGCTGCCGAGGCGAGCCGTGAGGTGTTGGAGGGAGAAAGGACCCTAAAATGCAAGCAGTGGATGATAATGCTAGTGATGTTTATTTGCAAAGTGGAGTGGTGGCAAAACAGGCAACGAGGGAGGACAATAAACTAAAGAAACCTAAACTGGGAAAACTAAATAACTAACCTGAGAAGATACCAAAAGGGATGGGAGGCAGCGAGACGCAGACGAGGAACAGGACACCGTGGAACACAGAGTGACACAGACGAACCGGCAAGAGGCAGGAGAACACACAGGGCTTAAATACACACACCAGTAATCAGGGGATGAGAGACAGGAGGGCAACACAGCTGGGAGAAATCAGAGCTGACGGGACAGGGGAAACGTAAACTGAACACACTCACATCAGACGGAGACCTTCACAATAAAACAGGAAACTCACAGACACAGAACCAGACAAGACACAGAACTAAACAGACAGACTCACAAGCAGACAGTGTGACACCATGGACAGATGGAGGGAACACAGAGAAGTGGGAGCAGGCAGGCAAAGAACAGAAACCTAACAAATGGCAAATCACCACAGAATACATACTCGGAATGAACAAAACCATAAGGAAACACAAAACACTGAGTCGGCAGGCTCAGGACCATGACACTTTTAATTCATTTGAAAGCCTGATGCTTAGCCTCGTCCACCCCAGCTGTGAAACTCAGAAACCAGTCTTACTTGTTATCATCTATCGTCCACCTGGGCCTTACACAGAGTTTCTCTCTGATTTCTCAGACTTTTTATCTGATTTAGTTCTCAGCTCAGATAAAATAATTATTGTGGGTGATTTTAACACCCATGTAGATGCTAAAAATGACAGCCTCAACATGGCATTTAACATGGCACTCAATTGGCTTCTCTCAAAATGTAAAAGAACCCACCCACCACTTTAATCACACTCTAGATCTTGTTTTAACATATGGCATAGAAACTGAACATTTAACAGTGTTTCCTGAAAACCCTCTCCTGTCTGATCATTTTCTGATAACATTTACATTTACAATAATTGATTACACAGCAGTGGGGAGTAGACTTTATCACAGTAGATGTCTTTCTGAAAGCGCTGTAACTAAGTTTAAGAATATAATCCACCCACTGTTATCATCTTCAATGCCCTGTACCAACAGAAATAGTTTGTTGCTTTATAAGAAAGCCCTCCGCAAAGCCAGAACATCTTATTACTCATCGCTGATTGAAGAAAATAAGAACAACCCCAGGTTTCTCTTCAGCACTGTAGCCAGGCTGACAAACAGTCAGAGCTCCTTTGAGCCAACCATCCCTTTAACTTTAACTAGTAATGACTTCATGAACTTCTTCACAAATAAAATTGTATTCATTAGAGAAACAATTACCAGTAATCATCCCACAGATGTAATATTATCTACAGCTACTTTTAGTACCATTGATATTCATTTAGACTCTTTTTCTCCAATTGATCTTTCTGAGTTAACTTCAATAATTACTTCCTCCAAACCATCAACATGTCTTTTAGACCCCATTCCTACAAAACTGCTCAAAGAAGTCCTGCCATTAATGTAATACTTCAATCTTAAATATGATCAACTTATCTCTAATAACTGGCTATGTACCACAGGACTTCAAGCTGGCTGTAGTTAAACCTTTACTTAAAAAGCCATCTCTAGACCCAGCTGTCTTAGCTAATTATAGGCCAATCTCCATCCTTCCTTTCATATCATAAATCCTTGAAAGAGTTGTTGTCAAACAGCTAACAGATCATCTGCAGAGGAATGGCTTATTTGAAGAGTTTCAGTCAGGTTTCAGAGCTCATCACAGCACAGAAACAGCTTTAGTGAAGGTTACAAATGATCTTCTTATGGCCTCTGACAGTGGACTCATCTCTGTGCTTGTCCTGCTAGACCTCAGTGCAGCGTTCGATACTGTTGACCATAATATTCTATTAGCGCGATTAGAACATGCTGTAGGTATTACAGGTACTGCACTGCAGTGGTTTGTATCATATCTATCTAGTAGACTCCAATTTGTTCATGTAAATGGAGAGTCCTCTTCACACACTGAGGTCAAATATGGTGTTCCACAGGGTTCAGTGCTAGGACCAATTCTGTTTTCATTATACATGCTTCCCTTAGGCAGCATCATCAGAAGACATAGCATACATTTTCACTGCTATGCAGATGACACCCAGCTCTATCTGTCCATGAAGCCAGATAACACACACCAATTAGTTAAACTGCAGGAATGTCTTAAGGACATAAAGACCTGGATGGCCGCTAACTTTCTGCTTCTTAATTCAGATCAAACTGAGGTTATTTTACTCGGCCCTGAAAATCTTAGAAATATGGTATCTAACCAAATTCTTTCTCTGGATGGCATTACCTTGGCCTCCAGCAACACTGTGAGGAACTTTGGAGTCATTTTTGACCAGGACATGTCCTTCAACGCACATATTAAACAAATATGTAAGACTGCTTTCTTCCATTTGCGCAACATCTCTAAAATTAGAAATATCCTGTCTCAGAGTGACGCTGAAAAACTAGTTCATGCATTTATTACTTCTAGGCTGGTCTACTGTAATTCATTATTATCAGGATGTCCTAAAAACTCCCTGAAAAGCCTTCAGCTAATCCAAAATGCTGCAGCAAGAGTCCTGACAGGGACTAGAAAGAGAGAGCAGATTTCTCCTGTATTGGCTTCCCTTCATTGGCTTCCTGTTAAATCCAGAATTGAATTCAAAATCCTGCTCCTCACATACAAGGTCTTAAATAATCAGGCCCCATCTAATCTTAATGACCTTGTAGAACCATATCACCCTATTAGAGCACTTCCCTCTCGCTCTGCAGGCCTACTTGTTGTTCCTAGAGTATTTAAAAGTAGAATGGGAGGGAGAGCCTTCAGTTTTCAGGCCCCTCTTCTGTGGAACCAGCTTCCAGTTTGGATTCGGGAGACAGACACTGTCTCTACTTTTAAGATTAGGCTTAAAACTTTCCTTTTTGCTAAAGCAAATAGTTAGGGCTGGACCAGGCGACCCTGAATCCTCCCTTGCAATAGACGTAGGCTGCCGGGGGATTCCCATGATGCATTGAGTTTTTCCTTTCCAGTCACCTTTCTCACTCACTATGTGTTAATAGTAGTGTTGGGTAAGTTACTTTAAAATAGTAACTTAGTTACATTACTAGTTACTTCTATCAAAAGTAACTCAGTTAATTCAAGTTACTCGTTACTTTCAAAGTAACTGGTTACTAGGGGAAAGTAACTTTGCTTTTACTCTGAATTCTCTTGGTAATGTGTTGCTTCCGTAACTGGATACCCAGCAAGATTGCCAGTCTTCTAGCTTGCTTACTTGCCACAAGTGCACTGTGCCACCTACCAATAGAAAGGAAAAGATAATGTGCACATTTTCATGAGAATGGACCGTCGTTGACCACCGCCATGATTCTAGCCTACCTACGTCACAGCGTCATGTGCGCTTATTACATCCAACACAAAAACTGAAGTCGTGGTGCTTTCAATTGTACTCAGAGCTCGGAAATTCTGCCTTCTGAATAGGAAGATGTAGGTAACACCAGACTGCAGATGAGCTGCATACAGGGCTGGACTGGTAAAATAAAAAACGGCCCGGGCGTTTTGACTGACCGGCCCGCCATTATAGGAAAAATCATAAAGCCTTTGAATGAAACCGCCTGCTAATGTTACTGAATCTGTGGAAGCTCCGCGATAGCCACCACACGAAGTAATGAATAAGGAGCCTATCTGAATCCCAGTAACGATTAACGCGTTCCTGATTTTGGCATAATAACTAGTTACCGTGCTCGTTACCACAATAATAACGTAGTTACTGTAACGCGTTACCTAATAACGCGTTAGTCCCAACAGTGGTTAATAGACCTCTCTGCATTGAATCATAATTGATAGTCAATAGTCTATTTGAAATCGAGAGCCTGGCGTGCCGTGCGTAATGGAATGAACCAGACCCTGGTTCCGGTCCACCTGGCAGGCTGTTTTCCCCGTCTGCCATGTGCGCACACGTCCTGCACTGGGTGCACACGTCTTGCTTCGCCTGTCACCCTGGCGTGTGTCGTACGGTTTCCCTGTTGAGACGCTCCTTTTGGTAGCCCTCATTGGAGAGTGATACTATTAGGAGCTGGTGGGCATGTGTGTTGTGCTCTTGGGTTTTGTGTCCCCTTTTCGGCACAGGTAGGCGGGGCAGTGGTTGATGGCGTTCCGGCACACCTGCGGTGCATCAGACATCATCAGAGGGAGCATTTAAAGAGCTGTGCGAAGGGCGTCTGGTGTCAGAATATTTTCGCTTCCACAAGTGGTAACGTGATTTGCAGAACAAGTCTCCAGATTAATGCTACTGAGCTTTATGTTCAAGATCCGTCTCCCTGCCTGCTTTTCCTCTGCACTAGCCTGTCTCACCGCCTGCTCGCCTGCCTGTTTGTTTGGAGATTTACCTCGCGCCTGCCTGTGACACTGCCCACACCTGTATTTTCTGTGTTTCAAGTAAGCTTTTCAACTCTCCCCGTTTACCTAAATGTAACTCTCAACTTTCGGCGCTATCCCCTAACTCTGTTTGTCCCTCATCCTCAGGTCAGAGCTCGGCTCTGTTCCATCCCCTAAGCTCCGTCTCCTCGCACGTTTACCCAATCACTGTACACAGCCCCGTCCCTTGTAAATATCACTGTAAATAAAACAGCAGTCATCGCAATCCCAAGCCCGTGTGTGTTTTGTTGGAAAATCAGTTTTACCCCGGTTCTTTTTTATTCCTCGAGCATCCAGAGACATCACCGGACTCAGTAGTCATTTTCACAAAAACTTTATTCATCTTTATTCATCTTTACTCATCTTTATTTATCCTCATTTAAGCATGCATTCTTCTAGAAGGGAAGACTTGACAGGCCAGTGCCCCTCTGCAAAATCTTCACCTCTTTGTTAGTTACAGCCAGCTTTATAGAAGTGACCCCATCATAAAACCCCCATGGTGTGCTGCAAACTCTGTGTCTGTGTCTATGTGCACGAGCACGTGAGTGCCTGTGTCTGCGCGTGCCTGTGTGATATGTGTGAGTGTAACAGTTAAAGCACTGTGTGTGTGTGTGTCTCTGCGTACGTGACTTCCTGAGGGTCATAAAAGTCCATCTCCCTTCCAGACCACAGTTATCCAGTTACAAATGTTGAGACCCCCACCCAGGTATCCTCTGGGGAATTTCTATGAGGTGCCGTAAGGGACATTATTACTGAAACGCTCTCACACACACTACTGAAATTTTACCTCTCACACACACTACTGAAACACTCTCACACACACTACTGAAATGCACTCACGCACTCCACTGAAACCAGAGGCATTTCCGCTGAACAGGAAGTTGTTTCCTGACAAGGAAACTGATGGAAAAAGTGGTATATTTCAAAACACTACAAGGATGTCTACTCAGCAACCTGCTAGTACAGCGGTCCCCAACCTTTTTTGCGCCACGTAAACGATATAAAAAAAAAACAAAAAAACGATAAATACCCTGAAAACCATAAATTTCAAACTCAAGCCTCAACTCTTGCGACCCGGTACCAAACGACTCACAGGACCTGGGGGTTGGGGACGGCTGTGCTTGTAGCCTAAGTGAAACAGCCGCATTACTTAACAATATTTTAGCTTCCTTGAATCAAGGAATGGATTCAAGGTGCAACAGGGAATTCGGCAAGTATGTCCTGTTTCCCCTAAGCTTTTTATATTGGCAACTCAGTTGTTAACACTGTTAATCAAAAATTCGAACGACATACAAGGAATATCAATTTAATAAAGACTTCAAAATAATGTGGGGATAGGTTAATTGGATAATCCAAATTGCCACTAGGTGTGAATGTGCGAGTGAATGTGAGTGCGAATGGTTGTCTGTCCCTGTGTGTTGGCCCTGCGACAGACTGGCAACCTGTCCAGGGTGTACCCCGCCTCTCGCCCTATGACAGCTGGGATAGGCTCCAGTGCCCCCCGCGACCCTGAAAAAAAAAGGATAAGTGGAAGCGAATGGATGGATGGATGGATGGATGGACTTCAAAATAAGTCAATTCACAGATGATACATCTATTTTTTTGAAAGATAAATACGTGGTAGAGAAAACTAAATTTTCTCTAAAGCTTCTCGTTTATCTCTCAGTATCAAAAAATGTGAACTTCTCCCGATTCATACAAGCTCTGACTCCTCAATAGCTTTGGTTAGAGTTGAATCTAAAGTTAAATATATAGGGCTGATAATATCTAAAAAAATAGAAAAAATAAAAATTAGAATTTCTAAAAAAAGAGATTTGGCTTTGAGGTGGATCAGTGTTCTTTTTGTACTGATGAAAATGAAACCCTAGAACATCTGTTTTTTTTCTATGCCCTATCACACAATGCATTTGGTGCAACTTAAAAAATTGGATTTCCCTAAATATTAATTATGTGCCACTATTTGAATTACATCATAATTTTTTTTATATGGATCATCTAGCATTGGGTGTCTCAGACATTATTAACATTATCATACTTTTGAGTAAATATCATATCCATTGTGCTAAATGGAGGAACGCTGAGCCTTCTCTCCCTGGTTTTATTGATGATTTTAAGATATTTTTTTCTTTGCTAAAAAAGACAAAAAGCACATATGCTAAAAAAAATAACCAGGATAATGCCCGTCTCCTGCTATTCTAAATTTCGACTTATGCTGAGGCTAACATATTGTTAAGTAATGCAGCTGTTTCACTTAGGCTACTAGCAGGTTGCTGAGTAGACATCTGTGTAGTGGTTTGTTTGAAATCTACCACTTTTTCCTTCAGTTTCCTTGTCAAGAATTAACTTCCTGTTCAACTGAAATGCCTTCCTGTTTAACTGAAATGCCTTCCTGTTCAACTGAAACGCCTTCCTGTTCAACTGAAACGCCTTCCTGTTCAACTGAAACGCCTTCCTGTTCAACTGAAATGCCTTGGTTTTTCAGTAGTGTGTGTGAGAGCGTTTCAGTAGTGTGTGTGAGAGCGTTTCAGTAGTGTGTGTGAGAGCGTTTAAGTAGTGTGTGTGAGAGCGTTTCAGTAGTGTGCGTGAGAGCGTTTCAGTAGTGTGTGTGAGAGCTAAAATTTCAGTAGTGTGCGTGAGAGCGTTTCAGTAGTGTGTGTGAGAGCTAAAATTTCAGTAGTGTGTGTGAGAGCGTTTCAGTAGTGTGTGTGAGAGCTAAAATTTCAGTAGTGTGTGTGAGAGCTAAAATTTCAGTAGTGTGCGTGAGAGCGTTTCAGTAGTGTGTGTGAGAGCGTTTCAGTAGTGTGTGTGAGAGCTAAAATTTCAGTAGTGTGTGTGAGAGCTAAAATTTCAGTAGTGTGTGTGAGAGCGTTTCAGTAGTGTGTGTGAGAGCGTTTCAGTAGTGTGTGTGAGAGCTAAAATTTCAGTAGTGTGCGTGAGAGCGTTTCAGTAGTGTGTGTGAGAGCGTTTCAGTAGTGTGTGTGAGAGCGTTTCAGTAGTGTGTGTGAGAGCTAAAATTTCAGTAGTGTGCGTGAGAGCGTTTCAGTAGTGTGTGTGAGAGCGTTTCAGTAGTGTGTGTGAGAGCGTTTCAGTAGTGTGTGTGAGAGCGTTTCAGTAGTGTGTGTGAGAGCGTTTCAGTAGTGTGCGTGAGAGCTAAAATTTCAGTAGTGTGTGTGAGAGCGTTTCAGTAATAATGTCCCTTACGGCACCTCATAAATTTCCACTCAGCATTAACTCCTCTTTGTCTTACTTTCACAGTTCAACTGGGGGAGGGTCTCCTAAAATCTACTCCTAAGTTCATGACACAGTCAGGCCTTTATTTATATCCAGGGCAGGGTCAGTGTCTCACAATTCTATATCCTATCTAACACATTCCTAAACTCTAAAATAAGCTAAACATTCCTACAGTTTCTACTACTATATCAACCTATTAGAGACACCTAACAAATTCTGATTGCTACAGTTGCTAACGGGACAGGCAAGAAAAAAAGAAATACCTTTTAACCTCAATTTAACAAAGAACACATGACATAATACTTTTCAATAACTGCCAAAATTAAAATAATCGCCAAAATTCAAAAGCAACTTGTTAAGAAACATGCATACCCCATGATTCAGTAGCTTGTCAAACCACCTTTAGAAGCAATAACTTGAAGTAATCATTTTCTCTTTGACTTCATTAGTCTCTGTGGTGAAATTTGTGAAATTTCTTTACGTTGTACCAGTTGATCCACTCTTCTTTACAGTGAGGTTTGAACAGGTTTGAACAGCTCGATGAACAGCTCTCTCACCATAGTATTTCGATTGGGTTGAGGTCTGGTCTTTGACTGGACTATCTTGACACTTTCTTTTCTTTTTCAGCCATTCTGTTGTAGATTTGCTGGTGTGCCAGGGATCATTTTCCACTTATATAACCCAGTTTTGGCCAAACTCCAGCTGTCTTGATATTTGACTCCAGAGTACTTTGATATGCAGAGGAGTTCACTCAGTTGACTCAATGGCTGCAAAATGTTCAGATCCTCTGGCTATAAAAGAAATCAAATCCGAAATTTTGGTGTTTATTTTCCTCCAAATATAGTGCTGTGTGTCAAGGCCACAATGTCAGCTTTGTTTTTTCTGTCTAGAGGGCTTGGCCAAAAGTCTTGTACTTTGTTTAGATGCATCTTTGCAAAGCTAAACTGTGCTGCCATGTCTTTCTAAGAGAAAAGAAGCTCTTCGTTGGAAATCCTTCCAAACAAGCTATCATTTAAGTCTAATACTTAAAGGTCAATTAGTCTTTTTCTAATTATATTGTCATGAACTTTAACACTTGGTGAGGACTGTAGTTTTTTTGTTTTGTTTTTTGCATTGCATTATCTGACCATGGGCTATATTTCCTGGACTGTCCCCTTCATTGGCAGTTGTATAACTTAGTTTTTGTTAAAAAATTAATGGCATGATGCAATATGTTGTTCTGTTGAGGCTGCATTTATCTCACCACTGTCTGACTTTTTTGTTTTTTACAAGACTGTTTTTCATTCTGAAGAAATCCCATGATTCACAAAATGTAAGTATACAGTACTGCAAAAAGAAAAACGTTCTATAAAAACTGATCATATTACAATATTCTTTGTTTTCACGACCAGTGTTTACCTCCTCCATGTCTGGTCAGCCCTCAGTGGGGCCCCTACATTTCCTGAGTTCGATAACTTAAAGGTTCCAAATCACAACTAACTGCCCCAGCTTAGGGTGCTTAGCAACACACTGTCGCTCAAGAAAACAAAGGCTGAACAACTCAAAGCCTAAAATACTTCCACGTACTTCAATATCCCAACTCTTACTCAAACAAAACTGTGGCCAACAGAGATGACTGGCTTTCCAAAAGAAAGACAGTTTTCACTGTCAAATGAATAGCTAAGGAGTCAAAAATAAAAACAACTAAATGCTGTCATTTAACTCTAATACTTGAAGGTCAAATATTACATTAGTTGATATGCATTCAATATTGCGTACACCTACCAGCCTAACACTACTATTTACTGATGTTAAGAAGTACTTGCCAGAGCTAAAAAAAAATGTATTATATATTTATTTATATATCATACGTTTATGCTGAAACAAATTGAATTGTCACAGAGCACCAGTGGTTTTTATTGTGATGCACTGTTCCCAGCAGTTGTGCAGCAACTACTGAGTAAGGAAAACTCAATGCTGCCATCTCGTGGTCTGAATAAAAAATGACAAATTGATAGGATCATGCTTGTGGTCGTCATCAAACTCAGTGCAACATAGACTTTTAGCATCAGTTTTATTCATTTAAATATTAATTTAAAAAAAATAAAAGGATTCTTACTGGCTTTAACACTGAAGGCGTTCATGTTTAATATGATATCTATATGAGTTAAATGAAAATTGGGAAGCAACTCTTTATAGTTTGTAATAATGTCATGGAAGCTGTGGGCTAAATATGGGCCAGGTCATAGCATGGATGACGCACTTGCTCCCCCCAAGACCCAGGCAGCCACAGGAAACAATCACTGGTCATTACATGTGGTTTATTATAAAGCAGTGAGGAAAAATCAACAGAACAGGAGTGTTAACACTTCAGGGTGAGCCGAGGCCAAAATAATAAACAAAACAAAGCTAAGCTCCGATGCCCATACGCATGACCTCATGGAGAAAAGAACCAAAACAAAGACAGAGTCTGACCTCCGTGTCCTAATCAAAAACAGGAGAAAAGGATGTGTTAAAGGTAATGGCAGCTCCCCCCTACCCACTCCAGGCTTGGGTGATCAGGCGTTACAGGAAGCACATGAACCTCTCTGGCAGGCAGCCTTCCAAGCTTTATATATAAGACATGTCCTCAGGCTGGAACCAGTCATGCAGGAGCCGTACATCCGGGCACCAATTGCAGCTGGGCCCCTGCACCGTTGAATTACCATAACATGCAGAGCTAAGACAGTTGCCATAACAAAGTGCGCTGTTCAGGAAAAAAACAACATTTGAGAAATGGTCATAACAATATTTTGGAAAACCTTCAGCCCATATCTGCTCTGTAAGGCTGAGTCTTCTGACTAAGAGCTTTTTAGATTCAGACCATTGTTTGGTAGCATTAACCTCTTCTATGGTTGACTGATGAAAGTTAATACACTGCGAGGGAACCTGGATGTCTGCAACTGTATTTTCTGTTAAACAGCAGGTGGTATCTCAGTTTTTATGTTTGTACTAGCAGTTTTTCATCTGACCCGCTGGGTTAATTAGTAGCGTCAAATTTGTTGCTGTTTGTTTTAAGCTATGGGGAGTGAGTGGCACGTGAGAGGGGATCATTGAATCAGCTAAATTCCTTTAATATTGGCTACATTAGCAGACACACAAGTACAATAAAGTAACAGCCAAACATTTTTCCAGTCTGAAAAGCAGCTCTAATTTTCATCTAAGTTACTAGACACCATCCTGTGGGGCCCTAGAAAAACGGCAACAGAACATCCCTTAAGCTTTAATTCTGAGGATGCTACTGAGTGTTAAACAGAGAGATGATAAAGAGTGATAGTAAGCATTATTATGGCAAGGCTAGCTGTTCATCTAGAAGACAATACAATTAATTTACCAGTGCCACTCAAAATGAAATGTGAATTATGCTGTTTTGACTGGAGGAAACTTTATTTGATTTTTTTTTACCTTTAAATACCAGCACAAAAACACATAGACCTGCCAGAGGTGGCAAAAGTAAATAGATTCAGTACTTCAGTTGTTGGAATTGTTGGAAATAACCATAGAACACTTCCCATATTGACAGATCACTGATTGCTGATGTCTTTTCTCATTTCCACACAGTCTAATCGAGTGTTAAGAGGTCAGAATCATTTCTGTCTTCTTAACCACCTTCAACAGTCCTCTCAAATGAGTTTTTTGAAGAGAAGGTAGCTGGCATATTGTGGAACGATTCACTACACAATAGTCTATTTGAACATCTGCATGTTTCTGTGAGGCACGCCCTGTTAGTTCTAAGAGACTGCTTTTCAGACATTCAGTTTGAAGTACAGATACTAATGCTAAAAAATATTCAAGTAAAAGTTGAAGTACTGATTCAACTTCTTTACCATTAAGTAAAAGTGAAAAGGTACCTGCTGTGAAATTCAAAGAAATACTCAAAGTAAGAAAGTAAGAAACAGCTCTTTGGGGGATGTTTCTACCTCCTATTTTTATGGAAAGCTAACTGAACCTTCCTATATTAATGTAAAAATAAATTAATATTAGTAGATGGGAATGCAAAAATTATTTTAGTCTAAATTTTAATTCTAACAGATACTCTCAGCTTAAATCAGGTAAGCAGAACACGAGGAGAAAAAAGAAGGAAAATAAAAAAAAATCTATATTTTCTGTTGCTGTAGAGGGGGACTTTGCCTTTAAACAGAAAATGAGTACACAAGAGGTTAAAGTGGTATTCAGCACTTGTAGGGCGCCTTAAATCAGATGAAGTGGCTAAGCGTGGAGAAAAGAATCATAATGCACAATCACTTCTAATGAGAGCTCCTATAGATTTTCTTAATTTACAGGCTGTGATCAGCTGATCTAAATCAGCTGATAACTTTAAATAACACAGTTAGTCTATCTCAGTTTGTTTTTGCTGCAGGATTCCCAATATGAAAAAAATAATGTCACATGTACAGACCCAATATCTGATTTAAAAACATGACAACTTACATGTAAGCTTGAAATTTCCAGTTGATCAAATCCCACTGAGCAGTCCTTCCCTTTAAATCTAAGCTCTCTTCTTCCTCTCCTGTCTTGTCTTTCTTATCTTTCTCCATCTCTGAGTAAAGTTAGCTCTCTTTCTTTTCTCTCCCTGTGAAATACAGCAGCTGGACCTTTAGCTGCAGCACACTGTGCAACAAACTGCACACGAACAGTGATGTTTGTCGACTTGACAGAAAGGTTGCATTTAAAATTATCTGCCATAAGATGTTACACCTTTATGCTTCCTCATCTTGTATGAAAATCACAACTTCAGGATGTCTTTTTGGTGATTCGTCTCTCCTGTTGATTAATATGCCTTTCATGTGTTACTATTTCGGTTTAAATCAGTTCGATGTGTGAAGGCTCGCAGTGACGTGAAATAATAACGCCCCTCAAATGCATTAAACCGAAAGTAACAAGGAGGAGGAGGAACGCATAGATATTTGTTTAAAAATGTAGGGAGTAAAAGTAAAACGTTGTCAGAAAAAACTCCTCAAGTACAGATACCTGAAAATTCTACTTATTAATTCTACCCTCTAAAAATCTACTAAGTGCAGTAACAAAGTATTTGTACTTCATTATTTCCCACCTCTGGACCCTGCTTACAGTTTGATTCTTTAAACTATTAAACACTGACTATACCTACAGATAGTTATATAAACACTTGGACAATATCACAAGTGTAGTAATTCTGTCTCAGTACATAACAGCAGTCTATTCTAAATCAAACAAGCGATTCGAGTGCTAACATTCAGCTTTAATGTACAAAAGTACTGCATTAACTTTTCATTTATGCTTTATGCTATTTTTGTGGCTGCTGTAGGCTCATTTCAGCAGGGTGAGTCTATGATGCTCTCGTGGTTCTGTGATGGAAACAGTCACATGTAATCAGCATCAGCAAATAACGCACATCACTTCAGTTTCATTTCCATTCAACAAACATTTATGAAATGCTCCAAACTGTCTTAATTCCTTTTTCTGTTCTGGTCTTTAAAATGATCAGCCATTCATCCATTTCTTGCCACTGATTCAGGGCTGGGTTACAGGAGGAGGAGCCTAATTAGAGAAGCACAGATCTCCCTCTCCACAACTGCCTCCTTCACCCCTTCAGTGAGGTCTACCCTGGCCAGCCAAGAGACCTAATCTATCCAGGTTCGACTAATGAACAGACTCCCCAGTCTTTTCCCAGGGAGACTAGTGTGATTCCCCCAATAACTGGAGCCATCCCTCCGGTGAAAAACTAAGTATACACCGAACCACCAATTAAGCCATGCATCGATATATTTAGTCAGTATCTCTCTTTACTTGCATTCCATGTCCTAATGTGCAGTCAACAGCCAGCCTCAACCCAGGATCAAACCACCAGGGCCTCCAACCTTGAACACCACCCAGCATTCACATAACTTGTTGCTGGAAGTATAAAATAAACTCTCCAGTGATTCTATGTCTCTCTCTGTTTCTGTCATACACTACCAGTCAAAGGTTTAGACACACCTTCTCATTTAATGTGTCTTCTTTATTTTTACTATTTTCTACATTGTAGATACAAACTGAAGACATCAAATAAATGAAGCAAAATATGTGGAATTATGAGGCAAAGAATTTTTTTTTTAATAATTCTAAATATGTCTTATTGTTGGAGTCAAATTGTTAAATGTTGTTATTGTGTTACTTAAATTTGTAAGTCTTGGTCCAAACTATAGGATCCAAGACATTCTTCTGTTTCTGTTGACCTCCCCAGCCTGTTGGTGGGGGAGGCTGTAGTGTTTTATTATAGGCACATCCTATGTGAGGGTTCTGTTTTCTTATTTAGTGAGGATGTTTTACTTTCTGCCTTTATGACCTCACCTGTGTTTGTGTTTGGTGAGACCATTAGAGGGGTTAAGCCATATACAGGGTGGGGGAGATGACCCTTTTGTGGGCAGGAGGTCACACAAACGCACCCCCAAACACAAACACACACACTCACATGCATACACACACACACACACATTCTCGCACGTGCATACATGCACACAAACACACACACACACGCAGTGTTTTAACCTTTTGTGACCATAGGGTTTTTTTTGTTTTTTTTTTTTACAAAGGGTGGTGCTTGTATTCACTGTATTCAATAAAAAGGCTGCAAGGAAGGCTGTTTATTTGAAGTTGGCTAGGAGACAGGTGAGGAGCGTTCAGCTCCAAGAGCCTAGTTCCGACCAGCCTCCCTTGCTAGCAAGTAAAAACCGGTTAAAGCTGTTCATCTTGCTTCCTTGCTTTGTTAACGGGAATACGTTTCTAAACCAGCAGGGCCTGTGGAAGTGCAGACCCAACATTTATTTGGTCCCTCCGAGCCAGAGCCCAACACATCGCGTCCACTGAGGAGGGGGAGACGAGACACCGAAGTCTCCTAGCAGCCAGGACGTCCGGGACGCCCGATGAAAGCCCCGGTATTTAATTTTGTGGCCAGGCCAGTTATACAGCATCTGAACTCCCCTCGAGTTGGATGGCGATTGACGGAATCCAGAGACTCTTCCTGTGAACGAGAAGCAACACGAACAGTAAGTAGAAAAGGCCTTATGCATTACCATGACTGTGCGTGTAGACGTGAGTCCGGGGGAACAGAGGTGCACCCGCAGGTGCACGCGGACCTAAAACAATGGAGAGCGGCTACGTGACCGTGCGGTTTCACGCAGGAGTGCGCCAGCCGTTCGGGAAGGACGCAGGCCACTAAAGAAAAGAAACAGCTCCGTAGCTGCGCAGTTTCACGCGAGCACGGAAGTGTGTCGGTTGCGCAGATCCACGCGAACCTAGAGAAAAGCGCCTCTGTGACTGTGCGGGTACGACGTAGGTCCAGGAGCGCGCTAGCTGTGCGTGCAGACGCAAGCTACCTGGTTTCTCCGCCAGTTTTTGAAAGGATTGTTAAGGATGGTTTCGCCACCGAAAGGCGGTTTTTTCTCTGCCGCTGAGGGCGTTGAGTGTTTGTTTTCTCCACCAATATGTAAGGAGGATAGAGCTCTCGTTGGTGACTCTGCTTTAAGGGAGATCATATGCCTATTTTGTGTGTGAACGACCGTGTGAGTGAGTGTGGACCAGACGTGGTTTGTGTGTGGCTGATTGTTGTCTTGTAATGGGGAATAAACTGAGTAAGACTGCGTTGAAAGGGGATGGAATACACTGAAAAGTATTCACCGGGCAGCACGTAGTATGTGAATTGTTGAAGAATTTGTGCACAAAGCAGATCGAACAGTGAGTGTGAATGTGTCTGACGTCACGGTGTGTGTGTGAAGCAGTCTCCAGCTGGGACAGTGATGATTCTGCAGGTCACCAACTACCCCAGTGGACACAAAAGAAATAAAATTGTTGTGTTGTTGATGAAAGAAGTAACAATGAAGAGTGTTTGGTGTTTCTCAGCCTAAAACAACTACAATCTCACTTTCTGTTTTTAAGAAAGGAGAGTTCAAAAACCAGAGAGAGGAGATGTGTGTTGTTTCAGTAGTGATGAGAATGATGAAAATGTCTCAGTGTGCCACTTGCAGGTGAAGAGCAGACCTGGATCAATTTTCCACATGCAGCAGTTGGAGGAAAATTATAGGTTAAACATCATTAGGAAACACTCAGGCCGAGTTTTTGGCTGAATTGTGTTTACAGCTTCACTGTGTTCCTCATCCTGAAAAAGCAAGCTCCAAGGAAGCTAACCTATCCTTGAAGACAAAGAGTGCAGTTCCAGAAGCACAGGCATGAACATGAACAGTTGACAGCAGGCCAAGAGACAACAGCAGAGTCCTGAGCAGACAGGTCCAGCAGCGCTATGGGCAAACGGCATCAGAAAGAGAAGATCCATCATCTTGATTGAATGAATGGAGATGCGTTTCCAGCAAGCTGCAACTTCACTGTGTGTGAAGAGGACTTTTGAGGACACTGTCTGAGTGACATTTGCCACGTTTGGAGTGGAATGGCAAGATGAGACAGTGGAAAACACAGGACAAAGCTAAAGAGAACCAACTGCCATTGGACTGCAAAGTCGGAGAGGAGAACGGAGTGAGAGGACCAGGTGAGAACACAGAGGATGGCTGTTATTTAGTGTGGGAAATCAAAATTGGGTTAGCAATCCTGGGAAAAAGGAAAATGACTTCTTTAAGTGGGAAAATTGAGTCAGGACCACAAAATGAGAAACACACACAAAGAGAAAATGTATTAACCATACTAACCCTACACACATACAATGAAACTCATGAAGACCAGACAGCATCTAAGCATGTGATTCTGTTTGTCATCTTGTCCAAGTCACTAGGTAGGTTGAGAAGTGACACATAGACTAGTGGACTAATATTATAGCAGGACAGGTGATTGCATTATAGCTGGGGGAAAACAGAATGCTGATGAGGGGTCTTAAATGAGTGAGCTGAGTGAGCTGATTGTTGAGTTTCTGAGGTGTGTGAAGAAGTTTTAACATGGCACACATTTGGTTAATAAGAAATAATAATAAGAAACTTATTATGTGATAAGATATCAGGGTTATTTTGTATGTTGTGTGTGTATGATGTGTGGCTGATGGAGCGATATGGCAGCCTCGCCTCTGTCAGTCTGCCCTAGGGCAGCTGTGGCTACAACTGTAGCTTGCCTTCACCATTGTATGGATGTGAGAGTGAATGAATAGTGGTATTGTAAAGCGCTTTGAGGGGTCCCAAAAAGCGCTATATAAATGCAATCCATTATTATTATGAATGAATAAATAATTAGGGAAATTAAAATGGGGAACTGACTGGACTGGTAAAAGCTGACAAGAGTTGACTGACTTGATATAACTGTGCAAGGTTAACCCCCACCCAGATGTGACAAAGGGGTGGATGTGATGCAATTACACTGTGTTGTTGAGAAAATGTTGGAGAAAATGTGAATGTTACAGAGGGAAATGTGAATACAGTGTGAGACATACTGTGTTTGAAACCAGTGTTTCTTTTTACACCAGAGTGTTGACTTTATGGTCTTTTTACAGCACCTCTGGAATCTGGGTGACCTAGGCCTGACCTGCTACTGCTAATGTTTTTCTTTAAGAGTGCTTGTAAAGAATATAGCACAGATAGACAAGTGACATGAGAGAAAATAAAATGTGCAGTGATTATGGAATAGTTTAATATTGGGCTCATTATCTGACCACTATTGAGCTCATAGTAATAAAATAAGTGAGTGACAAACTTAAGGATAGTCACTGATTAAATTGAGATGATCCATGATGTGGATTCAATTCAATTTAATTCAATTTTATTTATATAGCGCCAAATCACAACAGCAGTCGCCTTAAGGCGCTTTATATTGTACAGTAGATCGTACAATAATAGATACAAGAAAGACCCAACAATCATATGACCCCTATGAGCAAGCACTTTGGCGACAGTGGGAAGGAAAAACTCCCTTTTAACAGGAAGAAACCTCCGGCAGAACCAGCCTCAGGGAGGGGTGTCCATCTGCTGCGACCGGTTGGGGTGAGAGAAGGAAGACAGGATAAAGACATGCTGTGGAAGAGAGACAGAGGTTAATAACAGATATGATTCAATGCAGAGAGGTCTATTAACACATAGTGAGTGAGAAAGTTGACTGGAAAGGAAAAACTCAATGCATCATAGGAATCCCCCGGCAGCCTACGTCTATTGCAGCATAACTAAGGGAGGATTCAGGGTCACCTGGTCCAGCCATATGCTATATGCTATATGCTTTAGCAAAAAGGAAAGTTTTAAGCCTAATCTTGAAAGTAGAGATAGTGTCTGTCTCCCAAATCCAAACTGGAAGCTGGTTCCACAGAAGAGGGGCCTGAAAACTGAAGGCTCTGCCTCCCATTCTACTTTTAAATACTCTAGGAACAACAAGTAAGCCTGCAGTGTGAGAGGGAAGTGCTCTAATAGGGTGATGTGGTACTACAAGGTCATTAAGATAAATTGGGGTCTGATTATTTAAGACCTTGTATGTGAGGAGCAGGATTTTGAATTCAATTCTGGATTTAACAGGGAGCCAATGAAGGGAAGCCAATACAGGAGAAATCTGCTCTCTCTTTCTAGTCCCTGTCAGGACTCTTGCTGCAGCATTTTTGGATTAACTGAAGGCTTTTCAGGGAGTTTTTAGGACTTCCTGATAATAAAGAATTACAGTAGTCCAGCCTGGAAGTAATAAATGCATGAACTAGTTTTTCAGCGTCACTCTGAGACAGGATATTTCTAATTTTAGAGATGTTGCGCAAATGGAAGAAAGCAGTCTTACATATTTGTTTAATATGTGTGTTGAAGGACATGTCTTGGTCAAAAATGACTCCAAAGTTCCTCACAGTGTTACTGGAGGCCAAGGTAATGCCATCCAGAGTAAGAATCTGGTTAGATACCATATTTCTAAGATTTTCAGGGCCGAGTAAAATAACCTCAGTTTGATCTGAATTAAGAAGCAGAAAGTTAGCGGCCATCCAGGTCTTCATGTCTTTAAGACATTCCTACAGTTTAACTAATTGGTGTGTGTTATCTGGCTTCATGGATAGATAGAGCTGGGTGTCATCAGCATAGCAGTGAAAATGTATGCTATGTCTTCTAATGATGCTGCCTAAGGGAAGAATAGAATAGGTCCTAACACTGAACCCTGTGGACCACCATAATTGACCTCAGTGTGTGAAGAGGACTCTCCATTTACATGCACAAATTGGAGTTTTTTAGATAGATATGATACAAACCACTGCAGTGCAGTACCTGAAATACCTACAGGGTGCTCTAATTGCGCTAATAGAATATTATGGTCAACAGTATCGAACGCTGCACTGAGGTCTAGCAGGACAAGCACAGAGATGAGTTCACTGTCAGAGGCCATTAGAAGATCATTTGTAACCTTCACTAAAGCTGTTTCTGTGCTGTGATGAGCTCTGAAACCTGACTGAAACTCTTCAAATAAACCATTCCTCTGCAGATGATCTGTTAGCTGTTTGACAACTACTCTTTCAAGGATTTTTGATATGGAAGGAAGGTTGGAGATTGGCCTATAATTAGCTAAGACTGCTGGGTCTAGAGATGGCTTTTTAAGTAAAGGTTTAACTACAGCCAGCTTGAAGGCCTGTGGTACATAGCCAGTTATTAGAGATAAGTTGATCATATTTAAGATTGAAGTATTACATTAATGGCAGGACTTCTTTGAGCAGTTTTGTAGGAATGGGGTCTAAAAGACATGTTGATGGTTTGGAGGAAGTAATTATTGAAGTTAACTCAGAAAGATCAATTGGAGAAAAAGAGTCTAAATGAATATCAATGGTACTAAAAGTAGCTGTAGATAATACTACATCTGTGGGATGATTATTGGTAATTGTTTCTCTAATGAATACAATTTTATTTGTGAAGACGTTCATGAAGTCATTACTAGTTAATGTTAAAGGGATGGTTGGCTCAACAGAGCTCTGACTTTTTGTCAGCCTACAGTGCTGAAGAGAAACCTGGGTTTGTTCTTATTTTCTTCAATCAGTGATGAATAGTAAGATGTTCTGGCTTTGCGGAGGGCTTTCTTATAAAGCAACAAACTATTTCTCCAGGCTAAATGATGATCTTCTAAATTTGTGACGCGCCATTTCCTCTCCACCTTACGAGTCATCTGCTTTAGGGTACGTGTTTGAGAATTATACCACGGAGTCAGGTACTTCTGATTTGAGGCCTTAGTTTTCATCTGAGCTACAGTATCTAGAGTCGTACGTAATGAGGAGGTAAAATTATTAAGAAGATAATCGACCGTTCAGGTAGCTGCTCTGCTCTATGTTGGTACAGGGCATTGAAGATGATAACAGTGGGTGGATTATATTCTTAAACTTAGTTACAGCGCTTTCAGAAAGACATCTACTGTGATGAAGTCTACTCCCCACTGCTGTGTAATCAATTATTGTAAATGTAAATGTTATCAGGAAATGATCAGACAGGAGAGGGTTTTCAGGAAACACTGTTAAATGTTCAGTTTCTATGCCATATGTTAAAACAAGATCTAGAGTGTGATTAAAGTGGTGGGTGGGTTCTTTTACATTTTGAGAGAAGCCAGTTGAGTCTAATAACAGATTAAATGCCATGTTGAGGCTGTCATTTTTAGCATCTACATGAATGTTAAAATCACCCACAATAATTATTTTATCTGAGCTGAGCACTAAATCAGATAAAAAAGCCTGAGAAATCAGACAGAAACTCTGTGTAAGGCCCAGGTGGACGATAGATGATAACAAGTAAGACTGGTTTCTGAGTTTTACAGCTGGGGGGGACAAGGCTAAGCATCAGGCTTTCAAATGAATTAAAAGTCTGTCTTGGTCTTTCGTTGATTAATAGGCTGGTGTGAAAAATTGCTGCCACACCGCCCCCTCGGCCTATGCTTCGAGATTCCTGGTAGTTAGAATGACTCGGGGGTGTTGATTCATTTAAACTAACATAATCGTCCTGCTGTAACCAGGTTTCTGTAAGGCAGAGTAAATCGATTTGTTGATCAATTATTAAGTCATGTACTAACAGAGACTTGGAGGAGAGAGACCTAATATTTAATAATCCACATTTCACTGTTTTACTCTTTGGTTCAGATGTGGATACTGTATTGTTCTTTCTTTGTGATTTTTTTATGTTTAAGTTGTTTGTTGCTGGTTTTTAGTTTGTTTGTTGTCTGTTTGGGAGCTGACACAGTCTCTATGGAAATGTGGTTTTGGGGGGGTAGCAGGAGGAGAGAAGCTGCAGAGAGGCGTGTAAGACTGCAACTCTGCTTCCTGGTCCCAACTCTGGATAGTCATATTTTGGGGGGTTTAATAAATTTGTCCATATTTCTAGAAATGAGAGCTGCTCCATCCAAAGTGGGATGGACGCCGTCTCTCCTAACAAGACCAGGTTTCCTCCAGAAGGTTTGCCAATTATCTATGAAGCCCACATCGTTTTTTGGACACCACTCAGACAGCCAGCAATTTAAGGAGAACATGCGGCTAAACATGTCACTCCTGGTCTGATTGGGGAGGGGACCAGAGAAAACTACAGAGTCCGACATTGTTTTGGCAAAGTTGCACACCGATTCAATATTGATTTTAGTGACCTCCGATTGGCGTAACCGGGTGTCATTACTGCCGATGTGAATTATGATTTTACTGAATTTACGTTTACCCTTAGCCAGCAGTTTTAAATTTCCCTCAATGTCGCCTGCTCTGACCCCTGGAAGACAAGTGACTATGGTTGCCGGTGTCACATAGCTTCACATGTCTTAGAACAGAATCGCCAATTACCAGAGTTTGACCCCCGGCGGGTGTGTCGCAAAGTGGGGAAAAACGGTTAGATACATGAACAGGTTAGTCTTAAACAGAAGCCCCAGGTACACCACTATGCTTCCTCCTCACTGTCACCCAGCCACCCTCTTTCCCCAGCTGCTTGGGGTCTGCCGGGGAACAGCTAGCGGGGCCTACGCTATCTTCGGCTGCACCAGCTACAGGGGCCTGGCTAGCTACGGGTGAATGAAGGGTGCGAAGCCGAGTCTCCAATTCAGTAATCCTGGCCTCCAGAGCTCCAAATATACTACATTTGTTACAAGTATCATTACTGCTAAAGGAGGCCGAGGAGTAACCAAAAATCTGACACAATGAGCAGGAAAGTGCAAAAGGGACAGGTGAAGAGGCCATGCTGCTAGCGAGTTGACTTAGCTAAGCTAAGCTCGCGAAACAGTAAAAACACAGTGAGTGAATACTTTGGCTATAAGTTAGGTAGTGAGTACACAGACAGTGTGCTTCGGATGAAGCACGTTAAGATTATACTATGAAAAAAGAAGGTATCTAAAAGTTTTTAATTAAATTGCTAAGCAGATAAGCTACTCAAAAACACCACTGTGTTTAAGCAGGAACAGGAAGTGATACTCTACCGCAGAGAGAGCGAACACCAAGTGACAGCGCCACCAAAAGTCAGGAGTCAGGACTGATCAAAAAAGCTCCCATTCAATGATTTGTGAAAACTGCAATGATACTTGTCTCTGTGATGCTGAATACTTTATTACTCTTATGAGATGCAGTTGTTTGCAAATGTGAAGTTGGCATGGCATGGGCCGTGTGGCAAAACAGGAGTTTCAGTTTTAACTTGCAGGTGTCGTGAGGTACCATGAGAAGGAGCGACTGCAGAAGATCATGTACAAGATGGAACCTGAGGCCAGGAGAGAGGCTTCAAGAGGATCAGTGAGGATCAGAGATCACCTTCAGCACAGCTGAGAACCCACAGAGGGCTGTGCCACTTGATCTAGAGAAGCTAAAGCAGAGAGCTGTGCCACTGGGCTTCCAGAAGATCGTCGAGAGGAGACTTCACATGTCTTAGAACAGAATCGCCAATTACCAGAGTTTGATGTGGGCTTCATAGATAATTGGCAAACCTTCTGGAGGAAACCTGGTCTTGTTAGGAGAGACGGCATCCATCCCACTTTGGATGGAGCAGCTCTCATTTCTAGAAATATGGACAAATTTATTAAACCCCCCAAAATATGACTATCCAGAGTTGGGACCAGGAAGCAGAGTTGCAGTCTTACACGCCTCTCTGCAGCTTCTCTCCTCCTGCTACCCCCCCAAAAACCCATCTCCATAGAGACTGTGTCAGCTTCCAAAAAGACAAAAAACAAACTAAAAACCAGCAACAAACAACTTAAACATAAACAATCAAAAAGAAAGAACAGTACAGTATCCACATCTGAACCAAAGAGTAAAACAGTGAAATGTGGATTATTAAATATTAGGTCTCTCTCCTCCAAGTCTCTGTTAGTACATGACTTAATAATTGATCAACAAATTGATTTACTCTGCCTTACAGAAACCTGGTTGCAGCAGGATGATTATGTTAGTTTAAATGAATCAACACCCCCGAGTCATTCTAACTACCAGGAATCTCGAAGCATAGGCCGAGGGGGCGGTGTGGCAGCAATTTTTCACACCAGCCTATTAATTAATGAAAGACCAAGACAGACTTTTAATTCTTTTGAAAGCCTGATGCTTAACATTGTCCACCCCAGCTGTGAAACTCAGAAACCAGTCTTACTTGTTATCATCTATCGTCCACCTGGGCCTTACACAGAGTTTCTGTCTGATTTCTCAGACTTTATATCTAATTTAGTTCTGAGCTCAAATAAAATAATTATTGTGGGTGATTTTAACATCCATGTAGATGCTAAAAATGACAGCCTCAACATGGCATTTAGTCTGTTATTAGACTCAATTGGCTTCTCTCAAAATGTAAAAGAACCCACCCACCACTTTAATCACACTCTAGATCTTGTTTTAACATATGGCATAGAAACTGAACATTTAACAGTGTTTCCTGAAAACCCTCTCCTGTCTGATCATTTCCTGATAACATTTACATTTACAATAATTGATTACACAGCGGTGGAGAGTAGATTTTATCAAAGTAGATGTCTTTCTGAAAGCGCTGTAACTAAGTTTAAGAATATAATCCACCCACTGTTATCATCTTCAATGCCCTGTACCAACACAGAGCAGAGCAGCTATCTGAACGCTACCCCAACAGAGGTTGATTATCTTGTTAATAATTTCACCTCCTCACTACGTACGACTCTGGATACTGTAGCTCCAGTGAAAACTAAGGTCTCTAATCAGAAGTACCTGACTCCGTGGTATAATTCTCAAACACGTACCCTAAAGCAGATGACTCGTAATCTGGAGAGGAAATGGCGTGTCACAAATTTAGAGGATCATCATTTAGCCTGGAGAAATAGTTTGCTGCTTTATAAGAAAGCCCTCCGCAAAGCCAGAACATCTTACTATTCATCACTGATTGAAGAAAATAAGAACAACCCCAGGTTTCTCTTCAGCTCTGTAGCCAGGCTGACAAAGAGTCAGAGCTCTGTTGAGCCAACCATCCCTTTAACGTTAACTAGTAATGACTTCATGAACTTCTTCACAAATAAAATTTTTATCATTAGAGAAAAAATTACCAGTAATCATCCCACAGATGTAATATTATCTACAGCTACTCTTAGTACCATTGATGTTAAGTTAGACTCTTTTTCTCCAATTGATCTTTCTGAGTTAACTTCAATAATTACTTCCTCCAAACCATCAACGTGTCTTTTAGACCCCATTCCTACAAAACTGCTCAAAGAAGTCCTGCCATTGATTAATTCTTCGATCTTAAATATGATCAACCTATCTCTAATGGTCGGCTATGTACCACAGGCCTTCAAGCTGGCTGTGGTTAAACCTTTACTCAAAAAGCCATCTCTAGACCCAGCAGTCTTAGCTAATTATAGGCCAATCTCCAACCTTCCTTTCATATCAAAAATCCTTGAAAGAGTAGTTGTCAAACAGCTAACAGATCATCTGCAGAGGAATGGTTTATTTGAAGAGTTTCAGTCAGGTTTCAGAGCTCATCACAGCACAGAAACAGCTTTAGTGAAGGTTACAAATGATCTTCTTATGGCCTCTGACAGTGGACTCATCTCTGTGCTTGTCCTGCTAGACCTCAGTGCAGCGTTCGATACTGTCGACCATAATATCCTATTAGAGCGATTAGAACATGCTGTAGGTATTACAGGTACTGCACTGCAGTGGTTTGTATCATATCTATCTAATAGACTCCAATTTGTGCATGTAAATGGAGAGTCCTCTTCACACACTGAGGTTAATTATGGAGTTCCACAGGGTTCAGTGCTAGGACCAATTCTGTTTACATTATACATGCTTCCCTTAGGCAGCATCATTAGAAGACATAGCATACATTTTCACTGCTATGCAGATGACACCCAGCTCTATCTGTCCATGAAGCCAGATAACACACACCAATTAGTTAAACTGCAGGAATGTCTTAAAGACATAAAGACCTGGATGGCCGCTAACTTTCTGCTTCTTAATTCAGATAAAACTGAGGTTATTGTACTCGGCCCTGAAAATCTTAGAAATATGGTATCTAACCAGATTCATACTCTGGATGGCATTACCTTGGCCTCCAGTAACGCTGTGAGGAACCTTGGAGTCATTTTTGACCAGGACATGTCCTTCAACGCACATATTAAACAAATATGTAAGACTGCTTTCTTCCATTTGCGCAACATCTCTAAAATTAGAAATATCCTGTCTCAGAGTGACGCTGAAAAACTAGTTCATGCATTTATTACTTCCAGGCTGGACTACTGTAATTCATTATTATTAGGATGTCCAAAAAACTCACTGAAAAGCCTTCAGCTAATCCAAAATGCTGTAGCAAGAGTACTGACAGGGACTAGAAGGAGAGAGCATATTTCTCCTGTTTTGGCTTCCCTTCATTGGCTTCCTGTTAAATCCAGAATTGAATTCAAAATCCTGCTCCTCACATACAAGGTCTTAAATAATCAGGCCCCATCTTATCTTAATGACCTTGTAGTACCATATCACCCTATTAGAGCACTTCGCTCTCGCTCTGCAGGCCTACTTGTTGTTCCTAGAGTATTTAAAAGTAGAATGGGAGGCAGAGCCTTCAGTTTTCAGGCCCCTCTTCTGTGGAACCAGCTTCCAGTTTGGATTCGGGAGACAGAAACTATCTCTACTTTCAAGATTAGGCTTAAAACTTTCCTTTTTGCTAAAGCATATAGTTAGGGCTGGACCAGGTGACCCTGAATCCTCCCTTAGTTATGCTGCAATAGACGTAGGCTGCCGGGGGATTCCCAAGATGCATTGAGTTTTTCCTTTCCAGTCACCTTTCTCACTCACTCTGTATTAATAGACCTCTCTGCATTGAATCATATCTGTTATTAACCTCTGTCTCTCTTCCACAGCATGTCTTTTATCCTGTCTTCCTTCTCTCACCCCAACCGGTCGCAGCAGATGGCCGCCCCTCCCTGAGCCTGGTTCTGCCGGAGGTTTCTTCCTGTTAAAAGGGAGTTTTTCCTTCCCACTGTCGCCAAAGTGCTTGCTCATAGGGGGTCATATGATTGTTGGGTTTTTCTCTGTATCTATGAAGCGCCTTGAGGCGACTTTTGTTGTGATTTGGCGCTATATAAATAAAATTGAATTGAATTGAATTGAATTGAACTTTGAACAGCAAACATCCAGAAGGAGTGAAAGAGATTCGACGTTGACGTTGAGGAAGACAACTAAGATGTAAGACTTGCTCTACCCTAATTCTTCAGCCGCGTCGGAACAGAAACTGAAGGATGAAAGGAGCATGCCAAGCTCTAATCGACGGTGCAGAGAGGAAGTTCAGCGATGGAATTGTGAACAGCACAGACGCCAGGTGCCTGGGGAATAACTGACAGCACTTTCCCATGAAGATCAACTAAAGTGTGCCACTTTAGTACATTAGCAAACATTAATACTAACAGTTTTGAGCTTAGCATCATTATTTCTTTACTTACTGACTTACTATCATTTATTTGCTGTCTGTGAGCTATCACCAGCAGTGGAACGCTCCTCCCAATGTTTACTCTTATCATTCACGTACTTGCAACTGAGAATGGTTTCTTAGTGGGAGTTGGTGCTGGTGGTTGTACGAAAAATCTTTAGGTCGTTCACTACCTACCTTCAATACCTATCCCTCCACATTAGTATCAGTGCTTTCTCTGCCTCTCCATCATATATCCTCTTTCTTAAATGTTAGCATACTGGATGTTACACTGACTTGGTACACCTCTGTGGTACAAATCTGTAGAAAGCTAAAGTGTGGTGGAGCCCTAATTTAATTTAAGATCATAGTCATGTGAAAATAACTTTCCTTTACAGTAAAACTAACTATACACTTACTGCTTCTATAGGGATCATGAGAGTACATTTAGTAAAAGACTGAATATGTATGACGTGTTCGGAAGGGCTTCAAGAAGAATGTCTGCAAAAAGAATTTGGTAGCACGGCATAACAGTTGTCTAATGTTGTGGAGAAGAGGGGAGAAGATTGGCTCAATCTGTCTGTCTCGATTTGTGTAAAACCAGGGAAGCAAGTCATGTTTGCCTGCTTCTTCAACATTCCCATCCTGGAAGTTTTTGATTGATCCAAATAACTGTCGGATACAAGGTTCAGTTTGCAGATCGGAATGAGAGGCACCTCGTCATGGCCTGTCAATCACAACACACACACACACACACACACACACACACACACACACATAGACTGAGCATTTACACACTCCACAGACTTGCTTTTTTCCTACGGGAGAATAACCACAAGAATATTTAGTTCCCCTACATTACCAACCACCCAAAGACACACTTCTTTGCACAGACACTCAAGCTCACAGTTATCTGCCCTGTTTTTCGCTCTCTCTCCTTGTCTCTTTCTTTTCTCATGTGGTAAATCTTTGAGGTTTTTGACAGGAACACAAGTAGTTTTTTCTTCTGCTTTTTCTAATTTCATCACCATCCTTCTGATCATCCTCTGAAAACATGACAGCACACAGTTTCCAGCTAACCAAATATCCATGGAAAAGCTAAGACTGTGCCTGAATAAACAAAAAGAGCACATCTGACAAGGATGTTAAATTCAATCCACTTAGCCAAAGGACTTAGCTCAACCATTTCAAAAATACTAGTATTATCAGGAAGCAGTAGAAGGAGAAACAAAGAAAGGAGGACTTCTGTGTTTTCAAGCCATTAGTAATTGATTATCTTGTGGATGCCTGATAAGGTCCTACCTTTAAGAAAGGATAAATATGATAATGTGATATTATTGATTATTTATGATGTATTATTTCTCTATTGTGTCTTCAGCTGTTTCTTCTTCTTTTTCTTTGTATACTGTGCTTATATATATTTACTTTCAAAGTACAAATAAATTATTGTCTGACAGATGATGCTTTGCCAGACAGATAAATTGTATTATAGACAATTATTAAAAGTATTATGATATATTTACTGCTTCTGTCCTTGAGCAGTGGAGCTGAATCATGCTCTTAGAGAAGGTGCTGCTGCCTGCATTCAGACAGTGGTCAGAATTATTCATGATTGATAACAGTTTGGTCAGTTTGATGGAGTACTATAGAAATGGTCAGAAGGACCTGCACCCTGTGTTTGTGGATCTAAAGAAAGCAGATGATACGCTGCCAAGAAGAACTGTGTGTGTGTCTTAGGGAGTCAGGAGTGGAAGAGAAGTATGTGGCAGTAATGCAGGAATGAGGAGAGCAGGACAGTGGTGTGGTGTGCAGGGTGGGATAATACCTAGCATCAGCTCTGAGTCTTTTTTGTTTGCAATGGTGATGGACAGGTTGACAAATGAAGTCAGGTGGAAGTCTCCATGGACTATGATGTTCACAGAATTTCATTGGAAGTTACCAGAATGGACAGGATTAGACATGAGCATATCAAAAGGACAGCTCAGCTTGTGCATTTTGGAAACAAAATTAGAGATGCAAAGTTGAAATTGTTTGGAGATGTGCAGAGAAGGGATAGTGAATATACTGAGTAAAGATTGTTGAATATGGAGCTCCCAGGCAGTAGGACAAAACGAAGATCCCAAAGAAAATTCATGGATGTGGTGAAAGAGGACATGCAGAGGCTTGGTGTGACAGAGGAGGATGCTAGGGATAGGGTGAGATAGAAGCAGATTATCTACTGTGGTGACCTCTAAAGGACCAGCTAAGTAAGAAAAAGATAACGAGACAACAGTTTATTTAGTGAACTTGTCTCTATTACACTTTCAAAAATATCCAGTGTGTAGCAGAGCAAATATTTTACTGCAGATGTTGAAAGATTTCATCTTCCTCAGGAAGCAGAGCATTTTCATTCTCTTCTTGTACACGCTTTCTGAGTTAACATGTCTCTATAGGCTCCTCTTGTTAGTGTTTAAAATAAATTAAATTATATTTTGGATCGAATTTTGTGAGGACCTTGTGAAATGGAATCGAATCAGTTATAGAAATCAAAATTAATACCCAACTCTAGTCATGAACCATTCCCTGACCTGAAGGTGCAGGGAACAAACTCTTTTGTCCACCATGAAAAATGCTAAAAACACACAGCAAGCTGGGGGGATACCAGGATACCCACCCAAAATATATATAGCTGGTACTGCTCAACCTCACACGCCAACTCAAGCTCTTTCCCCACCAGATAGGTGACGTTCCATGTCCCTATTGTAAGCCTTGGTAGCCAGGGATCGGTCCACCATGGTGTCTACCTTGACTCCTGCCCGGCACACACTGCACCCAACCCCTATGGCACCCCCTGCGGATAGTGGGTCTACAGGAAGATGGTCTCATGTCCCTTTTTTGGGCTGTGCCCGACCACCAGGCACTTGCCCTACTTGCACCCTCCCCAGGCCTGGCTCCAGCATGCTTAGCCCCCACAACTCTATCCCGGGTAGGGTAAACTGTTCCCTTGATGTTGTACCCATAGGGGTCTTCTTAATCGCTCTTTGTCTGGTCTCTGACCCTGGTCTCTGTTATGGGAGACCCTACCACGAGGCCAAAAGGACCCTGACAACATAACCCATGGGATCTCTGGGACACACCAAATAGGTAGCCAGAGGGGTCAAATCGATGAGTATCACTATGTGAATCATGATTCCTTTTATAACTGAGGAACAGATGTGAGGTGAGACTGCTGTTCAACAGTGCTCATCCACACCTCCTCCCCAAAACCTGCAATAACTAGTGTAATTAAAAAGTAGAGGTGAGTCAACATGCAACATTAGCAAAGCCACGTGAATGGCCCTATGAAGAAGACCAAGAAGTTCTCTTCTCCTTTTACTGAGCCAGCTAACCAACCTGCTCAATAAGGACCTTCATTTCCCACAACCCACCCAGTGACAAAACCCTGGGGAACCAAAGTGCTCAAGGTCAGCCCCCACTGTCCCCACCGTAAAGGGTTATTTAGAGCATGCAGATTGGCCCCAAGTCTCGGGGTGTCACGGCTGCGCAGCCGGTGTTTAAGGAATGGAACCAAAAGCAGACTTGGGGGAAAACAAACTAAGGTTAACAAAAAGCGAGCCATTTATTTGGCTGAAAAACATGAAAACAAAAACAAAGCAAGGTGAACAGGGGGTGAGAACTAAAACTAAAACCTGAACTGGGAATAACCAGGAATGACATGAACATGATTTTGAGCGGGAGCATATGAGATGCTATGAGACACAAACATGAACTTGAAACATGAACATGCCCTGAACAGAATCATGAAGTGACGTGGAGGAGGTAAAATAGATGACCTGTCAAAGACTGAATGAAAACACACACACTAAATACACACAGCAGTTGATCAGGGGAAGTGGAAACACATTGGCAAACAGCTAACTGGAACGCACATAAGGAAGTCACAGGGGAAAACTAAAACTAAGCACACCGAACACAGAAACACAAGACTTTCAAAATAACACAGGAAACATGGAGAGACATGATAACACAGGCTTGACAACATGAAACACACAGACAAGAATGACAGACTAGCACAGAAGATCTAGATGAAACATCACCCAGAATAAAACTCAAGGCAAACTAATATTGACCCGAGAACTCAACATTATCTCTAAATATAACATAAGAAATCCAAAACATAAACTTAAATCTAAGTCTGTTTTTTTTTTGTCCGGTTTGTTTGTGTAGATGTGAACACAGAAAATGCATTCAGGTGTGTACCAAAACAACCATGCTGCAACCCTTTTGAGTATGTGGTCTTGATACAATTCCAAACAAACACCAGAGAAGTTTGTCTATGGTGTGAGCGTGATTCAACCTCATCTGAACCAGGTGCTAAAGATGTGTAAAAATCTAGACTAACAACTAGCCGTAAATTTAATGGAAATGTTCTTCAAAACACAGCACCTTTTTTGTGTACTTACTTACTTTTGTTGCTTTTGTAGTTGGTCAATGAGCAGACTTTACATCCTCACATGGTTGGCATTAACACATTTTGTTTCACTCAGAGTTCACTTGGATTTGTCTCTTTGTGAAAACAAACAAATCATGGGAAAAGCTACGTTTACAAGCTGATTTGGACCAGAATAAACAAACCATAAATGTGAGAACGCCCTAAGATGCACAGTTTGGACGAGGAAAGGATGCAGCAAGTAGACTTTGTCTTTACATATCCTCTGCCAGAATCTCTGAATAGGCGTACAAGATGTGGCATTTATATAGCTCTCAGCATACTTGCCTGTGCAGTTCAAATGTCTAAAGCCCATTTGGAACATTCTTTGTCCTGTATAGTGTGTCCTATGGAGAGTTTTGTATTGTATTAGTCATTAGTCATTTTGAAGATGTTTGAACATATTTTTGTCCAGAAGTTTTGTTTGGGGTTGATGAAAAGCTCTCGCTCTAATTTGGAATTTGGGGGTGAAAATAAATTATTAACTTTTAAGAATAACGTTTTACATTTTTTTTGATGACTTTAGGGGTAGAGCGATTTAAAAGTTCTGTTACCCATGTAGGCATTTTTAAGTTCAGTTGATTGGAATTTAATCTTTCCTGTAGGGATTTCAGTTGTATTTCATTTCATGTTGTAGACTGTCTGTTCCTTACTCATGCCCTTTCTTGTGCTATGATGGAAAATTCAGACCTTCCTCTCAGTTGGGTTGGTTCTCTGCGGTAGCGTATCACTTCCTGATCTTGTTATAACATACAGTAGTGTTATGGTGTAGTTACAGTAGTGTAGTAGCGTTACAATTTATTTAAAAGCAGTCGAGAAAACGGGATGGGTGGATGATGGTGAGGAGGAAGCGTAGTCCTAAACAGAAGCCTCTGGTACACCACAGTACGTCACCACGGCACCCATGAACAGTACACGACTCATATGCAGTAATGACACCCTGTTACGTCAATCAGAAGTCACCAAAATTAATACTGGATCAGCGTGTAACTTTGCCAAGACAATGTCATTCTCTGTAGTTTTCTCTGGTCCCCTCCCCAATCAGACCAGGAGTGACATGTTTAGCCACTCTCGGAAAAATTATGGTTCTTATTTTGTTATTTACATATGGCCTAATAATGATCCTTATTGCTGTTTTAGAGAGGAGCAGTGCTTCAAAGGATAGTTGCAGATTTCTGTCAGAATCTGCAGATTATACAGTACAAATAAAATGTTCACGTTTCTCCAACGTTGTCTTCCCAACAGTTTCACTAACATCTACACTGGATGGCCAGGAAGCGTTCACGATGTCTTCTCAGGCGCTGATAATTGGCGTCTGTCTTGTGTCAGTGACGTAAAAGACGGATTTAATGCGACAGGACCATTCAAACAGCAGTCGCTTTCTAAAACATCAGATATGTATCGGATTCAGTACCACATACGAAAGGGACCCAGATCGGATTTGTGCTGTTCACACTGTCATACCATGATCGGATATGGGTCGCATAGGGTCAAAAAAAGTTGGATTTGATGCGCTTTCGCCTGCAGTGTGAACGTAGTCTAAGTTTGATGGTGTAAAATGGCATAAATATTTATTCACTATAATAAGGGTGTGAATTATACTGTGTGTTTTGTTTGTGTTCATGTGTATGCGAAGGGGGAGGGCGGGTTACCTGGCAATTACCCTTTAAGAGCAGATGGTAGGATACTGAATATTCAAATAAAAGTTAGAAAGCCTAAAGACCCTACCCCCCCACACCCCTAACTCCGCAAATCCATTGATCACAAATAATGTGGTAATAGAATACGGAATTTATTATTAAGACGTTTATGAATATCGTGAGTTAACAAACAGTAGACACAATACACACATTCAAATACTCTACTTTAGTTTTCAATTTTAATAAAGTATTACTATTTTCTGCTTCAAGGCATTACTTTTGAGATTATTATATATATTAGAAAATATAGCATAATGATAATACTAGTTATTGTAAACTTTACAAACCACCCAGCAGTATGTCAAATTATAAAATACAAGTAAATAACAATTGCACAAGAGAATGTCAATGTTAACTTAGTTTTGACAAAGCACACTGCTTAGGTAAATGATCTGAGTACTTGTTCATCACTGAGTAATTTGTTAATATGTGTTTTGAGCCAAACAAATGACAGGGAGAGAGAGAGAGAGAGAGAGAGAGTGACGTTAGAACACGTTATGGCAATCTCCTGAAAGGGAGGGGATGGAGGGGGTCAATCGTTGGGATGTGCATGCGCAGACAGATTGCGCGAGCGATGGGCCTTGAACTTTCTGAGGGAAAAAAACTCTTTCTCACGGACGGTGACGCCGAAACAGATAACAGTCTTCAGTACCTGCTGGTCTTTGAAGCTCTGGATTCTGGGACTGTTGGAAAAGGTAAAACATTTTCATTAAAACCTTTTTACTGTTTTGTTTTTGTTACTCGTCACTGTTGCTTGCTGTTAATGTTGTGCTACAATAACGGTTAGCTATGTTAGATACGTTAGACGCTGATGTTAACGCAATTTTGCATCGGTATACAGAACTGTTTTCCTAACAAAACCACTGTTATAATTAAATGAAGGTGCTCCCAACTAATTTGAACCTCTGGCTTCTAAAATATGTGGTTCAATTGCATGCTGCATACATAACCTGATGTCAGCTAGACCAATATTAAAATGTATAATATTGTTAAAGTCACTAAAATAGCGACTGAAGCCTGTTTTGACATGTCTGCTCTAGAAACTCTGAAATTCAGCTGAGCTGAGCCGTACATTAAATACTGACATAAACCTGTACTTTGAATTCTGTAAGAGCTGTTTAAATACAGCAATGCATAGGTGTTTTGAATGAATAGAAATGTGACACATGAGAAGGTGTGTCTGTGACTGTTCCTGTATAACTTATTTTCGGACTATTGACAAATTATGCTCCGGTCATTAGATGTTTCCAAGATAGATGTCCTTTTGTAATATAGTTACATTTTCTTTGTACATTTCATTTATCCACCATCATACATTAAGCCAAGAAGAGGTCATTATACTAACAAGTCATATCAACAACATCAACGTCATAATGCGGATACCTCCTCGGCGCCAGCTGTGGGCTCAAGGCTGGAGCCGAACAAAAACTCCCTGATAACGACTGTGTGTTGACTGTTCTTCCCACTCCATGCAAGGCCACCTGGGTTGGCTGGCAGACTGTTTACTTAGCCTGATAGGGCGGAGGACACTGTCTCAGCTGAACTAAGGATACGCACACACATACACTTACATTGATAAGCACTCACTCATCCCCCCTCCCTTTCCAACGCCTTCGATGCTTGTCCCCTCCTGGAGAACACGGCGGGTCTGGGCCCACGCTGGAATAATAGCGCAGGGCAGGATGACTGCTGTGTTTCCTTCGGATTACTCCTCACCCCCTACCCAACCCTGTGGCTTGTCACTCCTCTGCTCTCTGTGCAGAGGAGTTTTTTTGTTTCCTGTTCTCATGCTGTCCTCCCATAGGAGCCCAGCATGAGTAGAGGTCTTGTTTTCCTCTTCTACATTCCCATTGTTGTGTACTTTTTCAGTATTTTTCTGTAACGCTGCCGATCTCCGACCTGTATTCCCATGTGATGTCTATGTTGTGTGTGTAAGTCGGGGGGGGGGGGGGGGGGGGGGGGGGTTCTATTAGGTGGCCAATAAGGCCTTGATTCATTCATTCATTCAATGCTGGGCCAAAGTTCAGCACGTGGTTAAAGCAGCCAGTCGTAGAGCTGAAGCAGGCGGTATCAACACATAAATCTACTCTACCCGGCTGAAATCACAAGACCATCTCTGACCGAAAAGCTGTAGATTTTTCTTGTTTGCACAAATTAATTCAGATTCACACTAATTCTGTTTACAGCTCCAACAAAATGAGGAAGAGGAGAGGGAGAGATACAATTAGATTGAATTACAATTGGATGGAAGTTGAGGACAAGGAGAAGGAAGCTTAGGATGAGGAGGAAGAGAAGCAGCAGGACAGGAGGGATATTAGGCCCCTTATGTCAAACAGAGTGATTTGGGGCCCCAATAACTTATTCATGAGCTCAGGAAGTAAAGGAAGTAATAAAGGAAGTGACAAAAATATGATATTCATAAAAAATATGATATTAATAAAATTATGATATTCATCAAAAAATATGATATTCATCCAAAATATCCTAGTTCATAGCTCATTGCTTCCCCCCCCCCCCCAAAAAAAGAACTAATTGATTATTTAGAAAGTTTTTCATATATCAAATAGCATTATTTTGTTTTTAAGCCATTAAAAAAGTTTTTACTTTTTATGCTTAAAAAACGCCATTTGGTGGTGGGTCAGCGCGTGAGTGCGCGTGAGTGCGCACGGGCGCGCGCCCACGTGTCTGTGCGCACTCAGGGCGCGCGCCTGTGTCTCGGGGCCGTGCTTGTGTCTCGGAGGTCCGTGCTTGTGTGTGTGAAAATGTGTTAAACCAAAGTGCTAAGTTAAACTTGTGCTTTTGTAACGTTCAGTATGGCGAGACATACAGGTTGCATGCATCGGGGCAAAACTTTATTTCAATTTATATGCATTTGTTTAATACGAACAAGGAGATTTAGAATCAAAGTCCGAGTCGCAAAAGACTCTCGCGATCCCAACGCGGCTCCCAGCAAAAAAACTCCTGAAAAACCCTCCGTCTTTTCTCCAAAAACGCACGACAAAAAACCCCCTAGAATAACTCGATAAAACTCTTGCGGTTCCCACCCCAACCCTTAGGCAAATAAGCAGGGAAAAACTCGTGAAAAAAAGCCCTCCGTATTTCTCCAAAAAACGCACAACAAAAAAACCCCTAGAATAACTTGGGGAACCCTCTATACCCAAAACCTTATATTCGAAAACAGGGGAAAAACTCCTGAAAAAACCCTTAGTATTTTTTCTTCAAACCAGCCCTCTACTAGCTCTGTCTCAAATTCAGCAAAGCCTAAGTTCTCCTTTCGCTCTCACTCGAACCGGACCGCAGCCAGCGCACAATTTTTCCTTCTTGTTCGCTCCCTGGTTCAGCTCCCGAAAAATGGCTTACCCAGGTTGAAAATTTGCGCCGGAGGCCAATTCCACCCCGCTGCCAATCACATAACAAGTGGGCAGCTCCCCTCGCACCCCGGTTAGCCAATCGGTAAAAATGGTAAAGCCAGTGAGCTTAAAAACATCGCATAACAAACGCTGGACCTCACACACACACCTTGGTAACCTTGGTAATGGGTCAGCATGACTGTCAGGTCGCAGGGGTTTTACGTCACGCTTCCATCAAACGCAAGTTTGAATGTATTTAAAAATAACACCAGTAGCTGCTTCCGTGTGGATCTCGCCCAGCATCTCAATCTCGATGGGGCGTGGGAGGTGGCTCTCACTGAAATTTCATATCCCTATACATGGCTTAATCTCCCGAATGATAAGGCTTATTTTGAATGGAGGAAAAAGGGTGATGCTGAGCAGAGGCCTGATGACGTGGTTAAAACGAAAATACGCGCCGGCTTTTATGAGGACGCTAACACGTTGAGAGCAGAGATTGAAGCCTGCCTCAGGCGTATCGACTCGGATATTTATCTAAAATATCACCCAATTGTTAAAAAGTTTGAAGTCACAGCTGGGGGCATTTATCAACTCAGGTTTTTTCTGCCTCTCGCATATATGCTTGGTGTCCCAGCAGGTGTCTGGCAGCGATTCGAGCGCAAATTTGCCCCATATCCTGCAGATATAAAGGGTGTTATCATCTATTCTGTTATTCGGATATAACTGCCTTATAGCTCGTGGGTGATAGCTACTCGCCCCTGCTGCGTACTGTCAAAATAGAGGGTAATTATGGAGATATTATCACACAGAGCTTTAATAAACCAGACTCTATTTCTGTGGCTTGCAAACACATAGAAAATATCCATATTGAAATCAAAACCGATCAGAACGAGCCTGTAAACTTTACCTACGGTAAAACGATAGTCAAGCTACATTTCCGGCCTGTCAAGGATCTGGCATAACTCATAACAAAATGGATAATAATAGATTTATACGGTATTACGAAACCCAGGCTGATTTTTAGGTGCGCCTGTAATTTACAGACGAGGAATAGCATCTATTTTCTCAAAATTGTTTAGATTTGTAACCACGTTCATAAAGCGGGCTGTGAGCATCGCAAAACCTCACTTGAAAGCGGCTGTCAAAGGCTTTGCTTCAGATGTTGTCACCTCCTCACTCTCAAATTTGACTCGTTCAAACACACCAGAACAGCAAGAGAGTGTAATTTCACGTAGAGCCTTAAAACGGCCTCGGGGTCAGAGGCTGACAGAGTTTAAAAAGCAGAGGAAAACGGTCAAAAAGAGACAGAGTGGGAAAACCGTCAGACGGACAGGACACAAGTCTAAAGCTGATATATTCTAAAAAACAACAACTAAGAAACAAACAGCAATGTCTTTACTTCACGAGAGATCAAGCGAATGCACCTTAAGGGAATTGGATCTGTTTACAGCACCGCTCACGCAGTTTTCGATCGAGGACAAATGTTATTCAGAAATTTTACCAGTAACAGCTCTCACAGATCGGGACCTCTGGAATTTTATGTGCCTGGAAATTAGTGATGTGCGGATCGATCCTGAAATATCGATTCCTCCGATACCAATCATTTATGTTCTAGAATCGATTCTCATATTAAAATATCGATATTTTAGTAATTTAGAGTAAATTTGTAGTTTATCATTAACAGGAACACAGTGGAAAGAAACTATAACATTCGGATTGTCTACATTCAAAGGAACTACTTCCTCTTCCGCCTTTCATAGTCATGTGTGAAATACGGCTGTATAAATGTCTGGCAGCCCCTTGGTGTGGGCACTCACGACAATGGCTGAGCGTAATTGTGCGGATGTATTTTACCTCCACAAACAGCTGAAACGTGGTTTGCGATACATGTGGCAAAAAAGTGAGTGAGGTGTTGTGGGCATACTTGCCAACCTTGAGACCTCAGAATTAGGGAGACATTCAAAAGAGCTGTTTGGGGGGGGGGGATAAATATATTTTACAGTGTTTATTTATCCGATAAAATACGTTAAATGTCACCGTTATTATTGGCTGGCCCGGAAACAGCGGGGGTGTCCAAATTCAGAGGCTGCTTCCACCTGAGGACCCGGCCTTCGCGGTCTAGAGAAAGCCGGGTAGTACGTCACAAGCTCCCTCGGTGGAGTGAAACTCTGCCGTCTGCTCCTTGCTATCTAAAATATAACAGGACACTGATGTAAACTCTCGACCGTCTCACACTTCTGTTTAATCAGTTTTCTGTTTGACGTTTATTCAGCTGTGTGAAAACCCCGGAGGAACCCTCCCAAGGGATTAATAAAGTTAAATTTAATTTAATCTAATAACTTTAATCTCAGCCAAACCGATTTACTCACGAACAAATAAAACACTGAAAAAGCCGAACAATAACATTTTTAAGTTATCAAAGTGACTTATATATCATGTTTAACCCGAGTGGTGAAAGACCGCGGGGGTTTGAAGACGATGTGTCGGTCGGCTCAGATATTTGAAGTTTACACAGCTACATTCTCACCTGAAAATATGTTAAAAGTTTTTTTGCGACCCAGAAAGAGAAATAAGAGTGATATTAAAACTAAGTAGCTGCCATCATTGTTGGAGACTGGAATTGGCTGGGCCGCGCTATGAATTCTGCGATATGGTTTTTCAACTTTGTTGTCCGGGTGGAAAATCTGGAGAAAGGTGGGATTCTCCCGGAAAAATCGGGAGGGTTGGCATGTATGGTTGTGGCAACATCACTAACCTTGTCAAACACCTCAGAGTAAATCATATCACAGAATATGACGAGCGTATGTTGAGGCGAACTGAAGAGGAGGACAGGGACAGGTGCTGCTAGGGTGAGAGTCTCTCACGGAGTCCTTTAGTGCTGCAGGCAGGCAAGGTGTTCAAATAGCGCACAACTTTAGTTTTTTTATTTCTATATGATGAACTCTGCATTATTAAGTGATAAGAACAAGTAATCTGATGTCCTGTAATCGTTATGACGCTATAATTTGAGATACAATAAATAAAATCCGTTTTTGTACAAAGTATCGGTATCGGATCAGTATCGTCGATACCACCCTGAATATTACTTGGTATCGGATCGGAAAGGAAATCAGTGGTATCGCACATCACTACTGGAAATGGGTTGCATTACCTGGATTTAAATGACACACTGCTGAGTTTAAGGTTGAAAATAACAAACCCAGATGGTAGCGACATTGAAGCGGACGCTAATGTTGGAATTATAAATTACCCTTTAAACACCATTTTCTCGCAATGTGACGTCACATTGGGCGACAGACTGATTTCACAAGCCAGCTCAACTCACCCCTATAGGGCTATAATAGAGACATATTTAAATTACTCAGAAGAAAGTCTGAAAACTCAATTTAGTGCAGGTCTGTTTTACAAAGATACTGCTGGCTCGCACGATTCCTATGTTGTGAATAATGGGCCGAACAGAGGATTAGTCCGACGGGCCGTGTACAGTGAACGCTCGCGAGAGTTCCACGTCATGGGACCGTTACATTCTGATATTTTTTTTCTGCGAAAGATTATTGCTCAATAACGTGGATTTAAGGGTTAAGCTCACGAGAGCCAACGATGCTTTCACCCTCATGGCGCCTCAAAATGCCAATTACCATCTCAATATTCTCGGGGCATCATTGTTCGTAAGGAAAGTCACGGTGTCCCCCGCTGTGCGCGTAGGCCACGCGTCCGCTCTCATGCAAGAAAATGCATTGTATCCCATATCCCGGATTAATGTAAAAACATTTTCAATACCCGAGAATTCACGGATATCACATCATGAGAATCTGTTTCTGGGCTCACTTCCCCGTTACCTAATCATAGGCATGGTTAACCATGAGGCTTTTACAGGTCGATATGATTTATGCCCTTTCAATTTCCAGCATAACAATCTAGAGTTTTTGGCTTTGTGTCATGAGAGTAAGCAAATACCTGTCACGGTTCTGGGTCAGTTTCGAACCAGTATTTTGAGTTTTGATTGTTAGTTTATTTTTGAATGATTGTTGTGGTTTTGGGTGCTATGATGATGATGATGATTATTATTAGAGTTCCATGTTTCTGTTTATTTGTGTTTAAGATTTGTGTTCTCATGTTTTGTGTGGGTTTAGTTCCATGTGTCATTTTCTGTCTGTCTCTCAGTGTCGAGTCTGCGTCTTTGTGTAGCTTTCTTGTTTCCTGTTTTATTGTGAAGGTCTGCGTCTCATGTGAGTGTGTGTGTTCAGTTTTACCTCTGTCTCATCTTGTTGATTACTCCCAGCTGTGTTCCCCACCTGTGTGTAATCTCCCTGTGTTTCTCTGTGTGTATTTAAGTCGCGTCTTCTGTCATTGTAGTTGCTGGTCCGTCTGTGTATCCACCCTGCTTCATCTGTGTGTTTCAACCGCCATCTGTTTCTGCTCGCTCTCATTCATGTTCGTGTTCTGTAGTCAGTTTGTTCCCAGTATAGTTTAGTCTTTGTTCCGTTCGCCTTTTGTCCATTTTTATTTTGTGTTTAATAAACCACCCTCACACCTTTACAAGTGCCTCCTTTATTTTCCACACGGCTCATCTCACTCGCCGTGACAATACCAGCCAAAGCGTTTCAACCCAATTTTGCTGAGAATCACTCCGTAAGAGTTTTACAGCAGGTACACTGCTACCGGGAGAAACCTGAAAGATCTGTCCTTGTGCATTGACAGACAGGAGTTTGAACAAGAATATACATTGTTTGTGTTCAATATGAATCCTTCAGATGACAGTCAGGCCTTGTCACCGGTGATAAATGGCAACTTGAGACTTGAAATGTCCCTCTACCTCACACAACCACATTGATCGTTTATGCTTGTTATGATTCCATTCTCGAGATCAATTCCAAAAGACAAGTTTTGGTTGATTATTACTGAGGTTTCACCTTTTTTATATTGAATTATGAGACTGCTGGTGGGCGATAGTTTTTTTGGAGTATATGCAGAAGATGAATTATTAACATTAGCCTACTCAAACGCTCGTTTAAACGGCCTACATATATGATCATAAATACAGATCCAAGGAACAAACCTGGAACTCACTGGCTGGCTATTTCTTTAGATGAAGATGGAGGTGCTAGTTTTTATGATTCGTTTGGATTCCCACCAGATTATCCTTTTTACCCCAAAAGCATTGTAACGTTTTTGAAAAAGTATGCTAAACGAGTATCTTTCCATCAAAGACAGCTACAAGACACTGTCTACAGTATGCGGGCAGCATTGTATATTTTTTCTAGCCCAGAAATCGCGTGGAAAGACTTATGATTAGGGATGGGTACCGGTATCCGGTGCCATGATGGCAGTAACCAGACCGAAAAGCAGCGCACATTTCGGTGCTTTATTTCGGTGCTTTTTTTTCCTGAGCTGTGATACACTTTAGATTCTAGCCAATCATTCTACATTTCCGAGGATAGTAGGCGGGTCCAGGTACGTACGTTCTTTTAGAGCAGAGCTACAGTTTAAAAGTGCCCGAGGCGAAGCGGTCTGGCTGTACTTCACAGCAAAATATGCAAACTCAGCAGCCTGCAACAAGTGCTTTAAGCTGATACTGTCAAAGGAGGTAACACCTCAAATCCGATGAAACACCTGGCGACGCATAGCGGGTTTTTTTAAGGCCAAGAAATGCGCCGTATTTGATAGCTTGCTGCGAGACCTCACACCGAGCACATCTACTGCGGGTGTGGTGCTTGTTATTGGACCCGGAGTTAGCAACATCCCCCAAGAACCCGAAGAGAAGAGTCCTGGCCCTGAGCCCTGCCAGTGTAGCAGAAATGATGACGGATGATGATGCAGCAGCAGCCGTTCTTCTCTGGGTGAGTAGCGTAATGTTGTTCGTGTGTAATTTAGGTTGAGTAGGCTAACCACGTTATTACAATAATGCAGTAAGGTGAACTAGCAAACACCGTCATAGCTACATGCGGCTGTCTTCTTGTTTGATGGCAGATACTCCCTTCACCCTGGCCAAAACGGCTAAAATGACCAAAGAAAAAGTGGAAAACAGTTAAACATGAGAGGTTTTTGGACAAACGTTGTGTTTTTTCCATTGTTTAAGCACTGCTTCCAGCCAAGAGTGATACCATATATGCCCCATAGCTGCAGAAAAGGCTAACATTGTTGTCTTTTTACAAAAAACAGCTGAACATGAGAGGTTTTTGGACCAATTTTTTGTTCTCCATTCTTTAAGCACCGGTTTGAGCACCGTTTAAGCACCGGCACCGTTTCAAAAGTACCGGTTTGGCACCGGTATCGGATAAAACCTAAACGATACCCATCCCTAGTTATGATGATGTACTTGCTTTATATAGCTCTAATCAAAACAAAAATGATAGCATGGTCTCGTGTTTTGTAAAATGATTTATCAGATGTGTATTAATATTTAAAGCTAGCAATTTTAATCAAACTTCGTGTTCTCTGAAAGCTTTTAATGATTGTCATTTGTGCTAAAAAATTATTTTAATAAAACAAAAAAACGTTTCTGGGGAAAAAAAGTGGTGTATTGTGCTTTTTTGTTAAATAAAAACATGAGAGACAATTAACTTTAAAAAAACATAACAATAACGTTTTATTTTTGGTTTTGATTACATCAGAAATTTAACCATGTGGGTGATAAGGCAAATGTCTTGCTTTTCTTCTTTTTTTTCTTAACAGTAACAGCTTCGTCAGATGATGTGTGGTATTCTCCTTTTTCTCTTGAATCTTTTAACGCTGCTATTTCCCTTCTGACCGACAAGTTTGTAATAGTGGACGGGTATTTTTAGATCCGCCAACGTTCTTGCAAGCAAGCTCCAGCCTGTTGGTTTCACACTTGCCCGGGAGCTTGCTAACAACTTCATCAAGTCGAGCATATGACTTCCTGGTATTGGGTTTTGTCTATGCATCAATTCTCCGTCCTCAGTCCATCTGATGTGACCTTTTGATGCTAATATTCTACGCATTAGATATTCAGTGTTTCTCTTTGAACGTGGATTTATGTGGGTTAAAACATCGTGTAAAACCTTATTCACACTTCCCATCTTCCCCCCCTCCTCGCTTTCTTCCTGCTGGTAGTCATCTGATCTCTCACTCTGCCCCCCTTCACGCTCTGCGGGGAGTCTTAGTGTTATTTGTTTGCTTTCATCTGATTTCTGTCTCTCAAGTACGAGGTACTTTTGTAAAAGCATGTTATACTTTTTAATTTTCTCATCGGGGGTTAGACCTTGAGTCTCCAATACACGTCTCATTTGACTATCCAGTTCATCCTCGGCCTTGTCTCTGAATATTTACTCGAGAAGCATTTGAATGTGTTTCATTTAAGCGTTTGATCTGCTCGGGCGAGATCAGATACATTTTCTGCATTTTTATTTACGAATGGTGCCTGATTGGTGTGATTGGAATATTTCCTTTTAAAAGATTCATACAAATCTCGCAAACAGACTGAATAAAATCCGGTGAGCATTCTTCTAAAATAACCTTACGAATTTTAGGGGAGCTTGTGGTTAGTGTTTTCAGCAAAGCAAAGTTTCTTCTCAATCTTACAGACATTGTTTCTCTTATTTTTTCCTGGGTAAGAAAACACACAGCTGTTCTGACAACACGTTCTCACTCCCAACTCGTCAAATGTGTGACGCATGGTCAGGCTCCCTCTGCTTCACTTATCGACGCGCAGGGTACCCCCTTCGCGTCGACAATTGACGTGCAGGGTCCTCTCATTGAATACTATAGAGCTCCCTAAACGTTGCTTATTGACGACAAGAGATTGCCGCGGAAGAGCCTGTTGTCTGTATATTTATATATTTCCAAAATCACATTGTAGTGACGTATACAGAACACAGTAAATTATATAATTAAACAACTACCTGAGATACAGCAGATAAATTAATTATAGGCTATTACTTTTGTATCGTTTGTTGCATTTATGGAGGGAGTGGTGTATGCTGGGTAATGGCACAGCTAGCTACTGGGTGACTTTATTCACCCGCTTCGGCTGTTATCAGTCCATACAATGGGCGTTATTAGCACAAATCAGTCCCATAGATATGGGCCATCTCCTGCTAGATTGTTCAGAAGGTTGTTATCATCCATCCAGATGGAGGATCACTAACAGGAGTGTGGGAATACTCCAGAATCCACTCTGGCTGGAATCCGGTGGATACAGCAGTGTTTACAGGTAAGGCCATTTAAACGGACAGAATGACTATTAAAAGTCAGCGAGTGTCAATAATGTTAATGTGGTTATGTTAGTAATACACCGAATGCTAATATAACAGCTTTAAGATGCATTTGTAGATATTATTACGTGTCTTACCGTCTTTATGGTGCTAGCTTAAAGTTACGGTGTAAACGTTAGCTTATATTGGAGTAAAGCTGATACTGTTTAAACGATGTTAGCACAGAAATATTAGCTTCTGTCATGACTGATGAAGTTACTAGTTAATAAAATTTCCAGTAAAGTGTTTAATCGCAGCCACAGATTGACAGTAAATATCTCGATTAGCTTCAGTGCATCTGTAATAAATATGTGCAAGTTTCAGTGCTTTGTTTAAACTGTATGATACTTATACTGACCCAGGGTCAGTGTAAAATACAATCCTAGCTGTGTGAACAAAGCCTGGCTCCTTTAATCCTGCATGACAAACCTCAGGATGCAGGTTATTATTACTCTTTCCTGCTGGCACACCTATCACACCTGAGAGTCAGCCAGGGCTGGACTGGGACAAAAAATCAGCCCGGGCATTTTGACTAGTGACCGGCCCACCATGGTATTATAGGAAAAGCCATAAAGCCTTTATAATAAACTTAAACCTACACCACCCTCCCTATTCTGGTATTCTAAATGGTCTTTAGCAAAAATATAAAACAACCTAATTTATAATTACATATACCTAACTAATAGTGTTGCCAACTCCCAGCAAAAAAAAAAAAAAAAAGGGAACCACTCCCCCACCCTCTGTTTCAAGATGCTTAATTGACAAAACTGATTTTAATTTAATGCACGTATCAAACAAATGCACAGAAATCTATTATTTTTCTCCTGTAATCAAATAGATTCAACATCTTTCTTCAACAGAATTGCAGACTGCACAGATGGTACCTTCCCAAAGGAAAGAATACTATAACTTACTAGGGTATATACTAGACTTAATATTTACTGAATACAATAATGTATTTCTATACATTTTACATCAGATGAAAACTTTGGTTGTAAGATTCAGATAAATATTTATTAAAAGCTAGACATTTTAAATGAGAATAAGAAAGAAAAGTATGGATCCTGGTGTTATTTGTCTCTCAGAAACAGTTCATAACTTCCCTTCACCTCATTCATGTCACCTAAAATGTAAACCTGTTTCTCCATCACCTGTTCAGCTCTGATGATTCAGTAAGGACATCTCCTGGTTTCATCTTCATGTTTCCTTCTTACCACATATCCAAACCGATATCATGACCAGAAGCTTTACAGCTGTGGCTCCAACAAACATCAGCTGATACTAGAAATTAACATTAAATAAATTCTACCGACAGCTGATCAAGCTTAAACGTGCTGCTGTTGTTTAGCGCGACTTCTGCTGGTTCCCTCTTTCTGGCGCAGAGAGAAAAGCCGATCAGCTGATCATTGATCAGTTTCATGATTGAATTAGCAACTTTCTAGCTGAAATAGTTATGAAATTGTGTTCCTTTTCACCTCAACTTTAAAGTTCGACCTCTGCTGTAACTGGTCAAGCCCAGAGTCGATCATGACCAACTGGCCAATCCACCACCATTCATTTATATCGTTAAAAAAAAAAAGAAATAAAACCCCATCGGCCCATAAAAACGAAAAATCACGAGCGGCCCACCGGGCAAATGCCCGGTACGCCCAATGGCCAGTCCAGCCCTGGAGTCAGCTAGAAACTTACAGTGACGTGGACATCATGCAAAGACTGCCAGACTCTGTAATACTGTAAATGATCAGTGACTCAGGTTAAGTGGCAGAACAAACAAACAAACAGTTAATCGCTTACTTGAGATGAAATCTGCTCAGCTACTTTGAAAACAGCTTCTAAGTGGTTCCTCCTTTAACAGGATGACTGCTCAGGGGTAAGGCCATCATGCAGTCCAGCAACCTTTATGGTTCTGCTTTGATTCACCAGGAACTATTAGGGAAACCTTCCAGCGCCTCCTGTGAAAGACACAGGGATAAACACAAACATTTATTAACATGTTCCACAGTCTTCCAGTTTGATTTTCTCATCCTGTGGACAACAACGTACATAAATGCAGGTTTATTGTTAACTGTGGTAAGGTTTCTTTACTGAATATATCCAGCTGCAGCTCCACTGTGATCCTGAACTGGATAAGCACTTAAGAAAATGTGTCAATAAATGCACATACATCAACTTACTATATTTATCCAAACAGACTGGAGCAATAATGCTTCACTGAGTTAGAGACTTTAACACTCTCTTCCGTGTAAGAATGTCTCGTGCTGATATACCTGCAAACTTGACAACACGACTGCATGTAGCTGTCCTCTATGTCAGCTAACACATTTACATTCATGTCACACTTATTTCTGCTTTCCCATTTTATAATTATTACTTACATTTTGATTAGATACCTTGAGTTTGTAAATGATCAGATTACATAATTGGAATACAATGTATCCAATTCAGGGTTGCGGGAGGATGAAGCCTATCCCAGCTGATACAGGACAAAGACAGGCTGCCAGTTTATCGCAGGGCTAACACAATATGTGTAACAGAAAATCCACTTAAATGTTTGATGTTTCTTATAATAATCATAATTATGACTATTATTTAAAGGTTTCTTTATAAATACATTCTGATTTTTTTATAACCCCTAAAATATAAACCTGAGCTGTTTCAGATTCTGACCTCTGACCTCAGTGACCTGGCTGTGTCCTCACTGCAGCTCCTTCTTGGAAGTACGTCTGCTTCTTGTCTTCCCCCAGTGATGACCACCTGCCCTTAATATCACGTACTGTACCTGAGGAACAAAAAAGGACAAACACTTGCCTTCATTTAAGAAGTACATTCATACAGAGGTAATCTATGGAAACACACTAGTTCACCCTTTGGGAGGAATCAGTTCCTGTGAAACATTTCTGTAAATGAACATCATGTGGAGAATGAATGAAATGAGTTCTTCAGGTGACTCAGCAGTCCCACACTGACAAATGAAATCTAGTTAAACTATTAAGCATATTTGCTCTTCTGAAATCTGTGTTAAACAACAACAAACATAAATTAGTAACAAAAATACAGCTGAGTGGAGGCTTTACAAACCACCAGCAGCCATAATGCCAAATTTTAATCTTCAAATGTTTCTGAGCCGTCTTCAACCTGATTTTAATACATTAAAATCCCAATGAATAAAGTCAATGACTCAATCTGATTCTAGATGTTCAGCACACAGAGACACAGAGGTACCGTTTAAAGTTTAGTGTTAACCTGAGTCACTGATCATTTGCAGTATTACAGAGTCTGGCAGTCTTTGCATGATGTCCACGTCACTGTAAGTTTCTAGCTGACTCTCAGGTGTGACAGGTGTGCCAGCAGGAAAGAGTAATAATAACCTGCATCCTGAGGTTTGTCATGCAGGATTAAAGGAGCCAGGCTTTGTTCACACAGCTAGGATTGAATTTTACACTGACCCTGGGTCAGTATAAGTATCATACAGTTTAAACGAAGCACTGAAACTTGCACATATTTATTACAGATGCACTGAAGCTAATCGAGATATTTACTGTCAATCTGTGGCTGCGATTAAACACTTTACTGGAAACTTTATTAACTAGTACCTTCATCAGTCATGACAGGAGCTAATATTTCTGTGCTAACATCATTTAAACAGTAACAGCTTTCCTCCAATATAAGCTAACGTTTACACCGTAACTTTAAGTCTGCACCATAAAGATGGTAAAACACGTAATAATATCTACAAATGCATCTTAAAGCTGTTATATTAGCACTCGGTGTATTACTAACATAACCACATTAACATTATTGACACTCGCTGACTTTTAATAGTCATTCTGTCCGTTTAAATGGCCTTACCTGTACACGTTATGATCCACCAGAGCCTTTGAACCCTCGCCATGCACTCTTTGGAGGCCGTACAAGCCCAGCACAACTGCGTTGTAGTGCTGGGCCTGGCCATAAGTGAAGCAGAGGGAGCCTGACCATGCGTCACACATTTGGCGAGATGGGAGTGAGAACGTGTTGGTTCTGAGGGTAGTATCCCTGTTCTCAGTCTTAGTTGCTCTGGACAGGTGGGGGTTAAATCTATCAATAAATATCCGTGTGGCTCTCTCGTTGCTTCTTCAAAACTCTCCAAGAAGTATTGCACACGTCCTGGGCATATTTGTCTAGCTAGTGTATTAACTTGTAATTTATCACGAGGGTTTTTAAATAACACCATATACGTACTGTTCAGACTGATCGTCCTGCTGTGTTTACCTTGTAAAAACACATTTTTGCTCAACATCATCACACTCATATTTTTATGGTGTCTGTATTGAGTGAAAATCCGGACCACTTCTGGATTATTAGCAGCTTGAAAAATAACATCATCCAGAACAATGAGATGACTTTGGTGTGAGGGAAACAAGCTCTCATCTTCAAAAGATTCAGGGAGACCTTCAATGAATTTAATGCTTTTATTTTTCTCTTGCAGCTCAGAATACAGAGGCTGAAAGGATGTATAAACCCACACAACATTGTCAATAAGCTGTTCAAAACATGTACACAGTTTTCCAATACAGATTTCACGAAAAAGGTCTTTCCCGAACCACTAGGCCCGACAACCATACAAGAAAATGGCACATGAAGTCCGGGATCAAACTCAATTAAAGCAGGCTGAAACATTTTTAAAAACAAACAAAAAAAACAAACAAAAAAAATAAATAGACCTCCTGGCAGCAATGTACGCTTGTCATAAACAACCCGGAATTTTTTGGGGAATGATGAATTTTGTAGTGAAAAGGCTGCTTTATTACGAATGATACTGTGCTGAGGGGCCTCAAGTGTAGACCCTCCTTCACAGTTATCAATGTAATTGTCAACAAGGTTCTTTAGAGATTCAAAGTTGACCCTTTCGCAGACCTCATGTGTTTGTGTGATCCCTTTTGCTTTCAAAACAACTTTACCTTTTCTGGTCATATAGCCATAACTCTTAGGTCCAGCTGCAACAAACTCTCTAATGAAATCCTCCTGATCTAACTCATTTGTTAGATCGCCTAAATATCGACCTAATTGTAGTTCAGATTGATTTTGCTTGGTGAGATAAACAACACTGTCAGTATCATAGTAAATAGCTCTTTCTTGCAACTGATCCAAGTAACTGTAGAGTTTCATACGCCCATATGAAGTAGTGAAGGCCGCAATGAAGATGTTATCTGTGGAGTTTGGGAGTGGAGTACATAGGTCACCATAACACCATTGAATAAGAGCCACATCATCACTGACAAAAGAGAAATAGCTCACTTTGTATTTTTGAGAGAACATGAGGTTAAAGAATTCCTCGGGGTCACTCACCAGTTTGCTCTGTGTGAGATTATTTCTCTGACTAAATTTTCCCCAAAAAGAGTTTAAACACAGTTTGGCCATTTGTCTTTTAGCAGGGTTTAGTTTTATGTTTTCAGGGTCTAAAGTGATGCCTTGCTTAGCATGGTAGTCTTTAATGTAAAGCTGTTTAGCCTCCTCACTTACAACATCTGATGGGTAGCCTGAAGCCTCTTGTTTTTTGTGCAGGAAATGATGTACATAGTCTGTGAATATTGTGTTACTCTGTTTCTCAAAGTGCCATACCTCGGTGATTCGACTTATTTGATAGCCCTTTTCTAATGCCAGGTTAAATTCAGGAGTGGTCCACACCCCTCTGAGAGCTCTCTCCTCGTTGCTATGGTTACACGCGCCCTGTTGATTGTTCATTTCAGCACAAGTGCGACAGAGAGTGAAGAGAAGTTTACCCGATTTTGTTTTAAAGGATAAAACGGGAAAATAGAGCCCTCTGGGTGGGTAAACAACCGCTTTGATAAACCCAAAGTAGTTTTTAGGGTCCTGAAAATCTCACAAGATTATTTGAGGATGACCTAAGGGGTAACTACAGGTGCTATTTACAAATGGATACAGCGAGGTAACATCAACATAGCTGATTTTCTCACCAGGCCCAGCACTACAACGCAGTTGTGCTGGGCTTGTACGGCCTCCAAAGAGTGCATGGCGAGGGTTCAAAGGCTCTGGTGGATCATAACATTTGAGAAAGCTGATTACACTCTCATCACTACGTTTTAACTCGGTCCACTCATGCTCCCAGAGTATAACAAGACACACATTATGCTCAGCTCTCAATCTAGCGAGCCTGTCTTGAGTGGCGCTATTTACAGGGAGTGCAGAATTATTAGGCAAGTTGTATTTTTGAGGAATAATTTTATTATTGAACAACAACCATGTTCTCAATGAACCCACAAAACTCATTAATATCAAAGCTGAATGTTTTTGGAAGTAGTTTTTAGTTTGTTTTTAGTTTGAGCTATTTTAGGGGGATATCTGTGTGTGCAGGTGACTATTACTGTGCATAATTATTAGGCAACTCAACAAAAAACAAATATATACCCATTTCAATGATTTCTTTTTACCAGTGAAACCAATATAACATCTCCACATTCACAAATATACATTTCTGACATTCAAAAACAAAACAAAAACAAATCAGCGACCAATATAGCCACCTTTCTTTGCAAGGACACTCAAAAGCCTGCCATCCATGGATGCTGTCAGTGTTTTGATCTGTTCACCATCAACATTGCGTGCAGCAGCAACCACAGCCTCCCAGACACTGTTCAGAGAGGTGTACTGTTTTCCCTCCTTGTAAATCTCACATTTGATGATGGACCACAGGTTCTCAATGGGGTTCAGATCAGGTGAACAAGGAGGCCATGTCATTAGTTTTTCTTCTTTTATACCCTTTCTTGCCAGCCACGCTGTGGAGTACTTGGACGCGTGTGATGGAGCATTGTCCTGCATGAAAATCATGTTTTTCTTGAAGGATGCAGACTTCTTCCTGTACCACTGCTTGAAGAAGGTGTCTTCCAGAAACTGGCAGTAGGACTGGGAGTTGAGCTTGACTCCATCCTCAACCCGAAAAGGCCCCACAAGCTCATCTTTGATGATACCAGCCCAAACCAGTACTCCACCTCCACCTTGCTGGCGTCTGAGTCGGACTGGAGCTCTCTGCCCTTTACCAATCCAGCCACGGGCCCATCCATCTGGCCCATCAAGACTCACTCTCATTTCATCAGTCCATAAAACCTTAGAAAAATCAGTCTTGAGATATTTCTTGGCCCAGTCTTGACGTTTCAGCTTGTGTGTCTTGTTCAGTGGTGGTCGTCTTTCAGCCTTTCTTACCTTGGCCATGTCTCTGAGTATTGCACACTTTGTGCTTTTGGGCACTCCAGTGATGTTGCAGCTCTGAAATATGGCCAAACTGGTGGCAAGTGGCATCTTGGCAGCTGCACGCTTGACTTTTCTCAGTTCATGGGCAGTTATTTTGCGCCTTGGTTTTTCCACACGCTTCTTGCAACCCTGTTGACTATTTTGAATGAAACGCTTGATTGTTCGATGATCACGCTTCAGAAGCTTTGCAATTTTGAGACTGCTGCATCCCTCTGCAAGATATCTCACTATTTTTGACTTTTCTGAGCCTGTCAAGTCCTTCTTTTGACCCATTTTGCCAAAGGAAAGGAAGTTGCCTAATAATTATGCACACCTGATATAGGGTGTTGATGTCATTAGACCACACCCCTTCTCATTACAGAGATGCACATCACCTAATATGCTTAATTGGTAGTAGGCTTTCGAGCCTATACAGCTTGGAGTAAGACAACATGCATGAAGAGGATGATGTGGACAAAATACTCATTTGCCTAAGAATTCTGCACTCCCTGTATGTGTGCAAAAGAGGCACCTAGAAGGGGATTAATATCGGCCTGATTCGAAAAACACTTAACACAGCCGTGGAAGTAGCAGCCCAAAAATTCCCAAACGCATGTTTTACCCTTAATCTGACCATACCCATCAACATAATAACAACCAAGCTGTTTTTCTCCTTGATTGAGCGCATGTCTGATAAAAACACCTTGTGTGTACGAGAGATATTCGAGCCATTGAATTGAGGATGAGGAAAATGATTTGACCTGATTACGGTAATTTACAGGGCATGGTAATGCTAAAGAATTCGCTGACATGAAGTTTGTTAAATAAGTTTTCAGGCACGCGCTTGCAAGCGTGTTGCGGCTGAAAGGATCTACTCCTGTAGATGTACTCCTTCAATAAACCCGTTTCTGAACAATGCGCAACCTGCCGTGCTAGAATTTCAACATCATTTTCACAGTATAAAAGGGCCTCTTTCATGAAATTAAAGGTGCCAGAGCTGACTGAATGATACCATTCGTAAAATTCCTGCCTGCCTTGGGTCGTCATCCGTTCCAGACTATAGGCTGAGGGGGGAGGGTAAGGGCCTGAATAAGTTAGGTTTTGTTTCGAACTGAAACAATGGGGGGAAAAGCCTTTAATGCTGTCTGAAAAACCCATCGCTTTTGGGATACCTGACAATGGCATCGGAAGGAAGCTGCACGAGTCCATGTAGCGCTGGTTTAAGTCTGTGTCTGTAAAGCTGATCACTTTCGAGCCTTGCATGATTAACTTTGGTTTTAAACCTTGCTTAACCATAGCCCTGAGAATAATGTACGCGTCAAAACCCTTAGCATTATGAGCGATAAAGATAGAACCCTTAAAGAGCGGGCGTCTAAAATAAGCCAGAAACTTTTCAGCGCAATCTTCACCCTGACAGCTCCAAGATTTACCATCTGATGTTTTTGCACGGACGAGAAAAGGAGCGTGTTCACCGTGATCGTTTAGGAACGTTTCAAAATTATAAAAAATCATGCTTTGTCTCGCGTTCTAAAACCTGCATATAGCACTCGTGCGTTTGCTGATCACTTATTTTCTCTTGGCCGCAAATTCTGCATTTACTCTTATTGCATTTGTGGGGTTTACCTTTTACAGCAATATAATAAAGAAGAGAGCACTTGAGACATTTTTTAAAGATCTGACAGTTGTTTGCGAGTCGTTCACACCTCTGAATTGGCTTTTTATGGTTCTGGAAACAAAGGGGAGATCTGCAGGTGCGATTACAGTCTGGGCATAACAGCGGAGACAGGATGTCGCTACTACATGTGGATTGCATACAGACAGAGCAGCGATCGGGGCAGAAATGAGATGACACGTGATTATACCCAGTGTAACAGTAATTACAGACATAGTCTGTGCCCATAAAGCCTTTTTTAATTTTTAATAGCGTAGTAATGATTGTCAAATAAAAATAAGCACAGAGTTTTTTCTGTATTTGGTGTACTAGTTTGAAATTTACAAAGGCTACGATCATACTCGTTACGGTAAAATACTATAATTTTACAGTTGAGTAGCGTTTCGAATGTAATTATTTGATTAAAGCCCACAGGCATTTGATCATTTAGACCAGCTTTTTGTTGAATTTCTCTACCAAAAGCTTCTGCCTGCAGGTCGTTAAAATCGGGGTGCAGAAGGTGGGCGAGACTTATGGAAAAACATAACTTATTCGCGGGGTTACGGACTACGTATAAAAAACGCCTTTTCTTTTTCACAATTTCGTTGTTGAGTATCTGACTAAGATGTCTCTTACCGCTACCGGAAGGGGGTCTAACGATCTGAGCTATGAGCTCAAGTGAGCCTTCACACATAACCGACCAATTTGATTGCACAGTTCTCAAGAATAAATCTTCAAATTCAGACAAATCATAATCACGTAAAATGACTGAAACATTATTTTGTAACTGTTGCCCCATCAACTCTAATTGTATAAGATCGCCTGGACTTGCATGCTCGAAAATCCTGTTTGTTAAAAGCCATTATACCTTGATAATATTGGGCGTAATTGGGTATATCGTGTGGAGGCGGGAAATTCAAAATTTCTCTAATTTCAACGTTATTAAATTTATTTCTGACAACTATAGACGGTTGTGCTGAATTGCTGGCGCAACTCAGGTCTGGATTACCGCCTTGAAACGGTTTAACAACGGGTTGTTAGCAGACACAATGTTTGGGGAAAAGCCGAGCGATTGTTGGTTGTGAGAATCATTGAAACGATTTTCATTTAACCTGTTTATTTGACTCAATAACTCTGGCGGTATTTGAACCTCATCCTGTATTTGAGCCAAGGCTGCTAAAGCTCTATTAATTACTAAAAACTGATCAGAAGAGGAAATGTTTTGTGACTCATTTGAGAATGAGCCACGTTTGACTCTGTTCGAACCTCACCATGATCCACTCCCAAACTCAGAGAATTATTTTGAAAGGCACTTTCACTAGGCGCTAATCGGGCAAGAGCTAAATTATGCAATTCTAAAGGGTCATTATTATTGATCACAGCAGGTTGCTCACTGTTTTGTGAATGTGTATTCTGAGAATGATCAAGATTTTGGTTTAACCTAGCTAACGCTAGGTTTATGGCTAAAAATGGGTCAGTAATATCATGTTCCCGGTTATCCATTTTAATTGATGCAGAAGAATGTAAAAAGACAATGTTTCAAAACCAAAAACAGCTTATTTATTTTCTTATATGATAAAGGACATTAACTCAGCAAACCAGACATACTGCTCGCAGAGCCAAAGAAATGAGGTGCTGCCGGCTGCGCCTTGTCCTTGTCCTCCTACTCTTGGTCTTGGTCCTTGCGCACACAGTATTGAAACCTCTGAGACGTTTAACGCCTACACCTAACAATTAGAGGGTAAAAAACAAAACAGTTATGTTAAATACAAAAGGATAGTTTTTTTTTCAAAATGAGAAAAAAGGGAGAACCTAGAGAGACCTACCGTGTTTGGCTCTCAAAAGCAGGTGCCGTGACTTTCGGTTGCCCGAGGAGGGAGAAGTGTTGGCCGGGACGCTCCTCCGAGAGACCGGAACACGGGGACCGAGCTCGGAGAGCAAATCCTGCCTCTCCCGATAGGGCAGCCGAATATTTTCCCCCGAGGATCGAGGGACAGAAGAACCGCTGGTGGGGATGGAACTGATGTGGCCCGATAAAGCGGGGCGATCAAGCGCTGAGATCAGCTCCTGCCTATCCCTATCGGAAAGATGAATATTTTTCCCCGAGGATCGCTGGTATGGAGGCTGGATCGCTGGTGAAGAAGAAGCACTCGGAGTCCTCGGAAAGATAAAGCGGTCCAAATCCGAGATGTCTAAAAAAGTTTGATAAAATGAAAAAGAGGGTTAATTTAATTTTCTTGTACAATTAGCTGTTAAGACAGAGAACAAGAAATGAAGCAAACCTACCAATTTGATTGAGAGAATCAGAATCAGAATCAGAATACTTTATTAATCCCGAAGGAAATTAGGGTTACAGCAGGCAGCACGCTAATGGCACATGCGCACTTACAAAGGAACCTTCTGACCAACTTTACACAAACATCACATTGGGGAGACATGTCAGAAAGGTCGGCTGATAGGAAAAAAACAACGAAAATACATAACATGAGGTAAGAGGAGGAGAAAAAAAACTCCACTCAGACTGAGCTCCTAGTGGGAGAACAGTTTGATAACAGAAAAAACACCTCAGCACAAAAAGCACATGACTATCAATACACCATAGAAACACAAGACAAGCAACAGGGGTGGGTAAAGGGTAAGAGAGAGCCGGTGTAGACAGTGCATCCGGTCCTGCAGCATGTCTGCGCTGGTCCAGTCGACTGCCATCTTCCCCGGTAGGGCACAAGCATCGAAGGCGTTTGGAAAGGGAGGGGGGATCAGTGTGTGCATATCAGTGTATGAGTGTGTGTCCAGAGTTCAGCTGAGACAGTGTCCTTCGCCCCGCCAGGCTAAGTAAACAGTCTTCCAGCCAACCCAGGTGGCCTTGCATGGAATGGGGGGAACAGTCTAAACACAGTCGTTATCAGGGTGTTTTGTTCAGCTCCAGCCTTGAGGCCGCAGCTGGCGCCGAAGGGGTCTCCGCATGAAGTGATGATGGTTTTTACTTTAGTGCGAACAACTCATATGAATTTCAAAGCTGTTCTAACAGTCCAACACTGATCTCTCAATCTCCCGTTGGAGAGCTGTGAGCTTTCTATGATGTTATCCAAACTTACGTTCTGTGATGTTGTCATTCTTTTTGCTCAAAGAGCAGGTTCTGAGAACTCACGACCGCAGTGCACTTCCCCAAGATGTGATCGAATTTGCGCTCAAAGGTGTTATTCGAGCTAGCCCCTCCAGATGTAATCCAGTTTTTCACTCAGAGGTCTTGTTCTGAGTATTCACGGCAGCCGTGCGTTCTCCAAGATCTTCTCCGTGCTGCACTCAATGAGCCCATTTTGAGAAACTCACGCCTCGTCCCATCATTTCAATCCCAGCGGGCAGCCTTGTGGGGATTTGAACAGCCGGTTCCGCTTCCTTAATTCTTCGATAAGCCAGGGCCAAGCCAGCTCCGATCAGCAAGAACCCTGTTATCATGGTTCCGAATAGGTAGATATCTTCAGCAGTCAGGCTCACCCGAGCCCAGACTTCTCGTTGAGAAGAGGTGTCAATTGCATTCAGAAACCAGTTGATCAAATCCATAATTCCTCTTTTAGGTTTTAGAGAACAGACTGTGAGAGAGTGTTCCAGGGAAAAGTAAGTAAAAACACAAGACAAGACAAGGACATAAGAAGCTAAGCAGGGAAGATAAGGGCAGGAGAGGAGAAAAGTGCGACCGCCTTCGCTGAGAGCCAAAAGAGGATCACCGAGAGAATCACCGATAGTAGAGTTGAGCACGCTTATTTCAGAGTCTAAAAAAGAAATAACGAGTATTTAAAGACATGGAAAAACAGTAAAAATAAAAGCATTAAAATGAACAAAGAGTAAGAAATGAGGTACCTGACGAGGCCATGATTTGCTGCTACAGTATAGTATACTAAAGCACTTTTAACTCCGAGTGTTAAACTCGAGCTTATATATATTTTAAAAAGTGTATTCGAAGTGCTACAAAAACCCTATTTACATGGTTTTTTAAGATGAAAGGTTTGAGAGAATGGTTAAAAAGGAAAGTGCAAAATGTAGTTAGAAAGGAAGATTAACACTTACCGATTGATATGCACATAAGGCAAGAGGCGCCAGTTGCTGTTGAAACCGGCCGGTCCTTATGCGAACTCACAAGCAGACTAAGCGGCGCCAGTTGTTGATGTGGCTGAAGTCAGACGTGTTGTGGGAGCGCCGTGCCAGTCTTAACCTCAGCGGGAGATCATAAAAATCGGACCTGTATCTGATTGGCTAGCCGGGGTGCGAGGGGAGCCGCCCACTTGTTATGTGATTGGCAGCGGGGCGAATAAGTTATTGGGGCCACAAATCACTCTGTTTGACATAAGGGGCCTAATATCCCTCCTCAGGACCATCTTTAGGGATCTCTATGATGTCATTGAGGTTTGTTTAATTAATATGGTCCTCTCACAAAGAAAGATGACCTTGTTTTAGTTCACCTACTTCTTGTATTAAATAGCGATTTGCAAAATGTTGTGCAAGATCACAGAGCAGGCACGTATAGTGCATTTGCAGGTAAATGAACATAAAATCTCTTAGACTAAAATCTGTATTATACTTTTAGTCTTAAGACCATATGTTGTACATTTATCACCCTTATGATAAAACCCATGCCAGCCATTGCTTTATGGACTTTGTATTTTTAAGCCTCAACATTTGCTTTATTGCTATTGCTATGTTGGTAGGATGAGGGATCAGAATCTGGAGTTGTGCACACTATTGTTTCATTTAGTGTGTATCCATAAGATTCGTACAGCAGATCCAAGTTGTGCCTTGAAAACAGGAAAGTCGTCTGCATAGAGGAGAACTTTAATAGCAGGCTTCTACAAAGTGAGGCTTTGTGCTCACATTTGCTGCAAACACTTTTTTTAATTCTGCCACCTTGTTTTGATGCAGAATTCACTTGAAATGAGGCAAGAACGGAACTTTCTTTATGTGTTCTTGTGAATTGATGGTGTATCATATACATTTGATTTGACTTTCTGCAAGACAACAGTTGGCCGCTGGCCAAAAAAAAGTTTTCTTTTTCACCTCTGCGTGATCAAGCCTGGATTTAGAAAAGAATAGCAAAAAACATCTGCACCTCCTGCTTCAGATGCAATTTGTGTTTGTGTGTTCAGAGGTTGCGGCAAGAGGGGAGACCTCGGCTCAACCAGCTGGAGAGCCTGACCAGGAGGAGTCGAACATTAACTCGGCTCTTCCAGGGCACCCTGCAGACTCGGCTGCTGGCATTGGCGAGGGAGTGCAACCGCCGCTGAGATGACGTAAACGCCAAACTGGAGTCCATCACAGGTCAACTGCAGGTATGCGAGTCAGACCTTGTGAGGAGGGTTTCACTTTTCTCTCTTCTTCATAATTGACTCTTTTTTCTCTCTCTCTCAGCTCCTTGTCTCAGAGTGGGAGGGGTTTGAAGCACAAATGGAGGAGCTTGTCGTTTGGTTGGCTGATATGGATGTCCACCTGAGTGAGGTTGACCAGCTGACAGGAAACACCTGTGAAAAACTGAAACAACGGCAGGTGTGGGGTTGTTTTGATATGACATATATTTGATATGATACATATGTCAGAGACATTGTCCTAAACTGGACGAACAAAGGACCATGAGTCCAACATGAAACTTATCTTACATAATGTAAGGCTGAAGTTCAATATTTTTACTGACCATGCAAACCTCAGATGAAAATGTGTTGATTTATTGGTCTGTTATGAAGCTATTGATACTTCTAATGTGTTTTTATCACTTTCTGATGTTTTATTAATTAACAATACATATATTAATTGTTGTGTTCTCTATAGATATAGTATTAATATATATATTTATTTATAGTATAGTAAAAATATTTAATTATTACTGTTTAAATTACTAATATGTGACATGTATTAGTAGTGATTTGTGCTGAGGGTTAAAATGCCTTTTTGTCTTTTGGTATACTACGAAATGGCAATAACCATTAATATATGTCTATGCTGTGCTCGTATTTATTTTACCCTACTCAAATTCAATTTCTGATACATTTTCTTTTGAAAGATTTAAAATGGTTCTTTAAAGAACCACTCAGAAAAGGTTCTTTAAAATGTTTTTTTAAGAACCATTTGAAGGACCTTTTTAAAAATGTTTTTTTAAAGAACCATTTTAAAACCATAAAAGGTGCCCCAAAGAACCATTTCTTGATGGTTCTTTGGAGCACCTTTAAAGTATCTTCAATGAACCACTGAAAGAAATGGTTCTTCAAAGAACCATTGTTTGAAAGGTTCTTTGCAGCACTAAAAAAGGTTCTTCTATGGCATCAGTCTAAAGAACCACTTTTGGTTATTTTTTTGAGTGCACATGTTCTCCTTAAATTGCTGGCTGTCTGAGTGGTGTCCAAAATAAACCCCGATGTGGGCTTTATAGATAATTGGGAAGTTTTCTTGGTGAAACCTGAATATGGCATCCATCCCACTTTGGATGGAGCAGCACTCATTTCTTGAAATCTGGCCAAATTTTTTAAACCCCCCAAAACATGACTATGCAGAGTTGGGAACAGGAAGCAGAGCTGCAGTCTGTCACACCTCTCTGCAGTTTCTTTCCTCTTGTTATCCCCCAAAACCTCCTTAGAGACTGTGTATGCTCCCAGACAAAAAACAAACCAAAAATCAGCAAAAACAATGTAAACACGATTTTTTTTAAATTAAAACTAATGGAGCATTCTATAGGCATTAAAGGTACTGTGCTATAGTGGTTTGAAACGTATCTATTCATCAGACTCCAATTTGTTCATGTAAATAGAGAGTCCTCAGTGGAGTTCCACCGGGTTCAGTGCTAGGGCCAATTCTGTTTACATTCTACATGCTTCCCTTAGGCAGCATCATTAGAAGACATAGCATACATTTTCACTGCTATGCAGATGACACCCAGCTCTATCTGTCCATGAAGCCAGATAACACACACCAATTAGCTAAACTGCAGGAATGTCTTAAAGACACAAGATATGTCCTTCAATGCACATATTAAACAAATATGTAAGACTGCTTTCTTCCATTTGTGCAACATCTCTAAAGTTAGAAATATCCTGTCTCAGAGTGACACTGAAAAACTAGTTCATGCATTTATTACTTCAAGGCTGGACTACTGTAATTCATTATTATCAGGATGTCCTAAAAACTCCCTGAAAAGCCTTCAATTAATCCAAAATGCTGCAGGAAGCATTGTCTCCCTGTTAAATTGAGAACTGCATTTAAAATCCTGCTCCTCATATACAAGGTCTTAAATTCTTACATAGCATCCCAACTTTTTTTTTTGTAAGAACTGGGGTTGTATTATTAGGCCCCATCTTATCTTAATGACCTTGTAGTACCATATCACCCCATTAGAGCACTTCGCTCTCGTACTGCAGGCCTACTTGTTGTTCCTAGAGTATTTAAAAGTAGAATGGGAGGCAGAGCCTTCAGTTTTCAGGCCCCTCTTCTGTGGAACCAGCTTCCAGTTTAGATTCAGGAGACAGACGCTATCTCTACTTTTAAGATTAGGCTTAAAACTTTCCTTTTTGCTAAAGCATATAGTTAGGGCTGGACCAGGTGATCCTGAATCCTCCCTTAGTTATGCTGCAATAGGTGTAGGCTGCTGGGGGATTCCCATGATGGATTGAGTATTTCTTCTTCAGTCACCTTTCTCACTCACTTCTTCTTCCTTCTCTCACCCCAACCAGTCACAGCAGATGGCCCCGCCCCTCCCTGAACCTGGTTCTGCCGGAGGTTTCTTCCTGTTAAAAGGGAGTTTTTCCTTCCCACTGTCTCCAAAGTGCTTGCTCATAGGGGGTCATATGATGTTATTATAAATGTTTGATGATAGAGCTTCAGGTAATTGAGGCTGAAGGAATATTTTTCACTTCACCTTTTTAAATTGTAAATGTCAACTTACTTTCCGATTTTGTTATGATTATTGTTATCATTATTGTTATTATCATCAATAAAGTATTAGCTAATATATGTTTGCCATTAAACAGTCTATGGTTGGTATAGGCCTTTTTTATACATCAATCCAATACATCAAGAGTGAAGTCTCACAGGATCTTAGCTTGGTCATTCTCCACCACCTTAGGGGGCGGTGTGTACCACCGGCATATAATGGAGGTGGCTGATATCCAGAAATCCTACCAGTGGCTGGACAAAGCCGGACTGAAAGACAGCACAGAGGCACTAATCATGGCAGCACAGGAACAAGCTCTGAGCACAAGATCCATAGAGGCTGGGGTCTTTCACACCACGCAAGACCCCAGGTGCAGGCTGTGTAAAGATGCCCCTGAGACAATCCAGCACATAACTGCAGGGCAGGGCATACATGGAACGCCGTAACCTAGTGGCTGGCATAGTATACAGAAACATCTGTGCCGAATATGGCCTGGAAGTTCCGAGGTCAAAATTGGAAAACCAGGGCACCCTGACGATCGATAGATAGATAGCAGAAAATGCTTGTCACTATACATGTAAAAATTAGTGATGTGACGTTCTGTATCGAGGCTTCGAAGCTTGTGTCGAGTAATGGAGGGGGCGTTTCCGCGATGCACGTATCGAGGCTTGCTTCATTTATGGGAGGAGCTGAAAATGATGACGTCCGAAGCCTCGCTGCCCGGCTGTACCACGTGACTGGTTCATGAAGCGGTTCGAACTTTGCCGCGAGCTATGACAGATATAAACCCCTCAGACTTCATTCAAAAATGTGGGTGTTTGATGGAGAGTTGCGGTTAATGAGAGTTTGGAGACAGTTTGGAGGTTTATGAGAGTGAGGAGAGAAAGTCAGGAGAGAATGGAGCCAGCTAAGAAGAGGAGGATGTCCTCCCCTGTGTGGGAACATTTTGATCTTATTCCTCCCAACAAGGTATGTAAATTTCTACAGAAGATGTATTTTCATAATACTGATGGTGCAATACAATTTATGTTAAGCGGCTTTACTTTTGTACAAGGTGAAGTGTTTGCTATGTGCCAGGGAGCTGGGATATAACAACAACACCTCATCCATGCTTAGGCACTACAGAGCTTTGCATGAGAATAAGGGGAACACCGATTGTGGAGCAAGACCAGGTGAGCCATCAAATGCCATGATAATATAGCATGCAGTAATGTTACTAAATTATATAACAATATTATACAACTGTTATAAGTTACGTGTGTGATATTTATATTTGTGCTTTGTCTTTATTGTCTTTCCTCAGGAGAACAATCTCAAATAGATGAAGACCTGGTTAGCATGGTGATTGAGGACTCCCAGCCCTTTAGCATTGTGGAGGACAAAGGATTTAAAAGATTTGTTAAATCATTAAATCCTAGCTATGTTCTCCCCACTAAAAAGGTCATAAAAGCAGTAAAAATTTAGTTTTTACAGAATAAAATGTGAACAGGCAGGACTGAGGCTCAAAGCCTCAGTGTGTAGCTGTCCATACCCCAACCACACCTCACCTCACAGTAAATGATCATTTCCATTTTAAGCATTTCCAAATAATCATTTTCCATACTGCCAGATAAATATACACAGTATACTGCCATCACTACAATATACATGTTTTACACACTCCTTTTGTTGTTGACATTTACAGGCTGTGTGCAAAAGGCCACACTCTTCAAATTCATGCCAACTAATATTTTTACGTCCAGTAGGTGTCCTACTAGAGCAAATGAAGCTTCAAGAAGCTTTGCGCTGGGATGAACCAATTGGATGAAAAGCTTCAGTGCTTCATGAAGCTTCATCTGCCCATCACTAGTAAAAATTAACACTGTTATGGGACGGCTGTGTGCAGGCAGGAATAGGACCCAAGGTGCAGACACTCGGAGGCAAAACTTGAACTCAAAACAGCTTTAATGCTAAACTCAAACGTAACATAACATATCAAAATAAACTTACACCAGAAGACTGACAGAACACACAGCTAGATAAAAGGTAGATCGCAACATGGACACAGAGCAACACAGGGCTTAAATACACAGAGGGAGCAATCAGGGAATGGGTAACAGGAGGGAAACACAGCTGGGGCAAATCAGGCCTAACAAGACAGGGGGAAGCGAAACCAGATACATTAACATCAGACAAGGACCTTCAAAATAAAACAGGAAACATGACACAGACTGAACTAAAGACAGAGACTAACACGCACGCACTGCAACAGAGGGAACAGAGACGTGGGACCAGGGCAGACATAGACACTGACTGGACACGGGGATATAGCAGACAGGGGAGACAGCAACTAAGGATGCACAGAGACAAACCATAAGACATAACTCTAACGAAGAAACCAAAGAATAGAAATGATAAATAATACATTAAACTCAAAACCCTGGGTCAACGACCCAGGCATCCTAACAAACACAACTTTTTTTAATTGAAGTAATTATACCCGTGAAGCATTTATTTTTCTACTTTAGCAACTTGTTTACAATACATTTTACATCATTTAGCATCCTGCTTGTGATAATAAATGTTCATGTTTATAAATATTTTTCTGCTTTATTTTGCATTACTTAAAGTAAAACAATATAAACATGCTGAGAGAGGTGTTGTTGTTGATAAATTGTTCTTATACATACAAAATCCAGAGCTACTACGCAGAAAAGTGAATGCATATCACCTGTACCAATCGTCCCTGCTCCCTGAATTACTCTCCTCAACCTCTCCTTCTGCAGTCAAATCTGCTTGTCATTCCAGTTTATTTGTCTAATAAAAGGAACATTCATATTCCTTTTCCTTTTTGAACTCATACTGGGAGAAAAAAAGGCATAAAAAGGAAAAAAAAAGACTCACCAAACAAACGAAGACCAGTTTTTGGTTAACCGTGCCATTACACAAGGAGAAGTAAGGATACATTTTAGAATGTGCAGCAGAGGAAGTCTCACTTCATGGAGTTCGGTGAGTAGAGCTCAAGCGCGTGGAACCAAAACATGTGAATGGAAACAGCAAAATGCTGCTTCTTATGTGTGAGATTTAAACTTTTATCGGAGCTGTTTAGTTTTACATTCACTTTGTGGTTTTCTTACATACTTAATAATGAACTCCATGGCTGAACAAAGACAAGTGCACACCCCGCAGGAACCACGCACAGCAGACAGACAAAACAAATTGTGTGTGTGTGTGTGTGTGCATTCCTGTGTGCACTACATGTGAGCCCTTGTGTGTGGCCTGCTTTGTATTCAAAGTGACATTTTAAGCCGTTTAGTTGTCACTCACCAGCACAGCAGCACAGTGTTGATGACCACCACCCCCCCTTGGGGGTTTTGGTATGACCCACTGGAGCTTTGCCTGTTAATAAGGGTCCTGCCATGTCCAGTGGGCAGGGGGGGTTGACAGGATAAGTGGCTATCCTGGTGGGAGTGACACAGCTGAGTAAGTCTGGAGTCTCTGATGTGATGTCTAATAAGATCTTAAAGGAGTAAAAAAAAAAAAAAAGCAGTTTAGAAGCAGAAAGCCAGTTAACAGAAAGTCATTTGAAGCTCATGTTAAGTTTTCTGCAGTGACACACAGTCAATCAGACTTGTGAAATTCCCCACAGTAACGCTTAACAAGTTTAGTCTTTTATCTGGGCAGCTGACAGTGTCACATGAAAACATAACACCACGGTTGTTTCCTATGCAGAGACCCAGCATGTATGAGAGCATTCAGGATCTCAACAAAAGTTTTTCTTTAATGCTCAAGAAGAGGCTGTCTTTAAAAGGACAAACTGAGTTAATCCACTTTCCCAGCATCTTTATCTTTTTGCTATTATCCATTGCACTTCATTTTCAGATTCTCTGACATACTGTTCACAGGATATTAGTACTATGTATTTAATCACAATATGCTATCAATTTCCACTGTGGTTCTGATTGTAATACAGGTTTTCCAAAGAGGACAAACCTCCTTTTAAATTGTCACAAGAAGATACTGCAAGTAAATGTCCAGATATTATGTGAAAGTACAGTGTAGCTATTAGTAAAACGTTGTGCCAGTGTGCAACCAGAAATGTTATTTCTCATAACTTTTTTCCACAATAAAAAGCTGCATAAAATTCCCCTCTCGCCCCTGCGGGCGGTCTATCCTTCAAGCTCAGATCCTCTACCAGAGGTCTGGGAGCTTATGGGTCCTGCCCAGTATCTTTGTTGTTCCCAGGACCGGACTCTTCTGGACAGAGATCTTGGATGTTGTTCCTCAGATCTGCTGGAGACACTTGCCTAGCTCGTGGGTCACTGCACTGAGTATATCCTGGTCAAAAATGACTCCAAGGTTCCTCACAGTGTTACTGGAGGCCAAGGTAATGCCATCCAGAGTAAGAATCTGGTTAGATACCATATTTCTAAGATTTTCTAAGAGTACAATAACCTCAGTTTGATCTGAATGAAGAAGCAGAAAGTTAGAGGCCATCCAGGTCCTTATGTCTTTGTCATGGTCCTGGGTCGTTTGACCCAGCGTTTTGTGTTTCCTTTTGGTATCACCTTGTGTTTTGTGTTAATTCTTATTTTGTATTAGTTCTTAGGGTTTGGTTCTTGTGTTTAGTGTTTTAGTGTTCTCCCTTCTGTGCTCTGTTCGTGTCCCTAAGTTAGTGTTGTAGAACAGTTTGTGAATTTCCTGTTTTACTTTGAACGTCTGAGGCTCGTGTCTCATGATGTCAATTAGGATCAGCTGTGTCTCCCTCCTGTTTGGGCAATTCCTTATTCCCTTCCGTGTGTATTTATAGTGTGTGTCTACCTGTGCTCATGGTTGGTTCATCTGTGTTATTTGCTCATCTCCGCGTCTCTCTGCTCCACATTCTGCTCTCCATTCCCAGCTCTTCATCCCCTGCGTAACCTCCTTATGTTTTTCCCTGCATGTGACTTTGTGAGTTATGGTTTTGGGTCTTGTTTATTATTAGTTTTCCCCAGTTTAGGTTTGTTTAGTTCTGCCCTCGCCTTTGTTATTTGTCGTTTACTGTAAATAAACTCACTTGCATCACCGCCGCTGTCTGCAACTTGGGTCCTCCTTTACTTCACCACACGACTGCTGCCCCTGCCGTGACAGTCTTTAAGACATTCCTGCAGTTTAACTTGGTGTGTGTTATCTGTCTTCATGGGTAGATAGAGTTGGGTGTCATCTGCTTAGCAGTGAAAATGTATGCTATGCTGTTACGACTCTGCATTGTATGTGTTTGTTTTGTGCAATCAACACATCTAGTTATGTTAATACAGCTGTGCCGGGGCCCTGCTGTGATTGGTGCACAGCTCCGGAGTGACTGGTTCCATCTGAAGGACCTGCCTGTTAAATGGAGGCTGGAGTGCCGTGGCGAGAGAGGTTCTTGCGTTTCTCCCAACGTCCGAGCAGTATGCCTGTGACAGCCGCTGGCTGCCGTCACTTTGTGACAGTTGAGGAAGTGGAGGGGGTAGGGGTGTTTATTTTGATCACCCATTTTCTCCTGTTTTGAGTAAGTTAACGAGGTCAGACTCTGTCTTTATTTTTGACTTTTGTTTTGGTAAGGGGTGTGTAGATTCGTTCACCCTGAAGTGTTGATACTCCCTTTTTTATCACATTGTAAATAAATGACATTGTAACGAACTGATTTGTTTCCTGTCACAGCTTGGGTCTTGGGGGGGCGGGGGGAGCGAGAGCTTCACTCATGTCCACTAGGGGCTTAGGATCCGTCTAGGGGCCGGATCGTATGATACTGCCTAAGGGAAGCATGTACAGGGTGGGCCATTTATATGGATACAGCGTAATAACATGGGAATGGTTGGTGATATTAAAGTCCTGTTTGTGGCACATTAGCATATGTGAGGGGGCAAACTCCTCAAGATGGGTGGTGACCATGGTGGCCATTTAGAAGTCGGCCATCTTGGATACAACTTTTGTTTTTTCAATAGGAAGAGGGCCAATGTGACACATCAAACTTATTGGTAATGTCACAAGAAAAACAATGGTGTGCTTGGTTTCAACGTAACTTTATTCTTTCATGAGTTATTTACAAGTTTCTCTTTGTTCACAGCCATTGACATGTCGAAGAGGTTAACACGTGAGGAGCGGATCGAAATTGTGTTGATATCTGGTGAACGCAGTAACCGGGTATATAATGTATAATGTACAATTCTGTATAATGTAAACAGAATTGTGACAAGGGAAATAAGACAGTGACCAAGAACCATTTCAAAGTGACCTAAAATAAACAGGAAAAAACGGATTAAACAACATTAGTTGTTCTATGTACAGAAGTATGTTAGATTAGTGGAAAATGAGAGTGAAAGGAGAAAATAAGAAACAGGCGTTACTGTAGCTATAGATCACTTAACTCAGTGCAGCCGTGTCGTGGTGTCATGATTAAGCAGCCTGCAGCCCAGGAGCCTCATTGTAGGAAATTTTTTCAGATTGGGAACAAAACCTTGCATCGCTCCAGGATTTCCTTCATTGATACTGAAGTCCATTCAAACAATTGGTCTATTGGTCTGAGACTGTGTCCTTATTTCCCTCCCAAATGATGTGTGGGACTAACATTAGCTTTACTAATTTAGGTGTGAAAATGGATCCCAGCCTAAAACTTGACCAACATGTCAATACCGTTGTTAAGTCCTTCTTTCTGTTGAAGTAACTGCCAAAAATTAACTGCTGCTGCATCACCCTTACATGCTGTCACATGCTCTTACATCAGCTAACCAGGTGCTTTTGACATGTTATAAATCCCGAGGGGACTGAGCCTTTTCAGCTTTGGCTCCGAAAATGTGGAATAAGCTGCCTCTGGAGGTCAGGCAGGCTCCATCCCTCGCTGTTTTTAAAACTACTTCAAACACACCTTTTCTCCTTGGCTAACCCAGTGTGAGTTGTCATATGTGTTTAACTTTTTACCCTTTGTATGTACTTGTACTGATTTATTCTTTTGTTCTCTTATTTTTGTATTTTGGTACAGTACTTGGGCCAGCTGTTATGTAGTGCTTTAGAAATAAAGTGAAAGTGCACGATGAAAAGAAATATTTTGAATTGCGAGTGCGCCTGCTCTCACCCTCTCTGCCGGATGCCGGGCAGTTCTTGGGCACCTGACGCCCAGTTCTTGGATTTTGCCACCGTGCGATCTCACCATCTGGCCACGGGCGCTGCATCTGGGGCTTCACAGACACATACACAAATACACACGCATACTTGCACAAAACACAAGATTGTTGATTGGTGTATGCTTTTTCATTATTTTTTTGTGTTCCAGGTGTTGTATGGTTATGTTTTTTTTCTTACAAATGCAGCTGTTTGTGATCCATTGTGAGTTTCTATTTGGTTTTATTTGTTTTTGTTGTCTTTTTTTTTACCTGTCCTGTTGAGCAGTTGGCACAACGAAGCATTCAGACCATTATTCTGCTTACTACACCTGTCCTGTTCAGCAGTAGTAGTAAGCAGAATAATGGTCTGAATGCTTCATTGTGCCAAACATATTTGATTTCCAAGAGGATCACCATAGACTCTCTGTAGGCTTGTCTTGTTAATGGTTTTATTTTATTTATTTATTTTATTTTATTATTCATATTACTGTCTGTGTGGATATTGTGCTGGAGTGGACAGGGTGTTAAGGCAAAGGATGGAAGAAGAAAGTGGAGGAATAGAAAAAGAGAGAGAAAAGAATGGGGGTGGGGGGGGGGGAAGTCGAGGATGAAAAAAAAAAAATGCTGGGTCTTTAACTGCTGCACCTGTAACAAAGCACACTCAAATGACATACAACACCTTGTAGTGGTTTGACCTATCTTTAGAAATCACGTTAGACACTCAGATCAACTCCTGCAATAGATTCATGCATAACTTAGTCACATGGCCCCTGAGTTTTTCGACAGATTGTTAAATAACATGCAATAAGGAAAAAAACAACTCAACAAAAAAGTGGTTCATAAGAGAAAAAATATATTAAAAACCACAGCTTCAAATAGAAGTGTAGTTCCAGCTAACTCAGTTCATTTATAAAGGAAAAACACACAGACAGAAACTGCACAGAGACACACATCCGTCCAAAATTACCCCACCCTCTAAAGTGTGGACGGACAGAATTTATAAAGCTCATCTTGGAAAGCAAATATGTTGCACTACATCACATTCAGATCACAGTTGTGACTGCAAAAGCTTCCAGATAAGACTGGCTAAAAAAAAGGAAAGTTTGCCTGGGACTTTCATTTATCAGACTCAAGTAATCAGCACATCATTAGGTCAGTCAAGTGCACCACCTCAGCGGCTTAAAGTATCAGCTTAGCCACCGTAATTTCTTAATTTCCCTCCAGCCAGCCCCCATGTCAGAAACTGTGGCACCAGTGTGAGACAAATAATTTCATCAGAATACAACCCTACAAATGTACGCAAGAAATGAACTGTATGACCCCAGTGGGAAAAACATTACTCCATCATGATGGCCAATAGCAGACAGTCGGTAGTATTGCAGGATACATTTTTTCACCTGTCTCGAGCAAAGACTACTTGGACATCTATCCATGCTGGAAAAATAAAGATAGAAGAGAAACGACACATTTTGGGGACTTATGATCCATATTTTGCCCCAGAGCTTTATGTAAATCCCTGAAAGCTAGTGAGGACAGCTACATGTATTTTCAATCGAAATGAGTGAATGATGCTGCTGTGTGGGAGGTGAAGAACAAAATGTTCATAGTTAAAGTAAAAGTAAATGATCTTACTTTTTGTTGAATTGGACAAAAACTGTACAGTGTAGGACCAAAAAAGTTCAGGCAGCATTAATTTGTCACATTAATGTTGTGTCATAGTAAAATTGACCAAGTATATGTGTCAAGTAAATCATTCTTTCAGTTTAAATGAACTGCCACAGGTAGCCTGGATTAGCAGGTGTGTACTCACATGTAAGTCCCATAATCTACGCCATATGTGAGTTTAGACCCTTCTTGGTAGTGTTTAAGCAAATTTCATGAGAGCACCCCTAAAAATAACAATATTAATAGCAGTAATAATAGCGCATTTTATTATTATTTTCTGCTTCTTCAAATGTTATATTTTCCTAACTTGTCTATGCCAACAGTACAGGACAGAATGAAAACAGGTTACAGTACACTAGCAGAGGTCTTGCTGCTTCAACAGTGTGGCTTATTTCAATAAGGCTGCAGCAGAAACATGATAAAGAGGTAATTTCATGACACAACGATGATGATGCAGATTTAAAACACACTTTAACTGAAGTATAGCAAAAGTTCAAACTGTTCTGATAATGCAGAGACATTGGTGTGACTTATAAAGTTTCTGCTTATTTGTACTTGTTCAAGATCCAAGTGACAGCAAGTCAAAAGCAGAGAGGGAGAGAGAAAAAAAAACAAAAAAACAATAAGAGTGGACATGTAGTCCAAATTTCACATAACTAACCAGTGTGCTGTACTGATATCAATTGTGGATCCCCCGATCTGCTCTTTTAATAATTATCATAAGATTATATTTTTGTTATTTTCCAGAGAATACAATTCTAGTGAGAATGGAGAGAGACAGGACAGAACGACGGGGAAAATAGTGAGGTGAAAAACAACAAAATTGATCTAATGGGTTCAATAAGGAAGATCTATGGCGTCACATCTGTCTGCTCCCAGATGCTGTCGGCTGAGTCAAAGCTTTCACGTCTACTTTCCCACGCTGTCAAACTGTTTGTGTCATTACTGGTCTAGTCCAGTCACCTGCTTCCGGCCTTCTCCAGGCCAATCAGCATTACTTTAAATCTCACTGCACATCTGTCTTTCTCCTTCGCAGACGCCTTTGTGTGACCCACTTCCTCCCCATCTCCACCTCTCATCACTCAAGCTCTATTCAAGTCAGCTTCATCTCCACCACCAGCGTCTAGGCTCCGGGGGTCCTGCTCTAATCCCCTTCACAGCTGGGATGAGCCATCGGAATCTGACCACCAAACATTTATGTATATGTTGTTCATCAATAGGTAGGCATGTTCAGTAGCTTTGAGTTCATGTGAAAACCATGGATTGCCAGTGCTGTTGTAACTATGTTAAGGGAAGCATTACAGGAAAATAATTGTCACTGTTTACTTCCAAAGTGTCACGGGTTGCTTAGAGGATCCACTCGCAGGACTCCTGGGTAGCGTTCAAACAGAGATTGTTTATTACAGATCTTCACCAAGTGTATGTACAGACAGTGCGAGGTTAGTGCTATATACAAGACATGAGGGGCAGGGGTCCAGGGCTCCAGGGAAAACGGGGAAATCACACACGCGCTCAGAACAGCCTCTCTCCACTCCGCTAGCGACCTGTCACTCCTTCCACACTCCGAACGGGGAAACACGGGGACGGGTCCGGGGAATCTAGGAACAAAGGAACACGTTAAGTCTCTGAGACAGAGGCACGGGAAACTTGAGCTAGGTGTGTACTGACAAGAGCCTTCACAACAATCCAGCGTTGAACAGCTGATCTCCTCCTTCTAATATACCAGCTGGTCTGATGAGGCCCAGGTGTGCACGATCCGGGAAGGCGTGGACCGAGGGCGTGAACCCGCCATGAGTTCCGCCCCGGCAAAACAGGGGAGAGGGAGAGAGAGAGGAAAAAGAGAAGAGAAGGGGGGCTAGGAGTGGAGAGATGCTGATCAGCGCCCTGCCGATCCCGCAGGTCGTGACACAAAGCCAGAAACTTTTTTGTTCTTAGAGGTCACTATTTCTGGAAAAGTTTGAGGAACTCTGTTACAAACTGAGATTTCTTAGCTTTGTAAACCAAACAAATTAAAGCAGTTATTATTATTATTATTTTTTAAAAGTCTTCATTTCTACCGAGTAGACAATGGGAAAACAGCGCATATCTCTATGATCCTACATGTGGCAGCATGACTTGTCAAGAAGGTACTACTGGAGAAAATAGTGATGGGTTCCTTTTTGCTTCACTGATCAGGCAAAATTAGGCTTGTGAATGATTAGCCTTTGCAGAGGAGAACATGCTTCTACCCAGGATGTGTTTTAGCATTTTAAACAAAGGCAAAAAGGAAACATGAGTGAGCACGTATATTGTGCATCTACTTACTGGTTGTATGCAAGCTTACTGTAATTGTGTGTACATGTGGGAGTAGTTTTTTCTTTTAGAAAAGGGTCAAGTCATTAAATTTCCGATTAAGATGGAAAACCAGTGGCTCACTTTATAGATATACTTAAATTCTTCTCTTTCATATTGCATAATGTATGTTTGGCAACTCGTGCACATGCACAGGCGCGACTATGTTTCACTTTTTGAAACAGTTATATCAAGAACCTCTTTTCCTCAGAAACTTAGTTGCTCAAACCACATTTACACACGTCTAGTTTGCCTGCATACACATGCATACTCACACACAGCCTTGCTGCCAAATTGCTGAACACTCGGGGGCAATAGGAAGACAGATGTTTAAACAATAAGCAGCGCCCCTCAGAGGAAGGACGCGGATAGGCTGCAGCTTTTATTTGACTGAGGAAAAAAAATTGGCTCCAGGCTGCTTGTAACCCTATCACGTATATGAGCCCAGCAATTAGTGTGACAGTGCTGCGCTCGCACACATTAGTATGACTTCACCTTTGAGTATATATATGCATGTGGTCTAAGTAGGAAGCTGAGTAACTGTGAATACCACAAAACAGGAATCAATTAAAACCCAGATGTTTTGACAATGAGAATGCGAGCTGGAGGAGGTTTTGCATTGTTAAACAGATGGCAGTTATATTTTTTCCTTTCATAAAAAATTTACATGATAAAAATGAAAAAGCTGACAAAAAAATCAGAAGGCTAAAAACATTTGTATAAATGAAATGGCTGGATAGACTTAATACTGGCTGTCATTTATTCAGTGAGTAGAGGAGGTGAGATTCTAAGTGTCAGTGAATGTAGTGGTGTGTTATCTAACGGGAACCTCAAGGTCTAGAAAGGACATCGCCTCTGTCCCATGAAGTGCCACAGTAGCTTGTTTTTCAAAACTGATACAGTCCAGACTGTTGTTTGTTTTTTAACCCCTGCATCCATCCACTCATCTTTGCTTATCCACTTCAGTGTTGTAGGGAGAAAGTTGGAGCCCTTCCAAGCTGTCATGCTCTAAGAGGCTGAACACACCTGCATTCTATTTTTTAATGTGTATGTTTTTAACTTGTTAATAAATGCCAATGTAATTAAAATTGCTTGTAAAACACTTAAATTACTCACTTTATAGCAGAAAAAATATAAAGCTTTATTTCCAAAGTAAATAAATCTTACAGTCACACTGTGTACAAGCTAAAACTTTCTGCTTCTTTCTTCATAGAAGCACTTGGAGGGTTTTAGGTCTCACATTAGCTTAATGGTTTGATTTTGATTAGAAGGTAAAAAATGAGAAACCCCCCCAAACATCACAGTGTCCCCGCAAAACTTTGGCAATTTCTTTCTTTCTTATTCTTTTTTATGCAAAAAAAAGTCAGAAAATGTTTAAATTAATAAAATGCAGTTTATTACAGTCTGTATCTGCTTTCATCATTTTAATCCATCAACACAGCTGAGAAACATATTACTTATTTCATCTCACTTTCATTTTATTTATATTGTGTCAGTTATGAATCCTGTAAAATTAAAGAGAGAACTCCAATGATCAGATGTTCCCCTAACAGTGACTCTCATGTCTGCACTAGGTACCATAATAGCGAATAAAAAGATATGATAAGACACAATAACATTAAATAAACTGGTAGTTTTTAAATAAATAAATAAGAATTCAATAAGAATTCTCAATAGAAAAAACACTCCCTGAAAAGCCTTCAGTTAATCCAAAATGCTGCAGCAAGAGTCCTGACAGGGACTAGAAAGAGAGAGCAGATTTCTCCTGTATTGGCTTCTTTTGACTAGTCCCCAGAATCAAGTTTAAAGACATTTTTCCTCACATACAAGGTCTTGAAAAATCAGGTCCAATCTGATCTTTAAGATCTCGTAGTACTATATCACCCCATTAGAGCACTTTTCTCTCAGACTGCTTGTAGTTTTTAAAAGTAAACTGGGAGGACGTTAGAATGATTAAAAAGTTAATCATTCTAACGTCCGTGACGACGATGTGGGTTAGTCCTGTGACAGGCTGGTGACCTGGAGTACCTTGGCTGTTGCTCTATGGTAGCTGGGCTCCAGCACCCCTGAATTTGATGATGAAGAGGAAGGTCAACATATTTACACTCCTTCCCTGTACTGTAGCACATTGCTCCGTATCTTTGTGGAAAATAGCAATAAAGATGCCAAGATGAATGATTCTAAAGGACCCATATTCCTAGATATTTTTACTTTTATGTGGCCTGTATGTGGCCTGTATCCTGGATCATCTCCATCAGAAGCTTTGAAGATTCATGACAGGCAGGAATGGATTAGACTAACATTTTACTGCACCTGCATCATTAGCTTTTGCATTTGGACAAGCAGAGAAATCTGTTTTTGCTGTTTAACTTTTTCTTTTTACTACAGATTTTAACACAGGGCAGTTATTTTTCCAATGACTTCATCATAAGCAGTAGTTACACTATTTGCTCTGGTCCTGTTTGATACAACTGTAACCACTTTTAAAGGACCCATGGTTTAAATGGTATTCCTCCCTGACTATCTGAGAAAGTGCCCTTTGTTCTTTAAAGACACTGTAGATTTAAACTGCTCGAACAAAAGAAGATAATACAGCAGTAGTAAAGTCAGCATTTTAGAGGCAACTTGTCATATATTGAGTACAATTTTCAGCTCACATGGAAACATAAAACAAAAATTGTTGCAAGCAAAAATACTAAAAGCCATATTAATTGAACAAAACAGCAAGAACTAAAAGCTACTAGGTCCCAAACCCTTGTGGACAATCTGAAGGATGCAAACTTATCTACCACTTGTCAACCAGTTAGCATTTGTCAGATGCATATATCATCCACTTCCTGTGACATGCAATAAGGACTCTGGAAGACTGAACCAGAGCACGTCTGCAATGGGTTTCTGGTCATTGTCTGACCAATAATGTGCATGCAAACACATTTGTGGGACCATAAATTTTGCTTAAGGTGAAAACGATACAGCTCTTTAGATGTACAACAATCCTTTGTGGTTATGCTAACAAGTGCTACACAGTAACATAAGCACACAAATATCTGACTCCACAAAATAAAGAAAAATTACACAGAGCAACAATGAACACCTATTGAAAACAAACAATGCACCAATTTAAATCCTGGATCATCCCCAATTAGTTTACAACTCAGGCTAACAACAAATGAGATTCCACACAGAGTTCAATGTTCCAATTGGTTTATTGAACACTAAGGGATTATGGATGTGTAGGGTTTTAGTATGGGATTGATAATCACTATTGTAAGAAAGGGAAGGATGCAAGAAAAAAATAATCTAAGAATCTAACCTAACAAGTGATTCTGAGGAAATGAAAGCTGCCCACTGAAAGAGACTGAAGGAGGAATCTTTGTGCCTTTAGCCACTCCCACTTCTCAAGTTCTGCCACTTCTGAGGACCCACCCAGACTGCTGCTGCAAGTAAAAGGCAAGAAGCAGGAAGTCAAGTCAAGTCAAGAAAGCCTTTATTTGTCACATGCAAGTTGCCCTGCAGCGAAATGTGACCCCCCTAAGGTGGGCTTTCACTTATTATGTCGGGGGTATATTTCAATTTTCCCCACACTTCTGAAGATTTTAGTTGTATTCACAGGCGATTAACAAAGACGGGTAAACAAACCTGAGAGTTATACAGAAAAGACGGAGAAGATTTCTGTTGGAACCATGGAAGAGCAGATCGCTACTCAATACCACGATTGAGTGAACATGGTACATATTTATTTGCTGTACTGAAAGTGTCATTAATGGTTGAAAGTTATCTGTAACGGCTACTTTACAAAGTTACTTCTATTGGCTGTGACTCGGGGTAGAGCGTGTTGCCTGCTAATAAGAAGGTTGATAACTTGATCCCCAGTTCTTCAATTCTGTATGTTGCAGAGGCCTTGGGCAAAATGCAACCCCAAGTTGCTCCTTGTGCATTCACTACAGGGTGAGTGTGTACTGCCATGTATGTGGGTTTACTGACTTTATACTTGTGTGGTTGTGGCCATCATATACACACGTAGACACACACACGTAGACACACACACACACACACACAGTGTGGACATAGTAGTTCCCTTGAGACCGCATGCCCAAAACAACTCAACCATTGCGGAGGCAAATTGGACTGTGTGTGTGTTTGTGCTCTATTTATAGTCTATGTTTCCATGTGGTTTAGTGTGGTTTAGGCCACATGTGTTCATCTGCTTGTGTGTGTGGATGCATATGTGAGACGGGTGAATGTGTGTGAATAATAATGTGTTTTTCTCATGAGAGACTCCACCAAGGCAGAAAAATAAAATATTAATGATCAATCACTGTTTTGGGGCCACAGAAACACATACAGGCATGCACACACATATAGACACATGCACACACACACGTAAAGATAGACAGACAGGGAGACTTGGTATTGTTACAGTATATTTTCAGAGATCCCCTGACAATATTGACTCTGTAAGCAGCTGTAAGTAGATGCTGTTAGCCTGGAACTTGGAGAAGCTCGATGTTGAGTGGAAGGTTGATGCCAAAATCCAAATCCAAATCCAATTTATTTATATGACACATTTAAAAACAGAAAGTTTGCCCAAAGTACTGTACAGAAACAAAGGAGTAAAACACAAGATAAAACCACTGACACTCACATAAAAACATACAGAGGTGGAAAGTAATGAATTACATTTACTTGCGTTACTGTAATTGAGTAGTTTTTTTTGTGTATTTGTACTTTTTAAAGTCATTTTTCAAGTCTGTAATTTTACTTTTACTTAAGTATATTTTTTAAAAAGTATTGTAGTTCGCTACGTTTTCAATCACACCCGTTACTGAGTAAATTAAAAATTAAAAAAAAACATTGCGCTTCGGAAATACTGCAGGGAATGATGGGTAGTAGAACAAATTGGCGCTAAGGTCACGTTAAAGATGGAGTCTGACATCGGTGTTACGGATCCAGTGAAAAAAGAAGCCCCGTCGAATTCTGCTGACCCTGAATTCGAAGAAACGGATGTGAACCCCTGGCCGTATTTAAGGGACCATTTCGGCTTCAAGTGCAAGAAAGGCAACAGCTTTATTATGCAGTGTAAGCTGTGTTTGCCCAGAGAGACCGAGTTAGCAGCTTTTAAAAATTCCATATCAAACCTGCGCAAGCATGTAGAGGTAAGTTAAATACAACTCGTACCGTTATGGTAGCAAAAAGGCTGTGTTCAAATTAATCACATTAAGTTAACACATCTGTGAAGAACACAGATAACGTTGTTGGTACTAGCAACTTGCTGTAATCGGGCACGTTGTTGTCCACGCAACTTACATGTTTTTTACTGGGTTGGTAAATTGCCAAAAGAAAATGTGTTTACCTACGTTTTTCCTGTTTGTTAATAATAATAATTTATTTAAAAAAATAGTTAAATTAAAGACAGAAGCGGCTACTTTCTTACTTAACCCACATATGTTCACACTGCAGGCAAAAGAATAACAGAGCGCTCACTTACCTTAGATTAGTCAAAGACAGCTGACTTCTGTTACTTGTTAATTAGCACTTGCAACCTCCCGTTAACTAGCCTGTTACTGTCCAATAAAAAAAAAACACGAGGTATATTGGTATAATTTACCAGCGGTAGCTATGTAATGCATTGATGTCTTATTAGGGACGTCAAAAAACTTTCTCTCAAACTTAACACTGGCCTGCCTGCCTCAGCTGCCTGCGAGCGTCTCTTTAGCTGTGCTGGACTACTGTTCACTGCAAAGTGAGCAAGGATGAGCTCTACTAACTTTGAAAATCAACTGCTCCTCAAAATTAACAGGAAGTTCAGAGAGTAACACTCTAGGATGGATACAAAGGAACTTTATTCTAGAGGTACAGTAGGGCAGGGCCAAGTTTAAAAAATTAAAAAACATTTTTAAAGCAGCTGCCGTTCAGTTCAGTACTTGTTCTCTTATTTGACAGTTTAGAACACATTCTCATGTGAAAGAATGATATGGTTTTGTATTGAAAACACTGTGATACCTGACAGTTTGGTTGATTGGTTTGGTGACCATTATCCATTTTCATGTATAGACTTGCATCTTAACTGCCACTGCACTTTAATTTGTAAGTTTTTCTTTTCACTAAAAAAAGAACTACTTTGAGATTTATATCCCACTGTCTTTTTTTGCACTACTCAGAAGCGGCTGTCCTCCTGCTGACAGAAAAGTAACTATGTAACTTTTACTCTGAGTACATTTTAAATGAGCTACTTTTTACTTTTACTTGAGTACATTTTTAGACAGGTAATTTTACTTGTACTTGAGTAAAATTTCAGCAAAGTAATAGTACTTTTACTTGAGTAAAATATTTTAGTACTCTTTCCACCTCTGAAAACATAATAATACACATAATAAACATATCAACTCACACCAGTCTGAACGCTATCGAAAAAAGGTGTGTTTTCAAAAGTGACTTATAAATGGAACAAAGATGCCTGTCTAATATTTAAAGGCAGCGTATTCCAAAGTTTGGGGGCCATAATTGAAAAGGCTCCTTCTCCTCTATGTTTTAGCCCAGATTTTGGGACAACCAACAGCAACTGGTCAGCTGATCTAAGGTTCTGCGAAGGTCTGAAGTAGCTCGGAAAGGTATGGGGGAGCAAGACCATTAAGGTATTTATAAACCAGCGTTAGGACTTTGAAATTAATTCTGTCATGAACAGGAAGCCGATGAAGAAAGGACAGGACAGGTGTTACATGTTCATGCTAGACTTGTAGTCAAGACCGCTTAAACCAAGACCAAGACAATACCAAGACAAGAGGGTATCGAGACCAAGACAAGACCAAGACCAAGACAGACCAAGTCAAGACCAAGACAAAGTCGAGACGAGACCAAGACAGAGACAAAAAAGTCTTTAAACTGCAGCCAGATGCTGCTTCGTTTACGGGTGTCAGGCATATTTATGTGCTTTTGCGATGCACTCCAATCCCTATGGAGGGATTGGAGCATAGCTGAGTCACTGTGTGAGAGCTGAGCAGCGAAAGGAAATTAAGTGAGGAGCCGGCTCTCGCTCAATGGGAGTCGACTCTTCTGATTCACTACAAACACTCTCTTAGCACGGCTCTTAGAGCTGATGCTTTTGCGCATGACACATTATCGAACGTTACGTTGTGTGTCATGGATACTGTTGACTCCAAATCTCCCGACCACTATGTCGATCTGAGACAGCAAGACCACGCCAGCGAGACCAAGACAAGACCAAGGGATCCGAGACCAAGACAAGACCAAGGCCAAGGTCCGTCGAGACCAAGACAAGACCAAGACCACGTAAAAGTCTCGAGACCAAGACTGGTCTCGAGACTTTTACGTGGTCTTGGTCTTGTCTTGGTTGGGCAGCAGCATTTTGAATGAGCTGAAGATGTGCAAGAGACCCTTGGCTGACTCCAACATAAAGTGCATTACAGTAGTCAAGCCATGTATTACCTTCTCCATGTCATGTCTTGACAAAACTGGCTTCAGCTTTGCTCTTTGCCTCAACTAAGAAAAACTTTTTTGCCACACAGAACTAATATGTTTGTCCAATTTAAAATCTGAGTCCATAATGACTTCCAAATTTGTCACATGCTGTTTGATATAAGACACTAGCCATCCACAATTCCCAAGCGGGTTGCATGACATATTATTAGATCTAAATACAATCACCTTCATTTTACTCTCATTGAAACTCAAAAAGCTCAGAGCTATCCGAGCTTTGACATCTTCAAGGCAGTTCAAAAGGATTTGGATGGAGCCTGGGCCATTTGGTGCTAAAGGCAAATAAAGTTGGCAGTCGTCTGCGTAGCAGTGAAAGGATATTTTGTGTTTTCTAAAAATAGACCTCAAAGGGAGCAGGTATAATGAAAAAAGAAAAGGGCCAAGGATTGAGCAAAATTTTCAACTTTAACATTAAACGTTCTGCCACTCAAATATGAATGAAGCCAATCCAGTGCTGCACCTTTGATGCCAACTAGGTGTTCCAAACAAGAGGTAAGAATATTGTGGTCAACAGTGTCAAACGCTGCAGTAAGATCTAAAAGCACAAGGATCACAAGACTTCCACAATCACAAGCTAAAAAGATATCATTAAAAACACATAAAAGTGCTGTTTCAGTGGAGTGTAGATGTTTAAAACCAGACTGAAAAACTTCCATGATACCATTAATATCTAAAAACGTATTCAGTTGCGTAAAAACTTTTTTTTCCAATAACTTTGAGAGGAATGGAAGTTTTGAAATGGGTCTAAAATTTGAGCAAACTAAAGGGTCAAGGTCAGGTTTTTTTAATAAAGGGTTTACAGTTGCATGTTTTATACCATCAGGAATCACACTGGAAGTAATACTGCTATTTATAATAGCAAGGACTGAGGTTCCAATTGAAGGGAAAACCTCTTTAAACAGCCATGGAGGGATAATATCCACAGGAGAACCACAAGGTTTAATTTGCCTAACCATCTTGTTAAGAAGTGTAATTGAGATGGGTTCAAACTGGTATAAGGCAGCTGAACAGGGACTAAACGTGGATGGATTATATGTAGGAGGTACTATTGCTGACCTGATGGACTCAACCTTCTTTACAAAAAAAGACAGAAACTGATTACATCTGTCAGCGGAGCCTTCCAGGGTGGTAGACTGTGGCACATTTAAAATAGAAAAGCAAAAGTAATTCACTGACCACTGGCAAAAAAAAATCGGATTTATTTCAGTTTAGTGAAATTCTCATGCAGCAATGCAGCTAATATTGCTCTTTAGGTCATGTAAATGTTTAATATTCTATTCTATAGGATTCTTCCTACTGTTCTACGACATTGTAAAGGTATCCTACTGGTTACTGGTAAATGGGGAGGCCAGTGAAGTTCATTGTGTTGTCCATCAAATCAACTTTAGCCAACCTGTGCTTTATGACAGTGGTGCATTGTCCTGCTGGACGCAACCATTTGAAGATGGTGATAGTGATGCAGATTTTCACTACTCAGCCTGGCTGTGGCATTCAAACCATGAGAAATTGGTATTAAGGGTCCCAGTGTGTGCCAAGAAAATATTTCACACATCATGACACCGCCAATAGTTGCCTTAGCTGTTGACACAAAGCAGATCGGGTCCATAAATGCATACACAGATGCCAGACTGCCTTCCACAATCATGCTGGTTTGGCTAAATAACAATTCTAGAAATAGCATCTAAGCATAGCCAAGTTTATTGTTTGCAGCGTTCTCTTATTTAACTATAAATAAGTGTAAAACCCCCCAAACATCTGTCTTCCACATCATCGGCCTCGTTGACAATATTAAATCTAACACACACACACACACACACACACACACGCCCAGAAAAAGTGAAAAAAGCAGAGTGGAGCTCACCTGTCAGCACCATTACTACCCCTTCCCTGCTGTCCCCTCTGGGGAATGGACCAGTCCCTTGTCATAGACTGACATCTTTCCCATGGGTTCCTAATGGATCCAAAGACGCGCGTGCACACACTCACACACACACACTCATACACACACACACACACACACACACACACACACACACACTCATACACACACACACACACAGATCCCTAAAGTCAGTTCCCAAGGTGCTGTCAGAATATCCCTGGACAAAGACCAGAGGTATCCAGTGAGCTGTTTTGTGTGTGTGTGTGTGTGTGTGTGTGTGTGTGTAAATGTAGTCTAAATGTGAGACAGCACTAGTTTTGACATTTCTTGATCCCACTGACACATTCTTAGGGGCAGTGGACACTTATCTTCTTTGGAGAAAATGGAAATAAATAAAAATAAAGAAACACATTTTCCATTGTCTTTTGCCAGTGGTGTGATTGGCAGAAGTCCTCAGGGGCAGAGAGAAAAAGTCACACCTCAACAACCATTTTGGCTGTGTAAGTGTGCTGTGATGGACACATTTCCTCAAGGCATTATTGGCAGATACGGTCATAATGATGTGAGCTTATCCAAAAGAAGAAAAATGTTTGGCCACTTATGCCAACTTAATATCAGTTAATTGTAAATAGTTGTCTAGATCCAACTTTCAGTCCTGTGACACAGATGCACTTCTGCAAGTTGAAAATCATTTTGGTGCATGTGCAAATACATGTATGAATGGACTTTGAAAAAAGGAAAGAAAATAAGCAAGATTTTGTTTGCGAAAAATGACACAATTACAATAAAATAACTACTAAAATTAAAAGACCTCATAATTACAAGTTAATGGTATTCAGAAGACACAGACAGTTCTAAAATGTCTGTCATATCTTTTTACTATTCATCATGTGATGTTTTTGTGATATTGTTATGTTGATGTTAAACACAAAAGAAAATCCTGTATTTAAAGCATAAATTTCTCATTAGACGACATTTAATGAAGACAGCCATTTCCATTCCGCAAATGTGTTTTAAATAATAATTTTTAACAACAATATATTAAGCATGGCTCAGCTGCAGAACTTTAAATGACATATATATTAAAAAAAACTACAATATAGTATTATCATTGCTGTAGTTTGATATTTTGCATAGATCTAACAATTTCATAAGACTGATCTTTATTGAACAAGATTTCACAGTTTCACACTTTATGTATTCAGTAAAATAATTACTCCTAATAACATGCAGGTGGCATTATAATCAACTCAAATCTCAAAAAGTAAGATTGAGTAAAATTCAAGTTTAAATATAATTACAGTATGGAATATAATTTCATAATTTATAAAGAAAGGAATGTAATAATCTGCATCATGTGCAACAGATGCAGATTTTGCAGTCTTATAATTTAAATATTTATATCTTATCATGAGAACATACAGATGTTATGCCTATCAAATATGACTTAAAAATACAAAACCTATTAAGTGTGTTACGACACAGTTCATCACACCATTACAAAATACCTGTCATGGTAAAGATTTTCAAACATTGCTATTATAGGCCAAAATAAAAACAAAACAAGCAAAAAATATGAATTTCATCCAATGTTTAGAAAGAGATAATGTCTTATATTTATTAAGAATGATTAAATTTATTATTTTAAATTTATATATTTAAGTATATTCTGCAGTGTTAAACTGCAAGAAAATATTTTAAAAAACACAATCTTAGAAAAATCTTTGTTGCATTCTTAAAATGCAATCTTAAATCTGCACATGGTGCATACTGGGCTACATTCCCATGCAGTGAATGATTTGATTTTTAAAAAACCTTATATAAGGTGGGCATGTTTTGTTGTTTACTGGTCTAGAAGAAATGTCACTTTTAAACTCAAGTTTTAAAATGTTCTCCATCAGCTGACTGCCCTCCCAGGGATCACTTGTTTTTTTTTATGCTACTTCTTTGCTTCCTTTGGAAACTGTGTTCATTTTTTCCCATTATTACACCTTTGTGCAGAATTTCAGCTACCTATGGAAAACCAGTGACAGCAACTCGAAAAACCACAAATGCCCTTCTTTTCCTGTTTAAGTTGTATAAATGAGCAACTTAAACAGGAACAGTTTCTAGTGAAATTTTTAATTCAGCCTTGGGTTATAAAGATTTTTTCAGATTTATATGTGATCTGAAGGGCTGTGGTTTGACTCTATATATTTATTTTTTTCAAGATAAATTAATGTATAAAAAAAGAACAAGAAAGAAACAGCAAGGAAGAACAGAACCAGAATATTTTCACGTTTGAGAAGAGAACTGAATAAAAAAAGGTTTCAATCATACACACAAAAGCACAAGTCAGCACAAAGTAATCAAGGTCCCAACAGCAAACACATACACACTCCTTCTGAGTGTATCCTAATCCGTGTTTCAGGCAGATTGTGTTTGCAGAGGATGAGGCAGTTCGCGGGCTGGCCTGTGGTTAACTGACACCCTCGTTACATTTTCCACTATTTTTCTTTCTCTTCCTTTCTAACTCCGCTCTATTGTGCTTTTCTTGTGTGCTTTTCTGTGCTTTTCTGTACACTCTATAAAAAAGGGAGGGAATGCCAACGGAGTGTAATTTGTCTTTTTTATATGTGTGTGTGTTTTGTGCTGGTAAAAATGTTTTTGTGTGTGTCACTGCCACGTATGACAGCCCAGACCCCCTGGCATTTTAAATATTATGTAAGTCTGTTAAAATAAAACCCAATAATTTCATATTTCATGACTAGTAAATTTTGGTGTGTGCTGGTTTTAAAAACAAAAATTATCACCCAGTTATACCTAGAATCACCAAAACTACCAAGGGCTGTCTACTATCATTTTGTCACTGCTGAAACATGAGTGTGAGCTAGCTAGAAGTGATTTTTGTGTTCCAGTGCTGGGCAATATTACCAGTGAGGGTGTTGTTTCAGAGCCAGACAGTATTACAAGAGATGTGTTTCTGAGTCAGACTGTGACAAAAAGGAATTTTGTGTTCCCAAGTCACCAACTAATAAGATTTCAATTCATGTTTCTGAACTGGCAAATTCAGTTTATGCTTCCTGAGTTATTTCAGAGCCAGTGAGGGCTAATAAAGTCTTTGGTTTTGTTCCTGAGCTGACTAATCATAGTAATGTTTCTGTTCCAGAGCCAGATGAACATAAGTCTGAGTTTTGTGTTTTCCAGCCTGAGAAATCAGATTCTAAGTTTGACGTTGTCCAGCCTGCAATTACAGAGACTGTGTTTTGAGTTGCCAAGCCGGTCATATCAAGGAATATTTATGTTTCACAGTGAACACCTTAAGAGGCAGTTGTTTTTTTTCTGCTGAGCCAATTATTTCAGGGACTGTCTGTGTATCCTGGCCAGGCCACATTCTCAGGGAGCATGGGAACCATGAATTCAGGCGAATTACGTAATTCAGGATCCGTGTGCTCAGGAATCTCAGGCTCTGCGGCTGCACGGCAGCGCATTCAGCTTGCTCCAATAGCCGGGACTGCTCAGCGGGACACGCGGTCTCAGAAGCAGGAGATCTGGTCAGGACCGGACAACCATCTTTGGAAAGACAGGGCTGAACCTAATGCAAGGAACCTGGAATCAGCAGACGTGGGTGGTATAATAGTCTCTGGGTGGAGCACAGATGCAGCCTTGGTGGTGCTGTTCTCATATTGTTCCCTTGCCACTGGGAACACCTAAAATGGTTCTGTAGAGAACAGCTGGTTTATTATCCTGCCTTCTATTTCTCTGGTATACCTCTTCAAGTGGCTGGCCAAAGCTCTGACTCTTTGCTTGGCAGTTTCTAAGGCCTCAGGTATGAGCAGCTTGCTGTAATTCTCATTATATATTCTATATATAATGAAGATACCATTTAAAGGTTTGGACACGCCTCATTTATCGGTTCTTCTTTTATTTTCACTGAAGGCATCAGAACTATGAATAAACACACATGGAATTATGTAGTAAACAAGAAAGTGTGAAATAACTCAAAACATGTTTTATATTTTAGATTCTTCAAAACAGCCAGCCTTAGCTGTTTTTAAAGTAATGATGGGCTGTCGAAGGCTTTGGGGCTCTCCTGGTTAATAAATGATAATGATAATAGAATCACAATCACTGGATTCTTAGCAATTGCCATTCCGAGGAGAAAGTGTATATAAACAGTTCCATTTGTTTGTTTGTCAGTATGTCTGTTTATAAGTCTAGCATCCACAGTTTTCAAGATGTTCAAAGTTTGTCTGATCATGTGACCAATAACAGCTGGAGCTAATAATTTTGGTGACAATAGGGTAAAGGTCACATCAAACTGGACAATCAGTAAAGACTTTATATTACCCATGGATCGTCCTCAGACTTCACAACATACCAGGCCTTGGAAAGAAAGAAAGAAAAGGGAGCACAGAGATAGGTTAGCTAAGCATTTACCTTGACCTTAATTGTTAGTTCCCAAGGTCAAAGTTGACATTGAAAAAAAATTCACGAAATCATTTCTAGTATATTTTATCATATGAAAGGGCAAAGAGACAGCTGTACAACACACTTTTTGTTTTTGTCAATACAATGGCCTACAACTTCATAATGATGCCATAAAGTTTTGTAAAATCACACTACATAAATATATCATAAAATGTCAAGTTTTCAGATTTCAGCTAATTCTTCTCCAATCGTATAGGTAAAGATAATAAAATAGACCATTTTAGTATGCAATGCTTCAAGGTCGTAGGTTAAAAATCAGAGATCAGTGTGTTGTTATACAAGCAGGCTGATGTCAGCATATTGTAATAAAAGCATGCTGACATCTGCTGAATTCACAACCACATAGTGATGGGATTTCCAGCTCTTTTTAGAGAACCGGCTCTTTCGGCTTGGCTCACTAAAAAGAGCCGGCTCTTTCGGCTCCGATCTGGCTCTTTGGGTTTTTTTGTTGCTTTAATTAATTTATTATTAACAGCAATATAAAATTATGCACAAAAGGAATTACTAATGTAAAAAAAGTGGTTTTATTTATATATGTTTATATGTAAATATTTATGGTGGCCCCTAGAGACAAAGCACGTACAAACTCCAAAACACATTTCTAGCGTTAATTGAACTTCCAAAATAGAGCTACCTAGATCACTTAAATTACACAATTGAAAGCATATGTGTATGGTTTGTGTATTTATACACAAGCACTCATATATATTCAAATAATTTAAAAAAAATGTTCATTTACCTGTTACTACCACACACCAAATCTGGTTGTTGGTTCTTGCTAGCTTGTGTAGCCACTAGGTAACAAAAGCTCAACACTGCCCCCTAGCATCCTGGAGCACTTCTGTTGTGTTTTGTACGTGTTTTAGAGTTTTTACGTGTTTTGGAGTTTCCACGTGCTTCAGGGTTTGTACGTGCTTCAGAGTGCATATGTGTTTTGAAGTTTGTACATGCTTTGTCTGTAGGGGCCGCCGTAAATATACTTTCATTTATTCACTCCACATAAAAATAAATACATCATATAATACAAAAACCAACTATTCACAGTTCAACTTTTAACTAATTAAATTTTCAGCTTTTTCCTTTTAAACAAATTTAAAGTGAAACAACACAAAACACTGCAAACCACAACACAATTAAATATAAATTAAAAAATGAAAACAAAAAGAAGATGAACATTCTCTGTCATATGGGCCTGCATGAATAAACTTTCTGAATCCTTTATCATCCGCAACTGAAAATAGTTGTGGATGATTACTATACCTTTCTAATATGACGTTGTTGTCCCTGGCTCTCTTTCTCTCTCTCTCCCTCTGTTCCTGTGCTACTGCGAGTGTAACTACCGCCCTTCCCCCCTCTTCCCAGCGCAAAACACAAGGCTCGCATGCAGAGTGAAGCGGAAAAAAAGTGCGAGAGAGAGGGTGAGAGAAAGAAAAAAAAAACCACGGCTCGCGATAAGGAGCCGGCTCGCATCGTTCACGTCAAAGGTCCGGCTCTAAGAGCCATTTCGTTCGCGACCGACACATCACTACAACCACAGAGCACAGGGAGCCTCGGTAAGTTACTGTCAAAGCCTTATTTTAGAACATGAACACTGTGATTAATAAGGACCCAATGCAGACACAGAATTTGCCAGCTCTTTTTAGTGAGCTAAAAAGAGCTGGAAATCCCATCACTATGTGGTTGTGAATTCAGCAGATGTCAGCATGCTTTTATTACAATATGCTGACATCAGCCTGCTTGTATAACAACACACTGATCTCTGATTTTTAACCTACGACCTTGAAGCATTGCATACTAAAATGGTCTATTTTATTATCTTTACCTATACGATTGGAGAAGAATTAGCTGAAATCTGAAAACTTGACATTTTATGATATATTTATGTAGTGTGATTTTACAAAACTTTATGGCATCATTATGAAGTTGTAGGCCATTTTATTGACAAAAACAAAAACAAAAAGTGTGTTGTACAGCTGTCTCTTTGCCCTTTCATATGATAAAATATACTAGATATGATTTCGTGAATTTTTTTTCAATGTCAACTTTGACCTTGGGAACTAAGGTCAAGGTAAATGCTTAGCTAACCTATCTCTGTGCTCCCTTTTCTTTCTTTCTTTCCAAGGTCTGGTATGTTGTTGAAGTCTGAGGACGATCCATGGGTAATATAAAGTCTTTACTGATTGTCCAATTTGATGTGACCTTTCCCCTATTGTCACCAAAATTATTAGCTCCAGCTGTTATTGGTCACATGATCAGACAAACTTTGAACATCTTGAAAACTGTGGATGCTAGACTTATAAACAGACATACTGACAAACAAACAAATGAAACTGTTTATATACACTTTCTCCTTGGAATGGCAATTGCTAAGAATCCAGTGATTGTGATTCTATTATCATTATCATTTATTAACTAGGAGAGCCCCAAAGCCCCCAGTAACAGTGTTACAAATTAACTCGTGTTGCAAATTAACTGGTGAGGTCAAACAGACTATGTCATCTGTGCCATTAGTGAGGACCAGATTAACACATTTTAACAAATTAACTAACACAGCTGCATCGGCTTTATCACTGTGAGTTCCCGTTTCATGCACAATACATTTGTAACTTTCAATGTTTTCCGTTCTTGTGTCTTGCACACAAACCATTTGAACTAAATAAAATTGTATTGTGTATTTACTTTCAGCCTGCATCCTGTTGTTTGGTTTACAGCTCAACTGATAGGCCCAAAGTCTTTCGATTAGCACTGTGTAAGTAAAGAGTTACAGAGTAATGGATCCCACTCTGTATGTGCATATTGTGTCTTATAAAACCAACTGAACTTTTCCTAGTGGGTTTTCTACAACACAAAAATAAAATTTAGGGTTGAAAGGTGAAGAGCTTTGAGGTTCAAGGTGAGTTTGTTGACTTGTCGATGAGTACTTGTTAGCCTGTCACTGTTATGCTGTCTGTATTTGACACACGATTTTAATTGGAGTTTCATTAAATGCAGCGCACTACAGCGTGGTGCGCTGCAGTGGCGTAGCCTAATTACGTCTCTTGGGGCTTATATAATATATGTCCTAAACCATGTATAGTGTCTTTTCTTATTGCCAAGTGACCAGCGTCACCACCATCACAACCATTACCAGAGGTGATGATGTTGTAAATAGTTCTGGATAAGTGTGAAAAGTCTACAGTGGTTTTTAACTTAATTAGGTTAGAACAATTAAATTGGGGATTTTGTTAGTGACACCAACAAGATAAGCTTTGTTTCTTTTCATGTTTCTACAAAGAGAAACATATTTTGCAAAAAGCTGAAATAGTAGAAATAGAAAAAAGCCATTTCATATCATGACATCACATTTTCGGGTGTTGTTCATTGAGCAGTGCTACAAATACAAGCGTCAGCAACATAACAGCTGCTCCCACGCTCACGTTTTCACTTTCAAATAAACAGAAAAATGCTGGGTTTTTTTTACTGTAGTATTCTAAGATTATGTGGGCATTGGCTAATAACTATACTGTGTACTTCATAATGAACTACAATATGTGATTCTTGAAGTCTAAAATGTTATGGTATGAAGTGTACTGGTTAGCTATTGATGTCTTGTCTGTGAAGGTTCTCAGTCATCCAGGTCATCGTAGTCAAAGGAGCTTGCAAAGAAAAGCGTCTGGACTTCTTTAAGTTACTTGAAGACGTTTCACCTCTCATCCGAGAAGCTTCTTCAGTTCTAAGGTCAAATGGTGGAGAGTCCCAGATATAAACCTAGTGGGAGTATCCCCCCACAGAGGGACAAAAGGACCCCCTGATGATCCTCTAATCGCCTGAGCCAAGGTGTGAAACTGGGTGTGGGTCCCATTCAGCCAGAGTTTCGGGTGTGATAAGGTGGGGCCAGGTTTCACAATGAACACACCCGAAACTCTGGCTGATTGGGACCCACACCCAGTTTCACACCTTGGCTCAGGCGATTAGAGGATCATCAGGGGGTCCTTTTGTCCCTCTGTGGGGGGATACTCCCACTAGGTTTATATCTGGGACTCTCCACCATTTGACCTTAGAACTGAAGAAGCTTCTCGGATGAGAGGTGAAACGTCTTCAAGTAACTTAAAGAAGTCCAGACGCTTTTCTTTGCAAGCTCCTTTGACTATTGATGTCTTACAAATTTCTTTTAATTTTTTTCTTATATGAAATGTATATGAGATCTACAGGATTAAAATAATTAAAAAGACTTTTGGTTCATTTACTTTGCTATCCTTTGAGTCAGGGGTGTCCAACTCCAGCCATCGGGAGCTACTGTCCTGCAGCTTTTAGATTCATTATTGTTCCGACACACCTGAATGAAATGAGTGACTTGTTACCAGGCCTTTTCAAACTTGATGGCATGCTGAAGAGGTAATCCAACCATTTGATTCAGCTGTGTTGGAGTAGGCATGCATCTAAAAGCTGCAGGACAGAAGCCCTCAAGGACTGGAGTTGGACACACCTGCTTTCAGGTGACTCAGTGCGTGGCATGCCAGGCCAGCAGCATCATAATTAAAAAGGAGCTGGAGTACACAAAAGTACAGGTAAACACTGTAGGTGTATTCTTTCTGTAACTTTTTCTTGACATAATAAAAACAGTTTCTATTGCTAAAAAGGAATTGGTTAAAGCTATATGTGTTTGAAAGGTAACCCAGCCATTTGAGCTAATTGGAATGGATTTGATTAGGAAATTCAAAATGACTTTGAATGGAAACCAGTACATATGTGTACTGATTGACTATTTAACAAAACGGCCTCCTTTGAAGTCCAAGATCGCTGATGAGTATTAAATTCCGGTTCTTTTGGATTCTTTAGGGCCAAGAAAGACACGGCTCAAAATGGTCCTTTTACTTTAAAAATGATCTTTATTTTACATATCCGGATATGGAGACCTGAAGACAAAACACACAACCCCAGGTCTGAAGCACAAATGGAAGCCTAGGTATTTATATTTATGGGTGATCGTGGCTCAAAGAGTTGGCAGTTCGTCATGTAACCGGAAGGTTGCCGGTTTGAGCCCCGGCTCGCACAGTCTTGGTCGTTGTGTCCTTGGGCAAGACACTTCACCTACCGCCTACTGGTGATGGCCAGAGGGGCCGATGGCGCTATATGGCAGCCTCGCCTCTGTCAGTCTGCCCCAGGGCAGCTGTGGCTACAACTGTAGCTGCCTCCACCAGAGTGTCTCCACCAGTGAATGAATAGTGGAATTGTAGAGCGCTTTGAGGGCCCCAAAAAGCACTATATAAATGCAATCCATTATTGTTATTATTATTATTATATACTTGCTCTCTACGTCACACCACACTTTAAGTTTCGATCAAACAGCCTAGTTGGTTTCACTAACTGCAAAAGCATGCAGTTTCCTGTCAGCACTTTTGGCACAGAGTGTACTCAGAGTTAGGCCTTTCTTATATAAAGCAATATAATCAGCATATAAGCATTTAAGATTATAAATTTAAACCTCAAAAGTTCCCCCTCTTCATTTGTCACCTGGGAAATGAACTAATTCCTTATTTATCCCTTTAAATTTACTTGCATGTGAAAATAATAACTAGAATATAACGTCATGCCCATAAATCAAGCTTTAAACCCACTTCTAACACCCCCTCTGCGGATAACATAAATCCAGTCTTAGCACTATTTCTTGGGCAATTTACCTAACATAGAAATCCTACAAACTACAGGGTGGGCCATTTATATGGATACACTGTAATAAAATGGGAATGGTTGGTGATATTAAAGTCCTGTTTGTGGCACATTAGTATATGTGAGGGGGCAAACTCCTCAAGATGGGTGGTGACCATGGTGGCCATTTAGAAGTCGGCCATCTTGGATACAACTTTTGTTTTTTCAATAGGAAGAGGGCCATGTGACACATCAGACTTATTGGTAATGTCACAAGAAAAACAATGGTGTGCTTGGTTTCAACGTAACTTTATTCTTTCATGAGTTATTTACAAGTTTCTTACCACTTATAAAATGTGTTCAATGTGCTGCCCATTGTGTTGGATTGTCAATGCAACCCTCTTCTCCTACTCTTCACACACTGATAGCAACACCGCAGGAGAAATGCCAGCACAGGCATCCAGTATCCGTAGTTTCAGGTGCTGCACATCTCGTATCTTCACACCATAGACAATTGCCTTTAGATGACACCAAAGGTAAAAGTCGAAGGGGGTCAGATTGGGAGACCTTGGGGGCCATTCAACTGGCCCACGACGACCAATCCACTCGACCAATCTAGGAATGCTCGGACCTGGCACCCTTAATGTGGTGGTGCACCATCTTGCTGGAAGAACTCAGGGAACGTGCCAGCTTCAGTGCATAAAGAGGGAAACACATCATCATGTAGCAATTTCAAATATCCAGTGGCCTTGAGGTTTCCATTGATGAAGAATGGACCCACTATCGTTGTACCCCATATACCACACCAAACCATCACTTTTGTTGTTCCAACAGTCTTGGAGGTTTCCATCCAATGTGGGTTAATGTGAGACCAATAGCGGTGGTTTTGTTTGTTAACTTCACCATTCACATAAAAGTTTGCCTCATCACTGAACAAAATCTTCTGCGTGAACTGAGGGTCCTGTTCCAATTTTTGTTTTGCCCATTCTGCAAATTCTGTGCGCCGATCTGGGTCATCCTCATTGAGATGCTGCAGTAGCTGGAGTTTGTAAGGGTGCCATTTGTGAGTAGCTAATATCCGCCGAAGGGATGTTCGACTAATGCCACTCTCCAGTGACATGCGGCGAGTGCTACGCTGTGGGCTCTTGCTGAATGAAGCTAGGACAGCCACTGATGTTTCTTCATTAGTGACAGTTATCTTGCATTGCATTGAAATCTGCTGCAATGACCCGGTTACTGCGTTCACCAGATATCAACACAATTTCGATCCGCTCCTCACGTGTTAACCTCTTCGACATGTCAATGGCTGTGAACAAAGAGAAACTTGTAAATAACTCATGAAAGAATAAAGTTACGTTGAAACCAAGCACGCCATTGTTTTTCTTGTGACATTACCAATAAGTTTGATGTGTCAGATGACCCTGTGTGCCTGTGCCACATGGCCGACTTCTAAATGGCCACCATGGTCACCACCCATCTTGAGGAGTTTGCCCCCTCACATATACTAATGTGCCACAAACAGGACTTTAATATCACCAACCATTCCCATGTTATTACGGTGTATCCATATAAATGGCCCACCCTGTATTCCTAAAGTCGCTCTCATTCCTCTTCATTACTTTTATGCTCAAATTTAACCTTAACAAGCTTTTAATCTCCTAAACAACAAATTTTATTCAACTGTGGAGCTCTATTCTTCTTATGGGTGCCCCTCTCTGGTGGTTCTGTTCGGTTCGGTGCTCCCTGGAATCTCGCTGTGGTCCCAAAATCTCCTGCAAAGGAAACAAACACCTTTCCCTACTACGCCTCCCTAACTTATTATGTTCATCAATTGTTCTCTTAATTATTCAATCTTGGTTCAACCTATCATTTTGGGGACTCTCTAATCAAAAGGATTAACCTAATTATGTGTATAAGCGTATTAGCATCTATCCATCGGCCCTCAAGGTACTCCCTACAATATATCAATTCAGTCAGTCATGCTGAACCAGGTTTTTGACTTTTATTTATATATATTCTTCAATGTTACTCATCTCAGTAAACAACCTTTTAACACCTTAAACACACTTAAAGCGCCGCTTTCACGTCCCTCCAGGTGCTTCCTGTTGCTCGCTCTCTTCTCTCTTATCTGATTATCAACATCCTGTACACAAAACTCTTGCTTCTGCAAGTGCGAAAGTTTCCAAGCAGAATGTGCCTTAACTCTGACCTACAAGTCACAATACATGTTGTCTGTTTCTGCAAGCATCTTCATTGACCTTTTACACCCTGACACCTTTCACACTAGATTAGAAGAAAATCATCATGACCGCTTATTCTACTAAAAGATCAAAAAGAAAACAAACATTTTAATCAATTAAGTTTAAGCATAAAAGCAATTACTTATGAGTAAGTTTTATCATAGCTAAATTATCAAGCTCCCTTGATAAAGCCCCTTATTTCAAATTAAACCCAAAATCACCCCTTCTTGAAACATCTCATGTGTCAAATACGCTAAAGCCAGCTACTAAAACTGAAAATACCAAAAATACTTCACCACCCCTTATAAAAATGACAGGAAAAGCTTAGTCACATTATTTCTCTAAAACTCTCAGCAATTCTCCTCTAGGGTATATTTGCTCCGGGCCTCCAAACCTGTGTTTAGGAATAAAATCAGTCTAATCATCCTGTTAAATCTTTTACACCACTGGCTCCATTCAAACCTGCCTAGAAACAACACCTGTGTGTTAACACTAACTTCATTTTAAAACTCACATTTCCTGTGTTATAACATGTTCTTGATACAGCATATTTTGATTTCATTTTGCTCCTCTTAATGTAACGGTACATTCTAATTATACTTTACCAGACTTAACCAAAATATATATGCTTTCCTTACTTTGCTCCTGCTTTAAAGGAAAAAACCTTGGTCACTTCGACAAGTGTTTGTTATTCTATAACTGCATGTTATATGAAAAGTCTAGCAATCTCCTATGTGACTCATAAATATTACTTTTGTTTTAGTTATTTTCCTCTATAAACTTTATTTGACTTCTACAGTGGCCTATTTTGTTAATGGCATGAGTTATATCAAAAAGTTTCTCCCCTTTAGCATTTGGCATTTTCCCAACAATATAATCTAGTACCATAGTCTAAACCCAGTCAATAAAACAGAAATTTTCTTTTTAAAGCAAACATCAGCAACCCAAAATCAGCAGAGCATCCCCTTTCTCTCCCCAACAGAGTCAATTGTTTGTCCCTCTTTATTCATGCTAACCCTCATTCACTCATTCACACGCATTCACTCAAAAGAAAAACAATTGTCTATAATTTTTGGTCTGGATTGACACGCGGCAATCCTTTTAGACAGGAACTCCCAGGTTCCCACAGGTGGCCTTCTCCTCAGCCAGTTGTAATCTGGAAAAGGTCACCTTATATTTGCTCTCCCGAAAATTTTTTCAGCACTGTTAATTCAATCTTGCAGGCCTGCTTACAAAAAATGAGAAAAAAGAGAGCTGATTATTATTAACTCATCAAAACACAAAACATAATCACCTAACAGGTTTTCCCTAAGTGCACTGTTACAATTTTAAAGGGCCCAATTCTATACATGTCCATGTTTACTAAAACAACCCAAACCTAACTGATACAATCAACCCATCACTCAAACAACAACCCCAAAGATCTTAAACACAAAAAAAATTCTTATTAATCTATCGATATGTTATGGAGATTAGAACTTCAGGGCCACAAAAGTTTTGCCCTACTCTTGGTTTAATTAATACTTACATAGTCTGAAATCAGACTTAAACTCACTCCCTCTGTTCATTTTCTGACATAATTTCACCTGCTAAATACACAGAAAATCTTGTTAAAAGCCACACAATTTGCACACAATAATGTTCCCCCTTAAGCACTTTAACATACTTAGATTTAGCATAACATATAAACCCGTTATAACAATGTGTCATCACTAAATTATAAATTTCTTGTCCAACTCTGCACCTCTGAACAGACCTGACCACCTTATTTAATTATCCTGTTACTTTACCATTATATATTTCACCAAGTAATCCTCCTCAGTCACTGCTATGTTTCCTTCATTCAAAGCCTCAGACACCCAGCCACACAGGAAGCTTCTTTCTCACCACTCATTTCAGCTAATTTTCATACTGAGTCATATCTCAAGAAGTTACCATGACAAGAGAAAGGCATATTTAAATCTTACCACATTATTAAATTATTTTATTTTCTTCCTAGAGTAATCACTTGTTTTGCTCAATCGACACAAGAGCACTTCCAATTCACTATTTTAAAACTACTTTAAGCTTTTAATCACTTTTTCATTTTCACCAATGTCACTCTCTTGTCATGAAACTTTCCTGAGTCATTCCTCAACTTCAGGGTTTAAGTGTGTTCACACTATTTTAACACTAATAAACAGACTCACATGCTCAACATGCTGTCTAATCTTCATGAGCTCTCTCGTAGTTGTAAGGTTAATGCATTTTCTGTTTGTGTGTGTGATTTTGTATATGTTTCTTTTTGCAGTGTTTCAGACTCCTTCACAATTTTCCCACTTAAGCAGTCAGTTTTTTCTTTCCCAAGTTTGCTAACCCAAATTTTGCTTTCCCACCTTAAATAACAGCATTCCTTGTCTTCAGCCAGGAGTTAGAGCTCACTTGTCAGGTTTAGTGATGCATGGCGCTGTAAACAACCAGGCCTGAATGTTTCCAGTGATGTTAACCTATAACTTTCTTCTGATCGCCGCATGTGGAAAATTGATCCAGGTCTGCTTTGGACCTAAAAATGACAAACTTAGACACTCATTATTATCATCAGTGCTTAAATGACCCACTTCTCTCTCTCTCCGGCCAAAAATACCAGTTTATTTCATGTATTCACCTTGATAAATGTAAGCGTGTTCTTCCTTGCGTTCATGTTATGTGGTCATGTTAATGGAGTGTAAGCTGCTTCTTCATTGCATATGTATTTTATAATCAGGTTTAACTCTGCCTCTTTGCACTGAGCTGTGGATTCAAACTATCTCAATTCTGCTTCTCCCCAAAAATAATTTCACATGTAACCATTTGTATATGTGTGTTTTCTACCTTTTTAACCTCATTGTTGTGATGTGGTGAAAATTTCTAAACCTTCATAAGTTCGGCCTTCAATCCAATTTTCCCATATGCATTCACTATATAATGTCCAGGTTCACCTCTCACTGTTCTCACAGTTTCCTGTGGGGCCTCGCAGATCAACACAGGCCCAAATCAGGTGTTTCTTCTCTCCATTTCTTCTCTCTTGATCTTTTCAGTCTTTTCTTTTAAGGATTACTCCAAGCATGGCAAATATGAAACTCAGTGTTCAGTGCTTTCACACAGTTATTTATCCCACTGTTCTTACCAGCCTGTAATTCACCTTGCATGTTGCATCACGTGCTTTCTTACATGCTGCTGCTGGAGTCGTCAGTGTTATAGTTCAGTTGCACTGTCTTTTTGCCTGCTGTTAATTCTTCAAGTACACGGTGTTCTGTCTGTCTTCTGTCTTCATCAGGAGATTGACTGTCCTTTAAGCTTCTTCTCAGGATAAGGAGACAATGAGAGGTGAAGCTGTCAAATTTTAAGCCAAAGGCTGGCCTGTTTGTCGTCCCAATTCTGTTAATCTATCCTTTTGCCGCTGTACTCATGTTTTTAGGTTGAGAAGAGTCCACCTCTATTAACACACTAAAACATGTAATTAATATCATTTTATTACTTTTTTAAGACATTCAGTCTCTAATTCATCTGTTTTCATGTTGCAACGTCTCTCACCAGCTCACCAGCTATATTCAGACTTGCTATATTCAGACACACACACACACTCTCTTCTCTCAGACTTCCTCTTTTTCCCGCACTCTGCTATGAACCTACGTAGTGTTATTATTATTTATTTATTATTTTGTACGAATCACACAGAATCATTCAAATCCAGTACCCACAACGTTCACACACTTAGAATCACTCAAAATACGCTTTCCTAAGAGTATTTTTATCAAACATGCTTTTAAAATCAGAAAGAGGAAGTAGACTGCAGCCGGTAACTGCGTATGTCCTCTTAAAAGGGAAGAGAAATAAACACATATGGGCCAATTCTCCCCAACTTAGACAAAATGTGACCATATATGTCCTTTTCCAAGTCATGTTCTTCTCTACACACAACTCTTGACCTCCAGGGCATAAAACTTTGGACTTTGGAACCGTGATATAAGTCCTCACAGCGCACCAAGCACGGAGAAACTCCAGCCTCAGTGCTTCAAAATTCTCACAGCGCACCAAGCACGGAGAAAACTCAATCTCAGTGCTTCAAAATTCTCCACAAAATTCAAAAACTGTTTCTGTCATTGATCTGCCCAAGAACTCCAACAAATGGACCTCTATGGGTCCAGTAATCTTCAACACATGTATATCACTGCAGCCAGTGATGATTTAAAAACAGTTTCTTGTCTCAGTGCACCCAGTATTAACTTATCAGATGGACCGCAGCCGATTCATCAATATCAACACAATTGTGTATCCCCATGTACACAACTTATTCTTCACTTGTATCACACCACATCTAGTAATATCTTCAGAATTACTTCAACATGGTAAACATTGATTTTCCTTTAAAATCAATTTACCATTAGAACTCAAGATCACAACTGACTCGATTCTTTGAAATCCTGAGTCAGTTAGACACCTTGTCCAGCTCATGGTGTCCTTCTCATCGGACTCATCGGAAGTAGACAGCGCCCAATTTTAACTGCGCATGTTGTTACTGAACAACACACACACACCAGGCAATCCTTCGTGGATCATTAATCAACATTCTAACCAACTCAGTCAGCATTGATTATTCTTCTGGACCTCAGTAGATCCACCAATCTTCAAAGAAATATATTAATACCGTCACTGATCTATTTCTTTGTCTATTTCAGACCACGCCGGGTCCGATAATGTCAACACAGTTATATTCCCAGAACTACACAACTGCGGTTGACATTGATTTTCCTTCAAAATCAATTAACCAAGGAACTCAAGATCACAACTGACTCGATTCTCTGAAATCCTGAGTCAGTTAAACACCTCGTCCACCTCAAGGTGTCCTTCTCATCGGAGTTCCACGTCCGGAATTACTCTTTTTACTCACAAATAAGTGTATCCCAAAATGATCTTGTCAATCATTAGCCATTTTTAATACCAAGCCCACAACTCTTGGCAGCGCCACCTGCAGTATGCCCATGCCGGAGCTCCTCTCTAACGTCTCAGAGAGGGAGGGGGTTCTCCAACCCCGTGAGTTGACACTTATTAAACCATAAACTGACCAATAACCTATGATCCTGTGTTATCCTAAACACACATTGGTCTCTTTTCTCTTTTACCATAAAATACCATATGACCTTTAACTCAGTATTGTCATTCTCAAAGTTTCATTATCCTTACTTCAAAGCTTCCCATTGCTTCAAAGTTTCTCATTACTTCAAAGCTTCTCATCACTTCAAAGTTTCTCATTACTTCAAAGCTTCTCATCACTTCAAAGTTTCTCATTACTTCAAAGCTTCTCCTTACTTCAAAGTTTCTCATTACTTCATTCTCCAAGTTTCATTATCATTACTTCAAAGCTTTACTTTATTCTCAAGAATTTAGTTTTACCACTACTGAGCCAATTTAATAGTTAAGATCATCAACTCAGCGAACAGATAATTTAGAATTCATCCAATCTGCACAGATTTGCTTTTTGAACAGGTTTGTGCCTACCTTTAAATCTTTTTAGACCGGTCTTCTGTTCGCCTCATATCAGATCCAACCTTCGGCCACATTTGTTCTCTCTGTTGCACGAAGAACTGGGCGGAAACACCAAATATTAAACCCCGATTCTTTTGTCCCCATGATAGAACAGAGAAAACCCGACTCATAGTGGTCAAAACATTTTATATTTCTTTTTATTCAATCATCTTCCGGAAGAGAGAGACCCCTGCACAGCCCAAACGCCAGTTGCAGGATCTCTAACATTTGAAGCTCCACATATGTCTTATATGGTGTTATTTCTGTACTTCAGACGTCACACACGTCACACACAGTTTCATTACAAACAAAACTTCTTCTATTCAGTTCCTCTTATCTGTGTCTGATTTATTAATATGCCTGTGCACTAACACTTCCTGTGCAGCTTGCAATAACTTCCCCTTTCTAAGGTCTGTTGCCAGGGCAACCGGTCTGAACTTAGTTTCACTCTGTCTGTTGCTCATACTCTATAAAAAAAACATGCAGTTTCCTGTCAGCCTGTGACCTAGTCTCAAAGCTGGCCTTCTTAAAACAAGCAAAATAAGCCTTAAAATATATATTAATTACATGACACTACCACTGTCTAATCAGTTTTACCTTTTTCATTTGAATATGTTTTTTCTAAATACAGATCAACAAATATTTGCAAAATCCTTAAGATTCAAAGAAGTCTCTGTGCCATGTACCACCCACAGACAAATGGGTTGGTTTAGAGGATAAATGGGACCATACAGAGGTATAATGTAATGTATGCTTTTTATATGTATATTTTTAAGCTACTTTCATATTATAACAAATGCTTTGACAGTACTCTACAAAATTAAATAACAAAGTTGGTGAACAAAAGACCAGATGAATGGAACAAACATTTGCATGCCCTCACTTGAGGACACACTTTATTTTTTCTTTATTTTTGTCATTATAATTATTATTATTTGTTTTATTTTTATTTTTTACCTTTAAGTTATTACAGACGGAACAGACATGTCTGGGGGATGTTAGGGTACCTGGGTTGTTGACCCAGTGGTTTCAGTTTTGTACCTTTTATTTGTGTTCTTATCTTAGTTTATTTTTGTGAAGGTTTTGGTTTCTGTTTTGCATTTCTGTTTTTTCCCCCAGTTCTTCTTGGTGTGTGATTATTTAGTTCTCAAGTTCTGGTTTCCTTACTTCCTCTATTCTGTGTCCAGTCAGTGTCTGTGTCTGCCCTGGTCCCACGTCTCTGTTCCCTCTGTTGCAGTGCCTGCTTGTGAGTCTGTAGCTATGTCCGAATTCAGGGGAAGGATGCTTAAAATGCCATATTTGGATGCAATGACGTCACAGCGATGCGACGAGGGCTGTCCGAATTCAAAGAGCACTCAAAATGTGGCGACAAATGGCGTCCTACTTTTCCGCGAATTTGAGTGTTAGCTGTGTCCAAATTCAGAGGACCCCCCGCCTGTCCCGTTCGGTTCTTTTGCCATCAGAATTATTGTCTAAAGGCAAAGAAAGATGCCCAACAGATTTACTTCACCAAATGGACCTTCCCGGCCTTGCAGTATTGATCTATTTGATTCACCTTTGTTTTTATTGTTCATTTTATTTTATTTTATTTTCACTTGCTACACACAGGACAGACATGAGTGGGAGAAAGAAAAGGGAGAAAGAAAGAGAGAAAGGAAAAACAGCGGGGAAGAGAAATGGTGATAAAGGGCAAAAAACAAAAACCACCAAAACAAACAGACAAAAAATACATATATTAATCACGTGGATCACCTGTTGAGAAAGAGACCCTCAAAGCGCTTTACAATTCCACTATTCATTCACTCTCACATTCACACACTGGTGGAGAAAAGCTACAGTTGTAGCCACAGCTGCCCTGGGGCGCACTGACAGAAGCGAGGCTGCCATATCGCGCCGACGGCCCCTCTGGCCATCACCAGTAGGCGGTAGATGAAGTGTCTTGCCCAAGGACACAACGACCGAGACTGTCTGAGGCGGGGCTCGAACCGGCAACCTTCCGATTACAAGACGAACTGCCAACTCTTGAGCCACGATCGATCTATGTGACTATAACAGTAAATACTAAATATTAAAAGTTATTGTGCAGCACGTAGGATCGACAGCGCACAGTGTGCTATTAGGTAGGAGCCAAAAAGGGTGTAGTTTGTGTCTGTGAGCACCCGTGTGTACACCTGTGAGCATGAGTGCGCTTGTATTTAAAAGGTTTCTTCATGTAATGATCTGCTAGAGGGTGTGGGGAGCCATAGCCCCGTCTTCCAGGGCATGAAGCAGGTATGGAGGAGATCCAGGCACCAGACATCCAGAGGCCCTCAGAGCACAAGAGACCAAGGAAGACCAACAGAGGGGCAACCATGCCACTCTCCCGGAAAGAGCTGAGGAGAGCCCCAGATGAGGGGTCACTCAGCAGCCGTGGAACAGAAGCCAGGGGGGGTTGCAGTGATGTTCCCGTGAGCTCCGCCGGCAGCCAGCTGTGCCAGAGTGACCAAGCCCCAGGCCGAGCGGCCGAGGGCACCCCACCCCCCGAAGGGGCCCGAGCGAGCCCCAGGCTCCAGGCCCTGACAAGCAGCCACCAGGAGTGAGCCGGTGCGTACCTGGACGCCCATCCCTGGACACAAAGACCCACCAATGCACCGATGTCTGAGGGCGTCTGCCACTGGCAGGGGAAGTGGTGGTGGGAAATAGGCCTCCATACCTTGGAGGGCCTGAGATGTTCCTTGAGAGGTGGCGTCTGATACCCGACCTGACATATAAACACAGACAAACATGCACACACAGATACAAACATCCATTCCCACCCTCATGCTCTCATATGCAAATACTCAGCACTCACCCAATGTGGAGACAGACATAAATAGACACTATACACACTCCCCAAGCGCACTCTATACCCCAGGTCTAGGTACCCTTGCCCTTGAGGGGGAAACTGCACCCAGACCCAGGTAGTGTTACCCTCTTCCCTGGGGTGGAGAGAAGCAGACCGCCCCGACTCCACAGCAGCAGGCAGGCCCCACATTCCAGACCCCAATCGGACAGCCAACTCCTCCTCCCAGTTCCCCTGCCCCAACAGGCAACAGAGAACGGGGGTGTGTGAAGACTTCAAACCTCCCTCCGCCCGCTCATATGTAGTGTTGATACATGTGTGTTCTAAGGTGCATTTAAAACCCAGGAGGGCATGGAGCTACCTGCCAGAGAGCAGCAGGTAAGCGCATAGCCCCTCCTGATAGCCCTCAATGTATACGTGTATTTAAAATTGAGAGGTGGGCAACGGCGCAAGGGGTGAGGTTGTACACCCTGATGGTCTTCTGGATGCCTTGTAGCATGCCCACCCCCAAGGTCCTATATGTATGTGTTATGAGAGTGTGAGTAATGTGAATGTCTAAGTTGTGGGATAAAATTGAGGCAGAGGCAGCCAGAAGGGGACAGAGGGGGGATGCCTCCCTTGCACCCTGGTGACACACCTTTGCCCCAAGGCCCTGCATGTGTAGGTGATTGTGGTAGAGCGGGAAGAGGGAAGCAGCTGGAGATGGGGAGGGAAGGAAGGGAGGGGCAAGTGGCCCCTCCCTGGGGCCAGCTCCCCCGCTGACCCCAGTAGGCACCCCCATACTCTGCAACCCACCAGGTCAAGGGGGCCCCGGTCCGGATAGACCTGGGCCCAGTTCAGCAGTGCCGCCCAGCCCAACAGAGCCTGGGACAGCCCGCGCGACCCCACCACAGAGAAAACTGCACCCACCCCATCATCCACTCATCTTCCAGACTACACAAGACAATAGACACCCAGGTTGAGTTCTTCCTCCACCTCTCCTATATCTCTCCCCCACCTGCAGAGTGAGTTCCTGGAGAGAGGAGACCTCCTGCAAGATGTAACAGCCTCCCCCACCAGTTGAAGAGCCCCCCAGGTGGCTCGATGCACTGGCGGCACCCCGCACCAGGGCTGAACCCCCATACACCCACCAGCCCACAACCCCGGCGACACACGAACCAGGACCCAAGCCCCCAAGGCCAGGCCAGGGCCCCAGCCCGGAGACGGAGCACCCCCAGAACCCCATGACTGCCCCGGACCCACCCAGGGGCAGCCAGCAATTGAATGCAATTGACACCCCTTTCTCAACGAGAAGTTTGGGCTTGGGTGAGCCTGAGTGCTGAAGATATCTACCTATTCGGAACCATGGTAACAGGGTTCTGGCTGATTGGAGCTGGCTTGGCCCTGACTTATCGAAGAATTAAGAAAGCGGAACCGGCTGTTCAAACCCCCACAAGGCTGCCCGCTGGGATTGGAACAATGGGAGAGGCGTGAGTTTCTCAAAATGGGCTCATTGAGTCAGCACGGATAAGATCTTGGAGAGGCTATGGCTGCTGTGAATACTCAGAATAAGATCTCTGACTGCAGACTGGATACATCTCGGAAGGGCTAGCCCGGAATAACATCTCTGGGCGCAAATTGGATGACATCTCGGAGAGGCACACTGCCGTGAGTTCTCAGAAATTGGCTCCTTGAGCACAAGAAATGACAACATCACAGAACGCAAGTATGGCGAAGCTCGCGGCTCTCCAACGGGAGATTGAGAGACCAGTGTTGGACTGTAGAACTGCTTTGAAATTCATATGAGCTGTTCGCACTAAAGTAAAAAATACCATCACTTATGCGGATACCCCTTTGGCGCCAGCTGCAAGGCCGGAGCTGAACACAACACCCTGATAACGACTGTGTTTAGTCTGTTCCTTCCCATTCCATGCAAGGCCACCTGGGTTGGCTGGAAGACTGTTTACTTAGCCTGGCAGGGTGAAGGACACTGTCTCAGCTGAACTATGGACACGCACACACATACATATACTGATACTGATAAGCACTTACTGACGCATCACCCTCCCTATCCCGGATCCAACGCCACCTCCAACGCTTATCTCCCCTCTGATGTGGACATCGGGTCAGTTGGAGGCGCAGTCGAAAGATTGCAGCGGTCCCAGATCAGATGTACACACTGGAACTCTTATTGTGCTATGGTGTGTTGATATCTGTGCATTCCTGTATTATCCTTCTGTGTTACACATTTCGATGTTTTTTTTCCTCGCTACCTAGCCTGACCTGTCTCCCCAATGTGATGTTTGTGTATTGTATGTACGGTCGGCAAGGTCTGTCATCTTGGTTGTGGGCAAAAGACCTGCAACTGACAAATAAAGGCTATCTCATCTCATCATCTCAATTTTAGAAACTCCCACCATGCTGTCAGAGAAGAGCTGATGTTGACGCTTTTAAAGCATTCATGTCGTTGGGTGTTTGAGCTGATAAATGGTAGGTCTGAAATCTCTAGATAATTGCTTGTTCTACATCTAGCCAAGGTTTGTCTAAGAAGGTATGTTTTAGCCATCCTGAGATAAATTGAAGCCTGTTGGCTAAGTAGTGCTGAAATCCTTGGTCTTTTGTAGTGTTTTTAAGCTTATACGTGGGGGTTTATCCAAAAGGAATTTAGACATATATGAATCTAGAGAACTGAACCAATCTTGTGGTGGTTTAGTTGGGATCCTTGAGAATAAATAATTTATTTTTGGTAAGACCATCATTTTCTTTCTGACTATATGATAGTGGGTGTGGGGAGCCATAGCCCTGCCCCCCAGGACATGAAGCAGGCATGGAGGAGATCCAGACCCGAGACATCTAAAGGCCCCCCAGATTCCGAGAGCCCAAGGAGGAAAGAGCTGAGGAGAGCCCCACATGGAGGTTTCACCCAGCAGCCACGGTGCAGAAGCTGCAGGGAACTATAGTGACGTGCCTGCAGATCCTTCCGGGAGCCAGCTGCACCAGAGCAGGTGTTAGAGACTTGTAGAATCACTTACAACAAAGAAAGGACACAATGTGAAAGAACACCTTACAAGGACATTTTAGTTTAAAAAACATAAAAAATTGTAACCCATCTGGAAAGCATGTTCAAGCATAAATTAAGTAGTGGATTCAGTCTGCCTAGCTAGACACGGGTACATCGTGAAGTTAATTTATTTGTAACTCTACTACTTCAACATTTAGGTGATCACCTAAAACCACTGGGGGAAAGGAAAATGAGCATCAAACACTGCCAGGACATTACCAGGTAAATTAGTCTCTGCAAATTTTTAATAACAATGTAAATACAGTATGACAAAACCACAGACAAGTAAAATATATTGAAATTTTAAGTTAAAATTTTGGTAGTTGTACTGATCTTTGGAAGAATCTGTGTTATTCTTCTGGGATTGCAGAGTTGCTGTATGTTACCAAAACTATAAAAACACAAGCTGACAAGTTTAGTTAAATGAAAGTCTGACAAGTTAGAAGATCAAAGAAAATCAGTTTTCGAAAATATTATGGACTTCCACCCGATCAATATATATTTGATCCACCTACACTCAGAAAAATAAAGGTGCCAACTGGAACCAAAAGTGGTTCTTTAGACTGATGCCATAGAAGAACCTTTTTTGGTGCCACAAAGAACCTTTCAAGCAATGGTTCTTTGAAGAACCATTTCTTTTAGTGGTTCATTGAAGAACCTCTAAAGGTGCCCCAAAGAACCATCAAGAAATGGTTCTTTGGGGCACCTTTAATGGTTTTTCAAAGAACCTTTTTAAAAATGGTTCTTTAAAAAACCATTTTTAAAGAACCTTTTTTAAAGAACCATTTTAAATCTTTCAAAATAAAATGTAACATAAATTGAATTTGAGTAGGGTAAAATAAATACGAGCACAGCATAGACATATATAAATGGTTTATTGCCATTTCGTAGTATACCAAAAGACAAAAAGGCATTTTAACCCTCAGCACAACATCACAACTAATACATGTCACATATTAGTCATTTAAACAGTAATAATTAAACATTTTTACTATACTATAAATAAATATATATATAAATACTATATCTATAGATAACACAACAATTAATACATGTATTGCTTAATTAATAAAACATCAGAAAGTGATAAAAACACATTAGAAGTATCAATAGCTTCATAACAGACCAATAAATCAACACATTTTCATCAGCAGATGTTTGCATGTTCAGTAAAAATATTTCAACAACAAGTTTATGATTAAAATGATCAATGAACTTCAGCCTTACGTTATAAAAGGTAAGTTTCATGTTGGACTCATGGTCCTTTGTTAGTCCAGTTCAGGACAATGTCTCTGACGTATATATCATATGAAATATATGTCATATCAAAACAACCCCACACCTGCAGTTGTTTCAGTTTTTCACAGGTGTTTCCTGTCAGCTGGTCATTCTCACTCAGGTGGACATCCACATCAGCCAACCAAACGACAAGCTCCTCCCTTTGTGCTTCAAATCCCTCCCACTCTGAGACAAGGAGCTGAGAGAGAGAAAACAAGGGTCAATTATAAAGAAGAGAGAAAACTGAAACCCTCCTCAGAAGGTCTGACTTGCATACCTGCAGTCGACCTGTGATGGACTCCTGTTTGGCGTTCACGTCATCCCAGCGGCGGCCGCACTCCCTCGCTGTTGCCAGCAGCCGAGTCTGCAGGGTGCCCTGGAAGAGCAGAGTTAATGTTCGACTCCTCCCGGTCAGGATCTCCAACTGGATGAGCCGAGGTCTCCCCTCTCGCCGCCGCCTCTGAACACAAAAACACAGATTGCATGTAAAGCAGGAGGTGCAGATGTTTTTTGCTATTCTTTTCTAAATCCAGGCTTGATCACGTGGAGGTATTTGGAAAACTTTTTTGGCCAGCGGACGACTGTTGTCTCGCAGAAAGTCAAATCAAATGTATGCGATACACAATCAATTCACAAGAACACATTAAAACAAGAAAGTGCCTGATTTCAACTGAATTCTGGATCAAAACAGGGTAACAGAATTAAAATGAGTGTTTGCAGCAAATGTGAGCATAAAGCTTCACTTTGTACAAGCCTGCTATTAAAGTTCTCCTCTATGCAGATGATTTTCCTGTTTTCAAGGCACAACTTGGATCTGCTGTACAAATCTTATGGATACACACTAAATGAAACAGTAGTGTGCACAACTCCGGATTCTGATCCCTCATCCTAATATGGTCTCAAAAGGCTCATAAAAACCAATAAAGCCTCAACATTTGCAATAAAGCAAATGTTGAGGCTTCAAAATACAAAGTCCATAAACCAAAGGCTGACATGGGTTTTTATCATAAGGGTGATAAATATACAACATATGTTCTTAAGACTAAAAGTATAATACAGATTTTAGTCTTAGAGATTTGATGTTCATTTACCTGCAGATGCACTATACGTGCCTGCTCCGTGGTTTTCCACAACGTTTTGCACATCACTATTTAATACAGGAAGTAGGTGAACTAAAACAAGTCATCTTTCTTTGTGAGAGGACAATATTAATGAAACCAACCTCAATGACATCATAGAGATCCCTAAAGATGCTCCTGCTGCTTCTCTTCCTCCTCATCCTAAGCTTCCTTCTCCTTGTCCTCGACTTTCATCCAATATTAATTCAATCTAAGTGTGTTTCTCCCTCCTCTTCCTCATTCTGTTGGAGCTGTGAACAGAATTAGTGTGAATCTGAATTAATTTGTGCAAATGAGAAAAATCAGCTTTTCGGTCAGAGGTGGTCTTGTGATTTAAGCCGGGTAGAGTAGATTTATGTGTTGATGCTACCTGCTTCATCTCTACGACTGGCTGCTGAGTGATATTTACACCCTGGCTGGATTACAAACTTTAACCACATGCTGAACTTTGGCCCAGTGTTGATACGACTTATTAGTATAATGACCTCTTCTTGGCTTAATGTATGATGGTGGATAAATGAAATGTACAAAGAAAATTTAACTATATTACAAAAGAACATCTATCTTGGTAACATCAAATGACCGGAGCATAACTTGTCAACTAGTCCGAAAATAAGTTATACAGGAACAGTCAAAGACACACCTTCTCATGTGTCACATTTCTATTCATTCAAAACACTTATGCATAGCTGTATTTTATACAGCTCTTACAGAATGCAAAGTACAGGCTGATGTGAGTATTTAATGTACGGCTCAGCTCTACTGAATTTCAGAGTTTCTAGAGCAGACACACAGCTCACGTCACAACAGGCAGATTTAGATATATTTTCATAAACCATTCATTTGCCACATCAATGAACAGCATGGCTGGGCAAAATATTTTTTCTAACATGGCAACCTTTAAAAAGTGAAAGGAGACAGAAAGACAGGTGAGAAAGAAAAAAACTTAATTGACTTTTTGATGGCATTTTACACACAGTACTGGTAGTACTAGTAGTTTTTAAATGACATAACAAAGAAAAGTATTTCTTTGTGCCCCCCTTTCCCTGTTAATGCCCTACATGACCCCCCTGGCAAAACTGCACAGTTACCAGCTGTCAGCTACTTAGAAAAAGATCCTGGTGTTATTTGTCTCTCAGAAACAGTTCATAACTTCCCTTCAACTCATTCATGTCACCTAAAAGGTAAACCTGTTTCTCCATCACCTGTTCAGCTCCGATGATTCAGTAAGGACATCTCCTGGTTTCATCTTCATGTTTCCCTCTCACCAGATAACCAAACCGATATCATGACCAGCAGCTTTTACAGCTGTGGCTCCAGCAAACATCAGCGGATACTAGAAATTAATATTAAATAAATTATAACAACAGCTGATCAAGCTTAAACGTGCTGCTGTTGTTTAGCGTGACATCCGCCGGTTTCTTCTTTCTGGCGCAAAGTGGGAGATAAACAAACAAGAGAGAAAAGCAGATGATCATTGATCAGTTTCATGATTGAAGTAGAAACAGGAGAGAGAGGGGGAGAGAATGAGAGAAGAAGAGGCAGCTGTGCAGCTCCAGCTTTATGTCTTTTTCATTGTAGCTGAAGTCTGGGACAAACTGTGTTCCTTTTCACCTCAATACGAAACGCGCAATATTTTCTCTGAATATGAGACGATTCCGTTTTTTACGGGACGGTTGGAAACTCTAATAACTAACCTTATAAATAAAATAAGATAAAACAAGTTCAACATCAATAATATCATAGCACCCGCCTAGCTATATATAAACTCCGTCATGCTAGCTAGTACGCAGTACGAGTTATTGTAACTGACTGTAAAAAGTCAGCATAACGAAAATAAACTACACCTAAACTTGGTTTATATCTGACCCAGATAGACTGCAGGTCATAGCTTCTTACCTGAAGTTCAGTTCACCGCCTCGGGTCTCTGCTCCTCCTGCCTTTCCCTCATCCACCTGCCATCGTGTTGCATCTGCTGGCCTCCACCACTTGCTAATGTTACTGAATCTGTGGAAGCTCCGCAATAGCCACCACCAAACATTGTTATTTTTACACATCTCCCTTCATCTGGGCAATCCACCACCTTTCAGTGTTTATACCGTTACGGAAAACCCCCCGAAAAAAACCCCATCGGCCCATAAAAACGAAGAATCACCATCGGCCCACCGGGCAAATGCCCGGTATGCCCGATGCCCAGTCCAGCTATGTCAGGAACTGTCATGTTAACTTTTATCAAGTGGAAAAGTTAGTGTTCATCCTACAGCTTCACTGTTTATATTATGCTAACCATAGGTGTGTAGCTAGCCACTACATAGCCCAACTTCAGTAACCCTTCAAACGTCACTGCTGTCTAGGTTTCTGTCTCCATTTATATTGGAAGTGATAGCAGAGCTGGATGTTTTAATTTTTCTGAAATCTCTCAGTCAGAACATGCTATATCATGTTTCGGTGGAAACTAGCAAGCTAACTTCCTGCTAACTTCTAACTCCATTAAATTTAATAAATTCAGTTTTCATGGATGCCTGGATGGTAAACTTAATTGTTACACCTGGTAGAGCAGCAATGCTGATGATTTAATTAAAGAATTTAGACAGACACAGGAGAATGGGCCTGCTGGATGACAGTCTGTGGGTAATTCTTCAAAAATATATTTAAAAAAAAGCATTTTTAGGCATGTAAATGAAATTAAATAATTACTGCGGGTTCAATACCTAAAAATGCAACTCAGACATGGTGACCAAAGTGTGCCAAAATTGAGCAAGCTGCACAACACCTGAATATTTATTTATTAAAGGTGCAGTAACTTTTCACTATGTCACTTTAGAAGCATAAATCTTTGCACGGATGATGTTTATACATTCATTACTCATTTTCTGGATTAAAATGTGAACAAAGCATAGTTTTATAGGGCTTATATTAGTGATGGGAATGCTGGCTCTTTTTAGAGAACCGGCTCTTTCGGCTCCCAACCAGCTCTTAAGGTTGTTTTGTTGCTTTAATTAATTTATCAACAACAATATAACATTATGCACAAAATGAATTACTAATGTAAAAAAATGTGTTTTTTATTTATATATGTTTGTTATATAAATATGCTTTTATTTATTCACTCCACATTAAATTAAAAAAAAAAAAATTAAATACAAAAACCAACTATTTACAATTCTACTTTTAACTATTTAAATTTTCAGCTTTTTCATTTTAAACAAATTTAAAGTGAAACAACAGAAAACACTAGGGGTGGGTTTTAATAATCGATTCATTGATTAAAATCGATTCTGGCTTGGATAACGTGATATCAATTCATTAAAATCCTGAATCGATTTTTTTTATATAAATGTATTTTGCCCAAAATTCCAGAATCTCAGGTGGAACGTCACAAAATTTTGACAACCACCAAACATTTAAAACAGTAAATGAGAGCAGGTACACGGCTTCTGCACAAAGACGTAAACACAAAGCGCGGATCAGAATCAGTGAGATGTCGCCTTTCTCACCCGACAGCATGGACACGGTCGGGGCTGAAAGCCGACAGCTCGCTGATTCTGATGTTTCGGCGGGTCCGCGCTTTGTGTTTACGCCCTTTTTGCGCTGATTCTAAAGCTGTTAGTTTTATCTCTCTCCAAACAATACTGACTGAACCAGCAGCAAAAGAAGATCCAAACTACGCTTCACATAAACATCGTCATGGACTCCCTCTTACTTTTGCTGTTTTGCTTCCACCACGATAAAAATCACACTTCATGCACAGCTCTCTCTCTCTTTCTCAGTATACTTCAAGAACAGTTTCCTGTGTATCCCCGAAATCTGTTTTCTGCATTATTCGCTTGCTTGTTACGCACAAGTCTACCGTTATTTACAGCGCTGTCGGCCGATTTTTTTTTTCCTTTTAGTTACTTCCGAAAAGAAAGCCTAATTTCTGCCGTTCAATAGGCTTCTGAACAAATTTAAACTTTTTAAAATTATACAAAATGCAAAACGCTTAGCTGTGTCTCTAATAAAACCGCTGTAACTTCAGAGGTAATGTTCATAAGTTGATTAATGGTTTTCTTTCGTTTTTGATGTACTGCAGAATATTTTTATAAAATCCCAGGCCAGGAAAATCACCTTCATATTTTTCTGTGTTTTATCTTCAGCTACTTTGACACAAAGGCCTCTGCTGTGATGCTCACACCTTTGATAAAGTCTGGAAAGTGTCAGCTTCCTTTTTATAGATACAAAAATATGTAAATGTACTGATCTGAATTATAATATTTCTGACTGTCTGAGGCAAAATTTCCCAGATTCAAATTGAATTGAATCTAATCGAATCGAATCGAATCGTGGATCGAATCGATTCAGGACCTTGTGAATCGGAATCGATTCTAGAAATTGACGATACCCAGCCCTAGAAAACACTGCAAACCACAACACAATAAAATATAAATTAATATGCAAAACAAAAAGAAGATGCATGTTCTCTGTCATATGGGCCTGGGATGATATTCTGGGAGAGCGTTTTTTCCTGCTTAGAATTGCATACATAGGATTCAGTGCATGAATAAACTTTCTGAATCCTTTAACATCCACAACTGAAAATAATTGGAAATCAAGTGCAATCATTGTGCCAGGTCTTTATAAATTGAGTTCTGTCTTGCTGGGGTCACAGACTTCTGCAAAAACTCTCTAATAGAGCTCTGGGTTGGTTTAGGTCAGGGGTGGGCAACTCCAGGCCTCGAGGGCCGGTGTCCCTGCAGGTTTTAGATGTGTCCTTGAACCAACACAGCTGATTTAAATGGCTAAATTAGCTCCTCAACATGTCCTGCAGTTCTCCAGAGGTCTGCTAACGAACTAATCATGTGATTCAGGTGTGTTGACCCAAGGTGAGATCTAAAACCTGCAGGACACTGGCCCTCGAGGCCTGGAATTGCCCACCCCTGGTTTAGATGGTTGTGGTGGTATACTGCAAGATGCTGTAGATGCAGCAGCAGCAACAGTTGCAGTAGACACACTGGCACCTTCATTAATATCACACTCAATTGACTGCGTTTTATCTTCTCCTTGCACTGATGGGTGGACAGTTCTCAGCTGCCTGTGCAGATTGTTTGTGGAGCAGACTCTATATAAGATCCTTTTTTTGCAGACTCGACACTCACAAAATTGAAATGGTTCCAGATTTTGCTTCTTTTCGTGGTGTCACTCATTTTCTTTACTATACCTTTCTAATGTGATGATACTGTCTCTTGTTGCCCCTGGCTCTCTTTCTCTCCCTCTCCCTCCTGCTCTGTTCCTGTGCTACTGCGAGTGTAACTGCGGCCCCCCCTCACGTGCAGAGTGAAGCGAAAAAAAGTGAGAGAGAGTGAGAGAAAGAAAAAAAGAAACACGGCTCCCAACAAGGAGCCGGATCCCGTCGTTCACTTCAACGATCCGGCGCTAAGAGCCGTTTCGTTCGCAACCGACACATCACTAGCTTATATGCTAAAAAATAAAAAATAAAGTAGGGGAGAAAAAAATCTACTTACTTACGTGTAGTTAAATATGCATGTTAGACATATTTCCCCTCTTTTGTTGTGATGAGTGTTGGGGTTAGTACTCAAAAAAATTACATATTACACAGAAATTTTTTCCCTAAAAGTAATTAAGTATGTTACATAATTACTCGCAGGAGGAAGTAATTTGTTGTACATCTGGTTACATTACTTTCTTCTTTCTATGTAAAATGACTGGACATGCATTGCCCCATAATTGCCAGGTAACAATATAACCCCCAGGCTTCAGTCCCATCTCAAAACAAACGTATGTTCTAATGCAGGGGTGGGCAATTCCAGGCCTCGAGGGCCAGTGTCCTGCAGGTTTTAGATCTCACCTTGGGTCAACACACCTGAATCACATGATTAGTTTGTTAGCAGACCTCTGGAGAACTGCAGGTTTGGCCATTTAAATCAGCTGTGTTGGTTCAAGGACACATCTAAAACCTGCAGGGACACCGGCCCTTGAGGCCTGGAGTTGCCCACCCCTGTTCTAATGAGAACACACATGTGATTTTTCTCTTAGTATTAGGTATGAACAAGTCAACAACACAAAGCAAAGGTAATAACCAGCATGAAAAGACGTTAAAGTAGAATCACTGTGGCAATTGCTTTGGAGTTGAATTAACATGAACAGGTTGAAACAGAGGCTTAAGCCTGTTTGCTCATCTGTTCGTTACCAGTGGAAGTTCAGGGTCTAGCTGCCGTGTTTGGGTCTGCATTCACTCAGCTTTAAAACTACTCTGGGTTCTGTCTGTGTAGATGCTCGCAAAGCCAAAGTTCTGTTAGGAGCTGAATGCAGTTGTCTCTTTTCTGGATGCAGTTTGCACCTTAACAACAATACAGTGGCTTGAAAAAGTATTCGGCCCCCTTGAACTTTCCCACATTTTGTCACATTACAGCCACAAACATGAATCAATTTTATTGGAATTCCACGTGAAAGACCAACACAAAGTGGTGCACACGTGAGAAGTGGAACGAAAATCATACATGATCCCAAACATTTTTTTTACAAATAAATAACTGCAAAGTGGGGTGTGCGTAATTATTCAGCCCCCTTTGGTCTGAGTGCAGTCAGTTGCCCATAGACGTTGCCTGATGAGTGCTAATGATTAAATAGAGTGCACCTGTGTGTAATCTAATGTCAGTACAAATACAGCTGCTCTGTGACGGCCTCAGAGGTTGTCTAAGAGAATATTGGGAGCAACAATACCAAAGTCCAAAGAACACACCAGACAGGTCAGGGATAAAGTTATTGGGAAATTTAAAGCAGGCTTAGGCTACAAAAAGATTTCCCAAACCTTGAACATCCCACGGAGCACTGTTCAAGCCATCATTCAGAAATGGAAGGAGTATGGCACAACTGTAAACCTACCAAGACAAGGCCGTCCACCTAAACTCACAGGCCGAACAAGGAGAGCGCTGATCAGAAATGCAGCCAAGAGGCCCATGGTGACTCTGGACGAGCTGCAGAGATCTACAGCTCAGGTGGGGGAATCTGTCCATAGGACAACTATTAGTCGTGCACTGCACAAAGTTGGCCTTTATGGAAGAGTGGCAAGAAGAAAGCCATTGTTAACAGAAAACCATAAGAAGTCCCATTTGCAGTTTGCCACAAGCCATGTGGGGACACAGCAAACATGTGGAAGAAGGTGCTCTGGTCAGATGAGACCAAAATGGAACTTTTTGGCGCTATGTGTGGTGGAAAACTAACACTGCACATCACTCTGATCACACCATCCCCACTGTCAGATATGGTGGTGGCAGCATCATGCTCTGGGGGTGCTTCTCTTCAGCAGGGACAGGGAAGCTGGTCAGAGTTGATGGGAAAATGGATGGAGCCAAATACAGGGCAGTCTTGGAAGAAAACCTCTTGGAGTCTGCAAAAGACTTGAGACTGGGTCGGAGGTTCACCTTCCAGCAGGACAACGACCCTGAACATAAAGCCAGGGCAACAATGGAATGGTTTAAAACAAAACATATCCATGTGTTAGAATGGCCCAGTCAAAGTCCAGATCTAAATCCAATCGAGAATCTGTGGCAAGATCTGAAAACTGCTGTTCACAAACGCTGTCCATCTAATCTGACTGAGCTGGAGCTGTTTTGCAAAGAAGAATGGGCAAAGATTTCAGTCTGTAGATGTGCAAAGCTGGTAGAGACAGACCCTAAAAGACTGGCAGCTGGAATTGCAGCAAAAGGTGGTTCTACAAAGTATTGACTCAGGGGGCTGAATAATTACGCACACCCCACTTTGCAGTTATTTATTTGTAAAAAATGTTTGGAATCATGTCTGATTTTCGTTCCACTTCTCAAGTGTTCACCACTTTGTGTTTGTCTTTCACGTGGAATTCCAATAAAACTGATTCATGTTTGTGGCTGTAATGTGACAAAATGTGAAAAAGTTCAAGGGGGCTGAATACTTTTGCAAGCCACTGTATAGACTGCCACTATTTTCCTCCTCTGGCACACAAACCGAAAAGTAAAAATGGAACCAATAAGTGGAATCGACAGGCAAGCAGACAAACATTTCCAAGGAATTAAACTACTGCAAGAACTGTTTCTTGAGTCCCATCCCTACTCCCTCCCTGGGTGGAGAATAAAATGATGCTGAATTAAATTTAATAGATTGCACCTATTTCCCATTTCCTTCAATCAATCAATCAATCAACCTGTGAGGTGGGATGGATTATCTCGGCAAAGGAGAAGTTCTCACTAACACAGATTTAGACAGATTTGTGAACAATATTTGATAGTAGTGGGTCCTTTGTGTATGTAGAAAATAGGAGCAAAAACAAAAGTGTTACGTTTTATTTTTGTTCAGTGTATAAAGAATCGAGGGGTGTTGCAACACTTTTGCAATCAACTGTATTAGTTACAGTTTACAGTGATGTCAAGATGCTGTCTGTGCTGTCAGTTAACTGTGTGAAAAGTTAAAATGAAATGATTTTAGGGCAAAGGGGTAAAGTGACAAAGGGGGGAGTTGAGGGAGACTTGGAAAAGGGTGTACAGAGTGGGGGGAAACAGTGCCAAAGTTTCAAACATTTGGTGATGACTGAATGTGGAACAATTACAGCAGATATTTGGGTTGAGTGGTGGAGGGGTGATCTTATTAAGGCTTTCAGGAGAAGCGTGTCATTTCATCGACAGTGACAGTGACACCAAATGTCATTTTAATTGACACTGTGCCATAGGAGAGAAGGGAAGGACAGAGAGAGAGAGAGAGAAAGGGAGACAGAGCGAGAGTCCTTCTTCCCCCAGGGCGATCTTAATTGGTAAAGTTAGGAATATAAGCTATGAAATATTAAATGTATAAAGTAGAATATTCACTGTATTCTGAAAGCACTTTAACTCAACAGGAGCCTTTGCACAGCAGAGCACCTAATAGGAAAAGTTGGTAAATATTTCTTTTTCAGTCACATCTCAGCTGTAAAAAGTGCCACTTCTCTGCATTAAATAATCATAAAGCATAAATGCTGTGCTTGCTTTTATGCACGTGCAGTGGGGAGCTCCTTAGAGAAATAAAAATGAAGCCAAGTTATGAAATTGTATGGTACCGCCTCTGAAGGGAAATAAGTGTTAATTTTTTGAAATTAGTATACCTATACCTTATTTGGAAGTCTTACTTGTGTCTTATTTCAATCCATCTGTTCATGCATGCACAACGTGCACACCACAAAGCAGGATGCACATGCACATTCACAGCAACACTAACATGTAGTTTGCACGGCTCTTCACTCATAGTGAAGAGCCACTGTGAGTGAAGTCACAAGGTTCACAAAGGTAAACTTCAGGGCGACCAACACAAACATCTGCAAAAACAAAACGTGGGCATTTACAAAACAGCTGGTTAATGTTTAAAGCTGTCAAGAGCTCAGAGCCAGCCAAGATCCAATAGCCTTGGTATGAGCCAAGGTCTAAGCATTCAAAAGATCGAAGCAGATGAGAGAAATATTGGAGAATGGTTAAGTTTTAAACGTCTCTGGCTGCTCCATTAGGGATTTGGCACAATAGATTATCTGCCTTAACCTCACTCTATTCCTAACATCCTCTTCATAATACTGACTCTGAGGAGGAAAATCTGTGCCTCTCTACTTTTAAGTAACATCCTTATATTATAAAATGTGCATTGTTTTTGGATGTTTTGTTTCTGTTCTTTAAAAAAATGTGAATACATTAACACAGTGACTTTCTACCAGTTCACTGGAAAGTTACACAATAGTGATGAGACGCATAATAAAATAAAATTTAAAGGGAAACACAAAGGGAAAAATATATAAAGGGAAAACACAAAGAAAACAGTGTCTGAAAGGAGTCACTTTCAGTATAACACCCAAGACATATTACAGCTTACAGACAGGACCATTAACCATTATCCTTTTTGATATCCAGTTTGTAGCCTGATAAGAGTAGCTTCCTGCTTTGTGTCTAGCAAAAAATAAGCTGAGGTAATTGGGATATCAGAGTATGTACTATAAGTGCTGCTTTTTGTTGCCATTTTCTTGTGCTATTGTATACTAGAAACAAACTGGATTGCCTCAGGGACATCTGTGTACAGCGTGGACCTGGGGTCTTCCCTGGTGTGATAGACTCCAGCCTCTATGGATCTTGTGCTCATAGCTTGTTCCTTGTTCCATGATTAGTGCCTCTGTTCCAGGTTTGTCCAGCCTCTGGAAGGATTTCTGGATGTCAGTCACTTCTTCTAACTGACAGTGGTACATACAGTGCAGGGGCCTGTCCTTCCATGATGATCATTCTGCTTGCTCCACTTTTTTGGGGGGTTTCTGCTGCCAGAGGTATTCACTATGCATGTGGTAAGTTGTAGCCATCTTCCAGATGTAGTGATAGATGTTTGCTGTTTCATCCTGGACAGCAGCTCTGACACTCACTAGTCCTCTATCAGAATCAGAATCAGAAAGACTTTATTTATCCCCAAGGAGCAATTAAGATACAACAGAGCAGCATGATGTTGAAGATAAGGACAGGGCATAAACAGGCAATAAGAATGAGATAATAAATACACAGAATATACAGAAGAATATAAATATACTGACTAGATGGTGAAAAACAACAACGAAAAGAGCATTAAAGTTAGAAAAAGAACGCAAAACTGCTCAGCTGACTTGCCGGTCGACCGCACTAGCAGCGGCTAGTCCTCTGTCTCCTTTCATCTGCTTAGTGTGTGGTCTCATGGTAATGGATTTGGGGTAAAACCCTCCAAGTAACTTCCTTGTCTTGATCTCAGTGGCTTCCATCTCCTCCTTTGCCTTCTGGTATTCTCTCAGGTATCCCTGGACCCACTGAGGCCAATTACCAAGATGATGTGAAGTAGCCTCTAAATGGTCTACTAGAAGATGTGAATGCAGCATTATGGACAATCCGTAACTTGACCACCACTGAAAAAGATCCTGTGGGACTTGCATATACAGAGAAACTAATTGGTGATGCTGACCAACCGGGCACAGTAGTGATGGACAAGTACAGGAAGACAGCAATAATGATAGATGTAGCTATACCGAATGATAGCAACATCAGAAAAAAGGAAGATGAGAAGCTGGAGAAATGCCAAGGGCTGAGAAAGCTGCTCAAGAAGATGTGGTGAAAGCAACAGTGGTCCCAGTGGCATTCAGGGCACTTGGAGCAGCGACCTACCCAAGCTGGGCGAGTGGCTCCAGCAGATCCCAGGAACAACGTTTGGGATTTCTGTCCAGAACAACACAGTCCTAGGAACACCAAAAAGACTGCACAAGACCCTTAAGGTCCCAGGCCTCTGGTGGAGGCTCTGATCTTGAAGGATAAAGACTGGCCGCAATGCAAGAGGGTATTTGTTTTCTTATTTATACAGCTATTACTATTTTTATGATTATTATTAATATTTAAAAATTTGCATTTGTGGCATGCAGGATTTCTATCCTGCACCATTGCATGTTGCAGCAGCCTCAACACCCATACTTCCTATGGCTTTGTAATCTTGCAGAAGGAACCTAAAAAAGTAAAACCAAAGCTTAAAAAAAATGACTACATGAGAAAAAATAAAATTTACTAACAGGAGCTAAACAACAGGGACACTGCAAGGTCAAAATTCTTTGGTATGTTGTATTAATACGTAAGTCTTTGTGTGAGTTACCTGGAGGTTTGGCTTCTCCTTCCTGGTAGGCAAAAGGTGCAGCTGCTGCAACATGCACTGGTCTTTGTTCACCGTCAAGACAGGAGCAGAAAAAGTCACCGATTGCCAGCCTCGATGCTCCACGATTATATGCTTTATGCAGAACATTTAGAATAAGTCTGTCATGTAGACTTCTGATAGTGCTTAATGAGCAGTTGGACAAAACTGTATTTTTGTAATTAGTACTACAGTGGTTTGTATACCACAGCGAAATAAATGTAGTTAAATATTTGTATATTTTATACTCTTTCACATATTTTAAACTTTTGAACAGTGGAATTCTAATAGGCATTACAGTATATTGATGAAAGAGAATATTTTAAAAAAATGACAATTTCAAGTTTCCTTTCAGTTTCCTTTCATCATGCTTATAGTAATTGCATGATAAGTGTTGTGTAAGGCTTTCAAAAAAACATGAGAGAGCCTAAAAAGACGTGAAGGAAGGTGAACCGATGTTCTGGCAAGGGACAAAGGCGAACTGACACAATAAATACACATACAGGTGATTAGGAGAGTGGGAGGACACAGCTGGAACCAATTAGACACAACGAGACAGGAATACAGGAAGACAGGAAGCACGATAAACACATAAACAGAGACCCAGACTCAAAACACAAACTTGATGCTGTAAGCAAACAACAACAGGGCCTAGTAATGACAGAGTGAAGGAAACCAAACACTAAAACAAAGAAAAGACGAGGACAAAGACAAGTGGGGTACGCTAAAGGAAACTAAACTAGTCAGCCTACAGTACCCTAGAGATACATAATATAACAGAAAACTCATGAGCACAGGGAAACTAAAGTTTGAAGTAAACCAATAGAGCCTAGGAAACATAAATTACTCCTCAAGATCAAAACAATAATGCTTAACAACGTTCAAAAAACACAAAACACTGGGCCATGACATGTGCATCATGTGTCATTGCACTTGCTACTTATTATTAATATTAAATGTTTTTAATGGACATTTTGACATTTTAACACTGTGGCGGAGGTGTTGTCTCTGGCCTGCTGCAGAGGAGGGGTGACACAGTGAGTTCGCAGTGTGCAGAGCACCAAAACAACAGAATCTGCTGCCATAGACAATCAACCTGACAACACTGTGTGTGCGTGGGCTCCTTGCTACAAACACATTTCTGTTTATTCACATATAAACACTTTTATGTGTGTTTTGACTTTTACTTAGTACTTCATCAATTCATTCATTCACAATGTAAATCTCTAATAAAGTGAACAGTACAGCAGTTTTTCTCTAATTCTTTTATAGAGTTGTGGGTCCAAATGAAAAAGGGAAAAACCATTCTGAACAGGTGGAGAGCAGTGTGTAACCAAGCACAGCACCCAAACAGCCCTGGCCAGGGGGGGAAAAAAATTAAGACAAAAAAACAAAAAAACCCCGAAGGTATAAAAACAATATGTAAAAAAAATAATAAAAATCAGCCGTGTGTAAATAACAAGCTGTCGTTCCCAAACAAACAAAGTCCATTAAAAAACAGTAAAATTCTGTTAAATACACACCTGTGTAGGCTTGGACTGGCAAATGCAAGGTGTGAGTTTTATTCCCCAACTTAGGTTATGAGTTTTTTAAGTTAACATGTACCAATTGTCATCAGTTACTATGAATTTATCTAACAAATATAAACACTAAAACTGTCATATTGTCTTTTAGACTTTTAGACAAACTTTTAGCATTAAGCGTTATGATGTATTTTTCAAAAAGTGGTGGCATATTTTTAACTTTGTGTTTGGTTGTTTCGCAACTGAGAGTAAAAGCAAAGCGAATCTGGTGTAGCAAAACGAGAATGAAAATACAACAGAGGATAACAGTGGACTGAATCTAAAACCCTTAAAACACAATTTGCTTTCTTTTTATGCCTAATATCAAATATACTTCCTGAATCTATATTTATAGCCATAAATGACAGAAATTGCCATTCCTTTAAAGCGCTTTGAGTGCTCAGAAGAGTAGAAAAGCGCTATATAAGAACCAGTCCATTTACCATCCATTACTTTAACATAGTGTAGTCTTAAATTTGTCATACATCCAGTGGATACACTTGTATAAACATGCTGAAAACTGAATTTCATAATGTCACTGACATTCAACACCATCAAATGAGGAACAACTGATTCACAATAGCAGAGAAAATAACACTTATAGAACCTAATTTTCAATCAATTAAGTGTTACTGGGTAGCCCTGAATCTACTAAGTCACTGGTGATTGAACCCTTAACATGATTCACATACAAATTAATTTAATTTACATGTGCTAATAACAAAGCACACTTCTGCCACTGCTAAAAAAAGTAAAGGTCCACTGAAGTGAATGGAGTTGACGCAACTCTTCTAGTCAATGGTTCCGCTTATAGTGACACTTCTGGAGTCAATCAGCATTAAGAATAAAACAGACAAGAGAACAGGTTAATAAGAATGAAAAAATGACAATAAGATGATGGATGTGCTGGCACACTGAAGGTACGTAGCACCTACACCCCCTATGTGTTAAATATGGCCCAAGGAATCAGTGGCACTTGCCAACAACAGATGCTAAGCCAACACAGTCTATGCAGCCTTCCATTTGTGGAAGAGGGGAGCAGTCTGGCTTTGTGACACTGTTGATCTTTGTAAAGTGTGTACAAAAGCAATCAGACCCATAACACTTAGTGGCTACTAAGCAGTGTGAACTTTTTGTACTAGAACTACATTCTGCAATACCATGCAGCAATATATAGTAACTTGTTTCTGCATGTGTAACAAACAATCCTTTGCTCTTCCTATGCACTGTGTACAGATTTTGTTTTCTAACTTGCAGGCCCAGTGATGTTTGAAGGAGAAAGCACTGACATAATCTAGTGCATTCTGTGGTTTTTCATTCCAAAGCCATTTTCCCCTCAATAGTTCAAAAGGCCCAGTTTAAGAGTGAACATGAGTGCAGCTGGATTAAAGTCACCACCTCTCATGCCACAAACAGAAGATGAATACCCTCAACCCAGTCTGCATCAAACTTAAGGTAGTGTCCTCAGATCATGATTTTGACAGTTTGATAAAACCTCTTTGAGTACAACTTGGCTTTTGGGGTGGTATACACTGGAATAACGGTGAAATATGTCGAGCTGTTTAATCACTTGCACATAACTGGGCTATGAAGTCTGGATATGTTCTCGCAGACCAAAGACTGAGGACCTTTTCATCACAGATTTTACCACCACAAGAAGAGTAAGATTTCCCATAGGAATTGCCTCAGGAAACCTAGTTAACGTACACATCACAATTAATAAAAAATTGTGACGAGCTTTTCTGTGGGGCTTTATTGGACCAACACAATCCAATAAAGCATGATCAGATGGCACACCGACAGCCGGAATGGGATATATTGGATAAGATCGAATCGTCTGATTTGGTTTACCTGATTTTTCGTAAAAATTACATTACAATACAGTATCACTTTACATTGTTCTTTTAACCAGATCAGTAACATTGGTGAGGAATGTGGTGAAAAAGAATGTGGCTTACTCAGATATACACACACCTTCTGTGCAACTTCTTCCTCAGGCACAAGATCAAACAGAAGGGAGTGAGGGAGGTAGGGAAGCAAAAAAAAAGAAAAAAAGAATCACAACTCTGCTCAGATCTGAGATACTCTCATAACAAATGCACATCATTAACACTTTTGTTCTACCCATCAAGCACTTTGATGGATGGAGGACCAAAATAATTGCATCCTTTAACTCTATAAAGATAAACTGCAATAATAAAATAAAGTCCACACATCTAGCAGCCAACCCAATGTTTTAGCCACACAATCAAACAGGACAAAATATTTATCCTTATCCTCGTCACACAATGGTGATATTAGATAAATGGATAAACCCAGTGACTGTAGTATAATCCCCCAAATTCCAAAATTTATATTGCTGGTGTTGGTCTGCATAGTGTTATGTAAAGAAGACTCAGCATTTATCCATTGAGAGTCCATAGTGCTTGCAGTTGTGTTCGGTTTCCACCTTTGACTGACTGGGGTCTTTCTGACAGGAAGTCCAACAGCCAGTTAGAAAAGGAAGATCTCAGTCCTCTTATGACAGAGTAATGGCTAACCAATCGGACATAGTAGGGGTGGACAAGCAGAAGAAGTCTGCTGTAGTGATAGATGTAGCTATGCTGAATGATAGCAATATCAGTAAATTGGAACACAAGAGACCTGAGAAGTACCAAGGGCTGCGAGAAGACTCAAGACATCACCCTCCACATCTTTTTGATGTGGAGGGTGTTGAGGTTAAGGATCGAGGTTAAGGATCAAAAAGCTCTTCAGAGGGTGATCCGTACGGCAGAATGCTGCTGCAGGACTGCTCTCCCCTCCTTCAGGACATCTACACCAGGAGATGCTGGACTAGAGCAGCTCAGATATTGAAGAACCCGTCATATCCCAGCAACAATCCGTTGGAACTTCTGCAATCAGGCAGAATCAGATTTTCTATTTTATTTAGTATTAATACATTTAATGTACACAATTCACTTACTTGCTGCATATAATGCTACTTACTGCACATAATGTCCTCCTGTATATATTCACTAAATGTTTATAATGTTCTCTCCCATTTTGCACAGTCGAGGAGCATGTCAGGATACATTTCACTGTGTGTTGTACTCATATAACTATGCATGTGACAAATAAAGAATCTTGAATCTTGAAGGAGAGGAAAAAAGAGGGTGAGAGAGTATGTCCTGGAGGTGCTCCAGGGCTTCCTCCTAGTGGGACATGCCCGGAGCACCTCACTCAGGAGGCATCTTTATCAGATGCCTCCTGAGTGAGATATCAAAAAGCCTCAACTGTGTCCTTTCGATGTGGAGGAGCAGCGGCTCTACTCTGAGTCCCTCCTGGATGGCTGAACTTCTCACCCTATCCTATCTCTAAGGGAGAGCACTCTTTGGAAAAAGCTTATTTCCGTTGCTTGTATCTGTCTCCCACTCCCTTCTCCCATCACTTGTGAATAAGATCCTGAGATATTTAAACTCCTCCACTTGGAGCAGGAACTTGTCTCTGACCCAGAGTGGGCAGTCCACCCTTTTCTGGCTGAGGACCATAGCCTCAGATTTGGAGATTGTGATTCTCATTCTCACCGCTTCACACTCAACTGCGAACGATTCCAGTGCAAGCTGCAGGCCATCACCCAATGAAGCCAACAGAACCACATCGTCTGCGAAAAGCCAAGCCCTTGCAACGGTTGTGTTAGGATTGAATGGCCCGTAGCAATGGGCCAGACACCCCATACTCATGAAGCACCTCCCACAGGACACCGCGAGGGCCAAAGGGCCAAATGCCTTCCCCAAGTCCACAAAGTACCTCCAGACTGGTTGGCCTAAGTCCCATACACCCTCAAGTATTGTTGAGAGGATAAAAAGCTGGTCCACTGTTCCACGACCAGGACGAAAACTGCATTGTTCCTCCTATAACCATGGTTCGACTAATGGATGGACTCTCCTTTCCAGCATTTTGGCATAGACTTTCCTACGGAGGCTGAGGGGTGTGATCCCCTTATAGTTGGAACACACCTTCCTGTCCCCAGGTATGTCACAGCCCTACAACATCCAGAGCCTTCAGGAACTCAGGGTGGACCTCATCCACGCCAGGGGCTCTGCCACCAAGGAGTTGTTTAACTGCCTCAGTGCCCTCACCCCCAGAGATAGGCGAGTCGTCCCTTTTGTCCCCAGACTCTGCTTCCTCCAAGGAAGATGTGCCATTGGGATTAAGGAGGTCCTCGAAGTATTCCTTCCATCGCCTGACAATGTTCTCATTCGAAGTCAGTAGTGCTCCACTTGCCCTATACACACTGCAGGTAGAGCACTGCATTCCCCTCCTGAGTCGCCTGACAGTTTTCCAGAATCTCTTTGAGGCAGTTAATCATATTATTGTGCTGTAGTATGTCAGGCTTGTTCCAAATGGGTATACATTTGAATGGGATTAATGAAGACTCTCATTTTTAGAAACTCTCACCATGCTATCAGAGAGGAGCCGATATTGATGCTGTTAAAGCATACATTTCATTTCATGTTTAATCTAATGAATGCTAGGTCCAAAATCTCTATATTATTACATAGTGCCTGTTCTACCTCCAGCCAGGGCTCCTCTAAGAGGTTATGCTTAACCATTCTGAGATGAATTGTAGCCTGTTGGCTAAGAAGTAGTGTTGAAAGTTAGGCAGATATAGTCCTAAATTATCCTTGGCCCTTTGTAGCATTTTCAAACTAATACGCTGGGTTTCTCTTTCCAAAGGAATTTAGAAATGGACGATTCCAGAGAGCTAAACTCAGGATCATTGGGACCAAATAATTGATTCTTGGCAAGAGCATTATTTTTATGTGACCCTTCCCATCAATGATATGGGTACAGATTTCCATCTAGCCAGATCGTCTTCTACTTTCTTTAAAAGTGGAATGTGGTTTAGTTTAGTTAATACCTCAGTTTAGTTAGTTAATTAATACCTAAATATTTAATATTTCCAGATTGTAGTGGGGCAGAAGAAGAATTATGGAAGGAGCAATTAATCAGAAGAACTGCAGATTTTAACCAGTTTATTGAATAATCAGAAACTTTGCAAAAGAGTTTATTAATGCAATTACTTCAGAGAGAGATTGGCTTGTGAGATTTGGAGAAAAAGCAACACATCATCTGCATTAAGACTGATTTTATGTTCTACATTCTTGCATTTTATACCCTTAATCGGAATAGCCTGTCTAATTGCTGTTGCTAGTGGTTCGATAAAAATTGCAAACAGTGAAGGGGAGAGTGGGCATGACTGCCTGGTGCCAAGAAGCTGGAGGATGTTTGGTCATTTGTCCTGACAAAGGCTGTTAGGGAATTTTATAATATTTTTAACCAGTTTATGAAAGAGTTTCCAAAACCAGATTTCCATCCATTCTGAACCACTTTTTATACTTGCAACGTTTGTCTGGGAATCCAGCTCTCCTTATTCCCCATTCCTATATAGACTATATAGACTTGGTGTTACGGCCTCTGGCCTCAGGTGGCCAAACATGTTTACAACCGGGACAGACCATCAGCCACATTTTCAGACCCCTTTTTGTGGTGAATACTTAAGTTGTATTCCTGCAACAACAGACCCCAGCGCATAAGGCGCTGGTTATGATTAAACATGCGAGCAAGGAACACGAGTGGGTTGTGGTCGGTGTACACAGCAAGAGGTAACATGCTGGACCCCAGGTATACGTGAAAGTGCTGAAGAGCCAACAACAAAGCCAGGGTCTCCTTTTCAATGGTGGAGTAGTTTAACTGATTTTTATTGAACTTGCGGGAAAAGTAACAAACGGGGTGGTCCAAACCCTGCAAGTCTTCTTGCAACAGCACTGCCCCAGCCCCGACAGCACTGGCATCAACCTCAAGTTTGAATGGTCGCGTCAAATCAGGTGCAGCTAACACAGGAGTGTGGCAGAGGAGGACTTTCACACTCTCAAAAGCATCTTGACACTCACTTGACCATATAAACTTAACCTTTGGGCTGAGTAGGTCAGTCAATGGCTTGACTACAGAGGAGAAATTTTTACAAAAGTTTCTGTAGTAGCCCACCATCCCTAGAAACCTACGCAACTCACGCCTGGTGGTAGGTTTGGGAAACTCTCTAATCACTGCCACTTTGGCATCAATGGGCTGGACCTGTCCACGTCCCACCTCCCTGCCTAAGTATGTCACTGTAGCTTTGGCAAACTCACACTTAGCTAAGTTGAGAGTTAGAGTAGCTTGAGCTAAATGGTGAAATACCTGGCGTAGAGTTTCCACATGATCTTGCCATGTTTCAGTATAAATTACTAGATCATCTAGGTAGGCACTGCAGTTGGACAGGCCACGGAGGACTTTATTTACCAGCCTCTGGAAGGTGGCAGGAGCGTTACACATGCCGAATGCCATGACTGTGTATTGTAGAAAATCATCAGGTGTAACAAAGACAGAGATGTTGGAGGCACGTTCAGTTAAAGGGACCTGCCAGTAACCTTTAAGAAGATCTAATTTAGTGACATACTGAGCAGTCCCAATACTGTCCACACAATCCTCAATTCTTGGGAGAGGATGTGAGTCAGCCACAGTCACAGAGTTCACCTTCCGGAAGTCTGTAATGAACCGGGGCGAGCCATCTGGCTTAGACTCCACTATACAGGGTGAGCTCCAGGGGCTTTGACTGGGCTTCGCTAAGCCATGTTGCAGCAAATAGTCAGCCTCCTGTCTCATGAGCAAGCGTTTATGGGGGCTGGCTCGATAAGGATGCTGCTTAATAGATTTAGCTCCCTGGACATCAATATCATGCTCTAACACTGTAGTGCGAGTTGGCACATCCCCGAATAAACAGGTGCATTCATTAATCAAGACAGTTATGTATTCTTGCTGCTCTAAAGACAGATGCTCAAGCAAACTCAGCAACGCTTTCAGCATTTCTGAGTTAGACAGACGGGGTCTAGAACAGGTGGGATAACTTAGCTTTAACCCATCAACCTCGTCCACCCCTCCTTCCTCTAGGTGGCTTGAGGCTACAATAGGAGCACAGAACCCAGCAGGCTCTGGTGTTGACCGAGGATGGTATAATTTCAACATGTTTATGTGTCTGCGGTCAAGATGCAAATTACATAATCAGTCTCCCCTCTCTTTTCACAGACTTTAAAGGGGCCACTATACCTAGCAGACAAGGCTGAGCCCGGAACAGGCAAGAGCACAAGAACCTGGTCACCCACCTGAAAGGTTCTTTTAACAGAAGCCTTATCATAATGGCGTTTCATCTTTCCCTGTGAAACGGCAAGGTGCTGTTTAGCCAGAGCGTTGGCTTTGTTCAAACGCTCACGGAAGTGCTTTACATACCTGCTTACATTTACTTTGGACACTCCGTGTGGGCTCAAAAATGCCTCTTTCAGAGCTTTGAGGGGTCCGCGTGGCCCATGGCCAAATACCAGCTCAGAAGGACTAAAACCAAGTGACTCTTGAACAGCGTCACAGGCAGCAAATAACACAAATGGAACTCCCTCATCCCAGCTCTTTTCAGACTTTAGGCAGTATTTGCGTAGCATCGCCTTTAAGGTCTGATGCCACCGCTCTAATGCACCTTGCGATTCAGGATGATAAGCAGAGGACACGATATGTTTGACACCTAGAGTGCTAGCCACTTGTTTGAATAACCTAGACTGAAAGTTTGAGCCCTGGTCAGTCTGTATGACCTTTGGCAGGCCAAACACTGAAAAGAATGTTGTCAACGCCTTAACAACTGATTTTGCTGTAACCTTATGTAATGGCCTCGGGGAAACGGGTAGCTGCACACATGATCATGAGAAGGTATTGCTTTCCTGATTTTGTTCTAGGTAGTGGACCCACACAATCTACTATGACATGGTCAAATGGCTGATCCACTACAGGAATGGGACACAACGGAGCTGGGGGTATGACCTGATTAGGTTTACCTGCAATCTGACATACATGGCAACTGTGGCAAAATTTAGAAACATCACGCTTCACACCAGGCTAAAAGAAATGCTTTAATAGTATCTGGTATGTTTTTGTGATGCCCAAGTGTCCTGACCACGGGCTTTCATGGGCAAGAGCCAGGATTTCCTGCCGGTACACAGAGGGCACGACAATCTGCTTGACTTTACTCCATTCTGCACCTTCTGCACCTGGTGGAGAGACCACTGACGCAATAGAACATCATGTTCTACAGAATAGGCTTGTTGCTCTTTCTTGACTTGCTCAGCACTTACCGTACGTTTGAAACAGCTCTGCAGTGTTTCATCAGCTAATTGAGCTGCTGACAGCTGGTCTCTAGTCAAGGGCAGCGAAGAGACCTTAGGAAATGGATCAGGCTCCTCAGGTTTCACTGAGTCTGGGGGTGACAGAACATTGTTTCTTTTAGTGGGTACATCATTCTCCTCGGAAAATGAGGACATCAACACAGAATCAGAGAGGGCAACATCAATATCTTTACAAGCTTGTGCTCGAGTAATCGCACAGGCTGGATACAGCCCAGGGTGCATGGAAACATCAGAGGTTTTCTGATTCAGGGGGTTGTCTAAAACCTCCAGACGAGGGAGCACTAACCCTCCTGCAATATCATTGCCCAACAACATGGCCACACCCTCTATTGGCAAGGCCGGGCAAACAGCAACAGGGAAAAATCCTGTAACAAGTTTTGATTTTATAAAAACTCTGTGAACAGGTCTGGGAGCGTAACCCATTTCTATCCCCCGTAGAACAGAATTAAAACCACATTCACTTTCAGCAGAAAAAGATAAAAAAAATTATTTATTTTTTTACCTTTTTTTTACTGACCTTTAAATTGTGTCAGATGTTTAGTTACTCCTCGGCCTACTTCAGCAGTAATGATACTTGTAACAAATTTAGCATATTTGCAGCTCTGGAGGCCAGGATTACTGAATTGGAGACTCGGCTTCACACCCTCCATCCACCTGTAGCTAGCCAGGCTCCTATAGGCGGTGTAGCCGAAGATAGCGTAGGCCCCGCTAGCTGTCTCCCAGCAGACCCCAAGCAGCTGGGGAAAGAGGGCGGCTGGGTGATGGTGAGGAGGAAGCATAGTCTTAAACAGAAGCCCCAGGTACACCACCAACCTGTTCATATGTCAAACTGTTTTTCCCCACTCGGCGACACACCCACCGGGGGTCAAACTCCGGTAACTAGCGATTCTGTTCTGAGACATGCAAAGCTAGAGACACCAGCAACCATAGTCAATTGTCTTCCAGGGGCCAGAGCAGGCGACCACAGTCAATTGTCTTCCAGGGGCCAGAGTAGGCGACATTGAGGGAAATTTAAAACTGCTGGCTAAGGGTAAACGTAAATTCAGTAAAATTATAATTCACATCGGCAGTAATGACACCCGGTTACGCCAATCGGAGGTCACTAAAATCAATATTAAATCGGTGTGTAACTTTGCCAAAACAATGTCAGAATCTGTAGTTTTCTCTGGTCCCCTCCCCAATCAGACCAGGAGTTAATGATGGGAATTCCGGCTCCGATGGAGAACACAAACTTTGTTCAAAAACCTCTCATGTTTTTTTGTAAAAAAATAACAATGTTAGCCTTTTCTGCAGCTATAGGGGATATATGGTATCACTCTTGGCTGGAAGCAGTGCTTAAACAATGGAAAAAACACAAACTTTGTCCAAAAACCACTCATGTTTAGCTGTTTTCCACTTTTTCTTTGGTCATTTTAGCCTTTTTGGCCGGGGTGAAGGGAGCATCTGACATCAAACAAGAAGACAGCCGCATGTAACTACGATGGCGTTTGCTAGTTCACCTTACATGCATTAATGTAATAATGTGGTTAGTCTACTCAACGTAAATTACACACGAACAACATTAAGCTACTCACGCAGAGAAAAACGGTTGCTGCTGCCATCATCACCCGTCATCATTTCTGCTACACTAGCAGGGCTAGGGGCCAGGACTCTACTCTTCGGGTTCTTGGGGGAAGTTGCTAACTTGGTGCATTTCTCGGCTTTTAAAAAAACGCTATGTGTCACCAGGTTCGTCGTCAGAAGGTGTTAAATCCTTTGCACAGTACCTGGGCCCACCTACTATCCTTGCAAAGGTAAAATTATTGGCTAGAATCCAAAGTGTATGACATCTCAGGAAAAAAAAAAAGCACCGAAATGTGCACTGCTTTTTTGGTCTGGTTACTACCGTTTATGTCAGAACCGGTGCCATAATGGCACCGGATACCAGTACCCATCCCTACTTGGTATTGGAACAATTTAAAAGAATTAAATCCCAAAAGAGTGCCACCTCAACGCTGACGTCATCCTGAGAACAAAAGGGCCATCAGAAATGATTGTATAGAGACCTGATGAAATAGCAGTTGCCAAATGGATTGACAACAAGCCTCTTGTCATGACACCGCCCATGGAATTTAGCCCCAAGATATCTATCCCAGATGGTCAAAAGAAGAATAGAGGCAAATCAAAGTCCCAAGACCTGCAATGGTTGCAGAATATAATATCAACATAGGAGGGGTTGACCTATGTGATCACATACTCAGCTTCTTCTCAGAATATCTTGCCAGACCAAGATGTGGACTGTTTGCACCATACTGCAATCGCATTGATTTGGCCTTTATCAATTCCCTGCTTCAGTACTGACAAGACTACCAGGTCTTGAAACGAGCTGAGAAGATCCCCTCCAAGTACCTGGAGGGGAGCTGAGAAGATCCCCTCCAAGTACCTGGAGTTCAAGCTCGTCTTGGCCGAGGAACTGATGAACAAGGGGCAAACATGTGAAACAGGTCTGAATGATTCAGGTGATGAAGAGTTCTCTCCAGAAATAAAGAAAAGGAAGCTTCAACCAGACAAGAGATTAAGAAAATATGGTTCAGTCCACTTGACTGAAATGGTTAACAATCCAGGGACCTCCATGTGCAGAAGGCCTGGGCGCAACAGTAAAACATATGTGAGATATGTGAAATGCCAAATGTTCCTTGTGTCTCCAAGAAAACACAGTGCTTCCTCAGGTATCATAAATGATTGGACTTTTGTGAAATAGGAAGCCCAGTGTAATCAGTTGTTCCTAGAGCAGTGGCCTACAGCTAGCGAAATGTCAGTGACTTCTAAGTTGATCTACTTTTTTATGATGTGTTTATGTAATTATGTTAAACATGCTTTGATATCTGTAGCTCAGGTGGTACAGCAGGTTACCTAATAATTGAAAGGTTGGTGGTTTGATTCCTGTCTTTTCCAGTCTGCATGCCAAATATTCCTGGGCAAGATACTAACCCCAAGTTCCTCTCCCATGCATTCTTCCAAGTATGAATGTGTGTGAATGGTAGATAGAAGCACTTACATAGAACATAGAAAAAAGTGCTTGTGTGAATGAGGCAAGTTGTGTAAAGTGCTTTGAGTGCTCAGAGTAGAAAGGCACTATACATATAAGAACCAGTATATTTACCATATCCGGCTTACAAAGATTTTAATTTCCATAATCAGCTCTCGAATTTGGTTTGTTTCACATTTGCAGTCAATGAACTCCTAATGTCCACTGAAGTGTACGTGTTAAAAAATTAAAATAAGTTAAAAACAAAATCATTTTTGCAGTATGCTTTTTTAACACTTAATTTATTTATTTGAAAAAATAAAAATCTAAACACTTGATGGTATTGCCGTAATGCACTGTTTTTTTTCTTCAGTCACCTTTTTCACTCACAGTGTTTATACATCACTCTGCATTTAATTATCTCTGGCTCTCTTTCACAGCATGTCTTTGTCCTGTCTTCCTCCACTCACCCCAGCCGGTCGCGGCACATGGCCGCCCCTCCCTGAGCGTAGTTCAGCCAGAGGTTTCTTCCTCTGAAAAGGGAATTTTTCCTTCCCGCTGTCATTTGCTCACAGGTCATCATATGATTGTTGAGGTTTTCTCTGTATTCTTTGCAGTATTGTAGGGTTTTTACGTTACAATATAAAGTGCCTTGAGAAAAATGTTATTGTCATTTGGCGCTAGAGAGATAAAACAGAGATAATAGAAAACTGAAGGGCTTGGACAAAGCTCAAATAAAGCCAGTCTGTTTTTCTGACTGTTTACCAAAACTTAGAAGAACATTGATTTTCTTCTGTGGTAACAATGGCAACAATGTCAGCTGCAAATTAGAGATAGAAGTGATTTATTTGGTACAACAATTAGTTTAAGCCAGTTAGGGGTTGTCACCAATTAGTTTATCTCGCTTTGACAAGAAATAAGTGCACTCATTAAAGCTGTTTCGAGAAGCTGTCTGCTAATAATTACTTAGGCCACTATGCCAGCATTACTACTTATACATATGGGTGATTTGACTTTTAGTGGTACATGGACTGGATTCTTCTTATTCTGGTGTGATTTTAGCTTTTCAGGAATATGGTTGAATCTTACCCAATACTGTCTTCTTGTTGAACAGCATTTCCTTCTTGCTGAATAGTTTCCCTCCTTTTAGGGAGATATGCATCATTATGATGTGTGGTTATTGTATTTTATCAACTCTCCCATTCTCTTACTCACACTCATATTTCTTGTTTCTTGCTAGAAGGTTTATGATGATTGGTGAATCCTATTATGCAAAAGTGTAGGTCTTTGTTCATTGTCTACAATGTACAGTGCAATGCTTGATTATAAAGATAACAATACAGCTGAGTAACTGATGATTGGAGGGGATGGAGACCACAGCGTATGTGGTCAGAACACTGGAGAGGACACACACACACACACACACACACACACACACACACACACACACACACACATTTGAAAATGACTAAATGAAAACATACATACACAGAGTGGATTAGGCTGATAGATCAAAACAATACAGTGCTGTTATTCAGAATGGGATGGTTTCCAGTCCAGAGTGATGGATGTGATGCAGTTTGATTGATTCCATGCTTATTGTAAATTCAATCAATACAGTTCTGTTTGCTTGTGGGAAATGCTGTCAGTGTCCCTTGATGGTCTAAATGCTTTTGCAGAAGCCATTCCACTATGACAAGAATAATATTCTGGTTAAATGGTAATATGGCAATATTACTGACTAATGGTGCATGCCTGGAATTTTCAAAAAAAATGTAAACTGACCAAGTCACACAGCAGATTTGAAATTTGAATGGGGTTGGATGTGTTTACTAGAGCTGGAAAAACAGATGGCCACTGTGGCAAATTCTGTTCTTCCTCTACAATAACTTATTAAAATGAGTGACTTTTTTGTTATTTTGCCAACAGTTGATGAATTTCATTAATGTGTGACCTGATCATAAGGAACATTTTGTGTTACGTCTTCGCATATGACCTTTCCAATCTGTAAAGCACCAGTATAAAGTTCTACATTGATGATGGAAATGGACTAGAGAAAACAGTAGTTGGAGCCCATGGCATAACCAACCATGTGCAATCCATGTACTGCAACTTGCAATCTTTTTGCTTCTGAACTGAAGAAGTCTGTGACGTCTTGCTGTCAGCTGCTGTATTAAAAGCAACTTTGGTGAGTCAAGACGGAGTGAGCCTGCTCTCAATTTTTCACTGAAAGCAGTCAAGATTGGAATTATATGCAATCTGTCTGTGATAATATAGTGATTAACTGTCAATGCAAGGCTGACAAATCTGTTGCAAATCAGAGAGCAAAGATTTACAAATTTCTTTCTAATTTCTATCTACGTACATAGAAATTTGCATTGCCATTCTACTTTTTTTTACTTGAAACGTGACTGGGCCAAAAAAAAAACCCTGAATTTTAAATTTCACATTGTGTTATTTATGATTTAAAATTAGCCCCAGCTGGTTACAGAGGGTTTTGTAATTGCTTCTAATTTTTCTGTTGGTGAACTAATTTTTGTACTTTTTACATTTTATCTACACCTAAATCTACATTTTGTTACTAGCTGTGTTACTCATTGTTTAACCTAAAATGTCCAGAAAGTATTGAGCTGTTAGTTTGTTCTTCACAGCCCAGAAACTTTTTATTTATTTATTTATTTATTTATTTATTTATTTATTTATTTATTTATTTATTATTTATTTGCCTTTTCTGTCCAGCACTGTAGCAATCAGAATTATTGTCAAAAGGCCAGGACAATAAGCACAAACAGATTTATTTTTCCAAGTGGAACGCTACAGCTTTTGCTATACTGGTCCACTCGATTGTCATAGTGTATTCGATTTTTATTTATTTATTTAATTTTAAGTTATTACAATCAGAACAGACAGGACTGGGGTACGGAAAAGAGAAAGAAGAAAAAAAAAGTTGGGAAAAGAGTTAACTGAAGGAGAGGGAAACAAAATGTGAGGAGAAGAGGGATAGGAGGGAGAAAAGACACAGAAAATCTGCTTGACCACCTGCTGAAGAAAAACAAGCACAAAGCAAACAACACAGCAGGGAAACCACAGCAACAACCACCATAAGCATCAGTAAAAGAGAATAATAAACATTGAATGTTACTGAGCAGCATACAGTACTAATAATGCATGATATGTTTAGAGGCAGCAGCCAACCAAAGAGAGACGTTCCCAGAGAGGTGGAGTCTAAGACCTGACCTGACACAGACAAAAAGGCACACACATACACACAAATACTCAGCATTCACCCAACATGGAGACACACAGAAATGAACGTATTACACTCACTCACCGTCCCCAATCCATACTCCCAGGTCCAGGCACCAGCACCCCCAGAGGGGCAATCCACCCCCAGATCCAGGAGAAGGTTTTCTTTACTCTGGGATGGAAACAAGCAGACCGCCCCTGGGTCCTGCAGCAGCAGGGAGGCCCAGCCCAGACATCGACCAGACGACCAGCTCCTTCATCCGGCTCCCTGCCCCAGTTGGCGAAAACCAATATAACAAAAGTGCATTTTCTGCTCAGTGCTCACAACTATATTGAACTTTACTACACTCTGACTATATAGTCCCAATCTACTCAAGATTCTTGTTCATAGCCAGGAAAGTTAGCTTTTCTACATGTTATGCCGAAAGGCTTGCTATCTTTTGAGAGCAGATGTTCCCTGCTGCGGAGAAGACTGATGGGGTGGAGGTTGCAGGAATGCACAGAAAAGATCTACCTAGCTTTGATAGTGTGAGGGAATGTCCCTCATTTTTGCTCAACCATTTAAGAGGATCATCCTTTTTAGAGACTGTGGCCTTTTTAAAGTACTTCACTTCTCACAACTTGGACATCTTGGTCCTCCTTAGATGCTTCTTCCATTTTCACCCTGACTGTCTGTGTCAAACTCAAGGAGGGTGTCCAGAGAAGTCTTTTCAATTATACCTGAACCATTGGCCGTCTGCAGTTTTGCATGCTCATGTGTCCCAGCATTTGCTTCTTTGACAGCAAGCACTTCAACAGTCCACTGCACTCTGATGCCATCTTCAGGAGCTAAAACCTTCAGCTTTCTGAATCTGGGGTCCAAGGCAAGGCAAGTTTGCAAGGCAAGGCAAGTTTATTTGTATAGCACAATTCAACAACAAGGTGATTCAAAGTGCTTTACAGAGACATTAGAAACAAAAACAAATAAAAAGCATGATTTAAAATTGATTAAAACAAGCAGACAAACAAACTAACTAATTAACAAACAAACAAACAAAACAGTATATAAAATCAAAACAGATAAAATCAGAACAATAGATAAAATCAGTAGTTAAAATGTACGTTTTGAAATTTAAGCTTAAAAGTGTGGATTTGGTGCTTTATTCAAATGCAGCTGAGAACAGGTGAGTCTTCAACCTGGATTTAAATAAACTGAGTGTTTCAGCTGATCTGAGGCTTTCTGGGAGTTTGTTCCAGATATATGGAGCATAAAAGCTGAATGCAGCTTCTCCGTGTCTGGTTCTGACTCTGGGAACTGATAAAAGACCGGATCCAGATGACCTGAGGGACCTGGAAGGTTCATACTGGGTCAGGAGGTCACTGATGTATTTTGGTCCTAAACCATTCAGAGCTTTATAGACCAGCATCAGAACTTTAAAGTCTATCCTCTGACGGACAGGCAGCCAGCGTAAAGACCTCAGAACTGGACTGATGTGGTCCACTTTTTTGGTCTTAGTGAGGACTCGAGCAGCAGAGTTCTGAATGAGCTGTAGTTGTCTGACTGATTTTTTAGGTAGACCTGTAAAGATGCTGTTACAGCAATCAAGCCTGCTAAAGATGAATGCATGGACTAGTTTTTCCAGGTCCTGTTGAGACATCAGATCTTTTATCCTTGATATATTCTTGAGGTGATAGTAAGCTGATTTTGTTATTGTCTTAATGTGTTTTTCTAAGTTTAGGTCTGCATCCATCACTACACCCAAATTTCTCGCCTGGTTTGTGGTTTTTAGGTGTATAGATTGAAGTTCTCTGGTGACCTGTAATCGTTTTTCTTTGGCGCCAAAGACTATTACTTCAGTTTTGTTTTTGTTTAGCTGGAGAAAATTGTGGCACAACCAATCATTAATTTCCTCAATGCATTTACCAAGAGCCTGTACAGGGCCTCGGTCTCCTGGTGACATTGTGATATATATTTGTGTGTCATCTGCATAGCTGTGATAGTTTATTTTGTTGTTCTTTATAATCTGTGCCAGTGGGAGCATGTAAATGTTAAACAGAAGGGGTCCCAAGATGGAACCTTGGGGAACTCCACATGTGATACTTGTCTGCTCAGATGTGAAGTTACCTATTGATACAAAGTATTTCCTGTTTTCTAAGTATGTTTTGAACCAGTTTAGTACAGTTCCTGAAAGACCTGTCCAGTTCTCCAGTCGTTTGAGTAATATGTTGTGGTCAACTGTATCAAATGCTGCACTGAGATCCAGTAAAACTAAGACTGACATTTTTCCACTGTCTGTGTTCAGACATATGTCATTGAACACTTTGGTCAGAGCAGTTTCAGTGCTGTGGTTCTGTCTAAAACCTGACTGGAAGGCATCATAGCAGTTATTCTGTTTTAAAAAGTAATTGAGCTGTTGAGAAACTGCTTTTTCAATGATCTTACTTAAAAATGGGAGATTTGAGATCGGCCTGCAGTTGTTCATTTGTGTCTTGTCAAGATTGTCCTTTTTCAGTATAGGTTTTATTACAGCAGTTTTTAGTGGTTCCGGAAACACACCTGACATTAAAGAAAAGTTGACGATCTGTAACAGGTCTGACTCTAAAGTCTTTGAGACCTTTTTGAAGAAACTTGTTGGCAGGACATCTAAACAGCAAGAGGAGGAGTTCAGTTGACCTAAGATGTCCTCCAGGTCTTTGCTGTTGATAGGGTGAAACTGTTTTACGGTGTTTAAACAGTTTTTCGGTGGACACAGTACATAGTCTGGATCTGCTGTTGATGTACCAATTGCTTGTCTAATCTTTTGGATTTTTTCTGTGAAGAATTTGGCAAAGTCATTGCAGGCCATGGTTGAATGAAGTTCAGCTGCCACTGGCACAGGAGGGTTTGTTAGCCTGTCAACTGTAGAAAATAAGACCCGAGCATTATGACTGTTTTTAGTGATGATGTCAGAGAAGTAGGACGTTCTTGCACTCCTCAGTTGTAAATTATAATTGTGAAGTTTCTTTTTATAGATGTCATAGTGAACCTGGAGGTTTGTTTTTCTCCATCTGCGCTCAGCTTTCCTACACTCTCTTTTTTCATTTTTCACTAGTGTGGAGTTTCTCCATGGAGACTTTTTCCTTCCAGAGATAACCTTCACCTTAATGGGAGCAATTGTATCCATTACATTTAACATTTTTGCATTGAAGCTATTGACAAGCTCATTGACTGAACCTCTGGACAGGTCAGGTGTTAATGGGAAGACCTGGTTAAAGATCTCACTACTGTATTCAGTTATACACCGTTTTGTGATCACTGCTGTTGATATATTTGTGTGGGCTGAGATTTTACTTTCAAAGAAAACACAGTAATGATCAGACAGGCCCACATCAGACACAGTAATGTTTGAAATGCTCAGGCCCTTGGAGATCAGTAGGTCAAGAGTGTGTCCTCTATTATGTGTGGCCTCTGTTACATGCTGAGTCAGCCCAAAGTTGCCCAGAGTGTTACTCAGGTCTTTAGTCCCTTTGTCCTGAGGGTTGTCCACATGGATGTTAAAATCCCCAACAATAATTACACAGTCGAAATCAACACAGATCACAGACAGCAGTTCACTGAGGTCATTAAAAAAGTCTGTGCAGTATTTGGGAGGCCTGTAAACACTAAGAAACACAACTTTGGATGGGGCCTTCAGCTGTAAAGCCACATATTCAAAAGACTGAAAACTTCCAGGAGATAGCTGCTTACATTGAAATGATTCATTAAATAAGACAGCAACCCCTCCTCCTCTCCTGCTCACCCTGGCCTCACTGATAAAACTGTAGTTAGGAGGGGTCGTCTCGATGAGAACAGCTCCACTATTAATTTGGTCCAACCAAGTTTCAGTTAAAAACATAAAATCAAGGCTGTGCTCAGTGATTAAATCATTAATTAAAAATGTTTTCCCAGCTAAAGATCTAACATTTAATAAAGCCAACTTAAGTGTTTTAGAGGCATTACTTGTCCCCTCGTGTTTGGGAGCAGTCTGTGGCACACAAGGTATGTTTACTATGTTTAAAGATCTTTTAGAGTGCAGCTCTCTGTGTTTTGACCAGGCCACATGTCTCCTTCTGTCACCTGAAAGTATAGAGATTTTAAAACCTTCTAGTAAACAGGGTCCCAGCTTCTTCTGGGAAAAGTCACCACTGCCATAATCCTCGCAGCCCGGACCCTCCACACATCACACATCAGACTGCGGAGACAGAGCATGAAGGTGGTAAGGAGGAACTAAGGGGGGCGAGGCTGGGCAATGTGACCTCGATTGCTCTGTTGAGGGCGGGGCTCGATGGCGAACCTTTGGCTGCTCTGGTGGGGGGTTTATGGGGGACAAAAAGGGATTGGGCCGGGGGGTAGATCTGAGCCCAGCATTGACCCGCTCCATCATCTCCTCAGTGAATTTCAGGTGTGGGGAGGAGGGAGAAAGGGAGGGGGAGGAGGGTGATGGGGGTGATGGCCTGTCAGGGGTTTGGGGGACTGGGGAAGATCGTGGTCCCTGGTCCTGGTCCTGGTCGTTGGTGTTGTTGAGAGAGTTAGAGGCAAATAGGGACCCCTCTTCTTGCCTCAGATGTCTCTCCTTTCTGAGGCTTTTCCCGGGTGGGGGCAGATGGAGCTCCTCCTCAAGGTTTCTGCTGGGCTTTGTCTGTTCTTAGAGTACTGTTTGTTCCTCTTTATGAGATAACTCCTCGTTTATCTCAGCCTTGGCACCAAGCACAGATGGATGGCGTATGGAATAAAACAAGTTGGAGGTGAACAGTTTCACCCCTGACTTGTTAAAATTAAATCCATTTGCTTTAAACAGATGCCTGCGTTCCCAAAAAATATTAAAGTTGTTGATAAAATGCACTGAGTGGTCAGCACATGCTGATACAAGCCATTTATTCAGTGTAAACAACCTGCTGAATCTCTCGTCTCCTCCTCTGACCGGCGGTACAGGTCCACTGATGAATACAGCTGCATTCAGAGAGTTTACAGTATTTAATAATCCAGTAAAGTCCCGTTTCAGAACCTCCGACTGTTGTTTGGACACATCGTTTGACCCTGTATGCAGAACAATGTTTGTCACAGTTGGATATTCATCTTCAATTTGAAGAATTCTCTCCTTCAGGTTGTTGACCATATCGTTAGGAAAGCAGAGGACTTTAGTGTTCTTACCGCACATCCTTTGTACATCCTTTACGGCAGAGTCACCCACAATCAGAGTTTCAGGCCTAGCCTTTAGCTTTCCCTGTGGCCTTTTACTTTTCAAAAGATTTTCGGACCTTACTTCGCTACTTTTAGATGGATGGTTGTCCAATATAGATCCAGGGTCCTTTGATAGTGGAGCAAATCTGTTGTGCAGTTTCACATTCAGTTGTTTTGGAGGTTTGTTGTTAACCTTCCTATTCACGGTTGTCCAGTCCTGTTTCCTCTCGTATACAGGGGTAGAAGAGCTTCTCTGTCTCGTAGGAAGTGAAGGCCAGTCGGTTTCAGAGATTTCAGCTCGCTGTGCCCTGCCTGTGATACGTCCTCCCTCTTCTAGGAGACATGATTTATGTCTTGGTTTTGTACCAAGACAGTCCAAGGGGGGATTATCGCTTGAGGATTCATAATAGTGCACAAAGTCTACTTTCTTGGTCATGTTATCTGTGCTCCTTAGCTGTGTACTAGCTTGCTCATCGCCATTGTTTTGAATCAAAGGCAAGGTTGTTTCATTTCCACACAGTCCATTTACCTCCACGTTTACTTCTAAGCGATGAATTTTTGTCTCCAGTACTGCAATCTTCTGCAGGAGGCTGTGGTAGTCATCTGTGGAGAGGGAAGGCATCTTGTTGCTAGTTAGCCTAGCGGTTAGCACCTTTCCAGGCTATTGAGGCTGTTCGGTGCCCAGACGCTGTAATCAGGCTTCAGCTGTGTCTAGGCCACAGACACACGGAGCGCTGAGGATAAGGTGACTATAAAAATGTTGCTGTTTCTGTTAAGAACACTTTAGTCCTAATGATCCATAAGTGTCCAGAAGCTATCGCAGGTAAGCTCATATGGAAAAAAGGGAAAAAATCAGCATAAAAATCAATAAAAATCAATAAAAGAAGCGAGCAAAGAGATGAAGCGTCCACACTCACAAAGGGGGAGGAGTTATTTTTCAGCAGCTGCGAGAATAATAGGGTTTTCTTTCTCTGCTGAGAAAGTGCAAATACTCCCCTATCTCTGTGTTATCCCTTTTTCTGCGCTGGCAATGAAAGATTTTCCTGAGCTCGTCTCAAATTGGCTTTGGTGTACAGCCTGTGTCAGCCCTTTGACCACCTGTGGAAGACCGGAAATGATTGTGTACTGCTGTCCACTAAGGTAAACAGTAGCAGGCTCAAAAGGCACCAACCCTTGCTTCAGTTCTTCAAGGAGCGCCCACTGCTCTGGCTTCAAGTCAAAGTAGTGCTTCCCCCTCAGAGTTACCTCAGGATCTGATCAGTGAGAGGCCAGTGCTGTTCGAGGAGGAGAATGTACTATTGTCATCTTACTGACATTCATTTGCTCCTGTTTCATTTTTAGCCTCGTACTAACCAGCTCGCTTCTCTTAAAATGCACTCCACTAGCTGCCTAGCAGCACCTAGTCTTCTGCTGATGGTGGTTTCTTTGAGAGCAGTATTGACTATGACTAGCTAGAGTGAGTGTCCAGCGACCCGGATAGAGGCCAATCCATGTTTTTCTTCAAGCATCTTCTAATCTTCACTCAGGAAATAGCAAGACACACCAAGGTAGGCCTCTGTTGCACGACTGGTCCAGACATCAGCAGTCAGGGTGAAGAAACCTTTGACACCCCGATGGTCTGCTTTACCTAAAGATGTGAGATGATTTGGAACAATAGTAAGCATTAGGGAGAAAATTACAGTATATTTTTTCATTATTAATAATGTTTGTCAGTTTATGCATCAAGATTTAAATTTACCAGTTCAATAATTCAGTTACACCAAATACAGTTAAATAGGTTAAACAATAAACATTCAACATATCAGTAAAACAATCTTTACATGCTTTAACCAAGATTATTTTATTAATATTATTTCATCATGAAATGTATTAAATTGTAATACAAATTGCTATTTTGTGTTTGCGGTGTGAGAGACGGAAGAGAGAGACATAGAGAGACAAACCTTCTCAAAGGTTGCATCATATTTCTTTTCCATCATTTTGGTGAAGTGGGATCGGCCTGGTAGGTATTTATCATGCTAATCTGGGTTGAACTGCTTGATCATCTCTTTGAATCCTTGATCAATAACTATGAACAGGGGCCTCATGTCCATCACCAACATGTTCAAGATTGATTCAGTCAGGACATCTGCTTGCCGAGGTGCGCATGTTGTTGGCTTGGTGACAAAGTTGTCATTGAAGACGAACGTCTTTTTTTAGCAGTACTGTAACATAACATTTACAGCTATCAATATGCGTAAATAGCTCACTGTTTACACTAATGTTAGAAGCTTACTAGCCAATTAGCTTACCGAAACGACTGTACCACTTCGTCGTCCTTAAATTAGCCACGACATGCTTCCTGTTCAGATGCTCGTGCATCACGGTCGTACTGCCATGGAAGGCAAGTTCCATTTTGCAGATTTTGCATCGGAAATTCTTCTCTTTCATTTTCTCAAAATGCTCCCAGACTTCCAAGCTCCATTGCCAGGTAGCCATGCCATCAGAGACTGCTTCTTCTTATTTGGTGTCTAACGACAGCTGAAATCCTGCCATCTTCAAATCAAATCAAATCAATTTATTTATATAGCACTTTTCACAGGATAAAAACCACAAAGTGCTTCACAGTAATATAAAACAGAAATACATAAAATACATTAATAATAAAACACACAGCACAAATCTAATTAAAAGCCAATCTAAATAAATGAGTCTTAAGTTGCTTTTTAAAAGAATAAATACAATCAAGGCAACGTAATGATGGAGGGAGAGCATTCCACAACCTGGGGGCCACCGCTCTAAAAGATCTATCACCTCTGGTTTTAAAATATGTTCGAGGGACTACCAACAGCCTTTGATTAGAAGATCTCAGGCTGCGAGAGGGAGCGTGGGGTTCTAAAAGATCAGAAATGTAAGCAGGGGCATCACAATTCAAAGCTTTAAAAGTCAGTACCAAGATTTTAAAATGAATTCTGAAATGTACTGGAAGCCAGTGTAATGAACGTAACACTGGTGTAATGTGCTCTCTTTTTCATGTCTTAGTTAAAAGCCTTGCAGCAGCATTCTGGACTAACTTCTTCTTCTGTTTCAGTCCGTTATTACACTCTTAAATCCTACCACTTATTCCTGCGTCTTTCAGGATCTTACAAAGCTTCAAACGATGCATCCACTATTAAGTTAGTCATTGACGATTTTAATAGTTGACGTAATCGTGACTAGTCGACTAATCGTGGCAGCCCTAAACTACACCCACCCCAACATTCAGTCAACTCCCAGACTACATAAGACAATAGACACCTAAGTTGAGTTCATCCTCCACCTCTGCTAGATAACCCCCTCTTGCAGAGTGGACTCCTCAAGTGCAGAGACCACCTGCAAAGGATGGTAACAACCTCCCTGCGAGCTGAAAGGCCTCCAGTTCCACCCACCCACAACCCAGGCGACACACTAACCTCCCGGGCCCAGCCAGAACCCCAGCCCGGAAGTGAAGCACACCCCAGAACACCAAGTGCCAAAGCCTGCCCCAGACCCACCCAGGACCAGCGCCGCTACCAGACCGGTGACCTACGTCTGCCAGACCCTCCCCCTTACGTTTATCAAACTTAACCTTACTTTGAAAGTAACTAGTTACTAGGGAAAGTAACTTTAGTTTTACTCAGAATTCTCTTGTTAATGTGTTGCTTCCCTAACTGGATACCCAGCAAGATTGCCAGTCTTCTAGCTTGCTTACATGTTAGCACTATCCTGCCACAAGTGCACTGTGCCACCTATAAACAGAAAGGAAAAAATAATGTGCATATTTTCACGAGAGAAATCCCACGCCTGGACCGTCGTCGACTGCCGCCATGATTCTAGCCTACGTCATAGCGTCGCATGTGCTTTTAACATCCAATACAAAAACTGCAGTCGTGGTGCTTTCGATTGTACTCAGAACTCGGAAATTCTGCCTTCCGAGTAGGAAGATGTAGGTAACTCCAGACTGCATACAGGGCTGGACTGGGACAAAAAATCGGCCCAGGCATTTTGACTAGAGACCGGCCCACCATTATAGGAAAAAACATAAAGCCTTTGAATGAAAACAAACGCTGTTGTGACAGTGATGTACACTGTCTTGTTGGTATATATGTATCAATCAATCAATCAATCTTTTGTTGTAAGATTCAGATAATTATTTGTTAAAAGCTAGATATTTTAAATGAGAATAAGAAAGAAAAGTATTTCTTTGTGCTCCCTTTTCCCTTTTAATGCCCTTCCTGGCCCCCCTGGCAAAACTTTGCTAGACCCGCCCCTGCACAGTTACCAGCTGTCTGCTATGTAAAAAAAGGATCCTGGTGTTATTTGTCTCTCAGAAACAGTTCATAACTTCCCTTCAACTCATTCATGTCACCTAAAAGGTAAACCTGTTTCTCCATCACCTGTTCAGCTCTGATGATTCAGTAAGGACATCTCCTGGTTTTGTCATCATGTTTCCCTCTCACCACATATCTAAATCGATATCATGACCAGCAGCTTTTACGGCTGTGGCTCCAGCAAACATCAGCTGATACTAGAAATTAATATTAAATAAATTATAACAACAGCTTATCAAGCTTAAACGTGCTGCTGTTGATTAGCGCGACCTCCGCTGGTTTCCTCTTTCTGGCGCAAAGTGGGCGATAAACCAAAAAGAGAGACGGGACTTAGGACAGAAAAGCCGATCCGCTGATCGTTGATCAGTTTCATGATTGAAGTAGCAACAGTAGAGGGAGGGGGGAGAATGAGAGAAGAAAAGCCAGCTGACAGCGTAAAGACGCAGAATAACACCTTTGTGTCTTTTTTTCATTCCAGCTGAAGTCCGGGACAAATCGCGTTCCTTTTCAGCTCAATACGAAACACATAATATTTTCTCTGAATACGAGACGATTCCATGTTTTACGTGACGGTTGGCAACTCTACTAGCTAACCTTATGAACGAACTACAGTTCACTATCAGTAACAACATAGCACCCACCCAGCTGTATAGAAACTCCGTCATGCTAGCTAGTACGTAGTACGAATTATTGTAATTGACTGAAAAAAGTCAGCACAACGAAAATAAACTCCACCTAAACTTGGTTTATATCAGACCCAGATAGACTGCAGGTCATAACTTCTTACCTGATGTTCAGTTCCCCTGACCCTCGGACCGGCGGCCGCCTCGGGTCTCTCCTCCTCCTGCCTCCCCTTTCCCTCATCCACCTGCTGGCCTCCACCACTTGCTAATGGCCTGTATTGTATAGCGCTTTTACTTAGTCCCTAAGGACTACTTTACACTACATTCAGTCATTCATGCACACACTGGTGATGGCAAGCAACGTTGTAGCCACAGCTGCCCTGGGGCGCACTGACAGAGGCAAGGCTGCCGGACACTGGCACCACCGGGCCCTCTGACCACCACCTGTAGGCAACGGATGAAGTCTCTTGCCCAAGGACACAATGACCGAAACTGTCGGAGCCGGGGCTCGAACCGGCAACCTTCCGATTACAAGACGAACTGCCAACTCTTGTGCTGAATCTGTGGAAGCTACGCGATGCCACCACCAAACAATTGAGTTATTTTTACACATCTAACACATCTACCAATCCACCACCTTTCATTGTTTATACCGTTATGGAAAAACAACCCCCCCCCCCCAAGACATTGGCACATCAAAACGAAAAATCACCATCGGCCCACCGAGTACAGCTATGGCTGCATATGTGTTTAATAGTAGTGTAGGAGTAGTGTTTAGTCTTTTTTGTAGAGCTGGCAATGCAGCCGTTTTTGAGGGCATTGCCATATTGGAATCTCGACTTCTCCGATGAGGCTAACCAGAACACCGTTTACTCGAGTGTGACATTATTCCCAGGTCCGTGTTCCGATTTCCGAGGTAAGTCGAACACAACACACAAAGTAACGAATAACGACCCTATCTAAATCCCAGTAATGATTAAAACGTTCCTGATTTTGGCATAATAACTAGTTACCATGCTCGTTACCACAATAATAACATAGTTACTGTAACGTGTTACTTAATAACACTGGTCTTCACATATCCAGCGCCAAAACCTGGTGAACAGAACTAAAGATTGTGGGTGTAATTGTCAGCCCAGAAACTTTAAGATTTGTTGAACTCCATCCATCATCACTAACGTTACCTACCATCAGTCTAGCCATTACATGTTTCTTTCTGCCTTTCTACTCTCATATGCTTTTCTCCACATCATCTCACACAATTTCCCTCTATTATTTGCCTATTAGGTCACTGTCCATCTGTCCAACCCACATATGATCTTTCTCTCTGTCCATTTGTCTGTCTTTCACATCATTTGTCTATTGCAGCTCATATGAATCTTTCTTTTCTGTCTCTATCCAGCTGTCAATCCCTCTGTTATCTATCTATCTCTGCTTTCTTGAGGCTTTTTAGTCTTTTTTCTGCTCTGAGAAATCACGGCCTTGATCCCTGTAGGGAAATTTGTCCTGATAAAATGTCACTCTCGAACACTCACATGCAAACGTACCCACAAACACTAAAGCGCACTTATACACACAAGTACACACATACACGTATCCAAAAAGCCTGTATTTGTCCTAATAAAACGTCAAGCCGGCAGCAAAATGAACTGTAATGACTTTCAGGCTGTACTAATGGCCAATAAATCCTGGATTAGGACGCTCACACGCACTCCCCCTCTCTCTCACACACATGCACACACACACACACACACACATGCAAACACACCCACACAGGGTCATGTTTCATGGCGTGCTGTGCTGGGTTCATTCAGGAGTCAGATGGGTAAAGTTTTAAGCTGTTTTCAGCTCTTAATGACTGTTGTGCTGACTTTTATAATAACAGCATGGAAAGGAATCAGCAGGAATTAGCATGCTAGGATCATTTAAATCAATGATTCATGATGACTGAGGCTCAAAGCCATACACACTCGCTTTCTCACACACATGCATAGCACACACACACACACACACACACACGCATACAGCATTCACATACACAAATGCTTCCATCAGAGAATTTCACTTTATGACAGTTCAGAGTCATTTTCCGGCTAAATGTACAAAATAAAATCCCGGAAGCAGTGTCTCCGTCGTCTTTCATTATCAGCCCAGTGATGGATTCATTTCATTGCTTTATTTTAGACAGAATCAGCAGGATAAGGTGCAAATGAGAGGGGAAATTGTGTATGAGGGATGTTTATGGAGGATTTCTGCAGTATTAGATGATATGTGGGGGAGAATGATCAGTGAGATGGCGCAGAGAGAGAAAAGGTCATCAGTCATGATACAGCTGTCTTTGACTCAAATGACTTAGAATCAATATTACTAGAACTTTATCTGCTGTAGATACATTGAACTCAAATGAGGCAACATCGTGTTCATTATAAACCATGATGAACCTTTTGTAACCACCGAGATTTTTCTTTTCAGGAATTGACAGTATGTCCCAGCCAATATGTAGTGCTTTAAGTAGGACTAGTTCTTAAAATCCATAGTCTGTGAAGCTTTTGACTTCAAATTTTAAATGTTGGTGAACAGCAACTGCACCTCACAGCTGGACGTATTTGACGACATTAGAACTAAAAGCTCTTTGGAACACTGTCATGCTCTAATAATGTGATTTATCAGGAGCACTTTGCAAATAAAATAAAGCTTGTAATGTAATGTTGTACTCTATAAATACATTTTGAATTCATTGCACTTCAGAAGATCGTAGAATATGATGATTTTTTTTATTGTGTTGTTTTAAAATGATAATAACAAAAAAGCAACACAAAGCTTTGCACTCAAGCTTCTTGCACCTACCCCCTTTTCAGCAGATGTTCTGACATGGGATGAAGAAAATATTTCTTGTTCTTCTGACTCCCATTTTTTTCAAAGATTGCTCTTTTTGCTTTTTAATGTGATATCATTTTAAGGAAATTTGACAATTTGACAAAACTAAGATAAAAAGAAAATGCTTCATTTTAATAATGTGAACTATGATATTAAAGAACTGACCTAAAAAATTCAAAAAGACACCTTTCTATTTTATATTAACAGTTTACTTTGAATAGACTGCTACAACAGGGGGCTTTCAAATTATCCACTAGAATCATCCTCTTACAATCTTTCAGGAAATTTTGAGTTGGAAAGTGTTTTTTTTGTTTGGTCCATTTTTTAAACATGCAGAGAATTAATAAAATTGTACATTTTTCTTTTAGTGCTACCAGATTAATAGAGGAACATTAAAACAGAAGGGAGAGATGACAGATTGAGGAAAACTATTCACAACTAGATGTTGCTAAAAAATACAACAACAGCTGAAACAGAAGATTCTGAATTTTGTTTTATCATGCTGCACTGGTCAGAAAGGTGCTTGTATGCTACTTTGTTGAAACCTCAAAGGACATCCATGGTTTTCCAGTTCCATTTACATCACATTACTTTACAGCCAGTGTTCTATTAGTTGCTGTGTAACCAAAGTAGCCTCTTTCTGTGCCCTACATAATGGCTGAAATCGGTACACACACATTTTAACGTAAAGGAGGAGATAAAGCACAATTTATTTATTTATTTTTAACTTGTTGAACTATTTAGTTTACATGTAGGACAGTGGATTTGGATAAATCTGCTCAGTCAGTTTATGAATGCTGTTTAGAGCTTGATGCTTTATACAACACTGTAGGGGTTTTCCACTGAATGCAGCAAAGAGAATTCATAACTGAATTGCAGAGGGAGACTTAGACAAAGAGGTATGCAATGATGGCCATGTGGAGGAAACATTTGTGGCAGAGGAGGATACAGAGAGACTGGAGGAGGCGCCTTAAGCTGAGGGAGAGCAGAATGATATTCACTGTCACCCGCTGTGGGAGAAAAATAACATTCAGGATCTCAGAGAGAAAAGGAGAAAGAGAAAAGCCAAGAAAATAACAGGGACCAGAAAAAAAGAGTTCTTGCTACAAGGATTGCAGTTGCTTTGCCCAACATATGAGTTCAAGTTCCAATTATTAATTTATCTTGTTAATAAATTATTGAATTAACATATAATGGGTGCTGTATAATGGTGCTATAAATAATATACCAGTAAGCATAAAAATCACAAAGCGAAAAACAAGAAAACAAAAAAGAAAATGAACATTAATATCACATTTAGATAATTTTTTCCAGCAGCTAGGCTGCCAGTCCTCGCACATCACCCCTATTCTTGCTGTCCTTTGAGATAACTGATGTTGTGAACTGTGCTATATATCTCCTTTTCCTCCTGTGACTGTAGAATAGGTAAAGCTTGTCTGCACTTTTTAATAATGTACTTTAGTTGTTATTGCTTTATTATTGTGAGATTGTATTAATGTTTTAATGAAAAGCATTTCCACATTTCAAACACAGCATGAGCCTTCTTGTTGGCTGGCCTTTGAAGCGTGAATATTACATGTTGAACTGCACAGAAATTTAATCTAAGAGCACAGCAGCAGAGGCAATAAAAACGTAGTCATTTCAATGTAGAGAAGAAAACACTGCTTTTAGCTAGTTTGAAGATAAATATTAATGTAAGGATTTTATGGAACTTGTTTTTCTTGATAAATATTAATATGCTTTGAAGGTTAAAAGTTCATTATGCTTGGGGAGAGTAATAATGACACAGGCTGTGTTTGATTCATGTAGATGCAGCAAAGTGCAAAGAGGCTGAGCTGGAATAGTTTGGTCAATCACAGTAACCCACAAAGCAACAATTCAACAAATGAGGAATCGGTTTCTCAGTAAAAGCATTTTGTTGTGGAGATGTTATGGAATTACACAATTTGATCAGACAAGGATATGTAATTACAAATATGATTTTTGCATCCATTATGCATCGCACCAGTGTTTGCACTGTAATGTGTTAGAAAAAACAAACATGAAAAGCTGAAAGGAGTTGCAAAATGTGAAATATTCTTGAAAAAGCTATTTGTTTATTTACATAGACAGAAATGATCTAGTTTTAGTTAGTGTGACTCTTAAATCTTAGTAGTATTTGCACAACCTCCTGAGTCTCCTCAGGGAAGTGTCATGTGGGCTTGAACTGTTGTCACAACTAATTGCTTCAGCCTCTAAATGGATAAGTTTTTGTCTTTTTAAGCTGGAAAAATTATACATGAATACAAATAAATAGATATGGAGCACAGCTTATTAAAACTAATTTTTAAGTCAGTAAAAAAATAGGATGAAGGTTGTGTTGTGGAACACACGCACAAGCTAGCATGAATTATGACATCAACACAGCCCTGACTGGAGCCATTTATATGTCTGAATAAGGAAAAAGTCACAATAGTGTTGCTCTGAATGATTGGTAATGAGCAGACCAATGGCAAGAGTCTCATGGCAGTGGAGATATAGTAATTAGTAGTGATGGGAATTCCAGCTCGTTCTAGAGAACCGGCTTTTTCGGCTTGACTCACTAAAAAGAGCCGGCTGTTCTGGCTCCCAATCGGCTATTCAGGTTGTTTTGTTGCTTTAATTAATTTATTATCAACAACAATGTAAAATTATGCACAAAAGGAATTACTAATGTAAAAAACCAAACAAACGTGGTTTTATTTATATATGTTTATATATAAATATATACGCTGGCCCCTAGAGACAAAGCAAGTACAAAAAGGTACAACCTCCAAAAAGCATGTAAAAACTCCAAAGCACGTACAAACTCAGAAGCATATACGAACTCCAAAACGCATTGCTAGTGTAAACTGAACTTCCAAAACAAAGCTACCTAGATCACTTAAATTACACAATTGAAAGCATGTTTATTGTTTGTGTATTTATACCGAAGTACTCATATATATTCAAATAATTTAAAAAAAAGTTAATTTACCTGTTACTACCACACACCAAATCCTGTCATTGGTACTCCCTGGCTTGTGTAGCCACGAATGTTTTTAGAAAAGCACACAGAGTCAGTGCTTGCGAGAATGGGTGTGGTTGTTGAATACAGTGCTTTGAGTAGTCCGTGAGAGTAGAGAAGCGCTATATAAGAAGCAGTTCACTGACCATTTACTAGGGTAACAAAAGCACAGCACTTTGTGCTCTGTTTTGTGTTTTGGAGTTTGTACATGTTTGGAGGTTTCACATGCTTCGGAGTTTGTACATGCTTCTGAGTTTTTATGTGCTTCTGAATTTTTACGTGTTTTGGAGTTTGTCTGTCCTTGGGAGTTTGCACGTGTTTTGTCTCTAGGGGCCACCGTAAATGTGCTTTTATTTATTCAGTCCACATAAAATGTAATAAATAAATCATATAATACAAAAACAAACTATTTACATTTCAACTTTTAACTATTTAAATTTTCAGCTTTTTCCTTTTAAAAATATTTATAAGTGAAACAACACAAAACACTGCAAACCACAACACAATTAAATATAAATAAAAATATGCAAAACAAAAAGAAGATGCACATTCTCTGTCATCTGGGCCTGCATGAATAAACTTTCTGAATCCTTTATCATCCGCAACTGAAAATAGTTGTGGATGATTACTATACTTTTCTAATATGATGTTGTTGTCCCTGGCTCTCTTTCTCTCTCTTTCCCTCCTGCTCTGTTCCTGTGCTACTGCAGTGTAACTACCGCCCCTCTGCCCAGCGCAAGCACAAGGCTCGCATGCGGAGTGAAGCGAAAAAAAGTGAGAGAGAGAGGTTGAGAGAAAGAGAAAAAAAACCCACGGCTCCGAATAAGGAGCCAGTTTGTGTCGTTCACTTCAAAGAGTCGGCTCTAAGAGCAGTTTCGTTCGTGACCAACACATCACTAGTAATTAGTCCAAAGACTTCATTTTTTTAGATGAAGAAGTCTCCCAGTTCTTAGGCTTAACCTCACCTGAGAAAATTCCTACATCAGTGCTGCTGTCCAGCCTGTTGGAAGCCCAGCTGTGCCACCTCCCCAGCCTTCTCCTCACCTGCCTTATTGTTGATGGGGCTATAGACTGAGGATGAGAGGCCTACTTCCACAGCTCCCACTGCTCCCTGTTCCAGGATGAAGGAGGGCTCCTCCTGTTATCAGTCCAGGCCCCGGCCAGAGATCAAACCTAAGTCTGCCTCTGCTATAAGTACAGTAAACTTGTTTTTGAGTGCTCTTTTGGATCCTTTGTAACCTGAGTATTCTGAATATGGGTCGCACAGGTGTCCTGTGCAGCCACAGCCCCAGCTTGATGTGGTGAAGCCATCTCAATAAAAGCCAGGAACCCTGAACCTGCAGAACTTCCAATGGAACCTGAATTTATCCATAAAACCTTAAAACCCTTTCCATCTGAGTCAGAGCCCAAGTCCTGAGTTGTATGCGCTTCTTAAGCCAGTGGACCCGGAACCTTAAGTGGTCCTACCATTCTTCAGTCCAGCCCCCTGACACTCTTCTGCCACCCATGCCAGCCTCAAGATATGCCAGCTGGGGGACTTCTTCACCATCTTCGGCCCCTACCCATGCTAATAGAGGTGTCCTACTGCCTCCTTCATTGCCAGCCTTCAGAGGGTGTCCCCTACCGACATCAGCCTCCAGCCAAGACAGGAACCAACTCTTTGTTTAAAAAGTACTAATCTCTGATTATTACCCAGAAGGCAATACAGAGCTTAGATGAAGCCAGGCTCCAGTCTCTGAAGGTGTGCTTGACAGGGTGGCCCCGTTATTACCAGCTTCCCTCTAAATCCGTGCACTTGGTAACTAACTGGTGGCCCGGAAAACTAAGACCCAAGGATTTGTTCATTTTTAAGGCTAGAAAAATGAGTGATGTTATAATAACATGCCGGTTTTTACCTTTTCAAGAAAGGTGGGATTGAAAGAGAGATCGAAGTCCCCCCGAAGATGTTAAAAATAGTTTATCTATATGTGCTTTTGCTAATAGTAAATCATATTTATTCTTAATCAAATACTTATTGAAAGTAGAAAAGCGCTATATAAGAATCAGTTCATTTACTATAATCTATGAAATGATTCTAAAAACAGGCCTGTCACTGAGAGTCTGTGCAGTCATCATATTAATTAGACTTATAGTTTGATTACATTTTTACTACTATTACTTTTACTTTTACTTTACTCCCTACATTTTTAAACAGGTATCCTCCTACTCCTTATATTTTCAAAACAGGCTCATTACTATTGCTTCAATGCATTTTGGGGGAGTTATTACTTCGTCACAGCAAGCCTCCAAACATCAAACCGATTTGAGCCCAAACAGAAACACGAATGAGAATCCTGTTTGTTTATTAATCACCAGAGGATGCTGCATAAAACGAAATGACATATTCCAAAGTCAGGGGTTAACACAACACTGGAACACTAGCAGGGGTCCTAAGCTGCGGTTGCCATACTTCAGCATCTAGCTAGCCAAACAGAAGACGAGTGAACATAAAGGGAGTGATGTTGGTGTTCGCTCGCTCTGTGGTAGAGTATCACTTCCTGTTCCTGCTGAAAGACAGTGGTGCTTCTCAGTAGCTTATCTGCTTAGCTATTTAATGAAAAACTTTTAAATACATTATTTTTTCATAGTATAATCTTCACGTGCTTCATCCGAAGCACACTTTCTGTGTACTCACTACCTAATTTATAGCCAAAGTATTCACTCACTGTCTCTGTACTGTTTCGCTAGCTTAGCTTAGCTCGTAGCCGACTCGTTAGCACCATGGCTACTTCACCTGTCCCTCCTGCACTTTCTTGCTCATTGTGTCAGATGTTTAGTTACTCCTCTGCCTCCTTTAGCAGTAATGATATCTGTAACAAATGTAGCATATTTGCAGCTCTGGAGGCCAGGATTACTGAATTGGAGACTCGGCTTCGCACCCTTCATTCACCCGTAGCTAGCCAGGCCCCTGTAGCTGGTGCAGCCGAAGATAGCGTAGGCCCCGCTAGCTGTTCCCCGGCAGACCCCAAGCAGCTGGGGAAAGAGGGTGGCTGGGTGACGGTGAGGAGGAAGCATAGTCCTAAACAGAAGCCCCAGGTACACCACCAACCTGTTCATGTGTCTAACCGTTTTTCACCACTCGGCGACACACCCGCCGGGGGTCAAACTCTGGTAATTGGTGATTCTGTTCCCAGACATGTGAAGCTAGAGACACCGGCAACCATAGTAAATTGTCTTCCAGGGGCCAGGGCAGGCAACATTGAAGGAAATTTAAAACTGCTGGCTAAAGGTAAACGTAAATTCAGTAAAATCATAATTCACGTCGGCAGTAATGACACCCGGTTACGCCAATCGGAGGTCACTAAAATCAATATTGAATCGGTGTGCAACTTTGCCAAAACAATGTCGGACTCTGTAGTTTTCTCTGGTCCCCTCCCCAATCAGACCAGGAGTGACATGTTTAGCCGCATGTTCTCCTTAAATTGCTGGCTTTCTGAGTGGTGTCCCAGAAACGATGTGGGCTTCATAGATAATTGGCAAACCTTCTGGAGGAAACCTGATCTTGTTAGGAGAGACGGCATCCATCCCACTTTGGATGGAGCAGCTCTCATTTCTAGAAATATGGACAAATTTATTAAACCCCCCAAAATATGGCTATCCAGAGGTGGGACCAGGAAGCAGAGTTGCAGTCTTACACGTCTCTCTGCAGCTTCTCTCCTTCTGCTACCCCCCAAAAAACCCATCTTCATAGAGACTGTGTCAGCTTCCAAAAAGACAAAAAACAAACTAAAAACCAGCAATAAACAACTTAAACATAAACAATTACAAAGAAAGAACAATACAGTATCCACATCTGAACCAAAGAGTAAAACAGTGAAATGTGGATTATTAAATATAATCCACCAGTCTCCAAGTCTTGTGGATAAGTCTCTGTTAGTACATGACTTAATAATTGATCAACAAATCGATTTACTCTGCCTTACAGAAACCTGGTTGCAGCAGGATGATTATGTTAGTTTAAATGAATCAACACCCCCGAGTCATTCTAACTACCAGAAATCTCGAAGCACAGGCCGAGGGGGCGGTGTGGCAGCAATTTTTCACACCAGCCTATTAATTAACGAAAGACCAAGACAGACTTTTAATTAATTTGAAAGCCTGATGCTTAGCCTTGTCCCCCCCAGCTGTAAAACTCAGAAACCAGTCTTACTTGTTATCATCTATCGTCCACGTGGGCCTTACACAGAGTTTCTGTCTGATTTCTCAGGCTTTTTTATCTGATTTAGTGCTCAGCTCAGATAAAATAATTATTATGGATGATTTTAACATCCATGTAGATGCTAAAAATGACAGCCTCAACATGGCATTTAATCTGTTATTAGACTTCTCTCAAAATGTAAAAGAACCCACCCACCACTTTAATCACACTCTAGACCTTGTTTTAACATATGGCATAGAAACTGTCAGAGCTCTTTTGAGCCACTCATCCCTTTAACGTTAACTAGTAATGACTTCATGAACTTCTTCACAAATAAAATTTTTATCATTAGAGAAAAAATTACCAATAATCATCCCACAGATGTAATATTATCTACAGCTACTCTTAGTACCATTGATGTTAAGTTACTCTTTTTCTCCAATTGATCTTTCTGAGTTAACTTCAATAATTACTTCCTCCAAACCATCAACGTGTCTTTTAGACCCCATTCCTACAAAACTGCTCAAAGAAGTCCTGCCATTAATTAATTCTTCGATCTTAAATATGATCAACATGTACATGTAAATGGAGAGTCCTCTTCACACACTGAGGTTAATTATGGAGTTCCACAGGGTTCAGTGCTAGGACCAATTCTGTTTACACTATATAGCATACATTTTCACTGCTATGCAGATGACACCCAGCTCTATCTGTCCATGAAGCCAGATAACACACACCAATGAGTTAAACTGCAGGAATGTCTTAAAGACATAAAGATCTGGATGGCAGCTAACTTTCTGCTTCTTAATTCAGATCAAACTGAGGTTATTGTACTCGGCCCTGAAAATCTTAGAAATATGGTATCTAACCAGATTCTTACTCTGGATGGCATTACCTTGGCCTCCAGTAACGCTGTGAGGAACCTTGGAGTCATTTTTGACCAGGACATGTCCTTCAATGCACATATTAAACAAATATGTAAGACTGCTTTCCTCCATGTGCGAAACATCTCTAAAATTAGAAATATCCTGTCTTAGAGTGACGCTGAAAAACTAGTTCATGCATTTATTACTTCTAGGCTGGACGACTGTAATTCATTGTTATCAGGATGTCCAAAAAACTCGCTGAAAAGCCTTCAGTTAATCCAAAATGCTGCAGCAAGAGTCCTGACAGGGACTAGAAAGAGAGAGCAGATTTCTCCTGTATTGGCTTCCCTTCATTGGCTCCCTGTTAAATCCAGAATTGAATTCAAAATCCTGCTCCTCACATACAAGGTCTTAAATAATCAGGCCCCATCTTATCTTAATGACCTTGTAGTACCATATCATCCTATTAGAGCACTTCGCTCTCGCACTGCAGGCCTACTTGTTGTTCCTAGAGTATTTAAAAGTAGAATGGGAGGCAGAGCCTTCAGTTTTCAGGCCCCTCTTCTGTGGAACCAGCTATCAGTTTGGATTCGGGAGACAGACACTATCTCTACTTTTAAGATTAGGCTTAAAACTTTCCTTTTTGCTAAAGCATATAGTTAGGGCTGGACCAGGTGACCCTGAATCCTCCCTTAGTTATGCTGCAATAGACGTAGGCTGCCGGGGGATTCCCATGAAAGAAAGGTGACTGGAAAGGAAAAACTCAATGCATGAGTTTTTCCTTTCCAGTCACCTTTCTCACTCACTATGTGTTAACAGACCTCTCTGCATTGAATCATATCTGTTATTAACCTCTGTCTCTCTTCCACAGCATGTCTTTTATCCTGTCTTCCTTCTCTCACCCCAACCGGTCGCAGCAGATGGCCCCACCCCTCCCTGAGCCTGGTTCTGCCGGAGGTTTCTTTCTGTTAAAAGGGAGTTTTTCCTTCCCACTGTCGGCAAAGTGCTTGCTCATAGGGGGTAATTTGACTGTTGGTTTTTTCTCTGTATCTATTATTGTAGGGTCTACCTTACAATATAAAGCACCTTGAGGCGACTATTGTTGTGATTTGGCGCTGTATAAATAAAATTGAATTGAATTGAATTTGGAAAATGATAAACACACACTTGCCCTCTCGATGGGAAATTTGAGTACTGAAAAAATAACAAGATGGAACAGTCAACCGACATAAAGTATTATGCACATTGTGTAAGAAGGAATTTTCTTTTCACCGAAGCACTTCGAAGCTTAAAATATTACATTGACGCGAAGCATACGTTAGTCGGGCATGCTGCTAGGACTTTGGCTAATGCATCACCCAGCTTGCGACAAACCACTCACGGAGCATCGGGGACTCAGTAAGTCTACCTCAGACATATTGACTGACACAATTGCCAAGTGGATTGCAACAAACTGCAGACCTATTAATATCGTTGAGAACACGCGCTTTACATAGATTTGGTTCCTCGTTTCAAGGACTTGAAGTACCTCCCCAAGAGTGACAGAGAGAGAGTGGATAAATGTTTACAGAGTTTTTTGTTAACATGAATGTTCAAGATGCTTAATAAACATGTTAAGTGCGTATATTTTCCCCTTTTTTCTCGAGTCTGTTTGCTCATGCAAAATGAAAGGTGATTAATATAGAATAAAAAATGAATGATATTTAATTGTGATTAATCAAAATCCACAGTACCCCTGTGATGAATCTGATTAAACATTTTAATTGTTTGACAGCACTAATATATATTATATATATTAGTGTATACTTACCTATTAGTATATAGGGTTTTTTTTTTTAAAGTTGCATTTCAGAGGAGAGAACCTGTGTTAAAAGATTGAAGAAAATTATCCAAATTCTCTTTGAATTTAAGCATTTAACATTCTTTGTGTTTATCCTGCATTCCTTCATTATATTGCATAAATGTCTGTTAAAAGCTTAAATATATAGTTGAAAATTATAGTATTATTGAATAATAATGATTTTGATAACAATAAAGTAAATGCTTAAATAGCATTCTTATTAAAAATGCAAATATAAATGATTTGAGGACATGAGGCTGCAGAGAGATGCTGAGGAGATCAGGGAGAGAACAATTGCTCTCTAAACATGTAAAGATTGTTCCAAAATAAGTTATTATGAGTTTTATAAATTGATTTATACTAGTTTTTTTTATATCTCTGAATGTAAAATTACACTATATTGCCAAGGTTATTCCCTCATCCATTCTAATCACTTAATTCAGGTGTTCCAATCACTTCCATGGCCACAGGTGTATAAAATCAAACACCTGGGCATCTAAACTGTTCCTACCAACTTTTGTGAAAAAATTGGTTTCTCTCAAGAATTCACTGCCTGGTGCTATGATAGGAAGCCGTCTATGCAAAAACATTATTTGGTACTAAATATTCCAAGGTTAACTTAGGTTAAATTAGGTATAAATTACAACATGGAAGTAACTGGAATAGCAGCAAAATCACAGAGGAGAGTGAAAGGATGCAGGTAGGTTACCAATAGTCCACGATTCATGTTCATGGTAAGAAAGGGCATTGGATATTTCAGGCATTTTTAAAAATATATTTAATAGTTTTTGTGTTATTCATCAAGTTTTGATGGCTTCAAAGTGGGTCGACAGACCAATTTTCCAGAAAATATAACCTCAAAGGTATTTGACATATGAAGGTGAGATTTCTCATCAAACTTCCTACTGTAAAATTTTAATAAAAACCAGATGGCCTAAGAGTTGATTTGAGATGGACTAACTGTGTACTGTCAAACGTGATGGTGTTTGTATTGTCTTTGCAAGTTTGTTTGTTCTGTAGCTTTTAAACTGTGTCATAATGTTGTACTCAGTTCATTCGTTGTTCAGTTCCACAAGCCAGATGTGACAAGAAGATACACTCTTGTACTGCAAGGCCTGTTCTACTCTTTTTTTCAAAGTGTGTGTGTGTGTGTGTGTGTGTGTGTGTGTGTGTGTGTTTGTTTCAAATGCCACCAGCATTTTTCTAATCGACAGGGACACAACTTGGCACCCAGTGGAACCTCTCACTGTGACAGTTTTGGCTCACTGATTCACTGGAGTTTTGTGTGTGACTTGCCTGCATATATATGTATTATTGGGTCCATAACGACTTCCCTCTCCCCTCTTTGCAGCCATTCTATTGTCTCTTTTGGTTTTGCAACTCAGCATGAGTGCTTCAGGAGCCCACTATGCTCATTACACAAACATGCACACACATACAGACACACACACATGCACATATAATTGCACACAGAAGAAGGAAGACAACCCCAGGGACTGTCTTTGTCAAGTCTCTTTCCCTTGTTCGCTGCCGTTTTTGTTTTTTCTCTTTTAGCTTTTTCCTTCTTCACACCTCCCCTTTTCCTTCTTTTCTCTTACTGTCTGCCATCCCTTCTCTTTTCTTACTGTATTCTGTCTTTTTTGTTAGCCTCTGCCTTTCACAAAGCAGTCCAGGTCAGGGAAGGCCACTATGCACAGCTTTGGCCTTCCCTCTCTTCCACCTGCTCTCCTCTATTGCTTCTGATACTTCCCATGAAACCTGTAGACAATGATGGACCTAAGGAAAAAGCAAAAACACACTCCTGTATTGTGTAAAACAAAATCTAGCAGTTGTATTCGCTTATTATTTTTATTATGATTATTATTATCATTATTATAAAAAATGCAATTATGGAAACTCATTTTGGTGGAGAGAAAAATCTGCAACTCAACTAAATAAACTATATAGAACTAGAAACTGTCAAATTTAGAATTTAGCTTCAAATGTTGCAGCAGCAGGATTAAGGATGACCATAACTTGATGCAACTGTTTTTGCTCGTCTGATGGTTCTTACAGGCATCCTTTTGACAGGTGTCCACATTACAAATATTCTATATGTAATGTTCTTTTCATTTATTGTTTTATGATAGTAAGGACCAAAATCTCTTTTACTGAAACAGATTTTAATAAATGCAACTCAGAAACATCAGTAAACCAGCAATTTGTCAAACAAGTAAGGTTTCAGTTGGTTAATTCATGTTCAGGGAAGAGGAAAGTCTTTTTTCAAAAGCCAAATTTGTTTCTCAAGGTTGACCCACAGTGTGGATTTCTTTCGTGCTGCCTTTCTGTGGATTTCTGACAGATCACAGACATTTTTCATACTGTATTTTGTCATCTAACGTCACCGTGCTGAGCCAAAGCGAAACCTCAGGATATTTACATCTCCCACCAGCCCCTATACAGTGACAACCGGTGTTAATTAAACACAATGCAGTAGAATCCTACCATGACCAATTTAATACATCCTGTCTGTATGGGGAAGTAAGAGCAGTTTGTCAGATGGGAACTGTGTCTGAACGCATGGTGTCCAGGGGGACTATAGTGGCAGATGGACCCACTAAGAATAGTAGAGTCAAACTGACGGCATGGGTTGATGGAGGACCAAGTCAGGCCTGGGCTGATGAGAAACCCAAGCAAAAACATACATACATAACATGTGTTCTCATTTGATGTGTTAGAAGAGAGCAGAATATATACACCAAACGTGGCCTTAACTTCCACACTGTGGCTTTTATATATTTGTGTTCCTTTTATTTAAAGAATTTTTTGTTTTCTTTAGTTAATTAAAATGTCTAAAAGTGTGTAAAAGGCGTGGGAGATGTGTGTTGGACCAACATGCAACAACAACAACAAGTTATAATCACTTTGTCTATACACATACAGGCATACTGTATATATTTGTGTGTGTGTGTGTGTGTGTGTGTGTGCGTGTGTGTGTGTGTGTGTGCGTGCGTGCCTATGCATGGATAGTATGATAATAGAGTCCTGAGTGACAGAGGTATCAGCAGATTAGCCTCTTAATGTAATACACGTTACAGGATTTTGCTGTATAGCACAATCCAGTGTACACTAGATGTTCCCTTCCATAATTCACAGTGCCAGATGGTACAGCAGCTGTAGCCCAAATGTAGCTTTCGTTAAGGAGTTAGACTATAACTTAACACTAGCAAGTGGGAGAACGAATAACTTAAGACCTACACCTGGCCCATATATAAATGACTTCTTGCTGACTGCTGTCATGCCAGAAATGGCAGTGATTAATGTTAGACAACATTAACTTATGCCTCTTAATTCCTGTGGACAGCTGTGTCCTGAGGAATTATGTTTTCAGGTTTTCAGGAGACCCTGGTGGGAATTGCAACAAGAATCTCTTTAATCGACACTGTTTTTCAAGGCCACAGTTAAAAAAAAAAGTCTAACAGGTAACAATTGGTAATGAAAGAAAATGATGACACTTTATAAGCATAACTCGTAAGGAAGTTAACTTTATGATTAGTTTATATTATTCTGCAAACACTTTTCTGTTATTTTTCACCATAATTAAAAAACAAAGACGAAATGGTGCATTCGCTGTTCATGGTTAACAACTCGTTCACTACTATACTGTGACAGAGTAGTTAAGACATATCTACAGGAAGATCATTACAGGAAGTTGGTGTCTAATTGGTAATTCTAAATTAACTGTTGGTGTGAATGTGGGAGTAAATAATTTTCATAATCAGACATCAAGTGATACGTGAGTAGCCTGACTCTCCTCCAGTGACAACTGGGATTGGATCCATGTGAAACAAGTTATAATCCAAAACAGGCTTTAATAATAAATCTGTCTTAAAAATGGTGCCACACAGGGAACTATTATTTGAGTATATTTTGTCATTTCATATCAGTTCAATTTGGACTGTACAGATAGTTGTATGTGTAGTTTTCACAGTTTGCACTTGTTACATTTTTTTATAATTGAATTAATGTCATCATTAGTTCCCTGTTACCTCTTCCAACTAAATGGTGAGTGGAACAGTAAAGTGAACCAAAACCAAAAAGTCATATTTTTTGTGAAAGTGGGAAAAAACAGTTAATCTTGGACACATGTCAGTGTCAGGATTCTTGAATTGTGGACCCAGAGTTTAGCATTTTTAAGTGTCTTTTGGGTTTCAAGAAGTGGCTTTGTTCCTAGTCTCTGTTAGTATTGCTTTGGTTCTCTGTTTTGTGTCTAGGTTGGTGATAAATCTCCCCTCATTGCCTGATATATTTATTGTTCAAGTCTTCGTTTTTCCTTTGTCACGTTGCCCCTCATCGCTGCATCCCTCCCAGTAGCATGTTTTTCCTTGAAGCATCTCAGTTTTTTTATTATCTACCCCTGGCCTTTGTTTCCTTGTGCTTTTATAAGAGTTGAGCAATAAAGCTGCCTGTTTGAATTCGCTTTTGTCTCTGGTGTCCTCTGGATCCTCTTCCTGCCTACTGCACAGCCGCACCATGACATTAAGTGTTAGGCTTGTTTAATGTGAGGTACACTGGCTAGATGAGGAGCTAATATTGGCACAGTAGTCAAATAATATTCAGGCTCTCTCCATTTATTATCATTATCTCTCTCCTGCTCTGCACTCCGCTCTGTGGAATTCATAACAGCCTGACAGTGTGTATGTGTGTGTGTGTGTGTGTGGCCAAAGATGTGTATTTGTGTCTGTATTTAGAAGAGGACTGAAAAAAACCTTACAAAATTTATGTGTTACTGAGCATGCAGACTTTAGCATGCATTTGTGTTGATGGTGACTGTATTTGTGTGTGTGTGAGTGTGTGTGTGTGTGTGTGTGTGTGTGTGTGCCGGCTGGAAAATAAGCGTGCATGCATCCCCTAAATCACATCACACGGCTAATGTAGATGTTAAATTGAATCGGCTGCTGCATCATTTGTCTGGTGGATCGTTACTGGTAATAGGTCTGTCATATTAGTGAGGCATTCCTCATCTGGACAGTAAAATCTCTTTCCTGTGCTCACTGGAATAGCTGTGCTTAAGTCATTGTATTTTTTCATTTGTTTTCTATTTGTGCAATCTCACAAACAAGACAAATGCCATACTCGTGCTATTTATTGTGATTCCAAATACAAGTTGAATTACTCCAATGTTTGAGAGCTGACAGATCAAACCTTGATGTACAATGGAAAGCTGTTTAAATGCCATACATGAACCCAAACAAAAAACCTTTTTAGACAATTATGAACAAATTAATGTTTAAAAATAATTAAAAACAAATTATGCAACTTAAAAATGTTGATTATTATTCCAAACACACACAAAAAAGCTTGTGCTTATGCTTATTGTTAAAAAAATGCAAGCCCCCCCCCATAAAAATCTGTATACATCTACTGTGGTAGATGATCATATATTTCTACTTCTTTCATCAGGCTAAAAATAGTAAGGCCAGATTAGACTTTGCCAAAAGGTCCCCAAAAAAGCCAGAGTAGCAGCAGCATTCTTTTGGCACCATTCACAAGCCACAGTAACGGTGGTCCAGCACAAACACATCCTCCAACCACACACACCCATATTTGACTTCAAACTCCATTTGAATCAAAGCATCAAGTTTATTTCACACCTCAAACCTTTTGTAAATAATGAAACAAATAAACTGCAATAAATTACAGGTTGACAAATACATAAAATAAACTACTACCTCTTTTAAATAACAGAAAAACAAATAATCTTCATGGTGTAATTATTTTACATGTAGTTGTTTTTTGTTTTTTTGTTTTTGTTTTTGTTTTTTTTTACTGTGTAATAATATTCAACATTGCTATCAATACATTTTTCAAAAAATGCCTCTGTGCAAATGGGTTTAAAACAGCTGTGGGATACTGTTTGTCCTTGATTTGGACAGCCCAGCGCATGCTCCTGACGCAGGGCAAACAAATTCTCTCGCAGAGACCTTGTGCAGGTGAAGCCAAAGGGAAGATATGTTTCATCACATTTTCTAGTCTTTGGCTTGGAAGGAAGTTGGTTTGGAAGCATATTTGGGGATGCCTCATCTTCTGCTTTGCGTTTGTGTGGGAGCCCCGTCAAAAACCTGTCCATTATGCTAGCAGTGTCCAAGCATTCTTTTTTTTAAATTCACACACACACACACACAAACACACACACACACACACTTTGGGAACCACTGGTTTAAAGGTTTGTGGTCCAGTCCCCTTTAATTTTGGCATATCGAAATGTAAGTAAAAAGACACCCGTGACATGGAAAATCTCTCAGACACCTCTTCTGCTGCGAATGGAGCCTACAAATGCCGAGGCTTGAGATAGCCTCTTCGTCACAGAGACTGAGATCCTTCAGCTCATCTTTACTCAGAACTGGAATAAAAGAACTTAACATCCAGATTTTTTATCAGAGAAGTGATAGTGTTAAAACTGTTTCTGTATAACTGTTTTTTAATTGCTAATAGTGAATCATGCATAATTCTAATCAAACTATACCTCTGGTGTCAGCTATCAGGTACTATCATGTACCGCTGTAAGAGGCAGGCAGGATTGAGCCAAAATGCAGGACTGAAGTCAAAACTCAGACACAAGAAACCTAAACTGAGACAAACTATTCTGACGGGACAAACAGCCAGAGGATGAGAGAGATTGTGACAAGGAACTCACAGGCCTTTGGTGACAGAGAACCAAAGGCTAGATATGAAACTAAGACCTGGGGATACAAAAAGACGGATCACAACTATAATAACCAAAACTGGGATCTTCACCTCAGAATATTAAATAAACCAGAATCAGAAGTCAAACACAAATGCCCAGTTACAGACCCAGGACCATGACAGGTACCAGGGGAAGAAAGACTAAAATCATGGTTGTCTGCTAATTTTCTCAATTCAATAGTAGTAGTTAATTCAAACACAAAACAGAGGTTCTTCTGGTAGGAACCAAAACTGTTTTGGATGAATTCAATACATTTGCTTTTGGAATTGTCAATAAATAGAGAGTATTGACAAACCTCTCTTTCCTCATATGTTAAATTTAGTTGTTTTTGATAGCAACTCAGATTATGAAACAAATATCAATAACACATGATCTAAGTAACATTATTTGGCTATGCCCATCCTTTGCAGCTCAAAGTACTCCTATTCTTGTATGTGCTCTGATTACATCTTGTATTGATTATTGTAATTCGATCTTTTCTGGCCTACCAGAGAAATTTCTTCACAGCTTCCATACAGTTGACCGTGTCAAAACTAAAATATCTTTCAGAACATCTTACTCCTGTGTTTCAGACTCTTCATTTGCTTATTTTAAAATATTGCATAAATGTGTAAGATTGTGCATCTTACTTTTAGTTCTTTCTATACTCTTGTTATCTACTGAACATTGTCAGTCATCCCATACTCTTTGATTCTTCTCCACCATTATTCTCATTATACCACCTGCTCATTTGACCACCATCGGCTTAGAGTTTTCAGCCATGTGACCCCTCGTCTTTGGAAATCCCAAAACCACATTTGCAACATTGATTCTCTTCTCTTCGGAGCACTAGGTGGGGTGACTCCCAAGCTAGGTGAGTAGCTCCAGCAGATCCCAGTAAATTCTTTTACCGACAGAAAAAGACTCCGACTCAGTGTTGTCAAAGCTCACAAAATCATCTTTATTCTACATTTCCGGAAAAGGAGAGCTGCAGACGTTAGCAAGCATCAACAAGTCTAAAACATTACAAGCCAGATGCGTATATATAGTTCTGCTATACGTCACACACAGTCACACATAGTTTTGATCAAAACAACTCTGCAGTGCACTCTGCCTAGTTTCACTTTCTGTCTGCACGGCTTCCTGTTCTCTGCACAAAGCGTGCAGAGTTTCCTATCAGTATTTCCTATCAGTGACTTCTACACACATCATAACTCAAAGTGGCGTTTTTCTACTCTGGCCTCTACAAAACAATATAATACAGAAAATAAGCACTAAGAATATATATTCATTCCATAACACTATCTATCTATCTATCTATCTATCTATCTATATATATATATATATATATATATATGTGTGTGTGTGTGTGTGTGTGTGTGTGTGTGTGTGTGTGTGTGTGTGTGTGTAGGCACATGATCAAAAGTGGGTCAGTGACCCTCTTTAGGGAGAACCCCCTCTGGGGCTTAAATACCTGGGACTCTCCACCATTTGGTCTTAGAACTGAAAAAGCTTCTCGAATGAGAGGTAAAACGTCTTCAAATAAGTCCAGGCACTTTTCTTTCCAAGCTCCTTAGATTAACATGACCTGGATGACTGAGAACCTACACAGACAAACAGTCAGAACTGGGTCCCCAATGTTGAGATGCAGAGAACTCTTCTACCAGTGTACAGGTAACAAACCAGGGTCATACAAGTGTATCTATCTATCCATCGCTTTTTATAAAGCACTTTAAAACAACCACAAAGGACACAATGTGCTGTACATTGCAGGTAAACAATAAAAGTACATAAGATGTAAAATAAAAGATAAATTAAAAAAGATCAAATAACTAAAAGGAAAACTAAGTCTTGCTGGGGCTGAAAGCCAAAGAGTAAAAATAAACTTTAAGAAGTGTTATTAAAGTGGACAGTGAAGGGGCCTCTAACACACAAGGGCAAGTTATTCCATAATTTTGGGGCAATGATAGAGGAGGCCCTGTCCCTTCTGAGCTTCCTTTTGTACTTCCAGGAGCAGCTGACCTGAGAGACCGACAGGATGTGTAGGGGTGAAGAAGCTCAGAGAGGTAAGGTGGGGCAAGATTGAGAAAACATTTAAAAACAAATATAAGAATTTTAAAATGAACTCTAAAATATAAAGGTAGCCAGTGGTTATATGCTCTTTTTTACGAGTTCATTTGTGCAGCTTGATTTTGAGCAGCAGATTTAAGGGTAACAACTGACACACATGAAGTGAGTTACAATAATCCAGGAGAAATAAAATAAAAACATCACTGATCACTGTTTCAAAGTGCTGCCTAGAAAGAAAAAGGTGTTGGCAATCACCTTAAATGATAAAAATTGGACTTAATCATCACTCTGATTTGACTGTCCAATATAAATTACCGTACAACTTAAAACTAAGGTCAGTAGCTCCTTCTGGTCCAGGTATTCTACCACTCCTCAGTGGACAGTGTGCTCTCCTGCCGTCTGGGTGTCTGGCTCCACAGAGGGTAATTAACACTGCCCCCAAATCACTGGCTGCCTTCTACCAACACTGAAGTTCATCTCCAGCTACTTCTGTCTCTGGAAAACCAGGGCCACATCCTGCTCGCCACCTGTTTCACCCACTGCCCTCCAGTCAGCACTTCAGGTTAATCAGGTCCCACAGCTCCATGATTAAAAAGAGGTTCTTCCCCTGGGCCATTCGGACAGTAAACAAAAATGTAAACATGTAGATATAGTTTCTGTTTTTGAATCTGAAAGTTTTAGGACAAGGGTGTAGGCCAGATCAGGCCACAGCGATGGTTAGCCTGGGTATCAAATTCTAATCGAAGAAGGGAGGATTTCAGCCTGACCGTTTACAAGAGATAATAATTGGTTTTATAATTGGTTCCAACTTGTGTTAAGAATCCTCCAGCAAGAGATCCCTGAAGTCTACAATTACTGGACAATAGCAACTTTTAGTCAAAAATGTGCACACTGGCACACAAACTGCACCTTCCCTAGAAGCATCCAGCTAAATGTTTTTTTATCTTTTTATGTCCTCATGATAACAATCGGTTAACAATTGGTTTATGTCACCCATCCCAGTGTTTTGAGTTTGTACTATTATTGATCTTTGATTTCATCATAGCTTTTGACCGCTTTGTGTTTTGGTTTCTGTTTTGTATTTCTGGCTCTCTAGTTCTTCTTTGTTTTTTGATTTCTAGTTCTTAGGTTTAGTGTAGGTTTAGTTTTGTCATGTTCATTGTCTTGCTCCCCAGTCAGTCGTGTCTCATGTTGCAGTTTGTTACTCCCGTCTCTGTGCTTCATCCTCTGTTCCGAGGTCTGTCAGGTTTCCATGTCTTAGTGTCTAGTCTGCGTCTTTGTGAACTGTCTCTCTGTTTTACTTTGGTAGTTCTTGTCCTATGTTAATGTTTTCAGTTTTGCTTCCGCTTGGTCTCATCATGTTTGATTACTCCCAGCTGTGCTCTCCTCCTGTGTCTCATTCCCTCGTTATCCCTCTGTGTATTTAAGCCCTGTCTTACTCTGTGTCTTACCCTCATTCTCTGCTGTGTTTTGCCTACCTGCCTGTTTAGTTACATGTACCTTCCAAGTTTACTTAGTGTTGTAGTTTCTGATGTTCAGCAATAAAAGCTGCCTTTTGAGTTTACCTTTTGTGTTTGAGTCTGCGCTTGGGTCCTCTCCTGTCTGCTTCACACGGCCAGCACATGACAGGTAAAACAATATGCTGAAGGTGCAACATTAAGATAAATTGAGAGAAGATATGCCAGGTGGTTCAGGAACTGACAGAAAGAACTGGAGATCGATCAGAATGGAGTCATTATATCTTGAATGGAGTCAAATATCTCCAAGACATTACCACTGCAGTTTTCCAGTCTACCAGGGCATTGCAAATTTTGTCATAAGTGGTCCCAAACCATAGGATCACAGCAACTTGCACAGACACAAACTCTGATTTATTGTGATCATTTATTTATGTTGGTTAGGGTTTTACAATCATACAGACAAAAGATTTGAAAAATGGAATTGTCTGCCCTCAGTTCTGATCCATTTCCACTCAAGACTTGTGGGATCAACGTGTGCATGCTGTTCTGCTTAGGGTGACCAACACAACCACACTGGCTGACATGTGACAAATGCTGGTTTAAGAATGGAATGTCATCCCACAACAGTGTGTGATCAAAGTGGTGAGCAGCATGAGAAGGATGTGCCAGGCTGTTGTGGCTGTATAATGTATACATTGTTAAATTGCTAATATGTTTTGTTTCTTCAGACTTCAATTGGCCAATCCAATAAATGACACCAAATAACAGTCAATAGCAAAATAGGCTGTTTAGCTTTGGCAGAGGAGATTTGCAACCTTTTTCATGGGAGCACCCCACGTACTCAGCTCTGCTGTTTCTTTACAAATGTGGCAAACTAAACAGACCTTCCAACAGGGCAAGACTTATTGCCAAGAAGCATTGTTACAACAAAGAAATAATCAACCAAACACAAATTTTACATTTTGTGCTAAGATTATATTTTATAACTTTTTTTGATGTATACCAAAGCTCAATCAATTTTAAAAAGAACAAACAATGGGTAGAAAACTGTTAACGAAAGGTACCCAGTGTTAAATAACACTTCTAGATACAACTAAATATTACACATCCATCCATTATATTCCACTTATCCTTATCAGGGTCACAGGGGGCTGGAGCCTATCCCAACCAACATAGGAAGAGAGGCGGATACACAGAGAGACACACAACCTTTCACACCTATGAGCACTTTAGAGTCATTGATAACCCCAGTGACTGTATACTGGGAGGAAGCTGAATTACCTGGATAGAACCCACGCAAACATGTGGAAAACATGTAAACTCCACACAGAAATCCCCCAGTCAGATGATGGAAACTCAGGACCATGCTAACCACCACCCCACCATGCACAAATATCATACAGCAGCATAAATTAGTGTTATTATCCATATTTTTTTCTGTAGCGGCCATTTACTTTATTATGTTTATTATGCATTGAGTATGTCTAGCCTTTCACATTTGGCCACAAAGTGATAGTGGTAGTGAAAAATATAAAATTATAGTAAAAGGTTATTCTATGCGTGACAGTTGGATTCACAAAAATGTCATGTTTATATGAGACACTTCTGGCAAATTGATTTATTCCTCTTTCAGACTTATTACTATATAGCATTAAAGGAATGCACAGAGAGAATATTAATATGAATTTTCATTGACCAGTCTTGAATGGATGTAGCAACATTATCTCTCTATTACACAATATTAACTTTTTGGCAGCTACCATCAGCCACCTATTATGTTATTGATTTCAGAGTCTAGACAGAACCCCCGTTATACATGCAATAGTGCTGCAGCTGCTTTTACACACACCACTAATCCATAGAAAAGTTTATCCCCTTACTTTTGAAGAATAACTCATGTTATCAACAGAAGTCTGACACTTGTGGATCAGACAAACATTTCAAACATTCTTACAGCATCACGTTTCCGTTAAATCCTTCAGAGTATAGTTAATTGCCAATGTGATTTGTGAGTGATTCACTGAAACCCTGATAGACAGAATGAGCTCCTCCTTCTCTGTTATACTATCACAGTCTAGATCCATATTGCTGCTCTTTTCAAAGGCCAAAAAAATCAGATTTAATTTTACAGATAGTGTGGTTTTTTTTTAGCTGGAAATGTGTGGATTACCAATTCTGGGTGAGGAAAGAGTTTTTTGTTGTTGTGCACTGATAACATATGACAGGCAAACACTTTTGAATCTTCGTTCCTTCCATTCGTGTCGGACCGACCCCTGCTGGACTGTGGGCAATGCTAATCTACTACAACTGGATATGTTCTTCAGCTTCTCCTACCTACAATGCTACAGGAAGCGGGGAAGAAGACGTGGCCGTCACGCCTTTCTCAGAGCCTTTCTCAGAGCCAGAATTACGGACCATGTACATCCTAACCTGGACACTCCATCGTTTTCTCCTTCCTCCCTGGATTGCTCTGACGCTAAGTTGCTTACTCATCGCTGGATTTATTCGGTTGATCATCAAGCCTCCTCTGCCCTTTCTTCAACACACTTTCCTGCTCGGATTTGGATAACATTGCGCCGACGGGGAGTTTGTCAAAGCAATCTAAGTACTCTATGTCATGCTTCTAGAGGTGACTTACTACCCTGGCCACGAATGGCACTGCTTAATGTCAGGTCGCTGATAAATAAGACCTTTGTTTTAAATGACTTCTTCTCTACTAGCAGCCATGATGTTTTATTCCTTACAGAAACCTGGATTCGCCCTAGTGAGCTCATCCCTTCCTCTGAACTTCTTCCTTTGGACTGTCTTTTTTAGTTCACCGAGGCTTTCTGGTAGGGGAGGTGGTTTAGCCTCGGTTTTTGAAAACTTATATAATGTTAGGCAACTTTCCTCACCTGCTAGCTTTGCTAGCTTTGAAGCTCAGTTATTGGAGATGACCACTCTGTGTGTGTTGGTCTACTGACCGCCCAAATATAACAAGTGTTTTATCTCGGACTTCGCCAACTTCCTGGGTTCTGTTCTACGTTCATTCTTGTCCACAGTCTTGTTACCTCCCGTATTGACTACTGCAATTCTCTTTTGCATGGTCTCCCCCAAAAATCCCTCCATAAGCTTCAACTGGTTCAGAACCCCTCCTACCAGCACAATCAATCAATCAAAGCTTTATTTGCCACATGCAGGTTGCCCTGCAGTGAAATGGGACCCCCCCCGACCTTACACACACAACACAGACATCACATGGGGATACAAGTCGGAGATCGGTAGCGTTACAGAAAAACACTGAAATGTACACAACAATGGGAAAGTACAAGAGGGAAAAAAGAGACCTCTACTCATGCTGGGCTCCTATGGGAGGACAGCATGAGAACAGGAAACAAAAAACTCCTCTGTACAAAAAGCACATAAATGTCCACAGCACAACTTTGTGAAAGACATGACAAGCCACAGGATTGGGTGGGGGGTGAGGAGTAATACGAAGCGAACACAGCAGCCGCCCTGCACAGCGCTACCATTCCAGCGCGGCACACAGACCCGCCGTGTTCCCCCACAGGAAACAAGCATCGAAGGCGTTTGGAAAGGGAGGGGGATGAGTGTGTGCTTATCAGTGTAAGTGTATGTGTGTGCGTGTCCATAGTTCAGCTGAGACAGTGTCCTTCGCCCTGCCAGGCTAAGTAAACAGTCTTCCAGCCAACCCAGGTGGCCTTGCATGGAATGGGAAGGAACAGACTAAACACAGTCGTTATCAGGGTCTTGTTTTTCGGCACCAGCCCCTGTTCTTCAGGAACTTCACTGGCTCCCTGTGAAATTCCAGATAATATTCAAACTACTTCTGCTCACCTTCAAGGCCATTCATAACCTCGCTCCTCCTTACCTTTCTGACCTGTTAAGCACTACCTGTTCTGCCCTTTCACTTTGATCTTCTTCTTCTATCCAGCTTGCTGTACCTTCCTTCCGCCTCACCACCATGGGAAGCAGAGCTTTCAGCTGCTCTGCTCCCAGGCTGTGGAACTCTCTACCCCCAGAAATAAGAAATATTGGTTCTCTCCCCCAGTTTAAACCTCAACTCAAAACCCATCTGTTCAAATCTGCATATTCACTGTGAATCCACTGTTTGTTAATTTTATTTTGTGCTTTTGTTTTATTTTTCTTATTTTGTCATTGTTTTATTATGTGTTTTATCCTATTGTAAAGTGTCCTTGGGTGACTTGAAAGGCACTCATGAATAAAATGTATTATTATTATTATTATTATTATTATTATTATTATTATTATTAATAAATATGACTCTGTTCTTATTATTGGTGATTTTAACATGCACATCTGTTGTAAGAATGACCTGCTTGCTAAAGACTTTCTTGCTTTAACTGACTCTTTTAACAGTGGGTAAATGGACCAACCCATGTTAAAGGATATATTTTGGACTTGTTCTTTACGTATGGCCTGGATATAAGTATTAAGGATATAAATGAAGCTGGAATGATCATTTCCCAGTTATTTTTGATATTGGTTTATCTGCCGTGGGACCGCAGTCTGTAGCTCCCTCTTGTCTGCTACATATACTCAGCTCTGAAGCTGTGTCAAAGTTTGCTGTGTCTTTTTTGGAGTTGGTATTTATGATTCCTGACTGCTGCTCAATTCGCTCATCTGATGGTTATGCTAATATTTTGTTATCATTATTTTCTTCTACCCCTGATTTGGCTGTACCTGACTGCTGTTCTCTCTGCTCGGTTGATGGTTATGGTAATATCTTGTTAGCTCTTTGTTCTTCTAGTCTTGATTCTCCTGCTCCCATCAAAATGAAGCGCTCTAGAACCTACTCTCATTGCTGGCTAAATAATACTACGCATGCCTCACGACGTGTTTGTCGCTGTGATGATAGAAGGTGGAAAAAAGGTAAACTTCAGGTCTCTTATGATATGTTACGGACTAGCCGCTCAAATTTTCAAACTGCTGCTAGAATGGCTAAAGCATCTTTTCTTCCCAAAGTCATTCTGGCTAATGGTCACAACCATTAGCCAGAATTTGTTACTTTTTTTTGTAACAAATTTTAAGTAAAAAATTTTGTTACTTAAAATTTTTAATTCTGTTGTTAATCCCTGTTCTGATGTTCCTTTACTATATTCACAAGCTCTTTGTGAGCATTTTCAAATTCTCTTTTTAGATAAGGTTTCATCTTTTAAGTCTTCCTCTTCATCTGCTTCTTGTCCTGTTTTTTCCTCTGGGTGTAATTCAACTTTTCATCGAGTTGAGCCCGTGGTACTTTTGACTCTCAATCAGCTGGTTGATCAACTGAAAAACACCAATACTGTGTTTGATATTCTCCCATCACGCATTGTTAAGGGCTGCTTTGATGTAACTGGACCAAGCATTCTATTCTTAATAATTTAAGAATAGTCTCTGGATCTGTCCCACTGGCCTTTAAGCATGCTGTAGTCCAGCCTATTCTGAAAAAAAAAAAAGAATCTTGATTGTTATGATCTCTTGAACTACAGACCGATCTCTAAGCTTCCATTTCTGTCCAAGATCCGGGAGCAACTAGTTCTTTCTCAGCTTCAGGCGTATTTAGACGCAAACAACATTGCAGAGAAATTTCAGTCTGCCTTTAAGCCACGGCACAGCACTGAAACTGCCTTGCTTAGAGTTCTCAATAACCTTCTTATAAGCACTGATTCTGGACGCTCTGTGGTCCTGGTTTTATTGGACCTTTCCTCTGCTCTTGATATGGTGGATCATAACATTCTTCTACTAAGACTTGAGCATACTGTGGGTATTAGAGGCACTGCCCTTAACTGGTTTAAATCTTATCTGGCTGACAGATCCTTCCCGGTTAATTTGGGCAACTTCTCGTCTTCCTCGGTACCTGTACGCTGTGGTGTGCCTCAAGGATCTGTATTCGGCCCTATTCTCTTCTCATTATATCTGCTCCCTCTTGGAGTAATTTTTGATAAGTATAATATTACCTTTCATTGCTATGCCGATGACATACAGATTAACTTTGAGATTACTGACGATCTTGCTGTGTCTTTTCATTATTTTCGTGAATGCATGCGTGAGGTTAAAGATTGGTTTAAGAGTAATTCTCTTGTCTTGAACAAAGAGAAAACAGAGATTGTGGTGTTCGACAGCAAAATCCTCCGCGACCAATTGTGTGCTGCTTTGATGCCCTTTGCTAGCTCCTCTTCTGATTATGCTGGTAATTTGGGTATATTATTGGATAGCTCGTTTAAATTTGACAAGCAAGTGTCTGCTGTAGTGAGGTGTAGTTTTCATCAGCTGCGCCTTATTTCTAAGGCTATGCACTATGTTCCTCATAAAGACCTGGAGAAACTTATTCACGCATTTGTGACCTCCAGGTTGGATTACTACAACTCTCTTTACATTGGCCTTTCCTCCTCCCTTCTCCTTAGGTTGCAGACTGTCCAGAATGCAGCAGGAAATTTTCCTCCATCACTCCTGGTCTTGCCGGCTTGCACTGGCTGCCAGTTAAGTACCGTATTCAATTTAAAATACTACTCTGCACGTACAAAATTATTAATAATTTAGCGCCGAGCTACCTCAATGAACTTCTTAGGTTACACACTCCTGTCAGAGCACTTAGATCTGCTTACCCAACTACCCAGGTGGAGCAACCCCGTTCTCGGCTGAAGTCTCGGGCCGACCTTGCATTTGCTGTAGCTGCCCCAGTCTTATGGAACAATTTTCCTGTTGCTATCCGGGTGTCTGACTCTATGCCATTGTTTAAATCACGGTTAAAGACTTATTTATTTAATCTTGCGTTGCCATCTAGCTATTTAATAATAATAATAATAATAATACATTTTATTTATAGGCGCCTTTCAGACCCTCAAGGTCACCTTACAGTAACACATAAACAATACCATAAAAAACATAAGAAAAATGTATATATAGCAAACATGGTAAGATAAAATTTAGACATAAACAGCCATAAAAGTATAAAAGCAAATATAAAAACTGAGCAAGGTAAAAATGGCCCAAGACAGATCAGGTGTATGCAAAAGTTATGAAGCGCTTTGAAAGTGAGAAGCAGGATCTTGAAATTGACACGGAGGTGAATTGGAAGCCAATGGAGCTGTTTAAGAACAGGTGTTATATGTTCAGTGGATCTAGTTCTGAAAATAATATGATCAGCTGTATTTTGAACTAACTGCAATTTATGGAGGGATTTATGAGGTAGACCATAGAGAAGAGAATTACAGTAATCCAGACGAGATGTGACAAGAGCATTGACAAGTATGGCGGTACTGTGTGGTGTGAGTGAGGGACGAAGACGGTTAATATTACGAAGATGAAAGTAGGAAGACCGAGTGATATTATTTATATGTGCTGTGAAAGACAGAGTGCTATCGAGGATGACACCAAGACTCTTAACCTGAGGGCAGGGGAGAGTTATCAATGGATAACGAAAGACTGGTTGGAACTGTTGTCAGTTTTGATCTGGTGCCTATTTAAATGAATTCTGTTTTATTGCCATTAAGTTTAAGAAAGTTGTGAGTAAACCAGACCTTGATTTCACTTAAACAGTCAGAAATGGATGTGGGTGGGAGAGTAGCTGTGGGTTTGGAGGATAGGTAGAGCTGGGTGTCATCTGCGTAGAAGTGAAACTGGATGTTATGCTTCCTAAAAATATTACCTAGGGGTAGGAGATAGATGATAAAAAGTAAAGGACCCAGGACAGAGCCTTGGGGTACACCGGAATTAACTGGAGTAGATACTGATCTGTGAGGGAGTAATTGAACAAACTGTGAGCGGCCAGAGAGATAAGAAATAAACCAGGCGAGTACAGATGCTAATCTGTGAAGGAGGATGCAGTGGGAGATACTATCAAAAGCTGCTGTAAGGTCAAGGAGAATGAGGATGGATATAAGTCCAGAATCAGCTGCAAGCAGAAGATCATTGGTGATTTTTACTAGGGCTGTTTCTGTACTGTGACATGAACGGAAGCAAGACTGAAACTGTTCGTACACGTTATTTCCAGTAAGATGACGATGAACCTGTGCAGCCACTATCTTTTCAAGATTTTTTGCTAGGAAAGGGAGATTTGAAATTGGCCTGAAATTATTTAGATTGGAGGGATCTGAACCATTCTTTTTCAATATTGGGGTTATTATTGCAGTTTTAAGAGAAGAAGGAAGAGAACCAGATATAAGAGAAGAGTGTACAATATTAGCAATCAGTGGGGCAAGAGACGGGAATGAGAGTTTAACAAGATTTGTCGGCAGTGGATCAAGTTTACACGATGATGACTTTAAGTTAGTAATTATGGAAGATAGCTGAGTTATTGTGGGAAGTTCAAAATTGGATAGAGAGAATGACAGCTGAGAAGGACAAAAAATGCAGATAGAACAATTGACCATAACACAGGACGAGGGCAATTGTTGGTAAAGATTCTCAATCTTGGTGTAAAAAAAGTCCATAAATTTGTTGCAAACTGCGGCAGAGTGTGTATGTATGGCAAAGGTATCTGGGGGTTTAACAATATTATGCAATGTAGAAAAAAAAGTGCGAGTGTTTCCTTCAGCGGATTCAATAACAGAGGTGTAGTAAGCAGATTTAGCATGATGAATAGCTTCTTTATAATGTTGTATATGACTGAGATACATGTCCTTGTGAATAGTAAGTTTTCCTGGAGAGACATTCCAGGCAGCGTCCAGTAGCTTTAAGTTGGCGAAGTTCAGATGAGTACCATGGCGCAGAGCGAGAGAAAGAAACAGTTCAAGTTTTTTGGGGAGCCAAGGTATCTAAGAGGTTGATTAAGTTCATTGTTATAGTGAGATACCAGGTCGTCTATGGAAGCTGAGGCATTAGTGGTAGGTAAATATATTAATGCCATGGGAAAGAGCTGATAGATCAATGCCCCTAATATTTCTAAAAGTAATTGAGCGGTTTTGTTTATTTTTGTATAGTGGGAAACTAGCATTGAATAAAACGAATTTTTGGTCTGAAAAAGGCATGTCCAATACAGCACAATTCTTAGGGGTGACACCAATGCAGCAAACAAGATCCAAAATGTGTCCTTTGGAGTGTGTGGGAACGTCCATATATTGGTGTAAGCCAAAATTGTCCAGACAGGATATAAACAGGATATAAAATCTCTTGTGAGTATTTGGTGTGTGTTGATACATTTTTATCTGTTATGCTTTGTTAACTACTTTTATGTATTATGATTGTTATGGTTTTTATGTTTAATACGTGCTGGGTATTTTCTCTTTTCCCTCTCCCATCTCCTTTTTTCCTATGTTATTTTGTCAAGCACCTTGGTATACCCTTGGTTTTTCACTGTGCTTTATAAATAATGTTTATTATTATTATTATTATTGACCAATCAATTAAAATGTAAAATAATTAGATTAAACAGTTAGCAGGCATAGTACCAACTAATGGCAATGGTGATGACTAGTTGACTGGTTGACAACTTGGACACATCCTTTGTTTAAACCAACGCAGCACTTAATCATTAGTTATTATTAATCTTTCACTCTCTTCCACAGTGTGTCCTTGTTCCCTCACTCAGCGTGCAGCATTATTTACCATCCCCAAATTGAAGGACACGTTATATTTAATGGGAGATGTCAGAGACAGGCCACGAACTGGGCATCTTAAAAAGACCACACCACAAGAAGACCATTTCCTTACCCTGTCAGCACTTAGGAACCACAGGCAGTCTCTTACAGCTTTGCACTCAAGGTTTACAGAATAATATTGACGATGGCTCTCTATTTAGCTAGGTCAAGTGATGGCTTTTGAAGCAACGGCTTAACTACTGCCAGCTTCAAGGCCCGTGGTGCATAGCTGTTTAATAGAGGTCGGTTGAAAAGACTGCACAGAGCAAACCTCCAGTCTTATTGTACTGCAATGGCTGCCCTTCACCGTCGGGCCCATTGGTGGTGTGCTGATTCTGGCAACATGTGCACTGGAACCTGAACATTTGGAGAGAGGTTCAGCAGTGTGTCCAGATTCTGCCAACGACAGTTGAATTGTTGAGTCAAAATGTGGAGAAGATACAGAGAACACTATTCTGATTGCTGGCCAATGTGATGGTGTGGGTCAGCATCACCTTCACTGGAAAACAAGGTTTGTCATCATTGGAGGCAATCTCAGAGGGATATAGAGATGTTATTCTGCAACCAATGGCAGTCCATATTGTCAAACTTTGGGACTGAACTCTATCCTCCTGACAATGCTCATTACCACAGAGCAGGATTTGTTAGAGACTACAGAATTTGAGAGTGGAGAGGTCTGCCTGCAGTCTTCACCCAACTCCACTGAGCATTTATGGCTGCCGTTTAAAAGAAAGTAAACAGGCTTTCAATTCAAGGAGCTTAATTTTGTAAGGTAAAGACCCTACAATAACACAAAGAAAACAGAGTAAAAATCAAGAATACGACCTCCTGTGAGAAAGCGCTTTGGCGACAGTGGGTTTCCTTTTAAGAAACCTCTAGCAGAACCAGGCTCAGGCAGGGGCTGCCATTCACTGTATCCAGTTGGGGTGAGGGGAGCAAGACAGGACAAAGACATGCTATGGAAGAGAGTCAAAGATTGATAATAACCAATAATTAAATATAGAGTGATGTATAAACGTATGGTGAGCGAAAAGAGAAGAGAGAACGAGAAACAACCAGTGCATCATGAGAAGCCCTCAGCAGCTTAGACCTATTGCAGCAGTAACTAAAGGTGGATTCAGGGTCACCTGATCCAGCCCTGACTTTAGGTTTGTCAAAAAGGAAAGTGTTCCAGGTTCCACAGAGGAGGGGCCTTAAAGCTGAAGGCTCTGCTTCCCATATTACTTTGAAATATCCTAGAAACCACAAGTAAGCCCACAGTCTGAGACCAAAGTGCTCTGAGGTGATATGGTACTACAAGGTGATCAAGATACGATGGAGTCCAAAAGCCATTAAGAGTAAGCAACACTTTTGATACCATGTTGCCCATTTCTGGAGCCGACTATCATAACCTCAGTTTTATTTAAATTTAGCAGCAAAAAAAAAAAAAAAAAACTAAAATTAGAGGCCATCTAGGCCTTTATATCTTTAAGACATTCCTGTAGTTTAACTAATTGGTGTGTGTTATACCAGGCTTTACGGATAGATAGAGTTGAGTGTCATCTGCATAGCAGTGAGAATGTATGCTATGCCTCCTTATGATACTGCCTAAGGGAAACATGTATAATGTAAACAGAATTGGTCCTAGCACTGAACCCTGTGGAACTCCATAATTAACCTCAGTGTGTGAAGAGGACTCTCCATTTACATGAACAAACTGGGATCTATTAGATAGACATGAATCAAACCACTGCATTGCAGTACCTTTAATACCTTTACAGCATGCAGTCCTCACTGCAATAAATTATTATGGTCAACAGTATCAGTCAGGTGTTTTACAGCTACTCTTTCAAAAAGATTGGGGTGTGGCCTATAATTAGCTAAGACAGCTAGGTCAAGTGATGCCCGTGGTGCATAGCTGTTTCATAGAGGTAGGTTGATCATATCTAAGATTCAAACGTTGCAATTTAAACATATTACCTATTACAAAAAAATCACAGTTTGGTGAAATAATCTTTTTGAAAAGGGTGTCAGTATCTGAAACCAGGTCTTCAAATGACAAAGTGACTTGCTAAGACGGGGATGTTTTAGTTGGTAGGTCAGACACTTTGAAAGGTTTCTGGGTTTCACCTTTGGGCCACTGTGCATATAATCGTCTGCTCTGGCCACCTCCTGTTTGATATTTCAGCAACAGATTATTTGACACTGAGCTGCAGCACACATAAAAGACTTTTACATAATTCAGATCCCTCCACATTTCTTGACCTTTCCAACCACTTTCCTCAATCGCACACACACATGCACCCCCCCCCCCCCACCCCCCACCCCACACACACACACACACACCACCTGTCACGTTTTGCTTCTTGCAGTTCATTGCCTGCCTGGTGACAGTGTTGACAACTAGCGCACACACGGGTATGTGTGTGTGTGTGAGACTGAGAGCAGGATGTGTAAAAGGCCAGATGATCTTTCACCTCGACTATTCAGGGGGCTCTCTCTTTTCCTCAGCCTCTTTTCCTCTTTCTCTTTCACGCACACACTTGCATACACTCTATAAGTATGTGTGTACATATGCCCTGTATGTTCTAGTTGCGTGTCAAGTTTTATATTGGCCAAATCTGCTGCCACACTGTCTCTTAATATTTTATTAGCCCTTTCCTCCATTCTACCATTCTTCAACTCCTGCACCACACCCTGCAACCCCCACCTCATACTTCATGTCACTCTGTGCTACATAGTTCTTTCTTTCTGGAAGCATCTCATCTTGCTAGCATTGTGTCACACTTTGGCTAGAGTTCAGTGAAAAGCAGGAGGTGACAGCTGTATCTAACTAGCTGTAAGTTGCTGCTCCCTAATGCTGGAGTTCTGTTGGGGTGCCTTTGGCCATACTGGGCCTGATTCACTTTGTCACTGAACTCTGTCTAAAACATAGAAACAAACTTTTAAACAGAACACTGCACAGTTTGCTTAGAGAAAAGGTAGCAGGACATCTACTTTTGTCCACTTTTGTCTTGACTGGAAATTCAGTATATTTACTTACTTGTATATTAAAACAAACAACAAAGGGAGTACTGCTGATAGATTTTTTTTCAGTGTTTATTGCTTCATGAGCAAGGAAGCAGGTACATCAGACAGACAGATAGGTAGGATTGTTATATATACAGGGTGGGCCATTTATATGGATACACTGTAATAAAATGGGAATGGTTGGTGATATTAAAGTCCTGTTTGTGGCACATTAGTATATGTGAGGGGGCAAACTGGGTGGTGACCATGGTGGCCATTTAGAAGTCGGCCATCTTGGATACAACTTTTGTTTTTTCAATAGGAAGAGGGCCATGTGACACATCAAACTTATTGGTAATGTCACAAGAAAAACAATGGTGTGCTTGGTTTCAACGTAACTTTATTCTTTCATGAGTTATTTACAAGTTTCTCTTTGTTCACAGCCATTGACATGTCGAAGAGGTTAACACGTGAGGAGCGGATCGAAATTGTGTTGATATCTGGTGAACCCAGTAACTGGGTCATTGCAGCAGATTTCAATGCAAGACACCCTACGAGACCACCCATCTCCCATGCTACAGTTAGCAAACTGCATACTAATTTTCGTGAAACTGGTTCAATGTTGGATTTGCCAAAATGTGGACGCAAGAAAACTGTCACTAATGAAGAAACATCAGTGGCTGTCCTAGCTTCATTCAGCAAGAGCCCACAGCGTAGCACTCGCCGCATGTCACTGGAGAGTGGCATTAGTCGAACATCCCTTCGACAGATATTAGCTACTCACAAATGGCACCCTTACAAACTCCAGCTACTGCAGCATCTCAATGAGGATGACCCGGATCGGCGCACAGAATTTGCAGAATGGGCAAAACAAAAATTGGAACAGGACCCTCAGTTCACGCAGAAGATTTTGTTCAGTGATGAGGCAAACTTTTATGTGAATGGTGAAGTTAACAAACAAAACCAGCGCTATTGGTCTGACACTAACCCACATTGGATGGAAACCTCCAAGACTGTTGGAACAACAAAAGTGATGGTTTTGTGTGGTATATGGGGTACAATGATAGTGGGTCCATTCTTCATCAATGGAAACCTCAAGGCCACTGGATATTTGAAATTGCTACATGATGATGTGTTTCCCTCTTTATGCACTGAAGCTGGCACGTTCCCTGAGTTTTTCCAGCAAGATGGTGCACCACCACATTAAGGGTGCCAGGTCCGAGCATTCCTAGATGAACAGTTTCCTGGAAAGTGGATTGGTCGTCGTGGGCCAGTTGAATGGCCCCCAAGGTCTCCCGATCTGACCCCCTTAGACTTTTATCTTTGGGGTCATCTGAAGGCAATTGTCTATGGTGTGAAGATACGAGATGTGCAGCACCTGAAACTACGGATACTGGATGCCTGTGCTGGCATTTCTCCTGCTGTGTTGCTATCAGTGTGTGAAGAGTGGGAGAAGAGGGTTGTATTGACAACACAATGGGCAGCACATTGAACACATTTTATAAGTGGTCAGAAACTTGTAAATAACTCATGAAAGAATAAAGTTACGTTGAAACCAAGCACACCACTGTCTTTCTTGTGACATTACCAATAAGTTTGATGTGTCACATGGCCCTCTTCCTATTGAAAAAACAAAAGTTGTATCCAAGATGGCCGACTTCTAAATGGCCACCATGGTCACCACCCATCTTGAGGAGTTTTCCCCCTCACATATACTAATGTGCCACAAACAGGACTTTAATATCACCAACCATTCCCACGTTATTACGGTGTATCCATATAAATGGCCCACCCTGTAGAACTGCTTCAGGATCAATTGATACCTTTGCAGAATGTTTTTCCTGTCTCTATGGAGACAATACAATGTAAGTGATGGTATAAACACTTTCCTATCCTAACAGCTACTACCAGATGTACTTGATTACTTGTTCTGACTTGTGAAGGAAAGACAGTGCAGACACTGTCCAGGCCCTCGTCATATACTGACCAATAACTATAAAATATAAACAAGGTCATAATTACAATTGCAAGATATTAACTCACAATTTAGTTCCTTTGGTTATAAAACACTTAAACTTTATTACATATCACATTAGAAATTATGCAACGGATTAAATCCACATAATCACCATTAAATTTGCAATTTGTATTATAATGTGATATTAAGTCGAACCAAAGGAGGAACACTATAAATTTCTTAATAGTATAATATTTTATTCAGCAGTGTAGCATTTAATAAGACTAGCACTTTAGAATCTGTCCAAATAAAGGCCTTAGGGCTAAATTCCAAAGCTTGCAGGATTTGATCAGTTATTATGTTTTAAATGGAACTCCATACCTTCTTGTCATTGTAAACACTTCTTTCTTCATAACGTTTACTGTTCGGAAAACAGAGAAAGACAGAGTTGCATTTGTGTGTGTGTGTGTGTGTGTGTGTGTGTGTGTGTGAGAGAGAGAGAGAGAGAGAGAGAGAGAGAGAGACCTTAAGTTTCTTTACAAGCTGAGAGTGACAAACAGAAAGACAGAACCTGTGAGTGGTTAGTGACAGTCGAGAGGGCTCCACTGTAATTGTTTTTCTTCTTATATTTTCTTGGGGAGATTGTGCCATCAGTGTCTGCAGACCTACAGGTAGCCGAGCTAGGCAACAGATAAAGATGACTGACAGCTTCAATTTTGATCTAGATTCATCTCACTGCTTTTTCTTTTCTTTGTGTCCATTGGGCAGCAAAACACAAATAGGAGAAAGTGGTAGTATGTAAATAAGCTGCACTGACATAGTTGCCAAAAACGTTATCTGGGAAGTCGCAAAGTAATTGTGACTAAGCGACATCAACATCTAGCCAGTGGTTTATTGTGTATCATTTTGAACTAAATAAAAAACAAGATTGCTGTTTGAGCGGTCTGTCTCCAAAAACCTGAAGGAACGATTTTAATTGAATTTCCAAAAAAACTCGCACTCAGTGATATTGATAATGAACTCATTTACTAGTTTGCTTATTTACTTATTTTTAGAAAGTAACATTTTGTACTGTTGCTTTAAATGTAAATGTATTTAAAAAAAATAACTTAATATTTAGATTAAATGTAGGTATACCTAAGTAAATATTAAAAAGCAAACTACAGAATATGCACACATGCACACACACAGAACTTTTTTAGCAACCAAACTGTGTAAAATGTGTTCATCTCTAGGGTCATTACTTGGTTTACCTCACATTTATTATTTACATTCAGACATATTTTTTGGTTGACTTTTGATTAGCGATTTCTTCATTGTACAATTTAACTGTTTGTCTTCTACTTTGTGACTCAGACATTCCACTTGCTGGGATTTATTTGGGGCTAACTTTAAAAAACAAATATCTAAATGACCCTATTAGTGATTAGTTAACATGTTTCATACATTTTCCCCTTTTTACTTTCTTGGAGATAAAATCATTAAATTATTATGTCTGTCATGATGGCATTGTCCCTGCCGGCGCTGCCTGGAGTCTGGCACCTCAGCCAACTATTCTTGTTGAAGAAAAGACATCAGTAGTAAGTTAGCCATCTGTCAGATGTGTCAGTGAGACACACCTGGCTGCTTCAGCATAGGAAAACTTGACTGAGACTGCCCTGAGCTGGGCTGCTTATGCACTCCTGCAGACATAATAGGCAGGCAGTAAGTGGGTGGAGGACATTGTCACACTCAGTGTAGCACATAGCAGATCCGCAAGAGAAAAGAGCTGATTTGAAAGTAGAAATATAATTATAAACAAAGCAACAATGTATTCCTCTAAGGACCAGCACAAACTGCTAGCACCATTAACTACTGCTGTATGTTTACACTACCTCATTATGAAGCCTAATTCACAGTGGACAGAAGCAATTTGAGATGTAGACGAGGGGGTACATTTCTAAATTACATGGTATTACAGGATAAACAGTTACAGGATTTGGCTCAGATGTACTGACTGATTTGATGTTGCACTTTTCTCTTGCCCTTTAGCACCATAAGCCTGAAATCATTAGGAGGCTTATGGTGAAATCATTAGTTATGCAACTCATAGTTATGCTTTCGCCATACACTCACAGTTAGTCCTACTAACCTTACTCTATGTATCACATTTTCTCAAGAGAACATATGTACAGATTTAAAGTGAATAATAAATGGACAGATTTCACACAAATGACAAAATTAACAATAAAGTCACTGTCCTCACGAACATAGATTCAGCTTTACAGACAGCTAAACATCCTCCTAATCAAAATTCAAGGAACAGGCCAATGTGTTGGGTTGAATGGTTTACTAAGGATAAAGTGTGAAACTGTTGACACAAGCAGAAATAAAACCAATAAAAACGTTGCATCAATGCACAATATAACAAACACAGCAGTAAAGCCACTGTCGTGGTTCTGGGTGTTACCCAGTGTTTTGTGTTTAATTGATATTTCTTGATTATTTGTTATTTATGTGTCCCAGTCCTGCGTGTGGTGAATCTAGTTTTGCTTCTCTATTCACTGTAGAGAGCAGAGCAGCGGCGTAAAGGACGTCCTCGCCGTACCTGGGTCCATCAGGTCCTCCAGAAGCAGTTTGGTGAGTTTCACCACTTTCTCCAGGAGCTGCGTCTGGATGACGGCCGCTTTCAGCGGTACCACCGTCTTTCCCTCGCCCAGTTTGAGGAGCTGCTGTCCTGCGTCGGCCCGCATCGCCCGCCTAGACACCAACTACAGGCGCTCAATCCCACCAGCAGAGCGCCTGTCCGTCTGCCTGCGGTTAGTAAAAGTGTTTAGTCCTTTATCGATACCTGTGCTAATATATGCTCATTTGAAGTCCCAGTGACTTTCCCACGGCAAATGCAACCAAATTTCTCAGTGGTGTGACTAAAGAAAATCCTAGGTCTCACCAGTGCAACCAGCCGTTCGGGTAAAAAAAAAAAAAAAAAAGTCTCTGCAAATCTGAAAGTCTCTGTGTGGCCAACAGCAGACAACATTATGGCCATATAGTTGGCTAAACCAATCATGAAGGTTCTGCTTAGAGTAGCTGAACGCCGCAGTACTGACTCCGCAGTGGAACATGGGAATAGAGCAGCTGCGAGAGAATTCAACATTAATGAATCAATAGTACAGAAGTGGAGGAAGCAAGAAGAATGAGTTGAGTACAGTTTGATTTATCTGACTCTTTGGTTTTGCTTAATGCGCCTTATAATCCGGTGCACCTTATGGTCCAATAAATATGGTAACTTATCTTTTTTGTAGATATGTGCTCCAAATAAAGAATTTTGTGTTGACAAGATTGTTAGTTAATCATTTACAAACCAAAAATGTCTGTATGGACAGCAATTTAAAAAAAAAAGTGAACATGTAAAGCTGCAGTGTTAAGTGATGCGGTTGAAAAATTTGGGTGCTTTTGCACTGGTGCACCTAAAAAACAAAGTTAGGTGCACCAGTGCAACCGTAGCGAAAAGTTAGTCTAGAGTCCTGGTTTTCCTAGCTCTTGTTTTCTTAGTTCCTAGTTACAGTTCAGTTCAATTCAATTTTATTTATATAGCACCAAATCACAACAACAGTTGCCTCAAGGCGCTTTATATTGTAAGGTAGACCCTACAATAATGGATACAGAGAAAAACCCAACAATCATATGACCCCCTATGAGCAAGCACTTTGGCGACAGTAGGAAGGAAAAACTCCCTTTTAGCAGGAAGAAACCTCCAGCAGAACCAGGCTCAGGGAGGGGCGGGGCCATCTGCTGTGATTGGTTGGGGTGAGAGAAGGAAAACAGGATAAAGACATGCTGTGGAAGAGAGACAGAGATTAATAACAAGTACGATTCAATGCAGAGAGGTCTGTTAACACATAGTGAGTGAGAAAGGTGACTGAAAAGGAAAAATTCACTGCATCATGGGAATCCCCCGGCAGCCTACGTCTATTGCAGCATAACTAAGGGAGGATTCAGGGTCACCTGGTCCAGCCCTAACTATATGCTTTAGCAAAAAGGAAAGTTTTAAGCCTAATCTTAAAAGTAGAGATAGTGTCTGTCTCCTGAATCCAAACTGGAAGCTGGTTCCACAGAAGAGGGGCCTGAAAACTGAAGGCTCTGCCTCCCATTCTACTTTTAAATACTCTAGGAACAACAAGTAGGCCTGCAGTGTGAGAGCGAAGTGCTCTAATGGGGCGATATGGTACTACAAGGTCATTAAGATAAGATGGGGCCTGATTATTTAAGACTTGTATGTGAGGAGCAGGATTTTGAATTCTGGATTTAACAGGGAGCCAATGAAGGGAAGCCAATACAGGAGAAATCTGCTCTCTCTTTCAAGTCCCTGTCAGTACTCTTGCTGCAGCATTTTGGATTAACTGAACGCTTTTCAGTTTTTAGGACTTCCTGATAATAATGAATTACAGTCGTCCAGCCTGGAAGTAATAAATGCATGAACTAGTTCTGCAGCGTCACTCTGAGACAGGATATTTCTAATTTTAGAAATGTTGCACAAATGGAAGAAAGCAGTCTTACATATTTGTTTAATATGTGCATTGAAGGACATAATCTTGGTCAAAAATGACTCCAAGGTTCCTCACAGTGTTACTGGAGGCCAAGGTAATGCCACCCAGAGTAAGAATCTGGTTAGATACCATATTTCTAAGATTTTCAGGGCCGAGTACAATAACCTCAGTTTTATCTGAATTAAGAAGCAGAAAGTTAGCGGCCATCCAGGTCTTTATGTCTTTAAGACATTCCTGCAGTTTAACTAATTGGTGTGTGTTATCTGGCTTCATGGACAGATAGAGCTGGGTGTCATCAGCATAGCAGTGAAAATGTATGCTATGTCTTCTAATGATGCTGCCTAAGGGAAGCATGTATAGTGTAAACAGAATTGGTCCTAGCACTGAACCCTGTGGAACTCCATAATTAACCTCAGTGTGTGAAGAGGACTCTCCATTTACATGTACAAATTGGAGTCTATTAGATAGATATGATACAAACCACTGCAGCTCAGTACCTGCGATACCTACAGCATGTTCTAATCGCTCTAATAGAATATTATGGTCAACAGTATCGACAATAATCCGTTTCACCTCAACCTTGCTTACCTTTCCGTCATCACTTGGAAAAGTCCTTGTGATCAGTCCTGTGGGCCAGTCAAGTCTCTTCAGTGAATTGTCTTTCTTCACTTGCTTCACTATCACTTTATAAATCTCAAAACCCGTCTGTTTAAAACTGCTGTTTCCCTGTGATCACATTGCCACTATTAAATTTCCTGTTTTTTTGTTCATTTATTGTATGCTATCCTTGGGTGTTTTAAAATATAAATAAAATATATTATTATTATCATACAGAACAGCTACAAGCACCTGTTAACCCAAAGGCCAAAAGGAACCATGATAAAGATGAATGAAGGTCAGCCACTGCAAAACACTTCCAGAAGGTAATACAGGTGCTGAGCAGCCAGCTGAATGATATATGTGTGTGTTCTTCACATACTTTTCAGCTGGGTCTTATAGATTTATATGCTGTACTTCAACAGGATTTATAATCAGTACTTTTCTTAATCTTTCATTCAATTTAAACACTGTTTTACTTCAAAGCAATTTCTCATTAGTTCAATCACATATTAATATGTTTTATGATGTCTGGATGAAGTCTGTATGGTTTACCGAAAACACATAAACAGGGTGCACCTTTAAGACTGATTGTCTGTATGATCAACTCGGTTACCTATAACATCTCTAAGTTTGTGGCTTCGATCCTCAACCTGTTGGTAGGCAGCTCTGAACACCACATCCACATCCAGGATTTTGTTGAGAAGGTGAGAGATGTCATTATGGAGGCAGATGAAACCATGGTCTCGTACAATGTTGCATCCTAGTCATTGAAGCGTTGGAGGTAGTCCGTAAGAGATTACAGGATGACCCCAACCTCAGCAACAGGACCAATCTCAGCATCGACAAAGTGTGTTTGCTTTTGGAACTGTGTCTTCATTACACCTATTTCACAAACAAGGGTCAGTTCTACAGGCAGAAACATGGGTGTGCCATGGGTTCCCCAGTTTTACCCTTCGTGGCCAACTTGTACATGGAAGAAGTGGAAAAGCTTTGTTATCCTACCCTGGAACACCACCAAGCCATTGGTTCAGGTATGTGGATGACACCTGGGTAAAAATCAAATCTCAGGACGTACCACATTTCACGGATCACATTAACTCGATGGACCAACACATCAAATTCACCAGGGAGGATATGAAAAGTGGCAGGTTAGCCTTCTTAGACTGTGAGATTTCCATCACTAATGGAGGACATTTAAAAGCTCATGTGTACTGTAAACCTACACATACGGATCAGTATTTAAGGTTTGACTCTAATCATCCACTGGAGCACAAACTGGGTGTCATCAGGACGCTACAACACAGAGTGAACACCATCTTCACAGACACAGCGGCCAGGGAGGCAGAAGAACAGCACATCAAGAAGGCCCTGAGTAAATGTGGTTATCCCAGCTGGACTTTTGTCAAACCTGGGAAGGCGCCAAAAGAAAGCTCCAGGTGATCCAGGAGAGAAGGACAACCGCTGCCCAAGCGAAAACCTGTAGTGATCCCATATGTGTCAGGAGTATCGAAACAGTTGAGACGCATTTTTTCTAAACACCGTGTGAAATGCACTACACACAGGTACACACACACACACAGGTCTTTATCACCAGATTCCACATTTATTTATAGTTTTCCCTGGGTTATGACTGAACACAGTCCGACAGCTGTCGGTCCCAGCTGATTTCCCTCTCTCTCCGCTCCTCTCCGTCTCACTATAAAAAGGGAAGGAAACCATCATCAGTCCAAATCGCCATCAGCTGTTCTCCCCTGCATCTCCAGCACCGCCCCATTGAGCTCACTGCACCACTCCTCCCCTGCAGCCGCGCCCGGGACCACACCTCCGCCACACACCGCATCTCTGTGGCTTTTAAACCCCAAAGCACGCTGCGCCAAAAATTGGTCCACCCCAAGGATCGGGTCCCCCGACACAAACAGAGTAACATAGTGTACGCTGTTAAGTGCCAGGAGGATTGGCAGGATATATACATCGGGGAAACCAAACAACCTCTGGCTAAGCGGATTGCACAACACAGAAGAGCTACCTCGTCAGGCCAGGACTCTGCAGTCTATTTACACCTACAGGCCAGTGGACACTCTTTCAATGATGAGGATGTAACATCCTGGACAGGGAGAAATGCTGGTTTGAGCGTGGAGTCAAGGAGGCCATTTACATGAAAAGGGAAAGACCATCTCTGAATCGAGGAGGGGGCCTAAGGGTACATCTGTCTCCATCTTACAATGCTGTGATTGCAGCCATTCAACTCTCTGTGAATGGAACTCATGGACATTGATCAATGGTCTTTGATCAATGAGCTTTGATCAGTGGTGGTTGATCAATGGTCATGAGAATTTGCATATTAATGATCAAGGAACTGACCTCGCAGCACATTGTTCCTTCAGTGGGCTGGTTTCAGTCATTATGCAAATGTACTGTTTATAAGATTGGGGAAACCTGCAGTCAGCTAAGACTGAAGAAGTCACTTGAATGAGTGACGAAATGTTTCTCCCACTGAATATGCTACGTCCAGATGAACAGAATCAATTTTTAGGGATGTTTTATGATATTTTCTCTATCACAGTATACTCAGTATAACTTCTGTCTCAATGATACACAGTGAAGTCAGAGATTCAGAGAGTCTTTCATAACCTTGCACACATAGAGAGAGAGCCAGCGATGAGCACCTTAGTCAAAATGATCCTCCCAGATATGAAAAAGTCATGCATCAAAATCATTTTGTTACTCGTCATATTGATTAGGTTTATTCTTAATTACATCCTATTTAGAATTAAGCACGATTAACTATTAGCAAGATTATATACAGATGTGGTGTGTTGTATCACCTTTCCCATGTAAAAGTTTGTCTTTTTATTTCACTCTTGGGTAAAGATAAGCCAAGGGGATCTCAATCTCTTTGATAGTTTCAATTTAGCATCCACCTGGTTCATAAATTCTTTTTGTCTTCCACAATAAAACTGTTGAGACTTGTTATTACTGGAGATTTTAACTTTCACATAGTTGATACTATGATGCAAACTTCATCAAACTAATGAAAACTTTTCATCTGATCCATTGTGTGTCTGGCCCAGCACACTGGGTCAGACTAACAGAGAACATGTTTTTTCTGTCGGTTATAATATTGATTGATTGATTAAACTTTATTCGGCGAATATTCTTTTTAACATGTTTCTTAATTTGGATTGCCTGTTTGTTTCACATGTGTTTCGCTCATTCATTTTAATCACCTTTATATATATATATATATATATATATATATATATATGTATATATATATGCGCTGTTTCTTTTAATGATCATGCAGTTTCTACTTCAAATTCTATATAGATTTTAGTAGATTCTTTCAGTGTTTCTGTATGGTAGGCGGTGTAGTTCCTTTTAAAACAAGGAAGGCTAATTTTAACAATCCTCACCCTGGAAAATTGATAGTATTCACTCTTTGAAGCAGACCTGTCAAAAAGTGGAGTGGTTATGGAAAACAACAAAGATCCAAGCTCTTTATTTTCTGCACGAGTTACTTATTTCTCTCACTTGATTTTTAATAGCAGAAATCAAAATCAAATAAAAATCAAAAAAATATTATTTGACACAGTCAAAGACATTGTTAAACCTGTTTCTTCTATCAATAAAAACGGAAAACTTTTTTTCCTTTTTTATTGGAAAAGTTAATGATATCAGAGCTAATATGAATCACTGTTTTTTTTTCTCCCGTCCCATGTTTCAGCCCACTATCAGTCCTAGAGAAATTCTCACCCATATCATCAAGAGATCTCATCAGGGCAGTTGACAGCAAATGTTCCTCTTGTTCACTAGTGGTTTTACCCATAGCATTATTCAGAAACATTTTCAACAACATTGGGGCATTTGTCTTTACAGTAATTAACAGTTTACTGGCTATGTCCCCCAATGTTTTAAACAGGTTGTTATTCATCTTCTTTTATGAAAGCCTATTGCTGATCCTACTCTACCTTCGAATTTTTGACCAATTTCAAAGTTGTTGTTGTTTTGTATATAAAAAAATGAGAAAAAGTAACGGCAAAGAAGCTAAATGACATCCATCCATCCATCTTCTTTCGCTTTATCCGGGGCCGGGTCGCGGGGGCAGCAGCCTAAGCAGAGAAGCCCAGACCTCCCTCTCCCCAGCCACCTCCTCCAGCTCATCCGGGGGAACACCAAGGCGTTCCCTGGCCAGCCGAGAGATATAATCTCTCCAGCGTGTCCTGGGTCTGCCCCGGGGCCTCCTCCCAGTGGGAAAAGCCCGGAACCCCTCACCCAGGAGGCGCCCAGGAGGCATCCTTGTCAGATGCCCGAACCACCTCAGCTGGCTCCTTTCAATGTGGAGCAGCAGCGGCTCTACTCTGAGCCCCTCCCGGATGGCCGGATTTCTCAACCTATCTCTAAGGGAGATGCCAGCCACCCTTCGGAGGAAGCTCATTTCCGCCGCTTGTATCCGCAGTCTCGTTCTTTCAGTCACTACCCACAGCTCGTGGCCATACGTGAGGGTAAGGACGTAGATCGACCAGTAAATTCAGAGCTTCACTTTTACACTCAGCTCCCTCTTCACCACGACGGACCGGTGCAGCGTCCACATCACTGCGGCCGCAGCACCAATCCGTCTGTCTCCGGCTCCCTTCTCCCATCACTCGCGAACAAGACCCCGAGATACTTGAACTCCTCCACTTGGGGCAGGAACTCATCCCCGACCCGGAGTGGGCACTCCACCCTTTTCCGGCTGAGAACCATGGCCTCAGATTTGGAGGTGCTGATCCTCATTTCCGCTGCTTCACACTCGGCTGCGAACTGTTCCAGTGCGAGCTGGAGGCCCTCACCCGATGAAGCCAACAGAACCACATCATCCACGAAAAGCAGAGATGAGATTCTGAGGCGACCGAAGTGAAAGCCCACCGCCATTTGGCTACGCCTAGAAATCCTGCCCATAAAAATGAACAGAATCGGTGACAAAGGGCAGCCCTGGCGGAGCCCATCACCCACTGGGAACGAGTCCGACTTATTGCCGGCAATGCGAACCAAGCTCTTGCAACAGTTGTATAGGGATCGAATGGCCCATAGCAATGGGCCAGACACCCCATACACCCGCAGCACCTCCCACACACTGTAAACCCCAACAGTCTACCTGACTTATAAAGTTTGTGGATATAACAATTGAAATTCCTCACAAAGTTGAAAGAACTTAAAACTTTTCTGTTCTGTTAACGATTCAAACTGTTATAATTATACATGGCTTAGAAGTTAAGAGTAAATACTGCTTTCTTAATTATGATTTTTGAGTAAATGTTTTTTTTCCGAGCTCCGCATGTGTACGTCAACTACGTCATGACGTTTTCTCTCTAACCTGAACGACGTTGACAGAAAATTCTGTTCAATATGGCTGCCCTTCTCGAGCGACTGGAGAGCACATTTGGAGAAACTTGTAAGTAAAACGGAACCTTCGTTATGTTTATTTTTTCTGTAAAAAAAGCAAGTATATTAATATGTTGCAGCCAATAACTTGTTTTCGAATGCGCTGTTGTTTTAAAAAGCACAGACCCAGGTGGTGAGTAGTTGTTCGCTGTTGTTCGCGCTCTTTTTCAAACTGATGATGTCATTAGTTTTACAGTTTTAACCGATTAAAACACAGTTTTAATAAGAATTGCACATAAAGAAAGTGTCTTAGTGATATTTTAACGACCTATTGCCAACGCAAGAAAGTTGGCGTTTTTACAACAGCAGCCTCATTGTTCGGCAGGTTTTTTTTTTCTTCTCATTAGCATCGTTCAAAAGTGACTTAGCTAGCAGTGGCAACTTCTATCTAAAACAATTTAAATATAGCAAGGTGTTGTATATTTAGTGTGCTGATAAGGTTTTCAATATTTTTATTTTTTCTTCCAAGGCTGAAGGCTGAAGACCGAAGACAAAAAGACAGAAGAAGAAAAAATTCAGACTGCAATTAATTTCAGGTGGAGACAGTAAACACAGGTGAGTTGAAAGATCTATTGAAGAGTCCTTTCTTCATGGCCATTAAAACATTTTTAGGTTAAAAGACCTGTTTTTTTTGTTTTTTTTTTTAATCATGCCCCTGCTTTGTCACACTGAATCATGTTGAAAAGATATATTTTCATGGCTCCCCCCATTACCATTACCTTGTATTTCTTTCTACCAGTCTATTTTATTTTGTGACATTAACATCTTAAATGTACCCCGCCAGTTTAATTATTAATAGCTGTGTTAGTATTTATAATGCATTTTTTTTATCATGTGCAGATCTACCAAGGGTCAGTGGCACAGTTCACCTTTTGTGGTAAGTTATAACACTTCATATGTGGTCACATAAGTAAGTTGTTTCATCAGTTGTTCAGTTCTTATAAAATAATATTGTATAATTGTACCAAATCACTGAGGATACATCCAATGTGTAAATCCCAATCAACAATTTTACTGTGATATTCGCTCGTGTTTAGAGAATCTCCATTATCTTTGTTACTGAGTTTCCATTTTTGTAGGGCCAAATTTGTATTAAAAATTAATATTTTCATATGATGTGAAATGACTCAATCATTTCTAATTTTTAGAAGAAACCATTCATTAAGTCCCTTAAGGTGCAGATTTCATATATTGATAATGATAAAATTAACACAAATTAAAAGTTTCACTGATAAACACACAATTTTTCCTTGCTTTGAACCCCATGTTCTATATAGATCTGGAGAACACTATTTTAAAATATTGTGTAGGGTTTTTGTCAAATGATTAAGAAACAGACTCTTTGTCACAAGAGACAGAAAGGTTGTATCTTAAAAGAAATGTCTCCAAAATTTAGTAGAGTCCGATGTCATGCAGTTTCATAAACATGTATTCTCCCCAAAGAATGACACCTGAAAACTTTGCGTTAAATGAACTTTTCTTTTCCCTTTTTAGGAGGTGCCTGATATCAACGTGAAACGCACTGCAGTGCTTCGTGCCTTTCCTGTATACCTGCGGGAGGAGGATCCAGAATTCTTTAAGACATGTAATGTAAGTGTATTTTTGCATCACTTAAATTCTGCCTGTGAGATAAAATGCCATGGATTTTTTTAAATACAATTTAATACCCTAGCAGCTACCAAATTGTACAAGCAAAATACCCTCTCTTTAGAAAACCCTCACACACACACAAACACACACACAGGGTCAGGAGCAGGGCACAGGCGTATCACAGCACTTCGGCTATGCTGCAGGTGGCCCCAAAACCAGGCTGAAGTCGAGATTTAGTTTCTTTTTGAGATAAAGTCATGAAATAAAAAATTACTTTTTTTTAGAAAAATAACAAACATACAAATTATGTAGTGCAAGAAGCTAACACTTTAGCTTTAGTTAATGTACATTTTTCAAAAAAGTAGAGTACCCTAACTCGTTACAAAGTAACCCACTACACTGCTGAATGTTTTGCTAGATTACAGGTCATGCTTGTCTCATTCTCTCAAACCAACCTTACTTATTTAATTGGGGCGATCGTGGCTCAAGAGTTGGCAGTTTGTCTTGTAATCGGAAGGTTGCCGGTTCGAGCCCTGGCTCCGACAGTTTCGGTCTTTGTGTCCTTGGGCAAGAAACTTCACCCGTTGCATACTGGTGGTGGTCAGAGTGCCCGCTGCCCGCAGTGTCCGGCAGCCTCGCCTCTGTCAGTGCGCCTCAGGGCGGCTGTGGCTACAATGTAGCTTGTCATCACCAGTGTGTGAATGTGTGTGTGAATGGGTGGATGACTGAATGTGTAAAGCGCTATACAAATACAGGCCATTTACCATTGATACTGTGTCTATTCCAGGCGGACGCATTGGATGAGTCGACCCTAATTGACACTCCAGTTGCCCTTCTCACTGTGGTTACCGACGGCCAGTCCAGTCCATTTTACTTCCTCAAGCATGGCTGTTGTGGTGAAAGGCGACTAGGGTGATGCGTGATATTCCCAGATGCATTTGCTTTATTGTTTGGCTTGATCTATGCTCTGCATTTAGACGACCCCAGGAAGCTGGTTCACACATTTGCCTTTGTCCAAAATATCTTCATGGGGCTTGATGACGGCAAACCCCTGAAACCCCTGCCTACATGCTCTTAAAGAATATAAGGCAATGTTTGTTAGGACATGCACTCTGTTACTGAGCACTTTGTTTGAAGCACTTTATTTAAAGCACTCTAAGTTTACTACAGGCTTTGGGTGGATTTAACTCCATCAGTTTATCTAATTTTCCTATACTTGACTGCCTGTTCTGGTTATTTGGAAGCTGATCGTCTTTGTACCCATTTTAAAAATTTGTTTTTCATTTCTATTTAAAAAAAAGTGATTAGTATTTGACTTTTTGTTTTGCATTTTTGTGTATTTTGTGAAAGTTGCAATTAGGACTGATGTCGTCCTTTGTGATTTTATAAAAAGATAAATGTTCTACACTGAATTTATAATGCTCACTTTATGGTGCCCATGTCCATGTTAGTGGTTTCATAAAAACATTTGTGATGTTTTTAAATTTTCATGAAAAAATGTTAAATAAACAAAATGTAAAGTAACTGAATTTCTGTACTTTTTTTTTTAGTAGTCTACACTCAAACATTGAAACATAAATATCTTTTAATTAATAATCATATAATTTGAGTTTAGGTTGTAATATAATTGCATTGTGTTGCATCAAAATGATAAACTACAAGAAATACAAAAATATTGAAATTAAAGTATACAGTCTTTGAGTAAAGCTCAATTAATAAAATATAAAAAATAATTTTAAATTTTTAGGTTAACAATAAATACAAATTTTGAGTACCCCCATACTTAGAAGAGATGAGTTTGTGTACTTAAATCTTTTGAGGTAATCAGTTTCCACAAAAGTTTTGAGTTCAGTCAACTAATTCGGGTTTACAGTGCAGGACACCCCGAGGGACACGGTCGAATGCCTTCTCCAAGTCCACAAAACACATGTAGACTGGTTGGGCAAACTCCCATGCACCCTCAAGTATCCTTGAGAGGATAACGAGCTGGTCCAGTGTTCCGCGACCAGGACGAAAACCGCATTGTTCCTCCTGTATCTGAGGTTCGACTAGCGGACAAACTCTCCTTTCCAGCACCCTGGCATAGACTTTCCCAGGGAGGCTGAGGAGTGTGATCCCACTGCAGTTGGAACACACCCTCTGGTTCCCCCTTCTTAAAGATGGAGACCACCACCCCGGTCTGCCAGTCCAGGGGTACTGCCCCTGATCTCCACGCAACATTGTAAAGGCGTGTCAACCAGGACAGCCCTCCAATGTCCAGAGCCTTCAGGAACTCAGGGCGGACCTCATCCACACCAGGGGCTCTCCCACCAAGGAGTTGCTTAACTACCTCAGTGACCTCGCCCCCGGAAATTGGCGAGTCATCCCCCTCATCCCCAGACTCTGCTTCCTCCTCGGAAGACGTGTCAGTGGGATTAAGGAGGCCCTCAAAGTATTCCTACCACCGCCCGACAATTGTCTCAGTCGAAGTCAGCAGCGCTCCGCCAGCACTATACACAGTGCAGGTAGAGCACCGCTTTCCCCTCCTGAGACGCCTGACGGTTTGCCAGAATCTCTTCGAGGCAGTCCGAAAGTCTTAAACCTGGTTTAAATCTGGGACTCTCCACCATTTGTCCCTCGAACTGAAGAAGCTTCTCAGATGAGAGGTGAAACGTCTTCAAGCAACTTAAAGAAGTCCAGACGCTTTTCTTTGCAAGCTCCTTTGACTATGATGACCTGGATGACTGAGAACCTTCACAGAAAATTATGTTTAATATTTGTTTTTGTGGTTATTACAGTATATGTGTAATAATGTCTAAGCAATATCTCAGCTGACAAGCAGGAGGGGAAAAAAGAGAAAGAAAATGAAGTTTTTTTTAAATATAGATAGATCTTAGATAGATCTTAAAGTATGTGCTAACGAGCTGGCTGATGTTCTCACTTCCATCTTCAACCTCTCCCTCAGCCAGAGTACTGTCCCCACATGCTTTGAGACCACAACCATCATCCCTCTTCCCAAGAAATCTCAGCCACCTGCCTAAATGACTATAGACCAGTTGCACTGACTCCAGTCATTCCAAAGTGCTTCAAGAGAGTGGTGCTGGCCTACATCCAGAGCAACATCTCAGACACTCTGGATCCCCTGCAGTATGCCTACCAGCTCAATAGGTCCACATCAGACGCCATCGCTGCTGCCCTTCACTATTCCCTCTCCCATCTGGAAAAGAAAGACTCATACATCAGGGTACTTTGTGTGGGATGACAGTATTGAAGGCGGAGCTGTAATCAACAAAAACTCACTCACAAGCTGGCAACACTCAGCCTGCACCCCACCCTATGTGACTGGCTACAGGACCTTTTGACTGGCAGACCCCAGACCGTCGGGATCGGCAACAGGACTTCAGCCAGCATTATTACAAACACTGGCGTCCCACAGGGTTGCGTCCTCAGCTCCACCCTCTACACCCTGTACACCCACGACTGTGTCGCCTCTAATAGGGATAACATCATAGTTATCATAGAAGAATCATAGAAGTTCGCGGACGACACTGCAGTGATCTGTCACATCACTGGAGGGAACAAAGCGGCTTACAGGAGAGATGTGGTCGGTCTGGTGTCATGGTGTGAGGACAACAACCTCATCCTCAACACTGACAAGACAAAGGAGGTGAAAGTGGACACAAGGAAGAAGAGGAGGCCTCACCAGCCGCTGTCTATGTGGAGCCTTGAAGTGGAGAGGGTGAGCAGCTTTAGGTACCTGGGTGTCTACATCAGTGAGGACCTCACCTGGACACTGAACACCACACAGTTGGTCAAGAAGGCTCAGCAGCGGCTGTATTTCCTGAGGAGACCGAGGAAATTTGGTATGTCGGCCATGATCCTCAGCAGGTTCTACAGCTGCATTGTGGAGAGTACACTGTTACGCCCCTAGCCTAGGCGTGTAGAGACGCACATAAGGTTGGAGGAGAGAGAAGCAAGTACCCGCCCTGGTTCCTAAACCAAAGAGCCGAAAACCAGTTATGAGTCAAAAGGTGATTTTATTTAATGTCAGGAAGCATAGCTCCAGGGTGAACCCAGGCCAAAATAATAAACAAAACCAATTAAGTCCCGCCAGAGAAAACTAACTAAACTTCCTAGCCCAGAAACCGGAGAAAACAGTTCAAAAGAAAAGGCGGCTCACCCCTTCAGCTTCAGCCTATGCATGCATAAGCACTGAGTTTATACACCAGTGGCGGCTCTCACAGAGCACGCTTACACAGATACAAAGTAACCCAAAAAGTTGGAAATCAGGGCCAGGTCCGCGTCTGCTGTCAAAACTGCTCGCTCGCTTCTCTCTCTCTCCCGGCAGCTGTCAGAGTGGCTTTTTGAACGCAGTCACGTGCTCCATGGTCCAATCAGCAGCCCACTACTCTTCATTAGGGGAAGGAGCTGCAGAGAATCTTGAGACACAGTAAAGAGACATAAACACAGCAGCTCACACAGACTTCTTATGGCCACAGGCCGTAACACCCCCCTTCCCAAAATCAAAACGTCTCCTTTGTAGATGTTTTGACAGTTACGATTAAAGGAAAATAGGTGATAATACATTTCTGTACCCTTTTTATGGCGAATTTCCAGGATGAAATCTTGCACCAGGAGAGACCATCTCATGAGCCTTTGGTTCGAGTTCTGCATTCGCATTAAGAACACCAGGGTATTGTGGTTGGTATAAACGATCACAGGCGAGGGGCTGGAACCGACGTACCTCAAAATGCTGCAATGCAAACAGCAGGGAAAGGGCCTCTTTTTCAATCATGCTGTACCTTTGCTGATGGACGTTGAATTTCTTTGAGAAATCGCCGATTGGGTGATCCACACCATGTTGATCTTAGTGCAATACGGCACCTGCTCCGCTGGCACTGGCATCTACCTCTAATTTAAAAGGACGTGCAAAATCAGGGGCAGCCAGCACTGGAGCACTGCAAAGGAGAGTTTTAACAGCCTGGAACGCACTCTGACACGCAGAGGACCACACGAAAGGTTTTAACTCGCTAGTGAGGGGTGCGACCACTTCTGCGAAATTTCGACAGAAACCCCGGTAGTAGCCCACCATGCCAAGAAAATGGCGGAGCTCACGCCTAGTACGAGGGGCAGGAAAATCCAGTATGGCCTGGATTTTCGCCAAAATAGGGCACACTTGTCCCTGACCCACCTGTTTCCCTAGATACGTCACTGTGGCTTTGCCAAAATCACACTTGGCGAGATTGAGGGTGAGGGATGCCCTTTGCAAGCGATGGAACCCATCTGAGTGTTTTCATATGCTCTGACCGGGTGTCTGAGTAGACGACAATATCATCCAGATACACTTCACAATTGCAAACGCTTCCCAGCACAATATTCAATTCATAAGGCGTTGGAATGTGGCGGAGGCGTTGCGCAACCCGAAAGGCATGACAGAGTACTGAAGAAAATGGTCAGGAGTAACAAAAGCAGAGATGTCGGCTGCATGTGATGTTAGAGGAACTTGCCAATAGCCCTTCAACAAATCCAGCTTAGTAACAAATTTCGCAGAACCGACCCCATCGACACAATCTTCCATTCTGGGAAGAGGATAGGAGTCAGGTTTGGTCACGCTGTTCACCTTACGAAAATCCGTACAAAACCGCGGGGTTTTATCTGCTTTAGGCACTAGGAGACACGGGGAACTCCACGCACTAGAGCATAGGTGTCAAACTCTGGCCCACGGGCCAGAGGTAGGCCCGCAGCCTAATTACATTTGGCCCGCGAAGCCATACCAAATTATTATCAGAGCTGGCCTATTGGTATTATACAGCTAATATATATATTGTTTAGTATTAAGCTTTGCTTGTTCCATATTCAGTTTTTTAGCAAAATGTGTTTGAGTCCATAAGAAAAGATTCATTCTTATATCTGGAGGAATAAATATATTTCAATAAATATTAACGTTAGCCCGCGACTTTGTTCCAGTTTTGAATTTTGTATTTGAGTTTGACACCCCTGCACTAGAGCTAAGAACAGCAAGACGATTTTCCAACAGATAAGAAACTTCTGTCTGGAAAAGAACACGTTTAGTGGGATTCACCCGGTAGGCATGCTGTTTGATTGGAGGGTGGTCCCCCACATCGATATCATGCTCCAGCACGGTGGTATGGGAAGGAGTGTCAGAGAAAAGAGTAGGATGATTCTCAATCAACTGACACACATCATTTTGAACCACATCATCTAAATCCTTTAAATGTGACCTTAGATCACTTAGGATTTCAGAGTTTCTAAGTCATGCGCAGCCCTCAGCACAACCGTAATCTAAACCATCACTTACTGGGTCATACTGGGTTTTGGAAACTGGCACCCCCACAGTCGCAACTGTTGACACACCACAAGCAAAGTAAGGCTTCATCATATTGATATGACACACATGACACTTTTTCCTTTGCTCTGGGGTGTCTATGACATAATCCGTGTCACTCAATTTCGCCTGTACTGTGTACGGACCACTGAATTTTGCCCGGAGGGAAGAACCAGGGACCAGTAGAAGTGTTAAAACTTTATCACCAACCTCAAATTTCCTTTGCACAACTTTTTTATCAAACTTCCTTTTCATCTTTCTCTGCACTGCAACGAGAGCATCGCGTGCGATTGCACATGCTTTATGCAAACACTCTCTAAAAGAACTCACATAATCCAACACATTTTCCCTAGGAGCATCTGTGTCGGACAAAAACTTCTCCTTGAGTAGTCGCAACGGGCCACGCACTGTGTGACTGAACACCAGCTCAGCAGGGCTAAATCCTAGCGACTGCTGCACGCTTTCCCTCACCGCTAAAAGAAGCAGCAGCAACCCCTCATCCCATTCCTTTCCAGACTCAAGGCAAAATTTCCGCATCATAGATTTCAATGTCTGGTGAAACTGCTCGAGTGCACCTTGCAACTCAGGATGATATGTACTAGACTTCTGATGTTTAATACCAAGTGATTGCAAAACTTGAAGAAAAATCTTAGACATGAAATTAGAGCCTTGGTCCGTTTGGACAGATTTCAGCAACCCAAAAGTAGAAAAGAAGTTCACCAACGCCTTAACAACGGATTTAACTTTAAGGGTGCGCAACGGAATTGCTTCAGGAAAACGTGTAGTGACGCACATCAAAGTCAAAAGATACTGGTGTCCCGATTTTGTTTTAGGAAGTGGACCAACACAGTGGATAAGTATGTGCTCAAAAGGTTCCCCTAAAACTGGAATAGGGTGTAATGGAGTGGGTGGAATGATTAGGTTAGGCTTACCGCTAATTTGACAGATGTGACAAGAACGACAATACTTAGCAACGTCATTCTTCAATCCTGGCCAAAAGAAATGGCGCAGAATGCGGTGGTAGGTTTTACTAATACCTAAATGTCCAGAAAAGTTGTCATGGGCAAGACTAAGAACTTTGTGCTGGTACTGTTGAGGCACAAGAACCTGTTTAGAAACATTCCAACCTAGATCACCAGCTGCAGGCGGATACCAGGTACGCATTAACACATCATCCTCAACACTATAAACACGAGGGTACTGGTCACTAGAGTTGGCAGCTGAAAAACAACCCACAAGAGTCGGGTCACTGTGATGTGCCAAAACAAAATTATTTTTTGTTAACTTCCAAAGGCAGTTGAGATGTCACTGATGGGCTAGTAGAAAAATGGGCCAGCACAGAAAAAAGAATCAGACAAATCAATGTCACCATACTTGTGCTTGTGCGTGCGAGTTACAGCGCAAGCAGGGAAAACAGAGGGTGAGTGCTCAGCACCAGGCTCAGATAAGAAAGTATCAGGCACAGGGTTCTCAACCACGCTCAGAGTAGAAAACACTTTCCTGTTCACTAAGTCATTCCCCAGAATCATCGCAACTCCGGGCACTGGCAAATGATCGCGCACCCCAATCGTTACCGAACCCAAAACGAGCAGAGATTGTGTAGTGGCACTCGCAAAACATCCATTTTTACTCTCCAGACAAGAGCATCCGAACCACAGAAAGAGTCATCAGAAAAAGGTAAAACACCCCTCAAAGTTAGTGTCTGTGTGGCTCCAGTGTCACGCAAAATTGTGATCGGCACCCGATCCTCCTCTTCTCCGGTCAAAGAAGCAAATCCTTCCGTCACAAAGGGACGGTAGCTATTATCAAGGCTGTCACTTCTCACTTCATTGCCAAGTGAAGTGGAAGTAGACATAGAACAAACAAAACCAACACTTTTCCGCTTCCTTGAAGTGTGAGCCTGCTCCTTGCGCTGAAGTGATGGACAAGCAGCAACGAGATGACTGATTTCATGACAATAAAAACATTTGCGGTCTGACACAGCAATAGCAGCAGAATGCGTCTGTCGCTTAGGAGAAACCCTATAACTTTTGGCATGTTGAGTTGCGGAAGCGTACTCACGGCGCGCCGTCGAAAGTGCTGCACGATGAGTTAACACAAATTATTCGGCAAGGACAGCAGCTTTAGACAGTAAACCCAGCCTCTGTTCATTAAGGTACACCACAATATTTTCAGGGAGACATGTCTTAAACTCCTCCAACTGGATCAACTCTCTCAGCTGAGTAAAGTCCTCTGCTTTACTGGCAGCCAACCACTTGTCAAATATGACAGCTTTCTCCCGTGCAAACTCCACAAACGTTTGGCTGTCGGACTTGCTACACGAACGGAACTTTTGCCGATACGCCTCCAGGACCAATTCATAAGCCAAAAATAGTAGACTTGACAACCTCATAATCCAGACTATCAGCAATGGAAAGACTCCTCCTGCGCTCTTCCTACTAATTTACATTGCAACAACAGACTCCAGACATCCTTTGGCCATTTTAAAGTGGCTGTGATGCGCTCAAAAGCAGCGAAATAGGAGACAACCTCTCCCTCCCTAAAAGGAGGTACCAAAACAATTTGCTTGCTAGCGTTAAACTGGTCTACTATGGAAGTGTAGGGGGTTGTACTTACAGGGACGGGAACAGCGTCCTTCGCTCGAGAAGGATCCAGCTCCATAACTCTTATGCGAAGATGCATGAGCTCGACTTCCTTGGCCTTAGCCTCCAGCTCCACCTCCTTCAACCGAAGGGCAAGCTTGAGATCTTCCGTCACCAAACCCGTAGCAACCTGGCCAATCGGGTCAAATTTAGGGGATTGAACGGTTTTTCTACCAAACATTGTTAAATTTCTGCCTTTTTAGAATGCAACGGAACATCCACATTGAATAAATTAGCCACTAATAACAAATCTGCTTTTGTGCATCGCTCCAACGTTTCAATGGAGGGCTGTTGTGCAAAATCATCCATGTCAAACGACATCATGAGCAAAGCAAAAGAGAAACACAACATCCAATTACTCTAGGGCCGCAAAACTCGCACCTAACGCATAGACGAATGACACTCTCCTTTTTTCCTCAACTCCCTCATGGAAAACTGCCTCCATCCTCAAAGACCCCACACACCCCCAACACGGACTGTTCACACTTCTGCCCTTGGGACGAAGGTTCAGAAGTGTGAAATCCAGAACATCTTGAGTCAACAACTTCTTCTTCCCCACTGCCATCAGACTCTTGAACAGCTGACCTATTTTAACAATAATAATAATTTTTGCACATCAGGTCATCTCACATATCAAACCAGCATATTAAGCTCATAGCTCTTTTGCACATGAATCTATTTAATACTTCAATTTTCTTTTTTGTGTCCATTTATTTATTCATATTATGTATTTTATCTATTTGTACATATTAACTGGCATCTGTGTGTGGACAGCAGAGAAAGAATTTCATTGTACAGAGAAATGCTTTTCTTGGTACACATGACAATAAACGCTTTAAATCTTGAATCTTATCAGATGCCTGAACTATGTTATCTAACTCCTTTCAACCCGGATGGCCAATGAATCTGCTCCAAGCTCCCCCCAGGCTCCTTACCTTGGCTCAAAGCTTTCCTTCTATGGTTTTACGTATTAGCGTGCATATATTGGTAATTCACTGACTTATGTTTGTTATATTTTACTACAGTTACCTTTTGAATTGTTTTGAAAGTCCCTAAAAAAGTTAACAGCACATTGTAAATTGGTTTGACATCTCTGACATACACTTGCAACGCAAAAGCACAGAGAAGAAGTTTAAGTGCACAAACATCAAAGAACAGATGATCATAAATATTAGGTTCTCTAAACACTATTCCTCCATGTGGAGAAATGGCTTCTGTGTGAATTCAGTCATTATTTTCCAACAGTGCAAGAGCAGTTACTTTGCATCATTACCCATGGCCATAACACCACATAATGACAGCATTTCACTATTCCTACAAATTTTACCCGTTAAATGGCATTCATGCAGGAACTATATTTTCCACACTGCTTAAAGAAAAGACTGAATATAGGAATATAAACAACAAAGAGCAGGGATATGTTCCACACGACAACCGTTTTAGATATGTGCCAATCAGACTGCATAAAGATTAACAAGAATGGAACATTTACAAATGCTTTGTTTCCAGAGCATTTGGAAACAATGTGCTGCTAATGATGTTTTCCCCACTATCTTCCTGCCAGTCTACAAACAGTAGTGGAGGTTTCATCATACAGTTACCAGTAAGACGGATTTCATCATCTCTAAAGGGCCATTGGAGCATTTTTGCATTTCTATACACTGAGCTTGCAGTGCATTGACCCTCATTGTACATTCGGTACATTTCAAGAATTGTTTATTTCCCTTCTTGTGATAGTCTATAGTGTGGTGTGTCACAGACTATATGCTTTATTTTGGCATTCTCTAGTGTATCTGAGTTCCCAACTTAGTTGTTTAAACTCTTAATTTGTTGCTAGTCTGAGACAAGTAAGTAACAAATGGAGCTCATCTGGAATCTAAGTGTCCTTGTGACCAAGTGGGTGAGAACACCATTTGTCCAGAGTTTAGTCTTGTTATTGTCAGTTAACATTCTTGATTGTTTTGACTATGCCATATTTTGCACTTTTACAGAATACTTAATAAAACATCTTGATTCAAATCAGCTTTGCCAGGTTTTGTTAAGTTAACTTTTTTTTATTTTTTTTATTTTTTTAATTTTTGTAAATATTTTTAGTAACAGTGAGTGTAAATCACCTGGACAACATCTGTCTCCTGCCCTTCTTCAGCCACTTTGGCCAAGTTATCTCACATTTGGTGGCAGCAGTGGGATTCTAGGCCAATTAAGAGGGAGGGGAGAAGATGTCTACTCGAGCAAAGAGGGGGCTTGTTCCAGAATGTGAAAAAGATGAATCACAAGATGCTAGTGACCAACAAGGGGCAGTAAGTGGCCATTATAATGGACAAGAGAATATAGCTGAACTGACCAGACTATTGCTATCTCTGATGCAACAACAGGCTGAATGATGCTAAACTGGAGCGGGAGCACAAGCGCCAGCAGGATAGATTGAGCCAATTCAGCATCAGTTTCCCCAGCTTCGACAGCAGGTGCAGCAGGAGAACCATGAGCATTGGCTCCTGGAAGTTCAAGCATCTACATCTGCTTCCTCAAGAGGACCTACTCCAGAACCATTTCCCAGTACACAAGAAACAAGCAGGCTTGACTCAGAACCATTCCAGCTACTGTATGGGTATCCTGTCAGAGAATTGCCTAATTCAGTTGTTCCAAAAGAAATCATCACAGATCAGGGCACCAATATTACTTCTAAGCTGCTCAAAGATATCCAGCTTGCTAGGAATTCAAGGTGTCAAGACCAGTCCCTATCATCCACAGACAGATGGCCTTGTGGAAATATTCAGTAAGACCTTGAAATCAATGGTCAGGAAGGTTGTGAATGAAACAGGGGCAGATTGGGATCAATAGCTTCAATTTCTGTTATTTGCCTACAGAGAATTTCCACAAACCTCTACTGGGTTTTTACTATTTCAGCTGCTGTATGGGCATCCTGTCAGAGGTCTAATGGATGTTCTGAAAGAAGCTTGGTAGGGTTCCCTTTCAGAGCAGAGATTTTGTGAACTCTCATGTCCCCAGAATGAGAGACAAACTGCAAATAGGAACTTGCTAATAATAATCTGGCTCATGCTCAACAACAGCTGAAGCAGATACATGATAAAGCTTCAAGCAGAAAAGTTTTCTGTGAAGGCCAGAAAGTTCTTTTACTTCTGAGAGCAGTTTTCTTGCAAAGTGGCAGGGACTATATGAAATCACAAAGAAGACGCGCCCAGCTACATATGAACTTTATTTGCCAGACTGTTGGAAGAACCATCAAGTGTTCCACGTCAACCTTTTGAAAGAGGGGACTGACCAGCCATAGCACTCAACATCCCTGTGGGCGGGCACAGTTATGGATGAGGAAGAACTTCATGAACAGTACTTCGCTTCCTCAAAAGTGTGTTTCCAGACCTTCATCATTTGCCATTTGAAAGATGTCAGGAGGTGTAATCACTTATGACCGAAGAACTCTTTAGCCAGGAGCCAGATCATAAACACCTCACTGACCACAAGATCACTCTGCATTCTCCAGACCAACAGCCAATTAGAGATACCACTTGCTGTATCCCAGATAAGCTATTGCCTGAGCTGAAAAATGAGCTGGAGAAGATGCTGGTTGCAGGAATCATTGAGCCTTTACACAGTGAGTGGTGTAGTCCTGTTGTGCTTGTCCCAAAGAAAGATGATTTTAAGTTTAAATTCAGTATCTGTTTTTGATCCTTGTCCAGTGCCAAGGGTTGATGAATTGATTGATCACTTGGGAAATGCTAATTTTCTGACAACTCTAGAACAGTTATATTAACTGACATGACAAGAAAGTCTAGTCCTACAAAGTTCAAGTGGGCTAAAGAGACAGAGAATGCATTCAGTGGTTTGAAAGACTGTTTGTGTCAGAAACCTGTTTTGCACTGTCCAGATTTGAACCTTCCGTTTACAGTACACACAGATGCCTCTGAGGTGGGTCTAGGAGCTGTTTTACTGCAAGGAGAGGAAGGACAGCAGCAGGCCATCCAGTACATCAGCCAGAAACCTTTTCCAAGAGAAATGAGGTATTTGAAAATTTAAAAGGATTTTGATTCATGTGTCAATGCATTTTTATATTTTTTGTGCTCCAGGTGCTGCTGGTGTTTTTTTTTTCTTTTTTCTTTCTTCCCATTGTTTGTCTTACAGTTGTGCATATTCTATTTGTGCTCTATCCTTTTATTATATTCTCCTATCCCCCTCCACTTTTTTCTCCTGCCTTTCAGCTTAGATCTTGTCACACTGTGCTATAATATAGTACATATAATATAATATGATATAATATAATATAATATAATATAATAACTGAAATATAACAAGGAAAACATTTTAAATAAATAAAGATAAAACAAGAGGATTATAGAGGACATCGTGGTGCATTCAGATCATAATTCTGATTTCAAAAGCTAGGATAAACAAAAACAAATAATAACAATAATAGAATAAACATCAAAATAAACAATATTGTAAGAGAATAAAAATCTGTGACATATGTTAATATATGAAAAATGTATGTTCATGGCTTTAACAGGTTAATGGATGAGTTTCAGATTTGATCAGTTTTTTTAAAAAAAATAAACTGTTCATTTCAAAAACAAGTCACATCCATATTGGTCAGTTTTCTTAAACAATGTATTCAATAATAGCTGCTGACTGTTTAAAAAAAATAAAAACAGTGTTTTTCCCTACAGTATCTCAAATGCAAGGCAGTTTAGCCAATTGTCATCTTATCAAAGCTATGCACTATGGAAGCGTAGAGCTGCCACCCAGGCAAAAGAAAAATACAAGTGTATCACGTTATAACGTGAAAAGTTTATTGTTCTAACAAGATACTTTTCCTGTTTGTACAATATACTATTCACGTTTGAACAACATAATATCACGTTATTACAATATACATAATTATCACGTTCGTACAATATAATTATCACGTTCGTACAATATAAATATTATATTGTACGAACGTGATCATATATTGTACAAACGTAAAAAAAAAAAAATACCATTACAATAACATTTTTTATTGTAAGAACGTAAAACGTGTTGCGTTCGAAAACCCAAATCCATGGTAGTTGTGGAGAGCTCACGCTCTTCAGAACTGCCACTTAACTTTGAATGCCCTGCTTTCAACATGGACACAAACACTGATAGCCCACTTCTGAGATTTCTTCGGAATCGTGGTGTACCTGAGGACTGTCTCTTACGAATGCTACAAGAACACGTAAGTGCTCTCTTGAGGGGGAAATTTGTAAAACTCGCTTTTTACGAAGTTACAGCGTCTAAAAATGTGACATATTGCTAAGTTAGCAACCACAGCGGTTTTCGCTTCTCTCGCTTTGACTGCGTAAGGACGTAACGGTAGGCTGCATTGGTGTGGATCTATATGGAATGGAGAATGTAAAACAAATTAACCCGCTGTATAAAACTGGGTCGTAGTAACATGTGGTCACATGTTACTACTTAACCCGTATGCAGATTCCAGGTTTCTTAAATATATCGCTATATTATGTGATGCACAATGTTTCCTTGTTTATCTAAAAACAAATAAATTAAACTGTGTTTATATTGATATTTGGCTTCAATTTAAAAAACCAGTGAGTTCAACCCTTTGTGCTCTGTGCAACTGAAAGATACGTGAATACTAATTTACTTTTTCAAAAGTGGGCGTTGTATATACTGTAATATTTCTATTAATAACATGTTAGAGAATCTCATTAATGTTGCTGGCATAGAGAGAGGAAAAGAATAAATGCTAAATATTGATGGCTGTCACTAAAATAATAACAGACAATTATCAAAACGCATGTGAAATGTACATACATTTTTTTAGTGAGGTACCTCATGTGGTGTGGCAGCAGGTATACCTTGTCCTTCTGTATAGTAATAAATATCTCTGTTATTACAGATTGATGCCACAGTGATTGATTTCATGGATGACAAGACCCTGTCTGGTTACATCCCAACATATGGTGATCGGATAGCTGCCAGACGGTTCTGCTTGGAAAACAGTGGTGCAAGTACTAAGGAATCAAGAAAAAACTCATTGCTCGAAAAATTGAAGGAAAAGATGGGAATCAATGAAAATGAGAAGAAACCTGATCATGAGGAGGCATTTGTTTCTAAGAGAAAAAGAACATATGCAAAAAACAACAAATGGGCTGAGAAAAAGACTCGAAAAATTGAGTTAGGGTGGATCCATAAAGGTAAGCAAGTGAGAAAGCGCAGAGGAGGAACAAGGACCTTTGATGTGCCCAAAGACTCCAAAAAAGCTGACATATTACAGTATGCTAAAGATCTTTTCTTTCCAAGTGGAAAAAGCAAATTTGGAAGATGGGTGGTGTTCAGTCATGACATATTAGACTATCAGGAAGAGGCCGTATTTGATGAAGATGTCACAGTTGGAGAACTCTACTCAGCACTTAAAATGGGAATGTTGAGATTTTACTTGTGCACAAGAAGATTTTCCAATAATGAAGATGATGAAGAAGTTTATGATAGAGGGAAAACACATGTAAACAATGTTACACAACTGACTGACTCACATCAAGGAGATGAAGAAGCTTCTCACACTGTTGTGATCTCATCATCAGAATCTAGGAATGCTGATGAAGATGTATTATTAGACACATCTGAGGTAATGATTGGACCCTACCTTGGAGAGCCTCTGCCTTGTCAACTTGATGACACTTTAATAGATGAACCATTCCTGCAGTTTGAGGAAGATGATCTGGTCATCACATCCATTACACTTCCTCCAACAAACACAGCAGTCAGTAGTCCAGATACATCTATAAGCAATGAAGCAATAAGCTCTGCAGGATCATATGATGTTGTCTGTGTTACCATCAAACTTCACAGGGTTACTATTCTGGAGGAGATGATCAGCCAGTTCAAAGATCCAGCACTCCTCATACACCCTCTAAAATACACCTACATTGATGAAAACGGAGCTGATGCAGATGGCGTATCAAGAGATGTGTATGCTGCATTTTGGTCAGAGTTTGTGGACAACACAGCTGAAGGAGAGGAGTTCAGAGTGCCATCACTGTCTCCTAAATGGCAGGAAGAAGAGTGGAAATCCATGGGTAGAATTTTACTGAAGGGATTTCAAGACCATGGATATTTCCCTTGTCGCCTTGCTCCTGTTTTCACAGTGGCACTCATCTTCGGTGAGAATCAAGTATCAGATGATCTGCTGTTTGAAAGTCTTCTCTTTTACCTAAGTCAATCAGATAGGGATCTGATAACAAGGGCACTAAAAGAAGATCTTTCAGATGAAGACAGGGATGAAGTGCTGGATCTCATGGATCGCCTGGATGTATCAGTGCTTCCAACCAAAGAGAACTTAAAAGGCCTTCTTCTGAAAGTCGCACACAAACAATTAATCCAAAAACCAGCATATGCCGCGGAGAAAATGTCCTTAGTTGCAAGCCACTTCCTAAAAGAAGCTTTTCAAAGCCCACAAGATGTCCTACAAATGTATGAAGATAAAAAGCCAACAACGAGAAAGCTTTTGAAGTTGCTTACTGCCTCTCCCACCACTCAAGCAGAGAAGCAAAGCTTCAGATTTCTGCACCAGTACATCAGAGGACTTGACGATACAGGGCTCAGAAGGATGTTCAGGTTTCTTACTGGGTCAGATGTCATCTGTGTTGACAAGGTTGAGGTACTGTTCACGCCTGTGGATGGACTGGCACGACGACCTGTGGCACACACATGCGGCCCTCTTCTGAAACTACCATGGACATACACGTCCTACCCAGAACTACGAAATGAACTGGACAATGTTTTGGCTGCTAAAAGCTCTTATGAGTTCAGCATAGCTTGATTAAAGTCCATCATGTTTAAACCAAAGAATGAAAGGTTTGCACTAACAATGACGGGCTATGAAGCTCTAAAGTTTGTTAAACCCATACCCAAACCCATACCCAAACCCCAACAGGGAACACATCACTGTAGAAAAAAAGAAAGAGCTTAAATTTCAGGGAAGTGTTTTATTAGTAACCCCCCCCCCCAGGTCCTTTTCCACAGGTCTGTGGTACAGTTTTGTAGGATACACGATGTCTGCTAGAGGGGATGTTTTGTTTAGTAATAATTCAAAAGACTTAATATTAATTATTTTCAAGTATATTTTTTTTACCTTTCCACCAGTCATTTGTTTAGAACATATTTTAAGGGAATAACTTTGGAAGGCAATGTGTTTGATGCAATAGTTGACTGGAATAAAAGACAGAAAATTGGCACATAAGTTAAGTTTTGTAGTGTTTATCAAGAGTCCGTGTTTTCTTCTCCTTGAACACAAATAAAAGGGAGGTTAACATCTAACAGTGTTTGTTAATTATTAAATAATGCAGAATTTTTACATTTACCAGTTTACAAGAAACTGTTCGTGGATGAATAGCAGTAGCACAATGTGTTCAGTAAAATTGAAAACAATATTTCATGAATGATAATGTATAGGATCAGCAGTTTAAAAAATGTTTTTTCGACAGTCTTAAAAAAGAAATCAGATATAATAGAAATTCAGTTAAAAAATAATTGGAAATGCCAAAAGGTTGAGATTATTCAATGCAAGTCTTTCTACTGATTTATTTTTAAAACATTTTGCGTATTCAAGCATTTATTTCAATGTTCTCATTTCAATTAATAAACAGGTGTGAGATGTTTTCTTTAGATGGGAAGCAAACACCTGTTTTTTGCATAAATGTCTCAGTCAAAATATTAAAAAAAGAAAAGCAATACTAATACAAGGACCTGCTTTAATTTTGATTCTTCACTGGAGTACACAGATTTGGTTAAATATATTTAGACATGCTTGCTTGCTACTATCTTGAACCGAAAATCCAAACAAAATAATAATGATTGTCTTTTCTATTGTTTATTGCACAAATAAAACATTGTACCAAAAAATATGTGCGTAAAAATTCCCAAATCCCAATTATATTTAGGTTGATAAGTCCTTCAGTATATAGGCTCTCAGGAAGAGATACAGTTCAATGGATTCATCTGCTGTGCTTGGTGGAAGTAAGAAGTTCTCTGACATTATAAGGCAACACAAGCTGAAAACGGTTTCATCACAGGTATAAGGTCCTCTCTGTTGACATTCTTGCTTACAAGCATCCACTGCCTCCCGAGAAACCTCTTTCAAATGATCCTGTCCTCCAAAGAGATGAGGGATGGTGTACATGAGAATCGGACGTCCACTTGGAGCAACTGCATTTCTGCTTCTGCGTATTATGTGGGTGTTCCACATATGTGCAACTTGCTGCAGTTCTTCCTATTAAATATTAAAAATTAAAAAAAATCTCATATCAGTAAAAGAACACATTTCTCTTGGGTCAACATGTTACCCAAAATGGCGCTGGCACGGCTGGCAGCCTTAACCCAATTTCCCTCGGGATGAATAAAGTACGATCAATCAATCAATCAATCAATCAATCAATCAATCAAAAGCACCACACAGTGACAATCAGAAAAACAGAGTTTAGCAAAAATACTCAACAACAAGAATAACAGTGGTAGACACGTGATACTGTGGAAAATTTTAAGTAATTATTAAACGTGAATTGTTTTAGACAGTGTGATTTTATGTTTCTGGCCAGTGAAATATGCATTTTTTCATATCCTGAACGCAGTGATAATAGGGATGGTGCATGGTGGGTGTTAAAGCAAACTTTTTATTCTCTCTCCGTGTCTCTCTTTCTCTCTAACACACACACACACACACAATGACTCATTAAAAGAATATAAACATGGTTACATACCTCGATGACGTTCAGGCACGTAAACAATATGAGCTGCTTGTCCAAAAAACATCCAGAAAAGCAGTCATGGTCTTTTAGTTCCTGGAGACGATTTATCCAGTGCTGAGCATGATGTCGTCTCAGAAAGGCCCACCAGCCTTCAATACGCTCATTGTGATTGCTGGATCCAGTAATAAAACAGTTTCTGACGTTCGGATCCATAGTCCAGCGCAAGAATCGTTGCATCTCGGCCATTATGACATTTTCTGTTCCCAAATCAGAGCGAATCCTAGCAGGTGTTCCCATCCTCTTTTCAACTTCTGCTATGAAATATCCAGCAATGACTTTGGGATCATTGTTTGTTGAATAGGCATGAAGCCAAATCATAACTCTCGAAAAGCCATCAATAGCTCCATTTATACAGATTCCAAAAGGCTTCAGTTTGTCATAGGAGTCAACATGCCACATGAAATTTGGTCCAGGATTTACATACGTGCGTCGCATTAGGCAATTTCTGCGTCGTTGCTCAACACCGTAAGGGTCAAGATATTTCAGTAAATGTCTCACAGTACTCTGCGTGACAACATAACCTGCCTGAATGCAGTTCAGGTGGTGTAGTTTGTATCCATGGAGCCTCCCATGTCCCTCCAGTTGATCAATAAGAAATCGTGCCACCTCAATCGGATCGGACTCATTCTTTCTCCTGTACAGTCCCATGCGTTTTAGGTTTCTTCTAAGTGTCCGCATGCTCATCACAATACTGTCCAAACTGCTCAATAACAGCAAAATCTCCCCATGCCTCAATCCAAGCATAAAATAGAACTTAATTAATTCCAATAAACGAGCCATTTTCTCGCACTCTGATCTGCACTGTCACCCACTTCACTATGTTTTACGCTTCCGTAGTTTTACGGCAATATATCATGCTCAAACAATAAAATATATGTTATAACGTGAAAACTTTATTGTTCAAACAATATAATTATCACGTTCGTACAATATAATATTTAAATTGTACGAACGTGATAATTATGTATATTGTAATAACGTGATATTATGTTGTTCAAACGTGAAAAGTATATTGTACAAACAGGAAAAGTATCTTGTTAGAACAATAAACTTTTCACGTTTTAACGTGATACACTTGTATTTTTCTTTTGCCTGGGTGGCAGCTCTACGCTTCCGTAATGCACTGATTAATTTTGTATGGTATAGAAAAAAAAATCATTAGAAAATTAAATGCTAGTGAATGTATCATATTCAGAATTAGCCAGGAGCTATTTTAATCACCACAGAAAATAAAATATATTTATTTCAGTTTCATGACAACAAATTAGCAGCTTTTTAAAATGACTGAAAACATCAATGAACAGCAGGACCCACAGCGCTGATACTAATATTGGACTGAAACGTTTTATGATGTTGATGCTCACAGTATATATGGACCAAACTCAAAGATCTGTCATTTACTGCTGCAGTCTGCAGCACAGCCTGAGAGCTATTTTGCAAGTGCTGAATTGCAAAGGTGTGATGCAGTTTAACCAAATGCTGTATTACTCATTAAACTACAAATAAACATTAGCAGGTGGTAAAAGAACAAGCTATATGACTTCAAGGCAGATGTTTACTATTTCTTGTAAGATTCTGAGAAAAATCATCATCAGTAAAAAGTAACAGCAACAAAAATGCTGTGTGAGATTAAAAATTAATGTCCTAAGGAAACAGTATTATTTTAGTTATTATTTTAGCGACACACTAAAATGTGCTAAGTCTTATGTAAAAAAAGAAGAGTATTTCAAATTGTTAGTCTGTATGGCGTACAAAGTAAAGAACATCAGAGTGAAAAACATATTCATATTAATTCATATAATGAATGAGGCTAAATAGGAAGACTTCAACCAAATCTGCAAACTTTTAGAATTACAAGTTTTGACAGTTTGAATATAACTAAAGAAAAGTTTAAACAGTTTCTTGAAGTGGTTTTAAACTATCATGCATTAAACTAAATGATGCTTTTTGACTTTTAATAAACAATGCTAATTTAGCTGATTAACTGTGGTTTCTGCCTCACCTATAAATGTCATGAAACTGTTATAAAAAGCTTATACTGCTACCTACACTGATGTAAATGACATCTTCAGATAAACAGTGTCAGTGTCATGAATCCCAGAGAATTTGTAGAAGAATGGACCTGTTTTATTTGTTTCTATAGATTTCTGAAACAGCTTAATAAAACTAGTAAGATCTGTTTTGTTTTTTAAGGCAATTGTTAGCATGGTTTTAAAAAGTACATATATTTCCTATTCCACTTATTATTTTAAGGCAGTTTGTTTGCATTTTTTTTCATAGCAAGAATAATTAGAATTGACACTGTAACTAATTTTCTACTATTGTTTCAGTTATCTGATATACTAAGCATGATTGTGGAAATATGGTCTTGATTTAAAAAACAAAAACTCATGTATAACACATTTATTTTGTCAATTTAAATTTTAAAACCATATTTTCAAACTGTATTTGACATTCACCAAGGTGCAGAAATACTGACATTTGCCACTGTAAACACATGCACAAAGAGTGAACCTAAATACATTCATGTATGAAACTAAACATAAATATGCAAAGAATTGGATATTTTCGCTATAATTGTTTACAGATTACCAAGATGATGCTTTCACTCGGCTAGTAGACAGAAATGTAAGGGGAAAACAAGTCAGCACACTTCCTTGATGCGGACACAGTTGCCGTAGAAGAAAAAAAAAAATGGAGGTGAATTGGACATTCTGCGATATGTTAAACATCCCGGTAAATAAACAATAATGTGATAAATATTGTGGTGACTATGCCGAGGAGGTAGACCCAAACTCAAGCACATCATTAACGCGTCTACCTGTATGTTGTGTCAGGAAGGCAAAGTGAAGGGCAGACGGAGAGAGTAAAAACAGACGAGGGGTGGGAAAGAGGAAAAGAAAAGCTACTGTAGGTGAATAAAAAGACAGAATGATGCTAAGAGAAATATAAAAAGAAAAGTAAGCGGGAGAGAAACCAATAAGAGTCAGTTAAATGAAGTAGAGAGTAGGGAGTTAGGGAAAGGCTAAAGAATAATGTGACGGGGAAGAAGAGAGAACAATATTCAACAGGCAGACAAGTGGAAACTTATACTGAATGGAAAGCGGTGGCACTCCACTCCTCTATACGGCTATCTCACTTCTGAAAAGAGCACATTCTGAAAGAGGCAGAAAGACGCCCAGCTTAAGACTTTACATCTATACACACACATGCAAACATGCCAGTGTCATTCAGTGGACTTCTTTTCATTTCACTCACACACTTGTGAGAAAATCTAATTCTTCACTCTCTTTCACCTTACAATGCATACCAATTCAAGGTATTTACATAGTACACCCATGGCTTTGTGTCCTTGCAGTATCCATCTGTGTCCCAGTGCTGGTCCCAAGAAAAATCCAAAATTCAAATTTGTGCACTCAGTTTTAAAGCCAGTAAAGCTGTGTGTAATCGTTCCACCCTAGAAAAATAATAGTTCAAAGAATCATTAAAATTACATAGATGAATTGCATAAAAATGTGCTTGCACAAGAAAACCTTATTACTGTTCAACTCTTATGCTGTTGCATAGGTGATGGGTTCTCTACTAGAGGTAGGCCCATCGATCCAACTATCTATGGTATCGATAGCAACACTGGCATTTGAATTAGATAGATAGTAGCATGATATTTGATACTTTGTGTTTCTATGCTCTATGTTCAGATACGTAGCCCACTGAAATGTGTTAAATACATTCTTTAAAAACAAAAAACCCTCAAACATACACAAAATTGTATCAACATTTCACATCTATTCAAAGCTGGGCCTATGATTTTGGTGGCCCCAGACAAGATTTTATATGCAGGACAAAACACTTCCAGCACAACTACCAAATCACCCACACTTCTCATAAGAAAATGAAGATGAGCACATACACACAAACTAGAAACAGTCAAATGAATTACATTTCTTATTTTATTTTAAATTGTATATTAACATTAATAGCAGAGCAGTAATATGAGCAGTTAAGGAAAAAATGAAAAGAACTAAAAATGATAAATATATACACTACCATTCAAAAGTTTGGACACACCTTCTGATTTAATGTTTTTTCTTTATTTTTCCTACTTTCTATATTGTAGATACAAACTGAAGATGTAAAATATATGAAGCAAGATATATGGAAATTATGTAGCACTTGTATTTTAGATTCCTGAAAGTAGCCACCCTTTGTTGACAGCCCTGCAAACCCTCGGCCTTCTCTCAATGAGCTTCATGATGTAGTTACCTGAAGTGGTTTCACTTCACAGGTGTGCCTGTCAGGGTTCCTTTGAGGAATTCCTTCCTTTCTTAATGGAGTTGGGACCATCAGTTGCGTTGTGCAGAAATCAGGATGGTACACAGCTGACAGCTCTATTTGAGAACTATTAGCTGATTGGTTCTTGCCATAATGTGAATTCTAAGTTAAAGAGAAATGACAGTCCATCATTACTTTAAGAACTGAAGGTCAATCACTGAAGGCCAGGAAAATTGCTAAAATTTTGAATGTGTCCCCAAGTGCAGTCGCAAAAATCATGAACCGCTACGACAAAACTGGCTCACATGAGGACCGCCCCAGGAAAGGAAGACCAAGAGTCCCCTCTGCTGCTGAGGATACATTCATCCGAGTCACCAGCCTCAGAAATCACAAGTTAGCAGCACCTCAGATTAGAGCCCAAATCAATGCCACACAGAGTTCCAGTAGCAGACACATCTGTGTGAATCAGGCCTTTATGGTCAAATAGCTGCTAAGAAACCATGACTAAGGAAAAACAACAAGCAGAAGAGATTTGTTTGGGCCACGAAATACAAGGAATGGACATTAGACCAGTCTCAGCTGACCAGGAAACCTGCAGTCAGCTGAGACTGAAGAAATCACTTGGATGAGTGACGAAACATTTCTCCCACTGAAAATGCTTTGTCCAGATGAACAGAATCAACATGTGGAGACATTAGACAAGTGGAAATCTGTGCTTTGGTCTGATGAGTCCAAATTTGAGGTGTTTGGTTCCACCTGCCGTGTCTTTGTGTGACACAGAAAAGGTGAATGGATGGTCTCTACATGGTTCGTAATGTGAAGCATGAAGGAGGAGGTGTGATGGTGTGGGGGTGGTTTGCTGGTGACACTGTTGGGGATTTATTCAAAATTATAGGAAATCTGAACCAGCATAGCTACCACAGCATCCTGCAGCCACATGCCATCCCATCAGGTTTTATGTTTAGTTTTACTATCATTTATTTTTCAACAGGACAATGACTCCAAACACTCCAAATGTTAGACTGCTGTTCATAAACTTCTGTTCAGCATTCAACATGATCATTCCCCAACTCATTCACAAATGGATCTGCTGGGGATCAGCACCTCACTGTGTAACTGGTTGCTGGATTTCCTGACAGGAAGACCGCAGACAGTATGGGTTGGCAACAACACCTCCAGCACAAGAACACTGAATACGGGGACCCACCAAGGATGTGTGATGACCCCCCTTCTCTTCACTCTGCTGACCCACGACTGCACACCATCACGCAGCTCCAACGTCTTCATCAAATTTGCAGCATCACTGGTCAGAAAAGCCCAACAGCAACTCTACTTCCTCCTTCTACAGAGGAGAGCATCCTCACAGCTGCATTGCTGTGTGGTATGACTCCTGCACTGGGTCCTGCCGGAAAAAGTTATAACGGGTAGTGAGAGCAGTAGAGAGGATCATGGGTACTTCTCTTCCCTCCCTCCTGGACATCTACTGCACCCGCCTCATCCAGAAAGCTCTCAGCATTACAGGTGACTCCACTCATCTGTCCAACAGCTTCTTCAGGAAGGAGACTGAAGAGTCTCTGGTGAGCCACACCAGCAGACTGAGAGACAGCTTCGTCCATCAGGCTGTCAGGATCCTTAATTCACTCCTCGCTCTCACACACAGGAACTCCAGACCTGCATTCAACTCTTCCCTCTGAGCCCCCCCACCCCCCAAACACACAAACTCTGACCCATCACCATTGCCTTTTCACTGACTGCTCCACCCCCACTTGCACACAAACTTGCCCACACCATGATTGTGTTGGACACTGCTGTTTAAATAATTATATGGTATTGTATTGTGTTGTACATAAGACTTTATTTTTTATCGTTTTATCTTTATATTGTTTTAGTGTACACTGAGGGCCATGGGAGTATTGCGGTTTCAAATTCCTGTGTATGACTGTACATGTGGTCTTTGACAATAAAGCTGACTTTGACTCTGACTTGAAACACACCTCCAGGCTGTGTGGGCTATTTGACGAAGAAGTACAGTGATGGAGTGCTGCGCCAGATGGCCTTGCCTCCACAGTCACCTGACCAAAACCCAACCGAGATGGTTTGGTTTAGAATGGACCACAGAGTGAAGGCAAAAGGGTCAACAAGTGCTCAGCATCTCTGGGAACTCCTTCAAGACTGTTGGAACACCATTTCAGGTGGTGACCTCATGAAACTCATGGAGAGAATACCAAGAGTGTGCAAAGCAGTAATCAAAGCAGCGGGTGACTATTTTGAAGAATCTAAAATCTAAAACATGTTTTGAATTATTTCACACTTTTTTGTTTGCTACATAATTCTATATGCATTCATTCATGGTTTTGATGCCTTCAGTGAGAATCTACAATGTAAGTAGTCATGAAAATAAAGAACTTTTGACAGGCAGTGTATGTCAACATTTTTAAAAGATATAAGTAACACTCCTGCAAATCACACTGTCAAACCTGGAATAATTTGGGACAGTTTCATAGGTTTGGTGTTAGAATAGTAAACTAAAACACCACCTTAATGTATAATATAGAAAATGTTTCTGCAATCATCCTGAATTTATTTAGGTTTGGAGAAATTTGTGTCATCTATCCTGACCTTTTACTTTGACGCAAATTAGTATTGCTCCATTAGTACTCAGTTGTAGCTGAGAAGCGTCAAAGACAATACTACAAAGCAATTCCATATAACAATAGTTTGTGCTCCTCTGTCAATTGCTACATTAGTCTGGTGGAGGGTTCTTTGTGCCCCACTGAGTCCAGGGGCTATGTTTCTTTTGGGAGGAGGGGGGGGTTGCTTTGCCCTCTTATAGGGTCTCCCAAGACAAATTGGTCCTGGGTGAGGAGCCAGACAAAGAGTGATTCAGTGGACCCCTGTGCCTGAGAAAAAAAAGCAAGGGACCTATGTAGCTAGGGTTACCAGAGCGCAACAATGGAACCAGGCCTGTGGTGGGAGCACAACAGAGAGTGTCTGGTCAAAGCCGCAGCCCATAGGGCCCTCCCTCCTGTAGGCACACAACCCACACAAGGTGCTGTAAGGGTCATGTGCATTCTCCCCGCTATCTAGGCTGGCTATTGGGGCATGGAAGATCACCTCTCTAGTGGAGAAGGAGCCTGAGATAGTGTGACTAGATATAATAACAAATCACGGTACATCCAACTGTACTTGTGAAAGGTAAGCTGTCAAAAGGTTAAAGGTTTGTCTATCTGCAAGTGAAGGTTCAGATTAGTTGAAATGTGACAAACTTGACAGTCAATTATTACTTCTACACATATACGGATGCCATACACAATGCATTGTTTTATTTTTGCATTTTGTGTATAAGCAGAATAAGGCTGAGGGGGAACGTGGCAGATGGTGCGGACATCATTATGGCACAGTGGCTTCATTTGGCCTTTATATTTTGACTCAAATGGAAAGTAGAGCTTTCACAGAATAATGTAAAGAAATCTTATCTTCCTTTCCACTGATGAGTCTTCTGGGGGTTCGGCCCCATTAGATCCTGTTAATGGATCATATTATGTGTCATTATAGGCATATTTGCAGTGGCTTTTCTGCACCCTGTACTTCATGGATCCTCTTGTCCCAGTATTGTAAATCCATCTAACAAGATCTAAAAATAAAAGTTTAATGTGTTTAGGCAGAGGACTGTCCCTCCCTGAGGCCTGGTTCTCCTGGATGTTTCTTCTTATTAAAAAGGAGTTTTTCCTTCACAACATTGCCAAGTGCTTCTTCATAAAGAGTGATCTAATTGTTGGACTTTTCTTCAATTATTGTAGAATCTTTACCTTACCATATAAAGCACCTTGAAGTGACTTCAGTTGGTGCTTTATAAATAAAACTGAATTGAATGAAAGAATCCATCACCCACGCAAAGGTGGGCTGACCTTTGTCACCGATTCTGTTGGTAATTTTTACGGACAGAATTTCTAGATGTAGCGATGTGGTGGAAGGCTTTCACTTTGGTGGTCTCAGAATCTCATCTCTGCTTTTAGCAGATGATGTGGTTCTGTTGGCTTCACTGGGTGATGGCCTCCAGCTTGCACTGGAACGGTTCAGTGGGAATGAGAATCAGCACCTCCAGATCTGAGGCCATGGTCCTCAGCCAGAAAAGGGTGGAGTGCCCACTCCAGGTCAGGGATGAGTTCCTGCCCCAAGTGGAGGAGTTTAAGTATCTCAGGGTCTTGTTCACGTGTGACAGGAGAATGGAGCGGGGGATCGACAGATGGATTGGGGCTGCGGCTGCAGTAATGCAGATGCTGTACCGGTCTGTCGTGGTGAAGAGGGAGCTGAGTGTAAAAGTGAAGCTCTGAATTTAACGGTTGATCTATGTCTCCACCCTCACCTATGGTCATGTCTCACCACGAGGAGGCACCGGGGCAGACCCATGACACGGTGGAGAGATTATACAGCTGGCCTGGGAACGCCTTGGTGTTCCCCCAGACAAGCTAGAGGAGGTGGGAGAGGGAGGTCTGGGCTTCTCTGTTTAGGCTGCCTCCCCCGACACCCAGATGAGCAGAAGAAGATGGGTGGCTGAATCAAAGAGTTGTTTAGCTGTTTCTGTATCTGTGCCATATAGATTTGTTTTTCTTTGCTTAGCATCTGTTTGAGCATCTGTGACCATACAGCAAAGTCCCACTGAGACATTCCAGTGATGAAGACAACTTAATAAATGAAATCACCACAACAAATAAATTTACAAACTTATTTACACAAGTGCAGTGCTGGAAAGAAGGTGGAATGTTATACAACGATGTAGTTGCGTGTCATATTTAGTAGCTTTTGTGTCAAGTGGTTCCTCATCTCTGTGTTTGTCAGTTCTTGCTGGGCACTTTTTGCCTCTGAATTTTGAACTTAGGGACAAACCTCTTATTTTCTGTACTGCTCAAACGTCTCTTTTAGTATTGTGAACCATTAAAAACCCATGAAATGCTGTACAAAAAGAATGCATTTTTTTACTTACAGTCTCCCTACATTGTACATATTCCATCCAAGTACAAATTGGCTGAATGTGTCGGTAAGTGGTGCGTTGAATTGTCTATTTCAGGTCTGCCCAGGCGGTCTTTGCAGAGTGCTTATTTTACATGTCATCCAGTGTGCTTTTACAGATCATTGTTTGCGAATGGAATGAACCTCCTCCTGAGTACTTGTCATTTGTAGTGTGAAAAGCTCTTATCTGGTGCCCAGCAAGACTCTAGAAAGACAGACAATTACTGGCAAGAGAGTGGCAGCAAACAAGAGATGAAACAGGGGAAGACAGAAGAGGCTACTTAAGCACAAATGGTGGGGTTGACAATGCAGGGAAAAGGAGCACAGAAAAGACAAAACAAAAAAGCAGTGTGTTTGTTTTGTAGTGGAATAATTTTGAGACAGATGTGTTGATGAAAGAAAAGTAATGGAGAAGAGAAGAAAATACATTTTGAACAGATAGACTGCAGGTAAGAGTGGTAGACGTGGGAAGAGAAAGCAATACAGAAACTCCCTTAGTACTTCAACTACAAAAACTGTTTGTATGTGACAAAAAACTGCAGGTTTGAAAATATCGTATAGATCAACTTAAAATGGCTGAGGATGTAATGAGATACACATGATTATTAAACTTTAAATGTCTGTCATTTTTGAAAACTTTTTAAAGGTCATGTCATTAGTTTTCAGATCTAACCATTTGTTAAGTCTAATTGTTGAATGTTGTCATTATGTTCTTAAATTTGTACAGTCTTGGTTCAAGCAGTAGGATCAAGACATTCCTTTGATCCTGAGCACCTCTCCAGCCACTCTGTGCTGGGGGAGGTTTTATGCAGAAACATCCTATCTGAAAGATCTGTTTCTTGTGATGTTGCTTCCTGCTTTTATGACCCTTTTGGTCAGCAGGAGGACACACACACACACACACACACACACACACACACGTTCTTGCACATGCATACACGTGCACACACATACACACACATAGTGCCTTGTCTTTGTAACCAAGGGGGGTTTACGGAGGGAGGTGCTGTGATGTGTATTGTGTGAACTGTAACAGTTTGTCAATAAATAGCTGCGAGGGAAGCTGCTCTTTGAAGGATTTTGGGCATGAGACAGGTTAGGAGCGTGAGCTCCAAGAGCTGGTTCTTGACCAAAGACTTCCCTTGCTAGCAAGTAAAAGATGTTCGTCTTGTTTTTGTCGTTAACGAGAATAAGTTTTGTGGAAACACAGACCCAACATTTATTTGGTCCTTCGAGCCGGATCTGAACCAGTGACCTAAGGACCAAATAAATGTTGGGTCTGTGTTTCCACAAGTCCCGCTGGTTTAGAAACTTATTCTCGTTAACGACAAAAACAAGACGAACATCTTTTACTTGCTAGCAAGGGAAGTCTTCTGTCAAGAACCAAAGTTGGAAAAACTAAATGAATACATTTTTCTTCATGTAAGCATTTTGAAATTAACTTGAAATGATTCTGATAATATTTTTGGGGGTATGAAAATATCTAATAGCAACAGATAAAAGGAAATACCAACTGAGATTAAAACAAATTGAAGTCTTATCATGTCTTGTGGTACATTCTCTTTATTGCTATATAAGCCCCTTTTCCAAGTGCCTACTTGGATCGACTCGCCACAAATCAATTCGGATCAACTGCTTTTCCATTACAATTTAGGACCTCCTGATGTGCATGGTCGTTGGTTGTTGCAACGTGTCTGAGTTCTGTGACGTAATTAACATGCGACACAAACACTACAACAAAGGTGGACAAGAATCATTGTCCTTGGTCCTCCTTGGTCTGTGGTTTTTCGCCAGTCTTGGGGAACAAGCATTGTTCTTTGTAGCTATTTCAATCAAAAATGGCAGGTTTGATTCAGACACTCTCATGACTCATCTAGTGACGCTACTGAACAGTCAATCAGTGGAATGCAATCTGACAACGTAACATTTTAGTACCTGCTCGGATCGCTTGGAAGCCCGGCCGAGCGGGTACTAAAAAATTACCTGTTACCAGGTACTATGACCTAACGGAAAACACTGTGGCAAACCGTGATGAGTCGATCCGAGTAAGTACTAATGGAAAAGGGGCTATAGGGTGTAACTATCTTTATCCTTGCCTCTGTCCATTCCCAACCACTTAATTTTGTAAAAATACGGCCAACTCTTCCAGGTTTTTGTGGTTTTTCCATCTTACCAGATGCAGCTTTCTGCACCATCTTTGCAGCGTCCTCATATTTCTTACCACACTTTATGTGTTGAAGTACAATTTCACTAACTCATCTTTTGTGGAGGGTATAGTAGCCGAAGCAGAAACAACAAAATTTAGACTTTTGACTGGTACAACCTTTTCCTTTTTTCACTCTTTCTCATACACTGTGTTTGCACAGACATGGAAGCAGCTGCCTGCACCTGTTCATCTGCTCTGTGCCACACAGTTACTATATTATAGTATCGCCAACAACTTGTTTAAATCCAAAAAATGCTGCCCCTATGTTGTGATGTTATACAGTCAGTACATGGAAAACATGAGCATTAACAGCTTTAATCTCCACAGTTTATCATCAGTAACATTTATTCCTTTGTTTTAAGAAGTGCCTCCAGCAGTGAGTTTACTGTGGTTGTTCCTGTTTCTATCATTTCTTTCTTCCTTTTTGGGATCTGGATATTGTTGTTGTTGGTAATAAGACCAGTGTTTTCTTTATTTTTAATAACTGTTTTCTACTTTTAGCTATTCACTATAATAGTAAGAGTTCAAGAGTAATGGTGTATCATGTGAATGTTATAGAAAGGTTGTGTGAATGTTAAGCTGGTTATTTTGAATTATGATATGTTAATTATTTTGAATTCATTTGTATTTATTTTGCTTTAGAAAGAATGCTTTATGTCATTTTATTTATTTTTGTTTGGGATTAATTTGATATATGCGATGTATATGAGTGAATGAGGGAATTGTAGCCCAGAAATAAATGAGCTGCTGAGCTTGAGCTAAACACTGTTCTTTCTATTAATCAACAGTTTTTTATACAATTGGCTATACAGTGCTCCCAAGCCTGTGGGCCACTTGGTGCCAGTCCAGGAATTGTAATTATGCAGTTTGCCCTTTTTTTTTGTTTTGCGAGCATTTTTTTGTACTATAAAATGAGTAAAAAACATTTTTGTTATTTGTTCCAACGTGTAGCCTGAACACATATTTCCTAGCGACACTGTAATGTATTTCTGTACTAAATTTAGTAATTTACATAGTTCTGGTTCCTTGACCCAGTGTTTAGTGTTGTTAGTCTTTTGAATGTTAATGTGTTATTGTTTTCTTTTTGAGAAATGGATTCTTGATTTATTTCTGCCTTTATTTTGTGATTTCATTCAATGTCTACTTGTGTCTAGTATTTCCCAGAGCTTCCTAGTTTAGTTATTAATGTTTATCAGTGCTTCTGTTTGTTTTTGGGCTCAGGCTGTCTTGGTCTTGCCTCTGTGTGCACCCTAGCATCCCGTCTATGTAGTCTTTGCTCCATGTTTGTTTGCCTTGTGTTTCCCCAGCCCAGCCATGTCCACATTTCTGTTTGGTCCCTCTGTAGCCTGTCTCTGTAGTTTGTCTTGTTTCCCGTCAATCATGTCTCTGTGTTTATTTTTGTCTTTGGTCTATTTTATTGTGATAGTCTCTCATTTCGTGTGTGCTATGTTCAATTCAATTCAATTCAATTCAATTCAATTTTATTTATATAGCGCCAAATCACAACAAAAGTCGCCTCAAGGCGCTTCATAGATACAGAGAAAAACCCAACAATCATATGGCCCCCTATGAGCAAGCACTTTGGCGACAGTGGGAAGGAAAAACTCCCTTTTAACAGGAAGAAACCTCCGGCAGAACCAGGCTCAGGGAGGGGCGGCCATCTGCTGTGATTGGTTGGGGTGAGAGAAGGAAGACAGGATAAAGACATGCTGTGGAAGAGAGACAGAGATTAATAACAGATATGATTCAATGCAGAGAGGTCTATTAATACATAGTGAGTGAGAAAGGTGACTGGAAAGGAAAAACTCAATGCATCATGGGAATCCCCGGCAGCCTACGTCTATTGCAGCATAACTAAGGGAGGATTCAGGGTCACCTGGTCCAGCCCTAACTATATGCTTTAGCAAAAAGGAAAGTTTTAAGCCTAATCTTAAAAGTAGAAATAGTGTCTGTCTCCCGAATCCAAACTGGAAGCTGGTTCCACAGAAGAGGGGCCTGAAAACTGAAGGCTCTGCCTCCCATTCTACTTTTAAATACTCTAGGAACAACAAGTAGGCCTGCAGAGCGAGAGCGAAGTGCTCTAATAGGGTGATATGGTACTACAAGGTCATTAAGATAAGATGGGGCCTGATTATTTAAGACCTTGTATGTGAGGAGCAGGATTTTGAATTCCATTCTGGATTTAACAGGGAGCCAATGAAGGGAAGCCAAAACAGGAGAAATATGCTCTCTCTTTCTAGTCCCTGTCAGGACTCTTGCTGCAGCATTTTGGATTAGCTGAAGGCTTTTCAGTGAGTTTTTTGGACATCCTGATAATAATGAATTGCAGTAGTCCAGCCTGGAAGTAATAAATGCATGAACTAGTTTTTCAGCGTCGCTCTGAGACAGGATATTTCTAATTTTAGAGATGTTGCGCAAATGGAAGAAAGCAGTCTTACATATTTGTTTCATATGTGCGTTGAAGGACATGTCCTGGTCAAAAATGACTCCAAGGTTCCTCACAGCGTTACTGGAGGCCAAGGTAATGCCATCCAGAGTATGAATCTGGTTAGATACCATATTTCTAAGATTTTCAGGGCTGAGTACAATAACCTCAGTTTGATCTGAATTAAGAAGCAGAAAGTTAGCAGCCATCCAGGTCTTTATGTCTTTAAGACATTCCTGCAGTTTAACTAATTGGTGTGTGTTATCTAGCTTCATGGACAGATAGAGCTGGGTGTCATCTGCATAGCAGTGAAAATGTATGCTATATAGTGTAAACAGAATTGGTCCTAGCACTGAACCCTGTGGAACTCCATAATTAACCTCAGTGTGTGAAGAGGACTCTCCATTTACATGCACAAATTGGAGTCTATTAGATAGATATGATACAAACCACTGCAGTGCAGTACCTGTAATACCTACAGCATGTTCTAATCGCTCTAATAGGATATTATGGTCAACAGTATCGAACGCTGCACTGAGGTCTAGCAGGACAAGCACAGAGATGAGTCCACTGTCAGAGGCCATAAGAAGATCATTTGTAACCTTCACTAAAGCTGTTTCTGTGCTGTGATGAGCTCTGAAACCTGACTGAAACTCTTCAAATAAGCCATTCCTCTGCAGATGATCTGTTAGCTGTTTGACAACTACTCTTTCAAGGATGTTTGATATGAAAGGAAGATTGGAGATTGGCCTATAATTAGCTAAGACTGCTGGGTCTAGAGATGCTTTTTGAGTAAAGGTTTAACTACAGCCAGCTTGAAGGCCTGTGGTACATAGCTGATTATTAGAGATAGGTTGATCATATTTAAGATCGAAGAATTAATTAATGGCAGGACTTCTTTGAGCAGTTTTGTTGGAATGGGGTCTAAAAGACACGTTGATGGTTTGGAGGAAATTCAGTTCAGTTTTGCTTCCTGCTCCTTGTCACTCAGATTATATTCAGCTGTGTTTCCCAGGTGTGTCCTCTCTGCCCTGATTCCCTCTTTTATCTACTGTTCATTGCAAGTTGTTATTTACTCCCCTTCGGCATTGTGCTCTGTGTTTCTGCAGTAGTGTTTAATTCCTAGTTTCTAGTTCCAAGTTTGTGGTATATGCCTTCCATGCCATCGTTTTGTATTTTGTATTTAGTTTGCTGTGACGTTCACGCTTGTCTCCAGAGTCCTGCACTTGGGTCCAACTTCCTGCTTCTGCACAGCAAGCTAATGACAATTTAAACTTTTTATTGCCTTTTAAAATCTGTTTTGCTTTGATGATTTTAAAGTGTCCTGTTTTATTCATTTGTAATGCTGTTGTTGTAGTTGAGATACTGCTGTAGGAAAAAAAATATTCCAAATGTGTGATAAATGTAAGCAATAAGTATTTCTTACCTTTTGATAATGAAAAACACACACCCAGTCTGTGATGGCTACAGCTACACACAGATATCCCACATTTGAGAGAGAAGCTTACAGAAAGACTAGTAGACTGACAAACACTACATATCCACCAGTGCAAACTATACACAGATAAGTGTACGCAGAAATTCAATGCTAAGTTGACCATGTCCAAAAAAGTCTGCAAGATTCTGACTGATCCTGACACTGATCCCACATTTTGACTGGGACCAGCCTCTCCCACTGACACAAAGCAGACAAACAGAGCACATCTGATTCCACATAACAAGAGTAATCCCATCACTTTCTCTCTCAGATACAAATATAAACATACACACACACTGGGATTTGAAAATAGTGGTTAGGTGATAACCATGTTTTTGGAGAAAAAGTTACTTTCTCTAACAACAGTTGAAATGTATATACAACATACAGATATGGGGTATAATTAAAAAATGATAATAATAATAATAATAATAATAATAATAATAATAATAATTGGGTGGCTGTAGGTCAGGAGAGCAGATCATCTAGACTGAATAAGTTGAATTAGCTGAATTAGTTTTCATACATGAAACATAATAATGTCATGGCATATTAATGTGATGTGACAATTAACATGAAAAATAAAACACAAATAAATTAGTAACTGCAGAGTTCCAAACTTCCTTTGAGGAGTTTCATGCCATGGGTTTCCATGACCAATCACCTCCCATATGTAAGTGGCCCAATACTTTTATCCATGTAGTGCCGGGCTGGGCAAGTAATTTTCCGAAGGGGCCACATGAGAAAATTGGAGCTGTTGTGGAAGGCTGTACCAATAAGCTGAACTCAATTCTGCAGAATATCAATTTTATTGCTTTATAGGCTTATAGGTTCTTCACAAATGTCTCAGTTCCTAATGATTGCCCTTCAGAAAATGAACTGCCTACCCTCTGATACGGTGCATCTGGTAGTGTCTCGGTTGCAGAACATTGTTGACTAATAAACATATACATGGAGTGTGTACTCAGTGGAAGCTTCAAAAGCCTTTAAAGTTTCTCAGGAGCAACTTTCTAAGTGTAAAATCATGGCTGGACAGTGTATAGAACTCCAAACACTTTGTTAACACTGGGCAAACATCCACAGCATGGAAGATAATTCAGAGAGAATTTATCCTTCATCAAACAGTGCTTCTAACTTCAGAACCTGCCAAGGTTCAGATGATTTTTGTCTTATTATGTGCTGATATGTAACACCAAAGAGGGTCTTTATCACATTGTCATGATTTTGGTTTTAGACTCAGGGTTTTGAATTCTGGACTTGTTTATTTTTAAATATTCACAGTTTGAATCTTGAAAAGCTTATTGTATAAAATGTTTATCTTTATATATTTTTAAACATGTCCGGGTACTCCAGCTTCATCCCACCATCCAAAGACATGCACTTTGTGGGGATAGGTTAATTGATTAATCTAAATTGCCCATAGATGTGAATGCGGGAGTGAATGTGAGTGCAAATGGTTGCCTGTCTCTGTGTGTTAGCGCTGCGACAGACTGGCGACCTGTCCAGGGTGTACCCTGCCTCTCGCCCTATGACAGCTGGGATAGGCTCCAGCGCCCCCGCAACCCTGAAAAGGATAAGTGGAAGCGAATGGATGGATGGATATTTTTAAACATTTACAGACTTTAATTCTTAGTTCCAGTTGCTCCAGTAAGTTTATTTGATTTTTTATTTATTTATTCCTCTCTGTCTTGTTTTGGGGCTCTTATATTCTTGAAGTTTATGTTATTGTTTTTTTTATGAACATTAGCCAATAAACTACTTGTCTTCTGTTTACTTGATTTGCCCTGTCTAGGTCTGGTTGACTGTATCCATGGCCGTGATTGCCACAGGACACCTTATGAGTAATGGGAAGAAGCAGGCAACGTCTGACAAGACAATATAATGCTATATCAGTCAAGTTAGCAGTCTGAATTTCTGACAGGTAAGTGAATCACCTGTAATTAACCTCAAGTGCCTTGATTTTATCCCTATAGATACACAAGAAGTTTATATATATTGTGCGTGTGTGTGTTAAAACAAAATTCTGATATCTGTACATACTGATAAAATGTAATAAATTCAAAATTAAATAAAAAATGGATATTATATTGAAAAATTATAAATATTATAATCATATCCATAATTCGTTATTTAAATCATAAATATTATATTTTTGTCCACTTCTGTGTGCAAACGAGGCTTTGCTATTCTTTCCTAATATTAAAAAAAAACCCCTCAGGTATATGTTTCATTGTTTGTTTTGGTCAAAGTGTGTTAGCTATGAGATAACATAGAGTAAAATTTTATTTTTTTCCTTGAAGTCATGGAGTTTCCTTCACAAACTGTCAAAAATGACACTTAATTTAGTTAAATTACAGCAAGAAGATCGAGTCATATGCGGCAATAAATCAGCAGAGTTCCTTTTGCTGGAAAAGTTAGTAAGAAGTTGAAACTGAAACACAGGGGAGGCCAGAGAAAAGTTCCAGTTGGCTGTCAAAGGAAAGCCTCGACTGTCTGGGTTGTTTCAGCATTGTCTCATCTTACTGGTGTATGCATGATGCAGCTCATTTTCCCAGACACACACACATGCACTTGCCTGTCTCCAGAAGCATAGTATTATTGTATTGTATTATTGATAGAGAAGCAGTCAGAGAGTGATGTTTTGCACTGGAGCTGAATAAATCAACACCATGAATAAATCACCAAATCAAACCATATTTACAACCAGGGAAAGGCCATCAACCTTATCCTGTATCATTCACACAATCTCTGTTTTTCCTCCTCGTCTTTTCTTATTAATTACCTATCGCATCTCTTCGGTTTCTTTGTATTCCTGTCTACCAATTACTCTTCTATTTGGTCTCTTAGAGTGATATTACATCTGCAATAATGTTACCAACTTAACAAATTATAATCATCCAGCACTAAATGATTTCATGAGCTGATTTCTTCCATTAGGTTGAAATCCATTTTCTGTAAAAAAGTAAAAGTAAATTAAAAATGTGTGTGTAAAAACGCCTGACACACTTTTTAATTACATTTTTGCTTTCCCCAGTGCAAGGAGCTCATCCTGTACATGTAGCATGCCTTTTGTTTTCCAGGGATTTGAACTGTGGTTATCACATTGTGTCTGAGAATCATACCTTTAGACCAATGAAGCAATGCAAAATTGGTAAAAATAGAAAACTCGATTTTTAGATACATGTCAAATTTCTCGTGAGATTGTGTCTTTATTTGCTTCATTTTAGTTCAAGATTTAATAGATCAAAAGCTACTATGATCAGTTCAGTTTCACTCATGACGGCAAAGCCACTCAGAAGCACCAGCACACAAAAATAAATGCAAACAACTCTGCTGCCCACCAAGGATACTCTTAAGTGCTTCCTTTTTCCAGCTTTTTAAAAACCACCTCCACTTGGGATGGAATTTGTCACATGGCAACAAAGAAGGTAACAAAAAGGTAAACTTTGTCTTTTAATAATGAGTATACGCTGCCATTCATAGACTGTTGTGTTGTGTTTGCTGATTTTGGGATGAACTTTTTAAGTGTTAGTCTTTTCTACAATAATATTACTGTAGTAAAGTGCCCTTTAAAAATACCATCCAATATTTCTTTCTTAATAGGAACATTTGATTTATTTAGCATGTATATAAAACATAACAGGTCGTGAATGATGCTTTTTAAAGATGACTTTACATATACCATTTGGCCTGTTCCATCAGCCTATGAACTTCTACACTGATGGAAAAAATTAATTAAATCACTGAATCAATGCTTAGGAATTAAAAAAAAATGTAATTAATAAAACTAATTGAAAACAGGTTGCAAAACAGTCAGAACATTCAGGTCAGAGATTATCAACACAAATAACTGTCAGGGCCGTAAGGTCGGTGTGTGGAGTAGACTCAAACGCTGACAAAAACCAGGCGTGAAAACAAATTATTTTAATTTACTTGTTTTATTAAGGCTGAAAAGAACAGAGAACCAAAAAGACAGGACAGAGCTAAACTATAAGTGAACTGAGAAAGCTAAACTAACCTAAACACAAAGAATACAGAACATAAAACTTGGACATGGGAAACACTTGAACATAATAACCTGAAATGTGGCACATGGTGAACGGAGACATGGCGTAAGGAGAACAGATGATCTGACAATAAACAGAAGGAAACTGACACAATAAATCCACACGAGGGTAATTAGGGAGAGTGGAAACACATGGGAACACGGCTGAGACAAATAGACCTAATGACAAACTGCACAAAGGATGTGAGACGGTCAAAGTAAAACGGGAAACACTAAGATGAATGCTAAATCACACAACTTAATCTGGGAGCCGGGAGGAAGGAACACTCATGGAAACTGGAGAGACTGGGAAGACAATGGAGGAGAGACAGAAAGAATGGAACACGGAAAACAGTTGACAGAGACGAATCAAAGAAAGCAAAGGAAAGAGGGACGTGGAGGGAGAGAGAGAGGGACATGACGAGCTGTGGAGAACATGAAAGTACAGACAGGGGAGACAAGAAATAATAAAGAGACAGCAACACAAAAACATGAAATACAAATAACATCAGAAAACAAAAGGGAACTAAAACTCAATACTGAATAATAGAAAACTAAAACATTACAAAACACAATACTGTCAGGTTCCTGGGTCTGAGCGACCCAGGATCCCTGAGCAGTTATGGACTAATATTATATTATATATTTTGTATTGCTGTCCCTCGTTATCCCTGCTTGTATGTGTGTGTATGTGTGTGTATGTGTTTCTGCGGGCACCTTCAGGCCTGGTGGGTGTGGCCCTGCTGGCGGACTGGCCACACCCGAAGCCACACACCTGCTGCTGATCAGGCCTCATCGGGGGAGCTACTTAAGAGAGTCTTGGAGCTCCCACCGACGCGGGATCATTCCGTGAGACTCCATGTTAGTCATCCTGTTGAGCTGAGTTAGTGTGTGTGCGCGTGCGCGCGTGTATGCCCGCGGTTATATGTGTCCTGACGGCTGCGTCTATTGTGTCCCCAGGAGAAGTGTGGAGCACCAGACAGCAGCCAGCACGAGGAGTGCTGAGACACGGGAGCGGAGAGCACTGAGACACGGACTGGTCACGGCGAGACACGACACGGGAGTCAGGGAAAGCACGGGGATTTATTGTTGTTTTGTACCATACACTGTAAATAAACGCACTGCTTGTACATAGAGCACCGCGCCTGGGTCCTCCTTCCCCACACCGCCCACGGTTTGCCATGCCAAACCGTGACAAATACACTCAACATGCTGGGTCAAATGACCCAGAACCATGATGAAGATGAAATATTTGGGCTCTGCAGCAATAATGCTGCCGCTCCTCACACAGATATCACTTGAACTTAGAGTAATATTCATTATTAACTGTTATTGTGATTTCTTTTTTGTTAGGGTGGGAGGAAATTTAACCATACTAAAGTGACAATGACAGTGACAGCAGGGGAATAACCTTTGACTGGCTTATCTCCACCTTTAATAAATCGTGACCAAGATGTTTTGTAGAGACAAATATTTTAATTTACTTTAAATATATTTCATGCAGTATCAATCGATTATTTGTCATTATAATGCAATAAAACATACATTCTCTATAGATGAATAAATCATCATTCCTTCAAATAAATATTTTTCATTTGAAGGAATGCCAGGAGAACAACTCTAAGGTCTGACACATTACAATAACCTTTGACTGCTTAGTGAAAAAGACATTTATCATACTCAACATTTCATTGGCACATAATAGTTTATGTGAGTGTGAAGATATTTCATCTGTGGTATTCATCACTCACTGGGACACTCAGAGTGGAACCATTATAACAATTCTTTGTATTATTGTAGGGTCTATCTTATAATATAAAGTGCCTGGAGGGAACTGTTGTTGTGATTTGGCGCTATAAATAAAATTGAATTGAACTGAATTGAATCAAATGAGGGAAGGGGGGCACAGCCAGATTAACCTTAGTTACACAGTCACACACTCTAAAGTAGGAAAAACTAAATTATGTTAAGATGCTAAACATGCTTTCTACAATGCAGCAGTAAAGAATTCCGCTTATTCTTTGTTTATCATCCTATTTCACCAAAAATATGTCTCACGTGTGTTGACCCAAACAAAGAAGCCCAGCAGGCCTCATATCAGGGGGAATCAAGCCAAGTTCAAGTCACAGTGGGGATCTTATGAGGAGAATCAGATTGCTGTTCTCAGCTCAGCATGAGGAGAAAGGAACCAGCCTCCCTTCTAGTCCTCACCATCGTTCAAAGGAAGCCTATCAGCCCAACTCTACAACAAGTGTAATGCCTTGTTTGTCAGGAGGGGGACTGGGTGATGAAATACTTAAATATATTAAAAGCAGCAGAAATACAGAATTAAATTAAAATTTCTTAAATTTAAAAACATGCATCACATTTAAACCTTTGCCTCAGAGTCTCTTATTTGTGTGCTGGGAATTTTAGCTGTGAAATGTAACTGCTGTACAGTTAAGGAAATGGTTAACAATAGTCAGTTTACCGGCCACCACTGCTCTGGCTTGATTGGTATTTTTACAAATGAATGGGCCTAATTTGGCCCATGTATGCTTTGGCAATGTGTCAAATAACTATTCCGTTCCAATAAAGCACCCAGTGAACTGATTTAAATGGAAATGAACTGAAAATGCATTTTTGATTCATCCACCAGGAAAAAACAATGGATTGTTGAACTAAGAGGAACCACAAGAAAAGTGGATACAACAAAGTGGCTCTGATCCATAACTATTTTGGACAGATTTTTATGCCCTTTCTCAAGCAACCCTCCCAAGGACCTTTGTCTCCTTCCAGGTCAAGGAAAAATAATAACAATATAAAGACTGTTGTTGTGATTTGGCACTGTATAAATAAAATTAATATCAATTTTCCAAGCAAACATTACCAAAATATGTATATATTTTTTTAAAAACAACTCATAAATATATTTTTAGTGGTGACAGACTTTCTGAACCCACCTTTGCTTCTCTGTGTTATTCTCTTCTTGTAAATCTGCTGCATTTTCTTTATTTTAGACATGGTTGAAATTTTAGTGCAGTGCTTCCTACACTGTCAACATTTAAGGGCTGGTCTTACATTTAAATCTCTCTGGAGTGTTTTGAGCAGAGGTAATTAATACTACTAAGGGGAACATAAAAAACTTAAGACAGCTTGAATCAGCAGTTGGTCTGCATCGCATTACTTTAGCAAATTGTACCTCTGAGAAAACAAAATGTGTATGGCATTTCTCTTTAGATTAACAAAACAACATGAGAGTGAAACTGTCTTTATCTCTTTCCCCGTCATCCAGCATTTTGACAATTAAGCAGAACTGATACCACATTTCAAAAAAAATGTCATAGATATGAAACCACGTGAGAGAATGACAGACTAGTGGAGAAGGAGTTTAGGATAAGAGGGAATGAGTAATAAGGTCTGAAGAGGTAGTCAGCAAGGGACTAAAAAATAAACCTGAGAAGTCTCCAAGGGGAGAAATGAAGGCAGTACAAGAGAAGGAGTGAATATTTGAGAAGGAAAAAGATTCATGAGGGCTTCAATAAAAAGCTTCAGTGAACACAGCACAAACAGACATGCCTCAAGGTCTCTCTCTCTCTCACTCACACACACACACACACACACACACACACACACACACACACACACACACACACACACACACACACACACACACAGCAGGGTGAGCTGAAATCAAGCATGTTTATTCAAACTCTTCCTCCTCATCAGAGAATCCCATCATGCATTTCACTCCAGTGGTCTTGCCCTGTCAGAGTATAACAAGCTCTCCTCACCACATAGCAGCCCATACAAAGTCACAACAGGCAAACAGTGCTTGACACAAACACAGTATACAGTATACACAGAGTAGAAACATATACACAAACAGAAAAGTACAGAAAAAAGCAATAACTAGTAACTTAATACTTAAGATAAAACCTAAATTAGTTTTCTGTACAGTATAAGTTCTGCACAAAGTGACTAAAGAAAATAAGCAAAGAACGAGAAAGAGAGAAAGAGAAAACTGTCTGTTGTAAATGCACAGATAACTTACCAGTGAAAAATGTTGTTCATATAGTTCAAGAGTAAATCTTCCGGGAGCTGATGGGTCTGTCCTCTATCTTGCTCTAGAAGAAAGTCAACGGTAGCTGTCGACAGCTTTCAGGTTATACTATTGTTTCGATGCTGCTGTCAGCAGGATCAAAGCAGATGTTTGAATAACAAGGACTATATCAGCTGCAGTTGAGGTCACTTAGTTGATGTTCTGGTTGATTCCTCAAAAGGTTCCGGTACTATCACACTTTTATGCAGTGATATATAGACGTTGGCTAAAAGCATTACAGGCAGGTCTGTTCAAGTCAATTAGACTCAGATAGAAGGAACTGTTCCACCTTGTCTCAGTGTCTCGATATAGACAGTTTTAGGCACTTTTAGATGTCTTTCAAGCAACACTGTGCAAGCTGAGAATAATCAAAATGTTCCATAATCTTTCTTGCTTCAGTTTTGCTAACACTGCATTGTGAATTGTGAAATAAGCCCCTTGCAAACAACAAGCTGGAGTGTGTGAGCAACCCAAGACAAGATTCTGGCATTTCTTCCGTAAGCTTTTTCATATAATTTCCTTTGTCTCAATTAAAGAGGAGTGGGAAAAGGAATTTGGGATTTCCCTATCGGAAGATTTTTCGCAGGAGGTCTTACGCAACATAAATACGCTCTTTATTAATTCCCATCATTGTTTGATTCAGTATAAAATTGTACACAGGTTACATTACTCAAGGGAAAGACTTCACAAAATGTACCCAGACTGCTCTCCCCTCTGTGAAAAATGCATGACACATTATGGAAATCTGTTACATAGCTTTGCACTTCGTCCAAGGCTTCAGGGTTTTTGGTGTGACATTTTTATTTGTCTAATATTTTTAAAAACAAGATTGATCCAAATCCAACAGTAATTATCTTTGGGATCTCCAAAGAAACACAAAGTTTACAACATTCTCAAAAAAGGTTTATGTCATATGCACTGATCATCGCAAAGAAACTGATCCTGCAGCTTTAGAAAGGCAAAGAGGTTCCAGTGTTAAAGATGTGGCTTGCAGAGCTTACAAATACTCTTCACCTTGAAAAAATAAGATATACCATGAATGGCAATGTGAAAGATTTTGAACTAATTTGGCACCCTTTACTTGCATATCTTGGGAAAATATAAATTTTTGGTAGATCGGGCCCATTTTTTTTGTTTTTTGTTTTTTGTTTGTTTGTTTGTTTTGTCTTGTTTTGTTTAGAGAAAAAGGGACATAAGTTCTTTTAACTTGTAACAACTGTGATACTTGCTTCTAATAAAAGATATTTGAAGCAATATAATTTCCTTTGTCTCACTGAATCACATGCACTTTCACCAGCAGAACATTCAGATTATTAACCTCCTAGGACCTGGCATCCACATATGTGGACATCACATTTTGGGTTATTTAGACCAAAATACTCCATTTTGCTCTACAGGGGCCTGATATCCACTTACAAGGACATTATACTGCTAGTGTTCTATCGAAATTTTAAACGGATATCCTCATATGTGGCTCTCATTTTTCTTAAAAACAAAAATCAGGTAAAAAAAAAAAAAATCTGGTTATTCTTTGTTTTTACATTTGTAACCCACTCCTGGGTAAGTACACCTCACTCTAGGTTCGGGGAGGAGTGAGTGCAACATGAGTGCAGATACTCTGTCAAGTATGACTTGAGGTTTTTTACATATTGCGAGTGTGAAGTGGATGAGCCTTCTCTGATTGGTAAGCCAAAGGCTATGTCAATGGGCAACCGAGGTTGTCGCCCAAACATGAGCTCATAGGGTGAAAACCCAGTGACCTCGTTCCTCGTGCAGTTGTAAGCATGAGTGAGAGGTTTGACGTACTCACACCACTTTGTCTTTTGTTTGGCTTTTAGGGTACCCAGCATACCGAGTAGCGTGCGGTTAAAGCACTCCACTGGGTTTCCTCTGGGATGATATGGGCTTGTTCTGATTTCTTTATACCCAGTAAGGTACAAAGCTCCTTAATAATCTGTGATTCAAAATCGCAACCTTGGTCACCGTGAAGACGCTCTGGGAAGCCGTAATGAACAAAGAACTGCTCCCACAGACATCTAGCAACAGTTGTGGCCTTTTGATCTTTTGTAGGAATGGCAACAGCGTACTTAGTGAAATGCTCTGTAATAACCAGAATGTCTTTTGTATTATGACTGTCTGGCTCCAAGGACAGAAAGTCCATGCAGACCAACTCCATAGGTCTGCTTGTCTTGATACTGACAAGGGGTGCAGCTTTTTCTGGTTGGCTTTTCCTTTTAACACACCTTGAACAGGTTTTGACTTTTAGTTCAACATCATATGACATTTTTGGCCAATAAAACCTAGCTCTGGCCAACTCAAGAGTACGTTCCATTCCCATGTGTCCCATTTCATCGTGAAGGGAACTGAGTACAGATGATCTTAACACATAGGAAAGGACTAGCTTATACACAGTTTTGTTGTCACACTGCCGTCTCCTGTATAGCACGTTATTTTTCAGTTCAAAACGAGTCATTTCTTTTAGCATCAAAAGAAGTTCTGGCGACTCTGACTTTAGGCTCTCAGAAGCAGAATTCCCTGATTCAAGCAGGGTAATAATTCTGCTGATTGCAGGATCTGTTCATTGAAGTTCAGTGTACATTGTTACTGTATTGTGGAATTGTGGGAAAGCTATTGAGGAATTCCTCATCTTCACCAAAGTCAGATGGAACAACATCTGGATGGACTGCAAGTGACTCTATGAAACAAGGAGAGAGTGGTGATTCACTCTGTACCAAAGCATGGTACTGAGAAGTTGCCTTAATGGCATCCATAGGAGCCAAGTGATGTGAGGTGAATTCCTGAATCCTTAAACTTTCATCTTGAGACTCTCTGTCATTTGTCAACTCTCCATGTGGTCTCCTTGACAACCCATCTGCATCCTGGTTCTGCTTTCCAGCACGGTATTTGATGTCAAAGGAATAGGTGGAGAGAGCAGCTAGCCAGCGGTAACTGGTGGCGTCTAGCTTAGCAGTGGTAAGTATGTATCGAAGCGGATTGTTGTCTGTTATCACTGTAAAAGTGTTTCCATACAGGTAGTCATGGAACTTTTCAGTGATAGCCCACTTTAAGGCTAAGAATTCCAGCTTATGGGCTGGATATCTGGCCTCACTACATGACAATCCCCTGCTCGCATAAGCAATGACACGACTCTGTCCATCTTGCTCCTGATACAGTGCAGCACAGAGCCCGGTTGTGCTAGCATCTGTATGGAGGATGTATGGCAACTTGGGGTTTGCAAATCCCAGGACTGGAGCAGTTGTCAGCTTTTCAATGATGTGCTCAAATGCAAGTTGACAAACTGGTGTCCATCTCTGTCCAAATGGTTCCTTTGGATTGAGATATTTGGAGTCAAGTTTAGTGAGTTTTGCCCCTTTTCTTACTGGTGGGTAGCCTGCAGTAAGTTTTGTTAAGGGCTTCACAATCTTTGAATAATCTTTCACAAACCTCCGATAATATCCGGAGATTCCAAGGAACGACCTAAGTTCCTTTAAAGTTTGTGGTCTTGGCCACGTCTTGAGTGTTTCAATCTTTTGGGGGTCTGTTTCAATGCCATTTTGAGAAACAATGTGTCCCAGATAGCGCACTGATGTTTGGAAAAAACGGCACTTCTCTGGTGACAACTTGAGGCCATTTTCTCGCAAGCGATTCAGGACGTTAGCAAGCCGCATTTCATGCTCCTCTAAAGTTTTGGAAAAGACAATGATATCGTCTAGGAAAACAAGTACTTCTCGCAGGTTTATGTCACCCATGCACTTTTCCATTAAGCGCTGGAATGTGCTCGGCGCGTTGGTGATCCCCTGCGGCATCCGATTCCACTCCCAAAAACCTAATGGACACACAAAAGCGGTTTTATGCTTGTCACTCTCATTCATTTCAATCTGGTAATATCCAGATTTTAGGTCCATTACTGAGAACCACTGTGCTCCACTGAGCGTGGAGAATGACTCTTCGAGATTGGGTAATGCATAAGCATCCTTGATTGTTTGCATGTTTAACTTCCTGTAATCCATGCACAATCGAACATCACCATTTTTCTTTTTGACATCAACTATGGGCGAAGCGAATGGAGACTCCGATTCGCAAATGATGCCAGCCTCCAAAAGCATTTGGAGATGACGTCTTACGGCCTCATAGTCTTGTGGGTGGAGAGGACGTGGTCGATGCTTAAATGGGGTTTCATCCTTGAGTTTGATGCAATGTTTTACTTTTGTTGCATGGCCAAAGTCAAGGTCATGATGGGAAAAGACGTCAGAATAGGTGTTCAGTTTCTGGGTTATTCTAGCTTTCCACTCTTCAGAAAGTGGAGAATCGCCAAAGTCAAACTTCAGATTTGGGCTTGTGTCACTATTCTGTTTGTTTGTGGAATCTGCAGGTTGTTGTTGACTTAAACAGCTAGCAGATTGAAGTTGACTATTTGGAATGTTTTGGATCGGAAGTATATCTTGTGGAACACTGAGTTCAGCAATGACACAGTTGGTTGGCAAGATGATATCATGGTTGGTTTCGTTTCTGAGTACAACTGGGATTTTGCGTGGGGCATAAGATGGAATGGTAATGAGACAACTGTCAATGAATATTCCACCTGGAAGAGATGAACTCGTAGGTGGCTCAAGTAATGCCCACTTTTCAGTGTAAACATCACTGACACTTGCAAAACCTTGCAGGACAACTTTCTGACCAGCAGGGATGACATTTGAGTCACTACCACGTAGTTTGACTAGGGCAATTTGTCCTTCTGAGTTGTGTCTGTGCCTGATCTGCAGGGTTTTCAGAACTTGATGGTAGCCAGAGTAAGGATTGGCCATGAAATGAGATTCACTGAGAAACTGCTCATATAGTGGGTCAAGAGTGTTTGTACCAATCAATACTGGTATGTCACTGTTAGAGCGAACATCTGGTACAATCAGGGCGAGAGTCTCAATCTCTGGTTGAGAGGAAATGAACTCTTCAGGAAACTGCACAGTTAAATGTACATAACCTGCATATGGTACTGTCTGACCATTAGCTCCTTCTATCTCCAATATGTCACTGATTGAATGTATAGTTTGGTCTGATAGGTGCTGGTTATAGAATGACTGGGACACGGTAGTCACTTGTGACCCAGTGTCAAGCAAAGAATTACATTCAACCCCATTAACCTTAATGTTGGCTGTGCTCTTACTTCCAACCAGCCCTTTTGGTGGTTTCCTTGTCTGTGCAAGCTGGTGTTGCTTCAGTGACAATTTCGATTGGTTATTGTGCTGAGAAGTGAGACTTCTACATTCATCTGTTCCCATTTGTCCCTCAACAGGAACACTTCTTAGTTTAAAGAAGAGTTGTCGCCTGTCAAGTTGTCTTTATCTGTCTGTCTTTTAATTCTTTTCTCTTGGTACTGACTAGTGTGGGATTTGGGGGGTCATTGCAGTTGTTAGCAATATGTCCATCCTCACCACATCGAAAACAATACCAAGGTTTGGGTCTTTTGGCAGGGACAGGCTTAACTAGTGGGTGCTTTTCAGAAGCTGCTCCCTCTTTTGGTTTGTTTTTTTTCTTTGTTGCCTTATTTTTGTCAGCCTTTCCTTCTTTAAGGCATATAAGGGCAGCAATTTGTGCTTGCAGATTGACTATCTGCTTTTGGATCTGTTCAAATGGTGGTGGTGGAGCATCAACTGACCCAGGTAAGTTACTGTCAGTGCTATCAGAGAAGCAAGCATTATGTGCTTGGGACTGAACTTTGGGTTTGCTGAAACCTAAATGTTGTTTCATTCTATTAGCTTTGGCTGCCTGTTTATCCTCTTCTGTGCGTAAAAGCAGCAACAGCTCTGCAAAAGTAGGGGGGTGGTTTTTCTTCTGCTCCAACTGGAGTGTACTAATCAGACTATTGTTCCAACATCCCCTACAGAACTGTTTCAGTAGCTGTTTATCTGCATCGCCGGATGGGATGGCTTTCATCTTCACCACTTTGCTCAACACAGTGTGCAGTCTGTGAAGATAGCTAGATGGTTTCTCACCTGAGTTTTGGTTGAGGTTTAGAAACTGTGCAAACAGCTCATCTCCATCTACAACTGCAGCATAAGCAGAATCAAGTAGGTCAAGATAGGCTTGCGGATCAGAGTGTGGGCCTAAAGATTTCACCACACTGGCTGCAGGAGGCAATAAGCTGTCCACAATTATCCTCACCAGTTGGGCACTAGAGATAGTGGGGTCAGCTAGGTGAAACTCTACACTGCTTCTCCAGGTGTCATAATCAACCTCAAAGTTGGAACAAGAGACCTTGCCTGAGAAGGGTCTGAGCTTGAATGATGAATGGTACTGTGAGGACAAATCATTACTCTTCACAATGTGCTCAACAACCACATGTTGCACTTCAGGTGGGCTGAGGTGAGTAGGTGAAGGCTTGAAACTGTGGGCTGACTTGCCTAGATCATCTGTGCAAGATTCAAATGTTTTGAAAGTGGGGTTAAGGTTTTCTGAAATGGGGTCTAACCCTACTACTGAAGGAATTTCCTTGGCATCAGCTACAGGGAGCGCTGTTACAGAGGTTTCACTAGGTATTACCTCTGAAGCGGATTCACTGCAAACTTCAGCCTGTGTTTCTTGACTTTGATCACCAACAACCTTAGTTATTCTGGTGAACTCGTCCTGCAAAATATGCTCAAATGATTTGCCGCTAAGTTTTGCCATGCCTTTAAGCTGAGTCAGAAAGGTACAGGTGATGCTTCTACCCTTTTCAGAAGAATAAACACTGACCACAGCATCAACATGGTGGACAATGTCAGGGTTTGCAGCACGGGGTCTGTCAAAGGGCATTTCTTCCTGAAGTGCCTCAACAGCCGTTCCGGATACAAACTCTGCAATGGCCTGGTGATAGGGCTCATCCCCAGAAGCAGCAACTTTAATTACCCTTGCAATACTACCATACTGTTTCAGATAATCGAAAATCTCCTCATCTGCAGTTGTCTGAGATAAACCTGAAATGAAGAGGGAGTTTGGAACCTTGACATTTTCTGACTCAATAACTTCCATTTTGTTTTAGTTTTTTTTTTTTTTTTTTAACTCAAAAACAGTTTGCAGTTAACAACATGAACACAAATAATCTTTCATGAAGTACAGAACCGCACTACAATACAGAACTAAGTAAGTACACCTCACTCTAGGTTTGGGGAGGAGCTGGACATGAGTGCGAATAATCATAACACACAGAAATTTCAGTTAACTGTGACTTTAGTTTCAACAATAAGTTTCACAGCAAAACAACAACTAGGGCCCTTAAAATAAAAATAGAAATTAAATGCATTGTCCTTAATCATTGAAATTGTCCCTTTGAAATTATTTGTTAGGCTGCAACCTTATAGTTCAGTTTGTTCCTCAGAGTTTATAGAGTAGAGGGTCAGTAAAGTCAAAACACAGATCGAATGAGGGAATGATCTGCAATGATCTGTCAGTCAGCAAAAAAGAGGTGAAGTTTCACACTTAGTGTTTTTATAGTCTAGAATCACTGGTCTTTTCTCGTGGAGCTCAAAGCTCACTAAAAGAACTGACCAAGACACGTAGAACACTATTAACTTAGCCGCCACCTCCGCTGATTTCGGCAGCTCTATCTAACATTCAACTCACTATTGAAATGTTAGCCGATAACTTCTGAACATTTTTTGACAACTTTTATGAAGCCTTGCTTCCGTAACCGCAGCAGTTTGCTAATCAAGATAGTTTCGGATTTTTCTTTTCCTCGAATAGCTGGTATCAATACGCCATGTTAAAACACACAACTTCCTGTTAACCTTCAAAATAAAAGCTCCTGCTAGGCACAGCAGGAAGTGTGGAAATAAACACATTTTTTCCACTTCTTGTGACAATGAAATAAAACAAATAAAAGAGTGATTCTGAAACTAAACAAATACCTTATAAAGCTCATCTTATTTTTACCCATTTCTCCAGCTGGGTTACACATTCATCAGGTCCCAATCAGCCCAAATATCAAAGAGAAATTAAAAATGCATGCCGTGGAAGAGTTTGGGTCTTAGGAGGTTAAGAAGATCTGGAATTGATAAATGGACTGGTACTTAAAAAACATCTTTCTACTCAGCTTGAGAACATACAATGCTTTCTACTAGAAGTGACATTTTACCCAATCACACACACATTCATACAGTGCCTTGACATTTCCACACACAGTGGCCACTTGTACTGGAGAAACTGACCTGCTCTACCACCTGAGCCAGAGCCGCCCCACAACAAAAGATGAACAGCGTGAACGGTGTGACCTTTTCACCTGAAACACTACCCTCTGTAGTGTACTTGTGTCAAAGTTCACCCAGTGTTATGTGAGACTTATGTAAGACAATGGACTAGCAACTGGAGTGCAAACATCCGCTGTGAAGCTCAAAACTTGAACATCTTCTGAGTGTGCTGCTAACTGTAATGACACGGCAGTTGTATAGTTTGGGCATAGCATATGGGCTCAAATTGTGGTCACAAATATTTTGTACTTGTAAATCAAATGCGTATTTGTGAACTGAGTTTTGTAACCTTGTAAACCAAAATATGTGAAAAGTTTATGTTTGTGCATCTACAGATGACAATTTGTGTGTGTGTGTAAAAAAGATTTGTGTTTGTAAAAACTATTTACACGAGCTACAAATTTTTTTGTTAAGGTCTGCTTACAGATGCAAAGCAAAAAACTACGTGTAAAACACTGTGCTCAGGTTCCCTGGCTGTGTGTGAGTTTCAACTTACAATTTTTGCAAATTTTGACCCAATTTTTCTTCCTTTCAGCTGATTGGTCAAAGTCATGTCAATCACAAATTTAACAATCCAATCAGGGAACAGATGGATTTGGCAGTTGGAGAGGTGCTTTATGGAGCTTTACGGAGTAGACGTCAGCCAATCAGAAAGCACGCTGTCCTCTGTCCACCATGCTGGATTCACCACTACAGGGCATAGAGAACCATGAGTTCTCATACACAGAGTTTCAGGGACCACAGAGTTCCTTCAAAGCTTTGTTTAGTATATTGGCACTGTGATTAATGGGGAAATCAATGTAGACACAGAAATTCCTGATTCCTCATTAGGAGCAGCAGCAGAAAACAGAGTGAACAACCATTTTAGCTAATGGTAACACTGCTAGCTAACTAGCTATCCAGCATAAAGACACTGATAAGCATGCTGCTCTGACAGGAGCATTTGACAGACATTCAGTCCATATCCTAGCAGTGTCTTCTCCCTCAGTTTCTCCCACTGTTGGCAGTAAAAGAGGACTGTTAGTTTACCTCTTAGTCCAGATTCGGAACCACAGCACTGTCACTCATGGATGTCTAAATCTTCCCTAGTACTTTCATGCTGATTTACACGTTTATTATGCTAAAAAGAAACTATACCAAGATGGTGTTATGCTGCAAATGCATGCTTGATTGCTAATGGGTAATTGCATGAAACATTTGACATATTCAACATCTATAAGCATCAATCTATAAATGCTCCCCTACTCCCACACTTCTTAATAATATCACTCCAGATCAATCCCAGATGTTAAAGTTACGGCTTACAAATAAAGAAGCACTAGTTTTATTATGCTTTTCTGTTTATTATGTCAATTTTTCTGTTCTCATTTGTTCTTTGTTATTAATGGCTAATGTCTCATGTGACCTAGTTAGTTTAAAGCAACACTGGATTTTGTTACTACAGGACACATATGGTGCACTTCTACATATTTATTTCTACTTTCCATTAACAGTTTAAAGAAAGAGTTTCCACAACTTAAGGCACATTTCATAGAAACACTTTGTTTGCACAAGACAGGTTGCTTTCTTGGTCTTTTTCTATCCTGTCAGTGGAAGTCAAACCATCTTCCACCATCCACCATCCCTGGACCTGTTGAAGTGAAAAACAAACAAGTAATTTATAGATTTACATTTACATCATTGTGTTGACTGCATAAGATGCATGATAACAGTCACAGTTTCTAATTGTGATCAATTTTGTGTGATCTTCACTGCACTAGCCATGGTTCTCCCTGTTCCTCAGACTCGAGGTTGCTCATTACCCATCTACTGACCCCGACTCACACCTAAAGCACCTAAATGATTTTCCACTGTTGACTGCCCTCCAAAGCTCCACTCATCCTACACTCTCTTGCTTTCCTTCATTTATCTTCAGCAGCTTAGTTTTAAAAGAAAAATTAATGTAAATTTATCCCTTTGCTTTATTTGGGTTGACTTGCAGCCATAATATAACATATACTGTATGAGTGACTTAGAGATACCTCTCACTCCATTTCAAATGTAAGGTTTGAGTCCCGTCTGCCTCAGGGACTCCAGGACATACTCCAGGAGATACTGGAAGGTAGCAGCGGCTATGAACAAACCAAATGGAAGTGTAACGAACAGGTACAAACCTTACAGACTGGAGAATGCTGTTATTTCCTTAGACTCTGCAGACAAGGGAATCTCCCAGTAGCCCTCGGTTAAATCCAGTGTTGTAAAAAAACGAGCAGTGCCTAACTGGTCCAGGAGCTCGTCGACCGAGGGCAAGGGATAAGCATTGAACTATGACACCTCGTTCACCATGCGATAGTCCAGACAGAACTGCATAGACCCATCTTTTTTCACTACCAGAACTATGGGGCTACAGCAAGTGCTGTGTGACTCTTCTATTACTCCCAGCTTCAACATTTCATTAAGGGTGCGTCAGGCATGAACTAACCACAGCCTTCAGTCTATGCATTTTTCCCCAGTATCTAATTTACACCGGCATCAAGGGATATTTATAAATATCCCCATGCACACACTTCACCTCCACCCACTCTAACTCCAGCAATGCCCCCGGACGAGCTGGAGGCAGGGTCTGCGTACAGCCCAAAATCCACCAGAGCCTGGCACGTACCCCCTTGGCACCTTACTGGTACGCAGTACATCTCTCCTGAACTGGGGAAGGGCGTCAGAGGGCCAGCGATGCAGAACACCTGTCTCACCTCCGTTGGCGGGCAGTCCCGGCAGAGGTGTCTCAGTAACCACACCTCCAGTGCTCCTGCCCCGACGTCTGTGCCACTGGTGAGCTTGGCGTGGGGTCTATAGCAGCCGGGACCTGTGGAGAGAAATCAGAGGAAAAGGGGTTAGTGGACTGGAAAGACCTCAGCTCCACGGCTACGGGGAATGAGGAATGAGGGATTTCTGTGTCTATGTTGATTTCCTCATTAATCACAGAGCTAATGTACTAAACAAAGCTTTGAAGGAAACTTACCGTGACTCTCTGTGCTCTGTGGTGGTGAATCCAGCATGGCGTCCAGAGGACAGCAGGGAATGAGACCTCTTGGTTTTCTGCAGAGGTGGGTAGTAACGAGTTACATTTACTCCGTTAAATTTACTTGAGCAAGTTTTTGAAAAAAATGTACTTTTAAAGTACCTTTTTTGCACGATACTTTTTACTTTTACTTGAGTACATTCAAAGTAGCGGACACACGGAAAGAAGAAACATTAAAAACATGGCAGAGCCAGTCGTCTACGCTAGAGCTGAAGAGGATGAACACCCTTGGCCTTACATACAAAGGATGTTTCGCTTAAAAGCACTACAAAAGAACAGCTATGTCTTCAGCGTAGGTGTCTTTAGTGAGAGCCAAAACAACAACTTTTCAGCGTGAAAAAACTCAGCTCGTGTAACCTGAGGAAACGGTAAGTTTTCTCTAAATATCTTTTAGCTGTGGTTAGCTGGATGTTAGTCTTATGTTACAGCAGCTGTGTCGAGCTCGAGCTGCGAGTCATGTTTTCGGCGCTACGTTGTAGTGAGATAAGTTTGTGGGTGTTTTGTGCAGCTTCGGCTGTCCTTTTAACTGCTCGCTGGTTAGCTAGCGTGAGCTATAAGCTAACAGCAGAGGTGGAAAGTAACAAATTACATTTACTTGCGTTACTGTAATTGAGTAGTTTTTTTGTGTATTTGTACTTTTTTTAAAGTCATTTTTCAAGTCTGTAATTTTACTTTTACTTAAGTATATTTTTAAAAAGTATTGTAGTTCGCTACGTTTTCAATCACACCCGTTACTGAGTAAATTAAAAATTAAAAAAAACATTGCGCTTCGGAAATACTGCAGGGAATGATGGGTAGTAGAACAAATTGGCGCTAAGGTCACGTTAAAGATGGAGTCTGACATCGGTGTTACGGATCCAGTGAAAAAAGAAGCCCCGTCGAATTCTGCTGACCCTGAACTGAAGAAACGGATGTGAACCCCTGGCCGTATTTAAGGGACCATTTCGGCTTCAAGTGCAAGAAAGGCAACAGCTTTATTATGCAGTGTAAGCTGTGTTTGCCCAGAGAGACCGAGTTAGCAGCTTTTAAAAATTCCACATCAAACCTGCGCAAGCATGTAGAGGTAAGTTAAATACAACTCGTACCGTTATGGTAGCAAAAAGGCTGTGTTCAAATTAATCACATTAAGTTAAGACATCTGTGAAGAACAAAGATAAGGTTGGTTGGTACTAGCAACTTGCTGTAATCGGGCACGTTGTTGTCCACGCAACTTACATTTTTTTTACTGGGTTGGTAAATTGCCAAAAGAAAATGTGTTTACCTACGTTTTTCCTGTTTGTTAATAATAATAATTTATTTTAAAAAATAGTTAAATTAAAGACAGAAGCGGCTACTTTCTTACTTAACCCACATATGTTCACACTGCAGGCATAAGAATAACAGAGCGCTCACTTACCTTAGATTAGTCAAAGACAGCTGACTTCTGTTACTTGTTAATTAGCACTTGCAACCTCCCGTTAACTAGCCTGTTACTGTCCAATAAAAAAAAAACACGAGGTATATTGGTATAATTTACCAGCGGTAGCTATGTAATGCATTGATGTCTTATTAGGGACGTCAAAAAACTTTCTCTCAAACTTAACACTGGCCTGCCTGCCTCAGCTGCCTGCGAGCGTCTCTTTAGCTGTGCTGGACTACTGTTCACTGCAAAGTGAGCAAGGATGAGCTCTACTAACTTTGAAAATCAACTGCTCCTCAAAATCAACAGGAAGTTCAGAGAGTAACACTCTAGGATGGATACAAAGGAACTTTAATCTAGAGGTACAGTAGGGCAGGGCCAAGTTTAAAAAATTAAAAAACATTTTTAAAGCAGCTGCCGTTCAGTTCAGTACTTGTTCTCTTATTTGACAGTTTAGAACACATTCTCATGTGAAAGAATGATGTGGTTTTGTATTGAAAACACTGTGATACCTGACAGTTTGGTTGATTGGTTTGGTGACCATTATCCATTTTGATGTATAGACTTGCAGTTTAACTGCCACTGCACTTTAATTTGTAAAGTTTTCCTTTTCACTAAAAAAGAACTACTTTGAGATTTATATCCCACTGTCTTTTTTTGCACTACTCAGAAGCGGCTGTCCTCCTGCTGACAGAAAAGTAACTATGTAACTTTTACTCTGAGTACATTTTAAATTAGCTACTTTTTACTTTTACTTGAGTACATTTTTAGACAGGTAATTTTACTTGTACTTGAGTAAAATTTCAGCAAAGTAATAGTACTTTTACTTGAGTAAAATATTTTAGTACTCTTTCCACCTCTGGCTAACAGCTAGCCTGGTTAATGACGCTAGAGTTCCACGCACATGTAAACAGCTCGTCTCTGCTGCTTTAACTGTTAAAACAGAAGGCAATACTGCGGCTGACAGGGTTTATTATGTGAAACAGCAGCTTGTTTAGTTTAAACAGTCTGCATTAAGCTGGGCAAACACTGTGCGATTTTTTTCAGTCGCGTTATTCCGCTCCTGCTCAAACTGTACAATTGAATCTCAGGGGTTAGAAGTTCATAGGTCACGATGCAGGGTCTCACACTATACGGCCTGATGCTCTGATGCGACCTGAGTGCTCAAACTGTGCATTCATAACATGAAGCTTATCATACAAAATCCCTCTCTCTGTCTTTCACTCACTCACACAGGCACACACACACCACCGTCAACTTTGCTAAATTACTAATGAAAAACATTGACCAGGCAGCTGCAATTGAGCAGCAATGTCCATCCAACTCTTTTCATGGTTGTTGTAGTCGTGATAATTTTGTGAGGTCACATTGAAAAGCCTTGGATACGGAAGCGTAGAGCTGCCACCCAGGCAAAAGAAAAATAGAAAAGTGAAAAGTATATTGTTCTAACAATATACCTTTCACGTTCGTACAATATAAATATTATATAGGCTACATCGCAGCTCCAGTCACGGCTTCCATCACCGTCTTTCTCGTCTTTTCCCAGAGTAACAGCTAAACAGGAGGATCCATTGGCTAGCACTGCTTAGCCTTGCACGCATTCTTATTTTAAACTTAATCTGGAATTCATTGCAAACTGTTTGTGTGGGATATGAATGACAAGATTTTGTTTTTCTAAAAGAGTTAGTAAAAACCATCTCCAGTGTGATCAAATCTTCTTGCCAAACATCTGCAGCTTGGCAGTGTATACAGCACTATAATGACCAGAGCTAATTCTTTTGAAAACCATACATCTTTCCACAGGTCTCAACTTCATCAGACATCACCTAGACACAGAGCTGGATGAGGCCAGCGCAAACAGCAGCCTGACCCACTAAGATGATGGATCCATGGGGTCAGGAAAGCCAGAAGCAGGGCTGGAGAGGTACCTTTCATGTCCATTCACTGGAGGTGTGGCTCTATTGCATGGCGTTCCTCACATCAAGAAGCTGTTGATCAAAATCAATACAGCTCTTCCTGCATCAGGAGCCTGTGAAAGACTTCTTAGTCATGCAGGACACCTGCCTAACCCTAACTCCTCCCTAACCCCTCCTGTTCACTGCCAAACGGTCACAGCTTCACAGCAAGAACCTTGAGAGCCAACTGCTGCTGAAGCTGAACCACCATTTCACTGACTGAAGAAACAATTTATGGTAAAGTGAGCCATACACATATGTACATCCACATAGTGGAAATTTGTATTTGTCTTTTATAATTGGTTTTACTCTGATTTCAGTGTTTATTTGTGAGTGTAGTTTTTATTTGAAATATTTTCATTCTGATGTTTGTATCGCATGTTTTTAGTGTTTTCATATTACATTGTGTTAATCCACTGTCTATACTTCAGGGTATTTTAGTATACAAAGAACATTTTATAGTTTTGTTAGAATGTCTGTTCCTGTGGGATTTTAGCACAGATGTGTTGTGTGTGGTTTTTAATTCCTGCTGTCCGCCTTGGGAATAAACTTTTCCTGATGATACCTGTTGCATCTCTGTGTCATGTGTTTCTGATTTACTTAATCCCTCCTTGTATTTAAAAGAACCACCCCTAGTATGACATTCTGGCGCATCAGCTGTAGTCTGTTATGTTGAAGTTGCCTCGTTCTTATGTTTTCTCTGAGGCTGCTGTAAATGTGAATATATTTACTGTGGGTTTAGCTTGAAAAAGCTTTACGTTATGAAAAACTGAAATCTTGAAATTAGAATTGTTGTGCCTTATTTTGTTGATGTTTTTACATATATTCCTTTTGAAAATACTGAAATTTGTATATTTATTTATTTTAGTTTGTCTAATAGCAATTATTTATAAAATAAATCGGACATTTCAAACAGTTACTCGCTACTTACTCAGTACTTGAGTAGCCTTTTCACCAAGTACTTTTTTACTCTTACTCGAGTAACTTTTTTGACGACTACTTTTCACTTTTACTTGAGTAATAATATTTTAAAGTAATGATACTCTTACTTGAGTACAATTTTTGGATACTCGACCCACCTCTGGTCTTCTGTTTTCTGATTGGCTGACCACCACCAAGTTTTTAATGACCTTTTAACTTTTACTGACTTTGGAGATTCTCCCATTTTCATACTATTAGACCTCAGTGCTGCCTTTGATACCGTAGATCAGGGTTCCCAATCCCAGTTCACGAGGGCCGGTGTCCCTGCAATTTTTAAAAAACATGGCATCCCATTCCATTGTTATGCAGACGACTCACAGATTTACCTGCCACTGAAACGTAAATCTGTGAGTCCTCTGAAGGGTTTGCCAGATTGTTTGGAGGATGTTAAGGCATGGATGGCTTTAAACTTCCTTAACCTAAATCAACAGAAAATAGAGGTGATTTTGTTTGGTCCCTGTGACCACTGCGACTTTGGCCCTTTAGAAATTTATAAAAATCCCTTTGCGAGGAACCTAGGAGTGATTTTTGACTCTAATGTAACGTTTGATAAACAGATTAATGCTGTAATCAAGTCCCGTTTCTTTCATCTTCGTCTACTTGCTAAAGTAAGGCCATTTCTCTGTTTTAGAGAACTTGAGAAAGCTATCCATGCCTTCAATTCATCTGGCCTCGACTACTGTAATACTCTTTACTCTGGTGTTAGTCTGTCATCAGTTAGCCGTCTACAGCTGGTCCAAAATGCTGCAGCACGGTTACTAACTGGCACATGCAAGGAAGACCACATATCCCCCATACTGGCATCATTACACTGGCTGCCAGCTAGTTTTAGAATTAATTTTAAGATTTTATTATTTGCTTTTAAGGCGTTGCATAGGTTAGCACCCTCATACCTTTCTGATCTTTTAAATTGGTACACTCCTGCAAGATCACTCAGGTCTGCGGATCAATTACAGCTGGCTGTCCCGAGGTCCAGATTAAAGCACAGAGGAGATCGGGCCTTTGCTGTAACTGCTCCTAAACTGTGGAATGAACTGCCCCTTCACATCAGGACCTCCCCAACATTGGACACTTTTAAAACCCATCTGAAAACTCACTTTTATTCCTTGGCTTTTAATATTATTTCTCACTCAAATCTTCTAATTTTATGATTCTTTTTCTTAACTCTTATCATATCTCTATCCCTATGTTTTTATTTCTTTTAATTATCTTTTAATTATCTCAATTGTACAGCACTGTACAGCTTGGTCAATGGTTGTTGTTTTAAATGTGCTATATAAATACATTTGACTTTGACAACAACAAGCCACATTATTTGACAGACAGGATATCCTATCATATTCTAAGAGTGCACTATGGCAAAATGATAAAACAATGTCTCTGTGTAAAACATTTTCCAAATATAAAATCTTCCATAACTATTTGAAAAGGTAGAAAATTAATGATATAATTTCAGGTAAAATATCACTTTAATCACTCATTCTAATTACTGTTTAACTAAGCTCCTAATATCAGCTCAAGACCATATCAGTCCCAAAAAGCGCAGCTGATGTGAATTATGCATTCCAGGAGAGTCGAGGGAAATCTTCCCTGAAGAAACAAGAGCAAAGAGAGCTATAAGAATCTTTTTTTCACCAAATTCCTTCCAAACTTTTAATATAAACTTGCAGAATATTTCTAACAGATCTGAATGAGTGCTGTTCTGTCATCTATGCAGTTTGCTGCAGTAATAGTCAACACGTTAATTTGACTAAATGTCTCGTTGTTATGGATTTATTCTGAGCTCACCTGAAAGGAAATGTTTTGTTGGCCAATGCTTGTTTTTTTTTGTGGACTGAGTGTGTGTGTGTGTGACAGAGGAAGAGAGAGAGAGAATAATGCAAATGTTTGTTATATCATTTCCTGACACCGTGTTTCAGGCACAACTGTAAGAGAGATGAACTCAGAGAGCCCATCTTTGTGTTTCTGAAACACAGTAACAATTCAAATGTTAAGCCATGTTCTATTTCATCACTTTGCTCTGTGGAATCTGATAATGTGTAATTTTTCTCTCCTTTTCCATGTATGTGTAAAATCATCTGCTGTAATGTACTACACTGTATGTGTTTGACACATGCTTAACAAACTCTCTCACACACAAACATAAACATTTTGCAAACATCTTTCTGGTAGTTCAGCATCCACTGTAAGCTAATAATAATAATAATAATAATAATACAGATGTGGTAATAACATTTTTTTAATGATTTTCTACAGTTACAGTTAAGACTCTGGTAACATGATTTGTTGTACATATGCTTTCTGAATGTTTGTGAGGTGATAATTAAGAGTTTGCCTTGGGCCAGCCATGTTAATGAGCAACAGTAAATACATGAGAAAAATGTATGAAGCAAAAGAGTACGCCAATGTGAGCAACAAACACAACTTGTGCCAAATATTTATTTTATTTTATTTTCCAGAGTCCAGAAATTTACCACAAAGCTCTTTTTTAAATTTTCATTAACCTTAGATACAGTGAGTAAATTTATATATGGCTTCTTTCAAAATTAACTAAAACATCTTCTTTAATATTATCATTGCTGCTGATGTTTTAGTCTGTATTTATTTATCTTTTTTTTTTTCATTTTATAATTGCAAATATATTTGAAGGTGATCTGGTGGATCCTGCCTGTAAAGCTACTGTTAAAAACACATAGTTTTACACATCGTAGTGAAAGAATATTTTTTTTAAGTTTGTGTGGAAGTTTTAGTGTGTACTGATTTGTTTCAGTACCACAAAAGTGATCAAAACTAAAACGGCTCCACCCTGGACTACTGCCTAATGCACAACAGGAATTTATTTCACGTCAGTTCATTACTTCAGATAAAAACTGCAATACACATGAACCACATATTTATAGTGGATTAATGCATGTATATTTATTTTCCTGTGTAATAAAATGATTTTGTATTTATTGTTAAATTATGATTGCATTATTAATAATATCAGCAGAAAACTGTGAACTCCATCACTGATTTCTGACCTTGACTTTAATAAACTGATATTTAGTGAAGCTGCTCAATTTTCAGTTGTGTGAATTGTAAAACTGGATGAAAAGAAAGAAACAAATAAATGCAAGAAAAGAGCAAAAAACATTGCTTTTAGTAGCGCACATGAAATAAGCACCATTAACATTATGTGAATGGGAAATTTTAAAATGAGGATTACGTGAAAACACAAAAGACTTCTTCTATGATAGGACAGACTGTTAAAATTGTTGGTATATAAATAACACACACACACACACACACACACACACACACACACACAGAGTATAAATAAGGCTGCCCAACCAGAACTAACAAAGGCCCACTACAGACAGTCCTGTCAAGACAGCGAGGGAGAGATACTGTGGTGTGTGTGTGTGTGTGTGTGTTATACTCCATGTTTGTTTATGTGCATATGCTCCTGTATATGTGTGTAGATTTCTTGTTGTGTGACTGTGTGTGGCTCCCTTTGCACACTAAGGAATGGTAATTGTCTCCAGTGAGTATCTCTTCTGCTTGTCATAAGCTACGCTCATCTACACTCAGGATATTGGTGTGTATATGTGTGTGTGTGTGTGTGTGTGTGCGTGCGTGCATTGGAGAGAGACAGAGGGTGAGTTAGAGCTACAATGTGTGTGTCATAAGATTCGCTCATTTACTCTCAAAATATTGGACTGTGAATATGTGTGTTTGAGTCACATTTACATACTATTTGTGTCTATTTGTGTGTGTGGGTGTGTGTGTATAAGGGAAAGGAGTGTGTGACAGTCAGGGAATGTGTATGTCAGAAGCTCATTGTGTGTGTGCTCTTTATGTCATGCTCATTTAGTCTCAGTAGCAGCAGAATGGGGAATTCCAATAATAATCATAAAACCTACTTTATTTTCTCTGTTTGAGGTGAGACGACCGTCTTTCCCCCTTGCTACCACTTTCCAGCCTGCTCAGCCAATCAACTCATACACACTCAGGTGCACACATAGACACATGCACAAATCCTCCTGTGTGCAGTTCTGCAGGCCCGGGCGATTGTCAGAGTTATTACATGGAGTGTTGTCTGCCTTGTTACAATTTCACTTTATGAGCTAAGAGCCTTGCACAGTCCCTCAATACTTAACATAGACAGCAGCTTAGACATTATTGTGTGTGTGTGTGTGTGTGTGTGTGTGTGTGCGTGTGTGTGTGTGTGTGGTTGTGTGTGTGTCCACGGCTGCTGTTTTCTTTTTAACAGCATATGGCCACTAGGTACTGCACTATTTAGCAAACCCAACAATTTAATAAACACAGCAGGTGAGCGTGTGTGTGTGCACGAGCGCACGCGCGTGCTCATGCATGTGTCGCTAAACCAAAACAAAAGAAATAAAACCAAAGAATAAAGGATGAATTGAGTGATTAACTCAAGGAGCCGTTACATGGGGTTTTATGTGACAGTCCATTAGATGAAGCAGGTTGAATTCATCACTCGTTGATTTCGATGTTAAATGCATGTGTCGCTGATAAGAAGGCCAGAAAAAGGGTAATTAATGTAACTGTAACAGATATTAAAGCTGTTTAAAGCATATATTTGGGTCAAAACTGGAGAATTAAATGTTGCATACCAGTATTTAGTATTGTAGCTCTGCTATATTTTAATATTCACCCAAGTTATTAAAATCCAGGGGTTCATGAATGAATGAATCTATCACTGACATGAGCAGGTGATGCCTGGACATGTAAAGTTGCTACTTCTACTAAGAAACATTTAAATGATCAATATATAATTAATCTACAATGTGTTAATTGTAAAAATAACAGCATGTCATAAGCCAGTTTTGCATTATAAATAGAGACCTGTGGGCTGGAAAGGCTACGCCAGAATCCTTCCTGAAACTGCCCGAAAAAGAGGCGTAGTGTGAGCTGTGCTCTCAGCTGGGTAAGGTACAGAGTGAAAAAGTTTATCACGAAGAAAAAGTGTGCCAATATTAAACTAATTAATAGAGCATCATTGTCAACAATTCTGGGGCTTGTTCCCAAAAGCATCTTAGGGCTAAGAAGATCATAAATTCCATCTTAAAAAGTGTTTCAAAGCACTGTAACCAAAGTCCCTCATCATAAGGTTTAAGTAAAGCTACCAGAAGAAACTCTGAAAACTCACCGACACTTATGTTATTGTTTTATTTTCTGTCTGCTTTCCTAATTGAAACATTTTTTAGGTTCTATTGTTATTTTTAAAAGAAAACTTCTATTGTTCTTTGTTTTGCACGACTCACCCCGAAATAAGGCTGGCTCTTACTGGGCTTCCTCCCACCAGTGCAACTGGGGCAGGTGCTCAAAGTTAAAAAGGGGCACATAAAACTAGGCTGAATAACAACAACCCACATTCATCAAGAATCTAATACGGAATCGTATCACACTGTATCACTGTCATCAGGTGGGGACAATGCAAAGCAAACGTAGCCTATGGTTTACTGATGGGTACAGTGTTGCTGCTGCTCCTGCTGCTGATTGTGCTGGAGGGCAGGGCTGTGTTAATCTGAGACTGTAGACCTTAAATAGTCCATAGGAGAGTTGGTAGCTGATTAAACAATAATAAAATGCAAAGATTGGTGACAGTGCTTGGAACCGTAAGGAAACAGATTAAAACACTGTGGGAAATAAACTGAAACTGGAATATTAGTACAGCAAGAAAAGGGTTGTTGTGGTAGTGTAAGAATGTAACAAAAAAAATCTATACACATAAAACACACACACACATACACACACAGTGACATTTTATACCTTTTCCAGAATACTGTATATACTATGGCCACAAGACTGCATCATGGTACTGAGCCAGAATCCTTCCCCTGTTATTTATTCCTAGTGCCATAATAATAAAGTAATAAGAACAAAAGAATTAAGTAATAAATTTAAAACAATGTATTTATCCTGATTCAATTTGTATCTACTGCAAGACAAAAAGCTTATTAAATGTAGAGTTACAATAATTTTGCTGCTGTAAAATCAGCATTTTTGTCATGTTTGAAATATAAATCTAATATAATCTGTTTCTTAATGTATTTTCTTTAAAACACAGTGTGTGGTTTTTTTTTTTAATGTTGTAATTATAATAATTCCATATTTATGTGGATATGCATGTTAGATAGTTTTTAGTGAACTATAAGCCCTTTAGAAAGGCAGGGAAAGCCCTGCAACTTACTTTAAAACTAAATATGTTCCCTAAAACGGTAACAAAGCTACCAACCCATAACAGCTTTCCCCAGTTAGCTAGCAGCTAATCACCAGCACACGTGTGCAGTTAATAAAAGGACAGGTAATGTTTGTCGCACTGTTACACACACACACACAGCACACTCATTTGTTTCAGTTCATCAGTTGACACTAGATAACTGGCTAATGTGTACATAATAAGCTAATACTGCTGTGTGCTATAGACTACAGTGTACGCTGTACATCTACTTACTGGTTTTTGTTGTATCAGTCTGCATCTTCCAGTTAATTTGTGTGTTTCCCCTACACCTCCGCTCTTTGCAAGCTTGTTCCCGCCTCGTAACTATCAAGGGTGAGCATTAATTAATGGTTATCATGTGACTGATGAAAGCCAGATCCTTTTATTTAGCAAAATTGTGATTAATATTTAAATGTTATTGTTCAGGGGCACAGGCAGGACTTCAACGTGCACACACATTAAAAAAAAAAACAAGCCTCAAGAAAAGGGCACTTGGGGCACCCACTTGGGGACAGGTGCTCAAACCTGTGTACAGTCCAGACCTTTCTCTAGCTGAGAATATTCGGATATGATGAAGAAAAGAAACAACAAAAACACCCAGAAAAATCCAAGCGTTCTGCCACTGATCTTCTCACTCCCCAGATGCTTCTGATTAATCTATTTAATTTAAAAATTAATTTAAACATTTGATGTGTTTTCTATGTTTTATTATGACTAAAATACAGGTTCATGAAATTTGCAAATCATTGTTTTATTGCCATTTTATACTGTGTCCCAACTTTTTTGGAAACTGGGTTGTAATAAATAATTACAATTCTGTGATCTCACGTATATGTTTCTGTACAAATATAGGTTTTACTTTATGCACTTTATATTTCAATGTTAAAACCTTTTTTCTATTGCTTAAGTAGATGTGTGCCTTTTTTCAATCCATTGCTCAGCTGTGGCCTTTTGGTGGAGTATGCATGTTCTCCCCATGTCTGCATGGGTCATCATGCGGATGGACAAAACTAATTACAGGCTACTGTTCAGTGCCATTTTCCATGCATTTGAGGCCACGTGGATTTACGTGGGCCTTAAAAATGGGCAAAATATTTTCTATGCATAATTTTTTGGGATTGTTTTAGAAATGCCAGCAAATACGTAAGCAAAATATGCAGATGTCATATGTACTTGTGTACATGTATTTAGAGAAAGTCGAGCCCAATACAGCAAAGGTGAAGAATTAGGGTAAGGTAGAATTACACACAAAAATACATTTCAGTCACGGCCAACGACCATTTAAAGCCCTGAGGGTGAAACTTATTTCCAGAAATTTCCTATAAAGTTTAAGAATGACTTTGACCATAAAAGCTTCCTTTGATTGATGTTGTGCCACACTCCTTCATGTGACAGCCTGCACTAAGCCCTGAAATGATACTGTCAATGTGAAGTTCTAAAAGCTTCACTGACACTTACAGTGCCACTGCAGATCTATTCTTCCCGAAAGAGCACCCTTAAGAGAGTGAAATAAATACAAGCACTTAACAAAACTAGCAACTAAATCATTCAAAAGTGGGTGTACAATATTACCGATGGCACTAGCCCTTTACAGAACACAAGACTCCTCTGTGCCCTGGCAGGTGCTATTGCGGGTTTGACAGACGGCTGAATTAAATGTAGACTCACTCGCCCTGCACCCAGAGGTGTTTTCTCAGGTCTGATATCATGCAAAAATCATCACAATAATAAATGCACATTGAATGAACACGGTCAGGGAGTGAACCATTACCCTGAAGATGTAACGCAGTAACCACATCAAACCAGCAGCAAAGGAGTGGATCTGGATGTTCATTGTGGGAGTTTTTACATTTAGTCTCTATATGGGCTGTGTGCATCTCTGCCTATCTGTGTCAGTGCAAGCAATAACCTAATGAGTCTAATAGGGCTGTTATATTTTTAATAAACACAGCAGGCAGCTGGAGTCTGCTGAGGCTCATAGCTAAATGGATGGAGAGATTGTCAATGACTCACCGTGGTACACTTACTGCTGATTACAGACACGCAACACTTGCAGGGCATATGGACTGTGTGTCTGTATGTGTGTGAGTATGTGCGTGCATAGGAATACCTTTTTCTGCAAGGAAACTACTACGTGCACAGGTGCTTGCTTGTGTCTACTTATGAGTTATAGTTTTTCATTAGCACACAATATGTGTGAGTCTACACAGAGACACGTTTGCATCAATAACTTTAAAGCTAGTTGGAGCAGTTGGATGTGTTTGTGTGTGCATCCCATTACTTCCTCTCTTTGTTGGCTAAATGAAATCCCATCTTGGCAGTTTCTCCTTCTCAGCACCCATTTGCTCCCACGGTGCTACCCACACAATATTAAAAATCTCCCATGTTCCCAGCACGTTTACAAAGATAGCCAACTCACATGTCTCAAAACATGCTTTTTCTTTTCTGCATGACGTCTTTATGTCTGTCAAACATTATCAGGTGCAGTCTCAGGTGTAAAATACAATCAAAGCATTAAAGTTTGGGAGTATTTTACTTTTTTTACTTCTATTGTTTTCCAGCAGAGCAGATTATGAAATCAACCCAGGGAGCCATAAAGCAGAGTAGATCTTCTCAATGATCAATAAGAGTTTTCATTCTTAATCACGTTATATTAAATCGTCACACGGATTACTTTTAATAAATAACAGCTAGCATCTTAAAGTAAAATGAAACCAAACTAGTGTTTGGTTTCATTTTATGAGATGAAGGTGAAGTTCCTTATATTGGTGCTGGTTTCAAATATAAAGATTTTCAAATGTATTAGTAGTATTTTAAAACTATTTATATTTATAATTATGATTAAAAGAGATGTATTGTGAAAAGTGCTTTTTATTTGAGAGTGTATTTAAATGAAAAAAGATCATGAACGGCAGGAGTTGAACCTGAACTATGAACTATTTCATGCACTTTCCTTTAAAACTGCGAAGACTCAAACTAAATCATTCACCAACATTTGATGAAATATTATGTTATGAAAATATTCACCTTCATTAATTAAATAGGATTATTAAAGAGTACAGCATAAAATAAAATGACTGTAATAATACAGTGATAATAATGACACTGTAATACTAACTAAAAAGAAATATGCTCCTCAGTATCTATAACAGGACTACAAATGATACACATTTTGTATTTTTTCAGTACTTTATCAAAATGCATTCAGAGATAAATGTTGATTACATAGTGTACATGTCGGTATTTGGGCCTCTGACTCTACATCTTTAATGAGAGCATAATTTAAAAGAAACAAAACTAGAGATGGTTAGTGTCAGAATTCATGTTTTATCATCTCACTGCTTCCTTTATTTAATTTACACTGCCATGAGAAGCACATCGTCCTCATCTGAATAGTAATATGCAGACTGGTTTTGAGTTTGTGTTATTAGGGAGAATTAAACGGGGCTCACCTTTCACTTGCTGAGTTTATATTTCATTCCACTGCAAATCACAAATGCAACCCCCCCACCCTCCCCCAAATAACTGCACTGTGTGCTCTGTGTTTGGAGGATGAGGTTCAAACATTTAACTTTTATTGTAGGAAGCCTATGTATGAAGCATGAAAGCATCCCATTATCAGCAACAGGAAGAGTAACATGTTTTAGCATTAACACACATCCAGAGGTGACATTTCAATTTTCATGTTGACATTATTAATAAATATATCAGCTCCATTCTCTTGCATCATAAACCGGCTCATTGATGAAATAAGGGAAAGTTATCAGCATCAGATTCTAATTTTACTTTAAGATAGAAACAGCTGAATATTTGTTGATAGGAAAGCTGTCAAGTGGGTTCAAAATACAACCACTGGGCAAGTGTTAGTTTCAAGAAAATTAAAAAGATGATATAGATAGAAGAAGAAATTAAATTCAGGTTTGAATATCTGCTCAACAGCTTCATGGGACACATGCTAATAGTTGTTTTATTGTTAAAGGCACAGTGTGAAAGTCTCGTGTGAAATGGGCATCAGCTCAAACTCTGAGTTCTGAGAAATGGATGTGATTTTTTTTTTTACTTTGATGAATTAATAACATATATTTTAAACTTTCTCTGGCATGTGCTGTGCATAACTGGCAACCTAAATTTTGAATAAAGAAATGAAACAAGGCCCCATGGACAAAGCTCAATGAAAGTACACTTAAAAACCCCCAAACCAAAACATTTTAGCACTTCCCTAGAAGGGCCTAGAAAGGACTTTATTTATTTATTTATTAAAATCAAACACTTTTTAATATATTTTTTGGAAACTCCATCCTTTGACTGCTTTTTATTTAAGATGTGTTTTACCTGTGGAGGATGTTTACAGCTGGAACACAACCGAAATCTCTGAGTAGCCCAGTTTGCATCATCCCTTACTCTTCCTGCAGCTCCAGAAGTGTAACTGTTTTAAAATGTCCCTGTTTCTCTTTTTTTTTTCTTTTGAAAAATTAGTGTAAATATCTATTTGCCCATTCAGCATGAATTTAATGATTTAACTCCTTTAAAAAAAGTCTTACATTTTTATGCCTCGGGTTCAAAGACTATAGAGCTAAGTAAGAATCTGATGAGAACTTCATTTCTACAGTTAAACAGTTGCAGAAAAGATTATGTTGATGGAAAATTTTCAAGAAAAAATACTACAGAATGAAACTGCCTGGAGCTGAGAATTGGATTTATTTGCTTGAATCTTTCCACATTGAAAAATAAATGGATGAAGAGTTAGGTCTTTGACATTAAATACAGCATCTTAATATAAATACATACTGAATATTTTTTTATATACTCTCAGCTAATTTTCTCAAGTAAACCTATCCAATAAACATGTATTTGAAACGTACTCTGGTTAAATATAAATGGAAAGCAGAGGGAACAGCTGTTTCTGAACTGGGAATATTTCCCTTTAATGACATGTACACTGTTTCTGAGCAAAGAATCACAGCTAACAAAACACAACTAAAAACACCTCTTTTTAAAAATTAAATTTAATCTTTGTTCAATAATGCTCACAGTTATTGAAGTTGTGCTATATTTTGCAGACAGATTAGCAGTGATATATGATAATATATATGATTTCAGTCGATGTAAAATAGAAATTCACTTTTTAATTCAATTTAAAAATAAGCATTTTAAAGTATTAATCTTAACTAAATCACAGAAGTAGTATTATTAGAAAGGGAATATCCCTGAATAAAAGACTCCTGAAGTTTTTTGTGGTGATTTTTTAAAATAATTCAGCACTCTTCAGAATCAAAATTACAATTTTCTTTAAAATTAATTAAAAGTAATATTAGCAATAATCCCACTTAAAGTATATATAGCAACTTTAACAGAAAAAAAACAAACAAACAAACGTTTTTATAGAATCTACAAATGTCTAAAGTTGGATTTTAGGAACAACCAGTCCAGTCCTGGAAGCTGCACTGTGGCTTTCGTGCTGTAGCAGTTTAGTGATTTAAATGTGTAATCTATTCTCCACACACCAAAAAAAAAAGAAAAGCAGGCAGAAAGTCTCTCAGCTTTGTCAATGTTCTGCTCTCACATCATGTCATTCAATAACAACAACAACAACAACAACAATAATAATAGTAATAATAATAATAATATTTAAAGAAGAAGTAAATTCCTGCTTTCTTCAGTTTGCCATGCAATCTTACTGCACATGGCTTCACACACACCTGTTTTATGTCCAGTAGACTTCCTTGTATTTTCTATTTTTTGTATAAGTACAGTTATATAAAATGCAATGCAATTTCCAGTGTTAAATTAACACTAGAGAGTGTCTATATGGGTCCACTCCTCTGAGTGTTAAATACAACACTGGAAAATAACTCAAAATGTTAGAAATATTCCAGTGTTAGAAAATCAGCACTGCTCAGTGTTAGCCATTGTTAATCTTCAAAACTGACTAGGTTACTTTTAAACATATAACACTGTCAAAAGTGTTAATTTAACACTCAACAGTGTTGTATTTAACACTCAGAGGTGTGGACCCATATAGACACTCTCTAGTGTTAATTTAACACTGGAAATTTTGCTGTGTGCAGGGCTTTAGCCCCGAGACCTTTTCTGTGGTTTACAAAATACTGTAAATAGCGGTACATGAGTACAGTAGGAAAGAAAAGAGTGGAGACAGAGAAAAATGTCAGTGTTGAATAAAATGTGGAAAGAAAATTGAGGGGGGGTGGGGGGGTGAAGGAAAAGAGAATTTAAAAAGTAGAATGTACAGAAGAAAAATAACACATCAATGCGTCTTAAGAGAACTTGGGGGACGGGGAACCAAGACAATGATGATATATAAAAAGTTCAGAGTCCAGTGTAATTAACAACAATAACAAACTCCATCCTGGAGCTGACACACTAACATTTCGTCCTGGTCAGTTGTGTTCAATCTGTGGTTCAATAAGGGTTAAAAGAGAGAGAGAAGAGCGCAGCCTTCATAATGACACCACCCTCCCTCTTCGTTATTCTCCAGACTACATCCAGAAACCGTCAAGCTCGTGCTCCCGGCGTTAGCGCACGTACACACGCGCACTCAGCCTTCGTCTCTCCATCTTTGTGTCCATTCAAACTCACTCAGTCACACGCACACACACACCTACTGACGGAGGAGAGGAAGAAAAAGGAGAAGAGGACACAACGGCGGATCACGGGGCGCATTAACGCATCCGGTCTCCCGGAAAAAAAAACGAGAAGAGAGGAGCTACCGTCACTCCGCTCCTTCAAGGTAAGGACTTTTACAGAGATGAAGAGCCTTGCTCGGCTGCTCTCAGGTGGCAAATGTTCAATGCATGCTCGTGTAGAAGTTGTACACTGAGTGTGGATGTGGAGCTCCAGTGGATTAATTGGAGTGAATGAATGGTGAGCTGTTACTGGCTCCTGTTAATTAGGAAACTACACACTGGAGTTTTCAACAGTTGCACAGCTTGCACAGCGAGACAGCTGGTTTGAGAGTTGTTTGATTATTTAAAGGTACTATGGCACGGCAAATGGGTGCTGGAAAGCCTACTGTTGAAAAATTAGAGTGACATTTGAGACATGCGGACGTTTTGTTTTTTTTTTTCGTTATTAAAAAGCTTCATTTATTAAAATTGCTCTTGTACTCTGTACAAAGTTTCACACACTCTCTCAACAGGTTCACTAACTGTATCATTAAGCTGTGGCAGGTGTTACAAGTCACTGGGTGTCACTGACACTTTGCCACATCCTACCTGCATTCATATCACGGATATATTTCCCACATTTTCATACACACCCTGTGGACCAGAACATCCCTGATGTGTGTGATTTCAACATACAGCACCACAACTCTATTTTCACTAAGTTTTCTAACATGTTTCACTTTATTTTTAAAACAGTGTAAAGTTAGGTACATAATATACAGTAATGTGCTTACAGAATTCAGCTTTTAATGATAAATATTACAAGTTTAAAATGTAACCATGTTTGATCAGAAGAACTGACCTATTAAAAAAAAAGAGTGTTGCCTGAGGGCACTGCGGCACTAACTGATCCCCACATTGTGAGCTGTTTTCTTTACGCTGTCAGATTGTTTTTCACTGCGTTTTTTAGTTGCTAGTTTGTTTTTAGTTTGTATATCAGCAATCATTTTATGTCTGAAATAGAAACTTAATTTGCATGGCTGGGGTTGACACTTAAGACCACACTGGCCTGGTAGACGGTTGTTAAGTCAGGCTTAACACTGTTAAGGTGTTCAGAAGTGCGTATGAATGCAGGACAGTTATGAAGAGCTCAAAGGGTTTAGCCTAGTCCGTTTAAAACGTCAACCTACATTCCAGCCTGACCCGAGTATGAGTGGACTAGGGTCAGGTCGGGCCACAGTGATGTCAGTTTCGTCATCAGATGGATGGCTGCGTGCCTGCTTGGTTTTTGAGAGCACCCGCACTCGTCTGCAGATAATTTATATCTACATTACATCATAATCTCATTATAGGTCGCAATTTGGTATAATTGAGGCCTTAAAATATCAGACATTGTTGAATAATGGTAAGTACTGCAGTAGCCTACTTACATATAACTGTACTGCAGATATTATATAGCTTGTTGCGTTATGGAGATCACCTTATTTTACTTGGTATTTCTATGGATAAATGCAGCACCAAATACATAGAGACTGATCAAGCTACTCAGCTACTCAGATCAGTCAGCGCAGATTTTTATTCACCTTGAAATACAGATTTTGAACAGAAGACTACATCATGACATATGTAAAATGGAAAGCTCACAATGCACTAAAGCATCCATGCTCATGGTGGAGCTTCATGTGATATGCTGTAGGAAGTGAAATGATGAGAGAATAATTAAGTATTGCTTCTCTCTGGGTATAATTGATTTCTGGCAATTGTGGTTGTACCATAAATATTCAACCCTAACATGTAACTACTACTACACCTTTTCAACCTTTTACATTGGCATTTGTTAATTTGGACTGAATGGTAAATGACTTACTTCGTGTATTTAATGTAGTCACCTGGTCATTAATATTGTATTAATTGTCAATACATTCGTATTTTGCGGGAATTTAATTTAACCTCTTGGCTTGTGTGAATGTAGCAAAAGAATAATAAAAGCGATAATAACATTTTTTTTAGAAAGACAAAAAAGAGGAAAAAAACTACAACAAAAGTGGGTTTCTGTGAAGTAGCTAAATTTTTTCTCATAAGTAATTTAAGGAGATCTGTTTTTAGATCCCTCCAATTTCAGACTTCTATGAAATAAGTAAAGAGTCTATGGTCACAGACAAAAGTAATAAAAAATTCCCTTTTCTTTTCTTTAATGACCACAACACTGCACTGCTGTAGGGAAGGAAAGAAAGCGCTGGTGATGACAGTGCAGTAAAGTGAGCAGCTGTCACAATGACAGATTTGAAATTAGCATTATAAACGATGTAAATTGCGCAGCAGCAACACCTAAATTGAAAGAAACTTGAATTGAATTAATTTAAATGAATTCAGATTTTCATATTAGGAAAGATTATTCAAGTGATCTCAACCTGATTGTGGACTGACACAAACCCAGCAGCCTCATGAGGCACAATATGTTTACAAGGTGATTAGATCCCACATTAAAAAGTACTGGAATTAATATTAAAGAGTGTTTCGTATTTACTGGTTTCTCTGGGATCCCCGTGGATCATCCCCCCAAACCGAGTTATGCCAGTAAAAATTATTTAAGCTATCATTTGAGCGTTTGCCTTTCATTAAACTCTACTGCCTACAACAGATTTTAATGACAAGTTACAGGTTTAGAATTTGAATGGTTGAATGCATCTTTAAAGTAATAAACTGCATTAAAAAAGGTTTGTGTTATTTAGCTGAAAATTTCACTGTGTAGCATTTGAAGGACAGTGAAATGCTTTAGTATGTTAATGCATTAAAAAAAAAGCACTCAATTTGTGATAATAGTATTTCTGTGGAATGTCTACCTTTTCTAATATGTCAGGTGACAGGTCTTTAAAAACGTTTTTTCTTCCTTCCAGACAGTCCGTTGTGTTTCATGCAGGTGTATGTGAATTTAAATTTAAAACTAATTTGTATTACTGTGCAACAGGTTTTTATTGTCTTTTTCTAAATGCCTAAAACAAAGCAGTGTATTTGATGTTCAAGTGTGATTGGTAAACGAGGAGGTCCTCATCAGAGCCATAGCTTTTGTTCTATTCGTGTACAAAAAGTTGTCACTGTTTTTCTGATGTCTTTGAGAAACATTCTCTTTATCAGTGATTGTTATAAGGTAATTTGAATATCCCCATGCATCCTGAAAAAAGACCAACTATAACATATCGCTATCAGAAGTAGTGGTGCTGTTAAATATTTGCATCCAGCTACTTAATTCTGTATATTTAGACCATATAAAAATATATATCATAAAAATATGACCAGAACAAAATTACAAAATGTAGCCATTTCATCTTGTTCAAAGCTTTGTGTTGTACTGATTGCTCTCATTTGTTCAGATTTGGTACAATATCTTAACTCTATCAACATCTTAGGTGCTTTCCATTGTACTTTTTGCTCTTTCTTGGTTGTTTGAGCTGACTGTAGGGAATTAACAGGCATTTCCCTTGAACAGTGGTACAAAGGATTTGGTTTTTTTTTCTTTTTCTTTTTTGCTACATTTGGCAAAAATAAATAAATAAATTAAATCACAGCAAAGTTGATGAAGAGGCAGTGCCTGTCCATCAAGTGGTTCAAAAACAGTTTTTTTTTATTGTAAAGCAGTGTACATTCATTAAAGGAAAAGACTAAAAAAATCAAGATATTTATTAATAGCTCGTTATCATATACAGTACTTGCCCAAAAGAATCCACACAAAAGAAACCTCACAACTTATTGTGCTTTGTGTGTTCAGGTTATACATGTCAACTTTGTATAAATAGTTGGCCTCGACATTATATGACTTGAGATAACCATAACTAAGGCTAGTCAGTGACACAAGACTGGTTCCTCTACTCAGATGCCCTTAAATACACCTTTAAAAGATGTTTATCAAAATAAAACACTATTTGTGGGCAGGCTGGTGATCTTCATGTGTTCTTTTACTTTGACATGCCGCAACCGGTCGCAGCAGACGGCCCCGCCCCTCCCTGAGCCTGGTTCTACTGGAGGTTGATTCCTGTTAAAAGGGAGTTTTTTTCTTCCCACTGTGGCCAAAGTGCTTGCTCATAGGAGGTCATATGATTGTGGGATCTACCTTACAATCTAAAGCACCTTGAGGCCACTGTTATTGTGCTTGGGTGCTGTATAAATAAAATTGAATTGATTCTAGTTATGTATTATTTTGTGACTAGTTCATTGTAAGGGATAACCAAACATTTCAGCCTTCTGTGCCATTTAGGCTGTTGACTCTTTGGCAATGGAAAGTAGTTTGTCACATAATATTTACCATTTCCATTAAAATGCTCAGGGCTCTTGAATCGGCCGTTTTGGGAAAGCAATATGGTTTGTAAGCTTCTTAGTTTGCCACTGATTGCTGAAGGGGTTTCTAAAGTCATACTTCAGACACCTGAAGGTCTCTTGGGCAGCTTTTTTTCTATCTTGTGTTCCCTAACACTTTTCATGTTCCAGAGGAAAAGCTGCTTTTTCTTTTCTTTTTTTTCCTTTTTTTACCACTCAATTACTGTGTGATTTTGAGTTTGCACCAGGTGTGAATGGTTTCTGTTAGAGACAATGTTCTGTGCAAGGGGCAAATGCCCAGTGCTCAAGGTCAAACAAGTGTGTTAGGAAAGAAAAATCGTTTTCTTGACAAATTACTTTTCTTACCAATAAATGAATGATTTGTGTGTGTGACAAAATTACTTTTTTTTTTACACAGTGCTTTAAAACAGATTAAAAGAATTGAACAAATTAAAAATAATTCTCAAATGTTCTATTCTACAGCTTTACCCACAAGGATGTTGGCATCCAGCACACATCTATGATGCAAATGACATATTTAAATGAATGAGAGATGACTGCTCTGATTTGTGAATACTGATAAAGTTATTAATATAAATGCAAAGCGTTATCCTATTCATTTCCTGTTGTAGAAGAGACTGGGGCTATGAATCTTGGAGTCATAAGGACTTGACATCACATAGGGAGGCTGACAGAAAGAGAAATTCAGACTCCATAATGTCAAACATAGGAGTGCTACTGTAATACAAGCCTATATATACAATGCATCAAACTTTATGTAACACAGTATTGAAGCAGAAAATGTAGATACTACATCTGTATCTGCAAGATGGGAAACATGTGCACATGGTTATCCTTTTTCTTTTTTTCACCTCATTTATTTCTGAAGGTGTGATGATATGATTTCAAGTTCCTTCTCGCTGCGTTATCTTGAAAATATGAAAAAAATAAAAACATTTTAAAACCATGTTACTATTTCACATTAAACAGACCTTATAAATCACAGATCATGGGCAGGTTTGTGCTGTAAGTAAGATCCTTTTAATAATACAAAAGAAATAAATGTATATCTTTAACTCTGGTGACAATATTATGTTATGTGTTATGGACATTTCTCTGGATTACTTTACATTGAACATACTGCATAAATACAACATTGTAAAACAAATTATTAAAAATGCCCAGTCAGAGAAGTTTATTTTTCATGTCATAGCCGTCTACTGATATCGACCATATGGCTCTTTCTTCAAAAAAAACTTTGACTTAGATTGTTAGCTATAGAAGATTTTCTCAGTATTATGTTAGGGTCTTTACCTTATAATGTAAAATGCATTGAGGCCACTATTATGATTTGGCACCATATAAATAAAACCAAATTAAATTTCACATTCTGATAGCTTTCCTTTGTAAACCTCTTTACCTCTTAACCTCTTTAAACTTGAAGTTAATTTTCAAGAGGTGACAATAGTTGTAATGCAAATGGCACATGGCAGCTGAACAATAAGCACTAAAAGAGGAAAAGCAAAAATCCCTCATTTGAAAATTCCGGAAAATACAAAGAAGATGATTGTTTTTATATTTGTGTTCTCTAAATACTTTGTGTGAACAATACCATTTATGTGTGCCACAATTACAGTGATAGGACAAAGAGGTTATTTGGGTTGGGTTTTAGAAGTCATCGGCCTTCTGTTCAGGATCTGGGAACAGTTTGAATGGTCACCTAATGTGTGACAAAAGAATCCGCTGTGATGTTCATAATAGTCTGGGCTGTCTTATTTGTCTGTAAAAGTTTTTCTTTAGCCCTAAAATTACTGCAGTTGATTTATCAGAGATGTGCAGAGCACTGGAGTGTTTGAAGAAAGAAATACACCCGGTTAACAGCAGACAATTTACTGCATTTTAAATTATGCAGTCCATGTATTATTAGTAAAACTAGTGTTCAGACAGATCCTGCAGTTTCCCATAAATTCTGTGTGGTTTATTCCCTACATTCAGGTTGAGGGGTCATATGATGATGCTTTGATTGCACAATCCCAAGTAACAATATAGAAAATAGTTGAAAAAAATCTTATTCTGTGGGGGCAGGGAGTGCTAATTTATTAGCTCATTTTAGGTTTGACAGCATTTTTTTTTACCAACTGCTCTAAGTGCAACCAAGGGCCCAACAAAAGACTAGAGGGGACCGAGCTTTTGAAATTGCCACACCTAAACTCTGGAATAATCTTCCAATCGATGTCCGCATGTCAGAATCCATTGCATTGTTTAAATTGCGCTTAAAAACTCACCTGTTCCATTTAGCCTTTAGCAAATTAGTTCGAACTTCCTCCTGGTCTACATTTGTGGTATGTAACTGTAACTGTAACTATAACTGTTTTATAACTGCTTTTGTTGCCATTTGTTGTAATCCGCTTTGCTGCCTTGTGTGAAGCACTTTGTTGGACAGTGTCCTTTTTAAATGTGCTATAGAAATAAATATTGATTGATTGTGCTGATTTCTGAAATGAACAGAGGTGACAATCGAAAGACTGATTAGAGGAGAACCACCTTCCATAAAGACAACCCTAACAGAGAGCCAAGTAGAATTCCACCAAGCAGCACAGCTGAACCTCACAGAAGATGATATTGACATTTGAGATGTTGTCAGAACTGTGAGTTGGCTTAGAGAGCTGTCTCAAATGTCTGTGTCAAGGATAGAGGATTTAGATAATGCTAGTGAAAGTACATGAGAAGTGAAGGGATGCCTTGAGGAATTATGCGCATGGTGGAGTTCAGAGAGATAGAGGACGGAACCTAGCATCCTGGTGTCACGAAGGTTTGCTGGTGGTGTGCGAAGGCAGGATAGATGGCAGAGAAACTGGCATCCTGGTGCTGGAAGGGTTTGCTGATGTATTTTGCAGAGGAGGGAACAAAGTGGTGAAACTGGCATAAGGAATGTTTACTGCTGTGTTGGCAAATGACTGATATGGAGAAGATGACTGGAAACATGGTGCCAGGAATGTGCAGTGTTATATTTTGTGAAAGACAGATAGATGCAGGGAAAAAGCTTGCTGCTACATTTGTGAAAAAGGGATAGAGGGAAGAGAAACTACCCGAAAATGTTGCTACTTCAAATTGCAAAAGAGGGATAGAAGAGCAACAAACTAGCAAGCTGGTGCTGATAAGTTGTTGTTTTTTTTGTTGTTGTTGTTGTTTTGTCGGGCTTTTTGGGGGGAGAAAATAATAAATGGCAGAAGCTGCGTATCCAGTGCTGGAAAAATGAGCTGCTGTATTTTGCGAAGGAAGATTAGGAAAGAGAGAACCTGGCATCCCGGTCCAAAAAAGCTTTCTGCTGCATTTACAAATGAGGGATATTTCACTTCAATTAAATTCAATTAAATTCAGTTAGGGCTGCTCGATTATGGCAAAAATGATAATCACGATTATTTTCACTGAAATTGAGATCTCGATTATTTGACGATATTTATTTAACCCTTTAAGACCTACCATAAAACCAAGTCCGCCAGAGCTTGTATTATTTTTTTACATGTTGTAGTGCCATTTTTGGGAGCATTTCAAGTTGGTATACATCGATACAACTGTTATAGTCCATATTTTAATAATATGTATGCATTAAGTCCATAGTAACTACATTAATTGCAAAAAAGTGCAATAAACTACAAAAAAATTGAAAATCGTTTTTGGTTTTTTTTTACATATATTTCTACTTGGAGAAATTTAAGAGGCTTATCCCTCAAAACTTTAAATACAAAAAAGTTGCAAAAAATAGTTTACAACAACAGGAAATTTATTTTGAGTGTCTTCATAGTTTTATTTTGGAGATACAGCAATTTTTATATACTGCAGGAAAAACAAAAAACAATCCTATGATGCAAATTTGCAAAGAAAACAGCATGTGCATCAAAATAAACTATTTCCAGCAGTGCAATTCGAGTTCTAAACATCCCAGAAACTATTCAGAAAAGTATAGAGTCAAACATGACTTATAAAAACACCAGTATAGGCTTTTAAGGCCTACAAGTAAAAAACTACATTTTCCACGAAAATGACGTCACTTCCGGTTTCAGACATGCGATAGTTCGCATTGACGTCTTTTTCAATGTGGGAAGTGTTACAAACAGCTGATCGGATCGGCAAAGCGTGTTTCTGGAATATTATGTTTTTGTTACAGCAAGCGCTTTTTATGCAATTTTTGCAAAGCTTTATGTGGAAGGAAACTGTGACCTAGGACAAGCTGATGGCATAAGATGTAAGTACAACTCCTCTGGTTTCATATGCAAAAAAAATTATTGCGCTAGCTTACACGGTTCCGGTTCTACAGGGATTTAAAAATAGTTATGCAAAACGGAGCATGCCTGCTCTGACCGGCTTTAAAGGGTTAACAATAACAATGTATTGAATTATGACTTTAAAAAATAATATAAAATAGTGTGCAAATACTGATAACAGTGCAAATGTTTGCAATATAAGAAATAAATGAAAAATGTAAACATCTATGTTTAGTGAACTTTGCAGTGTTGCTCTGTGGTGCAGCTATGACACCATAGCAAAGTTTACATACTATGTCTACTTGATCCACGTCTGACTCCGCGAACCCATAATGTTTCCACACCACTGAAGTTTTTTTTTTTTACCTCTCTTTTCAACCAACGGCAGTCACTCTCCTCTCCAAATAACTTCTGCTTAGCTTTCCGAGCTTCCCTCGGGTCCTCTTAATTGTTGTGACGTGTGTTCGAAATGCAGAGAGGTGCGCTTGATTTGCCACACGGAGCAGCGCGAGAGTAAAGCACGAGGGAGGTGCTAATAATCGGCTCAGTCATTTTTAATGATCGTTGAAAGCCCAGATCGTAATTGAGATTAAAATTCGATTAATTGAGCAGCCCTAAATTCAGTTTTATTTATGCAGCATCAAATCACAACAACAGTCACCTCAAGGCGACTGTAAGGTAGACCCTACAATAATACATACAGAGAAAACTCCAACAATCATATGACACCCTATGAGCAAGCACTTTGGTGACAGTGACACGGAGACAGAGAATCTGGCATCTTAGTGCTTAAAGGAATTGCTGCTGCTTCGCATATGAAGACTAGATGCGGAGAAACTGGCATCCGAGTGGTAGTAAAATTTGCTTCTGCATTTTGAGAATGAGAACCTGGCATCCCGGTGTCAAGAAGTTTGCAACTGCATATTGCAAAGGAAGGATAGTAGAGCATTTCGTTTCTTTTTTTTTGCAAACAATAGATGGCACATAACTGACATCCTGAAGGCAGAAGGTTCCTCTGCTGCTTTTTGCAATGATAGATGCAGAAAAGCTTGTTGGGAATGAGGGATAGAGAAATAATCTGGCATCCCAGTGCTGGAAAGGTTCACTGCTGCTTTGTATATGAAGGATTGATGTGGAAAAACAGGCATCCCAGTGGTAGAAATATTTGCTGCTGCATTTGCGAAAGACGGATAGAGTCAAGACAATCTGGCATCCTGGAGCCAAAAGCTTGCTGCTGCATTTGCAAAGGAGGGATGGAGAAAGAGAATCTGGCATCCTGGTGCCAAAAGCTTGTTTGTTTGTGTCTGCGTGTGCCTATTAGTCTATGTTTATTTGTCAGGTCAGGTCTTAGACTCCAACTCTCTCAGAACATCTCAGGCCCCCCCAGACGGGGCGCCTATCTCCCCTCATTACATTCCCTGTGGGTCGCCGATGCTCCCAACCGTCGGTGCGTTGGTGGTTCTCTCTGCCCAGGGCTGGGTGCTCGGGTGTGTGGGCTCACTCCTGGTGGCAACTTGGCGGGGTCTGGCACCCATGGTTCAATTGCGCCCCTTCCGGGGTGTGTTGGGCCCTCGGATCTTGGGTCTCTGGGCCCAGTGTTGGTCCGCTCCGGCGTAGCCGGTTGCTGGCGGAGCCTGTGGCCATGTTGCCGCAGCCCCCTGTAGCTTCTGCACCTTGGCTGCTGGGTGACCACCCTGTCTGGGGTACTGTTACTGGTACTTATGCTTATGTTAGTTGTTGCTGTGGTTTCCCTACTGTATTGTTCTCTTTTTTTCCAGCAGGTGATCAAGTGGATTTTTAGTGTCTTTTCTCACTCTTCCCCTCTGTTTTTCTTTCCCTCTCCTTTTGTTAAGCCTCTTCCCAACTTCTCTTTTGTTTCTTTCTTTTTCCTATCCCCTGATCCTGTCTGACTGCCATAACTTAAAAGTAAAAAAAATAATAAATAAATAATTAAGATTGAATAAACTATGACAATCAAGTGGACCAGTATGGCAAAAACCGTAATGATCCACTTGGGAAAATAAATCTGTTGGGTGTTTTTCTTGACGTTGCTACAGTGCCAGAGAGGACAAGCAAAGAAAAAAAAAAAAAAAAAAAAGCTTGCTGCTGCATTTGCAAAGGAGGGATAGAGGGAAGAGAACCTGGCATCCTGGTGCCAAAAACACTGCTGCTGCATTTTATGAAGTAGGGATAGATTGAAGGGAAACTGGCAACTTGTTGGTAGAACTTGTTTGCTAGAGATAGAGAAAAAGAACCTGACATCCCGGTGCCATAAAAACATACTGCTGCATTTTGCGAAAGAGGGATAGAGGGAAGAATATTGTTGTAGGGTCTACCTTATAATATAAAGGTGACTGTTGTGATTTGGCACTATATAAATAAAACTGAATTGAATTGAATCGACCTGGCATCCCTTAGGCCCCATCCTCAATTCAGAGATGGTCTGACACAAGGGATAACTAAGGGTTTTTGCTTAGGCATCAGTTGTCCTTCTGCTATCCTGGATTGCATGGAACTTTCTTGGATTAACTGAAGGCTTTTCAGAGAGGTTTTAAGACATCCTGATAATAATGAATTACAGTAGTCCAGCCTGGAAGTAATAAATGCATGAACTAGTTTTTTAGCATCACTCTGAGACAGGATTTTTCTAATTTTAGAGATGTTGCACAAATGGAAGAACACAGTCTTACATATTTGTTTAATATGTGCATTGAAGGACATATTCTTGGTCAAAAATGACTCCAAGGTTCCTCACAGTGTTACTGGAGGCCAAGTTAAGGCCATCCAGAGTAAGAATCTGGTTAGATACCATATTTCTAAGATTTTCAGGGCCTCAATTTGATCTGAATTAAGAAGCAGAAAGTTAGCGGCCATCCAGGTCTTTATGTCTTTAAGACATTCCTGCAGTTTAACTAATTGGTGTGTGTTATCTGGCTTCATGGACAGATAGAGCTGGGTGTCATCTGCATAGCAGTGAAAATGTATACTATGTCTTCTGATGATACTGCCTAAGGGAAGCATGTATAATGTAAACAGAATTGGTCCTAGCACTGAACCCTGTGGAACACCATAGTTGACCTCAGTGTGTGAAGAGGACTCTCCATTTACATTAACAAATTGGAGTCTATTAGATAGATATGATACAAACCACTGCAGCGCAGTACCTGTAATACCTACAGCGTGTTCTAATCGCTGCACTGAGGTCTAGCAGGACAAGCACAGAGATGAGTCCACTGTCAGAGGCCATAAGAAGATCATTTGTAACCTTCACTAAAGCTGTTTCTGTGCTGTGATGAGCTCTGAAACCTGACTGAAACTCTTCAAATAAGCCATTCCTCTGCAGATGATCTGTTAGCTGTTTGACAACTACTCTTTTAAGGATGTTTGATATGAAAGAAATGTTGTAGACTGGCCTATAATTAGCTAAGACAGCTGGGTCTAGAGATGCTTTTTAAGTAAAGGTTTAACTACAGCCAGCTTGAAGGCCTGTGGTACATAGCTGATTATTAGAGATAGGTTGTTCATATTTAAGATTGAAGCATTAATTAATGGCAGGACTTCTTTGAGCAGTTTTGTAGGAATAGGGTCTAAAAGACACGTTGATGGTTTGGAGGAAGTAATTATTGAAGTTAACTCAGAAAGATCAATTGGAGAAAAAGAGTCTAACTTAACATCAATGGTACTAAGAGTAGCTGTAGATAATATTACATCTGTGGGATGATTATTGGTAATTTTTTCTCTACTGATTAAAATTTTATTTGTGAAGAAGTTCATGAAGTCATTACTAGTTAACGTTAAAGGGATGGTTGGCTCAACAGTACTCTGACTTTTCGTCAGCCTGGCTACAGTGCTGAAGAGAAACCTAGGGTTGTTCTTATTTTCTTCAATCAGTGATGAATAGTAAGATGTTCTGGCTTTGCGGAGGGATTTCTTATAAAGCAACAAACTATTTCTCAAGGCTAAATGATGATCGTCTAAATTTGTGATATTTCCTCTCGCGCTAACGAATTGGAGAGGCTTACCATCTGTTTTAGGCTATGTGTTTGAGAATTATACCACGGAGTCTAATACTTCTGGTTTGAGGCCTTGGTTTTCACCTGAGCTACAGTATCCAGAGTCGTACGTAGTGAGGAGTAGTGATGGTAAATTTGATTCTTTTTACTGAACCGAGTTTTAATGAGTCACTCACCAAAGTGAATGGGCTTTTTTGAGTCATTTGATTCACTGAGTCAGTTGACCAGAGAGTGCAAAAAATGTACATTTTCACTCAAACTTAATTTGTTTCTCTTTTCATGTAAATCCTACTGCTAAAAAACGATTCTAAAAAACAACAACTATTTTATAGAGCAAAAACATTTCTAAAATTAAGCAATTTCCTATCAAAATTGCTTAATAAACATTTATTTTGTTTATTTTTTATTTTATTAGTATTTTCCTTAAATGTGTTAAATATATATTTTCTCATTTAAATGTCCACTGAGCTGTGAGCCAGGGGGCGGTAATGCGCCTTAACATTGGTTGCCAACCAAGAAGAAGAAGCTGTGAGCCAGGAGGGAGGGGGTGAGTGAGTGATTCGTTCGCTCTATGATTCAGCACAGGAGGGAGGGGGTGAGCGAGTCCTGAGTGATTCGCTTACGCTTACAATTCAGCACAGGAGGGAGGGGGTTAATGAGTCCTGAGTGATTTGTTCGCTCTATGATTCAGCACAGGAGGGAGGGGGTTAGTGAGTCCTGAGTGATTCGTTCGCTCTATGATTCAGCACAGGAGGGAGGGGGTTAGTGAGTCCTGAGTGATTCGCTTACGCTTACGATTCAGCACAGGAGGGAGGGGGTTAGTGAGTCCTGAGTGATTCGCTTACGCTTACGATTCAGCACAGGAGGGAGGGGGTTAGTGAGTGAGTGAGTGATTCGTTCGCTCTATGATTCAGCACAGGAGGGAGGGGGTGAGTAGCTCAAATGTGCTGTTAGCATGTTAGCAGAGCGATGCTACTGTGAACCGAGGAGCTATTGTCTTGATGTGAGCTCCTACTCAGGGTTTTTTCTTCCAGTTCAGAGCAGAATTTTTTTTGTTAAGATACTGGATGTTGTGTTTTTCTCCACAATTTTAATTATAAGCTAGATAGATTGCTGCTAACAGCAACAGGGATGAGTCAGTGAGTCAGTTGGGCTCGTGAATCATGATTCATGAGTCAGTAAAGTGATTCTCAAGTATTGAACGATTCGTTCATGATTCGCGCATCACTAGTGAGTGAATTATTAACAAGATGATCGACCTCTGTTGGAGTAGCATTCAAGTAGCTGCTCTGCTCGGTGTTGGTACAGGGCATTGAAGATGCTAACAGTGTGTGGATTATATTCTTAAACTTAGTTACAGCGCTTTCAGAAAGACATCTACTGTGATGAAGTCTACTCCCCACTGCTGTGTAATCAATTATTGTAAATGTAAATGCTATCAGGAAATGATCAGACAAGAGGGGGTTTTCAGGAAACACTGTTAAATGTTCAGTTTCTATGCCATATGTTAAAACAAGATCTAGAGTGTGATTAAAGTGGTGGGTGGGTTCTTTTACCTTTTGAGAGAAGCCAATTGAGTCTAATAACAGATTAAATGCCATGTTGAGGCTGTCAATTTTTGCATCTACATCAATGTTAAAATCCCCCACAATAATTATTTGATCTGAGCTGAGCACTAAATCAGATAAAAAGTCGGAGAAATCAGACAGAAACTCTGTGTAAGGCCCAGGTGGACGATATATGATAACAAGTAAGACTGGTTTCTGAGTTTTACAGCTGGGGTGGACAAGGCTCAGCATCAGGCTGTCAAATGAATTAAAAGTCTATCTTGGTCTTTTGTTGATTAATAGCCTGGTGTGAAAAATTGCTGCCACACCGCCCCCTCGGCTTGTGCTTCGAGGTTTCTGGTAGTTAGAATAACTCGGGGGTTTTGATTCATTTAAACTAACATAATCATCCTGCTGGAACCAGGTTTCTGTAGGGCAAAGTAAATCGATTTGTTGATCAATTATTAAGTCATGTACTAACAGAGACTTGGAGTAGAGAGACCTAATATTTAATAATCCTCATTTCACTGTTTTACTCTTTGGTTCAGATGTGGATACTGCATTGTTCTTTCTTTATGTTTAAGTTGTTTGTTGCTGGTTTTTAGTTTGTTTTTTGTCTGTTTGGGAGCTGACACAGTCTCTATGGAGACAGGGGGTTTTGGGGGGGTAACAGGAGGAGAGAAGCTGCAAAGAGGCGTGTAAGACTGCAACTCTGCTTCTGCTTCCTGGTCTCAACTCTGGATAGTCATATTTTGGGGGGTTTAATAAATTTGTCCATATTTCTAGAAATGAGAGCTGCTCCATCCAAAGTGGGATGGATGCCGTCTCTCCTAACAAGACCAGGTTTCCTCCAGAAGGTTTGCCAATTATCTATGAAGCCCACATGGTTTTTTGGAAACCACTCAGACAGCCAGCAATTTAAGGAGAACATGCGGCTAAACATGTCACTCCTGGTCTGATTGGGGAGGGGACCAGAGAAAACTACAGAGTCCCACATTGTTTTGGCAAAGTTATAATTTTACTGAATTTACATTTACCCTTAGCCAGCAGTTTTAAATTTCCCTCAATGTCGCCTGCTCTGGCCCCTGGAAGATAATTGACTATGGTTGCTGGTGTCTGTAGCTTCGCATGTCTCAGAACAGAATAGCCAGTTACAAGACTTTGACCCCCGGCGGGTGTATCGCTGAGTGGGGAAAAACGGTTAGACATGTGAACAGGTTGGTGGTGTACCTGGGACTTCTGTTTAAGACTATGCTTTCTCCTCACCGTCACCCAGCCGCCCTCTTTCCCCAGCTGCTTGGGGTCTGCCGGGGGACAGCTAGTGGGGCCTACACTACCTTCGGCTGCACCAGCTACAGGGGCCTGGCTAGCTACGGGTGAATGAAGGGTGCGAAGCCGAGTCTCCAATTCAGTAATCCTGGCCTCCAGAGCTGCAAACATGCTACATTTGTTACAAATATCATTACTGCTAAAGGAGGCCGAGAAGTAACTGAACATCTGACACAATGAGCAGGAAAGTGCAGGTGAAGAGGCCATGCTGCTAATGTAATGTGTGTAATGTGTGTGTGTGTATGTGTTAGTCCCCATAGGGAAATTGCTCCTCTGCATTTAACCCATTCACCCAGTGAAGCAGTGGGCAGCCACCAATGCAGCGCCCGGGGAGCAGTGTGTAGGGATGGTACCTTGCTCAGGGGTACCTCAGGGTAACCGTTAAGTGGAGTCGAACCCCCGACCTTCCGATCATGGGGCCACCACTCTACCTACTGAGCTATCCCTACCCCTAGCGAGTTGGCTACAAGCTAAGCTAAGCTAGCGAAACAGTAAAGTCACAGTAAGTGAATACTTTGGCTATAAATTAGGTAGTGAGTACTCAGAAAGTGTGCTTCGGATGAAGCACATGAAGATTATGCTATGAAAAAAGAATATATCTAAAACCTTTTGATTAAATTGCTAAGCAGATAAGCTACTCAAAAACACCACCTTGTTTGAGTAGGAACAGGAAGTGATACTCTACCGCAGAGAGAGCGAACACCAAGTGACAGTGCCACCAAGAGTCAGGGTGCAAGAGAGCCATTATATAGCCATTCTACTCTACCTGAGCCCTCAAAGTGCTTCATACAACTTGCCTCATTGATCCAGTTTCTTATTTGCAAGTACTTTGTGCATAACATTCACAGATATTCATACTCCACCAGATGCAACAGAGAGCACTTTGGGGTTAATATATTGCCCAAGGATATTTGGCAGGCAGACTGGAGCAGCCAGGGTTCAAAGCACCAGCCTTCCGACTTACTCTACCTCCTGAACTGGCGTAACCTGCTTAAAAAATTACTGATATACTGTCTTTTACCATAATTAAAGTTGCGCTCTCACAGTAAATGTCAAAAGTTGAATGCTCTTTTTCCCAGAACCAAAAACAGCCTGGTGTTTGATAGTAGCACTGCTGTCCAGGACAAAGCAAAACTACAGCAATATACTGTATGAGAAAGGCTTAAAGTGAAAGATAAGCAATACTAAGCTCAGTGTATTTTAGTGTAAAGTTGGTCCCTGAAAACTGTTGTTTTGCCAAAATGCGACCATTAGTAATTAATCTAAGGAGTTCCTCTAAATAGCTGCATGTGTATGTCATTACATTTAATGATTTAATGCTCTGGCTGTGCTGAGTTACATCAACATTGATGGGTTTTTTTTTTTTTTCCATAAATGACCTAAAGAGGATTTAGTGGTGTCTATTTCAGAGGAACAATAGCAGTTTCAGTTTTGAGTTCATTTCAGTTACGTTCTAAAGTCCAGTATCATTCCCTGTCAGATCTGGACAGCCATCACTTGTAACACGTGTTTGTCCCATTTACACCCAACCGCTCTAGCAGCATGCTGTTATCTCTGCAAAAAAATATTACTCCCTTTCTTTACCTGAGAGCTTTGCTGCCAGCCCCTCTGTTATCGAAACGTTTTTCATTATCCAATGTACAAACATGAGTAACCGGCCTATGTCACAGACATCATAAATATCACCTATAGCCCAACAAAAAAGTCAGAATTGTTGGCTTTGTTTTTCAAATGTCAATAATACAAGTCTTCAGCAGTTTGCCTGGAGAATGACATTTTCTGAAATGCTTCTTAAGTAATTTGTTTTCCTAAAGATCTTTTCTCTCTTACGCTGATTTGGGTTCAAGAGATCAATTTCAAGTTTGATTTTATTTACTAACTTGACTCAGTGAAATCAGGGTGTAATATGAGGACTGAAAACCTTGCTTGAAAACCGTATTTTTCAGACCATAAGGTGCACCGGATTATAAGATGCATTAAGCAATCAAATCAGTCAGTTAAGTTAAACTTTACTCACCTCATTCTTCTTGCTTCCTCCACTTCCGTACCATTGATTCATTAATGCTGTATTCTATCACAGCTGCTCTATTCCCATGTTGTTGCAGTATACAGTGGAACCCCCGACTTACGAATACCCCATTTAACGAAAAATTCAAGTTACGAAGGCACTTAACGGCAATATTTCTGCCCGTGTTACGGTAAAATGCCCGCGTAACGAAATCCGCTGGCTCTGACTGGCTGAGCCCACAATGCCTATAATGCCCACAATGCCTTCCGAATCATGTGACAACCCCCTTGGCTTTTGTACTTGCGCTTCGCTGTTCCACTTGAACGACGTATTGTTGTTGCAGTTAGCAATTAGCCTATAGCCAATCGTTCACTCAAAAGGCGCGATGGGTGCTTCGTCTTATGAAAATGTTCGACTTACGAAAGACCCTCGGGAACGAATTGATTTCGTAAGTCGGGGTTCCACTGTACTAATGACTAACCTCGTATTGTGGATGGATTATCTCAGTTGTTCTCCTGACTGATGTTTAGTCCGTTTACAGCATCCTGCCATGCGATTACATTTGTCCCTAACCATCAGGAACCCTCACGTTAACTTTTATCGAGTGGAAAAAAGTTAGCATTCATCCTCAAGCTTCACTATGTTTATGCTATGCTAACATAGCTGTGTAGCTAGCCACCATGTAGCACATCATTATATACCAGCTAGTCCAACTTCAGTAACCCTACAAAAGTCACTGCTGATTAGTTTTCTGTTTTCATTTATGTTGGAAGTTATAGCAGAGCTGTACGATTAAATTTTTCAGAAATCTCTCAGTCAGAACATGCTGTATCATGTTTACGCGGAAACTAGCAAGCTAACTTCCTGCTAACTTCAAACTTTGTTTTGTTTTGTGCTTATTACACAGAAACAGATGTTTCCATTTAATGATCCAGAGCAGTAAATATTATGTTTAAATATATACGGTGGCCCCTAGAGACAAAGCATGTACAAACTCCAAAACACATTTCTAGCCTTAACTGAACTTCCAAAACAGACCTAGTTCGCTTAAATTACACAATTGAAAGCATATGTGTATTGTTTGTGTATTTATACACAAGCACGCATATATATTCAAATAATTTTAAAAAAATGTTAATTTACCTGTTACTACCACACACCAAATCTGGTCGTTGGTACTTCCTGGCTTTTGTAGCCACTAGGTAACAAAAGATCAACACCGCGCCTAGTCCCCTTGAGCATTTCTGTTGTGTTTTGTACGTGTTTTAGAGTTTGTACGTGCTTCAGAGTTTGTGCATTCTATGGAGTTTTTACGTGTTTTGGAGTTTTTATGTGTTTCTGAGTTTTTACGTGCTTCGGGGTTTGTATATGCTTTCGGAGTTTGTACATGCTATGGAGTTTTTACGTGTTTTGGAATTTTTATGTGTTTTGGAGTTTGTACGTGCTTCGGAGTTTGTATGTGTTTTGGAGTTTGTACGTGCTTTCTCTCTAGGGGCCACCATAAATATACTTTTATTTATTCACTCCACATAAAATGTAATAAATAAATCGTATAATACAAAAACCAACTATTTACATTTCAACTTTTAACTATTTCAATTTTCAGCTTTTTCCTTTTAAACAAATTTAAAATGAAACAACACAAAACACTGCAAACCACAACACAATTAAATATAAATTAAAATATGAAAACAAAAAAAGATGCACATTTTCTGTCATATAGGCCTGCATGAATAAACTTTCTGAATCTTTTATCATCCGCAACTGAAAATAGTTGTGGATGATTACTATCCGGTCATTAAGTCTGACGTCACTAGCCGTGTCTGGGCCTGAACTCCGCTGCAGGTCCATATATCAAACGATCACTATGGCATTACTGAGAGTTGAAAAACTGTCTAAAGTTTTTCATCTTTAATAAAATGATCAGCGTTCTGCTCTACCAGGTGTAACAATTGAGTTTAACATCCAGGCATCCATGAAAACGGAATTTATGACATTTAACGGAGGTAGAAGTTAGCTTGCTAGCTTCTATTTAAATACAATATAGCATGTCCTGACTGCGGGGTTTTGGAAACAAATTAAAATGTACAGCTCTGTTATCACTTCCAACATAAATGAAAACAGAAAACTAAACAGCAGTGTCGTTTGTAGGGTTACTGAAGTTTGGCTAGCTGGTATATAATGATGTGCTACGTGACCGCTAGCAACACAGCTATGTTAGCATAATATAAACAAGCTAACTTTTTTTCCACTCGATAAAAGTTAACGTGAGTGTTCTCGGTGGTCAGTAACAAATGTAATCGCATGGCAGGATGCTGTAAAAGGACCAAACTTCAGCCAGGAGAACAACTGAGATAATCCATCCACAATACGAGGTTAGTCATTCATGTACTGCTGCATGGGCTGGGCTGTAATTACATCCTAAGGTTTTAAAAACTGAGCTTAAATAAATGATTAGCGGTAATAAAAGCCGAGGGAGGTCAACAGTGATCACTGACTGTTTTAGGAGTTTTTTGAGATTAAATAGAAGAAAATACAAAACATTAAACATGTTAACAACACCATAAGCCATATTAAACGCAGACTACTTTAGGCCCGGAAGTAGGATTTGTCACGTCATCACTTAACGACCGGATACCTTTCTAATGTGACGTTGTTGTCCCTGGCTCTCTTTCTCTCTCCTTCCCTCCGGCTCTGTTCCTGTGCTACTGTGAGTGTAACTACCGCCCAGCGCAAAGCACATGGCTCGCGTGCGGAGTGAAGCGGAAAAAAAGTGCGAGAGAGAGGGTGAGAGAAAGAAAAACAAAACCCACGACTCCCAATAAGTCGTTCAATTCAAAAAGCTCTAAGAGCCGTTTCGTTCATGACCGACACATCACTACTTCGTAGCTTACCAAAGCCGTACTCAAACCTTTTTTCACAGGTTCGAGGTCAGTAAGCACAACCAGAATTCATACATAAGGTGCACCGGATTATTAGGTGCACTGTCGATTTTTGAAAAAATTAAAGGATTTTATGTGCGCCTTATAGTGTGGAAAATAAGGTATGTATCTCTGTTTAGGAATTGCTTGAAACTGATAACATAAGGTGTTCTGCAGTTAACTGGAGCAACTGACATAAGGCACTTGAGGCATCATCCTAATTTTTTTGGTAAGGTAAATGTGTTTTTCCTAAGCAATCAATAAGTTAACATCGTTGGGTAGTTAGCTAAGATGAGCCGCTAAGATGAGCGATTAGGTAAACCTGCAGTTTGGCAGCTATAATATTAACATTTTAGGAAATATTCCAAAAACGTGAAATAATTGACCTTGAATAAAGAAGTAATTTTATCGATCTTCAATAAAAAAATCTACTGTTGTCAATATGCTGGACAGAAGGCTGTTAATGTGAGCCGCGTGCAAAGATAAGGTACTGAAAGTATTTGTATAAGAAACAGCAAAAATTCATCAGCCCTTCTCAGTGACTAACGTTACCATTCTGAGCATTATACAGGGTGGGCCATTTATATGGATACACCGTAATAACATGGAAATTGTTGGTGATATTAAAGTCCTGTTTGTGGCACATTAGTATATGTGAGGGGGCAAACTCCTCAAGATGGGTGATGACCATGGTGGCCATTTAGAAGTCGGCCATCTTGGATACAACTTTTGTTTTTTCAATAGGAAGAGGGCCATGTGACACATCAAACTTATTGGTAATGTCACAAGAAAAACAATGGTGTGCTTGGTTTCAACATAACTTTATTCTTTCATCAGTTATTTACAAGTTTCTGACCACTTATAAAATGTGTTCAATGTGCTGCCCATTGTGTTGGATTGTCAATGCAACCCTCTTCTCCCACTCTGATAGCAACACCGCAGGAGAAATGCCAGCACAGGCATCCAGTATCCGTAGTTTCAGGTGCTGCACATCTCGTATCTTCACACCATAGACAATTGCATTCAGATGACCCCAAAGATAAAAGTCTAAGGGGGTCAGATTGGGAGACCTTGGGGGCCATTCAACTGGCCCACGACGACCAATCCACTTTCCAGGAAACTGTTCATCTAGGAATGCTCAGACCTGACACCCATAATGTAGTGGTGCACCATCTTGCTGGAAAAACTCAGGGAATGTGCCAGCTTCAGTGCATAAAGAGGGAAACACATCATCATGTAGCAATTTCAAATATCCAGTGGCCTTGAGGTTTCCATTGATGAAGAATGGACCCACTATCGTTGTACCCCATATACCACACCAAACCATCACTTTTGTTGTTCCAGCAGTCTTGGAGGGATCCATCCAATGTGGGTTAGTGTCAGACCAATAGCGGTGGTTTTGTTTGTTAACTTCACCATTCACATAAAAGTTTGCCTCATCACTGAACAAAATCTTCTGCGTGAACTGAGGGTCCTGTTCCATTTTTTGTTTTGCCCATTCTGCAAATTCTGTGCGCTCATCTGGGTCATCCTCATTGAGATGCTGCAGTAGCTGCAGTTTGTAAGGGTGCCATTTGTGAGTAGCTAATATCCGCCGAAGGGATGTTCGACTAATGCCACTCTCCAGTGACATGTGGCGAGTGCTACGCTGTGGGCTCTTGCTGAATGAAGCTAGGACAGCCACTGATGTTTCTTCATTAGTGACAGTTTTCTTGCGTCCATATTTTGGCAAATCCAACACTGAACCAGTTTCACGAAACTTAGCAAGCAGTTTGCTAACTGTAGCATGGGAGATGGGTGGTCTCGTAGGGTGTCTTGCATTGAAATCTGCTGCAATGACTTGGTTACTGCGTTCACCAGATATCAACACAATTTCGATCCACTCCTCACGTGTTAACCTCTTCGACATGTCAATGGCTGTGAACAAAGAGAAACTTGTAAATAACTCATGAAAGAATAAAGTTACGTTGAAACCAAGCACACCTTTGTTTTTCTTGTGACATTACCAATAAGTTTGATGTGTCACATGACCCTCTTCCTATTGAAAAAACAAAAGTTGTATCCAAGATGGCCGACTTCTAAATGGCCACCATGGTCACCACCCATCTTGAGGTGTTTGCCCCCTCACATATACTAATGTGCCACAAACAGGACTTTAATATCACCAACCATTCCCATGTTATTACAGTGTATCCATATAAATGGCCCACCCTGTATGACATGAGCAACAGGCTCGTTCCTTCATTAGCACCTGTGTAGGGCTGAGGTCATTGAATATCTGCAAACAGTAGTATACCTCTCTACATGTGCATAGAGAGCAACACTAAAGTTAAAGCTTTACTTTAAAAAAAGAAGAAAAAAACACACGCATCAACAATCCCTTATTAATGGCGGTAATGGCAATAATAACAAAAGATGAATTACTGAGAACACTGAGAATTCATGACACACAGCTGCCTCTAATATCAGTTTCTTGCTGACATTAATTAACTGTTAATTAGCTAAAATACTAATAACATGGCTGACATATACAAATTATGACAGCCATGTGATTGATTGATTGATTGATTGATATACAAATTAAAACAAAACAAATTTTCAACCTGTTCATTTCAGTTTGTAACTAACATTTCTATAAGTCTGGTAAATACAGTCTAAGACAAACAGCTTATACTTTCTGTTTACTTGTAGGTAAACAGGACTTCGCATTCAATCATCTTGATGTTAAAATATTAAGATATTCATATTTCATCTTTCCAGTGAGATCTAATTGGGTTTATACAGTGAATATTGCTGCTCTTAATTGATTGTTAAATGTTTTCATAATAAACAGTTATTTCAGCTAACAAATATCAGTTTATTAGCTGATGTGTAGATTATTTTTCATTTTTCTAGTCAGGATATCTTTTTCAGCAGAAACTCTTTAAAGAGACTGAGAGATTTTTGTTTTTGTTACTATCTAGGTTACAAAGCACTCTGAATTACCTTAATGTAGTTACAGTGCTGTGGAAATTAGTTGCCAGATTTCTTGGTTTTTGTATATTTGTCTCAAAGATCAGACTCTCAGAGTCAGGTGATACCAGGTGTTGAATGAAGAAGGTTTTTTTTTTTATAGTTTGAGTGTGGAGTCTAGTCAATGTCCAAACATAAAGCAGGTACAAAGATATCACCTAGACCTAGAAAGTTAAGATTTCGTGATTATTTGGATGGTACAATTAAGTTTTCTAAACTGGAGGCATTGGCTTTGTTATGTGCAGGCAAAGTTGTGGAGTCACAAAAATATGATGATATGATAATAATTTGTACTTTACATAGGGTATGTATTATATTAGAAATAGGTTTATTGTTATTATTGAGGTTTTTATCAGTAAGGAAGGTGGATAAATATTAACTGATAACATATGACGTAGGGGTGGGATTAAATAAGAGTGCTCTTCTCCCCGCTCCTTTTTCATATGTAACTAAATCAGAACAGGTGAAGTGATATTGAAGTGTATTTTGTTTTATTTTGTATAGCTTTTCTTTTCCTTTCCTAAATGAACTTTTCTATATTGTTTGCATGACTGAAATAAATTGAACACAAAAAAACAAATTAGACAAAGATAACTCAAATAAGTACAAAAATGCAGTTTTAAATAATGTTTTCATATTTTATATTAAGCTTAAAAAAAGCCATCCATGGGTTCAGATTTGGATAGCCCTATGTAAGAAAGGAATTACATCCTAAACCTAATCATTTAATTGTGCCACTATTAGCAATAGGAACTCTCTCTGCAGAATAGTTTTAATTCAGCTACACTGGAGGGGTTTCAAGAAAGAACAGCCTGTTTAAGGTCATGCTAAACCATCTCAATATGATTTGAGTCCAGACTTTGACCAGGCCACTACAAAACCTTAATTTTAATATTTTGATTTATTTCATTACGTTCAGAGGTGGACTTGCTGGATCATTGTCCATGACCCAATTGTGCTTGGGCTTCAGGGCATCAACTGATGGCTGGATATTCTCCTTCAGCATTTTGTGGTAGAGAGAAGAATTTGTGTTTTCATCAATTATGGTAAGTCATCCAGGTGCTAAATCGGCAAAGCATCCCCAGATCCTCACTCCTGTTGTGTTTGACTGTTCGTATGATGTTCTTTTTATAAAATACCGTGTTATTTTTACACCAGATGTAACATTCCAAAATGTTGAAGTGGTTACGTTGGTTATGCTATGCTTGCCACAAAATAAAGGTATCACACTGTTCATGAAGCACTGGGTTTTGTCCATCTTCCACAGTGGGGATCTGTAGAAGAAGATTTTCCTTTGAGGGAGATGCTGGTGAAGAATTTTCCCTTTTTGCACTTGATCTAAGTGGCAACAGCACATCTCGCACATTAGTCTGATGAAGGACGTTCTCCAAACCACTGGACCTGTGCATTCAAAACCACACTTGCCTGACAGCCTCCTTCACTTTTTATTCCCCAGGGTGACTGTATCTGTTCACAATAATGTGGACTTGGGATCCTGTTACTGAAAAGAAAACATTATACTTCTATGAAACCTTCTCTTGGTGTGTTTTTAAATGTAAGAGTTTAGTTAATTTAGTTTTCAATTTCCATATTTTACTAAGCTGTACACTGTAAAATCTAATTAGTTCCCAGAACTCAAAAAGAATTGAGGAAACTCGTTGCCTCAAAAAAATTGAGTAAAGCTTAGCTAAAAATGACTAAATTAGAACAACTTATTTATTTTGAGTACTCTGTACAAGCTCATTTGTTCCCAGAACTCAAAAAAATTGGATCAAGTTTACGTAAGATGACCAAGTTAGGGCAACTTACTCATTTTGAGTACACTGTACAACCTCGTTAGTTCCCAGAACTGAAAAAAATTAAGGAAACTCGTTGCCTCAAAAAAACTAAGTAAAGCTTACTTAAAATGACTGTTAGGACAACAGCCATCATTGCAAGTCTGCAGTATTAAGAATAACTTGATATTTCTGACTGTACAATTTTAATTGTTTACCTACTGACAAACATTTCAAGTTCAACTAAATGAAAAAACAATTTGTGGTAACCTGAATATGATTAAAAATAATTAACAACACTTTTTGTAATGATGTTAAAATCAGCCCAACTTTTATTTTCAAACACAACAAAGTATAACAGCCAACATACTGGACACTGTTCTGCTGAACAACAAACAATTATATTGCCATCACTGTTATAATCTTACAATGAAACAAAGTCTCAGATGTAATTATTCTGAAAATAAGTTTAGGCCTACCACAAGTTTGTTTTGTACTTACTTATATAATCAAAATAAAATATTTATTGTTCTGTCACAAGTGCAGTCTCTGATTTAAACAACACATTTGTTTTTCATTCCAACACATGAGCTGGAATGTTGTAATATTTTAAGGATGGCTTGTTTCCAGTCCAGGCATTACTGCCTGAATGACTGTCATGGATCGAGGTGATCCAAATGTAGGTGCAGAAGAAAGTCTTTAACTTCCCTTAAGTACAGTGGCAGTGGATGTGGGTTGGAGATGCAATGAGCTTGAACCTGCAGGTGACCATCTTGACTGACCACACCATCTGTGACGGAGGACTCATCTCTCCTGTTGTCCTGCAAGCAAACAATCATATTTTTTGGAACATGAACTTAATTGCGTTCTTAAAACATTTTTTTCTGCATTTGGTATAAAACAAACTCAAATTTAGACAATCTCAGGCTCCCTCCCCACCGGAGAGGTGACATTCAATGTCCCACTGTCAGTCTGGATAGCCGTGACCACCACCCAACACACAATAATGTCATGAAAGCATCATTTTAAAAAGGGCTATGCAAACATAGCCAATAACTTTCATTCTAATGATGTGCAAAATGATTTGGGCACAAAACAAATTTTGCTGTTAGAAAACTTGCAGACTTCGCTATATACAGTGTAGAACCTCTAAACTAAGTTTGGGGGATGTGATCTTTCAAGAAATGCAGACAAACTGTTGTTGTTTGTTTACTTACACAGCATGTCTTGTAGAATTAACTGGAGTCACCAGCAACAGCATAGTGCAGTCATATCTCAAGTCTAATAACAGAAGACAGGAAAAGATCAGTACAGAAACAACTTCCCCAAACCAAAGCACAAATAAAACAATAAGTAAAACAGGCTGATCTAAAGTATGATTAAAGTTCAGCCTGATTAATATAAATGTCACTGACAGTTGCTAATATATTGGAAAACCAAAATACTTACCACTGAGTTGATGTCTTTCTGTCCAACAGCAGGAGTGCTGGTCCCGAGCCTCAAAGACAGTAAGAAGCAAGCAGAGGGAGAAAAAACAGAACATTTTTCAGAAACTGATTTGATCCTTAATGGCTGTGCAATCATTGTAACATATAGTTTGCCTATGTTGTTAAATAAAGTCTAGATTTGACATTAATAGATGTCACAGATGTTCAAAAGCTGCCACAAAGCATTAAAAAAATGGACGACTCCGAAAACGTCGGAGCATTTTTGCAAATATGTGATGTCTTGATAAATCGAGCAGATATTTGAACTTTACACAGCTACATTCTCGCCTGAAAGTTTTATCCGCATTCTTCCCGTTAGCTTCGAGCTAACGGGAAGAATGCGGATAAAACTTTTGCGAGATCTCGCAAAACTTTGGCAAGATCCCGAGTTAGTTTTGCGAGATCTCGCAAAAGTCCATCTTAATTTTTTTTTCTCCCATGTCCCCTGCGGGGCTCCGTAAGTAAAGATCCACAGCAATGACAATAATCTCTTGAGCTGAAGCTTCTCTAGGTTTACTCAACATATTCCAGAAAAAATGCTGGCACCATGAACATGCGGACTGATCCACGAGGGAGGAGGACGGTAGTCACGTGGCATTTTCAAAACACATCTTTCATCCTTCCGCCTTGAGAAGCAAAACTTCCAGCTTACTTAGTTTTTCTAAGTTAAGACAACTCAAATAAATTGAGTTTATCAGCGTTTTTGCATCAATAGTACTGGTAACTTATTTAAATCGAGTTCTAATAACAAATTGATAAAAATTGAGTTCAGCCTATTTAATATTTTTAATTAAACACTATTACATTTTACAGTGTAGAGTGCTCTCTGTGTTCCTGGAATGGATGCATTTATCTTATCCACAGTGGTAGTAAAACATAGACTGACATAGATAGGCTGTTTATTGGCAGCCATGTCAAGGAGGTTGGTGGTGAGTAGGGTGGGGATTCGAGCCTGTGACTCCACCACAAACCAATCAGTGTTTCGGTCTTTATTATAAATTACTCATTACTTTGCTCAAAAGTAATGCAGTATGTTACTTTATTATTTGCTGTGTTAATTTGTTACACTACTCAAGACACTGCTTTCCCATTCCTCTGTAAAATGACCTTAAACACGTTGTGATATAATTACCAATTAACATTATAAACCAACACCAATCCCTATCCTAAAGAGGACACACATACAAACTTTCTTTTAGTGTTCACATATGAAAACAAAGCTGACAATAAAATGCAAATTTGAAAACCACACTAAAGAGACTTCAAAGTGATTCCCACAGGGATTCTACAAATGTAAAGGTTTAAATAAAGGCTGCAAGCCTGACTGCTCCTGGCTGCAGGCTGATGACGCCATACACTCAGCTTTAACATCCCTATTGGTTCAAAAGTAAACATAATGTCCTTATCTTCGCTGTACACTGTTTTACCTATTTGCTACTTCAGCACATGAACTGAAATCAGCTGACTGCAGTGCAAGTGCACAGGATGTTTTTATTTCTGTCTGCTCAGCGTGCAGATAAGTGAAGAACCTTTGTAACACAAGTAATGACATGTAATTAATGAATTTGGCACAGTAGTGTGTGTGTGTTACAGAAAAATATAATGTGATTACAATAATGCTGGAATCAACCAGACTCTTCTAGAATACACACAACTGGACTTTTAATATAGGAATAGCAATATTTAAAAATCCAGCTCTGAAAACGTTAGGAAGCTGTGTAAAACGTAAAAAGAAAAAAGCAATGATTTGCAAATCTCATAAACCCATAGTTTATTCACAATAAAACATGTAACATATTTGAACTGACAAAATGTGAAATTTGTGAAAAATATTAGCTCATGTTGAATTTGATGGGAGTAACACTTCTCAGAAAACATTACAGCAATGTTTTCCACAGTGCAGCATCCCTTCTCTTTTAAATAACAGTCCATGAAAATCTGAGAAAAATCAGTTGCTGAAGTTTTGTTAGAGGAATGTTGTTCCAATTTTGTCTGACAGACGATTCTAGCTCAACACTCCTGGGTCTCCCTTGTCATATTTTGAGCTTTTTAATGTACCAAATGTTTTCAATTGATAAAAGGCCTTTGTGCAGGCTAGCTAGTTCAGCAACCAGGCTCACAGTTCAACCCAAGCCTCAAAGACTCATCTGCAGAGAATCCTTCATGTCAACAACCCAATTAGTTAACAAATCTCTGGGTTTACAAGTAGATATAGTTGAAAGAGTGAGGGATTTGAAAGCCTCGGGATTCGTTCTTCAAAAAACAAAATTTTGTTTGAACAAAATAACAGAGTGAAAGAAAGATGAGTCAGTATACTGGAAGGTTATATTCAGGAAAAGAGAGAGAGAGGGTAGCAGGTGAATGAAACAGAGAGAGATCCTGACAGGCATGTCTTATTCATTGTCAGGTCATCAGCACAGAGATCCCCACTGTTAAATTATAAAGAAAACAGTGATGTAGCAGGATATGATCGACATGCACAGAATGCAATGATTATCTAGCATAAATTTCAATCAAAAGAAGTGAATTTTAAGCAAATATATCTGCCACTGGTAGTTATGATGTCCAGTTTGTTTGTCCTTTAAGAATCCACATTTTCCACATGTGCGTTCTTGGTTAGGCAGTGTAGCCTTCCTAGCTGAATGCACAGAGGTCAAAAAGAATCTTCTTCTTCTTGAATGTGCGCCATGTAAACTCTTAGAAAGCTCATGTCCAGTGAGACCATGGTCATTTCACTGCGAACTTGATTTTTTCTTTTTCTTATAATGTAAGCATGTGTTGCTTTAAAAACATGACATAATGTCAGAGGTTTTACAGACCAAAATTAAATAGCATACTTTAAAAAAAAGTTTTACTAGGGTTAAATAATTTTCTAAAAACATACTCTATCAGATGATTGATTTGACCCTTTATGGTAAACTTTGAAAAGAACTGAAACAATGCAACATTTCTGATCATTTATTGATGTTCATTGATTTAATTCTACTACATGAAATTACTATTTTATATATATATATATATATATATATATATATATATATATATATATATACACAGTGGCGGTCCTAGCCTGTTTGGCGCACTGGGCGAACACTCCCTCTGGGCCCCCCCCCCCAACATATTAAGGATTGTACATTAACATAAAACTGTTGTACACACACACACATGTGAAGAGAGAGAGAGTATGCATAGTAGGCCACCAAACAGCCATCATAATTCGTCATACAATGAGAACAGGACAAATCAACAATTAACAATGACTAATTAATATTAAAATCTGTAATATAATGTATTGTTTGGAGTTTAGTCTGTTACTGTTACCATTTCTTCTTGGAGCAACTGTAACCCACATAATTTCCTTAGGGATTAATAAAGTATTCTGATTCTGATTGTTTCAGGATGACCTGCCATTATCCAATCACACATCTGCTTACCTGTATCTGTTGCTCGTTTCTCCTCCTCTTCTCTTCTCTTTTTTCTAAACTGAGCACTTGATGGCTTTGAACTTTTCTTGTCCATCTTCCATTGGTTTTAATTTTGGACTCCAGTATGAACACCCATCCCTCAACCTGAGGATCACCACAACATAACCTAATAGACCTACACCTTAGTTCACAGATTCACTTTGTCTAGGGTGCATTTCTGGGATTTCACACAACCCAAGGTTCAAATCATAAATACATAATGGGCTTGGATTTACAACATTATGAATGAAATGTGCTCTATTTGGAAGCAGCCGACCCCCCTCCTCTTTCGACGGGTTGTGTGTGAGACTTTAAATCATCAAACTGTAAATTTTAAATTGTTATTGATCCCGTTACCCCGAGTCCTAAAGTGTATATTTATTTTCTTACTCTTCTTATATATATTGTTTGTTTACTTGCACTGCTGTAACTGGAGCCTCGTCGTCTCGTGTCTCTATATTCTGTACTGTATGTAGTGGAGATGACAATAAAGTTATACTTTGACTTCAGCAGCGAGCATGCGCACCGAGGGCTCTCGCGCTCACTTGTCGTGTACAGAATTTCGAAAAAACATCGGTGCAAATTATAAGTCTGTATTATAATGTCTGGTGTTTTCGTGTTTGTTGGTTTGTTTTTATTTTGTTTTATTTTGTGAGTTGATAATAATCAACTGGAGCAGCATCTAATAATAATTATTATAATAATAATTAGATGCTGCTCCAGCCAGTCAGAGAATCCCCCGCCACCCCGCCCTCTCCTCCCCGTCCCGCATGCAGCAGGCGCACCTCGCAAACGGAGGGCGCCCTTACCCCCAGCAAATGGGCGATAGAAAACCGATCGGTGCCTATGCCATTCCCTGGCTGACGTCGGGGCAGCATGAGTACGAGCATTTTTTTTTTTTTTTGCCGATGCCCGTGATGCCGCCCCCCACCACGATGCCGCCCCGGGCAACCGCCCGTATCGCCCGTATCGCCCGTATCTAAAACCGCTACTGTATATATATATATATATATATATATATACACACACTATTATGTTATATTATATTATATTATATTATAATTATAAACTTATAATTATAAGCTTTATATTTTGCCATCCAAAAACATGTTCAACCAAGTGATTGAATTGTAATTTAGGGGGTACAAGATGCATATCATGCTGATCAATTTGTCTTTTTGATGACATTAAAAAAAATCTTCTGAACACTCGTCGTTGTTAACATTAAATTTGATCTTATGCCATCATATGACTGAGCAAAAGAATATGGTAAACCTCTAGATAAAACTATCCAGATGTATTTCTACTATAACTGGCATATATTTGTATACTGCCATACTACAAGCATTGTAACAGTGCATGGTTTTTATTTTAGGTTTTTCTTTCTGTTTAACAAATAAAAGGTGGTCCTTAAAACTTCTTATGGTGCATGACGATGTAGTCTAATGCTTTTAGGATCATGCTTATTTCGACTGACAGATAGTTGGACAAGGAGGCCCACAAAACACAAGACATCCCTGATTCATGTCTAAAGTTAACATATAGGAGGTACTCATCTTTCTGGCATGCCGACACATGTACAAGACCCAAGCAAGGTCAAGATATCACCCTATTTGGATATATCTTTATATACCTATGCATGTTAGACTGCTGGGCTGCCTGTAAAAAGAAAATGTGCCCGAACAACAAACTGATATGTTTCAAAAGAGTTTGATTGCAATTGCCCACAGTTTGAACCAAGTCAACATGCCAGCATCTAAAGCTGACCAGCTATCTTCCTCTCAATTACATGTTGTTTCAGAAATTATGATACATCCCAAAGAATCTCATAAATGTTACCAGATAAGTATTAGCACAGGTTTGAGGACGTTTTTTGGGGTTTTGCTGTGAAGATTTAATAAGGTCCAAGATTTTTTTTTTCTAATTTCCTCTAATCTGATTATGTACTCTGAGTTTTACCATAAGCAGTCATTTCAACCATGTGCAGTGCTACAGTACAAGTCTTCCCCAAGACCATGGTGCTACATATAACAGACCATCCACACAGGACTACAAAAAGTTCAAGACAAGACACTTTTTGCACAACCCTCTGTCATTGTTGCACTTTTCTATTGCACTGTTGTGTCTGCACTAACTTGATATGTGTGTGTGTGTGTGTGTGTGTGTGTGTGTGTGTGTGTGTGTGTGTGTGTGTGAGAGAGAGAGCGAGAGAGAGAGAGAGAGAGACATTGTGTAGGTAGTGATGTGTATCAAGGTGTGAGTGTGTGGTGTCAGTCCAGTCACTGAGTATTCAGGAGTCTGACGGCGAGTGTGACGAAGAGTGTGTAATGGGTGTGTGAGGTCCTCCACAATGCTGGTGGCTTTGTGTCTGTGATGGAGGGAAGAGAGGCTCCAATGATCTTCTCAGCTGTTATGGTGCAATTACCATATCAGTGATGACAGTGATGCAGCTGCTCAGGCCACTCTCGATAGTCCCTCTGTAGAAGGTGGCGAGAATGGATGGAGGGAGATGGGGTTTTCTCAGCTTCCGCAGGAAGTAGAGATGCTGTTGGGTCTTCTTGGTTATGGAGCTGGTGTTGAGGGACCAGGAGAGGTTCTCCACCAGGTGGGCACCAAGGAATTTGGTGCTCTTGATGACCTCAGAGGATCCATTGATGTTAAGTGGGCAGTGATCTCTCTGTGCTCTCCTGAAGTCAACAATCATTTCTTTTGTTTTGAGACGAGGTGCAACAGCTAACGGACTCTACACCAGTCTGCTCATCAACAAGAACAACAAGTCAGTATACAGAGAGGAGGTGCAACAGCTAACGGACTCTACACCAGTCCGTTAGCTGTTGCACCTCCTCTCTGTATACTGACTTGTTGTTCTTGTTGATGAGACCCACCACAGTCGTGTCATCGGCGAACTTGATCATGTGGTTCGAACTGTGCATTGCTGCACAGTCATGAGTCAGCAGAGTGAACAGCAGTGGGCTGAGCACACAGCCCTGAGGGGCTCCAGTGCTCAGTGTGGTGGTGTTGGATGCTGTTGCCGATCTGAACTGTCTGAGGACTCTCCGTCAAAAAGTCCAGGATCCAGTTGCAGAGGGAGGTGTCCAGGCCCAACAGGCTCAGTTTTCTAATCAGGTGCTGAGAAATGATTGAATGCTGAACTGAAATCTATGAACAGCATTTATACATACATGTTTTTATTGTCCAGATGGGTGAGGGCAAGATGTAGGGTGGTGGCATTGACATCATCTGTTGACCAATTGGGGTGAGAGGCTAACTTTGGTTGGCAGCAGGGTCTTAATGTGCCTCATGATGAGCCTTTTGAAGCACTTCAACATGATTTGTGTAAGTGGAAGAGTCACAGTAGCTGTTGAGGCAGGACATTGGGGACTTCTTTGGCACAGGAACTCCTCCAAATTGGTGCTCCGCCTGCAGGCCAGGTTCTCACCTGTCTCAGAACTGGTTTGCAGCATCTGACGAGCGGTCTGTATGCCTGAATTAGCACAATAATACTATTGCCGCAAATCAGTAAAAATACAAAGAAAGATTTTTTCAGTGTCTTGGTGTTGCCTTTAAGGTGTTAATGTAAGCACACTAGCTGGGTTTTACATTTATACACACTGATCTAAGTGTTGCTACTGAGTAAATGTGCTACATGAAGAGCTGCACTGACAACGTGACAATGGACAAACGTATTTGGATTTATCCAAACCAACAGACTTGGATAACCTCAGATGTCTGGACTCTTCTAAAGAAATGGAACCCAGCCTGCAAGTCAGGGGACAAAGCTCAATACAGTGTTGCAAGGGCATAGCTGTGGAGAGGCATCAAAGCTGCAAAAAGGCAAATTGAGTCTTGTATGGAAGAGACTACAGAATATTACCAATTGACAGGCTCCACACCTGTCACGACCCCTCTGACACCATATTGGCAGAAGAATTAAATAACTTATTCACTTGCTTCGAGGGACAGAGCCCTGACACCAACCACTGCTTTCTCGTCCTCCAGGAACACCAGGTGAGACAGTGGCTGAAACCTGTGAACATCAGAAAAGCTGCTGGCCTGGATGGAGTACTTGGAAAAGTACTTTGTGCCTGTGCTGACCTGAGTGGGGGAGTCCTGACCAGGATGACCATCACTGTCACAGGCCACTATGCCCCCGTGCCTGAAGACAGCAACCATCATTCCTTTGCCAAAGTGATCTGCTCCAAAGTCTCAACGACTACAGGCCTATCGCCTTAACATCTGCAGTCATGAAATGCTTTGAGAGGATTATCCCGCAGCACATAAAGGCTTGCCCCCGACAGAACTTGGACTCTCATCAGTTTGGATACAGGGCAAACAGATCGACAGAAGACGCCATTGCCACAGCCCTACACACAGCTGCAACCTGCCACCTCAAGCAACCAGGAAACTATATCAGAAGGCTTTTCATAGATTACAGTCGGATGTTCAATATGATCATTCCTGGAATCCTGGTTGACAAGCTGATTATCATCAGTTCACCCCCCTCCAATTGTGCCTGGATCTGGGATTTTCTGTCCAACTGCCCCCAGGGTGTTAAGACAGGCGCTGCTTGCTCCTCTACCCTGTCTCTTAGCATGGACTCCCTCCAAGGCTATGTGCTGAGCCCTCTCCTGTACGCCCTGTACACTTATGATTGTACACCCGCCCAACACCATCAGTAAATCTTTTAATGACACTCCAGTCACTGACCTCATGAGCAGAGGGGACAAGACTGCGTACAGGGAAGTGGTTAAAAGCTGGCACTTTGGTGTGCTGAACACTAACTTTTGCTCAACAGCATTAAAACTAAGGAGATGGTGATTGACTTAAGCAGGAGCACAGGAAAGCATGTTCCTCTTCACATCAACAGGGACTGTGTTCAGTGTCCTCCTTCAAGTTCCTGGGGACTCACATAGCTGAGAACCTCTCAGGTACACACTAACCAATGCAGCAATTAAAAAAGCACAACAGCACCAGTTTAACCTAATGGCCTCTTGTAGGAGTTACAGGTGTTTAAAAAGTAGGACAGCCCAGCTGAGAAAAAGCTTTTATACCTGGGCCATCAGGACACTTAACACTAAGCCCAGTGAATGGGCTTAGTGAGCTTCTCTCACCACCCCTACCTACAGTATTCCTGTGTAATATTCAATAAAACATTCACACAGTGCTGCCAAATGTAACATTACATCATAGTACAAAACACTAGCATAACAAGTACAATATCCTTCTTTGACAAGTGCAAACTCCTTTTATCCTTTTTAGCAAAACTGTATTTATGTGTATTTTTACTTTTATATTTGCTATTTTATTTTTTTATACTCACTATTTATTATATTATAATTTTATTCTCTTGAATGAATGATGAGTGAAAGCATGTAAGAATGTATGTATGCTAGTCTGCTGAAATGTAAGCTCTGTTCCAATTTCACTGTGAAATGCCTAAGTACATCAATAGCAAAGGAATTTTTGATCTTTATCTTTAAATGAACAAATGTTCATTCATTTTGGTATTCAATATATGGGCTATTGAAAAATCTGCTATTGTTAACAAAATGCTGGATATAGCTATGCTTACTAGGTGTCATGAAGCTCTGCGTGGCAGGCAGGAGTTGTACCCAAAATGCAGGACTCAGACACAAGGGATGAACTCAAAACCACAGCTTTAATTGCTGGCATGGGAAAACGAGTATACAACGCAAACTAAACTAAACTGGGAAATAATAAACTAACACACAGGGCGATCCACACAGCATGAGGGACGACGCGACACTGACCCAGAGAAACACAGGGTTCACAGACCTTCAAAGTAAAACAGGAAGTAGCACAGACTCAGACTTGACTAGGGGAGACAGAGCAACTAAGAAACACAGAGACAAACCATAAAGCAGAGGACTCTAAGAACCAAAATACACAGAGGGAAATACTAAGCATGGAGCACAAGAAACTAGACTCGAGGGAGTAACAAAAGACCAACCATGAGAACATAATTCACGATACAGAGTGACAGAAAACACAAGAAACTCAAAACATGCAAAGACACTGACCAAGAAACACAGACTTACACAGAACAGAGGGGGCACAGAGAAACATGAAGGGCAAGGGATCAAAACTAGAGACCATAGAATAAATCACACGAGGACAAAACAGAAAAAAAAAGCAGTGCACAGTAAACACCGGAGCCCAAGAAAACAGCCCAAACACAGTTCAGTTCAGGTGGCCGACTGTGCGGACGGCAACGGCGGCGACGTGGAAACAGTTCAGGGGGCCGACTGTGCGGTCCGGAGGCCACCCACGACGGCGATGACGTCCGGCTAGAGGCCCAGAAAGTGGCTGGCGATGCTGAGGTGCTGGAGGTACCTTGGACGGTGGTGTAACAACCGCAGGACCAGGAGAGGCAGAAGCAGAGGCTGGACCAGGTGACGCCGAAGCCGAAGCAGAGGCTGGACCAGGCGACGGCGTGACAGCTGCGGATGGTGACACTGCAGGTGACGGCTGAACGGGCCCCTCCGACCCTCCAGCGGAGACGAGGAAGGGCTAGCCGGGCTCTCCAGAACCCCCAGCGGACACAAGGAAGGGCTGGCCGGGCTCTCCAGAACCCCCAGCGGACACAAGGAAGGGCTGGCCGGGCTCTCCAGAACCCCCAGCGGACGAGGTGTGCTTGACAGAGTGCTTGATCTGCTCACTCGAGCCTCCGGCAGGAGCAGATGTAGGGCCAGAGGGTGTGGGGACCCCTGACTGAACGTGTAGCTGGGTCAGGAGGCCCAGGATCCTGACACTAGGAAAGTTAAAAAAAAACAGTCCAATATTAAAATAGTGAAAATACTGATATCAGTATCACAGTTTCCTTTAAAAACTATACATATTACAACAAGGTTGTTAAAGGTCCTAGCAGGGTGAAACAAATTATGAACACATTTGTTCCTCATTTGGACACGAGTGGATTCACTGTGATTCATTCTGTATGGAAGCTTAATAAAAAAACAACAAAAATGCAGAGCTGGAGAACAAGTTTAATATTAATACAATTTTAGTTGATAAAAATAAACTTTCTTGACATTCTTTGAAATTAAAGTAGTAATTCTCTGGTGCCTGTGTTGTTTATAAGCAAGGACAAAGAGATAATCATGCTGTCAGCATCTTCCAATAAAAAAAGATCACAAATGCAGGGCTTTATGTTCTCTAGTAGTGTACTGGAAGTCTGCTGCAGGGCCATTTTACAACTCACAATAGATAATTATGTCCTTGTTTAAAATTGTTATTTATTATTTGTAAAGAAACTATTAAAAAAACAAAAAAACAAAAACAGGCTTATTATGCTGCATACTCCATTCGGTTTTATTTATCTTGCACAATTTTACACCAACAGTTGACAACAGTTTAGGGTACCTTATATTGTAAGGTAATTACCTTAAAATATTAAAAAGAAACCTTTAACAATCCCACAACCTCCTATGAGCAAACACTTGGCAACACTGGGAATGAAAAACCCCTTTTTAACAGAATGAAAGCTCAGGCAGAATTGGGCTCTTGGACAAGCAGCCATGTGCCACAGCTAGTTGAGGGTGAGGGGAAAGAGAGCAAAGAAAAGACACTATAGGAGAAAGAACCAGGCATATGCTACTTAGAGACCATCAGAATGAGCTGAAAGGTCTGAAGATATATAACTCTGACAGTGATATTTGGATACAGTTAAGATACAGTAAGCTATAAGGCAATGGTTTCTGACCAAAGGAAAGGTCAGTAATACATCTTATTATATTGTGTTATGGTTTTTAGGTTCTGGGGGATGTGGCACTTATCCATCGTGGTTATTGCAGTTTGCTAGGCTATGATACCATCATGTTATACTGAAATGACAAAAAAAAAAGGGGGAAATCTCCTTTTCTAGTTAGAATACATGCAAGCGTCTTCTACTACTCTGGGACTGTGCACACACAGACAGGATGATAACCCAATTAAGAAAATCTATTAAAAAAATGTCATAAATACTGACATTTTGTGCCATTGAACCACACTCTACATGCCAAATCAGATCTCAAATTAATTTTAGACAGTATTTTTGTGTTTCCCCATCACATTTACCAAAATTGGCTCCACCATATTCTTCGACCTGTGGTCAGTTGTGGAGCTATGAGCAGCATTTATAAAATTTCTCTTCCCACTGCACACGTCAGAATGATGTCTTTTATATGTCATCTTTGGTCACCTGCTTTAAGCTCACTGAGCGGGTTTGTGGTGGGGTGTGGTTTATGGCTCAGCTGCAGGTGAAGGGTGGAGCAGTGGGTTCAGAGTGTGGTGTCAGGGTAGGCTGACCCATCTTTGTATGCATCTCCAGTTCCATCTGCGGCTGAGTCAGTCAAATGAAGTTAGAATGACCCGGAACAGTATGCCACCTTCTGAAATGGGACTAGATCATAAGAGTTATGCGTGAAGGAATGCAGAGTGGTCAGCCAATATCTCCCAGATGACCTGGGCTCTTAGTGCTAAAACAAAAGTGAGCAGTTACACGGTGGATTTGGAGCAGAAATATCCCCAGGTTTTCACAAGCTGTTTGCAAAATGTGTGTATCCACAAAGACTGCCCAGCGGATAGTCGAGTTCATAGATAAACTCTTGCAAAACTCGTACTTTCTGACACAATTTCTCTCAGTCCAGCAACCAGTCACAACCACATTCACTTCCTCTTACTCATGAGCTCTTCACAGTAACACAGGATGCTGGTAAAAAATTAACCATATATAATGGAAATACTTTTTATTCATTATTATTTTACATTTTAACAGGGATTTCATCGTTTTTAATATTTCAACAAATTTTAATAAATTACAGTTTTATCCTGCTTACGAACTAATAGTTGATTAACTGAAATAAATAAATCAGTTAAAGAAAAACAGTAAAATGTATAATAACAAAAAGAAAACAAAAAACAACCCACATGTATTGAATAAATCAGTAGGCTAACACATAATAATTTGTGTTTGTTTTTACATGATGTTGATATTTGTAAATAAAAAAAAATATTGCATTTATATTCATTTAAATTTTCTGCATCTGTCATCGATGTCCACATGATGGTCAAAGAAATTACTCAGTCCAAAGTGCAAATGTTGAGCGTCACATTGACGTCCAACTTGGATCATGGGTGGACGTCCAAATTGTGGACCTAGTTTGGACTTCGTATAGATGTCCAGAATTGCTCATGGACCGATGGACCCAATGTACACAGGGTGATTTATAGTTTATAGATTTATAGACTTAATGTTTACAAAGTTGGCTGCATAACCAGTAAGCGTCACCTGTTTATTGACAGCAGCCATAGAATTATCTAATTAAAGATCAACAGTATGAATGTGTATGCACCCCAGAACTCTGAGAAGAAGAAGACAAAAAAAATTTCACCATGGGGAACCCGGTGACCCTGAAACCCCATCTGAACAAAACCACACATTGAAATGCAGACACTCCTCACGTCGTTATAAGCGGAGCAAGCTTTGGCAACGCTCGCAGTGTAATCAGGGAAGATAGCCACAGGGTTCCCCTTGTACTGCAACTGGCCCCGCTCCCGGGCCCACCGTAACACGCTGATGCAATCTTGGTAGTAATGGAGTTTAGTGATGATGACTCAAGGTTTCCCGCTAGGTCTTCTCGGAGCAAGGCCTCTGTCTTAACTTCCCTCACTTTATTCTTACGGAAGTTGGAGTCCTCTGCACATTTTACCTATGCTATTAATGTATATAATGCTGTGTGCACTAGGTTCACTATACAAGGTGCACTATGGAAATAAATTCACACATCAAATCGGGTAGTCTGTCATCAATGACAATAGCTCTTGAAAAAGAAAGACGGAAAGAAAGACCCTGCTGAACTGCTGCCTTAAAGGGGCAGTTTTATTTTTCTATATCATTACAAATATTACTATTACAATTTAAATACTGTGACCAGTGATACTGAAATGAGAATTTTTTTAAATTGTCCTGCCTTGATTATTGTAACTCTCATGTTTTGTGTATCTCTCAGTTTTCCCTAGCCTATCCATCTTCAGTTGATCCAGAGTGTATGGAAGTGTGTATCCTGTGAAGACTATAAGACTGTGTGATATCTCTATATATGCTGAAAGTCAAAGTCAAATTTATTTATATAGCACATTAAAAAAAAACAACAGTGTTGACAAAAGTGCTGTGTATTTAAAATAATCAAATGAAATAAAATTAAAGGAAGACAAAATTTAAGAAAGGAAACATAAAATGAGAAAACTCAAGTAAAAACAAATCACAAATAAAAGTAGTCAGTATTCATTACAGAGCCACGGGCTGCTGCTTCTTCCAGCTGTTGTTTCAATTGGTCAACTTCCCTTTGTCGAATGACTATAATCTCCTGGAGTTACTTCTCTTTGGTTGAGTTGAGTTCCTTAATTGGCAGGGATGCAGACGCAAAACCAAATGTGTGCCCTCTAAAGCATCTGGTCCAGTCTCAGTTTCTACAACACTCTGGCTTTGTGTTAAATGATTCTGTGTCTTCCCTTTAACCATCGTTTAACACACTGTTGTTATTGTGACCAGAAGATCTCTCTTGTTATCCATATCAGGCTTTCTTGAACCTCATGCCTTTCTTCCTCCTTCTTCCCATGCTGTACGTGCCTTATCATATTCCTCTTTTGCTTTTTTATGTAAGACTTTTATTGTGTCCTTAGTTGGGAGTTATGCTGCTGGATATATATATAATAGGGAACTCAACCTTCCTTTTCCCCATATTTTCCATATTTCATCAAAGCATTTTTCCAGTTTTGTCAGTTTCTTCTTAACAAAGTTCTTGAGCTGTCTCATATTGCTGGGAGATGCTGGTTCTTCTTTGAATGTTGCAGGGATGGTAGTTTTTTAATTTCTTTTTTTCACTCTTGTGGTTCAAATTCTCAGCTTACTCTTAATTTGTTTTACCTAGATTTAAACTTGTCCTATCTAATTGTGGCACCACAGAATTTTCTCTATGTTACTTTTATGATCCTACAGTGAGTACTCTTTAATTTTACCGGCCTCAATATTTTGCACGATCTCAAACACTTGCTTATCAGATCCTGTTCCTCTTAAGCACTCGCAAGGGCCTTTAACCCAGCATTTCTCAAAAATTTTTTTTACCTCAACCACGAAATTGGAAATGTTGTAGGTGTAGTTTATACTGCTCACAATGGGTCTGGGTCCTTCTTTGTGGATCGTCTAAAGTCCATATATACAGGTTATAACATCCCCTGGGAATGCAGACCCAGGCAGCAGCCAGACCCTTAACTTCAACAGGTAACAAAAGCAGTGATGAGCAGTCAGGCTACAGCCTCCGCTTCTACCTCTTCATGTTTCTAAAATAGAATCACTGTAGTCAACGCTTTGAAAACTGTGCTAGTTTTCATCTTTGCTTTGTGCTGTTGGCTTTGTGCTCATACCTACATACTAAGCGAAAGATTGTATGGTTTCATATGGCATATTCCTATCATAATGGGATTGTTATATAATTCCATGAGAATAGGAATTTGTGTTGGCGTGTGGGACTATGCTTATAAGTTTATATAGCTGAATGGTAATTATGGGACAATGTATTTCAAGTTATTTTATGGAGATATGCCAAGGTAGTGCACAGAGTAGTATAACTTATTCTCTCCTGCAAGTAAAGTGACATTTTTAAAAAAATGTGATCTGTGTCATATGTGTGGCACATTACTTTTTTTGAGTAATAAGCCCTGCGCTAATGACAACAAAGGGGTGGCTGTAGCTCAGGAGGTAGAGCAGGTTGTCTGCTGATCAGAAAGCTCCCCCAGTCTGCATGCCAAATATCCTTGGGCAATATACTACCCCAAGTTGCTCTTTCATGCATCCATCGGACTATGAATGTCTGTGAATGTTGGCTAGAAAGCACAAAACATAGAATGTGAGTGGGATAATGTGGCATGTTGTATAAAGTGGTTTGAGTGCTTTGTGAGAGTAGAAAAGCGCTATATAAAAATCAGTTCATTTACCAAAGTTAGGAAATACCTCCAAGATGCAAAAACATTTCACCACACTGCATGCAATTAATTTGTTTGAATGTCTTTAAGATGCTGCTTACAGATTGTGGTGACTCTCAAAGCGCAACCAGTGAGAACCCAATAAAAAAAACAATAAGAGAATAAGATCAATAAGATATATTGATAATTTATTGGAATCACTAAATTCTAATCAATTCCCATCCATAATAGAGCTTGGAAGAGATACATTTATATTCATTGCATACAAAATAAAAAATGTACCAAAAGCTGAAAATTTCTTTTGTTTTCTTAGGTGACTACTATCAGTTAAACTGGTATGGATTTATGCTGGAAGATTTCACAGACTTTAGTCTATAAATTGTTTTTTTATTTATTTTTTTATTTGTAGGAAGTTAACTGTAAACAGGAAAACATTAAAATGCCCTCCAAATATGGTTTAGTTTTTTTGTTTTCTCAAACAAATAGTTCCACAACAATACTCAAATCCTTGCTCCTGTCTTGTGGTTAGTTGAACTTACTCATTGCTTTGGATGGATATTTGAGCTTTTTGAGTCAGATAACGTTCCACATATTGCTTTCCTTTTGTAATCCAGTGAAGCTGCTCTAGTCATGGGTCTTTGTGTAATAGTCATTTATGTTTAAGCCACAACTCTCTGTCTTATTCTGACCATTAGGCTGCAGCCACATACACCGGTAACACCTGCTCGTCAGCCTGAATCTGTCATGTCAGGCCCTCAACCAAGTGCACCCATGTGGTCATACCAAACAAGTGGTTCTTCAGCATTTCTCAAAGCTATCATAATGCTAAAGTTGAGCAGTCCTGTACAGCCAAGTGCATTACCGGCATCAGATGTACCTCTAGATCAGATGTAGATGTACATCTAATGCTGGTCACTGCTGGTCACTGAGGCCTGTACTTTTCTCAGCTCTCCTTCCCAATCAGACCAGGAGTGACATGATTAGCCACATGTTCTCCTTAAATTGCTGGCTGTCTAAATGGTGTCCAAAAAAATGATGTGGACTTCAGAGATAATTGGGAAACTTTCTGAGGAAAACCTGGTCTTATTGGGAGAAGTGGCATCCAGCCCACCTTTGATTTAACAGCTCTCATTTTTTAAAATATGGCCAACTTTATTAAACCCCTGAAAACATGACTATTGATAGTTGGGGCCGAGCTCTAGTCTTACGTGCCCCCTGCAGCTTCTCTTCTTTTATCATTCTTCTAAAAACCCATCCCCATAGAGGTTGTGTTTGCTCCCTTGACCAACAAAAATCATCAAAAAACAATTTAAACTTGAAAATTCATAAAGAAAAAAAACAAGATTATTTTACCTGTGCACATGTTGGATATTTTATTTTCTGCACATACTTTATGTATTTTATTCTGTATATATGTTATTTACTTATTGTCATTTGCTCTACAGTAATAGAATTTCATTGTACTGTTGTACAAAGTGTGACTGTGCAATGAAAATAGAAGAATTAAATAATAAATAATATATATCATCCTCGCTTGTCAGAGAATGAAACAGTTAAAAGTGAATTACTGAACATTAGCTCTCTCTCCTCTATGTCCTTATTAGTAATTGTTTTAATAATTGATCAACATATTGATTTACTCTGCCTTACAGAAACCTGGTTTCGGCAGGATGTTTATGTTGGTTTAAATGTGTCGCTCCCTAACTGTCAGAATCCTTGGAGGGGGAATGGCATTTTCCACACCGGCTTATTATTCAACCATAGACACAGACAGACCTTTAATTCATTTGAAAGACTAATTCTGACTTTGAAAACTCAAAACAATAGTATCTATATGATTTCTCATACTTTTTTCTGATTTAGTGATCAGGTTAGATAAAATAATTGTTGCGGGTAATTTTAGCATCCATGGAGATGCTAAAAATGAAATCCAGAAGAATGCATTTAAACTATTATTAGACACAATTGGCTTCTGTGAAAAATGTAAACTAGCCCACCCACCACTTTAATCACACTCTTGGTTTTGCTCTGACATATGGAATAGAAACCGAACAGTTAACAGTATTCCCTGAAAACCATCTTTTGTTTGATCACATTAATTTTTAAATTTACAATAACTGATTACACAGCAGTGGGTAATACATTTCACTTAGAGTAAATGTCTTTCTGAAAGGATATTATTCCTCCAATGTTATCGCCCTCAATGCCATGTGCCAACACAGTGAGGAGCCGCTACCTGAACTCTACTCCCACACAGGTTGATTATCTCGTTAATAGTGGTACATCCTCACTATGTATGACACTGGATACTAGGGCTGCACGATTAATCGTTAGAAAATCGCGATCTCAATTCATACTTATGTGCGATCTCATTTCCAAATGACAACGATTTAAAAAAAAAAAAAAAAAGACGACGATTGTACCGCATTTTGATCCGGACGTAATCTGCATGAAAACAAGCGCTCACTCTTCCTGCTCAACAAATGACAAGGGCGGAGCCTTATACCACGTGATACAGAAGCTGGCTGCTAAAATTGGCAGGGAAAAAACAACTGAGAGCACGTCAGGGATGACGAGAAAGTGACTGGAGAAAATCCGTCCCGGTCAACCACCCAAACATCAATAACGGGAACCTCATACAGCGCTTCCCTATACCCGTCGAACTCCCGCAGGCACAAAGAAATTACGGAGGCTATTACTTATCACCTGACCAAAGATATGGCTCCCATCAACACTGTGCAAAATGAGGGATTTAGGAAAATGATCAACACGCTAGACAAACGCTACACAGTGCCGTCCCGCAACTATTTTTCTATTGTTGCACTACCTGCTCTATACACGCAGTGTCGAGCAACGGTGGAGACGGAATTTCAAGCAGTACAACATTTTGCGGCAACGACAAAATGTGAGACATTTGTTGTTTTTATGTTTATTTATTGTTTTTATGTTCAGTCTCAACTGTTACGAGGTTGATGTGCAGTTAATAAGCGCAATAAATTTTTATACTGGAAAAGAAAATCGTGAGAGAATCGTGATCTCAATTCTAAGCAAAAAAATCGTGATTCTCATTTTATGCAAAATTGTGCAGCCCTACTGGATACTATAACCCGTAAGCTTGCGAGGGAATAGCTTCTCACTGATTTAGAAGATCTTCATTAAACCTGGAAAATGAGTTTCTTGCTCTATAAGAAACTCCTCTTTAAAGCCAGGACATCTTAGGATTCATTACTGATTGATGTGAACTACAGGGATGTCTCAAAGACATAAAGACCTGGATGACCTCTAATTTCAGACAAAACTCAGGTCATTGTACTTGGCCCTAAAAATCTTAGAAATATGATATCTAAGCAGATGTTTACCTGCAGGAACACTGGGCGGAATCTTGGAGGTTTTGAGAAGAATATGTCCTTCAATGCACATATTAAACAAATATGTAAGACTGCTTTCTTCCATTTGTGCAATATTTCAAAAATTAGAAATATCCTGTCTCAGAGTGACGCTGAAAAACTAGTTCATCATTTATTACTTCTAGGCTGGACGACTGTAATTCATTATTATCAGGATGTCTTTAAAACTTCCTAAAAAACCTTCAGTTCATCCAAAATGCTGCAGTGAGAGTACTGACAGGGACTAGAAAGCGAGAGCAGATATTGGCTTCTCTTCACTTGTCTTGTATAATCAGGCCCCATCTTACCTTAAAGAACTTATAGTACCGTATCACCCCAATAGAGCATTTCGCTCTCAGACTGTTGGCTCAGTTGTGGTTCCTAGGATATTTCAAAGTAGAATGGGAGGCGGAGCCTTCAGGTTCCAGGCCCCTCTCCTGTAGCACCAGCTCCCAGGTTGGATTCGGGAAACAGACACCCTCTCTGCTTTTAAAATTAGGCTTAAAAATGTTCTTTTTGATGAAGCATATAGTTAGGGCTAGATTGTGTTACCATGAATTCTCTCTTAGACATGCTGCAATAGGTCTAGGCTGCTGGGGGCTTCCCAATGAACACTGAGCATGTCTCCTTCTCCCACCACTTTTTACCCAATGTGTGTTTATACTCTACTCTGCATTTAGTTGTCAGTTTTTATTAATCTCTGGGTGTCTTCCACAGCATGTCTTTTGTCTTGTCTCCCTCCCCTCATCCCCAACTGGTCACAACAGATAACTGTCTCTTCCTGAGCCTGGTTCTGTTGGAAGTTCATTCCTCTTAAAAAGGAGTTTTTCATTCCCACTGTCACCAAGTTCTTGCTTATAGGGTTTTGTGCGATTGTTGTGGTTTCTCAGTATTATTATAGGGTGTTACAATATAGAGTGGCGTGAGGCAACTGCAGTTGTGATTTTGCGCTATATACATAAAGCTGTATTAAACTGAATTGAATGGAACTGAATAGTAGAGTCCGACTTGAAATAAATGGATTTTTTGAAATTTCTCAGAGCATTGCACAGTCTAACCTTGGATTTAAATTGTTATTGTAATATTACTTTTATTATTTTTGTCCCCTGGTAGCGTCTCATATGGCAAATTGGTCCTGGGTGAGGAACCAGACAAAGAGTGATTCAAAACCCCCTATGAGCAGAAGATCAACGGAACCGTTCACCCTGCCCAGGATAGAGTTACTGTCAAGTCAAGTCAAGTCAAGTCAACTTTATTTGTCAATTCTGCCACATGTACAGGACATACAGAGAATAGAAATTTCGTTACTCTCAAACCCTAGGTGAAATAGCAAATGAACATTTAAATATAAGAGAGGGACCCTGCCCTGGAGCCAGGCCTGGGGAGGGTGCCCAAGGGCAATTGTTTGGGTCCTGACAGTCATCTGTGCTTATGTGCTAAATGACCGTTCAGAGTACCCAGTCTTCTTGGAGTCCCTGGGTAGGGTGCTTGGGGATGCTCTACCTGGGGACTCTGTTGTCCTACTGGGAGACTTCAAAACTCATGTGGGCAATGATGGTGACACCAGGAGGGGTGTGATTGGGAGGAATGGCCTCCCAGATCTGAACCCAAGTGGTGTTTTGTGATTGGACTTATGTGTAAACTGCAGTTTGTCTGTAACAAACACCATGTTCGAACATAAGTGTCCATAAGTGCAAACTGTCAGGCGACACAAGAGGGTAAAGCGGTGCTCTACATGCACTGTGTACTGTGAGGGTGGAGTCCTGCTGACTTCGAATGAGAACATTGTTGGGCGGTGGAAGGAATACTTCTAGGACCTCCTAATCCCACTGGCGCATCTTCCATAGAGGAAGCAGAGTCTGGGGACGAGTGGGACGACTCACCCATCTAAGGGGCGAGGTCACTGAGACAGTTAAACATCTTCTCTGTGACAGAGCCTCTGGGGTGGACGAGGTTTCGCCCTGAGTTCCTGAAGGCTCTGCATGTTTTAGGTCTGTCTCCGTTGACACAACTCTACAATTTTGCGTGGAGATCAGGTGCAGTACCTCTGGATTGGCAGACCGGGGTGGTGGTTCCCATCATTGAGAAAGGGGACCAGAGGGTGTGTTCCAACTATAGGGGGATCACACTCCTCAGCCTCATAAAGGCTGTCCATTAGTTGAATCTCGGATGCAGGAGGAACAATGCGGTTTTTGTCCTGGTTGTGGAACATTGGACCAGCTCTTTATCCTCTCCAGGATACTTGAAGGCGCATGGGAGTTTGCCCAACCAGTCTACACATGTTTTGCGGATTTGGAGAAGGCATTCAACCGTGTCCCTCGGAGTGTCCTCTGGGAGGTGCTTCGGGAGTATGGGGTGTCTGGCCCATTGCTACAGGCCATTCGATCCTTATATAACCATTGCAAGAGCGTGGTCTGCATAGCCGGAAATAAATCGACTCATTCTGGTGGGTGATGGACTCCACCCTTTGTCACCGATTCTGTACATAATTTTTTTGGAAAGAATTTCTAGGCATAGCCAAGTAGTAGAAGGCTTTCACTTTGGTGGTCTCAGAATCCCATCTTTGCTTTTTGCAGATGATGTGGTTCTGTTGGCTTCACTGGGTGACAGCCTCTAGCTCGCACTGGGATGGTTTGCAGCCGAGTGTGAAGAGGAGGGATTGAGAATCAGCACCTCCAAATCTGAGGCCATGGTTCTCAGCCAGCAAAGGATGGAGCGCCCACTCTGGGTCAGGGATGAGTTCCTGACCCAAGTGGAGGATTTAACCTTGGGGTCTTGTTTACGAGTGAAGGGAGAAGGGAGCGGGAGATCGACAGATGGATTGGTGCTGTGGCTAGCAGTGATGCGGATGCTGTACCAAGCTTTGTGGTGAAATGATGTGTAGGCACTGAAGTGGTGAAATATACAATTTGCCACACTAAAATGATGCTATTCAGCTGTCAGCAGTTCTTACTATTGATACTATAGCGTATTGATGAAACAATATGATTACTGAAAGCACAAGGGGAAAATACATTGACCATTACATTAATGGGGTGCATTCTCCTGATGTTTCATCAAATTCCAATACTCCACTCTAAGTTGATTGCTTGGGGCCAGCTGTAGGGTTAACTGTTGGAAGTGTTTTCTCTAAATCTGCCCCTCTTATCTTCCAGATTAAATGAGTCTTGCCGTGTCTGCAGACTATCTGGGCAGCATATGGAAAGCCACTATGACAAGCTAGCCTTCCAAACAACAAGGAGAAATCAATAACCCAGTTGCCCTGCTCAATCCCACTGCTGACCTGCCAGCTGTGTGTGTGTGTGTGTGTGTGTGTGTGTGCGTGCCGATGTAAAACAAATCACCCCCCCCACACACACACACACAGACCTTATTGTGTTGCTATTTGAACACTATTCCTTTCTCTCCCCCTTTGCCCTTGGTAGATTTATATGAAGCCTACTATAGAATTATTTTGAGCACTGGATTTATAAAAGATCCAAAGATTTTTTTTTCATTCTTCAGGGAGTCATTTTGACATTTTCATGGTTGTCTAACCACAGAAGCTGTATATACTGTAGTGGATTCAGATTTTTTGTCATGTACTCATACCTAGATGATTTGTCATAGAAACTTCACATTTTAGATATTCCTTTCAGGCATTCGATAAAGCTGCACTGGGGATTTTTTTGTGCCGCCTGCTTCAGCTTAGAGTTGGTGGTAATGCTGTCAGTGTGCAGCTGCAATCCATATTTGCTATGTAATGTTTACATGAGTTACATCAGTTGGTGTAATATTCATCAAACGTATTCTAAAGATTAATGGACACACATTAAATCAGCATTTTCAAAGTTTTAAAAGGTAGTCACCTAAAAACATAGTTCAAATTCCAAACAGGACAAAATGTTTTAATTTTCATTTTTAAATTCTTTATACTTTCATTTTAGTAAATATTATGTTTAGGAAAAACTTTAGAAACATTTTTGGAAAAACTAAGCAAGAAGAATCAAAACATAGTTGTAACTGAAAAATATATACGTTATATTTCAGTGCCACATGCACATGCTAGATAAATTGGTCATTCTAAAATGGATAAAACATTGGATTAGTGGAAGAAAATGGATGGGTGTTAGCTTGACAACAACCCATCCACCGTCTCTGCTCATATAACTAAGATTTCAGTACATTAGTCTTACAGATGGTTGCATCTCCAATTTTTGTACAACACTGGATAGGGAGTTTAACACAAGGAGAATGAAGCAAAAAAAAAACTAACAAAAACAAAACAAACATGGGAAGCACTGAGGTGGCAGCAGTGGACAGCTGTTATTGTTTTTTAACACTCAGTTTCACTTTAAAGAAGTTCTGACTTCTGTCAGCAGCAGGAGGTAAGTTCAAGGACCACCACCAACAAAAACACGGATAACGTATAGACCAGTTGTTTAGCATATTTTTTACACTACTCCCAGGAGACCATAAACATTAGATGACAATCTGTAAAGTTTGATTTGGGACAAACACACAACATGCTGGTCCAGTAGGCTTGTACTCTGACAGTGAAGTGCTCCATTGAGATAATATGGTCTTTAATAAACTATGGGCCTGCTCATTCATGGTGTTTTATATCAGGAGAAGGATTTTAAACTCCATTTTAGATGAAAAGAACAGTAGTACCATTGTGCAAGAGGCACGTATTCCTGATCATCATGACTGGGCCCACCCATATGTCTTTGACCCTTACATCATTCATTTGGGAACTTTTTTTCTGTGTGTGCATTTGTTTCTTTTTACAAGTGAGTTTTCCTTTCTGCTGTGACTAACTTCAGACATAATGTCTGAACAGAAATTAGACCTATTCCATCCTGTGATCAACCACCTGTAACTGTTCAGGCCTGTTTGGTTGCTGAGGTCATTGGTGTTAATGGACTTGATATGTCCTGAGTTCAATTCCACCATCAGGCCGGGGTCTTTCTGTGTGGAGTTTGCATGTTCTCCCCGTGTTTGCGCGGGTTCCCTCCGGGTACTCCGGCTTCCTCCCACCGTCCAAAGACATGCAGCTTGTGGGGATAGGTTAATTGGATAATCCAAATTGCCACTAGGTGTAAATGTGCGAGTGAATGTGAGTGCGAATGGTTGTCTGTCCCTGTGTGTTGGCCCTGCGACAGACTGGCGACCTGTCCAGGGTGTACCCTGCCTCTCGCCCTATGACAGCTGGGATAGGCTCCAGCGCCCCCCGCGACCCTGAAAAGGATAAGCGGAGGCGAATGGATGGATGGACTTGATATGCTTTTCTCATTTTGCTGTATACCTTAGACTACAAACCATATTTAATGATACATTCACAGAGTGCTTTACAGTTCTTTGAAATGTGTCACTGTGTATAAAAATGGGAGTTTGCACGAGTTTGCACTTAAAATCTATTGCGGTGACATAAGTAGGAAATTTTTGAAAACTGTGTTGCTGTCCACAAAAATTGTACAGGGTTTTCAGGGTTTTTAAATACTAAATAGTAAATTAATGACTATGTGTTCATTATGTGTTATTCAATAATTATGAATGTTGTGAATAAATTAACATTTGACTTTATTTTGCTGATATAACAATTTTATGACCAGGTTATCCAGAATTAAATGTACTGAAACAAAAGAAGCAACGCATACATCCAAATACTCCAGTCTCTATCTTATATTCTGAACCAAACATTTAAGTGGGCAATATACAAAACTCAATATCACAAAATCACAATATTTCATTCATTTCTGGAGTAGCTTTTTTTCATTTCTTCCTACATTGTGAAATGTCAAGTGCTAGACCAGACCAAGAGTGAAAATTAAGTGGTCAGACAGAGATAATTGACTTGCAGTCACTTGTACATATGTCTACACAGGTGTTCGACTTATGTGATAATTGCCTGACATATAAAGCCTTCTACATGATTTGACATTGATCTATAAAGAGTGGCTTTGTGTGTGACTACTCACACCTACACATAAGTACATATAGATGCTTATGCTGTCCCCTGCGTGATGCCATAAAGAGAGGTGACAACAATGTGTCTGACACTCATTTCTACTTGATGATCTCCAGAGATTACGATCAACTAACATGCTCTTATTTCATTTCATGCTTTTTGTTAAGTCAAATGTTTACTTTTATTCAGTAAACACACACACACACACACACACACACACACACACACACACACACACACACACACACACACACACACAAGACTCAGCACTTGGTTATTTATAACAGAAGGGAGTGATTTAACATGACGTCAATAGATTATTATTATTATTATTATTACACACACACACACACACACACACCTTCATACATCAAGTTAGTGCAGACACAACAGTGCAATAGAAAATCTGTATCGTTCTGTTCTGTCTGGTGATGTTTTTTTGTTTGGTTTTTTGCACACTTGAACTTTTTGTAGTCCTGTGTGAATTGTCTGTTATATGTAGCAACATGGCGTTGGAGAAGACTGTAGCACCGCACATGGTTGAAATGACTACTTATGGTAAAACTCAGAGTACAGATCAGATTAGAGGAAATTAGAAGATTAGAAATTTTATTTTATTGCTTTTTGTTAAGTCAAATGTTTACTTTTATTCAGGGTTATTTTCATGACTACATTTTGATTATAGATTCTCATGGAAGGCATCAAAACTATGAATGAACACACATGGAATTATGTAGTAAACAAAAAAAGTGTGAAATAACTCAAAACATGCTTTATATTTTAGATTCTTCAAAATAGCCATCCTTTGCTTTGATTACTGCTTTGCTCACTGTTGGCATTCTCTCGATGAGCTTCATGAGGTCGTCACCTGAAATGGTTTTTCCAACAGTCTTGAAGGAGTTGTTGGCCCTTTTGCCTTCACTCTGCGCTCCATTTCATCCCAAACTATCTCCACTGGGTTTATGTCAGGTGACTGTGGAGGCCAGGCCATCTGGTGCACTCCATCACTCTCCTTCTTGGTCAAATGGCCCTTACACAGCCTGAAGGTGTGTTTGGAGTCATTGTCCTGTTGAAAAATAAATGATGGTCAAACTAACCGTAAAACCGGATGGGATGGCATGTCACTGCAGGATTCTGTGCTTGACAGTGCTTGACAGAGACCATCCGTTCACCTTTTATGTGTCACACAAAGACACGGTGGGTGGAAACAAACATCTCAAATTTAAACTCATCAGACCAAAGCACAGATTTCCACTCAAACATTTTGGGTGAAGAAAAAGGTCAGTTGTTAGCATGTCCTGCTTGTTACTTTGCCTTAGTCGTGGTGTCTTAGCAGCTGTTTGACCATAAAGGCCTGATTCACACAGATGTGTCTGCTACTGGATTTCTGTGTGGCATCTATCTGAGCTCTAATCTGAGCTGCTGTTAACTTGTGATTTCTGAGGCTGGTGACTCAGATGAATTTATCCTCAGCAGCAGAGGGGACTCTTGGTCTTCCTTTTCTGAGCCAGTTTCATTGTAGCGTTTGATGGTTTTTGCAACTGCACTTGGGGATGCATTCAAAGAATTAGCAATTTTCCGTAGTGACTGACCTTCAGTTCCCAAAGTAATGATGGACTGTTATGTAGAGTCTGTAAAGGCTGCTTTTTGCCCTTAAAATTACTGTAGAGATTTACCAGATATGTGCAGAGGGGAAGGACATTTGAAAAAAAAAAAAAGGATGTAATTTACTGCGTTTTAAAGTCATGCAACTCATACATTATTAGTAAAACTACAAGACAACTACATAATACTGTTGTACTGCTGTCCATTGAGTAATGCCAAAACTAAGGATGCATGACTGTGATCTTTGCCGCTATGACTTTTCTATTATGTGGAACACCAGTGTGTAAATGGCGAGGATTGGCAATAGTTGTAAGCATGGTGCAAAAGCTTTGCATCCCTCTCCTACAGCAGCTTTTCACTGACGTTTTTCGTCGCCCAAAATGTTTAGAACAGAGCACCACATATTTCTGGCATATTTCTTAGAGCAGAATACACACGCACCTCTCTTTGACAGGACCCAGGAATGAATGAATTCATTTTCAAATGAAGCAAATACCTACTGATAGCTCGGTAGGTAGAGTGGTCACCCCATGATCGGAAGGTCGGGGGTTTGAATCCACTGAACGGCTACCCTGAGGTACCCTTGAGCAAGGTACCGTCCCTACACAGTGCTCCCTGGTGCACCTGCTTAGTGGCTGCCAACTGCTTCACTGAGTGAATGGGTTAAATGCAGAGAGAGTAATTTCCCCACGGGGATCAATAAAGTATACATTATTATTATTATTATTATTATTATTATTATTATTATTATTATTATATCTTGTTTGTTCGGTGTGCACAACCTCTACTTTATTTGCTACTAGCAAATATCTATATCAGTGTTTTACAGGAAGGTTCAAAATTATGATTCTGTTATAATGATAAAATACCTGAACAAATTTAAACGGTATAAATCTACAGTGTAGCATGTAGTATCTAGTATGAATGTGCCTCTAGAACAGAGAAAACACAGAACCAAAACCCTAAGAACTAAAAATTCAAAACGCAAATACATAGACAGAATACACTAGAACATAAGATCATAACCATAGTAATAAACACAGTATATTGACAGTAACCCCAGCGTAGGGCATTGGCTCTGCCCAGGCAGTGACAACAGAGTAGGGGTTCATGGTTTGTATAGGTATAGCTCCTTGCACAGACAGAGTGCAATATATTACCTAGCTGAACGAATGACGCAAAAATTGTAATATATATGTATATCTATATATCTATATATCTATATATAGATATATAGATATACAAATATGCTACATTTCTACACTGTAAAAAAAAATTGTTGTGAAAACTTAAAAACTCAAGGCAACCCACTGCATTTACGTTTTTAGGTTCTGATGGATAACTTAGAATTTCAAGTTTAGGAGAAAAGTTGCTTCAACTAATGTTTTTGTGTTTACAAGATTAATAACTGTGCTTTTTCTTAACTCATATTTTATTGTTTTAGCAATGTATTTCCTAAAGTTTACACAAGGTATTAGTTTTAATTTTGGCAACATATTTCCTAAAGTTTACACAACATATTTTTTTTGTTTTGCCAATCAATTTCCTAAAGTCTAGAAAAAGTATCCTTTATAGTTTTCATAAGGTGCTCCCTGTTGTATTAATGAATGTTTACACAATGTTGATTTTCAAATAACTTTATTGTGTTCAAACACAACTGCACCACAGACAATGTTTTGAGATGAGCCATTTTTAACATACTGACAACATTCAGCCACAAATAAAGTCCTTTTCCAAAAATAAAAAAAAGTCAAATTTTTATAATAAATGTTACTCATCCAATTTTAAAGGTGTGGTATTGTCAGTCAGAATATCAAACCTATCTTGATTGATTGTCACTAACAAACAGATCAAAACATCAGATGGCAGGATGTGAACTCTTCTATCTGGTTTCCATACAGCAAACAAATGTGTACTTGAGTTCTTTGGGAAACTCCATGTTGAGCCCATAAAGTAGGCCAAACAGGTAGGCAAAGGCAGTGGGAAGGTCTGGCAGATCATCAAGAATAACGTCCTCTTCCAAAACAATGGCAGTGTTGACCCCTGTGGACTGCGATTTGGGTCCCACGCAGTCCTCCAGAACAGTGAGGATGCCCACCGTAACACCTCGGGTTGCCCTCTCAACTGGATCTGTATCCTATGCAAAATTAACAACAGTACATATAAGTCTCTGTAAACCAAAACTGAAGATTGAGTAGATTTGCATACTCACCAGACATGTTAAGGAGACCCTGGTCTCGTTGTTGTGAACAAATATCAGTAACCCTTCCAAACTGATGGTTCGTCAATGCTGGACTATGTTTGAGACCTAAAACAAGGAAATCAAATAAGACTCAGTCTCATTTATAAACCTATCATTTTGTTTTAAAAAACGCATTAAGTGTTGTTGCTAAAAAATCCAGCCTTAAGAAATAAGATGTTAAAATTAGTTATTCCAGATAATTGCTCATGGTTTTGTCAGTTTTTTTAAAGTAATTTTGATGCAAAACCAATGTAGCACACTTATGACAACATTTATAACAAAAAGTGGCATGAGTGGGATGAGAGTTGAACTGTCCGTCATGACCTGCCATCTGCCAAACACACAGCGCTGCTTGTTAGCTTATGATCCCATTCAGGAGGACACTTTTTTTGAAAACTAACAATTTTTATATCAATTTGGGAACTTCAGGTTCATGCACAAGTTTTGCAAACAAAGTTATATGGTACTATTTACCTAAACATGCAGCCAAGGCCTCAGGCGTTTTTTATATAACCATTTAAATCTATTTACAGAACAATCAGGTGTTCTGCATCAAATAAGAAGGCACACAAATTATTTGTGCCAGTCCAAAAAAATAGATTGTGTTCAGTATAAGACAGAAGAGAACAGCACAGGCCTAAACCCTGCAGGTCTGACAACAGGAGGTGTATCAGTCCAGTTTTCCATGTGGGAACAGCGTTTACACTGGAATCTGCTTTTGATGGCTTTTTTGGAGCAAATGTGACATTCAGCAGTATAACTGACACACAATACAAAACAATAACTACACTACACACTAACTCTAGCCTCCAAACACGCTAAACGTCACTAATGTCTCACATATGAAAACTCGTGCTCTCTTTCTTTTGCTCGCCCGCTTCCCGTTGCAGGTGTCACTCCTAAAACTTCCCCCTCTCCCTAAACAACCAAGTGCCACATGTTGCCATATCATTTTTTTGATTGGCTGACATGGTAAATTCTAACACCAATTGTTTTTTTTACTCGCAAGTGGAGAGTGTTTGCTAGCGTGATCCGTAGGAAACGTCGTTTTTCCCGTTCTTCCCGCTGTAAACACCACTGTTTTGTTCAACAAAAAAAAAAAACAACAACATCGCATGTATTTTTTTTTATCATAACTCTGGTTTTACGTGGCCTATCGACACAATTCAAAAACTGGTGTATAGTTTGAAGTCCGCACTTTCGTCCCAAGTTGAAATAGAGACTGAGTCGCTGCATCTTGTAGCTGTATCGTCTTAAATTGGTCATGTGATTTTGACGTGCCGGCGCGTCCGTCGACCCCAGAGGGTTAAAGTCTGTTTGATATGACTCTTGCAGACTCTAATCTGCCTTCGTATTTAAAATACCCCCATATTTACTGCTCTGCTGCTTGTGCTCTGTAGCTGCTTCTCTGATCTTCCTCTCCCTCCTGTTTGTGTGTTTGGTGGAGCTCGCTGGCCGTGAGGAGTCCACCACCCCGCTCACACAGAAACTAAACCACATATTTTATTGGCTAAATATGATTTGAAAATTTTTTCTTTTTTTTTAAAGCGGCGGGGGGTTTTCCGCCATTGGTCGTCAGCCATGAGCGAGCTAGCCTATTTTGCACTTCATGAAATACACGTAGGGGGTGTCGCGGAGGCTTGTCAAACATGAGCGCGCCTGTTTGGTAGGGATGCTTGTCGGATTTTCATTGTTTTGTGACATGGCGATTTTTATACGAAAACTTTAAAGCACTATTTTATGATGGAAAACATTCAAGTTGCTCACGAGGGCTAACCCTCCTTCAGCTCATCTCTCCAGTTTGTCCCAACAGGACATACCTGGAAATCCACTAGACTAGTGGCTCTACAAGGATTCCCCCGCAAACCACTACCCAGAGCTTGTTACCATAGGTGAGAGTAGCGACATAACTCGTACAGCACCTGCATCACTGCAAACGCAGCCCCCAATCTGTCTGTTCATCTTCCTGCACCTCCCACAAGTTCACCCAAGGGATGTAGTCAAATGGCTTCTCCAAAACACAAAAGATATACTGTATAGATTGGTTGGGCAAATATTAATGTAAATATCCTAGAGAATATAAAAGACCCCTCTGATTCCCCATCTTACTGACGGGAGCAACCACGCCAGTCTGCCAGTACAGAGGCACTGCCCCAGATCTCCACATGCACAGGCATGGCAAAAAAAGCCCTACAGAATTTGGAGCCTTGAGGAATTTTGAGCAAATCTCATTCACTGTGGAGTTGTTTAACTGCCCCTCAGTGACTTTGTCCACAGTGAGACCTCAGACTCTTATTGTCAGTTGCCACATGGGGAAGTTTCCAGCACTAGACCCCAAAACTCCAAGAAGCTGGATAATGTAAACTTGGCAATCATATAATTGTCAGACCTGTTTCCCAACCAGAAGGTGCAAGGATCAAACGCTCTCGTCCACTGGGAAAAAGCCAAAGTACATGCTTACTCTCACAGAGGGCAACTCCAGACTGGAACAGAGTACAGCCCCAGGTGACTCCAGGTTTGTTGAGGTGAACCTGACTATATGTAGCCGGTAAGTCTCATCCTCACGCGCTAGCTCAGGGTCCTTCCCTACTAGAAAGGTGACATTCTAGATGGTGCTTCCTGTGGGTGGTGAGCGACAGGAGTGTGGCCACATTTCCTCTTCAAGTTGTGCCCGGCCAAGCCCCGTTGCCACCTACTGAATTTTGAAGAGTTGATTGATTAAATTAACTTCATCATGAATTTTGATGGTATACTTGCACATAAACCACTACATTGGACACTGATGTGTCACTCCACACCCTGCCACCCACTCCAAAGGTGATGTCGTCCACCTAAGCGGACATGCAAAAAACTCTTTCAAAAGTACATGTTTAAAAAATAAAGTTCAAAAATCTTTTTTCATGCTTTAAGATGAATAAAAATACTTAAAAAAAAACAATAATTCAATTAAGATAATTTAACCCTTTCATGCATGAATTATGACAACCTCAATCAGGATTTTTTTCTTAAGTTTACTGCATTGTTTGTATGTTGTTCTGTCATCATGACTTGTACTTTGTCATTTAATATTTTGTACTTGATTTTTCTCTGCAGTTGGATGCAGTCATTAATTAAGTAGTGCCATTGCTATTATACTGTGTTTACACCGTAGTCCTTGAATCTATGATGTTTCCAGTGTTTTCTTCTTGTCACTTCTTGTCTGATTTAATCAATTTTCCATTGCTTTTTCTCTTTCATTATCTCTTGCTGGTTAGGTTTAAACCTATATATATATATATATATATATATATATATATATATATATATATATATATATATACTTAAGTTTAAGAAGAGATTGGTGTCTGCCATAGAGTACGTCCCTTCTCAGCAGTAACCATGCTCAATCACAAATGACAAGCTCAGAGTAGCAAACCTGTCTCACTGATGCTGGAACGATCTGGAGGGATAAAGACATCAACAGGACTCCTTCTGCATAGTCCTACAGAAGCATTTCAGGCTCTGAATGGATGTACTTTATGGCCAGAAATATGGTTTAGAGAAACACTGTAAAACTTAATCACCAATACATCATATATCACAACTAATTGTGTTATTTTAATAACAGCAAAGCTTTTAGCAGTATACACAGCCGCACACACACACACACACACACACACACACACACACACACACACACACACACACACACAGAGTCACCAAGCCACACAATAATGAGTGTCACAGAGAAGGCATTTGTCTTAGGTAAGACTTGTATTGTCAGTTTTTAATTCACATAGCTCTCATCAGAAAAGCCCTGAAGGTTCTCATCATCATCTTCACAAGAATATATTATTCACTGGCTCCAATCACAAAACACATACAGGCACGCCACACATGAATAAACAGTTACTTTTGTACTGATGCACACAGTACTCATACTTTAAATAGTCATGCACCACATACCGAGAGAGGGACATTAACTGTTACACTAAGTAATAATGCACATATAAAACACGCACACGTCAAACAAGTTTTCTGTGTGGGTCTAAATGCCTATACCTGCATATACAAACATCCAAACAGGGTTACCCCCCTCGCTCTTTCTCTCTTTTTCTCTCTCTTTCTATCATTATTGCCTGGCTCCATCTGACTGTGACTAAGTGAAGACCTGTCTTCATTTGTTTCAATCTGAGCCACTAATGTTCCCACTGCCGTAAGCTAGCACCATAGGTCACACACATTAGTTGACTGTGCGTGTGTGTCTGTGTGTGCATGTGTGAATTTTAAGAAAAGGCAGTCTTTGTTATTTTATGACAAATATTTTGCCTGTTCTCTCTAATATGTTGCTTGCTTTCTGTGTTTTTCTGTGCGACAGTTCATGTCTGGACACTAAAAACGGTTTGTTCTTTTAAAATTTTAGTGTTAGATTTCAAGCACAGTAAACCTTGAAAAAATTTAGTGCAGCTGTGAGAATGCATTTTCTACTTCATCAGCTGCAGAAACATTTTATGACAGACAGTGGCAGTATTGTTCAGTAAATTGCAGATTTAAGTGGCATTTCACAAATTTAATACGTTATGAAAGAGCCTAGATATTAGCTATATTGTCCATACTAGCCATATTTTTGAAATTGATAGGTCAAAATCATAGTCAAGCTTGCATTTAATCTATCAATTTAATTCAGTTCAATTTACCTTTATTTAAATAGTGTTAATTCACAACAGCAACAGTTTATTTCAACAGCTGTAACTGCCTGAATGAAAGTAATGCACCTAAATGAAAGAAAGGACATTTCCGTTTTTTCAAATGTGCCAATTTGTGTGCAATGGCAATATGGTGCTTAGCTGCTGCAGTTCTCTGCACTTCATTTTCAGTGCTTTGCTTAGAGTCTGTGTTCAGTCACCAGGATCTTCTGGAATACACTGGACTATTATTTTAAGATTACGGTGTGAAATGACTGTTATGGCCAGCTATATCTGCTTCCACATCATTTCAGAGGACATAGTTCAGAACCCAAGGTCTCCGTGGATGATTCTCCCCAGGGGCAAGCCCAAAAGTGAGCGTAAGAAGAGGAAGTATAAACAAAGGAGGCAAAAGTGGACTGGAGCCAACGGCAATGACTGCTGCATTGTGTTGATCAGAGAGACTTAGCTACTGCCATCCAGACTGGACTGTGATATTGAGCTAGTAGGCTGCACAGCCCACCGCCATGACAGGAATGCTCCAGTAAAAGCAGACAAGGGGAGCTATGCAGTCTACATCAGTGACAACTGGTGCACAAATGCAGTGACTGTGAACTGTCACTGTTTCACAGACTTGGATTATTTGACGGTCAAATGCAAACCACTCTACATACCATGCAAGTTTACTGTCATCAAGGCAGTACTGTACATATATCACCTGATGCTAATGCCAACTTAGCCATGGATGAGGTGCACAAAGCATGGATGGATTCTTGACCAGCTTGGAGCAGTTGGTCGTCCAGATGAGATCCTCGGAGATGTGGACTCCCAGGAACTTGAAGCTGCTCACACGCTCCACAGCCGTCCCCTTAATGTGGATGGGTGGATGTGGGTCAGCATTCCTCCTGTAGTCCACGATGAGCTCCTTGGTCTTCTCGGTGTTAAGCAGCAGGTTGTTTGTGTCGCACCACTCAGTCAGACGATCCACCTCCTCCCTGTAGGCGGCCTCATCGTTGTCACTGATGAGGCCAATCACCGTGGTGTCATCTGCAAACTTAATGATGGTGTTAGAACCATTGGCAGGTCTGCAGTCGTGGGTGAAGAGGGAGTAGAGGAAAGGGCTCATCACACAGCCTTGTGGTACACCGGTGTTCATTGTGATTCTAGATGAGCAGCGGTTATCCAGCCGGACATGTTGGGGGCGGTTGGTCAGGAAGTCCAGTAACCATTTGCACATGAGGGAACTGATGCCCAGGTCTGTCAGTTTCCTGATGAGTTGTGAGGGGTGGATTGTATTGAATGCTGAACTGAAGTCTATAAACAGCATTCTGGCGTATGTGTTGTTGTTGTCCAGGTGTGAGAGGACAGAGTGCAGTGCGATGGAGACTGCATCCTCTGTGCTCCTGTTCTGGCGGTATGCGAATTGGTGGGGGTCCAGGGTGGGGGGGAGACAGGATTTGAAGTGTGCTAGGACCAGCTGCTCTAAGCACTTAGTGATGATGGGGGTGAGTGCTACTGGGCGGTAGTCATTGAGGCTAGATGGGTTGGAGTTTTTGGGTATCGGGACGATGGAGGTGGATTTGAAGCAGGGCGGTACCACAGCGTGGGCCAAGGACAGGTTGAATATGTCTGTGAGCACTCGTGCAAGCTCCCCAGAACACGCTCTGAGAACACGCCCGGGGATGCCATCAGGACCTGCAGCCTTGTGGACATTGATCCTGCTCAGCACCGCTCCTACATCGGTGGGGGAGAGAGTCAGAGGTTGGTGGTCTGGCGTCACGTCTGCTTTGGTTGTGGTTGTGGGGTTCCCTTGCTCAAAACGAGCATAAAAGTTGTTGAGCTCGTTGAGGAAGGAGACATCAGAGGATGCGGGGGAGGGTTTGGTGGTCCTGTACTCTGTAATGGTCTGGAGTCCTTGCCACATGCGTCGGGGGTTGGAGATGGAGAAGTGTTCTTCTACCTTCTTTCTGTAATGGTGTTTGGCTTTTTTGATACCCTTCTTTAGATTAGCCCTGGCTGTACTGTAGGCGTGTGCATCTCCTGACCTAAAGGCGGTGTTGCGGGCCTTCAGGAGGAGACGAACATCCCGGTTCATCCAAGGCTTCTGGTTGGGGTACATGGTGATCCATTTCTGGGTGGTGACACTGTCTGTGGTTTTGGAGATGTAATCCAGTACAGATGAGGCGTACTGGTCCAGGTCTGTGTGGGTGAACGTATTCCAGTCTGTGTTTTTAAATCTGTCCTGGAGCACTGCGTCTGTCCCCTCTGGCCACACTTTAATTGTCCTCACAGCAGGTTTCACATGTTGGATGAGTGGTGAATACCGAGGTGTGAGGAACAGGGAGAGATGGTCCGATTGTCCAGTGTGGGGGAGGGGTGTTGCTTTGTAGGCTCCAGCCAAGTTGGAATAAACATGGTCTAAAGTCTTGTCTCCTCTGGTGTGGCAGGAGACATGTTGGTGGAATCTGGGGAGGACTGTCTTTAAGTTGGTGTGGTTGAAGTCGCCAGCAACAATAAAAGCAGCCTCGGGGTGTTTATTCTGGTGTTTCTTAATGGCTGTAGAAAGTTCTTATATACGCGAGGAATAGTTTTCTATACGAGATCGCTGCAAAAAGTGCAGCCTTACCTAATGTCCACCCAACTGTTACTCATTTTATATTACGATTTAAAATCTAGTTGCTATTGGTATGAGGAGTAACCTTCAGTAATAAATCACGCAGCAATAGTACATTCATGTAGTTGTAAAAAAGCATGGTAATATATTAAGTAATCCAAAGTATTCAGAATACATTACTCTCATTGAGTAATGTAACGGAATACGTTACAAAATACATTTTGGGGCATGTAATCTGTAATCTGTAGTGGAATATATTTTAAAAGTAACCTTCCCAACACTGGCCTTTGGTGAGCTTATTATCCAAGAAGGGTGTCTGAAAACCAGCTGGGCGTGGGTGTTGACTGCCTAGATCTTGTTCTTCCCAATCTGCTGACTCCTCTGGAGTTTCTGGAATCTTAATTCAGAATGTATGTGAAAAATAAAGCTTTCACAGGACTCTGTGTAATCCTTTAAACAACTACATACACTCCATGATTCAGGAGCTTATAGAACCAACTTTAGCTGCAATAGCATCTACTAATTATTTTCTATATGACTTTAACATTCTCTCACATCTTTGTGGGTAGTTTTGGACCACTCTTCTAGTTTTGTTAAAGTCCTGCCAGAGTATAAGGTTGAGGTCTGGACTTTGATCCTTTTTTTTCAGCCATTCTATTATAAATTTGCTGGGATATTTGGGTCATTGTCCTGATGCATGATTCAACTTCACCCAAGCTTTAGCTGCCAGACAGATTGCTTCACACTGACTCTCGAATATTTTGGTATATAGAGGACCTCACGTGCCCGAGTCCTGTGGCTGCAAAATGAGCCCAAACTATCATTCCTCCACAGCTGTGAATGACAATCAATATGAGGTGTGCCAATATTCTGTGTTTGATTTTTGGCAAACGTGGCATTATGGACAGACATCTAAAGACTCTGAACCTTTCTATCCAAGGGACTTTATTTCAGAAATTTTGTATTTTGTTGAGATGCAACTGTGCAAACCTAAGTCATGTTTCTGTGTTCTAGAGCAAAGATAGTTTCTCCCAGCAACCATTTGAAACAAGCATACTTTTTCAGTTTAAAAAAAAAAAAGTACTGCCATGAGCTTTAAGATTTAACATACTACCCTAGGCCTGAAGTCTCAGATATTGCTCCTAGGTTTTTTGTGATTTCTCTGAGCATTGCACACTTTGATATTTAATTAGCAGCACTTGCGTACCTGTGCCTATTGGACTAATACTTTTACACTCTGTCCATCAATGCCTCAGCTCTGTTTCAATCATGTTGTGTGTTGCCCTCATAAGCTTCTTCTGGCTTTGGGCAGTTATTCTTGTAGATAGTATTGCTGGTTTATTTTTTTTAGGTAAACAGCAGCATTGTAACAACACTGTCACATAGTCAATGATTGAAAATACTGCACAACTCAGGGCAAGGAAGACCCCCCCTGTCACCCTCCAAGGCCTTCTGACACCAAAATGTACCAAGTGTTAGACAGTATGCACAGCACTAATACATCTTTATTCCCAAGATATATTTTTGAAGATATTTTGTTATACGCTGCTTTTTGGTTGAGGATCATTTTATATTGATTCCAACTACAAATGTTATGAATCAAGGTAGAAGTGTCAAGCTGTGGCTGCAAAACTGCCCCAAGTAGAAGAGTTATGTACCTTGGGGTAATTATTTTTTTCTTTAACCAAAGACCTTGGTCTAAGTTGGATTTAACTAGATAGACATGCAACTAATCGAAGCAGAAAACACGACATAGTGCTCACCAATTAATTTTTTTTTAGTGCAGGATGTAGACCTGACATCTCCCAGAACAAATGAAACAAGACCTTAGAAATTAATGTGGTTCTTAGGTTAAATGTCAGACCTGTCTACAGATAAATTTATATAGTTAGTCTTTTAACATTTGACAAAAACTATTAACCACTGTCATTCCTTGACACTGTTAAATAGTTAACCCTCTGTTAACTATGTTAAGCCCCCACACTTTGTAAGTTTACTATTGACCAAAACATTGGCTGATTAATAGTCAATGGTCAGTGGATGCAAAAAAACCCCCAAAAAACCAACAACAACATCAAAAAACAAACCCAATAAAAAGCCAATGAGAAAGACAATTAAGAAATATTATATAATAATAAAATACACATTATTTTTGCATCCACAGACCAACATGAGGTAGAAGCCAAGTAAGAACAATAGCTTTAGTTAATTTAGTTTGTTTTAGTTTAATGTTGTTTCATTATGTTATATATTTTAACTGACCTCTGCGACTTTGCACCAAGAAACATTATACACAGAAGTGTTGCCTATTTACATAACCACACGTACTACTGTGATATGGTCAGGCAGATATTAACATTGAAAAAATAGAAGTCAATATAGTGCATTTGCTTAGTTTAAGACAAGTTAATAGTTAAACACAATCTGATTAATTTACTCAAAAAGGGAATAAAGCACATTATATGAACTTAACTATTTAGGTTAGTAAAAATCTAAATAGTAGTTTATTATTTTATTTAAAAAATATTAACCTGCTCTAAAATCATTAGTAAGCAGGTATATATATATATATATATATATAGGTAAATGGAAATTTCTTCTTTGTTGCTGAAATAAATAAGAGAAAATAATGCACTGCATATACTTTGACACATGCACACGAATGCCCACAAACACACCTTTGCTCAGTATGATGATGCTGGCAACAGAGCTCTAAATCTCATTTTCTTGTTCTATACACCAGGTCTAAAAATTCACCACATTATTACACACAGACACACACACGCAGGCTAAAGAGAGGAAACATAAACAACGTCACAACCTCACACAAGAACACACATACACACACATTTGGCTAAAAATATTCATGGCTATAGAACCTCAGCTCTAATGGAATCACCGTCTGATCTAATTGTGGATTTTGTGGTCATTTTTGAATTTTTTTCTCACAGGTTGTTTCTCTTTTTGTCCCTTTTTCTCCATCTCATGTTCTCCCCCTCTCTCTCTTCTCTTTGTGCGGTATTGAAAATGCTGACTTGTTTTTGTGATGGATGAATAGTCCATAGATGCTTCTGAATATTTCATGTATTATGCTTAAAAATCAATGCCCTTAGTATAGGTATATGTGTTCAAATAAAATATGCACTTGGCACATGCTTCTTCCTGCCTGCTATAGATCTATAGATGCTGTGAGGCAACACCTGCTGATATCTGTATTTGTCACATCTTATATATACAGTTGAAACCAGATATTTACATACACTTCAGAAAAATAAAACCTTTAGCATCAAACATCAAATCAGAGTAAAATTTGTTTGTTTTACATCAACAAGTATTAGCATTTTTTTTTTTTTAGAATTTAATCAAAGTCAGAGGTATCCCATATGGAAAAGATATATATAAATCTTATAAAGTTTGTATCTGTCTTGTGTGAAACTTGTATGAAAAGCATATAAGAGTGAAAACAGATATAAGATCCTTTGAAAAATTATATAATGAAACTTGTATGTTTTGGATATTACTTTCATATTTATGTATGAAAGTAATGAGAAAGTGGCCACTTTCATGAGTATATCATGTAAGCCTTATATGATTTACTCATGAAAGTGGCCACTTTCATGAGTAATCACATATAAGTTTTTACTATTTCTTTTCCATATGGGTATGCATACACTTCCTTAGTGTTTGGTAGAATAGCCCTAAACTGTTTCACTTGTCTAAACGTTTCGGGGTATCCTTCCACAAGCTTTCTACAATAGTTTGCTGGAATTTTCGCCCACTTCTCTTGACAGAAATGGTGTAACTGGGTCAGGTTTGTAGGCCTTCTTGCTCGCACTCACCTTTTCAGTGCCACCCACACATTTTCTATGGGATTTAGATCAGGGCTTCGTGATGGCCACTCCAATACCTTGACTTTGTTATCTTTAAACTACTTTGACCACAGGCATACCTCCAAATTAGTTACATTGTCCATTTGGAACACCCATTTGCACCCAAGCTTCAACTTCCTGGCTGATGTCCTCAGATGTTTCTTCAATATGTCAACATAATTTTCTGAGGCTTCAACACTTCCCCCTTTTTTCTTCAAATATACAGTTTATTATTATGGCCAAACAGTTAAATTTTAGTTTTGTCAGACCATAGGACATGCCTCCATAAATTAAGACTTTGGTTCCCATGTGCAGTTGCAAACTGTAGTCTGGCTTTTTATGGTGGTTTTGAAGTAATGGCTTTCTTCTCCCAGAGTAACCTTTCAGCTCATGGTAGTACAGGACTTGTTTTACTGTGGGTAGTAACACTGTCTTGTCTTGTTTTTTCCTGTTCTCCTGTTGAGCTGTTGATTTGCATATTTCACACCAAAAAATGTTCCTCTCTGGGAATCCACCTCCTTCTCAAGCAATTTGATGGTTGTACATTCCCATGTTTTTAAACTTGCGTATTATTGTCTGAACGGATGAACATGGGGCCTTCAAGCAACAGGAAATTGCACCAAAGGATGAGGCACACAATTCTTTTCCTGATGTTTTAGTTGATTTATCTTGATTATTCTAATGATGCCAAAGAAACAGGCTCTGTGCTTGGGTTGTGCCTTTATATGTATCCACAAGTGTTCCACCAATTGACTCAAATGGACTCAGTTAACCTATCACAAGTTTCTTGAGCTCAGAATGGAATCATCTGAAGTTTTCTTTTTGTTTAAAGACACAATGAACTTGGTGTATGTACACTTCTGACTTTGATGAAAGTAATAAAAAATACATAACAATTTTCTCTCTCTCTCTTTATTCTGACATTTCAAAAATACAAAAAATATGTTAATATTTATTGATCTAAAACAAAAAAGTTTACTCTTGCAAACAGGGCATCTGTATCCAGTAAGTGTCCCTAGGCTAGACCACCCATGCTAACCAAGCCTACCTCGGATATGAGCAAGAGACAGAAAACTGAAGCCATACATGAATAGGATGAGGGACCTATGGATACTTCGATACCTGGCATCCAGATTGATGGCAGAACAACTAGTAGTTCAGTGTTCCAACATTCGGAAGAAGGAACTGCTCCCAACAACACAAGTCAACACAAGGTACAACAAAAATGCTGCAGCCAAGGGGAGCCAGGATGATAGGTCAGGGGAGATATCATCATCCCCACTGTAGATTGGGTACCAAGCCCCAAGTGCAATAGAAGAAGGATTCTTAAGTGCGAGAGGAAATAACCTGAAAGATAGGATCATGGCGAAGCTTGAAACCTGGACCCTCCATAGCTGGTTACCAAGATTGCATGAAGTACCCTCTGAAGGTGTTCTAGATTATCTACACTACAGCAGCAGTGATCAGTGAGATGCTTGGCTACACAAGAGCCACAAGAAGCATTATCCTCCATGAAGAAGAAGACGAGAGACCAAGATCAAGGTAGCCTAAGAAATACACCAAGCTGTCTATATCTGAGGCCCTGGAAACTGCTAAGCAAAGACTCATAGCCTTGGCTAGCCACTTGAAGAGGTATACCAGAGAAATAGAGGGCAGGAGAATAAACCAGCTGTTCTCCACAGAACCATCCAATGTATACACATAGTGGCAGGGAAACAATGTGAGAACAGCACCACCAAGGCTGGAGATGGAGCAATACTGGAAGAGTATATGGGAGAAGGATGCAACTAATAACGGCAATGCACAGTTGCTACTGGATCTAAGAGCAGACAACAGCAACCTCTCTGAACAGGAACCAGTAACCAGCACAGTGGCAGACATCCAGGAATGGGTCTCCAGTATAAAGAATTGGACAGAGTTGGTAAGAACATGATCCGGGCAATCTGCCCGTGATCGCGGACCCTGCTGGGGTAATAAGCTGGATAGCTGGAGATAGAAGCCACTGACATCCAGACAAGAAGGCTCCTGACCATGCAAGGGGGCTGGGGACTGGTGAGTGTCAGTACCACAGTCCAGGATGAGACAACGAACATCCACGAGTACATCAGGATGATGGTAACGACCAACCATGAGCTCAGTAATTACCTCAGGCAGCACAAACCCAAGACAGAGGAGCAAGACGAGGAACCATCATGGAAGGACAGGCCCCTGCACGTTATGTACCAGTGGTACAGTGGTACATAACGTGATAGAGGAAATGACATCCAGAAATCCTACTAGTGGCTGGACAAAACTGGACTGAAAGATAGCAAAGACACACAAATCATGGCAGCACAGGAACAACCTCTGAGTAAAGACCCATAGAGGCTGGGGTCTATCACACAAAGCAAGACCCCAGGTCCAGTCTGTGTAAAGATGCCCCTGAGACAATCCAGCACATAACAGCAGGGTGCAAGATGCTAGCAGGCAGGGCATACATGGAACGCCATAACCAAGTGGCCAGCATAGTATACAGAAACATCTGTGCTGAATATGGCCTGGAAGCCCCGAGGTCAAAATGGGAGACACCCACTAGGGTGGTGAAGAATAACCGAGCTAAGATCCTGTGGGACTTCCAGATGCAGACGGACAAAATGGTGGTGGCTAACCAACTGGGCATAGTGGTAGTAGACAAACTGAAGAAGATGGATAGTGATAGATGTAGTGGTTCTGAATGACAGCAACATAAGGAAGAAGGAACACGAGAAGCGTGAGAAATACCAAGGGCTCAGAGAAGAGCTTGAGAAGATGTGGAGGGTGAAGGTAACAATGGTCCCAGTGGTAATCAGAGCACTAGGGGTTTAAGTCTGGAGACTGTGCTGGACACTCCATGTTTTCAAGCTTACCATCTTGTTAATTTTTCCTGACTTAGTTCCAGTAAGGCTTGGACGTATGTTTTGGGTGATTATCTTCCTGTAGGATGAACCCTTGACCAACTAGGTGCATACCAGAGGGTATTGCATGGCGCTGCAGAATGCTATGGTAGCTGTTTTGGTTCAGGGTGCTTCACTCTGTACAAGTCACCGAACCTGGATTCAGCAAAACAGCCCCAGACCATCACACTTCCTCCTTCGTGTTTGACAGTTGATGCCACACACTGTGGAACCATCCTTTCCCTGCATAATACCTTCTTTCAGCCTTCAGTAGTTCCGTGCTGGTGTTTCATGGCCCAGGCAAGCCTCTTTGTCTTATTCTGACATCTTAGCAATGGCAAGACTGCAGCCAGAAGTCTTTTCTTCACAAATGAAACTGAGACTTGCTTACTGCAGCCACTATTAAACTGTGCTTGAAGCTGTTGTCCTGTGAGCTAACTATTACTCAAGCTGTTAACTCTCAGAAACTTGTCTTCTGACAGGAAGAAGTCTGGTAGACCCAAAGACACAACTGAATCAGAGTTTGTTTCTGAGTGCCTTTTGATGGTGAAGGAAACTGTACTCACTGACACCTTGACTTTCTTCGTAATTGCTATATAGGAAAGACATACATTTTTAAGTGCTATAATGGTATGCCTCTCTTCCATTGTTAATTTTCTTTTTCTCACCATTTTTGTAGATACACACTACTTTCTGCAGCACAATACTGTTCAACTGATGCTCACGAGGCTATGGTACCACATACCACAATAAACATGCTTTTCAGTTAATAAATGCAAAACTGAATGCAGAAACTGAAGGTAGCGCCAGTAAAAGCCTAGGAGAGCGTCTTACTGGAAGAAATTGGTGATGCCACTCAATTCTATATATCAAACAATCACTTTATTGTAAAATATTTATAAAATTAGGTAATTTTGTCAAATTTTCTGACTTAGAAAATTGGAGACTATCTACAAAATGTCTGTAATTTATTAAGTAAGTGCTGATAAAGTAGTAAGTAATTTTTGCCTTTATTCTAACTAAACCTACCATAAACTTACCTATATGTATCTTATGTTATGGTACTCTGTGGCTGATAAGGATGCTGTTGTAATGGTCTCCTGACTGTGGATAGTGACATCAGTCCTTCTCTGGCTATGAAAACGTGTGAGCCAGTGCTGATTTTAACTTCAGGTTAAGTTCATGTGTTGATACGCTGAGCTCACTAGTATTGTAGAGCAGAACAAGGACTGCTGCTCCAAAATGCAAGATAATGGAGTCGAGTACATCGACAAGATGAAAATTTGCGCTGTTCTGTTATTTATTTCCACAGAGTATGTATGGTATGATTTTCTAATGTGTTTATGAAACTGTGGGTGTACCAGTTGCTGCCCTTTGGCCATATTTTACCTTTGTGTGCTCTTAGGGGACAAGTGCACTAAAGCCATGGCAGAAAAATGGCACACACCTGATCCCCTCACTGTAGAGGCCAAACAAGCCTCTATAGTGAGGTTTTTCTTCAGATTTTTCTTATCATTTATCAGCCATCTGTGTGTTGTTATACCCACAGCAAAGTTTACAGAATCAGGGATTTTATAAAGGTTATTCCCTATTGATACTGACTCCTTTTATGCCATACGTCCAGTGTTTAATGTTCTTCCAGCATAGAAGAAAACTAAATATTATTATTTTTAGTCTGGCTCTTCTGTTACATCTCTATCATGATATTTCTCTCCAGGTAGATTACGCTGTGGGACTGAATTTAAAAAAAAAAAAAAGTGCAGTAAGAGTTTTTTAAACCTCAAATATCATGTCCAATAATCTTTTCCCACAGGTACAGTGCTGCTGCTCTTGAATTGCACTGATTTCTCAAGGTTTCTAATGATAGAAGTTAAGCTTTTCTTTCTCATTTTGCTCTGCCCAACCTCTCTTCACTGATGTTACTGTTTTTCTCCCTGAGCTAGAAGTCTTCCTGGCTTCTGGGAGTGTGAGAAGGCCTAATGGCTCCAATGGGAATGACACCAAACTGTCTTTGATAAATTGTTTTTAAATTACAACATAATTTCATTTAGCTAGCAATTTCCACAAGACTCCTGCAGAGAAGAGATTCAGGCTATGTCAGGATTGGCTTACAAACACACATTCATCCACGCATACTCTCGCACACACTCATGCAAATGTGCACATGCACATAAACCCAGAGTCATCTGCTTTGGCACAGATAGTGTTACATGACCTGCAGCCCGGAGGCTAAGTAAATTACCGCCTCCAAACTACTAAAGTGGTCATTAAGGACACTCTCTCTCTTTCTGTCTCTTTGTGTCTGTCTGTTGCTCCCTCTGTCTTTTTCATCATCCTCTCTAACTGTTTTCCATCATTATTCTTAATTATTTCTCTTAATCTATTTGCTCCCCCTTACATGTTTTTACCCACTCACTTCGGGCTTATCATGCCTGCTCCAACGTTTTCATTTTTCCCTTTCCCCCCCTTTTTTTGAGTGCTCTTCATCCCTGTCTTTTCCTTTTTTTAAATTTTCTTCTATCTCTGTCTCGCTTTCTGTCTTTGCTGGTAAAAGCTTTATGATTGTGGCCCATCTCTATTATTGTTCAGACTGTCAGCTGTACATCATTACACAAACACACACAGAGCATTACCAGCCTTCATTACACAGACAGTATGAGGTAATGCACACATTCACACAAGCTGTGTAATACCAAAGGTGAATGTCTAAATGATCCATAATGATCCAGAGCCCTAAACCTTGTTAGCCTTGCCCTGCCCTGAGAAAGCCCACACACATTAGAGGCAAGGTAACTTTTAGTGCATTAAAGTATCCAAAAAACTACTTTCAAATTTATATTCATTCGAATAAATCCCGAGGAATGCTACAGTTACTTTTGATATCCATTTGAAAATCCATAGTCATATGTGTCTTGCCTGGAACACCATAATCACCATAGAAAAGAGAAGATAGTCATATTTGCTTTTATTTATTTACTTTTAAAAAAGACACCGTCTGTTTACATTCGACTCATTAGGCAGCATTTCCACTGGTGTCTCTTCTCACTACTGTGATCTTCTTCAGTTTGATTAGTTACAAATATGTTCATTATTTTGAATTACTAAGCCATTATCAAATGATTATCCTTGTCAAAATACAATTTTAAATTATGTCTTACTACAAACTGTGTTTCTCATTGCACACAACCTAAACAGAATTTGGAGGCAGTGAGGTTTTAAATGAAGCAAGTTGGAGTGTGAGGGTGTCAAGGTTTTGAGTCTTTGACCAAGTATTTTGATTTCGGCTTTGGACATGCAATTCCGTCTTTTGGAATTTGGAGATTTTCCTGTTCTAGTTTTGTATTAGTTAACCTTGACTTCAGTAATACCCAGTGACTCAGACTTTTTATTGTTTCTATTTCTAGTTCTTGATTTCTTGTTTTGTTATGTCAGTTCCTCTTTCGTGCCCAGTCTGTCCTAGTCTTCTCTCCATGCTCCATTGTCATTGTCTTTGTGTTGACGCTCCTTCAGCACAATAGATCAATTCTTCACAGTCAGTTGAATCTCAGCTGAAAGCTCACAAAAATATTTCAACAACCGCCAAAGAGTTAAAACACCAAATGATTAAAAATCAGGTAAATGGATTCCACAGTAAGACATAAACACAGCGTGACCTGGCAGCACGGACACGCTATCGGGTGCTGAACGCAGACATCTCACAGATTCTGAGGCTGCAGGTTTCATCACTCCGACCAAAATTCACTGAACCAGCGGCAAAAGAAGATCAAAACTACGCCTCATCTTTGATAAACATTGTCATTAACTCTTTCTTACTTTGTCTTTTTTGCTCCCACCATGATAAAATCACACTTCTACCCAGCTATTTCTCTCTCTCTCTCTCTGTACTCAGAGACCAGTTTCCCATGAAAAATCTGTTTTCTGCATTATTCGCTTGCTTATTACGCACCAGTCTATTGCTGTGTTCAGTGTCGTTGCCTGCTGGATTGTTTTTTTTAAATGACTAAATGAATTGACTCTGATTGTTCATGAACTCTGACACTGCTTATTTGACACTCTGGATTTTACAGTGTATGATAAACTGGACCACGCCCCTTTTAGATTGGTGTGATGCTGTAATACCCCTTTTGTGTGACTGCACAGGGGAAACCCTTAGTGAGCTGATAACCTTCTTCACGTGGCAGTTTTTCCTATTTACCAGTGTTAGGGTAAGTGTAGCCTGGGTATATTGAACAAGTTCGTATTATAGGGCTCACAACTAAGGCTTTTAAGATAGGCCTACACAACTATATAGTTCTGTCAGTACCACTCAGCACTAACTTTCTCAGCTAGTTCTCTTCATTCAAACACCAGAATGACTCAGAGACTCTTTTACACTGCAATGAATTACTTCACATTACCTCTATCTGGGAGCTCTCTGTATGTGTGGGATACTTATAAAATACACACACATGCAATAAGCCACGAGTGGAGTACTCAAGGGAAAATGAATCAACACATTGCTATTGGTAATTAGGAAAGTATTGAATGAAAATACGTTATTTGTAGGCTGTGAAACCACCATGGGCACCAGAAAGCTCATTAAATATAATGTAAACAATATCACAGCAATTAATGTTTAAAGAAAATGACTGTGGGTTGTTTGCTCTATCGAAGAAATATATAGGAGGTCAATAACCAGTCTATACAAGTGGTGTACACTGTCGCAACAATGCTCTACCCAGATTCACACTAAATTCGAGAGGTGTAGTGCTGGCAGAGCACTAATGAGGAAATCAAATATTCACCATTAGCTTAATTGGTTGAAATGTAATTGTAACTTTAAGAGTATTTCATGAAAGAAAATTAAAGACAAAATGAGTTAAAGCAGTCATTATGATATTTATGAGCAGACGTAGTACAGTCTGCACCAACACAAAAGCCTCATTTGCCATCGAAAAGCTACTGTTGAGCTTTATCAATGAAGTACAGTGTCAGTTTTGTAAGTAAAAGCCACAGAGTAATAACATGGCGATTTGCAAAATTCAATGGAGTGTCAAGTTTCGAATGTAATCTACTAACAGTATTCTAATTAATATACAAAGACGCAGTCAGTTTATTTGAATAATTACCTGCCACCAGCAGCACAAATTAATGGCTCAGAAATGAGCACACACGATGAGGGTGCCACTGATGTCTTAACAAAAGTAAAATGGTCTAAGCAAAGGATTTGCACCAATTTCTCTCTGAAAACATAGCAGCAGCTAAAATAAATGCAAGGGAACTGAAGAATCTATATGGTTTTCTAGCTTGTCTGTTCAACCTGATACTTTTGAGAGGCAAAGTGTGAAATGGACATGGTGAACCAGCGTGACTATTACACACTTTGCCGTGATGCTGGGTTGGTCTGTTGGACTGTCGGAGGACTAAAAATCAGGTGGAGCAGGCAAGAGACAGGTAAGTTTGCTCACTTACAAAGAAATTAACAGTCTCTAATTGAAAAATCAAAAATGATACATAAAAGATTGTCACGGTCTGGCTGGCAGACCGTGGGGATGTGGGGAAAGGAGGACCCAAAACGCAGACTCTGCGATGCAAACAGTGCTCTTTATTTACAGTGAAAAGCTGTAAACACAATAACTCCCCGTTGCTCCCTTGAACCCCATGTGCGTGCTTCCCTCCGACGTCTGTGCTCGTGCTCGTGCTCCCTGCTGTTGTGTTTCCGCACACCCCGTGCGTGCTGCCTTTCTGGACCACTCTTCCTCCAGCAGGGAAACCATAGAAGCAGCCGTCAACACTAACCCTCGGCGTGTATATACGAACAGCACTGACATATGCTGACACACACTAACTTGGTACGATAACTCAATGATCCCGCGCCGGTGGGAGCTCCAACACTCTCCTAAGTAGCTCCCCCGACGAGCGTGATCACCAACAGGTGTGGCAGGAACTTCAGGTGTGGCCAGTCCTCCCGCAGGGCCACACCCACCAGGCCTGCAGGTGGCTGTGCTCCATCCTCCAGCCACACCCGCAGACATACACACGTACACACCCACACCTTGCCTATACATACGAGTGGGACACAGACTAACACAGCATTGTGCAGAAAAACACACACATCACCAAATAATAATAATACTAATAACAACAACAACAGTCAAAACTGCTCACGGACCCCCGAGTCCTCCAGAGCCGGGTCCGTGACAAAGATAAATAGGGTCATTGAGACTATATTGAAAATCCTAACACTAAAACAGCACGTGCTTGTGTTAAGTGTTAAACTTACCTTACTAAACCCGATGGGCACCAGTTCTATCCCTCAACCTCCTAGTTCATGGCCCTATAGTGTGAATTTGAAAATCACCTTGCTCTTGAGTAATCACATTTATAAGGTTTTCAGAATACTTTACCTCTGATCTTGACCTTCAAGACCACAGAGATTTGAACACAGAGATTTTTAGTACTGTAGCTACATCTATGGTATCTACCTGAAAATCCTTGTTGCATCACTCTCCAGTTATTGTACAGTATTCATAAACTTGGGGGGGTCCATGCTGTCCATCTAGGTGGGGTGATGATAATACCCTATCAGCCCTTTAGAGCTAAGGGGTAAAAACTGATGAAGATGGTCAGACTGATGACTTTATGTTCTTATTCAGTTTGACATTTGATCGCTTACTCACTTATAGCTAAACAATGTAAACTTTCCACTGTATTGAAATTGCACTGTGCCTTAGAAACAAACAGCATAAATGTGCACATGAATGTGAATATGCACCTAACCAGTGTGCTCTGTTACTGAACCAAACAGCACATGAATACCGTTTTGATACAGGGACATATGTTGATGTATGAGAGTTGCACAGAGATATGTAAATTTTAGATAGGATTTTCTTAGAACTGCTAAGATTCAGCAGCTCCTGTACTGGGTTTGGAAGAGTTAAGTTAATAGGAGTTTTCTTGAATTTACATAATATAACTGATTTTAACTGAAAGTACTCAAGAAACTGTGAACTGTCAATGACAAGGTTCTGGATTAAGTTATGAAAACTAATAAAGGTTTTATTTTGGATGACATGACAAAGATGTGTAATTCTTTTGATTATCCAGAAGATGAAGTTAAAAGTTTTTTTTTTAATCGATTGTGAAGTCTGGATTATTCCAAACAGGAGAGTGAAGAGAAGCAGAGGCTGTAATATTTTCCATCAGGCTGACAGAGTTGACTCTATGGATGTGCTGTGAAAACAGTGGTGTTTCTTGATATTGTGTGTTTCTTGCATTTGGTTTAGGTGTTCCAAAACTTCAATTCTTTCGCCTAATTTCCAACTCCACAAATGTTCCAGCTCAAAAATTGAATAGAAACATGAACATTTGGTAATGATCTGTACAAATATGGTAGTGATGGATTTATGGCTTTGATAATAAACATGTTAGACTGTGCATACCTGGGCAAATATAAGTATAGGTTGATTAAAAATGTAATGTTTATGTGCACTGGTGTTGATGTGTAAAGAGCAGTAAAACAATTAAGAAAAGGAGAACGTAAACATACAAATAACAAATAAAGAGAAAAAAAACCATGCTGGAGATGCACATGAATATAGAGAGGCACTAAAGACTAATGTGCAATCATATACATATTTTTAGTTATTCTTATGACCTGTTGCGTAATTTCATTAATACAGCCAAGGGGTTATTACTTTGTACCAGCCCTACATGCACTGACAATAGTCCATAAATTCATTTTCTTTCGTGCAGAACCAAATCTCTTAATGCAACATGGAGTTTAGTGTGGAAGAAGTGATGAAAAGCTAAGACAGAAAAAGAAAGTAGAAATGCAAAATGTGTCAAATTAACCGACATGTTAGCTTTCGGAGCTGCCGGTGCTGCTGCTGCACCATCAATAGTAGTACCTGCAACAACTAATAGCAAACCCACTGTCACAGAAAGCTGCTGTTGCTAGCACAGGTTGTGGAGAAGTGTAGGAGGGACCGCAGTCCCAAGGACAGAGTGAGGAAGAGACTGAGGAAAGCGACATTAATGTAGTAAGAAAATAGCTGCAGGGACAGGAAATGAGATGAGTCAAGGATTCTGCCGATCTCACCTGGACCCACGACAGCAAGGCCCGGGTAAAAAAAAAAAAAAAGACCAGTAGCAGCCCTACCGTGTCCACAAGAAGAACAACCTGGACCAGAAGTTGCTGCTGCTGCGGACAGTGGAAAGATGTCCTTTTACCTGGGTGTCTGGTATGCAAGGGATACAACTGAGAAGAGGAAGGCTACGCACAGGGTAATTAACACTGCCAAAAAACATAATTGGCTGCCCTCTGCCACTCCCGGAGGCCATTGCCAGCTCTTGCTGTCTCAGAAAAACCAAGGCTGTCACAGGTGACCCCTCATCTTCCCCGGGCCTTGTTTGTTATTTATTCCTGTTGTCTTACTATTTATATTTTCAGTACAGTTGGTGTGCAGCACCCACAATGTCATTGTGCATGTACAATAATAGTAAAGGGCTATTCTATTCTATTCTAAAATGAATGCGTACTTTGCTCATGAGGCACTCCTAATAGATAAAGTGTAGCTTTTAATTGTCACAGTGCAACTAAGAAGTAACCCAACATCATGCATCATGCATATATATATATATATATATATATATATTAGGGGTGCAACGATACTCGTATCGATATTGAACCGTTCGATACAGTGCTTTCGGTTCGGTACGCATATGTATCGAACAATACAAAATTTGAAATTTATTTTATCAACTTTCCTTCTGACGATGCTGTCTGTGTTGAGCGCTCAGTGGATCTGCGCTCTACAGTGCAGCGTAGGCGCAGTAGTCGAACGCAGATTCACTGAGCGCAGCGCAAGCTAGCGAGACAGAAGTTAAGCTCTCCTTGCAACATGGCAAATTGAACCTCCCCCACCCTCATTCAGATGTGGCGTTTGGAATAGGGCTGGGTATCGTCACTGATTTCTAGAATCGATTCAATTCCGATTCACAAGGTCCCGAATCGATTCGATCCACGATTCGATTTAATTAGATTCGATTAGATTCGATTCGATTTAATTCGATTCGATTCGATTCAATTCGATTTAAATCTGGGAAATTTTGAAAGCCAGAAATATTATAATTCAGATCAGTACATTTACATATTTTTGTATCTATAAAAAGGAAGCTGACACACGCAAGACTTTATCAAAGGTGTGAGCATCACAGCAGATGCCTTTGTGTCAAAGTAGCTGAGGATAAAACACAGAAAAACATGAAGGTGATTTTCCTGGTGATTTTTATAAAAATATTCTGCAGTACATCAAAAACGAAAGAAAACCATTAATCAACACATGAACGTTACCTCTGAAGTTACAGCGGTTTTATTAGAGACACAGCTAAGCGTTTTGCATTTTGCATAATTTTAAAAAGTTTAAATTTGTTCAGTATTGAACGGCAGAAATTAGGTTTTCTTTTCGGAAGTATATAAAATGAAAAAAAAAAAAAAAAAGTTGGCCGAACACAAAGCGCGGACCCGCCGACAGATCAGAATCAGCGAGCTGTCGGCTTTCAGCCCCGACTGTGAGAAAGGCGACATCTAACTGATTCTGATCCGCGGGTTTTGTCTTTGTGCAGAATCCGTGTTCCTGCTCTCATTTACTGTCTTAGCTGTTTGGTGGTTGTTGAAATTTTGTGAGGTTTCACCTGAGATTCTAGCATTTCGGGCAAAATAAATTTATATTAAAAAATCGATTCAGGATTTTAATGAATCGATTTTACGTTATCCAAGCCAGAATCGATTTTAATCGATAGATCGATTATAAAAACCCACCCCTAGTTTGGAACTATTTTGGTCTTCATGTGACGTATGACCCTGAAGGTAAGCGCGTCATGGACTAAAGTAAAACAGTATGTTGGATGTGCCACGCAATGCTCAATTACATTGGTGGGAACTAGTGTGTTAGCGCAGTTAGCTCATTAACGTGTTGACACCGTCCAGCCCCACGCACGGGGCGATCCGCGGTAGCTCGTTAACGGAGATTTGCCGTGTTGTGGCGTTAACGTCATTTCAACGAGATTAACGCTGACAGCACTAGTGGGAACACAACGAATATGACTGCACATTTACGCCGACATCATCCTAGTGCAAAGACAAGTGGAAGCAGACAAAAACAACAAGCACGCATGCTACAAACTTTACCCGAGTCATTTAGACAGCCGTTAGCACAGGATTCTCCTTATGGGGACCTGATATGTTTAATATGCTGCTGAGAATATAGCCCAGAAGAAGCGTATAGTATAGCTTTTATTTTGGAAAGAGCCATTTCTCTGTAATAAACTCTCTTTTCCAAAGATGAGTGATTTCTCGATCAGATAGGTTTATTTTTTTTATTACTTTTTTTATTACTTTGTTGTTTCAGCAACATTAAATTTAAAAACTGTACTTTTGAGTTAAAATATATATTTATAATTTTAATAAATGACAAATTAAAAAGGCATGAACATTTTTTTGTATCGAAAAAATATCGAACCGAACCGTGAATTTTGTGTATCGTTGCACCCCTAATATGGTAAATGGCCTGTATTTGTATAGCGCTTTTACTAGTCCCTAAGGACCCCAAAGCGCTTTACACAACCTGTCATCCACCCATTCACACACTGGTGATGGCAGTTACATTGTAGCCACAGCCACCCTGGGGCGCACTGACAGAGGCGAGGCTGCCCGACACTGGCGCCACCGGGCCCTCTGACCACCACCAGTAGGCAACGGGTGAAGTGTCTTGCCCGAGGACACAACAACCGAGACTGTCCAAGCCAGGGCTCGAACCAGCAACCTTCCGATTACAAGGCGAACTCCAAACTCTTGAGCCACGATCGCCCTACACACACATATATATATATCTATATCTATATATATCGATATCTATATATATAGATATAGATATATATGTATATATATATACACATATATATCGATATATATATATATATATATCGATATATATATATATATATATATATATATATATATATATATATGTATATATATATATATATATATATATACATATATATCGATATATATCGATATATATATATGTATATACATATATATACATATATATATATATATATATATATATATATATATGTATATATATATATATATATATATATATATATATATATATATATATATGTGTGTGTGTGTGTGTGTGTGTATATATGTATATATGTGTGTATATATATATGTGTGTATATATATATATATATATACAAAGTGTCCAGTGTCTAATGATATAATTTGTCTGTTAATTCCCTTTTAATGGTTGAATGATCAAACAAATAAACAAAACAGAAGCAAAGAAACATATACCTCTAAAAATTGTCAAGTACAAGGACTGTTGAAAAATGAATGAAAATGTTGCAAATGTCTAAAGAAAATACTAATAGAATTGTATAGGGTTCAAGTTTGTTGTATTTGTCATTTATTAAGAATGGTCATAGTTACTGGAAGCAGCCCATGATTTATACTGTGAGAAAAAAAATGTTAAAAAAAAAGGTGAAAAAAGGAAAGAAATTGGGGACAATTTTCTTTGTTTTTCTTTTCTTCTTTTTCTTCCTGTGTCTTTTGAATGTGTATTTGATCTAAAGGCCACAGCTAAGGGTTGATTCCTGCTGTGTGTGTTTGTGAGTGTGTGTGACTGGTTGCCATGTCCAGCCAAATGACCTCTCCTGGGGCACTGACTGATGTCTTTGTTTTATGACTTGTCATAAAAGTGCCATCTGCACACACACACACACACACAGCAGGACTACTCAGTGGCCTTTACTTTTCGGGGGGCACTGTGTGTCTTTGTATATACCTACAGTGAAGTGAAGCCTATTGTTTCATCTTGGTGTTTTAAGAGTTTCAACTGGAATGTGTCCTGAACAGCAGCCAGCTGCAGAATGATTTCACAAACATGTTAAACCTATTGCCAAAGCGTACAATTTGCAAGTTTGTATAACTTTTTTTTTTCTGAACACAAACAGCAGTAAATATCTTCCTAATCATTAGGTTGCTCCCTTCATGGGTTGCCACATCATCCTATCCCTAGGATCCTATTATATGGTTAATTCATATTCCTCTACTAAAAACAGTAGAAGATAATCTCACATGTTAGAAAATATTATCCAAATCACTCATGAGAAGAACTGCCATCATTAAAATTAAAACGCTTCAAAATTTGTGTGGGAAAAATATCACAAATAGGTCTAAAAACACAATGGTGATCTACAACTACAAAATATCTATCACTACGTCTTATCCATATATCCTTGCTATATGTTTTGTAATGGATTAAACCAACCTTATACTTATATACTTATATATAACTTTTATCACAATATGGAATCAGCAGGACTAAATTTCTTGAATATCTGCAATTAAAATCCATTATACAGGACAGTTTTAATCCCAGCCAACTGAACCTAAAAATACCTACGGGGGTAATTTTAAATTTCCATCCCCCAAATTTTTTATCAAAATATATAAGATATTGCTAAAATTTGATGAATCAGTTTTGCTCCTAACTACAAAGTGCGACTGAGATCTGTCCATCAATCCAGATCAAAGCTTCTGGACACAAATATGATTAAACACCTTCAAAATGACTAAAATGCACAAAATACAACTTATATGAAACAAACTATAGAGAGAACACTATACAGGATGAAGGGAATTCCAAATGGGTCTTACAGACTCAAACACATGCACCTACTGCACAGAGAGCTCTGATCCCCACTGATCAGTTCCATTACTTTGTTGGGGTGGTCGGCTGTAGTATTGTCTCTCTCTGAGCCTTGGAGGTGGCTGAAGGTGGTTTCTAGGACTATGGGCATCTGGTGACTTCCTGCAGACTGGAGAGCTGCAGCTGCTTTTATGGTGTCTCTCTGCCTAAGTTGGTGGTGGTGGGGTTGGTACTGCCTTGCAGACGCAGGATGTGGGGGCTAGAGTGCTTGTGGTGGTGGGTGTTTTCTGGATTGGTCTAGGTGTCAACCGTACATACACAGCACAGACAACACATGGGAAGACAAGGTCAGAGACCGGTAGTAGTATGGAAAACACACTGAAATGTACAATACAATGGGCAAGTGGAGGAGGGGGAAAAAAGAGACCTCTACTCATGCTGGGCTCCTGCGGGAGGACAGCATGAGAACAGAAAACAAAAAAAAAAACTCTGCACAGAGAGCACATAAATATCCACATCACAACACCATAAACACATAACAAGCAACAGGGGTGGGTAAGGGGTGAGAAGTAAGCCAATGTAGACATAGCCATCCTGCCCTGCAGCTATCCAGCGCTGGGCCAGACCCACCATCTGACCTCGGCCTTGGGGATAAGCGCACGAAGGCGTTTGGAAAAGGAGGGACAAAGAAGTCTCATAACAATCCTGTTATCATGGAAGAAATTTTGTTGTTCCATTCAGCTTCGACCTTGACAGGCCTTCAGCTGGTGCCTTTGGGATAGCTGCATGAGTGAAGATGGTGAATGTTTGGGTTAGTGCGAACAACTGCATCCAATTTTTACATTTGGTCTAATGTCCGTCACTTGTCACCTCTCATTCCCGTTGTTCTTCTTCAAGATCTTATCCATATTGCGTTCAGTAAACACAGTCTGAGTACTCACAGCCCTGCCATCGTCTGTCATGTCGGCCAGCCTTGTGGGATTTTGAACAGCTGTAGCTGCTTCTTTTCCATAAGCCAGGTCTGAGCCAGCTCCAATCAGCCAGAACTCTGTTATCGTGGTTCCAAATTGGTAGATGCAGTTCAATGTCCTCCATCGAGAGTGTCGCCAGACACACGACACAACCGACCATCAAGTATCCGATAACAAACGTCTCTGCAGGACAATCGGGCTCTCCGTAGCCCAGGAGGGTGTCAATTTCGCTGCGGGACCAGTTGATTAAATCCATAATTCTTTAGGTTTTAGAGAACAAGTCTGAGAGACTCCTTGAGGGTTAGAGTTAGACAAGACTAGACTAAAGACATGAGCAAAGCAGGAAAAATAAGGGAGAGGGAGAAAAGTCCGACCGCCTTCATCAAGAGCCAAACAAGAAATGAGGCGTGGAGCCTGAGGCTGTGGTACCTGGGGTCAACTGGTTCCTGGTTGGGTCCCTTCTTGCGCACGAGTGGTCTGCTCCACTGTGTGGAGGGGTGTCCGATCTGCACCTCAGGGCTTCTTGGGTACTTGCAGGCCCTTTTGGGGGTGGGGTGTTCAGGTGAGGAAGCAACCTTTGCTGGTTGTAGCTGGTCTCAAACTTATACCAGTTTGTCTTGTCCCTAACAAGTATTGTTTTTTTGGTGATGTCTAGAGCTGTGAATGTGGGTTTAGCTTGTTTGTTTGGACGACTGATTGATGTTATGTCACTGAGCACGTACATGTGAGGAGACAATGACTTCTCCAGCCCAGGCTGGAGAATCTCAAGCTTTTGAGTAACTTGAGTACACTGAGGACAAATGTCAGAATCACACAAGCCCATTTCATTCAGAATATGTTGTGTGATATGAGTTCTGTGCAGGATTTTGTATTGACTGAGTTTTGTCATTGATAATGTATTTTTATATTCTGTTGTGCCAGACTGTGGAAAGCCTACAGGAGTTTAAGGGTTTTCTACCAGACTGTAAAGTTGGAGGAGGTCAACAGGTTTTTGAAGCAGGTGTGCTGTTTAATAGACGTGGTAATAATCTTATTCTTAAAGTTCACTAAATCTAATCATTTGGGGAAGGTAATTATACTTAGATATTTGATACTGCCTGTGGGGAAGGGTTAGGGTGAGAGTGGACATCCTTGTTTGGTCCCTCTCCCCAGAGTAAAGGATTGTGATATGATCCTGTTAGTGGATATAGTTAGTGGTTAGAGTTATACAGAGTTGTTATCCATTGAATGAAATGTATGATATGTTGTGCGGTTTCATTTCGTAATTACTACTTTTCCGGGTTTTTCCAGAATAAAAACGGAAATATTTTAGGAGGGTCATTTTGTCCAATCCTTCCTTATAAATCTGTCAAATTCCATCTATCAAATAAATCTGACCATTAATAGGGAAGTATTAAACCAGCATTGGAAGATGGTATAGAAGTAGTTTCAATTTGTATAATAAGGGATATGGATGCATGATCACCTATATATTCCTTGTATATAGGTGTTTATGTATATTGTATGTATATTCCTTTATTATTTTGGCACATTGTAAATGCATTATATGAGCGCTGGTGAAACTCTGAATTCTGTTAATGACCACTAAATCACTGTGATTTTTACTTTCCACAATGACCATTTAACACAAGGGAAAACAGTCCTTTAAGTACTTCATGTACTTTTTTAGGAGACCTTTAGAGGAATTTAAATGTCCTTGTCTCTAAAGCCCTTTGTGTTAGGCTATAAAAAAAAGTAGACGTGACAGTCAACACAAAAAGGTTTAGACATTTTTCATAATGAATGTTTCAAATATATATATATATATATATTTATTTATTTTATTTATTTATTTTTTTCCATTTCCAAGAAGTTTTAAAACCAAATTCAGTGGTTAGATACTGATCTTAGAGGATACTATTATCTATCCAATAACAGTACCAGCGCTGGTATCAATACTATCGATATTTGTATTGATCCACCCACCTATGCCTTACATTTGCTTAATTATTGTAGTGATTGGTTCAAGGGTTTAAAACAGTATTAAAATTTTCTCCAGCAATATGTTTTACATTTGCAGTGAGATGAGATATTTGGATCTGGATGAATATCTGTGAAAGAACTACTTGCTTGTGGGGAGCTACTGTACAAACTGTGAGGTGTTGGGCTATAGATACTGGGGTATTAACAAGGGATACACACAAAATAAAACAAGACAAAGTACAACACAACATATACAGAGTGTCTGTGTGTGAGGGGATGAGATGTGTGAATGAGAAGGAGAGGAAACGGGAGGAAACGTTTGGGAAGGAGAGCATCACAAACCTCTTTTTCTCCCCGTTTGACCCAGTGTGATGTTAATGTGTTACTCGTGATTTTTATGTACTTCTTAGGTTTTAAGGCTATTCTTTGATTACATATGCATTCAAATTACCTCCATTTAAAAGGTGGTGGTGGGATCCCAGAACAACTGCCCATCAGGGTAAAACTTATCAAAATAGAGGGAGGGCCTTTTGCCCTTCTGTCTTGCTTTACTGTGGGATTTTACATTTATTGTTGATTTCCTTAGGAAACTGATCATTTATTCTATTTGATGGTCCTTTTGATTTGATTTATGCTCATTGCTTTTAACCAATTCTTTTGCTGGAAATGTTCAGTTTAGCTACGATGTGATGTGGTCTGTGTCCTCCTCAAACTCAGTCAGTGTACGTGGAGGAAGGAGATGTTATCTGGAATATTTTCAGGTATTTCTGAGAAATCAAGTTGTCTCATGAATTTCTTTGACAGTTTCTATCCAGGATTTATTCTTATATTTTTTGACTGTCCGTTAAATTATTATTACATTATTATTACAGAGGACATGGCACATCTGAGCTCCTCCCACGGTATCCCTTTGGAGCTATTTGCTAGTGTGTGAATTCTAGGCTTGATTTTAAATGTTTGACCTCATGATGGAGCATGGATAGGATATCCAATTTTTTGTTTATGGGCTCTAGTACCTGAATCCCAGCTGTGAGCAGGTCCTTGGTGTCAGCTGTTGAGTCAGTTTTCTGCTTCTTGGTCGGGTTATCCAGTTGTTTGTGGGATTACTCCATGACACACTGGTAAACGTGTCAACATATGAAATCTTTTAGTTCCTCTGCCCTGGATAGTGTTGCCACACATTCTAATGTGTGTTTTAAATGGATTTTAAGTTTTAGTTTAAGTGCAAATAGAAGCTTAACTAGTTTTGCTAGTCTGAGCCAATTGCTGCACATTTGAATCTCTGGCACTTGGACTCTAGTGACCTCACAGCATCTCACATTCTTCCTCTGATTATTTAAATGACTTTTAAAAAGTGCCACATAAAGCCGTAGGAGTTTATATCTCACATCAATGATCTTTGTGAACAGCATTAACAATGAAGATGCTGCGATAAATGCTGCTAATCTTTCATTTCTACTGAGCTAAATTAGTCTAGATTATTTATTAACAGCACATGGTGCAGTTTTAAACTATGTAATTTTCCTGTGGGTAAAGCAGTAAACTATAGATTTTCCACGCAGAGCAGACATGAAAGTGCGTGGGCAGAGATTGCATGAGGAGAGATGAGGATTATTTAGCTTCAATTACCACTAAGGATTAGCAATGTTAATTAGTGCAACTGTGATATTTAAATCTGTTTACAGTAGGTTTATGTAAAAATCTATTTTAGAGAAACCTGGCTACAAGTATGCGCTGCAAACACTGCATTCGTCTTAACAGTTTTAGATTTATTAGATTCATTCAGCTTTGTTATTTTGTTGCTTTCTCTCTAAAACAAACATTTCCTGCAGGACTGTAGTGGGAGACTGAGGCCTTCTTATAGTCATTTCTTCTTATCAAATACATGACATGTATTCTTGAGTTCTAAGAGAAATACAAATGTTTCATGAATTATTTGCAAAGCAGAGTTGTTAATGTTAAAAGTTATGTATCTACATCAGTGTTCAAACAGTACTCTATCTGATATTTCATGTTTGTAACAGTGTTATTAAAGCTTGTTTCAAATGCTCCAGTGCCATCATGGTCCTGGGGTTTTTGATGATCTGGAATTTGAGATCTCACTTGTTCTATTCTCTGTTTAAGGCTTCGATTTCCGTGTTTCTTATATTCTCTGAGACCTTGCGTGCACATATCTTGCATTGCTTTTCCTTTCCTTCTGGACTTTGCATTTTGTGGACTTTCCAAATACACTAAATTGCCAAAAGTATTCACTCTGTCAAGAATTTGCAGAATTCCTCCAGGCTGAAAAAAATGTAGATTCAGGCATTTGGAACCCAACTAAAACCAAAATACGAACCTCACAGGAGAAGAGCAGAGTTCAGTGCCAGCTGTTTTATTAAACATGCAAGTTCATTTATTAATTTTGCTCCTATTTATCTCCTTTTTTTTCTGACTGTCAGCTTAGACATTTCCATAGTACACATATACTGAATTTACATCATCTTGGAAAAGCAAAATGTGTTTGGCACTACATCACATTCAAATCATAATTCTGAATGCAAAAGACAAGACAGGTTAAAAAGAAGAAGAAGAACAAGAAAGCTCAATGAACACACGCAGGCAAAAATACAGCAAAGACAAACAAGGATGAAGACTCCCTCAGGCTCTGCTTGGCCCCTTTTATTGCAGAGAAGCTGTTGACTTCTCCCTTTTTGCATTTCCTCTTTAAATGTGTTTCATTTATACTTCAAACCGAATAATTTTCCCAAGTTATATCCAAATGTCTTTCTTTACAAATTAGACTGAAATATTTTCTACCAGAGACATTATGTGATAGGTCAAACATTTGAAGCAGCTGCCTTTAACCACTGATGTAGTTACATGATTTTCCAGAATGTAGCCACATCAGTGATTTGCTCTTCCTGTCAAATTATATCACAGCTAGTTGTCACATACAACTAGCAAGTGTGGCCAGAGAGGTGCCTGAAACTTAAGTGAATCTTAATTTGATGCCGAATTTATTTTTTGTTTAATATCTATTTAATCTGTAACACACAGTTTCTCATTTATATTTCGATATCCAAACACACACCATCTCTACACTACATCTCAGCAGTTGCAGCTGTAAAAACTTGCAGGTGACCAGATCGTTATGACCTGACATGTGAGGTATTAAAGCAAACCTGTTTTTCATAGAAGGCTTGTTTTTCTGTTCTTTTAGTACTGATGCTGTGAAAAGGTTTTTGGTTTTTTTTCTGAAACCATTTTCTTTTCCTCAACCTAATCTATTATATGTGGTGTCAGAACACTGGCAGAAAATAATAATAAAAATACCCTAAGCCTTGAAAGTAACACTATACCAGGGGTCGGCAACTCTTCTGATGATGAGTGCATCTAAAATTTCCTCAGAAGTCGGTGTGCCATATGATTGCATTAGCAATAAATTTAATAACGCTCTATATTAACAGTTATACACTAGATAGAACCACTTTATAGGATTATATTTGTTCGCAGATGTTGGCAGCTATCAGCGAATAGTTATCAGCTATTTTGAAACAAAAAAAAGACACTTTTTATCCATAACAGCAAATGAACTGAACAACAGAAAATACAAATGCTATTTATGGTCTCCTCACAACAGTGATAAGAAAAATAAACTGGGCCAATATGGCATGTTTGTTAATACAGAGACACACATGTTAATGTGATCTCTGGTCTCCCACTCAGAGACACAGGTCTCCAAGTGTCCAGCATTCAGAGGCTACCTGAGGACTCATGTGAGAGAAAATCTGCTCACACAGACATGTAGAGCCAAACACTGTCAATAAGGCCTCTGCAATGTTCTGAAGACAGTTAAACCTGTCAGGTAGTGACGTCCAGCAGGTGAACATGCAGCTCCATGAACACGAACAGCTGTGGATTCCAGCTGCATTCTAGTTCTGCAACCTTTGACCCCCACAGAGTCGAGCTTTTCAGTTCAATCAGCTGCATTTCGATCTTGCATTAACTGGCATTAACTCAGCCAGTTAATGCGAGACAAATACAGCTGCTCATTAAAGATTTCTGGTTTGATCAGTCTTGATGTATCCGTGTATTTCCGCGGTGCTGATGCTGCGCTGAGCGGACAGCTGCTGAAGCTTTTGAAGTGTCGGAATGTGGAAATTTCAACATCACTTGAAAAAACTGCCAGCTAACAACGTCCCTCTCATCAGTAGTTATTTTTAGCCAATTACAAGTTGAATCTGGTAGCTGGGGTTGTTAGCTAAGATACCATCATTAAGAAGCGGTACAACTAATGTGTCTATGCGAGCTAATCTGCGATGTGCACCGCTGGCCTGGCCATTTATTTTTTAATGTGCCTTCTCAGATTAACTCACTGCGTGTCGTGCCCAGGGCTGGACTGGGACAAAAAATCGGCCCGGGCATTTTGACTAGAGACCAGCCCACCAGGTATTAAAGCCATAGAGCCTTTGAATGAAAACAAACGCTGTGGTGACAGTGATGTACAGTCTTGTTGGTATATGTAAGATTTCTATACATTTTACATCAGATAAAGACTTTGGTTGTAAGCTTCAGATAATTATTTATTAAAAGCGAGACATTTTAAATGAGAATAAGAAAGAAAAGTATTTCTTTGTGCCCCCCTCTCCCTGTTAATGCCCTACCTGCCCCCTGGCAAAACTTTGCTAGACCCGCCCCTGCACAGTTAACAGCTGTCAGCTACATAAAAAAGGATCCTGGTGTTATTCGTCTCTCAGAAACAGCTAATAAACTTCCCTTCAACTCATTCATGTCACCTAAAAGGTAAACCTGTTTCTCCATCACCTGTTCAGCTCTGATGATTCAGTAAGGACATCTCCTGGTTTCATCTGCATGTTTCCCTCTCACCACATATCCCAACCGACATCATGACCAGCAGCTTTACAGCTGTGGCTCCAGCAAACATCAGCTGATACTAGAAATTAATATTAAATAAATTCTAACAACAGCTGATCAAGCTTAAACGTGCTGCTGTTGTTTAGCGCGACCTCCGCTGGTTTCCTCTTTCTGGCACAAAGTGGGCGATAAACAAACAAGAGAGAAAAGCTGATCAGCTGATCATTGATCAGTTTCATGATTGAAGTAGCAACAGGAGAGAGCGGGGAGAGAATGAGAGGAGAAGAAACAGCTGTGCAGCGTAAAGACAGAATGACTCCAGCTTTGTGTCTTTTTCATTCTAGCTGAAGTCCGGGACAAACTGTTCCTTTTCAGCTCAATACGAAACACGTAATATTTTTTCTGAATACAAGATGATTCCGTTTTTTACAGGACGGTTGGAAACTCTAATAATTAACCTTATAAATAAAGTTCACTATCAGTAACATCATAACACCCGCCCAGCTGTATAGAGACTCCGTCATGCTAGCTAGCACGCAGTACGAGTTATTGTAACTGACTGTAAAAAGTCAGCATAACGAGAATAAACTCCACCTAAACTTGGTTTATATCTGACCAGATAGACTGCAGGTCATAACTTCTTACCTGAAGTTCAGTTCACCTGATACTCGGACCAGCGGCCGCCTCGGGTCTCTCCTCCTCCTGCCTCCCCTTTCCCTCATCCACCATAACCACCACCAGACAACTGAGTTATTTTTACACATCTGCCAGCATATGGCCAATCCACCACCTTTCATTGTTTATACCGTTACAAAAAAAAAAAAAAAAAAATCATCGGCCCATAAAAAAACGAAAAATCACAATTGGCCCACTGGGCAAATGCCTGGTATCCCAGATGGCCAGTCCAGCTATGGTCGTACCATCAGTTAACCCTTTGCGTGCCACAGCTGCCACGCGTGCCCAGGGTTGCTGACCCCTGCACTATACAAAGGGGTAACTGTTGCCTTAAATCTGATGCAAAGAGCATCAGAAACATCTGAATGTGATCAAATGAAACAGTACATTACATTCCATGCAAGCAGCAGCACTCTTGGTTATTTGCTTTATAGCAATTCAATTCAATTCAATTCAATTTTATTTATATAGCGCCAAATCACAACAAAAGTCGCCTCAAGGCGCTTCATAGATACAGAGAAAAACCCAACAATCATATGACCCCCTATGAGCAAGCACTTTGGCGAGAGTGGGAAGGAAAAACTCCCTTTTAACAGGAAGAAACCTCCGGCAGAACCAGGCTCAGGGAGGGGCGGCCATCTGCTGCGACCGGTTGGGGTGAGAGAAGGAAGACAGGATAAAAGACATGCTGTGGAAGAGAGACAGAGGTTAATAACAGATATGATTCAATGCAGAGAGGTCTATTAATACATAGTGAGTGAGAAAGGTGACTGGAAAGGAAAAACTCAATGCATCTTGGGAATCCCCCGGCAGCCTACGTCTATTGCAGCATAACTAAGGGAGGATTCAGGGTCACCTGGTCCAGCCCTAACTATATGCTTTAGCAAAAAGGAAAGTTTTAAGCCTAATCTTAAAAGTAGAGATAGTTTCTGTCTCCCGAATCCAAACTGGAAGCTGGTTCCACAGAAGAGGGGCCTGAAAACTGAAGGCTCTGCCTCCCATTCTACTTTTAAATACTCTAGGAACAACAAGTAGGCCTGCAGAGCGAGAGCGAAGTGCTCTAATAGGGTGATATGGTACTACAAGGTCATTAAGATAAGATGGGGCCTGATTATTTAAGACCTTGTATGTGAGGAGCAGGATTTTGAATTCAATTCTGGATTTAACAGGAAGCCAATGAAGGGAAGCCAATACAGGAGAAATCTGCTCTCTCTTTCTAGTCCCTGTCAGTACTCTTGCTGCAGCATTTTGGATTAGCTGAAGGCTTTTCAGTGAGTTTTTTGGACATCCTGATAATAATGAATTACAGTAGTCCAGCCTGGAAGTAATAAATGCATGAACTAGTTTTTCAGCGTCACTCTGAGACAGGATATTTCTAATTTTAGAGATGTTGCGCAAATGGAAGAAAGCAGTCTTACATATTTGTTTAATATGTGCGTTGAAGGACATGTCCTGGTCAAAAATGACTCCAAGGTTCCTCACAGCGTTACTGGAGGCCAAGGTAATGCCATCCAGAGTATGAATCTGGTTAGATACCATATTTCTAAGATTTTCAGGGCCGAGTACAATAACCTCAGTTTTATCTGAATTAAGAAGCAGAAAGTTAGCGGCCATCCAGGTCTTTATGTCTTTAAGACATTCCTGCAGTTTAACTAATTGGTGTGTGTTATCTGGCTTCATGGACAGATAGAGCTGGGTGTCATCTGCATAGCAGTGAAAATGTATGCTATGTCTTCTAATGATGCTGCCTAAGGGAAGCATGTATAATGTAAACAGAATTGGTCCTAGCACTGAACCCTGTGGAACTCCATAATTGACCTGAATGGAGTTCCACTCTTATATGAATAGCACTTTTATATGTCATAATTTGATCAGATGCATCCCATAATATATGAAAGTCACTTTGAATGGGAGAGAGGCCAGAAAAATTTTTGTCTGAACAAATGAAACATCTTTCTTTCACTGTCTCAGTCTGGATATGAGTGTATCAAAGTCACTTTATGCTCTTGCTGTGTGTCTTGCCAACGTTTGAGACCCCTGCATGCCATCAGTCTTAATAATCACTGTGGATAGCCGTAGTTCTTAATATGTATTGTGTACTCAGAGGATGTTTTCTCTGTTCTGCATTCCCTCTGTAATCTACAAACTGACCTTCAGAACACAGAAAACAGGAGGAAACAAACAGGAATGATCGAAATGTCTTCACTGTAATAACAAATAGAGAAAAAGTGAGGACATGCATATTCACAATCGGCTACAACAAAGGCTTTGCTCCAAACCTCACAGCCCACAGTGAAACTGTAAACCACAATGAGACAGTTCCACCCTGTTGTTTTTATTTAGTGCTTCTGCTCTCCGGTTATGCATATTTCATGGATGGGATATTCTTCTTTATATCATTAATGTCTTCTGCAATATTGTGTGTGTGTGTGTGTGTGTGTGATATAAATGTTTATCCTTAAATTTCAGACTTCTGTTTTAGTGCTCAGCTATATTTGGTGATTTTAACATCCATGTAGATGCTAACAATGACAGCCTCAACACTGCATTTACATTTTTATTAGACTCAATTTTGCTTCTCTCAAAATATAAAGAGCCCTCCCACCACTTTCATCTCATTCTAGATCTTGTTCTGACACATGACAGAGAGGTCAGAGGTCAACTCAATAGACTAAACTCAAGATAATAATTAACAAAACCTCAAACAAACATAAGATAACTGACCTGCTGAAATGACACACGGGGGAACTTAAATACTGGTTTAGCTAAACCAAATGACACACGGGGAAAAACAAAATGGCTGCCATATAACCAACTAATACAAAACAATTAAACAAACATGAAACACCCCCCAGGCAATGAATCATGTGGTGCTATCTAATTAGGCTGTCAGTGGTACTTCAGGTCTCCCAGCCCTTTGCCAGACAGGAGGAGAAGCCAACCCCCAGGTAACTCAAACAAAGAAAGATGTATTAATATAACATAAAACAGAACTTTGACCTTGCAAGGTTAATATGTGTGCACGCCATATAAACATTGGAAGGTGTGATGAAAAAATACATACATTTAATAAAGAAAGAATATTGAACAATAAGTAGAATATTTTAAAGTAGTGACTTTAAATTAAACTAAAGTGAATCAACTGGTGGTGAGGTGTGGAGCTTACCATGTGTGGCATGCCATCACAGCAGGCCTACAGCAAGGAGCACTCATTCTTGAAGATGGGCATTTAGTGGGCTAAACAGAAGTATACGAGTACACTGATGAACACTTTGACATTAACATGGACTATGTGGAGCACCATTAAGATCATAAGATCATATAGTCTCTCTAACCCTAAGAGAGTCTCCCAGACTTGTTCTCTAAAAACCTAAAGAATTATGGATTTGATCAACTGGTCCCTTAATGAAATTGACACCCTCCTGGGCTTGGGAGAGCCTGATTGTCCTGCGGAGACGCTTGCTGTGTCGTGTGTCTGGCGACACTCTCGATGGAGGACATTGAACGACATCTACCAATTCGGAACCACGATTACAGAGTTCTGGCTGATTGGAGCTGGCTCAGACCTGGCTTATCGAAGAACAAGAAGCGGCTACAGCTGTTCAAAATCCCACAAGGCTGGCCAACATGATAGACGATGGGCAGGGCTGTGAGTATTCAGACTGTGTTTACTGAACGCAATATGGATAAGATTTTGAAGAAGAAGAACAGGAATTGAGAGACCTGCTGACCAGTGACGGACATTAGACCAACTGTAAAACTGGAAGCAGTTTGTTCGCACTAACCAAAACAACTACCATCTTTATCTCATGCGGGCCCCCTGGCGCCAGCTGCATGCTCAAGGCAAAAGCTGACGGGAATAACAATTCTCTTTTAGATTAGGGCTGGGTATCGTCACTTATTTCTAGAATCGATTCGATTCCGATTCACAAGGTCCCGAATCGATTCGATCCACGATTCGATTCGATTCGATTCAATTTGATTTAAATCTGGGAAATTTTGACAGTCAGAAATATTATAATTCAGATCAGTACATTTACATATTTTTGTATCTATAAAAAGGAAGCTGACACACGCAAGACTTTATCAAAGCTGTGAGCATCACAGCAGATGCCTTTGTGTCAAAGTAGCTGAGGATAAAACACAGAAAAACATGAAGGTGATTTTCCAGGCCTGGGATTTTATAAAAATATTCTGCAGTACATCAAAAACGAAAGAAAACCATTAATCAACACATGAACGTTACCTCTGACGTTACAGCGGTTTTATTAGAGACACAGCTAAGCGTTTTGCATTTTGCATAATTTTAAAAAGTTTAAATTTGTTCAGTATTGAACGGCAGAAATTAGGTTTTCTTTTCAGAAGTATGTAAAAGGAAAAAAACAGCGGCCGACAGCGCTGTAAACAACGGTGCGTAACAAGCAAGCGAATAATGCAGAAAACAGATTTTTAGACAGGAAACTGTTCTTGAAGTACAGAGAGAGAGAGAGAGAGAGAGAGAGCTATGCATGAAGTGTGATTTTATCGTGGTGGAAGCAAAACAGTAAAAGTCAGAGTGAATTCATGACGATGTTTTTGTGAAGCGTAGTTTGGATCTTCTTTTGCTGCTGGTTCGGTCAATATCGTTTGGAGAGAGATAAAACTAACAGCTTTAGAATCAGCGCAAAAAGGGCGTAAACACAAAGCGCGGACCCGCCGAAACATCAGAATCAGCGAGCTGTCGGCTTTCAGCCCCGACCGTGTCCGTGCCGTCGGGTGAGAAAGTCGCATCTCACTGATTCTGATCCGCGCTGTGTGTTTACGTCTTTGTGCAGAAGCCGTGTTCCTGCTCTCATTTACTGTTTTAGCTGTTTGGTGGTTGTTGAAATTTTGTGAGGTTTCACCTGAGATTCTGGCATTTCGGGAAAAATAAATTTATATTAAAAAATCGATTCAGGATTTTAATGAATCGATTTCACATTATCCAAGCCAGAATCGATTTTAATCGATAAATCAATTATAAAAACCTACCCCTACTTTAGATAATAAGACTGTTGTGACTCTCTCCCTCCTCATTCAAGGTCACCCGCGTCGATCTAAGATTGTTGACTTTTGCTTAACCGGGTGAAGGGACACTTTATCTCGGCTGAACACACACACACACACAGACACACACACATACGCATGTACACTGACACATACCTACACTCACCCCCTCCAAAAGCTTATGTCTTCCATGTTGTGAGATGTGATGATTCATGTGCTGAGGTGTTTTTTCTGTTCTCAAACTGATCTCCCTGTTGGAGCTCAGTCTGGGGGGAGTTCTTTTTTTCTCCTCGTCTTTCCTCATGTTGCGCATTTTCTATGGTTTCGGTTCGGGTCACTGCACGTGTGGTCGACCGGCCAGTGCTACCTAGCCTGACCTGTCTCCCCAATGTGATGTTTGTGTATTATCTATCTTAATTGCCCCTTGGGGATAAATAAAGTTTTTTTGACTTGACTTTGACTTTGACTTGATAATGGACTACAAGGATGGCTACCAGCCATGAGTACATCCTGACAGCCTAAACCATTTCTTTGCACACTTGATCCAGAGATGATCCACCTTCCCCAGCCTGGGAAGCAACAGCAGCTCCATACTGCAGTTTTACCAGGTGAGCTTTACACTGAGAAAGATCAACACCAAGAATTTTGCAGGACAAAACAAGTTTTCGTATTGACTGGAGTCGTGTGTTAGCCAACCAGCAGTCTTTTTTGGATGTATATATTTAACAATGACTGCAGTGTTTTTATTTTTCTGTTATTGTAAGGAACCTTTTAGCAAACCTAAAGTGAAACGTTTGTATCATGAAAGTACTTCCTGTAAACTGATCTTAGTTCCTACACTGTAATTTTCCTTCCTCCAGGTGTTGTAACCTGTGACCTCCAGGGACGTGCAATACGACTGATTTCCTTTATGATCTGATATCATACCAGGCTGGAATCGGTGATACTGATTTGATACTTTGTACAGAAACTTCATGTGTTTGGAAAATCAAAATCAAACTACATCTCTATAATGAATATGAATAGGACTTTTTCTTATTATTTAAATATAAAACATCATCATACAATAAATAAAAAACCTGAAAAGTCAATATCTATATTTTAAAATATTAATATGACTGATTGAAAGTAATAGTGAAGTTGAGAAACATTTTATTATCCAGCTATCTCATTCATTAAATATTTAAAGTTGTATTATTATTATTTTTTTAAATCCTACAATGGCATTTTTTTACTGCAAGTACGCTGTATAATTTAAAGATCTCTAGTCTGAATAATCAAAGCATTAAATGGGATTCCATCGTTTTAAGGATGCAGTGAATTCCTGTTGTTTAAATATTAATACAAAAACCCAAGCAGATGTAAGTCACATTCCCAAATTCATCAACAGCTCCACATTTCTCCCTCCGTACCTGGATAGAGCCTGCCTGCAGCGCCAAAGCACCGCGAGCGATGTCTGTCTTGCCCTAGCAGCTCCTGCCCCTCCTCTTCACTTCACCTCATCATAAACTCATCATCACATTCTGTGTTATGCTTTACTTTTGTTTGTGTTTGACATGCTTTGTGGACCTACCACATGTGGCACAAACTGTGTCTTGGCTGTTTGTGGAGCTGAAATAGCTTCACACATGACTCTGCTTACGATCATGAACTGAGTGAGTGAGCACATGTGATGCATTTATACAGCTGTACTTCAGATATCACTGCTACAGGCGAAGGAAGTAGTTCCTACCCATCATTTAGACACAAAACCCTGAGCCTAGACCGATCAGGAACTACGAATTTACCTCAAATTACTAAAATATATATATTATAATATTTTAATATGAGAATTGATTCTAGAACATAAATATCTGATATCACAAGAATCAATATTTCAGTATTGATGCACACACCTTTAGTGACCTCAGTTTTCTTTGGTATGTCAGAGGCAGAGTGTGTTGTGGTGTATTCTCCTTTAGTATTGTCAAAGGGAAGTTATAAATTGTAACTGTTGTCAGTGTTGAATCAATGGGCACTACACCATTGACGTTTAATACACAAGCCAGTGTCTTATTCAATCTTTTACTGTGTGTCCATCTGTGTATTTGTATTAAAATGTGGTAAAAAAAAAAAAAAAAAAAAAAAAAACAGAGAAAGAAGAGTTAAAGGATGCAAACAAGGAGGAAAAACTACAAACAGAAACATTTGGGGCTTCACTTTTGAATCACTGCTATCTGTTTTACTAACAAGACAAGAAAGGAAGTGAAAGGACTTGGCAGGTTCTCATTTAAACACAAACCTGCACATGTTTTCATGAAGACATTTTAAGGGTTTTCAAACTGATTTATTTATTCACTTGTTCTTCACAGGGATAAGTAGAAAACGAGGAGCTGGCTGTGTATTTATTTACACCCACATATGGTTTCACACTCTGTAATGCACCCACTGTGCACAATTATGCATGTATGTGCATTAGTCATTCAATGGTACACGGTGTATATAGTGACACTGAGTGATGATTGCCTAGACACTGACACACACACAAACACACACACACACGCACGCACACACACACACGCACACACACGCACGCACGCACGCACGCACAAACACACACACACGCACGCACGCACGCACGCACACACACACACACACACAGGGAGAATGTCACTCTACAGGTTTGGTACAGTGTACGTTTAGAGGGTGTCAGTCGCTGCTTTCAAGTGTGCAGCCTGTTTTGTTGCTACAGTGTGGACGAAAGGAGGCAGATTCCAAATAAAAGAGCAAAATTTTTTGTTTTTGCTTATTAGTCTATAAGCAAAAAGAAAACACTAATCAGGGAAACCATTAGGAACAGGCAGAGAAACCCAGAAACACAATAACAACACAAGCAAATTGAGAATTTAAATAGACGCATGAGGTAATTAGGGAGTGAAAACACAGGTGGGGAAAATAAGAGATATAAAATAAATCCATAAAAGAAAACCAAAACTAAATACAGAGCACAAGAGACTACCAAAATAAAACAGGAAGCAATCAAACCCTGAGATGAAATACGGGAATTAACAACAGGACACACAAAGCATGAATAGACCGACCCGTCTTGCAGGCAGTTGTAACAAGAATCATGCTTTGTTGTACCAAACAGGTGTGCTTTCCCTGAGAGGAGCACTGTGGGCTCTCGGTAGGCTCCTCTTGTTGATCTTTTATTTAATTATGATTTTTTTAAGTGAATGTTTACATTTGATAAATTAACGTATATTGCTCAAAATAAGTCAAACATCTATTATCATTATGCAGAAGACAAATCTGGATGTTTTTTTAATTACTAAAAATTGCAAAAATGGTCAAATCTAAACAAAAAGCTGAACGAGACCAAGAGCTCACAGCATTATTTCTCTGCAGCTTAAAAACGCTCACCTGAAAATTTCAGTGGAGCTATTATTATGTCAATGCAAAGTATGATTTTGTGCAGTTAGCATGTAAGATCAATGTAAGTGCATTCACACAACAGTACGTAAACCCAGTATACTGTGTGTTGTACATGCAGGACAGTGTAACCTGTATACTGCATGCTGAGTGAAGGTGTGTTGCACTGAGGTAACAGCAGCCTTGTTGAACTGTCATTTTTCCTCATTTTATACTACACTGATCATAGAGACAGCGAGGGGGCGAGACACAGCCACGGTTAAATGTAAGAGGATAGGAGATCTGAGGAGGTTTGAAAGGCAGAAAGAGCCTCTTGCTGCAGGTCAGCCTGTGTACATGTGCCACAGTGTGTACTAGCTGCTTGGTTCTATGTGTGTTTGCAGGTGTTTGTACATTTTTGTGTATTTATCCACAAATGAGCACTTTTCACCCCGTTTTGCTGAATATATGCTGTTTTGTGTTCTTGTCATGTTTGTCTGAGCATGCTGTTAGTGTGAGTGTGGTCTTCTCTAAGAACAGGTAATGACTGTGAGCAAAAGCAAGAAACAGAAACATAATATCAAGATATCTGGTGAATGGAGCTATATTTGAGTTTTCTGTCTAATGATTTTTCACAACAATAGTCATTTCATGGCTCTTCTTACTGTAAGATAAAGACCCAGCAGTAACTATTCGTAGAGCAAGGAAAAACATGGGCTTACTTTCACTGAAGCATTTAAATGCATTTTTATTTGTATTTATTATTTGTGTGTAGCCATTTATTGTTACTAATATATACTGCATTTATTTGCTATATTTTATATTACAAAGTTAGCAAATCAATTCAAGCCTTGTCTTGTCATTGGTGCTCAGCTAAAAATCTGTTCTGTATGTTATTGTTGCCATTATTGCTCCAGCTTTGCAGTTGATCTGAACTATAGCAGATTTGTATAGCATGTTTTGAACTTCCCCTTTTATACTTTCATACTTGTTTTTTATTTTTCATTTACCTTATATTTTTATTTTTTGTACCAATGTAAGGTGACTTTGAGGGTCTTTAAAGGTGCCTATAAACAAAATGTATTATTATTATTACTATAATGTGTAAAACGCTTTTCATTTAAACTGAAAAAAAGGGGGGAAAAAAGGAAACTCAATAAAATATTTTTTAGACTTTCAGATTTCTTGCATTTACTTCTTTATTTAATTGGAAGAACAATGTCTCCAGGTAACGCACCTTAAAGTAGAAGAAAGTATCCAAATATCAGCTTGTTACTGGGTGGTAACATTAACCCAAAAAAACAACAAAATAAAGGTAAAAATAGTGACCTTGAGATCCAATAATTAGTCCTACGAGGTGGTTTTATGTATGTTATGTCTGTAGGGACAGAAATGGACTTTTTCCTAACCCTTTTGTTTCTGAGAGTTTACATTTTTTAAATTTAGCAAATCCATAAAAATGTAATGTATTGTTTCCTTCTTTTAACCTCCTAAGACACGAACTTTTTCATGGCATGCATTTTTTTTTATTTCTCCTTGCTATTCGGGCTGATTGGGACCTGATGAATGTAAAAACAAAGAATTACCTGATTTTTTTTTTTTTTTTTTTTACCTGATTTTGTTTCTGAGGCAAATAAGATCCACATATGATTAGATTAGATTAGATTAGATGAAACTTTATTAATCCCTCGGGTGGGTTCCTCCGGGAAATTCAGTTTCCAGTAGCAAAGCACCGAAAGAAGTTGCATGTTACAGATACATTAAGGGGAATGAGAGTAAGGATATAAGCATAAATACACCATATATACACATATACACATATATAGATAAAGAATATACAATATGGATAAATAGGATTGCTCATTTGAGTGAGTATATTGCACAGTGGTTATTGCACAGTCAAATATAAGAAAAAAGACAAAACAAAAAACAAATATTGCAAATATTGCAAATATTGCACAGTGTAGAAAAGCACCTACAACTCAGTTGTTCCCACCCTCCCTTGTCCCCCTGTTTCTCCTCCCTCTCCCCTATGAGGACATTTGTTTTCATTTTCGATAGAATAGTGGTAGTATAATGTCCTCGTAAGTGGATATCAGGCCCTTGTAGAGCAAAATTTAGTATTTTGGTCTAGACCAGGGGTCGTCAACCCTTGGCACGCGTGCCACAGTTGTCATGCGAAGCGTTAACTGATGGCACGACCATAGCTGGACTGGCCATCGGGCGTACTGGGTGATTTTTCATTTTTATGGGCCGATGATTTTTTTTTTCTTTTTCTTAATGGTATAAACAATGAAAGGCGTTGGACTGGCCAGATGGTGGCAGATGTGTACAAATAACTCAGTTGTTTGGTGGTTTCTATGGCGGAGCTACCACAAGAGGCCAGGTGGATGAGGGAAAGGGGAGGCAGGAGGAGGTGAACTGAACTTCAGGTAAGAAGTTATGACCTGCAGTCTATCTGGGTCAGATATAAACCAAGTTTAGATGGAGTTTATTTTCGTTGTACTGACTTTTTACAGTCAGTTACAATAACTCATACTGCGTGCTAGCTAGCATGACGGAGTTTCTATACAGCTGGGTGGGTGCTATGATGTTAGTGATAGTGAACTTTATTTTATTCATAAGGTTAGTTAGTAGAGTTTCCAACCCTCCCGTAAAAAACGTAATCATCCTGTATTCAGAGAAAATATTACACGTTTCGTATTGAGCTGAAAAGGAACACAGTTTGTACCGGACTTCAGCTAGAATGGAAAAAGACACAAAGCTGGAGTTATTCTGCGTCTTTACGCTGCAGCTGCCTCTTCTTCTCTCATTCAATCATGAAACTGATCAATGATCAGCTGATTGGCTTTTCTCTCTTGTTTGTTTATCGCCCACTTTGCGCCAGAAAGAGGAAACCAGCGGATGTCGCGCTAAACAACAGCAGCAGGTTTAAGCTTGATCAGCTGTTGTTAGAATTTATTTAATATTAATTTCTAGTATCAGCTGATGTTTGCTGGAGCCACAGCTGTAAAGCTGCTGGTCATGATATCGGTTTGGATATGTGGTGAGAGGGAAACATGATGATGAAACCAGGAGATGTCCTTACTGAATCATCAGAGCTGAACAGGTGATGGAGGAACAGGTTTACCTTTTAGGTGACATGAATGAGTTGAAGTTATGAACTGTTTCTGAGAGACAAATAACACCAGGATCCTTTTCTAAGTAGCTGACAGCTGGTAACTGTGCAGGGGCGGGTCTAGCAAAGTTTTGCCAGGGGGCAGGTAGGACATTAACAGGGAGAGGGGGGCACAAAGAAATACTTTTCTTTCATATTCTCATTTAAAATGTCTCGCTTTTAACAAATAATTATGTGAATCTCACAACCGTTTTTATCTGATGTACAACGTATAGAAATCTTACATATACCAACAAGACTGTACATCACTGTCACCACAGCATCTGTTTTCATTCAAAGGCTCTATGGCTTTAATACCTGATGGGCTGGTCTCTAGTCAAAATGCCTGGGCCGTTTTTTTGTCCCAGTCCGGCCCTGGGCACGACACGCAGTGAATTAATCTGAGAAGGAGCATTAAAAAATAAATGGCCGGGCCAGCGGTGCACATCGCAGATCAGCTCGCAGAGACACATTAGTTCTGCTGCTTCTTAATGACGGTATCTTAGCTAACAACCCCAGCTACCAGATTCAACTTGTAATTGGCTAAAAATAACTACTGATGAGAGGGACGTTGTTAGCTGTCAGTTTTTTTAAAGCGATGTTGAGATTTCCACTCATCATCAAAAAGGTTGCCTACCCCTGGTCTAGACAACCCAAAATGTAAAGTCCACATATTTGGACACCAGGTCCTAGGAGGTTAAAGCTACCTTGGCCTTTGTTGCTGTTGTATAGATTCATTTTGAGTCAGTCTAGTTGTGTGTGTGTGTGTGTGTGTGTGTGTGTGTGTGTGTGTGTGTGTGTGTGTGTGTGTGTGTGCAGTGGCGGTCCTAGCCTGTTTGGCGCCCTGGGCGAACACTCCCTCTGCCCCCCCCCCCCCCCCCCCCCCCCACACACACACACACAGACAAAACATATTAAGGATTGTACATTAACATAAAGCTGTTGTACACACACACACACATATGAAGAGAGAGAGAGTATGCATAGTATGCAAACAGCTACCAAACAGCCATCATAATTCATCATACAATGAGAACAGGACAAATCAACAACTGACAATGACTAATTAATATTAAAATCTGTAACATAATATATTGTTTGGAGTTTAGTCTGTTACTGTTACTATTTTTACCATTTCTTCTTGGAGCAACTGTAACCCACATAATTTCCTTAGGGATTAATAAAGTATTCTGACTCTGATTGTTTCAGGATGACCTGCCATTATCCAATCACACATCTGCTTACCTGTATCTTTTGCTCGTTTCTCCTCCTCTTCTTTTCTCTTTTTTCTAAACTGAGCACCTGATGGCTTTGAACTTTTCTTGTCCATCTTCCATTGGTTTTAATTTTGGACTCCAGTATGAACAGTAATCCCTCAACCCGAGGATCACCACAACATGATCTAACACACCTACACCTTAGTTCACAGATTCACTTTGTCTAGGGTGCATTTCTGGGATTTCACACAACCCAGGATTCAAATCATGAATCCATAATGGCCTTGGATTTACAATATTATAAATGAAATGTGCTCTATTTGGAAGCAGCCTGCCCCCCTCCCCTTTCGACGGGTTGTGTGTGAGACTTTAAATCATCAAACTGTAAATTTTAAATTGTTATTGATCCCTTTACCCCGAGTCCTAAAGTGTATATTTATTTTCTTACTCTTCTCATATATATTATTTGTTTACTTGCACTGCTGTAACTGGAGCCTCGTCGTCTCGTCTCTATATACTGGACTGTATGTAGCGGAGATTATAAAGTTTACTTTGACTTCAGCAGCAAGCAGGTGCACCGAGGGCTCTCGCGCTCACTTTTCGTGTATAGAATTTCGAAAAAACATTGGTGCAAATTATAAGTCTGTATTATAATGTCTGGTTGTTTTCGTGTTTGTTGGTTTGTTTTTATTTTGTTTTATTTTGCGAGTTGGTTATTAGATGCTGCTCCAGCCAGCCAGAGAATCCCCCGCCGCCCCGCCCTCTCCTCTCTGCGCCGCAAGCAGCAGGCGCACCTCGCAAATGGAGGGCGCCCTTACTCCCAGGAAATGGGTGATAGAAAACCGATCGGTGCCTATGGCATTCCCAATATGCGCTGGCTGACGTCGGGGCAGCATGAGTACGAGCATTTTTTATTTTTTTTTGCCGATGCCCGTGATGCCGCCCCCCACCACGATGCCGCCCCGGGCAACCGCCCGTGTCGCCCGTATCTAAAACCGCTACTGTGTGTGTGTGTGTGTGTGTGTGTGTGTGTGCGTGTGTGTGTGTGTGTGTGTGTGTGTGTGTATGTGTGTGTGCGTGTGTGTGTGTGTGTGTGTGTGTGTGTGTATGTGTGTGTGTGTGTGTGAGTACACAGTCTGGTTAAGTTGCAGGCCCCTAGAGTAGATAAGGATCAACTAAAATTATGTGTGTTTTAAGTCACTTTAATTTTTTCCAGCATTTTTGTTTCCTCTTCATCAATTTTCAAGGTTAAAAATACATTTAAACTGTTAAAAACCAAATACATTTTAAAAACACTGCAAGTGTCACAATCTTGTTTTTTAAACAACAAAAGACATCTGTGGCTTAAAGTTATTGCTTTTGTTCCTTTATATATTTTCTGTGGTTAAGTGGTGGTTGGGCTGTACAATTAATAAATGTCTGTCTTGTTTTCAATTCAATGAGCACAAACTTCACTGTTTAAACCTCAAGGAAAAGCAAATCAAAGGCACCCTGAATCAACTGATTACATGCTTTTATCAATCAGAGCCTGATGTTTCTTGGACTCGTCCGGACGAGCAACACTGTGGAAAAATGGGTGTAAAGTCAAATATGTATAAAAGACAGTCACATAACAAAATTTAGAGGTTCCTTTAAGAGGTTCATTACGTGTTATTTGTAAATACTTTGGATGTAGTACAGGACTGCAGTATGATTCATGCATGAAGGCTAAGAAACACACAACAACGGGTTGTCAACATGGATTTAGTAATAATCTGATTATTACTGAGGTTGCACAGTTAAATTGGTATACAGTTTTAAAGATGAGGAATTAAGCATTGCTGTGTTCTAATACCACTGCTTTCAAATTTAATCTGAGCTAACAAACAGAATTAAGAAGAGGAAATCATTTCCAGCCACATCAGTGAGATGTTAGCTAATAGCCGAGCTCAGCAGTAGCATTTGGCCGATGCCCAGGACTCATTTTCTTTCCTGTTTTCTGAGCTGATGGTGAAAAGCCACCGACACCCTGTGCTGCTGCACAGAGCTACAGTAACAAGCTGATACACATGTTTTCCTGTTTTAGCCATCTTCATGGCTTTGACACCCCTTTCTATCATTTCCAGCTCCTGCCTGTGCCTCTCATCACATCTATTTTTCCTCTTCTTCTTCATTCTCACTGCAGTCATTTTTTTGCAGGCCAATAACCCAAAATCAAAAGGAGAAAAACAAACAAACAAACATAATCCCAGCTGTTTAATTTATATTACAAATCTGACCGTTTCAGCTTTTTTTTTTTTTTTTTGACACATTTTGTTGTTTAAAGCAGCTGAACAGCTGTGGGTTTGATTTGGACAATATCTTTTCCTTTTATTTAAAAATCACATAGCAGCTAATTTTAAAATCCAAAATTAAGAACCTTAATCATTTAATCTGATTGTTTAATACAATGGCATATTGTTTTCCTTTTTTATTTCTGCTTTTTAGGAATATCAGCATATCTTTAGTTCATAGAAACCCAAGCAGCCAGTTCAGTCTTTCTAGTTTTAGTAGAAGCAATTATGTATTGAATTCATAATTATTTTCACTTGGTAATGAGGCTTTACAAACTATCAGGGTGTGCAGTTTGTGTGCGAAACAAAATCAGCAGTTACATATATCCTGAAGTGCTCTGTGGCTATAAATGCCCCGCAAACCGCTGAAAGTTAATTCCATTGATTAAAATAAAAATAATAATAACAATAATAATAAATTTTTATAGGCGCCTTTCAAAATACTCAAGGATACCATACAAGCACAGTATAGGTAAAACAGTTGAATTCAATTCAATTCTATTTTGTTGAAGGAAGTATTGCCTCAAGGAATTATGCTGTAAGGTAAAGACCAGAGAATGATACAGAGAAAATGGAGAAGGCCCCAAAAATCACATGACCCCCTGTGAGTAAGTGTTTTGGCAAGAGTGGGAAGGAAAAACTCCTAACAGGAAGAAACCTCCTGCAGAACCAGGCTCAGGGCTATCTGCTGGAACCGGTTGGGATGAGAAGAGGAACACAGGACAAAGACAAATTCAATTCAATCCTGGATTTAACAGGAAGCCAATGAAGGGAAGCCAGTATAGGAGAAATCTGCTCTCTCTTTCTAGTCCCTGTCAGGACTCTTGCTGCAGGATTTTGGATTAACTGAAGGTTTTTCAGGGAGTTTTTAGGACTTCCTGATAATAATGAATTACAGTTCAGTTTCAGTTTTATTTGTCATATGCAAGTTACCACAGGGTCAACATTACAATCAAATGTACAGGGTGGGCCATTTATATGGATACACCGTAATAACATGGGAATGGTTGGTGATATTAAAGTCCTGTTTGTGGCACATTAGTATATGTGAGGGGGCAAACTCCTCAAGATGGGTGATGACCATGGTGGCCATTTAGAAGTCGGCCATCTTGGATACAACTTTTGTTTTTTCAATAGGAAGAGGGCCATGTGACACATCAAACTTACTGGTAATGTCACAAGAAAGACAATGGTGTGCTTGGTTTCAACTTAACTTTATTCTTTCATGAGTTATTTACAAGTTTCTGACCACTTATAAAATGTGTTCAATGTGCTGCCCATTGTGTTGTCAATGCAACCCTCTTCACACACTGATAGCAACACCGCAGGAGAAATGTCAGCACAGGCATCCAGTATCTGTAGTTTCAGGTGCTGCACATCTCGTATCTTCACACCATAGACAATTGCCTTCAGATGACCCCAAAGATAAAAGTCTTAAGGGGTCAGATCGGGAGACCTTGGGGGCCATTCAACTGGCCCACGACGACCAGTCCACTTTCCAGGAAACTGTTCATCTAGGAATGCTCGGACCTGGCACCCATAATGCGGTGGTACACCATCTTGCTGGAAAAACTCAGGGAACGTGCCAGCTTCAGTGCATAAAGAGGGAAACACATCATCATGTAGCAATTTCAAGTATCCATTTCAAGTATCCAGTGGCCTTGAGGTTTCCATTGATGAAGAATGGACCCACTATCGTTGTACCCCATATACCACACCAAACCATCACTTTTGTTGTTCCAGCAGTCTTGGAGGTTTCCATCCAATGTGGGTTAGTGTCAGACCAATAGCGGTGGTTTTGTTTGTTAACTTCACCATTCACATAAAAGTTTGCCTCATCACTGAACATTTTGTTCTTTTCTTCTGCGTGAACTGAGGGTCCTGTTCCAATTTTTGTTTTGCCCATTCTGCGAATTCTGTGCGCCGATCTGGGTCATCCTCGATGAGATGCTGCAGTAGCTGGAGTTTGTATGGGTGCCATTTGTGAGTAGCTAATATCTGCCGAAGGGATGTTCGACTAATGCCACTCTCCAGTGACATGCTGCGAGTGCTACACTGTGGGCTCTTGCTGAATGAAGCTAGGACAGCCACTGATGTTTCTTCATTAGTGACAGTTTTCTTGCGTCCACATTTTGGCAAATCCAACACTGAACCAGTTTCACGAAACTTAGCAAGCAGTTTGCTAACTGTAGCATGGGAGATGGGAGGTCTCGTAGGGTGTCTTGCATTGAAATGTGCTGCAATGACCCGGTTACTGTGTTCACCAGATATCAATACAATTTCGATCCGCTCCTAACGTGTTAACCTCTTCGACATGTCAATGGCTGTGAACAAAGAGAAACTTGTAAATAACTCATGAAAGAATAAAGTTACCAAGCACACCATTGTTTTTCTTGTGACATTACCAATAAGTTTGATGTGTCACATGGCCCTCTTCCTATTGAAAAAACAAAAGTTGTATCCAATATGGCCGACTTCTAAATGGCCACCATGGTCACCACCCATCTTGAGGAGTTTTCCCCCTCACATATACTAATGTGCCACAAACAGGACTTTAATATCACCAACCATTCCCATTTTATTACGGTGTATCCATATAAATGGCCCACCCTGTATTTGACGAGCAGAAGACAGTCACTCAGGAGTATAGTACAGTACAAAATAATAAATAGGGCAGTGTGCATTGTCAGGGCGATGGCATCCTCTGTGGCTCTGTTTGTCTGATAGGTGAACTGAAGAGGGTCCAGTGTGTCAGGGAGGGAGGAGCAGATGTGACCTTTGACCAGCCGCTCAAGGCACTTCATGATGAGGGATGTCAGTGCAACAGGACGGAGACCACTGATTTCTTAGGAACGGGAATGATGGTGGATGTTTTGAGGGATGTGGGGCTCTGAGAAGCCGGCCTGGGATGCCGTCTGGTCCCGGAGCTTCGTGAGGATTGACCTTTTTGAAAGACCATCTCAGGGCTTCTGTTTTGAGAGTTGGAGTTACAGCCTCACTGTCCTCCTGAGGATAGAGGATCTGCTCTTAGTTGTCTGCATCAAAACGAGCATAGAAGTTGTTAAGCTTGTCTGTGAGAGATGCAGTGGGCTGAAAACTGCCTGTGTTTTAGTCAGTGATGCAGCGTAGTCCATTCCACAGTCGCCTGGTGTCAAAGTTGTGGTAGCTGGACTCCACTTTGTCCCTGTAGTCCTTTCTGGCCTTTTTTAAGGACTTTCGGAGGTCATACCTGGCTGCTTTATATGCATCAGCATCCCCAGAGTTAAAGGCAGAGGTCCGCACTTTTAGCTTGGCACGAAAGTCTTTATTTACCCAGGGTTTCTGATTTGGATATATGCGGACGGTGGTTTTAGTGATGGTATCGTTCTTTGTCTATATGCAGGCAGCAGCAGTATGGAATAATTGTCTGCCTTCCCAAAAGCTGGGTGGGGGAGGCGTTTGTAGCACTCTTTGAATTGAGTGTAACAATGGTCCAGTGTTTGATCATCTTTTGTGGGGAAGGAGATGTGTTGGTAGTATTTGGGGAGAACTTTCTTCACGTTGGCTCTGTGGAAGTCTCCCAGCACAATAAAGGCAGCTTCAGGATTTTTGTTCTCAAGTCCAATAATGATGTCGTACAGTTCGTCCATAGCCATAGCTTTATCAGCATGTGGAGGAATGCAAGGAGCTGAAAGGAGAACTGAACTGAACTCCCTCAGGAGGTAAAAAAGTCTAACTTTATGGTCAGCAGCTCGAGGCTCTGAGAGCAGTAAGTTTTTAAGATACATACATCTCTAGCCCACAGAGAGTTAACCATAAAGCACACGCCTCCTCCCCTTTTCTTGCCTGAGTCCTTCGTTCAGTCTCCCCAGTAAACGGTGAATCCATCTGGTGTGACGGCACAGTCGGGGACGCTTGGTTCCAGCCATGTCTCTGTGAAGGCCAGAGCGCAGCAGTTCATGATGTGTTTTTGGTGTTTAATCTGTGCACACAGCTCGTTAAGTTTGTTGTCCAGAGACTGGAGATTCGAAAGCAGGATGCTGGGCAGAGGTGGCTTGCGGTTTCTCTGTCGGGTTCGGCTCAAAACTCCGGCGCGTTTCCCCCTCTCTGTTTTCCCTCAGCGTCGCGCGAGTAAACAAAGGATCCCAGGCAGCAGAGCGTCCACAGTGTCGAAACCTGCTGTAAAGTCTGAACTGGCTGATGAACGTAGCTCCAAAAGCGTTTGTCTGTCATACTGAGTATATGATAGCGCTGTCTGCACAGAAATAGCAAGCAGTACAAAATAAATTTAAAAAAATATTTGCTGAGATGACTCAGAGCTCTCGTCGGTGTGGCCATCTTTCGACGCACCCGGATGCAAAAACCGATGTAAAAACAGTCGTCCAGCCTAGAAGCCATGAACTAGTTTTTCAGCGTCACTCTGAGACAGGATATTTCTAACTTTAGAGATGTTGCACAAATGGAAGAAAGCAGTCTTACATATTTGTTTAATATGTGCATTGAAGGACATGTATTGGTAAAAAATGACTCCAAGGTTCCTCACAGTGTTACTGGAGGACAAAGTAATGCCATCCAGAGGAAGAATCTGGTTAGATACCATATTTCTAAGATTTTCAGGGCCGAGTACAATAACCTCAGTTTGATCTGAATTAAGAAGCAGAAAGTTAGCGGCCATCCAGGTCTTTATGTCTTTAAGACATTCCTGCAGTTGGACGAATTGGTGTGTGTTATCTGGCTTCATGGGTAGATAATGTGTTTTCTATGCCTTCTGATGATACTGCCTAATGTGGGATTTATGGTCCCACAAATATGTTCCTCCGTGTAGAGTTTTTGGTCAGACAGAAGGGATTTACACTGTTTTCACACAGATGACCAGGAGAGAAAGTTCCATTCAGCTGAAGCAACAAGCACTGATTTAGAATGAGTCTTTTTTGTTATTCATGAAAAATATGGGGTGAGAGAGGGTTTTTACCCATGCGAGACCCCGCTGCCATGCATCCTCCAAGATCCTGACTGCCTTACTGGAAGCGTTTGACTGTTGATTGGTTAGTGGATAGGGGAGTTCACTGGGAATGGGAGAACTGGAAAACATTACGAGATCAAAAAATGAAGCGCAGTGCACACTGTTCATTGTATTTAACACCTGGTTTCACTTCAGCTCTTTGTATGTTATAACTTGGCTCACGGACCAGCAACAACACGAGCAATTAAATCCACAGCAGGTGACGAGACTGATGGAGACAAGTGTGCAGGAAGAAAAGTGAGAACTGTAGGCTCTTCCCCTAAGTGGAGCACAAATTAGGCCATGAACTCCCTCACTGAAAAGTCAGTGCTAGTGTACAATAAAATGTACAATGTTATCATCACATCGTCTGCTTAGAGTCTTTGGCTCTGAAGCTTTTATAAGCTTTTCTGTGCAAAGCTGAAACATGCATGTTACATTTTTTACCATCAGCCACGATGAATAAATATCCAAAACTGCTGCGCATTTATCTTTTGCAACTTTACTATTTATTTATTTATTTATTTATAATTCAGAATGTTTTCCAGAGAACAAAGTGACATCTTAGTGTCAGTGCATTATACTGACCGTATAATTATAACATGCCCACATATGCAAACACACAATATAAACCTAACAAACCATAACCAATTATTACCATGACAAGTGTAATTACAGCCTCGACTGTGTTCATAGATGTGCTTTCAGCCCATTTCAGTCTTTGTGCATGTTTGGGTGCATTTATGTTTGCCAGTGAAGCCAAAATAATACGTGACATAATGGCTCATTCTTCAAACTCTCAATATCAAAGAACATTTAAAACAGCCAAAGAAAACTGAAGTTGGACAACCAGGGCAAAATGAAAACACCATGAATAATACATACATATTTTTCATGAATAACAAAAAAAGACTGATTCTAAGTCAGTGCTTCTTGCTTCAGCTGGATGGGACTTTCTCTCCTGGTCATCTGTGTGAAAACAGTGGAAATGCCATCAATAGTAAGATGTGAGGGCCAGTTTAAAAAAAACCTGTCTGTATTTGTTTTTCACTTCATAAAAAACGTAGACAGTAAACAAAATATGGTGAGTTTTGTGATTTTTTGTTATTTCAGTTCCAAATTTCCAAATAAAAAATATATTCTTTAGATCCTCATTTGGAAAATTGTCACCTCAGTATTGTAAATCTAAAGAGCCGGATTAGAACATAAACACCGTAAATAATCCAGTTTTCACTGGATTTTGTTTGTACGGGAATCAGTTGAGGGGAGGGCAGTCCGTTTGTTTCTACAGAAGTAGAAAAAAAGTTGTGTGGAGACACTAACACGATTGTTTGGTCACAGTCAGCACAGTTGTTGTTGTGTTTAGAAGCCATGAAAAGTGAACAGACAGGCAGGGACAACATTTTGTACTTACTGGATACAGAAGTTTAGGTCTTTCTTTCTACCAATGAGAAGCGGTGACGGTAAGGCTGTTTGTCATAACAATTAAGGTCAGGGTTATATAGACAGTGACTGAATGGAATGAATGCCCTCGTCACAGTGGGCCATTGAATGTTTGTGTCTGTGGATTTGCATGCCTCTTACCGTGGCGGTAGCCATGAATTCCACGTCTCACTCGCTTCACTTTTCCTTTAGAAAGTCTCGTCATGTTCTATTTGTCATTAACGTTAAGGTCAGGCCTGTGGAGTGTTCACTTCACATTTGACAACCACTGAAGTTAAAAGTAAAATGAATTCATGTTTGTGTTTGCTGTTTCGAGCCTGGATGTGATAAGCGAGTGATCGAGGCACATATAGGCTAGTCCTATCAGACTGGTTACACTGTAAAATATGGGGAAAATAACCATCATGTAAAAATACAGAAAATGTCCATATTTTTACAGGATAATAACATAAGACACAACTGCTTTAGCTTTAACTTTACATGAAAGTTTCTGTTTTTTAATTTGTGACTGCTGTGAATGATCCTTTTTCCTCCCTCAAAATTAGTTCTTGATGTTTTTACAGTAATTTTCGAGTGTCCCTGTGTCCGCAGTGTTTGTACCAGGTGAATGATGGAAAAATGGACCTTATAAGACCAACCAGTGTTTACTTTTGGACAAACTTAGAAATATTTAATTTTCCTCCGCTGAATTTTCTCTTGTTGCTGGATATTTGAAAAAAAAAGCTTCACCTTCTCCTCCAAAGGGTGGAATTTCGCATAACATGCCCACATATGCAAACACACAATACAAACTTAACAAATCATAACCAATTACATAATAACATAATAAAAAATGTCCCATAATCCACAATGGCTCCATGTGTGAGTGATAGCTGCTGTTGATGTTGCTGTACCTTTGTTTCTGTTTAAAATAATGATTGATCGCTAAAATAATTAACCGTTTCACTTTTTGCTAATTTATCTGTATTATAAAAACTGAATATTAAGTACTAAGTATTTACAAAACTATTTTGACATTGTGTAACAAACTATTTTTAAAGTTATATAAAAAAAAATGTACAATAATGCTAACTACATTTGTAATGACAGAATCATGTCATTTTCAGAGGCATTTTTGGATATAAGAATATGAATAATATATATTATGTTATATTATATATATTATATTATTTCTATTTTTATTCTTTTTCTGTAAATTACTGTAAGCATACATTTTGACACAATACTTGAAGGTTATATATTAAAAAGAGAAAAAAAATCGTACTATATTTTTCCATCACTTATGTAGTGACTTCTATAATTACACACCATCTTTGAATTAATAAACAAACCCATGTAAATTTACAGAAAATGTCTGTCTTTTACTGTCATTTTACACTCAGTGCGACAAATTTTAGATATATATTTATAGCTAAATATATATCTAAAAATAAAACTAGAATTTATTTTGTATAATTAATTAATTATTATTAATAATACTTTTAAAAATGATTAATAATTAGTTAATTTAGACATTTTGTCATTTGATTGATGTTCCATGTATGTAAAAATAACAGGAAAACTTTGTAAAATTTATATATAAAATTCTGTTTAATTACACAGAAAAGATGGATAGTGATTTGTCAGTCACGTAGAAAACCCTGCTTTATCCTCTTTTTTGACTTCAATGAGGACCCTAATTTACAAACTGTACATTTGTTTGATTTACAAACAATTTGTAAATTGAACAATGTGTTAAATTTACAATTTAAAAATGTTCAGTAAGACCTGAAACTCGCACTTGAGGTCATAAACTATGGAGTGCCTTGAGGTGACTGTTCTTCTGTTTTTGTGCTACGTAAGTAAAATTAAACTGAATTGAACAAACTAATCATAAAGTGTTAAATGAGATCACTTTAAATCCAACTTTTAGAAAATAAAAAAATACTCACAGAATGATCAACTTGAATAAAGGTTGGAGTACTTGTTGTGCTTTGTCAAAGTATGTTCCAATAAGTTAGGCATTTCTGTTTTTCCGGTATTTACTAGGACAGGAGTACTGGCATATAAATTGGCAGAGGATCATAAATATTCCTTACTTTCCTTACTTTAGGTGCAGGGTGGATTATGTCTGGGAATATTTTGCTTTAGAATTTTGTGGTCATGGGCAGCACTTTCTACATCTACTGCTGTCAGTGTAGATCTGTTCAGCACAGAGCTCACTGTAGGCTCACACACACACACACACACACACACACACACACACACACACACACACACACAGAAACACACACGTATGCATACCCTCTTTAGACATATGTGATCTCTCCAACCTTCTTGTTCCCTTGCCTGATGTTTTATTCCTACTTGTTCTTGTTCCATGGACAGCCTTTCTTCCTGGACATACGAAGATTGATTACTGTTCCTGTCAGATGTGTGTGTGTGTGTGTGTGGCCATATTGTTGCTGTGATAACTGGTCAAAGGAGAATTCAAGTACATCAGTTCTTCTAGAGGTAATAAGGTGTGTGTTACGAGGACACTATTTTCCAAATATCAAATTAATGAAATGAATACATACGATGCCCTATAAAAAAGAATAAGATAAGATTAACAATATGATTTAAATCTGAGCTATTTAGTGACTTTATTCAACAAGTTATAGAACTCTGATGCTGACTGTTCCAACCTCAACCAACGTGTCAGTTTGTGATACTGACACGAATAAAGACTGGAAAGATTTTTTATTACATTGTCTTCCAGTATTTGTTAGAGTTTCTTACAAGAATTAGCATGGACCAGTTTACTAGTTTACTAATTAGGTTGGCGAATGCATCACATTCTCCTCTTGTGGTTGTAAGTGCTTTGAGTGGTGAAATAGAGTAGAAATCATTATCAATATTATCAAGATATATATCGATAGATAGATAGATAGATAGATAGATAGATAGACACTATATTGCCAAAAGTATTTGCTTGTCTGCCTTTAAACGCATATGAACACAGACACATCACTGTCTGTAAGGTTAGACACTGATGTTGGATAAGAAGACCTGGCCCGGAGTCTCTGCACAAATTCATCCCAAAGATGTTCTGTTGGGTTGAGGTCAGGATTCTGTGCAGGCCAGACAAGTTCTTCCACACCAAACTCGCTCATGTCTTTATGGACCTTGCTTTGTGCACTGGTGGGCAATCATGTTGGAAGAGAAAGAGGCTGTTCCCACACAGTTGGGAGAGTGAAATCCCCCTGCACCAAACTTTACACTTAGCACAATGCAGTCAGACAAGTTTGATACTCCTAGCAACCACTAAACCCGGACTCGTCTATTGGATTACCCAACGGAAAAGCGTGATTTGTCACTCCAGGGAACAGGTCTCCACTGCACTAGAGTCCAGTGGCGGTGTGCTTTACACCACTGGATCTAACACTTTGCATTGTACTTGGTGATGTAAGGCTTGGATGCAGCAGCTTGGCCATGAAAACCTACCTGCCTTTATACACCAATGGCCAGGGAAGTGATTCCAATGCCTGAATTCAATGATAGGGATGGATTAGTAAATATTTTTTAGCAATATAGTGTACATACTCAATTTACTTAGAATATGTTATGTCTCTGCTGGTGACATTTCAGCTTTTGCATCTAGACGAGTGCCCAGGGATCCTCCCATGACCAGTCCTTTCTTGCAGCTTTCACAATTTGCTGTGTTTTACCTTTTATGCATCGCATGTTTTCTTCTCTTTTTTTGACTGTTTAGTGGGCCTGGCATAATCACAACGTTTAATTCCAGAGACCCAGTTTTAATTGTCAGCAGTAAGAGCTAAGCTCATGTCTGACTGCCTGGGCTACATATTAAACAGTAAACAGTTATAAAATCAATGTATCTCATCTGGAAATGTATCTTAATTGGAAATAATAATTTGAATATGAAACTACATAAGTTAATACATGTGCATGCAATTAATCCATCTAAGAGTACTTGATGGACTACTGCAGCAGTTTCCATAAGAATGCTTAAACATACACTGTTTATATATAATTATTGAAAACCTGTATAGAATCTGTATTTAGCATTACACCAAGACACAAACAAGATGTGTATAATATTGACAGTACCTCTATTAGCAGCAGATTGCAATATGAAAATGCTTGAAAATTCAAATTGTGTTGTCCAGAACATCTTGGTTTCAGCCCTCAGATAGAAAATATGAATCCTACCTGAAGGACACCACAGATACTGCTGGGCTATCTCAGCTTCTTGGAAAAATGTCTCATGTCCTTCAAGGGGCAATCCGAAGGCTTATCAAGGCATTTGACAGACTTCTTTGTGTGATGGATGGAAGTGTAGTCCCTCCTAGGAAGAAACCAAAATTGTCAGCCCTCCTTCACTTTCACCCTCATTGCTTGTAACTCATATATCTGCAGCCTGAAGCACATCTGGGGACTGGCTATGAGCTCCTTGAGGCCCTGGAGGAACTATCAGACTGGTAGTACTAATGTACTTCACATCCATGGGAGTACTTTTGTCAGGGAGAAATACACCTAAACCAGGGGGTCATTGAATCCAGGGGCGCATCTGAGTCAGAAACACTCTGATAAAATTAAAGGAGGTAAAGACTGTCAAAGTATAACCCTTGGGAGTATGTTCTTTTGCCCCATAATCTTAAAAAATCAGGAATCATCTTTCAGTCACAGAGTTGAAATATGTTCATAATTACCTAAGGGAAATGTAGTCACACTAATGACTGGAAGCAATGGCCAGCTATCACAGAGCCAATTATAATTAGAGAATTTCATCTTCTTATTAATAGGTGTGTGTGTGTGTGTGTGTGTGTGTGTGTGTGTGTGTGTGTGTGTGTGTGTGTGTGTGTGTGTGCGCGCACATGTAAATGTGACTGTCAGGATCCATCTGTATGTAGGTGCCTGCTGTATGTTGGCTTTCTATACTCATATAGAAGAATGTGTGTGTGTGTGTGTGTGTGTGTGTGTGTGTGTGTGTGTGTGTGTGTGTGTGTGTGTGTGTGTTGTCTATTATACCTAATAATTACCAGCCCCATTAACATTTAAATGGAAATGTATGTAAAAATAATTACATCATAAGTCCTGATTTTTATTACCATGACCCCTGGCAAAATGCTGATGGAAGGTGGAAAGGACAGATTGATGGATGGATGTAAAGAGTTTTTAGGGAAAAAAAGAAGAGAAGATAATGTGAGTCAAGATGAAATAGGACCAGGTTAATGGCAATACAATTTATCATGTTTTCCCTCAGCAAAACCTTTACAAGCAATGACACTGTGATGGCATGCCACACATGGTAAGCTCCACACCTCACCACCAGTTGATTCACCTTAGTTTAATTTACAGTCACTACTTTAAAATATTCTACTTATTGTTCAATATTCTTTCTTTATTAAATGTATGTATTTTTCCATCACACCTTCCAATGTTTATATGGCGTGCACACATATTAACCTTGCAAGGTCAAAGTTCTGTTTTATGTTATATTAATACATCTTTCTTTGTTTGAGTTACCTGGGGGTTGGCTTCTACTCCTGTCTGGCAAAGGGCTGGGAGACCTGAAGTACCACTGGCAGCCTAATTGGATAGCACCACATGCTTCATTGCCTGGGGGGTGTTTCATATTTGTTTAATCGTTTTGTATTAATTGCTTATGGCAGCCATTTTCTTTTCCCCCGTGTGTGTCATTTGGTTTAGCTAAACCAGTATTTAAGTTCCCCTGTGTGTCATTTCAGCAGGTCAGTTTATCTTATATTTGTTTGAGGTTTTGTTAATTATTATCTTGAGTTTAGTCTATTGAGTTGACCTCTTTTATTGGTCTGCCTGTTTAAGTTTTGGCTTTGTTAAATATATTTTCATATTTTTGGGTCAATAAAACCCCTTTTTGAATTAAAACCACCTGTGTCCTTTATGCTTTACTGCTTGGTCCCTGACAGACACCCATAAGGATATAAACAATAATTTACAAACATAATGTATAAAAAGGAAAAAAAAAACAGTTTAAGAAAAGTCCAGACTGAAAAAACAATGAATCATCAAACATTATGTTAAATTGATTAAACATTATGTCCATTAAAGTAAATCCTTTCAAATCAAGATGTCAAACATCACAACATTTTTGTATTTTAGCCTGCAGTTTTGATATTGTGGCTTCAATTACTTTCTTGGAGCATGGAACATGAGCAGCATGGAATGGCTGCCGCTAACAACACACACACCCACTAGGAGACCCCCATAGCTACTACAATAGTTGGGCAACCCCCCCTAGTGGTGCTATAACCCAAAAGGTTTGTTACAATTGACAATCCAACACAATGGGCAGCACATTGAACACATTTTATAAGTGGTCAGAAACTTGTAAATAACTCATGAAAGAATAAAGTTACGTTGAAACCAAGCACACCATTGTTTTTCTTGTGACATTACCAATAAGTTTGATGTGTCACATGGCCCTCTTCCTATTGAAAAAACAAAAGTTGTATCCAATATGGCCGACTTCTAAATGGCCACCGTGGTCACCACCCATCTTGAGGAGTTTGCCCCCTCACATATACTAATGTGCCACAAACAGGACTTTAATATCATCAACCATTCCCATTTTATTACGGTGTATCCATATAAATGGCCCACCCTGTAGAATAAAGCACAAGGTGAAAAATGGCAAAACGGAACAAAACTAATCTATACTGGGACAACCTAAACTACTAAACAGCAAACATGAACACGAACATAAGGGAGGATGAGCGGAGGCATAAGAAGGTGGACGGCAGGGAAAACACAAGGAGAATACACAGTACATTCGCAGCTGATTCACAGACAGACCAGCGACTAGCACACGAGTAGACACGACTTAAATACGCACAGAACAACACAGGGAGTTTATACACAGGTGGGGAACACAGCTGGAAGTAATTGGCAAGACGAGACAAGGGAAGCAAAACTGAATACACTCACATGAGACACAGACCTTCACAATAAAACAGGAAACCAGAAACAATTCACAAGGACGCTGAACTAAACCTGCACTAAACACGAGGACACAACACCTGAGAACAAAACCTAAACCAGAATAAACTGAAACATAGAATATGATATTCAAAACAGGATAAGAAAAGAATCAGAACATAAATCATAATACAGAAGAATACCAAAACATAAGAAAATGAAAATGCTGGTCAAAATGACCCAGAACCGTGACAGTTTAGGTGAGGAGGTTTGAGGTTTGATAGGGATTAAAAATTCCAATGTGTTTCAATGCGTTACCTTTGGAAGAGAAGGAAAAATATTAATTCATTATTTTACTTTATATACAAATTATAATGGTGGATTTTCTTTAAATAGGACAGTCCGTGTGAAATTGTTACATCATGCTTTCTTTCAAATTGTTCTTTTTCAAAACTTTGAATTTTTTAGTATCCAAGGCTTGGTGCTACTGGCTGCAGGCGAGACTGGATCTTTGGATGGTTAGAGGTCAATCAGTGATGAAGGCGGTGCAGGATGGTGCTGTTGTGCCCCCCACAAGCCTGAATATGACAAGAATATGACATTTTAAACATGTACTCCACATTCTTCCCTAGCTGAAATATTTTTACCATATTATAAATTATGTATTATGTAGTCATCTACACTCCTATGCAAATCTACTGTAGTCATATGTATTATTCTTTTAAAAGTTACTGTTATGTTATTAAATACAAACAGGCAGTCTTTGATTTTGCAGTCCTGTTTCCTACTTATTACACATAAACTACCACAGGTAACTGAGTGGTAATAACATATTTGTTTCTGTACTTGTTTCTTGTATTAAGTAGTCATTACTTTGGTAATTGAATGGTAATAACCATGCACACCTTGTTTCCCTACTATTACTACTTTATTACCAAGCTGTAATAGAAAGTGCAACCCTTTTTATTATTTTTGTCATATTATAATCATATTATAATGATTATAACTACCGGTGCTGGAAAAGGTTCTAACACCAATAGTTTCTGGAACACAAATGATTACAGAATGATACTTTTCTGTCTTTTACACAAATAATGTTCTTTGTGACTGTGAAAGAGAAAGAACGAGACACAGGGGAAAAAAGATTTGTGTGAGAAAACTGAAGAGGTAATTTCTTGCCCTGCCCCTGGTTTTGCTCTTTGCTTTATAATGGCAGCCTGTGGAGCCATACAAAACTTCATTCAAGGAGCATTAGATGAGAGGAAAATGTCAGGGTCAGCCCACTTTGGGTCAAACTGAGTGAGCTGTTTGTGAGTGAGAGACAGACCTGCAGCTTTTGCTTCAGTTTAATTACTTCAGCATCAATAGAGGGAGGCAAAACAGAGGAAATCAGTTTCATTACAACCTTTTAGTTGGTAATAGAGGTACTGAAAACAACTCACTAATAAGAGAGAGCTACACAGGGTTAAACACTAGAATTTTTTCAGGTTTCTATTAACAACAACCAGATGCAGAGGATGCTGATCACTGCAGTGTCATTACTACAAGGATCATTATGTTACAAATCAACCACGTCTTCTGCTCGAGCATCTCTTATTTGCATAAAGGTTTTATGGTAGAGAATTTCAACATGATTGCTGTAAAATTGGGATGGCTGTAGCTCAGGAGGTAGAGCAGGTCACCTACTATATGGTGGTTCGATCCCTGACTCCTCCAATCTGCATTTCAAGTATCCTTGGGCAAGATACTAACCCCAAGTTGCTCTCTGATGCATCCATTGGAGTGTGAATGTAGTTAGAAAGTGCTTCTGAGAATGGGTGTGATTGGGTGCATGTTGTATAGAGCGCTTTGAGTACTCTGGGAGAGTAGAAAAGCGCTATAAAAGAATCAGTCCATTTACCATAAAATTTCAGCTACTTACTTTTGGACAGATGCATCAATAAATGTTTGATAACTGACCAGCTGACATATGAAAAACAAAACAAAGTAAAAAAAAACATCAAACACTCCTTTGCCATATTTGAGCACACATCATTAAAAAAAATGTAATTGGAAAAGACAACAAATGACAATTGTTATTTAGTTGGATTACAATCCTATAAAATAAAGCATTTAGAATTCTGTTCAATGTCCTTAAAAAACATGATAATGTAATAATAAAAATCCTACATGAAGTCACAAAAATGAAGAAAATGCCATTTTCATTCAACTTTCATGTTAGATTCAGCAAATATAACAAGTTGTAACACAAAAGCAAGACAATGGCTTGTTTCCACTCAATACTCTAATTATAACTCAGAAATAATTTAATAAGCCTTTGATCAATGATCAGTCAGTGGTTGGTGATCAATGGTCATGACAATTTGCATATTAATGATCAAGGATCTGACCTCTCAGCCCATTGTTCATTCAGTGGTGCTAGTTTCAGTCATTGTGCAGATGTACTGTTTATAAGGTTGGAAACCTGCAGTCAGCTGAGACTGAAGAAGTCACCTGGATGATTGTCCACTGAAAATGTCCAGATGGATAGAATCAACGTTTCGGGATTTCCTTACCTGGATGATTGAGCATGCATCGAAACACTTCCTGTCTTTTAGTCAGCACCACTGTTTCCAGCGTGTACATCATACCTGACCCAACTACAATCTTGAAAACCTTCCCTTTCACTTTTTCTGCTGTCCTTCTGTCACTGACATTGACACTCGCTTAATCCTGCATGAACTTTCTTCATCAACCCTCTCATTTTAAGTCCATCGCTTTGGTTGTTTTTTTAAACTCACCTGCTTTGACTTTATCCGCATGTTCACCTTTAAACCTGTCTCCCTCTCACACATATATTCTGTCTTGCTTCTACTGACTATCATTATTCTTCATTCTAGAGCAGGGGTCGGCAACCCTGGGCAAAGGTTAACTGATGGCATGACCATATGGGCCGATGTTTTTTGTTTTGTTATGTTTTTTGTAATGGTATAAACAATGAAAGGTGTTGGATTGGCCAGGTGCTGGCAGATGTGTACAAATAACTCAGTTGTTTGGTGGTTTCTATGGCGGAGCTGCCACAAGAGGCCAGGTGGATGAGGGAAAGGGGAGGCAGGAGGAGGAGAGGCCCGAGGCGGCCGCCAGTCCGAGTGTCAGGTGAACTGAACCTCAGGTAAGAAGTTATGACCTGCAGTCTATCTGGGTCAGATATAAACCAAGTTTAGGTGGAGTTCATTTTCGTTGTGTTGACTTTTTACAATCAGTTACAATAACTCATACTGCGTAATAGCTAGCATGACGGAGTTTCTATACAGCTGGGTGGGTGCTATGATGTTACTGATAGTGAACTTTATTTTATTCATAAGGTTAGTTAGTAGAGTTGCCAACCGTGCCGTGAGAGAAAATATTATGCGTTTCATATTGAGCTGAAAAGGAACACAGTTTGTCCCGGACTTCAGCTACAATGAAAAAAGACACAAAGCTGGAGTTATTCTGTCTTTATGCTGCAGCTGCCTCTTCTTCTCTCATTCAATCATGAAACTGATCAACGATCAGCGGATCGGCTTTTCTGTCCTAAGTCCCGTCTCTCTTTTTGGTTTATCGCCCACTTTGCGCCAGAAAGAGGAAACCAGCGGATGTCGCGCTAAACAACAGCAGCACGTTTAAGCTTGATCAGCTGTTGTTAGAATTTATTTAATATTAATTTCTAGGATCAGCTGATGTTTGCTGGAGCCACAGCTGTAAAGCTGCTGGTCATGATATCGGTTTGGATATGTGGTGAGAGGGAAACATGAAGATGAAACCAGGAGATGTCCTTACTGAATCATCAGAGCTGAACAGGTGATGGAGGAACAGGTTTACCTTTTAGGTGACATGAATGAGTTGAAGGGAAGTTATGAACTGATTCTGAGAGACAAATAACACCAGGATCCTTTTCTAAGTAGCTGACAGCTGGTAACTGTGCAGGGGTGGGTCTAGCAAAGTTTTACCAGGGGGGCAGGTAGGGCATTAACAGGGAAAGGGGGGCACAAAGAAATACTTTTCTTTCTTATTCTCATGTAAAATGTCTCGCTTTTAACAAATAATTATGTGAATCTCACAACCAACGTTTTTATCTGATGTACAACGTATAGAAATCTTACATATACCAACAAGACTGTACATCACTGTCACCACAGCGTCTGTTTTCATTCAAAGGCTCTATGGCTTTAATACCTGATGGGCTGGTCTCCAGTCAAAATGTCCGGGCTGTTTTTTTGTCCCAGTCCGGCCCTGGGCACGACACGCAGTGAATTAATCTTAGAAGGAGCATTAAAAAATAAATGGCCGGGCCAGCAGTGCACATCGCAAATTAGCTCGCATAGACACATTAGTTGTACCGCTTCTTAATGATGGTATCTTAGCTAACAACCCCAGCTACCAGATTCAACTTGTAATTGGCTAAAAATAACTTAGCTTACTGGTGAGAGGGACGTTGCTAGCTGTCAGTTTTTTCAAGCGATGTTGAAATTTCCACATTCCAACACTTCAAATGCTTCAGTAGCTCTCCGCTCAGCGCAGCAACTGTTAATATAGAGCGTTATTAAATTTATTGCTAATGCAATTATATGGCACATTGACTTCTGAGGAAATTTTAGATAGCACTCGTCATCAAAAAGGTTGCCTACCCCTGGTCTAGAGCATACCTCCACCTCTTCAGGCTGCTCCCTACTCTCACTAACAATCACAGTGTCGTCACCCTTCTGTGGAGCGTCCACGGAAACTCCTGACATCATCAGTCAACCTGTCTGGGGCTCAGATCCCTGATGTAATCACATCCTCACCTTGAACCCATTTGTAACACACACCACTGTCTTGCTGTCCTTATACATCTCCTTCACCACCCTCATGTACTTCTTTAACACTTTTGACATTAATAAAAAAAATTAAAGTCAGGAGTGGCAAAGCTGACTTCAATTACACTTGTCAAACAGACTTTATTATCAGACCTGTTGAATAAAGAAATCAGAACTAGAAATAGAACCTGTCCGACAAAGCAAAGTAGGCTAAAAAATCTCAAACAGCAACACGGCATGGCACAAAAAAAAATAAAAAATCAGCTGAGAAACAAAGAGAGCAAAATTTATGAGTGTAGAAAGGGTTACAAAGCCATTTCTAAGGCTTTGTGCTATGAAACCAAGTCTGACCCATGAGTGGATGTCATGTGGCATCAGCTGCATATGCTGGATAGAGGCAGCTGCTGTTGGGAAATGTCATCCTATTATGTGGCTGTGTCCAAAAGTGTTTGGGTTAGAGAAACTATCAAAAATCTTATCCACATAAAGTGTAGTTATAGTATGTAACTAAGAGTATAAGCATGGTACTGGTTTAGCTCAGTGGGTGAGCAGGCTATCATATGTTGTCTGGGTGGAGACCAGTTGGCCCGGGTTTGAGTCTGACCCGCAGCCCTTTGCTGCTCGTCTCTCTCTCTCCTGTCTCTCTACACTGTCTAATAAAGGCCAAAAATGAAATACAATAACTGTGAGCAACAATCTCCTAAAAGTATGCTGCATTGTAAAGATTTGATTAATGTTCTTCACCTGCAGTAGTTTCAATGTTGTGTCCACATATTAATTATGAGACTGTGAATCTAATGATGGTCCTGAAGCTTGACTGCCTCCTAACCAAACCAAGAACCTCCCAAATGCCTCATCCTATATTTGGTCTCATATTAAAAACCGCTGTGGATGGCCAGTGGGACAAGTGCAAACGTCTGATTTCCTTTGGGGGACATGTCATTGTCAAATGCATTGGTCCCTGTCTGTATACATGACAAATTATTAAATAACTAAAAAAATAAATACATTGCTAGTTCAAGTTATTTCAATGTGTCAGCACAAAAGAGCCAAAGTGGTCATGGAGTAACAATGTTTAGATGTCCCAAAATAAGAACAAAGAAGACTGTTTGCTGTATTTATCATCTGACTTGAAAGTACCAGATGCTCATAAACCCATAATGAAATGTCTGACAACAACAATATGTAATAGGGCAGCTATGGAGGTTAAGTGAGTCATCTACCAATTGGAAGGTTGGTGAATTGATTACCCAGCAACTCCAGCCTGCATGCTGAAGTACATTGGAGCAGGATAGTGAACCCTGAGTTGCTTCCAATACATCCATCAGAGTGTGAGTTTGCATGTTAATGTTAAACAAGTCGCTTGTATGAAAGTATATGTGTCACTGGGTTAATGAGACTTGTAGTAAGACTGCTTTGAGTGTTCAGCATGGAAAAGCATGGTACCAGTTCATTTATTATAATACATAATTCACGCACTAAGACCTATGTAGTTAAGAAAAGAGCGTTGTTATGTTATAGGAAACCACGACCAAGTTTTGCAAGAGACGCTATTGTTAACAGCCTTGAACATTCATTTCACCCAATCACTTGTATTAGTAAGACTCAATAAGACTCAAGTGATCATAGAGAGGAAAAAAGTTAAGGATCTGTTGTATGACAGGGTACAAGTAACACAGACTGTTTACTGTCATATAAATGAGCTGTTAGTGTGAATGATGAGGGATAGACAATGTAGTATCACAGCCCAGTTGACAAACAAAGCATAACAAAGCATAACAGGTTTAAATCTGGGACTCCCCACCATTTGACCTTAGAACTGAAGAAGCTTCTCGGATGAGAGGTGAAACGTCTTCAAGCAACTTAAAGAAGTCCAGACGACAGAAAAGCTGGTGGTGGCAGAGTTGAAGATACTAAGCTTTTGTTGAAAGTGACCAGGGCATACAAGATTAGTGTATCCAAGGGACAGATCAGGTTTGAGCTTGAAAACAAAATTAGAGAGGAAAGGCTGAAATGGTTTGGACAGGTACAGAGGAGGGATAGTGGATAAATTTGGCAAAAAATGTTGAAGATGGACTTTCAGGCAGGAACATAAGATACCTGGATGGAAGGACCACATGCAGAGGGTTGCTGTGACATGAGTGAGGTGGAGGCACAAGATCAACTGTAGTAACTGTTTTTCCCAGTGGTACACATGTTATTATACTAGATGTACAATATTCTGACTCACTGTTTATCAGTTTAACAGATAAGTATTCATTAACTACATTTTATTGATACCTTCAAAACTTCCTTTTATGAAATGATCTTTTCAAAAATAACTTCATTTTTATAGCACTGTACAAATAAAGTTAATATCCACATAGTGGTATACAGAATTAGTAGGTGCATCACAGATGAATAAAAGCCACATAATGTTATAATTAAAACTAATTATACATGTTCTAAAATACAGACACTTGAAATGAATTGTAGGGTCATACATTAATTCCAACATAGGCCCTTCCACACACTCAGATAGAAACTATGTAAACTATGGGCCCAATGTAATGGGGAAATCTTTAACAGAAAGCTGAATAAATCACATAATCAGCCAGCCTGGTAGGCTGAGGAAAGCTGTTCCAAAGTCTGGTTTTAAAGTAAGAGCGTGGAACATTTAGGAGACCTTGATCAGATGATCTGTTGGCTGTAGTGACGAGGTCTCAGTAGCTCTAATACATAAGTAGGGATCTGTCTCTGTAGAGCTTTTTATGTTAGTAATAGGATTTTAAAGTGGGAACCAGAGAAGGGAAACATGATGATGTTACTGGGAATGGGGGCCGATGTACAGCCTGACCTTTGGAGCGCAGTACCACTGATGTCAAGTCAGTTCTGTAATCTGTTGTTGTGAATGGTACGATCAGTAATATCCAGGGCAGCAGATAAGTCAATCACGACAAAAACTGAATGTTCACCTTTATCCAAGCACAGAATATCATTATGCTGTATGGCTGAGTTTCCCCTCTGCTTTCCATCCATCTTCACTGTACTTTCCAATAAAGCCAGAAAAAGGCTTAAAAAAAGTAATGTGCTTTTTTCTGTAACCAGATTTTATTTGTCCTAAAGCTAGTTGAAGGGTTTGATGAGCGACGACATTTATATCACGTTAATAGTTAAGATGGTGTCAGTATGCATGGCTTGCGTCTACAGCTGTTAGTTGTTCGTGCTCTGTGTCTTTATAATGTTTGCATCACTTTTATTTGAACCTTGCTGACTCGACTGACCCACTATTGCAAAGCTCTCTTAAATATTCAACTTGCCACAGAGAAACTGAGAAGGAGTAACACTCGCACACAGGACCCTTTCCCACCTCTGTTCTCATATGAACCATAGACCCTAACTACACCACACCTCAGCCCCACCTCACAGAGCTTTAAACCTCTGGGCAAACACAGTGGACTGTTAATGAAACTGATAACACACCTGACACTATCATCTGGAAGTAACAGAACAGTTTCTTAAGGCATTATGGCTGAATTCAGACTGTTGCACTGGCGTTTTTGTCTCGCGTCTCTCCTGTGACCTGTTGGCACTGCCGGCAACCAGCCAGGTTGCTGGCAGTGTATTGTTCCAAAAAGTAATTAATACAGTTGGCCACTTAAAGCATCTTTACATAACTGTTAGATCATATTTATTGCAGTGACTGTTGGCCCAATCTCTCTAGAAAAAAGATTTTAAGTCATTGAGAGTTTTTCATTCGAAATTAAAGGATACATAAAAGTCCTGCTGCCAAAAACTGATTGCAACTTCTACTTCATGACAGAAATGTTCTTTCTGGCTTAAAATGCCTCGATATCAATTATGCGAGATATGTTTGACATATTTTTCACAGATGCTAGGCCAATAAATCATTTATAACTGTTTAAATATCCATAATAATGTTTTGGCAAATACCAGAAATCACTTTTGGGCATGTGCTCACTATCTGGCACAACACTGGCTCGGTTGAGAAGATCAAGCTTCCCCACTTTCTCTCACCTGGCGTTGGAGTAAACCCACAGAGCCTTTAGCCATTGAAACTAATTTCTTAAACAGCTGGGTCTAGGCAGGCGGATCCTACTAGGACTGCTCTAATTAATGGTAGATGGCTAACCAATTAAACCTTCATTATTCAATTCAATTCAATTTTATTTATATAGCGCCAAATCACAACAGCAGTCGCCTCAAAGCGCTTTATATTGTACAGTAGATCCTACACTAATAGATACAGAGAAAAACCCATCAATCATATGACCCCCTATGAGCAAGCACTTTGGCGACAGTGGGAAGGAAAAACTCCCTTTTAACAGGAAGAAACCTCCGGCAGAACCAGGATCAGGGAGGGGCAGGGCCATTTGCTGCTGTTGGGGTGAGACAAGGAAGACAGGATAAAGACATGCTGTAGAAGAGAGACAGAGGTTAATAACAGATATGATTCAGTGCAGAGGTCTATCAACACATAGTGAGTGAGGAAGGTGACTGGAAAGGAAAAACTCAGTGCATCATGGGAATCCACCAGCAGCCTACGTCTATTGCAGCATAACTAAGGGAGGATTCAGGGTCACCTGGTCCAGCCCTAACTATATGCTTTAGCAAAAAGGAAAGTTTGAAGCCTAATCTTAAAAGTAGAGATAGTTTCTGTCTCCCGAATCCAAACTGGAAGCTGGTTCCACAGAAGAGGGGCCTGAAAACTGAAGGCTCTGCCTCCCATTCTACTTTTAAATACTCTAGGAACAACAAGTAGGCCTGCAGTGTGAGAGCGAAGTGCTCTAATAGGGTGATATGGTACTACAAGGTCATTAAGATCAGATGGGGCCTGATTATTTAAGACCTTGTATGTGAGTAGCAGGATTTTGAATTCAATTCTGGATTTAACAGGAAGCCAATGAAGGGAAGCCAAAACAGGAGAAATCTGCTCTCTTTCTAGTCCCTGTCAGTACTCTTGCTGCAGCATTTTGGATTAGCTGAAGGCTTTTCAGTGAGTTTTTTGGACATCCTGATAATAATGAATTGCAGTCGTCCAGCCTGGAAGTAATAAATGCATGAACTAGTTTTTCAGCGTCACTCTGAGACAGGATATTTCTAACTTTGGAGATGTTGCACAAATGGAAGAACGCAGTCTTACATATTTGTTTAATATGTGCATTGAAGGACATGTCCTGGTCAAAAATGACTCCAAGGTTCCTCACAGTGTTACTGGAGGCCAAGGCAATGCCATCCAGAGTAAGAATCTGCTTAGATACCATATTTCTAAGACTTTCAGGACCGAGTACAATAATCTCAGTTTTATCTGAATTAAGGAGCAGAAATTAGAGGTCATCCAGGTCTTTATGTTTTTAAGACATTCCTGCAGTTTAACTAATTGGTGTGTGTTATCTGGCTTCATGGACAGATAGAGCTGGGTGTCATCTGCATAGCAGTGAAAATGTATGCTATGTCTTCTGATGATACTGACTAAGGGAAGCATGTATAATGTAAACAGAATTGGTCCTAGCACTGAACCCTGTGGAACTCCATAATTGACCTTAGTGGGTGAAGAGGACTCTCCATTTACATTCACAGTGCAGTACCTGTAATACCTACAGCATGTTTTAATCGCTCTAATAGGATATTATGGTCAACAGTATCGAACGCTACACTGAGGTCTAGCAGGACAAGCACAGAGATGAGTCCACTGTCAGAGGCCATAAGAAGATCATTTGTAACCTTCACTAAAGCTGTTTCTGTGCTGTGATGAGCTCTGAAACCTGACTGAAATTGTTCAAATAAGCCATTCTTCTGCAGATGATCTGTTAGCTGTTTGACAACTACTCTTTCAAGGATGTTTGATATGAAAGGAAGGTTGGAGATTGGCCTATAATTAGCTAAGACTGCTGGGTCTAGAGATGCTTTTTGAGTAAAGGTTTAACTACAGCCAGCTTGAAGGCCTGTGGTACATAGCTGATTATTAGAGATAGGTTGATCATATTTAAGATTGAAGCATTAATTATTGGCAGGACTTCTTTGAGCAGTTTTGTAGGAATGGGGTGTAAAAGACATGTTGATGGTTTGGAGCAGCAGTCCCCAACCTTTTTTGCGCCGCGGACCGGTTTATGCCCGACAATATTTTCACGGACCGGCCTTTAAGGTGTCGCGGATAAATACAACAAAATAAAACTAGTACCGGTACCGAAAAAAGAAGATTTATTCATAACACACGTGAAAAGTCCCAGGAAAACTGAGTTAACGATAAAAGCGATAACAAAATAATGCTGAAAACCCATAAAAACCCTGAAAACCATACATTTCACACCTGAGCCTCAACTCTCGCGGCCCGGTACCAAACGATTCACGGACCGGTACCGGTCCGAGGCCCGGGGGTTGGGGACCGCTGGTTTGGAGGAAGTAATTATTGAAGTTAATTCAGAAAGATCAACTGGAGAACAAGAGTCTAAATGAATATCAATGGTACTGAAAGTAGCTCTAGATAATATTACATCTGGGATAATTATTGGTAATTTTTTCTACTGATTAAAATTTTATTTGTGAAGAAGTTCATGAAGTCATTACTAGTTAACGTTAAAGGGATGGTTGGCTCAACAGAGCTCTGACTGTTTGTCAGCCTGGCTACAGTGCTGAAGAGAAACCTGGGGTTGTTCTTATTTTCTTCAATCAGTAATGAATAGTAAGATGTTATGGCTTTGCGGAGGGATTTCTTATAAAGCAACAAGCTATTTCTCCAGGCTAAATGATGATCTTCTAAATTTGTGACACGCCATTTCCTCTCCAGCTTACGAGTCATCTGCTTTAGGCTACGTGTTTGAGAATTATACCACAGAGTCAGGTACTTCTGATTTGAGACCTTAGTTTTCACCGGAGCTACAGTATCCAGAGTCGTATGTAGTGAGGAGGTAAAATTATTAACAAGATGATCGACCTCTGTTGGAGTAGCGTTCAGGTAGCTGCTCTGCTCTGTGTTGGTACAGGGCATTGAAGATGATAACAGTGGGTGGATTATATTCTTAAACTTAGTTACAGCACTTTCAGAAAGACGTCTACTGTGATGACGTCTACTCTCCACTGCTGTGTAATCAATTATTGTAAATGTAAATGGTATCAGGAAATGATCAGGATTGAGGCTCATAGGCCGGATTTCCTCTGTGTGTTGATATTTTAACTTACCAGTGACTGGTCGAGGGCGGGTGGCGGCCACAGTTTCTCAAAATACATTTAACTGTTGTCACCTATCATGTATCTCTAGTTTTAAACTGAATATGTTTTAGCTTGGAAGCAATTGCTTTAGTCTGTGTGCCTTGATTTGCCGTCCACCTAAATATAACAGAGTTTATTAAGGATGAGTTCTTAGCTGAAACAATTCCAGTATGACAAAGTTTTAATTATTAGCAATATGAATGTGTTGTCCTGTATGACTCCTGCAGTATTTAGCCAGTTTTAATCTCTCTCTCTCCTTTTAGCTATTAGAAAGTTATTACTCAAATCAAATCTGGCTCTCCCAATTTTATCCTCCCCTCTAAGTTACCTTTAAATAAGTTTATGACACTAAATAAACACTTATAAACAACACTAACACTAATACAGAAAACCAAACCAAAAACTAGAAACTAGAAATAAAAACTAGGAAACAAGGAAACTGCACTGGAAACAGAGAACTAAGAAAGACCAGGAGCTTGGAGGAATCACACACAGCACAGAGTGGGTACATGAGGGTTAACAACCAGTGTTGGGAAGGTTACTTTTAAAATGTATTCCATTACAGATTACAGAATACATGCTCTAAAATGTATTCTGTAACGTATTCCGTTACGTTACTCAATGAGAGTAACGTATTCTGAATACTTTGGATTACTTAACATATTATCATGCATTTTACAACTACGTGAATGTACTATTGCAGTGTGATTTATTACTATTACTGAAGGTCCGCGGCTCCGAACCGTAGTAAAGGGACCTCTGACTAATACGTCGGGTTCGTGTCGGCTCGTAGCCGAAAAATAGCTTTACTTTGTTGTCTGGGTCAACTTTGCTTGCGAGAGAGAGAGAGGTGTTGAAAGGCTGCTCCAACGGAGCTTATTGTTTCGGAGGAAAACACGAACAAAGCGTACAGTCGAGTCTTAATAGCTTACTTACAACTGGGCTCGTCAGGCTCTCTTCTTGGCTGCAGTGGTTATTATTATATTTACATGCTTCCAGCTCCCGTTTTTGCTCGAAGACAGCTCGTACTTTTCGACTCTCCTTTTTCTCCCACCTCGCGCTCACAGACACATAACGAGTATGGCAGTCCATTCTCCCTGCAGCACGGAATACACTGCCCATGAGGCTACATTCGTTAGAGCTATACCTGTAGCATTTTGCCTATTAGCTTAGCACAACAACAACAACAACAACAAAAAGCCGCTCTCTCACCCAGGAAACACGCAGAGCAGGAGCGTCACCCTGTAACCATGGCAACCGCAACGCTGCCGCCTGGAACAACAGAACATAGCTGTCAAACAAAACCCAAACAGTCCTGACCCGCGACAATATGAAACAGGAAAGTACCGCCGTGTAATCCATTTATTTCAACAAAGTAACTGTATTCTAAATACCACCTTTTTAAACGGTAACTGTAACGGAATACAGTTACTTGTATTTTGTATTTTAAATACGTAACGGCGGTACATGTATTCCGTTACTCCCCAACACTGTTAACAACATGACAACAGACAGAGGAAAACACAGGGATTAAATACACAAGGGAGTAATGAAGGACTCAGACACAGGAGGAGCACAGCTGGGAATAATCAAGCATAAAGAGACAACGAGAAGCAAAACTCAGCACTGAACACAGGACACGGACTATCAGAATAAAATCTGAAGCATGAAACAGACGCAGACTTGACACTGAGACGTGAAAACATGACAGACTCGGGAGCAGAGGAAACATGAAACACAGAGACAAAAGTAACTAGATGTGGAACACAGGGAAGACACTGACAGAGAACTAAGACTCAGAACTAAGCATATAATACACTGAGAAAAATAAGGAGAACAAGAATACAGAATTACACCTTCACTAGAGACATGACACCAGGAACACAGGGGAGGCACAGAAACAGAACAAAACACTAGAAACTAACTACACTGAAGAATATTAATAATAAAAAAACACAAACATGGAGTCGCCAGACCACGACAGCCTTACCTCAGCTAATAGGGACACGCAGGCGTGTGCACATTACTTTTGTAAGATTTACTTAACCATTAAAATACAATGACCCTAACCCCCTTAGCCCTACGTCAGGATGTCCCAAGGACATCACAGCATGGCTGTCTCTGAATTTTTTAAATTTGAATTACATTTGAATTAAATTTTAATAAACAGAGATCATTATGTTTGGACAGAATGGCCCAGGTGTCCGACCGTCTGACTAGTCCTCTCATATCCTGTGTCAAACCAGTTGTTACCAACCTTGCAGTGAAAATGGACACAGCTCTTAAAATAGACAAAGAAATAAATACAGTAGTGAAAGCTGGGGCAGCTCTCTACAGTTAAGCTTTTTATTTCTTTTCGTGGCTGTAGTAGCCCCCGAATTCTGGAATGAGTTATATCTGTATTATGTCAGCGCCAGCATTTTAAGTGCAGCCAGTAATACACAACAGTGTGTTAATATGTCTTATGTTAAAAAATTCTCTGATTGTACAGTTTGATTCAATTCAGTTCAACTTTTTTATATATACAGCACAAAATCACAACACCAGTCACCTCAAGGCACTTTATATCTTAAGGTAGACCCTACAATAATACATACAGGGAAACCCCAACAATCATATGACCCCCTATGAGCAAGCACTTTGGCAACAACTGCTGTGGGGGAGGGGAAGAAGACAGTACAAAAGACATGCTGTGGAACAGAGCCAGAGATTAATATTAAGTAATGATTAAATGCAGAGAGCTGTAGAAACACATAGTGAGTGGAAAAGGTGACTAAAGAAAAAAGAAAACCACTCAGTTCATCATCCCCACAGCAGCCTACACCTACTGCACTGTAAACCAAGGGAGGATTCAGAGTTACCTAATCCAGCCCTAACTATATGCTTTAGCAAAAAGGAAAGTTTGAAGCCCAATCTTAAAAGTAGAGATAGTGTCTGTCTCCGAAATCTGTCTGCAGGGGATGTTGAAGGGATCATGAATTTAAATTAATTATTCAAATCAAAGTCACCTACAAAATTATCTTGTCAAATTTAACAACAGATGAGGGCTAATTAGAAAATTACTTAAGAAAATCATTGTAGGACTTTTAAAGAATTGTTAAGAATAAATAATTTATCAGATAAAACTTTCTACGATTACAAAGGGCAATGACTACAGGAGAGGCAGAGGTTTACACTGCACAGTAATTCGATTATTAAGTCTAGAAATACTGGATACTGGATACTGTAGCTCTAGTGAAGAAATATGGTCAGTATTTTTCTCCAGAAATGGTAGAGTGGAGGTGGCAGACCTTAAGACTGGGAAAGGAATGGTGGTGATGAAACAGTGGTTGTGCAGATTAACAGGTAAAATTCTGTCTCGTAGTAAGGATAGCTAACAGGGTTTTCTAGGCATTAAGCTGTAGAAATCCTAGAGGAGTGAAGGATGAGTTTACTATTTGTGGACAGAATATTTGAATCCCAGTGGTTTGGGCGAAGGTGATCTGTCTTTAAAAAGTTCAGGGTGGTTGAGGAATGATGTGAATTTGTCCACAAAAGGAATTTTATTCATAGTCCTATACCCAGATGGGCAGTTGACGCAGAATAAGCACTTTATCATCTCCAATCCGGTGTCATGCCTCTGTTTGGCTGTCAACAAGGTGCACAAAGTCTTGCTTGAGGTTGACTACCTTTTAATTCATTAGTGGTGCAGTTGCAGGAGCTTTGTGGTGTTTTATTTTCAACAGCTGCAGAGCATTTGGAATAATGTATTTCTCAAAGGCACCTGGATAGCAGAAGGTACAGCTATCATGCACTTCATTTGTCAGACCATAGAGGTCCAACAACTAGCACCATTGGTAAACGCGGCCTTAAGATAGTGATAGATGATGAGCAGTTAGTGAGGATTGTAGCAAGTGAGCGCTGAGGTGCAACAGTTGGGGCAGTGACAGCAGGATCAGCAGTGGTGGCAGCAGTACCCAAACAAGAAAAGTGCCAACTGCTGCTTCTGCAGGAGCGAGCTGTGTAGCTGTCTCTGCTAAAGAAAGGCAGTCTGGAGGAGAATTGTTGAAGGACCCAAGTAGGGGACACAGCAGTGTCCGGTGGAGAGTGGGCCATTATGAGAAGTGTCTTGGTGAGATCAGTTTTGGTGTCCAGTAGCTGTTGCTTCTTTGGTGAAACAACAGTCCTCAGTGTCACTGAGCTGACCGAGTAGCATCTCTCTGGTAGCGACCGAGGCAGTGCCTTAAACATCGTCTTGCACAGGAGCACATGGTCAGGAGAACCGAACTGGTCACTCGAGTGGTCCCACACCAGAAATGATACGTTTCTGTATCCATGTTTTTTTACAGTAAATAAAATTTGTTGACCAGCCAAATCGCCTCTGCTTGTTGACAAAGAGTGTGTCTAGCACTAACCTTGCTGCTCTTTACCAGGACCCAAGGCATGTGCCACACTTGGGACTTTGGCTTAGCCCCAAGAATGGGCTACCTCTCATTGGCCAGAGGCTCCTCCAGTGGCTAAATCAGAGCAGGGGAGTGTGGTGTCGCAGTAAGAAAAAGCCTGGACTGAGCACTGAGTGGAGGGGCAGTAACTGCTGTTACCACAGCAGGAGGCCCACAGAGAAGCCATGTGCTTAGTTGGTCCACTCTGATAAAACTCCATGATAAGCTTTTTCTTGCTCCTATGGTCCGGTTTCAGATGTCAGATATCATCCTGTAACAGCGAATATGCCAGCAGGCAGGCAACATACTCATCCATAGCTTGAAGATGTTCTGTTGCTGGAATAAGTCATTGATTAGGTGCAAAACGGTACTGCTTTTATAATTTGGCTTATTGCTCTGCTTAATCGACTTGAAGATGTGTGGCTGTAGTATACACTGACCGACAAAAACCTTAAAAATTCCTGACTGTTATTATATTTTTAAAAAAAAAACAAACTCTGTATTAGGGCCTTGGCACAGGAGCTTCTGGGTCTCTGGTGCTGTCAGGCAGTCGGAGATCGGCTGCAGATCCTTTTTTTTAAAGGGTGTGGATCCATGGGCACCACTCGCACCTGTCATTTGGAGGATTATGGAAGAACCCCATGAAACATTGGCGTTTGCTTTTTCAGCACTAGTGTTTAGGTTGTGTAGATATCTTAAAATAACATCTATAAAAATGCCAGGAGCACATTTTATTGTAATGAAGTTGACTGGTTAATATCCAAATATTTGCTGCACACAGATTGTGCAGGATGTTACAGTAAAGAAGTGCCAGACAGACTAACATAAACAGACAAGCTGAGCTGGGTGACCAAGCAGAGATAATGTGAATGTCTCCAAAGAAATCCTTTTGTCAGTGATCACTTATTACTGTTTCTCCCCTGAGAAATTAAGCAGAGTCATTAAACAGTGCTCAAACACAGAATGATGGAGAAAGAGAGGAATCATGTTGATTATCAACAGCTACTCCATGACTGCATTATGTCTCTGTCATGTGACCTTGGCTAAGAGAGACAGGAGGTGGAAGGGTGATTGAGGAAAATCATTTGTGAATATTTATATATCTACATGTATATATATCCTGGATGTCTTATCTGCAGTGTGGGTTTACTTCAGTTTATTAAATCTAAAGCTAAAGTGGTTTGAAAATGGCGACACAAATGAAACAGACGGAGTTTACGATTGGAGTTTTTAACCTGCCCTTTTAGGAATTATAATTTGTAACATAGTCAGTGTTGTGTCATCACGCAGACGAACTGACAGTGTTAGGCCCAGTATTCTACAGTTCTGAACACTTCTAACCATTTTCTGAGGACCAGCATCATGACCATGTCGAGCGTTTCCTTCATTGTGTATCACTTAATGAACGTATCCTCCCAGTGTGCCTCTAGGTGGCAGTATGCTCACAACCATAGAAGGCCAAACGTCCAACCTCAGGCTGTGCTCACACTGTGCGAGAGGAAGCCACGCCTGTGTGGCTGTCACTGACATTTTTTTTGTATTTTCTTTCTAGAATAAGCAGGACAGTAAAAGAAAATAAAGCTGTGAATTTTTCATTAGTGTGTGTGTTTTCATTTCAGGTCAGTCTCATGTACTTGGTCTGTTCTTTTCAGTTTTGTTTTTATTTATATAATAGGTGGTAGTGATAATGTCATATGAATGATATTGCTTTGTAACTTCTCTGAACTGCTGATTGGCTAGGTTCTTTTTCTAAATGTAAAACCTCTTTAAAAACATTTCTTTTTAAGGGAAGCTTACATTGTTGTTAAAGCAACCTCTGTTTGCATTCATTTGCATAGGTACATTCATTCGCTCTTCTGTCTCTAATCTTTCATACCTGTATGTTTATTATTACCTTTCTTCTTGAACTGTACTGAAGACAAACAGGCAAACAGGACAACTGCCCAGAATTTCATCATCCTTACAGCTTGCTGTACTGCATCAGATTGATGAAAATGGAAAATATTCTGCTGAGAAGATATGAAGCATTCAAACTGTATTGTAATGAAATATTCTTGTAGAACTGCTGACTCTAACAGCTCAGCATTGTTTTATATATATGTAACATTTGGACTCTCTCAGTTCTGAAATGTTTACGTACTGTGTTCACGGTGTGTCCCTGCTAGCTTTAAAAACTCACTCCCTGTGGGTGTATGAGTGACAGATGCTTCTTAATATCCATACGTGTCATAACTGTTCCACTGTCATCCATCAACCGACTACCACAGAACAGCAGTCTCTACATGTTTGCAGCATCACTTAACATTAGTATTGGTTGTGCAACGCTCTATCATTCAGTATGAAAATAATTCCTGGGAAACTGGATTGGGGAAAAGAATTGATCGGCAGAAGGAGGCAGGTTTCACACCGGGATGTGGATTTAAATTCCATACAGCGGTGAAATGATTAGTTTTCTTGCCACAATATCTTATATAAAAATAATAAGAATGAAAGCACAAGCTATGGTCAGGCAGAAACCTCCATCATATCAGAGACGAACGACAGCAGCTGGACCCGACTGATTTTTTATCAAAGGCCAATATCAGCAGAGGGCTTACGCTGCTGCCTCTTAAAAACTTTCACAGCGGGGGAAAGCTGGTGCCAGAGGCTTTCTTCCTCCGTAGTATTTATTGGTCAGAGGTTTTTATTTGACAGAAGTTCCAGTTGGGTAAAGACTTGAAAGAGTGGGTGTACTATGCTTCGACTCGCTTTCTTGTTTAAACTCAAACCCAGAAATCCAGAGGGATTAAACTTCTGTCATTGCAGCCATGTCCTGCTCTGAGGGACTCACACACACACACTTAGAACACACAACCCTTGCAAGTACAATGTGTTTTTCTCAAAGGAACTAAAACTCATACAGCTCTTCCATAGTTGTGCTTCACAAGAGGTGGCAGTCCCATGCATGTATAAACGTACGTGTTGTCTTTCTTTGGGCTCAAACCGGCATTCCTGCACCTGTTTAGCAGAGTGGAACTGAGAATAGGACATGACTCCTGACTCTCTTCCTGTAGTTTTGATGCTTAGAGAGCAGTAGGAGTGAAGGGGCTGCTCCACACCATTAGGCCTGGGTTGGGGTGAGGGGAGCTCAGTGAAGCTCCCCCGACTCTGTCTCTTGCTTCTGTACAAGTCCAACCCCTCCCTCGTGATATCTAGGAGCTCACTAACAGGCCATACACTGAGCTGCCAGCTGCCAACAGCAAACTCTTAGTGGGCAGCGAAGAGTGTGGAAGACTGGTATTATAGGAGGAAGAGGAAATGTCAGGTTTTTGCTCTGACATTTTTTTCTTTAATGAGAAAAAATGCAGTAGATAGACATAGCACTGGTGCATGTGCTCGCTCCTACCACGATTAATATTAATCTGCTTGTTCTTTGGTTCATTTTGTTCTTTCTTTATGATACATTTCACAGATAAGATGGTGAAGAAAGGTTAATGAATGAGTTATTGGTAAATATGCTGAGACACCTATCTAAACGTATGTTTTTATTCATCTATCACCTTAGGAGCTGATACAATCTGCTTTAGATCAGAACAGATTACTCAGTGGGATTTTATAACAAGTGCTTTTTCTCCTGGGGCACCGTACTCTCTGATCCATAATCATTCTCAGGAATTAATTAATACAAGGTGCATTTTTTTTACTTAATATGTCATCAAGATTTGCCCCAAAAAAGGCAAAAATGTATTTATTTATTTTTAAATAAATAAATAAATAGGGTGAAAAATAGAATGAATTCAGGATGTTCTTTCTCTCTTGTCATGTTGATACCAAAAGCTCCTTCTGTCAGTACTTCCAGTCATTTATCTGAACTTGGACAGCTGATCTGAAGCCTTCTGAATGTAGATAAGTCACGGGGACCTTGCTGCTTCAAATATTTGTAAAGACTGTCCTAATTCATAAGAAGATGTAACTGTGGTAGTGATTTTAATTTCATTGCCTACGAATCACAACTGTGCATTTATCTGGGTGGAACATGCATCCACCTGCTCAGCGTGGGATTTATTGATTTTCCACGTAAATGGGTGATTATTTATTCCATGATCTCAAGCACTTCTGTAAAAAATGAGCTGAAATCTGAGAGCTGTACTGTGTGTGAGCCTTGCTTTTCTAAGGTTAAGCTTCACTATGAGAAGACATGCAGTAGATAGACAGCACTGGTGCATCTGCTCGGTCCTATTAATATTAATCTGCTTGTTTTTTGGTTCTTTTTGTTCTTTCTTTTTTATACATTTCAGTATAAAAAAAGGACTCCACCATTAAGGGAAAAGTTCTCAACCAAACAGATTGGAGTGTGATATGTCCGACATGTGGAACATTGTGATGTTTGGATGTGAAGATTTTGTGGAAATTCTGGACAGTAGGATGATGAGCATTTAGGACATGCACAGGTGCAAAGTAAATCTTTTCTAAAAATGCTGCATAAATAATGAACAGTAGTTCTAATTTTCATCAAAGTGCTGTGCAGCATGACAAGATAATTAATAGTGAAACTCTATATCGTAGAAAACACATGTAAGCCAGCAGTGTAAAAGCTGTGTGCAAAGGACTAGAACAAAAATCAGTACCCGTGATCTCTGCGCCCTCGGGCAGCACTGCATGAAAAATAGGCATGATGCTGTCATGGAAATCAGTGCGTAGGCTCCGAAACATCACAAAATCACTGGCTGTGAGCACAGATACCATCGACAAATACGTGTTACAGCTCTATCATCCAAAGAAACAGCTGTATGTAAATATTACTCAGTGTTGCCTCATTCTAGGAGCAAAAACTCATTTAAAATGGAAAACACTGGAATCCTCAGTTCCCAGATGTTTACTCCCTGTTGCTAAAAGAAAGTTATCAGAAAGTTTTATATATATATATATTTATTTATTTATTTATTTATTTATATATGTTTTTATATTTTCTATGTTCCATAGAGAATATTTTGTGTTTATGAGGGCATCATTTTATTATTTTATTTTATTTTATTTCATAAGTTCATGAGATTTGCAAATCATTGCATTCGGTTTCTATGTAGAATGCTAAAAAAATGTATAAAACCACTTGTTACAAAAACAAAAAGACACAAATACTTTAGAAATCTGTCAAAAACTTGTTTAGAACGAGACATGATATTCTTATTTATTAAACTAAAGTATACTCACATTTGAGCATGAACACTGGGCATAACATTCAAACACTAAAACACATTTATATTCATGAATCTACATAAATTGCTATAATTTGGACTTTTAATAAAAAACTTTCTTGTGTTTTTTTCCTTTACTATTTTTTTTACAGTTTTTTGTAAAACTGTAAATTTGCAAAATAATGAGAATAATAATATTTCAACATTAAAAATGTGATTTCAATTTAAGAGCTTGTGCATGGCGATTTAATCATTTCATTAAAATGATTTTGGTGATTATGGATACTATTAAATTATTTTATTTATTTATTAAATTATTTCTTAAGCACTTTACATTTTACACAGCATAACAACTTTATCACAGTTAGAGGTGTGTTTGTGTGTGTTTTTTCTTTGTCCTCTAAATTAAATCACGTGTGTGACAATCACTAAACATTATAATTTCTATACTGCTAAATGCTATAGATGTTATTAAAGGCTCTGATATACGGCATCTTCTGTCTTTAAACTGTCATTTAATGATAAAGATGTGATATATTTTATGGGTCCAGTGGATCATTTCTGAATCATTAACTTTATGAATGTTCAAAATGTTATAAAAAAAATTTATAAAATCCTTCATAATCAGTTCAATATATGTCATCCTCCATCTTTAAACTGTCATTCCTAAGAAGAAATATGTTTGATGAAAAAAATGAAACTAAATAAAATATAAAAATCAAAGAAAAGAATAGAGTGTAAAGAACAATATACTCATGTTGATTGTTGTTCAGCGGCTCAGTTTTGACCCTCGTACACTGAGCACAGGCAGCTCGTGGTGACCTGGAGATGTGAATGCGTGTGTGTGAGAGACAGATCCTTTTTTCCTCATTTCTTTTCTTTTGTGTCTCCATATTTTTCCATGAAACACACAGATTTTTCCACTGGTGCCCTCCTTCCTTACATGATCCATGGAAACAAAGAACTCTATTTACTTGTTTTCTGTACATTTAAATAACACACTGGCAGTGTTTGATAGGATTGGATTATCATTTATTTATTATTACTTTTTATTGCCTCGTATTTTGTACAAAAACCCCATTTAACCATTTCATAATGCATACTTCTGATAACGCAGAAACCTCCTCACACAGACATGATTCCTCGTTACCTCTCTGTCTTTCCCTGCCCCGTGTCTGTTCCTCTATCTTAACTAAAGCACCACTGAATTATTTGCTGAAGATCATTAGTTAGTTATAATAACTATATTATGTTAGCTATAATGTTACTTCATGTTCACATTTTTTAAACTGCTCCATCTCAGTATGTCGTTATTGAGCGGGTGGAGGTCTGTTAAGGTCGTGTGCCAGGACATGTAGCTTAGTGTCCCTGTCAACAGATGGTGCTAGAGAGCTTTTATTTTGGAGGTGGATCATTGGTTTAATGTAATCCAAACTCACGCTTACAGTGTCATTGTATGTGGTCATATAGAGTTGAACAGCATATAGACACACTGCTGAAAACTGTGACAGCACAAGATTATAATGACAGACTGTGTGTGTGTGTGTGTGTGTGTATGTGTGTGTGTGTGTGTGTGTGTGTGTGTGTGTGTGTGTGTATTCAGTACTTGTGGGAACAAATATGTTAGTGTCTATGTTGGTTGTGACGTTTTCTTTTGTAGTTCTTGTTTTTTAGAGCTCCACTGCCCTTCAGCACATTTGTTTATCCTTGAATTATTGAATTATCTATTGCTATTTCACAGGCATTGTTACACTACAAAATAAAAAATGGAAAAGTAAATAAATGATGGATGTATGTTTGCATTAATTCTATTTTATATTTCCAGTTTTACCTTGAGAAACTAGTGACCTCAGCTGACTCCCCTCTCTCTCTCCCGCTCTCTTCTTTCCTGCAGCCACTTCCAGCTTTCAGTCAGTCGCTTTTAAAGGAGTGGAAAAACAGCACCTGTAAGTCTATTTGATTTTAATCCTTCCTTTTCCCCCTCTCTCTGTTCTCTTCCTGCTCGGCCTCTTGTTCTCCTGTGCTTTGTTTCTCTGCTCTGCCTTTTTCCTCGTCTCTTACACGTGTTTCTGGAGCCCTGTTCTCATATTCTAACTTTTTTGTTCTCCACTTCTACCTCTTCCTTAATTATTTGCTTCCTATTCAACTTCATTTTTTTTCTTGTAAAGTGAAAAGTGAAAGCATTATTTGTTTTCATTTTTTTTCTCTTTCCATTTTTTGTTATTTTATTATAGTTTTATTCTATATTTTCTTTCTTCTTATTTGTTTCCTTGAATCACTCCCACCAGCCTCTCTTTTTTTCTTATTGCTATCCCATAATCCAAAGCTCCACAGAGGGGTTTGGCTCCCTACCCTCTGTACCCACTCTCCTGTTGTGTGCATCAAAGGCTGTGTGTGCTTGTGTATGTGAAATTCTGTGTACTTGTGTGAAGCAGTGTGTGTGTATTCATGTCCGAGTTTCCAGCAGAGGATAGTAGTGTTATTTAGCAAAAGAATGTCATGACTGCTTCCCTCTGAGGCGTGCAGGAGTGTGTGCGAGTCATCCACAGAGGACTGACAGCACAGATGTGACTGAAAGATGGTTTAGAACTGCCTGTGCAGGAGAGCGTTGGTTAGCAAATTACTTTACTAAACACAATCCATCAGTGATTGAATGTACAATACATAAAAGTGACTGCAGGCACTCATCAGTCCTATTACAACTCCAAATGATTACTATGTAGTCTGTAAAAGAGACCATAACATCCCTTCATCAGCACTTTAAAGGGACAAAGAACAATTCTGCAGCACATGTAACTCTGGCAATAATCTGAATTACCACATACACGTGTGAGCATTCATTAGCAGTGAGCTGGATCAGTTTTCCTCTGCTTTAAACCTGTGCATGGATAATATCTGAGAATAGTACTCAGTAATGTTTCCATACTGATCTTTAAAATATTGTGCAGTTGGTATTTTCTATGGTTTGATAACAAAACGAAATACAGAAAGAATGAATGTTTATGTGGTTTAAACTGTGACGTACGTTCATGTAACTGGTGTAGGATGGGTCAAGAACAAGTTTGGTGATGGCGTGTACATTGGTCATTTTATGTCTCCTGTGTGTGTGTGTGTGTGTGTGTGTGTGTGTGTGTGTGTGTGTGTGTGTGTGTGTGTGTGAAATAGTTGTAAGAAGCATGTAAAGGGAGGGAGCGTAGCATTTTTGTGCCAGTCACCCCAGAGTGAGGGGATTAAGTGTCAGCCAATTCAGTAAAGGTTAGCGCTTGGTCTCTCACTGAGGCCTCTATCACACACACAAATCACAGAAACGTGTGAGTGAGGGGGGAGCTCCGTGATACTATTACAGGCCCACAGTCGCGCAACCCGAGGGATGAGTTTCCACAAAGCTCATCAAGTCACCAAGGAAATCTGATCAAATCACCAGACAAATCCCAAAAAGACGGAAAGAAATGTATCAATGAAAATGTGCTAGGGAACATTTCTTAAACAAGGTGCTGGATTTGAACTGTTTTTTACTGTTGGCTCACGGACTGCGCTGGTGAACTGTCGAGTTCATTTTGTGTGGCCGACGTTTTAGGATATATTTTCTCCTGTTCTGACATATCACAAAATGGCGGATGGCATCGAGATGAAGCACCAAGGAGGTATGAGCATCTTACAAGTGTGTGTGTTTGTGTGTAGTTGTCTGTTCTGAGCACAGCACCTGGCTGTGTGTGTGCATGTAAAGAGAAAAGTTTCAGATATATCTGCAGACTCTGAACTGTGATCAGACTTTGGCTCGTTGAACGCACACCGAGGACTCCAGCACATCTTTATTGTTTCCATTCATAGAGAAATCGTACACAGAGCAGGGCCTCACACTTCTTCAGCAGCTTCTTTCCAGTCCTCCATGTTGAAATGTTGCGAGTCATTCTGTTTTCTTATTTCATTGTACAGTTTTTGAAATCTCCCGTTTTTAAAGTGTCAGACTTTCAGAGCCTTTTAAAAACTGGTACATAAAAAAGCTCACACAGGCTTTAACTGACGCCAGTGATTAACAGCCACCATGGTCCTTTAGACTGGATGATTTGTTGTATGGAGTGACATTACATTAAAGATCACAAATCAAATTGTAGATCACATTTTCCAGCAAAGGTCCACAATTAATCAAAGCAGCAACACTGTGCTTGTGTTGCTTTGGACTGGAAATTAAAGCAAATTAGGTAAATTAACCCATTTAATCCCACCGGCAACAACTGTTGCCGTTTTAACCCCCTGTGACATTAACAACAGTAAACACATTGTGTGTACAGACGTCTAAGGTGTAAAATACATGCATTCATTTTGCAGGGAAAAAATTGGGTTTATTAAATGAGTTTGATTTTAAGGTTTTATTGTTTCCTTTAAATTGAATGAAACACTGAATTAATTCGGATGATGTTTTACATAGTATCTGTTGTGTATCTGGAGCACAGTGGTGTAGAGATTAGCAGGGTGGTCCTATAGTAGGACGGCTCTCTGTGTGCATGCTGGCTGCAGGGGCTGATGTGACACTTGAAAAGCCTTGAGAGGCGTTGCACTGATGTTTCCAAGACTGTGATTCTAAATGAATACAAATGGCTAACTAGTCTGGTATTCTTTTAAAGGTCCAGCTTGTTTTCCTGTATGAAGCTGCAAAATTGTCATCAGAGTTGCAGGACTGCTCTCTACAAACCACCATTGTAGGGATAACCTTTGTGCTTCTAAAGATACTAAAGTGTCCAGTGATGATTGAACGCTCGATGCTCAGTGCTTTGCCTTTTCTTGTTGCAACCCTGATCATGTGACTACAAAACTTTAACACTTCAGATGCATCTTAAACAGCTGTTCTTGTCTAGTTTTTGAGCTCACACCAGATTTATGATAAATTCCCAATGGTAAGACAAACTACAAAGGGTTTCCTGACACCTAAAGAAAGTTGAAGAGTTGCTACAATTATCTAGCCCACAGGGTCACAAATGCACCTGCTTGCCAGAGTTGGCCCTGATCTGATGCTCTGGTGCCAAGTATGCCAACATCCAACTATAACTGGTCCCAGTGGCTTAGCCTGCTGCATTCCTTTTGGTATTTACTTTAAACCAGGCCACAATCATCAGCTGTTCAGCAGGTCTGAGTGCCAAAACAGAACCAAAGTGTTTGATGATTCAAAGATAATTTGATGTTTCACAAAATCTTCCATGAACAGAAGTGTGGAGGAAAAATCTTGTTCTGAATTCTTCTGTGAATTACTGCAGAAATCAGTTTCACACAAAAACTGATGGACTCAGTCTGAACCTGCTCGTAATGACGTCTATGGCGTTATTTTTGTGCCACTCTTCTGAGTGCACGTAAAAAAATTTCAGCGCACGTAAAAGAAATTTGCAGGTGCAAGTGTTGCATTTTGAGGAGAAATTTATTTTCAGCGAAGACAAACTAAATTTGAGTGAACAAAATTCATTGCTGCGTGCAAAATATGTATTTCAGTGTTTGCTATCATCCACACACACACACACAATAGCAGCCCCTCTCGCTCAGTTTTTGCATTTGCGCTCGCTTGCAATGTGTTGCTTGTGCTCTCAACATTTCTGCCCGTGCGCGTTCAACTTTCTGTACACCGTTATATTTGTGCCACAAAACCAGCCAATCACAGACTTGGATGCAAAAAAATCTGATTGGCTATTTTTGTCTCCAATCAGCTCAAAATGACAAAATGCATTTTGTCCAAAACTCAAACGAGGCAGTGGCGGAGGAAAGCAGAGTGGCAGAGTTTGAAATATTACTCTTTCTGGGTCACAAAATAAACTTTTAAGATATTTTCATGCGAGTATGGTGCTGTGTAAACTTCAAATACCTGCTCGATTTATCAAGATGTCACATATTTGCAGAAGTGCTCTAATGTTTTCCGAGTTGCCTGTTCCTTTTAGCAATACTAAAAGCTGACAGAGGAGCTCAAGAAGATGTGACGTCAACAGGGCTCCCCGTGGTAATCGGAGCACTTGGGGCAATGACCCCCAAACCTGAGATTGAAGGATTGAAGGATAAAAGTGGGGTAACATATATATATATATATATATATATATATATATATATATATATATATAGATGTATATATTAGAGATGGCACAATACCACTTTTTTATGTCCGATACCGATATCATAAATTTGGATATCTGCCGATACCGACATGAATCCGACATAGTGTTTTTTAATTAATAAAAGTGTTTTTTAAAATATTTTGCTGCATTTTGTATAAGTTCATAGTCAAGTTTTAAACTACACACTAAAGCTATTCTGTTATACCTGTATTCAAAAAATACACTGCACCCAAAATGTTTCATAGTTCAGCAATACTGAGCTAATAAGCATAAACCTGCACCATCCTCCCTATTCTGATATTTTGAAGATTACTTAGCAGAAATATTAAACAACCTAACTAATAGGGTTGCAAACTCCCAGCAAAAAAATAAATAAAAAATAGGGAATCACCCTCCGCCTCATGATGCTTAATCGAAACTTTAATTTAATGAACGATAAAAAAAAAAAATGCACAGAAATCAATAATTTGTCTACAATAATGAAATAGATTCAACATCTGTCTTCAACAGAATTGCAGACTGCACAGATGGTACAGTCCCAAAGGAAATTGTACTATAGCTTACGAGGGTATTAGACTTAATTGTTCCGATATACAATAATGGACTAATATAGTTTTTACATCACATTAAAACTTTGGTTTAAGATTCAGATAGCAAAACTTTGCTAGATCCGCCCCTGCACAGATACCAGCCGTCAGCTACGTAGAAAAGGATCCTGGTGTAGAAGAACAGTTTATCAAGGTTAAACGTGCTGCTGTTGTTCAGCCGCTGGTTTCCTCTTTCTGGCGCAAAGTGGGCGATAAACAAACAAGAGAGACGGACTCGCGACAGAAAAGCCGATCAGCTGATCAGTGATCAGTTTCATGATTGAAGTAGCAGCAGGAGAGAGAGAGAGAGAGAGGCAGTCGCTCCATATATCGGTTGTTGAGCTTAACGTGGGAATGCTTTACAAACATTCAGAGATGAACTTACACACTTGCTTTACTTCTCTCTAGGATCACTTTGTCGGAGATGAAATGCCGGGTTGGTAGCGAGGCTCCAAATGCTCAATCAGACCGCCGACAGGTCTCGCACGCCACAGCCGCTCTATCACGTGACGTACACTGCTCCGACGTGCTACGGTTATGAGCTGAGTTACGCCATGTCGCAAGTTTTGTGGGGTGCTTTAGTGATATTTAATGGATCGATTAAATTTTTTATTTCTCTCCGATATCCGATCCAGTAATTTAGGTCAGTATTGGACCGATACGTGATATCGGATCTATGTATATATATCCTCTACATTAAATGAGAGAGAGCATGACTGAAGAATAAAATGCAGATTGTAAAGCATGTTGTTTCAAATGCCGCTGCTCTGTTTCACCTCCAGTTTTCATTATGAAGTCTTTGTCTAAAAATGTCACTTTTGTTGGTCGAGTCATTAACACGGTGTCAGTGTGGCACAGCAGCAACTGGACTGGATTTGTGACCTTTGCCAATGTTAAACATGGTTTAAGTACTCTTAAAGGCTGCATGGAGTTTTTTAAGGCCTCCACATATAATGAGACAAAACACACACACACACAAAGAGTATTTATTGTTATGAAACTCCCAGAAAAAAGGAAAGATCAAATCTGTGCTTTTTTGTGTTTACCAGCCCTGGTGTGTGTGTGTGTGTGTGTGTGTGTGAGAGAGAGAGAGAGAGAGAGAGAGAGTCCACCTGCCCATGTATCTTTGACCACTATGTAAGTGAGCCAGTGGGTGAGAGACTCACAGCCAAAAGGCCATTTGGCTCCACACATTGAATTCCCTCTTCATTAGCAGCTACATTACTTTAGATTAGACTAAAGTGGACATTTTACAGGCAATACTGACGCCTGTAATTAAAATTAATTTAAAAAGAAAGACACAAAGAGAAGTAATTACTCCAAGTGTTAAAGGTTTTCTCCCCAGCAACTTCTGTTATCGTTTTATTGCTCCATTCTTACCGAAGGAAATAAAAATGCAAAAGAGAGAATGGACTTAGTGGGGGGAGGAATTAAGAGCTAGCGGTCGCTCATTAATGACTTCACCTGATTATTGGGAATGGGAAGTCGCCTGCAAAGGTTGATTGGTTTACAATGAAATTTTTTAATTAGAGTGGATTTGCTCTGATTGAAATGAAATATAAATGGCTTCTTAAATAGCTTATCACAACCTCAGGGACTTGCCAAACTCCCTCGGCTGGCTGGAAAGTTTTTTACGTTGGACGGGGAGGTTGAAATTCCCAAAAACACGATTTTCCAAAATTTGAAAATAGGAGCTGGTGCTGTGTTTCAGTGCTGATTCTTGTTATTCCATCCAACGGTTTGGTACTCTGGGAGCTGTGTGTTGTTTGCCTTTGTCATGCTTTGAAAGAAAAGAAAGCAACTGAACCAATGTCCTCAAGGATCCAAGTACAGTTTAAAATAAATATTCTACAGTTTATCAGCAACCAATTAATAATGCAGTACCTTCACACAAAGAAACACAAGCGAGTCAAAGTGCATACTCTTTCATAGCAGGACAACAGCCTTGGAGCTCACTGTTAATGTCTAAGGACAATTAAATATCGCACTCAGCCCTGGATTGGAATTCGACCATTTCTAGTTTTTCTATCATGCCAGCATTTCCACAGAGAAAACTGACTTGCAGCTCAGCTGGACAGTGTGGGCACATAAAGACATGCCAATATGGTTTAAGTGCTTTCCAACCATGGAAAACATTTGGAATCATGTGTAGTGGGGTTTGTTGCAAGATAGAGAATGTGTAAGCTGCACTGAAAATGAAAAACCAGAGTTTGTCTTTTAGTCTTTTTACTTACAGATACAACATAAGAAAGATAAGAGACTCAAACCTTCGGCAGAGCCACTTATCAACCAGACGAGTGATATTAAATGGTTTAGTAAAAACTCAGCAATCACAGTTTTTGTTTGCTGAAGGAGACTTTTGTTTGTGGAATCAACATCATCATCAGACTCAAGCATTTGAAAAAGCACAATTCAGTAGGTTGGCAGAGCAAGGAATGCACTTGGACCAGGGCAACATCATTACAGTAACTTGTGAAACATGTACTCACACGTTTAGCCTGACAATGCAGGGTGGGTTCATATTTCAAAATGAGAAGTAAGGGAAAAAAGGCCTTTGTACGTGAAACTGAATTGACACTGTTAATTATTTTAAAAGAAAAAAATGTGGAACATTAAGGGAAATATTGGACAATTATATCAGATAAATATTTCTTTCAGTATCTTTTATTAGTTTGAGTGGTCTTGGTGGTTTGTGGGAGTTGCTCACAGTAAGATTGGCTGCAGTTACAGGACACATACATGCTATTGTAAGCCTTCCTGTGAGGTGACAGCTTTTACATTGTTCTGTGCAGAATAAATACAATACAAAATATAAATGTATATTTTTATAAACATACATTTATAGGTATAAATATGACATTTCATCAGCATAAGCTTTCATTAGTTGAGTTGCTGACTGTCCATGCTTCAGTCTATCTGGAGCCCAGAGCGTCCCTCCAGGATCAAAACAAGTATCCGTAAACAAGTTTACACAGAAAATACCTTTACTATAAAAATGCCAACCATAAACAGTATTCAGCATATTGAATGTCGCCAACAAAGGTTTTCCTGTTCCTGTTATTCTAAAATAACGCCCAGTCACTGTGTTGGATCATAGCCTTTCTTATTTGCAGCAGGTGTATTACGGTAGAGAAGGCAGTCCAACTTCATATTTGCATGCCGATTTTTACTTACATTTTCTTTTCTTATCAACAAAATAACTTTAAACACACACACACACACACACACACACACACACACACACACACACACACAAAGCCCTTGTAAGCAGGTAGCCGGAGTTTGGGAGGCCTTCAGCTACAGACTATCATGAGGAAATTGTGCTTGAACAGCCCTCTGGGGCTCTTATTTGATCATTTTTATATTATTTCTTGAGCTTTAAAGCTTTTAATTTCTCTTTGCTTCTAATTTCAAAAAACAAACAGAAGACACAAGATTCCCAAAATTTCCTGTTTTAATTAAAAACATGCACTGTGTTGACTACAAATTTACAGAAAATGAATATATTCCAAAATGATGTAATGGAGAATTACGTTTAGTTTTATGGCCCAATCATTTTTAGGAGACTTAATAATACAGTAATACAATAATACAGATAATAATTATCTGTATTTGTAAGTAAATAATTGCAGGTATAGAAAAAATGATTTTTGTATTTACTTGTGTCGCATTTTCAGTTTTACAGCAGCAAAAGATCCTGCAAATACTTGAAATATGACATGCAAATTCTTTTCTGCATTTGAAATACAATTTGACTTTTTTTAACTACAGCATCTGCATTGCTCAGTCGATAACTATGTCCTTAACTTCCGAGTGTTTGTAACTGCAGTACTTTGTAGTCATTTTTTTTAATCTTCTTGTATGTTTGTTCACAGTCGATGAAAATTCATTGACATACGTCAGACGTTAAGTCTGTGCTTTTGTGAATTTTAGTAGACATGCTCACCCACCATTTAATACATAAGAGAGAATGATCTTCAAACAAAAATACACATATTAGAAATGGAACTGTACATTCATCCCTACACATACTAACCCTTTAGCCAATGATATAGCTCCATCTTTCATGAGGGGAACTTTTTTAAGTTGAAAATTGTAGATAAAAATCTGTTTAGTGCTGGTGCCAAACCTTAACCAACCAGCAGCATCCTCTGCACCACTGTTATGTACCACTACTGTACATACACTTTGTTTGTTTCATTTGCATGCGAGGGGATAGACCAGTTTGTCCCAAAAAACAAAGTTATGAAAACCTTGCTGCCCAAAAGCTGCTACTCTTGCTCTATCTGCTAACACATACACACATGCACACAGAGAGTGACTGACTATGCAGCCTGTTCTGTGAAGATAAGCAGTTCACTTCTGTAGTCAGTGAAGTATAAATAAAAGCAGAAAGAGAGCACGAGGGAGAGATTGATATAAGCATGTATATTTACCCAGAGAGAATAAAGAGAGGGACTAGCAAGGGAGAAAGAGGCAAAAGAAAAAGAGGAAGGTGCTTATGATGTTATCTATGAGTGAATATTTACCTCTCAGTGTGAAATAGTCACCCGTTGCCTCCGACTTTGACAGCACACATACAACTCACTTTCTGCCAGTAATACTCGAACGTGGGTGCAGCTGATTTCACACCCTTTCTACTTGATCAAAGTCCGAAACGATCGTGGTGAAATGTTTTGCGATCATTAATAAATGATGATGATTTTCTTTATCAGGAAGTGACCATCAAATATGAATATGGGGTCTTTGTAGATGAAGCCAAAGGTGAAAAGCAGCAGCTTAAACAGCCATTTTTATTTCACATTACAGAGATGTCTGCATTCAAGTGATAATGATCTAAGATCATTATTTTAATATTTAACTGGCATTCACTGGGTTATGCAGAAGTTGGATTTCTAGAAGTAATTTCCCTTGTTAAGTAGGTCATATGATTGGCTTGGCTGTGTGTTATAATAACAGTTAACCCTAACACAGTTTAAATGGAACTTCAAAATGATTGTGTGTGTGTGTGTGTGTGTGTGTGTGTGTGTGTGTGTGTGTGTGTATGAAGGTTTAATGTAATGTACCAGTTGTGACTTTGCACGTTAAACTCCCAAACTTCTTCTATTAACTTTTTTTTATTTGTGAAGGTCAGATCGAAAACATCTCCTCTTGTGGGTGTGACATTGAAAAAAATGATTTTTTTTAACTGGATGCCAGTTGGAAAGTTGCCCAAACAACTTACAGACTGTCTCTAACAAAGACAAGTATTTCTATTTTATGTTTCCTTTCTTAAGGAATGTCAGTAAAAATTGTGGATTCTTTTTTCTTTTACTATCACTGTCACAAATTAAAATATTATTTTTGGAAAAACTTTTTAGTTCAGGAAAATTTTCTCACCATAAACATTTGTTTTCCTAATAAAAGAAAACATTAGATTTATCATATAGCGCAGACATACGTGTTTAGATGGTTTCCACTGGGTTTTTTGCAGATTATATCATTTGTGTATGTCATATCCTATCTGATAGTAACAGTAACACATTTCTCTAAGTTGGATGTTTTGTCAGTCAAACTTTGTCATAAGAGTAAAGTTTGCCTTCTTTAAGGCAGATCTGCTGTTTTTGTACTTTATGTTAGTAAGTAAGTAAGAAAGACACATGTTTGGTGATATTTCCATTTTACCAGTGACGGCACGTTGTTGACGTGGCAAAACCACTGTGCTAACTACATGAATGGAACACTGTGAACACAGCAAAGTTGTCTTTGATGCTGGAATCAGGTTTAAAGGGTTGACATCTTTGTGGTTATATATCACCAAATCAACAGGTTCCAGAGCAGCCTATTTGTCTGTACTACAAAGGTGGTTCACTTGTCTTTGTGTTTCCCAGATTGAGTATTACTATTAAATATATAGGTCATTAGATCATTATGAGAAGACGTTATACTTCATTCTAATCTGCCGCTATGTTTCTTTCTGCTGAAACATAGCGGCAGACCTGGCTACTACACACATCAAGAACCTGTCAATTATTAAACAATTAATTACAGTTCACCCATCCATCTGCTTATCATTATCAGGGTCACTGGGGGCTGGAGACTATCCCAGCTACCAAAGGGCGAGAGGCAGGGTACACCCTGTTGCCAATCTGTCATAGGGCTAACAGAGAGACACAAAAAAAACATTCATACCTATGGGCAATTTAGAATCACCAATTTACCTAACAGTCCATGTCCTAGGACTGTGGGGGAAAGAAGAACCCAAGCAAACACGGGGAGAACATGCAAACTCCACACCATGCCACCATGCTGTCTCATTAATTAAAATTAAATTCAATTTGTTCATTTTAGTTTGATCTGCCACAAAGTGACTTCCACATCTGCTTCATTAGGGTGTGAGACAGAAAACTTTAATGTTTAAAATGATCCAGTTTAAATTTTAGAGCTCTAACCCGTATCAATCACCTTAGGAATAACAGCAGCACTGAGAGCACAGTCAGCATAAAATAATTAACTGGAATTAAAATGCTTATTTTACCTCTCTGTGCACTAAATCCCCAGATTAGAAAATTTGCTGCAGCGTTAACTAAGTGTCCTTTTTACAACAGTCTTGCTTGTTTTATTTTTATGTTCTTTACAGATTTTTATTCACCATTTGACAAAAAGTCTGGAGTAGGTGGCACTCATAGGGATTGCTTTCTAACCCCAAACCTAACCCCAACTCTATCTATTGATTTTCTGAAGGAGTAATTACGTGAGAAGAAACCTTGATGATGCTTTCATATGCTAGATTGTATGTTACCAATGAATGTTTGCCCATTACTAACAATAACCCTGGGCTCCATGCTACAAATCAACTTTAGTACAATACTGTGCAAAAGTCTCAAATCTGTGAGTCACCTGATATTACTTCGTATTTTTCATCCAGCCAAACTTGACTTTATGGAGAGGATATAGCTGACGAGGTAGTGCCGGCCACTTACTAATCAGGAAAAAAGTGTCTTTCTACAGCTATCTGTACAGTGAAGGATCTGCCATGGTTTGGGGCTGGATTTGACCCAGTGATTTTGGGGATCTTGTCAAAACTGATGAAATTATGAACACAGAAAAATACTGTCATATTTTGATCCATCACAGAATACCATCTGTAAATCATCTGATTGGCAATGTCTTCATTTTTAAGCATGACAATGATCCCAAACACACTGGCAATCACTCAAAGCATACCTGGATGTGTTAGTAGCATTTAATCTTGTATAATCTAGAAGCGAAGCTGTTCTTCAGTATATCTTTGTTACTAGACATATATGATTTAAGGATTTCCAACAATAGCAACATGGAAGTAAAATATACAAATATACCAAATATACAAACATTAAAGAACCAACTTCCTCATACTTAGCGCAGTATGCTTTAAATCCAATTATGCAACATATCCGTTCTATCACTTGTCAGATTTCCCAAAATGTGTCACGGTAGACATCTCCTGAATCTATCAAAGATTTCTGTCATTTATTCCAGTACAGCTGTTCACTTCAAAGCTCTGATTGCACTGTATCTCACGTTCCTCCCTCAAGGGTTGATGAATTCATTACATATAGGCTCCAGCAGGATCAAAATACTACATTTAAAAGTGGCTGCATTAATTTTAGTTCAATGGAATAAAATGTAGAAAACAAAACATGTCTGCAGTAGAGTGATCTTAACTTTTTTTCTGTCTATTGGTATTCAGGACAGTTGATGCCTCAAAATAGGGATCTGAGAGAGTGAGGATTCACTTATATGGACCTGAATTGCACATAACTTGTCAAGGCTCGGAGTGCGGGCAGGCAGAGATGAGGATCCAAACGCAGGACTCAAGAGATTGAATACAACTCAAAACCTCAGCTTTATTGCTGGCGAAAAAACAAAAACCTAAACCAGAATAAGCTGGAACAGAATTATAATGATCAAAACAGGATAAGTAAAGAATCAGAATGCAAACCATAATACAATGGAATATAAGAAACTTAAATTGCTGGGTCAAAACCCAGAACCGTGACAGTACCCCCTGTCTAAGGGCTGGCTCCCGACAGCCCTAAATAAAAACGGAAGGACAAAAACAAGATCACCAGGGTGGGTGGAGGGGGTCCAGGATGGGTGGACAGAAACAAAACAAAAGACAAGGAGCAGGATTCCAGACACACATGAAAACAGTTCAAAACAAAACAAAACTGGGTCTAACATGAGTCCATGAAAAGTTCAGGGGCTCAACCCGGAGGTCAACAGCACATGAGCCACATCCAAAACAGTTCAGGGGGCCGGCCGTGCGGACAGCAGCAGCGGAGGTGATGCAGGCGAAGCAAATCAGGAGGCCGGCCACGCTGAAGGCAGTAGCGGCGACAGAGCAGGTCTGGAGGCCGGCCACGCGGAAGGCAGCGGCGGCAACAGAACAGGTCCGGAGGCCGACCGCGTTCAGGAGGCCGCACTTGACGATAATGACGTCCAGCTAGGGGCCTTGAGAGCAGCCAGCGAAGGCGAGATGGTACAGGCCAAGCTGGATCTGACAGCGGTGTAGCAACCGCGGGACCAGACGAGGAGGGGACCAGACGAGGCGGGGACCAGACGAGGCGGGACCAGACGAGGAGGGGACCAGACGAGGAGGGGACCAGATGGGACCAGACGGCAGTGTGGCAGCTGCGGAACCAGATGGTGCAGGCGACTTGTGGAAGCTGCAGGTGGTGATGCTGCAGGCGACAGTGTGGAAGCTGCAGGTGGTGATGCAGGTGGTGGTTGAATGGGCTCCCCAGAGACGTCAGCGGACACGAGGATGTGCTGGCTGGGTCCTCTGGGATCCCCAGCTGACAAAGCTTGATGCTGGCCGGGCACTCCAGGACCCCCAGCTGACATGGCTTGATACTGCCCGGGCTCTCCAGAAACCCTAGCTGACGTGGCTTGATGCTGGCCGGGCTCTCCAGAAACCCCAGCTGACTTGACACAATGCTGGCTGGCTTCTCCTGAACCCCCAGCTAACTTGACACAAGGCTGGCTGGGTTCTCCTGAACCCCCAGCTAACTTGACACAAGGCTGGCTGGCTTCTCCTGAACCCCCAGCTAACTTGACACAAGGCTGGCTGGGTTCTCCTGAACCCCCAGTTAACTTGACACAAGGCTGGCTGGGTTCTCCTGAACCCCCAGCTAACTTGACACAAGGCTGGCTGGGTTTTCCTGAATCCCCAGCTAACTTGACACAAGGCTAGCTGGGCTCTCCTGAAGACGACTGGATGGGACACCCCGACACCCCAGCAGAGGCAGACGGTTTTAACAGTTCTTCTGAACTGCCAGCGGAGACAGACAGTGGCATGGGAGCCGCGGAGTACTGGATTGGCTCTCTAGAGCTTCCAGCAGGAGTTGATGCAGGACCAGAAGGTGTTGAGACCGCTGGCTGAGGGTGTAGATGAGTGGCTGACTGGATGGGTGACAACACTTGAGCCTGAACTGGGGACGAAGCTAATGACTGAGCTACCAACAAAGCTACTGACTGCGCTATGGACTGCAATAAAGGTTGTAGTGAGGCTGGTGGTGATGGTGGCTGAACGGCTGACAGAACTGAAGACTGAGCTACAGGTAGAGGGGCTGAAGCCTGAGCTACAGGTAGCGGGGCTGAAGCCTGAGCTACAGGTAGCGGGGCAGATTGTGGTGGAGTAATAGGGGGTGGAGTGGTAGCCTGAGCTAACAGCAACTGAACAGGTACTGAGCAAACAGCAACAGAACAGGGGACGGAGCTAACGGCAAATGAACAGAGGGCAACTGAAGTTGAGGTGAAAACGGTAGTGGAGTTGGCGACTGAGCTACAGGCCGGGTGGCTAACTGGGCTACAGGTAGCGGGGACACTGGAAACAGGGCTAGTGGCTGCTAGCCGAGCTGGTGGCTGCTGGGCAGCTAACTGAGCTGGTGGCTGCTGGGCAGCTAGCGGAACTGAGGATGGCTGGGCTGCTGACTGAACTGAGGACTGAAGCCCACCAGGTTCTACTTTCTCCAGGGGTCCAGAGGTGGCAACAGTCACAAACTCAGCCTCTGGGGAAGCCCTGGGGAGAATCTCCATCTCTGTGTAGCCTGACTGGGCTGACAGGTTCACTAACTGTGCTGCAGGTCCCATGACAGCCGCTTCAACCGATGCCACAAGAAAGAGTGGAGGTGTGGTGGGGTGAAGATGGCGAGGATGCAGTTTTTTCCTTAAGGGAGGATCAAGCAATTTGGCAATAAATAATGATGGGAAAGGCCGCTGATGCCGAGAATACCAAGCGGCGAGAGCTTCCAGGAGGGCAGCTAAATTGTCCTTTAGCTGCCCTCCTGGGGTGGTCATGCCAGCTATTTGGCATGACCACCCATGCCAAATAGTTGAAAGCTGAGCCTCGCTCTCAGATCAATTATTATTTGTTTTAATCCTTTTATGTCCATAAAACTGACAGTGGAGGTAGTGGACAACAAATAGCGATCAAAAAACACTACCTCCAGTTGCCTCTTTAAGCGATCCACAGAGTGAAGTATGTGCCGGCAATAATCCTTCAGGTGCCTGAGATACTCCCCCTCTGAGGCAAAACGTGAGTCTGCTGGATCTATTTTGTGGTTGCGTCGTTCTGTCAAGGCTCGGTGTGCGGGCAGGCGGAGATGAGGATCCAAACGCAGGACTCAGAGACTGAATACAACTCAAAACCTCAGCTTCATTGCTGGCGAAGAAACAAAACATGAACTGAACTGAACTGAACAATGAATACTGACACTGAGAACCAAGACACACAGGCACAATCTGAGTGTACGACATGATGCTGAACACTGGAGGACACACACTATAAATACACAGGCAGGAATATGAGGGAACGAGGAACAGGTGGCAACACAGCTGGGCAGTGTTGGTCAAGTTACTTGAAAAAAGTAATCAGTAACTAATCACCGATTACTTCCCTAAAAAAGTAATCCCGTTACTTTACTGATTACTTATTTTCAAAAGTAATTAATTACTTAGTTACTTAGTTACTTTTTAAAAACACGATTTACAACCTGAGTAGGTGATAAAGCGATAGATCTTTCAGCCCAATTCTACTTTTTCTACATAATCCATCATACAAAATGTAATCAAATGGAAAAGTCTCTTTTTTAAACTTGTTTTATTAGTTTTAACCTTTTAACTTTATGCATCAAGCAAAAATTTAATTATATGCAACATTCTCTGACTGGAAGAAATTTGTTTAATATTTAAACTTGTTTTCTGCACATTCCAGCACATAAAATATTTTTTTTGTGTGTGTTTACACTCACTCTTTCAAATAGATGCAAGTAAAACACAGCGGAAATTAATTACATCAAAGACTAGCGGTCCTGTTGCTCTATTTTCACCTGTAAAGCAGGAGTGGGGTAGGCGGAGGTCTACCCTGGTGCAGGTGTGCCGCAGCGGTCAGTGGAAGAATCCGCGAGTTTCTCTTTGAGTTTCCCATTACGTCATAGCGCACTCGGTGCTTGCTTGGAAGTTTAGGGGTTTTTTTCGCTGTAAAGAGAAGTTTTCTTCCCACGCACAACGGACACTAATGTTTTTGTCACTTTTTATGGAATCAAACTCAAAGTAAGGTCAGTACTTCCACGCTTTAAACGCTGCACGCTCATACTCTCTCCCGCACTCATATGATCCACTTTTGATCTGCACACAGCTGTTGTCACGAACGTAGCACTCGCTTACGTCACTGTCATGAGACATTCTGGCAAAAAAATCACGGTTTTAGTAACGCAGTAATGCAGCGTTCCTACGGGAAAGTAACAGTAATCTAATTACCGTTTTTGCAATAGTAATCCCTTACTTTACTCGTTACCTGAAAAAAGTAATCAGATTACAGTAACGCGTTACTGCCCATCTCTGCAGCTGGGAGAAATTAGGCCTAATGAGACAGAGGAAGCAAAACTAGAAACACTGACATGAAACAAATCTTCAAAATAAAACAGGAATAATTCACAAAGACACAGACTAGACACAGAACTAAAGCTACACTAAACATGAGGGCATAGACAGAAAAGTTCCTTAAGAAGTTTGTTTCTGAAGATAGAGAACTTGGGACCTGAAGAAGTTGGTTGTTCATGGAGAGGTTAAGGTTTATGATTTATCTGAAATGCGCGCACAATTGACATTTTTAGATATTGTGGACATTTAGACCTGTGTGTGTCAAAAGCGAGATACTACAAATGTATACATCACTCATGAGCAATTCCCAGAGTGGGAACTCAACCCTTTTCTGGCTGAGAACCATTGCCTCAGAGTTTGAGGTGCTAATGACCCCAACTGCAAACTTTCCTGGTGCAAGCTGTCTGTGAAATTAGCGATCCCCAACAGGAACAGAGAAGTCTGTCTTATTATGGCAATGTGAACCAAGCTCTCGTAACAACTGTACAGGAACCCAAAACACAAGAAGCCTAAAAAGCTAAACACACTACCAGCAATTATAGCAAATTTGAGTGTTGTGCAAATTTGCCTTTGGCCATAGTGCCTGTGACGGGAGGAACAAACAGTTGATATACTTCTGTCTTTGTTTTGGGAGCAAAAATAACACCTTTTTCCCCAACCCGATTTTCTAGCCAAGTGTTGTACAGTCACATCAGCAGGTGGAGTTTTCATCACTCACAAGAGGGTTGGATTAGGTAGTTAGCGCTTGAAATGTAGAAGTATCCTTTCTCCTTTCCATGTGTAGTATGACCAGGGCATGCCCCAACTGTCTCAGGTAGATCTAATGGCATCACCAACATTGTAATAACTTCCATTCTGGAAAATGCAGATGATGAATGCAGAAACAAAGTCTTTCTCCTTTAAAGTAACTGAGAGAGTAACCCCAGCACCTTTGATACTGTATGATATCCACCTCTGATCTAAAACTTTGTTAATGTCCCTTATACGTCACTGTGTTAATCAGGTTTATGGTCATCAGAAACAAAGCCAGACAAAATAAAGCATACAAGATAGGATATTTAAATCTCACTCCCACATGTTCGAGTCTCTCTATCATCCCCTGCCATATCTCTGTCATCCCCTTCATGAAGTCACTGGCTGGTATGGCAGGGCTGAATGACTGATTACAGTAGAGGACAGAGGTGGCTATTCATCATATCACCATCTCTTATATTCAGTCAACTCAGCAGTGCCCAATTTTACTTGCTTCCTTCCTTTCCTCTTAGTCTCAATATTAAATATCTCCAGCAGTAATACAGACCCAACACTGCAGAATGAATACCTTTATTTTGATATTTTAAGATAACTTTGATAAAATAATGGTTCTCAAATAAATTCCATCTTCTTCTTTCTTTATTCTGTTTTGTAGTTTAATAGTTTAAGTAGAAGAAGAGTACAAAGTTACAGGCTGTCAATTTAAATCAAGAAAGGGACAAATGAATAAATAAAATTCTGTGTCAGATAATGTTGATAGGACAAATCATCCCATCAAAAGAAAAAAAAAACCTAATGGGTTAACTGAAAAAGTTATGATTTTCAGTTGCAAGGAACAGGGTCCAACTATTTAAAAAAATAGCATGATAAATAATATTATTAGGGAACTAGGCTTTATAGATCCATGGAGAGATTATACATATATATTGTAGGATAGAATTTAACCAAGCAACAATGGCACTGTTTAATGAACTGTGGATTTGAACAAAGATTGCATTTTTAAAATACTGGTGACTAACAAATAATCCCCTAAATGATTAGGGATATAAGACAAAATGTAAAGGAATATTTTCAAAGAAATGACAGTGGAGAAGTATCACCATGAGTTGTATAGTAGGGTAGGAAAGCAGTTATAAGAAGGAAAATAATACAAGTACCAGACAGGATAAAATATTTGTTCTGAACAAAGAATGTTAGAAAAGAAAATTAAAGAATTGGAATTAAAGAAAAAAGAAAAAACTTTAGCTAATTCTGCATTACTTCAATTAAAAAAGGCAGATAGAAACTGGACTGCACTAAATTATTCACCAATGAAGCAGAAGCAGCCTTACATTTAACAAAATACAGATTTAGGATAGGAACTCGTCCCTGACTCAGAGCACTCCACCTTTTTCTTTTTGAGGACCATGGCCTCAGTTTTGGAGGTGCTGATTCTCATTCCTGCTTCTTCACACTCCGCTCTGAACCGCTCTAGTGCAAGCCTGAACCATCACCTGATGAACCCAGTGGAACCACATCATCTGCGAAAAGCGGAGATGAGATTCTGAGACCACCCAAGTGGAAACTTTCCCGCACCCTGGCTAAGCATGAAAATTCTGTCCAAAAAAATTCTGTACAGAATTGGTGACAAAAGGCAGACCTGGCGCAGTCCAACACCCATCAGAAATAAGTCAGACTTATTGCTGGCTATGTAGACCAAGTTCTTCCTTCTGATTAGCATATAGTCTCAGGCTGCTGGACTTGGGGTGAGACCCTCCATGCTATCAGGAGCTTCCTCGTCTTAATGTCAGTGGCTTCTATCTCCTCCTTTGGCCCACTTATTATTCCAGCAGGGTACCTGATCACAGGCCAAGAGTGATCAGGTGTTGATAGCCTGGATCTTGTTCTTCCCATTCACCGTTGCCATTTCCATTCTTCAGGACTTGCCTGACCCTCTGCAGTACTTGGTGGTTGCAGCTTACCTAGTGGCTTCTTCGTGATTCCCATTTGCCTGTGGGATTCCCAGGTGTGAACCAGTGAATCAATGCCCTTGTTCACTCTTGGCATATAGCTTGATGTCATCCATGTAGAGGAGGTAGCTGATGATTCCGTAGTCGGTATCCGTACCTACGCTTGTCAGTGATCTCACTGAGGGGGTTTAGGCCTATGCAGAACAGCAGTGATAACAGAGCATCTCCATGGTAGATCCTGCACTTGATGGCGACCTGTGCTATTGGCTTGAAGTTGGCCTCTAGTGTTTTGATGCACGCTCAATCATCCAGGTAAGTAAATCCCCAAAAGTTAATTCTGTTCATCTGGACGTTTTCAGTGGGAGAAACGTTTCGTCATTCATCGAAGTGACTTCTTCAGTCTCAGCAGACTGCAGGTTTCCCCAATCTTATAAACAGTACATTTGCATAATGACTGAAACTAGCACCACTGATGGAACAATAGGCTGGGAGGTCAGTTCCTTCATAATTATGCAAATTCTCATGACCATTGATCAACAACCACTGATCAATGGCCATGAATACCATTCACAGAGAGTTAGGGAATGGCTGCAACCACAGCATGTCCAGGATGTGTATATCCTCATCCTTGAAAGAGTGTCCACTGACCTGTAGGTGTGAATAGAATAGTCCTGGCCTGACGAGGTAGCTCTTCTGTGTGGTGCAATCCGCTTCACCAGAGGTTTTTTGGTTTCCCCGATGTATAAATCCTGGCAATCCTCGTGGCACTTAATACTAGGTTTACTAAACCTGCGCAAATTTGCGTAACTTCCCTAAACCCAACACCCCCTAGAATTACTGGGTTTTTTTATTTTCTGGTGCAAGTCCCGAGGTGTTAAACACCCCTGCTGAGATTTTCACAGGTCGTCAGCTCGTTTCTCCTCCAGCTTTTGTTGTGCAAACCACCCATTATCCTTGAGGCCTGGCACATTTGCATTTGCTCACTCAGAGTTGCTCAGATCCAAGTCAGGCCAAACCTCTGTGTTACAACTTTCAGAAATGTCTGCCGTATCTATACAAAATATCCCACACATTGACTGTCCTGCAAATATAAAAGACACACATTCACACCTTCCTTGACTCTCAGCACAGATCTTCCATTGTTCCATTGTCACTGTGTATGTGAGGAAGTGGCATTGCTTGACTACAGCACAGTACTGTGCATAAAAGCAGACCGACCCGAGATGCGAACATTTCTTGTTCGCATTTCTGAGAACGCACATCAGGATGGCCTCCGTATCACTGCCACGCAGGAAGAACCTCTCCGCGCAACAGGCCTTGCTTCAGGAAATGGACAAAGCAGATTCTGATGGAGGAGAGGTTTCATTTGTCCAGCAGGCCACTGATACCTCTTCAGACAAGTCTGAAAAGGAGACGGAACAAGAACCCAACATGCCTCCACGGAAGAGGCCCCGTGGTACTGGGAAGCCCAGCCAGAGCCACACGGCAAAAGACGGCACTGTGTGGGTTGAGGAGGACAGTGGAATGCCCAGTGCAGTAGCAAATCGCTCATGCTTCACTGCGCAAGCTGGACCCACAGAGTCTGCTGAGGTTTGTCACTGCCATAGTAGATATGATATTTATATAAACCCATTTACCACAGAGACGCTGTGTTTAGAAAAAACACATCAGTTACTCATGTCATGGGTAGCATAGAGCACAAATACAAAAGCTACAATGTATCACTAACTGCTGCACCTGTAAGACAAATCAAAGAAAGAGAATTTATAAAGAGTTTAATACAACTATAAACAACTATTTAAAAACATCTAGGATAATATTGTTAATGATCCAGCCTTTATAGATCCATGGAGAGGTGATAAGGGAAAGAGTTGACTATAAATATACTCAGGGATGAGGACAGTAGGACTGTGTGAGTGAGTGCAGGATGACAGACTGGTACTGAGGGGCCAGGCCATTGAGTAATTTGTAAGAAGAAGGATCTTGTAAGTGTGTGTGACTTGACCAGGAGCATGTGGAGATTCATGAGGGTGGGGGTGATATGTTACCAGAGATTAGTCCATGTTAGAAGCCTGGCAGTTGAGTTCTCGACATACTGGAGCCTGACTAGGGTTTTGGTGGAAATCCCAAACAGAACCACATTGCAATAATCCATTTGGGTGGTGACAAAGGCATGGGCAAAGCTCTCTGCAACTGAGTCAGTGAATGACTGCCAAAGTTGAGAGATGTTCATTAGGTAGACAAAAGTTGTTTTGGTGACAGATTTAACATGCATATGTAATGAAAGTGTGGAGCCCAAAACATCATCCAGACTGCAAACTTTGGGGGAAGATGGGACACACCTTCTCATGTAATAATGTTTCTTTATTTTCACTACTTCCTACATTGTATATACATACTCAAGACATCAAAAACACGAAGCAAGATACATGACCATTTGCTTTGTTAACAATGCTGCAAACCCTTCGCCTTCTCTTAATGAGTTTCATGATGTAGTCACCTGAAATGGTTTTCACTTCACAGGTGTGTTGTGTCAGGGAATTTCACTTGTGGAATTTCTTACCTTCTTAATGGGGTTGGGACCATCAGTTGTCTTGTGCAGAAGTCAGGTCGGCACACAGCTGATAGCCCTATTTGACAATTGTTAGAATTCATATTATTTATTATTACTTTAAGAACTGAAGGTTGTCATGGTCTGGATAACTGCTAAAACTCTGAATCCCAGAACTGACTGCTGAGAGTCTAACCAGTAGTGGACCTGTGCTTTTCACAGATAAGAGCAGGTTTCCCCCACATGTGTCAGATGGCAAAGTGTCTGGAAAAGACATTTATACTGCCTGTAATATCTTTCACCATGACCGGTATTGTCGTGAGTCAACAATACCTGGCTGGGCGATGTCTGGGAGGAGATGCCCCAGGACACATGCCCCGATGTTGTCAGGCATGCATAGAAGCACATGGGGCCATCCAAATTACAGAGTACCATTGTTGCAATGAAAACTGCAGCGAAATTCACTTTTTTTTTTTTTTCACCTGTCCCGTTTGGTTCTTTTGCCATCAGAATTATTGTCTAAAGGCAAAGAAAGATGCCCAACGGATTTACTTTACCAAATGGACCATCCCGGCTTTGCCATATTGGTCTATTTGATTCACCTTTGCTTTTATTGTTTATTTTATTTTATTTTTGCTTGCTACACATGGGACAGACATGACTGGGGGAAAGAAAAGGGAGAAAGAAAGAGAGAAAGAAAAACAACGGTGAAGAGGAACGGTGATAAAGGGGAAAAAAACCCAAAAACCAACAAAACAGATAAAAAATACATATTTCAATCACCTGGATCACCTGTTGAGAAAGAAAAAAGAGAAAACAAGAAAAAAAAGAGAGCAATATAATAAACAACATCATCGCGATGATCTATGTGAATATAACAGTGAATACTAAATATTGAATATTATTGTGCCGCACGTTGGATCGACAGCGCACAGTGTGCTTTGAGGTAGGAGCCAAAAAGGGTGTAGTTTGTGTCTGTGAGCACCCGTGTGTACACCTGTGAGTATGAACGCACTTGTATTCAAAAGGTTCCTTCATGTAATGATCTGCTAGAGGGTGTGGGGGGCCACAGCCCCGTCCACCAGGGCATGAAGGAGGTATGGAGGAGATCCAGGCTCCAGACATCCAGAGTCCCTCAGAACACAAGAGACCAAGGAAGACGAACGGAGGGGCAACCGTGCCACTCTCCCGGAAAGAGCTGAGGAGAGCCCCAGATGAGGGGTCACTGCAGAATGCAGCAAAATTCACTACCCTGCCAACCTAGAACCAAACAAAAACGCAAAGACCAAATGAGTCCAGTACACCGGGACAAATAACTCAGGTGGTCTAACTGGCTGCGGGCCAAGGCTGTAGTGGAAACTATGCAGTTTGAGGGCAACACCGTGAAGCCGGTGACAGAAACTAAGCTGTTCTGGGGCCTGATTGGGAGACCAATGAACGCAGATCTTGGCTGGAGGCCTAAAATAGAAAACTATAAACTTTCAAGAACTCAGAAAACACTGAGTTAGTGACAAGGGAACATGACACTAAATGTTGTTTGTAACAAAGAAATGGCAGAAGTTATCGAATTACTGTTGGTAGTAATGCAGCCAATTCTATAGGCAGGAAGGAGTGTGGAGAGGTAAAGACTTCCAAGAACAGTTCAGCAAATGAGAGAGGGGTATGATCTAACTTGGGGGCGGGGGGCTAAATAAACTGATAAAGGTAATCAGGTGACAAGTGGTTCGAGCATGGCTTTAATTATTGTAAGATGATGTTAGAGTGCTTGCAGATGCTCACTGACCTATCTCTGTGATTTTGGGAACCTCTCCTGATGAGCTGGGATTGACATCAGGTGTGATGGTTGATGAGATTCAGCCGTAAGCAAATTGTCTTCCTTGTCTGGTTCCTTTCTAGATTTTGGGTTTATGATCTAGTCTTAAGTATGTGTAATGCTTTTAATTTACTGTTCAGTAAAAGACAAGACATTGTATCCACAAACTGATATTTGAATGAATACTTACTTTTAAATTAAGACTTAATACAAAAGGGTACAAAAAATGTTTAAGTGTGAAATTTTACAAAAATCAATTTTGAGATTTACAACGATTAAACCTTTATTTTAGTAGTCCATGTAAACTAAGCCAAACAATGGCCAGTTTTGCTACAGGCAACCAGTTTTCAAGGTATCTTTTGTCATTGTGCATACATCTTGGAACAACACTTGATCATTATTTGGGTAGTTCCTTTAAAACTTTGTCTGGGTTACCTTTTTTATTTCAATAGTCTTTATATACAGTTTTATAATAGGAGATAAAAACTCCACATATATAGGAGTCTAAGGAGCTTGAAAAGAAAAGTGTCTGGACTTCTTTAAGTTGCTTACAGATGTTTCACCTCTCACCCTCAACGGGACAAGACTCGGCTGTCCATCTGCATCTAAAGGACAAAGGTCACTCTTTCGAGGATATTCACATTTTGGACAGAGAAGACAGATGGTTTGAAAGAGGAGTGACAGAAGCCATCTATGTCCACTGTGAACGACTATCTTTGAACAGAGGCGGTGGTTTACGACACCAACTGTCTGCCATCTATAATCCAGTGTTGAGATCCCTTCCCAGATGCCTTAACGCCCACTCACATCCTGGGCCTTTTGACCTCAGGAAATCACATGATAGAGTGGGGCCAGGTTTCACAATGACCTCATCCGAAACCTTGGCTGATTCTGACCTACACCCGTTTTCACACCTTGGCTTGTGTGATTAGGTAGAGGATCAACAGCGGGTCCATGTCTCTCTTGGAAGACACTCCCACAGAGCTTAAATCTGGGACTCCCCACCATTTCACTTTAGAACTGAAGAAGCTTCTCAAATGAGAGGTGAAACATCTTCAAGAAAGTTAAAGAAGTCCAGATGCTTTTCTTTCCAGGCTCCTTAAACTACAAAGAGCTGGATGACTGATCACCTTCACATCCATATATAGGACCAATAATGTGACAAAAGAATTAAAGAGATTTGCTTACACTGCCTCACAGTAGGATTACGAAAGAAAATATGTAAAAGTCTACCAAGGCAAAGTAGCTAGCCCCAAAGTCCTTTACATTAACTTTCATTCTCAAGCCTGTTAAAATGTATGACGGTTCACAAAAGGCACAAAGGTAAAAACGATGTGACCTTAAAACCAAGTTATATTTTGAACACAATTTAAAGTTAAGCAATTAGAGTTTATAACTGAAATCAAGCAACCCTATTGTTAAGGCTGAGGCAAAATTAACAGATTTTAATAGGGGAATCTCACAATATTACAGCACAAAACAGCACAGAAGACAAACATGAAAACTTCAGAGAGGGCTTCTTAAAGAACACTCAAAACCACTGGGACATTACCTAAACTCCTTCAAATGAAATACATTCGATTTGTAGTACTATTATTTTCACAATGTAAGATTTGAGTATCTTAATCAGTCACAGCAAAGAGGTTACAAAAGCAAAGTATTGCACAAGCGCCTATGTTGTGTAGAAATTAGGCTTATTAGACATATTTGATACAGAAATTTGCTACCAAGCTAGAGGTACGCACTATTTCAGGCATTCAAAAGGGCCCTGTCCACAAGTACATAGGTATTTTGGCAAATGTAGCTTGACTGTTTTGGCCTTTGCCTAAATGTAAATTTTAGATCACTGAAAATGAAGCCAGCAGGATGAAAATTTTCAAAAATGCAATTACTGCATGAATATGTGGACAGAGATTTTGTCTTGGAAGGCTTTTTTAACATCAGGCTCTGCAGAGTGTAATCTTTTTATCCTGTGACAATGTACCTGTGTTCATGTAGACATAAACTAGGATTAGCCACAGAGAAACAAGCTACAGCAACTTAAACACAGGTGCCTTAAAATGGACCTAAAAAAGGCTAATTTACCATTAAGACTGAACACATGAACACTGTCTATGAAGACATTTTAAGAAATAAATGTTTAACTTTAAAGTTTTTAGAACATGTTTAGCACCATCTTGTGGCAGTACAGAATGTGGCGTGACCAAGTTGGTTGGATGGTTGCAGCTAGTCTTACATTAGTTGATATTAGCAAACTTATGGGGTGTGGGGTGGCTGTAGCTCAGGAGGTAGCGCTGGTCACCTGCTAATCGGAAGGTTGGTGGTTCGATCCCTGGCTCCTCGAGTCTGCATGTCAAGTATCCTTGGGCAAGATACTAACCCCAACTTGCTCTCCAATGCATCCATCGGTGATGTACTTAGAAAGCACTACGTATAGATAAAGTGCTTGTGAGAATGGGTGTGAATGAGGCATGTTGTATAGAGCGCTTTGAGTACTCCGGGAGAGTAGAAAAGCGCTATATAAGAATCAGTCCATTTACCAAACTAATAACAGAAGCAACAATCCAGTGGAACATAAGGAGACTAAAGGTAAAAGTAAGTTTGAGCAGGTTACTGTTATACTCCTAAATGTAACAATGACTTGACGTTAAGAAACCAAGGATATAGAGTTTATTTTCACTCTGTCTATTAAACAGTTAGCCGTTCTTTGTTATTTGGATGTTTGCACTGAAGTTGTATATCCTCGGTTTCTTAACATAAAACTTATTGCAGTCGTTGCAGTCAGGGGGAGTACAAAAGTGACACCCTTAGACTGTTTTTCAGTTCTAGTCCCCTTGTTTTCTATTTAGTTACTTGTCCTGTCACTGGTTAGCTAACATAAACGAATGTTAATCTATGAACAGCAACCAACCATCTAACTCGGTGATTTCATGCTGTGTACTGGCACACGATGGTGCTAAACTTGTTCTAAAACTTTTGCATTAAGCACTTATTTCATAAATCCATCTTCACAGACAGCATTAAATCTATGTCAGTTTTGGTACTACTGGAGCATAATCAGGACTTGGATTGGATTGATGGATAAGTTCTGTGACCTGCCCAGGGCATACCCTGCCTCTCACCCGAAGACAGCTGGGATAGGGTCCAGCCCTCCCATGACCCTGAATTGCATAAGTGGAAGAGAATGGATGGATGGACATTTTATGATTTATTACATCAAAACTGGTTGGGATGCTAAACTTTCCCAATCACTTAGCTATTATCTATACAAGTAGGAGTTTTGCCATTGAGTAAATCACTAAGATTAAATATTCTTTATAAACTTTGAAGCAGAAGCGCTGCTTCATCATCAGTCCATCACCTCATTTCCAACATTTCAACATGTTCAGTGCTCTTGGGAGATCATGGAAATGAAGCGCAAGAAGAGTGAAAGTTTTGAGCTGAAAGGGAGGTCAGAGATGTTTCACCGTCAGTCAGTTACTGCTGCTTAGCTCTGCCATTTTACCAAAGCGCTTTAGAGCAAAATACTATGAAAAACTATAATTTAATAGAGTGGATACTGTCAGTTTCTTTAACAGCAGTTCAGCAATCGTCATTTTTTTTTTTTGTTCCTTCAAGGCTACAGACAACTTACTGCTATCTGATGATAGATTTTGATTTGTGCCTTTTCGAATGTTTTTTTGAACTGTTTAATTTTTTTAATGGAAAGCTTTGCTGATGAGGCCATCCTTAACTGTGGCAGCTGCTTATACTGCATTTATATTTGTTCACACACATTTTAATGACAGACATATATATATTCCTTCTATGTTAGATTCTATTGTAAGACGGAAGTTCAGCCTGCCACTCTTGGGACAAACAGAGGTGCTTTTATTAAATAACATCCTATGCCTTTGTCATGGTACACAAGTAATTGAAATTATAGGAAGTTAGATCAAGTTATATAAATTCTTCACAAAAGCACATAAGAAAGAAGCCTGAGCGCAACAGTGTTTGTCATTGCCACTATTTTATATGAAGATTCTAGTCATTACATGGACTAGGCCTGAATTGGCATTAACTAATGTCCTAATAAATAGAAAAGTCAACACTATGAGTGGAAATATAGACTGCGGACACATGAACAACACATATATATAATTTGATGTTTCCCTTTTTTCTCCTATGAATAAACAAGTAATTGGTATTGAGTGAAACAGAGATGTAGCTTGGACTTGGGCTGCTTAACACCTGGGAAAACCTACACAAAAGAGGGATAATGTCCCACTTTACTTGTATATTTTAAATAGTAAAAATTCATTTTGAACCTAATTTGAGGTGCTGCTCTATTATTGAAGAATTATTATTATTATTTTAGAAAAAAAAATGGAAATCAAAGAACTAGTCGTTTAAAAATCTTTATGGGTTAAATTGCATTTTGTAAGGTGTAGCTAGGAGGTTAAGCATGTTTTAAAGCTGAACGTAGTGATTTATAATGTTGGAACTGTATCGTTCAAGTCATCATATTACCTTCTAGCCTGCTCTTATTAGTCTGTTTTTCCCGCAATATGAAACAGTATATAATGTGTTTTTCAACCCTAATCCTACAGAAAACCTGAAGCATGTGTTCCATTGTGTATGCACACACCCATGTTTCCAGTGCAGTCCTGTCAGTGTTCCACTTGGTGCTGGCAGGACAGCTGCAGTTTCAGTGTGTTGGGTTTTTTTCCAACACTAACCTAAAGCACGTTGAGCCCAGAGGGATGTAGATTTGATGTTGCTATATATAAAATAAATAGATAAAACTGCCAGTTTGAGTGAAACAGTTGATGGTTTTACTTGAATCTACCCTGCATGATCCATGAAAGCTTGAGCTGAAGATTTTAAGTCAATTTACACAAGTATTTCAAAACAGTTTGTTTATGTGACATTCTTTTTATTGCTATATTTTATACATATTAAAGTGTGCAATATCATTTAGATGATGGATCTTTTTGACATCTTCAAAATGTAGAACTTGGTATCTTCAGTGTTTAATATGTGCCTGGTAGCCGATGCTGTGGATAGCGCCAAGCAATGCAATGATGCACCTGAAACTGGAATTTGGCACACAGATTTGCTAATTATTCACAGATGGAAATTGACATACACATGGCCTAATTTGCAACTGCTTTTAGCCATAGTGCTATCAGAGAATTAGCATAATGTCTCCCTAGTGGCCATTTTCAAAATGGCTGCCAAACTGCTGTAGGGTTGGACTCGTCTAGATTAAAATGACCATAATTAAACTGCACATGAAGTAATCACCACAATAGATTTGAAAATGAGGAGATTTACTGAAAGTATTTTATTATCAACATAATTGCTAAGAAGAAATAAAAAGACTTACTAACTACTGCCATCTTATATAAAGCGCATGTCTCATACACACTGCATGTCCACCATGATATTGAGACAATCAAAGCCACAAATGAGTTAAAACTTTAATTCACAACAGGAAAAAAGCTGATTATATGTACCTTCATTAAGTAGGCAATCAGATTCTTGACCATTTCCAATTAAGTGGTACAAGAGGGTGATATTTTGGATAATTTCATACATATTTCATATAGAAAAAACAAAGGTAATTATAGAATAATAGGGAAATTTAGGTTTGATTAAAATTCTGTCCCCTGTCATTTATCATTCTGTGATTTCTTTCAGGCCTGTAAGGGATGAAAATATGACCATATGCTAATAATTCTGAACCTGTTTAAACATTTAAATACTCAATTATTTCCATGTAAATATTGTAACAAAATAAATATAAATTGAGTGGAATTTTTAGGCTACTGCTATTAAGTGAGTCAGATCAGATGTCTGCAGTAGCCCTGTATCATTCATTAGGTGATGGGCCGTGATGAACAGATAGCAGCTAGCAAACACAATCTGTTCATTAAAGACACGAAACAGGATCTAAGGACAGTCTTATATTTTTCAATACTTCAATACATCAGTACTAGTCAATACGTCTGTGAAGGTTCTCAGTCATCCAGGTCATCGTAGTCAAAGGAGCTTGCAAAGAAAAGCGTCTGGACTTCTTTAAGTTACTTGAAGACGTTTCACCTCTCATCCGAGAAGCTTCTTCAGTTCTAAGGTCAAATGGTGGAGAGTCCCAGATATAAACCTAGTGGGAGTATCCCCCCACAGAGGGACAAAAGGACCCCCTCAAGTAAACTTAAAGAAGTCCAGACGCTTTTCTTTGCAAGCTCCTTTGACTACTAGTCAATACCTTTCAACAGTGGCAAGTGTATATTTGAAGATTATGACTGATTCCCTGATACGTTCACATTCCCTGATTTGTGAGCTGTGCAGAGGTGAGGATCTGTTATGTGTACAATACACTCTCTAAAAATTTGCCATTAAATCAAGTTTAGATGGCCAGCTTTGGATTCAGGCTTCTGTCCTGACCGACTGCAAGCACATTAGAAATTTTAACAGCGTGTTTCTGTGAGATCATAAACTAGTATTTCAAAGTATGATCTTTTTATTCCAATTGTGAAAAGTCGACATGACAGCCTCCACTGTATGTATCTCTGGTGTCGTCAGTTTCACATGACGGACAGTGAGTCTGAAAGACCTGGTCAAGCTTCTGTTGTTCAAACTGAGACTTTTTTTTCATGAACACTCAGGTGGGATCTTTACGGGCAGCTGCTCAGATATAACAGATGTCTATTATACAGTGTGTCCTTAGCTCCTGAAATCTTTCAATAGCTTTAAAATTGTTGGAATTTCAGTAAACTGAAAGCCACTGTAAAATTCATAGTTTCATTTAGTGAGTACTGAGGAGAATTTAAAGGTTTTATTTATCACATTTCAGTAATGTCAAAAGTGGTTTTAATTGTGGTATTGGTAAACATTATGACTGAACTGCACTAATTGTGAAGCACTTGTTTTCATTCCAGTCTGACAAAAACATTATATCTGAGTTCCCAAACTGTGGAGGTACACAGGTGAAGTGGGTGTGGGAAGTACAGACAGCATTAAAGACAAGCAGGGTTTTTCTCTTCCAGTATAATTCTCATTGACAACTGAAAAACCAGTAAATGTCTGGTATTAAGGCCTGCTGGTACATTTACATCCTAACATATTATTAAGGCTGATCAGCTTAATTATATTTTTTAGTTTGGCCTTTTTGTGAAAGGATTTATGAAGTAATAACGCTTTAAGATTAAAAGTTCCATCAATCAGTGCAGCAAGTGAAAGAAATGTCATCACGCACATTAGTGTGTGGACTGTGTTTTAGGGTGGGTGTTGTATGGTTTACATACACAGTGCTTTTCTTCTAATAACTTTTTTTTTTTAATTAGTAAGACTACACCATCAACTCTCTCCTATGTCAGCTTAAGTTCAGTAAAAAGCTGTGCACGCATTAACAGATTAGAAATGACAGAAAGAACAACGGGCAAAAAAATCCTTCCAAAATTAAACTGAGAGCCAAATAGAGCCAAACCCCAACCGAACGATGACAGGACTCAAAAAAAAGACTTTAAATACAAAATATTAAAAGAAGATTGTTCATCTCATGTGACCAGCAGATAATGATGGTGATGGAATAAAGAGCTAGCTGGAATGAGTTGCAGGAGATGTGTATCATCACACCTAAGAAAACATCTGCTCTCAGCCAAGTATTCAAAGCCAAAATAATTACCCTTAAACACCAAAGAAGAAAGTTTAACTTCCTCCCTCCAGGAGCTCCTAGAATGACTACATGATATGGTAATTAAAAGATGATTAAAGATTAGGAGTTTCAGTAATTACACCTTTAACTGAGCTAATGGAGCAATCAGAGAAAATTTGAGATTGGGGTTTTTTTTTTCCTTCAGCTCACTATTTTATCTTCTAGGCAGAATATTTGTTCTTTTTGCATATAATTTTTACATGTTCTGAAGAAAAATCAAAAATATATAAAGAATCGCTTTAATCAGAAGTAAAATTCCCTCGGCAGCTTCATAGAGAATTTCACTTCTCTGCACATGTAAAAGCTCAGGTGTAACAAAGTATTTTTTTCTTAATTTTTTAAAAACTTTTTTCTATTTCTGGACACATGCACACACAAATGATTTCTAGAAGGCAAAGATGAACAAAGATGTCAAAATTAGACTGTAGATGGAAGTGAGCCACTGTTGCTCAAACACACACAAAGATATGTTGTGTCCTTTGGACGTGGATTAGTGTTTGTTCAGTTTAACCTCATAAAGCTCCATGACATTGTGGTAAAAGTGTCACATCAGGGTCGTGCCTGTAAAACTCTACTTGACAACACACAAACACACAGAGAGCCAGAAAAGGAGTTGTGCACACAAAGACACTAATTACCGTAGAAGACACAGTTTCTTCCACATACACATGCACTGACACACTTACAGACCGCTGCTGACATTATAGGATGTGACACTGTTGAGTGTGAGTTTCACAAAAGCAGGTTGAAATTTATGGAGCGCCGCCTTTAATGGGCTCGGGACTGATACTGATGTCGTTGTTAAATGACAAAACCAAAAGCAAATGTTCTGATGTGTTCTCCATGGTTTCACCGGCAGCGGTTTCGACCATAATAATGGGATCAAGTTCAGCCATTAAAGTTTCAGATGGACTGTAGCTATGCGTCCTGTCATTTGAACAAAAGCCGTCCAGTCACAGCTGAAAAGAAAGCACAGGATTATCCAGTAAAAGCCAGCCTTCCAACATAAGACGGTGTGGTGGTCAGTCAGATACGTTTGGATGCATGTTAAACTTTGTAATTCTACAATACTGACAAAATACAGATAGCTGGATAAAGAAGTATGTTTTTGTTTATTATAGGATGTAGAAAATCCTTTGTCAGAAGTCAAAAGTCAAGTGTAATCTGAGACTGAGAAGACAAATACATATATGGCAAACATGTTAAATAGCGATTTATCATAAGATGATTAAATACACTCAGTATAAAAAAAGTTTAAACATAAACAAACATGTTGTGCTATTTTAAAATGAGATAACTGTAAGACTGTTTTCTGTGTTATAACTACACAATTTTATCAGTTATTTTTATGTTATTCATTCATGCAAAGGTTTACTTAACATGGCTTTATTCTGGAAAACCAGTGTGCACATTGATTTACGTTGATCCAACGCGGTCTTTTTGTCAGTGGTTCATTCAATATATGTGCACTGTTAGTGCTGAGCTCACGCAGGTGTCTGAGGTGAAAAGTCATTTTTCTCAACAATCACTGGTCAGGTTTCTCCATTTTAAGCTGTCAGTCAGAGTTTTTGTAGCTGAGATGAGCATGAAATTACAATTCAGCATTTCACCATCTTCTACACATCCGCGCTGCTGAATACAGAATCTTGTATGGTCACAAAATGTGTTTGCTGTCAAAGATTTAAAATTACACAATTGCATTTTATATGGATATTCTTGTGTCTTTGTTGATATTATTACTAACAGTAGTAGTTATAACTGTAATCTCACATATATGATCACATTAGTGATGATCATTTCTCGTTTGTATCACATGTTAACTTGAATACATAAATACATTCAAACCAGACGAAAACAGAAGCTTTGTTGCACATTTCTGCACACACACACTGTCTGACAGTATCCCTCTCTCTCCCTCTCTCTCTCTCTCTCTCTCTCTCTATATATATATATATATATATATATATAGATATAGATATATATAGATATATCTATCTAAATCTAAATATAATAGCTAAGTGCTAGAAAATAAATAGCAACATATAAAATGTAAAACATCAGTTATTTGCTCCATGATCCACAGTCACGAACTATGAAGTCATTTCTTTTTAAGCCCTGATCACTGATGTTTTCAGTACATGCACTTCATGGCTGTCATTTTTTTTAATCATTACTGTCATGTTGTCAGGCAGCACATTTTATCTGATGAATATGTTCAAGTTCAAACCCAAGAGAAAAAAAATGTTAATGGATTAAGAAGTGCACTTACTGTATAAATAACAGATATTTTGCTTTCTTTCATTGTAAAGTGTACATCTTTAAGGTGTACACACATGAACTGAACAGACCATTGCGTGTGTGACTGCAAACCCCATATGCTTTAGTTGGGATTGTAACAAACAGGGTCAGCAACATTACAAGACCTGGACAAACAAAGATTCCTTTCCATAATTTGAAAAAGAAAATATGCATAGGTCATGAAATGTATTGCTCGAAAATGAAGAGCATATTTAAAACACACATTGGATATTTAAGAATGAAATATTCAAATGATAATCTTTACCGTCTCGTGGGTGGAGAAATAATGATGCTACAAAGGTCAGTGACAACCAGCATCATCCACACTCTGAGCGTCAGGTTACATCAAAGTATAAAAATTATATAAATATAAAACAAATAATAATAATTGTAAATGTGTAACAATGAAAACTGTTTGTAGTTGTATTTTGATCATTTCTCAAATCTACTCTAATCTAACTGTGATTTTTTTAAATGTCTTTGATTATTTTTCCACTGTTTAGACGATGCCATTTGGATGAAAATGAAGATAATGAAATAATTTGCTGTCATTTTCTGGGTTACGAGAATTTGCATTAAGCCTGAATTGTTCCTTAACAGAAATGTTAACTGTTTACAAAGGAAAAAAATCATTTCTTTTTAAACATAACTGGAGTTTAATTGTACGGGAAGGTCAGTTTGAGGGATAAAGACATCGTGTTTTTCTGTAGTAGCTGATAACACAGTGGTGTGTGTTTCTGAATCTGTGTAGCTGCTATTGATAAAACACCTTTATATTCATGTCAGATTTATCACATCATAACTGATAGTTTAAAATGACATTTTATACTACTGGTCATTTTCTGCGATGCTGCTTTAAATCTGGGGTGGATTCACTGCCTTTTGTTTTTCTGTTTTGGCATCTTTTTTGGAGCCATCTGTTTTGGATCCACCTCCAGTTTATAACCGTGTTACAACATCCAGCTAAGGGAAGATTGCATTGAATCAGCAGAATGTCGTAGAATCAGTTAGACATTTAAAATATTTAAGGTTGGAGTAGTAATACAAGGTTAATATGCTTTGCCAACAGGCTCCAAATGGAATTTGCAGTCTTCTTCAGTGAAACCAATTGGAATTCAGTTGGTCTCCCTTACATTCAGGCTTGATTTTAACTTTCCAGAACCAGCTGGATACACTGTCTTTTTCCTTTCCTGACATGGATCTATGCAGTGGAGCGAGGAAACCACTCCAACCACATTACAAGATTGAATTTCATGCTTTAGCATGCTGTTGCAGATGCTCCTTGTGTAGTGTACAGGTAGGAGACGTGCAAATGAACTCTGAGTGTCAGCATTTTCTTTCTGTTCACTTTCTAGGATGGAACAACAGGCAGAACATACTCTATGAGTGAACTCTGTTAGCAACCATATTTCCATGCGTGTCATTGCTGAAAAATATATCTTTGTGTGGCATTAATCTGTATTTGTGTGTGTGTGTGTGTGTGTGTGTGTTGGTTTTCCTCTCTTGGTGGGGACCAAAATCTGAAATTTACTATACTTGTGGGACCAACAGCCCTCATGGGGACCAAAATCAATTTTTCACACTTAAAATGTGGTTTTAATGTCAGGGTTACAGTTAGGTTATGGTTAGGTTTAGGTTTAGGGTTAGGGTTAGTTTAGGCACTCATTTCTGATACTTAGGGGGAAGGTAAGCAGCTAGGGACAGCATTATGTCAGTGGGATGTCCCCACTAGGGTAGCAACACTTGACGTGTGTGTGTGTGTGTGTGTGTGTGATTGCTGAGCGATACAGATTTTTATTTTCTCTTCTTCCCTTCACCTCTTTTAGTTTTGTGTGTGTGTTCTGACCACCAGGGACATGTAAGTTAACAGGTTCTAAGGAGTGGCGAACCCCAGCTAAAGCATTAACGTGAGAACTTAATTAAGGCGACAGTAAGGAAAGCTATTATAGGTAAGCTGTTACAAATTAACCAGTCAATCTAAAAGCGTCTAAATTGAAATTTTCCTGAAGCGTCCGGCCTTCAACTCATCAAATCTCATTTTCTCTTGCTACCCCTGAACCCCTGGGTTCAATTTAGGTGTGAGTCCACGTGTGTGTGTGTGCATGTGTGTGCATGCACCTGTGTGTATTAGCAGAATGGGACATAAAGATGTTCACTTTTATATTACCAAGAATACAAAACTCAATTAAAAAAGCACTTTAGCAATCCAATTAAAAGTCTTTGGACAATTCTTGCTCTTTACCCAGCTCCCTCCTCTACTAATAACCAAATAACACACATATCTGTTCTCACTCTCTACACGTTGGCTTCATAATGAAGCAACTTAAAAACACACCAGGGTTTTAAATGAAGGGTTTAAAGGTTGCAGCCTGTTTTCTTTCTCTCACTTTTATTCTCTGTTGATTTAATATTAGTCTTCTTATTAAAAAGGCCAAACGATTGACTGTGTTGACTTGTTGATTGAAATGAAGTGGTATTTGAAAAGCTGTCACAGGCAGAGCCTAGACTTGTGTTAATTCAGTTAAAGACTAAATTAGCCAAATTGTCCTTTCTATAGTCTGTGTTTTCCATGTTGACACTATTGCAAGCATGCATGTTGTTAATATGCTCATTTACCTTCTGTTTCCACGGCCACGAGACACTTTGCTTGGCCATCAGTCTCCCGTGGCAACCTCCCTGCAAACTCAGATTATTTTTGTATCCCATAATAACATGTGCATGCAGGCCAGAATGCGGGGTATAATTACTTGACATGTCTCCGTGGTAACATCAAAAAGGCTTTTATTAAATTAGCCCAGTGGGTCAGCATTTGTAGAGAAGTGTTTGGAGAGGCAGAGGGCTGGTTATGCAGCAGGGCATTGGGGCAACTTGGCCAACATTCATCATTCAACATGGAGAAAAGCCATGCTGAGTTAGCTGAGAGTCACTTCTTGTGGAGAAACGTTTTTTGTAATGCAAACATAAACTCACAGGTCACCTCTGCAAAATATATGCATTGCATATATTGTCAAAACATCACTCCTCCATGACTTGGATATCGTTAGATATTGTTTTCTGGGCTGAGTCTGTTCAGTCAGTCAGTTTTTCAAATGATAATAATGAAAAGTCATCTTTGTATGCATTAGCTGTTAAATATAAAGTAAAGTTTGGTTACATTTGGTCTAATATGGCAAATGAAACTGCAGTTTCATTATTTGTGTAATATAATTAAAGAACGTATGGGTCTCAGGTCAGGAGGCAGGTTGATCCAAAAAAACAGAACCACACTAACTGAAAGCACATTCATCACACTAAGTTTAGCTGAAAGATCTGCACCTGATGACCTGAGAGATCTGACTAGGTTGAGCAAGTCAGAGACGTACTTGTGAGCCAAACCTTGAGATGTTTATAAACTAGTAAAAGTATTCTAAATGTAATTCTGTATTGCACTTGGAGCCAATAAAGTTCCTTCAGTGCCGGGGTAATGTGGTCAAATTTCCACAAACCTGTAAGAATGCTCGAGCTGTATTTTGAATGAGTTGAAATCACCCTACTGATGATTTTGCTAAGCATATAGAGCTTAACATGAATGCATGCACCATTTTCTACCAATACAGTTTTTCCAAACGTGTATTTTTAAGTGATAGAAAGCAGTTCTGGTAACCTTATTAATGTGATTAAACTGATTTTTAGCGATGTCCAGAATGATACCAAAATTCCTGACTTGGTCACTGTGGATCAGGTATAATACATTTTCTGTCCCCGATTTTTTGGACACCAACATATATTTCTCCCTTGTCTCTGTTTAGTTCTAAAAACATTTTGAGACATTCAACAGTATATCCGCAATGCAGCTTAGTTTATGAACAGACATGAGCTCACATTATAAGGACATCAAATAAATACCAAGAATGTGCTTCCACATGTGTGTAATACTCAATTCATTTGAATTGAATTTATATAGCATCATATCACAGCAACATTTACCTCAAGGCAATGTATACTGTTAGAGAGAAAACCCCAACAATCCAAAGAGCTCTTTGGGCAAGCACTTGGTAACAGTGGGTAGAAAAACTCGAGTTTAACTATAAGGAACCTCCAGCAGAACCAGGCTCAGGGAGGGACAGCCATCTGCCACCACCAGTTTGTGGTGATGGAAGGAAGACAGGACAAAAGACGCACTGTGAAAGAAGGACAGGGAATAATAATGGGGCCTGATTATTCAACACCTTGTATTTGAGTAGAAGGACTTAAGAGGGAGCCAATGAAGCGAAGCCAGTATGGGAGAAATATGTGCTGGAAATCTTATGAAGCACTTTTTCTAAAATCTTTTTTTCTATATCAGCTGACTTGGTCCCAGTATCTTAGCAGCCACACCTGTTAACAGCAGCTCCCCTCTCAATCAGTGCTTTTGGTAACAAACTGAATTAAATTTAGTAGCCTGAACAGTAGGCCCCAACGGTCTGGTACTTTTACAGTACTGGACTAACCTGTGAGAGCTATTCACACTAAAATGAATTAAAACTCAAATTTTTACTTTTACTGTTACACAAAGGGTTCTAAAGGCAATGTACCTAATTTAGACTTTTAGCACAGCACATATTTTTAGCAATGGATTCTGGGAACATTCTTTTACTTGTGCTTTTAGATCTAACAGCTGCTTTTGACGCGTTGGACCATAACATTCTCATCTCCAGACTGGAGCAGTGAGTGGGCACTGGCTCAGCTCTGATAGGAGTTTCTGTGTCATGATTGATGATTTTACCTCTGCTTCTGCTGCCCATCCCCGAGGGGTACCTTAGGGTTCCTTTCTTAGTCCTCTACTGTTCTCTCTGTATTTGCTGCTATTTTTAGAAAGCATTGTGTTCTGTTTCATGTATATGCTGATGACTGTCAAGTCTATTTCCCTTTAAAACTAGTGGTTCTGTTCAGCCTCTCCTTGATGGTCTCATTGAGATCAGGGGGTGCATGGCACTAAACTTTTTTAATTTTAATGAAAGAAAAGACTGAAGCTATGCTTTTTAAATCCAGTGCCTCCAGCTGTGTCCCTGCCTTTGATCTTTCTTATTTGGCCAGCATTACTAATTTAGGTGTGTAAAATGACTCACTATCAATACTGTGGTTAAGTCCTCCTTTTTTCAGTAGAGGCAGCTGTCAGAAAATAAGCCCATCCTGTCTAGATGCCACCTAGAGACTCTGATCCATGCATTTATCAGCTCTCGTCTGGATTATTGTAATTCTCTGTTGATTGGAATTAGCCAGGCCCCCTCTCACGTCTACAGATGGTACAAAATGCTGCAGCATGATTTTTAACTGGCACAAGCAAACAAGATCACATAACCACGGTTTTAGTTTTAGTGTCCCTTCATTGGCTTTCGTTAAGTTTCGAATCCTCTTTAAAATTCAATTAAAAAAAAAAAAAAGTCTTTTAATGGTCCTGTCCCTTCTTACTCGTCTGAGCTGCATCACCCTTACATGCCGTCACATGCTCTTAGATCAGCTAACCAGGTGCTTTTGACTGTCCCAAAGACATGTTATAAACATGACAGACAGAGCCTTTGCAGCTTTGGCTCCCAAAATGTGGAATGAGCTGAAGATCAGGCAGGCTCCATCCCTCGCTGTTAAAACCCGTTTAAAAACACATGTTCTCTCCTTGGCTTTTAACCCAGTGAGAGATGTTATCTGTGTTGAACATTTTACCCTTTGTAAGCAATGTAGCATGGAGCAAAACAGAAGCAGACTCAAATAACAATAATGAGAGTATAATAATCAAATCACTTGAATTACACTTATCTAATGAATCTACTCTGAGTTAATGCTGATTTTGCTCTAATCTTTGGAAGGAGAGAGATTAGAGAGGAGAACGTGCACATCCGGGCCTGAAAATGCACTTATCTCTTCATAGAGGTACAAACCAATAGGAGAGGGGCCGAGTCCGGTAGGAAGCAATGAAAATCCAAATCCTGCAGTCAGCTGAGACTGAAGAAGTCACTTGGATGCAGTGTTGGGCAATTTACTTTGAAAAAGTAATTAATTATAGTTACTAGTTACTTCTTCAAAAAAGTAACTGAGCACTGTAGGGACTAACGCGTTATTAAGTAGCGCGTTACAGTAACTACATTATTATTGTACATTATTAATCATTACTAGGATATAGATAGGGTCGTTATTCATTACTTTGTGTGTTGCATTCGACTTACCTAGAAAATCGGAACACAGACCTGGGAATGATGCCACACTAGAGTAAACGGCCGTCTGGTTAGCCTCGTCAGAGAAGTCGGGATTCCAATATGGCAATGCCCTCGAAAACGGTTGTTTTGCTAAAACAAATTACTACTAAGCACATATGCAGCCATAGCTGGACTCAGTGGGCCGATGGTAATTTTTCGTTTTGATGGGCCGATGTTTTTTTTTCTTTCTTTTTTTCCGTAAGGGTATAAACAATGAAAGGTGGTGGATTGGCCAGATGCTGGCAGATGTGTAAAAATAACTCCACTGTTTGGTGGTGGCTATGGCGGAGCATTCACAGAGGCCAGCAGGTGGATGACGGAAATGTGAGGCAGGAGGAGGAAGTTATGAACTGTTTCTGAGAGACAAATAACACCAGGATCCTTTGTAGCTGACAGCTGGTAACTGTGCAGGGGCGGGTCTAGCAAAGTTTTCCCAGGGGGGCCAGGTAGGGGATTAACAGGAAAAGGGGGCACAAAGAAATACTTTTCTTTCTTATTCTCATTTAAAATGTCTAGCTTTTAGTAAATGATTATCTGAATCTTACAACAAACGTTTTCATCTTATGTAAAATGGATAGAAATCCATTATTGTATATAGTAATTTTTTTCAGGGTCCCATCATAATTTCTCAAGAACTAAGTACTGTATATGATGCCAGTATTTTCCCACATTTTCTAGATACTGTACCAGTACTGTGTGTAAAATGCCATCAAAAAGTCAATTAAGTTTTATTCTTTCTCACCTGTCTTTCTGTCTCATTTCACTTTTTAAAGGTTGCCATGTTAGAAAAAATATTTTGCCCTGCCATGCTGTTAATTTATGTGGTAAATAAATAGTTTATGAAAATATCACTAAATCTGTCATTTATTATTTTTAATATTCAGTAATGATCATGTCTCACCTCTAGTCTTCTCTGTCTTAATGTCAGGTTTCCACTATGTGTTGTAGATAGTTCAGGAGGTTAACTCGACCAAGCAGTCTTCGGGTTTCAGCTAAGTCTGGCAAACCAGATCTGGGCCACCAAAGGGCCATCATTCTTTGCAGTATGTGGGCCATGTGTAAGCAAATTGTGTGGGCCAGATCCGGGCCATACCAATTTTCCTATGTGGGAAGAGGCAAGAGAGAGATGGTATAGTATAAAAGAGAATAGAGAAAATGGAGAGCGAGGCAGAGAGGACAAAAGAAAAAGAAGACAAGGTTAAAAAAGAAGATTAAGCAATGGACAGGAAAGGGAAGAGAGAGGAAAGGGCAGAAGATGGCAAATAAAAGATGGAGGAAAGGAAACAATGATAATGTGAAAATGGAGAGTACACTGATGCAGATCAGTGTACTCTCCATTTTCACATTATCATTGTTTCCTTTCCTCCATCTTTTATTTGCCATCTTCTGCCCTTTCCTCTCTCTTCCCTTTCCTGTCCATTGCTTAATCTTCTTTTTTAACCTTGTCTTCTTTTTCTTTTGTCCTCTCTGCCTCGCTCTCCATTTTCTCTATTCTCTTTTATACTATACCATCTCTCTCTTGCCTCTTCCCACATAGGAAAATTGGTATGGCCCGGATCTGGCCCACACAATTTGCTTACACATGGCCCAAGTCAACACAGCTTAGTCTTGTGCCAGCTTAAAACTGACCAGTAAGGCCTCTCTTTTTCCTAAAACTGGTCCATCAGGTTTTGGGAAGCAACAGTAAAGTTCAGTTCAGTTCAGTTCATTTTTATTTCAGTTCAGTTAATTTTTATTTCAAACATTTCAAACATGTGCCTTCACAATCATTACAAAATATCATTCCATTATTTGTTTGAGAAGGAGTAGGCAGAAGTATTTACTTATTTGTCCCTACCCCCTCAAGTTTTAACTCTCATTCATTTAATTTTTTTTTTTAGTCTTAAATTAAACAAACAACATATGAAACAAAAGTAAAGCAAAACAAAACAAAACATACATAAATCAAAAACAAGAAATTAGCAAGCCCCACCACAGTATAGTTTCTTTCATATGAAAAATACAGAATGTGTATATTTGCAGATACACAAGTTATGGAAAAACAAACAAACCAAAACAAAAAAACCAAAAAAGAACCACAACACCATTACCAGCAACATCACCGTCCTGGGTTAACCCCATTTTCTTCATTCTTATACTTATTTAAAATTAGGTTTTTATATTTTACTTTAAACTGTTTTATGTTTTTACTGTCTTTTATTTCTTCTGTTAGACTGTTCCATAATTTAACTCCTGCAGATAGACATAGTTCTTAAAGTTGTTCTAGCACTTTGTATTTTTAAATTCCATTTCCCTCTTAAGTTATACCCACCTTCTCTTTCTATGAACAATTTACAGATTTCTTTTGGAAGCAATTTATTTCTTACTTTATACATTATTTGCGCTGTTTTAAGCTTCACCACGTCTTGGAATTTAATAGCTTGCATTTTGACAAAGAGTGCATTTGTATGGTCCCTGTACCCCACATCATCAGAGAAGTCCTCTTAGAGATTTTCCCTCCATCCTGCTGAACTCGCAACAAACCTGAAACACACAACATAGCAAATCATTTATAAACCAGTCGTCTGTGTTAAACACTCCCAAATAATTATATATGTATATATAAATAATGTAGCTTCTTGTGTATATGTTTATGGTCAACGTGGATGCTAAACTCAAGACAGTGTGTGTCTGCTTTACTATGGGATTTTGGACTATGCCTCTGTTCTCTTATCGCTTCACCGTGACACATGTTCATGTATCAAAGTGCAGCAAAGAACAGAGTCATCTTTTAAAAGTACATCCTCAAACAAAACTTTACATTTAGAACAAGACCATGAAATCATTTTTGTTTTCAGAACAGTCATAAAAATCTAGCTCAGTCTGACATAGGTCAGGCTTGTCTTTCACAACTTATGTCCTCCAAAGAGCAAACATCACATCCATCTGTTTCTTAACAAGGGATCCATTTGGCGTTGCTTTAATTATTCCTTTGAACAGTATCTGATGAGCTGTTTCCAGGTCGCGGCACCAGGGAACACCCAATCAGCAGCACCACGGTCGCCATAGCACCCAAGCCACACCCGCAGCCTGGAAATCCCAGGCCTCAACAAGATTTCCTTATTTTTATTTGATTGTCTAAAAATAAAAGTAATATACATATACAGTATTTTTTAAATATCTATCAGTAGCTATACATATGCTTTGTAGCTCCATAGTGTAGTAGTAACACATTTGCCTGTGTGGACACGATTCCTCTTGGTTTGCATCAGCGAGGGCATCCAGCATAAAAAATGTGTAAAGTTAAACGTGGAGCTGTAGTAACAGCTTGTGAATAAGAAAGCAGAAACTTCATCTATAAATATGTCTGCTTGTTTTGTGGCATCATGACACGATACATCTTCCTTTCAACACCTTAAAGCAGTGTATCTTAAACTGATGCTTGCTGGAATATTTATATAAAAAGATCAAAATAAATTCCAAATTGTGTTTTTGTCATCAGAAACACAATATTGGGGTGATTCCCTGAACAGAAATACAATTCTTAATAACTACTCACGCTCACTAAAACATTTTCAGCGCTGTGTTTTTTCACTTTTAATATAAAACCTTGATGATAAAATTAGTATTCACCTTGAAGTGTAGTACAATTGGATCTAGCGAGGGAGAGAGTGGGCGAGTTTACAACAACAGATCAGCAGCCTTGGCCAAGTCAATTTGCTGAGCTATCCCAACAATTTATCTACTCCATTCTGACATGCTCATAATTCCCTCTGACAACTTTGAGAGTCATCAGGGTGAGTCACTCTCCTAGCGTTTGTGCGCACACATGTAACCTAGTGCATTTCTGTCAGCGTGTGATGTGTGATGGGTTTAATGGCCCGTGCAAGTTATTTATATGCATCACAGTCGCCGATTGAGATGTACAAATGGTCTCTGTGTTGATTTTCAAACAGTGAGCACTCCTGCCACACACTTATTGCCTTGATTAAGGCTGTCATGTCTACTGGTTGACTGATTACTGCTGGCACCACTCCTCAGTTTGGAACACACGTGCCTTTCCTCATGCTAAACAGGTACGATTTTGGAAAGATTAAGCTTGTTTTTTTAAATACAGTCGATTCTGCTGACTTTATTCTTTGGTGCCACGTATAACAGGGATTTGTGAAGTTTGCAGTAAACAGTCAGTCGTACTTTCACACGTCCGTATCTAAAATATAAGTTTGTCTTACAGTATGTTGGGATGTGGCACTGTAAGTACAACTGAATGGATGGTCTCCCAAAAATAAAGATTTAATCTGTATAGTGTCTGTTTGTGAGGCTTTTCAAGAATATTTGTCACGAACATTTTGTTGCCTGTATTTTTTGTCATCTTGCTTTTTTAAACCGTTGCTCCCTATTCATTTCTCCTAGACAAGGAATATGTTTTTCAGGATTATTATATAGGCTAATGTTAATGCTGTTAAAGGATCTGTTTAAAACAAAACCATGTTGTTCCTAAACCTGATCAGCTAGCTTCCATGCCTTTGTTAGCCTGTTAGCGTAACCTAACTGAAAACAGAATGACAAGTTAAAAATAAAATATAAATAAATAACAAGATGAAGAATAACTGCTCTGTATGCTGCTCAAATACAGATTTTATTTGATTTTAGTTAACTACAAAACTTGGTCACAGTATATTTCCTTCTGTCAGTGTCAGTGTGCATGTCAGTGCGATTATAACAACGTGTCAGTGTTTCCAGTGTTGACACGTCAGTCTCAACATGGGCATATCCTGGCTATTCAAGCTTGAGTACTTTTGTCTGTGTGCAACAAATGATATTGGTCCTGTTCCCCAGGATAAGGAAAATCAGGATTTTCAGTCCCAGAAAGAGCTTACTTAATCTCCGAGTCAGTTTCCATGGTAACAGGTTATGTGAACCCTACCTGCTTTTTGGAAGGTTTTTTCTCTCTGACTCCTCCCCTCCCACTACCCAAACCAGCTTTCAGACACTCACACTCTCATGGTCAAGATCAATCTGCTTAAAGAATCACATCCATTTTTAAAAGTTTACAAAAAAAACATTCAAATCCCATTTGGATGTTAGTCCATTCTTGTTATATTTAACTGTGCTTTTGTAGTCCATCTATAAGGAGAAAAATGGTAATTACTGGATATTGTGGATTTATTATCAGTTTTAAATAAAGTCTATAGATTACAATTCAAAAAAGTGTCCAAAAAAGTCTGTACCATTCTGTCCCTACATAAGCTGTCCTTTCAGTTTCATCCATATCTGAAGTTGCTGCTTTTTAGCTTTATCTTATAAGGAAAATGCCACCCAGGTAAATGTGACAGAGTGGCTGTCTTTTCACTCTTTTCACCTCTCCTGTTTTTTAAGATAATTGTCAAACACATTCATGTTCCTTGATCCACTACATTGAAATGGGGGGAGTGCTCCTTATTTACCCATTTCTATATGATATCAAGGTGTCTGAGCTTTACTGACAGTCGCTCATCAGCCTTTTAGCAGCTTGAAAACCCAGAGTTTATGGTTATATTTAGAGTATTTTAACCTGCCTTCTGGAACACGGCTCTTACTGTCATGTTGAGGTGAGTAATTGAGTAAAGGTTCTTTTTCTTAGCTGACTCTATACATCACCTTGCTTGCTTAGCCTTTCTGTTATAATTGAGCATTCCAGAATGTGTTGCCATTCCACTCAGCGCTTACTTAACATAACCTGCCCTAACTGTATCTATCATGCTATCACCATGACAACTGTTGTCAAGGAAAAACATTTTTTCTACCTTGAGTGCCAGTGTGTCCTAAAATTTCACAAGTAGAACTTAAAAACAAACAATCATTAATCTCCTGTACAGACTAATAGATATGAAGCCATAATAGATGGCAGATGGCAGTACTGGAAGAAGAGTTAAGTCTTCATCCATCATTTATTAATGTGATTTAACACAAAGCCAAAGCAAGTTTGTTGATTTGTTTGTTATTTACTTGCAGCACTACTGCAGTTCAAGGGAAGCTATGCTCAACCCTCCTGACAACAAATTCCAAAACTCATCTGTACTAGTGATGGGATTTCCGGCTCTTTTTAGAGAACCGGCTCTTTCGGTTCGGCTCACTAAAAAGAGCCAGCTCTTTCGGCTCCGAACCGGCTCTTCAGGTTGTTTTGTTGCTTTAATTTATTTATTATTAACAATAATATAAAATTATGCACAAAAGGAATTACTAATATACAAAAAAAAAATTGGTTTTATTTATATATGTTTATATATAAATATATGCGGTGGCCCCTAGAGACAAAGCACGTCCAAACTCCAAAACACATTTCTAGCATGAACTGAACTTCCAAACTTCCAAAACAGAGCTACCTAGATCACTTAAATTACACAATTGAAAGCATGAAAGCATATGTGTATTGTTTATGTATTTATACACAAGCATTCATATATAGTCAAATAATTTAAAAAAATGTTCATTTACCTGTTATTACCACACACCAAATCCGGTCGTTGGTACTTGCTGGCTTGTGTAGCTACGAGGTAACAAAAGCTCAACACTGCCCCTAACATCCTGGAACACTTCTGTTGTCTTTTGTACGTGTTTTGAGTTTTTGTGTGCTTCTGAGTTTTTACGTGCTTTGGAGTTTGTACGTGTTTTTACGTGTTGTGGAGTTTTTACGTGTTTTGGAGTTTTTACGTGTTTTAACGTGTTTTGGAGTTTGTACGTGTTTTGAAGTTTGTATGTGCTTTGTCTGTAGGGGCCACTGTAAATATACTTTTATTTATTCACTCCACATAAAATGTAATAAATAAATCATATAATGCAAAAATCAACTATTCACATTTCAACTTTTAACTATTTAAATTTTAAGCTTTTTCCTTTTACAAATTTAAAGTGAAACAACACAAAACACTGCAAACCACAATACAATTAAATATAAATTAAAATATGAAAACAAAAAGAAGATGCACATTCTCTGTCATATGGACCTGCATGAATAAACTTTCTGAATCCTTTATCATCTGCAACTGAAAATAGTTGTGGATGATTACTATACCTTTCTAATGTGACATTGTTGTCCCTGGCTCTTTCTCTGTCTCTCCCTTCTGCTCTGTTCCTGTGCTAGTGAGTGTAACTACCGCCCCTCCCCCCCCTTCCCAGCGTAAAGCACAAGGCTCGCATGCTGAGTGAAGCGGAAAAAAGTGCGAGAGAGAGGGTGAGAGAAAGAAAAAAAAAAAAACCACAGCTCGCGATAAGGAGCCGGCTCGCGTCGTTCACTTCAAAGACTCGGCTCGAAGAGCCATTTCGTTCGCGACCGACCCATCACTAATCTGTACCTGTCTAAGGAGTGATTTATGTATCGCCTACAAGCCAAATTCAGGAAAAGCTAGAATGCTATGTAAAATAAACACAGAATGCAACTGTCTTATTAATTTATCTCATTATCCCATTATTCAGAATAGAACATAGAAGACATATCAAACATCTGAACTAAGAAAATGAATCTATGTAAGAGAAATCTTGGCTAAATTCGAATTTGTACCAAAGACGTCGGGATGGAAGCAACAAAACATGGAACTTAAAGAACCAGCTGAAGGAACATTAGGTTCATTTCTGACTGGTTGCACCAGCATTATGATGTAAAAAAAAATGACAAAGAAGAGCCATGACTATTGATTAGCAAGAATCCTTCAGCACATAAAAATGTAACAACATTCCTTTTCCCAAAGTCCAGCAGGTGGTTTCCAGATGTTCACAGAGTTTTTTTGAAAGGAGAGGAGATGGTCTGGCACAACCTTTCTGAGATCTCTCACAGCCATCAACATCAAAATGAGCATTTCCTCAGTTTTAAACTTTGATATGTTTTCACTCGCCTGTTGTCAACAAAATATGAGTATGTGAGATTTTCACATACTTGCATCCTGTTGTTATTTACACATCACAGTGTCCCAGCTATTTAAAATTGGCTTTGTTTGTTATTGCTGTTATTACCTCACACTAGTCAGGAACAATGAATAGCAAGGTTTTTAAAGTCCTTTATGTATTTTAAATTTCTTAATATGGTGTCAAAAATCTGTGTTGGTTTTAGTCGTAAGCCACAACTTTCAAGACACAACGCACAAGTTTGCCAATGGTTTCACCCAGCAACAGTCAGACGCCTCCAGCAGCCTCTGCTTGGGGGCAGGAATGCACATTTTTCATTGGTAGCTGGAAGTTCGCAAGTCATCACCGATCAGTCTCTAGGCCTGTGTGACTGAAGTCTAAATAAAATATTTACAAATAGACAAATGAAAGATGAATTATGGAAACCACTTTATCACCCTGACAACATATGGGCTAGAAATACAACACAATGAAATGGAGAAGCATGCTGCAAATAGTACAACAAGGAAAGTGTTTCCAAGCTTAACAAAAAAGCTATGTTACTCCAGCTAGGTGATGTCGTGTGTCCAGCAGATATTTGCATTTTGCTTATTTGGTTATGCTTCAAGTATTTGTAGCCCATGTGTGTTTGATTGTGTGTGTATTTGGAGCTTAGATGTTGTTTTTTGTTTAGTACCCAGTTTATTTAATGGAAGAGATTAACTGGAGAATGAATTCTGCAGAATTTTAGCCTTCATCCAGTCAAGAATGTGAAATTAAAGGAAAGCAGATGAAAAGTCGCCAAAATCAGGAAAATGTGTAAATATTTGACATATAATGTTACAATCATACAGCGGAAAAATGTCATACTCTTGGGAAATTGAAAAATTAGCGTTGACCTGCAGGCTTAAACGTGGCAAAAACAGCCGAGTTGGATAATTATCACAGAGACGTGAGTAGCTGCATTTCACTGCTCTGCACTTTTTTAAATTATGCATTATTTTGCATGCTTCTCCTCGTTCCCTGTTAGACAGAATCAAAAATAGTGCATCACAGGTTCAAAGAATCAGTTGATGCCCCGGGGTGATTTAATGGTAAACTGGTTACTATGCATCCATATTTGGGCAAAGATATTGAACTGGATGATTCACTGTCGAGATGGTCTATGAAATTTTCATACTGCTTTCACCAAGTGCAGTGATTGGTTACTTTTCCTCCACCAATTACACAGAAATGGAAGCATTGGATGGAGCAGATGCATGCTGTTTTGTCTCTCTCTCCCTCCCTCTCTCCTAAATCCTAAAATTGTACATGCAGGATCTTTCTCGAACCACATGCGAGCATACACATGAATATGTAAATTTGAATGAATGTGCATTAGTACCCTACAAACAGAATTCTGATAATAGAGCACAAATATCAGACTATAAATGTCTGAAAATTAATGAAATGAAAGGTAAATGAAACGCTTTTGTTAAACTTATGATGAATGGGTGACCTTTCCAAGTTATATCCCTCCTCTTTCCTAATGATAACCATGTCATTCATGGATGGAGAGAAGTTTAATTAACTTGTTTTTTCCCCACATGTGGATCATACTTTTATTGATAACACCGAGCTCTACGTCATGCCATGGGTGCAATGGTAGTGCAGTAGTTGGCAACATAGCCATGAAGCAAGTTTGCTAACCATTTGGATCTCATGTTGCTTTAAGCCGCTCCGTGTGAAGTTTGCATGTTTTCCCTGTGTCGGTGCTCGGGCTTCTCCCTACAATACAGAGATGCCCATTAGGTTTATTGGATGCATCAATATAAGGTAAATAAAGCACTTAAGTGCACAGAAAAAAAATGAACATCCTTGTTGCATGATATTCTTTGAGTGCACAATAAGATTAGAAAAAATCACTAATAAAGCCAATCCAGTGCATAAGAAGGATAACTAATCATATGATATAAGGTATAAAGACTAAAGACACAGTCAGTGGTCAAAGTGGGTCTAAAGTAAGTCTTGGATTACTCAGAGCTGGTACCTGAAGGTATGGTAGCTATGTGATGGAGCCAAAGCAGCACTTGCACACAGTAACGTCTTTCATTCTCATGCAAGAAGACCACTGGTAAAGTCATAATTATTTATAGAGCTAGGATTCAGTATATTTTTAAGTTCAGTTCTGCTGCAGATCAGATCTCAGTCCTCAAAATGTATTAACAAATTTAAAGACTAAAACAAGAAATATAAGCCATGCATATGTACATGCTCTTGGTCATTTGTAAAGTAGTTGGTCTAAAATGTTTCCCTCTCCTATGTTAGTGAATTATATTCACAATACATTTTATATAACATAGAAGCAGCTGATATGGGTATATTCACTCTGCATTAACTCCACATTGGACAACATATCACATTCTGGTTGTCACTGTTAGCACTGGCTCAGCAGAATGAGAGAATACAAGAATAGTGTCATTTCTTGCTTTTTATTCTCTAAGGTAAATTTTCAAAATAGATTGTTGTCTTATGAAGATCCTTCTAATCTGGTTCCTGTCCTACACTGAAACACAGTCTATGTAATACTGTGTGTGGGAAACTGTTAGTGCTACCATTATATCATACATGGATTAGTGTGAGGTGTGAGAGACAAATAAATCCTATGTTAAAATCAAACTCCTGCTCTGGAGAGACACTGGGGACTATTTCACCAGTGTCAGTGTCAGATGAGCTAGGATACTAAATGTTTGTGAGGACAGTTTTTTGTATGTGTTGTTCACTGGACTCATTTCCATGTATTGTATACCTGCGCTGCCAGTGAATCTAAAATTGACAGTGGACACCGTGATGCCAAGAAGTGGCTCCTCCCTTTCGGGGCTAAAGCCTTACTTGGCTTTTCATTAAATATCTCTGAACCATCAAATAGAATTGAGCCATTTCCTTTTTTGTGTTCTTGTTGTCCTAAAACAAGGCAGAACAAACTAACTCACAGTGTTATCTCGCCCTGAATCGCCTGTTGTACATTTGCTTGAAGGCATTGGTTTCCTCAGGGGATAAACTTGGTGATGGACAAGAACATTGCCACCAAATCATCAAAGCACCATAGCAAAGAGTGCAGCACTTTTAACATGAAGGAAGACTTTATAAAGGCTCATCAAGTGAAAATATATTCCCCCTAATCCAGCTCCAACTGGGTTAAGGAAGGCGTGCAGTCAATAGTGGGCCCTTAGAAGTGTAGTTATCCACAAATGTGAGTACGTATCCAACTGTGTTACCTCTGCTGGTCTGTAGAATATTGATGAACAATGCAATTCCATTAAAAAGGTGCTAATACATTTGAAAAATATATATCCTTCTTTCAATAATTGTCACAGTACGTCTTTATGTATTTATTTATTTTCAAATCATTTTTGTCTTTGGTGTGATCCTTTGATCCATTACTTACCAGAACACACACACACACACACACACACACACTATTTGAAAATGGCCACATTGTGGACCACACAAAAAGTAATTGGAAGTCAAACGTTTAGACACACTTTCCCATTTAATTCTTCGGAGGAGCCCCAAATAACTTTGCATATTTATGGCATTTTTGTTCATGCAGCTTCAGGTCATGTTGTGCTTTTCTAAACAGAGACGACCTAAAAACAGAATTAAGGCCAGAAACTTGAACCCCTCCTATTATCCTTGGTTCACTGAAACCAGTGGACCATTTCATATGTAAATCCAACAATAAGTGTTATTTACAGCAATTATTTCCTATTATTTCCTATTATTATTATTATTATTATTATTATTATTATTTCTTATGTTATTATTGCGGTCTAACTTTAATGACCACAATAACATAATTATTAATTAATAACTTAAAATTTTAAAAAGAGGAAAACAAAACAACAAAGATGGTGATATTAGTGGTTATTTATAAGAGTGAAGGGAAGTGAGAGAGTCAGACTTCATAATGCCACAAAAGCTGTAAAAAAAAAAGAACAATAACATGTGTTTAGGATATCTCCAAAGTGTCACAGTCACACACAATGATGGGCTGACCCTGTCTCACTAATCAAACACAAATGAACAAAACCTAAAAGTTCTTTATTATGATATCGAGTTTTCATTTTCCATCTGGTTTCTAAATACTGACAGATTTTGTTTTAGTTACTCTGCTGGGGGTGAAAATAAAGAGATCACAAAGGACACAGAGAGAGGAAAATCCAAGAAAATTAAGAGAAATTCAGGGTGAGACTACTGCAGCACAGAGGCCCACCCTCCTGTGAATAAGATTATGACATTAGAAAGGTCTGTAGGTTTGCACTGTCCACACAGGAAGCTAAGAGTTGTACCTTTATCACCCTCAGCCAGTATTCTGCATCTAAAAATACTGTGAATATCAGAATCTGTGTTACACAGTTTCTCCTTATAATGAAACCAGTGGTGTGTGACATTTACAGACAGGACTAGCAAACAGAATTTAATATCCAAATAAGGATGTGTGGTTCTTTCCATTTGTACTCTTCTTTCTTTTTTCCTCTGTGTTATTTTACCTCCAAGCAAACATTATCCTTGGTTGACCGTGAGCTCGTGTGTGTGCATGTGTGTGTAATGCAGTTCAAAAGCAGTAGCAGTCAAAGCCCTCCTGCTGAGTGTGTCAAACTAAAAAAATCTCTCTGAACTGCGAATTAACAGCATCTCCATATCGTTCCTCTTTCGTCTGCTCTGTATCACCACTCCTCCTATTCTCCTTTCTCATAATTATCTTGTCTTTTCTTCTGACCCGTCTCCCTCGCTGGTTATCATCTCCTCAGTTCTGTACCTGCTTTTTTTTGTCTCATCTCGTGTCATTGCTGCTCGCCTTTCTTCTTTGTCTGCCTTCTCCTTGTTGATTACTTTTCTTCATTTCAACCTTCACCCAGCTCTTTTTTCCTTAATCATCAACTCTGTCCTCTGTTTTCATCAATTTATCTTTTCTCTTTGGTTTTCAAAAGGACCAACCTTTGGTTCGCTCTTACAAGATCTTCCATTTTTTTGCTGGCTCAGGCAAAAGTTGGTCCTTGTGAGAGGATTGCGGTGACTTCTCTGTTAGCCTTAAATGATACTGTGAGACACAAGTATTGTGTCATGTTTCACGGCTGTCACACAGGAACCACCACAGCAAACCAGAATTAAATACTGAGGATCAGTCCACAGATCGTTGGACCTTCTCCACTACATGTGGAGTTGGCTAACTGGGTGCAGGCTGAGAAATGACTTCTTTTGCTTTCTATATCTGCTGTTTCAAAGTCCTAGGACCCATTTCCTCCACCAATCAGACGTTTTACCACTACCCCCCACTGCTCAGCTTTAGAATTTAAAAAAATATTTATTTAATTAGAGCCTTGCAACACTGACCTAGTGACCTAGAAAGGATGTACTCTCCCTGTAGCCCTCTAACAATTAGGATGGGGTTCAGCTCCTCATGGCTCTGCACAGCGTTAGCAGAGATTGATGGCTGGAGTGATGTTTACTTAAACCAAGACCAACAACGTGCAGATCCGTCTCATGCATGAGTATGTGACCCTAAATGAAACCAGTGTATTTGTGGTGTCAAGAAAATATCGGCCAACAAAATATCTCAGTGTTGTGTTTTAACAGCTCAGTCGAACAGTGAAAAAGTCACCAATAAATGCAATCTAGTTTCCTTTTTTCCATTCATGGGCACAAATTGTTATGTTTGTTGTGCGTCAGTGAGCACATTTGTAAGTGATCTATTTCAATAGGAACTGTTTTTGGAGTTAGAAGCATGAATTTTGTCCAAAAAAGTTGTTTTTAATAAACCTAACCAAATGACACATTTTACATTAATAGCATATTTACAAGAGACACGAATGATGTGTGAAAATCTGATATGTGTCACTTAAACTAGTGTCTGTTGTGGCAACATGATGTGCTGCACCACCAACCCCTTCATGCTCTGAATCCTTATTTTTGACTTTTAAAAGTTGTGCTCAGACACCTGAAAAATGTGTTTTAAGGAACTGCTGAAGAAAAAATTTAAAATTTGTGTCCACAAGCACAAATCAGTAGAGTAGGTTTCCACGATTTGACTTGAAATGTTGTGTGACTGGGTCAAGTCAAGGGAACCATGTGCAGTGGTACAGTACAGAGTGAAAGGAGACAACGTCCCTCCAAGATCATGGTGCTACCTGTGACTAGGGATGGGTACCGGTATCCGGTGCCATGATGGCACCGGTTCTGACATAAACGGTAGTAACCAGACCGAAAAGCAGCGCACATTTCGGTGCTTTATTTTGGTGCTTTTTTTTTCCTGAGCTGTGATACACTTTAGATTCTGGCCAATCATTTTACGTTTCCGAGGATAGTAGGCGGGTCCAGGTACGTACGTTCTTTTAGACCAGAGCTACAGATTAAAAATGCCCAAGGAGAAGCGGTCAAAAGTATGGCTGTACTTCACAGCAAAATATGCAAACTCAGCAGCCTGCAACAAGTGCTTTAAGGTGATACTGTGATACTGTCAAAGGAGGTAACACCTCAAATCCGATGAAACACCTGGTGACGCATAGCGTTTTTTTTAAAAGCCGAGAAATGCGCCGTATTTGATAGCTTGCTGCGAGACCTCACACCGAGCACATCTACTGCGGGTGGGTTGCCTGTTATCGGACCCGGAGTAAGCAACATCCCCCAAAAACCCAAAGAGGAGAGTCCTGGCCCCTAGCCCTGCCAGTGTAGCAGAAATGATGATGGATGATGATGGCAGCAGCAGCCATTCTTCTCTGCGTGAGTAGCTTAATGTTGTTCGTGTGTAATTTACGTTGAGTAGGCTAACCATTAATGCACGTAAGGTGAACTAGCAAACATCATCATAGCTACATGCGGCTGTCTTCTTGTTTGATGGCAGATGCTCCCTTCACCCTGGCCAAAAAGGCTAAAATGACCAAAGAAAAAGTGGAAAACAGTTAAACATGAGAGGTTTTTGGACAAAGTTTGTGTTTTTTCCATTGTTTAAGCACTGCTTATAGCCAAGAGTGATACCATATATGCCCCATAGCTGCAGAAAAGGCTAACATTGTTATCTTTTTACAAAAAACAGCTGAACATGAGAGGTTTTTGGACCAATTTTTTGTTCTCCATTCTTTAAGCACCGGTTTGAGCACCGTTTAAGCACCGGCACCGTTTCAAAAGTACCGGTTTGGCACCGGTATCGGATAAAACCTAAACGATACCCATCCCTACCTGTGACAGACGTCAACACAGGACGACATAAAGTGCAAGTGTGCAAAACACCAAAACAAAGACAGACAGAACGATACAGACACACAACAGTGTAAAAGGCTGAGCATTGTGCAATAAGTGACTTGGTGTATGAAGGGGTGTGTGTGTGTGTGCGTGTGTGTGTGTGTGTGCGTGTGTGTGTGTGTGTGTGTGTGTGTGTGTGTGTGTGTGAGTCCAGTAGGAGGAGTCTGACGGCTTGGTGGAAGAAACTGTCTCACAGTCTGGCAGTGAGACAATGAGTGTACAAAATGTGCACGATACCGTCAGAAGCAATGGCAACTAGGATGCGCTGTGGGAACGTGAATAGATGGAGGTAACACGGTGCACAATTTTAGACAGGAACAAACTGGAGTGAGACACAAGGAGAGACGTTAGTGTGACCGGTGGCAGCCAGCTAACAGTGACATCTTTCAGTTGTGACAATTTGGCCTCCTCACCCACATTCTTCCATTCAATTCAGTGTGAGGAGCGCTGCAAAAGATCCCGTGTGTTTGTCTGTATAAGAAAATATGTCGAATACATTTTACAGAATATCGCTGTTATTTTTAAATACAGAAAATCGTTCAATAAAATTACAGAATAAACATTTCTAATGTAGAATAACATGAAAAACCTGCAAATGTAAATAATCAATTCAATCAAAGAACTTTTTTTTTTTTTTACGTAAAATGATTATATCTGTAACTATACATTTCTACTTTGTAGAAAGCAAATATGTAAAATGTGAGGCAATTGTTTTTGTTAAGAAATGTAGAATGAATCTTTTTCTTTTGTCTTTTCTTTTGAAACAGTTTTTTCTGTCTACAAGAGGCGCTCTTCTTGATGTGTCTGCAGACTCAGGGAGGTTTAATGTACAGTATTGTGTGAAGTTTATTTTTTAGATGTTTTCCATTTTAGTTCAGCTTTATTTGTATAGTGCCTGAAATTCCATTTGGCACAACAAATTGTTTAAATTAAAATAATTCTCTTTGCTGGTTTACAGAATCAAATCTTGAGAACAGGAAGTAACAGAGTTATCATTATAAAGCTAAATCTCATTTATCCTCAAATGTATTCCATTTAACCGCAGTGTGAGGGGATAAATGTTTATATATTGTAAAGACGAACATTTATATAAAGGAGCAGACATTTTAAATTTGACAATATTTGTAAAGATGTATATTGCCAATTTAGTAATGCTGTATTATAGCACTGTTATCATAATGTCAAAAAAGTCATGGTTATTTTTTCATATTAAGTGTAACTCATTTAAGGTTAATATCCATGAAATACAAATGACTTTGCGTAAAGTCACATCTGCATAATATGTTTGTAATGGATGTGATTTATAATTAACAGATCATTGCAATTGCAAAAATAACAACATAAATCTTTTTACGTTATATGTAGTAAAACCTTTTTCAACAGGACATATGTTTTTAATACACAAAATAAGAATAGTTATTCTATTTAACTGTAAACTCATATATTAATTTTACAGCAATATTATGACTTTTTTGAGTGGTATATCACTAATATTACATTTTCACATAAATTTCCAAAAATAAAATCCAAATAATAACAGTAATCTTCTGGGTACTAACAGAAAAGGGGCTAAAGTGTCCCCACTAGGCTTTGACGAGCCTAAAAATAATGTCATGTCGTTAAATTGTGCTTCTTCAATTTGGCAGCTAAATTGTGGGAGACATTCATGCATTACAGCTTTAAATGAAGTCATCTTATACTAGATAACAACTGGAGAATTTTGTCATAGGGATGAAATATTATCTTTTTACAGAAACTTCACCTTCTGCTTTTTTCAACTGACATTTTACTTCCTATTTCTGATAGTAAGGAAATTAAAGTCGAATCAAATGAAAGTCTTTGGTAAGTGATCAAGTTAAAAATGTAGTGCTGGCCTCTCAGATATTGGAACACAACTTCATGCATATAAACCAAAGATACTAGCCTTTTTGGACATGTTCCTTCAGCGTTTACAGGCTTACTATCATTCTAAAATATGTGCAAGACAGTAAAAGTACAACAAGAGCATAAGCTTTACACAGCTTACTGTCAGCATAACTGTCTGCTTGCCACAAGGATATGCTTCATGTCACTAGTCTACTTGTCAGGCTAAAAGAACATAAGGACATGTTCCAGGTTGGCTTGTGGCTCTGAAGTCTTACAAAATCATCAGAAGGAACACGTGTGATTATCTTGGTTTCATATGGAAACTCACAATAACAACTCCAACAAGCCTAAAACTGAAAAAACCATTGAAAAAGTTGTGTCTGATATTGTCCTAACTGTTAATTTCATTTTATATGTAAGTTAAAATTCCTTTGTGAACATGAGTCTCTTTGTGGTAATTTTGCTTCTTTGTTTTGTTACTTTGTTTTATTGTGCGTGCTTTCAGTAATCTGATATTGTACTGCTTATTGATACAGTATGCTAATGCTATATTTGAACAGGAAATATGTACAAATTTTTTACATTGCAATATGAAATATTTGACTTTGTATTGATCACTTTATGGATTAATTATGTTTCAGGGTTAATATAGCTAACTTAATTCAGTTCAATTCAGTTTTATTTATACAGCACCAAATCACAACAACAGTCGACATATTGTAAAGTAGACCCTACAATAATACATACAGAGAAAAACCCAACAATCATATGACCCCCTATGAGCAAGCAACTTTGGCGACAGTGGGAAGGAAAAACTCCCTTTTAACAGGAAGAAACCTCCGGCAGAACCAGGCTCAGGGAGGGGCGGGGCCATCTGCTGCGACCGGTTGGGGTGAGAGAAGGAAAACAGGATAAAGACATGCTTGCATTCCCATGACATGCATCATGGGAGCCCCCAGCAGCCTACGTATATTGCAGCATAACTAAGGGAGGATTCAGGGTCACCTGGTCCAGCCCTAACTATATGCTTTAGCAAAAAGGAAACTTTGAAGCCTAATCTTGAAAGTAGAGATAGTGTCTGTCTCCTGAATCCAAACTGGAAGCTGGTTCCACAGAAGAGGGGCCTGAAAACTGAAGGCTCTGCCTCCCATTCTACTTTTAAATAGTTAGTTACAGTGGGTAACTAACGCACTTAGTTAAAGTAAGTGTGTTACCAAACACACTTACTTTAACTATTATAAATGTTTTATTCAAAGCTCAGTTGTAAAAACATAAGTGATATATGTATATGCTTTTTGAAAACACAACTGTTACCACTGTGATTACCATCTTTTAAATCAAACCATTATCTTTTCCTATGCCTGCCCAGTTTCCAAATGAATTAAAACCTAAGAAAATACTCATTTGGTCCACTTTCCATTTTTCCCTCTTTAAAATGGAAGAATTTGCTCTCAGGATCCAAAACTGGGTCTAACATTGGTGCCAATGTACACTTTGTACATATCTCTGAAGCACTCCTGGCTTTGACATAACTACAGTATTTAATAATCCACTTCATCAGAATGAGAATAAGGTCAGTTGTCATTTTTGAATAGATAAATGGCAAAAATAACATTTTAAAAGACATTTTGTGACATTAAGCTCCTCAAATCTTGTCTCTATGGTTAAGGTGAACTGTAAATAAAAAGAATGTCTTCAAGTTTGATTTCACATTTAAATTGATAGAAAAAGGCTTAATGGAGCAACAGAAAGTTATATTAAGGTAAAACAGTGTGCCATACAGCAGCATATTCACAGTCGCTATTACTATGGGTGTCTTTACAACCAAAAAGATGGGCAAAGTAAATGCAGAGGCTTGAAAACATTAAGGTGCTGAGTAGAAATGATTCAAATCTCATTGGAGCCTCAGTATTTACACTTTGTAATCTCCCTGGTAATTCACACGCTTTCATGAAAAGCAGGCTCTATGAATGATGAGCCGCATTCAATGAGAGAAACAACCATAAACTAAAACCATGACAGCCTCTGTTTCTGTCTGTAAATCTATCAGAGCAGTCAAATTGAACTCAGTTTGGTGTTTTATCTGCTCGAATTATTTAAAAGTAAGATTATTCCTCTGGTGCAGTCCTTAGTTTGATTATTACATATATCTTACATCATGTGTGAGTCTCCATGTGTCTAGTTGCCTTGAGAATATGACAAATAGAGCACCTCTATGCAATAGCTCTCTGCACAGAAGAAGCTGGTAAGTCAGAGATTCTCCATAAAATATGAATATTTCATGGTAAAAAATTCAAGTCAAACACTGCATCTTCAGTGTGTATGTATGTTTCCATGCACTGTAATGCCCAAACCACAGTCCTCTTATTGAAACCATTGAGTTTCACTACTCTGCTTTGTCCTCCTATCTTTAAAATGTTTTCCAAGCTTAAATGTCAGAGGAGGAAATTAATTTCTACAGGCAGATACAGATATATCCATCCAGAAACAACTTTACACAGACCGACAAATCATGGCCGAAGAGTAAGGTCAGTTGTAGAGGCCGATGTAGACTCTTAGTTAGTAGAGTCAGTGTCCACATCTGAGACCTGACATGGTCTGCCCACATTCAGGTCCAGAACAAAAAGGCTAGGCAGCGCCTGTATTACCTCCGACAACTGAGGAAGTTCAGGGTCTCGCCAGAAATCCTCAGGATTTTCTATGCAGGTACTGTGGAGAGTATCCTCACACAGAACATCCTTGTCCGTAACACAGCTGTTTAGCTGTGTTACGGACCAAAAAGCTCTTCAGAGAGTGATCCGTTTCAAAAACCGTAGAGTCAAGGGTGGTGCTAGGGGACACGTTTATGACACATTTGGCTGTAATAAGATTTTTATAAAGTAATCAAAGTGAACCTAAAAGTTATGATTCGTTTTAAATCTAATATGCTATAATTCACTACATTTTCTCACAATTACAGAAGGGTGGTGGTTGGTGCTGTTGCCTCATGGCAAGAAAGTTCAGGTATTCGAAGACACCATTTGGCCAAACACCTCACTGGTGGGGAAGGAACATGAGAGCAGGAGGTGAAGCTGTACTTACTACATATAGTTAATGTTATTTGATTGAGCAGTTTTGGAATCAGTGTCCTGGCCTATAGTAAGAGGTGTTACCTATCTATCTATCTATCTATCTATCTATCTATCTATCTATCTATCTATCTATCTATCTATCTGTCTATCTATCTATCTATCGATCTATCTATCTATCTCTGTGTGTGTGTGTGTGTGTGTGTGTGTGTAATACAAAAGGTAACGTTTGATACAATTTAATATTTTTAGATGCCGAATAGCAACAAAATAAAATATTGCGTAGTGTCTAAGCACACAGATATATCAGACTGGACTGTGTGCACATGTGTATGCACATGCAGTGTATACACTGCTGTTGGTAACTGTAGAGTCTGACAACAGCTGGAAGGAACGACTATCTGAATTTCTTCTTCACATAGTGAGTATAACAGACTGTAACTGAAGGAGCTGCTCGGTGCTGTGCAGGGAGGTGTTATCTAAAAGGGGCGAAAGCTTAGCCACCATTCTCCAATCACTGCTGCCTCTACTGGGTCAAAGGGCTATCCCAGAAAAAGCTGCTTGTCTTGATGAATCTGTTCAGTTTTTTTCTGTCCCCAGTGGATGTACTGCATCTCAACAATATCATACTATAAAAGATGGTTGATGCCACCACAGAGCAATAAAAGGTCTTCAAGTGCTTCCCCTGCACTTTAAAAGGCCTACCCCTCCCTAGCACACATCCTGCTGTGTCCTTTCTTGTAAATAATATTTGTGTTGTTAGTCCAGACCACTTTATTCAGCAGATTAACACCCAGGTACTTGCACAAGTCCACCGTCTCAATGTCCATTTACTGAATGTTCACTTGTGCAAGTGTTTGTTCCTGCTAATGTCCATTTCCTAATCATTTTATTTCACGGGCGCAATTAAATTCCTCACACAGAAATTCAAGTACTTGCACTCGTAGAACTCAGCAGCCACATACACAAAGGAACCATCGCACACGTGAGAGTGTCTGCTGTGAAAGCGCTGCTGCAGTTTCACGCTCGTGCGGGGAGCTCTTTGTGCTTGCAGAGGAATCCTGGTCGTGCAAATCAGCTGACTTTTCACCGTTTGGCGCCGGAGCCCAAAGGAAGAGGGGCTGGTCATTTTGGTGGACAGTTTAGGTTACTGCGTTAACCCAAGTTACACTGTTGCAGCAAGCGCAGTTTTAAACCGTATGTGTTTACAGTGTGGAGGACCAAATTTGAGAAGTTATTGTTTTATGTGTGTTTGTGTGTGCGACAGCTCCTGAGTTCTATGCATGCACTATGCTGAATTTATCAGTCAGTATTTTAATTGTGGACGTGGCAATAGGTACCTGCAATAAAATGATTTGCTCAGATTATGTTTTTTTCTCACATGCAACTTATGACATAAAAATAAATCCATAAAGGACCAGCCTTTCCAGCTTCCCCATGATGTGTGAAGTCAGACTGTAGCTGCTGAGGTCTAAGGTTTGTTGGTCGCTGCAATAATTGAGAATCCTGAAGCTGAGGCCATCTAGACCCACTGCCTTCCTTATATAGCATATATATAATCGTGGAGCGAGGTTAGGGATAACTACGAATCATCGTGGGAATATATAACTGCCATTTAAGTGAACAGTGTTTTAAGTGTCTTTATCTAGTGTTTGTAGCTTAATTGATAACATATCGTCCAGGCCTTGTATTTTGTATTTTTGGTTTTACCTAAGATATTAACAGCTGATTTAACACTACAAAATATGGGAGTGCTGTATATAATTTACATCATTTATGTTACTTTCATCACAAATAAAATGCATAAAAACATGTTTTCAAGGTAAGTATTTTCCTTAAATATTTGCACTGTTCAATAAACAAAAAAATGAGTCTGTTGTCTCATGCTGTAAATCTCTTAGAGAAAGATTTTTCTATCACAATCACTATGAAAACAAAAACAGGAAACAGTAAAAAGAGTTAAATCCCTCAGTATTTAACAACACACCTTGTCCTTGCTTAGTTTTCCAGTGCTGGATCACAGCAACTGAAACTTCTCTATGTAGAAACTTAAACAGATGCTAACCGACAGCAGTTATTTGTTTCTTTGTCATGTGAGCTCTGATTCATTTTTCATGTCACAGCCATAAAAGTCAACTTCAGAAAAGTACAGTAGTTGTCTAAGACAATAAAGTGATCAAAAATATGAAGTAGACCCATCATTTGATAAAACGTGTAATGTTAAAAAACACATTTATATTTTATTTTTAGTTTTCATTTTATGATCTAAAAACATTTGATAAAAAATTGTAATGAACCAACAGAATCTACACTGAGGCTTTCTTAAAGGGCCACACAGCTTTACTCTTAGAATTGCAGTTTGAATCTAAATCTTGAGAGAGAATACAAGCTTGTCTTGTCATGTTGATGAGGTTGTTATACTTGTCCCTCTGCTTATCTGTCTGGTTGTCCTTCTCTGTCCTGGGAGATGTGTAAGCTTGAGAGGCTGTCATTATCTCCCATATCTTGTGTCTCTCCTTCCCATCTTCCCCTTTGTCTAAATCCCAAGTATGGACAGAGCTAGACTTGTCAGCTACATAAAGTCACTTGTTAGGTTCCTGTTTAATCTCACCCCCCCAGTCTGCGAGCCTGTGGTGTTTGTTTGTACTGACTGACAGCTTTTCATGGATCAATAACCCAGCTGTTGGCTTCAGGGTGGTACCAAGTTGAGTTTATCTCAGACCAGTTATAATAACTCTGAAAAATGACTACAGCAACTAACTTATTGTCTCTCTCCTGGCATCACATGACCCTTCACCCTATGGTAGCTGGGAGGAGGCTCCAGTCCTTCGTGACCCTAGATTAGTCTTTTCTGTGTTTTTCTGAACAGAGACCTCTGATGTTATGCAATCCACCGGAACCACTCTTCCACTTCCAGGTTGGGTTACAGCTCCCGCTGCTTCCATTATCACTGGGACCACTTTGGACTTTTTCTTTTACTTCCAGTCACCTTCTTTGTGTGCTCCTTCTTTTCCAGTGCTCCTTCTTCTTGATGAGTCTGTCTACTGGGATGGCTACATCTATCATAACTGGAGTCTTCTGCTCCTTGTCAACCATGACTCTGTCTGGTTGGTTGGCCAGCAGATGCTTCTCTGTGTGGAACTCGTAGTCCTGCAAGATGTTAGCTTTGTTCTTTTCAACCACCTTTGGTCATGTCTTCCATTGGGACTTAGGCTACGTTCACACTGCAAGGAAAAGCGCATCAAATCCGATTTTTCTGATCCTATGCGACCCATATCCGATCATGGTATGACAGTGTGAACGGCACAAATCCGATATTTCAAATCCGATCTGGGTCACTTTCGTATGTGGTACTGAATCCGATACATATCTGATGTTTTAGAAAGCGACTGCTGTTTGAATGGTCATGTCGCATTAAATCCGTCTTTTACGTCACTGACACAAGACTGACGCCAATTATCAGCGCTGGAGAAGCGCCCGCGAAGACATCATGAACGCTTCCTGGCCATCCAGTGTAGATGTCAGTGAAACTGTTGGGAAGACAACGTGAACATTTTATTTGTACTGTATAATCTGCAGATTCTGACAGAAATCTGCAACTATCCTTTGAAGCACCGCTCCTCTCTAAAACAGCAATAAGGATCATTATTAGGTTGTTTACATTATTATGTAAATAACAAAATAACTTAAAGCAAAAATTGGGAAATTTAAAGTCCGAAGTCTTTATATTAAGGGCCATGAGTCAAACAATACTGTTTGCTCTGGGTCTCAGAGCGCGTTGTGTGTCACGTCTTCTTTTGCGCATGCGGGCCGCATTGAGCGTTCACACTAGAGCGCGTTTTCTGTCGCATTTTATTGTCGTATGAACAAGCAGACAAAAAAATTGGATTTGATCAAAAAATCGGAATTGAGCATTAAGACCTGCAGTGTGAACGTAGCCTTAGAGTCCATATGAGCACAAATGTACACTATACCGGCCACTTGGATGTGCCTTTCAGTGCATGCTGTACCAGTTTGCATCTTGGCTAGTCTTGGAACACCTTTCTCACAGTTTCGCAGTAAATACTATTGTTGTGTTTTGTTCTTTAATAAAAATTAATCACAGAATATTTTCCTGATTTATATATTACTGTTAAAATGCCTTTTTTATGCAATTGTGAAACCCAGAGTGTATTAATAAAACTGATGTTAAGACCTCAGCAAATTTCCTGACGTCGTGTTGAATTAACAACAGAATTAAAGTATAACTTAAAAATATGGAGAAGTGATTTTGACTTGATAGAAAGACAGAATTTGCTGCTTTAGTTACTTATACGCTCAATAAAAGAAATCAGAATATCAGTCTTGTTATAGCAATAGATCTCCAGGCTTCCTGAAGGACATTCAGAGTCACTATGAATATTTCTGCCTTTTGCTACATTCTCTGTCAAAATGATCCCACACTGCTTTAGTAATGTTTTGGTCTGTACTCTGGGGCAGCCAGTCCATGACTGATACCGCTTCATTGTGTGTTTTTCTATCTGCGTATGCTTTTGCTGTGTTGGAATTGTATTTGGAATCATAGTCATGCTGAAAAATGAAGCTGCTAGCAATCAGAGTCTTTCTAGAAGGAAAGAGCATCTGATGCTACTTTTTTTTAATTTCATGAACTTTGACAAAATCCCTAGCTCCACTGCCTGAAATTGATCCTTAAACAATGACAGCTTACAGTGTGTTTCACAGATAGCTGTAGAACTCAGTGTTGTACCTCTCTCCTGACCTTTTTCGTATATAATAATGACAATTTGAAGAGAAATTTCAAATTTGAATTGATTACTCCATAAAACCTGTAGAAATGTCCCTTTTTAAATGAACCATAGTTCATTGGTTTAACAAAAAAAAAAAAAAGAAACATACTTGCTGCTGGGTGTCGTCCAGCTGCACGTGGCAAATGTTAGTGGCTGCATCAGTATCTCCTCCTTTGCCCAGCTTACTATTCCAGCTTGCTATATGATGCCTTTTAGAGTGTATGTATTGATGGCTTGGATCTTTCCAACCATTCAGCTGGCCTGTCTTACCAGTGGAGGTATTTGGCTGTGGCTAGCCTTCTTGAATCCTTATGACCTGTGGATACCGAGGTACTTGCAGCTGATCTGCATAACTGCTATTCTGCCTTCTGGCAACTCCAACGCTTCAGTCTGGGCACACTTATTCTATCCAAATGAGATCTGAATGTCCTCACTGTAGACCCAGGTGAGATGGATAGCAGCTGGGATATTGCTTCCCCTTGGTAATAGTCAACACTCAATGGGAACTTGTGCAGTTAGCTTCAAGTTGGCCTCTAGTATTGTTTTCCACAGTCCCACTGATTTCCTGTGGATAGTACATGTGCTCTATCAGTCTTGTAAAGTCCCAAGCACATCGGTGTCGATGTATGGGCATTGAGTTGGAGGCTTTCTTGTAATCAGTTCAGGTGATGGTCAGGTTGGTCTGCCTCGTGTTAGAGTTCTGGTGTGCTGTTCTGTCAACAAGGTGCTGATGCTTCGAGCCGTTGGTGTTATTTCCATTGTCTTTCTGAGTAGTGCTCATCTATTGATTAGTGTACCTACTCAATGTCTAAGAGAAGCTTCCATGCTGTGTAATCTCCCCTTCTTTTCACCAACAATCTGTTGTCTGATTACCCGTCTTTCTACCAGGTAATGTTAGGAGGAGGCATGTATTCACCTGGTACTTTGAAGCTTCAAGTTGTTGACTGTGTGTTGACTGTTGTTCTGGGAAGTTGTTGTGATCTGCTTTTAGGTCCACCAGATGCTTGGCAGTGTGATGCCTCTTTCTCCCAGATCTTCTAGTATTGCTAGGAGTGCCCTTGTATTATTATTTCCTCATAGGTGAGAGTACACCCTTGATGGATCTATGAGGAATAGGCCATTTATTCTAATAGCCTCAGCTTCTCTGGAATATCTCGTCAACCTGGTGGCCAGACCTGTAAGCCTCTGTTTGTCTGTTTTTAGAAGCATCAGTTATGAATATCTGATATTTATAATCATCAAGGACCCGTCTCTCATAATGCCCTTCCACATTTCAGTTAACTGACTAAACGTCCCTCTGGACTACCCTGATTTTGGCTTCCAGCCTTCTTTACTAGTCTTTATCAATAGTATAATTTTATTAATACACTACAACTTAACTTTAAAATAATCACTGCATCAGATGGAATCAGGCAGAGATACACAGACGTTGTTGTTATGATCATCATGTTATCATCATCATCATCATCATCATTACCATCATCTCTATCATCATCTTCAATCTTTTCAGATCTGTTTTCGTAATGAGCTCATAACAGCATGAAGATGATTGCATGTACCCTCTCTCTCTCGCTCTCTCTCACACACACTCACACATGTACAGATATACCCAGTGAACAGCTGGCATCTGTTCGGGTATGACATCTTCATCGAAAGGGCCTCATCATCTGCTCTCCGTCTCTGCTTTCATCTCTCTCTTTGTCGCTCTGCCTTTTTCCCAGCATTTATCTCTTAGAATGTCCCTCTTGCCTCATTTCTTTATTTTATGTCTTTTATCCTCTTTTATCTTCCTCTTCATCATCATCTTTCACAGCTTTTCAGTGTCTAATTTACACATCATGACACATCATCAAAAGTCTACTTGTATTAATTACATTACAAATAGCACACGCACACACACGCACACGCACACACACACACACACACACACACACACACACACACCAATCATTTGCTGTATTTCTTTCAGGAATATTACATGTTTCTTCTCATGTCTGGCTTCAAAAAGGTGACTTGAGGAATAACTTTCCCACTGCATAACAATTCACTTTTTTGAAGACAAGTACAACAATTCATAAATATGTTTGTGGATGTGGACAATATATTTAGTGGAACAAGAATTTACACACAAGTTAGTCAGGTTATATTGTGAGAAAGCTGACATGTCAAACAAACACTGCTGAGGAAACAAACAAGCCTTAAGTGATCATGTGATATACATATCGAGGAGCAGTACCCTCCATGGAGAAGGAGAGGCCAAGATCAAGCACGGAGGGAGGTTAGCCAACAGGCCTTGGAAACTGCCAAGCACAGACTTACAGCCTTGGCCAGCCACTTGAAGAGGTACACCAGAGCGATAGAAGGCAGGAAAATACAACCAACTGTTCTCCACAGAATTTCAATCCAACAGCACAAGTCACCATCAACTGCAGGATTTATCGCTGCTGTTCTGCATAGCTCTAAACTCCCTCAGCCAGATCGTCACCAAACCTTGCTATGGATGCGGACTAAGGAGTCACTCAAAGCTTAGAAGAAAGATTTTGTGTAAATGGGTGTGAATGGGTGAATTTGGCATGTTATATAGCAAAGTGCTATATAAGAAACAGTCCATTTACCAAGTGATAGCGACATCAGGAAGAAGGAACATGAGAAGCCTGAGGAATAGCAAGGGCTGAGACAGGAGCTCAAGAAGATGTGGAGAATGAAGTCAACAGGGGTCCCCATGGTAATCAGAGCAAACTGGGCATTTGGTTCCCACAAATCCCAGGAATGCCAGCCAAGATCCCACTGGGATTTGCATAGAAAGTGCTTGTGTTATGAACAATTATTTATTAGGATAGAGAAGAAATTTCATTTCTTTGATGTCACTTCTTACTAATTAATTCCCAGTGTTGGGAAGGTTACTTTTAAAATGTACTCCACTACAGATTACAGAATACATGCCCCACAATGTCTTTTGTAATGTATTCCATTATGTTACTCGATGAGAGTAACTGATTCTGAATACTTTGGATTCTTTAGGGATATACCTGTAACACTCTGCCTATTGCCTTCATATTAAGTAATTTTTTGAATAATAATTTTTAAAAATATTTCTTCACGTCATTCTGCGGGCCACAAGTAGAGGTGACATGGGCCGCGAGATTGAGACACAGGCATTAGAGCCTCTTAATGTGTTTTGTTTGGGTTTCCACCAGCGTGGAATTACCCAAAACAGAGAGGGGACAGCCTAACATATGAAACAGGAAAAGACCGCTGTGTGATCCATTTATTTCAACAAAGTAACTGTATACTGAATACCACCTTTTTAAACGGTAATTGTAACAGAATACAGTTACTCATATTTTGTATTTTAAATACATAACACCGGTACATGTATTCCGTTACTCCCCAACACTGCTAATTCCTAACACATTTCTCATTTCTGGCCATACAATAAATTGTTCTCTCATGTCCATTATAGTCCTTCAACTCTTCATCATTCTACGCCACGCTTTATCAATCCCTGAAATCAGAGACATGTTATATGAAGCCCTTAATTTGTAATAATTTGAGCAAGGAGATATCTAAACGTAATTAACATCATTAATAGTTAAATGAAAATTGGCAAACCTGCATGCACATGTCACTAATGGATTTATTAGGCTGTGATGCAATAGCATCTCAGCTGTACAAAAGGAAGTTTGATATTGGCCTCTTTTTATATAAACTTGGACATTTCTATTTGGCTTTTGAAGGTATATTGACTAACTTAAAAAGAATAATGAAGGCAGCTATTTTTAATAGCTGAGAAAATAATGTGTTCAATAATAAATGCAGTGATTATATTACCAACTCTGCAAATAAATAACTCTCACACTCTGTTCTCCATCAAAAGGCAACATACTGATTAGCTCATGTGTTTCTGTGTGTGTCTTATTCATTGCTCTTTAATCTTTTCTTTACTGTAGTTATTGTCTTTACATTCAATTTTCTCCTTGCCTGTGGAAATTATTCTGACCCTAATCTTTCTAAGTGTCTCTAGTCTCTGGCTGACCCTTTTATATTGTCAGTAGCGTCTGACGCCAAGCTTTACAAAAGATGCTGTCACATACAAAGCAATGAGCCGATGGGGAGATGTCTCTGTCTATTTCACACAGTCAAGCAAACAACAGAAAAATCTGGTGATTTTAATCTTCACTGAACACAAAGTTTAATACATTTATCTGCAGCTGTCGGCCCTGGTACTTAAAATTGTGTGAGGTGAGGAGGTTCATGATAGTGTCGGTTTGTCCCCTTTTTGCTTTGGTTTAACTGTAGCTCAGGAACATTTGGGTTATTGGTTATTTGGTTTCTAATAAATTATTAACTAACTTTAGTTGCAGTCTACTTGCACAATCTGAATCAACATCAATATTTACAGAATTTCTCCCTTGATGAAAATTTAATTTTACTTCATATCTTTATATTTGTAGTAAGAGTTCAATGACATTCATTCCATCTATAATTTTGAACTGATTACAGAATTTGGCCTAAAAATATGAAATTCTGAATGTATCAATAGCTCATGCTGCTGCCAGTGATGCAACGATGTCCTGGCACACTTTGGGTCCTTTAATATAAACTGAACATTATATGAACACTGCAGCCCTGCCCGAGTTGTGTTGCTGATTATGTCCAGCTCTTTATGACCACGGTGTTCCCATCTTCTGATGGCTGCTTTTAGCAGAATAATGTGCTGTGTCAGAAAGTTGAAATAATTTCAAACCGATTTCTTGATCATGAAAATGAGGTCAGTATACTCACTGGTCTCGACAGTCACCTAATTTCAACCAATAATGCAACTGTGGGGGAATGACAGATTCACATCATATGTGCAGCCAACAAATCTGTAGCACATGTAAGATGTTATTTTGTCAGTATAGACCAAACACACCTTATTAAATCTATACCATGAAGAATTAGGCACACCTGAACAACACAAAATTATCTGTATCTGGTGACTGTATATTAACAACTATAAGATCGAGTTATTCATTCTTTTTTAATATTTTTGTTAAAAAATGCTCTTGGCCAGAATTTGAATTTTTAAAGATTTTTCATAATATCTTTGAACACTGTCCTTTTACTGTTCAGTCATAAACCAGACGAATAAAGCTCTGTGGGAAGCCTGGGAGACTAAACCATTTTATTGAAATCAGAGTCCCTGTTTCTCTGTTTGACAGGCCATATGGCAATGCTTAAGAGGAAGACCTGAAACAAATGTGCTAATCTCCAGTTAATAAAAAAGATACTCACTGAAAAAAACAGAAAAATGTTGACAAAATGTGGCAGAATTCAAATGAAGAAATCAAAGTTTAACTGAATTATAGAATTGTGAATTGTAGTGTTATTTAAAGAGTTTTACAAAAATACTACAGTACAGTCAGTCAGTCTGAACTTTTCAGATCTGCTGTCCTGTCTGTGTGGTTTCGGTCCAGCAGCCATTATTAGTCTAACTGTTCTCATTTACTGAGCTTCTGTTGAAGAACACACTATGAAAACAAGGTTTGAATGTAAAGTCAAGTGATGCAGCTTGAGTTCAGCTTTCAACAAAACAATCATATTTCACAGTCCTTCGGCTTGTTTAGTGAACAAAATCCAAATTCAGTGAATTCTAGCATAGGAAACAACAAGCTTAGTCGTAAAATTTCCTGGCTACTTAATATTCCACAATCAAATGTTACTGATATTATAAGAAAATATAAACTATACAACAACTCTCTGAAGTGTCAGTTGCTACAGACCTCCAAAGTCTTGCCTTCAGATTAGCTCAAGAACAATGCACAGAGAGCTTCATGCTTAATGCTTTAGCATACTGTGACATATTGGACAATTTCATGCTCTCAACTTTGTGGGGATTTGAAAGGGAGAGTTTGGGGATGACTCCTTCCTTTTCCAACTTGACTGCGCACTAGTGCACTCCAGGTCCATAAAGACATGGATGAGTGAGCTTTGTGTGGAAGAACTTGACTGGCCTGCACAGTTCTGACCTCCACCCACGGGATGAATTAGAGTCAAGCCAGGCGTTCTTGTCCAACATCAATGTTTGACCTCACACATGTACTTTCTTAAATGCTTTGTACTAGAAGAATGGTCAAAACTAAATATACTCCTTAACCTTGTGGAAAGCCGCCACAGAGGAACTGAAGCTGTTATAGCAATAACATCATATTAAACCTTATGGATTAAAAATGGGGTGTCATTCAAGGTCATGTGCATGTGAAGACAGATGAGTAAATACTTTAAATGAGCAGTGTGTAATTGCACCCAGTCAGTTCAGACCTACTGAAACACACTTCATGAGGATCATCCTCTACTAGGTCCTGTGCTGATTGCCTGCACTGTGGAACCAAATTGGCATTTGCCAAACAATACCAGAGTTGGCAGGTCTACCACTGGTGCCATGTGCTTTTCACATGAGAGCAGGTTAATGCTGAGCCTATAAAATCATTTATGACGTGTTTGGTGTTGGTACACTGATGGTCTGGGGAGGTATATCCAAGAAGGGATGCACATATCTCGAAAAGGCTAGGCAACGGCACCCTGACTGCCATTAGGTATTTGGTGGGATGTGTTAACAGACTCTACACTGGTGCAGTGGGTCCTGGGCTCCTCTGGGCCACAGAAATTTCTGGTCTCATGGGATGAAAGTATCCAAGAATTTACAGAAGGATTGAGGAATTGAGACCATTCAATGGCCCCCGTGCTTGCCTGATGTAAATTCAATAGAGCACCTCTGGGACGTCACGTTTTAGTCAATTTTTTCAGTCTATCCGATGCCCCAGATTACGCTTCAGACTGTTCAGGACCTCAGTGATGCCCTGGTCCAGATATGGGAGGAGATCCCAAAGACACTATCTGTCATCTCAATAGGAGGATGCTCTGGTGTTGTCAGGCATGCATAAAAGTAACTGGGGGCCATACAAGCTACTGAGCACCAATGAAATTTCTGCAAATGGACTAATCTTTAAATTCAAAACTCTGTAGGCTGATCATTTTCATTTCCATCAAACAGTTTGGCATCTTTTTGTTCCTAGCACATCACCCTGTCCATATCACCAGGCATGTGGCATGGTTTTTATTGTTTTTTTCCCCATTGAGGTCTGATGTGCTTCTTTAATTTTTTTTTGAGTAGTGTACGTAATTTTGTGTTTTATTGTGTACTTTGCCAGATTCCATGGTGTTCAGTGGTGTGTTTAAAGGTAATGGCATAATATCTGTTATCATGGTTGTGTGCTATCCTTATCTCCTCTTGCACACTTTATCCCCAGGCTACTTAGACTGGTATCCTGCTGCTGGAGTACACACACGCTGCCACATAAGCAGGTGTATGCACACGCGTGCACACACACATGCACACACACACACACACACACACATACAATTCTGTCAGATTTAACAGTAGATGAAAATCCAACACTAGCCTATAGATGGAAAGAAACTGGTTGAAGCAAATTTAAACACACATGGTCTGCACCATAACACATTTTTACAATAATAATACCTTTAATTGCCTTCAAAGGCAATTTCCCCAGCCACCAACTTCTAACCTTGTCCTTGTTAGGACAGTTTTAAACACTTGTTATGAGACTTTTCTTGCTTGTGGTCCATCAACTATTTAGTTGATGTGATTTAGGAAATATGTTTGTTTATGGTTTTGTTTTGATAGAAAAAAAAATCTATAGACTGTCCTTCAAAGAAACACATTTAGCTTTTTCATCCTACGATCTGCCCAAGCATTACTGAAATAAAATATGTAGATGTCTAAGTTTATATACATATTTGAATTTTTTTCATTTTTATTTTGTCATTTTATTTTTACAGTTTGCACCTTTGATCCAGGTGGACGATTTTTCGTCCCACTGTATACTCAAGTGTATATTGCTGGGTTGACAATAAAACTCTACTTGACTTGATTAGTGACCAAATGCAAGGCCAAAGACAAAGAAATGTAATTTTGGGTGATTTTTAAACTTTTTGGTAGAACATGTTGGAAAGCTCTTTTTCTATAATTACGGCTTGTACAGCTTCATGGGGTGATTTCATTCCTCAATCTCAAGAGTCTTGATGCATACTCAATCATCCAGGTAAGAAAATCCCATAAGGTTGATTCTGTTCATCTGGACGTAGCGTTTTCATCACTCATCCAAGTGGCTTCTTCAGCCGTCACTAATGTCGTCCCAACGTCTACCCAACAAAACACCTTTGAGGTGAATTGAAGCAGAGACAGTCAGGCCTTCTCATCCAACATCAGCGTGTGATCTCATAAATGCACTTTTGGAAGAATGTTCATAATTTCCCATAATCACACTCCTAAAGCTTGTGGAAAACCTTCCCAGAAGCCGTTATAGTTGCTAAGGGTGTGCTGACATATTAAACCCTGTGGGTTAAGAATGGGATATCATTTAAGGACATATATGTGTGAAGGTAGACAAGCTAATACTTTTGGCAATACGTGCTTTAATATGAATTGGAACTTTGGATAATTTGCTCCCAGCTATGAAGATTAGGCTGCTTTAATAATATTGGTGGTGTGAAACACATTTTGGGTATTTATGATAAGCCTATTATTAATGCATTTTACTTACATTAAAACTATTGATAAGCTTTAGCATTTCCACCTTAGCTTATCAACTGAAATGTTTTGCTGGGTTGTCAAAGTGTATAGTTTGTATAAAACATCACTTATTGTACAGGTTATTGTATTTTCAGCATGACAGAGAGCAAGAACGTCCCTGCAATTCATTAAGAAACATCAAACAATCTTTATGAATTATCATCACAATTTCACTACAATTGCAAAACATGCTACAGCTCTTGGTTTTGCTCAGGTCCTGTGTCCACGCACACACACACACACACACAAACACACAGTATTGTGATTCTAGAGTGTGTGTAGTATGTCAGTTTGACAATGCAGTGGTAAAGCTAAGCCCAGCTGACTCTCGCTCTTCCACTCTGTCCTCTACAATTCAGAAATCCATAATTCAGCTGTCACTGTTGTACCCCACAGCAAGCCCTACTGCTCTGTGTGTTCATTGTTTTCTAACAACATTTTCTCACTTGCTGTCTCTCCCCACCTTGTAAATCCCTGCCTACCTTCTCACCTATACTAAAAGTAAAAAAAAATCAATACTTGTGATCTCTCTTTCCCTTTACTGTTTCCATAGCCTTGTGCTGTGCTTTGCTCTTTGAGCATGTGTGTCTGTGTAAAACCACAAACACATTCCCACACATCTGTCTTCATTGGGGTTTGAAGATCCATTCATGGTTCAAACAGCAAATTAGTGCAGTAAAATACTCCTTTGTTGTGCTTTTTAAACCTATAATGCCATGGAGCTTGTGTGATTAGTTTGAATTGCCTGTGTGCCTCATTTGTTTTTCAACAGGATTACTTGAGAAGTTATGGATGGATTTTTACCACTGGTAAGATTTACCTTACCTTTGAGTTAACTTTTTGAGTCAATTCAGATATGGATCATGATTTTTTTGGAAGGTTTCTTTAAAATTTTTGAGATTTGACCACATCCGGACATTTAGCATTGTATCTTCAAACATAAGTTCAAAGACAGAAAATACCATGGACCAGCATAAAGAGTGTCAAGATGTTTTATTCCTTCTCCACTTGGATTGTGCAAAAAAGAAGGCTTTTGTTTTCACTTGGATCAACTCGCAAGTTGTCTGATTCTTTTTAATGCAAAGCAGCAAAAATCTAGTGAGTTAACTTTTAATTCACTTGGCTGAACCTGAACAGAGGACTAGTGAGAGTGGAATGGCATAAAGAGAAATTAGATTAGTCTTATTGAGGCAGTTAAAATTATGCCTTATATTTCCAGAAACATTATATGTTTTGGATTTGATATATGCAATAGCCTTTATGTCAGTATGAATGACCAGTGTAATCCCACGTTGTCCTGGGATGATAAATTTGGGGAGTGAAAGACGGGTAATTCCTCTATACCAGCCCAAGGTTTAAGGGTGGAGCTTCCTGCATACAGACAAAAAGAAAGTGGAAAAGATTTAAAGAAGAAGAAAAAGAATAGAAGGACAAAATTAAACCATCCTGGGCTTGTTGGCTTAATCCACCTTGGCTGGATGTTGAAAGAGAAAAGAATAAAGAGATGTTCATTAAAACAATAAAGACAGAAATGGATGGTAAGAGGACAGAAATGAAGGATATTCAATTTTAGTAAACCAGAGAGAAGTGTGACCAAAAGGGAGGCTTTTAATCTCAGTTGTCCTTCACACCTGCACAACTTGGCTTTAATGGTCTAACTTGGGTTTTACATAAAACTTTATTAATTCATGCAACACCTTAATTCAAAACTTTTGTAATCTAGTAAGGTATTTTATACATTTTTCACTGATGCAGCGATACATATCAACAAATAACACTGAACTGAATTGAAACTGAATTAAATATCAATGAATCAAATCAAAGAAAATCACAATGTTGCCACTTTATAATAGATTGAAAGCATCATCAAAGTCTAGATTTGATCAAAATCTGGCTGGAAGCAGCTCTCACGCCTTGACAACTATTTTGAAATGTTATTTTGAAGTGATATTTACTCTCAGTTCAGTGGTCATAGGCACACAACACAAATTGTCAAATTTGAGGAGGCAGAAACGCTGCGTTTGATGTCCCAGGATGTTCCCACACATATTATTTATCTATTAATTTACTGATTTATTTAAACAACTATAGTTTAAAATAAATATGTTTTATAAACATATTAAGATGCTTACATAGTGTACCACAGATTGTATTTCTGTTGTGTATGCAAAACCTTGACAGTAGTGTATATGGGAACACACTGAATGAAACTGTTATTAGACTAATCACTGTTTCTCTTATTTTTCTTACGACATTTGATGATAAAGATGAGAGATGGTAGGAGATACTCAGTCAGTTTTGGAAAGTATGGCGTCCATGTAACTTACACACATATACGCACATACATGTTACAGCCTGGCATTTAAGTTAATGACTTGGAAATAAATTAGAAATAGAGCAGCATAATGACAGTCCACTTGACATTTTGATACTGATGTGGGGTTTTTTTGATGCTGTGAAGGGCTGGGGGTTCTTTTTGGAATTCATCTTTCGGTCAGGCTGGCACCGCAGCCATGTTACTTTGAAGCTGTCCATGTCTTCACCACAGTAGCTCTGACGCGCTGAGTTCAGTTCAGTTCTTTTTCGAAGATGTAGGTTGTTATATTCAGAAATGCTGCTTTTGTGTTGTAACAGTCAAAATAATAAATAATGATCTAATAATAATTCAGTTCAATTCAATTTTATTTAAATCGCACCAATTCCCACCAGCATGTACTTTATATTATACGATCGAGACCCTACAATAATCTGTTCTTAAAATCTATTCTTCCCAAAATATTCTATTATTATAAATTAGGATTTTTTATTTTAGTTATTTACTCTTTAAAGCTGGACAGAATTATTACGAAAAATCTTGAATACATTTCTGCTGTGGAATCTATTGTAATACACAAGCACTGATCAATGGTTGTTGGTCAATGATCATGAGAATTTGCATATTAATGATCAAGGAACTGACCTCCCAGCCCAGTGGTGCTAATTTCAGTCATTATGCAAATGTTCTGTTTATAAGGATGGAGAAACCTGCAGTCAGCTGAGACTGGAGAAGTCACTTGGATGAGTTATGAAACGTTTCTCCCATTGAAAACGCTACATCTAGATGAACAGAATCACCTTTTGGAGATTTACTTACCAGGATGATTGAGCATGCATCAAGACAAAGCTATAGAGTACATGCTTTTCCTAGACACTATTAGAAAACATTGCATACATTTTCATTGCTATGTAGTTAATATCCATTGGGTTTTTTTTTTCATGACACTAACAAAATCAATCATTTAAACTACAGGCATTCTTAAAGACAGAAAATCTTTATTGACCTCTAATTTTCTCCTTCTAAATTCAGACAAAACTGCGATTATTGTACTCGGTCCTAAAAATATCAGAGACATGTTGCCTAATCAGATACTTATTCTTAAAGGTGTTACTTGTGAGGAATACTGGAGCCAGTTTTGAGCAGTATATGTCCTTGTGACATGTTTGGGACCCCAAGGAACATTCAGGTGACAGTTTTCAGGGTTTTTATTTATATAATAACATTGTTTCTTGGTTTGGCAGCGATGTCTTGGCAAGTCAGTCAACTTTCCTGCTGCTTCCCCACTCACCATTCCTCTCTCTCATCTCCGGTCCTCAGCGTCACTAAAAGGAAGGAGACCTTATCAGCACATCACCTTCACCTGCCCCATCAGTCTTCCTGGCACTGCCCCTTGAGCCCACTGTACTACCCCTCCACTGCAGCAGAGCCAGAGTCAACAGCCCTGCCAAACACCCCCACCACCCGACTGAGGCCAGGGTGCTGTACTGTGTTTCTTGGTCGGTCAGCTTCTGGCTGATGTACACGACCGGGTGGTCGACCCCCCTTACCTGCTCGACCAAAATGAGACAATGAAGGAAGAGAAAGGTGAAGGATGGGATGGGCTATGAGAGAGATCCCCTGTCCCACACCAATCATGGCATACAATAAAAATATGGGTGGGGTTGATCTGTCAGACCAGCTCATTGAGTACTGTTCTACTCACAGAAAAACTGCTCATTGGTAAAGCAACATGTTGCTGCATGTCTTGGACATTGCAACAACAAATTCATTCATCTTGTATCGTGACGTGCAGCCTGTGACACACAAGGAGTTCATGGTGAAACTGTGTCAGGTTTGTGGCAGGGATATCTTAGATGTTGTTCCTAATATCTGCTGGAGCTACTCACTCAGTTTGGGGGTAACTGCCCTGAGTGCTCAGATTAGTACGAGGAACACTGTTGCCTTCCACCTCCATATCTTTTCGAGCTCCTTTCTCAACCCTTGGTATTGCTCCAGCTTCTTGCATTCCTTCTTCCCGATGTTGCTATCACTCGGTATAGCTACATCTCTCACTATGGCCTTCTTCCTCTACTTGATCACCACTGCTATGTCCACTTGTTTAGCCATCACCAGCATATCCATTAGCAGCGTATCTAGATGTCCCACCTGATCTTCGATTGATCATTGTTTAAAAACCTAGTGGGTAACTCTCATTCTGACCTTGGGATTTCCAGTTTATTTTTGGCTCAGCTCAGCTGCCAACCACTTATGGCAGCCACTTGGTTATGGCATTCCATGTATGCCCTGATTGCTAGCATTTTGCACCCTGCTGTTATGTGTTGGATTGCCTCAGGGTCATCTTTACACAGCCTAGACCTTGGGTCTTGCCTCGTGTGATAGACCCCAGCCATAATTGATCATATGTTAAGGGCTTGCTTAGGGCTAACTTTAATTTCAGCCAAACCGATTTACTCAGGAACAAATAAAATACTGAAAAAAGACAAACAATAACATTTTTAAGTTATCTAAGTGACTTACATATCATGTTTAACCTGAGTAGCGAAAGACGGCGGTGGGTTTGAAAACGATTTGCCAGGAGTCCGGTGTTCTCACGGGCTCTAGTGTGCTTTGAACCCCAGCTAGCTATCGAGCTAGTGGGTAACAGACGTCTCCGAAAACGTCGGAGCGCTTTTGAAAGTATGTGGTGTCTTAATAAACTGAGCAGATATTTGAGGTTTACACAGTTACATTCTCACCTGAAAATATGTTAAACGTTTATTTTGTGACCCAGAAAGAATAATAAGAGTAATATTAAAACTAACTAGCTGCCGCCATTGTTGGAAACTGCGCTGGGCCGCGCTATGAATTCTGGGACACAGCTTCTTCTTCTTCTTCGGGGTTTAACGGCAGCTGGCATCCTTGTACATGCAGTGCTGCCATCTTCTGTTTCAGTCCGTTATTACACTGTTAAATCCTACTACTTATTCCTGCGTCTTTTGTGATCTTACAAAACTTCAAACGACGCATCAACTGTTAAATTAGTCATCGACGATTTTGATAGTCGGCGTAATCGTGACTAGTCGACTAATCGTGGCAGCCCTACCCTCTATTCATATTTGATTTCTGCAGCTTTACTAGCAGCTTCTTCATGACTTTGCTTTGTACTTGTAATTATGTTCCGTGTCTGCAATGTTTCCTTCTGGTAGTACAGTCCCCTCAGTTCTGACTGATAACATTGCAATGCCCTTTGATTGATTGATTGATTTGATTGGTAATTTATTTCAACATGTGAACAATATACAGGTACATTTAGAAAAGAAAATAAGAGAGAAAAGAAATACTATACAAAATACATACAAAAAAACGTTCTGATTAATTTACATGTTGAAAGGGAGTGGGAAGAAGTAAACACTTATTTAATCCCACCCCTTTGCCATAAATTATCAGTTAATATTTAGTCAGCTTCCTTACTGATATAATTTGTAATAAAAATAGTGAACAGATTTCTGATATACTATATACTATAATATCACATCATGATTTTTTTTTTTTTTTTAAATAGAGACATTCACTTAATTTCAATATTTTCCTTTTCTTTATAGTTCGAGAAGATCATATTTTTATAACTCTTTTTGAACAGTTTTATGTTTGGACATTGCTTTAATTCCATATTCAGACTGTTCCACAGTTTCACTCCATGCACAGAAACACAAAAGCCTTTTCTTGTAGTACGTACCTTCATTGTTTTGAAGTTACAAAAACCCCTTAAATTATAACTTCCTTCTTTCAAAAAAAACATACTCTGAATATTACCTGGCAGTTTTTGCTTTGAATAGAATTTGTGCTGTTTGGAATTTCACTCGATCATCAATTTTCAATATTTCAGACTGCAAAAATAGTGAGTTTGTATGTTCCCTATAACCTGCATTGTGGATGATTCGAATTGCTTTTTTTTGAAGAGTAAAAAGTGAATGTAATGTGGTTTTATAGTTATTGCCCCAGACCTCTGCACAATAGCTTAAGTATGGTGAAACCAGTGAACAGTGTAGAATATGAAGTGATGTTCTGTCTAATACCTGTTTTGCCTTGCTTGGTATTGCAATGCTTCGTGATACCTTGGAATGAATATATCTTACGTGAGCTCTCCAGTTAAGTTTTTCATCTATTATTACCCCCAGAAATTTATTTTCACTGACTCTTTCAATATCAACACCATTTATTTGAATCTTTGCATTTGTATTTAAACGACTATTTCCAAATAACATAAGTTTAGGTTTATTCAAATTTAATGATCATTTGTTTTTATCAAGCCAGAACTTCACTTTACTTATTTCATTAGTCATATCCTCCAATAAATTCTGCAGATCATCACCAGAGCAGAAGATGTTTGTATCGTCAGCAAAGAGAACCATTTTTAATACTTTGGACACTTTACAGATGTCGTTAATGTACAAGTTGAAGAATTTTGGACCCAAAACTGACCCTTCGGGTACACCACAAGCAATGTCCATACATAAGGAGCAACCACCATTTAATTTCACAAACTGCTTCCTGTCACCTAAATAACTCCGGACCCAATCTAAAGCTATCCCTCTGACACCATAACGTTCCAGTTTTCTTATTAATATATCATGATCTATAGTGTCAAATGCCTTTGTCAAGTCTATGAATAACCCAGCCACATATTGCTTTTTGTCTATGGAATTTGTGATGTATTCTGTTGAATCTAATAGTGCCGATGATGCTGATCTGCTTGATCTGAATCTGTACTGACTCTCGGTGATATTTTTCTGCTGCAACCTGATAGTGGAAATTTCCTCCATTATGAAGTCAAGAGACTTTTTAATATCCTCGACTTCCTCAGCTGTCAGTGTCCTCTTCGGCCCCATTTTATCTGGTTACCCTGGTAGCAGGTTCAGTCAGCTGATTCCTCAGTCAGCTGTTAGCCTGGTAACGTGTTGGCTAGCCTGCAATTACCTCGTTAACTCCGTTAGTCCAATATCCTGTCGTAATCCAGACAGGGTTGTACCAAAAGTTCCAACAATTTGAGTAGTCTTTGCTCCAGAAATTGATGGCCAAGTTTCAAAAATCCACAGGACACGATCAAAACACAGCTTTCAAATAAAATAACTACAGCCCTTGCTGTAGTTATTAGTGGTGTGGATTAGTGAACTGATATTTCTTTTACTCCTGGCATTCTTCTTGAAGTCATCCACCCAGATCTTCCATTTCTATATCAGTCCTTTCCATACTTGGGATATGTAGCCAGTTTTGTTAATGATATGATTGAGGGTGTTCAGGTCTATGCAGAACAGCAATGAGGACTAAGCATGTCCTTGGTAAATCCCACACTTGATGGCAATTGTGCTATTCGCTTGAATCTTAAATCTGTTGTTTTCCACATTCAAATTCCTGATGAAGACTTGTAGGGTCTTGTTGATCTTGTACAGTTCTAGGCATTCCAGGATCCATGTGTTAGACATTGTGCCCTATGCTTTTCCGTAGTAAATCCAGGTGGTGAACAGGTTGGTCAGTCTGGTCTTGAGTGACTGCTCAATCTAGGCCTAAATGCTGGTGTTCTGCAGGTTTTAGATCTCACCCTGGGTCCACATACCTGAATTAAATGATTAGTTCATTATCAGGCCTCTGGAGAACTTCAAGACATGTTGAGGAGGTCATTTAGCCATTTAAATCAGCTGTGTTGGGTCAAGGACACATCTAAAACGTGAAGAACACCGGCCCTTGAGGCCTGGAGTTCCCCACCCCTGGTGTAGATCATCTGGTATGTTCCAGGTCACAGTAGGGATTGTACATAATGCTGCATTTACAGTACCTAGTAGATTTTCAGGGGTTACTTCACGTAGTCTTGGTAATTGGGCACCGTGTAGCCAATTTGTATGTGGTTGTGACCTGTTCGTACAACTTTTTACATTAAAACTTGTGTGAACACTACCACAAAACCACATTTCTCATCCAAGGTGTCCTGAATAAATAGTATTGGCAATTATAAAACAAAACAAAACAATTATGTTTACGTTTTTAATTAGAAAATTTTAATGTTTAAATATGATTATTATTGTTATACGTGCATTTTATAATTTAATACTAATGTACATTAATATTTTTTAGTAAGATACCCACTTCCTAAGCTATAACACAGCATGATGTCTAATCAGGTCATTTTCTCCTATATTACTTAACATGAAGTCAGTCCATTGATCTGCTTTATTTGCCTCACTTCATCAAAGACCTATAAAACTCCTACACACCGCTCATATAAATGATCACTGAAAAACCAAAACAGGCTCTCACACACACTTAACTTCATGGTATCATGAATAGCCTTAGAAGTTATGACAATGCTAACGGAGAGTGCATTGATTAAATCATTATACCACTAATTGACTGCAGTGCACACAAACCTTTATACGCAGCCCAAACCAGCCAAATCTTATACTTGTTCTATGTCTTTCTCACTATCAGTGTTCAACAGGGCATACATACTATTCTGTCAACCATATTTTGTCTGACCTATATGTATCACACACATATGTATGACCACCATACAGATGCAGAAAAACAGACTTGAACCTTGAGATGCACCAGTTTAAACATTCATTAATGCTTAATGAAGTCATGGAAAATGATTGATTAGGTTTTATTAGCTTCTCTGTGGGATGGTGAGAATGGCATTTTGTTAACTGATTAGACTGCAGTAAATAAGTAATTGGATCAGGGAGTATATACAACTTTCTCACCCTACGATATGAATCTGATTAAATAGCTTCTCTTAAAAGCATCAAACTTCATTTCAGTGTTGTGTCGCATATATCATAAAAGGGTGGCTCATTTGCTTTTGTCAGTAGAGTGTATGACACCAAACCATACTAGTTTGTTCCAGATAATTCATAAATGAATAAACAAATCAATAAATAAGTTACTACAATTAAGCAGTAAGCAATTATTCATTACAAGTAATAATTAATCTCTAAAATAATATTCAAAAATATTCCATGCACATAAAAGGCTTCTCCCAGAAACAAAACAAATTGTATTACACTGAAGTAACATCTTCAATCACAGCCAAAATGTGCTCACATTTTTTTTTATATACAAGGTGGTTGATGCCACCGTGTTTGTCTTTTTAAATTTTTAAACTAGATTTGATTGCATTTCGACAAGAGCATGGAGTGCTAAGTTACCAGCTACAATAAGCAGTGTTGGGAAGGTTACTTTTAAAATGCTTTCCACTACAGATTAGGGCTGGGCCATATCATACCGTTCACGGTAATACCGGTATAATGTCGGGCAACGATAAGAAAATGAAATATCGTGATAGAATATGGGTAAAACACGCATGCGCAGTGCCTTTGTTTTCATACGCACACGGCGGAAAAAGCATGACGGCGACGCAGAATGAGAAGAGCGAAAGCGGATCATTGAATGAAACGATGAACCAGAACTGGTTTGTAAAAATGCTGCAACTTCAGTGGTGTGGAACTGGTTTAGCTTTCATCCGTCAGATACACAACAAAGCACTATTTTTGGTAGAGCATGCTAGCGGGCTGTTGTTATTACCATGTTGTTTGGAAAATATGGCACACTTAAAATCAATCCTTTGATTTTTCTGAAAGTCGACAGAGCCCCTTATAATCCCGTGAGCCTTATGTATGAACTCTGGTTGTGTTTACTGACCTCGAAACGATTTTATGTACACGGCGCTCGAAAATCTGTCAAATGTTTCAGTACGACTTTGCTAAGCTACGAAGCCGCACCGCTTGATGGATTGTCGGAGCATTACGGCTATCGTAGGCAGGAGCCTCGCGGAGTGATACGTACTGTGCTTCAACATAATATTACCGTATTGTGTGTGTATGACCTCTTTTTAAGTTTTGTGGATATTATACATGGTTATGCTGAGGATATGTCGGCCAGTTTCCACTGGAAATGCCTTTTGGTTAAACTGTCAGCAAGGAATTTGCATTTGCACTGTTACATTTTTATACAACTTCAATGCACATAAAAAACAGCTGCTTGTTTAAGTGAAAATACATTGATTTTTTTTTTGCACTAATAAAGTTGTGGAGTTGTAAAGTATTTTGTCTAGTGTCAATTATATCGTCAGTTATATCGTTATTGCAAATTTTCAAATGTATATCGTGATAAATATTTTTGGTCATATCACCCTGCTCTAATACAGATTACAGATTACATGCCCCAAAATGTATTTTGTAACGTATTCCGTTACGTTACTCAATGAGAGTAACATATTCTGAATACTTTGGATTACTTAATATATTATCACGCTTTTTACAACTACATGAATGCACTATTGCTGTGTGATTTATTACTATTACTTGAAGTTACTCGCCATACCAATAGCAACTAGATGTTTAAATCTTAATATAAGATGAGTAAAAGCTAGTGATATGTCGGTCACGAATGAAACGGCTCTTAGAGCCGGATCTTTGAAGTGAATGATGCGAGCCGGCTTCTTATTGGGAGCCGTGGGTTTTTGTTTTTTTTCTCTCACCCTCTCTCTCGCACTTTTTTCCACTTCACTCCGCACGCCAGCCGTGTGCTTTGCGCTGGGAATAGGGGGGAGGGGCGGTAGTTACACTCGCAGTAGCACAGGAACAGAGCAGGAGGGAGAGAGAGAGAAAGAGAGCCACGGACAACAATGTCACATTAGAAAGGTATAGTAATCATCCACAACTATTTTCAGTTGCAGATGATAAAGGATTCAGAAAGTTTATTCATGCAGGCCCATATGACAGAGAATATGCATCTTCTTTTTGTTTTCATATTTTATATTTAATTGTGTTGTGGTTTGCAGTGTTTTGTGTTGTTTCACTTTAAATTTGTTTAAAAAGCTGAAAATTTGAATAGTTAAAAGTTGAAATGTAAATAGTTGGTTTTTGCATTATATGATTTATTTATTACATTTTATGTGGAGTGAATAAATAAAAGTATATTTACGGTGGCCCCTACAGACAAAGCACGTACGAACTCCAAAACACGTACAAACTCCAAAGCACATACAAAACACAACAGAAATGCTCCAGGATGCTAGGGGCAGTGTTGAGCAGCTTGTGTTACCTAGTGGCTACACAAGCCAGCAAGTACCAATGACCGGATTTGGTATGTGGTAGTAACAGGTAAATGAAGATTTTTTTTTATTATTTTATTATATATATGTATGAGTGCTTGTGTATAAATACACAAACAATACACATATGCTTTCAACTGTGTAATTTAAGTGATCTAGGTAGCTCTATTTTGGAAGTTCAGTTAACGCTAGAAATGTGCTTTGGAGTTTGTACGTGCTTTGTCTCTAGGGGCCACCGCATATATTTATATATAAACATATATAAATAAAACCACTTTTTTTTTACATTAGTAATAGTAATGCATAATTTTATATTGTTGTTAATAATAAATTAATTAAAGCAACAAAACAACCTGAAGAGCCAATTGGGAGTCGAAAGAGCCGGTTCTCTAAAAAGAGCCAGAAATCCCATCACTAGTAACAGTAGGGTGGACATTAGGTAAGGCTGCACTTTTTGCAGCTAAAACAGATCTGCGGCTCCGAACCGTAGTAAAGGGACCTCTGGCTAATACGTGTCAGGCTCATAGCCGAAAACTAGCTTTACTTTGTTGTCTGGGTCAACTTTGCTAGCGAGAGACAGAGGGAGGCATTGAAAGGCTGCTCCAACGGAACTTATTGTTTCAGAGGAAAACACGAACACAGCGTACAGTCGAGTCTTAATAGCTTACTTACAACTGGGCTCGTCAGGCACTCTTTTTGGCTTCAGTGGTTATTATTATATTTACATGCTTCCAGCTCCCGTTTCTGCTCGGTGACAACTCGTACTTTTCGGCTCTCGTTTCTCTCCCTCCCTCACTCGCAGACACATAACGGGTATAGCAGTCCATTCTCCCTGCAGCACGGACTACACTGCTCATGAGGCTACATTCTTTAGGGCTATGCCTGTAACACTCTGCCTATTGCCTTCATATTAAATCATATTTGTGAATAATTTTTAAAAATATTTTTTATTTTCATTATGCAGCTGCAAGTACAGGTGACATGGGCCAGAGATTAGAGCCTCTTAAAACGTGTTTTGTTTGGGTTTCCACCAGCGTGGAATTATCAAAAATAGAGAGGCCATAGCCTAACATATGAAACAGGAAAAGACCACTGTGTTCTGAATACCACCTTTTAAAACAGTAACTGTAACAGAATACAGTTATTTATATTTTGTATTTTAAATACGTAACGGCGGTACATGTACTCTGTTACTCCCCAACACTGACAAGTATATTGGAGCAACATGTAAAGATATATTTATGCTAATTAGTGCTAAGTAAAAAAGTAAAAAACAAAAACAAAAGAAATTTGGATTTGGCTCAATGACACCGAAGCACAAACCTAAACCTCATTAAATCATTAACTAAATTCATTTAAAAATGTTCCAAAGGCACCAGCAGCACAAACACAGTGGAGAGGATCAGCTGAGTGACTGAAATAAGCCTCAAGTGACCATTAAGGAAGGGCAGTTTTCATTTTTGGCACTGTTAAAGAACACTGCTCTATTCCATGAGAAACAAGGACACATAATCCACTCTTGCATAAACGAGATATGAAGATATGGAAAATTGTTGTTTTTATACAACACCAGCATGCACACTTGTTGACTCTCTGACATTGACCGACTTCTAGTTTGGACTAACCATGCTCCACATGTCGAGGCAGGTGGCCAATTAGCAGTAGCCTGAGGAGGGACCTCCTGCTAGGGTTATAGCTTCTGACCAATTAGAGGGCTAGATTTATCCCAGCAATAACTCTCTGTGCTCCCAGTGGTGCACACACATGATGTGAAAGTCAGCTGTACATGCTAAACAAGAGACACAAACAGCAAATAAATGAATACGCACATGCTAATACACACACAGTGTATTCAGCCCTGTATGTGTTATGATAATCAGCAATTAAAGCATTTAGCAGAATTGTTTATATTTCAGTTCTGTTAAGTAAAAGTAAAGCTAAAGTTTTTTTTAACCTTGCATACTTTCATATGTCATTTCTTCACAGTATGGTTCGTTCAGTTTTGATCCAGGCGAAGAATTCCTAAGTGTCTATACCGAATTTTAAACAACAGATCTATCTCAAAAGTAAAAACAGCTTATCTCACATTAACAATGTATGATTAATCCTTAATTACTGTTTCAAAGACCCAGGAGAGAATATTTTATGACACTGGTGTTTGTAACTACGAAGGGGTATTGGGGCCACAATATAATACAAAAAAAAGATCATTTTGTGATTAAAGTTAAAATACTATGTTGAGAGTCAAGTCAGAATAAGTTTTGAGAAATGAATTTAAGTACTACTTTGGGGAAAAAAAAGTCGAATATAACACAGAACAGTGTCAGTTTGCTAAATTTAGTAGCATCTGTACACCTGTGCTATCTAAAATATTCATTGCGTATTTTGGTTCAGTTTTTGGAAAAGTCATCAAATGTCTGAACAACGACATTTATGGTACTTTTACTGCTGTCAAATTCAATTTGAATAATATGTAAGGGTTAAATATATACTTATATGTACACGCACAAACAAATTAAGTATTCACATTTCCTATTAACATATTAAGAGAAGAAAGTTGTAGATTTTAACAAATACTGAAAACCTTTCATTTGAAACTAGATTCTTATTAAATATATTATTGCATTGTAATTAAGGGCAGCTTTAAAAACTCAATTTCCCCATTCAAATCAATTTTAGTTTGAATAATGTGATATTGATTCATTAAATCCTGAATCGATTCTTAAAGATGTATTTTGCCAGAAACGCCAGAATCTCAGGTTAAAGCTCATAAAACTATTTCAACAACTGCCAAACAGCTAAAACAGCAAACTATCAAAGAGCAGGTAAACATCACTCACTCATCTGTGACAAACCACTGAAAACGTTACGTCCAGATGAACAGAATCAACTTTTTGGGCCTTATTTCTGCTGTTTAATACAGAAGAAATTTCAGCTTTTGCAATTTACACCAAATTGCAAAACCCTTAGCTACGTCCCCGTAACTCTGCTCTGCTTCAACTTCAACATAATCAGGTAATGTTCATCTGTTAATTCATGGCCTTCTTTTGTTTTATATCCCATGCAGAATATTTTTCATGGGGTTATAAAACGCCAGGCTGCACTGAAAAAAATAATCAGTGGGATAAACGTAAAAAAATTATTGTAATCGGTTGCACGAAATTAAGTTATGTTTGGTTAACCTTAGTTTTTTATGTTATACCTGCACACATTTTTCTGGTAACATGAACATGACTTTGTTATGTTGTTGTTATGTTTTTCATTCCGGTCAAATATTTATAGAAACCACTTGTTTATCAGACATGAACTTTTTGTGTTAATTGTATTGGACTACTATGTGTTATATTGACAAGATTATTTTATGGTAAGCTTATTTTATTTTATAACAAATTTCTAATATATAATATATAATCTAATATATAATTGAGTGTTCAATAAATAAAACTAAATTAAGGCTGATCTTACTGTATGTACTGTACACTTTCTCTTCAATCAAAGAAATAAGCAAAACATTTTTGAACAATGACCTGTATTTTTGAAAATACTACACAGTTGTAACAATGGACTTTCAATTCAGGCTTCCAAAATATACATGAGTCATATTTGTACAATGCATCTCTTGAAAAACATTCCACAACATTCCTCAAAGTTATCTTCTGTAAGCTGAATTCAACATTGTGGGGCCTTATGACATCGCGCTTATGTAAAAAATAGTTTTTTAAATGTAAGAGCCATAAGGTAATATGGCAACAGGGGTGTAATTATTAAAATGACACAAAGAAGAGACTTAAAATAACATTATAACCCACAGGCACAAAACCAAGAGACCTGAACTGATTAGTATTTGGTTGGTTCTATCACTAAACATCACAATCACTAATACTAGATGATGCAATCTGTTTGTAGTGGTGCACCTTGGGAAAAAAATTGCAAACTGGTGAAATTGGTGCAAGGCACCATTTCCATTGAGAAAAATGGACATTCAAAGTTTGAATTTTTTTTAAAAGAGCCATGGCTTGAAAAGTGAAAACTGCAGTAATAAAGGCCCCAAGTTGAAAAGTGCCAGATAAATAAGTTTCACTATGTACTGCAACTTTACCAGTGCTGGCTTAAAAGAAAGGATGGTACATATTCGAAGAGGTAAACATGTTGTTCCCACATCATAACTGGAAAACTGTTCAATCGTACAGTCTGGTCCTGAAAACCTGGGCCTTCTTTGAAAGGCTGTTCCTTTTGAGCTCCATAACCAGTTTCTATAATACCTCGAAGGTATACTTTTCCAGTGGGTAGGTGAGGTTCAAAGTGTACATTAGTCCAAACAGCATTGCAGCTGCTAGGGTATAGTTATCCAAATCCTGCCAGACTCTCTGGCCTTCAAGGACTATCCCGATGTCCTCAGGGCTGCCATTGGCATCTCTTGACTTTATGATGTAAATTCCCATGGTTGTTTCCTTATTAGATCGTTGGATAATGGCTTCATCTGTGGCCTAGAAAATGCAGAATTCCAAAATTTAATTAAACAGAACACTGGTCAAAGAACATTACACCAAATCTTATTTTAATCTGTGTCACTATTCCAAAAAATGTTAACATTGACACATTAGGTGAACAAAAATGGATTCATTACAGCATGTGATTTGAGTCCTCAGAATGCTCAAAAAGGTAATGCATTTCTGAAGTGAAATCTCCATGCAAAGAAGCAGAATACTGTCAGAGCATAGAGAGGTGTTCAACTATGAACTCCACACATAGTTCTAATGCAGGTAAAAGAAGAAAAAAAAAAACGCACCCATGGTAAATTGTGAAAATCCCAGGTGATTTTCAACATACTCCTGGCATAGAGTGACAAGCAGCATTTTGTTAAAATTATTATTTTCCCTAAAGTGTATACACAAATAAATTGTTTTCTTACCTGGGCCGTGGGCTCCAGAATGTTCTGAAGTCTTCTTCCTATTTGTCCTCCTCGCCTTTTGAAGACCTTTATTAGTTTGTCAGATAGCACATCTATCTGCGAGAGTAATCTGGACTGCAGTGGCATGGTGGTAATGCGCTTAAACTCTGCATTTATCTAAAAAGAGAAGTTGTCACATAAAAATGCTGTCAAAATCTCAAATCTCACAAGGTTACATCCACACAAAGTTGTTATTTTTTGTCATATTACTATTTATTAGCTATGAGTCCCATGTTGCTGAGCAGTTCCATAGTTGCCCTTACTTCCATACCACCCAAAGCCTGTTTGCAACCACAGCAGTTGCCTCCTTCTGGCCATTTTGCAGTTCTGCCAAATGACCCAGAAACTACATCTATTATTGTCATATACACATCAAGGTCTTTCATTAATACTTAGTTAAATTAGTTAATTTGACCTTTCCAGAAAATTTACCTTACAGAATGTGAGATAACATATGCAAATCTTCACTAGTAAATAAAATAATGTTATTAAAACCTTAACTGTAACACCTCTACGTAACAGCGCTAGAGAATTGTTCTGAAGCAACACCAATCTGCCCTTCAGCAGGGATAAGCACCATATATCGATACAGAAAAAATAAATTTAACATATTTCTATCGTCATTATTTTTATCTCTTTAAGCCCTCCTCTCACTCTCTCTATAAATCAGTTAAAATAATTTGTTGGGTTTTTGTGTGTCTTTAACATGTTATCAGTACATTACATTCACTGCCCCAGAACATGAAATAAAGCCCCACGTCATGCACTTCCTCTCCTAATGAGTACATAGGTGTCATGCCCTAAATAAACCGACTTTAGTGAAGACACCCCCCGAACACACACACACACAGAGCCCACCCCATGGCAAACTAGCTTATTTAACTGTTTAACTAAAACATTTTAGGTACAACCAGTTAACTAAATGGACACAAGTTTGTTAGTCTGTATTCACTGAGAAAAAACAAGCGAATGTGACTGGGCACACACTGAAAAAAAGCTAATGCACATAATATTGTCCCGCAGCTTAAGCTAGCATTATCGTTAGTTAACTTAAGGAATGACTTGTTTTTTCCATTATGTTGCTCAACAGCAATTCATGAGAAAAACTTCCCCATCTAATGGATGTTCTCTTCGTTTCCTCTCAAACATGTAGTTTTCAGTTTACCTCGACAAAGTAAAGCTCAGCACCAAACGTAAACTAAGCGAAGACAAAAAATGGCGGACCGCCACAGTGAATTTTCCCTCGCAGAACACACCCTGGGGGGGGGGTGGAGTTTCAACAGAAAACATAACTATTTTCTGCTATTTTGATATGACTGGTTTTAAAAGACTGAACATCCTTCTAAAACAAGTGAAAGGCGTGAGACTTAATTATGTTTAGACCAAAAATATAAATGATTCATGTTGGATATATTTACTGTATTTTTACTAATTTAACAACCTCATCATTGCATTAGTCGCTTTATGCTATAGCATTACGCTTACATTAGCTTGAAGCTCAAGGTCGTCATTTTATTTAATTTCTTTTTCTGGGCTTACAAACAGGACACACAACATTTAGATAACCGTTACACTGAATCTTGGGTCTGTGTTGAGTCTTCCAGCTGCTGACTACAGAAGCTAGATTGACCTTTCAGCATGTTTATAGCGGCTGTGGCTATGTGCTGGTAATGTTACCGTGTGTGAGCAGTCACATTGGCAGCAGACATGTTTCAACAAACTAGTCATATCCCGGCCCTACATTAGCTTGTTTAATGGTTAAGACACTGCAGGTACCACCACTTACTACAGACACCGATGCAAGTTTGTAATAGTCTGATAATTTAGACTGAAAGAATATACAAACAATATTAACTCACATTATATATGTTAATTACTAATTTGCTTATCGCATAATTTCGGTTACCATTAGCTAACTGGAGCCTAACATTAGCCTTTCATGGTTTTCGATAAACAGCCCACATACCTGTAAAATAACAACACCCCAGTAAAAGTCCACATATATAAAGGGTCTACACTCTTTCTCACTGGTGTGTTAGCTTTAAAATCTTATTTACCTTCAAGTGTAAAACTCCAGATGGTAGTAGATTTTCCAAAGCGAGAGACAAAAATGGCGGACAGTGCAGCCGATTTTTCCTTTCCAGGGGGCGGAGCTTGAGGATAAAACACGACTAACTTGTTTCTTTTCAACATGATTTGTTCTAAAAGAATGAATATTCTTAAAGAATATGTGAAAATTAAAAGACAAAAATATGTTTAGATGTGAAATTTAAATTAGTCATGCTGGATATATGAAGTAATTCTATGCAAATTCAACAACCACCCTATTGCATTTTTTTCAGTGTGGGAAAATCTCCTGCATATTTTTCTGTGTTCTGTTCTCAGTTACTTTGACACAAAGGCATCTGCTCTGATGCTTACACATCTGATTATGTCTCACAAGAGCCAATTGAAGAGAAATAGTCCAATAATTTGGAATTAAACATTTTTAATTTACAAGGTTTAGAGGGATCTTTCAACAGTGCATATCCAAAATAAATGGTCATAATTATAATATTTCTGAGTCAAATTCCAATTGAATTGACTCAGAATCAGTCATGACACCCAGGCCTAGTTCTTATGCTAATTTTGTATATTACATCAAAGCCTCCACCCAAATAAATTTTTTCACTTGACGAATTAAGACTTAAAACTTACTGGCACTTGGGTTTCATTTATTTCTTTATTTTTGTAAGGATCACTAACAGGTGGAATATTCACAGCATTTAGTTCAAGGACATTACACATGTTGGACAATAAGAGAGTTTGACCTTATTTGTTATAAAAAGAAGCATCATCAAGCGGACGGAGGAAATCAGAGATGCAGATGCCATTGAAAATTTCACAACAGGCTGACCAGTGTTGCGCAATCAAAGCCAAAATTGAAAGTAAAAAAAAAACAACAAGCAAACAAAGTAATTAAAAAATTAAACAACTAAAAAGCAACAATAATAATGTGTAAATGTCATTTTTTAATGCAATCAGCAAAAGCAGTCGGTGTCTAAGTCCATTGTTAGGAAAGTGGTTTATTTGAGCCCACAGCAGCCTTGTTATGTCTCAAAGCAGAGCTAAGACAAGTGTCTCATTAGGACTCAGAAGGCTGTTGTGCCATAATGTTTACCCTCGGTAATTATGTTCCATTTGTGTAGAACTGAACTTTTAAAAAAACAACAAAAGAAATTTGACTTGAAAGAATAAAATGAAAGAGCAATGAATTATTTCACATACACAGTAATTTCACAAGGCTTAACTGGTCAACAGCTCCTAAATTCAAACTGGATGTTTCTAGTGGCAGGAAAATGTAAAGTTCATTATTACAACAAAGAGGCAAGAAAATAAACTAATATCATTTAATCTAATACATGTAACATAAACTCAGTCACTAATAAGGTGCACATAAGAAATCATAAAACCAGCCCTCATGTAGTAAATGGCCTGTATTTGTATAGCGCTTTACTAGTCCCTAAGGACCCCAAAGCGCTTTACACATCCAGTCATCCACACATTCACACACTTGCCATCACCAGGCAAGCTACACTGCCAGCCAACTAATTGACAAAGTTTAGCACAAAATGAAATTGTGTGATTTATTTGTACTAAGGTACTGCCACTGGCACTCCAGTCATTTCCCAAGATACTTTCTGCTCAGACAGCTCGAGTATTTGTGAATCAGATTTGATACTACTGAAAAACATTTTAATAATGTCTCAGGGACAAATCATTGCCCTCTCAATGAAATAATGGCCATTTTGTCTCAGATCAACCAAGCTTTCTCTCTGATTTGCATAAAAAGATTTATGGTAGAAAATCTGAACATTTTGAATGGTTGCTATAAAATTTTAGCTTCATATATCAAATACTTTTCAAAATACAGTTTTTCAAAAAATACAAACCAGATCAACGTCTGAATAAAAAAATGTTATGCAAATGGTCAAGCAGGTAACTGTACTAAAAAAAAAAAATATTCAGAAATAAATCAGAATCACTCACAGACATATACAGTTATACTATCAGAGCAATGTTTCTGCCTCCTGCACATATAGTTGTTAAATTTTGAGTATTAAGAACTACACTTGGGTGGAACAAATCACTTAAGAACTATTGCTAAGTTTAGTCCCATTATGTCATGCTCTGAACTATACATTGTTCTTCATTCATTTATTTCACATTTGGATTACTGTATTTCATTCTTCATTTGTCTAAGCAAAACGTCTGCAGGTTGTTCAGAATGCTGCTGCGAGGCTTTTGACTAAATCATGATGAAAGAGCGTGAACAATACAACAGTACAGCGATATCTGCAAGTGTATTTTGCTCTCGGTTTGATTGGATATATAACAATGCAAACTAACACAACTATGGGTAGAAAGGGTTAAATTCCATACTTGACATTGGCAATGGGAAATAGTCAGTAAATAGGACTCAATTTAAACAAGTGATTATATTCTATAAAGCTAGAAGATTATGTGACAAGTGGGGAGGGAATGAGACTGGGACTTGAGGGGGGCTGTCAGAAAGGAGGGTGTGTAAATATAGAACCGAGGTGGTAGTGATTGCAAAAAGTCTTGCAGATGACTGAGTTAGTCGTACTTGCTTTGTGACGAGTATGAGTTTTGGCAGTTCTTTGCCCAGCAGATGGATGTCCAGTGAGAAGTGGCATACGCTGACTTTTACAAGAAGGCAAAATAGGTGGGTGTGAGGGGCTGTCGTCTTGTTCAAGCAGTTCGAGATAAATTGAAATGCTAATTGTAAAACATAGCATTGTACTGCCTGTCTGCACTGCGGTCTACATGGACATCTTCACCTTTCTGTAGTCCTGCATGAATATAAAAATGATTATTGTGCAGAAAAATATTCCCCGTCACTGTTAAATGGCTTGAGCAGTGTGTGATATGATGAACTGTCGATATTCAAATATTGATGTAATATAAAGCTGGAATGTTGGCAAAACAGCTGATTTAACATATTACATTACATTCTCACAGATGTTAATTTTAAAGTGCTGCTGAGCCTGTTCTATTGGTCAACTTGCCAATTTTATGGACATGTTCACAGCTGCCATCCACATTCCATCATCAATCAGAGTTTTTCTCCTTTAGTTAATGTACTAAAGGAGTTTCACACTCCATCTTCTCTACATCTCACAAGTTGGTCAGCATGGTGAGAAACATGAAACTCATCTGTCTGATGATAAATTACTGAAGCTCATTTACTTGCTAGCTGTGTTTCCACACAAAGCACAGATTGTAACTGATCTCAGAGCAGTGAAAGCTGAGCCAGTGAAGTTTGTCGTGACTTGTCTTAATGGGAAACAGACTGGCCCCTAACACAGAGAGCTACAGCTTTGTATGAGGACAAAATAAGTGCTGCTTTTAGCAACATTTGAACCACATCATACAGGAGTTATTCCAATTTCTGTGTTACACCGAGAATCGTTTTTAATGGAAAAAAATTGTATTTCCAAGCATTTGCACCAGAGACCAGTGTTTATGAAAAATAGCACATTTGACATGTTTAAAGAAGGTATTGTTTTACAGTAATTTTTATTGAGTCACCTTATTACTGAGATTTGTGAAATGAATTTCATTGGTTTATATGTGTGACACTTTGCTGGTGTTTTGTAAGTCACCCTTCAATTTGGATTCAAATATATAATATGCAGCTAACTTATTAGTTATTATGTAGATGTTTTTTGAAACATGCAATTTTGTACAATTGTTCTGAAGACATCAAATGTCAAAATAAAACATTTTTCATTCAGCTTTTTTTTAATGGTTTGAGTTTGATCTTTCAATCTGAAAGCACAAGCAACAATAAGGGAGAAAGGAAGAGCGAGTAGAACACTAAACGTGGTTGTTGCTTTTTCCTTTAGCCAGACTCTGGAAATGTGTAACGTATGTAATGTGTACTTGTGTGTTTCTGTGTGCATGTTTATGACAGTATTTGTGTCACCTACTGCTGTGATGCTGCATTTTAAATAGAATAACCATCAATAAGTAATGACAGTCTCAGCAAATGGTACCATGAACACATAACCAGCACACACAGAGAGAGGGAGAGAGAGAGATCAGATGCATATTGTTATTGTTATGCTTGTTAAAACTGGTCAACTTGTAGCCCTCCTTGTTAAGAGTTTGCTTGTTGTTGCTGATTGCTGTCATGGTCATTTCTGTACCTATAATGACAGATGATACTTTGTGAGCGCACACAGATACACACACTCTTGCATACACACATCAGCACATGCAGAAAATAAGAGAAAAGACAAAAAAAAAAGAGAAGACAGCTTTTTAAAATGACTTGAAATGCAATTTCAGTCAGACGGAGACTTGTTTTCTACAGGATTTTTAGACAGTTTTAGCCTGTTATTATTAGTGTGTTTGCTTTGTTACTACTGTTACTGAAAGCAGCTTTGTACTAGAGAGATGCCAGGTTTAAGACCGACTCGCTCATGTTCTCATATTCATCTTCATAAAGAAATTTTGGGAAATCTTTATTTTTTCTGCAGCGTAAACTTGTGGATGTAAGTTTTCACAGGGCTTGGACTGTCTTGGAATTCAGTTGTCCAAATTGCATTTCTAAGTACCCTGATGAAGTAGTAAAGTTTTCTCATGATCAGAGAGAGAGTTTATGAACAACTTTTACAAAAATTTTCACCCTGTCTTAACTTTGATGTTGTACTTGACCCATACTGTAGCGAACATCCTATTTGAACATGTTTAGTTGCTTTTCAGATCAACATCTGCCTCTCAGTATCTCTTGACAGTAATGTACCAAGTTGCATGCTATCCTATTATCTATGATAGTAAAGAACACAATAGTTGATTTCTATTTTTGGCAAGTGACCTGGGATTAAATGTATCAATCCTGTCTGTTTTCACAAGTCCTTGAGTAGCTGTGGATAAAGAATAACACAACCAAGGTTCCTTGGAATGATTCTGTCTTTGTTGCATTTGCACAGAAATGAACAGGGACTTTAAGTTTACCATGGCTACTTTTGGTTGCTAGAGAAGTGTGTCAGGAGAGTACAGGTTTGACCCCCAATGGCTTGGTCTTTGGTCAGAAGGTAAAAGGACCTTTAGCAGTACTTCTGGATAGATGGGTATCAGATGAATCACCTGTGAATTTTATAAATTATGTCAGTGGTTTTTCAGCACTCTTCACACTCTATACTGCAGGTCAGTTAGAAAAACTCAATCTGGAAAAATCTCAGTATGGATCATTTGTATGACCAGAGTACTGGGAAACTTCAGTTCAGTGAGGGTGAACTCGCTTTCACGTTCTAGCTTTGTTGCCAACAGCAGCGTCTTTATTTCAAGCAAAGTTAGCTGGGACATGTACTGTAATGTGACAACTGTGAGAACAGAACTGTCTGACTATCCACACTGCAGCAGAAACACACACACACACACACACACACACAAAAATCAACTTTGTAATGCTAACTTGTTGAGACCATATCATGTTCATGCTTTGTCCCAGAGTAAGCCCGAGCGCATAGATTGAAATGTGTTCAACTTTGACTTTATGTATAGTGGTGCATCCACCTACAAAAGGAGGGAGAATGTGGCCCCCCCTGATGTGATGATTATTTACTGCATGGTTGTTTAAAGAATATAGAACCATTTAAAGGTTGAATGTGTAGTTTGATCATTTGCCTGTTCACAAGCATACTGAACTGTCTACACTAATTTGGAGATATCCATCTTTGTTTGTGGACACACCTTCTAAAACATCTATGAACATGATGTTCATGTCGGTGATGCAAAACCGATCCAGCAAAGATTTTCACACTGTTGCTGAAGAAAAAAGAAAAGTAATGGAAGTTCAGAACATGATTACTAATTTTTATCAAGATGGGCTTCTCCTTGCCTTCTGGTTAAAAAAAAAAAAAAGCTTGATTAGTCGACATAATGTATATATAGATAGGGGAAGTAAAATGCTTTGAAATCATTAGCTTCTTTATGAAAAAAATCAGTTTCTACCAGCTGAATTATTCCATTGAAAAAGAAGCACTGGCATTATCTTTGGCTTTACAGCATTTCAGAGTCTATCTGGACTCTGGTTGGCCATTTGTATGACCATAGCCCTTTCACCTCTTTAAATTCATTGTAGAACCCACATCAGCCTGCCAGTAGGCCAATAATGGAACAACACATGCATGTTTTCGCATGTTTCTAAATTCGTTAAACAACTATGCAGTAAATGCTCACCTAGCACCTTCATTGTCGCTTGAGCCAGACTACTTTACAGGGCCTGAGAGCTGAAGGATTTGCAGCCACTCTACTTTTAAATCCAAGTAAGCCTGCAGTTCGAGAGTGAAGTGCGCTACAGGGAGAGATATACTGTCTCTTTGTAGTCCCACTCTCACTGCAGCATTCTATTTCAATTGAGAGGCTTTTCAGGAAGCTTTTAGATCCATCTGAAAATAATGAATTACAATAGTCCAGCCTAGAAGTAAGAGATGCGTGAAGTCTATTTTCAGTATCGCACTGAGACAGGAGTCTTTTGGGGAATACCTTGCCTTTAGACCCGGTCAAATCTGCACATGAAGTTGATACATTGTAGTCCATATACTCACAAAAAACTGGCATGCACCAAGAATGGCTAACTGAAGGCTGGGCAGTTCTGATCTCCAAGACTCCCCAGAAGCAACCTGTCCCATCCAAATACCGACCAATAACTTACCTTAGCACAACGTGGAAGCTCCTGTCAGGCATCATACTGGCTAAGATGAATAGGCACATGGGTCAATACAAGAGCAGGGCACAGAAAGGAATTGGGAAGGATACCAGAAAACACCAGCTACTGGTAGACCGAACACTCAAAACTGTAAGACCATACTGACCAACCATGTGCATTACTTGGCTAGACTATAAAATACACTACGACTCAGTGCCTCACACATATATCCTGAAATGGTTAGAACTGTACAAGATCAACAGGACCCTAAGAGCCTTCATCAAGGTTTCGGTGGGGATGTGGTGAAAAACACTAGAGGCCACCTCCAAGCCAGTTGCAAAAGTTGATATCAAGTGCGGGCTTGGTGCCCACTACTCTTTTGCATGGGCCTGGACCCAGTTAGCCAGATCACTGACAAGACTGGCTATACTGACTACATGGATGGCATCAAGCTTTGCAAGCCAGAAGTGAACAAGACATTGATTCACTGATCTAAATCACAAGGATCTACAGAGAGAAGTCACCAGAATGCCATTTGGACTGGACACGTATAGTCCAATGGTAACAACAAGTAGGTAGTCAGAAGTGAGGGGATTGTACAATCACAGCAACACTGTGCCACTGAGAGTAGCTACAAGTCAAGAAGGCAAGTTCTGAGTAGTCAGCTGAGGGGAAAAACAAGATCTGGGCGATCAACACTATGCCCCAGTCAGTCGTCAGATACCCTGCTGGGATAATAAGCTGGCCAATGGTCAAAATGGGATAGAAGTCCAGAAGGGCGCAATCCTAGGAGTGACCTGCAGGATCTTCAAGCTCCCAGGTCTCTTGTAGAGGATCTGAGCTTGAAGGACAAAGACCACCTGCAGGGCAAGTGGGGATACTACTGAGTGTCGACTTATGAGATACCAAACCACAAGTACTAGTGTTTGCTTTGTTTTCACTGACCATATAAAATAGGGAGGCTCTATTCAAATGAATAAGAGGGTATGTTTTTTGTATGTAAGTCCAAGCTGGTCAGGATTAACAGGTAGTGTCTTCATTCAGTTAACATTCAATTATTTAATATAATAAAGTCAATGAGCCTCCTTGACTATGGCATTTTTTATTGTTACTGAAATGACATGTCATATTTCATAAGAATGTGTACTTTTGCTAAACTTTTAGATCCAGTTGGCCATAATCTACGATAAAAAAGAAAAAAAAAGATTTATTTGCCATGATATAACATTGACCTAACATAACTTGACCACCTGCTACATCATTAACATCAGTACACTCTTAATGAGCTAATAACATGTTATACTACACTCACAACTGATTACTCAAAAAATGTTGGGAATGTTTGTTTTGCTCATTTTTTGTTTGTTTGTTTGTTATGCTTGGAACTGCTGAACATGGCAACAGGATTCACTAAATTATGCTTACAGTTTTAGTGCAGAAATGGTATCTAAATACATTTAAAATGAAAACTGTTGAGTTGGAAATGAAAACAGTGAAAAGTGTGAAACATATAGCTAACCATGCTGCTGATGTTACATATACAAAAGGTGGATGTCCCTCTTGACATTCAGGTATGTTTGTTGTACTGTTGTCATGTCCAAAACAATGTAGCAGCTTTACAGGACAGATGGAGGACTTAGCATTTAGCATAGTTGTTAATGAATTTATGCAAGATGGAGGACTGACAGCTCGTTTGGCAGACCACCAACACATCTCTATGAGTGTTTGTGCATTTTGGCATTCTTGGCTAAACGTCTGTCTATTTTGGAGTTCTTGGCAATGAAGACATTTCAAAAGTCATGTTAGTACTGCAGTCTGTGATATAAAAGCCATCTTTTTAATAAAGAAAAGTTGAGCTAGTTAGTAGTTAGCCAGTACACTGGCTTCATGTGTTCCTAGTTACTATGACTTGAAAGCTCAGCATGCCTCCTGCAACACCGATACTCTGTGTTACTGATTGTCGTCTCATGGTGAGGTGTGCTGGAGGCACACTATGAAATTTAAGGAATAGAAACATTCTTTTAGCATCCTCACCTCTACCATATTCTATGTGCTTATGTAAGTATGTGTTTTTACATCATTTATTATCTTTGTTGCATCCTTGAACCAGTTTCTTGACAGTAGAAGGCATCAGACTGGGTAACCCAAAAAGAAACCCTCCCATGTCCTTGGCAATGGTTTTTCAATACTACTATTCAATACTACTCTCTTACATTTTTACACTTTCAAACTTTTTTTGTTGTTCTTCATGTAGATTTAGATTTGCCACTAAATGTAGTCCAAAAGTCACTTTTTGCTATTCACCAGTAACTGATGCCATAGTTTGTGAGTTTGCAAATGTTTTTTGAAGTGTGAAAAAAAGAAAAAAATCGATGTTTCAATACCTGTCATACAGTACTGTGCAAAGGTCTTGAGCTACCCCTCATTTCTTTAGCTTTTGCTGCCAAGGAGCTACGTTCCCTTGTAAATTTTTAAAGTGGTCTTGAGCAATCGTTCTCGAGGCTTTCTGAAAGTTCACTCATTTTCAATCCCGCAGAGGTGGCAAAAGTACGGACATTCTTTACTTAGAAGTAAAAGTGCAGACACCTGTGTTCAAAAAGTACTCCAGTTAAAGTTGAAGTACTGAATGAACTTCTTAAATCAAGTAAAATCAATCAAGTAAGTAAAAAAGTACAGGGCCTTAAATGTACTCAAAGTAAGAAAGTAAAAAAGTAGCTCCTTGAAGGACAATTCTACCATTTATTTTTATGCAAAAGTAACAAAATTATGTATGATACAAAATAATAATAATAAATAATAGTAGTACATGAGAATATGAATGTTATTTGAATCTAAATTCTAATTTTAATAATTGTACTTAGCTTGAATCTATTATGTAGTGACACAGGCTGTTTTCTGTTGCCTACATTGTGGCTGGATTTAGATGTCAAGCTTTCCTTCACATCTAAAAAGTCAAGGGGTTAAAGTGAGACTCAGCACACTGAGGAACCCTAAGATCGGCTGGAATGGTTCAGCATGGGAAAATCTCAACTTGTTATTTGCTAATGTGAGCTCCAGTAGATTTTCTTGGGCACCTTTTCCATTGGTACCTATTCTGATCGGATCGCTACGACTCCACACGAAATGCCTGGTTTTCTAATACAATTGAGTACCACCTAATGTGCAAGGTCATAGCAATGTGGCCGAACATCCCATGACGTAATTATTATGCGCAAGGCGATGATAAACCTGCTGATATACCATCCATCTGTGCCTTTTCGTCAGACTCAGGGACCATGGCGTTGGTTTTTGTAACCATTTCCCTCATTGATGGATTTTAAAAAATGGTGATTTTCGTGATTGAGATGCTCTTATGACTGCTCAAGTGAACACAACCTGCTAGGCTCGCTTTGGAAATCTGGCTGAGCAGGCACTATGACCTAATGGAAAAGCCTGAAAACCATGGCAAATGGTGTAGAAAAAGATGATGGCACATGCAGATGTATGCAACAGCACAAGGCTCCACACAAAAAATCATTGGCTGCCCTCTGCCACCCCTGGCAGAGGGGTGGCCATCACAGGTGAGACCCCCCCCCACCAACCCCACCCCATCACAGGTGAGACCCTCCCCCCCAAATAATGTGCCAAAAAATAAAAAGATAAAAAAAAAAATAGTACAGATTTGTGATTAAAAATGACAACATTATCTGCATTTTATCAAATGTCACTAGCCACTAACTTGAATATCACCTCCCTTCTTCTTCGCCTGTCTTTCTTACAACTTTCTCCAACTGAGTGAAGTTATCTAGCACTTTGGAGTTTTAGCTAGTAACAACTGTGCGACAGACTGGACACAAGTTCGTTCGTGCTTATCCTCTTCAGCAGCTGTAGCTTGATGCAAAAATATCACAACTACGACTTAAAGACAAAAATCTAGGGAATAAAAAGTTGTCTGAAAAATAAGTACTCAAGTAAACTACAAATACCTGAAAACTCTACTTTAGTACAGTAACAAATTGTTTGTATATGTTTGTTTGCACATGTCCATTGTGGATAAATCTTTGGTTTCTGAAGAATGACTGATGGGAGCTATCATAAGAAGCTGCTGTTCATGCTCTGAGATCGGGAGCCAGGCTTTGTGTAGAAACAGACCAACCGCTAGCAAATGGATGAGCTTCTATGATTTATCATTAGAACAGATAACAGGAGTATGATGTATTATTGTAGGTTAAACGGTTTGAAATGTTTGAAATTAGCTCAGCCTTCAGCAATTATGTAATCCAAATACATTTGGGGAACATTTTTCTGCAGAATAATACTTTATATTTTTGATAATTTATGTATAATTTGCCAGTAATACAGCTTTATGTGTCCTGAAATGTTGTGATTGTCTTTTATTCCTTCTTTTGCTGAAGGTCTAAAAAAAAACTCCTCCAGTTCCCATCATCAGTTAATTTCTGGTAATGTAGTAGAGATTTCAATAACTATACAAGCAAGTGCAGAAAAGTGACTGTGTTTGCTTGCCTTTCTATAAAGTACAGTAACTTTCATCACAAATGACTTGACCTTGGCGAATCTTTCTGTGAATGTGTGTGTGAATGGGTGGGTGACTGGATGTGTAAAGCGCTTTGGGGTCCTTAGGGACTAGTAAAGCGCTATACAAATACAGGGCATTTACCATTTTCTGATCAATAGAAATAAGTTAAAAGAAACAATGAAGTAAGTTTCTAAAACCCAACAGATGTATTTTCTACATTCACTTTCACCTTGAATATACAGTTTGCCAAATAGGTCTGATTTTGCAAATATTCTTATTCCCATTTTTCAGTAAGAGTTACCGGATAATTGAACCTCTGTGTAGTCACATTATCTGGCTTTTAAAACTTCACATATCAAACTGTCAATTTGACTTCTTAGGCCTCTAATTTTCATTCAACCTCCTTAAACCTGTCAGTTATTAATTTTGTCTACTATTTGTTTAAAAAAAAAAAAAAGTAATGTGGGGACAAAATCCTTTCAAAATTAGTCTGGAGATCCCCAGAATAATAACAATTATCCTTCTTTTCATTGCTGCTTAGGTTTGAATGGTGCTATTGTTCATCTTTATTTGCACTTTGTTCACCAAACAAATTGTTGCTTTATTTCAACCAGAAACAAAGGACCAGTAAGGGAGTTATTAAAGATCAGTGTAACTTTCCAAAGTGGTAGGATTGTGGATGAGAGTGTTTGATGGGTAAATTGGGAGCTGTGGGGGCCAGAGACTCCACAGCCTTGAGTCTCAGCACCACGCCAATGCTGAACAATCTGTAATTGGCACCAGATAGGGGCACCCGACTGTCACCCATAAGGATAGTCAGAGAAGAAGGAGAATAAAGGAGCCTGGATAATAAAATGGCAAAACCAGTGAGGGATCTACTGCTGTGGGAACTTTAAATCAACTGTGGGGGTTTTTCTGTTTTTCCTTCATTTCCATCTGTCTGCCTTGATTTCTTCAGAACTTTCCAATATATTTTTTTTGATTATTATTATTTTACAGTGTAAGCATGTTTCTACATTCACTATCAATAACCGTGCCTTAGTTTTCTGCACTCCTTATGATTATACTATGCATTTGCTCCCAGTTTTTCATCGAGGTACCTTTTATTCCTTTTTTATTCTGACTAATTTTTCGACTATCTCCAGTGCTCTTATGCTTTTGCTAAACACATTTTACTATTATTTCAACTTAAAATATTTTGCTGGCCAGGCAAATCACAAGTATATTGATGAACATATAGCTAAACCTATACCTGAGCCTGCGTCAGACTTAGGAACTGTCCAGGGTGTAGACGTCTCTCACCTTATGGTAACTGGGTTCCAGCCCCCCACACGACCCTGATAAACATAGGCAGAGGAGAATGGATGTTTGGTTATACTAATTTTAACACTGAGTGTTAAAATAAAATTAAAAAGCGGCTCCATTTAATTTGATTGAAACTGACTGTCACACAGAAATAACTGGATGTCACCGTGCAAAGACCAGTGTTGCCAACTTAGTGACTTTGTTGCTATATTTAGCGAGTTTCCAGACCCGCTTAGTGACTTTTTTTCTAAAAAGCGACTAGCGACAAATCTGGTGACTTGTTCTGGTGTTATTGGAGACTTATTCATGACGACTTTTTGACGTGAAAGCGCGTATCGCTCTTACTCTCAACAAGTAGCGGGTGTTGCCGTGGGCATCTCGCACGTGCCAAAGCGCTCACAGGCGGAGGATAGTCCTCCCCCAGCTCCTATCAGGGCAGGAGATGCTCACACCTACGCGTCCAAACTGCTTATAAACACACATACACGCAAAGTAACTCCACCAGAGTGCCTATTTCAGGTCACTTTTGCTGGTCCAAGCCCGGATAAAGGAGCAGGGTTGGAATTGTGACATTAAAAAAAACAATAATTGCTAAAAGAATTTAATTTGTAGTTCTAAATAAATTCTAAATGCATTTAGGATATTTTTTACTCACTTTATGTCTCTTCCATGATGTTATTTCTCTCTCCAACAACGTAGGTTACAATTACATTAGCATGACCAATTGTGCAAATTAGGCGATGACATCATTTAGCGACTTCTAGCGACTTTTAGGACAACCAATAGCAATTTTCCTTACTGAGGAGTTGGCAACACTGGCAAAGACTGTTTTTCTGTGATTTTTGTACTTCAGTTGCTTAGCACTTTTTTCACAAATTAAAATATTAGACTGATGGTATTATGGAGTTGTCTTATAATCAGCTGAAACGACCACAACCAAGAATGATTTTGTCCATCTTTTATTATCTTTCTTTTATGAGATCATGCTAAGCCCCTCTATCATGACGGCAAGAACAAAATAAAATAAATAAACACCTTAATTTTGATTTAATTAAGATATTTATTAAGTTAATTTCTTAAAGCCACTTGCTAAAACATCAAACTAGAGAAAGAGCTTTTGAAGCAAGTCCAAAAGGAGAAATTAGGCGGGGCAATACATAAGGACACTGGAACAGAAGCTGGACTAGAAGAACAGCAGGGAGGTCCGGAGAGGGCTAACGAAACCTTCAGGTCATGGAAAGATTTGGGGAACGGTCCAGGATAGTGACAGTAAGGAGTGGGTAGATGAACTGAATCTGTTTATCAACAGGTTTGAAATAGCACAGAAGATCGGGAGCAGAAAGGCACAGATAACCTCTGTGAGGTCATCATGCACATATGTAACCTGAGCCTTTGTTTGGAGAAGGTCCCTGTGGTGTGGAAGACTTCCTATCCGGTCGTTAAGTGATGACGTGACGAATCCTACTTCCGGGCCTAAAGTAGTCTGCGTTTAATATGGCTTTTGTGTTGTTAACATGTTTAATGTTTTGTATTTTCTTCTATTTAATCTCAAAAAACTCCTAAAACAGTCAGTGATCACTGTTGACCTCCCTCGGCTTTTATTACCGCTAATCATTTATTTAAGCTCAGTTTTTAAAACCTTAGGATGTAACTACAGCCCAGCCCATGCTGGGCTGGGCTGTAGCCCATATGAATGACTAACCTCGTATTGTGGATGGATTATCTCAGTTGTTCTCCTGGCTGAAGTTTGGTCCTTTTACAGCATCCTGCCATGCGATTACATTTGTTCCTGACCACCGAGAACTCTCATGTTAACTTTTATCGAGTGGAAAAAAAGTTAGCTTGTTTATATTATGCTAACATAGCTGTGTCGCTAGCGGTCACGTAGCACATCATTATATACCAGCTAGCCAAACTTCAGTAACCCTACAAACGTCACTGCTGTTTAGTTTTCTGTCTTCATTGATGTTGGAAGTGATAACAGAGCTGTACGTTTTAATTTCTTTCCAAAACCCCGCAGTCAGGACATGCAATATTGTATTTAGATAGAAGCTAGCGAGCTAACTTCCTGCTAACTTCTAACTCCGTTAAATGTCATAAATTCCGTTTTCATGGATGCCTGGATGTTAAACTCAATTGTTACACCTGGTAGAGCAGAACACTGATCATTTTATTAAAGATGAAAGACTTTAGACAGTTTTTCAACTCTCAGTAATGCCATAGTGATCATTTGATATATGGACCTGCAGCGGAGTTTAGGCCCAGACACGGCTAGTGACGTCAGACTTAACGACCGGATGTGGTTCCGGTACCGAAGACTCTATGACCCAGGGAGCCTAACCACTGCAGACCTGTAGTCTTATTGTCCCACCTGATGAAGCCCCTGGAGAGGACCATTCTCCACCACCTCCATCTCTGGTGAGCATGCTGCTCAACCCCCTTACCATCCTCTTATTGGTATGAATGATGCACTCATTTACCTCCTTCACAGGTCACTTTCACACCTGGACTACTAGAAACACTGTGAAGGTCAAGCTTTTTGGCTTGTCTAGTGCCTTCAGTAAATTCCAACTGGCACTGAAGAGGGAGAAGCTGGAAGGAGCACGAGTCAATAGTCCCCTGACTGTAAGGACAATCAACGACCTCATCAATGGACTGCAGTACGTGAGGCTTCAGGACTGTGGTGAACCTCAGGTTACGAAACCTTGTCCTTTACTCTTTAGCCTCTACACTTCAGGTTTCAGATACACCATGAACTGCCACCTCCAGATGTTCTCAAATGATACAAATGATACAGCTATCACTGGATATGTATCTGAGGGGAACAATCTGGAGTAAAGGAAGGTCATCGTCAACTTTGTCATCTTGCCTGAACTCAATTTCTGGAGAAAACCACCACCCATCACAGCATCTATGGTTTGGACATCCAGGTGGACGACATGTACAAATTATTGCGTCCAGTTGACAATACACTGGACTGCTCACAAAACACTCGTGCTCCATACCAAAAGGGCCATCTGCTGGGCAGGCTGAGGTCTTTTGAGGTGTGCAGAATACTACTATGTTGGCTTCAGGTTGTCTTTTATGTGGTCGTCTGCTGGGGAGGTGGCGGCACAGGTAGTGACAGGAAATGGCAAGAGGGCTGGCTCTGTCCTGGGCATGCCCCAGACTCCATAGAGGACATGGGTGAGAGGAGGATGTTAACTAGGGTAATGTGCACTATGGACAACACCTGTCACCCCTGCATGAGACTGTGCCAACCACGGTGTAGGACTGAACGCTATCGTAGGTCCTTCATCATGACAGCAATCACACTGTACAATACACACTCAGGATAAATACAGCTTATAAAAACATGTACATTATCATAATTCCCACTGCACTTTACGTACATAAAAAAAAATCCTGGTGTATTTTACTGTATATACAAACTATCTGTACATACCGTAGTATTTTGGGTTTTTTAGTTTTTTTTATTTAATTATTTTTATTAATTATTTTTTCCATTTTTTATTGTTTTAGAATACATCTCTAATTCAACCTTTCATCCTATGTCATATGTGTTGCTGTAAACAAGTGAATTTCCCCAGTGTGGGATTAAATAAAGTCTGTGTCTACACTAATCCCACAGTTACTCTCCCATGCATCCATTTGAGTATGAATCTGTGTAAATTTTAGTCAGACAGAATTAGTCCATATGAATGGGTGAATGAGGCAAGTTGTACAAAGTACTTTGATTATTCAGGTAGAGTAGAAAAGCGCTATATAAGAACCAGTCTTGATTCATTTTCTTGATTTTAACAAATACAAACATCAAGCTGAAAAAAACAATTGAGCATTCTATACACATTTCACATGTAGCTTAGCAGCAGGAACACAAGATCAGTCATGCTCAGACAGTGAATAATGTTCTGTGCTCTTCCTCAAATCCTGAGCTAATCCTTGGAGAGGGCATGAGGAGCTCAACCATTGGCTGGTGAAAAGGAGCCAGGTGACAACAACAGTCACCCCAAGTGCTTTATATTGTGAGGCAAAGACTGTATAATAATACAGAGAAAACTCAAAGCACATGAACCCCTATGAGCAAGCATTTAGCAACAGTAAGAAGGAAAAACTTCTTTTTAACAGGAAGAAACATCCAGCAGAACCAAGCTCAGGGAACACGTGTTTCTGGGTTAATATAGCTAACTTAATTCAATTGAGTTCAATTCAGTTTATTTATACTGCGCCACATCACAACAACAGTCACCTCAAGGTGCTTTATATTGTAAGGTAGACCTAAATTAATACATACAGAGAAACACTCAACAATCATATGGCCTTCTATGAGCGACTAGAACATAGGACACACACCAATCATCCAAAATAATTTCACTTTGATCTGCAACAAGTTGAAGCAGTTTTCTGTATTAGGCCATGGGACAGTGAGCTTTAATCTTCAAATATTTATTTTACTTAAACCATCATATTAATGATTTACTACAGCAATGATCACGTGTCCTTTTTACAAGAGTTTTGTATTTTACTGTTGTATTTTATTAGCTTCTTTATTGGTTTGTATAACTTCAGATAATGGAATGATACCATAAGTATGTTAAGCAACATTTGCAGTATATGGCCCAGGTGTAGTTCACCTCAAATAATTAAACAAACAAGAAAACAGATTTAGGTTTTAACCTAAAGTGCCATCAATTTACATTCCTTGCATATATGTTCGATTCAATTCAGTTTTCCTTGTATAACACCAAATCACAACAACAGTTGCCTTGAGGTGCTTTATATTGTAAGGCAAAGGCGATAATACAATAATACACACACCTCAGAAATGCAGCAATGTTTTTACTTTTTCTTTCTTTATTTAATCTTTCTTTCTTTTTTTATCATTTCATTTTAGTGGTGGTGGTGGTGCATTGTATATTTAAACTTTAACAAATTATAATTGGTAAGTCTGTTTTCAAAGTCATCTCTGAGCATTGAATACCTTGCAACGTGTAAGAGGGAAGGCAGAACTGCTCAACATGCAGCCCCAGCCATGTGCATGTGTGTGAACATTTGGTATCTCAGGGCCCCCCACAGTCTTTCACCATAGGTGTGCAGATGAAAGCTCTGTTGGTGAATGTGCATACATGCATGCACACATACTCATACAGTTAGGTGCTATTTGAAGTGGCACCCAGCAGCTGAGCTGAGTTGTGGTCATAACTTCAGTTTGACATATCCTCCCATGACTGGAGCATATACGCCCACTCGCTTGCCTTTCTCTATAGCTTAACATGTAGAAATCCACTATGCTTATGAAATCAGTGCCATAATATGGTTGGCTATCTGCTAAAGTGGCGTCAACCCTCATGTCATTTTTTTCTAACCTACTCTTGTGGATATATAATACAAAACCATAGAAAATATCAATTTACAGATGGGTATCATATCATATTCTTGCTACCAGTTTTTTTTGTGGATGTCTTAATATAAGGAAAAGAAGTTCACCTGAAAAAAACTGTCAGCATGACTTTTTAGGCTTAAACTGTTAAAAAATAAATGTGTAGATCTATAGAAAATGTTCTGTAATTAGACTGTCCTGTAATCATAAAAAAGAAAGTACAGTGCAGATATGTCAGGCCCATTCAGGCTCTTGTGATCAATTATGAATTAGCATTCTGGGTAGTTGCCAAGATTGTGGTGGTGCTAATTTCACCAGGCGGAGTAGTAGTGCCATGGGCTGGAACAAAATTTTACATGAGCTGCAGATTATTCTTAGACTTACTCTCATCAGTTGTAGTCATGTCTCTCTGTCATTTTAGTGGTCAGGTCCAGCTATTCCTACGACTGGAAATGTTTGGATGACCAATTATTTATTGACCTCTCTACTGGATTTGCAAGAGGTTTTTAATTTTTACTCATATAATCGATTTGTTTTATGTACGCTAATATAAGCTTAATGTGTGTCTGAAAGCACGTGTTTGCGTGCACAGACCTATCTGCGATACCTCCAACAGATTTGTTATGAGCCCCATTTATTTAAGACTCTTAATTAAGATCAGTTTTTAATTAATCATGTTCCCTGAATCTGCCGATCATAAATTATTCCTGACAGATAGACGCTAGTTTTCAACGGCAGATGTTTTCTAGCTGCGTTTCAAAGTTAGACTTCTTTTAGTTTCTGTGAGCTCACCTGCACAGAATCCATTTCCAAAGTCAGATATGTGTGTGAGCTGAGACCATTTAAATAACATTATTTTGAATGCTGGAAAATAAAAGGACACTTTGAGTCAATCAAACTTGAGCTGCGCAAATATGGAGCTATACTCTATGTAATTAGTTTATAATGTAAATTTGGGTCAACAGGTGGATATTCTGCAGGTTCTTAGAAAGATGCACAGACATCAGTAAAAGACATCATACAATTTCAGATAAATGTGAGATAAGTTAATAAGCAACTACCAGATGCATTGTGGTCATTTTGTATTGAAACTCGCATAGAAAATATGTGAAGATTTAAAAAAGTATAAAAGATATAATTACCTTGTACGTTTTATAACCCCTGTTGTGTAAAATGTAAATCAATACAGAATGTTGCAAATTTTATAAACCTATAATTTATTCACAATAGAACACAGAAAACATATCACATGTTTAAGATGAGAAAATAAAATAAAAGATCTAATTAGATTTAAATTTCATGGCGGCAAAAAAAATTGAGACAGGGTCATGTTTGCCATTGTGCAAGAATTTCTTAACTTTAAACTGAGAAGACCATTTGCTAGACTTTTACGGATCTGTAGGGGTAGACCCTGTATTTATTTGAGGGGACCCAAATGCAGACGCCTGAGGCACGAAGCACATTTAACTAATAACAAGATGGCCAAAAAAAAGAGAAACAAAGGCAAAATAACACAGAGATAAACTAAACTAAGACCATGACAAATTGTCCCATTCTTGTCTGGTATAGCTATTCAACAATCCGAGATGTTCTTTGTCATATTTTATATTTTTAATTACATGATGTTGGAATGCTGATGGAAAGTCTGGACTGCAGGCAGACCATTTCAGCAGCTGCTGGTGTAATTGATGTAGTATGTGGGTTAGCATTGTCTTACAAACTAAGATTTTATTTTATCTCTTTCAATTCTTAAACGGGTTGGGTCCATTGTATCTTGCTTATCTCTTAACACCTTGTGTTTCTTCAAGGTCTGTGAGATATGTTGACCAGCTTCTCCTCTGTGTTCTGAAGACAAGACTTAAGAACAGGGAGGGATCAAGCTTTGTTAGCCATAACTCCTGAACTGTGCAATGAGTTAACTCCCATGTTAATGAGGTGTTTACCCCCACCTTACACATTTTTGAAATATGCCTTAAAACTAACTTTCTCAAATTTCAGAATTGGTTTTGTAAGAGAGCATTTTTGTGGTTTCTCTGGCAGCCACACACTTGGAAGGCATTTGTAGAACAGCAAAGCAAATCATTTAACTATATGTAGCTAAATACATCTTATACTAAGATGCTTAAACCTTTAATGTTTTTCAGTTTTCTTTCTTTCTTTTTTACTTTTATTCCAAAAGGTTTAAAAATGCAGTGCAGGCACACATACTCATGCATGCTAGTTCTGGAACGCCGTATGTTAAAAGAAGTTCATCCAAATGTGTGTAAGACTTTGCCTTTTCCTGTGCTTCATGTGTCAGGGTGTACGCAAACTTTGTAAGTTCACTTTGTAAAAACAGCTTTGTGTGTATGTGTGGTGTGTGTGTTTGTGTGCGTGTGTGTTCATGTGTGTGTGTGTGTGTGTGCGCGCTCTTAGGCAGCAACACTAACAGGATTAGCGTGGTCACGGTGCATGTGTCAGACAGCACATTACGAGTAGACTTAATGCTAAGGCAAAGAACCACGCACTGAGAGAGTGGGAGCAATGAGAAGCTTCTGTGGCAGACTCTGGCTAGAGTGAATTTGCTATACTGGTTAATGAGGTTAATTCTACTATGACCTCTATATCGCTCACAGTTGTCCTTCTTGTCACTGTTGTTAAGCATTTCTATTTAGATATGTCACACTTCATAACAGCATTAATGGCAGGCACATATTTTAGTGACCTACCTCAGCTTAAGTGAATGGAGAGGAAACACTGCTGACTCGTGGAAAGTAATTCATGTCATACTGGATATATTGTGACTGTGGGTTCATTCTGTTGCCACCCTTTGCAACTATAAAGGCTTCAACTCTTCTGGGAAGGTTTTCAAAACAAACACGTCTTTATGGACCTTGCTCTGTGCTCTGGTGCACCGCCATATTGGAACAGAAAGGGGGCTAACCCCAAACTGTTTCCACAAAGCTGGGAGCATGGAATAGTCCAGTGTGTCTTAGTATGCTGGTGCTTTAAGAGTTCCTTTCACTGGAACTGAAGGGCCAAGATCCAACTCCTGAAAAGAACGCCACACAGCTGACTGTAGAATATTTAGGAGGAACTTTCCCAACTGGAAATTTCACAGGTGCTTCCTATCACAGTACAATGCTGGAATTCACCGAGTATTGTATTTTTAAGACATGTCATGCCAGTTTTGAGCAGCAATAGCAGAGCTGCATGTGTTCATATTTATCATCTTTGTCCCTGAAACACAGTGAGCACAGTGAGAGTGAACTCAGTTTTGATAATCAAATCAATAAGGTTTACCAGAACTACTGTCTATAACATAAAAAACACATCTAAGATTATAAAATCACTCAAACTGATTCCATGCTTTCATATCGAGCATGTTTGATTATTGTAAAGTTCTGTTCTCAAGATTCCCCGGATTAACAATAGGACAACATCAGCTCATTCAAACTCCAGCAGCCAGAGTTGTTACAGGTGCACGGAAATTTGACCACCGTACGCCAGCACTGGAATCACTTACTGGATCCCAGTGCAATAGGAATCCTTTTGTTAGTTCCCAAAGCTCTCAATAGTTCTGCCCCCAGTACATTTGTGACCTGCTGCTTACAACCCAGTCAGACATGCCAGGTCTTCAGGAGCTTTTATCTGTTCCCAGTATCAGACCTTAGTGTGCTGAAGGTGCACAGAGAAATACATATCACTTTTACGTTTTTGTCTTCTTTGTTAATCGCATTGAGTTTAAATATAATGAAATGTGCTACATAAATAAAACAGTCATAGATATTACTAAATAACATTTTTCTTCACTCCAATGCTGGTCACCTTGTTGAGGCTGAAAAAGAGGCACCTCTGTGGCAGAATGAGTCTGCAGTGATGGAATATAGGAAATATGTATTGCACAAATAACTCGTATGAATTCTATGAAATATTTCTATAACTAATATCCAAGTTAAATTACTATCTATTATTAATATGCATTGTCAAGGCGTGTAAGCTATGTGCTATTTAAAAGATGCGCAAGTGGGCAAATGCCCTGAAAATGTTATAGATATTTATTATATCTCTGACACAATAAATCATCACGGAAAATAAAGTACTTACTTTGTAAACAAGCATGTATATCTTGAATATTATCAGCATTAAAACAAGTTCCAATCTCCCCAATTTTTCATCCATAAATCTGAATGTATCCTGTATCAAAGAAGGTTAGCCGTGCAATCTACGTTACCATGGTGATGTGTAATGCTGAACAAGTGACATAAAATAAGTGCTAAGCCCAGTTTTGGCTCACTAACCCACGTCTCCCTGAAGACGTGTGAAATGTTATTTATTTATTTGACGGCATCAATTTCTATATTTATCTGTCTTCTCTACTGGGTTAGATGGAAAAGCCCTCAAACAAAATCAGCTCTGAGATATTATGATATTTTGCAAAGAATAATAAACTGCACAGCAGGGAGAAACATGACCTCTTATTATCGTACTGATCAGTTTAGTTGAGATCACTACATGGAAAAACAAGCAAAGAAATAAAGACTTGTGGGCTGGTTACTGCAGCTGTGTTGTGCGTCTTTCTGTCCTCCATTATAATTATTAAAGAAATTGTGGGAGGGTTTCATGCAGCATGGAGAGAATGTACGATCTACTGTGTGTGGACTGTTTGAATCCAGGCCTGAACAACACAAACAAACAATCATGTGAGATTTACAGAAATAAAACAAACAAGCAAAACTCATAACCTCATTTATGACTTATGATGATTACAAGTCTTGCTATGCTTTAAGATTAACTTTGGGTATCATGTGAACTACTGTACAATGTGTTGTTTATGGCTCTTCACTGTAACTGTAAAAAGTAACTCACAGTCAGCATCTCACACTGGGTCGGAGGCCAGGGACTAAAAGTATGTTTTTAAATGAGATTTAACTGCAGCGGTGAAGGGGGCTGCCCGATGTACAGTGGCACGATTTTGGAGTCACAAATGCAAAAGCTCGATTACTTCAGAGTTTGCATTGCATCTTTGAAATGCACAAAAGTATCTGGTTTGCTAATCAGAGAGAACAATGAACCTCTGCAGATACAGTAGGATCAGGAGCAAATTATTGGCATGTTTCAATTAAACTGAAGGAAATCGTGTGGTATTCTGATTGATGAACACCTCATTACTGTCCCCAAAAGTTACTAGGTATTAAACATGAGGACAGGAGTCCTCGTGTTCTGAAAACATTCCAAAGATGCATAGACAATTCCCTACTATCAGTAAGGGTCCACGAGCCAGCCGGGCACTTGGCCTTAAGATTTTTTTTTCACCATACAGAGCTGTGGAAAACGTTTGGCTCACTTCTTATTTCTGTATATTCCAACAAGCCTGTGTCATGCACCGAGGCGCACGTGCACAAAAGGATCCAGAAGCAGGCTCAAGTGCTAGCAGGAAAAGACACTTTATTGTAAATAACAAAAGGCGACCCGGGAAAACCAGAGGAGCAAATAAGGAACTAAAAAACCTGGGGAAACAAATGACGTGGGGAAGCCGGAATCGGGACCGTGGGAGGCTGCAACAGAAAGGGGAGAAAATTACTAGTGAGCCGGGAAGCAGGGGAACACAACAAGACAGGATTAGAGTAGTAGGCTTACAATCGGAGTGGGGCCGTGGGGCTCGGGAGGGAAGTGGGAAAGTCCGTGAGAAGGGAATCATGGAGTTAGTGACGAGGCCAGATGATGCACCGGGTGATCCAATCGAGCAGGAGGACAGGCAGGTGGCAGACAGTGGACGCCGGATCGAAATCTTAAACACATGAAGGCAGATTTAACGCAGTTCAAATAAAACATTAGCGCACCGCTTTCGCGGGAGTCTAGTTACCACAGAGAGGTGATTAACGGACTGACGTGGAGCATCCGTCAGCGCAGGCTTAAGTAGTCCTCCAGGTAATCACCCCGATGGAAAGCAGGTGTGCCGGTGATGGCCCAGCCCGGGGGTGTGGCTACCCGAGCATCACACACAGACTCCATAGACACAGGATCATGACAGCCTGACTTTCTAGTCATTTTTAAAGTGGACTTCAGCAATGTTTTCTAGTCTTTCTGACCAGTTTAATCTTTCACGTTTTCCTTGAACAAAAAACTGACTACTTTTTCATTCATTAAATCCTGACCATTTTTAGAGGAGTATTTTAATGTTTGTTTGTTAACCCACTTCACACTGCCCTATACATTTTGATAAAAGACACCTAACTCAAAAGATGAACCAATGCAAAGAATCAATTTTAAATTGCATCTAAATTAAATTAAATTGCATTTAAATTGCAGTGTTTTGTTACTGGCAACCTTTCACAAAAACATCATTTTGTTGTTGCAGATAGTTCAATCTAAGAACAGTGCCAAAGATAACACAGTTTAAAGTAGAATTTTAACACCAACACAATTCCAGGAGTGTTATTCACCAAAAACTTGCCAAGGATCGAACAGTGGTGAACCAGCGACAGGCTCATTGATGGTCACGGGGAGTGAAGGCTGGCCTGTGTGTGCAGTCTAACAGATGAGCTATCATTGCTCAAATTGTTGAACATATTAATGCGGGTTCTCATTTAAAGGTGTCAGAATACACAGTGCATTGCAGTTTGCTGCTCATGGGGTTCATTGGCACAGACCAGTCAAGGTCATCGTGTTGAGCCCTGTACACAGCTCAAAGCGCCAACAGTAGTCACCTCCGCTTCAGAACAATAGAAACTTGGCCTGGTCTAATAAACCGTGATTTAAAAAAAACTAAAAAAAATAAATAAATAAATAAATAAATAAATATATATATATATATATATATATATATATATATATATATATAGCGTCACGTGTCCAGATTTGTGCATGTTGCTTTACTTGGGGAAAGCCTGGCACTAGGATGCACTATGGGAAGAAGGCAAGCTGGCAGTGTGAGCCTTTGGCTCATGTTCTTCTGCCTTCCATGTGGAAATTACTTACACATAACACTTACCTAAGTACTGCTGCAGATCATGTTCATCTTGAAAATGGTATTCCCTGATGGTTATGTCCTCTTTTAGCAGGATAATGTGCTCTGCCACAAAACTAAAATGGTTCAGGAATGATTTGAGGAGCACAACAACAAATCTGAGATGTTGACTTACCCTCCCGATTCCTGCGATATCAATATCAGTATCTGTGGTTTGTGCTGGACAAAGTAATACTAACGATGTATGACAGTGTTGCAGGAAGTCGTCCTTTCCCTGCAAATGTTCAGGACAGGAAATGAATAATATCTTCAAGACACTTAAAAATCCTGTTACTTATCCACAACGGATCAAAATAGTTGAGGAGTTTGATTTATAACGGTTTTCTTCAAAGAAAGCCAGAACAATATCAACGCCTTAGGTGGGACATTTTAAGCTGTAATTTTATTTAAGTTATTAAGACATATATATTATTCTATACGTGGAAGGTGAAGAATGTAACAGAATATCAGCACATATACAATGTCAGAAAAACTATAGGTTCACAGATATGTGTCTGTACAAGGTTTAGCAACTGGTGACAAAATGTAACCAGTTGCTATGGCTGGTACCAAAGCTGTCAAAATAAAGTACTACGTTACACTGAATCTGTGTACTGAGGACAAGTGGTCACTGATACCTAATTCCAATGTCTAACTGCTGTAGAAAGCCATGTATGTGCTCTGGCCTACGGCTGCTGTGCAACAACTCTCCTTTTTACTACGCACTGTACCGTTGAGCTGTGGACTACGTTTGGGGACAGGAGTGGACAAAGCTTCTGGGGAATGATTTTGACAAAATATGAATGCTGAGCACTTTCCACTGAGGTCTGCTCAAGGAACAATGTGTGCTTCACTTCACAGTTTCTTGTACACACAAAAATACCTAGCACAGACAGGATTAGTACCCTCACCCCCATTTTCTCTCTTTCTTCAATCATTCTCCATCTCACTCTGTTTTTTCTCACCCAGTAACTTTGTGTCTCCCATCTGCACAACTCAAGCTACATTCCTGCTTGCAGATTCCATTCGTCTATTCCACGCTCTCCCCTTTTTGCAATGCTCTCCCCGGGGTGCCATAGTATCTCAGTAGGGGGGGGAGCATCACCCCTGCCTTACTTCTCTCTGCAACCACACCCCCATCTTCTTCCTGCTTCCCCTCCAATCATGTCCTGCACATCCAACTTGTCCAATACCAACATTCTCCATACCTGCAGGTCATCATCAGCTTTTAGCCAATAGGAACACGGAATTTCTCTTTCACCACAGGGGGTATAAAGCTCCTCAGCAACAATGAGAAGAAAAAAGGACACTGTAGTAAAAATGGTGACCTAGTTTCCCCTTCTTTTTTCTAGCACACCCACCCCTAAATTCCGTCTTCTCTGAAAGGGAAAAAACCTTCTTGAGAAAACACAAGTGTGATTTTCAGATCATCTCTGGGTTGAGTAGGCTGTAACACACAAGAAGGCATAATTCGAAGGGGTTTAATAAGGTGAAGCAAACAACTCTATCAGCTAAACTGATTCTTCATTCTTAAAAAAGAAAGTGACTTGTTAGGGGGCAGAAATGCTACCACTGCCTTAATTTATATTCTAATGAATATGTAACATGGCTGTTAAGAGTTTTAAACTGTGGGCAGAGCATCGTTTTTATGTATGCCGTCACATAAAAACCTTAAAGAAGACACTTTTGAATAATGTGTAACTTTGTTGAGGTTTAGCATTGGAATACCAGTGAAGACTTAATTTAAAACATTTATATGAGGTAGAGACTGGACTTTAAGGTTGTGGAAAAAAATGCATGTTGACATTAAGTTACGGTTTTATACCACGCTCCTCATATCAAATACCTGAATGGGTTTCCTCAGCATAGTTTCTTGCAGATAAATTAATCACATGGAGAGTCCTCTTCACACACTAAGGTTAGTTATGGAGTTCACGAGGTTCTGTTTGCATACATATATGTATACATTTTTCCCTTACGCAGTATCATTAGAAGGTATAGCATACATTTTCCCTGCTAAGCAGATGATACTCAACCCTATTTATCCATGAAGCCAGATAACACAACAATTAGTAAATTGCAGGAATGTCGTAAAGACATAAAGACCTGGGTGAGGTCAGCTATGAAAGTCTTAGAAATATGATATCTGACCAGATGTTCACTGTGGATGGCATTACCATTGCCTCCAGTAACACTTGAGGAACCTTGGAGCCATTTTTCACCATGATATGTTGTTTATATGAGCATATTAAACAAATATGTAGGACTGCTTTCTTCCATTTGTGCAATATCTCCTGTCTCAGATTGATGCTGAAAAACTAGTTCATGCATTTATCACTTCCAAGCTGGACTACTGTAATCATCGTTATAGGGATTTCCCATAGACGGCCTGAAAAGTTGATCCAACATGCTGGAGCACAATACTGACAGCAGCTAGAAAGAAAAGAACACATTTTGCTCATACTGACTCTCTTCTTCTGTTAAATCCAGAATTTAATTTAAAATGGTTTCTGTTTGTTCAGCTTTTCTCTGTTTTCACTGTATTATTGTAGGGACTATTAAAAGTAGTGAAAAACTGTATCAGTGTATGGGTAAACTGAGCTTTTAATCTAAAGACCTTTGATTAATCAGTAAAACCAGAAAAGTAGAACCAGTATATTTAATTCTGATATCAATTAGTTAATTTAACAAGCAAAATATGAGTAAGATTATTTGATCATTTTAAATAAAACAGTCCTAGTAGAGACTCTCCGTGCTCATCGATTAAAATGAGACCAATAATATGTAACCTGATGTGTGTGTTTGTGAAAGCCTGTAATGGATCAATCCTTGAGAGGAAGTAACTCAAAGCGAAGCATAATAACAGGCAGTTAGTCCATGTCATAAAAACACTTGAACGCTGGATGGCTGATTGTTCCCGATTCAGGCATGTCTGCGCGCTGCTGCTGATCTCTGTTTGGCTATTAAATATTCTATTAGGAAAGGCACACACAAGATAAGAAAAGAAATATTTTTATTTATGTCATGGAAGAATTTTATTTTAACAAATCTGACTACAACCAAAAAGAAAATGTTTTTTTTTTATTTGATTTATGAAATGTTGCATTCAGTTAAAAAAAAAATTTAAAAAAGCTTTTAAAGTACATTTGTGCAGAGTTCTTAGAAATATACAACAACAGCAGTCCTGCCCATTGTTGACCCACAGCTTCTATAGTCTGTATTATCCAAACTCTAGCACTTACATTTATAGCTTCTGTACTTATAAGCTTTGGGTGCAAAACCCATAAAAGAAACAACTTCAGGACTCTCTAGTTCAGGAAATAAAAATAAGAATAAAAGTGCGATTATGACTGTGGCTCCTGCTAAAGCACAGTTACAGTTTAGTAGTTAACCAAATTACAGTCACACAAGCTTGCATGTAAAAAATAGTCAGTCACTGAGTCAGTCCAGGTAATCATAGCTTCTGACTTCTGTATTGTCTGAAACTAGAATCAGTCCTTTAATGTAAATCGTTTTCAGCAGTAAGTGCCCAATATAAAGTGAACGTGTTGCTTATCTGAATGGCATTCTGAACAGCAATTTTAATTAGACTAAATAATTTATAGCAAAAGCAAATGTAGTCACTCACAAGGACAAAAACATGCAAGATCCTTCTTAGTTCACTGGGTGGACAGAAGACAGGTGGCTTTGATTTCCTTGGGGAGTGCGTAACCACATGAAACAGCTCACATAGCTTCTACGAAGGCATCAGTTCACTTTTGATAGGCAATGCCAAACACTGAGCTGTGTTTGATCTGGTTCAAATGTCTACTCAGTGGTGAAAATCTCTTAATAAATGGCTTCATTCAAGCCATAGCTAATTCAAACCTCAACACACGGAAATAGTTCTTTTTTCAAGGAGAAGCAGAGATGGGTGACTTTGATGTGAATCTGAAATGAGAAGCCTGTGTGATAAGGTGCACAGTGCCCAGACAGGTGCCTGTGAGATTGGCAGAGAATCATGCCCTGGGACTCTATATCTGCTATTAGTAATTACAGAGTCTCAATGTGGCGCTGTGCCACACAACCAAGAAAGCATCATTAAAATTACTCATTTTTTTTTAGAAGAAAAACTGAACTACTTTGATGTAGGTTACAAAGACTAAAGTTGTTTCACATATATAGATTTACACCGCTGCTCTAGAATGCCAGCCTGGCAACGCCTAAATGACAGAAAACACAGATATAGTTTTAATGCGGTTCAGAAGGTAAGCCACTGTTAACAACGGCCCAGCTTTGTTTGACAGCATTTCTGCACAAATTCCCACATAGCTAGTAGAGAAATAGCGTGTGTGTGTGTGTGTGTGTGTGTGTGTGTGTGTGTGTGTGTGTGTTGGGGGGGGGAGACAGCTTCATTGTGCTCTTTGATGCCGATTCAAAATCTGTGTGAACCACAGAGACAATGGGCCACTGCGAGGACATAAAGACAACTTAAAGGTTGATTTGGAAGCAGACAGATACAAAATCCAATTAAATCTTTAACAATAAACTATTTGGACAATAAAAACTACCTTTGATAGCAGTTAAAAACAGTAACACTACTCTAAGGAACACTGAACTCAAAATGACCCAAAGGCACACTTTGTTGTAGTCAGGTAGAAGTTAAAAAGTGAGTGGAAACGTTTTGAGAAAGATACAATGTTACTGTTTTACTAGAAAAATTCAAGCTTAGACTTTTTCAAATGCATACAGAGGCAGTGAATGTAAGATTTTTTTTTTCACTGTATATTTCTGTCACAATGACAGTAGAGAATCTTGAACCTCATCATGTTTGGTTGATAGGTTGACCATTTTCCTTTCATCCTATTTTTCCTAACACATCCAGATCCAGATTAGTATAAATGTCAAACATTACTTTTTTCCCCATTCAAACTGATTTATTTTCTGAGTGCTCCTTTATTAGTGTTTTGTTTATTTATTTATTTATTTATGTATTTATTCATTTATTTTAAGCAGTGTAATTAATTATAGTTTTCATGATGAAGTTAAAGTGAAATTGTGGTAAAATGGCTGAAACTGTCCATTGTTTAATGTGGGAAATAAAATCAGGAATATTCAGCTTTTATAACTCACCTTTTAATTAAAACTAAATAAAGCACACTTGTATGTCAGTCAATGCTATTTTTATAGTATGCTAATAGCACTTGTTCAAAAACATGTTTCTAATTTCTTTCATATTTGACTGAATTAAAAACATTATTTAAAAAAACAAAACAATGATTTTTATGTCTACTGGCTCCTAAAAGTTAGACACTAAACATCTACCATCCCTCATAGTAAGAAAAAAAATGTAACAGCTATTAAGGGCACTAAATGTAGGGTTTTGTTTTTTTGAATTTCTGTCTGACAGAGACGAAGAAAGAAGCTGAGTTCAGATTAGACATATGTGCATTTGGATAAAAGTAACTCTCCATTTAATTCAAGTTCTTTGAGAATTTGTTTGAGTTTTTCAAACCATATCCACACTTGATCCATTGTCATGGGATCTTAAGCACAACTGGGAATAAGACACTGAGAAGCTGGACTGATGCCCCAAGTCAAAGTATTTTAAGTCATTTTGTTTTCTCTTCTTGCTTTGTCATACGAGTTATGGGCGTACTGTAATAATCGTTACCAATGAGTTGTTCATTTAGTGCATTCAGTATTATTTTTTGTGATGTTTGACTTTAATGTTGGTAGTAAAACACAACAAAACAAAAATCACAGACAAGCAAACAAAATCAAATTAACAGGCAAACAACAATTAACTGCAGAACATTTTCAGACATGTTCTTTTTTATATCTATACTGCTCCAAACTATAAATGGAACCCTTAAATAACACATCTGCACTTGATGAATCAAATATTAGAGGTAAAATTCTTCACTGATACATTGTGTAAAATGGCATAAATGGCATAGTCTGTGAAAACCAGAGTTACTAACCCTTTGGCTAGATTCCAAATCACACCAAGTAGAAAATTAAATCACAAACTGGTCCAGGCATACGTTTACCTGTATGCACTCCTAATGTCTGGGCATGCCGCTGATTAGATGGCGGACTGTATCCTCCTGGATGATCTCCTACCACAGCTGAGACAGGGCATCAGTGAGCTTCTGGACGCTCTGTGACACAATTTGGATACATCAATACATAACGTACCAGTCAATGGCATTAATGCCTTTATTGTCCAGGAGCTGCCTACAAACTCTGATTACATTAGGCCAGGTATTGTCCTTCACCTGGAGTAGCTCAGGTCCCCGTGCAGCACTTTATGGTCTGTCACTCGGTCTAACAATTAAGGACTCAAGATACCATTGTCTAGCATGTGGAACTCTCTGTAAGCCTGCAAACATATTTCTGGCAAAAAAGCAAACCCAGAGGAAGATCAGTCAGGGGGTAGCTGCGTTTCCACTGATTGACCTTTTTTACCATCACCATGGTAATAACCACAGGCATTACCATAGCAATGGCAACAGTGTCACAGTGGTAGTAAGTCTCATAGGAAAATTTGTTTCTCTAGACAACCCTCGGGTGTTAGTAGAGACTTGAGGCCAAAACACTGAGTTTTTAGATGATCTTTCATGATGGTTGCTAATAGTTATCCAAAAATATTTCTGCCTGTTAATCTGAACTTAATAGATTTCATAAGACTTTTTTGTACTTCGGTTAAACTGACTCTTCTGATAATGCATTGCCTTTTATACCCTGTGAGACAGCATCACACTTCTCCTATGAATTCCATGGGATGGCAACATTAGACTACATTGTTAGTGTAAATCTGATGCAGCAGCTCATGAACATTTTGAAATTAAAAATTCTTTTTCACAGCCAGTTCGCTCTTTGTTGGTACAGTGGGATAGCGATTCCATTGCATGTTAATTAATGGAAGTGAAGTGGAAGTGGAGTGAATCTTCCATTTTCAGGTGCTCGCACAGAAATAACACTGCTTGCTGAAAGGTTTCATTTAAATGTTCCTATAAATACTAATTGGCACAAACAAAATATGAAGGCATATCAATTAGTGATAGAGCGAGTAAGCTAATTCTCAATTATTTTAACTTGAAATGAGCTGTAGATACCTCACTATAAGGAGATGTTTACATTCAAATAGTCTACGTCTTATTGAGAGTTACACATAGTATCACTTACAGTGGCGAGACACGAAATATTAGTTATAAATATAAGCAATAAATGATGACCAGTATTAAGCCCCAATTCATCATCAGCTAATTTGCTATATTTGTGGTACTGAATTACGAGAATTAGAAATAATGTTTGATTTGGCTGACAATAAACCTGACCCGTTAATTACAGGACAATGGCAGTGGCAGCAGAATAATTACAAAAGTAGTATTGCGATGTTTGTGTGGGGGAATGAGGGCTGACACAAGTATTGGTGCCTGTTAATCCACTCTTTGTGTCAATATGCCTTTCTGTTGGCTTTCTAAAGCTGTCTTGGATGAATTTTGGATAGCCAAATAAACACAAGCTTTTTGCACGTTTTAATGGCTTGGTACATCATGTATATCTACCCAACACAGCTGACCCACGCACAAGCCTGTCCATGCACACACATAGCAGAGCATTTCCTCAGAGGGGAAAAAGGCAGCAAGAAAACGTTTTGGGAAATAACACTGAAAAACATACAAATACATAAAGACATGTTTTGAAATTTCAAATGTTCATCTTTCACTTTTTTTTTTAAAAATAATTTTAATATTATATTTTGAAACCCTAACCCTTTTTACATATTATTGGTTGTAATATTACACTGCTTTAACATTTGCTTTCACCACTTGTCCTGCATGGTATATTAACAGACTTTTACAGATGCAATTGTGTGACAATTTTATTAAAAACAGCATTTAAAGATTGCTCTAGTAAGTCACTGCATTACTTAAACAAAGACAAAAACTGAACAGTGCATTATATATATATATATATATATTATATATATATATATATATATATATATATATATATATATATATATATATATATATCATCGAGTAGACCTGCATTAACATCATCTACTCGATGATGTTAATGCAGCACTACGGATGATACCTACAGCCACGCTTACCGAGACTAACAAGCTGATCTACAATACGGCAGCAGTGATCAGTTGATATAAGTTGAACAGCCAGAAGGAGCAGTACCCTCCATGGAGAAGGAGGCTAGAGGGCAAGATCAAAGTAGCACGGAGGGAGGTTAGCCAGAAAGGTGCAACAACGAAGGTGCATAAAAGATACAGCAAGCTGTCCATACCTGAGGCCTTGGAAACTGCCAAGCAAAGACTCACAGCCTTGGCCAGCCGCTTCAGGTAGAGATAGAAGGCAGGAGAATAAACCAGCTGATCTCCACAGAACCAGCAAAGGTGTACTCTCAGTGGCAAGGGAACAATAAGAGAACAGCACCACCAAGGCTGGAGACGGAGCAATACTGGAAGAGCATATGGGAGAAGGACGCAACCCATAACGCCAATGCTCAGTGGCTAGTGGATCTGAGGGAAGACAATAGCAACCTCCCTGAACAGGGTCCAGTAACCATCACGGTGGCAGATCCGAAGGTCGGACGGTCCTGATCCCCAAGGACCCCAAGAAGGGACCGGTCCCATCCAACTACCGACCAATAACCTGACTCAGTATTACACGGAAGCTCCTGTCAGGCATCATATCGGCTAAGATGAACAGGCACATGGGTCAATACATGAGCGGGGCACAGAAAGGGATTGGCAAGAATACCAGAGGCGCAAAACACCAGCTACTGGTAGACAGAACAGTCAGCCGAGACTGCAAGACCAGGCTGACCAACCTGTACACTGCCTGGATTGATTACAAGAAGGCCTATGACTCAATGCCCCACAGCTGGATACTGGAATGCCTAGAATTGTACAAAGTACTAAGAGCCTTCATCAGGAACTCAATGGGGATGTGGCGTACGACACTAGAGGCCAACTCCAAGCCCATAGCACAAGTCACCATCAAGTGTGGGATCTACCAAGGAGATGCTCTGTCCCCACTGCTGTTCTGCATAGGCCTGAACCCCCTCAGTGAGATCATTGACAAGACTGGCTACGGATACCGACTACGGAACGGAACAGTTGTCAGACATCAAGACAAGAAAGCTCCTTAGCATGCATGGAGGGTTTCACCCCAAGTCCAGCACCCTGAGGCTGTATGCTAAGTGGAAGGAAGGGGGCCGGGGACTGGTGAGTGTCAGCACCACAGTCCAGGATGAGACAACGAACATCCACGAATACATTGGGAAGATGGCCCCAACTGACCGAGTGCTCAGTGAATACCTCAGGCAGCAGAAACCCAAGAAAGAGGAGGGAGACGAGGAACCATCATGGAAGGACAGGCCCCTGCACGGTATGTACCACCGGCAGATAGAGGAGGTGGCTGATATCCAGAAATCCTACCAGTGGCTGGACAAAGCTGGACTGAAAGACAGCACAGAGGCACTAATCATGGCAGCACAAGAACAAGCTCTGAGTACAAGATCCATAGAGGCTGGGGTCTATCACACCAGGCAAGACCCCAGGTGCAGGCTGTGTAAAGATGCCCCTGAGACAATCCAGCACATAACAGCAGGGTGCAAGATGCTAGCAGGCAGGGCATACATGGAACGCTATAACCAAGTGGCCGGCATAGTATACAGAAACATCTGTGCCGAATATGGCCTGGAAGTTCCGAGGTCAAAATGGGAGATGCCCCCAAGGGTGGTGGAGAATGACTGAGCTAAGATCCTGTGGGACTTCCAGATACAGACGGACAAAATGGTGGTGGCTAACCAACCGGACATAGTGGTGGTAGACAAACAAAAGAAGACGGCCGTAGTGATCGATGTAGCGGTTCCAAATGACAGCAACATCAGAAAGAAGGAACACAAGAAGCTTGAGAAATACCAAGGGCTCAGAGAAGAGCTCGAGAGGATGTGGAGGGTGAAGGTAACGGTGGTCCCCGTGGTAATCGGAGCACTAGGTGTGGTGACTCCCAAGCTAGGCGAGTGGCTTCAGCAGATCCCGGGAACAACATCGGAGATCTCTGTCCAGAAGAGCGCAGTCCTGGGAACAGCTAAGACACTGCGCAGGACCCTCAAGCTCCCAGGCCTCTGGTAGAGGACCCGAGCTTGAAGGATAAATCGCCCGCAGGGGCGAGCTGGGTGTTAGTTTTTTTTATATTATGGGTGGAGCTGAACCCAAATACGGTATTCGGAAACGCACAAATAACGTGTTTTTTACGAGTACTTATTTCAAACAAATACTTAAAAAAATATTTGTATTCGGGAACAAGGTAAAACTTTATATCAAAAAGCTGAGTTTCCTTATGAGACCGCAGTACATGACCGGATGAGTGAGTGACGTGTGAAAGAGGTGACTGACACAGGCTGCTCCACACAGCAACAGAGAAGGCTCGGCTGAGCGAAAAAAGGCTGACCTGCATCACTATTTTTGTTGAATAGAATTTTTTGTACCTTAACTGGGTTCCGGAGGCAGTTTATAACTTTAGAGAGGATTGGGAGATTATTCCATTTCGCTGCATTACTGACGACTGCATTCAGGTGCTCTCATGTTCGTTCTGCTTACGTAGCTCTATTAGCTTGGTAATTTACAAATAGGCTGTTGACAGAGTAACATTAACATTCAGTTTAAAAGGTTAAAACAATGCTTGTGTAGTTGTGTCGAATTGTATGCACTTGTGGGAGTTATATGGTACGTTTAAGTTACTCTGTCTTTTGCAGACAGCAAGATGTAGGCTATAGGCTAGTTAACCTTAACATAGCTTCCCATCACTCATTAACTTAGCTGAAACTCCCCACATGGATTTGGGCAACCAAATAGAAAGGAATGTTGTTGCTGCTGAGCCATCTCTTGGTCATCCACCAGCCAAAAAACTTGCTCAAGTTCTGTGTGGAAGAATTTTACAGTCAGTGCTGTAGATGAAACCGAAGTGATATGTAATGTGTGCAAAAGTCTAATCAGCAGAGGCAGACATATCAAACATCTGTCAACATCTGCTATGCACAATCACATGCACTTAAAGCATCCTCTTCTGGTACTGTCTGCCAACTCCCCCCACCAGCATCAATTCATCATCATAACCATGTTCTACCCCTGCAAGTCATTTTCGCTGTCTGTTCAGCGTCCTCTGTATTTTATTAGTGAGTGTTTAACCATGGATGAGGCAATGGCTGTTATGTTATTTTCTTTTCAGTGACGTTCTTGTTATATGTTCATTGCTGGATTTATGGAAAAATCTCAACTAATATTGCATATCCATAATTACTATAATGGATATAATTAAAGAATACTCACACTATAACGTTAATTAAAAGTGTAACGCAAAACAACTGGATTTTTAAATCTATTTTGAATTTTACTCAAATACAAATACAAATACTTTCCCCCCCCCTCAACAAATACAGTGGCTTGCAAAAGTATTCGGCCACCTTGAACTTTTCCACATTTTGTCACATTACAGCCACAAACATGAATCAGTTTTATTGGAATTCCACGTGAAAGACCAACACAAAGTGGTGTACATGTGAGAAGTGGAACGAAAATCATACATGATTCCAAACATTTTTTACAAATAAATAACTGCAAAGTGGGATGTGCGGAATTATTCAGCTCCCTATGGTCTGAGTGCAGTCAGTTGTCCATAGACATTGCCTGATGAGTGCCAGTGACTAAATAGAGTGCACCTGTGTGTAATCTAATGGCAGTACAAATACAGCTGCTCTGTGATGGCCTCAGAGGTTGTCTAAGAGAATATTGGGAGCAACAACACCATGAAGTCTAAAGAACACACCAGACAAGTCAGGGATAAAGTTATTGAGAAATTCAAAGCAGGCTTAGGCTACAAAAAGATTTCTCAAGCCTTGAACATCCCACGGAGCACTGTTCAAGCGATCATTCAGAAATGGAAGGAGTATGGCACAACCGTAAACCTACCAAGACAAGGCCGTCCACCTAAACTCACAGGCCGAACAAGGAGAGCGCTGATCAGAAATGCAGCCAAGAGGCCCATGGTGACTCTGGACGAGCTGCAGAGATCTACAGCTCAGGTGGGGGAATCTGCCCATAGGACAACTATTAGTTGTGCACTGCACAAAGTTGGCCTTTATGGAAGGTTCACCTTCCAGCAGGACAACGACCCTAAACATAAAGCCAGGACAACAATGGAATGGTTTAAAACAAAACATATCCACGTGTTAGAATGGCCCAGTCAAAGTCCAGACCTAAATCCAATCGAGAATCTGTGGCAAGATCTGAAAACTGCTGTTCACAAACGCTGTCCATCTAATCTGACTGAGCTGGAGCTGTTTTGCAAAGAAGAATGGGCAAGAATTTCAGTCTCTAGATGTGCAAAGCTGGTAGAGACATACCCTTAAAGACTGGCAGCTGTAATTGCAGCAAAAGGTGGTTCTAGAAAGTATTGACTCAGGGGGCTGAATAATTACGCACACCCCACTTTGCAGGTATTTATTTGTAAAAAAATGTTTGGAATCATGTATGATTTTCGTTCCACTTCTCACGTGTACACCACTTTGTGTTGGTCTTTCACGTGGAATTCTAATAAAACTGATTCGTGTTTGTGGCTGTAGTGTGACAAAATATGGAAAAGTTCAAGGTGGCCGAATACTTTTGAAAGCCACGGTACAAATACGGATACAAATACTTTCTGCTTTGCACATCTCTAATGTATATATAAATTCCCTGCGGGGGGTCTATCCTTCAAGTTCGGGTCCTCTACCAGAGGCATGGGAGATCCACATTTTCTTCAGCTCTTCTCTGAACCCTTGGTATTTCTTGAGCTTCTTGTGTTCCTTCTTTCTGATGTTGCTGTCATTGGGAACCACTACGTCTATCACTACGGCCATCTTTTTCTGTTTGTCCACCAGCACTATGTCCGATTGTTTAGCTACCACCATTTTGTCTGTCTGTATATGCTGTATATCCTGGTGGTGTGGATCAGTGAATTGATGTCTCGTTCACTCTTGGCATACAGCTTGAAGTCATCCATGTACAGGAGGTTGCTTACAACTGCTTGATTCCGTAGTCGGTATCCGTAGCCAGTCTTGTCAATGATCTCACTGAGGCGATTCAGGCCTAGAACAGAGCATCTCCTTGGTAGATCCCACACTTGATAGTGACTTGTGCTATGGGCTTGAAGTTGGCGTCTAGTGTTGTGCGCCACATCCCCATTGAGTTCCTGATTAGGGCTCTTAGGGTCCTGTTGATCTTGTATAGTTCTAAGCATTCCAGGATCCAGCTGTGGGGCATTGAGTCATAGGCCTTCTTGTAATCAATCCAGGCAGTGCACAGGTTGGTCAGCCTAGTCTTGCAGTGTCGGCTGACTGCTCTGTCTACCAGTAGCTGGTGTTTTGCACCTCTGGTATTCTTGCCCATCCCTTTCTGTGCCCCACTCATGTACTGAGCCATGTGCCTGTTCATCTTAGCCACTATGATGCCTGACAGGAGCTTCCACGTGGTGCTGAGGCAGGTTATTGGTCGGTAGTTGGAGGGTACCAGTCCCTTCTGGTGGTCCTTGAGGATCAGGTCTGTCCAGCCTTCGGTTAGCTGTTCTGGGTGTCTCTCGTCAACTAGCAGCTGGTTCATTTGTGCTGCCAGGTGCTCGTGGAGTGCAGTCATCTTCTTTAGCCAGTAGGCGTGAACGATGTTGAGGCCTGGTGCTGTGCTGTCTGGTACTCTTCATACTGGAGACCCTTTCTTGGATGTCTGCCACCGTGATGGTTACTGGACCCTGTTCAGGGAGGTTGCCGTGGTCTGCCTTCAGATCCACTAGCCACTGAGCATTGCCGTTATGGGTTGTGTCCTTCACCCATATGCTCTTCCGGTATTGTTCCGTCTCCAGCCTTGGTGGTGCTGTTCTTATATTGCTCCCCTGCCCCGAGAGTACATCTTGGCTGGTTCTGCGGAGAACATCTGGTTTATTCCCCTGTCTTCGGTCTCTCTAGTGTACCTCTTCAAGCAGCTGGCCAAGGCTGTAAGTCGTTGCTTGGCAGTTTCCAAGGCCTCAGGTATGGACAGCTTGCTGTACTTCTTAGGCACCTTCTTCAGGCTGTGAGTCGTTGCTTGCCAGTTTCCAAGGCCTCCGGTATGGACAGCTTGCTGTACTTCTTAGGCACCTTCTTCATCACACCTTTCTGCAGTTCCGATAGTTGGCTAACCTCCCTCCATGCTACCTTGATCTTAGCCTCTATCCTCCTTCTCCATGGAGAGTACTGCTCCTTGAGGCTGTTCAACTTGTAGCCAAGCATCTCACTGATCACTGCTGCTGTGGTATAGATCAGCTTGTTAGTCTTGGTAATGGTGGCTGTAGGTATCGTCCGTAGTGCTGCATTAACATCATCTAGCAGACCTTCTGAGGGTACTTCAGGTAGTCTTGGTAACCGGCTACGGGTGATGCAGGGTTCAATCTTGGCCATGATCCTATCTTTCAGGTCAGTTACCCTTGCACTCAACGATCCTTCTTCTATCTTGGGGCTTGGTACCCAATCTCAGGTCTCTAGCTTTGAGAGCAGTCCCTTCTTTTGAATGTTGGAACACTGAGAGACTAGTTGTTTCGTCGTCATTGTGGATCCTAAGCTAAGATCCTGTGGGACTTCCAGACAGAGACGGACAAAAGGTGGTGGCTAACCAACCCGGACATAGTGGTGGTGGACAAACAGAAGAAGACGGCCGTAATGATAGACGTAGTGGTTCCCAATGACAGCAACATCAGAAAGAAGGAACATGAGAAGCTCGAGAAATACCAAGAGCTCAGAGAAGAGCTGGAGAAAATGTGGAGGGTGAAGGTAACAGTGGTCCCAGTGGTAATTGGAGCACTAGGTGCGGTCACTCCCAAACTAGGCGAGTGGCTCCAGCAGATCCCAGGAATGACATCGGCGATCTCTGTCCAGAAGAGCACAGTCCTAGGAACAGCTAAGATGCTGTGCAGGATGCTCAAGCTCCCAGGCGTCTGGTAGAGGACCCGAGCTTGAAGGATAGACTGCCCGCAGGGGCGAGCGGGGAATTTTAATTTGTATCATATTTGCTACAGGCATGGGTGTGTGTTTGTGTATAGTGATAGAATTTTCACTTTGTCATTTTGTGTAGAATTTTGCTGTGAGAAAGAATTCAGTCTGTATCATGTCATGTGCAACAAATGAAGCGCTATAAATACTATACTATAGTATGCTATGAATACTTTCTGGATTTTTTTAGATAAATTACAGTTTTCATTGATCATATAGATGCAAACATTTCTGGAAATGTTACCATAAACATCAAAATATTTTTTTACAAACCCAATATTAATCATTTAGTACACATTTAATGATCATTTCAATATCTTTAAAACTCAAATGAAAAAAATATTTAGTATTTAACAATTAATCAAGAAAAATTAAACTATAGCAAAATTATCAGTACATCTTTGCTCATGGCGCTCATAAATGTTACACAGTACATCAGCTTTGTTCCTGACCTTGAAAATTCCTCAGAGATGTTGTAGTGTATTGATGGTTGTCACTGTCACTGCTGTTACATATGCAAGAGAACGGATCTGAATATGTAAAATACACACACAGGATGCATCGAATCTACAGTGACTTTCTGACATCACCTCTCAAATGGCAAGCTAGGATCTCTTTGAATCCACATTCACATGCATACTCATACAGAAAAGTGGGAGCAGCAGCCAGTCGCAACAGATGAGTTTGCTCTCCTAATGTCGTTTGCATAATGGTAAATTCACTACCTCATATGATTGTTACTGTAGCCAGTGGTGACACAGTGCTCTGCTGAATCCTATTACTATGAGTAAGGCAAACACAGAAAAAACTAAGAATCGAGATGAGAGAAACAAAATACAGGAAGAATGAGAAAGAGAGAGAAGAAGAATGACCACTGGAAAACTCTACAGGGAACAAATGAAAGATGGGACAAAACGGATGTGAAGGAGATGAAAGGAGCTGTGGGAGAGAAAAGAACCACAGCAGCCTTTATCTGCATTTCTGTGAGTGTGTGTGTGTAAGGGATTTTTTTCCTCTGTTTATCAAGAGCAAAGCAACTGAGATCGGTGCACACTGATGGAGCTGCCCCACTTCACATTCTTCTTACTTCCATGCTCTCACACTGGGTGTACAACCACAGTTTTCTGCTGGTACTATGGGCCACTGAGCAGACCTCTGGGCTCACAGACAGTGTTGGCACAGTTGCTGAGAAAAGGGGGAAGTGGTTTTTGATTATATCACAGCCCAGTGACCACTCTTATAATGCATGGCTGAAGATTGCATTTGTTTCCACACTTTGTCACTGAGCTCTAAAAGGTTGATGATAATACAACTTTCCTTCTCTATAAATCTTGCTGTCGAGTGGTCAAGAGGTGACACTGTCATCAATTAAATTTTTATTTTCATAAATGATTTAGGAAGCTGATATTTCCAACACTTTCAAGTCCATGAAAAGCCACAGAATAAACGGTGTAAAAACAGTGATAAATAGTAAAAATGGTCAACTACACTGGAAAATATGTAGTAGTAGTGAGTTCATAAAATTATTTGAGAAAACTTCTAAAGTTTTACTGGACACTACAGTTTTCTTTTGAACTCACGTGTGATTATTGTAATTACTGATTACATACTCACTAATCCAGTGTTCTGAACATATCGTACCAGCACAGTGCTCCAAGGTAGAGGTAGGACACACTGGAGAGATTATGTGTCATGTCCGGTTTCTCTCCCTTATTTCTAATGACACATGAAATTTGCAAAAAGATATGACTCCTTAGCTGGTTTTGAGGGGTGTTTTTGCTTCTTTGTTCCATTGGATCCAGTTCAGGTTACAAAAGCCACTTTTTCATCAGTAACTACTTGGATCAACTCGCCACCAGTGTTGGTCAAGTTACTTGAAAAAAGTAATCAGTAACTAATTACTGATTACTTCCCCCAAAAAGTAATCCGGTTACTTTACTGATTACTTATTTTCAAAAGTAATTAATTACTTAGTTACTTAGTTACGTAGTTACTTTTTAAAAACACGATTTACAACCTGAATAGGTGATAAAGCGATAGATCTTTCAGCCCAATTCTACTTTTTCTGCATAATCCATCATACAAAATGTAATCAAATGGAAAAGTCTCTTTTTAAAACTTGTTTTAGTAGTTTTAATCTTTTAACTTTATGCATCAAGCAAAAATTTAATTATATGCAACATTCAGTGTTGCCAACTTAACGACTTTGTCGCTATATTTAGCGAGTTTTCAGACCCCCAAAGCGACTTTTTCTGGTATTATTGGAGACTTATTTATGACGACTTTTTGACGTGAAAACGCGTATCGCTCTTACTCGCAACAAGCAGCGGTGCTGCCTTGGGCACCTCACCCATGCCAAAGCGCTCACAGGCGGAGGATAGTCTTCCCCCAGCTGCTATCAGGGCAGGAGACGTTCACACCTGTGCGTCCAAACGGCAAATGAATTGCGCATGAGCGAAGCCGCTGCTCCCACACTGACTGTAACGCAGTCAATTCTTCTTTTACTGTTATGCTGTTTTGTGGATCACAAGGTTTAAAACTACTTATAAACACACACTCTCACACACAAAGTAACTCCACCAGAGTGCCAATTTCGGGTCACTTTTGCCGGTCCAGGCCTGGATAAAGGAGCAGTGACATTAAAAAACAATAATTGCTAAAAGAAATTTAATTTGTAGTTCTAAATAAATTCTAACTGCATTTAGGATATTTTTTACTCACTTTATGTCTCTTCCACGATGTTATTTCTCTCTCCAACAGTGTAGGTTACAATTACATTAGCATGACCAATTATGCAAATTAGGCGATGACATCATTTGGCGACTTCTAGCGACTTTTAGGACAGCCAATAGCGATTTTCCTTACTGAGGAGTTGGCAACACTGGCAACATTCTCTGACTGGAAGAAATTTGTTTAACATTTAAACCTATTTTCTGTACATTCCAGCACATAAAATAAAATATTTTTTTTTGTGTTTACACTCAGTCTTTCAAATAGATGCAAGTAAAACACAGCAGAAAATAAATAAAGTCAAAGACTAGCGGTGCTGTTGCTCTATTTTCACCTGTAAAGCAGGAGTAGGGTAGGCGGAGGTTTGCCCTGGTGCAGGTGTGCTGCAGCGGTCAGTGGAAGAATCCGCAAATTTCTCTGTGAATTTCCTATTACGTCGTAGCGCACTCGGTGCTTGCTCGGAAGTTTAGGGTTTTTTTCGCTGTAAAGAGAAGTTTTCTTCCCACACCAACGGACACTAATGTTTTTGTCACTTTTTATGGAATCAAACTCAAAATAAGGTCAGTACTTCCACGCTTTAAACGCTGCACGCTCATACTCTCTCCCGCACTGATATATTATCCATTGTTGATCTGCACACAGCTGTTGCCACGAACGGCGCACTTGCTTACGTCACTGTCATGAGACATTCTCGCAAAAAAATCACGGTTTTAGTAACGCAGTAACGCAGCGTGCTTACAGGAAAGTAACAGTAATCTAATTACCGTTTTTGCAATAGTAATCCCTTACTTTACTCGTTACTTGAAAAAAGTAATCAGATTACAGTAACGCGTTACTGCCCATCTCTGCTCACTACGACTAGACTCTGAATGACTGGTTTTCCTCAACAATTTAGTACCTCCATATCCGTTTGGTCATTGCCAAAGCAACGCGTCTAAGTGTCCGATGATGTAAATAATATGCGACACAAACGCTACAACAAAGGTGGACGTCGATGTGGTGACGGCTCCCGATGGTTAGGGACAAACGCAATCGCATGGCAGGATGCTGTAAACGGACCAAACTTCAGTTAGAACAACTGAGATAATCCATCCACAATACGATGTTAGTCATTAATATACTGCTGCATGGGCTGGGCTGTAGTTACATCGTATGGTTTTAAAAACAGCTTTAAAATGAGCAGCAGTAATAAAAAACGAGAGAAGCCGACAGTGATCACTGACTGGTTTTAGGGCTTGTTCAGATTAAATAGAACAAGATACAAAGCATTAAAACATGTTAAAAACACAACAGCCTTAATAAACTCAGAGTAGTTTGGCCCGGAAGCAGGGTTCATATGTCATCACTTAAAGACCGGATATCCCACCTGCTGTGAATGTTTAAATGCAGTACGTTTGTTATTATTATGACTTGTCACACCCTGTTTACGACACTTTAAATAAATAACATTCATATAAGAAATAAAATTGTCTCGTGTAAACTGTATGTGGTGTTACATAGCCCTATACTACCGTACTTTAATGTCGGTCATAAGGGTGGTACTTCAAGAGCCATATATTTTATGAGAAGGTACTCATTGTGAAAAGTTTGAGAACCACTGCAGTAGACTAGCCCCAGTCACTGTAGAGAACCATCAACTGTAGGACTCAATGTGTTTTACTGTTTTCACACACCTCTGCCCCTGTCACTCCCCAACCTCACAGGACTTGAGAAGAAGATGTGAGGTAACTCTTCAGGAGATAAAAGATAAGGAAGGCACCAGAACCAAATACAGTGTCACCCTACAGTCTATGCTGATCTTCACACTTCTTTACATTGATCTTCATGAGATCGCTGGAGCTGTGTGAAGTCCTCTCCTGTTTCAAAACAATCCACAATTATCCTAGTGCCCAGGAAACTGTCAATCACTGGGTTCAGTGACTACAGACCTGTCACCCTGATGTTTGTAGTCATAAAATCCTTTGAGAGATTGGTATTGACCTACATGCAAGCCATCACATGCCCCCTGCTAGAGCCCCTGCAGTTTATTACCGACAGTCAGGTCAAACAGGTCAATGGATGATGCTGTCAACAAGGATTACACATCGTCTTACCACATCTCAACTGCCCTGGTAGATATGCAAGGATCCTGTTTGTGGACTTCAGTGGATCTTGTGGACCATCATCCCTGACATCCTCCACTCCACACTCACTCAGGTCACTGTCCCAGCCTCCATCCATCATAAACTTTGTGACAGACAGGAAGCAGCAGGTGACAAGGGGAAGAATCACATCCAGCACCTGAAAAATCAGCACTAGGACCACCCACAGGGGCACCCTCTCTACTCTATGACTTTGACAGAAAGGTCTTTTAAGGTAGTCTAAGCAGCTTGGAAAAAAAAGCGTCTGGACTTCTTTGAGTTGCTTGAAGACGTTACACCTCTCATCCGAGAAGCTTCTTCAGTTCTAAGTGTCAAATGGTGGAGAGTCCCAGATTTAAACCCAGTGGGAGTTTCCCCCCAAAGAGGGACAAAGGACCCCCTGATGATCCTCTACCTAATCACATGAGCCAAGGTGTGAAAGCGGGTGTGGGTCACAATCAGCCAGGGTTTCGGGTGAGCTCATTGTGAAACCTGGCCCCACCCTATCATGTAATTTCCTGAGGTCAGATGGTCAGATGGCCCAGGTAGGGGATAGGGATCTCAAAACTGGATTATAGATGGCAGACAGTTGGTGTCGTAAACCACCGCCTCTGTTCAAAGATCCAGTTTGTGAATGAGTTGTTGGCGAATGATGGTGTTGAATGCTGAACAGAAGTCTATGAACAGCATTCTAACGTATGAGTCTCTAGTATCCAGATGTGTAAGGGCTGAGTAAAGGGTTGAAATTGCATCATCACTTGAAATGGATCCAGGTTGGGGGGAAGAGATGTCTTGATTTTATGCATAACTAACCCTGCAAAGCACCTCATAATGATGGAGGTGAGTGCAACCGGATGATAATCGTTAAAGCAGAAGGGAGATGACTTCTTTGGTACAGGAATGATGCTGTAGGCTTTGAGGGATGTAGGAATGACAGCCTGGCTCAGTGATGTATTAAAGATGTCTGTGAAGACATCTGTGAGTTCCTGGGGCTTTGCATGTGTTGATCCTGGCAAGGGATCTTCAAACACTGTCTGGCGATAGTATCACCACCTGGTCGTTAGGGGGGGATTGAGTCTTTTGTGTGGGGATTTAGTTTTGTGCCTCAAAGCGAGTGAAGAATGCATTTAGCTCATCCGGAAGTGGGGGTCACTGATGGTAGATGCCCCCAACGTTTCCACTGCGGGCAAGATCTAGTAGCAGGGGTGGCTAATGGTAGATGCCTCCAAAGTAGTCTGCAGTTCCTCAGTGGGATTCGTGGCTATTCCGTGATTGAAAAATTTGTGGATTTGCTTCTCTTTATTTTGAGAAGGAGCTCACGTATGAGCATTGTGAAAAACAAGAAAAATAGCAAAACAAAGATGGGAACACTGTTTTGTCGGGACAGGAAGCAGCCACTGTGTGTGTCTGCACCTCCATCTTCAAAACTGAGCCAAAGTTAGCTAAAATGTCCAAGATCATATTCATATAGGCTATAAATCATATGTTTATAGCCTTATCTCTATCTCTAATCTTAAAAGTACAGATAGTGTCTGTCTCTTGAATCTAAACTGGGAGTTGGTTCCACAGAAGAGGGGCCTGAAAACTGAAATACAGGCAGAAACTAAAACTTCCTAAACCTGTATTGAAGACATGGAGGCACCCTAGTAATGATGCTGTAGAGAATCTGCAGGCATGTCTGGACTGCACTGACTGGGAGGTGTTCAGAACTGCTATCAACAGTTGGAAGAGTATACAGATGCTGCAATGTCCTACATCAGCTTCTTTGAGGATAGCTGCATACCATCACGTACCACGGTGAGTTATAATAATGACAAACCCTGATTCACCAGTAAGCTAATTAGGCTAGGGCTGCGAGAAGTGTTTGGGAGTGGGCACAGAGACAGCATCACAGCATCAAAGTACAAGACAGTAAGAGATGCTAATCAGCTATACTCACAGAAACTACAACAGGAGTTTTCAGCTCATGACTGCTTCTGTCTGGAAAGGGCTCTGCCAATTAACCAACTACAAGCTTAAAGCCCAGCTTTTACAGCTTTTACTGTTGCTTTGACAATCAATGGAACAGTCCTGTTAACTACCCACCCTGTACCTTCAGCACCTGCGTCTCCCCAATCCCAACACCTCCACCATTTACAAAGACCCCTAACTGCTCACCCCTTAAGAAGTTTATCCACAGAGCCAACATGTCAGTAGCTGATGCTGTTAACATGACCCTGGTACTTCATCCTTCAGTCTGTGGACTCTGCAGGAACTTATTCCAGGTTACTTTTAATACAGTCATCCTTATTCTGCTACAGGACAAGCTCTGAGAGCTGAATATGCCTGCTTCCACTTGCAGATGGATTATTAACTTTTTGTCATACTGGGCAGACATGTCTTGAACTTTCAGTGCATCAGCACCGGTTCCTCTTAGAGCTGTGTACTTTCTTCTCTGCTATCCTCCCTGTACACCAACAGCTGCACCTCCACAAACCAGTCCATCAAACCTCTGAAGTTTGCAGATGACACCAACCTTATTGGGAACAGGTGGAGATGAGGCACCAAGCGGAATGAGATTGACAGTCTGATGACCTGGTGCAGTGACAACAACCTGGACCCTCAATGCTGCCAAATCATTAGAGATGATAGTGGACTTCAGGTTGAACCCAACACCCAAGCTAAACATTGGCTGCTTCATCGACAAGACACAATAGAGAATGTACTTCCTGTGCCAGCTGAAAAAATACAACTGTGACTTCTGCTTCTGCTGAGAACAAAGGCAGATTGCAGAGTGGCATTCTTTCTACAATAGAAATCAAATATTCTGCAGATAGTTCACGTGTTGCAGAAGTTCCCACAAATGTGGACCTTGTAGATTGCTTTGCTTTCACTCTTCTGTCCAGTTCATCCTAAACCAGCTTGATGGGTTTAAGTCTGGAGACTGTGCTGCACACTCCATGTTTTAAAGCTTGTTCTTTTTTCCTGAGGTAGTTCTGGCATAGCTTGGACTTGTGTTTTGGGTCATTATCTTTGTGTATGATGAACCTGTGACCAACTAGGCACATACCAGAGGGTACTGCATGATGCTGCAGAATGCTGTGGTAGCTGCTTTGGTTCAGGGTGTACAAGTCACCCACCCTGGATCCAGCAAAACAGCCCCAGACCATCACATTTCCTCCTCTGTGTTAGACATGTTTAACCTTCTTTCAGTCTGCAGTAGTCCAGTGGCAGTGTTTCATGGCCCAGCCAAGCCTCTTTGTCTTACTGACATCTTAATAATAGATTTCATGCTGCAACTCATCCTGTCAAACCTGCAGCTCGAAGTCTTCTCTTCACAGTTGAAACTGAGACTTGCTTATACGACCACTACTAAGCTGTGCTTGAAGCTGTTGTCCTGTGAGCCGCCTATCACACACGCTGTTAACTCTCAGAAACTTGTCCTCTGATTCAGTTGTGGTTTTGAGTCTTCCAGACCTCTTCCTGTCAGTTTGTTTCTGAGTGCCTTTTGATGGTGAAGGAAACTGTACTTACTGACACCTTGACTTTCTTTGTAGTTTCTCTGGAGGAAAGACACTTTAAAATGTTATGATGGTCTGTCTCTCTTCCATTGTTAATTGCCTTTTTCTTGCCATTATTGTAGCAACACACTACTCTCTGCAGAACAATACTGTTCAACTGTGTTCCAACACTGGTTTTATACAGACAGAGGGGGTTGTAAGTAATCCAGAAAAGTTCAAACACCTGTAGGAATTGGTAGCACCAGCTTTTAAGACTTTATCAACCTCCGTTGCTGAAGAACAGCTTTAAATTGTTAACCTATTTTGTGTTCCCTGAAAAAGGCCTTCTTGGATTTTTCTGAAATGTACATTATTTTTCAGTTTTGCGTAACCATACCTTTTTTCACCGTCTGGCAGTTCACCACCTAGCTTTGTATAATTTCAAGCTATTCACTGGACTTAAATGACTTAAATTGCAATAAACCACTGGAAAAATTGGTGTTTTGACCAGTGGTCTAGGTCAGCGGTCCCCAACCCCCGGGCCTCGGACCGGTACCGATTCGTGAGTCGTTTGGTACCGGGCCGCGAGAGTTGAGGCTCAGGTGTGAAATGTATGGTTTTCAGGGTTTTTATCGGTTTTCAGCGTTATTTTGTTATCGTTTTTATCGTTAACTCGGTTTTCCTGGGTCTTTTCACGTGTGTTATGAATAAATCTTTTTTTCGGTACCGGTACTAGTTTTATTTTGTTGTATTTATCCGCGACACCTTAAAGGCCGGTCCGTGAAAATATTGTCGGGCATAAACCGGTCCGTGGCGCAAAAAAGGTTGGAGACCACTGGTGTAGGTGATTGAGTGCAAGCTGCCTTTCCTACAAGACCTGTACACCTCCAGGACACTGAGATGGATGGGAACATTGCTACCTACCCGGTCATAAACTGTTTGTAACACTCCCCTCTGGCACGTAGCCACTAGAACCAACCAACACTAGAACCAACACCTTAAGGCAAAAGAATAGTTACTTTCCCCAGACTATCTGACTACTTTATAATGTCCCCTCACCCCAATCACTGCTCAGTTAATGTGCAACAATAACAGTAATTACTCAGGTGATAAAAAATTTGCACACTGGATTCGTTAAAAATACCCCCCCCCCCCTCATTGTATACCTATTTTCTAATTGTATTCTATGTCTATAGGTAGTCAGTATAAATTCCTTCTTTTGTGAGCATTTATTTATTTTTAATATTTTACATATTTCTATAGATATTTATAAATTATATATACTTTAAATACCATATATTCTGTTTCTGTGCCACTGTTTTTTTCAGCATCACACCCCAACAAATTTTGTGTTTGCGTACAAATTTGAAACAAACTGCGATTCTGATTCGTCCAAGTGACATCTGCAGTGTTTCTGCACCACTGCTGTTGTTGTTGATCTACTGGCTAGACAAAGCTTTCTTTTGTTCTCCTTCCCTCCTTCTCTCACTCACTCTTGCCCTGTTCCTTTCCTTTTGTTGTTCTGTTTTCTTTAAAAAAAAATATATATATATAATAAAAAAAATCAAACCCTTGTGTATTTGTTATTACTGTCAGTACTAATGTACTACAATGCCCTAGACAAGTGATCTTCTTAATTTATGTATGTGTCTACCATTAGCCGGTACTGATTAAGGACCTGTAAAAAGTTGTTGATGTGCCAGCAGCCCATATTTGTGTCACCTTCAATTATGTCTTCAGACCAATGAGCCGTATAGTTATGTGTCTATGTTTTTGCACATATTCAAGGAAACACAACTTTCTTCACACTTTGTTAACCTGATCTGATGCTAATCACATTAAATGAGAAAGTAAAAAAAAAGCTGTATTATTTCAGAAGTTCTAACGTTTGTGTACCAGTTACTTTAGTACTTTGGCTAAGGGTTTGGCTTTTCATGGTTGGCTGGCGGTTAAGAGGTAGAGCATGTATTTTACTAATCTTTCTCTGTGCTGTGAAGCAACTGTAAAGGCACAAGTTTCAGAATCAGAAAACTTTCATAATCTTTATGGAAATGATAGGTTACAGTTTCTCGCCCAAAAAAATAAAGGTCACAGACTAAACGAACAATATACAATACAATATATTCTATTATATTACATTATTAGTTTACAAAATATAACTACATATATATATATATATATATACATATATACACATATATATATATCTCAAGAACATTACAGAGGTGAAATAAATGATTGACATTTAACTGTAATCTGTAAAACTTTGTCGTTTCTTATTTTACTGTAGATGATGTGCAAAAGGGTGTAACTATTGCACTCTGTACTTGTGCTTTAGATGGAGTTGTACAGGGAGATGGCCACAGGCAAGAATGATTTCTGGTGTTGTTCAGTGGTGCTTTTTGGTAATCTCAGTCTCTCATTTAACGTGCTCCTATGAATAGCCAGCACGTCATGGAGTGGGTGGGAGGTATTATCCAGCATTTTCTTGGACAACATCTGCCTCTCAGACACCACCCTAAGGGAGTCCAGCTCCGTCCCCACAACATTACTGGCCTTACAGATCAATTTATTTAGTCTGTTGCGACCCCCAACCTGCTGCCCCAGCATGCAACAGCATAGAGGATAGCACAGGCCACAACAGAATCGTAATAAATTCTGAGCATTGTCCGACAGATGTTGAAAGACATCAGTCGCATCAGAAAATAGAGACGACTCTGGTCCTTCCTGTAGAGTGCAGTGATGTTTTTAACCCAGTCCAGTTTATTGTCTATGTGTACTCCAAGGTATTTATAGTTCTCCACAATGTACACATTGACTCCTTTTATTGAAACACGGGTCAAGGGTTTCCTGGTCCACAATCAGTTCTTTGGTCCTTGTCATGTTGAGCTACAGATGATTCTGGTTTACAAAGGAGTCAACCACAGCCCAGTACTCCATCTCATCACCCTCACTGATGCATCTAACTTCCACGGAGTCATCAGAAAACTTCTGATGATAGAAGGTCTCTGTGTAAATGGTAAATGGTAAATGGCCTGTATTTGTATAGCGCTTTACTAGTCCCTAAGGACCCCAAAGCGCTTTACACATCCAATCATCCACCCATGTGGTCATCCTCCCTGTGTAGTAAGGAACGACTTCTTGGTCGTTCCTTGCTGTAGCTTTAGCTCGTCTTCATCAAATAAGGCAATATCGTCAGCGAAATCGAGGTCTAATGGACTAATGGATGCCAGCTCCTATACGGGCACTGGCTTGCCGCATGACGTAGTCGAGGGCAACGAGAAAATGCAGAGGTGACAGGATGCAGCCCTGCCTGACACCAGTGGTGATCTCGAAGAAGTCGGTATGGCCATTTCCGGTCGTAACGCAACAGCTTGATCGCAAGTACAGGTCCTTGAAGATGTTGATGAAGATGGTAGGGTCACCGTACAAGCGCAGGATCTGCCAAAGAGAATCGCGGTCGATGCTATCAAAGGCGCCAGTGTGTACGGCAGGCCGTCCTCGTCTCTATTGTCGATCTCTTTTCCTTGATATTTGTTTATTTTTTGTTTTCTTTCTGGCACTATGCCCCCCAGATGGTTATGCATTAATCACTTATGACCGGGATACTCTGTTAAATCTTCGCTTCCCTCCCTATGCTGGGTTGGATCAAGGCTGGAATTTGGGAGACGCTACCTTTCCACGTATCATCTCTTCCACTGGTTCATATGGTTCCCCTCTCTGCTCCCTGCCTAAGAAGCGCTATAGGAAGCGGGGCAAACGGAGTGGGTTTCGGGTTCGCTTTAAGGCTTACCTTAAAATATCAGCTGCAGCTAATTCCCTCACCACCGCGGGGATTATACGACTTCCATCCGCTCGGGATCCATCATCCTTCAGGCTGCTCAACCATCGCTGGATCTGTCCGGTCGGTAAACAAGCCTGTCCGGTTTCTCCGGTAGTCTCTCTGCCTGTTCGTGTTTGGATTGGGTCCCCCAGTGATGGTGTACGGCACAGGTATTTAAGCCAGCTAAGACGTGCTTCCAGCAGAGATAAGATGCCGATCTCTCGGATGGCTTTATTAAACGCAAGATCGCTGGTGAATAAAACCTTCATCTTAAATGACCTCTTCCTCACCTCTCGGCTTGATGCTCTGTTATTGACTGAAACTTGGATTCGTCCAGGTGAGTCCTCTTCCTTTTCAGAGCTACTACCTCCGGACTGTGTGTTCTTCAGTTCACCGAGACCCTCGGGAAGAGGTGGAGGCGTGGCCTCCGTTTTTAAAAACAAACTTAAAGTTCGGCAACTGCCCTCTCCTACCTATTCTAGTTTTGAGGTTCAACTATTGGAGCTTGCTGGACCCCCAACGAGTCTATGTGCTGTGATTTATCGACCACCTAAATATAATAGGTCTTTTATTTGTGAATTTGCTGACTTCTTAGGTTCATTTTTATTAAGTTATGACCAAGCTCTTATTACTGGAGATTTTAACATACATATTTGTTGTGCTGATGAACCCCTAGCCAAGGATTTTCTTGCCCTAATTGACTCTTTTAACCTTACACAGTGGGTCAGGGAACCAACTCATCTTAAAGGCCGTATTTTGGATTTGGTCCTCTCATATGCTTTGGATATTTGTACTATGGACATTTATAATGCTGGTATTTCTGACCATTTTTTGGCCATGTTTGATGTTGAGCTATGTGCAACTGATTTAAATTCTAAAGGCTGTCATCGCCCTGTACGTATCATTAACACTGAGACTGTGGCTAACTTCATTACGGCCTTTCTAAACTTTGCCTTTTTTGATCCAGATTTCACTGATATTAACTGTTACACACCTCCCTTGGTTGATGATTTTGCCAACGCTATGCTATCCACCTGTTGTTCCATCTTAGATACTGTGGCCCCTATAAAGATGAAACATCCCAGAACTTCTCATCAACCATGGCTAAATGACACTATACGAGCCTTACGTCGTGTCTGCCGTCAATCTGAAAGGAGGTGGAAAAAAGACAGGCTTCAGATATCCTATGACATTCTTTGTAGGAGCCGCTTTCTCTACCAGAACTCCGTAAAGGCAGCTAAAGCAGCTTTTCTATCAGATATTATTGAGACTAATAGCCACAACCCCCGAATATTATTCAAATTTTTTAATTCAGTGACAAATCCCTGTCCGGACTCTTCGAGCTCGGCCTCTCAGGCTCTCTGTGAGCAATTTCTTAATCATTTTAGTGGAAAAGTTTTATTACTGAAGGCTTCACACTCTCACTCTCTTGTGCTGAACCCTGTTCCAGTTTTAGGATGCATGTCCACCTTTTCTCACTTTGAGCTGTTATCACTCCCCACTCTTAAGGGAATAATTGAACAATTGAGAAACTCAAATTCTGTGCATGATATCCTTCCATCCCGAATTATCAAGGAAGGTTTTGAGGAAATTGGGCCTTGCATCTTATTCTTAATGAATTTATCATTGTTAGTGGGCTGTGTCCCGACTGCCTTTAAACATGCGGTAGTGCACCCTGTTCTTAAAAAAAGTAATTTCGATCAGAAAGGCCCTGCCAATTATAGGCCAATCTCGAAACTTCCGTTTTTATCAAAAATTTTAGAGAAAGCCGTCTTTCTCCAAATACAGGCTTACTTAATTGCAAATAATATCACTGACAAATACCAGTCGGGCTTTAAGCCACACCATAGCACTGAAACGGCCCTGCTAAGAGTCTATAATGATCTTCTTGTATTTGCTGACTCTGGTCGCCCTGCCGTTTTAGTTTTATTGGATCTGTCTTTAGCCTTTGACATGGTTGATCATAATATACTCTTGAGGAGGCTAGAGCATGTTGCAGGCATCAAGGGTTCTGCCCTTAACTGGTTTAATTCTTACCTCACAGATAGATCCTTCTCTGTTGTGATGGGAGGATACTCTTCCTCTGTTGCCCCTCTCTGTTGTGGTGTGCCCAGGGGTCTGTATTGGGCCCTTTATTATTCTCTTTGTATATGCTACCCTTGGGCTCCATATTTGAAAAATACAATATTTAGATTAGATTAGATTAGATTAGATTAGATTAGATTAGATGAAACTTTATTAATCCCTCGGGTGGGTTCCTCCGGGAAATTCAGTTTCCAGTAGCAAAGCACCGAAAGAAGTTGCATGTTACAGATACATTAAGGGGAAAGAGAGTAAGGATATAAGCATAAATAAATACACCATATATACACATATACACATATATATATACAGAATATACAATATGGATAAATAGGATTGCTCATTTGAGTGAGTATATTGCACAGTGGTTATTGCACAGTCAAATATAAGAAAAAAAAAAAAAGACAAAACAAAACAAAAAACAAATATTGCAAATATTGCACAGTGTAGAAAAGCACCTACAACTCAGTTGTTCCCGCCCTCCCTTGTCCCCCTGTTTCTCCTCCCTCTCCCCTCCAGTGAGGAGTTAAACAGTCTGATGGCGTGTGGGACAAAGGAGTTTTTAAGTCTGTTGGTTTTTGACTTGGGGAGAAGCAGCCTGTCGCTGAATAGGCTCCTCTGATTGTTTACGACCGTGTGCAGAGGATGCCCGGCATTGTTCATAATGTCCATCAGTTTCTTTAAGGTCCTCTTCTCTGCCACTGTCACCAGAGTGTCCAGCTTCATGCCAACCACAGAGCCAGCCTTCCTGATTAGTTTCTCCAGTCTGGATGAGTCCCTCTTTCCTGTGCTGCTCCCCCAGCACACCACGCCATAGAAAAGGACTCCTGCGACCACTGACTGGTAAAACATCCTCAGGAGCTTCCTGCAGATGTTGAAAGACCTCAGCCTCCTGAGGAAGTACAGTCGGCTTTGGCCTTTTTTATACAGGTTCTGCGTGCTGCATGACCAGTCCAGTTTGTTGTCCACCCACAGCCCGAGGTACTTGTATGTGTTGACCACCTCCACCTCCTCTCCCTCTATCTGAACTGGCAGTGGACCTGGTCTGGACCTCCCGAAATCCACAACCAGTTCCTTGGTCTTTGAAGTGTTGAGTTGCAGGTGGTTTGTGTGACTCCATGTGACAAAGTTCCTCACCAGGCTCCTGTACTCCTCTTCCTGGTCATCCTGGTCATTTCTTATCACTTTTACGGTGATGACATTCAAATTTATTATCAACTGACTGATGATTTGTCAGCATCACTGAACTCCCTGTACGATTGCCTGAGAGAGGTTAAAGATTGGCTGTCAGATAATTCACTCATTTTAAATGAGAAAAAAACTGAAGTTATGGTGTTCGACAGCCATATTCCTCGAGACCAGCTTGTTGCCCTGCTGGGGCCCCTTGCTAACTCTCTCTCTGATTCTATGTGTAACCTGGGTGTCTATTTGGATAGCTCCTTTAAGCTTGATAAGCAAGTATCATCCGTAGTTAAATCTGTTTTTTTTTTTTCAACTGCGCCAGATTTCTAAAGCTAAGCATTATATACCACACAGGGACCTGGAAAAACGTATCCATGCTTTTGTGACCTCCAGGTTAGATTATTGTAATTCTCTCTACTGTGGTCTCCAAGCCTTCTGTCTTCGAAGGCTGCAACTCGTTCAGAATGCTGCGGCTCGCCTTCTTACTGGAACTAGAAAATTTTACCCTATTACTCCGGCTCTTGTTGATCTACACTGGTTACCAATCAAATATTGCATTGAGTTTAAAATCTTGCTACTCACTTTTGAAATCCTAAATAAGATTGCGCCTAGCTACCTCACTGACCTCCTCAATCTGTACACTCCTTGTCGTGCATTAAGATCTTCAGGTCAATTACTCCTGGCCCAACCTAAGTTTAGACTGAAGACCAGAGGCGAACGTGCCTTTGCTTCAGCTGCACCCAACCTTTGGAACAGCCTCCCTGCTTCTATTCGAGCCTTGGACTCTATCCAATCCTTTAAATCAAGATTGAAAGCATATCTATTTGATTTGGCTTTCCTGACCAGTTAAAAGCCTTTTAAATCTTTTATTAAATTTTATTAAATGTATTATTTTATTATTAATTTTACTGCTGTTTTTGTCTTCTTAGCGGATTTTGTATTTATCTAACTCTTCTGGTCTGTTAGTGCCTCTATCCTGTCTGTGCTAGTGCCCGATCTGTACCCTGTTATTGACTTATGTTGACTCTCCATATTACTGTGAAGCACTTTGGTGTGCCTTCGGGTTTTTAAATGTGCTATATAAATAAAACTGTATTGTATTGTATTGTAAGGCCTCCTTTGATGGCAAGTTGTTGCTGGTACTCGACATACTGTTCGATGATGTTTCTTCAGGCAAAAATCTGTTCCATGCATGATCGGCCTTTTCGGAACCCAGCTTGCTCCTCTCGTAGACATTGGTCGAGGGCACTACTCAGTCGTCGAAGGAGGACGATACAGAATGCCTTGCCAGGCACAGAGAGGAGGGTGATGCCTCTCCAGTTGGTGCACTCGGAGGTGTTGCCCTTCTCTGTTAGCTTGACTATGGCGCCCTTTCGCCAGGGCGGTACTGTGCCACTTTGCCAGCACTTGTTGAACAGGGTCATCAGTTCTTCCACCATGGCTTGGCCGCCAAGTTTCAGGAGCTCTGCTGGTATTTCTTAGCCGTCCGCTTTGTTGTCTTTGAGGCTCTTGATCGTGATCTTCACTTCCTCGATGGTGATTCTGCCAGTGTTGACCCCAAGCTCATCTTGGGAATTCTCCGCCTCGAAATTGTACGTCGTGGCAGGCTCTGGCTGGTTAAGGGTCTCTTGGAAGTGTTCGGCCCATCGTTTGTTTTGCTCTTCTTGGGCGATCAGGAGCCTTGACAAAATGGTCCTCGATCCAGTAAGCTCGTTTACTATGTGGTATAGGGTCTTGGAATCATTCCGATCCGCTGCATCCTGAGTTTCGGCACCTTTTCGTTCGAGCCATTCTTTCTTGTCTTTCCGACAGCTTTTCTTCACTAGCCGATCTAATTCTGCGTAGCGTCGGGTTCCTGCCTCTCTGGCTTGTTCGGTTTTGGCCTGCTCTCTTTTAAGCAACTACGCTTCGCATAGCAACAACAGTGTATGGTATTTCAGTGTTTGGTGTATGATTCTTTATCCAAAACTCACTCCCACAGACTCCCCCTATTACCTTCAGTTTACCCAGTTTATCAGGTCAATATCTTTTCTGTCTAATCTTTCCTAAACAGCTACTGCCAACAACTACAGCTTACTAAAGTTTCATTTAAATGTAAAAATGTAAAAATCTGAAGTGATACCACTACACAGTGGTGTATAAGACAGCACTCAGAGGTGGAGGTCACGGAAGTCACTGGTCAATGAATCTGGCTCTGAGGTCCTTGTTCACAAGTGAAGGGAGAGCGGAGTAGGAGACTGTGGAATCGATTGGCATGTGCAGTCTGTTGTGGTAAAAAGAGCTGAATGTAAAAGCAAAACTGTACTGTTCTTACCCTCACTTATGACCAATGTTCCCTCTAAGCTGCGCACGTGCGCAATTGCGCACTGCTGGCATGGTCTCTGCGCACAGAAAATCTGCGTTGCGCACAAAAAAAATCTAACCTGAATTGAAATTAAAATTAATACTTTAACAATTCTGTTTTGCAGTGTTAGTCAGTGAGTGACTGGCTGCTCCCGTATGGGATTAGAACGATGCCACCTTATCCCATAGTCCAGCCAATAATGCGATTTGCATTCGTATATACGCAGCTAATCAACATCGCTGACAGGCTATGACAGCGTCCTTATGTGCTGACACCGGTGTTTTAGCTAGCAAAGCGGCGTGGCTGATGTGGAGTGAAGCCACGTTAATGACAACGTGGACAACCATTGGAGATGTGAGCAGGACAGACGGAACAATTGACGGAAAAAGTGTGGACTTTATACCAGTTTTTAAATTGTGTTGATCGGCCACGTAAAACCAGAGTTATGATTAAAATATCTGCAATGTTTGATTTTCTTCCTGAATACTGTCGTTGTTTATATTTACTGCGGGAAGAAACGGTAAAAATTGCGTTTTATAAGAAAAAAGGCTCGAAAGCACTCTCCGCCTGTGAGCAAAAACAAACTCCACCCCCTCTCCCTTTCCTATTCGTACAAAAAAGTACCATGTCGACCAATCAAAAAATGATATGGCAACGTGGCATCTAGTTGTTAAGAAACGGGAGGAAGTTTTAGGAGTGACGGCGGTGCTTTGAGATGTGAGAGATTTGAGACGTTTAGCCCAAATCTTGTGTAGTTAGTGTTTAGTGTAGTTTTTGTTGTGTGTGTCAGAACAATGAGGCGACTGCTGAATGTTACAGGTGTTACAGCAGTGATACATCTCCTGTTGTCAGGCCTGCAGGTATCAGGCTGTTGTTCTCCTTTGTCTCATAGTGGACAGAAATTATTTTTTGGAGTGACACAAATAATTTGTGTGGCATCAAATTTGATGCAGAACAGCTGATTGTTCTGTAAATAGTTTGAAATGTTTATTTAAAAATGCCTTGGCTGCATTTAAAAAAAATAGCTGCAAAAAACTTTGTTGTTTGCCAAACTGAGTTACTTTTTTGAAGAACTATATAATTAATTGCCCAGCATTGGTCATTATATACTATATTTTGCAGACAGGACTCTCTCCCAGACCACAGACTCATACTCGTAATACAAGTCAGAGCTTTATAAAAAAAAGAAGAAAAAAGTAAGTTGTGTTTTCGAAATTGGAGTTCAAGTTATTTTTACTTCCAATAGTGTTAACATCCTACACAGGTCAATGACTAGATTTTTTTACATTTTCATTGTAAGTGGGCTAAAGCAGTTAATTAAAAGTAGTCTAAAATAAATGCTGTAATTTGATTATTTTAATAAACATGTAACTTGGATGGATTCGATGCCGGCGTGACCACAGTGCACACGTCTGATGTCGCTCACAGTGGTCCAAGGGAACGCTCAGGGAGCTTGTGTGTTCGCTCAGACATGTGAAAAATTAGAGGGAACATTGCTTATGACCTGCTCTGGCTCTGGTTAGTGACTGAAAGAATGAGTCAAGTGGTGTCTGCAATCTACCCACAGCTTTCTCCTAGAGATAGGGTGAGGAGTTAGGTCATTCAGGAGGGGCTCAGATTAAAGCCAATACTCATTCACTTTGAAAGGAAACATTGGTAGTAGGTAATAACTTTGAAATTACCACATTATTGTGTTCTTGTTTCTATTACCACTTTATTACCGAGCTGTATTTGCATAGTGTTTGGGCTCTTATTATCCATTTACATAAATTTCAGTGTAATATTACTCAGCTGTAATGACTGTTGCTACCATGATATTACTTGGATTTATTTGTTGTTATTTCTTTGGTAATTGCATGGTAATAAACTAAACTGCCATATTATTACTAGGGGTGGGTATCGTTAGTGATTTCTATAGTCGATCTGATTCCAGTTCACAAGGTCCCGAATCAATTTGATCCCCGATTTGATTCCATTTGGTTCCATTTGAAGCAGGGAAATTTTCCTCAGACAGTCAGAAATATTATAATTCTGATGATTTATCAGTACTGACACTTGTGAGACTTCATCAGAAGTGTGAGCATTATAGCAGATGCCTTTGTGCCAAAGTAACTGATTACAAAACAGAAAAACATTCTCCTGGCCTGGCTTTTTATAGCAGATAACCTTAAAAATATTCGGCAGTAGAACAAAAACAAAAGAAAACCATGAATCAACATATGAACATTACCCGATGCTGCTGAAGTGAAGCAGAGCGAAGTTACAGAGGTTTTATCAGAGACACAGCTAAGCATTTTGCAATTTGGTATAAAACATTTAAACTTCTTCGGTATTGAAAATCAGAAATTATTCTTGTCAGAGGTCATTTTTGAAAAAACAAAACAAAGAAACAACAAAGCAGTGGCCGACAGCGCTGTAAACAAAGGTAGACTGGTGCCTAATAGGCAAGCTAATAATGCAGAAAACAGATTTCAGATGGGAAACTGTTCTTGAAGTACACTGAGAGAGAGAGCTGTGTAGGAAGTGTGATTTTATCGTGGTGGAAGCAAAACAGCAGAAGTAGGAGAGAGTTAATGACAATATTTATCAATTGTTAAGCGTAGTTTGGATCTTCTTTTGCTGCTGGTTCAGTGAATTTTGGTCAGAGAGTGACGGAACCCGCAGCTTCAGAATCTGTGAGATGTCGGCTTTGATTTTGATGTGTCGAGTCTGTGCTTTGTTTTTACGTCTTTGTGTGGAATCTGCTCTCATTTGCTGTTTTATTTGGTGGTTGTTGAAATAAAAGCTTTAACCTGAGATTCTAGTGTTTCTGGCAAAATACATTTATATTTAAGAATCGATTCAGGATTTAATGAATTGATATTGCGTTATTCAAGCTGAAATCGGCTGGATGGATGCTGATAATTCTAATAGCTTAGTTTGTACTTTGGAAAAATCAAAATGTAATAATGATAACTTCTTATTTGAGGACTTTCTTTCTCAACTAAATATAAACCTACTCTATCTTGAACTGTCCTGTAGTGACTCGTTTCAGTTCTATTTCTTTCAGGGTCACATTAACTCTTTTGCATAAGATGTGTTCTATTCTTTTTCTAATAATGTTTCTTTTTGATCCCACCCTTCCTTGTTAAATCACCATTAGTATCTCAGTTGGGAGCCAGTTTGATGTTGCTCGGTGAAGTTTGGTAGAAATAGATCAAACTGAGATCTGTTTTGGTTTTGTTTTGCAGATTCCTCTGATCAAAGTTCCAGGGCAGCTCCCCACTGTAACCAAACAGAACCAGATGACTGCTGTGATTAGGAGACTCCATTGGAATTCACAGAAAAAGACAAGAACAGAGGTATGTGCATATATGTGTATTCATACTGGTGGTGGTTCCTAACAGCTGCCTCTTGGAAGCAAGATATGAATGCTGACCACTCAACAGAGGAGGTCCTATGCTTTGCTAATGAAAAACAGTACCTATATGAGTATTTAACTGAACAGTTATACCCAATAATTTATATGTCATTCTACATCAAGCACGACAGTTTGGTGCAGGTCATCCATACAACATGTAAACACATTACCCCAGTTGGTTATTAACTTGAAACGATATTTGGAAAAAACACCAACAGCAAAAGCAAAGATTGCACTGTAGCGCTTTAATGCTGTTCTTGTTGTTTGCCGTCTGTGTTCCTCTCTGCATTAAAAAATTTCCTGAAAATCATCTTTACAACAGCTAGCCAAATGAAGAGTCTCAATGAGTTAGGTGTGTCACTGTCAAAGTCTTACATCCCATTTTGTACACTGTAATTCACTCACAATACTGATGAAACCACATTTACAGCTGATTTTACACATTTATAGGCTGTATAAAAGGTTAAAGACTAAAAATGAAGCACAACTATTTCTTATATGGACACAAAGAAAAGTAGTTCGAGGAGACACGGCCAGTCACCAGATCATCTAACTTTATGCTCACCACTTCAACTGTTCATTTGTGGAAACTGACCATGGTTGAAACCAAGCCATCGAAGTCCAGCAGTGACTCCAGGCTGCTTGGAAGGGTGGTGAGAGTAAACCTCTGAAATATTTTTTTAGACTGTAACATTATACAGTTGCTCACATGCAATGTTTGAGGCCACTACACCTGCAAAAGATGACTAGGCTGTTTAAATATTTTTTCTTTCTCTCTTTCTTGCTGAAGCAGAACAGAATATTGTCATATTTTATGTGTGACCGAGAAAACTCTTTCACAACTATGGACCTCCTCTGTGTCCTGCCTCTTTTCATCCTACCTGGCAGCTCCATCTTCAACAGTCTTTGTCCAGTATATCCACTATCCCTACCCTGCACATGTTCAAACCATCTCAACCTTGCCGCTGCACACATTTCTAAACCTGTTTGTCTTGGTCTCTCCCATTAAAAATCTTTAACTACATTTTCAACTCTGGCACTTCACTCATCTCCACCCACTTGTCACACCCACATTGCTTTGGATGATTGACCAGAGGTATTTAAACTCATCTACCTTTAATATCTCTACTATTTGCATGCTCACTTTTACAGCCGTCTCCTACTCATTCACACATGTGTTCTGCCTTGCTTCTACTTGATTCCATTCCTTTTTTTTCAAGTGCATGCTTCCACCTCTCCACTCTCCCTTCCACCCGCTCCCTACTCTCACTACAAATCACAATACTGTCTGCAAATATTATAGTTCTCGGAGACTCCTGCCTAACCTTATCTGTCAGCCTGTCCATCACTTCTGGAAACAAGAAGATGCTCAGAGCCGATACCTGATGTACCTACCACACATTTTACCACTGTCTTGCTGTCATCATAAATGTTAGTCTTACGTACTTCTCTGACATTCCTGACTTCCTTATGCAGTACCAGCATTTCTCTAGACATACAACGACACAGTGCAGCTAATTAATACCATTTCTGTATTTCGCTATTAACATTTTCAAAGCAAACACCTCATCTGTAGTGCTCTTTCTCAGCAAGGAGCCATACTGCTCACATGCTGCTCACTGATCGTCACTTTCCTTTGTAACTTAGCTTCGAAAACGGTTTTCTTTACCTTTATGGTATGACTCATCGTTATCCCTCTGCAGTTTCTACAGCTCTGTACATCACCCTTGTTTTTGAAAAGATTACACTTGTCCTCCATTCTGTAGGTTCCTGTCTCGCTATACCTCTTCATCCTTCCCCAGGTATTTCATCATTCTTCCCTTTTAATCATTGACTCAGCCTTCACCTACTTTCTTTTCTGTAACACCAAAGCCATTCTATAGACTATCTGATGCTGCCTGCCTTCACCTTACAGCCACCTATCTCCTACAGATTACACCTTCAGAATAAGATTCCATATTATTTACGTCATTTTAAAGCTTGAACACTTATTTATTTTTCAACATAATCACCTTTTCGGTCAATGCATTTTTGTAGCTGCTGTGGCAGTTTTACAATGCCCATGTCATACCCGCTCGCCGCCTCTGCAGAATCACCTGCCGGACAAATGTTCTTTCAACTTTGGCAACAGGTGGTAGTCACTGGGTGCGAAGTCCAGAATGCAAGGTGGGTGATGAAGTTCAAACCAAAGTTTTGCTGGAGAGCGACAGTTTGACAGGCAACATGTGGACGAGCGGTGTCATCCACACTTAGGAAAATAAATAAGTCTTCAAGCTTTAAAATGATGTAAATATTATGGAAAATAATCTGTTGTTCGTATTTCTAAAACAATAGGAGACCTTACTTTTGGGATTGCCCTCGTATATAAATGTGGGTCATTAGTACGGAAATTCATTCCATCCACTATTTGTTTTTTGTTTTTTAAAGGGTATTTGAGGGGAAAACAAAACAAAAACTTTACAGTGATAAGGTTACCTCTCAGTAGCACCTTACTATGTACTCCTACTGGCACCTTCATCTGTTATCTCCTTGTAAGTATCAAGACTTATACGTATCTTTTGAAGCCACCCCAAAATTTGATTCTGTTCATCTGGACGTAGCGTTTTCAGTCGGAGAAACATTTCATCACTTATCCAAGTGACTTCTTCAGTCTCAGCTGACTGTAGGTTTCACCAATCTTATAAACAGTACATTGCATGAGGACTGGAACTGGCACCACTGGGAGGTAAATGGACTGGTTCTTATATAGCACTTTTCTACTCTCCCGGAGTACTCAAAGCATATATATCCTGGCAATCCTCCTGCACTTAACAGCGTACACTATGTTACTCTGTTTGTGTCGGGGGACCTGATCCTTGGGGTGGACCGGTTTTTGGCGCAACATGTTTTGGGGTTTAAAAGCCACAGAGACTCGCTGTTTAGATAAAATGCGTCTCAACTGTTCCGATACTCCTGACACGTACGGGATCACTACAGGTTTTTGCTTAGGCAGCGGTTGTCCTTCTCTCCTGGATCACCTGGAGCTTTCTTTAGGAGCCTTCCCAGCTTTGACAAAAGTCCAGCTGGGATGCTAAATGGTAAATGGCCTGTATTTGTATAGTGCTTTTACTAGTCCCCCCTAGGGACCCCAAAGCGCTTTACACACCCAGTCATCCACCCATTCACACACACATTCACACACAGCTGCCCTGGGACAGACTGACAGAAGTGAGGCTGCCATATTGCGCGCGGGATAACCACATTTACTCAGAGCCTTCTTGATGTGATGTTGTTCTGCTTACCTGGCCGCTGTGTCAGTGGGGATGGTGTTCGCTCTGTGTTGTAGCGTCCTGATTACACCCAGTTTATGCCCCAGTGGATGATGAGAGTCAAACCTTAGAAGCTTAACCTGCCACTTTTCATATCCTCCCTGGTGAATTTGATGTGTTGGTCCATCGAGTTAATGTGATCCGTGAAATGTGGTACGTCCTGAGATTTGATTTTTACCCAGGTGTCATCCACATATCTGAACCAATGGCTTGGTGGTGTTCCAGGGTAGGATAACAAAGCTTTTCCACTTCTTCCATGTACAAGTTAGCCACGATGGGTGAAACTGGGAGCCCATGGCACACCCATGTTTCCGCCTGTAGTACTGACCCTTGCATGTGAAGTAGGTGGAATGAAGACACAGTTAAGAGCAAACACACTTGGTCGATGCTGAGATTGGTCCTGTTGCTGAGGTTGGGGTCATCCTGTAATCTCTTACGGACTACCTCCAACGCTTCCGTGACTGGTACATCGTACGAGACCATGGTTTCATCTGCCTCCATAATGACATCTCTCACCTTCTCAACAAAATCCTGGATGTGGATGTGGTGTTCAGAGCTGCCTACCAATGGGTTGAGGATCAACTTTGGGGATTTACTTACCTGGATGATTGAGCATGCATAAAGACCTTTTGAAGCCACATTTGTGTAGCTCTCTGTTGGTCTACTTTCGTTGGTTAATCTGGCCTTCTGATTCTCTGCCTAGTGAATCTTAACAAGTCTATACAGGTTTTTGTTTTATTTTGTGGAACCACATGTCAAGTTTTGGGCATTTTAGGAATCCTAACTAATTAAATGCTGCACATCTTTCTTTGCACATTGTACATTAAACATCAGCTTTCTCCCCTGGTTGGCTGTCTGAATCTCATACATGACCACAAAACATTTCCCTTTATTATTCAATCGTGACTTTCCAATCCCACTTCTGCTATTCAGTTACATTATTTAAGATGGTCTTCAGAAAGTATTTTTCATATTTGCTCAATAATTTGAACCATGTGTCCATTCCTATGTCTTCATATACAACACCATCTTTAGGTTTTGTGGGGTATTATCAGGTAGTAGTAAGCAGGTAGTAAACTTTATGGTAGGGGAGTTTCTGCTGTTTCGCATTTTCTGCAGATAGAAGTTCAGTCTCGTGTTACGCTTCTGATAACGTTGGCAGTATATGCATCCCCATATTATGCAACAAAATAGCTGTGTCTCCCTGAGCACAGTGCAATAATTCTTTGGTGCAGGCTCTCTCTCTCTTGGCCTTTCAGCCAAATCGCAGACTCTCACACTATTCTTTCCTGGTCTTCGTTGATCTTTCAAACTGGTTGCAGGTGCTCTCTCGCTTCTCTCCCTCTCGTCCTACATTGGCTTTTCAGCCTGGTCGCAGGCTCTCTTAATCCTTTTTTCCTGGCCATTGACTCAAACTCCTTTTCATCTTCTACTTGCTCTTTCCTCTTGCTATCTGGACCCTTCCCCAGCTTCCTCTTGTTAACATGAGTTTCTCTTAGTATGCTTATTTATATTGTCTGTTTTCAGCTAACAGTCATACGTTATCATTCTGTACAGTCAGTTAATTTTTTTGAGGGGTCCTGTCCTAAATCCTATCACAGCTGGCATTCCATTGTGCCATGATGGGTCATTGGAGTCAATTCTTCCAATTGATCTCCTCCTGTTGAATGAACCTTATCTGTACGTTAAATAACAAAGATCTATAATCACTCATCTGCCTGCTTTCCTGGGTATTAAGCTGATTTCTGTTCTTTACATCACTACCACTTTCCCACGCTGTCAATTTCAATACTGACCTCATTGCTCTAGTCCAATCATCTTCCTTCCCACCTTTTTTGAGCCAGTTAGCCTCTGCTTTGCATGGTTTAAATCTGTGCTCTCCATCATTCTCCCTTTCAGACTCTCATTTGTGCTCCACCTCATAGACAACTCAGTCAGAGATCCATCCAAGCCCCAGTTTTTATCCTCACCACCACCAGCACCTGGACTCCAGGGAGTCGTATCCTAAATCTTATTACCACTGGGAGTTTGTTCTGCCATGATGATTCATTGGAGTTTAATCACCAGTTTTCATCATTGGCAATTATCATGTTCAGTTTTCAAGTTATCGCTCCTTATTCAGATTATACTGCAGAAAAACAGTCACTCAAATTGCGCCGGCCCTTTGAAAACTGACCTTATATAACGTTTGTTGCTTTATATCTATATATGTAAGTAAAGAACAATATGTTCCATTAAACAATTGTATACCTTTTTTTTCAAGTTGTTACATCACACTATATATATTGTATATCTCTCTCACTCTCTCTCTCTCTCTGTAGCAGGGCTACTTGTGCTTGTCAGTTTCATGTCTTATAGAGGTTCCTTTATGTACATACATAACACACACGCTATTCGTAAATGATCATGCATGTGAAGTGTGAATGGCTATCAAGTCGATGTATTGTTCCAGATAAAAACCATCAACAGTCAATAAACGATGTCAAGCTATCATTTATCCTAAAGAAAGGGCAACGTGAAAATGTCAATGATATATCTTGACAAGTATTTTATATGTAATCAGAGGGCCTGTGTTTGTGAATTGTGTATTTCTCATGTGGTTTGTATATGGCTTCTAACTGAATGCCCAGTTTGTCCAATAAAAATGGTATTTTCTTCTACAACCCTACAATACAGTGGTGTGAAATAGAGGTTGCCCCCTTCCTGATTTCCTTGTTTTGTATGTTTGCTACACGTAAATTTTTCAGATCATCAAACAAATGTAAACATTAGACAACAATAACACAAGTAAACATAAATGCAGTTTCTAAATGAAGCTTTTTGATTATTAAGGGGAAAAAAACCCAAACCCACATGACTCTGTGTCCCTGAACCTAACAACTCCTATCAAGCGTTTGCGATAACTTACAAAGATTCTTTTATAGGGAGGAATTTTTGGCCTACTCATCTTTGCAGGATTGTTATAATTCAATCACATTGGAGCGTTTTCAAACTCAAGCCACAGCATCTCAATTGGATTCAGGTCAGGACTTTGACTAGGCCACTCCAGCCTTCATTCTGTTTTTTCTGGATAATCCATCATATAAAACTGAATCAAATGAAAAAGTCTCTTTTTAAAATATTTTTTATTAGTTTGAATCTTTTAACTTTAATCACATTGCATTAAGCAAAAATTAAATTCGTCTTAGATTCGAAGAAATTCATGTAACATTTAAACCTATTTTCTGCATATTCCAGCATATAAAATAAAATAATGTTTTGTGTTTACACTCATTCTTTCAAACAGATGCAAGTAAAACACAGCAGAAAATAAATAAAATCAAAGACTCAGTGTCCTGTCACATTCCCGTGGCAGCGTGCTCGGTGCTTGCTCAGATTTGAAGTTTAATTTTTCACTGTGGAAAGACGTTTTCTTCCCACGCAGAGTGAACAGCAGACACTAATGTTTTGTCACTTTTTACTGAATCAAGCTCAACGTAATGTCAGTGCTTCCACACTTCCGTACTCTCTCCCGCACTCCATATTATCCATTGTTGATCTGCACACGTCTCTTGCTGCCACGGACGTCGCATGCGCTTACATCATTGTCATGAGACACTCTCACAAACAAAATAATGACAGTTTAGTAACACAGTAACGTAGCGTGCTTACGGGAAAGTAACAGTAATCTAATTAATTTTTTGCAATAGTAATCCCTTACATTACTTGCTACTTGAAAAAAGTAATTGGATTACTAACATGTTACTGCCCATCTCTGGTTCCAAGTTTTCACCATTTGTGGATCATGACTCTCACTGTGGTTCGCTGGAGTCCCACAACTCTATAAATGGCTTTATACTGTAAGGCTCAATATCGTGGACTGAATAAAATCTAAATTGAAGTCAGTCAAAGGTGTGATACATCACAGTTCATTCATGTTCTAACCGGGGGGGGGCATGTAGGTTTGCACTACTTTTGCCCGATACTAATAAACACCTTCATTTAGAAACCACATTTTGTGTTTGTGTTATCTTTGTCTAATATTTACATTTATTTGATGATCTGAAATATTTCTGTTTGAATAAAAAATGAAATCAGGAAGGGGGCAAACACTTTTTCACACCACTGTACAATATACATCCAGTGTATATTGCCAGTACTGTTACAGAAAAGAGTTTCCCCTTTATGTATCAAAATCATTATAATAAATTGCCATATATTGTCATAAGTATTCACTCATCTCCCTTGACACTCATATGAATTTGAGTAACATCCCATGCTTAATCCACAGGGTTTAATATGATATTGGCCCATTCTTTGCAGTTATAACAGCTACAAGTCTTCTGGGAATCTTCAGGCTTTCCACAAGGTTTTTTTTTTTAAATGGAAATTGTCAACCATTTTTCCAGAAGCACATTTGTGACGTCAGACACTTAAGCTAAATGAGAAGGGCTGGGTTGTGTTCTCCACTCTAATTCATCCCAAAGGTTTTCTGTTGGGTAGAGGTCAGGAAGGCCAAAGTCAAGTACCTCTAATTCTTATCACTTCTATTCCAAACATTTTCAAATCAGTGTCGATGTTTCAGTTTTTTGATGTGTTGTTGTTATGGTTAACATTCTGAAGTCTAATCCACAAAGTTAGTAACCTTACCCTTACCCATACAATAATCCTACATTTTTGAGAATGTCTAAATGGAGTTTTTGGGGAAAAGAATGTACACAGTAGTAGCAGTAAACTAGCAAAACAACTGCAACACGCAAATGGGAAATGTCTTGTTGTAGTAAAAGTGCTTGGGTTTGCCACTAGAACACTTTCCTCTTCAAAGTTTCTGTGTTTATCTGCGTATGCTGTATTTTGTGGTTAACAGTCATGTGGCAACTGAACTTTTATTCTAAAAAAGTAATCACGTCTTTTGTTTTCTCAAAAATAATAAACATTTTTCATGAGGAAGGATAGAAGTTATTGTAATAAAGCACAATTTCCAAATTATATTTTTTCACCATTAGACACTTACACTGAATATACTAAATGTAGTGCATAGTTAAAAATCCTGATCTGATAATTATGTGTTACAGTATATCTTTTTTCTCTCACACTCTCATCTGACTGCCATGTTTCTTAACATAATTCATTAGTTACTGTGGTGTAATTACTGTGACTATTAACCTATAACATGAGTATTGATTGATCTATTGTCATTACCACTGAAAAGCTCATATTTTTCACCCTGTCACTCCACCACTCATTCTATTTTGTAATCAAAATGATCAATCAAGCTTTCAATATGCTTGACTTAATTACTCCTATTCAGTTTATATTAAATATTAATTTAGAATTGTCTCAGTAAAACAGCCCAAATTAAACTCTATAAATACAAAGTGTTGTGTTTATATGTGTGTAATATTTATATGTACTAAAATCCAAACAAAAAGTCTTCAATCTACTAAATAATAATAAATACCTAAAAATAATAAAGGGAAGCATGTGCCTGGGATTTTCGTGTAATTCCTTATTAATTTGTCATACACGTGTTCTGTACTAAACTTCCTATTACTAATGTGATCAACACTGTCTCATGAGAGCTACACAAGCATGATTAAAAATATTGCAAATATGGAACTTGAGAACTTTGAAGGTTCTTCTTTTAAAATGGCTACAATAATTCTCTCATGGGGAATTTCTGCAAGCATATGTGTTATAGAATTTAATGTATATTAAAATCCCCACCAGACTTCCACACTCCCGTTAATTGCTTATTTTTTGTTGATAAAGCTTTGGTACACGCAAATGACTTTGGAAACATTATTTGCACAATTTATTCTATTCTACTCCCTTAATTTAGACTTTGATATTTACCTCTATAGCGCAGTACACGTTCAGCATGAGCATGAGATTTTATTTATGTAGCTGTTACTTCAATATTGCCATGTTAATATCTGTATTGTGAGCATACAACAGTTGTCACTTCCAGAGAATGATCAGATCACTTAAAATATTAAACTATTAAAAAGCATTTTAAGTTGCTTTATTTTCCCCATCATTTTTGCTGTCACCTCATATTTCTCAACACAGAGATTTAATACCAGTGGTGTTATGCAATGGTTCCAGTATGACAGCTACTGTTATTCATTCCACAGTAACATTTTAAAAACTGCATTTAGTATTTTTAAAGTGTCTGTCTGGGATTTGCCATATCTCACTTTAAGCTTCTCTTAAGCTGCTCTAAAGGCTTCATGCATGTGTATAATATTATGTCATCTCTTATATCACGAGTCCAAATATCCAGTAAAAGGCATAAAGAATGTTAAGCAACAAGGACAGCAAGGTAGTTTAGTCCTCACACATCTGTGATCTCATCATCCTGTAGTGAGACTGAGACAAACTAAACACACAAAAGATATAAGAAGCTCTCAAACATGTCAAGGTTTCTGCATATGGTGCAATGTTTTTGCTGACGTGGTTCCATCCATAGACATCAGCAACATCTGCACTGTTACAGGTAGGAAAAACTGACATTTTTTTGCACCTGCAAATGTTTTCTGTATATAAAAATCAGGCTGTGGAACATTTGTTACTCTGATTCCCCACATAATGCTGAGCCCAAGTGTGAGGATGAATTTACTTAAATAAGTAAATGCACACATTAAAAAAAGCAAAAAAAAAAAAAAAGGTATTAAACACACAGTGTGATGCAAAGCACTGATCTCTGTCTTACTGGAGCCACCCGTTATAAATGCTTCCAGACTAATCCATGCAGGGTAAAAAGTGTGGCCCAAATGGCTGATATTTATGCTCATGTAAGGTAAATGGAATGATGAATGCTACTTTTATTGGCCTGCTTGGCATATGTTTTCCAACAAGATGATGAATGGTCGGCATTAGACAGCTTTCTTAAAAGGCCTGTCTTGAAGAATCCATAGGCCCTGATAGTGGAAAGATCACTCTGAGAAAACACATGCATAGCGTGCGACGGTACTTACCAGAAAGATTACACTTTGAAAAACAAAACAAAAGAAAAAAACATTGTTTAGGCATTTTGATGGGGATTTCTCCAACATCCCGACTCTGCAGAAATAAATAGTATTAAAGAAAAAACCCAAAAATCTCAAATAGAAAGTTCATGTAAACATGTGTGAACCAGAACTTGTTACTTTGTACATTTTTTGTGATTCACCTCAACAAACTAAACTGTTAGTCGTTGTTGCCTTTTCCTGTTTAGTGCATGTGCTGATCAAGTGATATGAAAAGGAATTTTATGCTCCGGTCAGAAGTTACTTTCGTTGGCGCCTCTCTGTCGTCCTCCACCAAACCATGCACTTACCAAAAGCCCACTGGTAAAGAGGCATCCAGCCCCTTATCTCCCCAACTACCTCCCCCCCCTTAATTGGGTGATCAATTATTAACACATCAATAAACTTCCTGAATAAGTAATGGAGTTAAGGCTTATGTGGAGTTTCAAGCCCAGTGCCCAGACAGTTGGCCAAATATTTGCTGTTAGCGTCTATTGTCTATTTATCGGCTCTGGTAATTTAAATTTTTAGGTTGTTATTTAGTTTTTCTGAGGGGATAAGTGTTATTATTCATTTTGATTTGGGGCTGGTTGGTCAGCAAAAGAGAACTGAAAGGTAATAATGACAAAAAAGAAACAGAAATGACATGCAGGGGTCTGAAGAAGACTGAGTGTTTAGAGGTGGTGAGTGCACTTATTTTCTCTCTGGCATTTATTAGTTACTGAGCTGAAAGACTTCCAGGTAGAAGTGGATGAACTTGAAAAGTCCTGGCTGTATCATTAGTGAGGCCTGGACAATCACACTGCAGTCTTGTTAGAAAATGTGTCAGTATTCTTTCAGCATAGGAAGCAGCAGATCTGTATGATCATTTTTAAATAATTTAAAGTAAAAAACTTGTCTTATCCTCTGGTTCTGAATGTACCCCTGTGCTGCATAAAACCGATCTATTTCCTTATGTATTTTAGGGATCAGTGTTATTTTGTGTGTCTCCTTTGACAGATGTGCACCCCTCACTCTCAACTTCACCCGAGTTCTAATGTTAGGTGAGCAGTTTAACAATACAGACAGCAAATATTAAAAATCACGTGTGTCAGTTTTGAAGCCTCTGATCATTGACCTATTATGTAAAGAATTCGTTCAACGAGATACTTCAGACAAGTCCGGCCACAGTGTGATTTGTACTACAGCAGCCTGTGAGGATATTCATTTTCACTTTCCATTGCTCATCAGGTTGACTTGTTCATTTGGGAGTGAAGCTCCATTTGCCTCAGCTATCACAGCTCTTTCATCTGACTCACGCTGAGCCATAATAACTTCCTCTTTTGTTGAACTCGTCTCTCTTCTTTCTTCCTGCACATTTCCTCCTCTCTTCAACTGTTCATTTCCCTCTTCTGGTTCCTTGCTAGTACTTTTGGAGTTTTTTCATTCTTGCACAAATCATACTGTTCATCACAGACATTTGAAAAAAGATCTATATCTTATCTGGATGTTTTGTGAAATTTCCTTGAAGTCAGACTGAACTTTTTGTAAATGGCAGTACTACCGAAAAGACAATGTTGCTTTCTGTGTTTTTTGCAGAGAGAGATATGGCGATAATATACAAAGATATAACTTTTTGTGTTTTCAAAAGTGTTAATTACATTCTAATATCAAGATCCAATATCAAGTTACAGTAACAGTATGAATTGCATTTGAAATATAGTCATTAATGCACAGTCTTTCATTTAGTGGACAGATTATTAATTGCAAATCTCTCTGAATATAAAATAAACATTTGGAAATATTAACAATTATAGGAATTCTTTGATGATGTTTGATGCAAGACTGTTGTTTCTAACTGCATAGGTGTCCTGCAACAAATTGCACTTCCCACAGCCAATAGTTAGCAGTGTATGGACAAGCGTTGGCTGCTATGCAACTACCACAACAAAACACATGCATGTAACAGCTTTTGAATGGCTGTGACTACTGTGCATAAAAATGCTACTGAAGCTGTAGAAAAAAAGACTTTTCATTTCTTGAAACATGAGGTCATGATTGGATCATAGAAGTAAGACTGCAAAGAGCATCGCTGGCTTGATTTTTTTTCCTTTTAGTTTCTTTTTTTTTCCCTTTAAATGTTTATGGCTACACTGAAAGCCCTCGGTCTGTGACTTTGTTCTGCTGCCCCTCTAACTCTAATCAGCCCACAGACTTCTGCTCCAAATACGTACCTAGGTGCTGAAAGTCTAGGTGAGATGTACTCTGGACGTAAAAATGAAGAAAAGTGGCATTTGTTGTCATTAAGAGTGATTACATAATCAATAAAATGCTTTATAAAAAAAGAGACTTTCCCACAAGTGACAAATATCAAATTGATTTGTATCACTGGTGACCGTTGTTGCAAAATTGCAGTTCATTGAATGAATCCATAGTAAATGTCAACTGAATGTCACAGTTTCTTTTACTTTATTTGTGTTTGTATGTCTTTCATTGACATTTATTCTCTCAATTAGGTGACATTTAACTTGACTGTTTAAAGATAAGAAACACTCAATAAAACAAAGTAGGCTGATGAGCACCATTTGACATCATTTAAATTAATAGTCACGGGCACCCCCATAGCTCAACTGTTTGTGCGTTATCCATCTATTGAAAGCATTAAGCTTTTTCTCAGGGTCAGCAAATCTCATTCAAAACTCATTCATTTTTGAGACCAAACTTCTTATAGAGCTACAAGAAGGAGCTACCAGAATAGTGCTGACCAGCTCCATTTTTAACACAGGGTCAGAGTTTGGATTTGGAGCAAGGGTCCAGTGTTGTTGTTTTTTGTTAAAAATTAACTAAAATATTGTGACTTTCGAGAAAAGTAAAAGAGAAAAGCTCAAAAATATATGAAAAATAAAAATGTTTAGCTCCTCAAAGAAATATGAAATTAGAGTCACATTTCTTTCTAATTTTAAAGGATTTTTAGCTTTTATATATTTTTTATATTTTATATCAGACTTTCTTTAGGAGAGGATTTTCAGCAATAAGAAAATCATCCCAGTATTTAGTTACTTTTTCTACCAACAAAATGCATTTTTTTTTTCATTTATTATCTTTTTTTTTTTAATAATTAAGAAACAGTTAAAAGTTTTGGGATTTTCGGTTTCTTTAAGTACTGACCTTGGTTTGCTGATTTTTAGTTATGTAGTGCTGAGGACCTTCAAATTAAATGTTCACTATGTATTTCTTTCAGGACCTTTCTGACATTTGTCACATATCTTGAAGAGAAGAAATATTCTTTCTCTCTGACTATGGAGTTTGTAGTTCTGCTGTTATGAAATGCCAGGATGCCAGCAAACAGTAATTCAACACAGTATATGATATGTGATGTCCATGCCTTGGTAAAATCAAATCAGACATAATGTGTTAAACAGAATGCACAGAATGTGTTAAAAGTTTACTCCATACATTTTGATCTATATGCACTTCCTGGACCATACGGTTGTTCATGTCTTTATTTGCTCAGAACTGGAGTTCAATAAAATTTTGACTCACTTCAGAGTCTCCAAATGCTAAAGAGTCTTATTTAGCAACAGCTAAACAAGAAAGTGGTTTTGATTCACTTATTACCTGACTTTGGACTAATCTTCCATGCAAACGATCTCATTTGTTGTCTTTGGCATACTCAAATTGAGAACACCCTCATTTAATACACGTTGGCCAAGCAGGATTGGTTAAGGGGTGCTATTCAATTATGAAAGTTTTCACATTGGTAATTAGTCAGGGTTGTAACATATTGTTTTATGGCCTTGACTGTGCGTCAAGGTGGGAATGAGATGTTTTTAATGTGCGCGCTGAGAGGATTTTGTTTGTTAATACACTAATGGCTGTAATGAAGCTATGCAATCTAAAAAGGGTCATGGATGACAAAAAGACTCCCTCACTCACACACACACACACACACACACACACACACACACACACACACACACACACACACACACACACACAAAGTACACAGGATTTTTATTAGAAAGGTCTTTAGTGTCTGTATGCAGCTTATTTAGATTTTAAGATAAGTCAAAGAATTCTGCCTAACAAAGAAATCACGTATAGAACTTAAAGTACAGATGATAAAACATTAACTTTGAGAAATTGTATTTTTATGTTTTCTATTTATATGTTTTTTTATTTTCTTAAAGATACAATGTCAGAAAACAATTACCCTTTATTTCTTTAAGAGATAAGATGCAGATAAATAACGATGGTAATTAAAGACAAATGGCAATTTGAGCTTTTTTTCTTTATGTGAATGCAAATCTCCTTTTGTGTGCATAGATAGATAAAGATCATTTCAATTAATTCAAAAATTCATTAGATTATTTTCAGCAAAAACTTGACTTGATATTTATTCTAAGTCTTGAGGTGTTTCTGTTTCCATCTCTTCTCCTCATAGTTGACTTATTGCACTTGCAAATGCCGAAGCACTATGTCCCCTGCTGTCTCTCTCTTTCTGACAATCCCAATTAGACATCATGGTTCATAACCAGCAAACCCTACCTAATGAGCAGTCCCAAAACACTGAGGAAAGATGAGTGAAAGTCGAGGAAAAAGCACTAAGGAGAAAGGTGGAACAAGTCAAAGAAAAGGTAATGGGCAAATGCATTGATCCAGTGAGTTTAAAAACCGTTACCCCATGCTACCCATCATGTCCTTTGTTTTTCCACCACTATAATCACTACCAGTGCACAATGTTTGTGACCCTTGTGTGTTATTGAATGTCTCACTTTTTTAACACAACAGGGTGAGTTAGATGGGTGAATAAGAATTAGATGAAGCTAGATGGGACTAAGATACCCCTCCCCACCACCCCCAAACACACATGAACCATTTGTTGCATAACAGGATTAGTGGGCTTCTAAAATGGCAACATAAAACCTTAGACAAACACATATTCACCCACACACAAAGCAGAAACATCCATTAGAAATGGATGCACACACATTCTGTCCCTCGTGCTCTTTCCACTCACAACAATCTCCCAACAATCGCTCGCCTTCCTCCTCTGCATGCTTATTACTCCATATTCTCCCTTTCTTTCTCTTTTGCTGTGATTCAGCAGCCTTTACGCAATTATTCCTTATTAAATCAGCTAATGACGAATATTGAGGAAAACAAAATTTTGAACATTATTGTGATAAAAGAACATCCCACTTTTTGTAAACCTCTCATTGTTATGAATATTTCACGTGGATGAAAAAAAAAACCTCATTAATATAATCAGCATCTCCCCTCAGCATTTCACAAAGTCCAACTATAGATATTTGTGGGCAAGTTAAATTCATTGGCTACAATCCTCCTCCAGGACTGAGAAATGCCAACCACCCTGATCACAGGAGACTTGACGCCCCGGGGTCACCTTGTATAGCACTAGCTGTGCAAACAGGAGACAGTCTGATACTAGTTTAAGATTCTAAATGATACCTATGATACCTTTGACAGGAATTTAATAACAAGAATATAGACTTGGGTTTAATGGATTTCAATCTAGAGACATTTTGTCTCAAACTATATTATTTCTGCTTTCTGCAAACTCTTATTTATCAAACAATGTTATGTTCCAAAGTTTGGACACATTGAATGATTGCTGTGGAATTTTAGCTTCATATGTCAAATACCTTTCATGACTGTATTTAATATTATTATTATTATTCATTTATTTTTTGGAAAATGGTCCAATCACCCACTTTCAAGTCATAATCCCTAACTAACCCCAACTGCTACAGATAAGCAAGGATCAGGGAGGCAGTGTTTGGCTGTCTGAATGAATGCTGCAAGAATTGTAATATATATGAAAATACTACATTGTTATATTTTAACACCTCTTAGTATATTTTAAATACTACCTGACTGCCAAGACTGCTTCATTTCAGTAGGTTTCAACATGGTTGTTGGTGTTGTTGTAAGGGTTTACCTTACAATATAAAGCACCTTAAAGTAACTGTTGATCTTATTTGAACGCTGAACTGAAAATTAAACTGAACTGAATAAAATAGGTCTTCAAAAACTGGATATTTAACAATGCGCATAAAACTTATATGGATAGAGGAAACACATCAGACTAGATATGCTTTCTATATTTTTTATGTTCCAATACTTGACAATAAATATATCACAAATTGCAGATCTGATTCATTTTGATGTTAAGACAAAATCGTGAAAATTTAAGGCTTTTATCTTTAATAGTTTTTGAAATATTCACATTCAAACATGACCTCAGACTTTCACGTGTGAAAAGTCTAAATGTGGGTCAACCGACCTTTTTCAAAAAATATATATCTCTTGAAAGTATTTGATATACCCATCGATCCATTCTCTTCCATTTATTTTTTTAGGGGAGCTACACTCTGGAAAAGTCGGCAAATCTGACACGGGGCTAATACAGCCACGCTCACATCTACGGACAACTTAGAATCACCAATTAACCACTAATTGTACGTCTTTGTGTGAGCTCTCTCTGGGTGCTTCCTCCCACAGAAGCAAACGACACATAGACAGGCCCTGGCCAGATGGTGCAGTCAAAGTCAGGACCTTCTTTCTGTGAGACAACAGTGCTAACCACCACATCACAGTGCTGCCTGGTATTTGGTCTTAAACTTTCACAGCCATCACTGTATATGTTCAATCTCTGTGCCATAAAACTTTTATAAAAATTGGAGATTGAGCAGAAGGCCCATGCTGATATGAGATGGAATTATTTTAAAGCAGTATGATACTTCTGTAACATTTGTATTTTGTTTTATAAAAAAATTAAAATTAAATTATAAATTGTAACCAGTTTTAATAAATAAAGCGATTTAAAAACAGGGGGTTAAAGAGTTTTCTTACAGGCCAATAGAAATGTCTTTTCTTAAACCGCTCACACATCACATTAAGAATCTGCATGGGAATTCACAAACCCTGGTTAAATTGTTCACCTTGAGCTTACTGTCAGACACATAATAGCAGACACTGCCTGTCTAAGGCCCAGCTGAATGAATCCTTTTTCATAATTAAAAAAAGCCATACTTACTCTTCAAACTTTCCAAATAATGAATATTATTACCAACCTACACTTTTTCCTCCTTAGTTAGGTCTCAGTTCCAGCACTCGGGATGTCATTTATTGCTCCCTTAGAAAATCAGAAGCCAGTGACTCAAGCTAATCAAAATTTTGCCAGGCTTTAAATAGAAAACATTTCAAAGATTGTTCCGGTATTTTCCCTTTTAATTAAGAATGTAAAGTCTTATCAATTGCCAGGGTTGACAAAACACAAGGAATTTTTTTTTTACTCTGGAAGAAGTTTTAAAAGTTGTGAGAGAGCAGCCACATTTACATAGCATTTCAAGATAAATGTGGGGGCAGCCTGTGTCGCCTAATCCCAAATTAGGATCTTGAAGGTTTTACAGTCATGTTGGAAAAACAAGTACAGATAATTTCCATTTTATTGCAACTTATTGATTTTTAAAATTAAGGTCTCTATTCTTTAACTTTACTTTATCCGCTACTTAGTCATTTAAAGCCATCATTGAAAATAACTGTATTTTAAAGGAACCTTTATAACAGTGTGGAAACCGTTGAATCTAAAAGCTTCTTTGCTCTACAGCTTTTCACACAATTCAAAGAGGAGATCAGACAGGCAGAGTCCAAGCCAAGCAGTAAAACTGTGTCTCTGCTCACATTTAAGGCACAGCCCATGACAGTAATGTGGTTGAGGACCATGCAGTGTTAGAAAACATGCAAAATTCAACTGTGAGGAGTGACTGAAGCTACTGAAGGTAACCAAACATAAATATTGATCCCAATATTAATTCAGCTTTTGATTCTTTGGTTTAACACACGGCCTGATTTATTCCCATCAGTGCTCCCAGTAGCTCTCTGCTAGTCATGCTGACCAATCAGCTGCATCCAACATGCACTTTGAACACATTTTAAAATAACAATTTCAATCAAGTTATAAACATATGTTTTTATTCATTAAAAAAATTCATTAAGCACAATTTAGTTTTTTTTTATGTTTTATGAAATTAGCACAATAGGGTTATGGTTATGGTTATGGTTAGTTTAGGGTTAACAATATATTTAACTATAACTTTATAATCGATACACAGCTTTATAATCTGTCCAGTAAAGTTATAGGTCAAACCATTATTGACCACTGACTATTGTAAGTACTGTAAACATCAATGGCAACAAAACATACAGAGAAGCAACATTAATTATCATGATTATTTCACTGTTTGTTCATTAACAGTAAAATGTTAAAATAAAACAAAGTTTGTTTTAGACTGAGATCTCCTTCTAATGATATTTTCTATCTAACTCTGGTGTTTGTTCATTCGTGCATGTTTATAGAGGTGAAGGTCATCGTTTTCAAACTGGCTGTGACCGTCCTGGAGCTGATGTTGTTGTTATTTTCTCTGTGTGGGTGGGGTTTACAGCTAATGAGAATATAAACAGAGAGATGACGACCTGGAACAGGTGGGTGGAAGACAGCTGGGAACAAGGTGACATGATGAAAACTGTCATGGTCACTGTGTTTCTGGACTATGTACTTTCTCAATATGCGTTTCAATGTTATCGAAAACCAAAATAATCAAACATGATATTTTTTCATGTTCCTTCTTCTATTTGTAGCCGAAAAAACAAACGAGGGAATAAATAAAGCAGCAAGAATAATGATCAGGGTTGGACTCCTGTCTGGGACCTTTATCTATTTATTATTATTATTGTTGTTCCTTTAGGAAAAGGGTTAGGGAAAGGAGAGGGTTACCTTCCTTCTGATGTGTGGCTGATGGTGTGAAAAAGGTCTAATTTGATACAAATCGCAATCTTTTTTTTCACTAAATCTAACCAAGTAGATGTAATGGTTAAAGAAAAGACATAAAATTAAACAGAGCACCTCCCCTGAAAACACTCTATTGGAGCTACAATAGTTTCATTTATAACAATCCTGAAAGCTGAGAAGCACAAAGTGGCTTGTTACTTCTTAAATTTCATAACGCTCGGTTCTAATTTTCTGATACCATTTTAAAATGTGGTCCTATTAATGTTATTATTATTATTTTAAAGGATGAGGCCCTTTGGGAGTTCTTTTTTTACATAATGATGGCCCTTCTTACAAAGATGTATCCTGTGCCGTGGTCATCCTATTTTGCCACATAATAGGAGTGGTTTACTGTCACTCTCTCCCTACGTCCCCTGCTCTCTTGTGCTTTCTCTCTCACACACTCTGTCTTTGTTAAGATGTGTCTCTTAGCCAGCCTATAGATAATTCTTTCTTTTTCCTATGTCATGTTCTCCCCCCGCCTCACCCACCCACTCCGTTTTTTTCCTCCAAAAGAAATCTTTCAGACATATCCAATTGGCTCTGGCCGCCACAAGCATGTCTCCCTAGTGGGAATAAACCATAAAAATCTATTTTTTCTGAAACACAGGGAAAAATACACTCTCTCTCTCTCTCTCTCTCTCGCTCTCTCTCTATCTCGCTCTCTCTCACACACACACACACACACACACACACACACACGGACAGATACCTCTAAATGAAGCTGTGACTCAAAGACCAGGCCACTAAGAGAATGACTTCTCATTAAAGGTTTGCTTGTCACTTGTTCATGAGCACATATGTGTATCTGTGTGTGCAGGAATAAGTGTGACACCCTACGGTAATATTGTGGGTCCACGCCTGGTTATGTTCCACATAGGTCCTTTTTAGTGGACTCTTGGTGCCCACATTGATTCAGACACACTTAGACAGAGACAGACAAAGACACACATAAACCAAGTGAATTAGACATTTTTATATTACTGCTGCTGTAAAACTTTTCTTTGGTTTCTGTGTCCTTTTCTACCTTTTTTCTTTCCTCTATAATTGTCTGTGTATTTTTACATTTTTGTTTAGTTTTTCTTCTTGCAGTGTGTTTCGTTATTTCCCGTTATCTTTGTGTTCTTACTTCCCTCTATCATAGTTCTTCACTCCACAAACTGTTCAAAATGTTCATTACACTTGGGTTTAAAGGAGAACATTGTTGCAGCCACGTTCGGACCAACTCTCCTGTTTTACCCAGCTGCTGATGCTTAGTCATGGTGTATAATTAGCCCATTTAACACATTACATGCATTTTGCTACCATCAGCCAACACCAGTCGAGAGCAGGAAGTGCACAAAATAAAGGTAATGTTCCGCATCCAGAGCTGACCACAGGCCTTGTGTAATATGTACATAGATGTGTTTCTTGGACTTGCTTTCGTGTCGCACATTTGTGTCTTTTATTTACAGACTGCTCTGCTCTTTCTCTTCTTTAAATGCTATAAACACATATGTATATAATGAATTCCACACCAACAGGCATCTTACATGCCATATTCATTAGCATGCATAAATAAAACTGCCTTCTCTGCTGTCCTAATGCTGCTCGGAGCTGTCCTTCATTCATTCTTTTCAACCTTACACGCTGGAACAGTTTTCTTTCTTCTCTCTCTCATCTTTTTTGTCTCTCTTTCAAAGCTCAGCTCCCCCACCGAGGCCTTGAAGTACACCCGCTTAGATTGCAGCAGGCAAATCCGTCTCCTTCGTCCACCTCCTAGCTTCCCCTCTCATTTCATTTTCTCCTTTAAACATTATGTCTTTCTCAGACCAACTGAAAGGCTGCTTCTTTTTCTAGTTTTCGGTCACACTTCTGTTTTCTGTAATTTACTATCAATTTCTGTCTGGCTCTCCTTTAATAGCTGACAAATGTTCCTCTTTTTATTTGCCCGTTTTTGTCCGTCTGTTCTCCCTCATTTATGTTGTATTCAGTCCTCAGTACTTTGTAGCTTTTTAATCCAGCCCCCTGCTTTTACCACCAGACATTTTTTGTCTAAAAATAATGTCTGAGGAGCTGCAATTTAAGATACCAATTTTTCTAAAGACCTAGGTGCTAATATTGTAGCAAGATTTGTTTTGAAAGCATCACTAAGAGCTGACAACTTTGGAGAGCCGTCGTTTAGGTTTTCAATTCACGAGCAAAGCACGAAGAACCTGGTTTTGCTCAGATGAAACTCACAACAGCAGAGCGTGCATGAAAAGCAAAACGTTATCTATAGAGACACTTCATCTGCCTCTACCTGCCTCTAATAGCAGTTGAGATTGCTGTTTTATTGTGATATTTACTCATTTATTCTTATGGTAATTATTTTTTTTTTTTTACCATTACGATGGTGCTTAAATGATTACTAATTGTTAATTAGTAGTTATGTGATTAAGAACTGTTTTTGTGTATGAGCTATTTTACAGCTAGGCTAGCTTTCAGTTTGACTTGCACATAAATGAAATTTTCACACTTTCCTAATTGCTCATTTGTTCCTAGGCCAAATTAATATTTACCTATGAAAATACCATAGGGTACATATAGTATGGTGTATAGTATTTAGAATAAATACCATTTAAAAATATGAACCTACGGTGAAAACACATGTGTCAAATAAGCACCTGGACATTACCCACAAGTGCAAGACACAACATATTTCCCCACTCTTCACCCACCTAACAGCTTGAGTGGCTCAGTAGTTCTTATATGTAATGGTGAACAATGCAGTTTGAGCTTACAGATCACAAGTATAATTTAAATGTAATTTTCAGTGTCTAAACAAATAGCTGCGAAATGTATGCAATTGTTGCACAGCAGACTACCACGCTTTGCTGTCAGCTAAATTCCTTGTTAGGGCCTGAACCCTAACAGTTGTACATTGTATCTCCTCTGTTTATCATTATTAGTTATGATGAATTGCCATTTTGGGGGCCTAAATATCCTCAAAAACTGATTAAATACTGCAATATTTTGGTGAAAATGTATGTATTTTATTGGACATGGGTATTTCAAAATGACTTTATAAGCGCCACCAGTGAAAAGTGTTGCTAGTACATAGAATGAGCTGTGACATTTGGTGCACACATGTAATATGCCAAGATGTACAACAAAGGGACATGTGACCCAAACCCAACAGAAAGTTGATTTTACGATGCTATTTTGATCATGTCCTGTTGTTATACTTTTTCAAACTTCTCTTAAAGATTGTATCCAATAAACTTCATATTTGGTCTGTCTAAACTACAGAAGGGGATGATGCTAAGTTTTCGTTGGACGTGTTCGTGGTAAAATTTGATCATTCGCCATGAAATTTGAATTTGCTCTCATTCACACGTACATTGTCCAATGTAGATCAAACATCTTAAGTATTATAAGGAGCTAGCCTTGAATACGTTTTGATTGTAATATTTGACAGCGCCACCAAATGGTAACAGGAAATGGCATGATGAATTTCGATGTCTCACCATGAAGCACAAATGCCACGGGCTAAACCCAATAAAAAGCCTCCTATTTTCAATTGAAAGTGTAATTTTGTAATTTGGTTGTAATTTTTAACCATTTTCACGCCTCATACTTCAACAAACAAATCCATATGATCTTTGGCGAGGGGAATCTAAAGACCTGTCTGATATTAGTTTGCGAAGCTTTTGAATTTTAATGAAAGGGCGCGAAGCGCACCAAGTTCCGATCATTCGGCTCATATTCAGAATAAACACCAGTGTGACATACAGTTGGAAGGTATTCTTCATCACCGCCTGGTGAAGAAAGTGTGCAGTAGGTAAATGAGGGAAAAGAATCAGCATTCCAGACTTAAAACATCCACGTGACTGTGTGACGCTCACAGTGTTGGGAAGGTTACTTTTAAAATGTATTCCATTACAGAATACAGAATACATGCCCCAAAATGTATTCTGTAACGTATAACCCCCCTAACCCCCCCTGGAAATTACGCCCCTGTCCTGAGACACCTATTGGCTTTGAGGAATGCATTCCTTGAAAGCCAGTAGATGGATCATTTTTAATCTGTGGACATTTGAGTGAAGGAATGCCTCATTGAGTACGATTATAATTTGATCAGGAATTTTGGAGAAAAGAGAAGAAAAGCAACTTATTTCCCCTGTTACTTATCCTGATGTGTTGATCATACTTTTAATGTCAGGAAGACAAACAAAAATTTAGATTTAAAAAGAAGAAAAGAAAAAAATGTGAACTGAGGTTTTTGTTGCTGTTGTTGCTTTTGGAAGCAGCATGGAAAGAAGTTAAAGATGTTAAACTTTGGATTAGCCCATTGCCCTGTGTAGTCTTAGAAAATGAAAATGATTCTCAGAATTGTGTCTGATTTTCAGAGGAAAAACCCAAAATAGTCAAAGAAATTGAGCTGAATTATCTACACCTTCACATTTTTCAAAATAAACCCAGTAGCCTCCAGCTACTAATTGGATGCTATAAAAAGGCCTTATTAGTGTTGAATTTTTAAAATATAAATGCCTAGTTTATAAAAGAGTAACACAATACTCTGAAATGTCAGATTTTTCCAAATTCAATCCTTCAAACAATTGGAGGAGTTTCAGCTGAAATTGTTTTCAGTGCTCTCTTCCCTGAGGTTTTTTAGGCAGTTCAATCAAGCTTTTAAACAAAAAGCCAGAGGCTAGTTTAAAAAAAAAACACGAGTTAAAAAAAAACCCAACAGCAACAAGGATTTTTAGCATCAGACCAGTGGTGCCTTAAAGTGCAAAAGACCAAGTCAAGTTGTAGCAAACAATTCCACCCCATTTTCTCCAAAATGCATATTCTAGTTACTGCTAGTGGTAATCGAGTTGCAACTCTCATTGCTACATTTTTGCAGGTGTAACATATTCATGCTGAATACAGACCGTATGCAGTAAAAGGTTCAGGTGGCTTCCAGGTCAGAACAACGTAGCCAATGTGGAAGTACCTTAAACCTGCCTTCTATATGGAAGCCACCAGCTTGTGTGTTTGAAAAAGACTCCCAGTCCTACAGAGGTCTGGGCCCATGGCTCTTGGCTTAACCTCTATGAACACTTTCTTGATGAGTTTATGTCGTGTTGAATAACAAAATGAAGAGTTATCTTGGGTGTAAGCGCATTTTTTACCCAACAATTTGTGATTGACAGGTTATTAGTGTGTGGGAAAAGTTGTTATTATCAGTAGTAATGCGAATTATTTTAGGGCAAAATATAATTGTGTGTTAAAACACACAATTATATTTGAATGTTGTAGTATAAATGTAAATATGGCATTTTCTAAACCACATATTCTGATGAGCTTTTTATGAAGTCAGATCAATGCCTGGTGGAATTGTTTTTTAATTATCAGCAACAAATTTGAGCAATAACGCTTCCTAGGAAAGAGTTTTTTTCAACATGGAAAATTTAAAGTTTGTGTTTGACCTTTTTTTCTAAGGATAAACCATTAATTGCATATACAGCAAGGCAAACATGTTGGTCTAGTCCCAGTGTGAGCTTAGTACACCGGTAACCTTGTTCAGGCCAAAACAACATTACTACAGTGACCACATTAAGGGAACTCTATCTATGTGTAAACAAAGCCAGGGCACATCTCTGTCATGTGGTCTGTGCTCATAATCGCTGCAATCTCTCCCTTTTTAGACAAACACAGTAATACACACACACACACACACACACACACACAGGGGAGCTGGTAGTAATTGTGCCCGGAGTTGTCGTGGTTACTGTGGTTTCGATGTCTTAAAAACAGAAAGAAAGAAGGGAAGGAGTGAAGTCCTGTGAGGCTAACATGCATTTGACAACACTTACACTCTCTGACCTCACAGAGTGGCTACAATAGAAGCCGCTGAGTCGGGTCTGTAAGTAAAGTTGCGAAGCAAAAGGAAACTGAGATACGTGTCGAAAGAGAGAAACAGGAAAAAAGAGGAAAAACAGTGGGAAACAAGAAGGTCTCACCAGATTTGCAGTTGGGTGATCACTCTGCAGAAACACACACACTGAGGGCAATTGCTGCAGACACTTGTCTTTTTCTCTCCAGAGGGATAAAAAGAGACCGAGGGGGAGCGAGGAATGACGAGAAGAACAGAAGAAAGTTAAAAGCACTTGAGGACCCCCCACCCCCACCCCCACTTACTCTGTGTGACCTTGAGTGTGAAGAATGTGTAAACAGAATAAAGGACACTGTGGAAACGCTCTCCTCTAGGTGTAAAAATAAAATCAAGGTATATACCAAATGCTTTTTCAGGATTAACAAGACTATATTTTGCAGATACATATACCTAAAAAGTACTTTTATATTAATTAGTCGAAATTAATTTGAAAGATGTAGTATGCAGTAAGAAATGTTCAGGCTAAGATAGCTGAGCAGTTGTAGTTTGTGTATTTGTGGAGGCTGAAACATGGCCCACGGTGAGTTATCCTCTTAATCCAGCCTTGAAAAGAAGTCAAAGTTTAGTAAATTATATGCTGAGGTCAAAAGGGAATAATAATAAAACAAATGACTAGCCATCAATAAGTTATTTAGCCAACCTTGGCTGAACCCCATTAAAGTTATTCATTTTTGATAAATGCAGTGAGTTTCTTACCTTTTGCCAACTGACTTAAATGTGACTGGTGAGGTTTGGTGAGCAAACAAACTTTGCGTGCACCTTTTTTTAATCCCATCCATTTTATTTTACTGTTGGATGACAAATGTAAACACAACAAGAACAAGTGGTCATAAAAATATCTGAGTCCAGCTGATAGGATTACAGAAGCTTGAATAATAATACTTTTAAAATTGTTACAGGCTTGTTTAGTGTAGCTGAAGCTTTGTTATTGTGTTGCCTTTCCTTTATTAGCTCCTTTCTGAAATCATTTCTGAGCAGAAGTCGGCAACTCCTGTTTTTTTTTAATGTAACACATCCTTTTTTAACCTGCTTTTATTACATACAGTTTAAATATTGGGACTAGTTGACTTTCACTGATAAATAAGCGTAAAACAGAAACAATGATGCATTTAAGATTAAATGATAAGATAAAACTTTATTAATCCCTCGGGTGGGTTCCTCTGGGAAATTCTGTCTGTTGTCATATGTCAAATGATGTCAAATCATTGTCAAATGATTGTTGTCATATAAATTACACACAGAACAGATTTAATAACATCGAGTTTGACTCTGACAGCTGTTTTTCTATGATGTGCTGTAAACCCTTTCAGTCTTTTTTTAGGCTTTTCAGTCAAACATGTTGCCAGATGCATATCATCGTCAGTTCATATATGCAAATCTGATCGAAAAGGCAACTCAGGTACTCAGAAAAAAGTCCTGAGTGTATCCAGAAGATGCTCCCTACCTAATGCATATGTGTGCTCTCTCTCTCTCACTCAGTGTTCATCATCCCTCGATCTCCCTCTCTCTCTGGAGAGTGTTTAAGGCCTCTGCTCTGGATTTGGAGCAGACATATTGTCTTCTGATGAAACAGGCTGAGCACTAATTGGCCAGAGTGAAGTTTGAAGACAGCAAAGAGAAGCAGAACAAAGGAGGCACTGAGAAATATGAGAAAGAGAGGGAGAGAGAGAGGGAGAGTGCTGTAAAGTAAGAGAAATGAAAGAGGGCGTGTCAGGAATGTTTGGTAGACTTAAAGTACTTTAAAACCATAATGGACCTATTTCCAGACAGGCGCCATTTTAAACCTCCACCCCGTGCCCATGGCGCACACACAGCAAGCACTCACACATAAAGGATGCAGACATTTTAGCAGATTTCGAGTTCTTGAGCAAAAGGTTTGCTGTGCTGAGAAAACAGGAGTTGTGATATTTTGAAATAATGTCATTTATTTTAGATTTGTTTTAGAAAAAAAACAGTTTTGACCTATACAGACAAGCAGCCTGGGGGAAATGATACTTCAAAAATGCTGTTTACCCTCGACGTAATCTTGCTTTCCCTCTTCAGTCGCAAAATTTCTCGCAGCTGCCACTGAATTTCCTTCTTTCTTTTCTTTTCTATTTTTTTCAGTGAGTGCACTGTTAATGTGAAGGAGGATTAGATGCAGGAATATTGGAAATTTGATGAAAGATCCCAAAGAGACTGTTTGTCCAGCCCATCAGCTGGTGAGCGTTATCACAAGAGTGCATTGTCACTACGCCATTGTTCTTATACTCTTGTACTGACAACTGAAACTACACTGTTGACCAGACTTGCTTTTGTCAGGTGTGAAAGTCTTTTTAATGGTGTTTTTTTTCTTCATTATTGATTAAAATATAAATAACAAAGAAACTGAAGATATGTTATGTGCTGCAGTCGGGCTTCTTGTAATAAGTAACAACAAAATAATGACATCCCACAGCTGCGTCCACCCTCACCGTCCTTTTTCTGATGCATTCAAGATGCAGATGTAAATTCTTGGTTGCAGTAGAGCCTACTCAGCATCCAGCTAGCACTGCAGAAGAGGAGAGAACACAGTGGCAGGCAATTTCAAATGCAACATTTCATACAGCTCAATGAATACAAATGCACCACCAAACAAACTGCCTCTGTTTCATAATGTGTCTGCAAGCTGATGAACAGCTGAGAAAGATTTAAGAGACACGGGACAGCAGAGGAAGAAGAGAGATTATTTTTAAAAGTTCAGAAAGTGTAATGTAAGCTCTAAACTCTCATTCATTCTAGAGTTCTTGGATGAATACACGATGCTTTCAAAAGAAACCGAATTTTATTAATTTTGTTTTATTAAAATGTTGCATGAAAATATGTACTGGCCACCTTAGGCCAGTGTAGCGTGCAGCATTGTTGTTAAGTTTACAGTGGCACACTATGCTGTATGGCGTGGTCACAGCTCAGTCGTACCAGAGGAAAAACACGTTAATAACATCTATGTGAAACCAAAAATCCCCTGATGGGAGGAGTCCTGTGTCTGTCCCACTCCGACTGACTGCACTGAGTCTCAGAAAGATTAGCAAGGATAAATAACCACCATCACAATTATAAATGGTAGGTTGACAACATATTGCGGCCAGTCCGCGCCATCATTTATTTCTCTAAATGAGGACAAATGTAATAAATCCCACAGACATAAGTTACTAAGATTTTTGGCATGCAAATTGGGCTAAATTTAACACCTTAATTTGTGCATGATCTGTGTGTGATAGTTGTCAGTAGCAATGAGAGGGGGGGATGTTATCAGAACAAGTGTGTAATTGGCATGGCTGGATGGTTCAGAGTGCCACAGCGCTGCCTCTGTCCTGTTGCTCTTTCCTGCTTTGCAATGGAACATCAGATCGAAGGAGTGTTGTTTTCTTTTGAAAGTGGACAAAGCGCGGACCATTGTTTCAGACCTTTAGTCACATTTCTGCACAGAGATTAGCACACAATGAAAACATGCTTTTGTCACCAGTGCACGCACACAGAGGAACAGTCATTTCATTCAAGTCTGTCTTTTATTTCCATTGACAGACGTTATTGTATGATATATCTGTCAACAAGCAGCTATTAGTGTGTAAGAATAATGCCTGTTACAATATATTAATTAGGATTAGTTACATTAATATGCACAGTATCTCCAGTCTTTCCTCTTCATACACTTCCAATCAAAAGGTGAGCTATATCACTTAACTTTAAAATTTAATGTGAACTAATGTCAACAGCACAAAATGCCATCGGTTTAAAGAAATAATTCATTTTATTATACTCAGTCAACACCTAATAAAACCCTCTGCACAGAGGAATAGTTTGTAATAAAGCAAGTCTGGATAAATCTTTCACTCCACCCAAGTCTCAGTTCTCAGCAGCACACAGCGTCGCCCAGGGGCGTAATTTCCAGGGGGTTAGGTGGGTTATGACCCCCCCCCAAATAATCAGACCCAACCAATATAACTCCCCAAATAGAATTATGAATTGTCTTGCATAAATAAGCTGTTTATTTCCTCTACTCGTTTCAGGTATTACCAGCAAAGTAGTTGCATGTTTAATCATCTGGGAATTTATCCAGATTTATTTATTTATTTAGACAGAGATCTTGACCCCCCCAATGTTCAGCACAAAGTTACGCCGATGGCATCACCAGCTATTTCTACCAGAGGAGTTCACTGATTCTTCTACAGCCTGCTTCCATATATCTGAACAACCACACATGCATAAAACCTGCGCTTACACTGTATCATTTTGTTAGTACATTATTTGTGCTCTTATTTTGTACTACGAGTTTGTGCTGCTCTCCATAGAGTGAATGAATTTCAGTGTGTCTGTTTGTTTATAAGTGCATAAGTTATTAATTTGCCCAGTTTACATCTGGCCCAGTTTAAAGCTCAGAGAGTTGTGCTTGAGGTGCAGATTTTGTGCAGTCCACTGGTGGCAGATTGAAATGAAGTGCCAGTTTCAGTCCTTTTTGACCAAAAACTGATATTCTGTAGACGCAGCAATTCATTTTAAAGATTGGAACTTATTACAGGTGGTCTCAGACCCGGCCCCTCACCTGTGACAGTACATTGTCACAGTAACATCCTACAGTGTCCAGCAACTGTATTCCCTAGCAGTCACATGATAGCAGACACACACTGATTTTATTTGCTAATATCTTGCTGAATTTAGCAGATTGAAATAACAAGCTGATCACAGCCTTCACTGTCTCCAAGATCTCTCTCACACACACACACACACATACACACACACACACACATATATATATATATATATATACATACATACAAACATACATACATACACACACACATATATATATATATATATATATATATATATACATATATATATATATATATATATATATATATGGGGCTCTTTCACCTGCCAAATCCCACTTCTATAAAAACTAAATACAAATATGTGCACAGAAATGTTCATATTTTGCACACAAAATAAGTTTTGATGCAAAATTACCTTTGGATACATGCATCGTGCTGGCTGGTTTTCTGTAACCACGTGAGTGGATCAGAATCAGTCTGAACTGTCGGGCATATGCCCACTGTTAGCAGTAGGCATGCTGCCAAACCCTTAATTGGCTATAAAAGAAAATTCATTTGCCTGGAGCAATATCATTAAGAGAAGAAGAATGTAAAAATTAATTCATTAATTAAAAAAAAGAAAGCTTTTGACTAAAGGAAGTGTAAAAAATATGGAAACATGGAAACATCAAAACGCCCCTCCCCACAGGGTGAGGACACAACCTGCGTCTCACGTAATAACTGAACAAGTTTGACATTAATAAAACAATAACAGACCAGATAAAAAAGGGGAGCTTGATCTGACAGCCTGGACTATAATTACATGTTAAATAATTATCCTAATTAATTATTAAGTCAAATATCATGCAAAGAAGGGACATCAGTGTCATGGTTACTCAATACATTTGAGTAACAGTTTTACAGTTTTATCTTGTTGCCTTCTGTGCTTTTATATTTATGTGCTTAACAATAATTTAAGGAGGTGTATTACACTTGTAATGTACATCTGGACCGCAGATGTTTTGCGCGTCTTCAAAATAATGTCAGTATTTAAAAAAACTGTAATGAATTATCAGTAACTCATTAACATTCTCCCTCATCGCTGCATGACCAGACTTCATGTGTTACATCGCAGCCACACATGAACCTCTAACTCGCCTTGTTCCTGGTTTGTGTACTCATTGTGTGAATCTAATCAATGGTTCCTGACAAACTGAGAGAGGGGACCATTGTGAAAGTGAAGTTTGTCACTCAGCCTGATGGTAACTGTAAGAGTATCACATGATTACAGTTACCGTTGGAAATAGCTTTTCTTAGAGGTTTAATTATCATTAACAAACCAAAAACCTGGTTAATAAAGACAATCGAGCAGATACATCACTGCACAGTCACAGTATGTCACAGAATTTACTGTTTTCTTTGAACTCTTTGCAGTAATTAGTGAGTAATTGTGTAAAAATATTTTTAATTTTTTATTTTCTTGGGAATAAAATTTAAAGGTTTTTGATAAAGTTGTTTTCTTTGTCATGTTACTGAAGATGTTGGAGGATAATTCTTAGGGATGGGGGGTTGATAATAAACTCTCCACACCAACACACTGATGCAGTCAAACTAACAATGTATGGTTCTGTTTTTTCAGTATAAACGTGCTTTGGGCATCCATCCAGTAACACTAAAAAAGAGCTCATTCCTGTTTTACTGTAGTACAATAATTATCTACATTAGCTTTGTAACAATATGTAAAGAGACCAATTTTGTAATTGGATTTTTTGCTTTTTTGATACAAAATGTGAAAATTTAAACAGATTTGGATGCACAGTGAGATTTTCTTTCTTAGTTATTACGATGTGTCCACCATATATTTAATTATGGAAACTAATCAAGGCATGTATAGCTCATGAATATCTCATTTTGTCCCACAGTGTAATGAACTTTGCATCTTTTAATTTTATATGCAAAGATTATTGCAGTGGGGATTGCTGGGAATAGCTTTGATTTGAGCCTGCAGAGTAAAATGAATTGTCCTGCAACCACACAACAGTCTCTGAGCAAGAATAAATTAGACTGATTGAACACCTCAATAAGTGGGAGTCTCACTAACAAACACTCACACATGCAGAGAGATGCTCCTTCCATTACTCAAACACTTGCACACGAATACAATGCTCACCATACACACAAACACGATCAATTTACACATCAGGCATTGTATTGATCCGGCTATTTGCTGCTTGAGTCCCCTGCCATGGCCTTTCAATTAAGCAGAGAAAGAGACAAAGAGAAGGGAAGAGTGAAATATAGATTAGCTAATAAATATAATCATCAGTGTTTTTTTCTCTCTGCATCTTTTTTTCATGTTAATGCTGGTTTGATGTAGATATGGAATGTATGTTATTTTAAATTGAATTCAGTCACTAGTCTTCATATATTGAGCATTGTTTGCAAATTATTTAAAGTGTGCTCGTGCAAATGCATTGATGCACATATGATCAGACTTGAAATCTGGTCCCACAACGAGAAGAAGAACCGAGATGAAGAAAGCAGCGATGCTTTTTGATGGTCACACTTTTCACAGTCAGAAATTATAATTTTCGATTTCAAGCCAGCTTTTCCAAAGATAAATATATCAGTGCGTTTAAATCCAGAGAAGCAGTAGCTACTGAGCAAAGTCTATATCTAATAAAATAAAGATACTGAGTCACTTTAAATTTATACATTTTTGCAAAAAGCCTCAAATTTAAGCATATATGACTTAGAATCAGCGGTTTTCCCATTTGTGTCCAACATAACTGCTTTAATACATGAAAAAAATCATCTTTTGTGAAAAGCTTGTGACACTTTTCTCTCAGCAGAAAAAAGAAGATGGTTACAGTTTAAATAAAGTGAGAATAATGATAATATGAGCAAAAACAATTAGAAGTCCTAAAACACACAAGCTGTTCTCCTCTGAGCTGGTCAACAACAACTGAAAGCAGAAGCTGCACATAAAAAGAAGTGTGCTAACATACCTGACAACATTGAAAAGCTTGATTTTTAAAAGCTAAATTCTTTATCAGATTAATCCTACTGGGAAAATATTGAAAAAAGAAACTATTCAGAGACTGCATGCTGTAAATTTTCAGAGGGTCAATCAGAATTCATTCCATCTTTTCTCCGTGTTTTTCTCTTTGTTACCCATTCAGTATCACACTAAGAATATCTTTATTGTCACTGTAACAAGTACAAATAAATTAAGTGCACTTCTCGCAGTGTCAAGAGACAAAGTTTAAATATAATTACAAAAGAATAATATAAAAAAGAGGCAGAACACAGTCATTCAGTATAATAAAGAAAATTCTACATAAAACACTATTGCACAGGATGTCATCCACAGCACTGCACAGGCTGAACTAGAGGTGATTATGTGTAACTCAAAGCCCCGACAGCTACTGGGTAGAAACTGATGTTTATTTGTTCTGATGCTCCTGCGCCGCCTTCTTAAATGCATTTTATCAATCTGAAAGATTATTGTACAGTTGTAAAACGGTCATAAATAACAGAAAAACAGGACAAAGGTTTGTTTGTGCATCATACATCTTTCTGATATAACAAACAGCAAGCTCAAGGAGACGACGACGCAGTAGTGTAAGATTCAGAGAATCTTCTTTTGAAAGCTTAACTGTGACAGAGTTGCAACAAACCTTCATATTCCTATATTTAATTCACAAGAATGTTGGGACATTGTGTCAAATGTACAGAAAAACAGAATCTAATGATTTGCAAATTTCATAAAATAATGTTTTTGGTTTTTTTTCACAAAGGAAAATCGAAAACATGACAATATAAGCTCATAATGCTGAAAAAGCAAGTGGAGGAAAATGTGCAACTAACTAGGTCAACCTGCAACAGGTCTAAATAGTGTTTACAGTTCTTGTTAAACATATTCATCTCCCTTGGATATTTGACACTTTTATTGATTAAAAAAATCAAATCATGGTAAATTTCATTTACCATGAAGAAATGAAGAAAAAAGTCAAATTCCAAGAACACAACAAATCAGTAAACCTGGAAAATAAATCCTCCGAGTCATAGTCCTCCTGCAGGCTGAGTCAGACTGGACTCTGATGTTTGATGATATTTGTTCTGGATTCATGTTTGAATCAACGTTTGTTCTAATTCTTCATTTCACTAACTGTGCTTATTTATGCAAACATTTATTTTACACTATATAATATATATTAACTGGTATTATTTTGCAAAACTCAGTTTTCACTTCTTTTTTTAGCAAATACTTGCCAAACAAGGTAAATTATATGAACCACGGTTTCATTTATTAAATGAACTCATTTTAAATACTTTATATTAAAAATAGTACCAAGTGCAATTTCCAAATATAACAAAGTATTTTACTCTATTTTGTATAGTATGTTGTTGTATCTTATCTTATTCTATTCTATTTGGGGTAATTTCTTTTCTATTAATTTTTACTGCTCTTAACTTGTACTTTCTGCAGTAACCAAAAAATTTCCCACGTGTGGGACTAATAAAGGTTTATCTGATCTTATCTTACTTTGAGACATTCTCATAGATGCCAGTCTGAGAGCACTGCTGGACCTGTCCTGGTCAACCTGCCTGTTTTATTAGACTGGACATGGTGCCATCCCCTCTCTATCTCTGTCAGAGTTTTCCTTGCTGATGTTAAAGGAGTTAATAACAACTCTTTCACATCAAAACTGATCTCAGAACAGTGAAAGCTGAGCTAGCTGCAGCTTGCTGGTCCACAGTTACAGACCAATGGTTTATCCACAGTTCACATGCTCAAACCACCAGAAAATAAGTAGTACATATATATATATACATATATATATATATATATAGAGAGAGAGAGAGAGAGAGAGATTCAGACTGGGCCCCTCTATCAACCTGGGTTTAAAACTGCTACCACAGCGAGATTTGATCAGTTAAGAGAGAGCGCGATATCGAAACAGCCACGAAACGTCCCGCATATATGTGCCCAAGTGTTTGTATTGAAGCAAGCAAGTGATGAATAACTGTTTTCCAGTATGGTTTTTTTTGCATTGTTTATTTGTTTTTCACCGAAGCAGCTAATAAAGCATAATGGATTTTTACAATTTTGCCTCTTTCTTGTAAGATTCTATAATAGAATGAAACAATAATGCCAGTTATAAATAAAGACAATAAACTGAGTGAATTACGAAACACTTATTTTATTTCTATTAGATCTGAAAATGTTGTGTAACACTACAACCTGAAACAACAAACAGATGCGTTTGCCTGTACAGGAGATAAAGGGGAAAAAACAACAGCGGTGAGATGGAATAGTCCAAATCACCAAAGTAAACTGGACCTGGGCTTGTTGCAGGATCTGAAGTTACTAAACATTTTGTGAGTGTATGCACTCACACTTAGGACCATATAATAATAAATATGTGCGTGATGAAAGTTGGGCAGCACGCTAACATCCTTACTCCACTCTGTATGCTCGTGTGGGTCTGACCCTTTCACTCCTTTGATTTTTTTCCTCCTGCTTTTTTTTTTTATGCCTTTTCGTGACGTCTGTCTTTGTACGGAGCTGCCGTGCTCTCCGTTGTTTTGTACAGAACTGTTTTTGGGGCAAATAAAATGCAAGTAGGGATTAAAACTGCAGAATTAATGATTACCGGTGCTGGTAATTGATTTTGCTGCCACAATGTAATGTGCAAAAGTCACGTGGTCTGTCGATCTCTATATATACATATATAGACACACAAATAGGCTGTCTATATAAATATATTTTTATAACTCATTGATCTGTCTGTTATTATTTTTTAATTCCAGGAGTCACACTGCTAAAAACTGAGAATCTATTTGTTATATAACGTTTGGGTTTAAAATACACCCTTTCACATTTATAATTACAAAGTTTCAGGGTCACACTGACCCATTTAATATATGAATGACTCTCTTAAAATGAACAACAATCAAGAACATGAATGGCAAAGAAGATGTTTGTGAAATTTCCAAATTCAATGTAAGGATAAAATGCCAGGATTAAAACATGCTGAAGACCAACCGTCACTAATCATGAACTTAAATCAAGTCCTCACCATAAACATAAAGGATTAAGTTGTAACTAAGAGCGGAGTTCTCTTTGTGAGCAAACAGTCAAATCTTTACAAATAGTGAGTAATGCAAGTATACAAAAACCCGTTCGTAGTTACCCTATTTGAAGTCTGCATATGGTGATCTGAATAGAAGCTAAGTACACTCCTACATCAAGTACTTTCTCCCCTGCAACATTAATGCAACACAACTGACCCTTGCTTGAACTCTGCAGTAAAATGTGTATGAGTGTGTCAGTGTGATTTTGTGTGTGCACATGCATCAGGGTTTGTACAAAGTGCCCTCTATAGCCGAGTCATGTCTGTTAAACCTCCCCAGCCGGCTGAAGGGAGACAGAATGTCTCACATCAATTATTGAACCAGAAAAAAAGAAAAGTAAAAGAAAGGAGTGGGTGGAGAGACAGGAGAAGTGAGGGAAGCAGAAAGAGATGTAAAAGACAGAGAGAAGAAAATAGGATGGATGGATGGATGGATAGGTGGATGGATGGATGGATGGATGGGTGGGTGGATGGATGGAGCCAAAAAAGACTGTGTATCTGCATTGGACATGATGGAGAGCAAGGTGTGACTCATAAGGAAGGTGTTTAATTCATGGTTTGGGTGGGAATAAGAAACTCGTGTTTAAATATTAACATCTGTATAAAACGCTTTTGACTTGACCTCATCACTCATGCACACTTAGGTCACGATAAAGCAGATTTAAGAGCTGGAGACAAACAGAGTGGAAGTTACATTTTTGGACTGAGTAATTATGTTATCTGAAAACTGAATAGTTGGAGAAAGCTGTTTCACCTCTTTAATGTTCAAACTTCTGTTACTGCTTACATCCTAAGGCTGTTTGGAAGTGTAGTGTGAACAACATAATGTTCCTGCTGTGTATAAATATATAAAAAAAAATTCTTTATGTTTACATGCAAGCTTGTATATTTTCATGTTTTTCTTTTATATTAAATAAAAGACAGTTGTATGCGTACAATGATAAAATAATCCAATAATACGATCAAATACATTATATAATTGTAATTGTAATATACAGATATAATTAAGCAGTTGTAAAATCACAGATATTTACTATTTGGGTATTTTGGTATTGTTATTTTAATTATATTTATTATGTAATTTTACATATAAAATATGATCAATTTAACTCATATTTAATTAATGAAGTGACATACCACCAATTAACAAAGCAGTCAAAATATTGCAATATATAAATGCTTTGTCAAAAGTATACATTTGTATAACAAATCCTGTATATTTAATAAATATTTAATGTTCAAAATATATTCCAACATGTGAAGCAAATACATTTGGTAGCACTTCATATACCTGCATGCAATCAAAAAATAATAGTAATATCAGTTAATACTTAATTAATCAATTATAAAGCTTTTTTTCTCCTTAGTGTGTCTTTTATAATCGTGGATGTAAATGTTCAGTCTTGCTTCACGAGCTCATATATAGCTTGTTTAATTTTTATTAGATAAGTTTTATACTTTATGATGATGTTTGTTATATTTAAATAAATAATAAATAGTATTAGATCAAGTATGAACAAGTTCTTTATATCATTGTTTAAAACAAACGTGAATAAGGTGATCACAAATCAATGGGAATATTGATAGAGCTTCAAAACAAGTAGAAACAGCAGAAACAGAAAGTGTAAACATTAAAGTGATAAAAGCTATTTTGGGGCTGCTGCTGAATGGATCACCTGCAGAGGAACGTGTGTCCTGGAGAAGTTCTTGAGTTTGTTCATCGGGTTCAACCTTCATCTGGTTTGTGGTCAGCTAGTTTCAGACAGACGACACAGTGTCTAGTCAGGTTCAGTCGAAAGCCCTCCTGAATTAAACAAATGAGTTGAGTTGTTTGGTGCTGCACGTTCACACAGGTGACAGGATGGGCCCATCCTCTGGGACAGTAAAAACTCAGAGCAACATCTAAAGGAGGTGATCAGGCTCAGTGTCTCATTCATCATTAAAAAAATTCCAAAGCAAAGGAAAACTTCCTTAAAACCCCAGCCTGGATAAAACAGGAATGTTACTGCTTTCAGATCAAATAAATACCAGTGTCCAACGGCCATGATGAATGGAACATCCAAACTCTCAAAATACTGCTCTACATAGGAAATAAATTAATTAGTGAAACACAACTTTTGGTGTAACAACTGCCTTAAAAAATCGATTGTGACCTCTTTTTATCAATTAAAAAGCAAACTTTTTTTAACTTTGAAATTTCATTCTACATTACAGTTATCCCCAAACAGCACTTATTTAGGTGACTGGACTTTAAGTTCAGCAGCACTGTGTTTGACTTCTCTCACAAAGGTCAAACAGCCACACAGGGAGAATGTGGGGTTTATGTTTCTTGATACAGAAGATAAAAAAAGATACATCTTCTTTATTTCTTTAAAAAAAGAAAGGAAAGAAAAAATACTGAAGATATTGGAGAAAATAAAAATAGAATCCAATAAATCAGTTGTAAATTCATTCTTAAAAAATATATAAGTAATGTCAGTATTTTGCTCTGATTGGGAATTAAATGTTCCCTTGTAGCTAGCTATTTGATAAAAGTCTGTTTCAAAATGTTGAAAACTGCCATTGCCTCTACACACAGCATCAGCTGACATCCTTTCAGACTGGCACGTAAACTGCTGCTTACCTCCTCACAGTGGTTGTATTTTTATTGATAAAAGTCTGAAATTTCAGAAGGATTTAACGTTTATTGTTGAAAATAACTACAGTTATGATTAAATTAACTCTATATAGACAATCCACTCCTATTCCCAGGACTTTTTGGTAATTTTTCAATTTTTAAAAAATACATTTAAAAGGTACCACTATCATATCTATCAATGATAACACTGGCATTTTGATAGTTTACTAATAGCTGTAATGTTTATTTTTTTAGGAATGTATTTACAGCATTAAACTAAAATGTTATTTCTTCTTTAACATCAACTCTACTACACTTTTTCTGCTCCAACGCTTAAAGTGAATCATCCTGTCAAGGGCAAAAATGACAAAAAGTGTTTTTATTAGGTTTGACTTTTAATTAGTTTGTCTTTATGCTCTATACCCCAGGCCACTGATGGCCAAACCGCGGCACATATTCATAGCCCAGTGCTGTAACCTATTGATTTTTGATGGAGCATTACTCTTTTACTTTGCACAGATTTTCTTATATTTGTAGCAGGGTTATTTTAATACACGCAGAAAACTCAAATTGCAACTTTTGTTTTTATTAATTAAGCACTTTATTTGAAGACAACTTGAAATCAAAATAACATTCATTTATTATCCTTTTATAACTAGAAAGCCCTCCACATAATATTGAAAATAAGTAATAAAAAAAATATTACTGACAAAATAAATGTTAAAAGACTAGTGAATTGTTCTTTCTTTTACTTTCTTTCTTAACTAGATAACACACACCAATTAGTTAAACTGCAGGAATGTCTTAAAGACATAAAGACCTGGATGGCCGCTAACTTTCTGCTTCTTAATTCAGATCAAACTGAGGTTATTGTACTCGGCCCTGAAAATCTTAGTAATATGGTATCTAACCAGATTCATACTCTGGATGGCATTACCTTGGCCTCCAGTAACACTGTGAGGAACCTTGGAGTCATTTTTGACCAAGAATATGTCCTTTAATTCACATATTAAACAAATATGTAAGACTGCTTTCTTCCATTTGTGCAACATCTCTAAAATTAGAAATATCCTGTCTCAGAGTGATGCTGAAAAACTAGTTCATGCATTTATTACTTCCAGGCTGGACGACTGTAATTCATTGTTATCAGGAAGTCCAAAAAACTCCCTGAAAAGCCTTCAGTTAATCCAAAATGCTGCAGCAAGAGTCCTGACAGGGACTAGAAAGAGAGAGCAGATTTCTCCTGTTTTGGCTTCCCTTCATTGGCTCCCTGTTAAATCCAGAATTCAAAATCTTGCTCCTCACATACAATGTGAGAGCACTTCGCTGCAGGCCTACTTGTTGTTCCAGGAGTATTTAAAAGTAGAATGGGAGGCAGAGCCTTCAGTTTTCATGCCCCTTCCAGGTTGGTTTGTCTTCTTGGATATAACTACCCCATACCAATATGGCAGCCATATTTCAATTTTTTTTAAAATATTTTTTCATTACTGTATGTAAAATGGTAAATTTGTTTAAAAATCTATATAAAACAAACGAGTTTCCTTTTCATTCTTCCAGCTCTCATTGTTGCTTACCACATAACAGCATCTCAACCTTTTTACAGAACTGGCATAAACTATGTTCAGTTTAATAGTATTTCTAGTTTTAAGAACTGCGTTAAGCAAATTTTAACAAGTGATGTTTATTGTGTTCAAAAGAAAATGTAACATTATAGACAAGCTTGTCTTTAACTCTCTCTCCATCAGTTCCACAAGTGCTGAAAGGCCATATCGCCTTGTGTTTACCAGTCATGTTGGACAGATGGATCTTGCTTAGTCATTTGCCCTTTTTACAAAGTTTGTGTGTGTGTGTGTGTGTGTGTGTGTGTGTGTGTGTGTGTGTGAGAGAGAGAGAGAGAGAGAGAGAGAATGCATGTATATGTAAACATGACTGTGCCTTTACATAAAGTCTCTTTGTTCTAAAAATGCTTCTAGAATGAGAAAATGATCACATCAAACGTTATACAATTTATTTACATTTTAAGGTTTTGGATAAATTGTAAGCACTAAATGGACTTCAGCAAATGTTTCATTATTCAGATGGTAAGTAATTAGGTGGTCAGTTTTAAATTAATAACAATAATAATTATTTAAGGAATGAATCTTCCCTTAAATAAAATATAATGAAATATAAATATAAATGCCTTATCATGGCTGCACTAGAAATATTACTTCAGTTTAATAAGACCTAACATGAGAGAGCAGAGTCTGAGACAGAGAGAGTGGGAGTACAGGTCATATAAAGTAACAGATTAGTGTGTCTGCTTCATTTTCAGAAATATCAGGGTTGTAAGCTTTTGCAGGTGGGTGACATTTAACATCAGGGATCAGGTTTAGATCCACTGTAAATACTTAGAAACTGACCTTAAAATGGACACTAAGCATCCTGCAAAAACTTTAATTTTTCAAGTTGTGTGAACTAGGTTTCTTTAAACAAACAGTCTCTTTACTGAATGATTTAAGCAGACAAACGGTTACAACTCAAAAACTATGTAATACATTTGAAGTACACTGAATAAAATAAAACTATGGACCTAAACTCAAAATAGAGCTTGGGCATAAGTAGCAGGGAGGTCATTTACAACCTTAAGTGATCTACTTAATGCTATGTCAAGCATCTACTTTTGACTTTTTATTTTTGTAATTTCTTATTAAGACATTAATATAATAAATAGATTATAATAAAATGCTTAGATTTGAAACAGTGCTGTATAACACTTTTTCTTCAGTAACCAGAATGATTAGCTCAGCATTATGCAGATCCTCTTTGTTCACATATACAGGTATATTCCTTCTTTCTTTGTTAATATTGTAGCAGAAAGGATAAAAAACAAAGCAACAACATTTATTTCCATGAAGCATCAGCATCAACAGGGAGTGGAAGAGTGTCCGCACACACAAATACACAGACCAGTGATACACGATCTGTCACTAATGTTTTTAATGTGAGTTTTGGAGATTAGATGACAGAAAATGCCAGACAAACATATGCGCACCTATACACACAGATGTTTCTACGAGGGGGAGAGGGTGTGTGTGTGTGTGTGTGTGTGTGTGTGTGTGTGTGTGTGTTCTCTTGACACTGATGGTTTACAAATGCAGATGAATGATCGGCAAATGACAATTCCCGTAATCGTTAGCCCTCAAACCCCACCCCCACCCCCACCCTGTGTGCGCTATCCATCAAGGGAGAGTGGAAAGACGGGGAGTCCCGAGTGTCACATTTGTCTAGGAGACCTAGACAGCAGCAAACTGAAAGAGATAAAGATTGAGTTTGCGCTCTCTCAGTCTGCCTCTTACTCTGTCGTTCCTCTCACAGCAGATTTCACCACTTTCTGTATCATCTTTGTGGTCTTTGTATCTCTTTTGGCATCATAATCTGCTCTTCATTACTATTTACTGATGAACAAACTGAGCACAATGAAATCTATATCATGATGCCAAAGCCATGCACAAAACAAAAAATGCCCAGAGCAGTAAAAACTGTAGGTTATGGTTTCCCTTACATTCCAAAGTTTTTAAAATGACTTTCTCCTCATCTTTCATTCTGTAATTTATTTTTAGGTAAGGTAGAAATGTCAAACTGATGGAAGCAATCCATTTCTGTGTATAAAAACTCCTGCTTTTCGATATGTCCTAGAAGGAACAAACCAGAAGCTGAGTTAAGAACAAAAACTGAGGCAAGATTTACTTTTTCCACAAAAAGGGTTATTAGCATAGATCCATTCTTTCTTGGAGACCCATCTGCTTATATGCATTTTGGTATATATCAGTTTGGTCAGTGCTTTCAGTTTTCCTATTACCATGACAACTTTAATCGAAAATGTTACACTGAAACAATATTTTTAAAAATGAATTATATTATATTGGATTATTATACACCTTAAAATGAAAAGAAACACTGATAATCATGTCTGCTCTCCTAAACCTCTATAAGGCTGGAACAGAAAACATTTAACTGTGATGTAGAGCAATGTGAAATAGTGACAAAATGTTGTATCTCTCCCTTTGTTATTGTCTTTTCTCTCATTGCATTTGACACAGCTCACTCACTCACTCTCGTTCTCTGTCTCTCTTTCACACACACACACACACACACACACACACACACACACACACACACACACGCACACACACACACACGCACACACACACACACACACACACACACACACACACGCACACACATTTTCACAGACCCAGAGGAAACAATAACAATCAAATTCCTCCCTTCCCAGTTGTTCCTGACCCTTTCCTGCCTTGCCAGTCCTCCTTCCACCACCACCTTTTATCCATCCCTCCTCTCTCATCTCTGTCCATCTGATTTTATGAGTGTCTGGGGAGTGTGTGTGTGTGTGTGTGTGTGTGTGTGTGTGTGTGTGTGTGTGTGTGTGTGTGTGTGTGTCAATGAATGTGGTGCATGTGTCTGTGTGTGGGCACAGAGGGTGTATGTAACTCTAGCAGAAAAGGGCGGCCTGTCACATTAGTGGTTGGATGGGCTAAAAAATCACTTGTGTAATCACATTTAGATGCCAGACCCAGTCATGTTAACCTCTTTATTTAGAGGTATGGATGTATTTTACAATGGCTGCAAAGATGAAAGGATTGCAAGCCAAAGAGAAGCAGAGAGTAGGTCTTGTTCCTATTACGTGTGCGTTTCCTTTCTTTCTTAAATATATTACTGTTTAAAAGTGTAGTTGCCATTTAAGATTGTTTCTCTTGCAGTTTGGAAGACAACATCTAGATTTCAAATATTTGTTCAATAGTCTCAACCTGAACTCTGCATAAAGTGATACTTGGGCAAAACCTTATGGCATCACTTATTGACTCTGAACATGTCATGGAGTCTGAGTGTTTCAGAAATCGCTTATCTGCTGGAATTTTTCCCACATGGCTAACTGTAGGGTTAACAGAGAATGCTCCAGAAAATATCCAGAAAATATCCAGAAAAATCCAGCGAGTAACAGTTCTCTGATGCCAGGTGGGACTGGCTAAACTGCTTTAAGCTAATAGGAAGGCAAAAGTTACTGAAATAACCACATATAACAATCAAGGTATACAGAACCTTAGAACTGAAGAAGCTTCTCGGATGAGAGGTGAAACATCTTCAAGTAAACTTAAAGAAGTCCAGACGCTTTTCTTTGCAAGCTCCTTTGACTACGATGACCTGGATGACTGAGAACCTTCACAGACAAGGTATACAGAAGAGCATCTCTGAACACAAAACTCATCAAACCTTGAGAGAAGAAGGTCTAGCAGCAGAAGACCACACTGGGTGCCACTCACATTGGCTAAGAACAGGAATCTGAGGCTGTAATTTACACAGGCTCACTAAAATTAGACAATAAAGTGTTGGAAAAACACTGTTACTGTTGGAATACTGTTGGGAAAAATGAAGTATCCACACCTGAACCACAGAGTAAAACAGTGAAACGTGGATTATTAAATATTATGTCTCTCTCTTCCAAGTCTCTGTTAGTACAAACTCAAAAACCAACTTGTTATCATCTATTGTCCACCTGGGCCTTACACAGAGTTTCTCTCTGATTTCTCAGACTTTTTATCTGATTTAGTTCTCAGCTCAGATAAAATAATTATTGTGGGTGATTTTAACATCCATGTAGATGCTAAAAATGACAGCCTCAACATGGCATTTAATCTGTTATTAGACTCAATTGGCTTCTCTCAAAATGTAAAAGAACCCACCCACCACTTTAATCACACTCTAGATCTTGTTTTAACATATGGCATAGAAACTGAACATTTAACAGTGTTTCCTGAAAACCCTCTCTTGTAATTAGTTACTTATTACTTAGTTACTATTTAAAAACATGATACACAACTTGAATATGTAATAAAGCAATAGACCTTTCAGTCTAACCATTACAGAAAAAATTACCCATAATCATCCCAAAGATGTAATATTATCTACAGCTACTTTCAGTACCATTGATATTCATTTAGTCTTTTTCTCCAATTGATCTTTCTGAGTTAACTTCAATAATTACTTCCTCCAAACCATCAACGTGTCTTTTAGACCCCATTCCTACAAAACTGCTCAAAGAAGTCCTGCCATTAATTAATGCTTCAATCTTAAATATGATCAACCTATCTCTAATAATCAGCTATGTACCACAGGACTTCAAGCTGGCTGTAGTTAAACCTTTACTCAAAAAGCATCTCTAGACCCAGCAGTCTTAGCTAATTATAGGCCAATCTCCAACCTTCCTTTCATATCAAACATCCTTGAAAGAGTAGTTGTCAAACAGCTAACAGATCATCTGCAGAGGAATGGCTTATTGAAGAGTTTCAGTCAGGTTTCAGAGCTCATCACAGCACAGAAACAGCTTTAGTGAAGGTTACAAATGATCTTCTTATGGCCTCTGACAGTGGACTCATCTCTGTGCTTGTCCTGCTAGACCTCAGTGCAGCGTTCGATACTGTCGACCATAATATCCTATTAGAGCGATTAGAACATGCTGTAGGTATTACAGGTACTGCGCTGCAGTGGTTTGGATCATATCTATCTAATAGACTCCAGTTTGTGCCTGTAAATGGAGAGTCCTCTTCACACACTGAGGTTAATTATGGAGTTCCACAGGGTTCAGTGCTAGGACCAATTCTGTTTACATTATACATGCTTCCCTTAGGCCGGGGGTGTCCAAACTTTTTTCACTGAGGGCCACATACATAAAAATATAGGAGGGGCTGGGCCACTTACTAGAAATTAGGTATATAACCTTAACTTTAGTGTATTAAATTTAGAAAAATCACTTAAAAGTGGTCAAATGTGTTATATTGTTGAATATAATTAAAGACAAAACTGCCTTCATCACAGCTTTCCATAAATGGATCTTTACTGATTTATTCAGAAAACGCTTTGGTAGCTCATTCTCAGAACAGCAGCCTCAGATTTCCTCTTAGACAGAAGATTTACAGCACAGAGAAAAAAACATTAAAGGGGAAAATGGGACGGGTACATTTCAAGCTTGTTATTTAAGTTATTAGGCTTAGCAAAACATCTATTAATGTCCGTTTGAAACGATTATCAACATTAACAGACTGAACTGGACTTAATAACAGGAGTGCATATAATTTTTTTTAAAAAAATGTTCATTTAACTGTTACTATCACACACCAAATACAGTCGTTGGTACTTCCTGGCTTGTGTAGCCACTAAGTAACAAAAGCTCAACACTGCGCCCTAGCATCCTGGAGCACTTCTGTTGTGTTTTGTACTGTTTTGGAGTTTTTACGTGTTTTGGAGTTTTTACGTGTTTTGTCTGTAGGGGCCACCGTAAATATACTTTTATTTATTCACTCCACATGAAATGTAATAAATAAATCATATAATACAAAAACCAACTATTTACATTTCAACTTTTAACTATTTAAATTTTCAGCTTTTTCCTTTTAAACAAATTTAAAATGAAACAACACAAAACACTGCAAACCACAACACAATTAAATATAAATTATATGAAAACAAAAAGAACATGCATATTCTGCCATATGTGCCTGCATGAATAAACTTTCTGAATCCTTTATCATCTGCAACTGAAAATAGTTGTGGATGATTACTATACCTTTCTAATGTGACGTTGTTGTCCCTGCTCTCTTTCTCTCTCTCTCCCTCCTGCTCTGTTCCTGAGCTACTGCGAGTGTAACTACCGCCCCTCCCCCCTCTGCCCAGCGTAAAGCACAAGGCTCATGTGCAGAGTGAAGCGGAAAAAAGTGCAAGAGAGAGAGAGGGTGAGAGAAAGAAAAAAAAACCCACGGGCTCGCATCGTTCACTTCAAAGATCCGGCTCTAAGAGCCGTTTCATTCGTGACCGACACATCACTACAGGAGAGCTACCAGTGTAGGATGCATAGGCCAGATGTTTGGTTTCATAATATAGTCGTACATTATACTCTTTCATAACTGCCACAGTTTCAGTGCAGATCAAACAGACACACTTCCCCTTGAATTCTTTGAAGAAATATTCACTCTCCCACCGTGTCTGAAATTTTCTGCACTCACTTTCTACCTTTCGCTTCTGCCATGTTTAGTAACTTAAATTTCTTCTGTGATTGTCCTTTTTGGTGGAGCAACTGCCTTGATCAACAGCCGCTCCCCCTGGTGTTAAAACTAAGAAGTGCAATACACTCAAGAAAAAGTCGAAGTGTGACCATATTCTATTCTATTTATAAAATTACTTGCGGGCCGGAGTTTGGACACCCCTGCCTTAGGCAGTATCATTAGAAAACATAGCATACATTTTCACTTCTATGCAGATGACACCCAGCTCTATCTGTCCATGAAGCCAGATAACACACACCAATTAGTTAAACTGCAGGAATGTCTTAAAGACATAAAGACCTGGATGACCTCTAATTTCTGCTCCTTAATTCAGATCAAACTGAGGTTATTGTACTCGGCCCTGAAAATCTTAGAAATATGGTATCTAACCAGATTCTTACTCTGGATGGCATTACCTTGGCCTCCAGTAACGCTGTGAGGAACCTTGGAGTCATTTTTGACCAGGACATGTCCTTCAACGCACATATTAAACAAATATGTAAGACTGCTTTCTTCCATTTGCGCAACATCTCTAAAATTAGAAATATCCTGTCTCAGAGTGACGCTGAAAAACTAGTTCATGCATTTATTACTTCCATGCTGGACGACTGTAATTCATTATTATCAGGAAGTCCTAAAAACTCCCTGAAAAGCCTTCAGTTAATCCAAAATGCTGCAGCAAGAGTCCTGACAGGGACTAGAAAGAGAGAGCAGATTTCTCCTGTTTTGGCTTCCCTTCATTGGCTTCCTGTTAAATCCAGAATTCAAAATCCTGCTCCTCATATACAAGGTCTCAAAAAATCAGGCCCCATCTTATCTTAATGACCTTGTAGTACCATATCACCCTATTAGAGCACTTCGCTCTCACACTGCAGGCCTACTTGTTGTTCCTAGAGTATTTAAAGTAGAATGGGAGGCAGAGCCTTCAGTTTTCAGGCCCCTCTTCTGTGGAACCAGCTTCCAGTTTGGATTCAGGAGACAGACACTATCTCTACTTTTAAGATTAGGCTTAGAAAACTTGAGGAATATATGGCAGAGAGATTTGAGTTGTGTAATTTGTAAAGAAGATTGGTGCAGAATTTTGTCATTCTCCAATGAGTATAAAAGAGAAGCCAGGGGTAAATTTACTCAGTACAAATTAATACACAGATGGTACTTCACTTTTTGTAAACTTTACAGAATGGGAATCATTTCCAACAATATGTGCTGGAAATGTAGCTCAGATTCAGGGACATTTATACATGTTATTTGGGAATGTGGGAAAGTTTATCCCTTTTGGCAAAAAGTATTGGACAGAATAGGAAGGTGGATTTGTTTGATAATACCCTTGCCACCAAGACTGTGCTTATTAGGGGATCGGTCTGTGTTACCTGGGGTTTCAAAATATGATTTTGTGGTTATAAAGGTGGGGGTGATTGCAGCGGCTTGAGTGATTCTCAGTGCGTGGAAGGAACACTCTCCTCCAGAAAATAATAGCTGGGAAGAAAATACGCTGAAAATGGTGTCATATAAAAAATTAATGATGATATGGAGGGTTTTGACAAATCATGTGTTTTTGGCTGAGATTGACGGATTTTATTTTGGCAGTGCAATTATCTTTTGTTTAATGTTATTTTTGCTGTGTTGTATGTTTGTTTAGGCACTTAATAACAGAATAACCTAAGAATTTGATTTTACTGTCCCTTTTTTTTGTGTGTGTGTATTGATTTTGGTAACTATTGACAATGACCCAAAATGCAAATATGAATTAACCATGGGATTGGAAGCAGTCTTTTTTGTTTTGCTAAATTTTGAAAACAAATAAAGACTTCAGTTCCAAAAAAAAGAAAAGAAGAGGCTTCAAACTGACCCTGAATCCTCCCTTAGTTATGCTGCAATAGGTGTAGGCTGCTGGGGATTCCCATGATGCACTGGGCGTTTCGTCTTCAGTCACCATGTGTTAATAGACCTCTCTGCATAAAATCATACTTGTAATTAATCTCTGTCTCTCTTCCACAGCATGTCTTTTGTCCTGTCTTCCTTCTCTCTCCCCAACCGCTTGTGGCCGCCCCTCCCTGAGCCTGGTGCTGCCGGAGGTTTCTTCCTGTTAAAAGGGAGTTTTTCCTTCCCACTGTCACCAAAGTGCTCATAGGGGGTCATATGATTGTTGGATTTTTCTCTGTATGTATTATTGTAGGGTCTACCTTACAATATAAAGCACCTTGAGGAGACTGTTGTTGTGATTTGGCGCTGTATAAATAAAACTGAATTAAATTGAATTGAAAAATCTGACAACATGAAATCATGCCTTCATCCTGCCTGTATCAACAATTCAGTCTGCTGTTAGGGATGCAGTGGTGCAGGGGATATTTTCTTGGCACACTTTGGGCCCTTTAGTTCCAATTGAACATCATTTAAATCCCACATCCTGCCTAAGTATTATTGCTGACCATGTCCGTCCCTTTATGACCACAGTGTACTCATCTTCTGATGTGCCATGCCGCAAAACTCAAATCATTTCAAAGTGCTTTCTTTAGTAGTGAGTTCAGTGTACTCAAATGGCCTCCAGTGACCAGATCTCAGTCCAATAGAGCACCTTTGGGATATAGTGGGTCAGGAGATTTGCATCAAAGAAGTATGGTTCATTTGTTCATTTGTAATGCTATGTTGTCAAAATGGACCAAAAAATGGAGGAATCTTTCCAGCACCTTGTTGAGGCAACACAAGATTTTGAAAATAGGTAGCGTAAAAAAAGCCCTGAAACAAAGTGAACATTCACACATATTTTGATTTAATGCTAGCCTTTAGAAGAATGATGAGAGGCTAAATGCAATAACATATACAGAATTTTCCATTTTTCATTCTTTCTTGTATGGAACCTTGTTTGATTTGTTTTTTTTTTGAGTTTGACCAGTGAGGGCAGTGAATGTTACTTTATTGTGATGATAAATATAATGATTGATTTCATCTTTTTAGTTATTTTCCATAAACACAGTGATACTTGTAAGCACGTCCCTTCTAAGAAAAAAATATAGTGTATCGTTATGAGTTATGCTTCATAGATAGACTCAACAGTGTCATAAACTATGGAGATTTATGATGTAGTATGAATTTATTATTTCAATCCAACAAGAAGTAAACTGATGGGCGGCATAAAGTCAAAATGTTTAAATAGGAGATTTCTAAAAAAAAAAAAAAAAAAAAATCAGATTAAAGAGGTTGCTGTGTTAATTTTATTTCTTAGCTTCATGAACCAATGCAACAATTATTATTGATTATATTGTCATGATTTGCAAGCTCTGTACAATAGTAGGCTCAAAAGCACAGACACATTTCAAAAATATAATGTGCAACATACTGTCTGTAAATCTACAGTCCAGTAAATCCTTTTTCAGCCCTCAGCGTCTGTCAGGACTGAATATGTACCCAGACAAGAAGCCACAATCGCTGGGGATGTTGCTACTTCCCTGTCGCTGTCACTCTGTCACACAAAAAGTCCCTCCGTTACTCTGTTTTGTTCTCCTGACACACAGGCGTGCTGTCAGTTTCTCCCAGGTCACAGCAGAGACACTTTTTTAGTCCCTTGCTGTATTCACAGCGGCACAGAGGTTGAGTGAGGAGTGTCTATCTTTTTCAAGCCACCACTTGCTTTTGGCACCTAATTTTCATCCATCTTTTTGTCACACTACTGTGTGACATAACACTGAACCATTCTTACAGCGATAACTTGTCCTCAGCTTTACCTGTGTTGCTGCTAGTTTGGTCAGACAAATATGCTATACATAATAATTTTTAATTTACATCTTTCTTTATTCTCACACAGCATTTAAAAGCAAATAATTACTAAATACATACTTTAAAGCATATGGTGTTGTGCTCACTTTATTTTGTCCATCTTCAGTATTGATTTGTTCCAAGACAGCGTACCGAAAAATTCTCCACTCCCTGTGTAGCTGTTTCATAGCTGATGTTTACACTGGTGTAATGTTGTTTTAAACTCTTTGGCCCTATTCTTAGCCCACGGCTGATAGGAGTCCAAGGTTCTTGCCTTTGCTTACACTAAGATTTCACATCATCTGAAAGGATTCAACATTGATCTTAGCCCAGGGCCAGTTTACTTGTACTCTGAGGATGCATTGCACTCCTGAAAATCTGCTTTCAGGACTGGACTCCTGAAAGTCTAACAGTAAAGATTTGTCAAAGTTGCTGCAGAGTGCAAAGGAGTGAAAAATAAGCCTCAAGCTAACTCTTGGTCTTTACTTAGTCTGTGGTTTTAAATAAATAAAGAAACAGGCAGCTGCCATCATGGGATTTGAGTCAAGCACAGTGGCACACGGTCTTGTTGCTAGGAGAATTCTGATTATTCCTGCAATCTGTAATTTGTGCTTGATTTGTGCTTGTGTGTGCCCTCTCACAGCTGTGCAGGCATGAATAGACTGTATGCTACTTAACAATTTGTATGTGCTAAAAATTAACCTTGCTATATAGCTATTGTGCAGTTGCTAACATGCTGTAGATGCCAGGAAGTAGCATAGTCACAAAGCTTTCACCCACATGTTATTCTGCTGTCTAGGTCCTCAACAGCTGTTTCATTTGCCACTGTTGGTGTTATCGCTAAGATGAGATAACATGTGAGAATGCATAAAAACAGTGACCTGAATTGAAAGAGGAGTTAAAGTTAGACAGACAGCTAAATGGCTGAGAAAAAAACCCAGTAGAATTTATTAGAAAGTAAGAAAGAAGAAGAAGCATACCTCCAGGAACAAATAAGAGTGTAGCTTAAGCAGTTTCTATGTGGACATCAATAAAGTCAAAATATTATATGTCTTGCTGTTTTTTGTTTGTTTTCAGTTTCCACAAAGTGTCACCCTCACTGCAGCTTTAATTTCACATCCACTCGTTTTTTTCATCCGTCTTTAAGAAGACATATTCTGAGGTTATATTCTGGAATGCACTACCTTTCTAAAAACTGGATACATTGCAGCCAACAGATACTGTGTGTATTAAAAAAAATTCACATGCAAATTTAGAAACATAGTCACAAGGAAACTTGCATCGTTATTTCCTTATTAGGTTCATAGCCATAGTGCTGAAGAGCATGCCCTTCAAAAAGAAAGATCGTGAATAATCTTTAACCATATTTTCCCAATCAAATACATTCAGATATTTTTATTTTATATTTATTTTATACTATTGTTCTGTTTATTTTTATCCTGCTGCTAATTGTAATGGACTAAATTAGCATAATCGCTTTTATGAATGTATTTAAAATCAGTGATCAAGTCCAAGATACTTCTTTTGGGGGGGGCATAAAAATAAATACTGGTCTAAATTACAGAAAGGTTTGCTCCCTTTATATTACTGGCTTTCTGGACAGTTCAACCTTTTCAGTTCTGCATTAGAGGAAGAGCCTAACATGATGCTTTACCTGCTTGAAATAGGCAGTGGATTGCTATAAGCTCCAGGGTGATTGCTCTTCAGACAAACCTCGTCCCTTCTTGAGGTAGACAAAGGTAAAAAGGAAGAGGAAGTAGTTAAGCTAGACAGCCTGTATAAATTACCTGGGAAGGAGAATTAGAGCACCCCAAGCTTAAGAGTGATTTTAAAAATAGTCTGAAAAGATCAGAAATGATATATATACACATTCGTGATTATGTTGAGGCTAGTTTTTACAATAATGTAGCACTGGGATTATGATGCCAAGTAGAAATAATTAGTCAGTGAACAACACGATCAAATTTCAGATTGCATGAGTAGCAGAGTCTTCTGTCACTCCATTTTAGCCTGCTGCCATCAGCCAATGTGTAGAATGTAGATACCACTCCAAAGCAAACAGCAGTTCCTGTGAGCTTTTAAGGTGCAATGTAAAAAAAAGGTTACAACTATTTATACCACCAAAGAGTCATTTTGACTCTGAAATGAATCAATGTAAACCAGAGGCGGAGCCAGACATTTGAAACACCCGGGGCTTAGCCCTAAAGGGTAGTATGCATGTGGGATTTTTTTTTTAATTTTTTTTTTTTTTTGGGGGGGGGGGGGGGGCGGGGGTAGAAATGACTGAAAGATTAATAGGCTCTGTTTTGAGTTTTGTTCAAAAAAGAATGACTTCATAAGGAAAAAAATATATCACATATGCAGGACACCTTAAACTACTTTTTTAATTAAGCAGCAAGGCAGAACAAGGTCAGGGCTGTATCAAGACACGAGGACTAAACCCCAATTCAACCAGACAGGTCAACCAGAACTGATCCGGAATTAAAACAGGACTACAACAGTTCAAAATCAGGACTACTGAGGACTTAACCAAAACAGAACCAGAATCAAAACTAGATGATAGTAGCACTAAAAATCATCATAGACCTGCACTACACTTATTTTTTAATTCTACCAAAGTCCACTATTTAGATTCAGAAAAGTTTATAAAATTATTCAGCCTTGTTGTGCAAACAAGCCTGCAGAACTCATAACTAAATATAGAATTTGAAAAATAACAAACCTAAAAAGAAACACTAGGTACAGATACATGAGGACCTATGATACGGTGATACTTTTGGTAAACGACCATTTGACTAACATGTGTGTCTCACCTGCTCTTGTTCATCTCTGTTCTGTCCTCATTCTCCTCTCTCTCCCTCTCTGCTCCTCTCTCCCTCTCTGCTCCTCTCTCTCTCTCTCTGTTCCTCTCTCCCTCTCTGTTCCTCTCTCTCTCTCTGTTCCTCTCTCCCTCTCTGCTCCTCTCTCTCTCTCTCTGCTCCTCTCTCCCTCTCTGCTCCTCTCTCTCTCTCTGCTCCTCTCTCCCTCTCTGCTCCTCTCTCTCCCTCTCTGCTCCTCTCTCCCTCTCTGCTCCTCTCTCTCCCTCTCTGCTCCTCTCTCCCTCTCTGCTCCTCTCTCCCTCTCTGCTCCTCTCTCTCTCTCTCTGCTCCTCTCTCCCTCTCTGCTCCTCTCTCTCTCTCTGCTCCTCTCTCCCTCTCTGCTCCTCTCTCTCCCTCTCTGCTCCTCTCTCCCTCTCTGCTCCTCTCTCCCTCTCTGTTCCTCTCTCTCCCTCTCTGCTCCTCTCTCTCCCTCTCTGCTCCTCTCTCTCCCTCTCTGCTCCTCTCTCTCTCTCTGTTCCTCTCTCTCTCTCTGCTCCTCTCTCTCCCTCTCTGCTCCTCTCTCTCTCTCTGCTCCTCTCTCCCTCTCTGCTCCTCTCTCTCCCTCTTTGTGCTGACAATCATCAAATATACAGTTGAAACCAGATATTTACAAACTCTTCAGATAAAAACACTTTTTTAATCGTAACATCAAATCAGATTAAATGTTTATTTTTTTAGGTTGATAAATATAAAAAATATATTTGTTAACTTTAAGAGTAAAGAGAGAAACTGTCTGTATTTCTTAATTATAAATGGCACCAAATTGTATTCAAAATTGAGCCACACTTATGGAGCTCCACAGTTCTTTTTCTGGTGTTTTGGTTGACATCTCTTGTTTTCCCATGTCAAAGAAACAGGCTCTGTGTTTTGCCTTATATGCATCCACAGCTGTGCCACCAATTTACTCACATGGACTCTACTAACCTATCAGAAGCTTCTTCAGCTCAGAATGGAATCGTCTGGAGTTTCTTATTAATTAACAATAAACTTAGTGTACATGTACTCCTACATTTGATGAAAGTGATAAAAATAGAAGCTCTGTCTCTCTTTATTCTGACATTTAACTAATTTAAAAGATATTTCAATATTTATTTAACCAAAACAAAACAAGTTTACTCTAAATTGATGTTGTACAGTAAAAAAATGTTCTTGTGTTTTCCATAAAGTGTATGTAAATATCTGGTATCAACTGTGAATATACTGCTGTGTATTGAAATTCCTCTTGTTTTGCATAGAAATATACTGAACAACATACAAAGCATAATATATAAAATAACATCTACCAGATTTTTTCTTTGAAAGAAGCTCCTTATGTCCATTCTTGTATATCAGTGCATTACTGAAACCGATTTATTTAGCTGTGGAGGGAAACAACTGAAAATATGAAATAAACACACATGTAAGCTAAGACTCTCTAAAGAAACAGCTTTGTTGTTGTTCGGCTTTTCATTTCGCCTTTTGTTGATTCACTTGAAGAGCAAGTAACGTAATATTGGTCAAGTGATCAGTTTGATATCAATCTTTCGTGATACACCGTCATATTTACATTATTTGTACAGTACGAATGATTTGCTTTGGTACCTGGTCGAACTTCAGTTCTCCTCTGTCTGCCTGGCTGCGTTTCTCTAACAGCGCACTCGTAGGCAGCAGCTGCCCCGCCCCGCTTAGTGTCTGAGCTCGGATCATACCAAGATTAGGGGGGGTTTACGCACAGTCGTAAATTCCCACAGTGTGCACTATGTGCTTCGAATATTGTGTGTAGTTTTTTGTTTTATACAGTGTCAGCCAGGCACATCAGTGGCAGAGCTGGGGGGTGGCTTACTGGGCTTAAGCCCAAGTTGTTTTTTCAGAAGCCTTTTGGAGTGTAATTTTTTCATAGTTAGATACTATGAAAAAATTACACTCCAAAAGAACCATCTGTCTTTCATAGTTAGATACTATGAAAAAATTACACTCCAAAAGACCCCGGGCTTCTGAAAAAACAACCCGGGCTTAAGCCCAGTAAGCCACCCCCCAGCTCCGCCACTGATGTAAACTAGTCTAAGGACGCTGGAAATAAGAAGCCTGACAGATGAGATGTGAAAGGAAGTCCAGACTTTCACTTCTTAAACCAAATGCTGGAGAGTAGCAGGAATTTAAACCCTAGAAGGAGTTGTCTGTTAAAATGGTTGTTGACCCAGTATTAATCATATGAGGCAAGGTGTGAGAAAAAGAAGGTGTGGATCATTGCAGTGGGTGGAAGTATGAATGTGTGTGAATGTTAGACTGCTTGTATGACTGAGGCAAGTTGCATAAAGTGCTTTGAGTCCTCAGGTAGACTAGAAAAGGTCTTTATAAGCACCAGTCCATGTACCCTCAGTACCACCAAAGGTTTATGGTGAAATCACTGCGAGACTTTGCCTTACCCTGTCATGTGACCTACTGAGGTCACCTAATGCAACATGTAATCGAGTCATCTGGGAAGTCTGCATTGTAGTTGGCAGACAGTTGGTGTTGTAAGCAGCCCCCTAGGACTGATGGTCCTTGACAGTGGACATAGATGGCCTCTTTTACTCCTCTTTCAAACCATCTGTCTTCTCAGTCCATACTGTGAGCACTGGCGACCTTTATCCTTCAGATGCAGCTGTGCCTTGTTCTGTCGAGGTGGCTCTTCTGTGCTGTGCATTGATGGAGCAACTTTTTGGTTTCTCCAGTGTAGAGCTCCAAAGCACTCCTCACAGCACAGCACACACTTTGTTGTTTAACTTGTGTTTGGGAGTTTTTTCCTTGGACCCAGTTGTGTCTGTGGCTGGACCACTATAATTACTGTTTCATTACTTGCCATTTCTTCAATTAAATTAAAAAAAAAAAATCTTAATTATGTTACGGTATTGTTCATGACATGTAACACCATTCTAACCACACTGGTGCTTACATGTCCCAGTAAGACCAGAATGATTATTCCTTTTAGTTTTTGTTTTTCACATTTTGAATGAATGAATTTTGCTGCTTTTGAAAAGTTAACATTAGACTGTGTTTGAACCATATGAGCTGAGGCCATTTAATGTTGTAAAAGATGTAACTCTGGCCAGGTCTAAAAGCACTTCACCAGTATTGTTCTGAAGTTTGAACATGGATCCATTCATGAATCCAACTTTTTTTCTGTTAAAAATAAATACTTCACATATATTAAAAAGTTTCATGTTGTGCTTAAATTGGTATTTTATAACATTCACTTAAATAATTTTGCATTCTTTAAAGTTCATTGCATCCAGCATTCAGTTTTCACAGTTATAGCTGTTTGCTCATACAGGTACAGTAAGAATGTTTTCTGTGGATCCCAGAGAAAGTCCAGATTCTTTTCTGTGAGTTCCCAGAGGTAACTAAAGTAAAATTTTAGTTAAAATGGAAAAGAAAAAGAAGAGACCAGTGTTTCCTCAGCTATGGTCTGCTGCCTTCTCTGCACTCCTGTCTTCACACACAATGGACACCACTATGTGTGTGTATGTACACTGTGTGTTCTTAGTGCATCTCTGTCAGTGTGTGTGTGCAATGTGGACTCAAAGTGGTGGGTCTTCAGGGGCAGCTCTGTACCCAAGGCTCATTTTAATATATGTAAAAGCCATGGCTCACTGGAGAGCCTGTACAGTGGACTGATCGGCCTGAGGGATGTGTCAGAGACCTGTGTGTGTGTGTGTGTGTGTGTGTGTGTGTGTGAGAGAGAGAGAGAGAGAAAGAGAGAGAGATGAAAGAGACAGTGGCCGAGGTTTGGCCATGCGTCAGTGGTCTGCTTCCAAACTAGTCTCAGCCCCAGACACATCCCATATACACACAGATGCACAAACCAGTAGGCCCTTAGGTCTGACACATTTGCATATAGTTGTCTGTTGTGGCAGAACCTTGCAGTTCCACTTCATACAAAAAAAGAAGAAAAAAAACTCCATTGCAGTTACTCCAAAGTTTAGCTTTCTGAGTTGTGTTTCTCAGTGAACTTGTGCGGGACATGGAATTTCTTCAGTCTCAGCATACCCGTCTATTCGGACTGATTACAGGCAGGTGAGGAGGATTTGATTGCAAGTGTGTGAAAAGTTCAAGGGCCTCTTTAACCTCCTCTTTAACCCTAACACTCCAGTACAAGAGCCCAGTTTAGCCTTTGCTTTCCACATAAAAGTGGTAAAATTAGCCTTCTTGACAGTGAACCGCAGTTCTAGTGATGTGTTATGCACTACAATGCCTCTGGGAAAGACAGCTTAACAGGACTGTTAGCCACTGGATCCTTTGTAATGGTGGCAGGTGAGTTACAATTTAGGTGAGTCTTACAGAGTGAAACACGGGGATGGTTTCAGAAACATTATCTGAATGAACACCTGTTCAACCATTTATTAAGCTTAGACTGAAATACGGCTTTGATTTTGACTTGAAAAGTTAGATATGGCTTATTGTTCCATTACAAAAAGTGCAATAAATATTTAAATACAGCAGAAAAGAGCAATACAAGTACCAGTCCATTTACCATGTAATTAGACTGAAATATGTAAGGGAAAGACAACAGAGCACCAAAAAAATGAAAGGAAAAAAAGTGACAATGAAGACACAGTTTGGTTTATTTTCCTTAAACAATGTGTCAGAGGCCATAGTTAAGCTGTTAGGAAACCCCTTTCATCCCTGACACTTCATTCACCTTGCAGTGTTTATCTGCTACTTACTCAATCACGTAAGTAGCAGATAAATTATGACCTGTCACTAGGACAGTAAAGCCAGAAGGAAAACATGAGAGATACTGACAAGAAAAGGAAAAGGAAAAACAAATAGGCACTAAATGCAGTGACAGCTGCACTTGGCTGGAACATATAGAGTAGACAAGCGCAGATAAAATCTAGGATGCACGCAAACGATCACGAACACACAATCTGTGTGTGTTGTAGCTGACTGCATGGTGTTCTGGCATGAAACGGCGAGACAGGAGACAGTGCTGGATCTCTGGTGTCAACCACTGAAATCAAGCTACATTGCAAATATAATGAATAGATTTAACAAGCTTTCATCAATAGAGCAGCTCAACAGCAACCTTCCTTTGGCCATGTTAGAGAACACACCCTGAGCACACCCCCATACACCGAAGAAGGAGGTGAAATCTTAAGCTTTCATCACATCAGCTGCTCAAACACACAGTTTTGTGATCACCTTAGTTTTCTGCTTCATGCATAAATCAGACTCCAACATATTTTATGTATTCATACCTAATTCTCCAAAACCAAAGGGCATGTCACACTTTATAATCACTCTCTCTTGCTATTACTACAGTATATCGTATATATTTGTCAGTGTCTCTCTGCCTCGCTGGGATCTCTTTGCTTGTAATGCTGCACTGGGGTCAGTCAGAGGTTAAAACACTCATGAATATTTTACCTGTCACCCAGTGCAAACATGAAAAGCACTATACTTGTCTGGTGTGCTGTGTTCAGAAGAAGCACTGTACGAGAGGGCAGGAAGGATGTCACTCTGCGTGCTGGCTTGTGTAAAGAGCCCTAATCTGCCAGGAGAAAAATTAAAGGGATTTTACAGCAGGTTTGATAACGTATTTCAATAACACTGAGGGACTCACATTAGATGTCTTGAGTTCACAGTGAAAATCTACAATGACCACAATAAAGGACTGTACTGTGCAAAAGTCTTCAGCCACCCCTCATTCTGTGATAATTTACTTCCTAATTTCATGAAGCCAGATTTTCTTGTAATTTATTTTTTATCCGGTCGGGAGCAATAATGCTGGGTCTGGTCTGGGAAATGGATCAAAACATTTTCTTTCCTGTTCTTATGTCTCATTCAGTCGCTCAGATCAATGTTTTTGTTCGTTTGTTAAGATATTTAACACTCACCTATGAATCACTCAAGCATATAAAAGACATCCAGGCCTGTGTTGTGTCTACATATATAGACCAACACCACAGCCCCCCCCTCCCCAAAAAACAAAACAAACAAAACAAACAAAAAACAAATCAAAACAAAACCTTATAACTCAGAAACTGGCTGCCCAAGTGTGGTGTGTGTTATCAGCATAGAGAATACCTTATAGAGATATAAGACTCTTTAATATCATATTTTAGTGCACGAACTCTGATCTCGCCTTTAAGATTCATCTGAAAGTAATGATGATGCTGCAGCAAAAAAAGCATTGCACTTAAGATTAAATCAGTACAAACTATTATACGTTAGGCCGATCTCTTCTAAGGTCACGTTAGTAAATTATTTAATAATTGATCCGCATAATGATTTATTCTTCCTTATGGACACAGATCAACATTTCCCCGAGTCACACTAACTTCAGAATCATCGAAGCACAAATCTTTCACTTTAGCTTATGAATCTGCCAAACATTTAGACTCTTAATACATTTGAAGGCCTCACTCTTGTCCACCATAATTGGAAATCAAAAAAAACTTTTTAGTAGTTATTGTGTGTTCTCCTGCTGGCCTTCACTCAGGATTTATGTCTGATTTTTCATACTTTACCTGATTTAGCGCTCAGTTTAGGTATTGTAGGTGAATGTAAATGAATGTAATGTTTATTTCAGTATATGAGTATATAGGTGAAAAATATAAAAACAAATAAACAGGAAAGTCATCATATTTACAAGGAAAAACAAAAACATAAAAATAAAATGTCCTTATACACAGCTGTTATTTTTCATTTTCTGTACTTTAAACATGTTTTTAATATTGTTTTTTAACTGATTTATATTTGTCAGGTTTTTCAAATGTTCCTCCATATTATTTCACAGATTCGCCACACTGCTATGGACATGCTCCTCATTGTTGTCCTTACTGTTATTGTTATTACTATTTGACCAGTTTTACATTTTTACCAGACCCACAAATTTCAACATGTTTAGGCTTAAAAATAATTTGTGTGCTCCAGATATCCTGCCTTTTTTAAAAATGTGCACAGTGGCTGTAGTGGGCTTTTGCATGTGTTAGCCCATGTGTCCACACAGTAATTCCAGGATGATAAAACCACTGAACAGGATAAAATATGCAATGATTTCTGGGACAGAATGCACCGGTCTGAAAAGAGAAGTTACGGATGCATTATAGTGTTTTCTAAAATGTATTCAATAACTTCTTTTACTACTGTCATAATAATATTATTCCAGTTCGTTGGTGTTTATTCCTACTGTTTTACAGTTTCTATGTTTTTTTTTGTTTTGTTTTTTACATCTACTGCTCTTAAAAAATAGAGTGAGGATTCATTTCCCAAAGATTTTCCCCACACTTTGGGATTCCACGACATTTCAATTTATGGCCAACTCCAAAACCACTAACTCCATTTTTCATATCTTTTATAATTCTGTAATTTTCAGCTAAATATTCAGATGTATAATAATACTGTTTAACACATTCCAAATACCTTTGATATTGTTTTTTTTTATTATACTCTAGTATTCTATTATATTATTCCTTTTTAAAAATCCTCATAATGTTAGTTTGTTTAATTTATATATACTTTCTATTTTCTCTCTTTGTCTGTTGTTCAGTCTTTTCTTTTTTGCAGACATTTTTCATATCGTTAATGATTCATGGACTATCGATTTGTTTTTGCACACCTCTGTACTGCCTTATAGGGCAGCTCTTATCATATGATATTTTGAATATCTTTAGAAATATATGATATGCTTTGATAATATCCTTCTACTCACAGACCTTATCCATTTTCTCTTTTGGCAACTGATTATTAAATGCTTTAACATTAATATTTAATCTTTTTTCTTCAGTTTTTTTAATGTCCTGTCCGGCACTCTAGCAAGCAGAATTATTGTCTGAAGGCCAAGAAAAATTTTTAAAAAGTAGACCATTATGGCTATTGCTCTACTGGTCCACTTGATTGCTATATTTTATTCGAACACTATTATTATTATTATTGATTTATTTATCTTGAGTTATTACGATCAGACCGGGGGACAGGAAAGAGAAGGGAAGAGAGTTAACAGGAGGAGAGGGGGAGAAAAATAGAGGATAGAGACAGGAAAGACACTGAAAATCTTCTGGATGACCTGCTGAGAGAAAAATCCAGCAAAACGAAGACAACGCGCTTTTTCTTCCATTCTTACTCTTTTAAATTGAAATGAGAAGTTTCCCTGTTTTCTATCATTACAGTGGTAGAGAAAAAACAGGAAGGTGATCACTTCTGTTGTCATATAATCACACATTAATTATCTTCTTTGATTCTTTCAACGAGAATTTAAACGTTGCATTTATTAAAGGAACAGCACATGTTTGTTAAATTATAATAAATGTGTATTTTATAGTGCTTTTATGTAAAAAAACAAAAAAAACATTTTAATGTTGTAATCACAGTTGCTGGTTTTCAGTGTTGTTTTAGGCAGGTTTCACACTTTATTTATATAATTTTACTTATATTGCATGTATTTAAAAATAACAGTAAAATCCTTAAAATTTAAAGAAAAAACTTGCTAAATTCCAGTTCTTTATACTCTAAATTATACTAAGCACAATATGTATTTGTTTATGTGTTTTCTTCATTGTAGATTTGCCACATTTTTATTGTATGAAAGCAACAACAACAGAATGAAAAATATTTTTTTCTTTCTTACTATAGAGTCCTTAGAAAGAGAACCCTTAAAATGAGTAGTGGTGTAGTGCATGTATGAATGTAAATCAGCTGTGTCGTAACATAAAACACCTTAAAAGTGAATGGATTCCTACAGTGGGCACATTTTAGCAGAACAGAAGTTTAAACCACGCTCCCAGGAAAGGGACACAATACAATAAAGTGATGTGATATACTTCAATTCTATTTTAAAGGTTAATGTGTATTTTATACAATACTACATACTAGAAAGAAAATAAAATGCATCATATGAAGCTGTTATTGTGTCTGAAAGAGGATGATTAGAATGAACCCTACTGTGTGTGTGTGTGTGTGTGTGTGTGTGTGTGTGTGTGTCAGAGACAGCAAGAGAAAAGGAGAATGAGAGGGCGAATATGTGAGTGAGACTGTGAAACACTTGCCCTCACAAGTGTTCGGAGGGCAGCTCCAGTGAGTCACAGTGCCATGTATACCTCGCTCATCCAACATTTACAAGCTCTGAGCCCCTCCCACTCCCACACTCTCTGCTGCCAACACATTACCCATGCTTCAGTACTTCCCTAGCTCTCTATTGACTGTCTTCCCCTGCTCGTCACCAGGTCTCTGCCTCTGTTTTCTTATCGTCTCACTTTGCTTGTGTCTTTGTTATCTTACTATTGTTATTTTATTTGCCATCCTCATTTTCTCTCCCTGCACAGTTTTTTCGTGTCATCTTTCACATCTCTTTCTCATGTCCTCTTACCCTGTTTTCTTTCCTTTTTTAATATATCCTTTACCACCACTGTCATTCCATTTTCGTGGTCCCACCCTCCTATTCCGCTTCACTTTTCATCATTCATCTTTTATCTGTGCTCTCTTCGCCTCCCCCCACTCTCCTGTATTTGACTTTCCTTTGTCCTTTGAACTCTTGTTCTTCCTTGATTCACAGTCATTCATAATTTCGTCTCCTAAATAAACTCCCCTCTTTACATTTGGGGCTTCAACTGTTTAGCTTCAAAGGTAATGCACTATACTGAACAGTTGTTCATATTTTTGCATCTATCCCCACAAGGCACCTACTATTTTACAAGCAAATATTTCCTCAAGCAAAGCAGCTCACCATGAATAAAAAAAAATTTGAGGGGTGGGGGATGGGGGGTGTTTTGTCTTTGGTCCTTTGCAGTTGAGACCTGCTGTTGTTTGTGTTTGAAAAACAGCATCACACAGAAGAAAAATAAAGTGATGCTTGATTAGTGCTTATGCTTGTTTAAAGGAATGGTTATCAAATACAAGTAAAATCACCAGTGTTGACATGAAGTAAATGCCACAGTTCTCACTGTCAGATGTCCAAATTTGAGAAACCGCCGTGCAGATGAAGGTTGGTTTTTAGGGTTATTTCCCTGTTATTTCTTCCCCTCTGCTCTGCTGTCACTCTTCACTTTTACTATCGAATAAAGCCAGAACAAAAGCCAAAGAATCATTTGAAAAAGGCTCCTCTGTCCCTGCTTGCAACAGTGAAATGCACTGATATTTTTTTGGAGAGTGACTCAATAAATGAACATGTTTGTTTATTCAAATGGGGGGATTAAAAAGATATTTCCCCATCTGCAAAACATATGCTTGTAAAACTAAATATAAGAGCCATTGCTCTAATGGTTTTTATACTTTCTGCACAGCACTCTATGTGCATTTCCTTTAATGTTTCTTTTTTTGTTGCTCTTGAATTCAAACATCAGTGTTTATTTATGTGTACGCATGCACTTGCACATCAGTGTTCTTTGGAAACTAGGTTTAATTATCAAGCCGTCCCTGTAGTACTTGGATTTATTCAGTCCTTTATTTGAACAATGTGGAGTAGGAATCCATTGTGGCCGGCTCTGAGCTCAAATATGGAGAAGAGCATGACTTAAACAGACAGAGAATAGGAGAGACATTGAACGAGAGCTTTATTAGAAATGTGTTTGTCTAAAGATATGTCGACACACATTGTGATGAACTAAGTAAAGGCCATGCTGTGAGACAGCCAACAAGCAGACAAACCAAATATTGAATGCTGAATATAATTTTGAATTGCTGATTTGGTGCAGTTCAACAGAGCTTCCATTGATTAATTTAAGTAATATGATGATTGTTTCACATAGATGAGAGGTATAAAATAAAATACACACAGTGTATGCACAATGGTTTAGGCGGAGCTTAAGTCTTTGTTTTTATTTTCTTCATTTACAAATGTTGCTTAAAGAATACAAATAACAACAACATTTAACTTATATTTTATATGAACAGCATATTTGGTATATGCATAAATATACCAAATATACATATATATGCATTTTATCTATATAAAAATCTACTGTATATTTGTAAACATGCAGCATGTTTTTCACTGATTAACATCAGTTATTATATAGTTAATCAATCCAGTTGTTTGTAGGTAATAACTTTTTCCTAAACACATAGTTACAAATATTTTGTCTCATCCAGATCATTAATATCTCCACAGCAGCACTGGCCCGAACAAAACGAAGGACTGAAAACAAAAGAAATGTTTTTTCCACTTCGTTTCATTTTGTTGTCAGTTTCTGTATTGTTTTATGTATTTATCTGTACCCATTGTTTTAAAGGATTAAAAAAAAAGTATTTTCAGAATATTAACCTTTATGTTCAAAAGGAACAAATCCCATTCAGCTGTGACACCAGTTGAATCTGATCCCGGTCGATTAGTTAGAAGTCAGAGTCTGGTCAATATTGATTCATCCATTCACTTTAATAACTGCTGAACTTCAACTTTGTGCCACTAGAGCCTTTCCGAGCGAACAAAGGGTGACAGGCAGATTACACCATGAACAGATTGTTGGTCCATCACAGGACTACACAAAGAGAAAGACAACTGCACATTCTCACACTCAGATTTCCAAGGAACGCTAGTTTAGCAGTAGACTTTACATGGATGAGGAAACTCGGCCAAGCCTGAGGACAGCTGAAGTGGAATCAAAAGTCTTGCCCTCTCTTTAGCGCTGTGTGTGTGCGTGTGCACACTGTCTTGTGGTACCACTCAGCCTCATAGTAGATGCACGTATGGTATGAATGCCTAAGTCGCCTTTTTCTCAAGTTATTGCCTTCACAAGATTTTCACAAAACTTGGCCTCTCACCTCTAACCTTGAGGTCAAAGTCAATGAGATTTAAACTCATCTGAGATTTTTAGTAGATCTACCTATGGTAATACTTTAAAACGCCTAAATTGCTTTGTTCTCAAGTTACTCCATTCACAAACGTGGGTGTCATGTGGCCCGCCCACCACCCAACCAGCAGCATGACAACAATACTCCATCAGATTTTACGGCCAAAGGGTGAAAAAGCATGTTATAAATGTGTTGGTATGAATGTTTGATAGTTTAAAGATTTTAATCATGTTGTGAGTTTACTCATTAGCACAACTAATGCCAGTCTAAGGTTACAAAGAACTACTAAAGGTAGAGGTATGCTGAGTTATAGCCAATTTGTTTTTCTGTGATATGGACATATAGATAAAAATGATGCCTACAAATACATAGCAATGCTTTCTGGAAACCTTTTCTGAAATGCTTCGGATCTGAGTCAGAACTGTATATTTCAACTAGGCAATGACGCAATGCAAAAATACTGGTGGACAGGAGAACCTAGACTGGAACTTAACAAATCAGCTCTGAAAATAGCTCATTTTGTTTGAACCGTACCCTCACAGGAAAGGGTCACTCCAAATCCTACGAGAATCTTTTTGTCAAATTCCAAATTTAATATCCATCCAACTAGGGTCAAGGTTAGTTAGACCTCTATGCGAGATTTTGGGTCAGTATGTAAGGCATCATCATCAAATCACTAAATGTGGGAAGGATATATTATAGAAAAATTGTGTTTCATGCCTCAAATAGAGTTCATGGCGAATCATTGCACACTTCATTTTTGTCCGTTAATTTGTTGCTGTGTTTTCGTGCACACAACTCTGTGCATTTGCACATACTCACTAAGCAGCAGGTATTCTCCTCCTGTGCCTGTCATGAATAAACATCTGCTCTGACTGCAGACTTAACAGCTTGTAGTATGTAATACACCCTATCACTAGTTGGGTGTGTATGGGGGACAGAGTGTGTATGCAAGTGTGGTAATATGCCGTATCAGAGCTGTTTGTCAGGCAGCCATGCCTTTGCATAAAAGGAGCCTGTTCAACAAGCCCTCGGCTTTGTCATTCTGTCTCTTTTCAAACACTGATTTTTCATTATGTCCTTAAATGTCTCATTGCTGTTCAGTTGTGCTCTTTTGTTTTTTTTCTTGTTGCCCTCTATTCGTGTCTCTCTTTCTTTCTTAGTGTCTTTGTTTTTGCTCAAACCTCTTAGCTACTGCTCCCAGCTTGCTGAGCAAAGGCAGAACTGTGATTATGAACCTCTTACTCCTAATTTTTCTCTTTCACTAATCTTTCCTTCTTTGCTAAGCAAAGATGGGGATATCCTCTTTATGCTCACTGTATATGTTAACCCTCTGTTCTGCTCATCTCATTTCTCTGATGTTTGTACTTTTGTCATACTTTATTTCCCAGTTATTTCAACAATGCTTTTGATATAAAGCACTCTTTACTTCTCTCCATAAAACCACTTCCCTAATAGACCATGACTGTCAAGTTAATGCAGAGGGCAGTCATGGAAATCTGTCCTATATTGCTTGCAGGCAATTTAGAGTACTACGTCTAGGCAACTTACTAGGTTAAAGTGATGGTCTCATATCACCCCACTTTTAATGTCTCTTCAGTGACCTCCTCATATTTATGATCCAGTTCAAAATTCTCACCTTCACATAGAGAACATTACACATTTGGACTCACTCATATGTAGCCGAGCTTTATCAACTTGATGCTTCAGCTTGCTCACTTAGGTTGAAGGGTCTAAAATGACTGTTTGTTCTGGGGACCTGTCTAAGTACACTGGATGTATACATTTGTCTAGATATATCATCATCTAAAGCATTAGGTACATCAAGTACGTTTAAAGCTCAATTAAGTCCAGCTGTTGGCCAGCCTACCCTGGCACTGCCCCTGAATCCACTGGACCATCCCTCCTCTGCAGCCAAGCCATGTACCAAACCCAGCCACATACCCCACCTCCCCACTTAGGCAGGAGAGCCATCCAATCTTGCCAACTCCCACGTCCACAAGCGGGAGAGGAAATCAGCTATGCCCATCTGTGCCCCCAGCCCCCATCTGTGGCCCCACCTTGAACTTAAAGAGCTCTAACGCCACATACCATCAGGTGATCTGGGCATTGGGATCCTTCATGCAATGGAGCCATTGCAGCGGGGCATGATCCCAACAAAGGGTGAAAGGGCAGCCAAGGAGATAACAGTAAAGGGAGTCCACCGCCCTTTGGATCGCCAGGCACTCTTTCTCCACTGTGATGAGAGAGAGATTCTCTTTCAGACAGTTTCCAGCTGATGTACACCATGGGGCATACTTCTTCAGGCCGTGAGGCCTGGCTGCCTCAGGGACTTCATTCACCTTGCAGTAGTCTACAAAGAACCGTATAGACCCGTCTTTCTTCACCACAAGAACTATGGGGCTACACCAAGTGCTGTGTGACTTCCATCACTGTCATTTTCAGCATCTCAGTAAATTCCTTCTGAACAATTTGTCTCTTATGTTTGGGTAACCTACCGGCCAGCCAGTATTCTATGAGCGTGGTGCAGGAACAGGTTGGATGCTAGGATAGGTGCAGGGTGCTCTGGAAGGCACTGCTCAGATATACTAAAAGCCACCTCTGGCGGTGTAGTCTGTGAAAAATGACCTGTCTTTGGAAGAACCAGCTCAGGAGCACAATTAACAGTGTCAGATAGGGCTAGCATATTGTTAACAAACTCTGACTGTGCTAAAGGACATTAATTTTAGTCTTCTACAATGAATGAATAAATGAATGAATAAACTTGGAGTAAGGAACACTATCAACAGTCTTGGAGCAAGGAGCACAAGCAGTCTCAGAAACAGTGGGCAGGCCTTGCTGCCAGTTCTTCTTTCGATGGACCCTAGAGGTTAGCCTCCAATGGGCCAGAACATATGGGCCGTATCAAGGTTGAAGAGCTGTTTGGCAACAGCATCGAGGCAGGTAAGCAGAGCACTAAGGTGTCAGTAATCCCCAAGTACAACAGAGTGGATGAGAACTCCTCAGAAGAGATGCTGGACACAGGCTAGTGATCCTGCTTCTGGCATCAGGACCCACAATTAAGGTTAGCGGAGGCTAACTGCCAAACCTGGGGCTGAACTGACTGCTTCCCCTCAAGGGTAAAGGAGATAAACCACTGTCCACAGAGTTGGGCTCAACGGGTAAAGAATTCCTCAGAGTTGCTGAAACCTGCGTCCACTGGGTCCATGGTGGTCAGAGCATACTGTCACAAGGGAAATTTAGACAATATATGCCCAAGAGGGTGATCAGAGGAAGTAAAGTCAGCTAGGGAGAACAAGACACAGATAAAGCAAATCAGCAGACAAGACAAGGGAAGCAAAACTAAAAGCAAAGCACAAGTAACACAAACTCTCAAACTAAAGCAGAGAAATGACAGACAGGAGAATTAACTTAACGCCAGAGAGCTGACCCAGGAGGAAAAACACTGAGGAAGGAATAAACTCCAGAGGTTGTTTGGTTTCCCAGATGTATAAATCATGGCAATCCTACTGGCACTTAACAGCGTACACTATATTGCTCTGTTTGTGTCAGGGGACCCGATCCTTGGGGTTCCCTGGCCGCTGTGTCTGTGGGGATGGTGTTCGCTCTATGTTTTAGCGTCCTGATGACACCCAGTTTATGCTCTAATGGATGATGAGAGTCAAACCTTAAATATGTATGTGTAGGTTTACGGTACACATCAGCTTTTAGATGTCCCCCATTACTGCTGGAATTCTCAGTCTAAGAAGGCTAACCTGCCACTTTTCATATCCTCCCTGGTGAATTTTCCACTTCTTCCATGTACAAGTTGGCCACAGTGGGTCAAACTAGGGAACCCATGGCACACCCATGTTTCTGCCTGTAGTACTGACCCTTGTATGTGAAACAGGTGGAATTAAGATACAGTTCCAAAAGCAAACACACTTGGTCGATGCTGAGATTGGTCCTATTGCTGAGTTTGGGGTCATCCTGTAATCTCTTACGTACTACCTTCAGTGACTGGATCGCAAGTGAAGACAGATGTAACATCGTACGAGACCATGGTTTCAGCTGCCTCCATAATGACATCTCTCACCTTCTCAACAAAACTCCAAGGTGTTCTGGATGTGGTGTTCAGAGATGCCTACCAACAGGTTGAGGATTGAAGCCACAAACTTTGAGATGTTATAGGTGACCGAGTTGATCATACAGACAATTAGTCTTAAAGGTGCACCCTGTTTATGTGTCTTTGGTAAGCCATACAGACTTGATGTTAATTCCCCTGGGTATAGCCTGTGGCATGACGTCTGGTCAATAGTCAAAGGAGCTTGCAAAGAAAAGCGTCTAGACTTCTTTAAGTTGCTTGAAGACGTTTCACCTCTCATCCGAGAAGCTTCTTCAGTTCTAAGGTCAAATGGTGGGGAGTCCCAGATTTAAACCTAGTGGGAGTATCCCCCCACAGAGGGACAAAAGGACCCCCTGATGATCCTCTAATCACATGAGCCAAGGTGTGAAACTGGGTGTGGGTCCCAATCAGCCAGAGTTTCGGGTGTGTTCATTGTGAAACCTGGCCCCACCTTATCATGCGAATTCCTGAGGTCAGATGGCCCAGGATGTGAGTGGGCGTTAAGGCGTCTAGGGAGGGAACTCAAAACTGGATTATAGATGGCAGACAGTTAGTGTCGTAAACCACCGGCTCTGTTCAAAGATGGTCGCTCACAGTGGACATAGATGGCTTCTTTCACTCCTCTTTCAAACCATCTGTCCTCTCTGTCCAAAATGTGAATATTGGCATCCTCAAAGAGTGACCTTTGTCCTTAAGATGCAGATGGACTGCTGAGTCTTGTCCTGTGGAGGTGGCTCTTCTGTGTTGTGCCATGCGCTTGTGACGTGGCTGTTTGGTTTCTCCAATGTAGAGGTCTGGGCATTCCTCGCTGCACTGTACAGCAAACACCACATTGTTAAGTCTGTGTTTTGGAGTTTTGTCTTTCGGGTGAACCAGTTTTTGTCTGAGCGTGTTGCTGGTTCTGTCATTTGGCGGAACTACATCTATTATAGTCATATAAACATCATGGTCTTTCATTAATACATCAGTTAATTTGACCTTTCCAGAAAATGTAATTTTCAGAATGTGAGATAACATATGCAAATCTTCACTAATAAATGAAATAATGTTATTAAAACCTTAACTGTAACACCTCTACATAACAGCACTAGAGAACTGCTCTGAAGCAACAACAACTTTCACCAGAGAGTATATATCTGTACAGAAAAAATACATTTTACATATTTATGTTGTCATGTTTTTAGGCCCTTCATAGGTGTCCAACCAGTGTCCAACCAGTGTCCAACCAGTTAACTAAATGGACACAAGTTTGTTAGTCAGTATTCACTGAAAAAGAAACAAGTGAAAATGACTGGGCACCAGTGTTGGGCAAGTTACTTTGAAAAAGTGATTAATTATAGTTACTAGTTACTTCTTCAAAAAAGTAACTGAGCTAGTAAATGAGTTACAAGATTCTAAAAGTAATTAATTACTTGAAAACTACTGCGTTACTAAAAAAAAAAAAAAAGTGTTTAACCCTCTGGGGTCCAGGGTATAACTGGCCATTTTTAACTACTTTTGATGTTTCCTCTACATTTCACCTTTAAAAACTAGTTACTTTGCCTTGTTTGGTGTCATTCTTTTCAGCACAACCTCACGTGTCTGAATTTACAGTTATGTTTTCATTTTGACATACTGTAGAAACACAATTGATCTAAAATCAGACAAAAAGCATAAAATCCGAGTAGAAAGTTATATTTTTTACTGTAACAACCACAAACATGTTTATTGCATCATATTTCATAACTTTAAATGCAAATATAAATTGTCAGTTTTAAAATCATACGCACAAGTTTTGCAAACAACAAAGTTATTTGCAGCCATTTACCTTTTACCCTTTTTTTTTTTAACCATTTCAAACTGTTTACAGAACAATCAGCTGTTCTTCAATAAGATGCCACAAATTATTTGTGCCACTCCAAATATTTCTGTCCACTATAAAGGAGAACAACACAGCCTGATACCTGCAGGTCTGACAGCAGCAGGTGTGTCACTCCTGTTTCTACCTGGAGACAGCAGTCGCCTCATTGTTCTGACACACAACACCAAACTATCCACAACACTACACACTAACTACACAAGACAACACATTAACTACACACTCCAAATACGCTAAACGTCACAAATCTCTCTCTTTCTCTCACATCTCAAAACTCTCTCTCTCTCTCTTTTTCTGCTGTCTCTCTCTCTCTCTCTCTCTCTCTCTCGCCGTCACTCCTAAATCTTCCCCCTTTTCCTAAACAACCAAATGTCATGTTGCCATATCATTTTTTGATTGGTCGACATGGTGCATTTTTCCACCAACATGAACGGGCTGATTTTGGTTTTATTTTTATTTTTTGGGTCATAAGCAGAGAGGTCTCGCTGCGCTGTCCTCAGACAGTAAACATGAAACTATTGAGGAAAAAACACGCGTGTATTTTGTTTATCATGACTCTGGTTTTACGTGGCCTATCAGCACAATTTAAAAACTGGTATATATCACCTTGTTGCTTTGTCATCTTGAAGTGGTCATGTGATTGGCTTACCACAACTACTTTATTCTTCCTCAGTCAAACAGCAGCACTCATGCCATTGTTTTGCGCCCTGAGCTCCAGGTGTTGTGCCAAAAAGTGATCGTCAGGCAGAAAGTGATTGCCGTACGCAGGGGCGCGCAGCTGCTTAAAGCTGCAGCACCCAGATTACTTACAGCTACTTCCGTGCAACTGATATAAGATGCTGTAAGCTGAAAAATAGTAACGCAACCGCACCGCATTTTCTTGTTAGTAAAGGTAACGGCGTTGTAACGATAAGAATAGTAATTAGATTACTCGTTACTGAAAAAAGTAACACCGTTAGTAACACTGTTATTCCCATCACTGTTGGGCACACACTAAACAAATGTTAATGCACATAATATTGTCCTGCAGCTTAAGTTAGCATTATCGTCAATTAACTTGAGGAATGATTCATATTTTCTGTTATGCTGCTCAGCAGCAGTATATAAGAAAAACTACCTTATCTCATGGATGTTCTCTTCATTTCCTCTCAAAAATGTAGTTTTAAGTTTCATTTACCTCGAGAAAGTAAAGCTCTGCGCCAAACGTAAGCCTCCTCGAGCGGAGAGAAAAAATAGCAGACCGCCACAGTCAATTTTCCCTTGCAGAACACACCCTGGGGGTGGGATTTTAACAGAAAACATAACTATTTCCTATTATTTTGATATGACTGGTTTTAAAAATACTGAACATGCTTCTAAAACAAGTGAAAAGCGTGCGACTTAATTATGTTTAGACCAAAAATATAAATGATTCATGTAGGGTATATGAAGTCAATTTTTGCTAATTTAACAACCTCACCATTGCATTGGCATCAAGCTATAGCATAAAGCTCACATTAGCTTGAAGCTCAAGGTCATCATTTTATTTAATTTTATTTTCTGGGTTTACAAATAGGACACAGTGTTACACTGAATCTTGGGTCTGTGTTGAGTCTTCTAGCTGCTGACTGCAGAAGCCACACTGACCTATCAGCATATTTATAGTGGCTGTGGCTATGTGCTGGTAATGTTACCGTGTGTGAGCAGTAACACTGGCAGCGGACATGTTTCAACAAGCTAGTCGTATCCCTGCCATAGCTTGTTTGATGGTTAAGACACTGCAGGTACACTTACTACAAACAGACGCAAGTTTGTAATAGTCTGTTAATTTGGACTGAAAAAATATACAAAAAATATTAACTCACATTATATTTGATTATTACTAATTTGTTTATCACACCATTTTGGTTAACATTAGCTAACTGGAGCCTTACGCGGACCTTACCCCAGTAAAAGTCTGCATATATAACGGGTCTACAGTCTTTCTCACTGGTGTTTTAGCTTTTAATTTTTATTTACCTTCAAGTGTAGAAATCATAGTAGTAGAATTTCCAAAGCAAGAGACAAAAATGGCGGACAGTGCAGCCGATTTTTCCTCCAGAACCTTTCCAGGCGGTGGAGCTTCAGGAGAAAACATGACTACTTTGTTTCTTTTCAAGATGATTTATTCTAATAGTCTGAACATCCTTAAAGAATATGTGAAAATTAAAAGACACAATTATGTTTAGATGTGGAATTTTAATTAGTCATGCTTCATATATTAAGTCCTTATATGCAAATTCAACAATATTGCATTTTTTTCAGTGTATGGTAAAAATATTGCAGGTAGGAAAATGTCCAGTACACAAAAATAGGATCTCCTGTTTGTCCATTTCAGGGTTGTGGGGGAACAATACCATTGTCTTGCACCACCTTTATCATCTTTATCAACAGTCTGTCACCTACTTGCAGCAAAAGAGTCGGCTGCCAGTAGGTTTCCGCCTTATCATTGATTGACTCCTAACTATCCAAAGATCCAGCCCTTCTGCGGCAAGTAGCAACAAGCCGCCCAATTTTATACTGAAAAATGTGAAGTTTTGAAAGAAAAACAATGTTAAAGAAAGTGTGATGTAATTGTCAGTTCTTCAAGCAACAATTTCACAGATATGGACTGTCCTATTGAAAAAAAATGCACCATTATCATCTATGTATAAATATTAAATTCAGCTTTTTACTTTTCTATCCAAAATAACATATTATAATATTTAATATTAATTATTAGAAATAAACCACTACAAAAATTTACTGGAGGCGGATAGTTAAATTGTGAGTATACAACACCTCCAAACCCCTCACCTAAACGATGAAAACTGGAGTGCTTAATTTTCTTTCTTATTTTCTTCTTATTATTCTTATTTAACCACATGTAGTTCACTATCACTATTTACAATAATAATGGTGAGGTTATTTCACGACAGCCTTACTTTTACACAACCTTAGTTTTTATAACTACTCTGAGTATTATTAGCTAAGCTAACATTAGCTACTAACCTAATGTTAGCTACTCTGTTAGTGGTGTAATTTGATGGTATGTGGCATAAGGTAATAACTATGAGAAACATGATCCTAAATATAACTAAAGGAATAAAAAGGTTTTACTTTCCTTGCAGTCCTACTGCAGTAGGTAGAATGTAGGTTTGATTCCAGATATATTGTTATAATCCATTAGTTTAGGCAACCATGGATATATGAGGCACGCCCAAAAGGAGGCAAATGGTGGCTTAAATTAGCAATTGGCGCCCCACTTCTTCTTTTTCTTCATCCAGGGATAAAATAGAAAGTGCAGTCTCCCAGTAGACAACAGTCTGCCGCCTACTGGCAGCCAGCTCTTTGCAGGCTGTTTCTATTCATGCTTATTTCACAGAAACTACCATAGGTGTTTCCAGGTAATAATCACACACTTTTTAAGTGTGCTTGCTTTAATAGGTAATTAATATGTTATTAAATAGAAACGAACAGTGTTGCATTTTGCAGCTCTCCTGCTTATTACACAAAAACTACCAGTGGTAACTGAGAGGTAAAAAAAAATGGATAGTTGGCTGGCTATTTTATTTGGTGTGCTTATTAGTGTAGTGGCAGCAGTTGTTACTAATGTTGGAAAAGAAATTATTCCCTGGGTCCTTTTCCAAGTCCAGAACATTAGGGTCTGTGTGCTGAGATGTTCTCAATTCCAGTTTAACATAAACAGAATTCAGTTTCAGATTAAGTTCTTTCACACAGTGCCATGTGATGTGTCTCGTCACATATGTATTCATACCTCCAGTGTATATTGAACACCAGTGCCTGTCCAGTTCCTCCATGTTTCTGATGACCGTTAATTTAGCTTGTTACACTGGCACATTAAATGTAATTAAATATTTTACAATTTGTGGTCCATGTTTTTTTAATGTTCCCTTATTTCTTTAACCAGCATGCATTCTTGGTGATATCAGCATTTCATTTGGTCAGATCATTTTATCATATATTCATTATAACAGCTGGTTTGTCATTGTCATCCTATCAGGGCAGAGGGTAGAGAGCCTGAATGTTATGAGTTTGCCACTAACATCCTTCCAATATATTACAAGTTATTTAAACCAAGCAGTGTTAACCAAGGTTTATAACAGATAGTAAGCTGGCTATACTCCAAAAACAAAATCCCAAAAACAAAAAAACATAGCTGTCAATCATTAACAGGACTCCTTGTTTCCTCTTACTACTGAAGGTATGTCTACTGGGACCAGTCAGTGGCTCTTAAATGGTACTACATGTGTTATAGGCAGAAAAGGTCAGCTAGGCTGGGCTGAGCTAAAATCAGCCAGACTCATTCATGTCATTTCTGCAGCTTTCATAAAGCACTCAAATATTTTTTTTTTCCTATTGATAACAGTGCATTTCACTGCACTCACACAGCACTGTAGGCCATTCTTCTGACATTTATTGGGCATTAAGCACAAATTCTGGAAGTGATATTAATGCATGTTTTCTTTTTAAATCAAACAGTACTTTGTGTTTTCTATTAGCTTTGAAAAACAGAGTCGGGATCTGGGTAATTTTCCTTTTTTTCCCCTTGGCTCACAAGTTACATGCATACATATACTATACTATACTTTCAACATATTATAATATGTTGAAAGGAATCCATCCCAATGACATCATGCACAATCATAAAAATATAAAAAAGACAATTATGATAATAATAAATTACATTAATCATTTCAATCATATAGACTGATTTTAAGTCTATATGATTTGCATCATATAGATATGCATCCTTTTCTCGTGTTTCTGTGGATACGTATGCTTAATAACGCTTTGGGAATGTGCATTTATCAAGACATAACATGTGGACTATACACTCTTTGTTTCGCAGAACAGCATTCTTTTGATGGAGAAAAGTGGCCTTGAGCACAAAATAACATTTCATAATCAGAGAGCAGACTGCACACAATTAGCCAAGCACATAGCCTTGAAATCAGGCGTTTGGCAGTGAGTGTCTGTTTGAAAGCAAGTGGAGTTTGTGCATCTGTCACTGCAAAATCCTGGCAAGAGTATGAGTATGTCTATTAGCAGACATTCTGTTAATTCAGTAGCCGATACAATAGCAATAGCTTCAGGCTTTGGATTACGTTAGTGATATGGTTGTTTTGTAAACAGACATCACACACAGCATTTTTACACCATCCTTGAAAAATTAAACGGTAACCTTAAACAGCATAATAATAACTTTTTACTTTGGTGAGAAAAAAAATAAGTGTATCTAAGTTTATAAGCTTGTGAGCGTGCGTTTGAATTTAAGTCATGGATTTTAAGTGCATCTGATTGGTTATCATGGAAGCAGCCATCCCAGCGACAGTGTGACTAAACAGTTATGAAATAGACACATATCCAAGTAGATACTGAGCAAAAAGTTTAAAATGATGAACAAACCTAGTGCTGAGAAAATATCAAATATCATTTTTTTTGTTCTCTATCAAAGAGAAAACACCCAACATGTGATAATATATGGGCAGAAGGACAAGAGTTACATCACAGGCATTTCTGCTTTAGAGTGGTGTGGACTAGGCAAAGAACACTGACTTGTACCGATAAATCACATTTGGGAATATCAGATAACAGAAATTTAGCAAAACCTTCAGCTTTATATTTGGATAAATCTGAGTGCTAAAACAATGTCGTCCAGTTGGTTAAAAATGCCTGTAATAGATACCACGGCTGTTTACATGTGTGACATGAGACAAAAGAATGAATATTTAACATTTTGTCAGTAGAAGCTGTGCTTCACTTGGCACGCAAGAAGTGCTTCTGTAGTGCATCATATTAAAAAATTGATTTTAAACTATTAATAGCTGTGGTCTTTGGTCAAGGCCGCAAAACACTGCTTCAATGCAGTAATCGAGTCATCGGATGAATTAGTTGTTTAATTTATAATCCCGTACAGGTTACAGACTTCAATGATCTTTTGAAAATACTGAGAAATCTCAAACATTTGGTTCATGGCCGCAGAAATTAAAGCTGGAATCAAATCATAACCATCTCAATGGATTTCCCTAAAAACACATGCTAGCAATCATGATTCAAAAATCTGATGGCAAAAGTAAGTAAAATATGAGCCCAATGCTGCTAAACAAGCTTTTCTTTACCATTTGTTAAGCTTCATCTCTTTCTTATTTGTTGATATAGTAGGCAGGACTGTACAGGAATGCTCTTATTATTATTAATAATGATAAGAAGAAGAAGAAAAAAAAAGGATAAAGCCATATTTGTTCAAAAATATATTCCGTACCCCGTATACTCTACTAACTGTAATAGTTTTTTGAAGACGCTTCACCTCTTCAAATGTGAAACATCTTCAAAAACCTTAAAGCAGTCACTTCCATTCCAAGCTCCTGAGAATACAGATTGTTCCATGTGTAACATTATTACGTTATTATTATTATGTTCTCAGACGTTCTGGTTTTTCCATCTGTCTGAAGTTGTCCACCAATCCTCAAATAGGACTAATTGTGATGTAAAACTAACTTTTATCGTATGTTGCAGCACAATTTAATGGAGCATTTTAGCTTAAAAATACTGGACTGCAACCAGTTTGGCATGTGTTTGCATCGCAGGGAAGGTGGACTCCAGTAGTGAAAAGGAATGGAGGAGCTGTCTTTGTGCTGTTTGGGATTCGCAGCCAAGTCATTTGACAGTCACAGTGTTTAAAAAAAATGGCATTAGGGTGGGCGTCTGAAATGCCCCCCACAGCGGGGTTCTGTCGAAACAATTACTATAAATGTACGGCGGGAGCACTTTTCTCTCCATACGAGATTTTTATAACTTCGCCAATGAAGTTCGAATCATGCCAACTAATTTGTCTGGCAAATTAGCTTTAGCATGTTTCGCAGCGTGATTCAACACTTACAACAATTGGAGTCAAATTGTTTTTTTGCATTTGTGTGTCTGGCGTTGTGATGAATGGCTCATCTGAAAATGGAGAAGCACTGTTTTAGCTATCAAATTAAATGGATTTTAATCAGTTGGTGTTTTTAATGGTGGCTCAATGCGGGTTCAGTTGTGCTCAACACTGACAATAGAAGGAAACAAATGCGGTAGCTTTATAATTGAAACTGCTGTGATACCTCAGTTAAATAGTGGTATTATGATGGTGTTATTTTGGTTTGTTCACTCGCTCAGTTTGATAGTCATGTTTTTTGTTTCTTGAGGGACTTTGGAATTGGTTTGTGATTGTCTTAATGGGCATAAATTTGGGTGAGCATGTTAGTGTAATTTGCATGTGTGCGTATGTATGTGTGACCAAAGCAAAAGCACAGACATGTTGTGGGGGTCTGTTCTGTTCATCCTTAAAGTTTAAAATCGAAAATTGTTTTAAAATAGACAATAATATAAAGTTTCTAATGTGGTTGGTGCACATTGTGTTAGTGAGTGTGTTACACATCTGACCCCTTAAAAGCAAAGTAAAGAAAAATGAAATAAATGGAGAGTATACATTAAAAAACCACAAAACCCCATTTAAATGCCGACCCCAGGTCTAATGCTCAAATAAACTGACATAAATACATGACAATGGAAAAGCAAGCCACTGCGCACTGTGTAAATATTTGTTATTATCTTGCCTCTTCCTTTCACCAGCTAACTATCTAAACAAGCTAAACAGTGAGACAAATGTATTCTTTCTGGGTCATAGATGAGAGACAGTGTGTAAATAACGGATCATGTCCTTGTCTTCTGGTTGTCTACATCGATTTAGATTTGCTCCGGCTCATGATAATATTTTGTTGTTGACTGATTAACACAAACACCTGCCTATATAGTGACTGCATAAAAACAAGGGCATGCATGTACAGTTTGTATGAATGCACCTACCTACTGATACATGGACACAAGGTAAGACAATTTTTTTCCCCCCATTTTGTTTGTTTGACATTCATGCTATTTAAGACTTCCTGATCTCCAGCATTTCACTTTCAATAATATTTTGGATACTTACAAAATATGCATGTTTTGGAAATTAAGACTTAAGATGGTGCTGTTACGGGTCATGATCTCCATTTGCTACATTCAACTGCTCAGCTCAAACTATTTCCGGAGTTATTCACAGTTTATTACATAATCAGAATACATAGGTAATCTTAGGACAACAATACACACATGTACTGTATACACACACACACACACACACACATATATATATATATATATATATATTAGGGGTGCAACAATACTCGTATTGGTATTGAACCGTTCGATACAGTGCTTTCGGTTTGGTACGCATAAGCTCGTTGCAACATGGCAACTGCCTCAACTTTACCCGAAATTGAGCCTCGCCCATCCTCATTCAGATCTGGCGTTTGGAACAAATTTTGTTTTAATGTGACGTATGACCCTGAAGGTAAGCGCGTCATGGACTAAAGTAAAACAGTATGTTGGATGTGCCACGCAATGCTCAATTACATTGTTGGGAACTAGTGGGTTAGCGCAGTTAGCTCGTTAACGTGTTGACGCCGTCCAGCCCCACGCACGGGGCGATCCGCAGTAAATCGTTAACGGAGATTTGCCGTGTTATGGCGTTAATGTCATTTTAACGAGATTAACGCTGACAGCACTAGTGGGAACACAACGAATATGACTGCACATTTACGCCGACATCATCCTAGTGCAAAGACAAGTGGAAGCAGACAAAAACAACAAGCACGCATGCTACAAACTTTACCCGAGTCATTTAGACAGCCGTTAGCACAGGATTCTCCTTATGGGGACCTGATATGTTTAATATGCTGCTGAGAATATAGCCCAGAAGAAGCGTATAGTATAGCTTTTATTTTGGAAAGAGCCATTTCTCTGTAATAAACTCTCTTTTCCAAAGATGAGTGATTTCTCCATCAGATAGATTTATTTTTATTACTTTGTTGTTTCAGCAACATTAAATTTAAAAACTGTACTTTTGAGTTAAAATATATATTTATAATTTTAATAAATGACAAATTAAAAAGGCGTATATATATATATATATATATATATATATATATATATATATATATATGTGTGTGTGTGTGTGTGTGTGTGTGTGTGTGTATTAGAGATGGACCGATCCGATATTACGTATCGGTATCCGATAAATTACTGGATCGGATATTGGAGAGAAATAAAAAATGTAATCGATCCATTAAATATCAAAAAAGCACCTAACAAAACTTGCGACATGGCATAACTCGCAAGTTATATATATATATATATATATATATATATATATATTTTAAGAGCTGGTTTAATACTAATACTGGTATTGTTTGCCTGATCTGTAATGAAAACCTTTCCACTACAGGACCTTTATATTTAAATCCTAAATTCCAGAAAAGTTGGGACACTGTAAAATGTCAAGAGTGCAATGATTTGCAAATCTCATAAACCCATATTTTACTCACAATGGGACATATAGAAAAAACTGAGAAAAATGTAAAGATTTTTTTTTTCATACATTTTTTTTAATAATTAATGAAAAATGAAAAGGATAGAAAAATAAATGCACTAAAAAGAAACAGGTAGACAAACATTTTTCAACTAATTAGGTTTTACAGGCAACAGGTTAGCAACACAATAGGGTAAAAAAAGAAGATCTTGGAGAGTTTCTCATTAGTAAAGATGGGTAATGGTTCATCAGTTTTCAAAAACTGCATCTACAAATTGTGGAGCAATTTCAGAATAATCTTCTTCAATCTAAAAATCACAAAGACTTTGAATATCTCATCATCTACATTACATAAGATCAGGGGTGTCAAACTCAATTACACAGGGGGCCAAAACTCAAGGCACACTTTAGGTCACGGGCCAAACAAGATAAACATTTATTGAACACACTAAAACAATGTTTTTTAAACATAAATATGAATAAAAACAGACAGGAATATTATTCCAGATTAAATAAACTTAAAAAAAATATCCTGTCAAAATTATGCAAGTTAGAAATATGAACATGCTGCCAAAACCCCCAGAAAAAATAAATGAAAGCACACACAAGCCGCATGTAGACGGAGCTGGGCGTTGCTTCGGGAATGGAACTAATAAACTGTGCGGGCCATTCAGTGTCGTACTTTCCCTGAGTGCATCATTACACTGCAGCTCCATCTGAATCTGCACAGGTGCAGTTCAGCAAAGTCCGCTGACTTGGTTCAACATTACTTGGCAACAGGGAAAGTGAGGCAGGTTGCACTGATGCATTTGTGACAGCTTCACTTGAAACGCCTTCACCACATCATACACGCCATGTCCATGAACTGACAGGTTTCCTTGCTGAGCTCAAAAACTCGATTGAGAATTTTTATCCCAACTCAGCCAACGGACCTCTGTATGATGAGGAATGTCGGCAAACTCTGAATCTATTTCCCACATAAAAGACTGAAATTGATGGTGATTTAAACTTTTAGCTCAGATAAAATTTACGGTCTGTGTTACGGTGATCATTACATGCTCCATTTTTAGGACTTTACCACACAGCGTTTCCTGGTGTGTGATGCAGTGATGTGCTGTTAACTCACCGGTACAGTTCTCCTGCATCTTTACTCGCATCCTGCTGACTAGTCCGCTTTTTTCACCGCACAACACCGGCGCTCCATCTGTTGTAAGTCCAACAAGTTTGTCCCAGGGCAGTTTCATGTCGGTTACACTTTGACATACGTTTTAAAAAATGTCTTTTCCTGTCGTTGTCCTGTGCATCGATTTAATGTTCAATATTTACTCTCCACGGATGAAGATGGTCAGCTGTGCAATGTCCATCATGTCTGTACTTTCATCCACAGCAAGAGAGTATGCAAGAAAGTCTTTGCTTCTTTCACACAACTGTTCTTAAATCAGTGGCCATTTCACAAACCCGATCAGCAATCGTATTTCTGCTCAAAATCTGCGTTTTGTCTGGACACAAGACGTCGCACAGCTTCATCATGCAGCTCTTCAGAGTGGTACTGGGCTCATTTGGCTCTTCTGCTACAATAAAACTTGCTTTTACAACAGCTTCACTTTGTGATTTTGCTCTGGTGAAAAAAGTCTGCTGAAATGTCAGATTCTTCTTTAGCTCTTCTACTTTCTGTAGTTTCTGTATTTAGGTTTTTCAGCTTATCCTGACGTTTTGTCTCGTAGTGCCGTCTTAAATTAAATTCCTTCATTACAGCCACATTAGCTCCACTAATAAGACACACGGGTTTACCAGCATGTCAGTTAACATATATTCAGTCTCCCACTGGCGCTGAAAGGCTCTGCTTTCAGAATCAACTTTTCTCTCCACCATTGTGAGCCGCTAGCTTCTAACAGAAGTTTGACTTGATTGACGCGGGAATGTTCCCAGTTAGCCTAGCGTTCAGCAAGAAGGCTGCAGCGCTGCATTATGGGATCTGTAGTTAGTATATTATTAGCGCCTCATATTGGGCCATGCATAACAATAATAATACATCTATATAAAATGATCTCGCAGGCCGGATATAAATGTACACTGGGCCGGATGTGGCCCGCGGGCCTTGACTTTGACACATGTGCATAAGATCATCAAAACTAATCTAATCTGGAGAAATCTATTTACTCTGAAAATCAATATTGGATGTCTATAATCTTCAGGCACTACATTAAAAGTAGGCATGATTCTGGCATGAAATAAAATATGGGTTTATGAGATTTGCAAATTATTGCATTCTTTTTTCATCTATATTTTAGACACCATCTCAATTCTATTGGAATTGGGGTTGTAAATAACTAAAACATCTAAGTGCCAAACTTTAAAAACATTTTCCATTTCTCTTCAAAACATGCAGCATTAGACATGACAGTAATTCTACAATGGGATGGACCAATGACTGTAGAACAGCTTAACTGTTGTTCTATTGTCTGTTGTTGTAGTTTGCTGACCTTGGAAGGTCTTTTTAATATCATGCTTTTTAAGATAAAGAGCCTTTTTAAATATACTGATTTGGTTGTAATTACCTTAATTTAATTAGAGAGAGTCGCAGTGAAACCATGAGGACCATTTGTGGTCACATCCAGCAGGTGTGCGGTCAGGAGTGTGCTGCAGCAACTTCAACAACCCAAGTCACTACTGTGCACACTCTGGCTCCAAAGATGCAACAAGGGAGCCCACATGAATGCAATATTTTGGCTTCATTTTTTTTTTTTACAATACGAGGAAGTGGAGCTATAATGTCTATCTTTTATACAGTAATTGGGTTAGATCTTACAAGGTCAATTACAACAAGGTACAACAGATAAAAATTACCAATTGGGATAACACAGCTGCAGAAATGCTAACTGATGCAATGACCCTGAAAAAGAAATCAAACAAATTCTAAAGCTAAGTAATATGCCACAGTTGGCAAATTTCTAAAGAAAAACAAAAAACATTTTTAAAGGGTGGTAACTCTGTGAGTGTGTGTTCCAACATTCAGAGTTTGAAATTGAGGTGAAACACACTGTGTTTCACCTCAATTTCAAACTCTGAGAGAATGTCAATGCCAATCTGTTGTAACAACATCATTCTAAGCTCTGGGAGAAAAATATATTGAGATAATTTTTTGTAATGCTTTAATCCACATTTGAACTTTACTTGTTCACCTCCCTCCCATGTGTCAGTCCACTGGACGTTGGATGGCTGCTGACAGCTGGTTCATGGTCACACTGGGGCCTCTGCTGGTAAATCAGTTAATCTTCATCAGAATCAGAAATAGAATACTTCATTAATCCCTAAGGAAATGGTGCAATTATGTGGGCTCAAAAAATCCCACCCAAAAAGAATAAAAAAAACCCACAAAAAACAACTGCTTGTCTTTTTGTCCTTTTTTGATGCATCCTGTTGTGTTCACGTCAGTTAGATTCTTTTGGCAAGCTGAATAGACAGAGGTTTTGGGTGGCAAGTAGATGATGATTAAAATCAATATGTCATCATTGAAGGTTTCCTCTATACAGGCTGAATACCATTTTACAGAGGGTAAATGTCTGGTAGTCATATGACACTTTTTTACTAGGCTTATTTACGTAACTACACACAGACTCTTACAGCATCTCTGCCTAAGCACTTTCTAACAGTAACACACCTTCTCGCACGCCAATAGATTGGGGGCAATTTGGGGTTCAATATTTTGCCGAAGGATACTTTTGCATGCAGACTAGAGGAGTCCAGAATCAATCCCCCAACCTTCTGATTGGTAGACAACCCACTCTACCACCTGAGCCAGAGCATGGTATTCAAGTTTGTTTTGTTTTGCATTTTTAAACTCAATATGATGTAATGATTTGGCATAATTTGCAAATACTACAGCTCCATGTTATTTTCTTCACACTGCTTGTGTTATATGCAGGCAGCCTCAAAGTTCATGCAGTTTTCAGCATCACAGTATCTCCCTGGTCAACACTGAGTAATAAATTAAGCTGATAAAGTGAAGCATTAAGTTTGCACCTACATTTAGCAGCAAACAAGGCTTTATTGTATCTTGTATATTTGTGCCTGTCTGTTTCTGCAAGCATGTTGAAAAAGTCTGCTGATTCAGCAGTGAGAACAGTGTAGATGGGAAGATGGGAAAGCTCTACTGTGTTTCTGTTAGATTCAGGGAAACAATTGAAAAGGTCAACTTTGACAGCAAGATTAATAACTACAAATATTTCAAACCAGTTGCACTGAACCTGCAATGTTTTGCATGTTTAGCCTGCAGAATGACCTCCAGCTGGAGGTCATTCTGCAGGCTCGGTGGGGTCTCTGGCCACCACCTGCAAAAACCATTCCCATTTTGTCTACAGCACATCTGTTGTCGTGCTCATTTGCATTAAAGCGGGTGAAACTGATTCATAATCTTTTATGCTCCCGTCACAGACTGATATCCCTGCTTTGTTTTAGATTGTGATGATGAAGTGTTTCTTTATTTTTGAGGAGTTTATTTTAACACATGACTCACTTAGGCTTCCATAAAATCATGCACCATTTCAACATGGCTTTTCACATAACAATTCAAAATCATCTGTATTTGAAGCATTAGTTTGTAGCAGTCATACCCTTTTAATAAATGATTGTCTTGCCTTTTCTTGAGCACTTCATTTTCACTCTGCTATTCTGTTTCACTTGAATGATTTCAGTTAATCACCTGCTTCAAACACTATTAGCCCACTGAATGGGTGTTATCAGTGGTCATGTACATTGATTTAGGTTAGGTGAGGCCCTCCTACCAACTGGCTCAGAAGGATGTTGTTGATCCGTTTAATGGTGGTGCTGACATACATCATATATGTGCTGGAAACAATAGCTACAGAGTCTGCAATCATATTTAGTAAGGTCTTTGTCTCTATAAACTATATCCTGGCCTTTTACCCAAGAATTGGAATTTGACCTCCATGTGGAATGAGTATGAATCCTTTTTTATTCCAGGTCTAACCAAGTATTTCTTAAATATAATCATACACTTTGTGTAAATAAGTAAACAAGTTAACACAATCACAGTCTCTTGGGTGGCGGTTGTATGATTTAGATTTGTGTATCTTTGTGTATGTATTCTACCTGAAGGTCTTTCAACGTCTTATTTTGACATTAGCTGGTTTTTCACGATTTCCCATCCAGTTCTTGAGCCTGACCATTTTCAGAGGACTGTCTTGTTTGTTTGTTGAACCACTAAACGTGGACCTATAAGTCATTCAAACACATAAAAGGCAACTCACTCAAGGGATAAACCAATGTTGTGTCTTCACACAATGAACCATGTAGCAAAGAACAAATTTAACTTGCTTCTTTAGGTTTCTTTAGGTACTTTGTTGCTAGCAACTTGTTGCAAAAGTGTATACTTTTCCCAATTTCTCTCATTAAATCTATGAAAAATGTAAAGGTAACACAGTTTGACAAGGCCGCCTCATTCCTGACAGGACCATGATGGAAACCTTATCTATTCCTGACTGATTCTTGGCTACCATGAGTAGTGAGTAGTGGTGCTTAAACGGCAGGCTTGCTACACTAGCAATGACTTTTAAATAAATTTAGTCTTAATTATACCTTTTAAATTTATTCGTTCTATAATTATGGCAGAATCATAACCAGATATGTTTCCAGCAAATTAAATACAGGTTGTGCACACCGAACAAGCCCGAGAGAAAGTGATGCTTGCAATTTATGATTGTCGCTGACTTGAGTTTCTGCACATGAAAGCATAAAATGAAAATTTCATAACACTGCTAACGTTTTCATGTAAAAAGCAAAATCTTGATTTAAGAGCTTTCCATTTGTGCAACAATATGTATGTCTGTGTGTTTCTGCCAGAAATATATTCAGGGTTTGTTCTAAATATTTCTGATGATTAATAAGGTCAGTGAAAATTCTCGCCATTAACACTTTTCAAATAAATTAACAGTCAAGCTGTCTGCCACTAATCTTAGTCTGTATTTATTTTAATACTCTGGCTCAAAAATTTTGAGCTGTGAAAGGGACACTCCAAATCCATGTCCCATGTAAAATACTTGTCCCGCAAAGCTGTCTCCGACCTGCAGTATTAATTTAGATATAGGTGGAAAAACTCCACGTGCTGACAGAGCACACACTGTCATTAGCATCAGGTGACCATTAGCAGCTCTCCAACCCCCACAGAAGGCCAGCGACTTCCAAACCCTGGCCCAAATATCCTCTCTGTCCCAGCTATGATTTTAACACGTGTTCCAGGAATCATTGACAGAAAGAATTTATGGAACACTGGTAAAACAACCATTTTCTAGATATTTTCCCAAACTTTTTGACAAAGTTCTAATGAGGAATTTTTGCTTTTATCATTTTAGCACTTATCATTCAGATCATTGGCATCAAGCAGCAACCCCCATCTCTGCTGGAAAAGTTTCTTAGTGAATGCCATTGATGGGTTTTTTGTCCTTTCATAAAATTAGCCACAAAAGAAGAAGTCCACAATATGCTACTAAAGCTGTTGTTAATTTATCTGCAAACTTTGTGACATCATGTTGAATTTATAACAGAGTGTAACTTTAAAATATGCAGAAGAAATTTCTACTTAGTGGAGCCTAAGCCAGAATAGGCCGGTTTACATCCGCTCAGTCAGAGAAACAGTTTTCAGGGAAGAGCTGCATTCATGAAAAACTTCAGCAAGAAAAAACTGAGAAACCAGAAACACAGACACTCACACGGCAATATGGGAACACCGCATCAACAGGCAGAGGACAACAGGGCTTAAATGCACCGAGGATAACGAGGGAATGAGGCACAGGAGGGAAACATAGCTGAGACTAATCACACATAATGGGACAAGGAACACTGAACAGAGGGCTTGGAACTGTCGAAATAAAACAGGAAACATGAGACATTCAAAAAGATGCAGACTTGACACTGTGACAAGGAGACATGACTGACAGGGGAGACAGAGGGAACACGGAGCACGGGGACCACGAAAAACATGGCACACAGGAGGACACCTATAGACTATAACATAAGCACAAAACCCCAAAGAGAACCAAGACCATGAATAACAATAAATCAAATAATATTAATATTAACAGGAACATGAATATCAAGCAGGAAAAGCTTAATTTTATGGAAATCACATAATAGTATAGACTAGTCTTCTAATGTCCGGTTTTTTGAAGGCACTATGAGATTGCAAAAAATCATGCAGACAGGAGTGCAGGACATCACCTTGAGTTTTTCATTTTCCTCTTGACAATAACTTATGGATTCTCTTTGGGGTTTAGGTACTATGTCTTTGTTTTCATATCAAGCACAGTAATAACATGGTCGGAAAACCATAGCACTGTGCTCTTAAAAAGGCAAATCTGCATCTTCATCTCCAAAGTGTCCCAGTAAGCAGCTGCTTTAACTATGTACTTAATAAAACACAATGAATCCTAACACCAGCAGTTGATATATATTTCACACTGAATCTTGGATTCCTGGACCTATCCCAGCTGTTTTAGGAAAAAGGCAGGGTACACCCTGGACAGGTCGCCAGGGCCAACACATCGAGAAAGACAACCATTCGCACTCACATTCACATCTATGGGCAATTTAGAGTCATCGGTTAACCTAACCCCACTGAGTGCATGTCTTTGGACTGTGGGAGGAAGCCAGTAACCAGAGAGAACCCACACAAACACAGGGAGAACACGAAAACTCCACACAGAAAAATTAATAGAATTGAACTGAGGAGCTCTTTGTGTGAGACACTGCACCACCATGCTGGGTTAGGGTTAGCGTAATGTATTTACTTACTTGTGAATGTAGCTGTAATCCTTTTTCAGAAGATTTCTGTGCATGGTGACTCTTGATGCACTGTTTCAGGGTTTGAATCCACCTTTTTTGACCGTCCTCTAAAGGCTGAAGTCATCCCAGTTGCTTGTGCACCTTTTCTTACCACGTTTCCCCATTCTGTCCCCTTTCCAGTAACATGCTTCCATACAGCACTCTGTGAACAGTCAGCCTTTTCAGCAATAATCTTCTATGCAATGGCATAATAAGTCAGGCAGGGCATTGCTCCAGGGCCCATAATGCAAAAGGGCCCCAGGCAAAGTAAATATCAAATGGGCCCCTCCACATTGCATTGCAAGTTGCAGGTATTTACACAATCAGTTTACACTCCACTGATTAAAACCATATATTTGGGTATTTGTACTTGGATTGTAAAATATTAATTTTACTTCTTGACTCTGCTGGCTGCCGTTTGTGCAAATGCATGCAAAGCTCCTTTTTAGCAGTAGTATAGTAGTGTTTAGTAGCTCATTAGCACAACTGCATTATCAATTATATTTAAAAAGTAAAAACAGGAAGGAGAGAAGAGACCAGTGTAACTACCACCAGAAGTTATCCCAGAGAAGTAAAGCAAGTGTGTAAGTTCATCTCTGAATGCTTGTAAAGCATTCCCACGTTAAGCTTAACAACCGATATATGGAACGACTGCCTCTTCTCTCTCCCTCCCTCTCCTGTTGCTACTTCAATCATGACACTGATCAATGATCAGCTGATCGGCTTTTCTGTCGCGACTCCCGTCTCTCTTCTTTGTTTTTGGCCCACTTTGCACCAGAAAGAGGAAACCAGCGGCTGAACAACAGCAGCACGTTTAAGCTTGATAAGCTCTTGTTAGAATTTGTTTAATATTACTTTCTACACCAGGATCCTTTTTTTACGTAGCTGATGGCTGGTAACTGTGCAGGAGCGGGTCTAGCAAAGTTTTGCCAGGGGGGCAGGTAGGGCATTAACAGGGGAAAGGGGGCACAAAGAAATACTTTTCTTTCTTATTCTCATTTAAAATGTCTAATAATAAATAATAAATAATTACGTTGATTAAGCATCACGAAGCGGAGGGTGGGGGGTGGTTCCCTATTGTCACGGCGAGTGGGATGAGCTGTGTGGGGAAAAATAAAGGAGGATCCAAATGCAGACACTCGCTGATATTTGAAGGTGGTTTATTGAAAATATAAAGCACAGGGTGAACAATGACAGAACGGAACAAAAGCTAAATTATACTGGGGAAAAACTAAACTACAAAACTGCAAACCTGAACATGAAGGAAAGTAGACGAGGATAGATGATGGTTGATAGCAGGGAAAACACATGGTAGATACACAGTAGATTCACAGACGGACCAGAGACTACAACATAAGAAGACACGACTTAAATACACACAGGAGGAAGTAATTGACGAGACGAGATAAAGGAGGCAAAACTGAGACACATGAGACACGGACTTTCACAATAAAACAGGAAACGAGAAACCATTACACAAAAACGCAGACTAGACACAGAACTAAACCTACACTAAACACGAGACACAACCAAAGAACTAATCCCTAAACACGAATAAACAGAAACATAGAATTCTAATAATAATCAACAAAGGACAAGAATATCAGAAAACAATCCATAATGCAAAAATATACCAAAACCTAAGAAACTCAAAATGCTGGATCGAAATGGCCCAGAACCATGACACCCATTATTTTTTGCTGGGAGTTGGCAACCCTATTAGTTAGGTTGCTTAATATTTCCGTTAAGTACTCTTTAAAATACCAGAATAGGGAGGATGGTGTAGGTTTAAGTTCATTAGATTGATCAGTATTGCTGATCCAAGAAATATTTTGGGTGCAGTGTATTTTTCGCATACAAGTTTAACAGAATAGCTTTAGTGTTATTTTTTTAAACTTCAGTATGAACTTATACAGCAAGATATTGAAAAAACAGTTGATTAAAAAAATACACTGTATTGGATTCATATCGGTATCGGCAGATATCCAAATTTATGATATCGGTATCGGACAGAAAAAAGTGGTATCGTGCCATCTCTAGCAATTACCATTGGTCAGCTGGAAATAACTGTTGAATGAGGAATTCTATAAATGAGTGTGCTTATTAAGGTATGTGAGGATTTGTGATTAGCGGCTATGCAGCCTTTGCATTTCTCTGTATGTTACTGTAGCAGTAACTTATAAAAGTTCCAGTGATGTTATTGATATTATTGATTATTGCCATCCATCCATCCATCTTCATCCGCTTTATCCGGGGCCGGGTCGCGGGGACAGCAGCCTAAGCAGAGAAGCCCAGACCTCCCTCTCCCCAGCCACCTCCTCCAGCTTATCCGGGGGAACACCAAGGCGTTCCCAGGCCAGCCGAGAGATATAATCTCTCCAGCGTGTCCTGGGTCTGCCCCGGGGCCTCCTCCTGGTGGGACAACACCCAGGAGGCGCCCAGGAGGCATCCTTGTCAGATGCCCGAACCACCTCAGCTGGCTCCTTTTGATGTGGAGGAGCAGCGGCTCTACTCTGAGCCCCTCCTGGATGGCCGAACTTCTCACCCTATATCTAAGGGAGAGGCCAGCCACCCTTCGGAGGAAGCTCATTTCCGCCACTTGTATCCACGATCTCGTTCTTTCGGTGACTACCCACAGCTCGTGGCAATACGTGAGGGTAGGGACGTAGATCGACCGGTAAATTGAGAGCTTCGCTTTTACACTCAGCTCCCTCTTCACCACGACGGACCGGTGCAGCGTCCGCATTACTGCAGCCGCAGCACCAATCCGTCTGTCGATCTCCGGCTCCCTTCTCCCATCACTCGCGAACAAGACCCCGAGATACTTGAACTCCTCCACTTGGGGCAGGAACTCAACCCCGACCCAGAGTGGGCACTCCACCCTTTTCCGGCTGAGAACCATGGCCTCAGATTTGGAGGTGCTGATTCTCATTCCCGCTGCTTCACACTCGGCTGCGAACCATTCCAGTGCGAGCTGGAGGCCTTCACCCGATGAAGCCAACAGAACCAAATCATCCGCGAAAAGGAGAGATGAGATTCTGAGGCCACTGAAGTGAAAGCCCTCCGCCACTTGGCTGCGCCTAGAAATCCTGTCCATAAAATTTATGTACAGAATCGGTGACAAAGGGCAGCCCTGGCGGAGCCCATCACCCACCGGGAACGAGTCCGACTTATTGCTGGCAATGCAAACCAAGCTCTTGCAACGGTTGTATAGGGATCGAATGGCCCATAGCAATGGGCCAGACACCCCATACTCCTGCAGCACCTCCCACAGGACACCCCGAGGGACACGGTCGAATGCCTTCTCTAAGTCCCCAAAACACATGTAGACTGGTTGGGCAAACTCCCATGCACCCTCAAGTATCCTTGAGAGGATAAAGAGCTGGTCCAGTGTTCCGCGACCAGGACGAAAACCGCATTGTTCCTCCTGTATCCAAGATTCGACTAGCGGACGAACTCTCCTTTCCAGCACCCTGGCATAGACTTTCCCAGGGAGGCTGAGGAGTGTGATCCCCCTGTAGTTGGAACACACCCTCCAGTCTCCCTTCTTAAAGATAGGGACCACCATCCCGGTCTGCCAGTCCAGGGGTACTGCCCCTGATGTCCACGCAACATTGTAGAGGCGTGTCAACCAGGACAGCCCTACAACGTCCAGAGCCTTCAGGAACTCGGGGCGGACCTCATCAACACCAGGGGCTCTGCCACCAAGGAGTTGTTTAACTGCCTCAGTGACCTCGCCCCCAGAAATTGGCGGGTCATCCCCCTCATCCCCAGACTCTGCTTCCTCCACGGAAGACGTGTCAGTGGGATTAAGGAGGTCCTCGAAGTATTCCTTCCACTGCCTGACAATTTTCTCAGTCGAAGTCAGCAGCGCTCCGCCAGCACTATACACAGTGCAGGTAGAGCACCGCTTTCCCCTCCTGAGACGCCTGACAGTTTGCCAGAATCTCTTCGAGGCAGTCTGAAAGTCTTTTTGCATGGCCTCTCCGAACTCCTCCCACACCCGAGTTTTTGCTTCAGCCAATGCCCAAGCCGCATTCTGCTTGGCCTGTCGGCTGCCTCCGGAGTCCCGCAGGCTAACCAAGCCCAATAGGACTCCTTCTTCAGCCTGGTGGCTCCCTTCACCTCTGGTGTCCACCATTTGGTTCGGGGATTACCACCACGACAGGCACCAACCACCTTGCGGCCGCAGCTCAATGCAGCAGCTTCGGCAATGGAGATGGTGAACATGGTCCATTCGGACTCAATGTCCCCAGTCTCCCTCGGAATGCTGCTGAAGCTCTGCCGGAGGTGTGCGTTGAAGATCTCACGGACTGGGGCCTCTGCCAGGCGTTCCCAGCACACCCTTACTACGCGTTTAGGTGCACCGGGTCTGTCCAGCATCCTCCCCCGTCACCTGATCCAACTCACCACCAGGTGGTGATCAGTTGACAGCTCAGCCCCTCTCTTTACCCGAGTGTCCAGAACATATGGTCGCAGGTCTGGTGATACGATTACAAAATCGATCATCGACCTGTGGCCTAGAGCGTCCTGGTGCCACGTGCACTTATGGACACTCTTATGTTCAAACAAGGTGTTCGTTATGGCCAAACTGTGATTTGCACAGACGTCCAATAACAAAACACCACTCGGGTTCAGATCAGGGAAGCCGTTCCTCCCAATCACGCCTCTCCAGGTCTTGCCGTCGTTACCCACGTGAGCATTGAAGTCTCCCAGCAGGACAACAGAGTCTCCAGGTGGAGCATCTTCAAGCACCCCACCCAGTGAGTCTAGGAAGGCTGGGTACTCTGAACTGCCACTCGGCGCATAAGCGCAGATGACAGTCAGGACCCATCCCCCGACCCTAAGGCGCAGGGAACAAACCCTCTCATCCACCGGGAAAAACCCCAACTTACCGGCAGCAAGCCGAGGGGATATTAGAATACCCAGCCCGCCGCCTCTCACCAGGGGCAACTCCAGACTGAGACAGAGTCCAGCCCCTCTCCAGGAGACTGGTTCCAGAGCCCAAGCCATGCGTAGAGGTGAGCCCAACTATATCTAGCCGGTACCTCTCAACCTCACGCACTAACTCAGGCTCCTTCCCCACCAGAGAGGTGACATTCCATGTCCCAATTGCCAGTCTTGGCAGCCGGGGATCAGTCCTTCAGGGCCTCCACTCCTGGCCGCCGCCCGGCACACAATGCACCCGACCCCTATGGCTATTGATGATTATTGCCATATGATATTTTTTTTTGAGTAGACTGTAGTAGTAATGAGATATTGCATTTTTTTTATTTCTTTTTTTATAATAGGTATATCATCAGATCACTTTAAAAAACTAGTTTTGAAATATTTTTCTTTATATGAACCTGAAATAAAACCTTTTCACATTATATAAGAGATAAAGTGATCAATGTAATAACCAATGGTTTCAGTTGAACCTGGTCATTGTACATGGAATAGAATAGAATAGCCTGTTATTGTCATTGTACATATACAATGAAATTGTGATATTTAGCCTGACAACTGATAAAATGTATGAGAAAAAAGAAAAGGAGCTTTGTTTCACTCAGTAGAGTGGAATTATTTTATTGCACAAAAATCCTTCCCATGTGAAGTGCTGTAAAGAGTGTCAGTTAAAGGCCTAATTTATAATTAGGAATACTTCACATTTCATGGTTCAGTGCCTCCAAGAGTGCTTCTGAAAAACCAGAGCACACCTCATATTTTGACCTCTGTATTATCCATTTCAGTCAACAACCTTATTTAGATTGAATAAAAATTCAAAGAGGTTGTGGGTGACAAAATGTTAAGCATGCTCTTCAATCTGATGTCAGTAGCAAAATAACAGCAGGTGTTCATAACAATCACCAAAAAAAGAAAGAATTCCTATTGAAGAGTTAATTGAATGGTTACATAAACCCTGGATTACACTGTTGAAAAAAGAGAAGGAGAAGGAGAAACCTAAAAAAGATCAAGGATTACTTTAGTTCTGGAAATTTTTACTTATTTGGTTAATTACAATATTTCCATAAACATAATAATAAAATTTGAACTTGAATGACATTTTTACCTCCAACAAGCAATATGTATCACAAGCTAATTTACGGCCAGTAAATTATTGCCAGTCCCACGCCCAGAAACATGACATGGTGTCTGGTATAAAAACTTGTGCCAAAGCACACATTTTATTATTACCATTCAAAGGAATATTATAACTAGAGAAGGAAGAAAATTGAGGCTAACAGAACTCTTTGAAAACAACAGTCACAACTGGAGAAAACTAAGTTGACTTGTTATACATGCTGTACTTAACTATACATGTAGACATTATTCTCCTTTAAGAAAGAAAGAAAGACAGAGCCTTCATATCCAGATACATCAATAGCAACACAGTAGAATATATGGATTACATTAGCAATGACTTTTAAATAAATTAAGTCTTAATTATTCCTCAATTACACTCCACTTCCCCTTCAGTTACAACCCTGATTAGAATCTATCAGAAAGCAAACTAAGTAGGAGAAATGTATCCCTGGTAGCCACAGTCGCACTGCAAGAGAAATTTACAGAAGATGCAATAACTTGTTTTGTCTCTGTGGACATCATCTTGTCAAGCAGGAAATGTTTAAAGGGCTGACTATCTGATTTTGTCAGACTCTCTGACTGTGTAAGCAAATATACAGTGTTTGCCAACGACAGTATTCACAAAAAAATCTAAAGTCAAATCAAAAGAAAAGAATTCAGGAGGGGAAAAAAACAAAATCAAAAGAATATAGGATACAGGACAAAAAAAAATGGAACTTAGCCTTTAATCACAAACAAATAAATAAATAGATAAGACTGTAGCTAAGAGCAAGGCAAGAATTAATGGAAAACAATGTGCACTGCACTCTTCAGATATCTTTTGAAAGGCAACCCTCAGCTGTGTTGGAGTTTTAAATTTCTCAATACAAGCACTGAAATGTGAAACAAAGCCTTTCCACAGTAAGTGACATGTTTAGAGGCACACTATCAGTGGTCTTCAAAACTGCACTTTTTCACTCAGTGAGCAAAACCTTCTGCCTGTGTTGTTTCTCGAGTCACTGCCAGTCAATATATCTTGTGCCAATGAACAAAACACAGGGCTTAAATTTCCCATCCAATCGAAAGTTGTTTCAACATTAGAATACCGTTCCAAAATGAATCTTTTTCATCTAAAATTCAGGTTTTTTTGTTGTTGTTGCTTTTTATCACTCTCTTGTAAATTGAGTTTAAGGTGTGGACATGGAAAGCTTTTTGTTGCCAGGCTGACTGAAATGTTGTGTAGACTAGATTTGGTGTAGGAAACATCTTGTAATAAAGGTTTTGAAATTGAAGTTATTGGAATATTACAATTAGTATTTTAATACATATTCAAACATGCCTGGAGGGCAGACTGGTGGGGAACTTGATAATAAGTCAAGAGTTGAGACTGAGTTTTTGACATTTAATTAAGGCTGTAATTCATTATCATTATCCACAGCAGTGTGTGGTTAACTTTGTTATGAACAGACAGCATGAATAGGCAGGAAGCAATGTGTCAAACAGACCTGTCCTCTGTGAGCATGGAAGAAAGGCGTGCTGCTGCAGTTGCAGAACACAGAAGACACTGAATTAGAAAATCAATCAATAGCCTATTTAACAATGAGCTTCTGAAAGCATTATTTATTTATTTTATTTTATCTACAATAATTATACCTACCCCCCCAATTTTATAACTTTCCAATTTTAGAATTAGAATTTTAGAAGAAGCTGTTTTCATCAATCATCAAATTTGGATTAAATGTGTGATTGCCAATTACAAAAATAACTAAGGTGTTCAAATTATGGCCTCAACAGGTACATTTGCCTCCACCATAGTGGTTGTGTGTGTGTGTGTGTGTGTGTGTGTGTGTGTGTGTGTGTGTGTGTGTGTGTGTGTGTGTGTGTGTGTGTGACCACACGGAAGCCTGGCTGCTTGAGGGTTCTGGTAATATTTGCTCCTTTATTCTCTAGTACTATTTTTGTAGAATGACCACTCGGTAGCTTTCTTATGATGCTGCTTTATTGAACGTATATCCAGCATGGGTTATTACAGCACAACAACAGGTGCGGCAGCTAGGAGTAGAACTGCACATAGACAGCCCTGCCGCAAAGCATGTCAGGGTGGCGTAAAGCCGCAATTCCCGCCCGCTCAACACAGGCAACCCAGTATAGGACATCTCCCCCCCTTTTCATGTTATTTCCAATAACAAACCCCAAATAAAACAGCAACAACACAATGATAACAAGTGACACTATAATAGCCTCTGGGCGGTTCTCTTAAGGACCTGGCACAATTGGCTTACTGTCGGCCTGAAGGGCAGTGTCCACAAAACAGGAGTTATTAAACATGTTAAACCTTTAGGGTAATTAACTCAAACAGGTAACAGCAGCATTGGTTGCAGCTCAAAACATAAGTGCAAAACAGCAACAATACAGCATTCCCACTCCCCAGTCCTTCCTTCCCTCCCATTACCCCAGTGTCTACAGATCCAGCCTCTTGACTGGCTTGCATACCCGGCCGCACCTCGTGCGTACCTGATCCGGGACGTCTGCGTGAGTGAGTGCGAGCGTTGGGGCCAGACTAGGGGCCAAAGGTGGGGTCTCTGGAGTGGAGACACCAGCACACTGGGATGGCAGCCCCTCAGTGTCCACAGTGGGTGGTGGAAGGGGTTGTGGCATAGCCCGTGGAGATGGTTCGAGGAGGAGATGGCGGCGGTTCCGTCGCAGCACTGCACCTTGGGGTGTGGCAACGAGATAGGACCTTGGAGTGATGCTCTCCTTGGAGACAATGGCAGGTGTTGCCCAAGCCTTCTCCTGGTCCAGCTTAGTAAGGACAGCATCCCCTGGATAGAGTGGAGGTAGGCGGTACCATGGCGGTGGTCGTAGTAGAACGCCTGCTTGGCCTTCTGACTAGCATCCCTTCGTTTAACCTCTCTTTTGTTGGGCCATGTAGGTTGAAGATTCTTCTCCAAGGTGGGCAGGGTTGTCCTGATCTTCCTCCCCATAATGAGTTCCACTGGGCTGAAGCCTGTAGTGGTACAGGGAGTAGACCTATAGCACATTAGTGCTATCAGTGGGTCATCATGCCAGAGGATTTTCTTTGCAGTCTGTACTGCCCTCTCCGCGTGACCATTTCCCTGTGGGTGGTGGGGACTAGACGTTATGTGGGCGAAATCCATCTCTCTCATGAAGGCCTGGAACTCAGAGCTGGAGAACTGAGGGCCATTGTCACTCAGCACCTCGTCAGGGATCCCAAACCTAGCAAAGGTCGACTTCAGCTTCTGAACAACCTGGCCACTGGTTGTGGATGGTAGGTGCAGTATTTCCAGAAAACGTGAGTAGTAGTCCGACACAACAAGGTAATTATTCCGTTTGTGTTCACAGAGATCCAGGGCTATCCTTTGCCATGGACGATCCGGCAAAGGTGTGGAGATGAGTGGCTCCCTTGTCTGTGTTGGCCTCTGTGCCAGACAGGTGTGGCACTGCATTCTTTAGCTCAGTGGAGAGCCGGCCTTTCCATTCGGCTTGGGGACGCTGGAATGCCCTGTAACACGGTGGCTATGTAGCAGTCCACTTCACTGTGAGTGCTAGTCTCATCCTCAGCCTGAGTCTGTGGACTCCGTGACAACGTATCGGCGATGACAAGCGTTTTGCCAGGGGCATAGACGGCCTCCGGTTTGTACCTTATGAGCCGCATCAAGAGGCGTTGACACCTCAACGGAACATTGTCAAGGTCCCGGCTGTTGACCGGGGGCACCAAAGGTCTATGGTTGGTCTCAAGCCTAAAGCGATCTAAGCCACATAAATACTTATCAAACTTCTCGCAGGCCCACACACTCGCCAAACAATCCTTTTCGATTTGTGCGTAGCGTGTTTCAGCCTCCGTGAGGCATATAGAGCAGTAGGCAACAGGTTTCCCCTCTGCGCCATGAAGCTGAAGCAGCACAGCCCCAAGCCCGTAGCTACTGGCATCGGCTGTGGGTCTGTTGACATCATAGAAGGCAAGAACAGGTGCTGATGTAAGCGCTCTCTTGATGTTCTTGAAGGCTGCCTGCTGTGGGTGGCCCCAGGTCCAAATGTTTTTGCTTTTAAGCAACTCGTACAATGGCTGGCATACTGTGGCAAGAGCAGGAATATATCTGCCCAGGTAATTAACCATTCCTAGGATCCGTTTAAGCTCTTGCACATTTTCTGGTGATGGCAGCTGAAGAATGGCGTTCACTTTCTCATGGTCTGGCCTGACCCCAGAATAGTTGATCAGGTGCTCTAGGAAGCGAAGCTGGCTCTGTCTGAAGGAGCACTTCTCTTGGTTGAGCTTCAATCCAGCTAACTCAATGCGCTGCAGCACCTTCTCAAGTCGGGTGTCGTGTTGTTCCATGGTGGCCCCATAGACCAGGATGTCATCCATAAAGACCTCCACACCCTCGAGCCCCTCTAAGGTCTCCAACATCTTTCGCTGAAAGATCTCTGGTGCACTTGTTATCCCAAAGGGCAGCCTCTTAAAGCAATACCTGCCAAATGGCGTGATGAATGTTGTTAGTTTGCAACTCTCGTGGTGCAACGGGATCTGCCAAATTCCATTGGCTGCATCCAGCAAGGAGAAGACCGTTGCCCCACTCAACCTGGACATGGTTTCCTCAGGGGTAGGCAAGATATAGCGCTCTCTTTTGACAGACTTATTCAGTTTTGTCAGATCGATGCAGATCCTGGCCCTTGCTGTGTTCTTCTTCAAGACAGGCACCATTGGGGCACACCATTCGGTAGGTTGGGTCACCCTCTCAATGACACCATGGTTCTCCATTCTTTGTAGTTCCTCCTTCACTTTCTGCAGCATGGGGAAAGGCACACGGCGTGCCGTATGCACCGCGTATGGCACAGCATCGTCCCTTAACTGAATTTTGACTGGCTCAGTTTTTAGTGTTCCGTGTTCACCATAAAGTGGTTGGTTCCTGGTGGCAGTGAGCGTTGCTTCATCAATTCTTCCCTCCAGGTTCATCTGCACTGACAAGGAGCGGCTGAAAAGGTTGTTAACTCTGCGTCCACGAACCACATACACCTTGGATAGGTAGTCTTTGCCTTTATAGCTTATTGTGGCCTTGAAGTAGCCAAGACATAACAGCTCTCCTCCGGGGCTATCTAGAGGGAGATTAGAAGGCTCTAGTGTTCTCTTATGAGCAAGTGTGTGGAACGTGTCTTCGTTTATGATAGTGACATCTGCTCCTGTGTCAATCTTAAATTCTATTGGGGCAGAGTCTAGCAGTAACTGCACAATCCATGCTTCACTATTTCCTTTTGCATTACACACTGAGCCTAGAAAGTATGAGGCCTGCCTTTTCTCTGTCTCAGTAACCACACACCCTGGCCCAGTGTCCCATTTTTCGACAGCCATGGCAAACAGATTTTGCTGCCGGGCACCTTTCATCCCTGGCATGCTGTGTCTTCCCACATTGACCGCATTTCTTGTCACGCCCCGCCCATTTTTTTCCACCGGTAGCCTGCCTCGCTGTTGTTGTTGTGATTTCCAGTCCATGCTTTTCCGTTTATCCCATACCTCCTGTACTGAGCCTCCCGCATCTCCCTGCAAGCTGACCTGTGCTGCGACCTCCTCTGACTGTCTGACGATCTGGGTCGTTTGCGCCAACGTGAGGTCCTTCATCAGCTGTAGCCTGCGGGAGAGGTCCTTGTCTCGTATCCCAACCACAATACAGTCGCAGATATTTTCCTCTTTACATGCACCAAACTCACAGTGCTCTGAGAGGTCATACAGGGCTCGGATAAAACTCTCCTCCATTTCGACCTGGCCGCTGGACACGTTGGTGAAAACATGCTCTCTCATGTATAATGTTCCTCTGCGGGAAAAAATACTCGTCGAACTTCCTCATTACGACTTTCATGGTGAGTGACTTGTTAATGTTCTCTGCTTCATTGCCCATCGCGTAGATTAGGCAGCTCACCTGTACTTGTCCTTCGTCTTTGTGGAGTTTTGTTGCAATCCTGTAGCTCTCGAAACGCTGTTTCCAGTGGGGCCATTCCATCGGCTTATCGAAGGGGAAGCTTGTCGGGGGATTAAACTTAGCCATTCTGTTGTTTTCTCCCTTATGGCGTTATTCCGGCGATGGTCCGGATCACTTCTGACACCATATAGAATGACCACTCTGTAGCTTTCTTATGATGCTGCTTTATTGAACGTATATCCAGCATGGGTTATTACAGCACAACAACGGGTGCGGCAGCTAGGAGTAGAACTGCACATAGACAGCCCTGCCGCAAAGCATGTCAGGGTGGCGTAAAGCCATATGACAGTTTTCTCATGTTGTTGTCTACTGGGATTGGCACGTCTATCATTGGTACAGTCTTCTGTCCATTACCAGGGACCACTATGTCTACTTGACTGGCCAGTACCAGTTGACAGGTCTAAAGTCCCACAGGACCAGGTTCCAAAACCACTTTTGGTGGTCTCCTCCTATTGGGAGTTTGGGACTTTTGATCCACACACAGCACACATGTTCTCGTACACTATACCAGCAACTTCGTTTTGCTTCTCATAATGTCCCAGTTCGCATCTTGCACTATGTGCTTGGTAGTTTTGGAACACCTTTTTGTGTCTCCCTCTATGAATCTGATGCTTGGGTCCTTTGTGTTGTCCTCTAAGACAGCCTTTTCTAGCCACTGGTCAGATTTGCACGTCGTCCACCTCATCTAGCTGTTGATAGTACATCCCATACAGGGGTTTGGTAATCCATGATACTTCTTCCGTCTGTTCCTCATTGCTGTCTTCAGTTCTCTGCGAAACTCCCATAGAAGTTTCTCAGCAGCAGCTCATAGAGTCTCAGGGTGCTGGACTTTGAGTGGACACCATTGTACATTGTTAGGAGGTTATAGGTGTTGACATCAGTGTTATGTGTGTCCTCCTGTGGCCAGCTTACTATTCCAGCTGGGTATCTGATGACATAGATGCATATGAATTGATAGCTCAGGTCTTAGTCCTAACATTGAGCTGACTTCTCATTACTTGTCTTACTTTCCAAAGTATTTGACTGTGGCTGACCTTCCATCATGATGGATCCCATTTCCCTTTGGTAAGGTTACCCAAAACACAAAAATAATGGAGATTTCAAAATTATACAAAAAGGACTTTTTCAGGGATCACAAAATGGGCTAACAATTTAAAGTTATTCTGCAGCAACGGAGATTGATCAAGGCTTAAAAACTGGTGCTTCTAATTCCTACAGCTGTTCCAACTTTTTTGGATTACTTCCAATCCCCTCTGTCTGTATAAAAGCAATGTTGGAACACACTGTGGTACCATACCCTCATGAGCATCAGATGAACTGTATTGTACTGCAAAAACTTGATTGTTGCTACAAAGATGGCAAGAAAAAGGCAACTAACAATGGAAGAGAGACAGACCATCATAACACTTATAAATGTAGGTCTTTCCTACAGAGAACTTACAAAGAAAGTCAAGGTGTCAGTGAGTACAGTTTCCTTCGCCATCCAAAGGCACTCAGAAACAAACTCTGACAGGAAGAGGTCTGGAAGACTCAAAGAAACAACTGAATCAGAGGACAAGTTTCTGAGAGTTAACAGCTTGTGTGATAGGCGGCTCACAGGACAACAGCTTCCATGTTGTAAAGAGGAAGGTAATTGGCCAGTACTTTGATGGTGTCATACTCCTTCATGATCAGAATTTTTCTACCCTTTGTGAGCCAGTCCAGCTGAGTACCTGTTGTTACCAGGTGTTCATGAAGTACAGTAGGCATGCTGATGCCATCAAGCTCTTCATTTCTAAGACTTGTGAAAAAATCTGCGTGTGATGCTGGTGAGTTCTTGTTGTAGGAGGTTGGGTGGTCAAGAATAGAAAGTACTATTACTACTAGTACATGACCTTTCCTTCTGTTTTTCCTAAACTGTCCAGAGCTTGAAGTCACAAAAGAAAAATAGCTTCTGACAAAACAACAGAATTTCATGTTGGATGGGATCATAGTGTCTGTGACATTTAGAAACATCAGTTAAGTTTATTGGACTAGAGTACACTTCCCATTAAAAACATTATGCTAAACCTTCATTTTACACTGCATGGGACAACCACACGTAAGCGTAAAGACTTAGAATCATATACGTGGCTCACATAACCAAGCTAAGTATCTCTTTGCAGTGAAATGATAAATGTTAAAACTAGACACCTTTTTAATAGTTTTTTTTTATCATTTTAAATAAATGTTCCCTCATGGTCATATTATTAACTTCTTACATGTGCTAAAGCTAAAGGTTGCCATTTTTTCCTGCTTTTAAGAATTCTTCATTTAAAATTAAGAATATTTTTTAAAGGGGTGACACTTATTAGTGGGCTATGCCTTCTCCACCTTGCTAAATATGGCCCAAGCTTCACCTCAGTCACCATGACAACATAGAACACTGGATATATGGTAACTATGGTGATGAAAGCGGGTAAATGAAAAGGTTTAATGGATGAGGCAGGAGCAGGAAGGAAGTCAAAGGAGCTTGCAAAGAAAAGCGTCTGGACTTCTTTAAGTTACTTGAAGACGTTTCACCTCTCATCCGAGAAGCTTCTTCAGTTCTAAGGTCAAATGGTGGAGAGTCCCAGATATAAACCTAGTGGGAGTATCCCCCCACAGAGGGACAAAAGGACCCCCTGATGATCCTCTAATCGCCTGAGCCAAGGTGTGAAACTGGGTGTGGGTCCCAATCAGCCAGAGTTTCGGGTGTGACACACCCGAAACTCATTTGACCTTAGAACTGAAGAAGCTTCTCGGATGAGAGGTGAAACGTCTTCAAGTAACTTAAAGAAGTCCAGACGCTTTTCTTTGCAAGCTCCTTTGACTACGATGACCTGGATGACTGAGAACCTTCACAGACATATGAGCAGGAAGGAAGTTCACATGAGAAGAAAAAAACTGAGACCAGAACAATAAAGACAAAACAAAAGAAACCAACAATTGTCATTTATTTTCAATCTCTCTCTTTCATCCAGCTTACCTGTCCGCTCTGTCTTCTTGTAACTTTTAAGTCTTGCTTTATTTGTCTGACTTTATAACTGTAATAAGTGTTTGAGTGTACGGCCTGATCTTCAGTGTCAGCTCATCTTCTTTTTCACTTTCTGCCACATTGATATCATTCGTGACCGATAACAACCATTTTGTCTTTTGGGTCTCTGAGTTTATGCTGTTTCCATATAAACTTGTTGTCTCTGAATACATATATTTTTTCTCACAAGTTTTTTGTGAGAAAAAAATACTTCAACCTGCAGTGAGATCAGTGAGATTTATATGAGAGAGGTCACACTGAAAAAGATTTTTTTTTTCTTTTGGCCTTCAGGATTTGAGCCAACTCAGTGTTTTGGACATTAAAAATGAATCACCGTTTCGATATATCTTTTATATAGAAAGAGAGATGTGTTGCCCATTGAGGCACAATGAGGGAAAAAAAGAATTTCTGTGGCACAGAGTTAGTATTTATCTTTACTGAATAGTAAAGATAAATACCCCTGTTCTATAGAAACTGTATAGAACAGGGGTTTTAAACTCATTTTTGCTGAAAGCCACAGCAGAATTATGGTTTCACTGTGCTACAGCACAGTTCTCCCAAGTACTGTGCACCTTTTTGTGTTTTTTTTTTTTTAAAGCTTTTTCATTGTGTCTTCATCCAGCGCATTAATCACTTTTAACCATCAGGCACTGACAGACATTGGCTGTGTCCAAATTCAGGGGCTGGATCCTTCCAAAGACCCAGCCTACACGGTCTACATAGCAGCCTCACCTATTGCAATATAACTAAGAATTCAGGGTCACCTGAGATCCAGCCTTAACTATATACTTTAGCAAAAAGGAAAGTTTGAAGCCTAATCTTAAAAGTAGAGATAGTGTCTGTCTTCTGAATCCAAACTGGAAGCTGGTTCCACAGAAGAGGGGCCTGAAAACTGAAGGCTCTGCCTCCCATTCTACTTTTAAAGGGAACCCCGGCTATTAAGACATGTTTGCGCTAAAATATGTACTGTGCTTTCAATAACATATGTGTTAACATGTGTGTTATTAAAATACGCCAAATGTTTTCCTTTTAAGCACATTTTATATAAAACCGATTTACCAGTAGGCCGCCATTGTTATTTACTTCTCAATGCACTCTGGGTAGTCATACGGTTGCACCGCATCCAGTTCACAGTTAGCAGCGCACTGGAAATGGCTTCTGTTCAACCTTTCCAGTTTGACCCAGAGCAAACCGGGAGAGAGAATGAAAATAGTCTGCCAGCACTTAGTTTAGATGAAGATAAAAACAATCCGTCACATGAGGACGAGAGAGTGAGAGAAAACTACTGGTGTCTATGCGGCTACTGCTTGCCAATGGCAACGGCGACTGAGAAGGTTTGTTGTAAAGTACCAAAAGTTTTTGAAGCCGTATGTCTTAATCCAGATGTTCTTTGGGCAACCCTTGTTAGCCTCCATGACCGGTGTCCCGTCTTTAAGTGATAACGTGATGAATCCTGCTTCCGGGCGCAAAGTATTCTGCATTTAATAAGGCTGCTGTGTTTTTAACATGTTTTAATGCTTTGTATCTTGTTCTATTTAATCTCAACAAGCCCCTAAAAACAGTCAGTGATCACTGTCGGCTTCTCACGGTTTTTATCACCACTGTTCATTTTAAAGCTCAGTTTTTAAACCCATACGATGTAGCTACAGCCCAGCCCATGTAGCAGTATATTAATGATGAACCTCGTATTGTGGATGGATTATCTCGGTGGTTCTCCTGACTGAAGTTTGGTCTGTTTACAGCATCCTGCCATGCGATTGCATTTGCCCCTAACCATTGGGAACCCTCAGATTAACTTCCTATCGAGTGGAAAAAAGTCACCCGTTCATTAGCGTTCGTCCCCCACCTTTACTGCTTATGTTATGCTAACATAGCTTGTCGCGCTAGCGATCACGTAGCACATCATTATATACCAGCTAGCCCAACTTCAGTAACCCTACAAATGTCGCTGCTGTTTACTTTCCTGTCTTCATTTATGTTGGAAGTGATAGCAGAGCGGTACGTTTTAATTTGTTTAATAAATCTCTCAGTAAGAACATGCTATATTATATTTAGATGGAAGCTAGCGAGCTAACTCCCTGCTAACTTCTAACTCAGTTAAATGTCATAAATTCTGTTTTCATGGATGCCTGGATGTTAAACTTAATTGTTACACCTGGCAGAGCAGCCACACTAATCATTTTATCACAGATGAACAAATTTAGACAGTTTTTAAACTCTCAGTAATGCTGCAGTGATCATTTAACTTTTGCAGCGGAGTTTGGGCCCAGACATGGCTAATAACATCAGACTCAAAGACCAGATAGTGCTGGTCTACCAAGTTGTAACCAGGTCACTAATAGGCAAGTTAAGTAATATGGTTGCTACACTATAAAAAACAAAACAGGTTAGCTGAACGAAAAGCACCTATATTGCTGACAACCAATACACGTCATCGTCCCAGAATGCATTGTGTGTGAAAAAACATGGCCGCTCCCACGGCTCCAAAATAGTTTTAAACAACAAGGATTTAATGAATAACAAAACAATTGTAGTTATTCTCAAGTATTTTTTTATATAGTGGAGATAATTTGTAATATATTTAGAGTAACTTGTCATAATAGTCGGGGTTCCCTTTAAATACTCTAGGAAAAACAAGTAAGCCTGCAGTGTGAGAGCGAAGTGCTCTAATAGGCTGATATGGTACTACGAGGTCATTAAGATAAGATGGGGCCTGATTATTTAAGACCTTGTATGTGAGGAGCAGGATTTTGAATTCAATTCTGGATTTAACAGGAAGCCAATGAAGGGAAGCCAAAACAGGAGAAATATGCTCTCTCCTTCTAGTCCCTGTCAGGACTCTTGCTGCAGCATTTTGGATTAGCTGAAGGCTTTTCAGTGAGTTTTTTGGACATCCTAATAATAATGAATTACAGTAGTCCAGCCTGGAAGTAATAAATGCATGAACTAGTTTTTCAGCGTCACTCTGAGACAGGATATTTCTAAATTTCTAAAGAAAGCATATTACATATTTGTTTAATATGTGCATTGAAGGACATATCCTGGTCAAAAATGACTCCAAAGTTCCTCACAGTGTTACTGGAGGCCAAGGTAATGCCATCCAGAGTAAGAATCTGGTTAGATACCATATTTCTAAGATTTTCAGGGCCGAGTACAATAACCTCAGTTTGATCTGACTTAAGAAGCAGAAAGTTAGCAGCCATCCAGGTCTTTATGTCTTTAAGACATTCCTGCAGTTTAACTAATTGGTGTGTGTTATCTGGCTTCATAGACAGATAGAGCTGGGTGTCATCTGGATAGCAGTGAAAATGTATGCTACGTCTTCTAATGATACTGCTTTAATAATTAACCTCAGCATGTGAAGAGGACTCTCCACTTACATGAACAAATTGGAGTCTATTAGATAGATATGATATAAATCACTGCAGCGCAGTACCTGTAATACCTACAGCATGTTCTAATCGCTCTAATAGGAGATTATGGTCGACAGTATCGAACGCTGCACTGATTAGGTGGTAGGTGATTAGGAGGTAATAGCTGATTATTAGAGATAGGTTGGTCATATTTAAGACTGAGACATTAATTAATGGCAGGCCTTCTTTGAGCAGTTTTGTAAGAATGGAGTCTAAAAGACACGTTGAAGGTTTGGACGAAGTAATTATTGAACTCTTGTTTTAGATGAACACACCATGTATTTCTCTATAGCATATCTCTCCTGTACTGATCTCCTGCTAAAACAGTTGGTACTGTTTATGAGCCAAACCACATTGTCACGGCCGGCAGGCTGACTCCTTACCCTCTGCAGGAATTTGGTGGTTGCAGCTTACCAAGCAGCCTCTTCATAGTTTCAATTTGCCTGTGGGATTCCCAGGTTCTCATATTATTCCCCTGAGAGTACACCTTGGATCATACAGCTGGTTTGTACTCCTGCCTTCTATTTCTCAGGCGTACCTCTTCAATCGGCTGGCCAAGGCTGTGAGTGTTTGCTTAGCAGTTTCTAAGACCTCAGGTACTTTACTTCTTAGGTATCCCTTTCTTCATCACACCTTTCTCCAGCTTTATTAGTTGGCTAACTTGTGGCTGTCCATTTTATAGCCAAGCATCTCTGTGATCATTTGTGTAGCATTTGTGTTGTATCTCATCAGTCTCCAGTTGTGATTCCAGTTGGCTCTTCATAAATTTGGAACACTGAGCCACTTGGCTTTTCACCATCAGTCTAGATGTTGGGTAGGGCTGCCACAAACGATTATTTTGATAGTCGACTAGTCACCGATTATTTTTGCGATTAGTCAACTAATCAGATCATCATCCATTGGATGTAAAACGTACAGCTTATTGCACCAGCAGCATCTGCTCTTATATAACTATCATTAGCTTACAGCTTTAAGTGTTTAAGGTATGTGCTAACTAAAAATAAAGACAAGATGATAGTTTATTAATTTTTAATGAAATTTGAAGATTGTTTCGGTGAGGTTTAATAAATTCCTTGCTATCTAAAATATAACAGGACACCGGAGTATATTCTCGAGCATCTCACACTTCTGATAATCAGCTGTCTGCTTGATGTTTATTCAGATGTGTAAAAACTATAACTTTAATCTCAGCCAAACCGATTTACTCAGGAACAAATAAAATACTACAAAAAGCCAAACAATAAAATTTTTAAGTTATCTAAGTGACTTATATATCATGTTTAACCTGAGTAGCAAAACGATTTGCCGGGAGTCCGGTGTTCTCACGGGCTCTAGTGAGCCTTGCCCCCGGCTAGCTATCGAGCTAGTGGGTAACAGACGTCTCCAAAAACGTCGGAGCGCTTTTGAAAATATGTGGTGTCTTGATAAACTGAGCAGATATTTGAGGTTTACACAGCTACATTCTCGCCTGAAAATATGTTAAACGTTTATTTTGTGACCCAGAAAGAATAATAAGAGTAATATTAAAACGAACTAGCTGCCGGCATTGTTGGAAACTGAGCTGGGCTGTGCTATGAATTCTGGGACAGAGCTACTTCTTCTTCTTCGGGGTTTAACGGCAGCTGGCATCCTTGTACATGCAGTGCTGCCATCTTCTGTTTCAGTCCGTTATTACACTCTTAAATCCTACTATTTATTCCTGCGTCTTTTGGGATCTTACAAAGCTTCAAACGACTCGTCGACTATTAAATCAGTCGTCGACGATTTTGATAGGCGACGTAATCGTGACTAGTCGACTAATTGTGGCAGCCCTAATGTTGGGTATCAAAGATTCCATAGGTCCTGCATGCTGTTCATGCAACCCCTTCCACTGGGGTTAGTTGCATAGTAGCGTTCCAACAACACCATATTCTCATCTATTGCTCATTTGTGCCTTCTTGTTCCAGTAGTCCACTACTAATCAGGGTGTTTTAGTTCCCCAACACCTGACATATACCTTATTAATCCAGGCAACATCAGAGCCAGTATGGCTTCAGTTACCCCTCTCTCACACATATCTGAGGAAGGCTTGGTTAGCAATGGGAATCTAGCATGGGGCCCCTTACCGAATACAGTTGCCCTGGCTGGGAGTGGAACCCCCAACCTGAAGTTCCAAGGGCGATTAGTCAGTAAATGATACAGCAACAAATGATGCATAGCAATGCAACACCAATGTTACATATAATTGAGAACTTGGCTGCTTTGAGTGTCTCAAGGACTTGACTATTGTTTATTGAACTCTTTACAAAACATGGCCATGTCCAGGATTTTTTTTAAAAACAATTAAAGCAAAAACACAAAGAGGGCAAAAGGAAACAAATATGATCCTTCAAATGGTAGTCCACTAGCCAGCGGGTGACAAAACAATGGCCGCATCAAGCTTTTATTTATACTTACATAAACAATGTAAATGTACAATAAATAAGGCTGTAGCATATACTGTGTATACTTACATGTGACAAACTTTCTGTATTTAACCCAGTTTTGTAGGCTAAGCACAATTGTCTTTTAATTCTACTCTCTTGAAAGCAATACTGCACTGCAATAAGGGATGACCTTCCATTAGTGGACATGATGCAGTTCTGAATAAAAGATATATTTTGTTCATATATATATTGGTACTAATTGAGTTATATAGACTGTATTGCCAAAAGTATTCATTCATCTGCCTTCGCACGCATATGAACTTGAGTTACAATACTTAATCAATAGGTTTTAATAAGATATTGGCCCACCCTTTGCAGTTATAACAGCTTCAGCTCAGTCAAGTCCTGTTCTCACAGTGCCAAACCCAGACTCTTCAATCAGATTGCCAGATGGAGACGTGTGATTCGTCACTCTCTAACCCTAACCCATAACACGTCTCCACTGCTCTAGAGCCCAGTGACAGGATGCCTCACATCACCAAGCAGAATGCATCAGACGCAGTGTTGTAAGGGTTGGCCATGAAAACCCAATCCATAAAGCAGGCACTGATCTTGACCTAATCTGAAAGTCCATATTAAGTTGAATTGACTCTGCAGAAAGTTGGCAACCTCTGAGCACTATGTGCTTCAGCATTCGCTGACCATGGTCTGTAATTTTCCATGGCCTAACACTTTGTGGCTGAGTTGCTGTTGTTCCCAATTGTTCTCAGAGGAAATTTCACAACTGGAAAAACTGTCCTTGTTCTATCACTATCACAGTACAACACTCGATTCAGTCTGCTCCTGAAAGTGACCCATTCATTCACAAATGTTTAGAGAAGCAGTGTGCATGCCTAGGTGCTTGATATTCTACACCTGTGGCCATGAAGGTCATTCAGGGATTTGGACAGGTAAGTGAATACTTTTGGTAATATACTGTATCTTTAAATCTCTCCATTTCTCCCTCTGTGTCTCACACACACAACTCACACCTTTCCCTGCTCCACTTTGCTTGTTTCAGGATTTCTTTAATGTTGGACTCTCAAATAGGACAAAAAGAGGTGCCCATGTCGGCTAGGATAGCAGAAATGCAGGGTTGATAATATCAAAATCACACACATAGTCCCTTGTCCCTTGTAACAGATAATAAACAAAGTACAGGTTATAATTGCACTCCAGGATCTGTGGCGCCTGTTGCTGTAGGGATGTGTGTCTGTGCATGCATGTGTGTGTATTTGTGTGGACATGCTCTAGTGTATTATGGCATACTGATGGTCATTAAAATTAATGATGTGGGGCTGATGTCACCAAGTAAAAGAACTGTGTGCATGTGGATGTGAGGAATATATGGAAGTGAAATAGAATGTCATAAGGCAGAAGAAAGATGATGTTTGAACTTAAGAACAATATAGAATATTGGACGGCACATTTTTAATATGCACATGGGTTTTTTTTTCTGTCACTAGAGGATTTATGGGACAATAAAGGGTAAAAAAGGTCTTGTTTGTGAAAGGGAGAAAGAGAGAACACAGTGGGGTATTTGAGACACTCAAGCATAAATCATTTAACTAACTCTCTTCCCAAATAGACACTTGTGTCTGTTGGTTACTTAGACAGGGAATGAAAAAGGGAGGAAAAGAAAGTGAATAGACTAAAACATCTAGTAGGGATAGAATATGAGTTTGGATGAAATAGAAAAGTAAAAGGAGTCAAACAAAAAAGGGCAGAGTATTATCTTTGGTAGATTTTCTGATGAATATTGCTAGCATTGCCCTGCTACATTAAATAAGAAGAAGAAAATAAAGTGGATGCAGTGAGCTATACTAAAAGAAAGCAAAATTAAAAGAATGAAAATAGGCAACATCTGAGACCTAGAAGGCACACAGTAAAGTGCAAAGCTCTGCTAGTGCAGAGTAATTCAATAGCTTGGAAATATGCAGTTTCTATTATGGTCAAAGGAGCTTGCAAAGAAAAGCGTCTGGACTTCTTTAAGTTACTTGAAGACGTTTCACCTCTCATCCGAGAAGCTTCTTCAGTTCTAAGGTCAAATGGTGGAGAGTCCCAGATACAAACCTAGTGGGAGTATCCCCCCACAGAGGGACAAAAGGACCCCCTGATGATCCTCTAATCGCCTGAGCCAAGGTGTGAAACTGGGTGTGGGTCCCAATCAGCCAGAGTTTCGGGTGTGTTCATTGTGAAACCTGGCCCCACCTTATCATGCGAATTCCTGAGGTCAGATGGCCCAGGATGTGAGTGGGCGTTAAGGCGTCTGGGAAGGGATCTCAAAACTGGATTATAGATGGCAGAGAGTTGGTGTCGTAAACCCCCGCCTCTGTTCAAAGATGGTCGCTCACAGTGGACATAGATGGCTTCTTTCACTCCTCTTTCAAACCATCTGTCCTCTCTGTCCAAAATGTGAACATTGGCATCCTCGAAAGAGTGTCCTTTATCCTTAAGATGCAGATGGACTGCTGAGTCTTGTCCTGTGGAGGTGGCTCTTCTGTGTTGTGCCATGCGCTTGTGAAGTGGCTGTTTGGTCTCTCCAATGTAGAGGTCTGGGCATTCCTCGCTGCACTGTACAGCATACACCACATTGTTAACTCTTTCGAGTATCCAAAACATACAAGTTTCATTTATATAATTTTTCAAGGGATCTTATATCTGTTTTCACTCTTGTATGCTTTTCATACAAGTTTCACACAAGACAGATACAAACTTTATAAGATTTATATAAATCTTTTCCATATGGGTTAACACAGAGGTTGAAAGGGGAAACTAATAAGCAAATGAACAATTTAATGAGCTTAAACATACACTATAAACATCAAAATAAACTAAAACTCAAAACGCTGGGTCATAAGACCCAGGATCGTGACAAAAGGTGGTAAATTTAAATACCAACCATCAAAGCAATGGACTTTGCACAACAGAGGTAAAGAAGAGAGTTTAGGCAGAGTAAAATTCGTGGAGATAGTGAGATGAGTGTGTTATGCTTAATAGCATAAAAACTGTTGAGTTGTCATGCTAGCATTAGGCTACATTCACACTGCAGGTCTTAATGCTCAATTCCGATTTTTTGATCAAATGCGATTTTTTTGTCTGCTTGTTCACACTACAAATAAAATGTGACAGCAAACGCACTCTAGTGTGAACGCTCAAAGCGGCCGCATGCGCAAAAGAAGACGTCACACACAACGCGCTGTTTAGACCCAGAGCAAACAATATTGTTTGACTGATGGCCGTTAATATAAAGACTTCGGACTTTACGTTTCCCAATTTTTGCTTGAAGTTATTTTGTTATTTACATAATAATGTAAATAACCTAATAATGATCCTTATTGCTGTTTTAGAGGAGCGGTGCTTCAAAGGATAGCTGCAGATTTCTGTCAGAATCTGCAGATTAGGCAGTACAAAGAAAATGTTCAAGTTGTCTTCCCAACAGTTTGACTGACATCTACACTGGATGGCCAGGAAACGTTCGCGATGTCTTCTCCGGTGCTGATAATTGGCGTCTGTCTTGTGTCAGTGACGTAAAAGACGGATTTAATGCGACATGACCATCAAACAGCAGTCGTTTTCTAAAACATCAGATATGTATCGGATTCAGTACCACATACGAAAGTGACCCAGATCGGATTTGAAAATATCGGATTTGTGCCGTTCACACTCTCAGACCATGACCGGATATGGGTCGCACAGGGTCAAAAAAATCGGATTTGATGCGCTTTTGCCTGCAGTGTGAACGTAGCCTTAGTCTTGGTTTGAAAGCACTACTGTGCTTTGTTGTACAGTGTGACTGCATACTATTAAGAAGGGCACACACATGGGGTTCCAGTCATATGTCATCATGGAAACTGAAGAATATTTTTTTAGCTTGCTGGTTTTGAAAACTATGTGAGATACTACTAAGCATTAAGTATACCACCAGCTGCAGGCATTTCAAAGTGTCAATAAAAGCTCAGTACTGTACAGCTTGTACAAGTTCAAAATGTCAAGCCTTCAAGGAAGGCACTTCAGAGTGTCATGCTGTTTAGAAGGATTAGAGTGCTGTAATGGCAACACATAGTGTTTAAAAAAATGATCTCGGAATATTTCAAGGAATTGCTATTGTCTTAGATGGATTTACATATCACCAGTGTTGGGTAGGTTACTTTAAATTAGTAACTTAGTTACATTACTAGTTAACTCTATCAAAAGTAACTCAGTTACTTCAAGTTACTCCTTACTCAAAGTAACTAGTTACTAGGGAAAGTAACTTTGGTTTTACTCAGAATTCTCTTGTTAATGTGTTGCTTCCCTAACTGGAAACCCACCAAGATTGCCAGTCTTCTAGCTTGCTTACATGTTAGCACTATCCTGCCAAAAGTGCACTGTGCCACCTACCAACAGAAAGGAAAAAAGTAATGTGCATATTTCCACGAGAGAAATCCCACGCCTGGACCGTCGTCGACTACCGCCATGATTCTAGCCTACGTCACAGCATCACGTGCACTTTTTACATCCAACACGAAAACTGCAGTCGTGGTGCTTTGATTGTACTCAGAACTCTGAAATCCTGCCTTCCGAGCGGGAAGATGTAGGTAACACCAGACTGCAGATGAGCTGCATACAGGGCTGGACGGGACAAAAAATCAGCCCGAGCATTTTGACTGACCGGCCCACCATTATAGGAGAAATCATAAAGCCTTTGAATGAAAACAAATGCTGTTGTGAAAGTGACGTACACTGTCTTGTTGGTATATATGTATCAATCTATCAATCGTTGATTGTAAGATTCAGATAAGATTCAGATAATTATTTGTTAAAAGCTAGATATTTTAAATGAGAATAAGAAAGAAAAGTATTTCTTTGTGCCCCCCTCTCCCTGTTAATGCCCTACCTGGGCCCCTGGCAAAACTTTGCTAGACCTGCCCCTGCACAGTTACCAGCTGTCAGCTGTCACCACATATCCAAACCCATATCATGACCAGCAGCTTTACAGCTGTGGCTCCAGCAAACATCAGCGGATACTAGAAATTAATATTAAATAAATTCTAACAACAGCTGATCAAGCTTAAACGTGCTGCTGTTGTTTAGCGCGACATCCGCTGGTTTCTTCTTTCTGGCACAAAGTGGGCGATAAACAAACGAGAGAAAAGCCGATCAGCTGATCATTGATCAGTTTCATGATTGAAGTAGAAACAGGAGAGAGAGGGGAGAGAATGAGAGAAGAAGAGGCAGCTGACAGCGTGAAGACACAGAATAAATCCAGCTTTGTGTCTTTTACCATTCTAGCTGAAGTCAAACTGCGTTCCTTTTCACCTCAGTACGAACTGCATAATATTTTCTCTGAATACGAGACGATTCCGTTTTTTACGGGACGGTTGGAAACTCTACTAACTAACCTTATGAATAAAATAAAGTTCAACATCAGTAACATCACAGCACCCACCCAGCTGTATATAAAGTCTGTCATGCTAGCTAGTACGCAGTATGAGTTGTTTAACTGACTGTGAAAAGTCATCACAATGAAAATAAACTCCACCTAAACTTGGTTTATATCTGACCCAGATAGACTGCAGGTCATAACTTCTTACCTGAAGTTCAGTTCACCTGACACTCGGACCGGCGGCCGCCTCGGGTCTCTCCTCGTCCTGCCTCCCCTTTCCCTCATCCACCTGCTGGCCTCCACCACTTGCTAATGTTACTGAATCTGTGGAGCTCCGCGATGCCACCAGCAAACAGTTAAAGAGTTATTTTTACACATCTGCCAGCATCTGGCCAATCCACCACCTTTCATTGTTTATACCGTTATGGAAAAAAACACAACAACAAAAAACATCGGCATATCAAAACGAAAAATCACCATCGGCCCACCGAGTCCAGCTATGGCTGCATATGTGTTTAGTAGTAATTTGTTTTAGCAAAACAGCCGTTTTCAAGGGCATTGCCATATTGGAATGCCGACTTCTCTGACAAGGCAAACCAGAACGCCGTTTACTCGAGTGTGACATCATTCCCAGGTCCGTGTTCCGATTTCTGAGGCAAGTCGAATGCAACACACGAAGTAACGAATAACGACCCTATCTTAATCCCCGTAATGATTAATGCGTTACTGATTTTGGCATAATAACTAGTTACCGTGCTGGTTACCACAATAATAATGTAGTTACTGTAATGTGTTACTTAATAACACGTTAGTCCCTACACTGCATATCACACACCACCAGTGTTGGGAAGGTTACTTTTAAAATGTATTCCACTACAGATGACAGAATACATGCCCAAAAATGTATTTTGTAACGTATTCCATATTACTCAATGAGAGTAACGTATTCTGAATACTTTGGATTACCTATTATATTATCATGCTTTTTACAGCTACCTGAATGTTCTACTGCTGTGTGAATTATTACTTTTACTGAAGGTTACTCGCCATACCAATACCGACTAGATTTTTAAATCTTAATATAAATGAGTAACAGTAGGTGGACATTAGGTAAGGCTGCACTTTTTGCAGCGATCTCGTGTAGAAAACTATTCCGCGCGTATATAAAACAGGTCAGCGGCTCCGAACCGTAGTAAAGGGACCTCTGGCTTATATGTTGGGTTCGTGTCGGGCTCGTAGCCGAAAACTAGCTTTACTTTGTCTCTCGCTAGCAAAGTTGACCCAGACAACAGAGAGAGGCGTTGAAAGGCTGCTCCAACTGAACTTATTGTTTCGGAGAAAAACACGAACACGGTGTACAGTCGAGTCTTAATAGCTTACTTACAACTGGGCTCGTCAGGCACTCTTTTTGGCTGCAGTGGTTATTATTATATTTACATGCTTCCATCTCCCGCTTCTGGTCGGTGACAGCTCGTACTTTTCAACTCTCCTTTTTCTCCCACCCTCAGTCACAGACACATAACGGGTATGGCAGTCCATTCTCCCTGCAGCACTACTCTGCCCATGATGCTACATTCTTTAAGGTTATGCCTGTAACACTCTGCCTATTGCCTTCATATTAAATCATTTTTGTGAATAATTTTTTAAAATATTTCTTCAAGTCATTATGCGGGCCGCAGGTAGAGGTGACATGGGCCACAAGATTGAGACACAGGCATTAGAGCCTCTTAATGCGTGTTTTGTTTGGGGCGTGGAAACCAAAAATAGAGAGGTCATAGCCGAACATATGAAACAGGAAAAGACCGCCATGTAATCCATTTATTTCAACAAAGTAACTGTATTCTGAATACCACCTTTTTAAACGGTAACTGTAACGGAATACAGTTACTCATATTTTGTATTTTAAATACGTAACGGCGGTACATGTATTCCATTACTCCCCAACACTGCACACCACAACATAAGCTGAAAGTGGATGTGACAGTCTGAGAGAGTAGAGAAGGGGAGAGCAAGAGAAACAAAAGAAAGAGCAGGTAAGACTCCAAATGGCTTCCTGACTTTTATGTCCAAACCCTAAAAAGGGTCTTTCCATCTTTGTCTTCATATCTTTCTACTGATGGGACACACACACACACAAACAAACACATGCTGCACTGGCTGTACAATGGTAAAACACCTCTCCTAGTGATATTTGAAACACTTGACTTAACCTCTGGGATGTGGTGGTCTCTACTGAGCATGCACATACACATACACAGACCTTTGAAAAGAACAACTTAACCTCAGAGAGTTGATCCTCGCTAAAACCTACTAAAATATGGAAGACTTGGCTGGAGGAGGGGAGAGAGCTTAACGCAAGCAGTCACAAAGACTGGAAAGAGAAGGAGAAGTACTCCTGGTAGAGAGATTGAATATTAGATAGCGAAAGACGAGGTCATAGAAAGGTCTGGGACATGTGCTGTGTCAGTGCCATTACATGATGGGAGAACTGCTGTCATACATCCAAAGGTGGAGAAGCATACAACTGAAATTCAAGTATGCCAAGAAATTCAATGACAGGTTATTTAAAACAATAATTATAATAATAATCATCATTATTATCATTACAGTGAAGGTTTTTTCTGTCTTTCTGAGACAGTTTTTTGAGTCTGAGTTTCTGAAAAACTGGACAGATGAACATTATGCTTGTTTCTTCAGAGAATATAATGGCGTTATTTTCTCTTTCATTATCAAGGTGTAGTTTTTATTAGATGTTCACTCTTTCACTCATTTAAAACGGGTTGTTCTTGCCAGGTCTGTAAGGGTTCTCTCAGGATACTCTGGCTTTCTTCCACAGTACAATGTCAATGTCAATTTTATTTCTATGGCGCTTTTAAAAGCAACAAATTGACCCAAGTGCTTCACAATTAGTTAATGAACAAGAGAAAACAATAACAAACAAATACAGACAAAAAAGACATTAATAGATGAGGTAATGACAATATATTTAACATAAAAAGAAATAAAACAAACATAAAACAAACCTGATGGTACTCAAACTGAGCTTGAATTAAAAGCCAACGTAAAAAAGTGATTTTTAAGACATACCTTCTAACACCTAAAAGACGTGCAGTAGCATTTTGGATCAACTGCAAGTGATGAAGAGATGAGTGTGCATCAGAAGGCCCAAATAGAGAGAATTGCAGTAGCCCAATCTTGAGGTGATGAAGGCATGAATAAGTTTTTCTAGGTCTTTAGGAGGAAAATAAGGCTTCGCTTTGGCAATTTCACATAACTGATAAAAGCTGGTATCTGCCACTGCAGACACTTGCTTCTCTAATTTAAAAGAGCTATCTATAAACACTCTTTTCTTAAACACTTACTATTTCTTACAGTGTGGGAATGATGACCAGCAAGAGGACCGAGGGTATCAATTAACTTATCCAAAGGGGCATGACTTTCAAAATCAGTCTTATTTTCATTTACAAACGTGGAGTTAGTGGGGTTGGGTTAATTGGTGATTCCAAATTTCCCATCAGTGTGAATGAATGATTGTCTGTCGCTCTGTGTTACCCCTGTGGCAGTCTGTCTCTGTCGCATGGGGGACAGAGACGGCATTTAATCATTAGTGATTGTTAATCTCTGGCCCTTTTTCACAGTGTGTCTTTTGTCCTGTCTTCCTACCCTCAAGCCCAACCAGTCGAGGCAGATGGTTGCCCCTCCCTGAGCTTGGTTCTGAGGTTTTTCCTTTCCACTGTTACCAAGTGGTTATCCATCTGATTGTTGGGGTTTTCTCTGGATTATTATAGTGTCTTTACCTTATAATATAAAGCGTCTTAAACCAAGTGTTGTTGTTGTGAATTAAACTGAGGCAAGTGAAGCCTGCGATGAAACTAAAAATTGAACTCAGGTGCATCCTGTTTCTACTGATTATCTGTCAGACGTTTCTACACCTGTGGAGACCACCTGTGGTAAATTCAATTGATTGGACATGATATGAAAAGGCACACACCTGTCTATAGTTCTTCCCATAGTTGACAGTGCATGTCAGAGCACAAACCAAGTCATGAAGTCTAAGGAATTGTCTGTAGACCTGTGAGACAGGATTGTCATGAGGCAAAGATCTGTGGAAAGGTAGAGAACAATGTCTGCAACACTGAAGGTCGCAATGAGCAGTCTCTCCATCATCTCTAAACCAAGAGTCTTCGTAGAGGCAGCCGAATGCGCAATTTGAACAATAGAAGGGCCTTAGTCTTGGAGGTGTCCAAGATCCCCATAGTGACTCTGACAAAGCTCCAGCATTGAGTGTGGTGAGAGGAGAACCTTCCAGAAGGACAACCATTTCTGCAGCACTCCACCAATGAGGCTTTGTTGATTTGGTTGGTTTGGTGGGACCAGCACTCCAATACAGAAAGTATGGATGTGGTCTTTTTTAAAAAAAGTCCTACTCTTTGATCCTGTGGGTCTTACTCAGTAGGCAGTGCAGAGCTTAGATGGAGCCGATGGGTGAGGGGACTTGCCCGGGTCTAACTACCTTTTTCCTCTAGGTGTCTAACCTGCTTTTCTCTGAGAACCCCTTGTCCCTGGTAGCCTTGCAGGTCAGGGAGATTTCTTGGCCACACTAGTCAATAGTAGCTCCCCTCTAGGTCAGTGCTCTTGGAATATAACTGAGTTTAATTTAGTGACTTGGAAAACATGCCCCCAGGTTCTGTTACTCCCAGAGGCTGGAGTACTTTTAAAAGCTATTTATACTAATATATATTAATACTCAGATTTTTACCTTTACTGTTTCACAATTGTTTTTGCTTAGTGAACAGGGTGCTGGACTGGAGATGAAACCCTTGATGCATGTTAAGGAGCTTCCTTGTCTTGATGTCGGAGGCTTCTGTCTCCTTTTTTTTTACCAGCTTATTATCCCAGCAGGGTATCTGATGACCGACAGGGCGTAGGTGTTGACTGCCCAGATGTTGTTCTTTCATTCAGCTGGTTCAGTTCTTCATTCTACTTGGGGCTTAATATCCAATCTTGGGTGGAGGTGACGATATCTCCCCCCTGACCTGACATCCTGGCTCCCCCTTGCTATAGCATTTGTGTTGTACCTCACAGATCTCCAGTTGTGATAGAAATTCCTTCTGAATAATGGAACACTGAGCTATTAGTTGTTTCAGATTCCATAGGTCCCACATCCTCTTCATGTAACCCCTTCTGCTGGGGTTACTTGCATAGGAGTGTTGCCCACTGTTCTTTTGCTGTATCTACTGCTATGAATGTTTTTTGGATTATGTATTATTTTTACACTGCATTATTCTTATGTAATGTTTTCTTTGTTTTTGTATATTTAGCTCTTGTTGTTGCATCTTTTGTTGCTTGTTTGTTTATTTTTTAGCCAGATATTATGATAAAGAAAGTGTGTCAGTATCAATAAGTGGTTAATCATCTATAAATTATTACTCTTCATTAGTGTGTATTAATACATTAATGTACAACGTGGTATCATTTTTTTTTTCATATTAAGTCCAACTAAGTGATTAAAAAGTATTTAGATGCACATTTTTATATAAACATTAAGATATAAACTAATTGTTTGTGAGTTTGTTAATAGTTTTTGTTATTTTCATATTGAACTTCATGGTTAAGTCAGGCTGTTGTTAGTTATTATTTTATGTGACCACATGCAACGTGAGGACTATTTTTGCCTTGTAAAGCAGAAATATATCAATACTCAAACAAGTATCAGCTATCTTCACAACAGAACAATGACACATAGCAGAAACAGATACAGAACATACAAATATTTATTGCCAGATGCAAATAAAAACTCGCCTGAGGTTTGCAGAACACAAAAATGCAAGTAGGACCAAATTCTAAGTTTGTAAAAGGGGTTTAAGTGAGAAAGATACTTTGAGCAGTGGGAGCCACAGGCTAGCTTTGCTTAAATATGCTTAGACTTTTTCATCTAAAATAACATTTTAATTCATTATTTTACAGAGATTCACAAACAAGTGTAAACACCATAAACAAAGTGACAAAAATATTAAACTTGTAAGTCAGAAAAATGTCTTTGGGATTTCTGTACTTCATTCCTGAGTTTCAATTTTCCTCTGGTTTTTAGAGCGTTAGCTAACTTTAGCCGGAGAAGTCAACATCCAGTCAGGTTACGTTCCAAAGTGCTCCTCAATTAAACAAATAAAATCCCATATAATATACTGGGTCGTCATGTACTTTCATTTTGCCACAGAGGTTTGAAGAAGTAGATTAGCCGGCAAAAGTACACATAAGATAGCAAGTGGGGTGGTGCATCTATCAACCTCCAATAGGAGGTTGTTTAATGTACCTTCTTCTGACCTCCAGATCAAGAACTATATGGAAATGATGTCACCCATGCAGTATGACATAACCCACTCAGAAAAAAATTGACAGGAAAAAATGTCTAGAAAATGTTGAGAAAAAAAAATGTCCTTTTATATTTGTTTTGGTGGAGCAGTGAAAGAGCGCTGCTGAATTCAGAAGACAGCCCTCACTGTGTACTCAGACTAGGTAAGGTCACTTGTACTGTACCACTGCACCTTTGACTGTTCCCAGTAGTCTCATACGATCAAGAGAAAGTCGAATCTGAAAGTCTTACTTTTCCCTGTACTATATATGTTTTTAGTGTAGGAGGTATGGAGAGTGCCATTTCTTTGGATTACAGCATTAGAGGCTGAAAGTGCTATGACCTTACGCACTCTTTGAAAGCCCTTGAAAGCTTTTCAGTGGCAATCATCTCACCCTCAACAAGTGCTTAGCTAAAAACCTTTAAATTTCCTGTTAGGTCACCAACTGTGTTGGATGTCTGTGCATTTGTGCTTGTGTATGTCTGTGTTTGTGCATAATTGATTACATGCTCAAAGGTGTTCTTCTGTGCGCAGGAATATACAGGGACGTGCACTGTGATACAATGATCTTTTTTTCTATTAAACTAAAAAGAGAGACACAGCAAAATTTTCTACAGACTTGAAATAACAGTGAGACCCTAACATAGTTGTTAAAATGGGACAAAGAGTTTCAGGGGAATTTGCCATTTACAGTGATGCACTGTGGACAGCTTCCCTATGTGGACCTGAAATATTGAGTCCCCTGAGACATGTATGTTCTGCAGCACATGGAAGATTTATGACTATTTATGGTTGGCTTGGTATTTGAAAAAAACAAATGCTAAATACTGCAGTGATGCATTTAAAAGCAAGCTAACTAGACTACAAACAGTTTTGTGCTTTAACATCTTTCAAGGGACATTAGAAGAATTTGAGAATCACTTATGGAGTCTAAACCTGAAGAGTAAAACACAAAAGAAAATCTCTTTAATTTTCCTGTTGAATGTGCTATTGTGCATAAAAGTTAACGTGGATGTTGTCTGAAGCTATCCTCAATCTGTTCTGATGTAAATCTGATCTCCTAGTATAAAGCATATCAGTGCTATCTTCATTTGAATCATTGTAGGCTTAAACAAACTCGTCACTGAATGCACCATGCTTGACATCCTTACAAAAATTTTCATTTGAATCAGTGTAGACTTAGACAACCTCTTCACTGAATGTGCCACGCTTAACATCCTTGGAAAAAGGGCAGCAGGTTCAGTTTTATTAACGATGTACTCTGGTCCCAGGGCAAGGACCCTCAGGTCGAAAAGAGTTAACAGAATTTGTTTCTGTTGTGAAAAATACTATAAAAGCCCACATGGAATCAGCACATGACATACTATTTTATATTAAACAGGATTATTTTAAGGGCATGGCAAATTGTAGAATTCATTGTGCATTTTTTATTTAGTGGTGTGAAGTTATAAGAAACAAAAGTCGATTCACATTTACATTCATATTTCCCGAGGGTAACCAGTGACGATGAAAAACAAGAGCCTCTTGTACTGTTTATATAAGCTTTCACTGTAGTGTTGCAGCAGTTAAAGGTTTGTTATGTACAAATTTAAAAAAATAATATTTCCTCTCTGATCTCTACTGGTATGCAGCAAAATAAGAGAATAGAATTATGTTGAATACTTGTACGTACCAAATGATGTTTTGTTAGTGTAGAATATACAAGTCTCGCTGTTACAGTAGCTTTCACTAGATCTGCTTTGTTGTAACAAAATTCTTTCCCCCAGATGAGAAATCAAACAAAAGCGTAAAAAAACAACAAAAAAGAACAATAAATATTACTTTAGTATATCTTTTAAAAACTCATGTTTAACATCATAAATGCAGATAATGGACGGTTTAGCAAAGCCAGTTATTCTGTTCCCATCCGGGCGTCCATGCCAGTCAGCTCAGTGTTAGTCATATACAGACCGGTCTGCAAGACACTTGATTCCTAATAACTACACATATTTAGACATTTTAAATGGGCTTGCCAACATGTTTGGCAATGTTATGACAGGACAATAATATGCTGCTTTGTTTTTATAGCTTGTTGGATGTTGTTCGGTCTTGTGTTTTTTTAGGTTTTTTGACTGGAAAAAAGGAATGAATATTCAAAATTCAAAGATGTATATACAAACCCACGTGCAATATAAAAACTCCTACTGCTACAGTTGAAAATGTACATACATTAATTTATAGGTGTGAATGTGGTGGTAATTTAGGGATTTTAATAATTTCTTTGAATTGTTTTTTTCCAGGGTGGAATGATTTTATACCATATATGTTTAGTCTTTAAAAATAGGAACCCAGCACACAAATATCAATTTTATTTTGGATTTTCTCTCATTCACACAGTTTCAAAAGCAGACGTACATCCCAACTCTTATATGGTTAAATGCACTTTGATGAGATGCTTTTGGTAGCAATCAGTAAGCTTCTGCCATAAATGTGGCTGAATATTTGACCAGTGGTTCATTCAGACTGAGAGATTTCCTGGTCTTTATGCAACTCTGTGCATTTTTAAGATAAAAAAAACCTTTTTCTTCCTGGTCTTAACTTTATGTAATATGCAATATTTTACAAACGTGTGTGCGCGCGCGCATGAGTGTGTTTGTGTGTGTGTGTCCCAAGGTTGTGTGTGTATGGGTTTTTTTTATATGCAATGACTCCCAGCTTTTTTCTTTCTTTCCGATTCTTCCAACTTCTCCTGTTTGCTCAGTAGAAGAATCAGGGATTATTACACTGATCGAAACAACAAATATCTGGTGTGTGTCTGACACCACTTGACAGAAGTTTTACAACATCGTTCACTAACTAGGGCCAAAACATTGATTTTGCTTCTATAGTCAGTCGATATAGATGTTGTGTCTGTGGATTTATATCCTTCATGAGCAGAGCTCTCATGTGCAAATCTCACACCAAAACAAACAAACCACACGACACGTAGCCCCGCCTCTCTAATGAGTACATAAGGAACGGCTAACAGTAACAGACAGAGTGAAGGAAAGGCTGGACATACTGTGAATTTGGTTTTGTTTGCAAAGACGGATTTGATGATTTCATCCTGTAACTCTTTGAGTATAACTCTTTCCTACTCAGTATTTATTCATCAAATTCATCCAGGTTATCAGTAAAGTAAAATTAGTATATCATAAAATAGAGGTTTTTTAATAAAATAAAGTAAAATTATACAGCAGTACAAAAATGTTCATTCTCAAAGATAACAACAGGAAATTATTTTAGATGTTACGTTTGTCCAGTGTGTGACATTTAAATGTGTTTCATGTGTTTCATGTGTTTCATGGCTCGTGCTCATACTCACGTCTTGCTTCATGAGTTGTTGTCAGCTCACTAACATTTTTAAATACTGTAAAAGTGAAGTTAAAGGTTTTGCTGCTGCTCAGTCTTATTTCTGAGATAGCACCAGCGCACAATATCACCATTTACTTTATAAAGAAATGATGGATTTGTTCAGTGGCACCCACAGAACATCACTAACTGTATGAGTCTAGTTAGGGCTCCGAGCACTGTGGATCTCTGTTAGGTGTTTGTGGTGCCCTGCTGCTAATGGACTCTGAGTCCAGGCAAAGCACACACAAATTAGAAATCAGTTTTTCTTCTGAAAACACAACTTCCCTGTTGGGAGCACTGTTCCTGTTGCTTATCAGCAAGTACAGGGCCTGCTTTAGCACCATCTGCACCGGCAGGGGGTCAGTGTGTGAGAACGTGCATCTGTGTGCATGCCCACACTGCAACCTTCTTCAGCAACATATCACCCCTGGCCCTGTCTGTCCTTGCATTTAGTCCCAGAATAACAAACACGGTTACTAAACACTTGTTTTACTGCTGCTCTGAATGGAGTACATCTTGTTTCCTTACATCAACTGTGTGTTATTATTCACTCCTGTCTTTATTTCATCCTTTCTTTTCTGATATACATCAACATCGAGTGTCTTAGTAAAGAGCTAGCTACCATGTTCATCCTGAGTAGCATCAATGCTAAATGACTTTGATTGTCCAACTGTCTGAAATGTCTCCATTCCCTTGAATGTCTCCTATTTTACTACTGCAGAATGTTTCATGTGTGCCATGTGTCTTATAATGCCTCTTTTTCACCCATGTTTTATCCTCATTTAGCCAAAAGTCTCAAGGCCTTAGATGTTAACACAGTGTAGCAGTCCTTTAATAGAATATAATTAACATATTAGTTCACCCCAGGCTGTGATGATGTCAGACAATAAGACATTCCAACTCTGACATATCTCATGTGTTCTTAATTTTTAGTAATTATTTTGTTGTGATGTGTTGATCGGTAATTTCTAAGGAGAGCATTGTGACGCTTTCTTTTAGCCGTTGGACACCAAACAGTGACGTCCTTTGACGATACGGCGGGCGTCAGCATATCTCAGCCTTTCTAGAGAATCTATAGAAGTGGTCATAGCTAACAATAGCTAACAAGCACTAATGTAAATAATAATGAGGCCCGGGGCCTTCAGATGTTTATTCCCTATTTAGCACAAAATGGATGCGTGGTTGGAGACGAGGCAGCATGCAATAGGTTTGGTCAGAGTAACATTAAAGAGTCGTGTGTGTGTGTGTGTGTGTGTGCCCCAAACTTCATTCAGTAACAAAGACACAAACTGCCCCCTACAGTGTGAGAGGAGGCCATGAAATAATACTAGACCAGAAGGGAGGGGTGAGCCGCTGTGACACAAAATGGCCGACTCGAGAGAGGATCTGGTATGAAATAGCATTTGTCAGGCAGACACTGGCTGTGTGGGGGGTGGAATTGTGTCCCTCCTGAGGTGCATCCACTACACTATCAAAAGGTGCGTGTGTTCATGACTTACTGCTGCCTGGACTCAAGTGCATTTTACAACGTTTATGTTTCATAGAAGACAGAAAACTGTTGAATCTGACAAAATATTGCAGATGTAATAATGAGTGGAAATCATGAAGGTGAAGAAAACTGCTGAAACAAAAGTCTTATTGTTGTTCGTTTGATGCCCCAGAAATATCCAGTTTGCTGTGTATAACATCTGGAAACACTCTTACTGTGTGTGTGTCAAATGTACACAAAACACACCTGGCTGACAGCGGTGGAGGGGCGGAGCATAAGCAGAGGAGCAGCACACACAGTGTTATAGATTAAGGCATGGATGTGGAATTTTCTCATGAATTCTTTCTTTTGGTTTTTCACATTTATTAACATTGTGAGAGGATTTGTTGTTGTCAAAAAAAACTACCTGAAACTGAAACCAGATGGAAAAGTGGCGCGTGGCCAAATCTTTAAAGTTAGAGCTAGAGCTTTGTCTCTCATAAAGGTTCCCTCAGAGTTGCCAAGCATGAGCACGTCCTCGCATTTATACGGGCTTAAAACACTGATTGGTCCAACAAATATTGCTTCAAACAGTCGTCTTACTGTTCCTTTGCCAGTATTTCAGATTTTTCTGACCAACAACAAGTTAACCAAACAAGGTTGGATGAGAGCAGAACACTCAGAGACTTACAGGGTGCACATAATCTGTGCACATTTTTAAACCTCTGCACACCTTAAACTCCACCAGTCAGTGGATACTCGCTCGTAGGTTTTGCCGACTGCGTCTGTGAGTGCACCTACATTTCTCATGGAATATGAAATAGCTTCAGAAACTCTGTTGCAACAATGCCATGGAATACAATAAGACAGAGAGACAGTGCTTAGCCCTGGGGGTTCTGGCAGAGCTGGGTCTCCCTGTGGAGACTGGGCACCGCCCACAGAGTTTCCCATGACCATTCATTTTTAAGAGCTTTGAACATATCAGCTCATAAAGGCCAGGGGACAATATACATGACAAAACAGAGATGGGACACTGCTTTCCAACCACACAGCCTCACACTTTATGTTATCCATGCACATGTCTTGTAATATCTTGGTGATGGAAAGCTTTTTTTTTTAGTAAATGACACGAAACAAAGGACAAAATGTTTTTAATCTGCTTCTCGTTTTCTTGTGTGCACCCCTCTGTCACTGTGACTGGTTTTAGATACTTTTGCCTTTTCTTCTTCTTCTTTTAACTCAAGCTCTCTCTGTTCTCCAGGTGCTTGTCTTTGGTTTTGGACTCTGGGCTCTCTAACAATGACAGACGATTGCTCCGTGTAACATCTCAAGATCATACCAGTAAGATTTTTGAGCTACTATTCTTCTTTGTCAGTCACTGTTTTTACTGATAGCGTCACATTTTATATTCTCACCATGTGCAATTATTTGGTTTCTATTTAACTGCACAGGTTACAGTCAGCATTCAGTATCACAGGTCCAAAATCACATTAGTTTATTTTTGTACAAATAAGAATAAAATCAGACTTTATTGGAGTCGACACTCAAAACCACACCATAAAAACAAAGTGTGGCGTTACACTAACATGGTAAATATGTCAGCTTATCTCAGCACAGGCCATACAATTATTAAATTAAATAATATTCAATTATTAACTACTAATATCATTATTAATATTCATGACAGAGAGGTTCATGTATCAGCCAAATCAAAACTTGATTGTGGTAAATCTAAAATAATATCTCCTGTTTTAAAATAACCGACCATTCCTCCCAGCGTGCTCGTCACAGACAGCACGTTTTATTTAAAACAAGTCTGTGTAACTGTTTTGCTGGCAGACAAAGAAAAAACTAGTAAACAATCCTATATCTAAATGATTAACAGTATTTTTGTGCATTTCTTTTCTCCTTTTTTTCTTGAAAGGCCAGATTCTCAATAAAAGGAAGGGAGAGAAAAAAAAGAACGAATAAAAGTTTTTGACAGTCATCCTCACAGACAACCAAAGATTAAATGCATCCACCCTGTCCTATTTTTCACAATTCACTAAGGGTACAATGCCACATTGTGCGCAGTCTGTTTTTGTGTGAGAGTGTGCATGCATATACAAATGCCTGTGTTTGTGCTGTAACTTGGAAAAGCTTGTCTTCATGCAGGCCTGTTGGTGAATAAGTGTATACAGCACATGTAGTTGGGCAAGGTATATATCTCCCTGTGTGAGTGTGTGTGTGTGTGTGTGTGTGTGTGTGTGTGTGTGTGTGTGTGTGTGTGTGTGTGTGAGTGAGTGAACCCCCTCTGGTGCTTATTTGCCATTTCTGTGACAGAGCATACAGCTGCATCTCAAGACAAACTAGGCCAAAAGCAGCTCTGTGGAGATGGAGCTGCTGACATTTGGCACCTGTTATCCAAACCTCTCAAGACTTTGTTATATCACAAACTCTCAGGTGTGAAACACTGTCTTCCTGTGGTTTCTATCCTGATCTGAGCTTTTATCCCAAGTTCATGCTTTATTCTCAGCAGCTCCAATTTCACTTTAACATTGATTATTGTCAGAATAAAAGCCAAAGGTTATATAACAATTGCACCAAAGCAGGAATTGTTCACGCTGACACTAACTTGAATACAGATTTTACATCTGTGTTCAAGGTTTTACGTCAAGAAAATGCATTAAAGCAGACTTTAGGCAACTTTTAGCTGCAAAACATTGCTTAAAGCAATGGAGATATGAGTATCTAGTATATGCAGACGTATTTGCGGTTCTGTACTGTATGCTGTTGGAGAACTACCGATACTAAAAAGCTAAACCTTTGAAATTTCTTGCTTTAATAAACTAATAAACTCTGGACCTTAATCCTATGCTGGCTAACCTGACCAGTCTAAACTGTAGTGAAAGCTAACTAGATGAACACACTTTGAACATGATTAGCCAGAAAACTTGGTTCTTTTGTGCCTTCCTCCATGAACTGTCCACCCCTGGGAAAGTTCACCACTGTTCCCAGTTTCCCGCATGTGTGGGTCTCACTATGTTTTGCTGGACTCCAAAAGCCTCAGAAATGACAACTGACATATTTCCAGACTGAAAATGTAGGCTGTGGTTGCTTTATAAGATCTTATAACCTACTTCACTTTGTCAGACAGGTGATTTCTTGGTTCATCAGGTGTGTCATATTGGCAGTCATGCCTGGGATTAGCTTGTGAAGTTCAGCTCAGCCTTAATAGTTAATTTATGATTTACATGAAGATTTCCTTTATAATAATAATAACTTTATTTATAAAGCACTTTCAAACAAAGTGCTGACAGCTACTTGACAAAAAAAGATAAATAAATAAAAGCAATACTAAAACAATACAATTTAAAAACTGACAGAAACAGTAGTCTAAGGAGCTTGTAAAGAAAAGCGTCTGGACTTCTTTAAGTTGCTTGAAGACGTTTCACCTCTCATCCAAGAAGCTTCTTCAGTTCTATGATCAAATGGTGGAGAGTCCCAGATTTAAACCCTGTGGGAGTTTCCCACCAAGAGGGACAATGGACCCCCTAATGATTCTCTGGGACTCTCCACCATTTGACCCTGAAGAAACTTCTCGGATGAAAGGTGAAATATCTTCAAGCAACTTAAAGAAGTCCAGACGCTTTTCTTTCCAAGCTCCTTGGACTTCCTTGATCATTATGGATGACCTGGATGACTGAGAACCTTCACAGGCATACTGGCAGAACCAGTAAAAATTGGTGAACAGGTGGGTCTTTACCTCAGCTTTTAAAACCTCCACAGAGCATGCCTGCCTCATATCTTGAGGGAGGTTGTTCAGCAAAGATGGGGCACAAAAAGAAAAAGCATGCTCCTCAGTCTTTCTTCTAGCTTTAAGAACTTTTAGAAGGCCAGTGCCCTGAGACCGGAGAGCACGGGAACATAGAGGTCAGAGAGATATGAAGGTGCCAAACCATTTAAAGCCTTGTAGGTGAGCAACAGGACCTTAAAATCTGCTGGAACCTGACAAGGCAACCAGTGAAGAGATTTCAGTACTAGGGTAATGTGCTCATGTTTCCCAGTTTTGGTTAAAATGCGAGCAGCTGCATTTTGTACCATCTGTAAACCTCTAAAACATTTCTTCGGTAACCCAGAAAGGAGAGTGTTACAATAATCAGTGACACAAATGCATGGACAAGAACCTCTGCAGTGTCAAGTGACAAAACGTGTCAGATTTTAGCTGTGTTATAATAAATGAAATCATCATCATCATCATTTAAAAACTGTATTACACGTACGTGAGACAAATATGTAAAAATAAAGAATGGGGCAACTTCTTTTTCTCACAGCACTGTTTAGCATCATTTGCATGGATTACAGCAGGGACATTTTGCATGGAAAAAGCTTAGTGGCAAGAGATCAGACATTATTATCTTTGTTTGTCTAATGTGTCATGCTCTGTTTGTAGGAAACAAAAGCTACAGGCTTTCATGCTCCTGTTGGTTTTCATGTCTGTCAGAACAGACATGTGCAACTGCAAAGAAACAGGAGAGCAATTATTAATGGTTAAGGTCCTGGAAAAATACTTCACCTTACCTTGAAACACATACAGTGGACAAGCAGGAGGATTGTTCCCAGTGTAATAACTTTATCTCAGTGTAAGAGAATGAAGCACCTGGGGGGAAGGTAGGAAATGAGAACACAGTTGAACCAAACACAAAGAGAGAGAGCTGTGCACACGGAAAAATATCCATAGCTTTATAGTACAAACAGCTTTCTTTCAGAATAAACATATAAATAAATCCGCACTGCTATCCACTCTCCCTGTTGCCAGAGTAGAGTACTTGCTTGACCCTTACAGGGTGAGAGATGTTTCATCTTCCCATTTCCTTTATCCTTTTTCCCTTCTTCAGAGTTTCCTCCGACTACATTGTGTTTCCATTTGCCTACCAGTTACCATGGCAAATGACCCACACAAAGAGCATGAGCTGTGAGATTATAGATGTGTCCGTCTGCCTTGCACCTGTATGCATGCAGCCATGGCATCACACTCTGCACACGCTGACCTTTTTCTACAGAGAGATTTAACAAAGTGTGAAAGAAGAAGAAGGCTGAAGTTGGAAAAAAGAGGAAAAAAACAGCAATTAAAAGATAATTATCTGCTGGAAAAGGGCTGTAACTTTCATAATTTCTGTAATGCTGTAAGAAAGCATAACACGGAGAGCAAGTTGATTCCCTGCAGTGTAAATGTCAAACCCTTGCTTTGACCTTCTGCTACTCTCTTCCAGCTCTGTTGCTACAGCATGTCATTCTAATCAGACTGTTTTCTCACACTGGAACTTGAGTCTTTGATGACATGATCAGATTTCATAATTATGCAATCACAAAGATTTGTCCATAATTTGCAAAAGCTGGTAATATTGCCCCAGTCCCTGGAATGTCGTGACAATGGTTGAATCTGAAAAGTAGCTCATATAAGAAATCCAATAAAGAACTCTTGCAGGTCAACACCAATGCACAAAGGCTTGAATCTGCCACTGTACACATTTATTAAATGCTGGCTGTCTATCACCTCCAACCAGATCTGCTAATTCAAGAAATTTTTAACCTTTAGCCTAATCTAAATAATCTCCGATCAACAAGTGCATTTAGATAACTTGTATATAGCAGTGCACAATCAATGTGAGCTACAATGATCACAAAAACCTGTAAAAATTTTAGAAGTAAGTATTATGAATAAGAAAGAATCTCACTCTACCCTGTGATGGAAGAGCTGTGCAAAGCATTGAGAGAAGACAGCAGTTTGGTATCCAAAATACTAAAATGAACCAAATTAATTTTCTTCTTTGAATTCTTTGCTTTCTTCTCTTGGCACTTCACTGCCAGCTGGAACTACATTTGTGTTAAATTTTGCATTCTTGCAAATTCTTTGCATTTCACATGACCTCATTCACAGGAGCTGGGCCATTTTCACATGTTTGTTGACTCTCAGCTTTAGGCTGATGTTGATCTCAGTAAGTACAGCAGGCTCACCTTCTTCCCTGTCTGGAAATTTGCAGATGTGAGTAAAAGAGAGCAATGCACTGCAAATGATGCTTCATAGAGAGGTGACTGTTTCCATAGGAATTTACTGTAATGTGTTATTCATTTGTCCTTTTTTTAAAAAAATTGACAGCATTCTTGTATTCTTGCATTTTGATATCATTTCCAATTAAATATTGAAAATGTACAACTTGACAAGTAGTCTGAAGTGTAGGCATGTAATTCTGTTAAACATGTTTATTTTATTATTTTGTTATCTTTGGTTGGCTCACCCATGTCTGCAAGTTAACCATGAGACTCAGACTATTTCACATATTTATCTAACAATTTTGTAATATCCACACACAATATACAGTACATATTTATTTTACTCTATCTTATGAATCAATTTTGAATCCATTTTAATTTAAAAAAAACAACCTAAAAAGCAGAAGGGAATTCAGGGACACTGGTACATGGGAGATGTGAAAGTTTTCATGTACAGCTTTCAGCTGGAGCACGTAGGTACTGGATAACTCAAGAGGAGCTAGTGACAAAAACTGAGGAGGCCCTAGAAACAAGGCTCATGGAGGGGCCCCTGTGGAGGATGGCTGGCAGACATTGCTTGCCCAAGTTGCTCTGTGATGCAACCATCGGAGTATGTTGGATAGAACGCACTTAAAAACATGGGGAAAAGTCCTTGTCTGAATAGGTGAATGAGGCATGCTGTATTTAGTGCTCTGGGAGAGTCAGTCCGTTTATCATGTGCTTAATGTGGAAGTAGCAAAAACTGCAGTTAGGTATCATTTGATCTTGCCTACAAATGGGATTTTTTTAATCATTAGATATTTCAATATAAAACTGACCAAACTCTATGCCAATTTTAACATATTTTTCCCCATATAAAGTAACGTGTCCCGTGTCTCACTGAGAATAGATATGGATATGGTGCTAAATCCACTGCAGAAAAATGCTGAAAGTTTGTCTGGACAGGAGAAGGTCAGATCAGTTTATTTTCTCTCTGTCTCTCTCTTTCAAGATCTGCATTCAAGTCTAACTGTTCTTTTTCTTCTTTTAATCAAAGAAATTGTGCCAAAAATGTCTCCAATATAATGAGTGGTCCAATAGCCATTGAAATACACATCAACGTATTTGAGACATGGCCTTTTCTGAAGGACCCCAAGGAGTCAGCAGTCATAATACAGTCTGGTCTGTCAATCTCAGTGTTCCCTTCTCTGTGTCATATCTTAGCGTTTTTCCACCGTCTACCTGAGCACAGGAGTAGAATGTGTTGGTAATGCACTCATTCATACACATGCTGGAACTCATGAATATGAATGTACTTTTACACGGTCATCCTCAGAGTTATACTACGTATCTAGTTTCTGCATGTTTATTTTTTGTTGTTGTGTTTGTGAGGGATAGGGACTTGCAGAGTCATACAATGTGAGTGGTAGAGACACAATTAGTCACACACATGTACTATAACAAGACTGCATGCGAGCCAGTACAGAAGCCTCATGTAGAAATAAGCACACAGTTCGATGTGTCGATATGATGACAAATAAATCTGTTATGTATTTATCCTAAAGAAGCACATTCAGCTCTAAGGGGCCACCTCAAAATCTCAAAGCACTATATTTTACCAGGCTTGTAGGAAATGTTCACCTGGAACCATTTTTGTTTCTGCAGCAGGTTTGCAGCAGATCCTCTGACTCTTCAGGTTTCAGCAAGACGATGTTAAATGTCAGCGATGCATCTGTCTGAACTGACAAGGAAACACTGCATGTCATTGTTTTTTACTGGGGCACTCAATAGACATGGTTAATGGTGTGGTCACCAATCTGGCCAGTAATGCCAGTAAAATATACCTTATGCCTCGTGGATACTTTAATATAAAATGAAGCAAAGTCTATGTTAATTTTAAGAGATTTTTTTATGAGTCTTCAGTCATGCATATTACACATATAAATAGTGATCATGTATTTTCTATTATTAAAATTTCTATTATGATGTGTATTTTTTCTCAAATATTCAAGAGAAAAATAAAATCATCCCAGTCTACTCTAAAGCATTGGGATAATAATCTGTGCATAAATTGCTGTTACGCTAATAATATATTTGCAATTTGTTTTCCACAATAAACACTTTATTGTTAAAGAATACTTTAGATTTTTTCTCACCTTCTATTACAGAAAATGGGACAGCTGCTAAAGTATTAATTATACACATTAGTCATCTTTTTCTCTAAATCATTAATAGACACAGTTATGATTTAGTAATAGTAACGCACTTTCAAGAATATTTTGTATGAGCTTTATGATTTTCAGAACAACTTTAATGACACACATGCTTGATATGCTTTTTTTTTCTTTCCATAAAGTTGAGTTGAGGTGTTTTGCTCATTTTCTTGCTGGGGGACGCTTTGGTTTCTCACACTAATGTATTTGTTTTTAGATTATCTGTGACTCTGCTAAATTGACTACTTACTTAGCATAACGAGCGAGCCATTAGCAAAGAGTATGGGTAAAATCTTAAACTATTATTATACGGGGTTATGTGAGTACCATAAGCCAATCACAGCAGTTTGTTTGAAATTCTAGAAATTATTTTTCAATTTTATTTTCTGTTATTCCTGCAAACGTGATGTAACAGTAATGAAAATATTTTACAGTCATAAGAAGAGTAATATTTAGTGCCATGTGCACATTTTTCTGAGACGATGGTAAACTTGTGGAGCCAAGATTCAAGATCTAAATCAGTGGTGCAGTTTACTTGGACTTGTTGCTTCTCCACCGATAAGCCTGTGACACAATACAATATCAGGTAGTAGCAGCGATAATACCAACATAACTTTTACATATCTGATGGGTGTACAATGAATGGAGATAGTAAGTTGAGCCGAAAGTCAGAGTTTTAATGTCACAAAGGTGTTGAACTTTTCACCAAGCTGCCATGGGGATTTATGCTGAACATATAATCTGGTAATCTGGTCCGAATGAGTTGAGAGAGGTAAAACCTGAACCCCAGGTGAAGATAACAGGTATCACAAGTGTTGTTATCAACTGGCTCCGTCCACAGTCACATAAATGGGTCATTTCATACGTCATAATGCATCTTATTCCACACAAAATGAACCCCACGAGGGCAGAAGTCGTGCACATTATCAAATGACGATGATAAAATAGTGATCAAAACTTTGACATAAAAATTCAGTATTGTAGCACATTTGACAGAAAGTTACTGCTGCAGAAAATTGTTTTACCACGAGCCATTGTGCAAGTCTCTGCTTACTGAAACTTAAGGAAAAGAGGAGACTTAAGAGGAGACGTTGTCTCGGTAGAAAAACCAATGTACAGAAAATTTTGCATAACAAGACACCAAGACACTAAAAAAGTTTTTTAAAAAAATTAATGACCTCAGAATTGGAAAAAGAGACGTGCACTGTACTAAAAACATATTAATTTATTTCTAACATAACATGTGGTAATGGTAAACACACTGTGTTGGGTCTGCGCTTCCACAGGTCCCGCTGGTTTAGAAACTTATTCGACAACTTATTCGTTTCCACCCTCAGCAATATGACGCCATTTCAAAAAGGAAAAGAATTTAGAGTGGATTACCTCGCTGAATCCTTTTAGACAGGGACTCGCTTTCTGATTGTCCCAATAAGTGACTTTCTCCCGAGCCCATTTTAATGTGGAGAAACACACTTTGCAACCGTTCCCGACAACATGTTGTGTAGCTCTTCCTGTTCAAATTGTTCAGATCTGCTTAAATGACAGAGGTTATCAAACAAAACGTTCAGTGCACTATGAAAGTAACAAAATAAAAAGGAAAAAAGCAACTAAACAACAGCCATCCTCTGTGTCCTCACCTGCTCCTCCACTCTGTTCTCTCTCCCACTTTGCAGTCCGATGGCAGTCGGTTCTCTTTAGCTTTGTCCTGTGTTTTCCACTGTCTCATCTTGCCATTCCACTCCAAACGTGGCAAATGTCACTCAGACAGTATCCTCAAAAGTCCTCTTCACACACAGTGAAGTTGCAGCTTGCTGGAAACGCATCTCCATTCATTCAATCAAGATGATGGATCTTCTCTTTCTGATGCCGTTTGCCCATAGCGCTGCTGGACCTGTCTGCTCAGGACTCTGCTGTTGTCTCTTGGCCTGCTGTCAACTGTTGATGTTCATGCCTGTGCTTCTGGAACTGCACTCCCTGTCTTCAAGCAGATGTTAGCTTCCTTGGAGCTTGCTTTTCAGGATGAGGAACACAGTAGTGAAGCTGTAAACACAATTCAGCCAAAAACTGGGCCTGCGTGTTTCTAATGGTGTTAACCTATAATTTTCTTCCAACTGCTGCATGTGGAAAATTGATCCAGGTCTGCTCTTCACCTGCAAGTGACCAGAGATGGGCAGTAACGCATTACTTGTAACGCGTTACTTTTTGTAATCCGATTACTTTTTTCAAGTAACGAGTAAAGTAAGGGATTACTATTGCAAAAACGGTAATTAGATTACCGTTACTTTCCCGTAGGAATGCTGCGTTACTGCGGTTTTTTGCGAGAATTTCTCATGACAGTGACGTAAGCGAGTGCGGCGTTCGTGACAACAGCTGTGTGCAGATCAACAATGTTTAATATATCGAGTACGGGAGAGAGTATGAGCGTGCAGCGTTTAAAGCGTGGAAGTACTGACCTTACTTTGAGTTTGATTCCATAAAAAGTGACAACAACATTAGCGTCCGTTGTGCGTGGGAAGACAACTTCTTTTTACAGCGAAAAAAAACCCTTAAACTTCCGAGCAAGCACCGAGTAGCTACGACATAATGGGAAATTCACAGAGAAACTCGTGGATTCTTCCACTGACCGCTGCGGCACACCTGCACCAGGGTAAACCTCCGCCTACTCTACTCCTGCTTTACAGGCGAAAATAGAGCAACAGGACCGCTAGTCTTTGATGTTATTTATTTTCTGCTGTGTTTTACTTGCATCTATTTGAAAGACTGAGTGTAAACACAAAAAATATTTTATGTGCTGGAATGTGCAGAAAATAGGTTTAAATGTTAAACAAATTTCTTCCAGTCAGAGAATGGTGCATATAATTTAATTTTTGCTTGATGCATAAAGTTAAAAGATTAAAACTTAATAAAACAAGTTTTAAAAAGAGACTTTTCCATTTGATTACATTTTGTATGATGGATTATGTAGAAAAAGTAGAATTGGGCTGAAAGATCTATCACTTTATCACCTACTCAGGTTGTAAATCGTGTTTTTAAAAAGTAACTAAGTAACTAAGTAATTAATTACTTTTGAAAATAAGTAATCAGTAAAGTAACAGGATTACTTTTTTGGGGAAGTAATCAGTAATTAGTTACTGATTACTTTTTTCAAGTAACTTGACCAACACTGCAAGTGACACACTGAGACTTTTTCATCATTCTCATCACTACTGAAACAACACACATCTCCTCTCTCTGGTTTTTGAACTCTCCTGTCTTAAAAACAGAAAGTGAGATTGTAGTTGTTTTAGGCTGAGAAACACCAAACACTCTTCATATTATCATTGCTTTGTTTTTTTCATCAACAACACAACTATTTTCTTTCTTTTGTGTCCACTGGGGTAGAAGGTGACCTGCAGAATCACCTCTTCCCCACTTGGAGACAATTCTCACACACACACTTTCACACCTCTCTGTGGCTCACACACACAGTGACGTCAGACACGTTCACCTGCTTTGCGCACAATTTCACTGCACTTCCTTCCTGCAATGATCTACATACTACGTGCTGCCCGGTGAATACTTTGCAATGTATTCCATCCCCTGTCAAGGCAGACTTACTCAGTTTATTCCCCAGTACAAGACAACAATCAGCCACACGCAAACCACGTCTGGTCTGCATTCACTCACACGCGCGTTCACACACAAAACAGGCGCCAACGAGAGCTCTATCCTCCTTGCATATTGGTGAAGAAACCAAACACTCAACGCCCTCAGCGGCTTATTGGGAAAACAGTTCACACAATACACATCACAGCAAAAGCACCTCCCACCGTAAACCCCCCAAATGGTTCTAAGACAAGGCACTATGTGTGTGTACGTGTAAACATCTGTATGCATGTGCAAGAATGTGTGTGTGTGTGTGTGTGTGTGTGTGTGTGTGTGTGTGTGTTTGAGTGAGTGTGTGTGAGAATGTGTGTCTCTCTGTGTGCGTGACTTCCAACTGTTTCTAACAACATCCCTAGTAATAAAATGGTAATCTCCCCCACACCCAATATATGGTTCAATTCCTGTATTGGTTCATCATGCACAACACAGTGAAGCCACAAAAGGGCAGGAAGCTGACCACACAAGAATCAGATCTTTCAGATAGGACGTATCTGCAATAAAACCTCCCCCAGCACAGAGTGGCTGGAGAGGAATGTCTTGATCCTATAGATTGAACTCAGACCTTACAAATTTAAGAAGCACAATGACACATTCAACAATTAGACTTAACACAGGTAGCTTGCGTCTGCACAAACAGCTAGTGCAGTCTGTTGAAAGCTCCCAAACGAAACCGAACCTAGATTGTCTCTACGCCCCAAATGGCGGAGAAGCCTGCGTCTCTCTCACACGGCTGGCACACTCCTGTACCTGCGTGAAACCACGCGGTCACGTAGCCGCTCTCTATTGTTTTACGGTCCGCGTGCACCCGCGCGACCAGCATGTGTGAGAATGTGTGTGTGTGTGTGTATGCATGTGCGAGAGTGTGTGTGTGTGTGTGTGTGTGTGTGTGTGTGTGTGTGTGTGTGTATGCGTGTGAGTGTGAGTGTGTTTGTGTTTGGGGGTGCGTTTGTGTGACCTCCTGCCCACAAAGGGGTCATAAAAGCAGGAAGCTTACTAAACAAGAAAACAGAACCCTCACATAGGATGTGTCCCTATAATAAAACACTACAGCATCCCCCACCAACAGGCTGGGGAGGGCAATAGAAACAGAAGAATGTCTTTGGATCCTATAGCTTGAACTAAGACTTACAAATTTAAGTAACACAATGACAACATTTAACAATTTGACTCCAACACACTGATTCTCGTATAGCACTTTTCTATACACCCAGAGCTTCATGCAACATTCACCCAAGCACTGTCTCCTATGCTATAAGTCCTTATTAGCTAACATTTACACTCCAATGGATGCATCGAAGGTTAGTATCTTGTCCAAGATATTTGGCTCACAGACTAGGCGAGCCAGGGATTGAACTATGAACCTTCCAAGCAGTATGTGACCTGCTCTGTTTCCTGAACTACAGCCACGCTAATGTGCACATTAGAGCTCTGAAACTTTAAACTGCATATATTTCAAGATTAAACATTGGTGTCCTATAGCCATAGCCAGAGTGAAATTACTTTTTTGACTGAAGAGGAGTTTAAAGTGTAACTTTGCAGCAGATTAGGACCAAATATAAAAGTATATACATGCACTTTCCCAACAGTTCCCATGGGCAAAACTTGGCAACAGTGGGAAAACAACAACTCGCCAGTTATCTAAATAAGAAGTTACAATTATTTTTTTTTAAATAGTAAGTGTGTATAATCTCAGTATTAAATCAAAGATTAAAATGCTATTACATTTACAGAGATTATGACATTTTTAAATGGGCTGGTCCTTACTTAGTGCTTTTCTACTCTTCCTAAGACTCAAACTTCTTTATACAACCTCATTAAGGAAGTGCCTTCTATCTAACATTCACACACATTCATACTCCAGTGGACACATTGGAGAGCTACTGTTGTATATTATCTTTAACTGACAGACAGGAACATATATGAAAAAGACCTGACTGACTACTTTATCAGGCATGCACAGGATCCAATTCCCCAAATGCGATTTGTAAAATCAAAATTTTACAAAAATGAAAATTTTACAAATGACATTTGTCATTTGTCACACTTGGGGTGGCTGTAGCTCAGGAAGTAGAACAGGACATCTACTAACTGGAAGGTTGGTGGTTTAATCCCTGGCTGCTCCAGTCTGCATGCCTAATATCCTAACCCCAAATTGCTCTCCAATGATTACACTATAATTGTATTTACATATAATATAACTATATACACGCATATTTATATTATAATTACAATGTAATACGTATTATTTGTCCCTTTGTGCCAAACTAATCTGAGAGGGCCTGTGGAAAAGATTCAGTCAGGACTCTGATTGGTTCAGCGAAGTTTTTCCCTCTGCTCTGCATGGGCAGCAACTATTACAAGTGTTGCAAATTGCATTTAAAAAGGAAAAGTTTTTTATTTTTTGTATTGTGCTCAATATAAAATAAAAGCTCCTGACTGCTGGAATTAAATATGAGTATTGGAACGAAAGTGTTTCCTCTTTGCATCTTTCATTAAGATTAAGGTTTTGGCCAGTGTACCAGTGACTTTGCTGCACTATGCAGGCCTTGACTCACAAAGACATCTTATGATGATCATAGCGCATGAATATGATGAGGACACACAATCCAAAAATGACAATGAGAAAAACACTAATGGTAGATGTCGCAAGTCAAACCTAAAAGCAAAATGACAAGATCCACCATGTCTTATTTCACACACACATTTAGATTTGCATGTTTTTTCTTAAATATCTTACAAAATGAAAATACATCAGTTAGACATTCAATTTAAATTATCCATTAATCCATCTATTTTGTCCTGTTTATTTGGGGTTGGGTTCTGGGCACAGTAGCTTAAGCAAAGACTCCTCTCTCTCTCCCTAACCACTTCCTCCAGCTTATTCGGGGGAACACAGAGAGGTCAGCCAAGAGATATAAACTCTCCAATGTGTCCTGGGTCTGCCTCAGGGCTTCCTTCCAGTCAATCATACCCAAAACACCTCACCCAGGAGCCACTCAACTCAAACTCGAGAGCTTTGTTTTCATGCTCAGCTCTCTCTTTACCACAACGGACCGATGCAGTGTCCACAGACACAAAGCCAGTCCATCTGTCAATCTTCTAATTATTTCTCCCCTCACTTGTGAACATGACCCTGAGATATTTATATTCTACTCCACTTGGGGCAGTAACTTGTCCCTGACCCAGTGCAGACACCCTTTTCCAGCTGAGAACCATGGTCTCACATTTAGAGGTGCTGAGTCTCATTCTTGCCATTTCACACTTGGCTATGAGCTGCTTTAGCATGAGCTTAGGACCACTATCTGATGAAGCCAACAGAGCTACAATGTCTGCAAAAAACAGAGATGAGATTCTGAGGCCACCACAGTGGAAGGCTTCCTCCATCAGGCTACGCCTAGAAATTCTGTCGATGAAAGCTATGAACACAGTGGTGACAAACAGCAGCCATGGCAGAGTCCAACACGCACTAAGAATGAGCCTGACTGACTGCCAGCAATGTGGAACAAGCTTCTGCAAGGAGGCTCAAATGGCTCATAGCAATGGGCCAGACATTGCTATGAGCCCCAAAGCACCTCCTACAGGATACTCCATGTGACGTGGTCAGATGCCTTCACCAAGTCCACAAAACACACAGGTTGGGCAAATTCCCATGCACTGTCAAATATTTTTGATAGCATAAAGAGCTGGCTAGTGTTACATGACCAGGACGAAAACCGCATTGTTCCTCCTGTAAGCTCAGTTCGACTAACGGACGAACTCTCCGCTGAAGTACTCTGGCATAGACATTCTCATCGGGACAGAAAAGTCTGATTCCCCTGTTGTTGGAGCCCACCCTCTGGTCCCTCTTTTTAAACACGGGGACAGTGACCCTAGTCTGAGACTCCAGAGGCACCTCCCCAGATCTCTATGTAATGCTGTAAAGACGTGGTAACCAGGACTGGCCTGCAAAATCCAGGGCCTTTAGGAACTCCGGGTGAACCTCATCCACCCAGGGGCCCGGCCACCAAGTCATTTTTGAACTGCCACAGTGACCTTGCTCCTTGGATTACTTAATATATTATCATGCTTTTTTACAACTACAAGAATGTACTATTACTGTGTGATTTATTACTATTACTGAAGGTTACTCGCCATACCATACCAATCCGTGGGTGGACAGATCGGTCCACACTGCAGTGAACGCCAGGACCGCCATCTACAACACGGGTCTCGCCACTGGCGATTTGAGCGCCTACAAAGCGGCCTCATACGGCGTGCGGTGGACCGAGTCCGACTTATTGCTGACAATGCGAACCAAGCTCTTGCAACGGTTGTATAGGGATCGAATGGCCCGTAGCAATGGGCCAGACACCCCATACTCCCGCAGCACCTCCCACAGGACACCCCGAGGGACACGGTCGAATGCCTTCTCCAAGTCCACAAAACACATGTAGACTGGTTGGGCAAACTCCCATGCGTCCTCAAGTATCCTTGAGATGATAAAGAGCTGGTCCAGTGTTCTGCAACCAAGACGAAAACCGCATTGTTCCTCCTGTATCTGAGGTTCGACTAGCGGACGAACTCTCCTTTCCAGCACCCTGGCATAGATTTTCCCAGGGAGGCTGAGGAGTGTGATCCCCCTGTAGTTGGAACACACCCTCCGGGGCCTTTCTTAAAGATGGGGACCACCACCCCTGTCTGCCAGTCCAGGGGTACTGCCCCTGATCCCCACGCAACATTGTAGAGACGTGTCAACCAGGACAGCCCTACAACGTCCAGAGCCTTCAGGAACTCGGGGCGGACCTCATCCACACCAGGGGCTCTGCCACCAAGGAGTTGTTTAACTGCCTCAGTGACCTCGCCCCCAGAAATTGGCGGGTCATCCCCCTCATCCCCAGACTCTGCTTCCTCCTCGGAAGACGTGTCAGTGGGATTAAGGATTAAGGTCCTCGAAGTATTCCTTCCACCGCCTGACAATTTTCTCAGTCGAAGTCAGCAGCGCTCCACCAGCACTATACACAGTGCAGGTAGAGCACCGCTTTCCCCTCCTGAGACACCTGACAGTTTGCCAGAATCTCTTCGAGGCAGTCCGAAAGTCTTTTTCCATGGCCTCTTTGAACTCCTCCCACACCCGAGTGTGGACACTCTTATGTTCGAACAAGGTGTTCGTTATGGCCAAACTGTGATTTGCACAGAAGTCCAATAACAAAACACCGCTCGGGTTCAGATCAGGGAAGCCGTTCCTCCCAATCACGCCCCTCCAGGTCTCGCTGTCGTTACCCACATGAGCATTGAAGTCTCCCAGTAGGATAACAGAGTCTCCAGGTGGAGCACCTTCCAGCACTCCACCCAGTGAGTCTAAGAAGGCTGGGTACTCTGAACTGCCACTCGGCGCATAAGCGCAGATGACAGTCAGGACCCGACCCTAAGGCGCAGGGAACAAACCCTCTCATCCACCAGGAAGATCCCCAACGTACCGGCAGCAAGCCGAGGGGATATTAGAATGCCCACCCCAGCCCGCTGCCTCTCACCAGGGGCAATTCCAGACTGAGACAGAGTCCAGCCCCTTTCCAGGAGACTGGTTCCAGAGCCCAAGCAATGCGTAGAGGTGAGTCCGACTATATCTAGCCAGTACCTCTCAACCTCCCGCACTAACTCAGGCTCCTTCCCCACCAGAGAGGTGACATTCCATGTCCCAATTGCCAGTCTTGGTAGCCGTGGATCAGTCCACCAGGGCCTCCACTCCTGGCCGCCACCCGGCACACAATGCACCCGAACCCTACGGCGCCTCCTGCAGGTGGTGGGCCTGCGGGAGGATGGGCCCAAGTCCCCTTTTCGGGCTGTGCCTGGCCGGGCCCCATGGACTAAGGCCCGGCCACCAGACACTCGCCCTCAGGCACCCGCCCCGGGCCTGGCTCCAGGGCGGGGCACCGGTAACCCTATCCCGGGCAGGGTAAACTGTTCCCTCTATGTTTTTCTCATAAGGGTCTTCTGAATCGCTCTTTGTCTGGTCCCTCACCCAGAACCAATTTGCAATGGGAGACCCTACCAGGGGGCTATTTTGTCTATTTTGTAAAATGTTTAGATTGTCTATTCTTATTTAATTCACTTAATGTACAGAATTTACATCATGGTACAACAGTGTGAACAGCACAAATCTGATATTTTCAAATCCGATCTGGGTCACTTTCGTATGTGGTACTGAATCCCATACATATCTGATATTTTAGAAAGCGACTGCTGTTTGAATGGTCATGTTGCATTAAATCTTTTACGTCACTGACTCAAGACAGACGCCAACTATCAGTACCGGAGAAGCGCCTGAGAAGACATCGTGAACGCTTCCTGGCCATCCCGTGGAGATGTTAGTGAAACAGTTTGGAAGACAATGTTGGAGAAACGTGAACATTTTATTTGTATTGTATAATCTGCAGATTCTGACAGAAATCTGCAACTATCCTTTGAAGCACCGTTCCTCTCTAAAACAGCAATAAGGATAAATATTAGGCCATATGTAAATAACAAAATAACTTGAAGCAAAATTGGGAAACGTAAAGTCTGAAACAAGTATTTATATTAACGGCCATCAGTCGAACAATACTGTTTGGCCTGGGTCTAAACAGAGCGCATTGTGTGTGATGTTTTCTTTTTCTTTTGCTCAGGTCACTTTGAGGGTTCACACTAGAGCGCGTTTGCTGTCACATTTTATTTGTAGTGTGAACAAGCAAACCAAAACATCAGATTTGATCAAAAACTCGGAATTGAGTATTAAGACCTGCAGTGTGAACGTAGCCTAAGAATCATGAGTACTCTGAACTGTTGTGCGACCCATATGCAGAAGCATCACTCAGTTGCTTCTGCATATGGGTCGCGCCGTTCCTCTATCCAAAGGCACAGGGACACAATCCTTTCATCCTTTGGCAAAAAAACCAAATTTACAGGCAGCAAACCAAGGGGACCCACCCCTGCCCACCACGTCTCATTGAGGGCAAGTCCAAATTGGAAACTTGACTTCTTGACTTCTGTGAGTGGTGGGCCTGCAGGTGGGTAGGTAGATATAGTTTATTTGGGCCCTATGGGGCTTGGCCACGAGGCCCTCTACATCAAGCTCCCACCATAGGCATGGTCCCAGTAACGCCACCCCAGGCAGGTTACGCAGTTCCCTTGCTTTTTCACCACTCATATCTGGGAATTCACCCAGGACCAAATTGACATGGGAGACCCTAACAGCCCCCCCGCCATCATAGCCCCTGGGGCACATAAACCTCTCCACCACGGTAAGGTGGCAATTCATGGAGGAGTAATTTAAATTAATGAGGACTTTCCACTTGATCAAGACCTTAGCCAATTTATTTCAGTGCATCTGAAAGGCAAAGACACTGCTAAGCTTTTTCTTAGTATTCCTTGTAACTGTCAAACTGTCTCACGTTTTCCTAACAATGTAGCAATTAACTTTTAGGTACTGAATTCCAGGGTGCAGTAACAGTGCATTGAAGGGGAAAACTAAATAACCACTAATGCCTTAAAGGTATTATGTTTGTTTGCTCACACTTTTAGTCCCATAGCATGTGTATGTACACGTCACATCCAAGTGTCCTATTTGGCAAGACATCTTCTATGCTTGAAGTAAAGACAGACAAAGAAAGAGAGAGCAACACAACTTCAGATGGATGACACTGGCTTGTCTTAACACCTGCAATCATATAAACGTGTCTTTGTCTGTGTGTGCTTATATCACACGCATACACAGTAAGAGTGCATGTTCACTTTCACAGCTTTTGAATACTATTGTGTTTGTGTGCATGAGTGAGAGAGGAGAATTTGTGCACAAGCATAAGCATATGAGCTTAACTTTTAGTCAAAGCTACCCTCAAGCCAGACACACACTGACATACATACTGACAGTGGCACAGAGTGAGGTTTTGCTTGAATGCACACCTGTCCTTTCACTCTATGGAACACAGCACACAGCCTGACCACAGGCCACGCCATGTATGTATATGTGCATGTGTTGTAAAAAGGCCTTCTGGGCATTCATGGACAAAGACAACTCCTCACAGGCCAAAAGTCCTATACAACATCCTTATTCTCTTTCTGTGCATCACTTTATTTTTTGTTTGTTTTTTTATATATCCAGTTTAACCTTTTGGTCGCTCTTTTTTGACTCTATTTACACTCTGATTTTATCTTTCTTGTTCCAGACAACTTCCTTTCCTTCTCTTTCTTTTGACCGATAGGAGGAATAAATCTGCATGACTTTCCTTCAGAAATGTCCCAAGATGTGGCGTGTCATTGTGTCAGCTAGTCAAATGTTGGTGTGTCAGAGTGTGTCTCAATGTTTGCATGCGTGTATGTGTGTGCACGGATAAGGGCCTGTGTACTCATACAGGGTTCTATGAAGCTCAGTTTTGACAGTGCTTAAACAGCACACAGGTGGAGTGGTTAGCACTGCCACTTCACAGCACGAAGGTTCTTGGTTTGAGCCTCAGCTGCTACCTCTCATTGTGATATTTGCATATTCTCTCTGTGCCTGGGTGGGTTTCCTTCAGTACTCTCTCTTCCTCCCACAGTCCAAAGATGTGCATAGGTTAATTGGTGCTTCTAAATTATTCTAATGGACTGCATGTACAGGGTGGGCCATTTATATAGATACACCGTAATAAGATGGGAATGGTTGGTGATATTAAAGTCCTGTTTGTGGTACATTAGTATATGTGAGGGGGCAAACTCTTCAAGATGGGTGGTGACTAGGGATGGGTACCGGTATCCGGTGCCATGATGGCACCGGTTCTGACATAAACGGTAGTAACCAGACCGAAAAGCAGTGCACATTTCGGTGCTTTATTTCGGTGCTTTTTTTTTCCTGAGCTGTGATACACTTTAGATTCTAACCAATCATTTTACGTTTCCGAGGATAGTAGGCGGGTCCAGGTACGTACGTTCTTTTAGACCAGAGCTACAGATTAAAATGCCCAAGGTGAAGCGGTCAAAAGTCTGGCTGTACTTCACAGCAAAATATGCAAACTCAGCAGCCTGCAACAAGTGCTTTAAGCTGATACTGTGATACTGTCAAAGGAGGTAACACCTCAAATCCGATGAAACACCTGGCAACGCACAGCGTTTTTTTAAAAGCCGAGAAATGCGCCGTATTTCATAGCTTGCTGCGAGACCTCACACCGTGCACATCTACTGCGGGTGTGGTGCCTGTTATCGGACCCGGAGTTAGCAACATCCCCCAAAAACCCGAAGAGGAGAGTCCTGGCCCGTAGCCCTGCCAGTGTAGCAGAAATGATGACGGATGATGATGGCAGCAGCAGCAGCCGTTCTTCTCTGCGTGAGTAGCTTAATGTTGTCTGTGTTTAATTTACGTTGAGTAGGCTAACCACGTTATTACATTAATGCAGTAAGGTGAACTAGCAAACACTGTCGTAGTTACATGCGGCTGTCTTCTTGTTTGATGGCAGATACTCCCTTCACCCTGGCCAAAAAGGCTAAAATGACCAAAGAAAAAGTGGAAAACAGTTAAACATGAGAGGTTTTTGGACAAAGTTTGTGTTTTTTCCATTGTTTAAGCACTGCTTATAGCCAAGAGTGATACCATATATGCCCCATAGCTGCAGAAAAGGCTAACATTGTTATCTTTTTACAAAAAAACAGCTAAACATGAGAGGTTTTTGGACCAATTTTGTGTTCTCCATTCTTTAAGCACCGGTTTGAGCACCGTTTAAGCACCGGCACTGTTTCAAAAGTACCGGTTTGGTACTGGTATCGGATAAAACCTAAACGATACCCATCCCTAGTGGTGACCATGGTGGCCATTTAGAAGTCGGCCATCTTGGATACAACTTTTGTTTTTTCAATAGGAAGAGGGCCATGTGATACATCAAACTTATTGGTAATGTCACAAGAAAAACAATGGTGTGCTTGGTTTCAACGTAACTTTATTCTTTCATGAGTTATTTACAAGTTTCTGACCACTTGTAAAATGTGTTCAATGTGCTTCCCATTGTGTTGGATTGACAATGCAACCCTCTTCTCCCACTCTTCACACACTGATAGCAACACCGCAGGAGAAATGCCAGCACAGGCATCCAGTATCCATAGTTTCAGGTGCTGCACATCTCGTATCTTCACACCATAGACAATTGCCTTCAGATGACCCCAAAGATAAAAGTCTAAGGGGGTCAGATCGGGAGACCTTGGGGGCCATTCAGCTGGCCCACGACGACCAATCCACTTTCCAGGAAACTGTTCATCTAGGAATGCTGGGACCTGGCACCCATAATGTGGTGGTGCACCATCTTGCTGGAAAAACTCAGGGAACGTGCCAGCTTCAGTGCATAAAGAGGGAAACACATCATCATGTAGCAATTTCAAATATCCAGTGGCCTTGAGGTTTCCACTGATGAAGAATGGACCCACTATCGTTGTACCCCATATACCACACCAAACCATCACTTTTGTTGTTCCAACAGTCTTGGAGGGATCCATCCAATGTGGGTTAGTGTCAGACCAATAGCGGTGGTTTTGTTTGTTAACTTCACCATTCACATAAAAGTTTGCCTCATCACTGAACAAAATCTTCTGCGTGAACTGAGGGTCCTGTTCCAATTTCTGTTTTGCCCATTCTGCAAATTCTGTGCGCCGATCTGGGTCATCCTCATTGAGATGCTGCAGCAGCTGGAGTTTGTAAGGGTGCCATTTGTGAGTAGCTAATATCCGCCAAAGGATGTTCGACTAATGCCACTCTCCAGTGATATGCGGCAAGTGCTACACTGTGGGCTCTTGCTGAATGAAGCTAGGACAGCCACTGATGTTTCTTCATTAGTGACAGTTTTCTTGCGTCCACATTTTGGCAAATCCAACACTGAACCAGTTTCACGAAACTCAGCAAGCAGTTTGCTAACTGTAGCATGGGAGATGGGTGGTCTCGTAGGGTGTCTTGCATTGAAATCTGCTGCAATGACCTGGTTACTGCGTTCACCAGATATCAACACAATTTCGATCCGCTCCTCACGTGTTAACCTCTTCGACATGTCAATGGCTGTGAACAAAGACAAAACTTGTAAATAACTCATGAAAGAAGTTACGTTGAAACCAAGCACACCATTGTTTTTCTTGTGACATTACCAATAAGTTTGATGTGTCACATGGCCCTCTTCCTATTGAAAAAAAGTTGTATCCAAGATGGCCGACTTCTAAATGGCCACCATGGTCACCACCCATCTTGAGGAGTTTACCCCCTCACGTATACTAATGTGCCACAAACAGGACTTTAATATCACAACCACTCCCATGTTATTACGGTGTATCCATATAAATGGCCCACACTGTATATTGAATCAAATGATGTATGAATTTCAGGTTAAAATTGCAGTTTGTGGTCTAAAGTTCTTTCATTTCAAACGTAGAATTTATAAGAAATGTTAAAGTACTTTACACTCATGTTAAACTCCAGGCTTAACTGGATTCCTTAGTAAATAAGGAAACAAACTACTTACCAGCCATTGAAAATGAGATGGCATTCAGTTTAACAAGCTATGCTGTTGTCATGTAAATCCTTTGACATGCCAAATTTTTGGCTAGATAGTCTTTGAAAGCATACACCAGATCTCATTACTGGAAATTCATACTTTAGTTTGTGATTTTTTTAAAATAATAATATTTTCAACAAATCTGATTTATAGTGAGTCTAAAAATATGTTTGCAGTTTTACATTTTGGCTGATTCTGACTGATTTTTGACACAGAATGTTCAGGATGTTGAAGTACCCTATCACAATTGCCTCATGAGTTATATTTCGCTGCTGCTGTTGCTTGTTACACTTAGCAATTGTCCTAAAAGGAGCCGAAATACATTATCTTGCCTTTTTCAGAACACCAGCATGAACTTTTTCATATCACCTGAAGAGCCTTGGGATAACCAAATGAAAAGTTATGTCATTAATTAAAGAAAATGTAACTCATTTCATTGGAATATACCCATTCCAGCAACAGTGGTTTTAGCTAACATCTGTTTTTGCATTGACTGGTGGTTATTTCAAATATCTTTACACTGGCTCAAGTTCAACAAGTGCAGTAAAATTGTATAAGCTGTCAGTCATAGGCATGATAAATGCCTCAGGCTACAACCTACATTTTCAGGTCTGTGTAAAGCTGCTGTATCGTGGCCTGTGATATATACAGGACATAAAACTTTTAGTAAAGCATTTCTGTCAATTGTGATGGGTGATTTCAGTTTCAGTTTCTCAGTCTTTGGCAGAAATAATAAATGTAGTGACTGCATGTTTCTTTTTACATTAGTGGATATAATACGTTACACTCTCTCTGATAAGAAATACCTCTATAGAAACCTATCTCAGTACACAGTGTTAAATTTACTAAAAAATGAGATCTCATAAGGCTTTTTTGTTTTATTGATTGTTTGTTTGTTTCGCCTTTAGACGGGGGTTTTAGTTGTTACATGGTTCCATAATTCATTTTGTATTTTTATCTTAGACTAATTATTATTAAATCTACACTTATGTCTCATGCAGTTTCTGTTTACTCAGTTGTTTTTACTTAAATGAGTTGATTTGTTACCTAAAGTAAACCAATTTTAAGTTAAGTTACAGCTTTTATTTTGTACATCAGCTCCCAGTGTAGCTTATTAGCAAATTTAGTTTTACCTTTTCTAAAACAAAATGTATAACACCCAAGAATTACAACAATGCCCTCAGAAACAACAGGACAAGCTATTACCCACCTCAAAATACTTGTCAACGTAACATCAATATATATGCCCTTATGCTTCTAGGTAGTTGAAGACATTTATGGACTGTTTATGTATCATTATATCATGCAACATTTCTAAAGTACACACACTTCTGTTTTTAACTTTTCAGGTTTTGTTTTTTCCTTTTTTTGTGAATCTGTGATATTTGACGAAATTCAAAATCCTCATAGCCTGATGTAAAAAATACCTACTGGCTTGCCCTTGGGTATTTTGCTAAAGGCACTCTATGTTATAAGGTAAAGAGCCTAGAATAATACAGAGTGAATACCAAAAACTCCAACCCCAACCCTATGAGTGAAACCTTCGGCAGAACCAGGCCAATGAAGGCGGAGCAGTTACCTCTTAGGGCTGTGGAAGAGACTGAGATTAAGATTAAATGAATGATTAAATGCAGAGTGGTGTTTATCACATCACATTCATGTCATAATGCTCATAGTATGATACGATTACATAATGACGTGCAGTGTAAGTACTCTGTGGAAGACTGGGAGGAACATTTTTCCTGAAGAAAGATCCACAGCATGTCTTTATCCTGTCTTCCTTCTCTCACCCCAACCAATCACAGCAGATGGCCCCGCCCCTCCCTGAGCCTGGTTCTGCCGGAGGTTTCTTCCTGTTAAAAGGGAGTTTTTCCTTCCCACTGTCACCAAAGTGCTTGCTCATAGGGGGTCATATGATTGTTGGGTTTTTCTCTGTATGTATTATTCTAGAGTCTACCTTACAATATAAAGCGCCTTGAGGCGACTGTTGTTGTGATTTGGCGCTATATGAATGAAACTGAATTGCATTGAAAGATCGGAAAAAATAAAAAAATAAATAAAGACTTTGGCCTAGTCAAAGTCCTGACCTGAATCTGATTGAGATGCTGCAGCATGACTTTTAAAATGCAGCTCATGCTTGAAAACCCTCCAGTGTGCCTGAGTTACAACAATTCTGCAAAGATGAGTGGGCCAAAATTCCTTCACAGACTCATTTATTTATTTATCATTATAGCAAATGCTTGATTGCAGTTGTTGCTGCTAAAGGTGGACCAACAAGCTATTGGATTTAGGGGGCAATCACGTTTTCACACAGGGGCATATAAGTATAGATTGTTTCCCCCTTAATAACAAACACCTTCAATTAGAAACTGCATTTTATGTTTACCGGTGTTATTGTTGTCTTATATTGAATTTTTTTTGGATGATCTGGAACATTTAAGTGTGACAAACATACAAAAAAGAAGAAAACAGGAAAGGGGCAAACCACTTTTTTTATACCACTGTAGGTAGGTGGGCCTGCACTGAATGGACATGGCCTCTAAGTCCTGTGAGGAGTGACTGTCTATAATTCTGCTGTTATGGCACCAGTCCTGGAGTCCATAAACACAGAGGTCCCACCCCTTCTCTTACTGGAATATTTGTTGCGGTCCTGGCGGTATCAGGATTTGCAGATGAAGCCAGAATTCTGTTGCAATCAGTAGACAACACTCCCGGACAAGATGGTTATAGTAAATCTCTAATTGTAGCTCCTCCGTTTTGTTTGTGAGGATCCTGATGTTGGTGAGAAAGAATGATGGGAGCAGGGATTCATGTTGTTGTTTCGCAGCTGGATGCAGAAGCCAGCTCTGCAGCCCTACTTTTGTTTCCTCTCCCTGCGCTGTCTGTGTCATTTACTGCTCCGAACAACAATACTCTGTGATGTTTGTTTGTGTTGAAGTCTAAAAACAAAAGAAGCCTGAGATTGTCCTGTGTGCAGAAATAAAAGTTATTTAACATATATTTTTATTTTCATTAAGTGGCAGCTTTTGTGAGAGAATTCTGACCAGAGTGAGACACTGACACAAAGAATGAAAGCAGACCTTTTTCTGTCCTGCTACTATTGCTAATTATTGAATCCAGCAAACGCTCATCTCTTTTTTCCATATGTTCAACTTTGGCATCTTTTCAGTGTTACGTGAATACTTTTACACTGTAATGATTTGGTATGTTGAGCTCTAAATGCCCTTCCTATTTGAGTTTCTGTTGAGTTCTCATGACTTTAACATCCCTCTAACTATCACTGCAGTCTACTATTACAGAGAACAAAACAGCCTCCTGGAGCCAGAGGATTATCTCGGACCAGAACCAAATGTCAGAACTTATTTTCTGTAGCACTTGACATTTATTTAACACACCATTACTGCATTATTAGCATTCCTGTAAAAGCCAATTCTGTCAAAATTATCTGATAAAGATACCTGCATACAATAAAGGCTAAACTCTCGTAATTATTTAAGATCTTCCTGTTCAGCCTCACTTAACTAGTAGTTTAACTGCTGATCACAAAATTATAAAAAAGAATTATATAAATATCTAAAAACAAGCAAAACACTATTGGCCACAAACAAACTCGTATCATCCTCTAAATAAAGAAACAGCTAAGAAATAAAGTCACTGATATCTATCTGTCTAAAAATATTACAAAGTCTTCGGGACTCAAACAAACGATCACAAATAGACAAATCATAATCCACTTTATTGGCCAAGCATGTGTACACATCAAGGAACTGGGCTGTTTTTTCTTTGCTATCAGCGTAAGTATTTAATGTACGTAATCAAGTTAAGTGATGGTTGCTATCTTTTGTCATTCTTTTTTTTTTTTGAATCTGAAAACCTCGATTTTAAAATGATTCCACAAAACTAGAACACAAAATATGCATGATGTAATACAATGCAATGCAGCAGCCCTACACCATGTAACAACCACATCAAATGTTCTGTGTGTTGGATTTTTTTAGTTGTTGGTGTATTTCAAGCTAGTTCTACACTCTGTTTTAAACAGAGTTGTACTGGATAAATATTTTTAATATTGTGTTCATGTTAAGTTTAAGTCCATTCATTATTTAGATTAATTGATTAATTAATTAATATAAGTGCAGTATTTAATGCAGGACTTGTGTATTGGATTGTAGTTTAAATAAAACATGTTACAATTTATTTGACACAATATTCAAGAAAAAGAAAAGAAATGTAAAAGTATTTTGCTTTGCTTAAATTTCTAACTTATGTGTGTTTACTTATTTACAATATTGCAGCAAAAATATATAGTAGTTCAATGACATGCGACAAACATTGACATATTTGGGTTTTCCCATAAATTAGCTGGTTTTGGAAAACATTATTTTCCAGAATCTCAAGCAGGCTCCATTTAGAGCATGCTAATCCACATGCCAAAATGTTATTGTGCTGTGTAATAAACACAATGAATAAACCCCAATAAACACACAAACACACTCTTCTCTGCATAATGAAGCTGTAGTGAGTTTGTTACAGTTTTCTGTCTACATCGACTCTCTCTTGCTGAAACTGAGATCAAAGCTACGAGATCTTTTTATTTTTTATTTTTTTACATACACTGTTCAGCGTATATGCAGCCTGTAGACACAGAGCTGGTTGGAAACAGTGTTTCTCGTAACTGCAAATCATTCATAGTATCAGCTGTACGAGATCTAAACTGATGGCAGCAATAATGATCACTTTCCAAATCATGCTCAGCTCCAAAATTTGGCAAAGAATACAGAAATGCAGTAACAGGTTTGGTGATGTACAAGCAGATGGGTTTCTCTGGACTTTTAATATTTTTGGTATTATATATATATATATATATATATATATATATATATATATAAGTATTGCAGTGTATGCGTCATAGTCCTCTGTAAGGCAGCTAACTTCACCTACAAACGGCATAATTTGTCTCTCTTCTACGTGTACGTTTCTTGCAGTGCTAAATTTTAAACATGGGTAGGCTTTGAAACTCTGGCAATTTAAAGATTATCCAGCGATTCCTAGATTTCATTTCTCTATCTAAAGTGTCCATCTCTATATAGTTTTTAATGTCTATTCATATAGTTTGAATGTTAACGTTGTGACTGTAACGATATGAGCATGGTAGTGTGCTCAGCTTCCATCTTCTAAACTGAATTATTATTATTATTATTATTTAAGGCAACAGCACCGTAATTGAGTGTCTAAGCCTCCTTGTGATGCTCATGCTCACCCCTCCATCACCTGTTACAGTTCAGTTGTGGCACACAATGACAGCTACCCCCTCCCTCCATGCAGCCCCATTTATATCTAAGCGCGTCCGCACACACACACACACACACACACACACTGAGAGTGACTCGCGCACACGCGGACGCCGGCACACCGGTAGAGACGTCAGGATTGGACGCAGCAGGGGATCCCCAGCATTCCATTTCTGCCTCGCTTGGCGTATCATCATCTTTTACCGGGAGGAGATGAGCTCGCGCCGGTTCACACTCGCGGAGGGACGCAGAGGTAGCAGCTGCAGAGGACAGTCTTGTTTCTCCGTTTCACTGGAGCTTGCTCTTCCACTCTCTTTCTCTCTTGTAATAGCTTCCCCATTCTGTGCAACAAACTGTCTGTATTGTAGCTGTCGCGTGCACTGGCCGCCGGGTCAGCGCGAGGAAACAGCGGGGAGCAGAGGGGAAAAGGTGTTTCACCTGCTAGTTGATGTTTTGAAAAGAAAAGGACGTTCGGAATAAAACAGCCACCTCAGATGAACTCTTTGTTAGTTTAGAACAGAAGAGCCCGTCGCTCCATCTGTTTCACACTTGGTTTTTTCGCATAGATCTTCTGACATTCAGGCGCGCCTTGCTGCTGGTTTAGACACAGCACCATCGTGCCTCTGTGGGTCGCACGGCGTTTCTTTTTATTACTTAAAATCACAAACAGCGTGGAAAAAGGCGAGATAGTTCCCCGGCCCCCGCAGATTCAACAAAGTAGTGAAAGGGTTGGTGCGATGCCTGTAGTTTTCTTAATGATGATTTCCTTTAAATGCTGGGTTCAGCATTAGGATAGAAGAGACGATTGAAAGTGGAAGTTTTTCCCCTTTTTTCCTCAAGTCCAACAAAGCGGCTGCTGCTGTTGTCATAATCTAGAAGAGGAGGACCCCCCAACCCCCCATAGGACGAACAGGTAGGACAGCCCCGATCCCATACACACTGCCTAGCATGCACATATGTAAAATCCACATCTGTGGCGTGGATCCCATTCTCATCTCAGTTGCTCGTGTGAAACACTGTTTCACTATTTTTCGTCAGTGCGGCACAAAGAACAACAATCAAACCCCACGTGCCTAATACAGTTGTAACTTTTCTAATTGGCTGGCTTGTTTTCCCCTCCGTCGTGTACAGTGAGCTGAGCGGAGCCGCTCTAAAAGTTGGTTGAACCGCTTTTCGCCCTGCGCTTTTAAACCAGTTATACGCCGAATGGTGTCAGATGTAGCGGAGAAAAAAACAACATTTAAATCATTTCTTTATTAACTGCGCCAGTGACGGTCCTTTTTAATAAATGCAGTGTGTTGTGAATGAACAGCATACCGTGCTTACTTGAGGACTGAAGTATTGTATACTAAAATAAAAGACAAATAATAGCAGTTAAATGTTTACTGTATCTTTGCTATTTTTATGATATGTTGGGGCACATTTGGGGTTGAAAATATCTTGGTTTGGTTGAACAAAATAAAATTTAAAAAGCGCAAACTCCAAATAATTCATGAAGAAAAACACATCAATCTGAGTAACACGGGACTGAAAAGTCTTTGTGTCGGGTTTTCACAGGCATCTCCTTCAGTCTTAAACCAAACTCCAGCTGGATTCAGTGCGTTTCCACGAGTGATATTAATATTATATTATTCTTTATTATACATCTTAGAGTTCAAGCAATAGTATACAGTTTGCTGTTTGTAATTAGAACAATTTCCTGTGAATTAAATGTAATTATAATTAAAAGATCCCTGCTCTTAAATCTTCCTGCAGGCACTATGAAAAAACGCTGCGTTATAATGTGTTTTTCCTCATTGTGCTGACTACAAATACAATCCACTCCCTACTTCTGTTATTTGGTACATTTTGAGGAAAAGATGCAGAGAGGGAGGGTGTATGCAAAAGCTTGAATGCCTGAGCGAAGCGCTGCCACCAGCGGGATTCTCACTGTAGTGAAGGTTAAAGTGGCAACAAAGACAACAAAGATGAGAGTTTTCCTCCTGCATCATACCTTCCCTGTCTCTTCTTTATATATATATATATATATATATATATATATATATATATATATATATATATGTGTGTGTGTGTGTGTGTGTGTGTATGTGTATTTGTGTGTGTGTAAAGTTTGTTGGTTTTTTGGGGGGTTTTTTAGAAAAAAACTTCTTTCTTTTTTTTCCATGACCTCGTTTTCCTGTGAAGTGGAATTCTGTATTCCTGATTTCTCTTCTTAAAATAGTGAGCATGTGTCCTCGGTATATTTCATGGAAAACTTTTCCATGAAACTAAACTTAATCTTTGTTGCAGCAAAATGCAGCGTTCCAGCTCAGAACTGCAAGTTTTTGTTGTTTCTGCCTGACCTTATGTTCTATGAATGCAGAGGGTGCATTAAGAATAATTAAGTTCAGTTTAATTAAATTATTATTTCCAAATGTCCTCGTGTGCCCTTCAGTACAGCACAATAAACAACAATCAAAGCCCACGTGCCCCACTTAAAACATTACATTTAGTTTCCTTATTTTAAAAATACAAAAACTTATTATTCTTATTTATTGTAATGCATGTGTATACAATGCAATTAGTTATAACAAACAGATTAAAGAGCAAGGTAAAACAGCTCTGGAGTATTGCAGCAATTCCCTACATATGAAATACAGTAAGTATTAACTACATGCAACAAGAAGTGTTCGTTCAGTTTTTTTTCATTGTTATTTTTGTTCAGAGTTCCACAGAAATTCGGGATGACTTTGATCAGCAGGTGTTCCAAAGAATTTCAGCTTCTGTGAAATTTTTGATTTTATAGGCTTTATCTGTCCATCTGGTTCGGTTTATTTTCTTAATATATTCAAAGTTGCACAGCTGTAAAATTAGATACGTCTTGGCCAGTTTTTCTTTTGCAGTTTCTCCATTCTTGCACAGCTTAAAAGGTTTGAGGACTTGGCTGGAGGAAGCTGTTTTATCTTTAGGAGGAGGTAAAAATAAAAATAAAAACAAGCTGTTGCTTCAAAGTAGATTTAAAATCCAAATGTGTCTCTTTTACAGAATCTAGGCTTTACTTGAGGTTCCTGTGTGTTTATTTCATTTTGAATTCCCAACCCAGACAAAGCGCTTCATGTTGGGCCTGCACTTATTTAAAATGAATGTACGCTCCAATCAAATAATGTCTTTATTTTCTCTCACTCTCTTTTCTTTTACCTTTTTACTACATATTTATAGTTGCTGCTTATGTTTCTTCTGGATGATCAACATGTGCAAAAGCAGTAAAACCTTTACATAGGTGGAAACAGAAATTAACATAAAAAGCCACCAGACAAAATGATGGAATCCCACGTTCCTTATATTACAAGTCGTTGCAGAGGGTAAGAACTCTGCATCTGATATCTTTGTAATTTGGCTCTGTTGCTTGTTAATCCATAATCTTACATCATTTCACCCACTGCAAGTTATATATGAATAAATGCATCACTTCCCAAATGACTTTATGGTATTCCAGCAGCAGAAACAAATGTTGTAGGTCAGGTGTGGAGAGTTTCGTGTCACCATGAGGTACTCCAGTCATGGATGTGGGAAACATAAAGAAATCTGCAGATAGCAGAAACATTTTTAAGATTAGTGTCTGAACAATTTAATTTATAGTTATTGTGATACGTGATACAAGTTGACTGTATTTACCTTAGTTTAGAGTTTAGCTTGCATATGTTGCCATACACATACTCACCAGTGTGTGTTCTGCATGTTCATGTATTTACATCTATGAATACACAACCAGTAAACATACAATAGTTAGTGTAGCAATAGCCTGCTCACCTGCACACGCACACACACACACACACACACACACACACACACACACACACACACACACACACACACACACAGTGTGTGTGTGTATGCTTGACTACTGACATTGACACAGCATAGGTATGCATCTGGTGTGTTCTGAGTGCATATGTACCTTGTGGGATCGTGTGTGTGTGTGTGTGTGTGTGTATATATTTTCGATCATTACTACGAGAGCCCTGAATCTGAAGATTTATCTGTAGTACGTGTGTGTGTGTGTGTGTGTGTGTGTGTGTGTGTGTGTGTGTGTGTGTGTGTGCACAAATTATCCAAGGAATGCTCAGACTGAAGATCCAGCTGATGAAAGCTACCTGGAACTTTGTAAATGGGCCCTTTGTCAGACTGCAGAACCAGTGTGTGCTTGCGTGGACCTAAAACTGAAATATTAATTGTAATGTATAATAAATATAATGGAAATAAAATGTTTTAGCTTGGATTTGATCAGGAATGCCACATAATATATTTATATACTATTTGTTTCTAAGCTGTATCCTCAAGCTAGACCCATACTACTATTATGACAAATACCATCAGTTAGCCAAAAGCTGTGTGGTGAAAGTGAGTTTTAAAAGCTTTCTGACAGAGGTTTACAACCAACGACGTTGCAGGTAGCACAGTTAAGTCTTACAGAGTAGAGCTGCTGAATTTTACTGTTTAATGTTGAGGTCATCAGAGACATGTTGTATGTGCGGCTTGCTTTCATCACATCACATCACAGAGGGTTTAATTATAATAATATTACACTGATGTAACTTGACAGTAATTATATAATATAGTTATGGTCATAATGTTACAATCAACATTTCATATATTAAATTTCAAAAACCCAAATAGTCTAGATTAAGAAGGCCGTTGAATCAATTTAATAAAACAACATAGTTACATACAGATTGCAGTTAGAGTTCTGTTAACTGTGTGTTGCTTTGCTGATCAAGCTTCATAAGCTTTATGTGAAGTCCACCTTTCGACGTGTCACTCAAGGCAGACGAGTGTAGTCTCTTTAATCCAGCTGATCTTGTTTTCTTCTTTTTGTAGGATTGATGTTACAGTAACATCAGAATATTGCTAAACATGTAGATGAAGAACTTTTCAAACCTGCGTTTTTTTCTTTTGGTCATTTACTCCTCTCTTGAAGCTTCGTATTGGTGGCACTAATGTAGTAAATGAAGATACTTCATCATTTTTGTAGACTGTGGTTGGATGTAATGTATAATATATAACAGCTATATTATTAATTTTCTAACTCAACTATCTGGATTTATTAACTTGAGCTAACACCAGGTATATCTTAAAAAAGATCCATGTTTAATAACTTAGAGAGACTTAGAGCTTTTTATTGTCATTGTGCAGTTTCTTGCACAGCGAAATTGGGTAGCTGAACCACAAAGGTGCAAAAGTAAGAAGAGAAAACAATATACAACAAGGGGAAAAAAATAAAATAAAATAAAATAAAAAGCAATATATATGTATACATATATGTGAGTGAAACTATATACATGGTGTATGCGTAATAACGTCGTCTGCCTTATGGAAATAGAAATGAAATATCAGAAAAGTAGGCCAGAAAAGTTGCGTTCCGTCAGGACAAGCAAGGCGAGCAGTGCTTGCCTCGTCAGATCTGAAAATATACATGTCCCAAAGTAAAGCAATCTATCCTTTGATCTCAGACATCGCTGTCATATGTGGATCCAGGCCTTACATTACTGCCATCTTGTGACCGCAGTTGGGTAATGTCGCTGTGATTATTTCAATTTCATGGCATAGTGTACTCCTCTCTGTCTGTGAGGGTGTGTCCATCTTCTGTTAACAGCGATGGAGCTGGGCGAGCTGAGAGGCCAGCAGCCTTTTCCTGGTGGTTTGTGCATACACATTGTGACTGTAAACTGATGAGAGACCAGCGAGCCACACAAGATGCCGCTGGCTGAGCGTTCACTGCTCTGAGGTCAGTTACTGGCCGCACTTCATAAGACAGGCAACTAGCATTAGCAAGTAAATGAGCTTCAGCGATTTAGCGCCACAACAGAAAGTTTCCTCTTGCTAATTACCTTGGTCAACATGTGTGATGTAACGAGAAGATGGTGTTTGAAAAAGCTGTTAATGACTGTTTTAGAAGATTAGCAAGAAAATCTGTGATGATGAAGGAGAGAGGACGGCAACTCCGACCATCTCCATAAACTGGCTCAGCAGCACTTTCAGATTAGCATTTATGAAAATGTATGAATGTAAAACATTTAACCTCATTTTACATTCATATTTTAATTCTCCCTGGAGATATGAAACCTTTTAATTCAGGTGATTTTTTTTGTTATTAATATTTTAATACACTGTGAAAAATCAAGATGTTGCTTGTATTATTTATTTATTTATTTATTTTCAGAAATTCTCACAAGAGGACTGCAAACATATGCTTTGTAGAATATGATGCTGGACATTAAGCAGCATATAGTATTTAAGTATATTAAGTATTTAAAATTACTTCAGTCTTAAACATATTAAGCAGTTATATTATTTCCATTTAATACTGATTAACACAATTTCACATTTTTGGTAGAACAATTATTTTTACTTTTGATATTTTATGCACAATTTTCCAATAATAGTTTTATGTGTACTGATGTGTTTTGATCGAGTTTTATTGCTTCGTTTCCTAAAGAGACAGTTTGAACAATTTTCAGGTAATAGTGAATACATTTTGGTAATGTGGTAGATATCTATTCAACCATAGCAGTGATAATATTTTACAATTCTTTGGCCAGAAAGTATGTAGTGCAAACAGGAAGTACGGGGACAGGAAGTATGTTTTAATTGATCAAATTATTTTTGTAAAATAGCTATAGTGGAAGAAGACGTTTGTACTTGTGCGCACATTGGTGAGGAGACAGTCCTGTCTACTTGCCTTTCTGTAAAAGTCTCCACTGGGTTACAGATACAACATCAGGAGAAAGAAGACATAAAAGAGAGTTTGGATTCACAGTAGGATGCAGCATTGCTGGGGCCGCACTCTGCAGTCCTTCATGTCGCTGCGAAAACTTCTGATTTTGGAATAAAAAGGATTTAATTATTTTTTGCTGGAAAGAGTTTTCTCTCAGTTAATAACAGCATATGTCTGTGTATCAACAGGCTGCTGCTTTGGAATTTTGCTGAAACTCTTGGAATTTAGTTTTAATATCGGGATCCATCAATACACTGTGTTTAGAATGAGTTATTATTGTTTTCGACTATATTAAAAGTGTGAAATATTTCATTCACTCACTGATTCAAAACTGCACTTTCCGTTTGAGATTCCAAGAATAAGAGAGACAACCATAGTTAGCAGCTGCATTTGTGACCTTTACAAAATGGCGGATTTTTAACTGGGAAAGAACCAGAATAATGGTAATGATAGAATGTACAGTGGTCTGTGCTGCGGTGACAGAAAACTGTTGCGCAATTTCTCTTCACAAAGGGTAAAATAATGTTTCTGTTTTTATAAAATGTTTAAAATAAATAGACATTTGTTTTCACTTATTTTAGCACGACTTGGGCTTGAATGAAACACCCACAGTGTGTCTTTGAGTTCCTCCTTTAGGAGAGCTACACACCTTGTGTTGCTTGTTTTATTGCTCCCTGCCCAATTTTACTTGGCATCTGTCATCAAGGATTCACATGCAGACACTCTTGGGTCTGTTATTCCAATAACTCTAAAAGAGGAAACCCAAAGAAACAGTGCTTGGGCCACATGCATCTGCCTTAAAATTAATGATTTGTTTTGTTTTTTCTACTAGAACTAGCATGGCTGCAAGATGCATTCCATACATTTTCATTTAAAGCATAGTATTGTACTTGTATCTATGTTTATATCAAGTTGGCAGTGCTATAGACGCATTTCATCAATATTTCCACATTACTGCAAATATTGCCATATCTTTTGGTTTAATAAATATAGCAGCATCACACATTATTATTATTGTTATTATTATTATTATAAAATTATGTAAAAATATGTTTTTAAAGATTTTGTATATATACATTTTCCCACTTTGCTCATTATCTTAATGCCTTTAAAATGATGACTTGTATCAGTTGGTTTAATGTGTCCTCTCTGCTTTGTATCACTGCTGAAAACCTTTATAATTAAAAGAAAGAAAGAACTACATTGTCTCCCTTCGGACCCTCAGATTCTCGGCAGTGGTTGCAGATGGTGTGGCTGTTCGTCTCTGCGATGTAATGTGAGACGTGAGAGCTCTGGTTTGGGGTATTACAGCTGAAGCCATGAGCAGTATTTGACATAGATTTGGTCCGCTATGGTCCTCCTCTTCAGGGCATTCTGAAGGGGAAGGCTTGCTCACCTCAAAGGAGCCCTCAGTAGCAGAGGTGTCTGCGATTCTGTGATGCTCTTTGTTTTTCTCTGTCCCAGGGACGTCGGTGAGCGTAACTTGAGCATCACATATCCAGCACGGTTAGATTTTAGAGGCCATGTACATTATGTAGCTCCCATGGGACCACCAGCAATGAGTGAGTAGGAATCAGTAATCCAGCCCTTCTTGTCTGGAAGCAGAAACAATTTAAGGACGTAGCAGGGAATATATTTTCAGGCGTGGAAAGGAGAAATATAAAAATGGGGTTTGATTTAGGTTTTTTGCAGTGTAAAACTATATTATAGGAGAAATATTGAAGGGTGTTTGCTCGTTCTTTCTTACTAACTGGAGCTAAACAGAAGTGTTTCTGTTAGCGTTAGCATGATGGACCCGAGAGTGAGAGTGGTGTGTATGGTGAAAATGATCCTGACTGCACCGGGAAAGAACCTGAAGGAACTTAACATACGTGAAATGTTCATAACCAATTCTGCATAAAAACAACTCGATTCTGTTCGAGAGGATAAAAACATTCTTCTTCTTCTCATCATCGTTATTATTAGTAGTAGTAGTATATTTTGTAATTTATAAAATATTAATAATGAATATTTTTACTGTCAGTATCAGTATGATTGTGAAATACTGGGCTGTTACCAATATGTGGCTGATAGCTAATCATGGCTGCTCACAGTAACTGCTGGGTTCACGTTTTTTATTATTTCATTTTAAATAGAATTGATTTATTATCATTATTATTGTTGTTGTTATTATGATTTAATAATTATTTCCTTGCATTGACCTTTTCTTGTTATAAGAAACTTTTTGTTTTTCTGTTCTTTTACCTAAAAAACTAAAACACATTTATTAAATCTCTTTTTATCTTTACATGCATGAATATCTTGAAAGCTTTTCATTTAACCAGCATGTTTCTGTGGACACACAGACACACACACGCACACACACAGACACACACACACACACACACGTTGAATTTGTCAGGTTTTACAGCTTGATTGCATGACTCTGGCTTGCTGGTTTGTCACATAAAAAATTGGCTCTTTTGTGTTCAGCCAGACTTAAATATGTAAAATTACACTGTAGTATGATTGCATCATGAGAGGTTATACTATGAATAAAGTAAATTAAAAAAACAACAACATGAATTTTCAAAAACAAATTTCATGTATCTTTCATTCCTTATTACTTCTCAGCCGTGCCTCTTTCTCTGACGCTGATGCTCCGACTTTGACTCCAGTAAAATTCACTTTTCAGGTTTAAGTTGACAAATAAGACACAAAATAAATGAATTATTTTTAGTGCATTTTTGTGCAGAGTCCATAAACCTGTTATTAACTGCATTAATCAGTAAGAGGATTCCTTCTAATGGCACAAATGGGATATAAAGTAATTCTATAACACATTTTCTGATTACCAGTAATCGTATTAAATTGTAACTAAATTGTAATTAAATTGTAACAAAATATTTATTCATTAACAAGAAATTAAAAACCCCACTAACTGTTACACAGTGTAATTCATAAAATATGACTAATATTAAATATCATTGTTTAATCTCATTGTTGATATAAATTCACAGTGTTTATATGCAAATTTTTGTATTTAACAAGTTCAGCAACTTCTACCAAATTTAGTGAAATAGCTTGTTTGTTATTCCAACATCAGTATTAAAAACCAGGAAGAAACCACTGTCCCATTAAAAAACCTGACCAATTTTTGCTTTCAGGAAAATTATGGGATTATTATCAAACAAAATGAACCAGATTTAACATATTTCTGGACTTTTGTTTTGGTTTTTTTTGTTAAATAGCTCCTTCCACTGTCAGAGATCTGTATTGTTATATATGTGTCACCCTGGGCATACACGATAAATATATTCCTAATTTAGAAATGAATTTGCTGGACAGTTCTTTGCTGGTTATATTTAACAACAAATTTTTTGGTAACGCCGGTAATAGTAACATTTGAAGCGATTTCTTTCCAAAAATAAAGGCGCACATTTGTCACAGATTGTGGTGGTTGCATTGACTTTGCAAGATTTGCAGCGGTCCTGCTTGTCACATTTCACAGGCCATGTCATGGCTACCCAGGGCCACTCTCTTGTCGCATGACTGCATCAAAATGTTCAGGCGATGTCACCTGGGGACTTCATGAGTTAAAAGTCAGTGTTAAAACTTTTAAAGGAGCTTTCCCCAATGTCTAAAAGGACAGTCAGCCTGGGTTCTTGTGATTTTTTTTATAATTTATTAAATGTTTCCAGATTTTTAACAAAAAATATTTTTATTTCAGAATTATGTAGTTATCTAGTTAACATTGTTATATTAACTAGATAATATTTAATGTAATAATACACAATAGGGCTGGGCCATATCATACCTTTCACGGTAATATCGGTATAATGTTGGGCAACAATAAGAAAATATTGTGATAGAACATGGGTAAAACGCGCATGCACAGTGCCTTTGTTTTCATACGCACACGGTGGAAAAAGCATGGCGGCGAAGGAGGATGAGAAGGGCGAAAGCGGATCGTTGAATGAAACGATGAACCAGAACTGGTTTGTAAAAATGCTGCAGCTTCAGTGGTGTGGAACTGGTTTAGCTTTCGTCCGTCAGATACACAACAAAGCACTATTTTTGGTAGAGCATGCTAGCGGGCCGTCGTTATTACCGTGTTGTTTGGAAAATACGGCACACTTAAAATCAATCCTTTGATTTTTCTGAAAGTCGACAGAGCCCCTTATAATCCCGTGAGCCTTATGTATGAACTCTGGTTGTGTTTACTGACCTCGAAACGATTTTATGTACACGGCGCTCGAAAATCTGTCAAATGTTTCAGTACGACTTTGCTAAGCTACGAAGCCGCACCGCTCGATGGATTGTGGGAGCATTACGGCTATCGTAGGCAGGAGCCTCGCGGAGTGATACGTACTGTGCTTCAACATAATATTACCGTATTGTGTGTGTATAACCTCTTTTTAGGTTTTGTGGATATTATACATGGTTATGCTGAGGATATGTCGGCCAGTTTCCACTGGAAATGCCTTTTGGTTAAACTGTCAGCAACGAATTTGCATTTGCACTGTTACATTTTTATATAGTTTTAATGCACATAAAAAAAAAAACAGCTGCTTGTTTAAGTGAAAATACATTGATGGGTTTTTTGCACTAATAAAGTTGTGGAGTTGTAAAGTATTTTGTCTAGTGTCAATTATATCGTCAGTTATATCGTTATCGCAAATTTTCAAATGTATATCATCATAAATATTTTGGGTCATATTGCCCTGCTCTAATACACAAATACATTCAGCTGTTCTAGAGCTTGGCCGTTAAAGAAGAATGTGCTCTTTCTTCACTTCCAGGGTTGGAAAAAAAGAATAAAATGCTGGAATGCAGTCCCTTTACATTACTTCTCTAGTAGAGAGCACAGAATTAAAATCATTTCGTTGTAGTGGTGGAAGACCTAATGTTGCAACAATGCAAACTGTAAACTCTGGGTGTTGTCTGTATTTCTTGCATGTTATATATTATATTATTTTATTATATTATATTATGTTAAGGCCAAGGTAGACTCTCTTCCACAGTTGGCCTTGGAGTTTTTCCTCCCAGTGTCGCCAAACCTTTTCCTCATAGGGGGTCACATGATTGTTGAGGTTTTATCTGTTGGGTCTTTACCTTACAAAGAGACAACTGTGATTCAGCAGTATATAAATACAGTTTAATTTAACTAAATATTTTTTTGTCTTAGTTTGGCTACGTGCAACCAATCATGTGTTAGTTACCTGTAATCTTTCATTGTAGAGCTACTCACCTTTTACATGTGTTGAAATAGAACAGAGAGTTGTTCACAGTAGTGAACGGTTTGTGCGGTTGTCTAAAAATGGCTATACCTCCCATTAAATTCTTTCAGCTGATGCAAATTTATTTGAAATCTTGAAAGCTTAGCAACTGTAAAATCCAATGTGAAGCCACTGATTTGAGTTCACATTTGATCTGCTGGCTAAAGATCAAAAAAGGTGCCAATGCACAAATACTTGGTCTGAACTTTGAGAATAAGTGAAATACCAGTTTCTAAAGTGACTGCAGTGTAGTTGGTGCTACAGGCAGAAATGAGTAACCTGTCTTTTATGGGCTAAAATTGTGGTCATAAATAAAATCTGAAAATTTTATGTTTGCGCGTGTATAGATGAAGGTTTGTGTGTGTGTGTGTGTGTGTGTGTGTGTGTGTGTGTGTAAAAATGATTTACACAAGTAACAGTTTTTTTTGTTAAGGTCTGGTTACAGATGAAAGCAAAAACTACGTGTAAAACTGCGCTCAGGTTCCCTGGCTCTGTGTGAGTTTTAACTTGCAAGTATGAATTTTGACCCGATTTTTCTTCCTTTCACCTGATTGGTCAATGTCATGTCAACCATAAATGTAACAGTCCAATCAGAGAACAGATGGGTTTGGCTGTCAGAGTGGCGCTTTACTGAGCTTCAGGTCCTGGAAGGGTAAATGCCCTTTCACGTGCCAGCGTTTTCCTTCATCACCACAAAGAAAAAAAACATTCTGTGCGTGTCCGAGTTCGGTGGACTTTTTGTCACAGGCTTACGTGCTTATATAGGGACCTCCAGAGCCTTTTCCATGGCTCTGTGTATGGCGTTATTTTTGTGCCACTATTCTGAGCTCACGTAAAAAAAAAAAATTGCAGGTGCAAGTGTTGCATTTTGAGGAGAAATTTATTTTGAGTGAAGAAAAGCTAGATCTGAGTTACACGCAGCAATGAATTTTGTTCACTCAAATTTAGCTTTTCTTCGCTCAAAATAAATTTCTCCTCAAAATGCAACACTTGCACCTGCAATTTTTTTTACGTGCACTCAGAATAGTGGCACAAAAATAACGCCATATCTGTGGACCTCGGCGGGAAAGCAGTGTTGTGAAAATGACACACAGCGTTGAGATGTGGTCGGGTCCGCCATTCGCTGTTAAAGTGGTGCCCAGACCCAGGAATCAGGAATGGCGCGCTTGACCACATTCCAACGCTTTTCAGCTCAGATGCGTATTTGTAAAAATATTTTTTTACAAACACAAATCTGTTTTGCACACACACAAATTCTCATCTATGAATGCACAAATATACACTTTTCAGATATTTTGGTTTACAAGGTTACAAAACTTTACAGAGTCTGATTTACAAGTACAAAATATTTATGACCACAATTTGAGCACATAGTCTTTATGTAAACACCCTCGCTTATTGGCAGATGCTCCTGTGTTATCAGTAGTGTTGGTCAAGTTACTTGAAAAAACTAATTACTAACAAATTACTGATTACGTCTCCAAAAAAGTAGTAAGTAAGTAGTAGTATGCTGCTACTCCCTTTATTCTATTGCACAATACTATGTCACCTTCTAGAATCGCCTGCACTGATAGTTAAGTTATTTATTCTCCAGGATATAGTTATATATATTACTTCGTTACAGTTATTTGATACTATGTCTTGCACTATCCTACTGTATATTACTGTATACTACTATTCTTATTGTATATATTGTATATCTTATTCATCTGTTCCTCTGTCTCTCCTGCTGCTTTGTACATGACAAAAGAATTTCCCTCGGGATAAATAAAGTTATTCTTATTCTTAGTAAGTAGTAAGTAAATGTTACTTTACTGATTACTGATTTTCAAAGTAATTAGTTACTTAATTTCTTTTTAAAAATATGATACACAATAATAAGTATATGAATAAGTAATGAAGCAATAGACCAATTCTACTTTTTTGGCATAATCCATCACATAAAATTGAATGAAATAAAAAAAAGTCTCTTTTTAAAAATAGTTTTATCAGTTTTAATCTTTTAACTTTATTGCATAAATGTTAAATTTCTGTTAATGCTACTTCAGTCTGTGAAAAAATATTTTGTGTGTTTACACTCACATTTTCAAATGCAAGTAAAACACAGCAAAAAGTAAATAAAAACAAAGACTTAGTGGCACTAAGTCCTGTCGTTCTTAAATCTATTGTCACCTGTTTAGCAGGAGTGATGCAGGCAAAGGTTTGCCCGGTGCCGCAGTAGTCATGACAGTGGAGAGATCTGGGAGTTTCTCTGTGAATTTCACAAACCATGGCGGCGTGCTCGGTGCTTGCTCAGACGTTTAGGGGTTTTTTCGCTGTAAAAAGACGTTTTCTTTCCACGCAGAGTGAACAGCGGACGCTAATGTTTTTGTCACTTTTTACGGAATCAAACTCAAAGTAAGGTCAAAACTTCCACGCTAGTGATGGTATTTTCGGCTCTTTTTAGAGAACCGGCTCTTTCGGCTCCGAACCGGCTCTTTGGGTTGTTTTGTTGCTTTAATTAATTCATTATTAACAATAATATAAAATTATGCACAAAAGGAATTACTAATGTTAAAAAAAAAAGTGGTTTTATTTATATATGTTTATATATAAATATATGCGGTGGCCCCTAGAGACAAAGCACCTACCAACTCCAAAACACATTTCTAGCGTTAACTGAACTTCCAAAATAGAGCTACCTAGATCACTTAAATTACACAATTGAAAGCATATGTGTATGGTTTGTGTATTTATACACAAGCACTCATATATATTCAAATAATTAAAAAAAATGTTCATTTACCTGTTACTACCACACACCAGATCCGGTCATTGGTACTTGCTGGCTTGTGTAGCCACTAGGTAACAAAAGCTCAACACTGCCCCCTAGCATCCTGGAGCACTTCTGTTGTGTTTTGTACTGTTTTGAGTTTTTACGTGTTTTGTCTGTAGGGGCCACCGTAAATATACTTTTATTTATTCACACCACATAAAATGTAATAAATAAATCATATAATACAAAAACCAACTATTTACATTTCAACTTTTAACTATTTAAATTTTCAGCACAAAACACTGCAAACCACAACACAATTAAATATAAATTAAAATATGAAAACAAAAAGAAGATGCACATTCTCTGTCATATGGACCTGCATGAATAAACTTTCTGAATCCTTTATCATCTGCAACTGAAAATAGTTGTGGATGATTACTGTACCTTTCTAATGTGACGTTGTTGTCCCTGCTCTCTTTCTCTCTCTCTCCCTCCCGCTCTGTTCCTGAGCTACTGCCAGTGTAACTACCGCCCCTCCCCCCTCTGCCCAGCGTAAAGCACAAGGCTCGCATGCAGAGTGGAGTGGAAAAAAGTGCGAGAGAGAGGGAGAGAGAGGGTGAGAGAAAGAAGAAAAAACCCCACGGCTCGCGATAAGGAGCCGGCTCGCGTCGTTCACGTCAAAGATCCGGCTCTAAGAGCCATTTCGTTCGCGACCGACACATCACTATTCCACGCTTTAAACACTACACGGCCATACTCTCTCCCGCACTCCATATTATCCATTGTTGATCTGCACACAGCTGTTGCCACGAACGTCGCACACGCTTACGTCATTGTCACGAGACACTCTCACAAACAAAATCACGGTTTAGTAACGCAGCATGCTTACAGGAAAGTAACAGTAATCTAATTACTTTTTTGCAATAGTAATCCCTTACTTTACTCGTTACTTGAAAAAGTAACCGGATTACAGTAAGGCATTACTTGTAATGCTTGTAACGCATTACTGCCCATCTCTGGTTAACAGGGTGATATTCTGTAACATGATCTTTCGTTTTCATCTGTTTTCTATGGATGGTGGTGGTGTAGAAAAAACTCCTTGTTGATGGCAAGAGAAACATGCCAGTTAGAGCTTTACTGTAGCAGTGGGCTCAGCTGACCTGCAGTCAGAAAGCTGGTGGTGATCTCAGTAAGGTTTGAGCCCTCCAGTGGCAGAAGACAGCAGAAAGGTAAAGCGGGGCAGAAGGTAACAGTGATGCCTGTCTTGACTTGTGTGATCCCTGGCATTAATTTCATTTAACTTTTTTCAATTCAGTTTTATTCAGAATAAAAGACACTGTTATTATGTTAATATTCTAAACGTTTGGCTCATCAAAGCAGCCACCTTTGGCAGATATAACAGCTGAACTACTCGTGGCATTCTTTCTACAATAGAAATCAAATATTTTTCAGAGAGTTGTTCCCATATCTGTTGCAGAAGTTCCCATAAATGTGGACCTTGTCTGTTGCTTTGCTTTCACTCTTCTGTCCAGTTCATCCCAAACCAGCTCGATGGGTTTAAGTCTGGAGACTGTGCTGCCACTTCATCAGGTTTTCAAGCTCACCATCATGTTGTTTTTTCCTGAGGTAGTTCTGGCATAGCTTTGACGCAAGGCTCTTTGCCTTATTCCGATGTCCTAGCAATGGCTTTCGTGCTGCAACTCGTGCTGTCAAACCTGCAGCTTGAAGTCTTCACAACTGAAACTGAGACTTGCTTATACGACCATTATTAAACTGTGCTTGAAGCTGTTGTCCTGTGAGCCGCCAGACCTCTTCCTGTCAGTTTGTTTCTGAGTGCCTTTTGATGATGAAGGAAACTGTACTCAGTGACACCTTGACTTTCTTTGTAAGTTCTCTGTAGGAAAGACCTACATTTTTAAGTGTTATGATCGTCTGTCTCTCTTCCATTGTTAATTGCCTTTTTCTCACCGTGTTTGTAGCAACACACTACTTTCTGCAGTACAATACTGTTCAACTGGTGCTCGTGTGTGTATGGTACCACAGTGTGTTCCAGCACTGCTTTTATCCAGACAGAGGGGGGTGGAAGTAATCCAGAACAGTTGGAACAGCTGTATAAATTAGTAGCACCAGCTTACAAGGCTTAATCAATCTCCATTACTGTAGAACAGCTTTAAAATGTTAACCTATGTTGTGCTGCCTGATAAAGGCCTTTTTCATTATTTTTCAGTTTTGGGTAACCTTACCTTTTTTTTAACTTCTGGCAGTTCACCACTTACCTTTGAGCCATTTCAAGCTATTCATTGGACTTGAATGACTTGAATTGCAATAAATAACTGGAAAATTAGAGTGTTCTAAAACTTTTGACTGGTATTGTCTATGAGGTCAAAAAGCCCTAAGAGCCTTCATCGGGAACTTAATGGGGAAGTGGAAGACAGCACTAAAGGAAAACTTCAAGCCAATTACACAGGTCACCGTCACGTTTACCAAGGCGATCCTCAGTCCCCACTGCATTTCTGCATAGATCTGAACCTCCTCAGTGAGATCCTCAACAAGACTGGCCTTTACCTGGATGACATCAAGCTATATCCTCCTGAGAACCAGCTTATTCATTTATGTCCTCTGTAGTGGACATTTGTTTTTGGTCTATACCTTTTAATAATAATAATAATAATAATAATAATAATAATAATAATAAAAAGAACTTTCCCAGGAAGGAGTCAAACTCTCCGATCTCTCAAAGTTCTGGAGATTATTCTCACACCATACCTCAGTGTGTGGACTTTTTTAGGCTTCAATCACTACTTTACTACATTATTTCCATGGACTGTAATAACTAACAGTCAGGTTGCTTGTGACCTTTCACTCCTCCACTACTCTGACTTTTGATGTTTAAATAGGTGTGTTTGGTCTAATTGTCTGTCACAGTCTTTCCGAGACTCCAGTTTTAATTAATGACAGTATTTGACGTTATGATGATTAATATTTCGGGGCATTCTGAGAGGTCTATAGAACTTTAACATTCATCTACGGGTTTTTTGTATAAATATTCACAGTGTTCAAAGGAGTGAAACATGTTATAAATGTTTTAGTTTCTTTTTACCGAGGCTGATGCTGAACGAATGGCAGGAGTTGCAGTAAAGTCTTACAGGAGATGTGTAGTGTTGTGTTCACTTGTAAATACTTGTAAATGTAAAAAGAGTACACAGAGGACACACACAAACACACACAGCAGACTGTAATTGCTTTTGTGTATCAGGGAAAAGCCACCCACTCACGAGCTCGTGTTCATTCGTGGTTCCATGGTTACCAAATGAGCTACAGAATCATACACATGGCTTCAGGTTTGATTGTTCAATTGGTGTCTGAGTTATTAATGAATAGCAAGATCAGCTTTGAATTTACTTTAGTAGGACTAAAACATCAGAAAGGTTAGTTGGAGAAATGTAAACATCCTTTGTCTCACAGAGAAAAAATATCTATAGACAATGCTGCTTTTTTCCTGAAACATACGCCTTCGATCAGTGTCACAGTGATCCTATTTTACTACTAATGCAGTGTTTAACAAACTGGAACCTCTGGTACTACATATTGATGAATTGAATAAACGCTTGTTTGCCAGTTCAAAGCTATGCTTTAGTTTTTCACCTATTGCTGTAATTCAGTTGAATTATTATTTTCTTTGTTCTGTTTTTTTTGTGCCTTTGAGTTTTGCCTTTGGGTTATTGTCAAGTTGTAGAAGCAAACTGGCTGTGATCAAGCAGCAGCCACTGGGTCTCGCATGCTGTTCCAAAATTAAAGGATTGCCTTCTTTGTGCAGTTCCTTTAATTTCAAGTACAAATCTCCAGAAAACAATTCTCCCATAAATAGCCTCACTTTACCATCAACACTTCAAGATAGCTTTTTCCTTCCAACTAGCCAAAGAAGCCTGCATTCTGTCCTACTGATAAGGAACTCAAGGCACTCAGAGGTATCTAGTTTTCAAATAAGAAACTCTGATTTTCTTGTCTCTTCGGCCGTTGTGTGACATTGGCCTCCCACTTTTCTAGTTTTTATGGAGTCTTCAGGTTTCAGGTGCAATTTCACACATATATTTATTTAATTTCTTAGGACAATTATACAAAGTAACTTTTCAGAGTTGTTTTTAACTATTTTTGCAATATAATATAATATAATATAATATAATATAATATAATATAATATAATATAATATAATATCAATGAAGAAACATAACTGTTTAATATGGTATTTTATTTTGCATATAGAGTGAGTGGTATGACATTCTTTCAAATAATTCACATATAGACTGTGTGTGTGTGTGTGTGTGTGTGTGTGTGTGTGTGTGTGTGTGTGTGTGTGTGTGTGTGTGTGTGTTTTCTTATGCTTCTCTACCAGTTAGTGTTATTTAATTTTAAATTGCTACTGTGCTTAAGTTGTGCTGTCATTTGCAGAAATATCAGCCTCCCTGAACAGAACTGAGAGATCTGCCATTAATTAATGCTTGCACTGGTCAGGTTAACATTTAAATAAAGCCCCTTTTTCATTAGTGCCTACTCAGATCGACTCGGGGGAACACGGCGTTGTTTTCATAACCATTTCTCTCGTTGCTGGGTTTCAAAAATGGTGGTTCTCATTTTGATGAACGAGACGCTCTCATGACTCATTGAATGATGCTACTGACCAGCCAATCAGTGGTATGCAGTCTAAGGATGTCACATTTTAGTACCTGGTCGGATTGCTTGGACTGCGGATTGCTTGCACGGGCGAGCAGGTACTACAAAAGTACCTGGTATTAGGTACTATGACCTAATGGAAAACCCTGAAAACCGTAGCAAACCGTGCTGCAGTACTAATGACAAAAAGGAGCTTAACTGTTCATACAGCTGTAGAATGGACTGCTGTGATTTTGACCCTGTAAGTATGAGTCCTGCCACCTCCTCTGTCGTAGGTGCCACCTTTTACTACAGCTGACTCTACTCAGCAATCAGTCAGAGGATTTAAGGCTGCAGTAAGCGGAGCTCTAGAGCTGAAGGGTCTTTTTGCTTTGCACCTTGTGAGCTTTTTTTTGTATTGTGGCAGCTTACACCTGCTCTGTGGAAGAGAGGTTGTTTTTGGTGCTCTAACCATTTTAACTTACATTTTGGTGTCAAACTGGGTTTTGTTATGTTTCCTTTCTGTTAAAGGTGATAGTGGCTGCTCTGTCTCTTTTAGTTTAATTAGTAATTAAATATTTATAACATCCTTTAATTAAACAATTTTACCTCGATGTCTCCTTTTTTCAACCTGGAAGACTTTTGTTGTCTTCCCACACGACCTGGACTATTTAGGGCAATTCTATTCAATTTTATTCAGTTTTATTTATACAGCGCCAAATCACAACAACAGCCACCTCAAGGCTCTTTATATTGTAAGGTAGACTCTCTAGACTCTCTAAGTTTTAAGCCTAATCTTAAAAATAGAGACAGTGTCTGTCTCCTGAATCCAAACTGGAAGCTGGTTCCAGAGGGGCCTGAAAACTGAAGGCAAGTAAGCCTGCAGTGCAAGAGCGAAGAGCTCTAATAGGGTGATATGGTGCTACAAGGTCATTAAGATAAGATGGGGCCTGATTATTTAAGACCTTGTATGTGAGGAGCAGGATTTTGAATTCAATTCTGGATTTAACAGGGAGCCAATGAAGGGAAGCCAATATAGGAGAAATCTGCTCTCTCTTTCTCAGGGCGGCATCATGGGCATTGGCAACAAAACTTGCTCACACCCATGCTGCCCCGACATCATGCCAGCGCATTTTTGTGATTGAATGGGGACCGGTTGGTTTTCTATCGCCCAGTTGCGGGGAGTAAGGTGCGCCTGCTGCTTCCTGCACAGGGAGGAGAGGGCGGGGCGGCGGGGGATTCTCTGGCTGGCTGGAGCAGCATCTAATAACCAACTTGCAAAATAAAACAAAATAAAAACAAACCAACAAACACAAAAGCAACAGACATCATGATATAGACTTATAATTTGCACCAATGTGTTTTCTAAATTTTTTCACACACATATATGCAAAAGTGAGCACAAGGGCCCTCGGTGCACCTGCATGCTGCTGTGCTGACGTCTCACACACAACCTGATAAAAGGGGAAGGGGGCATATTTCATTCATAATATCCAAGCCCATTATGTATTAATTATTTTTTCCTGGGTTGTGCGAAATCCCAGAAAAAAAACCCTATACAAACCGAATCCACGCACTAAGGTGTAGGTCTGTTAGGTTATGTTGTGGTGATTCGTGGGTTGGGGGATGGGTGTTGATACTGGAGTGCAAAATTACTGATGGAAGATGGACAAGAAAAGGTCAAAGCCATCAGGTCCTCAGTTTAGAAAAAAACAGAAAGGGAGGTGAAACGAGCAAAAGATGAATGTAAGCAGATGTGTCTTTGGACAATGGCAGGTATAGGGAACAACATGCATCCTGAAACAAAATAACATTGATTAGTTGGGAAAACTTGGGAGACAGACAGTAGACACTGACGTGGCTTATTGAATCTTCTGCACTGTGTTTAACAAAATACTAATTAGCCATTAATTGGAAGAGATGTATTGTTGATTTGTCTGCTTTTCTCAGTGTGACGAATTATAATGGCTGTTTGTTAGCTGTTTGAATACTATGCGTGCTATTTGTGTGTGTCTGTATATATATGTAAATCAGTGGCTTTGTAATTAATTAATCTTGATTAATCGTATTTAATTGCACAAGAAAATTTAGCCCAAAGTGCAAATTTTTTTAATTTAAAAGGGTTTTTTTAGTGGGCGACAGAATCAAGTAATAGACATGAACATTGTAAACTCCAGCTCTTTTAATTTATGAAAAAAAGCATAAAAAACATAAAAGGTTTTTTTGAGCAGCTTCACCTTTAAGCCAACATTATTTTGTACATCAGGCTAAAATGATCATCGAACACTTTAGTGCAGAAAATAACAAAACCATTGGACTCACAATACCTCCATGCTTATTTACTGTCCGTCTCTTCCAGCCAGTTGCTTAGACAAACTAGCCTGTTCACATTTTCAGAGCAGCTTTTTTGTTACTACATGACCTGTAAGTGAGAACAGTCTCTCACATGGGACAGAAGTGGCTGGACCAATCAGATACTTGAAGGCCAGGACAGACAGCTGTGGGCCGGTCCCTGCTCGACAGGACCACCACTGCAGTGGGCAGTCTGTCTGGCTGATGGTGGATTCTGCTCTGTACAAACTCAGAGTCCTGTTACACAGGGCTTCCTCATCTGAATCAGAGTCTGAAGACAATGAAGAGAGGAGGAGGCTCTTTGTCTCTGCTGGCTCCTTTGTGGTGGCATCGTCACACTGTTCCTGCAGCAGGGCATCAAGGCTGCTCCAAACCTCTTCTCGCTCTCCCCTTGCAAGACGCTTTAAATCCTTAAAGCGTGGGTCAAGCACAGCAGCTATCTTGAGCCACTGATGGTTGAGTGTAGCTACACGTTGGTGTGAAGGCAGTCTTAAACTTCACCATGTAGTTTGAGTCATCATCAGAGACCTCCATGGTGTGATGCAGGTGGCAGAAAGCAGGTAAAACCACTGAACACGAGACGTATGTCTCACCTCCAAGAAGCTCAGTCACAAACCTGTAGCAGACAGTTCAACAAAGTAATTATTAATCTACACAGTAACTGTCAACTATAGACTTTTGAAGAAACAGTAACAATAAGTAACTACTTATTGTTACTGCATGGCTCAATGACAGTCGCCAGCTTATGGAGTTTTACCAGCTGGGATGTTAGAATGAAAAACTCGTGCTTTTGTTTGTCTTAAGCAGCAAAAACAGCCGCTTGATTCTTTATTAGATGAGAAACCATATCCAGCGTTGAAGGAAACATCCTGTATGAGTGGCTCTTTCTGTTGCCCCAGTCTTGTTTGCTCCTGGTGTAGTTCCTCCATATTACCAAGGCTGTCTGCAATGCATCTCATTTTGCTTTTCAGTGTCACAAAGCTGTTGAATTTTACTTTAAATAGTCTTTCGGCACGGCAGTTAGAAAATGTGCTACAGTTAGCGTCAGGGGATCCAACTTTCCAACCCCCTATCTTCTACCACTGATAGTGGTCTACAGTCCAGAACGATCCATTTTGTAGAAGCTTCTCGGATGAGAGGTGAAACGTCTTCAAGTAAACTTAAAGAAGTCCAGACGCTTTTCTTTGTAAGCTCCTTTGATCCATTTTGTAAGTTTGTCCAATGTTGACTCACTAATTTTGGCCCTGAAGCCAGTCATCTCATCACATTTGGGCTGCCGACACCTTTTGTTGGTACTCGAACTGCTAGTGCTCCCACAGTTTCTGTGCTTGCTGCAACATGTTTTCCATTTAGATGGTACTGTAAGGTTGAAATGCTTCGGTGCTATGGAAACTCCTTTTTGCACAGTTTGCACAAAATCACACTTTTATCAAGACTTTAGTCAGGTAGTCTTTTGAAATTAAATTTGCCTCCAATCAGTTCTAGCAACGCATTTTGTGGCTTTAATGTGTGCATCGGTGTAATCGGTATACCAGGAAATCGTGCTTTGACAAAAGTTCCCCTTTGCTTGGAATTCAAAGTGTGATTAAATGCATTTTTTTTAATTAATTAATTGGAATTAACGTGTTACATTCCCACCTCAAATACATATGCATGCTGATTATATGCACTGAAGGACATGTCCTGGTCAAAAATGACTCCAAGGTTCCTCACAGTGTTACTGGAGGCCAAGGTAATGCCATCCAGAGTATGAATCTGGTTAGATACCATATTTCTAAGATTTTCAGGGCCGAGTACAATAACCTCAGTTTGATCTGAATTAAGAAGCAGAAAGTTAGCGGCCATCCAGGTCTTTATGTCTTTAAGACATTCCTGCAGTTTAACTCATTGGTGTGTGTTATCTGGCTTCATGAATAGATAGAGCTGGGTGTCATCTGCATAGCAGTGAAAATGTATGCTATGTCTTCTGATGATGCTGCCTAAGGGAAGCATGTATAATGTAAACAGAATTGGTCCTAGCACTGAACCCTGTGGAACTCCATAATTAACCTCAGTGTGTGAAGAGGACTCTCCATTTACATGCACAAATTGGAGTCTATTAGATAGATATGATACAAACCACTGCAGTGCAGTACCTGTAATACCTACAGCATGTTCTAATCGCTCTAATAGGATATTATGGTCGACAGTATCGAACGCTGCACTGAGGTCTAGCAGGACAAGCACAGAGATGAGTCCACTGTCAGAGGCCATAAGAATGGCCTATAATTAGCTAAGACTGCTGGGTCTAGAGATGCTTTTTGAGTAAAGGTTTAACTACAGCCAGCTTGAAGGCCTGTGGTACATAGCTGATTATTAGAGATAGTTTGATCATATTTAAGATTGAAGCATTAATTAATGGCAGGACTTCTTTGAGCAGTTTTGTAGGAATGGGGTCTAAAAGACACGTTGATGGTTTGGAGGTAAGTAATTATTGAAGTTAACTCAGAAAGATCAATTGGAGTCTAATTTAACATCAATGGTACTAAGAGTAGCTGTAGATAATATTACATCTGTGGGATGATTATTGGTAATTTTTTCTCTAATGATTAAAATTTTATTTGTGAAGAAGTTCATGAAGTCATTACTAGTTAACGTTAAAGGGATGGTTGGCTCAACAGAGCTCTGACTGTTTGTCAGCCTGGCTACAGAGCTGAAGAGAAACCTGGGGTTGTTCTTATTTTCTTCATTCAGTGATGGAAAAATGGTAAATGGCCTGTATTTGTAAAGCGCTTTTCTAGTCCCTAAGGACCCCAAAGTGCTTTACACATCCAGTCATCCACCCATTCACACACTGGTGATGGCAGCTACATTGTAGCCACAGCCACCCTGGGGCGCACTGACAGAGGCGAGGCTGCCGGACACTGGCGCCACCGAGCCCTCTGACCACCACCAGTAGGCAACGGGTGAAGTGTCTTGCCCAAGGACACAACGACCGAGACTATCCAAGCCAGGCTCGAACCGGCAACCTTCCAATTACAAGGCGAACTCCCAACTCTTGAGCCACGACCGCCTTACTGATGCATAGTAAGCTGTTCTGGCTTTGCGGAGGACTTTCTCATAAAGCAACAAACTATTTCTCCAGGCTAAATGATGATCTTCTAAATTTGTGACACGCCATTTCCTCTCCAGATTACGAGTCATCTGCTTTAGGCTACGTGTTTGAAAATTTTACCACGGAGTCAGGTACTTCTGATTTGAGGCCTTAGTTTTCACTGGAGCTACAGTATCCAGAGTCGTACGTAGTGAGGAGGTAAAATTATTAACAAGATGATCGACCTCTGTTGGAGTAGCGTTCAGATAGCTGCTCTGCTCTGTGTTGGTACACAGAAGCCAATTGAGTCTAATAACAGATTAAATGCCGTGTTGAGGCTGTCATTTTTAGCATCTACATGGATGTTAAAATCACAAAAATGTCTGATTTTTAGGTAACAGCTGTCTGGGAGATCACATTGTGCTACAATACTATTTTAATACCTTTCAAATATTGTTATCTTCTGCATTTTTTTTATCAAGGCCAGCTGTGGAAGGAGTTTCAGAATCATCTTATGTAAAAGGAAGAATAAACAAGTTACAAAAAATCTTGAGAAACTATACAAACAATAAGTAGGAAACTGAGTAGTGTAATGTGCATATGTGCGTATGACCTGAATGATATAACAGAGGTTATTTCACACTGTTCCTCAGAGTGACAACCTGGGGGAAGATGCTCCCTCTGTGCCGGCTGGTTTTAGCAAACAGTGGTTTGTAGCACCTGCCTGAAGGCAGCAGTTTTTAAGAGTTTATTTCTGGCATGTGAGGTGTTTTCTGCTTGGACCATACAGGTCGTGGATGAAGGAAAGAGCAGCACTGATGATCTTCCCTACAGACCGTTGCAGTCTGGCTGAGCCGAGCCTGAGTTGCCACAGGAAGTACAACCTCTGCTGGGCCTTCTATATGTCCATGTCAGGGATATTCCTGGCGACTAATTTCCTAATCAACTAAAGTCTGCCTGACTAGTCTAAAACTAAGAAACACTCAGGTATTAGGTGAAATTTGACACGTGTTTAATGGAAAAAGTCAAAAACTAATAATAAAGGCGTTTGAAAGCATTTATCACATTCTTCAGTAATGAATCACACCACTGTGCAGTGCCTTGCACTGTGCATTATCAACATTACACATTATACTCCAAACAGAAGAAAAACATAAAATCAATGTTAAATATGCTATAAAACATGTTAGTATAAAAGATGTTATTAAAAATACCAAATTAACATCCAAAAAAATAATTAACTGTGACTGAAAAGTGTGGCGCATTGTTGATACAGCTTATCTCAAGTCAGGTCACAGGGGCAGAAGCAGGAAAGCCCAGACCTTCCTCTCACCACACCTGGGGAAACATTGAGCCTTTCCCACATCTGCCAGTGTGTCTAAGCCGTGGCCTCCTCCCACTAGGACATGGCGGACTGGAACACCTTACCCAGGGGTCGACAGTCTTAGTCGCCTCCTTTTGACGTGGAGCAGTAGCAGTGCCACTCTAAACCCCTCCATGATGATTGAACTCCTCAAAATATCACTAAAGCAAAGCCCATCCAGCTTTGGCTGGAAGCTAATTTCTGCCACTGCTCATTCAAATAAATAACAAAAACATCAGGCAGAGATTAACAGATTTATGATGTTTCTCAGTTTCTCAACAACGATGCACCATCTTGTGGCACATGCCTGCATAACATTTTGAACACAATAATTTACATTTGCATTGGAAATCAATTAAAATGTAAAACAATTAGATTAAACGACTACTAAGTCTGGTACCCACTAGTGACAACAGCAAGGATCAGCAGACTAGTCACGCACATCCCAGGTTTAAGTGCTCCGCATTCAGTGTGGGAACTTTTAAAATGTACTCCACTACAGATTACAGATTACATGCCCCAAAATGTATTTTGTAACGTATTCAGAATACGTTACTCAATGAGAGTAACGTATTCTGAATACTTTGGATTACTTAATATATAATCATGCTTTTTACAACTACATGAATGTACTATTGCTGTGTGATTTATTACTATTACTGCAGGTTGCTCTCCATACCAACACCAACTAGATGTTTAAATCTTAATATAAATGAGTAACAGTAGGTGGACATTAGGTAAGGCTGCACTTTTTGCAGCGATCTCGTATAGAAAACTATTTGACGCGTATATAAAACAGGTCCGCGGCTCCGAACCGTAGTAAAGGGACCTCTGGCTAATACATCGGGTTCGTGTCGGGCTCGTAGCTGAAAACTAGCTTTACTTTGTTGCCTGGGGCAACTTTGCTAGCGAGAGACAGAGAGAGGCGTTGAAAGGCTGCTCCAACGGAGCTTATTGTTTCAGAGGAAAACACGAACACGGTGTACAGTCGAGCCTTAATAGCTTACTTACAGCTGGGCTACACTGCCCATGAGGCTACATTCTTTAGGGTTATGCCTGTAACACTCTGCCTGTTGCCTTCATATTAACTAATTTTTTGAACAATAACAGTAGAGGTGACATGGGCCGTGAGATTGAGACACAGGCATTAGAGCCTCTTATTGCGTGTTTTGTTTGGGTTTTGTTGAGAGTAATAGATGAATTAATATACACTGGAGTTGGGGAGCCTATAGAGTTTGTGATTGCTTAGAACATGATAATGTTGTAAGCATTATCTGCTGCTGATACAACCAAATTTCCCCTTGTGGGACAATTAAAGGATTGTTCTATTCTATTCTATTCTAATGGCAGTTGCAAGGGGGTAAGAATGCATGTAGAAAAATAGTCTTGGAATACGAACAAAGGGATGGGGTGCAGGGCAGGAGAACAGCCAACCCCCACCCCCAGGACAGGAAACCACAGGTACAAGCCAGGGGGAGGGCAACCCCTGGGTGAACAGTAGAGAGAGTAGTGGAAGACTACTGGGGAGGGGTCCCAAAGGGCAATTCCCAACACTCCCGAACACTGTCCACAGTAGGTACAGTACTGTTGAGGATGGTGGTGGGAGTCCACCATCATCTCCACAGTCTTGAGCAGGTTCAGCTCCAGGTGGTTCAGACTACACCAGTGGACCAACTGGTCCACCTCCTGTCTGTGGACCTATGCCGACTCATCATCATTCTGGATCAGACCAATGATGGTGGTGTCATCCGCGACCTTCAGGAGTTTCGCAGATGGTTCTCCTGAGGTGTGGTCATTAGTGTTGAGGGAGAAGAGAAGATGCAACCCAACCAATACTTGATGATGACGTTGGGTGGGTTGGAGTATACTCATAGGTGTACATGGCATACAGTAGGAGTTACTTAAAAAAAAGTAATTAGTAACTAATTACTGATTACTTTCCAAAAAACTAATCCCATTACCCGTTACTTTAAAAAACATGATACACAACCTGAGTACATAATAAAGCAATAGATATTTCAGCCCAGTTCTATTTTTTCTGCATAATCCATCATATAAAATTGAATCCAATGGAAAGCCTCTTTTTAAAACATGCCTCATGCTCCTGTCCTAGAGTTAGGAGGGGCTGCCGGGTGAGGGTGAATTTTGAGTGACAGTTGTGTTTTGTCTAATTAGAAGTTTATAAAAGGATTCTTGATGGTTTGTTTTTCTATAAAAATGGACTCTTTTCTGAATACCATGTCCTCAGACAGTTTCAGGGGAGTCTAGATAAGCTGTCTTTGCTGCTAGCTGTACTCCATGGACTCTTTGTCAAGAATTTCTAGCAGGGACAAGGGTGTATCAAAGCTCGACAGTGTTTTTATTTATAGACTATATTCACCATGTTGCTTTAAGTTACTGCTACTCTTCATGGCTGCTGGAGGGAGATGGCACTTTGTTCGGTTTCCCTATAACAACAGTCATCAGTACAATGCTGTAAACTGTCCAGATCTTCTTTGCAGTGCTCCAGAGTCCTGAAATTGATTAAGAATTCTTATGTTTGATTACCTTTAAAGCTGTCTGGCTGAGAAAATTAGTGACAAAAATGTTTTCATTCAGTGGCGCACCGACATGTTCAATACTGCCCATATTGTCATTTTTTTCTCATGTTAGTACAGCATAGCGTCCTCTCCCTGCTAATGTTTACTGTAGGCTACTTGTCAGCATGAATGAACTGTAAGAAAAATGAGATCAATAAAAACTTAATAGGAGTTTTGAGGTAGAATGGGCCCTTTTCTTCATTCTTTATGACACAACAGCATGAATCATAAAACTATTTCCTTTAAGTTCTTCCTTAGAGCACTTTTCAGATTTTGATTGAATTTCTAAAGCTTCAATGTTGCCCACTAATCCACTTTTCTCTCTCCTCACTTCCTGTCTTGGGACCCTGCAGTTGACCCCATGGGAACATAAAAGCCAATCAGGTGGCTTTAGCTGTCAGGAGTTGGTTCCTGTACGACAATAAAAACCCATAAAAATGGCCAAGAATCCTCTTGTTAGGTGTTAATCATTGTTAATTATCTTTTTGTTGCATTATTTTTTCACATGCAATTTTTTTAAATAAACACACATGGGCTTCTCTCTGGCTGCCCTTTGTCTTTATCCAGCACACACTAAGAGTGATGAGAATGATCTCAATACAATCTTGGTATTATCTGTTCTTGTTCTGCTGACAGTTGTATGAGAACAGAAATCCACTTTCCTCTGGCATACCTGATAAAATTGTACCAGCTGGTCAGGGGGTTGGAAAGAACCAGTGATCTTGTGTGTGTGACAGAAAGACAAAAGCTGAGTGATACACTCTTCAGTTCTTCATCTGTCAAACTGTAAGTCTTACAGAAAAATATGAGACCCATGTAGCTGTTAGAAGAATAGAGGTTAGAATGTGTCGTTGCATCTGGACTTCAAAGAGTCAAAAACATCAACAACAGTTAACCTCTGAGTTTTCTGTTAATTCTAGTAAAACACTGACAAACTACTGATAGTAACAGTATTAGTATTAGCATCAATATTAAAACATATAATGTCATGAAATGAAAGTCATATGAAAAGGTTTTTGGAGGACTATCCTTCGTTAGCTTACATATCGAACAGATAGCATGAATCTATAATACTCTGGCATACAGATGAGTTCATGGTGAGCTCAGTGCCTACAAGGTGCTCATGTCCTGTGACTGCAAAATAAGCATAGATCACCCTCCACCACCATGCTTGACACATGTTACATGGTGTTTGTTCTCATGTTCTGTTTGCTTTCCTGTCTCTACTTTGGTCTCTTTTGTCTAAAGAACTTTGTTCTTTCGGTTTCTTCAGATGCAACTTTTCAAACCGAAGCCTTGCTTACTTACAACCTTACCTTTTCCTCCCAACCCTTTCAAATAAGCTTTGCTTCTTCCTTCTTTTTCTAACCATCATGAACTTCAGTGGAGCTCTGTTAGGACAAACAAGGCAACCAGTGCTTGCCTCTAATAAATCTAAAACTAGACATAAATTAAAACATACCAAACCTTTCATGTCAGACAGTGCTGTCATGGAGCTCCTTGTTCACATTACTGTTATCTTATGGCCACAGTCGGCTGTTGTTGGCGAAAGCTGCACTTCTTTAAAACTATGAGAATGCTTGAACATAACAGATTTAACCAGCTACTTTGCCAACACCCCCAACTTTGTTTTTCATCAATATTGAATAATTGAAAGGGTCACACACTGCTCACGTCTTTCAATTCCACTGATTTGTTTCGTTGTTGTTGTAACAATGTTACATTGTTATGTGATGATACAAAATGTAAAGGTTTTTAAGTGAAAGTTAGCCATTGACAGTACATTTCATCTTATTCTGAGTACATTTATAGAATTAGTTCTGTCTTAAGCAGCTGAATGCAGTGGGTCAGTCAGCCCACAACAAGGCATTATTCACAGGAGTAAACAGCATGCAGCTGCTCTCCACACAGTTCAGTTATTGAGTATCACTTATGTTGGACAGCAAATATATCTGCAGTTTATTTGGGCTGAGTTTAATTTAATGAGCTGCCTGTTTTATACCTCTGATCAATGGTTGGATGAGTGAGAAATATATTTTATGGTTTCTCAGCATTTCATGTGCTTTGTCCTCTTTAGCACATTAAACGGAACACAGATAATTTACATAATTACTTTTATTACAGAAATTACTGTTGCATATGGCATTCAACAAATTTTACATGTTCACTTATTACAGAGAATCAAAATCCTACAATGGCCCCTTCAAGCCGTTAAAGGCCTTATTCAATCCACACAGTTATTAGCAACGTTCAAGCGTATTCATGCCATAAATGCTCATAATTGGATGTGTAATATATACTGTGGTGAGTTCAATAGACACAGTTTCACAGTGCAGACCTGGTTCTTTTCTGCAGGGGTTTATTGATATTGTTGACAGTTATGAAATGTTTATCTACATGACTAAGGCAGAGCATTCCTCTGGGTCAGTGTAGTTCGATGTTCAACAAGTGAATCACTTCCTGTGCAGTGCAGTGTGTGTAACAGAGGTAACATACTGTATATCTGTAAAGGTTGTAAAAAGAAAGAAGCTACTTAGAAGTTTCTGAGTGACAAGATAATTAAATTAGCTTCCATTGATCATTCTTCCAGGAAAGACTGTGGTGATCAGTGCTTAGCTTTTTCAGTTTTCTACTAACTAACCAGTTGGGCCTGCACTAAACTTTCTTGGCATCATTAAAGAACATAAAATTATTATATTTCAGCTTGTTTTGAGGGCGTGAAAAACAAGCTGAAATATATATCTGTGTAAAAATATTTGCCCCTTCCTGATTTCTTAGTATTTTGCATTTTTCTCATACTTACATGTTTCAGACCCTCAAATTAATTTTAATTTTAAACAAAGAGAACTCCAGCAAATACATAGTGCAGTTTTTAAATGATGATTTCATTTAATAATAGAACAAAGCTATCCAAATGCACCTGGCCCTATGTGAAAAATTAATTACCCCCCTGTTTAATTGTGAATGACCTGTGATTAACCACCATTTGGGGATAACTGTGTTCAATTTCACCAGCCATGCCCAGGTACAATTACTGCTGGATTAGCTAAATACTGAATTCACTTAAAAACTCAAGTCAATTTAACTTATTTTTATTTATTTAGCAGCAAATCACAACAACAGTTGCCTCAAGTTGCTTGGTATTGTAAGGTGTAATCTTTCAATCACATAGGGAAACCCCAACAATAAGACAGACCCTATGAGCACTTTGTTGACAGTGAGAAGGAAAAACTTCCTTTTATCAGGAAGAAACCTCCGGCAGAACCAAGCTCAGGGAGGGCCACCCAATTTCCTCGGCCAGTTAGGAGTGAGGGGAGGGAGATAAGACAAGACAGGCAGTGGAATCAGGGTCACCTGATCAGCCCTAACTATAAGCTTTGTCAAAATGAAAAGTCTTAAGAATAATCTTCAAAAGAGAAAGGGTGTCTTTCTCCCAAATCCAAGCTGGGAGCTCTGCCTCCCATATTGCTTTTAAATATCCTATAATCTGAGAGTGCTCAGTGCTCTACAGGGTGATAAAGTACTATCCTGATAATAACAACTTACAGTAGTTCAGCCTACAAATCCTTTTTTTTTTTTTTCATTTATTTGATTAGCAGTCAAATATCTCAATGAATACAGAATAAAGATCTACAACACAGCAAGAAAGCACGAGACAAGGCTAATCAAAAGGTATTGGCTGAAGCACATGCTTATTATGCCAACCCTTTTAACACAAGATCATTTAGCATGCAGCTCGTGTACAGGGGTCGAAGCAAAAGAGTAAAACAAAACAAACAAACAAAACAAGACGAAAAACCTCCCACCTTAGATAAGTAACTACATTAAATTAAATTTCATAACAATAATCAAGGCAAAACAACCAAGAGTTTCAGTATTATTATTTTTGCTCTTTTCATTCTTGATTTATATATTTTTCTAATACTCTAGTGTTAAACATGTTTTTAAACAAGGAAAATGAACTCCACCTTTTTAAATCACTGTCATAACTACTCCACAGGTTACCTCCTCTAACAGAAACACATCTCTGCTTTATGTTTGTCCTCATCTTGTTTTTTTACAAAGAAATCTGTTCCCCTTAAGTCATATTGACTCTCTCTGACTTCAAACAGCTTCTGAGTACTGCGGCAAAGCAAGTTGTTTTGTGCTTTATAATTATCTGTGCCATTTTATATTCAGCTAAATCATAAAATTTCAGGGTATTCAGATTAATAAACAAAATGTTAGTTGGTTCTATATAGTTTGATTGATTTATAATTCTTATAGCTTTTTTGTAACTTGAAAATAGGAAGAGTATTTGTTTTATACGCATTACCCCATATCTCTAGACAGTAAGTCATATCAGAAGCAACAGAGTACAATAAAGTGTGTGTAATCATTTCTTGTTCATGCTTTGTTTTGTAGAGAATATCAATGTTTTTTGACATTTTTGTTTTTAAATGGTTTTTATATGAGACTTCCAGCTCAGCTTATCATCAATTATCACTCCAAAAAATTTATTTTCATGTACTGTTTCAATTTCAGTTCTATTCACCCTGATTTTAGATACATCTTTCATTTGTCTAGTGCTAAAAAGAATACATTTTGTTTTGTTTATATTTAACGATAACTTATTTATATCAAACCAGTTTTTAATATATTTAACTCCTTTTCTACTGTAGTCAGAAGCTGTTCTAGGTTTTTACCTGAGCAATACAGAGTGGTGTCATCAGCAAACAATACACATTTTAACAGTTTGGAAACATTACATATGTCATTTATATACACAGTGAGGAACATAAGTATTTGAACACCCTGCGATTTTGCAAGTTCCCCCTCTTAGAAATCATGGAGGGGTCTGAAATTCACACTGTAGGTGCATTCCCACTGTGGCAGACAGCATTTAAAAAACAATTCAGGAAATCACATTGTATGATTTTTAAAGAATTTATTTGTATTGCACTGCTGCACATAAGTATTTGAACACCTGGCAATCAGCAAGAATTCTGGCTCTCAAAGACCTGTTGCTATGCCTTTAAAAAGTCCACCTCTACTCCACTTATTAATCTAAATTAGTAGCACCGGTCTGAGCTCTTTAAAGACACCTGTCCACCCCACAGTCAGTCAGACTCCAACTACTACGATGGACAAGACCAAAGAGCTGTCAAAAGACACCAGGGACAAAATTGTGGACCTCCACAAGGCTGGAAATGGCTACGGGGCAAATGCCAAGCAGCTTGGTGAAAATAGATCAACTGTTGGAGCAATTATTAGAAAATGGAAGAGGCTAAAGACGACTGCCAGTCTCCCTGGGGCTCCGTGCAAGATCTCACCAAGTGGGGTATCACTGACAATAAGAAAGGTGAGGAATCAGCCCAGAACTACATGAAGAGATCCGGGACCACAGTTTCAAAGGTCACTGTTGATAGAACACTACACCATCATGGTCTCAAATCACACATTGCATGGAAGGTTCCCCTGCACAAGTCATCACATGTCCAGGCCCGCCGGAAGCTTGCCAAAGACCATCTGGATGTTCCAAAGGAGGCATGGGAGAAAGTCATGTGGTCAGTTGACCAGTTGTCTCAACTTCACTCGCTGTGTTTGGAGGAAAAAGAAGGATGAACACTAAGGACACCATTCCTACTGTGAAGCATGGGGGTGGAAACATCATGCTTTGGGGGTGCTTTTCTGCGAAGGGGACAGGACACTGCACTGTAAGTGTAAGTATAGGAGAAGATAAATGGGACCACGTATTGTGAGATTTTGAGCAACAACCTCCTTCCCTCCGTCAGAGTATTGAAGATGGGTCATGGCTGGGTCTTTCAACAAGACAGTGGCCCAAAGCACACAGCAGTGCAATACAAATACATTTGTTAAAAATCATACAATGAGATTTCCTGAATTGTTTTTTTAAATGCTGTCTCTCACAGAGGGAATGCACCTATAATGTGCATGATTTCTAAGTGGGAGAACTTGCAAAATCGCAGAGTGTTCAAATACTTATGTTCCTCACTATAATATGAATAATTCAGAACCCAGCACAGAGCCCTGAGGAACGCCACAAGTTACCTTCAGCTGATTAGATTTTACATTATTGATTTTGACATATTGATATCTGTCATCCAGGTAACTTTTCATCCACTTGTATGATATCCCTCTTATACCATATCTCTCTAGTTTATTCATTACTATAGAATGATCAATTGTATCAAATGCCTTTTTTAAGTCTATAAAAACACCAGCAGTATATTCCTTATTATCTATTGCAGTAGATATCCCTTCTACAAGTTCCATCACCACCATGGAAGTGGACCTTTTCACTCTAATTGATTGGTTATCACTTAGGAGATTATGCTTCTCAATATATTTATCAAGTCTATTAAAAAATAATTTTTCTAAGATTTTTGAGAACTGTGCGAGTACTGATATTGATCTGTAATTGGTAAATTGACATCTCTCTCTGGTTTTATGGATTGAAATAACTTTTGCAATTTTCATTTTTGATTTATTTATAAATTATATTTCTATATTATTTGTTTATAAATTATAAGTTATAAATGCTTGAACACGTTTTTCAGCATTACTCTAAGACGGGATGTTTTTTATTTTAGAGATACTGCACATATCAGAAAAAGCAGTCCTACATATTTGTTTAACCCTGTGGGGTCCAGGGTGTAATTGGCCCTTTCTGACTACTTTTGATTTTACCACTATATTTCAACGTTAAAAACTGTTTCAGCACAACCTCGCATGTCTGAATTTACAGTTTTTAATTTTTACAAGTTTTGCAACAAAGTTATATGCAACAGTTTACCTAAAAATGCAGCCAAAGCCTCCGGCGGGGTTTTTTTAAACGCTAATTTAAAACTAAAAATTTAAAACCAATTGCAGAATAATCAGGTGTTCTGTATCAAATAAGATTAAGATGCCACACAAAGTATTTGTACCACTCCAAAAGATAATTTCTGTCCACTATAAGTAGGGATGGGTATCGTTTAGGTTTTATCCGATACCGGTGCCAAACCGGTACTTTTGAAACGGTGCCGGTGCTCAAACGGTGCTTAAAGAATGGAGAACACAAACTTTGTCCACAAACCTCTTATGTTTTTATTTTTAGAAGTCTCTTTTTTTCTGCAAAATGATAACCAAGTTAGCCTTTTCTGTTGATACAGCATACCTCCTTTGGCTGGAACCAGTGCTTAAAGAATGGAAAACACAAACTTTGTCCAAAAACCTCTCATGTTTAGCTGTTTTTTGTAAAAAGAGAACAATGTTAGTCTTTTCTGCAGCTATAGGGCATATATGGTATCACTCAGGTGTTTCATCAGATTTGAGGAGTTACCTCCTTTGACAGTATCACAGTATCACCTTAAAGCACTTGTTGCAGGCTGCTGAGTTTGCATCTTTTGCTGTGAAGTACAGCCAGACTTTTGACCGCTTCGCCTTGGGCATTTTTAATCTGTAGCTCTGCTCTAAAAGAACGTACGTACCTGGGCCCGCCTACTATCCTTGGAAAGGTAAAATGATTGGCTAGAATCCAAAGTGTGTGACATCTCAGGAAAAAAAGCACCGAAATGTGCGCTGCTTTTCGGTCTGGTTACTACCGTTTATGTCAGAGCCGGTCCCATCCCTAACTATAAGACAGAGGAGCATATCACAATCCTGACACCTGCAGGTCTGACAGCAGGAGTTGTATCAGTTAATTAATAATAGGACTTGCATGTAAGCTTAAAATTTCCAGTTTATCAAACACCACTGAGCAGTCCTTACCTTTAAATCTAACATCCCTTCTTCCTGTCCTGTCCTGTCTTCTTATCTTTCTCCATCTCTGAGTGAAGTTAGCTCTCTTTCTTTTCTCTCCCTGTGAAATACAGCAGCTGGACCTTTAGCTGCAGCACACTGTGAGACAAACCGCACACAAACAGTTTGTGTTTGCTGGTGTGTAACTGATAGAAAGGTTGCATTTGAAATTAGCTTTAACTTAAAAAACATCACTCCCTTTATACTCGCTCGTCTTCTGTATGGCTAGCTAGATGCTGAAGTACTGCGACCGAAACTTACGGAGACCTGCATTCATTCAGGTGTTGTGTCAAAAAGAAAGGAAAAACAAAACAATGGCACAATGTAACCCCTGACTATGGCACACAGGTTTTATGCAACATCCCCCTGTGATTAATACACAAATAGGATTGCCTGTTATGCATGACTGTTTAGGCTCAAATCAGTTCAATGGCCCGCAGGGATGTGAAAAAATAACTCCCCTCAAATGCCTTAAACCAAACGTAACAAACCCATTTTGAAAATGTAATGAGCACAAAGTACAAATATTTGTACCGACGTCACCAGTGGGAAGCATGGTGGTTGTATAGTGACAAGTGTTACTATACAAGGCTGCAGTTGGGTCTGCTTTCACTGGTCTGAGATCTGTTACAACTTGGGCACTGTGTAAAGACACAGCTTTAGCAAGTAAACGAGCTTCAGTGATTTCCCATCATAAAGGACGACTTTCCTCTTGCTAGCTAGTTTGGCCAACATGTGTGGAAAAGCTCTGATGATGGCAATGATGATGGCGAAGAGACAGCAGCTCCCATCTAATGTCCCGTCTAATAAAACAGGCAAGTTGACAAGGTGCAGACTCAGCCACCATGTTCAAATTAACATGTCTGAGAAGTCACATGTTTCACTGAATTCAATCTCTTTGCCAACAGTCCACCCTGTAGACATCAACAGTTAACCATGTCACACAGTGCTCAAGCTTTTGAATTCAGCTGGGGGTTATTACGATATTTTAATATACTTCATGATCCACACAGGACAGCTAATGCAAACATATGAATTATAGAATATAATGCTGGACATTAGGGGTGGGATTCGGTAACTGGTTCCCAGTATTCCAGTTCCTTCGACTCTTTAGTATGCTTGTCTATCAGTCCTGCTCATCGGTTCCGCTTGCACTTGCCCTACAATCAGCTGATTGTAGGGCAAGTGTCAGAGGAGAGTAGCGGTGCAGTCTACAAAATGATATCCTGCTTAGTGATGGTGTTGACTCAAAGCTGAGCCAATGAGAATCCGGTCAGAATCGATAAGTGATATTGATAATGGAATCAGAATTGCTAAATACTGGACAATAAACATAATATTTTTCAAGTTAAAAGTATTTAAAATGACCTTAACCTTAAACATACAAAGCAATAACTATCAATCAATTTAACACTAACGAGGTATTTTGGTGCAGAAAAAGTATTTTTACATTTAATATTTTCTGAGCAGTTTTCACAGTTTTATGTTTACAGGTATTGTCACAGGTGTTTTGTTGTTTCATTTCACTTGTAAATGTCAGCTAATAATAAATAATTTGTTGATAACACAGTAGATATTTATTTAAATACAGAAGTAATAATATTTTACAATTCTTCACAGTACAGAATTTAATTCAGTTCAAGTCAGTTTTATTTATATTGCACCAAATCACAACAGCAGATGCCTCAAGTGGCTTTAAATTATAAGGTACAGACTGTACAATAATACAAAGGAAATGAAAGGTGTAGACATGCATGCAGCGTACAGACAGGTCGCACAAATGGTATGTTTTAATCTGATGCAATTTATCTTGTTAACTATTTATATGTAACTGAGGATTTGCTTTTTCACCAGCTGAACCTCAAATTTCTCTTCAACTTTAAATGCCTGAAAAGCACATCAGGTCAATAGTGCTTTTTTCTATTAAAGCAGTGATATATCACTGAGGACCAAATATCACCTGGGTGTCTACCTGTGATATTATATACTGTGCATGTTTGTGTATTAGTGAAACTATGTGCGATAACCTTGCTTATGTCCGCTCTCTGTCACTATCTTAGGCGCCTGCAGTCTGAAGGAAAGCATCTGGTTTCAGCATCTGGCCATATACACATAGACTGTGAGTGTGTTTGATAGAGCCAGTGTGCGGACACTGAGAAAGATTATCTGTGATCATACCCTGCAGACCCACACAAACACACACACACACAGAGGACACAAACACATCCCACTTTATCCCCTCTCTCTTATTTTCACTTACAAATATGGAATGCACACCAGAGGAGCAGATCTGGTTGCATCAGCAAATCATCAACTTTCTCATAATCTAGAGAGATGCTGCCTTCACTGGCTGCTGTTTTAGCCATAACAGTTACACACATAACCACACAGAGTTGAAGGCAAAATATTTCTTGCTCTTTTTCCTATTTTGCAACTGAGCTTAATTTTTCAGCATGAGTTTTAATCACTGTGTATAGTTCATTGGGGGATTGGTGCTTTTGCCTAGATTATGTTCAGTTATGTTGATACAGCAGTAAATACTCGCAGTATGATGACACACTGGTCTCATATTGATTTTGGTTTTTTTTTACTGAAGACAAATATGGTTGAGGCTCCAGACTATCACATTCCATTGTTAGGAGACGATAAAAACAATGATGGCGACTTCATAAAAAAATATTAAGACTCCATGAGGGACCATAACCGTCTGTGATTTAACTACTTACTAACTGCTAAGGAGGTAAAGTCAGATTTAAGTGGCTATTTGTTGCAAACACTTCCCACTGATTGAGGGAAAATAATTTGAAATTAGACAGACCAATGTCACCATGATGTTCTCTCAATAAGGGGAGATTTTTTGAAAAACTCAACATGACTTGTTCAGCTCAGTTAATCTGCTTGGCGTTGGTGGTGGTGAAGATGAAGAGAGAGGCTTGGATGGAGCTCTGAGTGGCCAGGATGAGTTGGAGAATCTGAAAGGCAGAACGACAGAATAGCAGTGAGATTTTTACGTACGCAGAGCGAAGGGTGATTGGGTTCATGGCATGAAGAGGATTGGACTAGAGCAATCAAACTCAATGTCAGTGTAAGAAGGTGGAAGTGATGTGAAGAACAAACTAGCAGCCGAACAGGACAGCAGCTGGATGAGTGGAATGTTATCAGCAACAGTGCTAACCAGAGTATCACTGTCTTACCCTCCCCAAAATATGAAAATGGAAGAAGAGCTGGAAAGAGTCCTGAGTGTCCAAACTTAGTGGAGGTAAAACTGCATATCATTGGACACATAGGAAGAAAACGTAGAAAGAGAGATCAAAAGGAGAAGAAGAGGAAAGTCTAAGGCTGGCTTCAGTTATTTAAATGGCTGTGTGTATCCACATACTTGTTATCATTTTGAGAAACAAAAGCTTACAGACACACTTTCACACAGTGAGTCAGTGAATGAGACCTTATAAATAATGAAACAGATAGCTGTCTTAAGGCTGACGTTACCATAACAACATTATGAGGTCATGTGAGGTCATCTGTAGCTGTTGGTTTAACCCCATCACACAGTCACCTCTCTTTATGCAGATGTTGAGTGGATGTCAGCTGGTTTGACTACATGGAAATGTTGTTATAATAAAGTAATCAGTGTAGCTGTCCTCCCCTGTGGTACGTAAGCCAGATAACTAGCTGCCAGGGAGAGATGATGTGCTTTGTTCTGGCTGAAGGATTCATAACAAAACAAGAAGCTCAAAAGCAAGAATTAGAATGAAATCACAGTAAACCTTTGGAAAAATAATGACATTAAGACAATTTAATTCAATTCAATTTATTTATATAGCGTCAAATCACAACGGTTCCCTGAATGTTCTTTACTGTATATTGTAAAGAATACTATATAAAGTTGGCATATCATAATCTGCTGCTCTGTAACTGGATAAAGAAGTATGTATAAGCTAGCACAGGAGCAGCTCAGACCTGGTCTTAAATGTTAAGTAATTCTTTGTACAATTACAGTGGCTTGCAAAAGTATTCGGCCCCCTTGAACTTTCCCACATTTTGTCACATTACAGCCACAAACATGAATCAATTTTATTGGAATTTCACGTGAAAGACCAACACAAAGTGGTGCACATGTGAGAAGTGGAATGAAAATCAAACATGATTCCAAACATTTATAACTAACAATAACTGCAAAGTGGGGTGTGCGTAATTATTCAGCCCCCTTTGGTCTGAGTGCAGTCAGTTGCACATAGACGTTGCCTGATGAGTGCTAATGACTAAATAGAGTGCACCTGTGTGTAATCTAATGTCAGTACAAATACAGCTGCTCTGTGACGGCCTCAGAGGTTGTCTAAGAGAATATTGGGAGCAACAACACCATGAAGTCCAAAGAACACACCAGACAGGTCAGGGATAAAGTTATTGAGAAATTCAAAGCAGGCTTAGGCTACAAAAAGATTTCCCAAGCCTTGAACATCCCACGGAGCACTGTTCAAGCCATCATTCAGAAATGGAAGGAGTATGGCACAACTGTAAACCTACCAAGACAAGGCCGTCCACCTAAACTCACAGGCCGAACGAGGAGAGCGCTGATCAGAAATGCAGCCAAGAGGCCCATGGTGACTCTGGACGAGCTGCAGAGATCTACAGCTCAGGTGGGGAAATCTGCCCATAGGACAACTATTAGTTGTGCACTGCACAAAGTTGGCCTTTATGGAAGAGTGGCAAGAAGAAAGCCATTGTTAACAGAAAACCATAAGAAGTCCCGTTTGCAGTTTGCCACAAGCCATGTGGGGGACACAGCAAACATGTGGAAGAAGCTGCTCTGGTCAGATGAGACCAACATGGAACTTTTTAGCCAAAATGCAAAACTCTATGTGTGGTGGAAAACTAACACTGCACATCACTCTGAACACACCATCCCCACTGTCAGATATGGTGGTGGCAGCATCATGTTCTGGGGGTGCTTCTCTTCAGCAGGGACAGGGAAGCTGGTCAGAGTTGATGGGAAGATGGATGGAGCCAAATACAGGGCAATCTTGGAAGAAAACCTCTTGGAGTCTGCAAAAGACTTGAGACTGGGTCGGAGGTTCACCTTCCAGCAGGACAACGACCCTAAACATAAAGCCAGGGCAACAATGGAATGGTTTAAAACAAAACATATCCATGTGTTAGAATGGCCCAGTCAAAGTCCAGATCTAAATCCAATCGAGAATCTGCGGCAAGATCTGAAAACTGCTGTTCACAAACGCTGTCCATCTAATCTGACTGAGCTGGAGCTGTTTTGCAAAGAAGAATGGGCAAAGATTTCAGTCTGTAGATGTGCAAAGCTGGTAGAGACAGACCCTAAAAGACTGGCAGCTGGAACTGCAGCAAAAGGTGGTTCTACAAAGTATTGACTCAGGGGGCTGAATAATTACGCACACCCCACTTTGCAGTTATTTATTTGTAAAAAATGTTTGGAATCATGTATGATTTCCGTTCCACTTCTCACGTGTGCACCACTTTGTGTTTGTCTTTCACGTGGAATTCCAATAAAACTGATTCATGTTTGTGGCTGTAATGTGACAAAATGTGGGAAAGTTCAAGGGGGCCGAATACTTTTGCAAACCACTGTACATGTCAGCGTTAATTCAGTGATATACGGCACTGGTTGGCAGAAACAAGTGTCATTGTGGTCTGTGGTACATAGTCTACTGTATACCATCACTTTTTAAAAGCTCAGTCTGCTCATGGACAAAGCTAATAATAAAGCCATGTGAAAAATCTGAGAGACTCATCAAGTAGAGGCGTGGTCTAATTATATGTAAAATGTGGATGGATTTTTACTTTGCTCTGAGCTCAAAAGAGAGGCTTTCTCTTACCTATGCTACCATGCAAAAGTCTCAGGCCACCCTTCATTTTCTGTATAGTTTGCATCCCAGGAGCCAGACTTTCATGTAATTTCTTAAAGTGGTCTTGAACAATAGTTCTGAAAGCTTTAAAAAGTTCTTTCAAAGTTTTCTTTGAAAATGAATGAAAACACAGATAATGTACAGAGGAATGGGGTTTTTTGTTTGTTTGCTTTTTTGTTTATTAAACCACTTCAAACTGGCATTGAAACATAAAAAAGTCGCCCAACTCAGGGAATAAACCCGTTTTGTAGCTAAAAACAAGACACAGCTTACCACAGAATTCATTTTAAAGGCATATTGTTACAAATACGTTGTCACAAAAACATATATTTTTTTCTATTTTTAGCTATAAAAATGGCAAAGATAAAATAGCATGTGCAAACAGAGTGATTCCCAAGTTGTTCTCTGATAGATCCGTCGCAGCATGAATGTGTGTGAATGTTAGATAAAAAGCATTTACTGTACATAGAGAAACCATAGAAAAAAAATTCTTCTATCAATGGGTGAATGTGGTAAGTTGCACAAAGTGCTTTCAGCACTCCAGTAGAGTAAAAAAGCTCTATGTAAGAACTAGTACATTCACCATTACTATATTAAGAAATAGGAAAATAACCAGAGAAGACCTGATTCAGGACCTGAGAAATGCAGCTGGCCCATCACCAAGCCATCTAATGTAGAAGGGTGATCGAGATGTCATTCTTAAGGAAAAGAAACACAAAAGGCTTAGGTATACCAAATTACACATACCTTCAAATCAGTTGTCAGAGGTCTTAGAGTGATGAATGAAAATTTTACGTTTTCGATTCAAGTTGTTGTCGGTATGTATGCAGGAGCTCCAAACAGATGTACAACAGTGAGTGTTACCGTTTGGGACAGTCTTTCAGCCAGTGGTGTTGGCAACTTGTCTAAACTAATGGAAGTATGAATATTAGTCCAGTCAGATTTTTGGTCTCTCATACAATACCACGTGGAAAGCATTTAATTGGTAACAGTTTCATTTTTCAGCATGGCAGCGATCCCAAACACACTGCCGAAAGCATACCTGAGTAGAGGAACACCCAATGGAGCCCAATGTCAGTCATACATAGGCCTCCCCAGAGTTGTGACCTCAATATTACTGAAGCGGTGTAGCATCATCTTGACAGAGAACAGAACCAAAGGCAGCCATCATCCAAAGAAGAGCTTTGTAATATCCTTCAAGAAGTCTAGAGAGCTATTCCTGAAGACTACTTAAAGAAATCACAAGATAGCTTACCCAAGAGAGTTCAGGCTGCTGTGTTATGTCTTATTCAGCTAACAAATAACGGAAATTTCTCACATCTGTTCAAGTTGACTGTGCCATGTTCACTGCTGTGATAGTTCTTTCACAGAGTTAGCAATTAGGTTCTTCAAGGCTCTAAAAATATTAAAAATAGCATTTCTCTTGCCTGGATTATCAGTTGGTAAGCTTCGCAGTGTTGGTCTAAAAAGTGAAGACAAAAGAAAACCCAGCTGCTGTAATTTTTGCTTAAACTTCATCTCTTTCTGTAGTAGTGGACATGGAAAGTGAGTCTAAGGCATATCTAAACACTTGATTGACTACCGAAACAATTTCTGCACACATACGTGCACACACCAGCTGTTGGAAATCAAGGCAAAATTATTGCTTATGAAGAATTACAGTACATTTTTAAACACTGTGACAATCACATGGATATTGTCATAATCAGCTTCGCTCAAGGAAAAAGGGCTTTGATATGAATAGAGACAATTAAACACACACACACACACACAGTTTTTTCTAATGTGAACTTTCTGTGTTTGTTCACATAAATTATATCTGTTTGGGGTTAAGCTGAGGGACAGTTTTACGTGATTAATGACTTTTTTGTTTTCAGCTCTAAATCATGCAAAGCGCTGGCAGTGAAGTCTCACAATAAAAACAGACCTGCAAATATGAATAGCCCTCTATAATTTTTTACATTTGTGTCAGTGTACCTTCATCAGTTTTGTAGTTTGTAGACAGGCCCATACAAACATACAAATTATATAAAATCAAAGTTAACAAGAAAACTATTGCTATAGGTAACTTCTAAGAAAACAAACGTTTATAGTTCAGGTTGTTGTATCAGATCTCAATAAGAGCTTTGTACCTTTCTACCCAGCTATGATTAGACAGTTTGTCATATCTCTTTTATCATTACCATAGACTACTTCTTTATGCACCTCCTCAGAAAATCCACTGTGTCATTTAATCTTTAGTGTCTTGCACACTGGAATGCATTTGTCCCCCAAGTTTAGTCTCAAACCTGCTCGTCCCAGGCAAACTGAAAACCCTGATAAACTACAACCATACTCAGCTTGGCCTCAGGGGTAAATTCTTTTCTTACCTCTGCATAAAGTTTGTCAAGAAGGAAAAACTGATAGCAATGATCGTTGCAAGCATTGTAGAATCTTCAGGACCCAATGAGATAACATCGTTATATTACCAGATGTAAGTCTTTCAGTTAATATGTGGTAAAGAATTTGTTCACATTTTAAAATTTGGAAACACTCCAGTATAAAACAGAATTTATTGGCTGTTGTCATTTGGCCCAGCCTTTGAGTTTATGGTGTTTTTTTGTGTGTTGTAATATTTGGGTTTTCTATTTTTTGAGTATTGAGTCCCATATGGAAAAGATATATATAAATCTTATAAAGTTTGTATCTGTCTTGTATCGGTCATGTCTCTCTCTTTCTCTCGTGTTCCCTCGCTCCCTCTCTCTTATATCTTTCCTCTTGCATCAACCTCATGTGTCAGTGTACGTCTCTGTGTTTCCTGTTTTATTTTGATAGTCTCGTGGTCCATGTTCAGTGTGTTTAGTTTTTCTTCCCCTGTGGCGTCTCGTTCATTTGTGTCAGCTGTGTTCATCATGTGTTTCCACTTCCCTCATTGCCCTTCTGTGTATGTAAGTCCTCTGTCTTCCTTTGTTCGTTGTTATGTCTGCATGTACCGTGTCCGGTCATCTCTCTGCTTAGTTTTTCCCCAGTTTAGGTTTTCACTTATCTCTGAGTGGTTTTGCTTTTGTTTCTCGTGTTTTTTTTGCCAATAAACAGCTTGTTTTTTGTTAAACATGATTCCTGCCTCGAGTGTCTGCGTTTGGGTTCTCTTAAATAAATTCAGGGTGTGGTTCAGACCCGTGACAGCTGTATATTGGCACTAAATGCGCTCAAATTGTTAATAATCCAGAGACTGTAAGGGCTATATTATATTTTTCTATTTTCACATTTGAGTACTGTATTACTGAAACATTATTTTTGTTGTATTTAGATTGTGAAACCAGCAGGACTCGCTATGATCCCATTCAAATGTTAGTTACAGCTGATCGTTTGCACACTTTTTATCCAAGTTTCATCGCCTCCATCAAGGAGGTTAGTTTGTACTTTGTAGTGGTGTAGAGCGGGCTCATGCTAAGAATCCATTGAAATCTGGCTTATTTCCACCAAGGCTCTCAAGGTCAGCTTCACAGTGGCTGAAAATTTACAGACTTATAACTTAGAAACTAGGATCTCAGAGTGGTGGAGTGTATGGTCACCATAGAAAGTCATGCCATGTCATATCTCTCCTTCAATGTCAATAGACTGATCTAATGGTCAAAGTGGTAAAAATGCTATATGCTGACAAGATGATGTTGGCACGGGATATTTTGTGAGTATATTTGATTATGACTTTGTTGTGTGCATTACAGTACGGTACATTCAGACTATTTAATTGGAAAACAATTTGAATACATTTGAATAAGTGGCTGTAGCTCAGGTGGCAGAGCAGGTCAGCCACTAATCAGAAGGTCAGTGGTTCGATCCCAGGCTGCCTCCTGGCTGCATGCAAGATACTAACCCCATGTTTGCCTACTGGTGGTGGTCAGAGGGCCCAGTGGCGCCAGTGTCCGGCAGCCTCGCCTCTGTCAGTGCGCCCCAGGGCAGCTGTGGCTACAATGTAGCTTGCCATCACCAGTGTGTGAATGGGTGAATGACTGGATGTAGTGTGAAGCGCATTGGGGTCCTTAGGGACTAGAAAAGCGCTATACAAATGCAGGCCATTTACCACAAGTATTGTTTTCTGTGAAAAATCAAATAAACGTGTGATCAAAAAACACAAATACAAAATAATTACATTCAAAAGCATGTCATGGACTTCAACAGGGCAAGTAACATAAGCCTGCACTTTGCAAAGCACTACAAACTTCTGAAAGTATGTTTAATAATAACAATAAAATCCCCACTTTCAAATGCAGACCCAGCACGATCAAATCCACTATAAAGTCACTCTCCTTTTCTTTTATCTATCTAATTAACAATTACCCAGCACCCTCTCTCATTCTTTATCACTGTCAGTTTCTTATGTGCTCACTTCATGTATATCTTTTCAGTTAAAATAACAGCTGTCTCGGCAACATTGTTGTATTATTTACTATTTTTTGAAATGTTCGTATTTAATATGCTGTGTGTGTTAATGTATCAGAGTAGCTGGAGACATTAGTCAACACAAGGTTTAAAAGTCATCATTTTACCTCAGCTGGTTGTCTAGATTTGACTGAGAAGATCCATCTGATGCATGAGAAGTTCATTTTGACTTAATGTTTTATTGTGTAAAGATTTTTTTTCTATAGCTAAGCCAGCTTTCCTTGTATATAGGAGATGTTTATTTTCCTTCTCCTCTGATTGGTCATTAACCCTCAAGTAACTTAAAAACTCAAACTTTTTAATAATACATCAGCTTTTTGCTGAACACATATTTCCTGTAATGCAGATTGCTAATGAGGCGCTAAATTTTATCAATCAAGTATCTGTAATGAACCATATGATTAGTGATGACAATTATGGAAAGATTGGAAAGATGTTTTCATTGGTTTTAATGAAATGCAGCATAGATAGCTATACACTGCCCATTTTTTTTATGAGAAGAGGATTAGACTTTGAGTGTCATGGTCCAGGTGACTGATTGATGAATGAAGTTATCACTTTGGTAAATGGGTTGGTTTTGCATTCATTAGGTAGGATTTTTTTCTTTGGAATAAGAAGAGATAAGGATCAGCCATGAGCCAGCTCGCACAACAATCACAGGTTGATTGACTTAAAGATAGAGATAAAGACAAAATGATACAAGACCCTCATGAAGGCAAATCCCTCCTGGATGGACTGCTAGGATCGTTACACTGAAGCTAAAAAGTTCCATGTTATGAAAGACATAAGATAACAACATGGATTAGTGAATTAAACCACACACTGTCAGTTTTTTTCAGCATGGATGAAAAATCCAGTGATCAGCAGGTACTGTGGAAGGATGCACAGATGGATGGAAAAATAAAGTGGGAGGGGTTGCAGAAGAAATTCCTTGCACACCTCTCAGTCATAAATATGGAAAAGGAACAGCATGGCTCAGCCAGCCCTCCTACGAACAGAATGTTATCCTGCTTCCTTGGCATAGTGAAGAAGGCCTCTATCTAACGAAGATTCAAAATAGATAAACAGATGAATGGGTTTACTGACAAAGAGATGCACAGACAGCTTATTCATCATAAAAAAGATGGATAAACTGACTTACTGACATTTTGTCGGTGGTTAAGTTGTCCGCTTTGTAACTGTAGATGTATTTGAAGTTTTCTCCAACTGAAATACTCTATTTATAATTAACTTACATTTGTGTAATACTGAAACAAAATTCTGTTGTTCTTTACATTATATTCTGGGATGCTTTTGAGTGTTGGCTAGGTTTTCTAAATTTTCCTCCAAAATTCAAACTCAGCCAATATTGTAATTTGTATTTCAGTGGGGAAAGGAACAGAAAACCGTTTTGGGGTGGATTCTGCTCATTGTCTGAAATGTGCCCATGTGTTTTAAAATGACTGCATTCTGCCACGTGTCTTACTCTATATGCCTTGAGAGAAACCTTAGCTTAGCCAAGCCAATCTTACCTTGCAGCCTTACAGAGGGCAAACATTTACATAAGCAACAATCACAGACAGAGGTGACTCCTTTGGAAGGCGCAGTCACTTGGTGTTCGTTCTCTCTGTGGTATCACTTCCTGTTCCAACACACAGTGATGTTTTTGTGTAGCTTAACTGCGCCCTTAATTAAACACTTATAGATAACTTCTTATTTCATAGTGTAATCTTCATGTCCTTCAAGCCCCCTCTCTGTTGAACCACTCTAATTATAGTCACAGTATTCACTTACTGTTTCTTTAGGGTTTCGCTAGCTTAGCTTAGCTTATAGCCAACTCTCTAGCAGCATGGCCTCTTCATCTGTCCCTCCTGCGCTTTCCACTCGTTGTGCCAGATGTTTAGTTACTCCTCTCCCATCTTTAGCAGTACTTGTAACAAATGTAGCCTACTTGCAGGATCACTGAATTGGAGACTTGGCTTCACACCCTTGACCCACTACCTGGCCTATCTGAAGGTAGACCTCACTAGCTGACCCCAGCAGACAGGATGGCTGTGTGACAGTGAGGAGGAAGCATAGTCTTAAACAGAAACCCCAGGTAACCTGTTTAGGTGTCTAACCACTTTTCCCGGCAATATGACTTAATAATTCATCAACAAATTGATTTATTCTCCCTTACAGAATCCTGGTTACAACAGGACGATTATGTTAGTGTAAATGAATCAACACCCCCAAGTCATTCTAATCAACGCTACTCCAACAAAGGTCGATTATCTTGTTAATAATTTTACTTCTTCACTATGTATGACTTTGGATACTGTAGCTCCTGTGAAAAATAGAGCCGCAATTTAGAAGTGCTTGGCTTCATGGTATAATTCTCAAAAACGTAGCTTCAGTGTTGCTAAATATAGCAACTTTGTCGCTATATTTAGCATGTTTTTGGACCCCCCCAGCTGCTGTCAGAGGAGGAGATGCTGACCCCAACGTGTCCAAACTGCAAATGAATCACGCATGAGCGAAGCCACTGCTCCCGTCCTGACTGTAACGCAGTCAGTTCTTCTTTTACTCTTACTTTTTGTGGATCACAAGGTTTAAAACTACTTAAACACACAGACACACACAAAAAGTAACTCCACCAGAGTGCCTGTTTCGGGTCACTTTTGCCAGCACCAAGACCGGGTAAAGGAGCAGGGTTGGAATTGTGACATTAAAGAAAACAATAATTGCTAAAAGAATTTAATTTGTAGTTCTAAATATATCCTAAATACATTTTTACTCACTTTATGTCTCTTTCACAATGTTATTTCTCTCTCCTACAACATAGGTTACAATTACATAAGCATAACCAATTATGCAAAATATTCAATGACATTATTTAGCAACTTTTAGGACAGCCAATAGCGATTTTCCTTCCTGAGGAGTTGGCATCACTGCTTAGCTTAAAGCAGATAACTGGAGAGGAAATGGCGTGTCACAAATTTAGAGGATCATCATTTAGCCTGGAGAAATAGTTTGCTGCTTTATAAGAAAGCCCTCCGCAAAGCCAGAACATCTTACTACTCATCACTGCAACCCCAGGTTTCTCTTCAGCTCTGTAGCCAGGCTGACAAACAGTCAGAGCTCTGTTGAGCCAACCATCCCTTTAACGTTAACTAGTAATGACTTCATGAACTTCTTCACAAATAAAGTTTTAACCATTAGAGAAAAAATGACTTATAGTCATCTCACAGTTGTAACATTATCTACAGCTACTCTTAGTACCATTGAGTCTTTTTCTCCAATTGATCTTTCTGAGTTTCTGAGCAAGTAGTGCTTGTTTCTAACTAAGAAACCTCAGGTATTGTCAGAAGAATATTTTGTTAGCTAATTCTTTAACTTTTCTGCTAAAGAGGCAACTATCCAATACCAGCGTCTTCACCTTATTTAGTAGAGATGAAAAGGAAGACCACTACCACTAGAATAGAGAATACAGTGACCAATCCTTAGTCCTGAGCTGTACAACATCACACCAGTGATACTCTAATTTGGGGGCATTTATCAGTCTTGCTTAGGCTTCTCTTGTGCTAGGGTCAGGGCATCATTCATACAATAAAATAATGCTTGAAAGTGTCATTCAAACACTATTTTATCATTCTACTCTGAGCTGCACAATTTAGGGAAATTTAAACAACAAAATGTCCCAGGTAACTTTTAGAAAGGTTACATTTCGTTTTTTTCTCTTCTTTTTCTTCTGTTTCAGAGACCATGCAGCTAAACCATCTGTTAGGTTAACAATTGTCTTGTCCCTTATGAGCTACTAGCTCATTTCCTTCTGCAGTCTTTGGACAGGTGAACATAATAACAGATATTACCAGAGAGACCTTGTAATTTATAATTAACACTTCAGCCGCACTCCCACATTTCCTCCATTTCTGCTGGAAAAATGGGAAATATGTGCAACAATTATTAAAATAAACAAGCATAATGGAAATTATATATAAAGCAAAAACAGAGTACAATCTAATGAGCTTCAAAGTCAATATCTGTGATGATGACATTTATTCTTCAGCAGCCTGAGTGTCATCAAAGCAGCATGAACATAAGCTTCTATTTAATTTCTTTAAGTAGTCTTCAGGAATAGTTCTCCAGGCTTCTTGCGATAGCTCTTCTGTCCCCGTTGTCTGCCTTGTGTTGGATTCTTGTTTAATCAAAGGAGCTTGCAAAGAAAAGCGTCTGGACTTCTTTAAAGAAGTCCAGACGCTTTTCTTTGCAAGCTCCTTTGACTACGATGACCTGGATGACTGAGAACCTTCACAGACATTCTTGTTTAATAATATTGAGGCGTGAGCTCTGGGGAAACTAATCCATTACTGATTATGGTCCGTTGTTTTTTTGTCCAGCAGTTGCATCAGGGCACACAAGGCAAGCATGTAAAAATAGACACCAGTTAAAACATGCCAAATCTTTCTCCTTTCATCCATCATTCATTCTTTACCTTATTGTTCAGCAGCATTTTGTCTATTGTCTCTGGAAGCAGAATTAACACCGACTGATAACAGGGCCCTCTGTAGGGTGTATAGCTCATAGCATGTCAGGCTCAGAGGCAAGCAGTTCGCAGCTATGTTTTTGTGCATTATTATAGTATTTGTGGGTAAAACACAGAATAACATCTCTAAGAAATCGCTGGGTTGTCCAAATGCACAGAGTTTAACCAGCTGTTTTACTAACACACCACATTAATCATTAATACCCTGTAGATACAAACATGGCACACACTGCTCAAGTATTTGAATTCGAATGCTATTTATTTAAATAAATACATTTAATATGTTTAAAAAAGATGTAAGCCTGAGCTGAGTAAAATCTGTTGTGGTCCTCACAGTACAAACACTACAAACCTGTTTATATGATGCATTATGTAGCACAGACAGAATATAAAGTGCTTAAAAACACCTTAAAAACCTACCATGCTGAAACTTTGACTCTGAAGCTTTTCAGATAGTATGCATTCATAATTCCATCAATTTTGACAAGTCCCTCAACAGCACTGGCTCAAATGCATCAGCAGACAGATCCTGGACATGTTTTTCACTCACCTGACCTCCTGAAAATGATTTGATCCAAGCATTTCAAACCTGGAACTATCACCTGTTTTGATGATGGTTAGGTGAACCGTGGATGTATCTCTCAGGTCTTATGTCAGGTTTTTGATTTTTTTTTCTATTTCTTAAGGATATGACTTTCAAATACTGTTCATCTACTGTTGATCATTTTTTCACATCTTTTGTCCTCAAGTGTTTTTTAAGGACACACTGCAAGCCATACCCAGATATATGTTTTCAGCTAATAGCTCTTTGTGAATTACCTTGTAAAAATACCATTATCCATCAAACCCATACTATGTATTCCTCCCAAACTGTGTTATGTAAACTTTTGTGTTTTTGACTAAAATGTCAATAAATGATGTGTTCTGGAACTGGTGCGGTGAGGCAAAGTGGTTTAAAGATATCACTTAAAATTGGCTCTTTTGTAAGTAGTCTAATAACACCGGCTCATGGCTTGACTCAACTGCCTTGTTAAGCTTGAAAATGAGTGTAAATGAGAGAAAAGGCAGCCAATGTGTAAAGAAAAACTTTGGAAGACTTTCAGTAACTATTGCTCAGGATAACTGTAAAAATGTACAAGAAGGTCTGCGTCCTTAGAAAGCAATATATAAATAAATAAGGCATGGCTTGAGACTTTTGCACAGTACTGTAGACGTAAAACACACACATATACTACTCTCCATCCATCAGTGACAAGATCCTCAACATCCCAATACATAAACAGTAAAATCAGAGTGATATAGGGATATAAATCTGACATTTATTCATATATCATGAGAAGCAGCCTTTTCAAGTTTCTGAGGAGAGCTTTTTCACTTCCATGTGTTTAAATCAGATGGTGCAATAGCAGACCTTGTTTTAGGGACAATGGAGGTGCAGTGTTTGGAACTATTTAAAAAACATCACATTAACCGTGTTGTTTTTGATTCCTTCCTCCCTTTTTTTTTCCTTTTTTTTTGCAATTAAGAGACAGATGGGTTTTGATTCCAGTGTAGGCGAACTGTAAGGTGATAGAGGTGTCATATGTTAGAGTTGGAGAAGTGATAGGACGACATGAGCCTCATTATCACTGCTAGAATGCCAAACGCTCTGGAGATCTCCTCTCATGCCTCAAATGAAACCTTCAGACTTATAATACATAACATTTCTGTGTTCATCTACATGTCATAATATACTGAAGTAACTATGATAGACACAAAAGATCAAAGTTTTTAACATATTTCTGCATTTTAAATATTATTTTTATCATCATCATCATTAGTAATAGTAGTAGCATTAATATTAAGCAAGTGAAGTATTTTAAAATCAACAAAGAAAACATTATTGTAGGTTTTCAGTCAGCCAAATGATGGCAGTCTTAGGATTGTGTTTCACCTTTCATACAAATATTACACCTTTCATTTCAGAACTGTACAGAACTTGAAAACAATTTAAAATGTCAATACAAAAAGCTAAATTAAACATATGATTAGCTACTTTACAGAAGTGCAGTGCATGAGGTATGAATGGTTGCAGAGCTGAATCAGTCAGTCAGAGAAAATGCACCACTGCTTTTTGAGTAAGTGATTCGGCGGGTGGTGAGGATTATCCCTGATGGATAACATCATTCTATATTGTTCTGTGACCTGTCCACAACTTCAAATGTGTGCAGTTGACAGTCAATCGCAAAACTAGCTGTTGTTGTCAGCAGCTCTGATGCTGTTCCTCCAGCACATCACAGCAAAGTACACTGCACTTACCTTAGGAAATAGAGCCTGCTCACGACTGCATTTATACAGCCTCTGTAGTGGTCTTCCATTTCAGCCAGTCAATGTGGGTGCCAAGGCACTTGTGCTCCTCCACCACATCAACAACCTGCCCCATGATATCCAAGGTCGTGTGGCTGTCCTTTTCCATCTGATGTCAGTCAGCATCTCTTTAGTCGTACTCACATTCAGAACCACTCAACAAAACCTTCTCCTGCTGCCATCACTTAGAAATCCAGACACTTCAGAATCATCTGAGAATTTTTGTGTGGTTAGGAAAATTCATTCCAATCCAGACCTTCAGTGTGTCCATAGCCTCATTTGACCAATGTCCTAACAACAAGAAATGTCATTTAATGAGCCTAAACTACTTCTGGGGCAGTGGCACTCTGTATATTTGTAGGATATGGATTTAGCTTTAGTTACAGGTTTAATTCTCTGTTGTCTCAACTGGGTCAGTTAACATACAGTTAAAAAGCCAGTAGTAATGTCTCTTCACTGGAAATAAGGGGCCAAGTCCAGCTTCTGACAATGCAGTGAGACAACTGTCAAGTCCAGACTTTTCCACCAGATTGCCAGAAAGAGAAGAGTATTGTGTTTTGTCATTCCAGAGAAGAGGTCTCCTCTGCTCTGTGGCTGTGCGCCTTATGCCACTGCATCTGATGGTTTGCATTTCACTGATGTAAGACTTTAAACTGCTCGGCCATGGCATCTCAAAGTACTAAGTTTGGAAGTCTGTAGCTAAAGACTCTGGAGAAAGTTGTGGACTATGCATCTCAGCATCCACTGATCAAGGTCTGTGATTTCACGTGGCCTACTCTTTCATGGCTGAGCTGCTGTTGTTAGTACCAAGGAAATTTCACAACTGGAAAAACTAAACTTGTTGCACAGGTTTCATCCTGTCATGGTAGCACACTAGAATTCAGTAGCTCCTAAAATTGCTCGTTCTTAAACTTTTATGGAAGCAGTGTGCGTGCCTAGGTTCTTGATGTTGTACACCTGTGGCGACTGAAGTGATTGAAACACCTGAATTGCATGATTTGGATGTTTGAGTGAATACTTTTAGCAAGCATAGTGTATGCTGAGCCTATACTGTCAGAATTTATTGGATCAATATGTTAATGTACTTCCTATTCCTGTTGCTACACATAGTTAAAATATTTCAGGTAGCCAGGCCCCTGTAGTCGGTGAGGGGGAAGGTAGCTTAGCAACCATTAGCTGTCATCCAGCTGACTGTTCTTTGAACTCACACCCAGGAGGCGCAGATGTGACAAAACTACAGGTAGGAGTGGAGGGGTATTATGCAAACAAAAGAAATCTTATTGAAGATTTCATCACCTTTTCTTCAATTAGTAATTATTTTACCACAAGTAGTGTTGGTGGTCTTGGCAATAATTAGTCTTTTTAAAAAATACACTGTACTCTAGATTCCATACTTTTAACATTGGAATTTTAACAGTAGTCTTAAAATCAGGAAATGCGTGAAAGCTGAACAACAAGCACTAAAATGAGAAAAGCAAAAATGGATTTTTTTTATAACAGTGTTCTGTGAATTCTTTCTGTCAATTATTCCTCCAAAGACTGTACTGTCTTAAGATCACATTTGATTCAATTTAATTCAATTCAATTTTATTTATCCAGCGCCAAATCACAACAACAGTTGCCTCAAGGCGCTTTATATTGTAAGGTAGACCCTACAATAATACATACAGAGAAAACCCAACAATCATATGAGCCCCTATGAGCAAGCACTTTGGAGACAGTGGGAAGGAAAAACTCCCTTTTAACAGGAAGAAACCTCCGGCAGAACCAGGCTCAGGGAGGGGCGGGGCCATCTGCTGCGACCGGTTGGGGTGAGAGAAGGAAGACAGGATAAAGACATGCTGTGGAGGAGAGACAGAGATTAATAACAAGTACGAAAAACTCAATGCATCATGGGAATCCCCCGGCAGCCTACACCTATTGCAGCATAACTAAGGGAGGATTCAGGGTCACCTGGTCCAGCCCTAACTATATGCTTTAGCAAAAAGGAAAGTTTGAAGCCTAATCTTGAAAGTAGAGATAGTTTCTGTCTCCCGAATCCAAACTGGAAGCTGGTTCCACAGAAGAGGGGCCTGAAAACTGAAGGCTCTGCCTCCCATTCTACTCTTACCCATATGGAAAAGATATATATAAATCTTATAAAGTTTGTATCTGTCTTGTGTGAAACTTGAATGAAAAGCATACAAGAGTGAAAACAGATATAAGATCCCTTGAAAAATCATATAAATGAAACTTGTATGTTTTGGATACTTCCTAAAACAATATATGAAAGTAATGAGAAAGTGGCCACTTTCATGAGTAAATCATATCAGCCTTATATGATTCACTATATGAAGTAGGCCACATCTTATGCAAGTCTTTTATAAGTTTTTACTATTTATTTTCCATGAGCTGGAGAAATGAGATGATGTGGTACTACAAGGTCATTAAGATAAGATGGGGCCTGATTATTTAACACCTTGTATGCGAGGAGCAAGGGTGTGAAGCCGAGTCTCCAATTCAGTAATCCTGGCCTCCAGAGCTGCAAATATGCTACATTTGTTACAAGTACCATTACTGCTAAAGGAGGCCGAGGAGTAACTAAACATCTGACACAATGAGCAGGAAAGTGCAGGAGGGACAGGTGAAGAGGCCATGCTGCTAAGCTAAGCTAGCGAAACGGTAGAGACACAGTGAGTGAATACTTTGGCTATAAATTAGGTAGTGAGTACACAGAGAGTGTGCTTCGGATAAAGCATGTGAAGATTATACTATGAAAACAGAAGTTATCTAAAAGTTTTTAATTAAATTGCTAAGGAGATAAGCTACTCAAAAATACTATTGTGTGTTCTAACAGGAACCGGAAGTGATACTCTACCGCAGAGAGAGCGAACACCATCACATCTGGACATAAACTGTGATGTTTGGGGTCTAGAAGTTGTTGACCTTCTGTGAGGGGCTGGGAGAGCTGTCTGAAGTGTCATCCAATGTGTGACAAAAGAATCCGCTAAAATGCTAATGAGACGCTTGGCTCTCTTACCTTTATGTAAAGGTAAAAAGGTAAAGGTAAAGGTATTGACACTTTTGTAGTGTCCCTTTCAGAGCGTGAAAGGAGAGTTATGATGCATGCTCGATCATCCAGTTAAAGCAATCCCAACTGAATCCAGCCCACTGATTGTACGATGGGCTGTGAGGTCAGTTCCTAGATCATTAATATGCAAATTGTTATGACCACTGATCAACAACCACTGATCAAAGACCATGAGTCTAATTCACAGAGAGTTGAATGGCTGCAATCACAGCATTGTAAGATGGAGACAGATGTACCCTCAGGCCCCCTCCTCGATTCAGAGATGGTCTTTCCCTTTTCACGTAAATGGCCTCCTTGACTCAAACCAGCGTCCCTCCCTGTCCAGGATGTGTACATCCTCATCATTGAAAGAGTGTCCACTGGCCTGTAGGTGTAAATAGACTGCAGAGTCCTGGCCTTACAAGGTGGTTCTTCTGTGTGGTGCAATCCGCTTAGAAAGAGGTTGTTTGGTTTCCCCGAGCGTACACTATGTTACTCTGTTTGTGTCGGGGGACCCGATCCTTGGGGTGGACCAATTTTTGGCACAGCGTGTTTTGGGGTTTAAAAGCCACAGAGACCTGGTGTTTAGAAAAATGTGTCTCAGTTGTTCCGATACTCCTGACACATACAGGATCACTACAGGTTTTTGCTTAGGCAGCGGTTGTCCTTCCCTCCTGGATCAGCTGGAGCTTTCTTTAGGAGCCTTCCCAGACTCACAGTCTAAGAAGCCTAACCTGCCACTTTTCATATCCTCCCTGGTGAATTTGATGTGTCGGTCCATCGAGTTAATGTGATCAGCGAATTGTGGTACATCCTGAGATTGGATTTTCACCCAGGTGTCATCCACATACCTGAACCAATGGCTTGGTGGTGTTCCAGGGTAGGATAGCAAAGCCCCCTTTTCCACTTCTTCCATGTACAAATTGGCCACGATGGGTGAAACTGGGAGCCCATGGCACGCTCATGTTTCTGCCTGTAGAACTGACCCTTGTATGTGAAGTAGGTGGAATGAAGACACAGTTAAGAGCAAACACACTTGGTCGATGCTGAGAGTGGTCCTGTTGCTAAGGTTGGGGTCATCCTGTAACCTCTTTCGGACTACCTCCAACGCTTCCGTGACTGAGATGCAAGTGAAGAGAGATGTAACGTCGTACGAGACCATGGTTTCATCTGCCTCCATAATGACATCTCTCACCTTCTCAACAAAATCCAGGGTGTTCTGGATGTGGTGTTCAGAGCTGCCCACCAACAGGTTGAGGATCGAAGCCAGAAACTTTGAGATGTTATAGGTGACCGAGTCAATCATACAGACAATTGGTCTTAAAGGTGCACCCTGTTTATGTGTCTTTGGTAAGCCATACAGACTTGGTGTTAATTCCCCTGGTATGAGGTCCGGTCAATATCATTGTCTTGTTCTAACTTCTTCATACAATCCATCACCCTCTTCCTGTAAACAATTCCTGGGTCTCCTTTCAAGGACTCATAACTATTTTTGTCACTGAGCAGTATTTTGTTGCTCAGAGGCCCTTGACTAAAGAGCTCATTTGCAGACCTTTAAGCGTAATCCTGTTTTGTCTGCATCTGAGGCTGGATGGTTCCTGTTATCAGTCATCTTACATGCTGTTTGCTCAGCATTTGTCAAAGCTGGGAAGGCACCTAAAGAAAGCTCCAGGCAATCCAGATCCCTTATGTGTCCTTATGTCTGATTATGTGTCATGTGTATACAAATACAAATGGTTCAAAGCCATCCTCAAAGTCATCCTCTTTCTTTTCCTATTGTATTTTAAATGTATGCAATCCATAAATTATTAGTAAAGACATCTATGTAATACCTTTTACTGCGAAGCCCCGCAAGGGACACTAGAGAAAAAGAAAGAAAGAAAAGAAGTACTTTTGCAAGATCCCAAGTTACTTTTGCGAGATCGCGCAAAGGTTTTGCGAGATCCTGTTAAAGAGTTTTTCTCTTCTTTTATCGTACTTCTGTTGGTACCAATAGATCTGTCCAGAGTACTGCAGCTGGTTGTCAAAACATGCAACCAAAATCAGCAGGTCATAGTATGCACTGCGATGAGTGTGTCCCCTTACACCAAGAACTGTGTGTAGTGCAAAGCACTGATTTAATTTTTTAAAGTTTCGGCCAAGCTCAAACTGAAAATCTATGACTCTCTCCCACAGGTTGTTTCAAGGGTTGGACTGGGAGAAAAAATTGGCCCTGACATTTTTGGTCCATGCGGCCCACCATGATTACTCAAATAAATAAATAAATGGATTTAATTTTGTTTGATTATAGATATTGAAACTGCAGCCTGGTGCTACCGTGACGAGTTGTTACTAGTTATTGCTGGTACTACGGTGCAGCATCAGCAGCTCCAGCGGGTAATTTTACATATTTTGCTGCCATCTGTTTTTAGTTTCTTTTTCTTTTCCTCTTTTAGCTTTTCAGTGCCACCTTTTCGTCACTTCTTCCACACTAAAGTCTATTCTATACAGGGCATGTTGGTAATAAAAATGAACAAATTGGCTGCTGTCAGCGTTGTACAGCCGGTGCACAACAGCCCTTCAACTGACCCATCGGCCCAAAAGTGTGGCATGCCAGCGCGGTTGCCTTTTTATGACTGTTAATACTGTATGAATTCATTAATGCAGGCACTTGGCCGCCTAGAAATCTTATCTGTAAAAATTATGAACAGTGACAAGGGGCAGCCCAGACTGAGTCCAACACTCACCTAGAACAAATTAGACCACATAACATTGCAGAAGGGTGCCAACCAGGACAGCCCTTCAAAATACAGGGCCTTAAAGAACTCAGGGCAGATCTCATTGATATCTGGTTTCAACATCGCCACCACCAAAGTAAATGGACTGGTTCTTATATAGTGCTCTTCTACTCTAAGCATTTTCATGCAACTTGCCCATTCACACAGGCACGCTTTTCTATGTTCTTTCTATGTAAGCGGTTTCTGTCTAACATTCAAACCTGGGTTTACTATCTTGCCTAAGAATATTTGGCATCCAAACTGGAGCAGACGAGGATCAAACCACCAACCTTCCAATTTATCTGCTCTATCACCTGAGCTACAACCACCCCAAAGGCACCAACACTCTTACAGTCGCAGCTCCTTGCAGCAGGCTCAGTAATGGATGTCTGGAGCATGGCCTCTCCAGCATCCTCCCCTGCCACCTGATCCAGCTCACCACCAGGCGGTGATCGGTTGAAGCTTAGCTCCTTTCTTCACCCAAATGTCCAGAACATACGGCCGCAGATCTGATGATACAATTACAAAATCGACCACTGGCGTACTACCCAGGGGCTCCTCTGCACTTAGGAACATTGTTATGTGTGAACTTGGTGTTTGTTATGTTATCTAATCATGATGTAGATTCTTAGCAGAAATAACAATTAAATATGCAGCCTGACAAGCTTAACCCACCTTTAGAGGCCAGCTGTAAAGGTTCAGGTGTTTTGGAGGAATTTCCATATATTTGTGATACAGTCTGCTGCCAGGTCTATTTTTGCTTTTAAGTGATGGAAATGTAACTATTTTTATGCTATCTTTCATCAAGAATCTATTTAATCTATTTAATCAGCAAAATTAATGTCAGTTCATGATCTGGCCACAAACTACAGCAATTCCCAGATCTTCTTCAATAGGCAGTTGGGGAGAGTCACAGTATAAAACAGAGTAACATTCAAGTGCATGCAGTTTAAAGTTTCAGAGTTCGAGTAGGCAGCTCTCAGATTAATATAAATAGCAGCGCCAAGCAGTAAATATATTAAAATATTCATCTGCCACTTTGCTGTTGGGGTTTTTTGAGCCTGCTAACACAAAGAAAGCACTTCTATGTCAAACTTGCTTCAACGTACTCCCTTCTAAGTTGACTGCAAACTGTGAAATTGCACGTGTGAAGAAAGTTCTTGTATGTTCACTGGCTTTTTCCACCATGTGAAAATTTGAAAATATGAAAAACAGAAAAGTGATAACATACCAAATGAAATTCTAGTTACTTTGTAGCAGCATATTTAAAGACAAATCAACAGGAGACACAATTTTAAAAGACATTTATGGAACTCTGTCTCAAATAAGTTTATTATCCAGCCAGAAAACCTGGTTTGTACAGTTTATCTGGAAAGTATACAAAGCATACATAATTCATTCTTCTCCTCAAAATTCAATATTAAAAATTAAAAACAAAAATATAACACGTACACAAGCATTGACAGCCTTTGCCACTCAACTGTGCTGTAAGTGCTCTGAATACTTCACTGCATTTAACAAGTGTATCGTACATTCAGACCCTAAACAACAGGCCATGAATTTGCTGGCAGTACACGCAGAAGATATGTTGTTTGTTGCTGGTTAATGTGGATTCTTATGTTGGGTAACTGGTACTGAGGTAATACAATAGTGTTCTTTTAGCCGTATGAAGATGTTTGGCGATCCCAATATAATTACATGTCAACTGATGGTCTCATTGCTGGTTGCATTACAAAATAGATCCTCACATTCAAAACAAACTTTTATCAGTTTCATATAAAAAGATCTGAGCTGTAGTCATTCATTCAACATGTGTTCACATTTTACTTTGCAATCGCTTTTGCTTAACTGATGGTGACATACTGCTAATATTCATTGTAACTTTTAAGGAGATGGAGATTTGAAGGAGATGCTTTTCTATGTGGAGTGTTTATGGGGTAAATAGTTGTTTATTCATTTTCATGAAGCAGATTTGGCTGTTGACATGAATTGGTGAGTAAATACAAATCCCTCTCTGCACTCTAAAAGCTCTTGTGTTGATTAGTGAGAGGGTAGGGAGAGCTATAGAAGAGTGGGGGCGTGGGGCGGAAAGTGAGGAATTTGTTTACCGCACACTTTCCTCCCTCAGATCTGATTAGCTAAATGTCACATTGAATAGTTGAACCTCTCTCGTGTGTGTCTGTTTTTCTATATGCAGACATTTTACCAATGAATTTTTATTTGATGATGTTTTAAAAACTGAAACAATAGCTGTGTGTATTTATCATCATCTCTCGCTTTCTCTGTCAGACGAGGTTGAACAAAGTTCATCAATATCAAAGTTTAGAGGTGGACAAAAGCTCCATCGACTCTATTTAATCTTGACAGACACAAGTGCGCTGCCACGCAAACATAATATAAATTAATGGAAAACGAAATATTCACATTCACTTACAGTTGCTACTGTCACTTATTAGTGACTTTAGAAAAACGAAACCAGATACATTAAACATCTGATTGCAGAAGTAGCGTTGTTTTTATATGGCATTTTTTTTTATCTCTTAATTCATATTCTAAACATGAATTCATGACTGAGACCCTGAAACTGACTCGAGAATTGAATAACCTGCTCTGGAAACATTATGAGACAGACTATGTTAGATAGAGATAGACTGGCCAAGTGAACAGAGTGAGGTCCACTGAGGCGCTGACTGTAAATTAGGCTGAGGATGACATAGTTCATAAAGAGCCTTGCTTTCTTCGGGGGTTGGTTGCTCCGTACTGTTATGGGGAGTTCAATTTTATTTATACAGCCCCAAATGACAACACCAGTCGCCTCAAGGTGCTTTATATTATATCATAATAGGTCAAGAAAGAGGATCTTGATGCAGCACAGCAGACACACAGCTCGGTGAATAAACAAAATAAATGTTTATAAAAATGCACTGGTTTAACAGAAGCTGGCTGAAAAAGAAACAACAGGTACAGGAGTCCTGGTAAACACAAAACATAGAAACAAGAAGTTCAATAGAAGAGCTCAAGTAACATTGTCATAGTGGAGACTTTGTGCGGGGTGGGGTGATGTTAACAGTCCGTTTTGACAGACCGTTCAGATTAGCATTACCTCCACCTTCCAAATATCCTGTCACATTTGACCTCTGCTCTCACGTTTATTTCACTTCTGCCTTTGACTTCAAAATGTGTTATGTCTCTACAGAAAGCGATGTCAAGAGAAAGCAAATGAGCCACCTAGTTAGCTAAAAATACACTGTAGTCAAATATTGTACATGTAAAAAGCCCAAGTTATTCATATCAGCAATTTACAAGTTATGTTATTCCATTAACCACTCAAATCAAATCAGAGTAAACATCTGGCCTTGTGTTTACTGCACTACGACCTTCTTAAAGTGTGTTTAGTGTAGTTATTCCAAATTAGAATACTATTCCCTAAAAAGTAAATACTTCCCAGAGAGTGAGCTGCCTTGGCAGAGCTTTGTGTTTCTTGTATTTACAGTGATTTTAGTTCGGCCATCATTCCTAAACATTTCTAAATGTTTGTAAAACTCATTATGGTGGTGCACAGGTAGAACCAAAAGAGAGAAATGTTGTTGTTTGGGTGAAACAAAAATGTGTGAAGAATTTTGTTCTGCAGGTTCATTTAAAATCATTTCAACACTTTTCATATAGTTTGACTTTACAGCAACAATCTTCACAATAACAGTAATGCCAAAGTTCAGTAAAGTAAAAACACAACTATCTGATTGTGATTACTCATCAAACTAAATATATTGTGTGTGCTTCACAAGTAACACACGATGTGATTAGTTAGAGGCAGTGTTGGAGCAGTCACAGTTGGTGCTGTTGATTGGCTGATGTGTCTGTTGGCACTTCGTCTGCCATCCACGAATTACAGACAACAGGAACGTTTAGCATGTAATACATGTGTGTCTTTCTGCCCTTAGTCTTGGAACCACAGACGGTACAACAGGACTCTCCATCAGACCGGTACCAACCAACACTAGACCACACAACAAGTCGGTAGGTTCCATTCATATCCTTTATCTGCCTCTCCACCTGTGTCTCATGCATTTCTAACTGTTTTGCGTTGTCTGTTTGTGCTGCGCTTTTTCCTGCCTAAGTTTTCGTTGCTTTCTGTTTTTGTGTTCATTTTTTGCTGAAGTCGTTCTTTCTGTTTCCTGCTTAATCTCACAAGTAGATTATCACCAATTTGCCTTGATTAGGCCATTCTTCCTGCAGTTGAGGCGGGAAGAAAGACAAAAAGCCACTCTGCAATTTGAACACGTGCGAGGAACAAGTGATTGCGATCAATAAAAAAATGAGCAGGGAGAGAACAAGGGCAAAAATAAATGAACAAGTAAATAAATGAATTGCCAATTTCTGTTCTCGTCAAGTGTTTTTTGAAGGCAGCTCTTGAGGAAAAGCTGTTTCCGCTGAAGGACAGCAGTCTCTGTCTGAGTGTGTGTGTCTCTGCCTCTCCTTTCTGTATGTCACTGCACACCCAGGCTCAAGGTGCTTTAGACTGAGTGAGTGTGTGCGTGAGTTAGTTATGGGGAAAAGGAAGGGGTTAGATTGAGGGTTGAGCTGTCTTCCTCTTACATGATAAATGTGGGATCGGAAACAGCAACACTGGATTCCAATCATTTGACCTGCACACAAAGCAGCATTCACTCAGTTTTAATATCGCTCTGGGTTCTTTGCTAGCTTAGCGTTTATATCCAAGCTGAAGACTGCGCCATTATTCTCCTCCTCCGCACACCAGCTGCAATCAGCTCATTGTAGGGTAACTGCAAGTGGAACCGATAAGCAGGATCGGCAAGCAGACTAACAGTTCCAAGAAATGCGACTTTTACTTTTACTACATAAACCAGTTCTAGATTCCCATGCTGACTAAAGCTAACGAGTCCCCACTGTCCTCTGTCCACCATGCTGGATTCACAGCCACAAATGGAGCCACAGTAAGGTCCTTCATAGCTTTATTTTTGTACGTTAGCACTGTCATATTGAGGAAATAAACACAGACACTAGAAATCTCTCGTTCTTCTTTAGGCTGAGCAGCAAAAGCAGGAGTGTAATGGTTTTAGCTAACTAGCTAGCTAGCATCATTAACTAGTTAATGTGGCTAGTAGTATTTGTGTTTGCAGTATGCCCTAATTCGATTTTTTAACATGCATGTTTGCAGACTTAGCCCTTAGCACTATTACAGTAACAGAAAATACATAACACTAGCTGACAAATACAGCAGCATAAATACAGTGATCAGTGCTGCTGTGACATCAGTGTTAGGTCTGATTACTGTCAGACATTAAGTGCACGTCTCCTCTCTGTTTGTCCCAGTGTTGTCAGTAAAAGGGCACTTCTTTGCCACAGAACTGTCATTTAATGACATCAGTATATTACACTTTTAATGACACAAAACGAGAGCCTTCCCCAGCACCTTCATACTGGTCTACACATTTATTATGTAAACAGGAAACTATACCAAGTATGTGTCATGTAGCAAACTGGTTCAGTTGTGATATTTATGTATTTATGTATATGACACCCATGAATTATCTCACTTTGTGTTTATTTAACTAGCTCTGTGTTCTTTTTCCTTCGTTTTTTTTTATAAATAAAGGTACTATGAAAGACATTGTATTGTGTCACTTAAAGAGTACTGAAGTCCCTGCGTGGGAGTCCTGTGGTTCAGAGTGAAGGCTGAGGGCTCAGAGGTGAAATAACAGTCCTCACTGGGACAAACCGAATGAGAAAACCCTACTGACATGTGGACTGACAAGCTAACGTTTACGTCACGGCAGCATCACTGCGATGACACAGAGGGACAAGACAACAAAGCCAACCTTTTCATTGATCTGTAGTGTGGATTTGTTTATATACAGAAATATATTTGTCATTTTTAGGTTTCTATGCATATTAACAACGTTACCAAATAAGAAATTCACTGTGACTTATATGCAGATTGTTTATTTAGTTATTATTAGTAGTAGTGTTGTCAATTAATTAATTTTTAAAATATTATTTCTTTCACCTTCACCAGCTCTTGGACTCCAACTACACCCCGGTGACTTTGTCTGTCCTCCTTGTTTATGTCTTCTCCTTCTCTGTGATAAACCTAATTCTGTAGTTTTAGCCCATTTGTTCTTCGCTCTTTCACCAAATGATGTCTGTCTCTGTTTCTCTATAATGAACTCTATGAACCTGGTGCTTATTTCAGTGATGTTAAATCTAATAGTATACAATACAGTCTAAATGTATGTTATTTTCAGCAGCTTTTGACTAAGTTTGGTCAGGAAATGTTTTTGTCCGTTAAACTTCACAGGCTGTTTCATCGTTCCTCAACTACAGTCTTTTCATGTTCATCAGAGCCACCCCGACACATACATGTTATAAATTCATTCAGAAAAGCAAACATTTACACGGCGCAGGACAGCCGGCCCTTCGAGCTGTGGCTAGCTGAAAGCTAGAGGGACGAGACAGTGATAAACACACGAGGATGGGAAAATAGCAGGAAAGGAAATGTGGAAGTTGGCGGATGCACGAAGGGAATGAAGGAGTGAAGGAATTTGGAAACAATGGAGTCTTTGTTAACACTGACCTTCCCTCTCTCCCTGCCTACACTACCTACACCTTCAAGCTACCTCCCATCCCTCACTCCAACTGCTCAGGGTATTTGTTTTGGTATTAGGTACTGTATCCACCAGCCAGTCAGATTTCAGATAATATTGCTAAACAGACGCTTGTGGGAAGCAATGACCTTTAGCATGCTCAGTTCACATTTTTAGAGCAGTTGGTTCTCTTTATTGTGTCTTTTTAGTCGTGAATCCTCTTGAAATTTCTTTTTTAAATGTGAATTTAAGAGTCAGTTAATCAAATTAAATAATTGTTTATGCTAACGCTTAACAATTAGCATGAGGTTGGATTAAACAAATATAGACACTGAAAAGTCAGAGCTATTCAGCTCCTTTGTGCTTCTCGGCCCTAATTATCATGTAGCACTCTGAGGCGGGCAGTGTGGGACCCAATTGCAGCATTCAGAGAAAAGAATAGATTAAAAGAGGCAGCTTTATTGCTGTACTGAAACTAAATAATAAAAGAAAAATCAAGAAAAGAAGAAAACTAGGAGCAAACAACTGGAAAACTACAGGGTGCCCATGAAACTCACAGAAGACTCTGGAAGCAAAGCAAGAGGGGACAACGCAACAGAGAAGACAGGAAGACACAGATTATTTACACAGAGGGAGACTAGAGCAGCGTGGACACAGCTAAACAGAAGCTGACTGACGAGACACCGGGAAGCAACACTGAACATAATACACACAAGATTATCAAAATAAAACAGGAAGTAATATACACTGGAGCTCAGAATCAGACTTTAGACTGAGCTCAACACTGGGACTGAGGATAAGCAGACGGACTGAACACAGAGAGCAACATGAGAACATGAAGAGGGCAAAAAACATTGACGGGACTACAAATGTATTAATTAAAAACAAGACAGGGAAAGCAGACAGAGAGACAGAACACAGAGAGATGAGATTTTTAATCTCAATGACATTTTTATCTTGATAAATAAAAGACTAATTAGTGGCAGGTCCAGGTAGCTTTACAGATGGCGCCATACCAAAAGCAATTTTGTAAAAACTTTTGTTGTTAAATTTTACTTTTCTCTTGGTAGCTTCAAAATATCTATAAAAAGTATTCACTCACCCATCCAAATCATTTGTTCCAATCATATGATTTGACTTCCATGGCCACAGGTGTATAAGACCAAGCACCTAGGTTATGCAGATTGCATAACAAATATTGTGAAAGACTGGGCTGCTGTCAGGAGCTCAGAGACTTCCAGGATGCTACCTGTGCAACAAGTCCAGGCATGAAACGTCCTGGCTACTAAATATTCCAGTCCGCCGTTAATGGCATCATAACAAACGTGGAACCGATTGGAAACATCAGCAACTCAGCCACAAAGTGGTAGGCCACGTAAAATCACAGAGCGAGGTCAGCGGACGCAGAGTCGCATCGTGTGCACAGTAGCTTCACATTAGCTCAAGAACAGTGCGTAGAGAGCTTGGAGTGGGTCATAATGACGGAGCAGCTGGAGATGCTGCCACTGGACTCTGGAGCAGTGGATACGTGTTGCTTGGATGAGCCTTGGTTTGGCAGTTGCCAGGAGAATAGTACTTGTCTTACTGCATTGTGCCAAGTGTAAAGTTTGCTGATGGGGGATTATGATGTGGGCTTGTTTTGCAGGAGTTGGGCTTGGCCCCTTAGTTCATTTGAAAGGAACTCTTAAATTGCCCACAGTGTCTAGGCATGCTGAAAAATTAACACTCCCAGCTTAATGGGAACCTTGTGTAGATGGGCCCTTCCGGTTCCAACATGACTTCACATCAGTGAACAAAGTGCGGTCCCTAAAGACATGGATGAGCGATTTTAGTGTGGAAGAATGTGACCTTAACCCCACAGAGCCCTGACCTTAACCCGATGGAACACCTTTGGGCTGAATTACAACAGAGACCTCTCATCCAACATCCATGGCTGACTTCACAAACGCGCTTCTGGAAGAGTGGTCAAAAATTCCAGAAAGAAGTTTCTAAATGTAAAGTTTAGACATTTTTCTGACAGTCCAGCATTAATTTGTGCCCATTTTAAGAAAAAGAAGTGATGCCTTTCCATTCGTCCATCTGTATTAGGCTGACCTTAAACTGGACACTGAACACACAGGGATTACTGTTATTTCTGTTTACACCCCCACCTCCATCCTCCCCCCACCACACACACACACACACACACACACACACACAAAATAGCTCTGTCAGTGTTTTTCTCTCACAAGATTGCCATCCTTGCATCTGTCTTTCTGATCCCTTTCTTTTTTTTAATCTGAGCAGAGAGGAGGATTAGTTGGAAGGAAGCAAAAGGTAGCAAATGGAGAGAGAGAGAGAGAGAGAGATTATCTCTGCAGATTTGCACTCATGAAGTTGAGACTCAAACAATCTAAGACTGACAGGGAGGTAAATATGAAAGAAAGATAAAAGATCGAGATGACGAACAGGAAGGAATGAGAGAATGAAGAAACAGAAACAGGTGGATTATTTAATAACATGGTAAGTTTGACCATTTCTTATAATGTCAAACCAGCTGGGACAGATGGACGTGAAGTGTTAGTCAAGGTGCACACTGATACTAAAAACTACAGCTGCACTATAACTTATTGCTTTAACAGAAAAAAGCATCCTCTAAACCAAACCCTTCTTATATTTATACCCCAGGCTGTTAAAATCAGAGTTTCTACATTAGGTCTTTTATTTTTGATCAGTTGACTTTTATGACTTTTATGCTCTGTTTTGTCTGTATAAAGTGAATTTTTACACTTCAATCAGTGGTGCAGTTTATTGCAGTGTGATGCTGGGAACCTAAATAGTAACTTAAGAGCAGTATGGCCAATATCAATACCGATACTTTAACCTATAAAGGGAGTATCTGTATTGGAGAACAATGTGTCATGTCATCACTTATGAGCTGTACATTTGCCAAACACATTTTAATTAACACCAACACAACAGCGTTGTGATTTTAACTACCCACATAAATTAGTTATCATAGTTTAGTTAACACTGTTTTCTTATATATTAATACTGTGTTTTTTTAGAGACCTGGAATATAAATGTGCTTGTCTTTAAAGGACTTTGAATCAGCTGCTGTTGTTTACATGTGCTATACAACTGATGTGACGATATGGTTCATTAAAAAAAAGATAAAAATATGTATTTAACACAGTTCAGGATACAGAGGAGCTACATTGATTCGTTTTAAATTGCCCATAGGTGAGAATGTGTGAATGATTGGCTGTCTCTCTGTGTTAGCCCCGCCACAGACTGTCACTGAGGAATTGCAGAAGAGAATGTATGAATGGATGGACAGTGGGAGACTTACTGGACTGAATCCAGTTGTGTTAGTATCAGTCTGATACTGATACCAGTGATGGTATCAATATTATCGATATTTCAATTGATATGTGCTCCTCTAGTGCAGATCGGACTCAGTGTGCAGAAACTAGAGTGCCTTTATTTACAGAGAGGCAACAAGCAAGACAATAGAACGAATGTTAGTGGGTCTGAAAAGAGCTGGTTTCAGTTGAAAACCATGGACGATATTATGGTTAGTGTACTGGTTCTTATATAGCACTTTTCTACTTTACTCTTTTCTAAACTCTCTCCAGATACGGGATGTGAGTTAGGGTTCTCTCTCTGAAACAATGTCTTGTTGGATCCTGTGAAGGTTCTTGGAAGAGATGACTATGTCATCGAGATAAACATCAAGATAAACAAAAATAAACCAGTTCAGATAATCACAAAGGACATTATTCACTAATACACCCAATACAATATTTTCTATTCACTGTATGTTGCCTCAAAAATCATTAAGTATATGTTATACAGCATTATACTGAATGTATTTGTATAGGAAGCTTGTTATAGGCAGCGAAGGGCTAAATTGCTACACACCATTATGGAGCCACTAGGGATCATATCGACCGTCCCCTCAGCCCTGACCGGTCGCAGCAGATGGCCCCGCCCCTCCCTGAGCCTGCTTCTGCTGGAAGTTTCTTCCTGTTAAAAGGGAGTTTTTCCTTCCCACTGTCGCCAAAGTGTTTGCTCATAGGGGGCCAACTAATTGTTGGAGGTCTCTCTGTATTATTGTAGGGTCTTTACCTCACAATAATAAATGACTTGAGGCAACTGTTGTTTGGATTTTTTTCCTATATAAATACAATTGAATACATCCAGAGGGGAATGCAATGAGCATTTTTTACATTCAGCCACGTATTTTTATTTTTCTGTCCATTACTTTAAAAAATATAACCTTTTGAAATTGGATTATTCTTTTTGATACATCCTGTAGTACAGTGAGACTCAACTCAAGAGTCTATTTGTTTTCTTTGAAAGTACCAGCTAGAAAGTAGCTGTAGTTCCTCAAAAGTCTCTTTAATCTCAGGAGACAGATGAGGTACAAATCCCTGTACTCTATCCACTGAAAAAAGGTTCAATAGTTTCTCAACTGTACATCCATAAACCAAAGCTTAGTTGGTGGTAAAGACCTACAGGCTTTGGACCTAAGTTTTCTCTCAGGACTGTATTCATTGGACAGCACATGACTCCCAAGATGTGGACACATCACTGCACATCTCTGTGCAAAGAAAAATTGTTATATTTAAAAAACTGTTTCATAAACTTTCTATCAAAAAGAAATACATTTCTCATCATGTCATCATCGTCATACAGAGCATATTTGCAATAAAAATTTAATTTAAATGGCTAAAGTGCACAGTTTGAATACTCACCTTGGTAACAGCACTCAAAATGACATGGAAACTATACAGGATAATATCACAGATCTAAAATATCTATATTATGCTTAAAATTATTAATTATGCTAAAAGTACAGAGACAACATTAACTGAAGGCCTGAGGATTTTATTTATTTCATTTCATTTACTGGGCTAGCAAAAATGCACAACATCTGGACTATTGTTACACTGAATCTTGGGTTTGTTAGCTACTGACTACAGAGCCTACATCATTGCATCAATATGCATGTTTTAGTGGCTGTGGCTATGTGCAGGTAACGGCATTTCCAACAGAGGAACCAAATCAACATTAGAAAGTCTTTAGTGGAAAAATGTAAAGTATATCTATATAAAAGCATGGCACATGAGATGAGTGTGAATTTTACTGTTGCAGGAGTTAATCTAATCATATTCCCCACCCTACAGTAGCTTCTTTAACTGCTGGAAAAATAACTTACAACAGGATACTGATGCAAGTAAGGAAAATGCGTCTGTGTTAGGAAGCAGAGTAGAGTGTGTGGGCTGTGCCCATAAATAAACTTGTCAAATCTTCTCTGACAATGCTAAACATCGTAGACTGCAATTGATTGGATTATAAGGTCAAAATGTGGAGAAGATGCAGAGGGCGCTATGCTGATTGCTGTACCAATAGGGCAAAAGCTTTGGATTGAGGCAGTCTTCCTCACTGGAAAAACAAAGCTTGTCATCATCATCAGTGGAGAGAGACATCGAGATGAGATTCTGCAACCAGTGGCAATCTCATATCTCCACAGCGTGGGACTGAATTCTATCCTCCAACAACGCTTGCACCAACAGAGCAGGGTTTATCAGGGATTAGCATCAGAATTTGGCAGTGGAGAGGATGGAGTGGCCTGCCCACAGTGCTGACTTCAACTGCACTGAACACTTGTGGGAATAGCTTGGATGTGCTGTTCAAACAGTGTGATTAACACAACCATACTGACTGACTTGCAATAAATGCTGGTGGAAGAATATGACGCTGTCCCGCAGCAGTGTCTGAGCAAGCTGGTGACCAGCATGGGGAGCAGGTGCCAGGCTGTTGTGGCTGGTGTCTGGTTTTTCCACATGCTACTGAGGCTCCTGCTTGTTCAATGAATACATTGTTACATTGCCAATATGTCTTGTTCCTTCAGCTTTAAATGATCCAGTCCAATAAACAGCATTAAATAAGAGTCAGTTGTAGAATGAGGCATTTGGCAGAAAGGATTTGACACGTTCTTCATGGGCGTAATCCACAAAAGCATTTTCCTTACAAATGTTACACTTTTGTAAGGGAAAAAAACAGGTTTATCAACGGTATTCGATTTATTGCCAAGAGGTATTGTTACAGTACAACAAAACTCTGACTGTGTGGCAGTCAGAATCAGTGAGTGTGTGGCAGGCAAGATTAGAATCCCAGCACAGGACTTCCTACACAGAAACTCTGCTTTATATAGCTGGAAACTGACAGATTAACGAAACATAATGAAGAAACAGCACTATTATTTTTATAGGGACTATCAAAATAAAACAGGAAGTAACAAATTGTGACACTAAGATCAGGACATACAAACCTGACAGAAGTAAACAAGGACCACGGAGACAGGACACAGAGAGATCAGACAGACACAGGGACACGATGGGGGAAAAGAAAGGAATGCAAACACATTCAAGACAAACCAGATGCAGAAACATGGGGAGGTGGGAATCATCTAAGACTCCAGGAATCAAAATAAGCAATCACTACAACCCAGAATAGAAAAATGCATCAACAAAGACTCGGAAAAGAAGACAGCCAGAAGCTCAAAAAGAGAGAATGATAAAGATCACAAGAACAGCACTCAGTTAAAGGTCTACACCCTCTCTTTCACTGGAATTTTAAATGTTTATTTATCATTAAAATGCAGAATTTGAAGGACCGTGGTAACATTTCCAAAGCAAGAGACAAAGTGGAAGGACAGTGTAGTCACTGTTCTCGAGGGGGTGGAGCTTTGGGAGAGAACATAAATACCTTCTGTCATTACTTACTAAACATGTGAAAAGTACAAAACTAAATTATGTTTAGATGAGAAATCTAAATGAATGATGTTTGGTATAAGCACATTCAACAAACTCCTTATTGCTGTTTTTTCAGTGACTCTCTAATCCCCATTAGGTTTTCTTCATTGTTCACTGAAGCACAGTGTTTTTAATTAACTGTTTAATTACTGATGAAACCTAATCAAACTCTCTTAATTCACTTCTTAACCAAAAACAAAACCAGCAAACTGATCATTGCTTTCACTCATTTTCCATCCCTCTTATCCTCTGTTTTACTCTTCTTTCTATTTCTCTTTCCTTTCATGTATTCTCTCTTTTAACATCCTTCTTCATCTCACTAAAGTGAATAAGTGACATTTTTATAACTAAGTGCTTTGTATCGAATGATTGTTTCTTTCATTTCACTGAAAAACTGTACTTATTCTCAGCATTGAGTTCCTTTTGTTTCATCGATCGACAGAAAATGTTCCTCACAATGCTTCTCTTTTTGTTAGCAGTTTCCTTGCGTTTAATAACGGTCCTCTCCCGGGTTATTTGCTCCTCTTCTGTAACTTTAGTTTTTCTGAATGGGTAACAAAGTGGTGGAGTGGTCACCGCACAGCAACAATTATCCAGTTTTAAATTATAGCTGGGGCCTGTCTTTGTGGAGCTTGTATGTTCTTCATTTGCCTGCATGGATTTCTTCTGGGTACTCTGGCTTCCTCTCATATTCTACTGATAGGTTAATTGCTGATTCTAAACTGTACAGTTTAGTACAGAGTATATAGAATAAGCACTTTATAAATGTATGGTTAAATGTGGCTATAAATGCCAGTCCATTTCCATGTCTTTTAATAATCTTTTGTTCTTTTCTCATCTTTGTAATAATGTTTCCTGTATTGTTTCTGGTTATTATTCCTTTTTTTTTTTTTGATGAATGAGGTTAAATACTCTTTTACTTTTTAACATTAAGGTTGTGTTCATCCCTGAAAACAGAGAATGATCTGTGGCAGTGACACACTATAATGACTATGACAGATTTCTAGATTCCTTCTTTTTGATCTTTTGGGTGTTTTTTCTCACACATGCACTCTTCATCCTACCCAACAAACAGTATCCCTCCTAAATTCATTAAAGAAGTTTTGTCTATCATCAAGCAACATCTTTGATACATTCCAGTCTGGTTATAGACAAAACCACAGCACTGAAACAGCTTTATTGAAAATTACTAATTCTATTTTTATGAGCTATTTTATTCCTGCTTGACTTATCTACAGCTTGATATTGCTTATCATGTTAATCAGACTACAAAACTGTCTGTCATCACTGGTTCTGCTCTCTAATGGTTTTCTTCATACTTGTCCTTGTATGTCCTCATCTGGACCACTCATGTGTGGAGTCCCCCAGAGATCAATCCTGGGACCAATTCTGTTTTCTTTATACATGTCACCCCTGGGTCATCAGTCTAATAGACCTCCAATTATTGCTGTGCACATGATTAACAGTTATACTTTTCTGTCAAGCCCAGCCTCCTCAACAGCCTGTGCTGCCTGAGTGAAAGCTTCTCTGCCATTACTAATTGGATGTATTGAAATTTCCTTCATCTTAATTCAGGTAAACTAAGGTTCTAGTGCTCAGTCCAGTTGCTCTAATGAGGTCAGTTAGTACCGCCTTGCCAAAACCAAAAGCATCATGTCATCTGCTAAAAACCTTGGTATCATTTGTTACCATAACCTGAATTTTCAAACACATCTCAAAGCTCACCCAGTCTTTTTTCTTCCGCTCAGAAACACTGCAAACACAGTGATCAAGTGCTTCTATACAGATATCTGAAAGTTCCTACACACCTATGTTTTCTCATTTTGTTGTATTCAAATCTCATCTTAATCATCCACGAGGAAGCTATTGCTGTAGCCAGATTTGGCTGTATTATTTTTACTATAAACTTCATTACAAGTAAAAGTAATATCACTCCAAACGGTGAGTGCCTCCCACCTGGCCCACGCATAATCAGCTGTACAATAACTGAAGCCATGCAAAATTGTATCATCATACAATGACAACTGTCAGGGTTACAGGCCCTTGCAGTACATTAAAGTGGGTTAAAATGGTCACTTTGGAAGTTGCTATATTTTTCCCAGCATTTATGATCCCTGATGATTTCAAGTGCAGGAGCGATTCATATGTGTCTAGGCTGAAAAACACATCTTAGCTGTAATAACAACTTGACACTACGACAATCATAAGCTAAAATCCTGTTTTGTTTTGTTTTTCTTCTGTTTTCCAGAACCATTTTTTCTATGACCAAAATTCTGTATCTTGGGATACAACAGCTGAACTCGCTGTGTTTCTTTGTGATAATCCAGAGGAGAGTAGCTGAAGTAGAAGACGAGTCTGACAGTGTTCCATCAGGAGAGGTTAAAAAATCTAAAAACAGATGTAAGTTAAAACATACCACAGTAAAGCAATCACTCTCCTCTCATCTCAGATTTCATAGCAATAGAGCTCGTTGCCTACCAATTAACATGTGTATCTATGCTTTACATTACTGCCATCTTGTAGCCACAGTAGGAGACAGTCACTGAAAGCTGCTCTTCTTTCAGTCTCGTAGAAAACTGCAGCTCTATGTGTTTTGATGGCGTGTGCGTATCCCATTAACACTGAGGATAAACCAGGCCTTTCATGGTAAACTAATGTGAGATTGCAAGATGGAGAATAAAAAGTTGTTAACAACTCCTTTAGGACAGAAGGGGGTGGCTGCTCTGATGATTTCCAGTTTTATCAAACTGACAAGTTAACCAGGTGCAGGATCAGCAGTACTTTCAGTTTGTCTGAATATAATACATCTAATCAGCTGCTTTGCCAACACTTCACCTTCATTTCTTATTAATGAGACGGACGTATTTCTGCCACCAGAGTCTGGTAATAAAAATGCAGATAATATCAAAATAAGTGATAATATTATATATAAGTGATAATATCAAAATAAGTAATGATATAACTTTTGTTGCTCCTGTCGCACATGGTGATTTCTTCCAATTATTATCAGGAAACAACAGCCAAGGTAACAATGTTTACATAGCTACTCTGCATCATAGGCACTGACCATTGGAGTTTAAAGGTCTAGAGACAATATTTTATTACATAAATAGACAGTTTGTACTGCCTCCCTAATTATTAAAAAACCCAAGTAGATGAGTTAATCCATAGCAAAAAAAGACAGTGATATCAAACACATCTAGTTGTTTATGATTTTTCAATCATCATTAAGGTGAAAGTAGAACTAGAGACGACAGAACATGAATGAAAGATAGAGGAAGACGGAGGTTTAGTGGAGGGTTGTCACTGCGAGCATAATTTGTGAATTCGTGGAAGTACGTAACACCAGTGATCTTAAAATTAATATCTGCATGACTAAACAAAGCAGTGGTAATATACGACTCTGTTGTGTTAAATGAATTGCTCCACGAAGCTCCTTAGCTTAGTGTGCCCAGTGTGCATTACAAATATAGACAGTATCTTCATGTTCTCTTATACATAGAGACCTAAAAGACATACGTGTATAAGAACACATTTATATATAATTATCAAAAAACAAAACGGCAACATATCATCTGGATGCTTTATATAATGCATATACAGTGTTGGGAAGGTTACTTTTAAAATGTATCCCACTACAGATGACAGATTACATGCCCCAAAATGTATTTTGTAACGTATTCCATTATGTTCTGAATACTTTGGATTACCTATTATATTATAATGCTTTTAACAACTACATGAATGAACTATTGCTGTGTGATTTATTACTATTACTGAAGATTGCTCTCCATACCAACACCAACCAGATGTTTTAATCTTAATATAAATGAGTAACAGTAGGTGGACATTAGGTAAGGCTGCACTTTTTGCAGCGATCTCGTATAGAAAACTATTCCGCGCGTATATAAAACAGGTCCGCGGCTCCGAACCGTAGTAAAGGGACCTCTGGCTAATACGTCGGGTTCGTGTCGGGCTCGTAGCCGAAAAATAGCTTTACTTTGTTGTCTGGGTCAACTTTGCTAGTGAGAGACAGAGAGAGGCGTTGAAAGGCTGCTGCAACGGAACTTATTGTTTCAGAGGAAAACACGAACACAGTGTACAGTCGAGTCTTAATAGCTTACTTACAACTGGGCTCGTCAGGCACTCTTCTTGGCTGCAGTGGTTATTATTATATTTCAATCAATCAATCAATCAATCAATCTTCATTTATAAAGCACTTTTCATACAGAAATGTAGCACAAAGACATACTTAAAGAGTAAAATTGGGCTGGGCACATATGAGCCAGGTGAGGAAACACTATCACAGGGAGCCGTCTGGACCGGGAGCCTGTCACAGACCGCAGCCTCCAGGCTGGGCACACAGCAGGAGGGAGGCAAAGTAGCCCCCCAGCCAGGCTGAGAAGACCCCCAGAGCCCCAGCAGCCACGGTCGATCACAGCCCCGGTGCAGAGAGCCCCCTCCAAGGAAACACTGGAGATATGACCTAATAAGAATATATACAGGATAAAAAGATAAAATAAATAAGAATGGGATACAATATAAATATAAATATAAATAGAGTAAGAAGATAAAAAATGAATAAGAAGAAAATCAATAAATATTGGGTAAAACCTAAATTAATAATATAAATAGAATAACAGGATAAATAAGCATAAAATAAATAAACGTTAGGTGAAAGCTAAATTAAAAAGGTGGGTCTTGAGCCTGTTCTTAAAAACATGTACGTTCTCTGCGGCCCTGAGCTCCTCCGGCAGGCTGTTCCACAGACGAGGACCATACCACTGAAAAGCTGCCTCTCCGTGAGCATGTGTCCTGACTTTAGGGAGAATCAAAAGGCCAGTACCAGAGGACCTCAGGGTCCGCGAGGGTTCAAATGGTAAAAGCAAATCTGAGAGATAAGAAGGCCCGAGACCATTAAGACATTTAAAAACCAATAAAAGAACTTTAAAATCGATCCTGAAACACACGGGGAGCCAGTGCAGCGATTCTAAAACCGGTGTAATGTGGGCCCGCCCTCTGGTCTTCGTCGGCACACGAGCTGCAGAGTTTTGTAAAAGTTGTAAAGGTGAAATATTCTTTTTGGGGAGACCAGAGAGCAGGGCAGTAATCAATGCGACTGGTAATAAAAGCATGCATCAACATCTCCGTGTTGGCCCGAGAGAGAATAGGGCGGACTCTGGCTATATTTTTTAGATGATAAAATCCAATTTTGGTTACATGTTTAATATGTGGGATAAAACCAAGCTCAGAGTCAAAAATAACACCCAGGTTTTTCACTTGTAGCGAAGGACATAGTGAAGATGCCTGTAATTTAGACAAGAGTTTCTCTCTCTGAGCCTCAGGACCGATGATTAAAACTTCAGTTTTGTCCTGGTTAAGCTGTAAAAAGTTTTCTGCCATCCAAGATCTTATATCTAAAATACAGTTAAAAGGGCATCCATTGGTCTGGTGTCATCAGGAGACACGGAGATGTACAGCTGAGTGTCATCAGTGTAACTGTGGACGTTCACTCCATGCCTCCTGATGACACCGCCAAGAGGGAGCATATACAAATTAAAAAGTACAGGGCCTAAAACCGACCCTTGGGGCACACCACATGTCATTCTATGGATCTTAGAGGAGCATGTATCCATACTCACCATAAAAGTTCTGTCTGAGAGACAGAAAGTGAACCAGTTGTGTACAGCACCAGAGAGGCCCACCATGTGTTTCAGTCTGTTTAAAAGAATAGTGTGGTCTACTGTATCAAAGGCTGCGCTTAGATCCAGTAGCACCAGGACTGAGAGCTTTTGGGAGTCCCAGTTACATCTAAGATCATTTAAAACCTTTAGGAGAGCAGTCTCTGTGCTGTGGTTCACCCTAAATCCAGACTGGAATATCTCCAGGATCTGTCTATCATTCAAAAAAATCATTAATCTGAGTAAAAACACGTTTTTCTAAAATTTTACTTAAAAATGGTAAGTTGGATACAGGTCTGTATTAAAATCATTACAATCCAAATTGCTCTTCTTCAGAAGGGGCCTCACCACCGCTGTTTTAAAGGCAGCAGGGAAGACACCCAACTGAAGAGAGCAATTCATCATGTATAAAAGCTCAGCTTCAAAAAATCCATAAAGTGTTTTAAAAAGTGAAGAGGGGATTGGATCTAAAAGACATGTGGTGGGTCTCACTGTGGAGAAAACCTTCTTAAGGTTCTCAGCATTAACCAGGACAAAGCTGTCCAGTGTCTCCTCAGGTACAATCGAGCCCTCAGATGTGTTTAAAATCATATCACAAGAAGATAAAATATCAGATCTGATGGCGCTGATTTACATGCTTCATACATGCTTCATACATGCTATGCCTGTAACACTCTGCCTATTGCCTTCATATTAAATCATTTTTTGAATAATACTTTTTAAAAATATTTTTTCACGTCATTATGCAGCTGCAAGTAGAGGCGACATGGACCACGAGATTGAGACACAGGAATTAGAGCCTCTTAATGCGTGTTTGTTTGGGTTTCCACCAGCGTGGAATTACCAAAAATAGAGAGGGCATAGCCGAACATATGAAACAGGAAAAGACCGCCGTGTAATCCCTTTATTTCAACAAAGTAACTGTATTCTGAATACCACGGTTTCAAACAGTAACTGTAACAGAATACAGTTACTCGTACTTTGTATTTTAAATACGTAACGGTGGTACATGTATTCCGTTACTCCCCAACACTGTGCATACATACATATCTCTGTTTTTGCGCATCACTTTCACCCTTTGACACTGCAGACTGACGCAGTTATAAGTCATGTATTATGTTTCAGAAAAAGATTTCTTGGGTACATGGAAACTTTGTTTGATTGTTATTTCAATAAGGAGAGAATGAGCACAATTTAGTGACAGAGAAATGAATGTATTAATAGCTCCAATGAACGATTCTGGCAGAATGGAATCCCAGTGGTGATAGGACCCCCCGAAGTCTATACACTGGTGTTAGCGAAGATGAAGACTGAAGTTTGTATGGAGCTCTGACTGAGGTGTGTGAGAGGTGGGGATGAGGAGGAGGTGGGTTGCACGAATGAGAGTCTGAAAGGGAGAATGACGGAGAGCACCAATTTAAACCACTCAAAGTGGAGGCTGACTGGCTGAAAAAAGGTGGGCAAGAAAATGATTGGACTAGAGTAATGGTGTATTGAGACTGACTGCGACGAGGCTGAAAAGCTAGTGTAGTTTAAGCAAGAGAGTTGAGTGCGAGAGCCTGCAACAAGGCTGAAAGATTGACATAGGCAGAAATCGCACTCTAAAGCCAGGATTGAATAATCAAGTGAACATGTGTGTGTTTTGTGGAGTGATATGGCTTATGGTAAGGAAGCTGCAGAGGGGTCATTTCACTAAAATTGCTGCAGACTTATCTGTAGATGAACATGAACTTACTGCACAGAATGATCGACCTGAATGGGTCGATGGGGAGCAGCTGGAATGATCGGGCAGAGGCATTGGGCTGAGAATGCAAGCTTGGTAGCACAGACTGGCCGATTTATGCTGTGGTGTAATTGCATTGCACAGTAGGATGTTAACAGAGCCAGTCAGTGTAGTTAGGTATGACGGCAGCTAGGGGGCGAGACGGGTGGTTGTGAACACAAATGGAATGTTATTTTGAACAGACTAAGAATGGCCGAATAAAGAGTTGTTTATGAATCATTGCAGTGGACCCGTGTATAATTAAACAACACAACATGGTGTCAGTCCTTTACTGATCCGTACGACCTCGACTGAATGAACCTGTATCTTTTGGAGCTTGCGGGAAAAAAAGAAAAAAAACCAGGGAGAACATGGCGGATGAAACTGCACAGTGAGCGGGCCGGATCAAGCACGACATTCAGCATCCAACCGCTGGAGCCCTTCGACTTTTCAAAGCCGCAAGAGTGGTCCAAATGTATACGGAGTTTCCAAAGATTCCACCTTGCCAGTAATTTGAATGTGAGTTCGGAGGAGTACCAAGTCAACACGTTGATTTACTGCATGGGAGACGATGCGGACGATGTGCTTCACGGTCTAAGTTTAACGGCCGAACAACATATCTGGGAGTACGTAATCGATTCCAGGCTTTTTTGATCGCGACAAAAAATGTGATTTACGAACATGCCAAATTCAACATGTGTGGACAGGGAGAAAATGAGACAGTGGATGCTTTTGTGACTGCACTGTATGCACTAGCAGAACACTGCAACTATGGAGTGCTACATGATGAACTGATACATGGCAGGCTTGTTGTTGGTCTCACGGACAAACGGTTGTCAGAACGCATGCAGCTTGACCCAGATTTGATCCTGCAGAGTAATTTACCTACCACTGATGTCTCAGCTTCCATAGACGACCTGGTATCTCACTATAACAACGGACTTATCAACCTCTTAGATTCCTTGGCTCCCCAGAAAACTCGAACCGTTTCTTTCTCTCACTCTGCCCCATGGTATTCATCTGAACTTTACAAACTTAAAGCTACTGGATGCCGCCTGGAATGTCTCTTCAGGAAAACAGGAAAACAGGACTTACTAGTCATATACAACATTATAAAGAAGCTATTCATCATGCTAAATCTGCTTACTACACTGTTATTATTGAATCCGCTGAAGGAAGCACTCGCACTTTGTTTTCTACATTGTACAATACTGTTAAACCTCCAGATACCTTTGCCATACATACACACTCTGCTGCAGTCTGTAACAAATTTATGGACCTTTTTTTACACCAAGATTGTGCATCTTCATCAACAACTATGGAGTCCTACATGATGAACTGAACATGATCAAACCTGTCCAGACTGATAGTCGTCAAGCTACAACACGTGGGTTCCAGGAAGAACCCAATGTGTCCTAAATGTCTCTGCGCTCCATCCCATTCAAAGCAAGATTGTCGAGCAATTGATGTAAAATGTGGGAAAAAAGGACATTACAGGCGCGTATGCAGGGCACCCAAAACCGTGCATAAAAGTTGAAGGGGACAAACATGGTTTGTTCACAGGTAGCGTTAAGTGCGAGGGAGAACCGTAGACGGTCACCTTAAGCATAAATAACAAGAACGTGCCATTTAAAATTGACACAGGTGCTGATGTGACAGTCCTACCCCTTAAAGTGTTTAAGGAACTCTTCAGGCACAATCATCCTCCCAGTCTCCAAAAACCAACCAAGGCTCTGCTGGGACCTGGGAGGAGTCATTTGGACTTCATTGTTGTCAGCGAGCTTGCACTAGGAAGGGAGAAAAAGAAATATTAGAGGATGTCTTTGTCATCAGACACCTGTACACCGCTCAAAACTTGCTATCCAAAGCTATGCAGTGGTCTTGGAGAAGTACGTCAGCCATACAACGTCAAACTGAAACCTGATGCTCAACCTTTTTCCTTTAAGAACCCACTGAGAATGCCGTTACCTCTGATGAATAAAGTTTAGCAGGAGCTGGCCCATATGGAACAACTGGGGGTGATCAGCAGAATTGAGGAGCCAACTGATTGGTGCTCAGGCACAGTGGTGGTACCAAAGAAGACGACAGCCATCTGCCAATGCACACCTTAATGAACATTGGGCAGATTGGCTGAAGCCAGCATATTCAGCAAGCTGGACGCTAACATGGGGTTCTGGTAAATACCTCTGATGGAAAATTCAGCCAAATACACCACTTTCATCACACCGTTCGGTCGTTTTTACTTCAAGAGACTGCCTTTCGGGATTGCTTCAGCACCAGAGCATTTCCAGAACAGGATGGTCACAGAGGTCACAGATGGTATAGAAGTGGTGGTTTGCCACATGGATGACGTGCTGGTCTGGGGCAGAACACAAGAGGAGCATGACTCTCACCTACACTCTGTACTGGGTAGGATCCAAAGCTGGCATCCCCCTGAACATTGACAAGTGTGACATCGCAAAACAGTGGGTGACATTTTTGGGCATGTTCTGTCAGCCAGTGGTATCAGCCCTGACCCAAGCAAGACCCAGGGCGTGAGGGAGATGAAGGAGCGACAAAGCGTGAGTGAGTTAAGGAACTTACTGGGAATGGTTAACCAGCTTGGAAAGTTTATCCCATAGCTCACAGACAGAGACAAACTTCTAAGAGACTTACTTTCTAAGAAAAACTTCAGGAGGTGGGACACAAAACCGCACCGAACCACTGATACATCACAGTATCCAGGGCGGCCATGGCAAAAGCTAGGAGCTGATCTGTTTATGCTAAAAGGGAAAACCTACCTTCTTGTTGTGGATTATGCCTCAAGATTTGTGGAGATTGCCCGTCTCACACACCACTCTCACATTATCTCAAAGGAATTTTTGCATGTCACGGGATCCACGAGCAGCTGGTAACAGATAATGGGCCACAGTTTTCGGGAGAAGCTTTTGAGACATTTGCAAAATTGTATGGCTTTAGCGATATCATGAGAAGCCTGACATACTGCCAATGCAATGGCGAAGCCGAACGAGCAGTTAAGACTGATAAGCTGCCTATCCACACTTGGCTCTACTCGCTTAGAGAGCCACCCCACTGCAGAACGGCTACACTCCAGCCCAACTCTTAATGGACAGATGACTTTGCACCACAGTGCCAACACTGTCATCTCTGCTTGACCCTGCACTTCCTGACAGTGTGGTTGTCGCCCGGAGGGAGAAGGAGAGGAGGACTAAAGAGGCACAGTCATACAACCTACGTCATCGCCCACAAAGCCTCAACAGGCTCACTCAGGGACAAGAAGTGTGAATCACAGACCAGAGAGCCAGTGATGCCGATATTGGCAACCACACCAGGCCAAGATCATATATCACAGATGGATCTCGCGGGACAATTAAGCGGAACCGTCGGCACCTTGTTCCCATGAAATGCGTCCCAGTCCAAACTGAGAATGATAGTGGGGAGCCGGAATCTGCAAGAGCCGGGGAGCAGTGCCCTAAGGACATTCCAGAGACAATTTCTTTAAAACTTCCATCTATACCCAGAACCAGGTCCGGGAGAGTAGTTGTGAGAGTGGACTTGTGACTGGTCACATGAAAGGACAGGTTTAGATAAGAATACCCTATTTTAAGATAAGATAAGAATGTCATTATAAGAATAATGACAGCAGCTAGGGGGCGGGACCGATGGTTGTGAACACAAATGGAATGTTATGTCGAACAGAGTACGAATGGCCAAATAAAGCGCTGTTTATGAGTCATTGCAGTGGACCCGTTTATATTTAAATAATACGACAGATGCAAGTATTGAGCTAAATTATGTGGTGTCTGGGTTTAGGGAAGGGTTTGTGATAGAAAATATTCAAAGCTTACTTAAGATGATCACTGCAGTGCTAAATGACTAACCGATTGGCTGGAAATGCCAAGGTCAAGCAAAATCACAAAAAAAAAAAGCATAAATTTGCATCAGAAGATTTCAGAACTTTTTTCTTTCTAATCCAAAATCACATCCTGGAGATGACAGCAAGAGACTGTTTAAACTGCACTTACCTTGCAGATTCTTGAATTCTTGTGCAAAGATTAAAAGACACATTTGAAGCCTGAGGAATGAAGGGCAGCCCAAGGAGGAAGCAATTTTGCAGCCGTCAACAAAAATGGAGGCCAACTTCAGGGACAGTACTCCGGCTGATGTCAGTTAAACAAGCGATTTGCGTGGGGAGCTTGCTGTTTGCACTCACTAGACCTTGCAGACAGATGGTAAAGGCATGCAGATTTGAACATCCTGAAGCAAGCTCTTGCAATTGCACAGCACTGAGGCTGAGTGCTGGCAGCGAGGATTGCCGAGAGGAGAATAGGTTGTAGCCCTGACTCAATGCCATGCAGAATCTGCTACTCCAAAAGATCCCAAGCACATATCAAAACTGGTTTTGTAATGATCGAGTAGGGTAAACTTCTGGAATGGCCTTCAACATCAACCCTATTGAAAATTTGGGGAGTGCACTTTAAAGCTGGGTCTATGCCAGGAAACCAACCAATTTAAATAAACTTTATTAATTCTGCCCAGAGGATTGGTTAAATATCCAGGCAGAACTATGCAAGAAACTTGCTGATGGCTACCAGAAGCATCTAGTGCAGGGGTCGGCAACCCTTGGCACGCGTGCCACAGTTGGCACGCGAAGGGTTAACTGATAGCACGATCATAGCTGGACTGGCCATCGGGCATACCGGGCATTTGCCCGGTGGGCCCGGTATGCCCGATGGTGATTTTTCGTTTTTATGTGCCGATGATTTTTTTTTTTGTAACAGTATAAACAATAAAGGGGGTGGAATGGCCAGATGCTGGCTGGTGTGTAAAAATAACTCAGTTGTTTGGTGGTGGCATCGCGTAGCTTCCACAGATTCAGTAACATTAGCAAGTGGTGGAGGCCAGCAGGTGGATGAGGGAAAGGGGAGGCAAGAGGAGCAGAGACCCGAGGCGGCCACCGGTCCGAGTATCAGGTGAACTGAACATCAGGTAAGAAGTTATGACCTGCAGTCTATCTGGGTCAGATATAAACCAAGTTTAGGTGGAGTTTATTTTCGTTGTGCTGACTTTTTACAGTCAGTTACAATAACTCAGTTACAGTCAGTTACAATAGTCAGTTACAATAACTAGCTAGCATGACGGAGTCTCTATACAGCTGGGTGGGTGCTATGATGTTACTGATAGTGAACTTTATTTTATTCATAAGGTTAGTTAGTAGAGTTTCCAACCGTCCCGTAAAGACGGAATCGTCCCGCATTGAGAGAAAATATTACGCGTTTCGTGTTGAGCTGAAAAGGAACACAGTTTGTCCTGTCCTTCAGCTAGAATGGAAAAGACACAAAGCTGGAGTCATTCTGTGTGTTTGCTGTCAGCTGCCTCTTCTCCTCTCATTCTCTCCCCTCTCTCGCCTGTTTCTACTTCAATCATGAAACTGATCAATGATCAGCTGATCGGCTTTTCTCTCTTGTTTGTTTATCTCCCACTTTGCGCCAGAAAGAAGAAACCAGCTGATGTCGCGCTAAACAACAGCAGCACGTTTAAGCTTGATCAGCTGTTGTTAGAATTTATTTAATATTAATTTCTAGTATCCGTTGATGTTTGCTGGAGCCACAGCTGTAAAGCTGCTGGTCATGATGTCGGTTTGGATATGTGGTGAGAGGGAAACATGAAGATGAAACCAGGAGATGTCCTTACTGAATCATCAGAGCTGAACAGGTGATGGAGGAACAGGTTTACCTTTTAGGTGACAGGAATGAGTTGAAGGGAAGTTATGAACTGTTTCTGAGAGACAAATAACACCAGGATCCTTTTCTAAGTAGCTGACAGCTGGTAACTGTGCAGGGGCGGGTCTAGCAAAGTTTTGCCAGGGGGGCAGGTAGGGCATTAACAAGGAGAGGGGGGCACAAAGAAATACTTTTCTTTCTTATTCTCATTTAAAATGTCTCGCTTTTATTAAATAATTATCTGAATCTTACAACCAAAGTTTTTATCCTACGTAAAATGTATAGAAATCACACATATACCAACAAGACTGTACATCACTGTCACCACAGCGTCTGTTTACATTCAAAGGCTTTATGTCTCTAGTCTCTAGTCTCTAGTCTAGTCTGCTGAAAGCTAGGAATGTTGCCTTCAGAGATGGAGACGAGGCGAGCCTGAGGACAGCTAGGGCCAACCTTTCCCGTGGCATCAGAGAGGCTAAGAGACAGTACTCTAGGAAAATATCTCATCACTTCAAAGACAGCAGAGACTCACGGAGCCTGTGGCGGGGCATTCAGACCATCACAGATTACAAGCCCCCACCACAGACCCGTGATAGCACTATCCCCCTGCTGAACGAGCTGAATACTTTCTTTGCTCGCTTTGAAGCCCAAAACAGCACCACTGCACAGAAGACCCCACCCCCTCCTGGTGACCAGGTGATGACTCTGTCCCCGGACAGCGTGAGGAGATCCCTCAGCAGGATCAATGCACGTAAAGCTCCGGGTCCTGACAACATTCCTGGTCGTGTACTGAGAGACTGTGCAGTGGAACTCACTGATGTCTTCACAGACATCTTCAACATATCACTCATCCAGGCTGTCGTCCCCACATGTTTTAAAGCCACCACAATCATTCCGGTTCCAAAAAAGTCATCTCCCTCCTGCTTTAATGACTACCGTCCTGTTGCACTCACTCCCATCCTGATGAAGTGCTTCGAACGACTAGTCATGCAACACATCAAGACTGTCCTGCCCCCCTCCCTGGATCCCTTCCAGTTTGCGTATCGGCCCAACCGCTCAACCGATGATGCCATCTCCACTGCACTCCACTCAGCACTCACACACCTGGAAAAAAAAGACTCATATGTTCGAATGCTGTTCATAGATTTCAGTTCAGCATTTAACACTATAATCCCCCAACAGCTCACTCAAAAACTGGTCCAGCTGGGGCTCAACATCTCACTGTGCAACTGGCTGTTGGATTTCCTCACCGGAAGACCTCAAGCAGTACGGGTCGGCAGTAATACATCCAGCACCATCATTTTAAACACGGGGGCCCCGCAGGGATGTGTGCTGAGCCCCCTCCTCTTCACTCTGCTGACCCATGACTGCACTCCATCATATAGCTCCAACCTCTTCATCAAGTTTGCGGACGACACAACGGTGGTGGGTCTCATTAGCAACAGGGATGAGACCGACTACAGAAGTGAGGTGAGACGCCTGGCCACGTGGTGTGTTGACAACAATCTCTCTCTGAATGTGGAGAAGACGAAGGAGATTGTCGTGGACTTCAGGAGAATGCACACCCAACATGCTCCTCTGACCATCGACGGAGCGTCTGTGGAGAGAGTGAGCAGCACCAAGTTCTTGGGTGTGCATATCACAGAGGATCTCTCCTGGACGCACAACACCACAGCACTGGCCAAGAAATCACAGCAGCGTCTCTTCTTTCTCCGCAAACTAAGAAGAGCAGGAGCACCAGCCCCCATCATGTACACTTTCTACAGAGGCACCATCGAGAGCATCCTGTCGAGCTGCATCACTGTGTGGTTTGGAGCCTGCAATGCGTCCTGTCATAGAACCCTCCAACGCATAGTGAGGGCTGCAGAGAGGATCATTGGTGTCTCTCTCCCTTCCCTCCAGGACATTTACAGCACCCGTCTCACTAAAAAAGCCCTTTGCATAGCGGCTGATCCCACGCACCCGATGCAAAGCTTCTTCAAGCTGCTGCCGTCAGGGAGGAGACTGCGGAGTCTCCAGGCCAGGACCAGCAGACTGAAGGACAGCTTCATCCATCAGGCTGTCAGGAAGCTTAACTCCGTTCCGATTCTGCCTCCTCTCCCCTCTTCTCCTTCATGGTCTCACTGAACTCTGTCACACACACTCACACACACACACACACTCTCTGACTTCACTCACTGGCCTGCACCAGTTACCAGTCACTTTGTGGAGCGTTGGACTGCCAGTATCTCATAAGACTTTGTTGTTATACCATCTCTTACCGTATATTACTAATCTCCATTTGCACTATTTGCTTATTTGCACTACTCTGCCTGGTTTACACTCATGGTCATTTATCCTTACTTGAATATTGTATATTGTATATTGCATAGCTTTCTTGTTATATGTAAAATTGTATTGTATTTATTTAAATTTTTATTTTTAATTATTTTATTTGCATTTTTTAATCTAGGGTTTGAGAGTAACGAAATTTCTATTCTCTGTATGTCCTGTACATGTGGCAGAATTGACAAATAAAGTTGACTTGACTTGACTTGAAAAAATGCCTGGGCTGTTTTTTTGTCCCAGTCCAGCCCTGGGCACGACACGCAGTGAATTAATCTGAGAAGGTGCATTAAAAAATAAATGGCCGGGCCAGCGGTGCACATCGCAGATTAGCTCGCAGAGACACATTAGTTCTGCTGCTTCTTAATGACGGTATCTTAGCTAACAACCCCAACTACCAGATTCAACTTGTAATTGGCTAAAAATAACTTCGCCTACTGGTGAGAGGGACGTTGTTAGCTTTCCACATTCTGACACTTCAAAAGCTTCAGCAGCTGTCCGCTCAGCACAGCATCAGCACCGCGGAGATACACGGATACATCCGTAGACTCGAGACAGAGTTCACAATGCTTTTTGGGACTTTCAGGCGTTTGGACCAATGTTTTATTTTCTGATCAAACCAGAAATCTTTAATGAGCAGCTGGATTTGTCTCACATTAACTGGCTGAGTTAATGCCAGTTAATGCAACATCGAAGCAGCTGGAATCCACAGCTGTGTGTGTTCATGGAGCTGCATGTTCACCTGCTGGACACCTGACAGGTTTAACTGTCTTCAGAACATTGCAGAGGCCTTATTGACAGTGTTTGGCTCTAATATCTGTGTGAGCAGATTTTCTCTCACATGAGTCCTCAGGTAGCCTCTGAATGCTGGACACTCGGAGACCTGTGTCTCTGAGTGGGAGACCAGAGATCACATTAACATGTGTGTCTCTGTATTAACAAACATGCCATATTGGCCCAGTTTATTTTTCTTATCACTGTTGTGAGGAGACCATAAATAGCATTTGTATTTTCTGTTGTTCAGTTCATTTGCTGTTATGGATAAAAAGTCTTTTTTTGTTTCATAATAGCTGATAACTGTTCGCTGATAGCTGCCAACATCTGCGAACAAATATAATCCTATAAAGTTGTTCTATCTAGTGTATAACTGTTGATATAGAGCATTATTAAATTTATTGCTAATGCAATCATATGGCACACTGACTTCTGAGGAAATTTTAGATGCACTCATCATCAGAAAGGTTGCCTACCCCTGTTCTAGTGCAACATTTAAAAAATATTAAAAGAGTTGTATGTAAAGGTGAGGCAAAAAGTATAAATAATTTCTGTTTGCACACATGTAGTGATGTGCTTTAACCTGATAATGCTCAATGGTTGTAAAATCAATTTAAAACTGAGGCTTATCTTCCAGTTTACGCACAATATAAAAACTTCAGCAAGGGTTGGAGATGCCACTTAAAAACACCAAAAATTAAAGAAAGCAATTTAGACCTGAGAAAAGTAATTGTTGATACTCATAAAGCAGGAGATGGACATGCAAAATTATCACATCATTTCCAAGTATCAAGAACTGGTGTGGACATTGCCTACAAGCATAATCACTGCTACAGGATGGTATCCAAAAACTGAAGCTGGACCCAGTGGAAAATGTGGATGCACCATGCTTTTGAAAGCTCAAACACCTGAATGACCGGTTGAGTTCTCACCTGGTCATCTTCTCCAGAGTGACGTGACGTTTCTGACATGGCTTCGGTGACCACTGGAGAAATGCCCAGAAACATCTAATTACAAATTTTACATTTTGATAAGATAACTAAACTAGTGGTGTCAAACTCATTTTACTTTGCGAGCCACATACTTATACTTTGATCTTAAGTGGGCCGGACAAGAGAAACTCCCCTTTCTGTCAGTGTAAAGAAGTTACATGTTTAACAGTTTTTCTACATGATTAAGAAAACACACATGAGGTTTAAGGTCCTGGACAAATTTGAAACCTTTTGTTCTCTACAATGAAAAATGGATGAAAATAGAAATGGATGCTTTAGAGAGCTCCTAATTCTATAAATTCTGCACTCGGCTTTGCAGTCTCCAGTATCATTGCAGCCAGATGTTGCACATTTTACGTTTTCGCTGATATCTTCACGTTTTCCTGACAAGCTTGCATTTAAATCCAGCTCCCCATCTCTCTGTATAACCGGCCTGTACCACTACACTTGCTGTCTGGAGATGTCTGCCCACTTCCGTCTTTCACATAATGGTATCTATGTCTGTCTTTGCATGTGATTGGCTGTATGGTGTGGCCATGAAAATAAAGTCCCAGCCCTGCCTGCGTGGATTCTCAGCAGGTCTGAGGATTCAGCTCCAACGTACCGACGGGCCATTAATAACTGACACATGATATTATCTCGCGGGCCGGATATAATTGTATCGGGGGGCATGACTGACACCCCTAGGTTATTTAAATTCCTCTTGCTATATCTGTAAACTCCCTGCATGTTGTTACATCCACCAGATCCATGGCTCCTAACCAGGAGAGAGAGACCTCTAGCAAATGCTTAGTGTTCTCTCTTAGTTTCGCTCATACCTGATAGCTAGCTTTGTCGTGTGGGTCAACTCAGTGAAGTCAAGAGATGCAGTGAGGTGTCGAATTTAACTTTTATTCAAACTGTGAAGCACTTTGTAACTCTGTGCTATGAATAGTGCTATGCAAATGAATGTTATTATTATTATTTATTCTTTTTTTTTTTCAGGACAGCTTGTCATTAGCTTGGAACAGACTGGGTAGTATTATATTAGATGTGTTGGTCTTCTGATTTATGACACTATCACCATATGTGGACTTTGTCAAACCTCACTGCCACCATGGAAATACACAAAAGACCTGTTTGAATGACAAAGTTTTGAGGCTAGTTTAGTTCCATGGATGTTGTGTTATCCAGAACAGTCTTGATGCCTGCCCAATCATCCAGGTAAGGAAATCCCAAAACGTTGATTCTGTTCTGTCCTTAAAGCGCTGCACCCAGATGAACAGAATTAGCTTTTTGGGGCTTTTCCAGAACACATCTCTTTATGGTGGACCCATTATCCTACTGGGACAATGCTATTGCCATAGAGGTAGGAGTATACTTAGGCTGCAGTAATGTTTGGATGAAGTACCTATCAAAGTAACACTAAAATGAATGTCAGTTTTCCAGCAGAACATTGCATTTTAACAAGCTGGCTCCTCTTCAAGTTTGGTTTTGTTGTGGCTTATAGATGTTTATCTTTTTTATCTTTTCAAGATGGCAGCGCAGACACATGCAGCGACTGCTCTCTGTCCGAACAGAACAGTGTTCCCGTGTTTGTTTTGCTGTTTTTCTTGTTTTTTACAAAAACGCTCATACAGTCGTGAGCTCCTGCTCAAAATCAGCAGAAGCAAATCCACAAACTTTTCACACATGGAAGAGCTACAAATTACACTGAGGAACTGTGGACTGCTTCAGGGGCATCTACCATCAGCAACCCCCCCTGCTAGATCTCGCCCACAGTGGAAACGTCTCAGGTGGTGTGGGAGGAAGAGGGGTAAGCACGGAGCCGTCTGGAGTAGGCTAGCAGCTAAACCACACAAATCTGTTATTCCCACCATTGTACTGTCCAACGTGCACTCCATGGACAACAAGCTGGATCGTGTACGCTTACTTCGGTCCACTTTGAACTGAGCGCTGTGTCTTCATCTTTGTAGAAACTTGGCTTAACAATAACATTCCCGACAGTGCCATTCAACTTGACTGGCTAACATGCTTTTGGCAGAGGTCAGCGACAGAGGTCTCGTCTAAGGGGGTAAGACTCATGGAGAGGGACTCTGTGTTTACATCAACGATGTCTGGTGTCGTAACGCTGTTGTGGTTTACAAATGTAACACCTGCTTAGTATCTCACTAAGCGCATCTCACATCACTGTATGCATCAGGAATGGCATCAGCACTCATAGCCAAGGACTCAGCTAGAATGACATAAGGTGAGTTTTCACTTTTCCCATTGAGAAGATGCTTATTACATACAGCTGCTATGGTGTCAGGGCATACATTGTTAGAGCTTGGAAGGGATCTGAGAAGACGTGAGGTGAGTTGTTGAATCCTGTTTTCCTCTTCCAATGCCACACTATCTGCAGCCAGAGTTTGATGAGGCCGCCGCGATAGGGCGTTGGCATCCTGGTTAGCCTTTTCAGCTCTGTATTTGATTTGGAAGTTGAAGGTAGACAACGCTGCTAACCAGCGATAGCTCACTACGGCAAGTTTTGCCGTGGTCAGAATATATGTAAGCGGTTTGTTAGCCGTTACAACCATGAACTCGTTGCCATAAAGGTAATCATGGAATTTTTCGACAATGGACCATTTCAGAGCTAGAAATTCTAGCTTAAGAGCTGGATATCTGGTCTCGCTTGGTGTCAGTCCTCTGCTAGCATAGGCAATGACACGCATTTTATCATCCTGCTCCTGATAAAGAGTAGCGCCGAGGCCTGTAGTACTAGCGTCAGTGTGCAGAACATATTGAGGCTTTGGATCTGCAAAACCCAATACAGGGGATGATGTTAACTTCTCCTTAATGCATTCAAAGGCTGGCTGACAAACAGGTGTCCATCTGTCTGCAAAGGGTTCTCGAGGTCTGAAATATTTGGAAGTGCCTGTTTGCTTCTGGCCTTTTCTGAGAGGTGGATAGCCACATGTGAGGTCGTTTAAGGGCCGGACTATCTTTGAATAATCCTTAACAAATCGGCAATAATAGCCTGTGAACCCTAAAAACGACTTAAGCTGTTTTGAATTCTGTGGCACTGGCCAGGCCTTAATGGCAGCAACCTTTTCAGGATCTGTCTGCACACCATTTTTGGAGACAATATGGCCTAAATATTTAACCAATGTCTGGAAAAAGCAACATTTTCGGGGGGACAACTTTAAACCATATTCACAAAGACAGTCCAAAACATGCTTTAGCCTCTGTTCATGTTGCTCGAGCGAGTCTGAGAAAACAATCAAATCGTCTAGGAAGACGAGTACCTCCTTGAGATTAGTGTCTCACCTGTCCATTAACCTCTGAAAGGTGCATTTGTGATGGCTTGAGGCATTCAATTGAACTCATAAAACCCCAGTGGGCATATGAAGGCTGTTTTGGCTTTATCCTCCTCCTCCATCTCTATCTGGTAGTAGCTGTCATGAGAACCAGTTTGAACCAGATAGAAGAAGGTCTCCTCGGAGTTTGGCAATGCGTAAGCGTCTTTTACTGTTTGCACATTACATTTACGGTAATCCAGACTGAGACGTCAACAGTCTTTTTCTTGACCACAACGATGGGGAATGAGAAGGGAGATTCTGATTGTCTTATTACCCCAGCATCAAGAAGCATTTTAAGGTGTTTCCTGACTGCTTCGTAGTCATTTGGATGAATAGGCTGCAATCTCTGTTTTATAGGCGTTTCGTCTTTAAGCTTGATCTTAAGCTTAACTTTAGTGGCATGGCCAAAGTCGAGATCGTGGCATGCAAAAACATCACTGTAGCCACTAAGACTCTGTGTGACCCGACTTCCATTCCTCGGGCAGAGGTGAATCACCAAAATCAAAGGTCAACTGGTCCTTGGGTGATGAACATGAGTCTGCAGACAGGCTACAACAACCCGCAGAGTTTGCACTCGATGTGATTTGAGTTTCAAAAACTTGGTCTGCAGTGTGTAGTTCAGCAAGGATGCAGTTGCCAGGAAGCATGATGTCATGATCAGTTTTGTTTCTGATCCAAACAGGATGCTTGTAAGGACTTTGATGTGGTACTGTGATAAGGCAGCAATCATCAAAGATTCCTCCCAGAAGGGCTGAGGAAGTTGGCTGCTCTACAACTGCTCATCTGTCGGTGGGTGGTGAACTTAGGTGGGCGTAACTCTCTAAGCAAACCTTTTCATGAGCTGGTATAATGTAAGGTGTGTTGCCCCTCAGTGTCATTAGTCCAAGCTTTCCTGTGCTTTTTGTTTCATGTCTATGTTCAAGGATTTTTAAAATCTGACTATAGCCATAGACAGCTGATCAAAGTGCATCAATGATGTCACAGAGACCAGGACTATCACTGTCCAGGCTAATGAGAAACCATGGGTCACAGGGGAGGTCTACAGGCTCCTGGGGGTGAGAAATGCAGCCTTCAGAGCTGGAGATGAGGTGAGCCTAGAAACAGCAAGGGCAAACCTGTCACATGGCACCAGAGAGGCAAAAAGGCAGTACAGTGGTCCCTCGTTTATCGCGGGAGTTACGTTCTAAAAATAACCCGCAATAGGTGAAATCCGCGAAGTAGCTAACTTTATTTTTTTATTATTATTATTGATGTTTTAAGGCTGTAAAACCCCTCACTACACACTTTATACTCTTTTCTCAGACAGGCATGAACATTTTCACACTTTTCTCTCTTGTTTAAACACATTCAAAGTTCAAACCTTCGTAGAAAAATCAGTCCAGTATTATAGAATGAAACCAAAGATCAAACCCTGTTTTCAGGTCCAGAACATGGGAATAGAGCAGCTGCGAGAGAATTCAACATTAATGAATCAATGGTACGGAAGTAGAGGAAGCAAGAAGAATGAGTTGAGTAAAGTTTGACTTATCTGACTGTTTTATTTCACTTCATGCCCCTTATAATCCGGTGTGCCTTATGGTCCAAAAAATACAGTAATGCTACCTTCCTTCAGCATTTCAGAAGTCCAACTTTTTGTGTGATGGTTAGCATCTTCCTCTGCCTTTTGGGTGCTACCACAGGTGCCTTTGATGGTACAGAACGTTTCATTGACATTGTTGTGTTTGATGGGGAGAAAACTTACAAGCATACAGTACAGCACTTCAGAGTCACACTGCTAGCGATCGAAGAATTATGTAAATTTGGCAAGCTGCTCTGTACAGGAGACACAGCACGCAGGAGATTGATTGACAATGCTCTACAGCCAATCAGGACACAGAACACAATGCGCTGTAAGAAAAAAAAAACATGCAAAATTGCACAAAAAAAAAATCAGCGAAACAGCGAGGGCGCGAAATGTGAACCGCATTATAATGAGGGACCAGTGTACTCCAGGAGGATTTCTGAAAGCTTCAGTGACAGCAGAGATACTCGGAGGTTGTGGCAAGGGGTACAGACCATCACAGACTACAAGCCCACTCCGCAGACCACTGCTTGACCGATGATGGAATCTCAACTGCCCCTCACTCAGCCCTCACACATCTGGACACTAGAGACTCAGAATGCTGTTCATAGACTTCAGTTCAGCATTCAACACGATCATTCCCCAGCAACTCATTCACAAAATGGATCTGCTGGGGATCAGCACCTCACTGTGTATGCGTTGGCAACAACATCTCCAACAGAAGAACACTGAATACAGGGGCTTCCCAAGGATGTGTGCTGAGCCCCCTTCTCTTCACTCTGCTGACCCACGACTGCCCACCATCACACAGCTCCAACCTTTTCATCGAGTTTGCAGACGAAACAACTGTGGTAGGTCACAGCAGCAACAACAACCTGTCCCTGAATGTGAAGAAGAAGGAGAACATCATAGACTTCAGGAGAACTCACACCCTGCACACCCCACTAACTATCAGCAGTGCTGATGTGGAGAGGGTAAACAGCACCAAGTTCCTGGGTGAGCACATCTCAGAAGATCTCTCCTGGTTAAAAAACACAGCATCACTGGTCAGAAAAGCCCAACAGCGACTCTACTTCCTCTGCTGACTGAGAAGAGCAAGAGCCTCAACACCCATTATGAGCACCTTCTACTGCACCCGCCTCATCCAGAAAGCTCTCAGCATTACAGGTGACTCCACTCATCCGTCCAACAGCTTCTTCAGGAAGGAGACTGAAGAGCCTCTCTAGACCAGCAGACTGAGAGACAGCTTCATCCATCAGCCTGTCAGGATGCTGAATTCATTCCTTGCTCTCACACACAGGAACTCCAGACCTGCATTCAACTCTTCCCTCTTTTTATCTTTATATTGTTTTAGTGTACACTGAGGGCCATGGGAGCTTTGCAACTTCAAATTCCTGTGTATGATCTGTGCATATGGTTTTTGACAATAAAGCTGACTTTGAGCAGAATTTGACTTTATGGTTTCAGTACTGATTTTAGAGACATTAAGCAGATGTTAGAAGAGCTTTGGGTACACGTGGGTTACGCTGAAAGTATTTTAGGGAATTCCATTGTAATGAAAAAATCTACGTGTGTTTTCCTTTTTATCTAAATTTTTAAAACTACATCAAAAGAATAAAAGAAAACTTAATAAAAAAACAATCAAACAGCTGCAGATATTTTGTGTAACTACTCGTGAAATAAATGCGATTATCATTTTTTCTGTGCAATATACTGTACTATACTTTGCATATTTACAGTGTCTTTATGTGTGTGAGTTTGTGTCAACACAGAAGTTTTGCATGACTCACAGAATGTGCTATTTGGTATATATCTTTATCTGTAAGCACACCAGTTAAGCCTGCTGCTTTTGCGTGTCAGAGATTTGTGCAGGTTACAAATAAGGACACAATAAAAGAGAATGCAGGTTGTGATTTTTGTAATGAAGTCAAGATCACATTCTGGTACCTGGCAATGGCAGGTAACACTGTCATGTTTAACTTTAACAGTAACTGCAGGACAACACCATTGGAACATATTACCACTTTTTTGTCCCTATGTGTGATTGTAGGTGGACCAACAACCCTTCACTCTTTGTCTAGCTCTCTCTCACTCATTTTTTCTTCTTTGTTTTTTATTCATCTGTCTTTCTCTCTCTTTTTGTTTATCTTTCTGTCTATGCAGCTGTACAGCAGTATGCCTGTATGTTTGCCAGCAGCATAAGAAGAAGCATTATGGAAGTGAAAGAGCGACGTCCATACTGCTCCCTAACAAAGAGCCGGAAGGACAAAGAGGGGCCATACAGTGGTGAGACAGCTCATTTAGAACATTCATAGAGTCTTTTATGTTTTTTTATTATGTATGTATGTGTTTGTCCATCCATTCATTTCATGAGTCAGCCAAGAGCTGACTGATATATATATACCCACATAGCAAGGAGGTCTGGCCCAGATCTGGTATCAAGCCAGCACTGCTGGCTGACTTCTGGTGTGGTAAGTGGTATATCATCCAGATATGGGCCAGGCCTGGCATAGATGGCACTGTCTATGCGATGGCATGCCATATCTGGCTCGATTGTGGTTTGGTTTATGTGTCCCAGGCTCATAGAAAACAGGTCTGGCCCGGATCCAGCATCAAGCTGGCACTTTTTCTGACTGACTGGTGTCATGGCAGGGTGTATGTCAACCAGATCTGGGCCAGGTCCGGCAATGATGGCACTATTTATGTTCCTATTTTCCTACTTTAGTTAGAAGACCCAAATGCCATGTTGCAATACTATACTGCTATGGTAGCCAACGTTTCAAATGCGGCTTTGACAGGTTTGTGGGTGTACACATTATTCAAAACCCTGTGAGCTACAGCCACCAACTGGCTGTAGCTCAGGAGGTAGAGTAGGTCACCGATTGATTGGAAGGTTAGTGGTTCGATCCCTGGCTCCTCCAGTCTGCATGTCAAGAGTGTGAATGTGTATGAATGTAGTTAGGAAGCAGTCAGTTTAGAGAAAGTGTGTGATTGGGTTAATGTGCCATGTTGTATAGAGCAGTTTGAGTAATCTGGGAGAGTAGAAAAGCGCTATATAAGAATCAGTCCATTCACTGTCTGAACAGAGTTTCGTCATGTTACTTTTGCACTGTTATGTTCCGGCACATGTTGTTATTACATGGCTTGATTAAGGTACACATTAGGCTGACATCTGGGACCAGAGCTGAAACTGTTCTGGGCCAGCACAGTCTGCAAGTGACCCGTGGCTGCACACAACTTACACAGGGCCCACATACAGCAAAGATTGACAGCCCTTTGGTGGCCCAGATCAGGTTTGCCAGAGGTAGCACATGGGCCAGCACAGGACCTCCAGTGTGTCTGCAACTGCCCTTGTGCTGGTCCATGTGTGGGCCACATCTGGCAAACCTGATCTGGGCCACAAAATGCTTTTGGTGGCGGTATGTGGACCATGTGTAAGCACATTGTGTGGGCTAGATCTGGGCCATACCAATTTTGCTATGTGGGTATATGTATATATACAAGACGAGGAATCTCCTGACCATGCATGAAGGGTTTCACCCCAAGTCCAGCACCCTGAGACTGTACGCTAAGTGGAAGAAAGGAGGCCAGGGACTACTGAGTGTTACTACCACAGTCCAGGATGAGACAACGAATACGAGTACACCAGAAAGATGGCCGCCACCAGTGTGCTCAGTGAATGCCTCAGTCAGCAGAAACCTAAGAAATGGGAGCAAGAGGAGGAACAATCATGGAAAGACAGGTCCCTGCACGTTATGTACCACCAGCAGATAGAAGAAGTGACTGACATCCAGAAATCCTACCAGTGGCTGGACAAAGCTGGACTGAAAGACATCTTAGAGGCACTAATCATGGCAGCACAGGAAAAAGCTTTGAGCACAAGATCCATAGAGGCTGGGGACTATCACACTTGGTAAGACCCCAGGTGCAGGCTGTGTAAAGATGCCCCTGATACAATCCAGCGCATAACAGCAGGGTGCAAGTTGCTAGCCCTAGCAGGCATGGCATACATGGAACGCCATAACCAAGTGGCCGGCATAGTATACAGAAACATCTATGCCAAGTATGGCCTGGAAATCCCGAGGTCAAAATGGGAGACGCGATACAGAATGAGAGCAACATCAGGAAAAAGGAACACAAGAAGCAGGAGAAATACCAAGGGCTAACAGAAGAGCTCAAGACGACGAGGAGTGTGAAGGTAACAGTGGTCCCAATGGTAATCGGAGCACTCAGCAGTGATCAGTGAGATGCTTGGCTATAAGTTGAACAGCCACAAGGAGCAGTACTCTCCATGGAGAAGAAGACTAGAGGCCAAGATCAAGGTAGCACGGAAGGAAGTAGGCCTAAGTATGGTATAACAGGGAGATAGGCAGGAAAATAAACCAGCTGTTCTCTCAGAACCAGCCAAGGGGTACTCTTAGTGGCAGGAGAACAATGTGAGAACACCACCAAGGCTGGAGATGGATCAATACTGGAAGAACATATGGGAGAAATACACAACCAAAATGTCAATGCTCAATAGCTAGTGGATCTAAGAGAAGACCACAGCAACCTCCCTGAACAGGATCCAGTAACCATCACTGTAGCAGACATTCAAAAAAGGGTCTCCAGTATGAAGAGTTGGTCAGCACCAGGCCCCGACATGGTTTATGCCTTCTGGCTGAAGAGCTGACTGCACTGCATGAGTGTCTGGCAGCATAAATGAACCACTGAAGGATGGACAGTCCTGATCCCCAAGGTTCCCCAGAAGGGACCAGTCCCATCCAACTACCAGCCAATAACCTGCCTCGGTACCACATGGCTGCTGGCATCATAGCAGCTAAGATGAGCAGGCACATGGCTCAATACATGAGCGGGGCACAGAAATGATTGGGAAGAATACCAGAGGAGCAAAACACCAGCTACTGGTAGACAGAGCAGTTGCCCAAGACTGCAAGACTAGGCTGACCAACATGTGCACTGCCTGGATTGATTACAAGAAGGCCTATGACTCGATGCCCCACACCTGGATCCTGGAATGTCTAGAATTGTATAAAATCAACAGGAGCCTAAGAGCCTTCATCATGAACTCAATGGGGATGTGGAAAACAACACTGAAGGCCAACTTCAAGCAAATAGCACAAGTCACCATCAATTGCGGGATCTACCAAGGAGATGCTCTGTCCCCACTGCTGTTCTGCATAGGCCTGAACCTCCTCAATGGGATGTCTTGATGCATGCTCAGTCATCCAGGTAAGTGAATCCCAAAAGTTGATTCTGTTTATCTGGATGTAGCGTTTTCAGTGGGAGAAATGTTTGGTCACTCATCCAAGTGACTCAGTAATGATCAAGGAACTGACCTCAGAGTCCATTGTTCAGTGGGCTAGTTTGTGCAAAAGTACTGTTTATAAGGTTGGGGAAACCTGCAGTCAGCTGAGACTGAAGAAGTCACTTGGATGAGTGTTGAAACATTTCTCCCACTGAAAACGCTACATCCAGATGAACAGAAACAACTTTTTGTTGTTCTAAGTGAGATCATTGACAAGACTGGCTATGGATACCCAGTACAGGATGGAGCAATTGTCAGCCAACTGCTCTACATGGATGACATCAAGCTGTATACCAAGAGTGAACGAGACATCGATTCACTGATCCACACCACCGGGATATACAGCAATGACATCGGGATGTCATTCGGACTGGAGAAGTGCAGTCAGACGATAACAAAGAGAAGGAAGATAGTCAGAACTGAGGGGATCGAACTGCCAGAAGGCAATATTGCAGACACAGAGGACAGCTAAAGTACCCGAGAATCCCACAGGCAAATAGGAAACATGAAGAGGCCGCTAGGAAAGCTGCAACCACCAAGTACCTGCAGAGGGTCAGGCAAGTCCTTAGGAGTCAGCTGAATGGTAAGAATAAGATCCAGGCTATCAACACCTACGCCCTGCCTGTGATCAGGTACCCTGCTGGGGTAATAAGCTGGCCAAAGGAGGCAATGGAAGCCACTGACATCAAGACCAGGAAGCTCCTGACCGTGCATGAGGGTTTCACCCCAAGTTCAGCTGTACGCTAAGCTGAAGGAAGGAGGCCGGGCACTAGTAGCAATACCGAATGTCAGCAACAAACACAACGGAACACAAGAAGCAGGAGAAGTACCAAGGGCTCAGAGAAGGGCTCGAGAAGATGTGGAGGGTGAAGGCAACAGTGGTCCCAGTGGTAATCGGAGCGCTAGGTACAGTGACTCCCAAGCTAGGCGAGTAACTCCAGCAGATCCCAGGAACAACATCTGAGATCTCTGTTTAGAAGAGCGCAGTCCTACAATATAAAGTCTAATTAGTTCACAGAACTCAAAAAAACTATGTAAACTCGTTGCCTCAAAAAAATTGAGTAATGTTTTACTTAAGATGATTAAGCTAGGGCAACTTACCCATTTTGAGTACACTTTACAACCTCATTAGTTCCCAGAACTCAAAAAAAATATGTAAACTCGTTGCCTCAAAAAAACTAAGTAAAGCTTACTTAAGATGACTGTTAGGACAACTTATTCATTGCAAGTCTGCAGTATTAAGAATAACTTGATATTTCTGACTGTACAATACTAATTGTTTACCTACTGACAAACATTTCAAGTTCAACTAAATGAAAAAACAATTTGTGGTAACCTGAATATGATTAAAAATAATTAACAACACTTTTTGTAATGATGTTAAAATCAGCCCAACTTTTATTTTCAAACACAACAAAGTATAACAGCCAACATACTGGACACTGTTCTGCTGAACAGCAAACAATTATATTGCCATCACTGTTATAATCTTACAATGAAACAAAGTCTCAGATGTAATTATTCTGAAAATAAGTTTAGGCCTACCACAAGTTTGTTTTGTATTTACATTACTTATATAACCGAAATAAAATATATTTATTGTTCTGTCACAAGTGCAGTCTCTGATTTAAACAACACATTTGTTTTTCATTCCAACACATGAGCTGGAATGTTGTAATATTTCAAGGATGGCTTGTTTCCAGTCCAGGCATTACTGCCTGAATGACTGTCATGGATCGAGGTGATCCAAATGTAGGTGCAGAAGAAAGTCTTTAACTTCCCTTAAGTACAGTGGCAGTGGATGTGGGTTGGAGATGCAATGAGCTTGAACCTGCAGGTGACCATCTTGACTGACCACACCATCTGTGACGGAGGACTCATCTCTCCTGGTGTCCTGCAAGCAAACAATCATGTTTTTTGGAACATGAACTTAATTGCTTTCTTAAAACAATTTTTTTGCATTTGGTATAAAACAGACTCAAATTTAGACAATCTCAGGCTCCCTCCCCACCGGAGAGGTGACATTCAACGTCCCACTGTCAGTCTGGATAGCCGTGACCACCACCCAACACACAATAATGTCATGAAAGCATCATTTTAAAAAGGGCTATGCAAACATGGCCAATAACTTTCATTCTAATGATGTGCAAAATGATTTGGGCACAAAACAAATTTTGCTGTTAGAAAAGTTATATGAATGTCACTGACAGTTGCTAATATATTGGAAAACCAAAATACTTACCACTGAGTTGATGTCTTTCTGTCCAACAGCAGGAGTGCTGGTCCCGATCGGCCTCAAAGACAGTAAGAAGCAAGCAGAGGGAGAAAAAACAGAACATTTTTCAGAAACTGATTTGATCCTTAATGGCTGTGCAATCATAATAACTTACAACACAGAAGTTCAATGTAGACCCCATACAACCAAATAGTATTAAAAACACCATCTACTACTGTGTCTGAATGTGTGTTATTGGCACTGTCAGTTTAGTGTGTTTAAAAAAAGACCACCTAATTTAAATATAATCATTACATGCTTGTTAAAAGCTAACTTCCAATATATAAAGTTTCTTATAAGCAAAATGACCAGATCTAACATATGGCAGGGTTTATATGTAACACAATGTTTCTTATGATTCAACTGTGTAATTTAACTTAATTCTTTAGAAGGACAAGCTGTATTACTTTATTCTCAAGTATAAAGCCAACCTAGATGTTAACCATTTAACAGGCCACTTATCTGGATTATAGCTTTCACAACAAAACTTGTTTTTAAACACATGTTTTAACAAAACAAATACTATTGTTAATATTATTGTTTAAAATGTAATTAAGCAGAAAAGTCGGTTAAATATAAAAGCAGTTTGCTTGTGTTGTTAAAGAAAGTCTAGATTTGACATTAATAGATGTCACAGATGTTCAAAAGTTGCCACAAAGCATTAAAAAAATAGACGTCTCCGAAAACGTTGGAGCATTTTTGCAAATATGTGATGTCTTGATAAATCGAGCAGATACTTGAACTTTACACAGCTACATTCTTGCCTGAAAATATTTTAAAAGTTTATTTTGTGACCCGGGAAATGTAATATTTAAAGTTTTTTTAGCTGCGCTCCTCCGCCATTGCCGCATTTGAGTTTTGGACAATTGCATTCTGGGATATTTAGCTGTACCACGTCCCTCGAAGTCCACACAAGTCAGGATACATGCTCGATAAAACGAGAGGAGCAAAAACACATCCCGGAAATTTTTGCGTTCCCGGCTTCATGTGTACTTTGAACTGGAACAGCACTTGTTCTCCAACGTATCACAAGTCCACGAGACCACAAGTACACACAAGTACACATAGACAGGCTCCGACAACCACGGCCTCCTTTTCCCCAGACTACCCTTTCTGGGTCACAAAATAACCTTTTAAGATATTTTCAGCCGAGAATGTAGCTGTGTAATGCTCAAATATCTACTTAATTTAACAAAATATCACATATTTGCAAAAGTGCTTTGACGTTTTCGGAGAGCTCTGTTATCCACAAGCGCAATAGCTGACCGGGAGGTCAAGGCTCAATAGAGTCCGCGAGCACAGCTAACTGCTGGTGTATTGTTTTCAACCCCCCTGCGGTCTTTTGCTACTCAGGTTAAACATGATATATATAGTTAGTTAGTTATGGCTATGGATTGAAAATACCCCCCACACCCCACCCCTAACGGTTGCACCTCCCGAAGAATTTTGTCTGGGCTCTTATCTCACTTTTTATTTCAAACAATCAACAGAAAATTTCACAGACATAGTTTTATGTAAGGTTTTTAAGGCTGTGGTGTTAATTTTTAAGTAACATGAGCCCAGCGGCAGCAGCAACGCTAGGCTAACACTAACTAGCTAGCAAGATTATAAACCTGGTGCTAAACTAAGAGAAGCCACAAAATCAGTTTGAATAAGAGTAAACATTTACTCACCAAGTCAGTGTATCAGGTAAAGATCCACAGCAATGACAATAATCTCTTGAGCTGAAGCTTCTCCAGGTTTGCTCAACATATTCCATAACAAATGCACCATGAACATGCGGACTGATCCGAGAGGGAGGAGGACGGTAGTCACGTGGCATTTTCAAAACACATCGTTTCATCCTTCCGCACTGAGAAGAAACATTTCCAGCTTACTTAGCTTTTCTAAGTAAAGAAAACTCAAATAAATTGAGTTGATCAGCATTTTTGCATAAAAAGTACTGGTAAGTTACTTAAATTGAGTTCTAATAACAAATTGATAAAAAACTGAGTTCTGCCTACTTAATATTTTTAATTAAACACAATATTACATTTTACAGTGTAGGAACAGCAAAGATACTACGCAGGACCCTCAGATTCCCAGCCCTCCGGTAGAAGACCCAAACTTGAAGGATAGACTGCCCGCAGGGACGAGAGGGGAATTTATATATTGCATGTTTCCTGTGACTGTGAAGGCTTAGGTTGTTGTTGGGGGGTGTGGGGGGGTGTTAAGAGATTTGATTGGGCAATCAAGTGGAAGTAATGAAAATGAATGGATGGGCTAAAGAGTGTGCTTGTAGGGTAGCACTGCCCAGATGTTGTATGTTTTCTTTAATGCCATCTATAATTCCATTCTCAATTATAATTTAATTATATTAAAGGACAATCAGTAAATGAATTAAACACTAAACATAAAAACAGCTGAGATTCTTTTTAAATCATGACTGGATAACAGGATCAGGAAAGCATTGCAGCAAGATTGTGAGGCCTCCTCAGTAGATTATCATAGAGATTGTTTGCCAAATGATTTCTGTGCATACACAGGTTGCTTTGATGTCCATGTGCTGTAGAGCTAGACAATCGTCTGCAACCCTTACAATGTAATCTACATATACCACCATTCTTATTTATTATTATTAAGATATTGGTCCTCACATTATATAAATATTTTATATTTGTACTACCACAAGAGTATTCAAAAGCCAAATAGCAAACTCCTGTCAGTTTCCTGTTTTTTGTTTTTTAGATAACCTGTTACATTTTGTTACAACTAAAATTTGGCCTGGCTCTGTCTTTGGTTTGTGTATATCACCTCATTTTTTACTCCTGAGAAGTCAAAGGTATGTCAGGAGTGGCTTTGTGTGATGATGATTTTGTCTTCCTTGAGTTTCTTATCCATCTGCATGTTTCTTAAACATACCGCAATGTTTTGATTTTGGATATTAAACATTCAAAATTATTATTTGACTTGACCTTACACTTTTCTGTCCCTCGTATGTGTGAATAATTTTTGTTTATATTATAATATGATTGGATTTATTCAATAAAAAAAGAAGCTATTTTAATGTAGCTGTTATCAAGGACATTTTATTCTTTTTTCAATTTAATTTTATAATTTAATGCTTTCTAAGCGTTTTGAGACCAAAACTTCTTTCTTTGATTGCACTGTTAGTTATTAATGGAACAGACACAGCATAAAAATTACGTAGTCTGCAGTGACTTACCCTCCTCAGTAAATCCAGTAAATGCAACCTGGATTCATTATTTGTTCTGTGTCTTTTTTCGATTAAAGAAGAAGCTAAATTATGGTGAAATGATTGGTGGAGAGATTACTACTACTATCAGTAATCCTGAAATTTTCTTTGTAATTCTTTGAAGCTATTATGTTATATTAGTTTAACATAAATATGTAACATAAAATAATATCAACAGTTCAGTTCAGTTTATGCCAAGAATCACTTAATAGCTTAGGTTTAATTCTTAGGTTGCTTATTGTTTAAAGGTTTGCCTTGGTGTATTCCCTCGGTTTTTTCACAGCATTCCTTTCTCTGGGAATTCCTCTAGACTTAGCTCAGTTCTGCCTGTGTTTATCTGCTAGTTTTTGAATCTCACTTATTTTGTTATCACTTGTCTCTTGTGTATTGTGCTTAACCTATTTACCTATCTGGTTACCCTCTTTTAGTTAAGGTTGGTTTAGTTCTTTAGTTCTGTGTCATTTCTCATTAGCCCTTGCAGTGTGTATTTAAAGCCTAGGGACATGTAGGTAGAAAACAGCAGAAGTTCTCTGTGTAGGACATGAGGAGACAGAAGTAATTAGTAAAGCAAGTAAACTACAGCTTCACAGCTCATCTTCAAGTCACTGAGCATTCGTTTTCAGCACCTTAGTTGGCACTGTTTGTAACTTATGCTGATAGAAATGAAAGTGTCTCATTGATGGTTAATGATTATATTATTGTATCCTTCCTCAATGAAATTATTTGTTGGAAGTCAAAATATTTGCTGTTGTAAATTAACCTCCTGGACCTGGTGTCCACATATGTGGACATCACATTTTGGGTTATTTAGACCAAATACTCAATTTAGCTCTACAAAGGCCCGATATCCACTTACGAGGACATTATACTGCTACTGTTCTATTGAAATTTTAAACAAATATCCTCATATGTGGCTCTCATTTTTCTTAGAAACAAAAATTAGGTAAAAAAACAAAACAAAAAACAAACATCTGGTAATTCTTTATTTTTACATTCATCGGGTCCCAATCAGCCCAAATACCAAAGAGAAATTAAAAATGCATGTCGTGGAAGAGTTCGGGTCTCAGGAGGTTAAACTACCAACATTTTAAACAAGTAAAACTGAAAAGTGTGTTGGGCTTGGCAGACATTTGCACCCTTCTCGTTCAGAGTTGATTTTGATGCTCTACTTTAACTGTACATAGTGATGGATTATGGCTTGAGCTGCATCTACATAAAGACTTTTTTAATCTGTCTATTTTATGTTCATCAGGGGACAGTGAAGGCTGTGCTATTGGTTCCCAGGGACTCCGGGTCCCCACCCAGAAGTCCTATTCCTCCAGTGAAACACTGAAGGCTTTTGACCAGCACCAAGACCAGACCAGGTTAGAAAATAGATGACACGCATATTATCTTCTGTTTTGTTGAGCAATATTAGAACTGTGTCAAAAATGTCAAAAACACAAACTGGCGTGATTAGAATTTCTTTTCTGTATGTGAGTATCTCTATTTTTTCCTCTGTGTAATTCACCTTTGTAAACAGCTGGCTGAAAATCTACCGTATTTAATTATACTCTATTGAATAAACCTACATATATGGGAATTTATAAGCAAAGTTTATTTCTACTTAAAAAGACTTAGGTTGACTTAGACCTTCCTCAGTCTTGGCCAGCTGCCGCTTTTCCCAACCTTATAAGCAGAACATTGGCATTATGACCGAAACTAGCTCCACTGACAAGAATGGGCCATGAGGTCAGCCTTGACCATCGATGAATGGTCACAGAGGGAGTCAGGGCCTTTTTTGATATGAGGCTCTTCTTCTTCCCTAGCCATTGTGTCTGTGGTGATGGTGTTCGCTCTGTGTTGTGTCATTTTGATGATATTTGTGTCCAGTGGATGATGAGACTATATTATAAAAAAAAATTCCCCTCTCACCCCTATCCCGTCTGTCGTTCAAGCTCAGGTCCTCTACCAGAGGCCTGGGAGCTTGAGGGCCCTCGCAGTATCTTAGCTGTTCGGGGGACTGTGCTCTCCTGAGATCTCGGATGTTGTTTACGGTGCACATCGACTTTAAATGTCCCCCATTACTCAAGGAAATCTCAGTCTAAGAAGGCTAGCCTGTCATTTTTCATATTCTTCCAGTGAAATTAATGTATTTGTCCACCAAGTTAACCAGTAAATTGTGGTTGTAGTTGTGAAACGTGTCTCACCGTCCACATGAACAGAATCAACTTTCTGGGATTTTCTTACCTTGATGACTCACCATGCATAAAGACATTCAAATACAATGTTCGTAGTATAGACATTTATTTGATCATCTTACAGTAATCATTACTTAATGCTGTTTTGTATAATTCCAGTAAATATATGTAGGTTAATTTACTAGTATCAGTTTTTTCATCATAAGAATTTGCACTTTGTCTGTTTTTCACTTCGATACATTCAGTTACATAACATTCATAAAAAAGCACCACTTAATGCAGAGTGTAGTTTGTTTCCTGTATTTTTGATGATGGTATAATGATGATGTGGTAGTTGTATAGTTCAAAACATGGATCATCAAAAGTCTACAGCGTGTGTGCAGCACCTTCCTTTATCCTTTTTGCCCTTGGCTTTTGACAGGTTACTGTACGGGACAACCAAGGGACACAAGGACATGGTTCACCATGAAAAGGATGATTTTAACAGACAAGGTGAGAGTCTGCAAAAGTGCACAGACAGAAATGCTATCCCCATCTATTTGTATGTGTGCACTAAGAACTACTGTAAAAAGATATTTCCATCAGTTACTTTAGAAATATGAATTGTCTTTCTTTAAAAATATGATTACAATGTAGAGACATTAAAGTACATATAAATGAAATTTAAACAACCTAGAACTGTATGCATCTGGTAATTCTTTATTTTTACATTCATCGGGTCCCAATCAGCCCAAATACCAAAGAGACAATACGTACGTTACTTTGTTATTCTGTAAAATGCCCTGAAACACATCAGTTATAAATAAACCTGAGGCTACAATCACACACCAACACAGATCTTCTTTCCTCATGTGGTGCATTTTCCATTGTTATACCTCTCTGACCTGTCTTCCCCATGTGATGTTTGTGTAATGTATGTATGGTCGGAGGGTAAGATGGTGCCGCCAGATGAACAGAATCAACTTTTGGAGATGTACTTACCTGGATGATTGAGCGTGCATCAAGATGATTCTGGGTTATTGGCTGCCCTGAATACATTCTCGTTGTTTTATTTTATATCAGGCTCCTTCTTTTTAGACCACTCCACCTCCCGCACACATACTTAGCTTGTTATTTAGAAACCTTCCAAATTTGACTAAAGTGAGTTGGGAAAGTGTCGGTACAAACGGTAAATGTTTTTTAATGTTATTCACTGTTTAAAAAGCTGTTGAGCTGTTAAAATCAATAATGTTTACTATTATCATATAATTATTTATTATTATTTTTCACTTACTGCTTTTACTGTAATAACACTAATAATGAGTAAAGGTTATCATTTAATTAGCAGTAAAATTGATCTTTACTAAACTCTCTAATTTACATCTGAGCAAACTGTATACAAAACTAAAGCACAGCTTCATATTGATTATATTAAATATGTACATGTCACTGTGAGCTGCACCACCATACATGAGACTTAAAGCACTTATATTCTCAATGTCTAATTGGATTTGAGGCACCTTTTGTCTGGTTTGTCTTCTGAGTTATTCATTCAGTCTCATGAGAATTGCTTTGTCAAAGATTCCTCACAGACTTGTTACGAGGTTTGACTATTTTTTCCATAGCTGTCTTCCACCTGCTGTATATACACTGTATTGCCAAAATTAATCACTCGTCTGCCTTCACACATATATGAACTTGAGTGAGATCCCATTCTTAATCCATAGGGTTTAATGTAATGTCAGCCCACCCTTTGCAGCTATAATAGCTTCAGTTTTTCTAGGAAGGGTTTCCACAAGGTTTAGCAGTGAGTTTGGGGGAATTTTTGACCATTTGCAACATCTGACAATGATGTTGTCCGAGAGCCCCTGGATCTCAGTCTATATTTCCAGTTTATCCCGAAGGTGTTTGTCAGGTTGAGGTCAGGACTCTGGGGCGGGCGGGGCCATCTGCTGTGATTGGTTGGGGAGAGAGAAGGAAGAGAGGATAAAGACATGCTGTGGAAGAGAGACAGAGATTAATAAAGAGACACTGTTCCTGAATTAATCTGAAGGCCACATCAGGTTTGGAGGTCTGTAGCAACTGACTCTGCAGAAAGTTGGTGACCTCTGCATACTCAGCACCCCGGTCTGCGATTTAACATGGCCTACCACTGTTCTTCTCAATCGTTTGTAGAAGCAGTCTGCATGCCTAGGTGCTTAAATTTATACACCTGTGGCCATGGAAGTGATTGGAACACCTGAATTCAATGATTTGGATGGGTGAGTGTACACTGGCAATATAGTGTATATTTTATGCCATAGTCACACCATCTCTGTGTATTAGATCTATAGTCATTTGCGATGATCTAATGATTTCTAAATGATTTCAAAACGGCCATCTGTTTCAGGTCAACACTTCAGTCTTCGTCAGCTGGGGATCTGTGAGCCACCGTCTCGTCGCGGCCTGCCTTTCTGCCCTGAAATGCCTCCACCCCACCGTGGTTTCTCAGTTGGTACAGCTCAGGAGCTAGACACTGATAGTCAGGCAGTCATGTCCCCAGAGCATGCTATGCATCTGTGGGGTCGCGGAGGTCTGGGTAAATCATCCGGGAGGAGTTCCTGCCTGTCGAGCCGCTCCAACTCAGTGCTGACTCTAACTGACACTGAGCACGAGAACAAATCGGACAGCGACAATGGTAGGAGATCAACTGTTCGCTCCATTTTTGATATCATGTCCTGCTTTGTGCTCAAGTAATAGTTCTTATTCAACTCTGTCACACTTAGAAACAACAAGTCACAACAGTTAGCTCAGTCTTTCTGATTCAACTGTTGTGTAGCTGATGGTTTAGACATCCTCGTGGGCCAACTTGAAAGTAACGTTATACTGTTAAAATGCTACAAGAAATCCAGTTGCACTTTTACTTTTTAAAATCTCTTTTGGGGCCTTTTGCCTTTTATTGGATGCTGCCGTAATGGAGAGTCGACAGGAAAGCAGGGAGAGATTGCAGGGGAAGGCGCGTAGCAAGGGGCCTCAGTTCAGACTCAAACCTGGGCTGCTGAATGTCATGCAGCACATGTTTGCCTTCTTCAGTCTCAGTAGAGACGAGCACAGATGGTTCTAGCAGCAGCTGCTACACTATTTAGATAGAAATGTATATAAACGTATATAACTTTATTTCACAGTTTGGTCAATGATAGTAATTTATCTGTTCATGTAATGGAATAGTAGACCTCTTTCAGTAATTACAAAAAGAAATTTAAAACTATCAGCTATTGTTATTAAAGGATCATAAGTTGTAAATAAAAGCATTGATAACAATTTCCAAACATGTTACTTTACCTTATTCTGATATTTGGGGTAATTGTAAAAATGTATTAATTGCAACCATTAAGTTGTTTAAGACAAAACAGCACAAACATAGATTTGAGAAACAAGATTATTGTGCACACTCCCAGGAAGTGTCCCGCATGGTGGTCGAGCGGGGGGCAAAACCAAAAAGCCCTGCCAGTTAAATGTACATATATCTGGCAATTCAAGGCTGCCTGGTGAGAATCTATTCAATTTTCAAAGGCAACTGTTGCTTCTGAGACATGTTGCAAACTGATTTTTATAATTATCTCAGTTTAAGTATTTGATATGTTTTAATTACTATTTTAAAGAAGTAGTTAGCACTGTTGCCTTACAGGGAGAAGGTCCTGAGTTTGAATCTAAGAGGTGGCTGGGGCCTTTCTGTGTGCATGTTGTGTACTCTCCAGGTGCTCTGACTTCCCATCACATTCCAACACATCCATGGCTGTAAGTTAATTGGAGAGTTTAAAGTGGCCATAGGTGTGACTGTGAGCATGAGCAGTTGTCTGTTTCTGTTAGTCCTGCAGTGGTTCGGTGACCTGTACAGGATGTACTCTGCCTTTCACCCTGTGACAGGATACGCTCAGCCAAAGCCAAGGCACTGAAACAGATAAGCCGAACAAGATGAATGGATGGACTTTCATCACGTCATTTCACCCAAAGAAAATAAACTGATTTGGTTGAGTGAATAAATTGTTGAAACTTTAACATAATTCTAGTGTAGAACAACAGACATGAAGTCTGAACCTAAAGGATTTGCAACACAAAACATGTTACACTTAATTCTGTCCCTCTTTTAGAAGGTTCCTATAGGAGGAAAGTTAGTGTCACTGCGGTTTAATACATCCATTGATACTGTTGCAGGTTACTGTGTGTGTGTGTGTGTGTGTGTGTGTGTGTGTAGACAGTAAGGCTTCTGGCTCTGTTGCTACCTTTGTTGTAGTAAGATGGAAAAAAAAAAACAAAGATGTGAGAAAAACAGAGAAAATGATGAGAGGAGAGATTTCAGAGTTCAAAACAGGAGCAGAGAAAGCGGAGAATAAATACACAAAAGGGAAAGTGAGAAGCCTGTCTGCATTGTCGGTAATATTACCCAAGAAAATATTAGAGCAGAGCTGTCTGGCTGGCAAAGGACACACTTGCAAACATGCACACGCACATTGGCAGATATAAACACTTATTGTGTCCGGACCCACGAGGGCCCAGCTACTTGATACTTGGTGATCTGAGCTGCAGGGACAGAAAAAGGAAGATTTTTATCCTGAACATACTTACAGGTGCTGTTCTCCAGAGGTGGAAAGTAACAAATTACATTTACTTGTGTTACTGTAATTGAGTAGTTTTTTTGTGTATTTGTACTTTTTAAAGTCATTTTTCAAGTCGGTAATTTTACTTTTACTTAAGTATATTTTTTAAAAAGTATTGTAGTTCGCTACGTTTTCAATCACACTCGTTACTGAGTAAATTAAAATTTAAAAAAAAACATTGCGCTTCGGAAATACTGCAGGGAATGATGGGTAGTAGAACAAATTGGCGCTAAGGTCACGTTAAAGATGGAGTCTGACATCGGTGTTACGGATCCAGTGAAAAAAGAAGCCCCGTCGAATTCTGCTGACCCTGAACTCGAAGAAACGGATGTGAACCCCTGGCCGTATTTAAGGGACCATTTCGGCTTCAAGTGCAAGAAAGGCAACAGCTTTATTATGCAGTGTAAGCTGTGTTTGCCCAGAGAGACCGAGTTAGCAGCTTTTAAAAATTCCACATCAAACCTGCGCAAGCATGTAGAGGTAAGTTAAATACAACTCGTACCGTTATGGTAGCAAAAAGGCTGTGTTCAAATTATTAACATTAAGTTAAGACATCTGTGAAGAACACAGATAAGGTTGGTCGGTACTAGCAACTTGCTGTAATCGGGCACGTTGTTGTCCACGCAACTTACATTTTTTTTACTGGGTTGGTAAATTGCCAAAAGAAAATGTGTTTACCTACGTTTTTCCTGTTTGTTAATAATAATAATTTATTTAAAAAAATAGTTAAATTAAAGACAGAAGCGGCTACTTTCTTACTTAACCCACATATGTTCACACTGCAGGCAAAAGAATAACAGAGCGCTCACTTACCTTAGATTAGTCAAAGACAGCTGACTTCTGTTACTTGTTAATTAGCACTTGCAACCTCCCGTTAACTAGCCTGTTACTGTCCAATAAAAAAAAAACACGAGGTATATTGGTATAATTTACCAGCGGTAGCTATGTAATGCATTGATGTCTTATTAGGGACGTCAAAAAACTTTCTCTCAAACAGCTGCCTTCGAGCGTCTCTTTAGCTGTGCTGGACTACTGTTCACTGCAAAGTGAGCAAGGATGAACTCTACTAACTTTGAAAATCAACTGCTCCTCAAAATTAACAGGAAGTTCAGAGAGTAACACTCTAGGATGGATACAAAGGAACTTTATTCTAGAGGTACAGTAGGGCAGGGCCAAGTTTAAAAAATTAAAAAACATTTTTAAAGCAGCTGCCGTTCAGTTCTACTTGTTCTCTTATTTGACAGTTTAGAACACATTCTCATGTGAAAGAATGATGTGGTTTTGTATTGAAAACACTGTGATACCTGACAGTTTGGTTGATTGGTTTGGTGACCATTATCCATTTTCATGTATAGACTTGCAGTTTAACTGCCACTGCACTTTAATTTGTAAAGTTTTTCTTTTCACTAAAAAAGAACTACTTTGAGATTTATATCCACTGTCTTTTTTTGCACTACTCAGAAGCGGCTGTCCTCCTGCTGACAGAAAAGTAACTATGTAACTTTTACTCTGAGTACATTTTAAATGAGCTACTTTTTACTTTTACTTGAGTACATTTTTAGACAGGTAATTTTACTTGTACTTGAGTAAAATTTCAGCAAAGTAATAGTACTTTTACTTGAGTAAAATATTTTAGTACTCTTTCCACCTCTGCTGTTCTCACATACACAGACATACTGAACTTATACAATTCATGTTTATTTTGAATAAGCAGAAAAAAATGTTGCATTAAAAACAATCACAGAAGCACCGCAGCTAAAAAAAAAAAAAAAAAAAAAAAAGACACTACCCTACTGCAAATGGAATTTTTTTATCATGGATGGGCATAAAATATATAAGCTGACCTGTCCAGACCACTTTCTATAAGACTGCTCTCTGCAGATGTATGTGTGTGTTTAACTGAAAAGGGATGAAAGGAAAGAAATGTGGAAATACGGAGGAAAAAGAAAGAAGGGTGGGCAGATGGAGGAGGAGGAATGTATCATCTTTGCTAACCAGATTACTTTACTATGTATGAACAAAACACTTAATCCATTTGGCATCTCTAAGCTGCTTAACACTGTAACCTAAACTGTTATAGAGACACTCACAGACAGCTGCAGCACTCATCAAAGCTTTAAGGGCAACACAAACTCATAAACACAGTAAGATATAAAGAATACTTTATATACTGCTCAAAACATTACTTCAGAGTAGCCGATGTTTTTCAGAAGGCAATAATAATTATTTTGCACAAATGACTCATTATTGAGGCTGTACACAACATGGGACTCATGTCCCTGCAAAGGTGGAAAGTAACGAATTACATTTACTTGCGTTACTGTAATTGAGTAGTTTTTTTGTGTATTTGTACTTTTTAAAGTCATTTTCCAAGTCGGTAATTTCACTTTTACTTAAGTATATTTTTTAAAAAGTATTGTACTTCGCTACATTTTCAGTCACACTCGTTACTGAGTAAATTAAAAGAACAAACAAAAAAAAACAACAACATTGCGCTTCGGAAATACTGCAGGGAATGATGGGTAGTAGAACAAATTAGCGTTGGGTCACGATAAAAATGGAGTCTGACATCGGTGTTACGGATCCAGTGAAAAAAGAAGCCCCGTCGAATTCTGCTGACCCTGAACTCGAAGAAACGGATGTGAACCCCTGGCCGTATTTAAGGGACCATTTCGGCTGCAAGTGCAAGAAAGGCAACAGCTTTATTATGCAGTGTAAGCTGTGTTTGCCCAGAGAGACCGAGTTAGCAGCTTTTAAAAATTCCACATCAAACCTGCGCAAGCATGTAGAGGTAAGTTAAATGAAACTTGTACATTTATTTTAGCAAAAAAGGCTGTGCTCAAGTTAATCACATTAAATTAAGACATAAGTTATTGGGCACGTTGTTGTCCACGCAACTTAAAATATTTTTACTTGATTGGTAAATTGCCAAAAGAAAATGTGTTCACTTTTCCTGTTTGTTAATAATAATAATTTATTTTAAAAAAAATTAGTTAAATTAGACAGAAGACAGAAGCGGCTACTTTCTTACTTAACCCACATATGTTCACACTGCAGGCAAAAGAATAACATGTGCTTGTGCAGAGGTGTTTTTTTCTGTTCTCAAACTGATCTCCCTGTTGGAGCTCAGTCAAGAGGGACTTATTTTTTTCTCCTCATCTTTCCTCACGTGGTGCATTTTCCATCGTTATACCTCTCTGACCTGTCTTCCCCATGTGATGTTTGTGTAATGTATGTATGGTCGGAGGGTAAGATGACGCTGGCAAAGGTCGGCAACCTTAACCCAATTTCCTTCGGGGTCAACCTTCAGGATCAATAAAGTTTTATTGAATTGAATTGAATTGCTCCTCAAAATTAACAGAGCAAGGCCGAGTTAAAAAATTAAAACACATTTTTATAGCAGCTGCCGTACAGCTCAATTCAGTACTTGTTCTCTTATTTGACAGTTTAAAACACATTCACATGTAAAAGAGTTATATGGTTTTGACAGTTTGGTTGATTGGTTTGGTGACCATTATCCATTTTGATGTATAGACTTGCAGTTTAGCTGCCACTGCGCTTTAATTTGTAAAGTTTTTCTTTTAATTAAAAAACAACTACTTTGAGATTTATCCCATTGTCTTTTTTGCACTACTCAGAAGCGGCTGTCCTCCTGCTGACAAAAAAGTAACTATGTAACTTTTACTCTGAGTACATTTTAAATGAGCTACTTTTTACTTTTACTTCAGTAAATTTTTAGACAGGTAATTTTACTTGTACTTGAGTAAAATTTCAGCAAAGTAATAGTACTTTTACTTGAGTAAAATATTTTAGTACTCTTTCCACCTCTGTGTCCCTGTTTATGTCAATCGTTTTGAAAAGGAAACATAATAAAGGTGCCGTTTTCAAACCGTTGTGTCCTTACAGTCTCTCATACAGCAACTTGCCCAACTTTCACCAGTTATCTGTGTTCACACTCTTCCCTTTATTCATCAGCCTGCCGCACAGCTTTTGATTTCAACACTTTCCTTTTACCATCGTTGTGTATTAGAGATGGACCGATCCGATATTACGTATCGGTATCGGTCCGATACTGACGTAAATTACTGGATCAGATATCGGAGAGAAATAAAAACTGTAATCCGATCCATTAAATATCAAAAAAGCACCTCACAAAACTTGCCACACGGCGTAACTCGGCTCATAACCGTAGCACGTTGGAGCAGTGTGGTCACGTGATAGAGCGGCTGTGTGTATTTGTAGCGTGGCTACCAAACTCAGAGGAAGTGATCCCAGAGAGAAGTAAAGCAAGTGTGTAAGTTCATCTCTGAATGTTTGTAAAGCATTCCCACGTTAAGCTTAACAACCGATATATGGAGCGACTGCCTCTCTCTCTCTCTCTCTCTCCTGCTCCTACTTCAATCATGAAACTGATCACTGATCAGCTGATCGGCTTTTCTGTCGCGAGTCCGTCTCTCTTCTTTATTTATCGCCCACTTTGCACCAGAAAGAGGAAACCAGCGGCTGAACAACAGCAGCACGTTTAAGCTTGATAAGCTGTTGTTAGAATTTATTTAATATTACTTTCTACACCAGGATCTTTTTCTACGCAGCTGACGGCTGGTAACTGTGCAGGGGCGGATCTAGCAGTTTAGCCAGGGGGGCCGATAGGGCATGAACAGGGAAAAGGGGGCAGAAAGACATGCTTTTCTTTCTTATTCTCATTTAAAATGTCGAGCTTTTAATAAATAATTATCTGAATCTGACACCCAAAGTTTTAATCTTATGTAAAATATATAGAAGTCCATTACTGTATATAGTAACTGTTAAGTCTAATATACCCTAGTAAGCTATAGTACTTTTTCCTTTGGGAAGGTACCATCTGTGCAGTTCTGTTGAAGAAAGATGTTGAATCTATTTAATTACTCTTGAAAAAGAATTCATCTCTGTGCATTTTTTTCCCCCTGCATCAAATTAAAGTTGATTACGTCGATTAAGCATCACGAGGTGGAGGGTGGGGGTGGTTCCCTATTTTTTTTTTTGCTGGGAGTTTGCAACCCTATTAGTTAGGTTGCTTAATATTTCTGCTAAGTGCTCTTTAAAATACCAGAATAGGGAGGATGGAGCAGGTTTAAGTTTATTAGACTGATCAGTGTTGTTGAACTATGAAATATTTTGGGTGCAGTGTGTTTTTTACATACAGGTATAACAGAATAGCTTCAGTGTTGTTGTTTATTTAAACTTGAGTATGAACTTATACAAAATGCAGCAAAATATTAAAAAACAGTTTTATTGATTAAAAAACACTATATCGGATTCATATCGGTATCGGCAGATATCCAAATTTATGATATCGGTATCGGACACAAAAAAGTGGTATCGTGCCATCTCTAGTATGTATAGAACCTTTTTTCATCCTGCCTCAATTATTGCAATTCCTTATTCCTCTGCCTAAGCAAACTGTCCCTGGATCGCCTACAAATGGTCCAGAATGCTGCTTCGAGGCTTCTAACCAGGTCCATAAATGGTCTCGTCTAACAGAGATTTCTTACAAAGGCTCCTCATAAAATTTAGGGTTTTATTTAAAAATTTGGTGACCACTTTCAGAGCCCTCTACAGTCAGCTGCCTCCATTTTCAGTGAGCTACTACCATGCATAAGATCTAGATCTCTGAGGTGATGAGTGCTGATCAGTGTTGGCTGTACGTAGAGCCAGGCTGAAGAAAAAAGGTGACTTTGACTGTGGGCCGTGGACTCTATATTTAAACTTCAGACTTTATTTGATCTATTTCTGTCATTTTAATTGCTGTATGTATGTGAAACTTCTCATTTCCAACACTAATTAGACTCACATTCAATTCAATTTAATTCAGTTTTATTTATACAGCGCCAAATCACAACAACAGTCACCTCAAGGTGCTTTATATCTTAAGGTAGACACTACAATAACACATACAGAGAAAACCCAACAATCATATGACCCCCTATGAGCAAGCACTTTGGCGACAGTGGGAAGGAAAAACTCCCTTTTAACAGGAAGAAACCTCCGGCAGAATCAGGCTCAGGGAGGGGCGGGGCCATCTGCTGTGATTGGTTGGGGTGAGAGAAAGAAGACAGGATAAAGACATGCTGTGGAAGAGAGACAGAGGTTAATAACAGATATGATTCAATGCAGAGAGGTCTGTTAACACATAGTGAGTGAGAAAGGTGACTGGAAAGGAAAAACTCAATGCATCATGGGAATCCCCCGGCAGCCTACACCTATATCAGCATAACTAAGGGAGGATTCAGGGTCACCTGGTCCAGCCCTAACTATATGCTTTAGCAAAAAGGAAAGTTTGAAGCCTAATCTTAAAAGTAGAGATAGTTTCTGTCTCCCGAATCCAAACTGGAAGCTGGTTCCACAGAAGAGGGGCCTGAAAACTGAAGGCTCTGCCTCCCATTCTACTTTTAAATACTCTAGGAACAACAAGTAGGCCTGCAGAGCGAGAGCGAAGTGCTCTGATAGGGTGATATGGTACTACAAGGTCATTAAGATAAGATGGGGCCTGATTATTTAAGACTCACATGTGTACAGAAGTCTGTTTGGCAGCATCATAGTTTTGTATTCTTGTGGGTTTTTTTTTGTTTTTGTTTTGCTTTTCCAAACATTAGTTGATGCCTTGATTTACCCACTCACATCTATTGCAATGACATCTAATGACCAAAACATAAGGTACAGATGAAGCCTCCAAAATGACTTTCTTCTGCTGATTGTGTTGCTCAGCCTTAGAGAGAAAAGACATTTGGAGGAGACTCACTTTTTAAATTTTAAGAAACCTGCCAAAAATTCTGATTGCTTTGTTATCATTATTATAGTTACTTTTAACACAGATGGATGAGGTAAAAGTCCTGTTACCTTTATGTAAAATGAAACTTTAAACGGGGACTCGCTCACAGAAGCAATTGCGTTTCTAGAGTTCTTTTTCTTTTTAAAGAAAGTTCTAAATAAATTGGATCTAAATGATTTGTGAAGCAGTGCTGTAGTATCTGTGCTAGTTTGTATTTTTACACAGAACAAAGCCTAATAAAGAAGTGCAGAAGTGCTAATGCTATTACTTTACAAATAAGCAATTTGGCAAACTGGCTACTTTCTTTCTGACTCATTGCTTTCAAGGTGTGAAGTGTGAATCTATTGGGGGAAAAATAGGTAAAAATCTCCTAGCAACAAGTAATCAGTGGAAAGTGTAAGGGCCTCAGTAATGTTTTTGACAGAGCTTTAGAGTGGAATGAACGTTTCCAAAACTGTCCAGCTGAAAAGCAGATGAAATGTAAATCTGTAGTGTTGTGCAGTGCTGTGATAATGTGCTGTTTAGAATATGTATTTCATAAAATATTTATTTTGTGCGCTTATTAAACTATACATCAGGTAGTCCTAATGCTGCGTCCGTGTGCTCAAGACTTATTTACTCACACGTGGTGTATATGGAATAGTTTGTTGAATCGCAGACACATATATTATCATATATTACAGAGCATATAGTGTGATGCTATAGCAGGAGACATCAGATCTGACTGCTGGAGAAGACAGATAGTAGCAATAACTAAAGTGCATATGTAACTAGAAAGATTACCCGTGCACACTCACCAGGATGCAGTTAGAGTCGGTGTTCTCATGCTCGATGCAGTATTTAGACACAGATATTACTGTTGATTTTGTTTGTGTGCAGATGCTGTTGTGTATTTAAACAGCCTTCAGGAATAAATAATGTATCGTTGTGATCATTTTAAAGTAGCAGTGAATGCGCTTGCTGTGTTTTAGGCTTATTGCCTTCACTCTTGGATTATCAAAGGCATGTGTGTGTGTGTGTGTGTGTGTGTGTGTGTGTGTGTGTGTGTGTGTGTGTGTGTGTGTGTGTGTGTGTGTGTGCGCGCACGCGCACAGATGGCTGTGGAGAATCACACGCATACAGAAAAATATGTTTTTCAGCCGAAGCGGAAATGTACTCGAGTTCTCGAGATGCACACCCTTCACACACAGACACACACACAGACACACAAGATGCTGGTGCCAGTCATATTCAATAACAATCTAGTGCTGACCAGAGAAATCAATGAATAACAGACTAACTGACTAGAGGGTTTAACTTTGGCGCCACTAACATGGAGAAGACTTCATTCCATGAAGTGGCTAACATTAAATCATTAACCATACACCACCGCTCTGCACACCCTCCTCAGCTCTGGCTCCTTTTATCCTATTTTGTCTTTCAAAATATACAGAATATACAGTCATTGCTGTTGTTCCATTCTTTGCCATCAGTTTATGCAGTTGTGATCGCAGTATTGTAAGACTAAAGACTGAAGTTATCCAGAGTAACAACTGACGACTGAGTTATTTGTACAATAACTGCATGATGTAGTGTCAGTGCTTTTACAGTAACAGTAATTATAACGCTATCACAAGCAACAAGTTTTGAAGTCTCCTTTCCCTTTACCTCACCTCCTCCTCCTCCATCCTTTCCCCCTCTTCACTTGTGTTTCTCAGAACCCATTTAGGCCGAATCCATTACCAGAAGTGCAGAGGGAGAAGGAACTAGCGAGTTAGATAGACAGAGGGGAATGGAAAGAGGGAGATGGAGGGAACGTTCAACCTAATAAATTCTCCAGCAATGTTTCTCAGTTTCCTTGAGTTCTGATAGATGATGGCCTTTTTTACTTGTGGTGACAGAAAAGCTTTCACTGCAGTTCTGCACAAACCTCATACGCTAACTCTGCGCGTGTTGGTTAAACTACTTTACTTTAGCACTTATATGCAGAAACAACATGCTGAATTCCAAATATTTTGCTTTTCATTAACAGTAGTTCCCCACTGGAACATTTCTTGCTCTATTTTGATTTTCTTATTGATTAAAAATTCTCTCCACAGGAGAAATGAAAGATTAAAACTTACACATGAAATCCAAAAGACCCCCTGAACAGGGCCGACTGAGAGCCCCATCCAGAGACAACAAAGTCCGGCTTGAAATATGATATAAGACATAAACTATAAATGACAAGCAGCACACTGAGCATGATCATTTTTGTTCTAACCAACTATTGTTCACATCAGAAGCATTTTCAAAAGGATATGAGACACAATAGGATAAGTTTTACCTCTCATCAGTGTTGCAGTATGTTGTTGAACAGCATTGGGTTTGCATAACTGTTATTATAGAAAGTGATGATATTTCACTTTTAATGTATTTGTAACAGTAATTTAACAAACGTCATGTGGCCTTTAAAAAACGTTCATTTTTCATCTCAGTGGAGACTCATCAGGAGATTTTGCTATTATACACACTTATTCCACTGGATGTGCTGATCTGATCATTATAACAACTTGTGTAAAATTATATTCAGTAAGGTGCACAGTTAGATTTCCTATTGATCATAAGATCGATGTTGAGTTTAAGACAAGCAAAGCACGTTTATAGCAGCTACAGCTGATTTAACTGACCTTTGCTTGCATTATTATGCTGACAGCCTAAATTCCAAACATTGTTAAAAGAACCAAAAAAGCAGCATTTATGAGTTACAGCATTGTGTTGAGGTGAACAGTTGTTTGCATGATGCTTCAGCGGGTTTCAGGAATGAGCTTTCATGTGCTCTGTCACTGACTCTCTGTTCCTCTCTCCTATGCTAGAGTTGGAGGTGATGATAGTGGGGACACCACTACGTTCTTTCAAAAGACAGAACACTGACATCATAAACATTCTGAAATTAAACAGGGTTAGAGTTTAAGAAATGAAAATAAAGTAGAGCGGTCTACAACAGAAGAGGACAGTGATAATGAAGTGCAAACTGCAGCTAGGCCAGAACACGTGGAGCTGCTGACACCAGCATCTGTAAGAATAAGATGCTGGTAGAAAGAATCCCAGCCAAAGCTGAGTAAATGCCAACCCCAGCCAAGAACACCAAAGCTTGATTTTTAATTGATAATAAAAGCAGTGATGCGCAGTCGGGGATTGCACTGAAGACGTGGGTCACGTCTGCCCACTTTTTTATAAAGTTATCTTTGGGCTGGATTTCCCCAGTTTGGATTTCAGATTTGTGGAGCAATGAGAGTTTATTAGCTTTCTTTTACTGTAGGTAAATAAGTAATGTAGTACATTTGTTTACAAAAGCAGTGAGTAATGTAATCTTATAGACCTCAACACTGATATACCAAAAATACCTATTTAAATGAAAAAAAATCTGTATCAACAAAACAAATCAATGTGACGATTTCTCGCTGCTCTGTGATTTTTGACCATAAAGATGTTTGTGTGTGTGTGGGGGGGGGGGGGGGGGGTGGAAAGCTGTTGAAAACATTCAAGGTGAGAACTGATATCGAATATCACACAGATCACGTTCAGATATGGTTTCATAGCTATCACACTGTAATGGAAGTACTAAGGGAAAGACATGTCAGAACTGCAAGCACACCCACACTGAATCATGTTTCCATCACTGCAAAGGACATTCCTATGTGCAACTTCACTAAATCTAACATGAGGTATTCTCAAAACTCAAATATGATTTGTATTAGAGGGTCTTGGTTAAATAGAGAGAGAAACAAATCCCAAGCATATGTCTCCCGTGCACACAGCTTTGTAAATACAGGCTCTTTGAACCTTTGGTCCCCTCGTTTTCTTTCATTTAAAGGATTTCACCTGTTTTTATTTCATATTGTTGTCTCATCTCGCTCTCCCTTTCACACACACACACACACACACACAGAATCATTAGTATGTGAAGCTATTTAATAGCTGGATCGATAAATGTGCTGTTCTTACAGGATCATTTGGCCTCTGAAGCAAATCTTCTGACAGCCACTACATCATTAGGGCATTACCAGTAGCCTTCTGTCTCCTGCCCCGTGCAGTTCCTCGTTCGTTTTTTCTTCTTTCTCATTTTCCTTTCTCTTCTGCATCTCATAAGGGCATTACATTTCCTGTTTTTTTCCTATGTATCTATATGGCTTTAGATGTTTGGTTGTGTAGATGTGTTCTTATTAACGTGGACCCAGAGTGAAAGGAAAACGTAAAAAACACCCTGTTTAGGACAGCGTTTGTGCTGATATGGACTTATTGTAGATGCAGCCCTGGTGACCACTAAGAGTCCATCTCTCATCATAAACCTGAAGGAATTCTGTCATTTGGAGCTACGTGATTTGTCAGCAGCTCTGTTGCAATGGTAGTACATCAATTGGGCCCGAGCTAACAGAGATAATTAAATACACTGCAGAGGGAATTGGAAAGTAAAGTGTTTATTATATATGAGCTGTGCATTTTTTCTTCAGGTGTAATTAATTTAAAGATTAACCAAACGCGTCGGCCATTCTGAGGCTGCACACACACTAACCATAATTACTATAACAGTTATTTCCTGACACTGACACTTCTGTGGCCCAAAGGGGAAGAAAGGTTTGAAGTTGCAAGAAACTCTTCAACATACTTAATTTGGAAAATTGACTCAGATTATACAAAGAAGCAATGCTTTTCATTGCAGATGGATAACTAGCCTCATATTTAATGATTCACCCACCAACCCTCTCATTCTCACACACACACACACACACACACTAGCATACTTGTCAAAAGTGTCTGGAAAGCTAGCGATAGTGTGACTAACCTCAGCATATGGGTGATTTTACTGAGAAACTTCACACTCACTCTCTCTCTCTCTCTCTCTCTCTCTCACACACACACACACAGCTTTATTTTCTATTTATTTTCATCTTTAGTTGCTTTCAGACTCCCACATTGCCTTATCTGTCCTTGGCTGCTATTTCTACTGTCATATGGCTGCTACTAAATGTGATTATGACACTAACAAAGGCTGGTTAGTCAAACATGAGTGAGTGTGCCTGTGTGTCTCTGTGCAGGCCTGTTGAGTGGGAAGGCTAGTCTGGCTGGCTGTCACACCAACCAGTTTAGAGCCACACCTACTGCTATCTAATTTCTCACACTGATCACACTGACAGCTTTGCCATAATATAAAGAACAGCACAATGTAAGAATAAAGACTAAATAAATGTAGAAATTCATGAAGTCATTCCTAGTTAACGTTAAAGGGATGGTTAGCTCAACGGTGCTCTGACTGTTTGTCAGCCTGACTACTGTGCTGAAGAGAAACCTGGGGTTGTTCTTATTTTCTTCAATCAGAGGGAGGGATTTGGCTGCTTCAGTCACCACCATCCACGGGAAGCCAGTGGAGGTAGTTGAGGAGTACAAATACCTGGGAACCATCTTTGACAACCTCCTGAAATTCTCTGCCAACACAGAGGAGATGCTCAGGAGGTGCCACCAACGGTTATACCTCCTTATAACTCAACTCCTTTGGAGTCAGCACACCCATCATGATGACTTTTTACTACGCCTTCCTGGAAACCATCATGACCTTCTCCATCACCTGTTGGTTCCACTCCCTCAGCCTTCATACAGGAACAGACTGCAGCACACTGCATCAGTGTGCTCTAAAATCATTGTCCTGTCAGGACTCTGACAGGTTTTCAGCCAACAGGCCCTCAGACAGGCAGCCAAAATCATCAACGACCCCTCTCACATTCTTCACCCTGTATTTCAATGGCTCCCCTCTGGGCGACGCCTCTGCTGCATTTCCTGCAGGACTGAGAGGAGGAGGAGCGCCACCTTTGTCCCCAAAGCCACTCTGCTTTTTAACTCCAGCAGATAAGAACATTTCCCACACCAGAAACATAAACTACTCTACACTCTTTTTATACTGCCAACACTTTGTTCACTTACAGTTATTTATTCACCTTTCAGTCACTTTAATTTTAAAACTGTATATACTGTATATTCTGTGTATTTATTATCTCACTCTTATTGCCTGTTCTTGTTGTCCATATCTTCAACATTATGCTGCTCTGTTGCTTGTTAATTGCCCCTTGGGGATAAATAAAGTCTTTCTGATTCGCCGTCTTCAAATCTCTCTGGACTAGTGTGGACAAGGCTAAGATTCAGATTTTCAAATAAATTAAAACTCTGTCTGGGTCTTTGGTTGATTAATAGAGATCGACAGACCACGTGACTTTCGCGCATTGCATTGTGGGTAAGAGTGGCAGCAAAATCAAAACACTGCATCAAGCGCTAGCATTTCCAGCACCGGTAATCATTAATTCTGCGGTTTTAATTCCTACTTGCATTTTATTTGCCCCAAAAACAGTTATGTACAAAACGAAGGAGAACACGGCAGGTCCGTACTAAGACAGACTTGATGAAAAGGCAAAAAAAAGTAGGAGGAAAAAATCAGAGTGAAAGGGTCAGACCAGGGATCCCCAAGCCCAGTCCATGAGGGCCGGTGTCCCAGCAGGTTTTAGGTGTGTCCTTGATCCATCACAGCTGATTTAAATGGATAAATTACCTTCTCAACATGTCTTGAAGTTCTCCAGAGGCCTGGTAATGAGCTAATCATGTGATTCAGGTGTGTCGACCCAGGGTGAGATCTAAAACCTGCAGGACACCGGCCCTCATGGACTGGGATTGGGGACCCTGGGTTAGACCCATACGAGCATACAGAGTGGAGTAAGGACGTTAGCGTGCTGCCCAACTTTCATCACGCACATATTTATTATTATATGGTCCTAGGTGTGAGTGCATACACTCACAAAATGTTTAGTAACTTCAGATCCCTGCAACAAGCCCAGGTCCAGTTTACTTTGGTGATTTGGACTATTCCATCTCACAGCTGTTGTTTTTTCCCCTTTATCTCCAGTACAGGCCAATGCATCTGTTTGTTGTTTCAGGTTGTAGTGTTACACAACATTTTCAGATCTAATAGAAATAAAATGAGTGTTTCGTAATTCATTCAATTTGTCTTTATTTATAAGTGGCATTATTGTTTCATTCTGTTATAGAATCTTACAAGAAAGAGGCAAAATTGTAAAAATCCATTATGCTTTATTAGCTGCTTCAGTGAAAAACAAATAAACAATGCAAAAAAAACCCAACTATTGCAAAACAACATACTGAAACTAGAGATGGCACGATACCACTTTTTTATGTCCGATACCGATATCATAAATTTGGATATCTGCCGATACCGATATGAATCCAGTATAGTGTTTTTTAATCAATAAAACTTTTTTTTTTAATATCTTGCTGCATTTTGTATAAGTTCATACTCAAGTTTAAATAAACAACAACACTGAAGTTATTCTGTTATACCTGTATGTAAAAAATACACTGCACCCAAAATATTTCATAGTTCAGCAAAACTGATCAATCTAATAAACTTAAACCTGCTCCATCCTCCCTATTCTGGTATTTTAAAGAGCACTTAACAGAAATATTAAGCAACCTAACTTGCAAACTCCCAGCAAAAAAAAAAATAGGGAACCACCCTCCACCCTCCACCTCATGATGCTTAATCGACATAATCAACTTTAATTTGATGCAGTGTGAAAAAAAATGCACAGAAATCAATTGTTTTTCAAGAGTAATTAAATAGATTCAACATCTTTCTTCAACAGAACTGCACAGATGGTACCTTCCCAAAGGAAAAAGTACTATAGCTTACTAGAGTATATTAGACTTAACAGTTACTATATACAGTAATGGACTTCTATATATTTTACATAAGATTAAAACTTTGGGTGTCAGATTCAGATAATTATTTATTAAAAGCTCGACATTTTAAATGAGAATAAGAAAGAAAAGTATGTCTTTGTGCCCCCTTTTCCCTGTTAATGCCCTATCGGCCCCCCTGGCTAAACTTTGCTAGATCCGCCCCTGCACAGTTACCAGCCGTCAGCTACGTAGAAAAAGATCCTGGTGTAGAAAGTAATATTAAATAAATTCTAACAACAGCTTATCAAATTTAAACGTGCTGCTGTTGTTCAGCCGCTGGTTTCCTCTTTCTGGTGCAAAGTGGGCCAAAAACAAAGAAGAGAGACGGACTCGCGACAGAAAAGCCGATCAGCTGATCATTGATCAGTTTCATGATTGAAGTAGCAGCAGGAGAGAGAGAGAGAGAGAGAGGCAGTCGCTCCATATATCGGTTGTTGAGCTTAACATGGGAATGCTTTACAAACATTCAGAGATGAACTTACACACTTGCTTTACTTCTCTCTGGGATCACTTCCTCGGAGATGAAATGCTGGTTTGGTAGCGAGGCTCCAAATACACACAGCCGCTCTATCACGTGAGCACACTGCTCCGACGTGCTACGGTTATGAGCCGAGTTACACCGTGTCGCAAGTTTTGTGAGGTGCTTTTTTGATATTTAAATGGATCGGATTACATTTTTTATTTCTCTCCGATATCTGATCCAGTAATTTACGTCAGTATCGGACCGATACCGATACATAATATCTGATCGGTCCATCTCTAAATGAAACAGTTATTCATCACTTGATTGCTTCAATACAACACTTGGGCACATATATGCGGGACGTTTCGTGGCTGTTTCGATATCGCGCACTCTCTTAACCAATCAAATCTCGCTGTGGTAGCAGCTTTAAACTCGGTATGACCCAGGTTGATAGAGGGGCCCAGTCTGGATCGCATTCCAGCATTTTGTAGGCTGGTTTTCCTACAAAACACAACAAACATTAGCCCGCAAAGCCACAGTGAACAAAGCAGCATAGCGCAACAAACTCAATTCAAATCAATATAAGACTTATTTGTAACCTACATCAACAATTATGTTATGATAAATTACGTAATAACTACAACAGAAGACTGACCTTTGTCGAAATGCTTGGAGCAGCAATCTTACAAGAAAGAGGCAAAATTGTATTCAATTGTGCTTTATTAGCTGCTTCGGTGAAAAACAAATCAACAATGCATAAAACAAAAAACAAAAAAAAAACCATTGCGTGGGAATGCTTGGAGCAGACTCATGTGTGAGCTGGAGTGTTCTGGGACGTTATATTTGGTCTTCGAATGGCTGCAATCCAGGCCATCCGTCGGCTCTTTGTTACTTCGGAAACATGGCTTGAACAATTTTTCTTCTACGACGGAATCCGATAAAAACCGATCTCTTTACCCGTCGGCTTCCCGTGGCTGTCATGCAACCGGCTATTGCAGTTAATAATACAACAGCCTCTTGCCATTTTTGTGTTTCTTTTTATCGCTGTGTGACTGTTTTCATGTGAAAGCCTGCGTGTGCTAGTACCGCTTGCCACTCATAACTACAATCCTTTGCGGTTTTACCCCAGAAATGACGTCACATTTTCAGTGTCTATCCGGTCGTTAAGTGATGACGTGACGAATCGTACTTCCGGGCCTAAAGTAGTCTGCGTTTAATATGGCTTTTGTGTTGTTAACATGTTTAATGTTATGTATTTACTTCTATTTAATCTCAAAAAGCTCCTAAAACAGTCAGTGATCACTGTTGACCTCCCTCGGCTTTTATTACCACTAATCATTTATTTAAGCTCAGTTTTTAAAACCTTAGGATGTAACTACAGCCCAGCCCATGCAGCAGTATATGAATGACTAACCTCGTATTGTGGATGGATTGTCTCAGTTGTTCTCCTGGCTGAAGTTTGGTCCTTTTACAGCATCCTGCCATGCGATTACATTTGTTCCTGACCACCGAGAACACTCACGTTAACTTTTATCGAGTGGAAAAAAGTTAGCTTGTTTATATTATGCTAACATAGCTGTGTCGCTAGTGGTCACGTAGCACATCATTATATACCAGCTAGTCAAACTTCAGTAACCCTACAAACGTCACTGCTGTTTAGTTTTCTGTCTTCATTTATGTTGGAAGTGATAACAGAGCTGTACGTTTGAATTTGTTTCCAAAACCCGGCAGTCAGGACATGCTATATTGTATTTAGATAGAAGCTAGCGAGCTAACTTCCTGCTAACTTCTAACTCCGTTAAATGTCATAAATTCCGTTTTCATGGATGCCTGGATGTTAAACTCAATTGTTACACCTGGTAGAGCAGAACGCTGATCATTTTATTAAAGATGAAAGACTTTAGACAGTTTTTCAACTCTCAGTAATGCCATAGTGATCGTTTGATATATGGACCTGCAGCGGAGTTTAGGCCCAGACACGGCTAGTGACGTCAGACTTAACGACCGGATAGGGTGGAGTGGATCACTGCCACACACCCCCCTCGGCCTGTGCTTCGAGGATTCTGACAATTACTCCAGTCAGGGGTCAGATCGGCAGTGTTGATTATTTAAACTAACAATTGAAAAATTACTTATTATTTTGTGCACTAATAGGTAGCTAAACGAGAGAAACCTAATGTTTAATAATTCACATTTGACTGTTTTACTCTTTGGTGCTGTTGAGGATACTGTATTGTTCTTTCTTTGTTCTTTTTTTACATTTAAACCATTTTTTTATGGTTTTTAGTTTGTTTTTTGTCTGTTTGGGAGCTGACAGTCTCTATGGAGATGTGGTTTTGGGGGGATAGCAGGAGGAGAGAAGCTGCAGAGAGGCGTGTAAGACTGCAACTCTGCTTCCTTGTTGCACTCTGCATAGTCACGTTTTGGGGGGATTTAATAAATTTGAAAAGATTTCTAAAAATAAGGGCATCAATCCCACTTTGGATGGAGCAGCTGTCTTTCCTAACAAGACCAGGTTTTCCCCAGAAAGTTTCCCAATTATTTATAAAGCCCACATCTTTTTTGGGACACCGGTGAGACAGCCAGCAATTTAAGGAGAACATGCGATCAAACGTGTCACTCCTGGTCTGATTGGGGAGGGAACCAGAGAAAACTACAGGCCTCACACTTGGAGGTGCTGATTCTGGTTCCTACTGCATTACCCTCGTCCTCTGCTTTCTCTCTTAGGAGGTCCTCTAAGTATTTCTTCAACTGCCCATTTTTTTTCCTCAGTTGAGGTCAGTGACACTCCACTCCTGCAAGCACCCGTTCTGTTGCTCAGTTTCCTGATGGTTTGCCAGGCTCACCTCGAGACACACTGAAAATCTGTGTCCATGGCCTCACTGATTCCTTTCTACACCCAAGGTTTTGCCTCAGCTACCCACCAAGCTGCATTCTGCTTGGCCTGCCGTACCCATCAGCTGCTAATGAAGTTCCACCAGGTAACCGAAACTGATAGGACTCCTTCTTCAGCTTGATGGCTCCCTTCACTTCCAGTGTCCATGTCATTACTTAAAAAAGTACAAGATGCCATTTTTAATTTCAAAAAGGAGCGGGCAGTGTATTCAGAAAAGATATCTCTTAGGAATATCGCTGTGCTCTTTGGAAGGCAGTGTGTCTCGGACTCGGGAATGTTTGGCTTGTTCTTTTTGTCTGTCAGCACCTTTAAAAACTGATGATGGGAATTGTAGATGGAACCAAGATAAAGGATCATAAATTCTAAATGATTCCTCTGGGCAGTTACAAGCTAAAATTTTTACATGGCTCTTATTTAAACACAAAGTAATTACAGAGTCGTAGATATCGATCAACAAACCCTATCATTCTTTTTCTCATTCACTTTTACTAGGGGCCAATAAAAACCTTTATTGTTACATCTTTAAAGGCTTCTGGTGGGATGTTGGCTGGGAACCAATAAATAGTCATTTGGTGCAAGTCAATTCTGAATGATTAAGCAAGACAAGCTAAAATCATTGCTTATATCTAAGAGTAACCAGTCACAGGTGTGAGGCTATGACACACCTGTGTGTATTCTGTGCACATGTGAGTGTGTGTATCATTACGAGAGAGAGACAGCACCAGTTTTTGGCTTAACCAAGAGAGCTTGATGAGATGGATTTTGAGACAAACACACACACATGGGGCATGCATGTTAGCCCTCTTTGCTTCCATCTCCACCAGTACGATGAGTGCATGGAGGCTTTTAACTAATCACATCATACAAAAGGTGGGGGCAGGGGGACATGTCTTATGAATGACTCATCCACTTTCACATCCTTCACCTTTTCCTTTCCCTCTGTCTCCCTCTTTTGGCCCCTTCTTTCCTTCAGCAACCACAACACTCACTGTCTCACTCTCTCAGGTCTTATCTCATATTGCACACTCAAGGTATTTGTAATCCGCTTACACTTGTTCAGCCTTCTTCTGGATTGTAATTTAATATGGGCTGTGCCACTGTATATGTGTGTGTAAGAGATATAAGGTAACTGTATTTACCACCTGCCATCATGCATCTCTCCTCCTTTCTCTTTTTACAAACACACATGCATGAAGAACCCAGGTGAAAACTTCCCAACATAGCTTTTGTTGTATGCCACGAGTAAGTCAATGTCCTTTTGAGACAACAGGAGATTAAGGATAGAAGATAATATGAGAAAGTTAAGACACACAAGTAGGAATCAGGTGATATACAAAAAGGCAGAAGATATAAAAAGGCATGGCGAAAAGACCAGAAGAATGAACGTATCCAGACCTTAGATGTAGCCACAATAGGTACTGATGTTCATTGTCTACATAAGACGACTAATTCTGTTCCCATTATCTGGTCAAAAAGTGAGTTTAATGAAGAAATTGCCATGGGATTCAGTCATGTGCATTCATGGTCCCCAGAAGAAAACTCAGTTTTGTATGTGTCTGTTTAATAATCTTTTATCTTGTTCTATTGTTAGGAATCTTTAGGAGAGTGGCAGTATGTGTGTGTTTTGCTGTAGTGAATTAAAGTTAAAGGCAAGTCGTCCTCTAGGGGTCACAAGTAGAGCTTAAAGCTTGTATTTGTTTTACAGTAAATATGAGATCAATGGCAGATGAAAAGTGTTACTTTGGTAAAACAACTCACAAAAGGAGTGGCTTCTGACTTGTGGGTGGAGGTGGCTGCATAGAACTACTGCTGCTGGCTCTTCTTTGTCAAAAAGCCCCCGAAAAATCAAAATACTAACAAGATAAAGACAAACAGCTAAAAGTGACTAAATAGGACAGGGCTGTGGTGAAGGACAAACACGGCAAGACGAAAACCAAGAAACGAGTCAAAACTATGACTGACATGGATACCGAAGAAAGTGAAGCTAACAAAGAAGGTGACGTTATGGCTAGCATTGGGGCTACTGTTAGCAAAAAGGACGACAAAACTGATCTGAGAGCAATACTTATGGAAATTAAGACTTCCAAAAAGAAAACACGACAGTTCGAAGAAGTGAAGTGTGCAAAACCAACACAAGACTCGAGGAAGCAGAGGCTCGTATTCTGGACACGGAGAGCGGGTTCAAGCAGTGGAGGATGCTACTAAAACTACAAGCCAAACCCGAGTCTCAAAACAACAAACAAGAAGGACGCTCCCACCGAACAGTGTCAGGCTATATGGCATAGTTGGGAATGAAGAGAAAAATGCCCCATGATAAAAGACTTCGTTGAAAATCTTTTGAGAGAGGACCTGCAACTCCCCTCGACATTGAACTTACACATTGAGCGAGCGCACTGTGCCCCCCCCCCACCTCGGTCTATTATTGTACGCTTTCTGAGTTACAAGAAGGAAGAAATACTCTAAAAAGCATGGCAAGCGAAGGGGTTCCAATGGAAAGGTAAAGAGATTAACTGTTGCCTTGTCTTAATTGAGATGCCGGGAATACTGGTTCATGCTCAGTGTGGGAGAATTGTGCTAGGAGGACTTCAAATCAAGGGGCCCACTCCGAAGTGTGTGGCTGACCCCCTTTTTCTTTTTTTTAAACACCCACAAGTGGAAATTCTGTTTTATTATCTTATTATCTGTGTGATTGTTATCTTGTTAGCTGTGGTTCTCAGCAGCACTGTTCGGACAATGTGGTATTGTTATGTTAATTTTGACAACAATGTTCCACCCTGAAAATGGCAAACACTGTTAATATCCTCTCCTTTAATGTAAGTGGAATAGTCAGCCCACAAAAACGGTCAAAGGTGCTGTCTAAAGTAAAGAACGTGGTTCTACAGGAGACGCATTTGTCAGATCAAAATGAACTGTAAAATGGACGTAAACAGGACTTATGTCGGGAGAGATGCTAATCCTTCCAGGCTGGACTTCACACATTTCTCTGCTCTTCACTCTACATACTTGAGAAAATGATTACTTTATACAATTATAATGACCAACATAAAGTTAAAACTTGCAATATTGGCACAGTTGACCTATCAGACCACTCTCCAATCTGTATGTGTAAACGAAATTCAAAAATCAACAATCTGGAGAATTATTTCTAGCATTCTGAATGATTCAAACAGTAGGGAGAAATTTAATAAAGAAATTGATATACATATAGATATATATATTTGGATCAGCTACTGACTGGAAGGTTGCTGGTTCGATCCTTGGCTTCCCCAGTCTGCATGCCAAGTATCCTTGGGCAAGACACTAACCCTAAGTTGCTCTCCCATGTGTCCATCGCAGTGTGAATGTTGGTTAGACTGCACTTAAGTATAGAAGGAAGAGCTTGTACGAGTTGGTGTGAATGAGGCATGTTTTATAGAGCGCTTTGAGTACTCCAGGAGAGTAGAAAAGCACTATATGATGATCAGTCCATTTACCATTTATTTTCAGGAAAATGACAATGGGGTTGAGGCACAGTCCGTGCTATGGAATGCCTATAAAGCGGTTATACGAGGAAAAATTATTCCCTACAATTCCCTGACTAAAAAACAGAATAAAGAGAAACTTGGAAAATTACAGTTGGACTGTAAAAGAATTACAAAGACAACACAAAAATACTTTACACAATGACAAAAAAATGAAAAAAGAGATCACAAAATGAAACTGATGCTATATACTCTGAATAAACACAGAAATCTTCCTTAAACAAAATTATTACGAAGCAGGTGAGATATCAATACTGTGGCTAGCTTTTAAGCTAAGAAAGCACCAAGCAGATTGTTCAGTCCATAAAATAAAACAACCAAACAAATGGCATTATACACAATGATCATACTGAAATACAGCAGAGTTTCAAAACGTACTATAAAGATCTGAACTCCCAGCCTGACCTAAATAAAGAGGACCAGATAGAAAAAGTTCCCTAAATCTCCCCGAGGTCTCAGAACAGGAGAACAGTATGTTAGATAAAGAAATCAATGCTGTAACTGCAAGACTAAAACCACATAAGAGCCCTGGCCCAGATGGTGAATGGTGAATGGTATAAAGCCTACAGGGAGGAATTAACTCCTGGACTGAAGGCAGTGTGTAACTGGGTCCTTTAAGGCGGGGAGGTTCCCACTCATGGAAAGAAACAACCATATCTGTTGTTCCAAAGGAGGGAAAAGATAAACTGAACTGTAGCAAATATGAGTATTAAACCTGGATTATAAAATATACACATCCATATTAGCCAAAAGACTTGATAATATCATACCCAAACATATTAATCTCGACCAAACTGGGTTTAGAAACACTCTCCACCTCATACATCATATAAAAAAGAATCATCTAGAGGCAATGCTGATGGGTTTAGATGCTGAAAAAAGCATTTGACTCTGTAAGATGGTCATTTCTCTATAAGGTTTTGGATAAGATTGGATTTCATCAGAAGGGCATTAAGACAGTTCAATCAATTTACAATAAACCAACAACCAAAATGAAAATAAATATCAGTCTATCAAAACCATTTACTCCTGAAAGATCATGCCGACAGGGCTTCCCCCTCTCACTGATGTCATTTGCTTTGTTTGTTGAACCTCTTCGTCAATACGTAAGACAGGATAACCAAATTAGATTAATCAATATACAGGGAGACGATCAGAGGCTATCTCTCTTTACTGATGATATTTTAATCTACCCAGGCCAACCAAATGAATCCCCACCAAGAATAATGATGATATTAGAGGAATTCAGATCACTATCAGCCTAAAAATTAAATATTCAAAACACACTACTTATGACCTTTAACTTCCAACCTGGAATTGAATTCAAACATAAGTCCAATCTTAAATGGGATGAGAATTCCATAAAATATCTTGAGGTGATATTATGTAAATACAATAAAAAGCTTTTTGAAGAGAACTGTATAAACTCAAAACTAAAATCAGATTTAACGAGATCGAGTCTTCCCATATGGAAAAGAAATAGTGAAAACTTATAAAAGACTTGAATCAGATGTGGCCTACTTCATATACTGAATCATGTAAGGCTGATATGATTTACTCATGAAAGTGGCCACTTTCATATGTTGTTCCAGGAAGTATCCAAAACATACAAGTTTCATTTATATAATTTTTCTAGGGATCTTATATCTGTTTTCACTCTTGTATGCTTTTCACACAAGTTTCACACAAGACAGATACAAACTTTATGAGATTTATATAAATCTTTTCCATGTGGGTTATCCCAACTTTGGGTCAGATTAACAGAACAGAATCAATGTTTGTCATAAATGTTTGCCTCAAATGTTTAGCAAAGTTGTGTAGACAAATACTGTGCATACACATGTCAGCTTTCTTTTTCCAGGAATGTTGTACCTCTCCTAATGTAAATTCTTTGCGCAAGATCACCAATAAAAACTGAGTAAACTGGACAGAAACAGAAAGATGTCTTGTCATCCAAACATGAAGAGAGAGAAAAATTTTGTTTTTTAATCAGCTTTAAGTTCAGTTGAGCTAAATGAAAAACAGCTCTTTGCATCATTTTATATGAATCATTCAAATCCCACTCCAGCATCGAAGGGGTCACACTCCCTTTGTGCGTGTGTGTGCGTGTGTGTGCGTGTGTGCGTGTGTGTGCGTGTGTGCGTGCATGAGTGTGTGTGTGTGTGCATGCATGAGTGTGTGTGTGTGTGTATGCGTGTGTGTGTGCGTGCATGAGTGTGTGTGTGTGTGTGTGTGTACGTGTGTGCATGTGTGCGTGTGTGTGTGTGTACGTGTGTGCATGTGTGCGTGTGTGTGTGTGTACGTGTGTGCATGTGTGTGTGTGTGTGTATGCGTGTGTACGTGTGTGCATGTGTGTGTGTGTATGCGTGTGTGTGTGTACGTGTGTGCATGTGTGTGTGTGTGTGTGTGTATGCGTGTGTACGTGTGTGCATGTGTGTGTGTATGTGTGTGTGTGTATGCGTGTGTACGTGTGTGCATGTGTATGCGTGTGTATGTGTGTGTACGAGTGTGCATGTGTGTGTGTGTGTGTACGTGTGTGCATGTGTGCATGTGTGTGTATGTGTGTACGTGTGCATGTGTGCGTGTGTGTACGTGTGTGCATGTGTGTGTGTGTGTGTATGCGTGTGTATGTGTGTGCATGTGTGTGTGTATGTGTGTATGTGTGTGTACGAGTGTGCATGTGTGTGTGTGTGTACGTGTGTGCGTGTGTGTACGTGTGTGCATGTGTGTGTGTGTGTGTATGCGTGTGTATGTGTGTGCATGTGTGCATGTGTGTGTGTATGTGTGTACGTGTGTGCATGTGTGCGTGTGTGTGTGTGTACGTGTGTGCATGTGTGTGTGTGTGTGTATGCGTGTGTACGTGTGTGCATGTGTGTGTGTATGTGTGTGTGTGTATGCGTGTGTACGTGTGTGCATGTGTATGCGTGTGTATGTGTGTGTACGAGTGTGCATGTGTGTGTGTGTGTACGTGTGTGCATGTGTGCATGTGTGTGTGTATGTGTGTACGTGTGTGCATGTGTGTGTGTACGTGTGTGCGTGTGTGTGTGTGTGTGTATGCGTGTGTACGTGTGTGCGTGTGTGTGTGTGTGTATGCGTGTGTACGTGTGTGCATGTGTGTGTGTGTGTGTGTGTGTACGTGTGTGCATGTGTGTGTGTGTGTGTATGCGTGTGTACGTGTGTGCATGTGTGTGTGTGTGTGTGTATGTGCATGTCTCTCTGAGGCAGGAGGGTCCTTCATTGTAAAGGTAAACCAGAAAATATCCTTACCTGCTGTCTACTGTGTTCTCATGTCTCGTGCACTCACACACACATGGGTAGAGCTGGTCTCGCAGTATAAGATCTCTAATTGAAATCTTCTATGGTAACAGCTTCACAGGGTGCTTGTGCAAGCATGAGACAGAGAAAATGAAAGAGAATGAAAACTCGTTTCTTATAGTGTATTTTTCTGTGGTTGTTTTGAATAACCTAAAATTGTTTCATTATTTTATTGTTATTATGTGGTTATGTTACAGTTTTTGGTTCAATTTCCCCAAAATAATACAACTTTAACAAAAAGGTTAACTGGTGAATCTAACTCACCCATAGGTGTCTGTTGAATGGCTGTCTGTAAGGCTGGTGTCCATGGTGTATCCTGCCACTTGCCTTATGGTTGCTGGGATAAGCTCCAGACCCTAAGCGGAAGAGAATGGATGGAAGAATGGGAAAAAAAACTCTTAGCATTTCTAACACCAAGCTTATATTTCCCCAACGTAACTCTTTAACTCTTAAAAATGGGGGCAAGCACATGCTTAGTCAGGTTGGGGAAACCTGCAGTCACCTGAGACTGAAGAAGTCACTTGGATGAAAACACTACATCCAGAATCAACTTTTGGGATTTACTTACCTGGATGATTCAGCATGCATCAAGACATGCTAGTCAGAGTTTCGACTCACTGCCATTCTATATTGTAATGATACTTTACAATGAGCAAGTCTTATTAAAAAGACTTTGAGAGAGAGAGTTGTTCAGTAGAAACAAAGCTTACTGTTTAAGTAAAGCTGTCATCGTCTTTGTAAAAGGACACTCATTTTCCAAGGCGGAAATCGCTTTGAGAATGTAAACTGACTCATTAACCTCTGTTTGATGCAGAATTAACTTATAAACTTCCTTTAAACATAAGACTAAACAGCAGTGCCTTCTACTAGTTTTACATGAGTTTAATTGAATTTGCTATATTTGAGCATCCTTTCTCCAAGCTTTTAGAAGCATTTGGCAAACAAGGTTTAAAAAGGCATTTTAGAATATATAAAGAGAAAGACTGATTGATCAGGTTCACCTATTAAAGGAAAGAAGGAAGAGAATAATATATTAGAGTCACAACACCAAACAAACTGCACAAACCTGCTGGCAGCATTTACAGTCCATACTTTCCTAAAACAGACACAAGTCTCATTAAAATGACTACTTCCATATCTTATGGGAGATTTAAACAAGTATTGTTTTGACCAGCTTTGACCTTAGATAAAAATTTATTTTAATAAATATTGGTGAAACAAATAAACCCCTTACGGTTTCCACGCCGGTCTGGTGGTTTGGAGAAGCCTTCTTTTATCCAGCTACACATTAGAAGGTTTTGTCACAGCTCCTGCTATTTCTTTTGTGACTAGAAACATTTATGGATGGTCAGGCTGCTGCACACCTATAGAAACACAAAGCTTTCTTTTTCTTTCTTCCTTTTTTCTTTGTTTTTTGCCACCAAGCCATTTGTCGACTCGCAGTCATTTGACAAAGATTGGTATGTGCCCAACTTGTACATTTTTGTCTAAAATTCTTACAAGAGAGTCATTTTCATGGGTTTGTGCACACTATTGTTGTCGTCATTATTATCATAATTGTTTTTGCTGTTGTTACTTTCATTTCTTGTGGTTGCATTCACTTGTGTATTATAATATGTGTTGCACTTAAACCACAGATGGATAAAACAGCAGCTTTACCTATCCCAAATGGTTTATTCCAGCCCCACATGAGCTTAGTAATCAGTTATTTTCAATTGGCAAAAGAAAAGTTGTCAAGGTAATGTGCAGAAATAAACACGTTTTAGGCTGTTCTCTGTTGCTGCGCAGCACTAGGATGCAGTGGTCCAGATGATTATTGTTATTTTACTGTCTGGGCAGGAAGCTGAAATGTCTGAACTCACAGTGACTTGCACACATACTCAAACACCCCACCATGAGAGGGGGTTACGCAATGTTATCTCACCCTTGACTCAAATGGCCACACACTGAATGGAGGATTTTTAAAAAGTTAACGTTTTCTTTCTTCTGGTTTCAAATTCTTGCCTCATTGCTGGTTTTTTGTAATAACTGACTTTTTTAAGACACACTCACACTTTTTCTTCAGTTGTTTTATCTTTCTCTCAGTGTCCCACTCCCACGTTTTCCCCACACTTCTCTTTCTTCTCCATCTCTCTCTCTTGCCTTCTCTCTCTCTAAGGTTGTGTTGGACCTGTAGAATCAAATGAAAGAACCCATATCACCCTCACTCATATAAAAATACATAGTGTGTTTAAATGGCGGGAACAGCTGCACACACACACACATCAATCACTCACACACATGCACTCTGGTGGCCTATAAAGGCTGTACTTTGTGTGTCAGTGGGTGGCACCAGCAAATACTCTAGTGTTAGAAAAGCCTTACTGCTGCAGAGGTGATAGAGATAAAGAGAAGAAAATAGCTAACTGTCCTAAGAGTCAAAATCTCTTCTCTAGTACTCTCCATCCATAGGAAACTGGGATCTAGAATAGGTAAAGTAAAGGCTGTGTTTTGCACTGCAAGATTCAAATATAATGCAGGAATTTAGCCTGAAATGCCTGAAAGTCCAACATAGATTACGGGAGGGTAACGTCAAGAGCACAGTAATGAAGTTTAGAGGCAATCAGTCACAATTAAAGTCCATGCCATACCTCCTTTTTCTTAGTTTTTAAGATTCCTAGCGGTTAAAAGCTTCATTCTCACACCAAATGGAAGTTTGGTAGCAATAGAATGCTGATTGATGGGTTAACTCCCTGATGAAGGCTTATATACCAAATTTTCTGTGGAGTTCTTTTGAAGGTAAAACATGACTAAGTCAGGAAAATAAAGATCTCCTTTGACTCAAAGGAAATGCCTCCATTCAAAGACTGAAACCAACCAGCTGATCTAAACCACAGCTATGGGGATACCTGAGATGATTGGCTATAAGATGAACAAGGCCACAGGAAGCAGTACCCTCCATTGAGAAGGAGACTAGAGGCTAAGTTGAAGAAAGAAGTACAACAAGCTATCCATACCCAAAGCCTTAGAAACTGTTAAGCAAAGACTCAGTGTTGGTTAACCACTTTAAGAGGCATATCAGAGCAATAGAACTCAAATGTTCTCCACTGAATTATTATATTCTCAGAGGCACGTGAAAAATATGGGAAAAGCGCCACCAAGGCTGGAGACAGAGCAATACTGGAAGAGCATATGAGAGAAGAATGCAACACATAACAACAATGCTCAGTGGCTTGCAGATCTAAGAGCAGACCAAAGCAACCTTCCTGAACAGCGACCAGTAACCATCACAGCCTGGCAACACAAATGAACCAGCAGCTAATCCATAATATGTACCTGGAAAGGCTAACTGAAGGCCAGACCATCCGATACCATCCAAAGCCCAACCAATAACTTCCCTCAACACAACATGGAAGGGACAAAACACCAGCTAGACAGAGCAATCACTCCAGACTGTAAGACCAGACTGACCAACCTGTTCACCGTTAGGATTAACTACAAGAAAGCGTATGGCTCAGTGCCTTAAACATGGATTCTGGAATTCTTAGAAATAATCAACAGGACCGTGAGATCCATCATGAGGAATGTGATGTCGATCTGGCAAATGACGCTACAGGCCAACTTTAAGTCAACTGCACAGGTCACCATCAAGTGTGGGATTTCCCCAGGAGATGTTCTTTCTCACTGCTGTTCTGCATAGGCCTGAACCCCCTCACCCCCCAAATTAACAAGATTGGCTATGGATAGCTATAAGTACCCTGGGGAGGGCATTAGGAGAGACGCAACTGCCAAATACCTGGAGAGAGTAAGGTTAGTGCTGAGGTATCAGCTGAATGGGAAGAACAAGATCACGATCACGACTGATGCCCTGGCAGTTATTAGATACCCTACTGTGATAATAACCTGGCCAAAGGAGATAGAAGTCACTGGCATAGTAAATGTAAATGGACTGATTCTTATATAGCGCTTTTCTACTCTCCTGGAGTACTCAAAGCGATCTATACAACATGCCACATTCACCCAGTCACACAAGCATTTTTCTAAACTTTTAGTGCTTCCTAACAAACATTCATACATCGGAGAGCAGCTTTGGGTTAATATCTCGCCCAAGGATACTTGGCATGCAAACTGGAGGAGCCAGGGATCAAACCACTAACCTTCAGATCAGTAGATGACCTGCTCTACCTCCTAAGCTACAGCCACCCCAACACCAACATCAAAACAAGACAGCTCCTTGCGATTCATGCAGGGTTTCACCCCGAATTCAGCACCCTGACACTGTACACTAAATAGAAAAGAAGGAGGCCAAGAACTAGTGAGTGTCAGAACCACTATCCAGAATGAAAAAGCAAAAAGCAAAAAAAAAAAGATGGCCACAACTGATCATGGGCTTAATGAATACTTGAGGCAACAGAAACCAGTGAAAGAAGAAGAGCAAGGACAGGTCAGTGCCATACCATGGCTGATATAAAAGAATTCTACCAGTGGCTCAACAAAGCTGGACTGAAAGACAACACAGAAGCACTAATAATGACACCACATGAATAAACTCTAAGCACAAAGTCAATAGAAGCTGGGGTCGTCCACACTAGGAAAGTCCCAGATGCATGCTGTGCAAAGATGCCCCTGAAACAATCCAGGACATAACAACATGGTGCAAAAGGCTGTCAGGCAGGGCATACGTGGAACACTGTAATCAAGGCTAGTATACAAGAGCATCGGTACAGAGTATTGCCTGAAAGTCCCAAGCTCATAATGCAACTCATAGGATGTTGAACATCCAAATACAGACAGACAAGTGGATAACCAAAAGGACATAGTAATGATAGAAAGCAACAGACAGTGCATTGCGTTTCTCTTCCTCTGAAGCAGTAAATTGAACTGATGCCAAAGAGCTGGATTGTGCCTTTAGATCATTAATAAACTGGCTGGTTTTGTGCTGATCCACCACCTTTCTTGTGATCATTCCAGCCTCGTGCAGGTCTACAATATTGCCCTTGATGTCCTTTGACAGCTCTGTGGTCTTGGTAGTGGAGAGGTTGGACTGGAAGAAAGAGACTTTCTGGACAGATGTGATTTGTACATTTACGTTGAGATCAGGAGAATCTGTGATTGACTGACTGCTTGACTGCTTGGTAGGTTGGTTGATTTTAATCCAGTCTGCTTTGGGTAGGGAATCAAAAACATATTTTGCTCAATGACACACAAATCAGTTTCTAACTTTAATGTAATGTGTTTTTTCTGGAATTCTTTAAATTATTTTATCTTTCTCATTAACATAAAACTACCATAAAAATTAAACACCTAATTTCTTTATAACTGAGAAAACTTAAAAATTCAGCAGGAGATCAAATGACGAGTTCCTTCACTGCATAGAGACAGAATTTTAACTCCTGGATAATTCAAGTCTTACTTTCTTCATTACATGGCAGAGCCAACATCTCACTACGATTGTACAAGTGGGCTAATCTAAGCAAAACTTTGCACAAACGTCATCATACAGCCATTATTAACATTTATATGTTTTAATAAAATATGTATAATAAATCCCAATTCTTTTGAGTTTTCATTTCATCATCCCCATACACATTTGATGTTATGTTCTCCAATTTGTATTTGTTTTCAACACGTAACTTAATTGTCTCCAAAATTTGTATCCACAATGGAATTTTGGTCCAGTAACCACTAAGTAAGGAATGAAGAATTTTTTGAAAAGTTCCCCAGACCTGTCAGAAATGATTTTTGCTAGTAAGTATGACAAATAGTGCAATTTGATCTATGTCCTTTCTCATCATCATCCTCACTCCATGAGGTGAGATCTTGCAGGGAGGAGAGATGGAGTGCTGTGGCAACCCCTGAAGGGGTAAGGCTAAAGGGAGCAGCTGAAAGAAGAAGAATTTCTTAGAATGAGCAGTTTCCCCATCCTTTTGTTGTTGTTGTGGTGGTTGTTGTTGTGGACCCCTGAATGAAGCGAAGTATTTAGAATGTAGCAGATACACATACGTCCAGTAGTGAAATATGTGATAAACGCTGCAGTATTAAAGATTAAAGATAACACCACATTTTATATCCTCATCTCCTAGCTAGTGGCCTCTGTGCCAAAATCAATACTCCATTAACCTCTATGGAAGATGATGCTTATATCATTAGCTTCTATGTATGTTTAATGATGATGTTGATGTATAGATTAATAAAATATTTAAGCTGTGTATATAGTTGTGTGTGTTAACACTAAATTAGTTCTTTGGGCAGATGACCGCTTATCTTTATATTACAGTGTCAAATGAGCTCATAACAAAGGCTGGTTTAATTGCATGACAAGAAATAAAGCATAATGTTGCAGTTTTGCCGCACCTAATTCCTTTTGTACTTTTCTATGGTTCATACAAGTCTTTTCCTCATACCCAGTGTCTTTTAAAAAATCATCAGATACTGTCTTTATTTTGTGCAATTTAATTTCAATTTATTTATTTGGTTTATTTGGTTTATTGCAGGAAAACAGCATGCTTTCTTTGTAGATGTAATGTAAGCGTTCTGTTGAAAATGTTTATTACTATAGAATAAAATTATATATATTTTAATAATAACTTCTTAAAAACAACACTTAAGAGGTATGTAAGAGGCATGTTAATTTTTCAGTTGAACATTCTCAAAAAATAAATTATACTAAATTCCAAAGAAAATTTTTATTATTTATTTATAATGGCACGAATTTAAAAAAGAAAGAAAAATGTTGCATTTAAATCTTCTGAAGTGAAAAACAGAAAATATCACTCACATTTTTATTAAATTACTTGAATACATTTATTTAGCCAACCTCCATACGTATATACACTCCATAATAACGTAGTTATCAAAACTTTGGATTGTTGAGGTACAAGTGTGTGCATGCGCCACCCTGTATAATATGTTTAATCCCACATTCTCTACCTGTGTGTCTGCCGAGAGCCTCACTCCTTGGTACCTTTGGTTTATACAGCTTCCTTGCTGCATCCACGCACACACAGATGCGGTGTGTATGAGAAAATAATGAATTATTTTTTTGTCATAACTCGCGCCCGAAAAAACAAAGAGGGGTCATGTGTTATGAGTCGTGTAGCAGTTTTGCTACGAATACATCCGTGGTCATGAAAGCGGGGAGTCTTTTATCAGTGGAAATGCAGAGAAAGAGCGAGGGAAAGGCGTGTGTGTGTGTGTGTGTGTCAGTCTGTGTTGGTGGCAGTGGGAGTGTCTCTTCTTGGACCCGCCTCCTCCTCTGCAAATCTACTCCACCAGCCTTCCAAATGCCGAGCTCCGCAGTCCCGCCCCTCCTACCGCTCGACCCAACACACACTCTGTTTTCTTCATTCTCAGTTTCAGCCAATCCCATTCTTCTCTCTGCTCCCTCTCGTCCTCTTGGCCCCGCCCCCCTCGCTCTCCCGGCAAGAGAGCTTGAAACTTACAGAAACGAAGCGGTGGAGAGAGAAAGAGGAGAGATCGAGTTAGGCACGTCGGCACACACGTAACAGAAGTATCGGGAGCAGGCGAGGGTCGGCGCTTATACACGGTACCGACACGCAGAGTGATACGAGAAGAGACTAAAGGAGCAGAATTTTAGGATTTCTTTATCTGGGAGAGAGAGAAGAGGAAAAAAGGTAGAGGGAAACGGGGTGCTGGGTGTTCTTCAGTCTCCATCCCTTCCAGAGGTTGTATAGAACAAGAAGTCAGAGAGAAGACTGAGGCAGTCCCACCGACGGGGAAAGAGACAAGCAAGAGCAAACCCGAGAAAACCGGGCTCGAGCTTCTGGTGTCTCCAGAAACAGAGAGAAAAAAGCGAGAGAAGACAGTCGGAGGTACCCTGAAATTTCCCCTGGCAGCGGGGCGTCTCTCATGCGAACCTGGAAGGATTTATGGTTTTTGTGGAAGCGTTAACCCTTTAAGCAGGGCGAAACTGGAGTACTCCCACAGACAAGGTATGCGACCGAATTTATTTATTTATTTGTTTTCTTTTGCACGGTGTGTGCGCGTGCGTGCGCGTGCGTGCCTGTCACCGCCTTTGTATAACTGTGTGTGCTCGTCTTTTGCAGTTGCCTGGTCTCCAGTCAGTCGCTTGCCATTCTGTAAATTCACTGACTGAATGTAAAGTCATCGGCAACACAAAGCAGCCAGTGTTTGCGCGCGCGCACGCGTGCGTGCTAGTCTTTGTGTGTTTGAGCGTGTTCACATATCGCCAGAATGAGGCCTCATAGTTTGATTTCGTGAGGAGGTGACAAAACACATGAAGACGGAGTAATTGGTCTGTTTGAGCTGTCTTTGCCTTTCCCCTCCTGGCTGCTGTCTTTCTTTTGTTTGATTATATTTGATTTGCCGGCCTTTCTGTTTGTGCTTCTCGGTTTTTAAAAATTGTGTGCCGTACTTTTTTAGGCACTTAGGAGGCTAGCCAATCAGACGAGCGTTTTCGGGTAATAGGACGGACGACTTGTTAATAGGCACCAAAGTAATTTACTGTTATTTTATCCTCGCCATACACGCCTGCACACACACACACACACACACACACAGAGACTTTTATAAAAACGTCAGGACTTAATCGTATCGTAAATATTTGCTTCAAGGTCTGTTTTTGATTTTGTGGCCGTTACATATTTCAGGATGGACGGGGAATACCCAATCCGTGCGGAGGAGGACAAACTGATGTTTCTTTGTGCTGACTAATTTTCGTCTTCATTTTCATAAAGAAAATAAAAGTTGCCTGTATGTGATGGGGAAGTTCCTGTTACAGAAGAGGGCAACGTGAGGTTGTCTGATCTTGGTGTGAATTGATTAATTACAAATCGATCTATCAGGTTCTTCTGGATTCGTTCTTAATGTATGGAAAGCTTGAATGAATTTACAGCCACAAGTTTTATTTTGGTGTTCAGAGGTCAAATCTATCCTGTAACCAGACTGGACTTCGGATGGAAGCTGCCAGCTCTCACAGTGATAGTTAAAAGTTCTTTCCTTTTTATTTGATTTATTCTTTAATGCTTTTGAATGCCATTATTTTAATCACAGGCTGGTGTGTATCTCTGCATCGCTATGCAACTACGAAACCGGGGTGATTTTAAGGTCTTTTAAAAATGCCACTTTTCATATAAAACTTGCGTCGCTGCTGTTGTCTTCCTAAATGATACGCTGCCAGTGTCAGTGAAGCGGAAATGTTTTTTCCAGGCTTTGCTTGTGTTACTTTGTGTGTTCCTCACAGTGGCAGGAGTGTAATTGTCTTTAGTCAAAGTCAACCTAATATCTTCAGGTCAGTGGTTTTTCTTTCACCGCTCACTGAAGACAACAACACATCGCTTCTTTGTCGCTCACACATTGAGTTTTGTTCATGAACTCTGCCAGCATTCCTCTTCTTCAGTCCTGACTTTGTGTTTGGAGCTGATCTAAGCTGCAGCACAAAATGCAGAGTGGAAATCAGTGTAGGTTATAAAGTCGTTCATTGCATAGCTTTTAAAATGTGTTTCATCTATTTTTTTTTTTTTTACTGTGAGCAGCACAATTCCAACCCTGCCTGTGTGTATGTACACATTAAGAAATACCTGAGCCATATGTAGTCCAACACAAAAGCTCTGCTATGAATTCTAGTGTTGCAGTGCTTCATTTTAAACATTGTGTGTGTGTGTGTGTTTGCTGTGTTATCTTCATAAGTTCTACTAATATTTTCTGCTAATTTTAATTGTATGAGCAAAGCATTAAGGATACTTTATCGGGCTTAATGATGCTCACATTTTTATTCTGTGAGTAAACACAGAACAATTAACTTACACTGAAAAATCTGGTTTACACTTGTTCATACACGCTGTGTTGTCACCTTGACAATAACGTTTAAACTACACATAATTCAGTAGAAGTGGACTCAACTCTGGGAAGTATCACCCGATCTTATTTGGCAAAGGTGTGTGTGTGTGTGTGTGTGTGCATCCGCTGGGTTGAGGTGAGGTTATGGTGGCTGGACTGGCTGCTGCTCAGACACAAAAAGAGAAGGAGGGCTCTTGCTTTCTGTCTAATTGCTTCCAGAGACAAGATTTGCATTCCTGTCTCTCTTTCTCACTCTCGCAGTGTCTCGCTGCCTCCCTCCCCCTCTTCCCTTTACCTTTTCAATTGGAAACATAAGTTTGGAGACATTCCTGAAACATGCATGTGAAGCAAAAAAGGAAGTGGGTGATGGATTAAAGGAATTAACATGTCACTGTGAAATTAAATATGCTTAAAAATGACTGTGGATGGACGAACGATAAAGGCGGCACAGACTGTAGTAGGGAGAAGAACACATGCAACTGATTAAGAGTGGAGCGGGCTTATTAGGAATGATAACGCGCCAGAGAAAAATAAATAAATGAAAGCAATGTATAACTGTATATATCTTAATCAAATCATTTTGCATGTAAGGCTGATTGCAGCGCTGCATTCCTTTACTGTGGCCTGAAGATGCTCGAGCTGAAATAGCAATTCAAATCACCTTCTAGTTTTACGTCTTCTGTGTTTGTGCTGCGCTACATGCAGTTGTGCGTTCTGTGAGTGGGTGAGGACTTGAAAAGATTTTGATAACGATGTCATGAATAATGGCAAAAAAAAAAAATTGAGCTTCGGTAAATCGTTTTCGTCAAGACGTCTGTGTGTTGGACTAATAAGAGTTTACTGCGTATATTTGACATGCGTATCAAGGTAAGGTTAAGGCTTAGGTTTTCTTTTTCCTTATTCTCTGGAATGTTTGAGTGAATTAGGAGGACTACGGGTTTGAGACCAACCACTGGGAGAGACAATGCAGTCAGTCAAGCAGCACAGACAGCTGCAGCATTCCACTGGTGGTTACATTAATAGGAAAAGCACCTTTAAGGTCTTTTCATTTAGTTTGCATGTTTTTCATTGTGCTATCTCACTTATTGAGATGCTTATACAAAGGACTCATTTGCACATATAAAACACACGTTGATAATTATTGCTGTCACAAAGGCTGAATTACTTTGTGTTATGACAACTGTACTTCAAAAACAAAGGAGGCATATTTGAATAGATGTGAATCCTTGAATTTCTTTATTTTAGTCTTTTTAACAGGTTTTTTTTCCTAACAACTGAACGAAATGAACAACTTCTTTTGAAGTGTTTTGTAACAAAGTAGTAAATTCTGTATTTAAATTTTTTTTGATCTGTCATTATCTGATGTTGAGAGCCTTCTTATTTTGCATCATCAAGAAAACACGAGGTTTCATAGGTGGTGCTCTTCTAAGGGCAAATTGATGGTGCTGTAGGTGCGTTCGTGTTTCACCCTGCAGAGCTGTGTCTTTGTTTCAGTGTTTCCAGTGAAGAGCGCTTTTTTCTCTGCAGGCTTTATCAGATTATAATAGATGTATTTGCAGATTAAGGGGACAGAGTGTGTGACGGACTGACCGCTGGGGCAGACAATGCAACCAGCCAAGCATTATATGACCTGCTGGGGCGCACACACATGCATGCACACAGAGGAATTCAGCTCCCTGCAGATACGTACACATTCACATGTGCACTCATGCGTGCACTTCATGAACACATACATTGTCCTCGCCCGTACTGTGTCTCTAGTCCAGGACAAAAAAGGCTGTGAGTGTGTGTGTGAGTGTGTGTGTGTGTGTGTGAGTGTGTGTGTGTGTGTGTGAGTGTGAGAGAGCCACAGGATGAGAGAGTGATAGGGATAAATGAAAGAGAAGAGTAGGAATGAGAAGTTTAGGAGAGTTAAGTTCCTGAAGTTGTGTATATACACACACAATGTGCACTCATTCTATTGTCTCTCTATCACTCTCTCTCCATAAATAGCGCACTATCTCCTAGCAACAAGGCGTTGTAGAGGGATATGTGAGATAGATTGTCTATGATATAGGGGTTTGTGCGTGTGTGTTTGTGCGTGTGTGTGTGTGCAAAGCTTGAAAAAATTATGAAAGTCATCAGAAGAAGGGCACACACTATGAAATCCAAGTTAAGGAATGAAGGTGAGATAGTAGCCTGTGTGTGTGTGTGTGTGTGTGTGTGTGTGTGTGTGTGTGTGTGTGTGTGTGTGTGTGACAGTAGTAATTTTCCTGATGGACTGCATTACTCTAGATGGGGCTACTACTCAGAAAATAAAAGTTTCAATTACTGCTAAAGTGCCTCAGACTGCCACACCTGCACATGCACAGTGATATATTGTATAACATTATTTGTTTGTTATGCGTACACGAGCAGACATTAGGATTTACAATAGTTCTCTTGTAACACTCAGTAGGGGACACATAATGGTCTGGCTCATTCATATTATTTTGACCATATTTTTCCTTGTTTTGTTATTTTTCATTACATGCAAAGATGTGGGCCTACAGGGCCAAGGGCCACAGCCATAACAGCAGTCTGGAAGTTGGGAGAAATATTCAGTCCTTGCAACATGAAACAATGAAATGCTAATTTATAATAAAGGAAGTGACGTGGTGCTGGTAATTACGCTTTCTGTAACAGAATGGGCCAACAAAGGATGTCACAGATACTCAGGGTGATATATTTGTATTGTTTTTATATAATAGTGAAAAAGAACAGGTCACTTAATATGTCACAAGTAAATGACCTGGGCAGTGTACATCCCACAAATGGATGATATTGTTGTTCTAATCTCATAAGTGATATGAGTGAAGATGAAACAGCGAGATGTAGAATCCCATCAGAGAAGAGAAGAAGATTCAGAGTAGTTTACACAAAGTTACGAGAAAAACCAGGCTGAGTGATGAGGTGTAGACTGACTGTTCCTTATCAGAGACCCAGTCCAGATGGTGTGCAAACAGCACCTCCTTACTTCATCCTCACCCCCCCCCCCCCACCCCTCCACAGTATGCAGGAAGACGTGACCTGAGCTCTACAATATAAACTGTACCGGCTTTGATAAAAAGGCTGCCTGTGACACTGATAAAAGCTTTACCCAAAGTGCTACACTCACTGCATCACACTGTGAACAGGTCACCAGCCTATCACAGGTCTAACAGAGTGACAGATAAACCTCAACCTGCATATTAGGGGTGGGGGAAAAAATCGATACTGTGTAGTATCGTGATATTTTGTTTGCTAATAATGTATCGATACAGGGACAGCAGAAATCGATATTTTGTTACAAAAAAAGTTTTTGTGGACTGGAACTGACTTCAGAGCATGTTGATCCTTTTTCTGAGCAAGAATCCTGACATTCCTTCACTGTCCAAATGTGTTTAACTTGTTTTCTGGCAGCAATAAACATGACAGTTTACTTATTTTAATTTAAGACATGTTTTATTTTAATTAAGTTTAAAACTTTTTTATTTAATGTAAAATTATATTTTGTTTTAATTTACTTTCAAGTTCTTCAGTTGCTGAAGGGGCTGCATAGTTTTCATAAATTGCATAGTTCAGAATAGCTATAATTGTACCAGATGGTTGCATTCAGTTCAGTTGGACTAGACTGTAATACAAACCGTTCAAGTTTGTCAACAATAAAACTGACTGAAATGAGAGAAAGACTGAGTGCGAGACTTTGTTATTAGATAAAATGAATATTGATAAAGTTTACCTTTATGTACAGAATCTGAATATCGCAAAATATTTAAAAAAAATTGCAATAATATCGTATCGTGCGTTAAGTATTGTGATAATATCGTATCGTGGGATGTATGGTGATTCCCACCTCTACTGCATATGTAATAACATTTCCCCCTCCTTTAATACTTTTGTCACCCTTAAGCAACAGAAACCAGCATGAACAGCATATATGCATATAAGATGCCACATCGTATATGCAGCATGAATTCAAGTCATTGCCGGTGCAGTAACAAGTGTCAGGGCAGCAGAAGGTCCCAGAACAACGGACAAGAAACTGATGAGGAACATGTCTTTAATTAAAAACTAGCATTGTAAGGGGGACCTGGTGTTTTCGTGTGCAGGATGAAACTCTCAGGCCTTCTCAGTAACTTTTATAAAACAGAAACAGTCTCATGTGGATTCACACACACACTTAGAGGCGATGCACAGGAGCCCTCCATCATTCCTTTCAGCTCTTATCTCGCTTCTCTGGGAAATGAAGACTGAATGAAATGAAGACAGACGATGTGATAGTAATATGAACCATGAGAACCTGGTGTGTGTGTTCATTTCTGTTGTTGCACTGCTGCACTGTGTCATAAGCATCCTGCAGGGAACCGTTTCTCCTCTTTTGTTCATGCTGAAACCAAATAAATGAAAAAACTGACAGGTAATCTGCTGATGTTATTGTTCATGTAAAGCATTTCATTGCTTCAGCTACAATCAGTAACAACGTACCATGTTTGTTTTTTCTCAGCCATTTGACTGTGAAAATGACTATTGTGATAATGATTGTGGGTAAATTCAAAATCAGTTGTGTTTTGTGTTTTTTGTGTATATGCAAATTGCAGTGTTAACTCACTATGGGAGTACGATTTGGACGGCTCATGGTGTCATTTGTCAGATGGACAGATAGGTGGACTAAAAAGCTCAGTAACACTCTTAAATCCTTACAGGCTTGTGTGCCTTGAGGCTTTTGCAGTTGATTGCTCACTTTGTTAACTCACCAGTTTCTTTTCTCTTGAGCCCCCTCACTTCCGCCCCAACGCGCACACACACACACACACACACACACGTTCTCAGTGAATCTTTGCTAAAATACTTTGAAGGCGTTAACAAAATTGTGAAAATTACAGCATGTCTTGTTTATACCATTTTGCAAGAACCATATCTATCTATCTATCTATCTATCTATCTATCTATCTATCTATCTATCTATCTATCTATCGATACTTTGGTGTCACGGTTCGATATTTTTTCGATACAAAAAAATGTTCATGCCTTTTTAATTTGTCATTTATTAAAATTATAAATATATATTTTAACTCAAAAGTACAGTTTTTAAATTTAATGTTGCTGAAACAACAAAATAAAATAATAAATCTATCTGATGGAGAAATCACTCATCTTTGGAAAAGAGAGTTTATTACAGAGAAATGGCTCTTTCCAAAATAAAAGCTATACTATAGCTTCTTCTGGGCTATATTCTCAGCAGCATATTAAACATATCAGGTCCCCATAAGGAGAATCCTGTGCTAACGGCTGTCTAAATGACTCGGGTAAAGTTTGTAGCATGCATGCTTGTTGTTTTTGTCTGCTTCCACTTGTCTTTGCACTAGGATGATGTCGGCGTAAATGTGCAGTCATATTCGTTGTGTTCCCACTAGTGCTGTCAGCGTTAATCTCGTTAAAATGACATTAACGCCACAACACGGCAAATCTCTGTTAACGAGTTACCGCGGATCGCCCCGTGCGTGGGGCTGGACGGCGTCAACACGTTAACGAGCTAACTGCGCTAACGCAGTAGTTCCCACCAATGTAATTGAGCATTACGTGGCACATCCAACATACTGTTTTACTTTAGTCCATGACGCGCTTACCTTCAGGGTCATACGTCACATGAAGACCAAAATAGTTCCAAACGCCAGATCTGAATGAGGGTGGGGGAGGTTCAATTTGCCATGTTGCAAGGAGAGCTTAACTTCTGTCTCGCTAGCTTGCGCTGCGCTCAGTGAATCTGCGTTCGACTACTCCGCCTAGGCTGCACTGTCGAGCGCAGATCCACTGAGCGCTCAACACAGACAGCATCGTCAGAAGGAAAGTTGATAAAATAAATTAAAAATGTTGTATTGTTCGATACATATGCGTACCGAACCGAAAGCACTGTATCGAACGGTTCAATATCGATACGAGTATCGTTGCACCCCTAATATGTATGTATATATATATATACATATATATACATACATACATATGTAGAAAAGTTGCACGGGAATTCAAGTTCTGCAGATAATAGTCAGGATGGTTTATGGAAGTGAGTGAAAGGCTCAGAACCAGAATACTTTATTTATCACTAAGGAACGTATGTGGGTTACAGTAACAGTAACAGACTAAACTATTTAAATAATACAATATGTTACAGAGTTTACAAATTTAAGAAGTAGCACATGTGTATGCAAATCGCTCAAATATCAAGAACAATACAGAGGTGGTGGGTGAAGAATGACCTCAGTAATTGATAGAACCTTAACTTTCCATGACTGCTATGTTCATTTGTTTCACTGTGCAGTAAGCACCAATATTTGTTCAATAGTAATATTTGTAGTAATATTTGCCAAAAGTTCTTTGTGTTCTTTCTTCTTTCTTCATTGTCAGTAAATCCCCTCCTGGGGTTAAAAAAGTGAACTCCACACTGAGTGAGAAGGGGTTAAACAACTGGAAAACCTCAGAGATTCATTTAGTGAAGAAAAAAAAGTCCAAACACACAAACACACACACACACACACACACACTTGCTTGCTTAACCCGTATCCTCTTTGTAGGCTGATCTGCCTCCCCCTCCTGCCACTCCCTCATGCTCCTTCAAACCTTTGCCTCCCTCAGTCTGCTCCTTTGTTGGGAGGTGTCAGGGGCAAGGCGAGGTCGCTACCCCAACACACCATGGGGTCAGTTTACAGGAAGTGTGTGTGTGTCGGTGTGGCCTTGACCTTTGTTGACATAAGTGCTTGTTTTATTAATGCAGTGTAGTGGTGGTCTCATGTCCCTTGTAAAACATGTCCCTTGCACACACACACACGCACACGCACGCACACACACGCACGCACGCACGCACACACACACATACACACACACGCACACACATATGTGGTGTTGGTCATCTCCTCCATCGCTCTGTTTGTTTTTACATTCACTGATTAGTTTTTTTTGGCTCAGGAACTATTATGTGTGATAAACTGATGAAATATTATAGCACACACACAGAAAAAGAGATGGATTTAGTAAAACTGATAAACAGTGAAGTGTGACTGGATTTAAAGCTGCGCTGCCACTTGGTGTGTCATCTGTTTTATTTTGTCTGTCTACTTTCTTGGACATAAACTTGTCATAAACTTAAAGGTGGTAAAGGTGGATTATGAAAAAAACATAATACGAGACATTTTCAGTCTGGTAAAGAAAAATGAAATGTGAGTCGTATATTTTAATAACAAACGGTCATTATGTGTGCCATGATTATCTGAAGTTTACATGTCAGCTGCCTTGCCTCAGTCAGGGAGTAACAACAACTATCAACAGTTGCCTCAAAGAGCTTTTTTGCTGGTGAAATGTAATCTCATTGTAACACTGTGTTACTGTCTGTATTCAACATTATGTTTGCACTTTGCAAGCAGAATTGACTTCACTGTCAGCTAGGTCTCTCCATTTACCTTCAGCCCTTTCTGCATTATACGCAGAGTATGACGGCGTAGGCAGCTGCTTCACAGATGCAGGGTCGGTTGTAGGGCTGGGTCATATCATACCGTTCACGGTAACACCGGTATAATGTTGGGCAACGATAAGAAAATGAAACATGGCGATAGAATATGGGTAAAACGCACAGGCGCAGTGCCTTTGTTTTCATATGCACATGGAAGAAAAAGCATTGCGGCGACGCAGAATGAGGAGGGCGAAAGTGGATCGTTGAATGAAACGATGAACCAGAACTGGTTTGTAAAAATGCTGCAGCTTCAGTGGTGTGGAACTGGTTTAGCTTTCGTCCGTCAGATACACAACAAAGCACTATTTTTGGTAGAGCATGCTAGCGGGCCGTCGTTATTACCGTGTTGTTTGGAAAATACGGCGCACTTAAAATCAATCCTTTGATTTTTCTGAAAGTCGACAGAGCCCCTTATAATCCCGTGTGCCTTATGTATGAACTCTGGTTGTGTTTACTGACCTCGAAACGATTTTATGTACACGGCGCTCGAAAACCTGTCAAATGCTTCAGTACGACTTTGCTAAGCTACGAAGCCGCACCGCTTGATGGATTGTGGGAGCATTACGGCTATCGTAGGCGGAGCCTCGCGGAGTGATACGTACTGTGCTTCAACATAATATTACCGTATTGTGTGTGTATAACCTCTTTTTAAGTGTTGTGGATATTATACATGGTTATGCTGAGGATGTGTCGGCCAGTTTCCACTGGAAATGCCTTTTGGTTAAACTGTCAGACAGGAATTTGCATTTGCACTGTTAAATTTTTATACAACTTTAATGCACATAAAAAACAGCTGCTTGTTTAAGTGAAAATACATTGATTTCTTTTTTTTGCACTAATAAAGTTGTGGAGTTGTAAAGTATTATGTCTCGTGTCAGTTATATCATCAGTTATATCGTTATCGCAAATTTTTAAATATATATCGTGATAAATATTTTGGGTCATATCGCCCTGCTCTAGTCGGTTGGACTCTTCACTCTGCCTGGAAACACTTAGCCCAATAGGCCTATGATAGCCACCATTCTCACACTCAAGAGCTGTACAGCACGCCAAAAGTGTCATCACATTCACCGGCTTATCGTGCACCTTTGTGTTTTTGGAACCACATGCGAGTGCCAGCGCTGCCAGGTTGAAGATAGGAGTTAATAGTATTGGTTTGTTTTGCCAGTTTAGTGACAAATCAGCACATAAACTCTAGAGATTTACAGATTATACAGAGGTAGATGGTGGAACAGTTTGAAAAGATGAGGCTTCCTGGCAACAATTGTTCTAAATCTTGTTTTGCTCTTTTAGTCACAATCTGGTCTATAAGTGATGACATGATGAATCCTGCTTCTGGGTCCAAACTGCTCTGAGTTTATTAAGACTGTTGTGTTTTTAACATGTTTTAATGTTTTCTATCTTGTTCTATTTAATCTGAACAAGCCCCTAAAGAAAGGCAGTGATCACTGTCAGCCTCTCTCAGTTTTTATTACCGCTGTTCATTTTAAACCCATACGATGTAGCTACAGCCCAGCACATGCAGCAGTACATTAATGACTAACCTCGTATTGTGGATGGATTATCTCAGTTGTTCTCCTGACTGAAGTTTGGTCCATTTACAGCATCCTGCCATGCGATTGCATTTGTCCCTAACCATCGGGAACCCTCAGGTTAACTTTTATCGAGTGGAAAAAAAGTTAGCTTGTTTATATTATGCTAACATAGCTGTGTCGCTAGCGATCACGTAGCACATCATTATATAGCAGCTAGCCCAACTTCAGTAACCCTACAAACGTCACTGCTGTTTAGTTTTCTGTCTTCATTTATGTTGGAAGTGATAACAGAGCTGTACGTTTGAATTTGTTTCAGAAATCTCTCAGTCAGAACATGCTATATTATATTTAGGTGGAAGCTAGCGAGCTAACTTCCTGCTATCTTTTTTACTAAATTTTAATAAATCCTGTTTTCATGGATGCCTGCATGTTAAACTTAATAGTTACACCTGGTAAAGCAGCAACGCTGATCATTTTGTTAACATCCTAAAACCCGAACTCTTTCATTTTTAATTTCTCTTTGCTATTTGGGCTGATTGGGACCTGATGAATGTAAAATCAAAGAATTACCTGATTTATCAGATTTACCAATTTTACCAGAGCAAAATTTTGTATGTTGGTCTAGACAACCCAAAATGTGATGTCCATATATGTGGACGTCAGGTCCTAGGAGGTTAAAGGTGAAAGAATTTAGACAGTTTGTAACTCTCAGTGATGCCGCAGTGTTTGATTGACTTTGGGACCTGAAGAGGACGGCGTTTAGGACCCAGATTACTCCCAGATTTACGAGCACCTTAGTCCGACAAATACAGCAATAACGACGGCCCGCTTGCACATTCTACAAAGAAATGTGCTTTGTTGTGTATCTGACGGACAAACACCAAACCAGTTCCACATCACTGAAGTTGCAGCATTTTTACAAACCAGTTCTGGTTCATCTGTTTCACTCAACAATCGTCCATGTGCGTATAAAATCAAAGGCACTGCGCATGTGCGTTTTACCCATATTCTGTCGCGATATTTCATTTTCTTATCGTTGCCTAACATTGTACCGGTGTTACCGTGAACGGTATGATACGGCCCAGCCCTACTTGGAGCACTAGTGGAGCTGCTGGAAATAGAACGGACAACCTCAGTTTAAGACAGTCAAAAACTAAATAGGCAGTGGGCTGCTAACATGCATACCGTCTCCAAAGATCCCGTAAAAGGTCATATTTCTGCTTTAAAGGTCTCCCCCTGCAGATACACACATGCCAGTGGTAAAACAGATTCTCTCATACTAAGGCTATGCTTGAACACTCTTGCTACAGATCAACCTTATTTTTTATTTCACTATTTTTCTAATACTGATGTTTTACAGCTTTTTATAGTTTCATATTTGTATGAGTCAAATGTGATATTGTATGTTTGGCAGCATACTGCACGAGCACCCACCTTATCTGGGCGTGGTTAAGAAGACACTTGTCATAACTGCCTTTCATAGCCAAGCACACCAAGCAGTTTTAAAATTACCAGCACAGATTTGAAAGACTTGGGATTTTCTAGGTGTGGAAGTGTCATGGCAGATTTTATAAAGAGAGTTATTTGATGGTAGTTACTTTAACTTGTACTTCTGCCTGTGATGATGTGTTATCAGTGCAAAGTGCTTTTGACTTGTTTGCATTTGTCTTTGTATAAACGCGTCCCCCGACTGAAGCATAAGACGTGTTGCAGCTCTTCTGCAGTCTTTTGTAATTACAGTAAGGAATAAAAGTAAAAGCACTTCTCTGCGTCCTTGTTCTTTACACAAACAAAGCAATATTGTTTAAGTACAACTGCAAATGTTACCTTGGGCAATAACAGGCGCTTTAGCATGCTCCTAAAATAAACCAACAAAGGACCATATGATTATTTCATTTCAGTGTTAGTTGCCATCTAAAACCTATATTACGGGCTTCCTCCTCATTTGTTTGTTTCAGCTGGGGCTCTCATCTCTTTTTGCCTATATTTGTCCTTTGGAAGCAACTATACTGCAGGATTAACAGCTTGTGAATGGCAACAGTGCTGTGGCATCCAATTATCCAACATTTTATGGTCAGTAACAGTGTTGTTCAGGACCTGTCTGCATCTAGGTTTCCAAAAAGTAGCAGACAGCAGGATATCAGTGCGACTTCTTTCTCCTTGGCGCATGCTGATGGTAGCTGTGCTGTGACAAACAGAGGTGGTGAAGAGCACAAACAGCCCACCAGAGCAAAGAAAGTGCACAAATCATATTTTCTTTATTCCTGTTGTTCACAGTCTGCATCTTCTTGTCTATGAGCTCACTAACAGCTGGCATGATGTCATCAAGTTTGATGACTCTTTACCTTCTGTGTGTGTGTGTGTGTGTGCGTGTGTGTGTGTGTGGATGAATGCATGTACACCACGTATGTCTGTGGTTGGTGTGCCCACTCATTGCGGTTAATGAGAGGGCTTTTGCTGGTGAGGCCAGCAAAAGTCAACCAATTAAGCTGACTTCCATGTGTGGCATAACATTCGCCGCCCCCTCACAGTTTCAAAAATGCACACACACACACACACACACACACTAACTTTTCACAGTCTATTTTCCCCTCTTTTTAATTACACCATCTCATACAGATTTATTTAATTTATGCATTTCATTTGACTATACATGCAGAAGAGTGGATACAGCTTAACTACAGTCTCAGAGTATAATTACATTTTCTCTATTGGATAGAAACAGAGATAGTGGAGAAACCACTGTGCTAATAGCACTGTAGAACTTCTCTCTCAGGGATCACGTTCTTTACCATCACATCCAAACTAAAATACATGTACAGTTGTGTGTGCCTCTGTCTACTAGTCATTACTTGTCTTTACCGTTTGGCCTGCTGTCAATGTCAGGTGAGACGCGTCCATGTCTGTTTACTCTGGCTACACAACTCAGTGTGCAATGAGTCTATGAGTCTGTGGAGCTCGATGATGGTGATACTTAGAGGAGTTGTTGAGGATTTCACTAACACTGCTGTTTTTGCATACGACACACACAAGACTACTCACACTGTTAGCCAGTGTTAGTAGTACTAGGGCCGGGCCATATCATACCGTTCACGTTAACACCGGTGTAATGTTAGGCAGCGATAAGAAAATGAAACATGGCGATAGAACATGGGTAAAACGCGCATGCGCAGTGCCTTTGTTTACATACGCACACGGTGGAAAAAGCATGACGGTGACGCAGAATGAGAAGGGCGAAAGCAGATCGTTGAATGAAACGATGAACCAGAACTGGTTTGTAAAAATGCTGCAGCTTCAGTGGTGGAACTGGTTTAGCTTTCGTCCGTCAGATACACAACAAAGCACTATTTTTGGTAGAGCATGCTAGCGGGCCGTCGTTATTACCGTGTTGTTTGGAAAATACGGCGCACTTAAAATCAATCCTTTGATTTTTCTGAAAGTCGACAGAGCCCCTTATAATCCCGTGAGCCTTATGTATGAACTCTGGTTGTGTTTACTGACCTCGAAACGATTTTATGTACACGGCGCTCGAAAATCTGTCAAATGTTTCAGTACGACTTTGCTAAGCTACGAAGCCGCACCGCTCGATGGATTGTGGGAGCATTACGGCTATCGTAGGCGGAGCCTCGCGGAGTGATACGTACTGTGCTTCAACATAATATTACCGTATTGTGTGTGTATAACCTCTTTTTAAGTTTTGTGGATATTATACATGGTTATGCTGAGGATGTGTCGGCCAGTTTCCACTGGAAATGCCTTTTGGTTAAACTGTCAGACAGGAATTTGCATTTGCACTGTTACATTTTTATATAACTTTAATGCACATAAAAAACAGCTGCTTGTTTAAGTGAAAATACATTGATGGTTTTTTTTTTGGGAGAAGGGAGCCGGAGGTTGACAAACAGATTGGTGCTGCGGCTGCAGTGATGTGGACGCTGCACCGGTCCGTCGTGGTGAAGAGGGAGCTGAGTGTAAAAGCAAAGCTCTCCATATACCGGTTGATCTACGTCCCTACCCTCACCTATGGTCACGAGCTGTGGGTAGTGACCGAAAGAACGAGATCGCGGATACAAGCGGCGGAAATGAGCTTCCTCCGAAGGGTGGCTGGCCTCTCCCTTAGAGATAGGGTGAGAAGTTCAGCCATCCAGGAGGGGCTCAGAGTAGAGCCGCTGCTCCTCCACATCGAAAGGAGCCAGCTGAGGTGGTTCGGGCATCTGACAAGGATGCCTCCTGGGCGCCTCCTGGGTGAGGTGTTCCGGGTATGTCCCACCGGGAGGAGGCCCCGGGGCAGACCGAGGACACGCTGGAGAGATTATATCTGGCGTTGGTGTTCCTGCGGATAAGATAGAGGAGGTGAGGGAGAGGGAGGTCTGGGCTTCTCTGCTTAGGCTGCTGCCCCCGTGACCCGGCCCCGGATAAAGTGGAAGAAGATGGATGGATGTTTTTTTTGCACTAATAAAGTTGTGGAGTTGTAAAGTATTTTGTCTCGTGTCAATTATATCGTCAGTTATATCGTTATCACAAATTTTCAAATGTATATCGTGATAAATATTTTTGGCCATATGGCCTCGCTCTACTATAGAGCGGGACATTTGTTTTGCAGCAGTCTGCATTTTTCTGCGTCTCACTGAGGCACTTAGAACCATTTTCTGAAATGCAGTATGTGTGTGCGACCACAAGGCCTCGGTGCTTACATACATATTTTTCTGAGCACCTTGGACACACACATGCACACACACAGAGTGGAAAATATATTAGATGGGGAGACGTGCATGTAGACAGTATAAAGGAGAAAAGGAAGTGGAGAGGGGAGCGATTGAAGAGAACAAAGGAGAAAGGTGAGCAACAGGGGAAGAGAAAGAGACGGAGTGGACGGAAACAGATTAGTGACCTAAATCACAGCAGCGTCCCTCTCAGGTACATTAGTGTGTCTGCATGTGTGTGCATCTTTGTCCTCTTGAGTGCACGTAGGTGTGTCGGGTATGTGGGACAGCGAGCAGATATGTGTATGCACATAATACAGTTCAAATTTGGTTTGTGTACTGCAGTCACCATATTGCAGCGTAAACAAAAGCTGTGTGTAGTGCATGCATTTTGTGTGTGTGTGTGTCTGTGTGTTCGATCACTAAGCGTTACTATAAGAAGTGTGTGTATAAGTGAAAACTATGTGCTGTTGTCACTGGCTGGTACCAAACTTACTCATCGTTGAATCTAATTGTTAAAATTGTAATTGATGCCCAGTGCTGGTCAATTATTGGAGATAAATGAATTTCAGGACCACGCCTCCAAACACGCCCCTTCCTGTTCTTCTCTATATATGACCCCCCTGGTGCGAACACCTTTCGAGCTCTTTAATACAGTTTATCTTACAAGAGTAACATCATCTTACTCCTCCTTCCCTTTGCTGCACAGCTCTGCTTCATCAGTTTCCCTCCAGGCAATCCAAGAAACCCAAACACTCTGAACGTCACGGCGGCGCCGGTCATCATGGGAAACTTTCTAGCAGTTTTCTCACCAGCCGACAACCCGGTCTGCCACGTCGATCCATCCAGTCATCTTCTCTCTGCTAAATCCAGTTATGCAATAACTCCGGCCGCTCGCCACCTCCGCGAAATTCAGCAACATCACAGCTCCGCTCACAGTGCTCTGAAACAGGCCCGCAGGCCAGGCGAGTTAGCTGCAAAGCCAGTGCTGGACTCAGAAGCCACGCTGCTCCCACACAGCCATAATACGTTTTGGTGCTATTGTTTTTTTAGCTTGTAAATCATGATGTAATTCACAAATTGCTCCTGCTGTTTCATCCGACTAAAGCTTGCTTTGCCGTCTCGTAATCGTGGACCAAATGAATTAGTATTAGGCCCCTGCAATAAAACAACACTGATAATTGTCTCAGAATGACTTTTCTTCAAGAACATGTGACAATATAAAGTCAAGAGATGGAACATGAATGGAACTCACTCCATTCATGTTTTGGCTGACAGTACAAAAGCACAATGCCAGTAGCAGCATGCCGAACCAAACGTGTGGCTGCGATAGAGTTACAGCTACATCACGTTAACCTGACCTGACACCCCAATAGGCTTTTGTGAAAAGAAGTGTCAGAGGAATTCAGTAGTGTGGAGATAATACACCACAAAAGCTTTTTTCTGAAGTCCCATCCATGCAGAGCATGCAGTGCAACACTTTCTCCTGTGCCGTGCAGCAGAACGTGAGGACAGACAGAGACGTGACAGCAGCCTGCTTTACTGCAGGAACAGATGAACATGCTGGATTTGTGCAGCTGATTCCTTGCCAACAATATGAAATGGGTTGACTCTCCACAAAAGGAAATGATACAATCTGATTCTTAGAGATTTTATTTTCTATTAAGCTTCCTGCTCCTTCTGACTGCATCACTCATTCAGAACTGACCAAAGAAATTTGTTTCAATTTTCAGGTCAGTGGAATACACACATTAATATATAACCATCGATTATGTCAAGTATCAGTTATCCCATTGATTTATAATAACAAATACTTTTGTCTTACTAATGAGCAATAATAAATATTCAAAGGAGAAAAAAACAGGTCTTTCAAAATGAACTGCTCACTGGTTTCTATTTGAGAAAGTTCAACCCCACGAGCCTTTGATTGTATGTATGTTACATATTAAATTTAGCTTTTCAAAGAAAACGTTTTCTTAAATGCAAAAATATATAACCGTGCTCCAGCTTTGGTGTATCATATTCAAGCACATTTGTGTGTTACTGTGTGAGTTTGTGTGTCAGGCTTTAAAGGCGCAGCGATGGCTGCAGTGAAGAGAAGCAGCACATCAGCATTCTGAGGTTTGCTTCGATTCAAAGTTTCTGTGCTGCTCAAAACAGACGTTACGATGATGTAGATGTTCATTAATATTAATAATAATTCACTGTCCAACACAACAACACTCAGGTCCATTTTTAAATATTAATGCAATTTAATTAATACTGGATTTTATATGATTTCACTTTCAATTTGAAAAATGTTACAAAAGTCTTCAAATAAAGTCAAGTATAAAACAAAGTATGGTCTATTACACCCCATGCCCTGACTTTTAATTTAAACTTGTGTTTTGAAATTCTCACTTTTTCTTTTGTACTTTAGACTCAACCCCGTTCGTATCGTCACGCGGTGTCATTTAAACACGGTCAGATTGAGTTCACTTCTGGAAGCTTCCGTCGGTGTAAAACAAACGTGTGTTGTTGGTGTTTCTGTTTAAGTCTGTGTGGGCTTCATGTTGTCAGACTTTTTGTTCACACGCGTCTCATGAATACGTTTGTATTACAGGTCAGATTTTAGTCGCACACGTGGGTGAAACGTTTCCATGGTGACAGTGGCGCGTTGCACAGCCGTGCATTACACGAAGCGTCGGAGCCCTGTGTGTGTGTACATTACATTTATGATCGACATCCTCTGACAAAAAACACGTTTGGAGTAAAAAGGAAGCTTGAAGCAGAAATTAGGCCCCAATTCATATTCATCCAGTGAAGCTTAGAAACGAAGTGTTTGGAGAATTAGAAATAAAAGCAAAGGAAGCAGGAAACCAGCGGTGCATCAGGCAGCCGGTCTGCTGCGAACAGTATTTCGTTCTATATTCACCTCCTCTGTACTCTCCTCCCTCGCATACACAGACTGTTCGCTAGACAGTGGTAACCCAGGTAAACAACACTGCTGTTAAAAATATACCGTTCTGTACACGTGCATCTGAAACGTTGTGTTACTCTTTAATGAAGTCTGAGTCAGCTTGTTTCAGATGATAGCGCTGTGTGAATTCTTCTGTGAGAAACTGTTGCTGCTCAAACCTCATCCACGTTCCCCTAAACCTTTTAACCAGTGCTGTTTCAAATGCTAGATCAAAATAAACTAACAATAAAAACACTGAAAGAAAATGGAAAGAAAAACACGTTTGTTTACTTTTGGCTTATTACTGCGACTCTTCTGTTGTAAACGAGCATCTATCTGCTTTCTATCAGTAAGATTGTAGCAGACAGCACGACATCACTCGTATCCTGCTTGTCTTTACCAGCCCATAGCGCACTGACAATATTACTGATCACTTCTAAAATAAGCTCTGATCTGGCTACAAGCTGCAGTGCACACATGTTTACTCCTTGTGAGACCGTGCACAGCCTCAGTTTATCAGGTGGGGCGGTCTTGGCCATTCAAGGCTTAAATCTAAAGGCGACCATGCTTTCCCCCTCTGGGAGTCCTCTCGTCTCCACTGGCCAGCCTGTGAACATGTCGTGTGCACTCTGTGACTTCATTCACTTCCTGAAACATTTTTATTAACATGCACTTATGTGATGTCCCGCTCTTCCAGTGCTCTTCTCATCATCGCTCCGTACTTTCTAATTATTTTCTAATTGCTTATGTATCCATTTTTAATTGGATCAAATCAAATACAATGTCTTCCTCTTCCTGTTTCTTAAGCATTATTCTGTTTCATTTAGATGTAAACTGCTGCCTTAGCAAGTGCTGTATAAATAAAGTTGCATTTTCCTCACGTGTGAACAAGTGCTAAATGTTTTTGTTTCACGTGTGATCGCTCACAGCACTTTCAGAGGTGCCGTTTTAAGCATCGCATTAAGAACCAACAGCATAGTGGTCAGGGGTGATAATGTTTTGGTTCATCAGTAGTCCGTGTCCAGTCAGCTTATGTTTTGGGAGTGGCTGCACGATGTCAGTGTGGGTTGTCAGGTCTCATCTGTACATACTGCTGTGCAGAGCTGCAGACGTGTCTGATTAATTCCTTCATTCCTGGACCTCTAAAATCACAGTTCAGTTTTCTGATATTTTCATCTCAAAGCTCAAGTGCCTCAGCAAATTAGAAACAACAGCAGTGACATGGGAACCTCGTGCAAACATATCTGACAGCTTTATAGCTGTGCTTCAGCAAGGATTATGTCAGTTGTCCATCTCTGCCAGCTCTGGAAGCCAAATTGCTTGTAAGTAGAAGAATCCTGAGATCATCATTTGAACCAGTTGCCATGTTTTTACCTGTTCGTCTAGCTACTGCAGTTCTGTCCAGTTTAGAAGGGGCATTTATTATAATGAATGTGTTTTCCGTTAACTTTGTCACTGATTGAAATTTAGAAGGCCATCTTAATTTGAAATGTCAGGTGTGGGGAGTCAGATAGAATCGGTGGGGTGGAGGCTTACACAGCTGAGATCAAGATGAAAAAGAAATCATTTTTTCTCTGTGTGTCAGTCATCACTGTTTCTCCCCATCAGTCTGAACAAGCACATCCGTGCAGCTGCTAGCCTCACTGAGCACAGTTCCCAGGAAACGGAGGAGAAATGATGGAAGGACAGTCAAGCAGAGACAAGAGAGAAAAAGCATGAGAACGGGAGAATCGGAGAGAGCAGTTCAACCACCAGATCGGGATCAGATTTTAATCCCTCAATTAGGCCGAGTGAATAGAGCGATGTTCCTTGATGCCCTCCGCTCACCCTCTGCGTCCAGCTCGGTTTAGCTTTTCTTCTCTCTCCTTCATTAGTTCTGTAGCATGGACCCAGGAAGCCTCGTATTTTCCTTTAATTTGTCACATGCTGTGAAAGAGTATTTTCCTTCTTAATGGGTTACATTACAGTGCAAGCAATGACAGAGGAAGACATGGGGCTAGGGATAAGTGAGAAGTGAGCATTAACAAAAGATTTTGTCAGTGTTGTCTATCCATAAAACAGACTTCTGTATTGAGAGCTACATATCCTCAACAGAGAAAGAAGACAGTGTACCACAAAGACAAAGATCTGTGTCTGAGTTTGATGTGACATATCTCCAACACACAGCAAGAGAAAGGAGCACAGCCGCTCCTTATCTGTCTAACCATCTATCCATCTTCTTCCTTTTATCCAGTTCAAGCTTGCAAAGGGCAGGAGCCTATCTCAGCTGTCACAGGGCCATCACAGAGAGACACACAGTCACTCATATACCAGGCCAATTTAGAACCAGTTAACCTAACACAGGTACTCTGGTTTCCTCCCAAAGACACAGACGTGGAGAACATGCAGACACCACACAGCTGTTCCTGACCTGTCCTATCCTTCTGAAATGATTTGTGCACACATGATTTCTCGTTTATGTTCCACAAAGCATATTTTTCTCAACTTCTTATCATCCTCCAGTTTGCTGGGAAGCTAACCTTATCACTAACAGTAAAGGGTGACCTGGAACCTGGCTGTGTGGTCATTTTCACAGGAGGGAAAAGATGGAGCAGTGGATGGTGCACAGTGCTTCATGTACACAAAACTGCACAAACACTGTGCAGCAGTAGATTTCTATGTGAATTGACAGCAAGGTCAGCATTGCCATTTTTAATTGCTGACCCACTTGACTGAGTTAAGCATGTTCTTGTTGTCGGACACATACAGAGATGACCATGGAATTAAGGAGGAGTGATTTAAAATAGAGTGACAGTCTCATCACTCAACACCACCAGAAAAAATGTACTTTTTTAAATCTTTTGACTTTTTTTAATGCACCATTAGGCACGGTGGGGTAAACGCTGCCTACATGTCTGCAGGGTGCATCGCTTCATATTCACTAGGTTCATTCGATCTTGACACAAAGTGAATCGGAAAGAAACCAATGAAAACAGAGGAGCGACATTGTACAATGGTCAACAATAGAGCCACATCCTCTGTATGAATGTGCAATAACAAGCTGGTGTTTAGCTTTTGTTCAACAAATCTCTTACCCTTCAACTGTAAGGCGTGATTTAGACCTCTGTGGGGAATCCTTTTAGAGCAGACGTGTCAAACTTACGGCCGACAGCATAACTATATCAGTTATTAATGGCCCGTCACTATGTGATGCCCTGCTGAGAATCCATGGGACTTTATTTTGACCATGCAGCCAATCACATGCAAAAACAGAGTGAGATCATACTATTGTGAAAAAAGGAAGGCATCTAGTGTAGTGGTACAGGCCGGTTCACAGAGAGACGGACTTAAATGCAGGCGTGTCAGGGAAAGTGAAGAAATGAGTGAAAATATAAAATGAGCAACATCTGGCTGCATGTCAGTGATACTGGAGACCGAGTGCAGGATTTCTAGAATTGAGCTAAAGCACCCGTTTTTATTTTCAGCCTTTTTCCACAAAAGGTTTCAAACCTGCCCAGCACGAGTGTGCTCTCGCTAGTAGTAGTACGTTCATAAAAGTAAGACTTAACACTGAATAAAAAATGCTTCCTTGTAAAATACTAAATGTACAGTTCAGTGTTGCCTATGACATAAAATAAACTATATGCAAAGTGTCTTTGAATGGCAGAGATGTAGCACAGAGCCTTGGGTCAGTGTCTAAATGAGTCTCACCTGGCACCGCGTCGACCTGAAAGTCACAACTCACCACAAAAAAGCACAAACATGGATTTTGGACTTTTAACAGCATTTTCACAGGTTTTTCAGCTTCCTCATGGCCATTCACTCTAGTAATGGTAATTAGTAATAATGCAATAATTGATTAAATGACAGAAAAGTTTCTGTTTTTCACTTCCTGCTCTAGAAATGTCTGTTTTTTTATGACTACAGTTTAAAAAACAGAAAACCAAAACAAATGTGGGCAATGAGCTACCAGAAGGTTTTCTGTCATTTTACACAATTATTCCTTACAGAGAGTCGTGCTGACAGATTCACTGCTGGTAAATGCTGAACCTTATCCTAAAGATCTTTAAACCTGAATGGGAGGCAGAGCCTTCAGCTTCCATGAAACCTACTCACAGCTTCACTCACCATGTGTTTACACACCGCTCTGCATTTAATCGTTAGTTATTATCACTATCTGGTCACAGTGTGTCTTTGCTCTGTCTCCTCCCCTCACCCCAACAGGTCGTGGACAATAACCCTCCCTGAGCCTGGTTGTGCCGGGGGCTTCTTCCTGTTAAAAGGGAGCTTTTCCTTCCCACCGTCACCAAAGCGCGTGCTCAGTTGTTGGGCTTCTCTCTGTTTTCTCTGTATTATTGTAGGGACTTCACCTTCCATTGCAAAGCACCTTGAGGCAACTGTTGTAGTAATTTGGCACCATATAAATACAACTGAATTAAATTGATAGTGTATTAGTGCACACACACACAAAATATATTTGGGTCTGTGTGTGTGTGTGGAGGAGATGAACAGAAACTGGGAATCAGAGGTGAGCACAGTGAATATTCACCAGTATAATCAGCACAAACCGAATGGCACGTGTCACAGTAATTGTGAAAGCGTTTCGCTCCAGTCAGGATTATTATGAATTAGTGAAATGCAGACGATTATTGCAACTGGTGATCCGCATTTTACCATCTGTTCTACGTTGTTTCACACACAGACACACACAACGTGGAAGTACTGTATGTGTTATATGCATGTGAGCAAACACACACACAGTCAGGCTGCTTCGATACAAGCACGGGCCACAGACAGCTGTACACGGACACTGAGAGATTAATGCTGTCATTGACAGATGACAGATGATTTCATTTGGTCAGTGAACAGAGCAGCTACACAGCAGCTGAGCAGAACATTAATCCAGCACAAACGCTCATTACGTTTGCAGAGTTTCAAATATTCTAATCCACAACACCTCTGTGTATCATATACTGGAATGAATGTGCATTCATTTATTAGTATAACATTTTTTGGAATATGTGCTTTTGACTGATGGTTAATAAAGCATATTTAAACTGGTGATCAGGCTATGACTTCTTCACATCATTATTTATCATTCAGTTAATGACTCTTTGCAGATACTTGTGAGTGCACTTGTTCCCTGCTCGAGTCAAAATGTCAGACTGACTATTAACGTTGTTGACACTTAAAATGATAAATGCTGCATTGGCATGTTGACAAAAGTCCAAACAGTAGGAATCAGAATCTGTTTCCTTAGGGGTGGTAACTGGAGCAGACACACACACTGTGCAGGGCACACAGCTCAGTTTTAGGGCTTTCAAAGCCCTAATATATTTAAAGAAATATTTAAAGCTTCAACATGTGTGGGGACGGAGATGTAAGACAGCTGGTATCCAAACATTTGTTGTTAACTTGCATGTCTCAGTTTCAAGAGTGAAGTAGTTGTAAATTTGAGACATCTTGCTTTTGAATATTTAAATGGCCTGTGTTTGTATAGCGCTTTACTAGTCCCTAAGGACCCCAAAGCGCTTTACACATCCAGTCATTCACCTATTCACACACTGGTGATGGCAGCTACATTGTAGCCACAGCCACCCTGGGGCGCACTGACAGAGGCGAGGCTGCCGGACACTGGCGCCACCGGGCCCTCTGACCACCACCAGTGGGCACCGAGACCGTCCAAGCCGGGGCTCGAACCGGCAACCTTCCGATTACAAGGCGAACTCCCAACTCTTGAGCCACAGTCGCCCCTATTTAAGGGACAGAAGCAGATTTAGAGCCGTCCCGAGTATAGTTGTTCCCAGTGTTGTTTGTTAGGATTAGATGAGAACTGTGATACAGTCTCACAGTAACCTGTAATAATTATTATTATACAATTACTTTTGTGTGACTTCAGTTTGGGGAAGTGCTTGGATAACAAAGTAATACACTTCAAAGCAGGTTCAGTTGTACCGGAGCAACTAGTCATTGGATCCTTACTGTGCTGGACGGTGGACAGTTGTCTCTCTGAAACACAGGAAGGACTCTTCAGCAGATTACTGCTCAGGGAAGCTGTTTCACTTAAAGACTGGCCCTGTTTGCTTCTGTGACATCAGCATGTACTTACACGGTAGCCTTTGTATTTAATTCTCTGCTGCTTTTGGTATGACAGACGAGGCAGACTAAGACCAAAGAGGATACTCCGTCTTCTTGTAAGGCAGCAAATGACACACAAGAGAAACTCGTCTCAGCGGGTCACTGTCAGCCTTAAGTGAAAAGCAGAACAGCCACTCAAGACAAACAGAGGAAGTGTGTGACTCTTCATAAGTGTGTGTTTATTTTTTGTCTGTGTAAGCTGGTATTTCTCTGTGGGGCCGTTTTCATTTGACAGTACGACAGGCGCCTCTGCTTTTCTGCACCAGGTTACACACACATGCACAAAAGCACACACGCTTCACTTGTCTGTGTGCAACAAGAAGCAAACATCTCCTGGCCCTGGGTGCAGTTGGCTGCTCCTAACAGCTACATCAGAGATATAGTCAGGGCTGCACATCAGTGGTCCGCAGGTGCGCATGCGCTGTCAAAATAAAAGATGCGCACCAGACAAGAAGTTGCAACGTCAAAGATGTCGAAGAAGCAAGCTCCTTTAATCAGTTACTTTGGTGTTCGACATCTTTAAGTGTTCTAAACAAATGTCTGTCCTCCTCCAGAAAATCTCATGTACGCAAACGCGTGTTGCAGCTTCTTGTCTGGTGCGCATCTTTTATTTTGACAGCGCATGCGCACCTGCGGACCACTGATGTGCAGCCCTGGCTATAGGCTTGATCTAAAACTGTGACGTGAACGCAGCACGCAGGCTGTAACAGCTGGGTGCTAAAGTGTGAGAATGGGATAAACCAGCACACGAGTCTTGACTTATATGATATCATACGATATGAAGTGAAGAACAGTATAAGCTACTCAGAGATGTTACATTACTGAGTGAGTCATCATTGCTTCGCAGCAGCACACAGCAGTCACTCGAGACTCTACATGTTGCTGTTATTGCTTTTTTCTGCTATCACATAGAAATCATCCAACACACATGTTGATTTGCCTGATACACAACACCATGTCAGCTTGAGGCACTGGGACGAGAGGGGATTTTCTGTCCTGTAAGGTCAGCAAATGACACACACACACACACACACACACACACACAGTGAGAGAGGGAAACTTGCCTTGGAGGTCCCTGTCAGCTGTCAAGGTAAAAGCAAAGCAGGCACTCAAGACAAAAGCGAAGCGTTGGCCTCTGTGTTCACGCAGTGTGGGTGACCTGGTTTGTCTGGTTTACCTTCCGTGCTCTATATTCACTAATGCCACTGGCCAGTGTAGACTGTACACTGACTTTGTGTCCTTCAATATGATGTGACAAGAGCTCAAAGTTAGTATAGAGGAAAAATCATTTCAGTCACATCGTTGGGTGCAAAGTGCGCTTGTTCGATTTGATCGCTGTAGTGGAGACATGCAGCACAAGGCCACAGGTCACTGCCTTGTGCTTACCCACTGAGTGAAGCTGGCGCCTGCATTGGTTCTTGTTTCAGGTTATCTGCAGTTACCCATTAATACTGGTTTCATTTGTTGGTCAGAGGAAAACACAAAACTTCTTCTCATTCCGGATGCCTGCACAGTGCAGAAGGACAAATTCTTCAGCACCACAGGGGCTTGGATCCACTCCCTGGCTGCAGTGCTTCTTTTTGGTCGAGCACTCAAATTACGTTTTGGCCAAAGACATTTATGGCTTAAAGGCCAACTTATTTTTGGATATTTTTTGGATTCAATGGTCGACTGTTTTCAGCCGTAATGTAGAGCAAGTTACTCTTTCAACATCAACATGACTCTTACTACTTCTACCTAGTGACTGCATCAGTCTCAGCTGACTGCAGGTTTCCCCAACCTTATAAACAGTACATTTGCACAATGACTGACGCTAGCCAACTGGATGAACATTGGGCTATGAGGTCAGTGTGTTGCTCATTAATATGCAAATATGCAAATGACCATGCATACTAATGAGGTTGGGGAAACCTGCAGTCAGCTGAGAAGTCACTTGGATGATGATGAAACGCTACGTCCAGATGAACAGAATCAACCTTTTGGGATTTACTTACCTGGATGATTGAGCATGTGTACCTATGTACTAGGATGTCAGAGAGTAGCTGAGCCCCTGTGTTACTGTGCTGGGTCGCTGTGTGACTGCATCCATGAGGGGTGCACGTTAATATAAGTTGGCATGCTTTGGATTTTGAAACTATTGTGCAGCTGAACTGAAAGTTAAGAGACAGGACAGTTTAAAAGAATTATGCATTTTTTGTTGTCAAACATATGAGAGCAACTGGTTTCAGCCTGTGGATGGAGCCTTCCTTTGTGAAGTTTTTCCTTTTTCCCCCTTTTTTGTTTGGTTTTCAGGAGAGTTTTGATCCACCTGAGCCTCATTGCCACGGTGACGAAGAAAACAATTACAAATCATTAATTTAAAAAGGCAGTTATTAACTAAACTACTCCAGAAACAACAAGAACATAGTATTGTGACGTAAATCTCACCAGTTTACATTTCCCAGTTTGCCTCGGAGAGACTGGTAAGTGTTTGGTTGTGCGGCTGCTTCGTGTGTCTGTGGAAAGAGACGGCAACATATTGCTCTTTGTTTCGTGGTACCCTATGGATAGGCCTAATTTATACCCCACACACACATCATTCCTCCAAAGGCCACATGAGCAAAACCTCTGCTGCCAGGGGACAGACGTCATACGTGTGCGTGCGTCCGTACTGTGCGTATTTGTGTCGGCTGATTATACACTGGAGTATTTGATGGAAATATTATGACTAGTCTAAATTTCCTTTCCTTTCTAACATGAAAATGCTACAGCTATTACACAAAGCAGCGCTGCTTCTATATGTCACAGAACACACAGCAGCTTATGTTCGGTCACTGTAGCACAAATCAGTTTGTTGACACCAAACCTAATGTTTGTTCAGCCTAGTGTTTGTGAGTTTCTGCTGTTTTTCTGTTGTTGTTTGTTTGTTTTGCTTTTGTTACATTGTAGCTGAGGTCTTTCTGTCAGGATGTTGTTACTGAAACCTTGCCCAGCACAGAGTGGATTTGCACCAGCTCATAGTCATCTATAACCAAAGGCTGACACCATCTCACAAACTTGCACAACAGAGAGACAGAGACACAGGGAGGCAGATCGACCTGCACTCGTTTTACTGACTGACCAAAGTTGCTGTAAGAAAAGAAGAATTCAAATTTGTTTCGTTTTGTCTGAACCTCATTTATTGCAGTCAGGGGCTGTGGGAAAGGTGCACAAAGGTTTTATTTAATTAGTGAGTCTGTATATATATATATATATATATATATATATATATATATATATGTATATATATATATATATATATATATATATATATATATATATATATATATATATATATGTATATTAAAATTATATATTTTAACTCAAAAGTACAGTTTTTAAATGTAATGTTGCTGAAACAACAAAATAAAAATAATAAATCTATCTCATGGAGAAATCACTCATCTTTGGAAAAGAGAGTTTATTACAGAGAAATGTCTCTTTCCAAAATAAAAGCTATACTATACGCTTCTTCTGGGCTATATTCTCAGCAGCATATTAAACATATCAGGTCCCCATAAGGAGAATCCTGTGCTAACGGCTGTCTAAATGACTCGGGTAAAGTTTGTAGCATGCGTGCTTGTTGTTTTTGTCTGCTTCCACTTGTCTTTGCACTAGGATGCTGTCGGCGTAAATGTGCAGTCATATTCGTTGTGTTCCCACTAGTGCCGTCAGCGTTAATCTGAAATGACGTTAACGCCACAACACGGCAAATCTCCGTTAACGAGCTACCGCGGATCGCCCCGTGCGTGGGGCTGGACAACGTCAACACGTTAACAAGCTAACTGCGCTAACACACATGTTCCCACCCATGTAATTGAGCATTGCGTGGCACATCCAACATACTGTTTTACTTTAGTCCATGACGCGCTTACCTTCAGGGTCATACGTCACATGAAAACCAAAATAGTTCCAAACACCAGATCTGAATGAGGGTGGGGGAGGTTCAATTTCGGGTAGCGTTGAGGCAGTTGCCATGTTGCAACGAGCTTAGCTTCTGTCTTGCTAGCTTGCGCTGCGCTCAGTGGATCTGCGCTCGACAGTGCAGCCTAGGCGGAGTAGTCGAGCGCAGAGCCACTGAGCGCTCAACACAGACAGCATCGTCAGAAGGAAAGTTGATAAAATAAATTAAAAATGTTGTATTGTTCGATACATATGCGTACCGAACCGAAAGCACTGTATCGAACGGTTCAATATCGATACGAGTATCGTTGCACCCCTAATATATATATATATAGATAGATAGATAGATAGATAGATAGATATAGATATATATATGTATTTATGCTTATGTGACGTTTAGGCATAGCTCTTTATCTAGTTAGCATGTGTGTGATGTCCTTGCTTAACCCACTGTACTGTGGGAAGTGCCTTCAGATTTTCTGCTCAGGTTAGTGTTGGGTCTATATTAAGTATAATGGTATAGAGAACTATCTGATTTTTGTGAAGTGGCTCCAGGCCACATGTTCTGTGGAGTACTGCAGCCGTCCAATCAGCCTTTCAGAAACAGCTCATTTCTCATCACTGTGTAAAACACTGCTAGCTCATACATGAAACACAGCACTGTATGGTCTTATAATCAAAATAACTTTTATGCAGTATAGCATATAAAGTAATAAATGCATTTGGAGCCCACATATTGAAGTTTGGTTAAAGCAGTGGACACTGATTAGCTGGAGTTACTATAATGCACTTGATGCTTGCAGCATGATGGCATTAACTGTTTAATGGACTTCAATAGTTCATGCCTTTTTATGCGCATTCCCTTTTTTTCACTGCTTCTTTGAACCGTAGGACAGAAGGACATAGACTTTAAACAGTTTATAATCAGGTATAGTTGCTTTGTGCTGCACCCATGCTCTGTTTGACCCTTGTTTGCCTTTTGCCTCAGGCTAATAATAGGGGATTATCGGGTCTTTGGGGTCTCGCTCCAATACTGTAGCCTTTACCTAACAATAGAATTTGTCTTTAGATGATAATTAAATTGGTATGCAGCTAGTTTTCACACACTCACTTGCAGCCTGCAGATGTGCTGTCCACTGCCTTCAGAGTTTTAACCTTTTATATAAAATACTATGACAAATAAACAAAAATTATAAAATAAATAAATAAATTGAAATTGAAAATAACAACAAAATGAATTTACATTTATTTCGAATGATAGACAGAAAACAGTCTAAAACTAAAGTTAGGTCCATAACAACAACAACGTCCTCAAAATGGTGAGCCCTGCACTTTTATTTTGAAAATTCATTTAATGGGTCATTGTCATGCCTGACGACTCATCCACGTCACATGTTCCGTGTTCTGGCTGTGTTAGTCTCTGTCATCTTCCAACGGTACATGTTGTGGTCCGTTGGACCCTCAGTGTGGTGAAGTCATCCTGCAGCTTTAGCAGACGTACGTATAATGTTTCCAGCTCCATGCGTGGCTGTAGAAACAGTGTTCTTTGGGTCATACTCAGCTCTGCTTCCAAACACAGCAGACTGAGTTGATGCTGAAAAGCTGAGCGTTCAACCTATCAAGATTTCAACCTATCACTGGCCACTCTCTCCAGGGTGAAACATTGTGATATGATGCTGTTAGTGGAGACTGTGGCCTTTGGTGAATTATATACAGTTCTTATCCAATGAATAAAAGACTTTCCAAAACCAAATTCATGAAGACCCATGAAAAGGAAGACCAAAAAGCCTTTTCTGCATCTCGTCTGTTGCTTTAGCGTTGCGCCGCGGTGCCAGGCTAATGAGGTTGAATAACCTTCTAAATGTATTAGTAGAACGTCTGCCTTTGACGAACCCTGTTTGGTCGTAATGACTTATTCAGGGACTGTTTCTAACTTAGATGCAAGTGACTTAGGGATAACTTTAATGTGGGTATTGATTAATGACAGAGGTCGGTAGGTAGAGTAGGGTCTTTATCTGGTTTTAGTCAAAATGTTATTGCAGCTGTGTTAATATGGGAAGGAAGCAGGCTGTTATGTTTTATTACTGTGACTGTTCTGACGAATCATAGAGTAAGAAATGGAGATCCATCAGAGCCCAGCGCCTCGTTTGGCATTCAGATTAAGGCACCATGTAGCTCATTGGTGGTTCAACACAACTCTGTGTCTTCTTTAGATGGTGAATGATGAGTGAATGTCTTCTGAATTAGGCTTATTTTCAGTAGATATAGACGGTATCATTCAGTTCCTATTACCTTGAAGTGTATTTGCACTGTTTTGTTTGTTGGCTGATTGTATTGGAAATTGTTATGTAGCAGATATTCAGTTTGTTGTTATGATAAAATATTATCAGCTGTAATTTTGTGTTTTGTAATTCTCTCGACGTTTGTTTCTTTGGGTTTGTCGTCGCTCTTAGTTGCTTCATTTTTTCTTTAATATTGCAGTATAATATGTATGCATGTATGCAATATATCCAGTTTTTCTTCCTGTTTTTTCTTCTAAGGCTACTGCGATATGATTTTTCACCAAGCTTCTTGCTGATTGTCTCGTAGGCCCGTCCAGCCTCATGCATTTCTACAGTCTTGTCCCCGATGTCGGCTCTTAGGTCCTGCCCATGCTGCTGCAGGGGTTGGAATGGAAGTAACTGATGAGTTTAGGTTGACTATTTGTAATTGATCTGTGAGAGTGAGAATATTCGATGGGTTGTAACTGAATACTTATTTGACTCAATGACAGGCAAATCAATGTATGACTTAAAAATTAAGCAGGCTTTAAGGAGCTTGGAAAGAAAAGCATCTGGATTTCTTTAAGTTGCTGGAAGACGTTTCACCTCTCTCATCCAAGAAGCTTCTTCAGTTCTGAAGCTGCTCAGATGAGACTACGATGACCTGGATGACTGAGAACCTTCACGTACAGCCAAACAAATCTTTTTTCCTCCCACTGTACGAACAGTTGCAGAAACTGTTGGTGAATATGTTAAAATAAATATTGTGTCTTACATAATATACCGAGTTCCTCCACAGGCAGATTTAGTCTCGGGTGAGACACAGTGTTACAGTTCTCGTGACACAGAAGAGCTTCCTTACCAGGCCAGGACTCAAGTCTGTCTGCACCTGCAGGCCAGTGGCCACTTTGAAAGGTGATGATGTGCACATCCTGGACAGGGAGGAAGGCTGGTGGGGATGGGGAGTCGAGGAGGGCATTTCTGTGTCGAAGAGGGCGCCTTAAAGTATAAAGTATGGGCATAACGATTTGAATATCAACCATCATGAGCTGAGCTCACAGCCCATTGCTAGTTTTGATCGTTGTGCAGCTGTGCTGTTTATAAGGTGGGAAATCTTAAGAAAGGTGAATTGCAGTCAGTGCCAAACAAGACTGCAGCTTTGTTTCTGCAAATGAGCAAACACTGATTTCACTTTAATGTGAGAGTGAGATTTAGAAATAAACACATTTGTGTCTGAATAGCCAGAAATGTTTTAATGAAGGGTGTTTTTGTTGTTTTAAATACACATTTGAATGGATTCCAAATGTGGACGAGTTCTGTTTGAATGAAACACACAGACAGACCTCCAAACACTAATGTGTACACACCCAAGCAGAAGTCACTAAATGCCAAAGTTACCAAACTGATGCACATCTGATTTTGAGACTGGTCTCGAGCAGGCGCAGCATCGGAGCCTTTGTTACGTGGTGCTGAGCCTGACCATCCTGTTTTAATCACGTCAGTGAAGCGATGCTGCACATGAGCTCTTTAATTGTTGCTGCTCACATATTCTTACAACAGAACTGATGAATAGATTTTTAAGATCACTTGTATTTGTTGTTTTACTGTGTACACCTGTCAGTGTGTTTTATGTGTGTAACAGAGCAATATTAAGTCACACCATCAGCGAGCATCACCATACTGCATTGTTCAGCCGTTTCTTTTTCTTTTTCAAAGATGTTACTTTTGTTCATTCTCCACATTCATCATCCTTTTTTCTTTCATGTGGTCTTTCATAGGTTCTCCCATGCCCTCCCCCTCCTGCCCATCTGTCATTGACCAATCACATCCACAGTCAGCTAATCCGCACGACAACCCGCTGTTAGCCAACATACCTGAGCCTAACTCAGAGGAAGAGGAGGAGGAGGAAGAGGAGTATGCTGCTCGGTTGTACTTAGCCGTAACATATGGTAAAGAGACTTTAGACTTTTTTTTAAAGACATGCACTCATTTTGGATTCAGTATGTGAGCTGCAGCTGGTTATTTGGACGACTGTGGAGTGACTCCCAGGGTAACAGGCTTGGTGGAAGTTAGTCGTGCTTTCTCCTTGTATGTTTTTATTTCCAAGCCTCTGTACCTGAACATTAATCTGCTGTCACAGAGCGGCTGACGGATTTTATTAACACAAAAGAGAGCATGTAGATTTGGGCGTGTGGCGAAAGGTCACTAATCTCTAAATTACAAGTGGTAAATATAACAATGACTGCTGTTTTCTTGTTTGACTGTCTGTGTCAAACACACACGTTTAAAATGGGACTTTTATTTTGTTCTTCAGAATACGTTGTCACATCCTTTCTAGTTCTTTTTTCTTATACAAGCAGTGTGACTAAACAAAAGGCATTTTTAAATGTCCCAATAAAACTACAGGACCCAAATACCTGTACATTAGACCTTTTCAAAAATGTTTCTTTATTATTTGATTGCTACAACAATCAAATATCATTTAGCAAGTATTGATTGTAATAGCAATTCTGGGCATGGCTTTTATCACTTTTATCTGATAAAGTCCCTGCCCCCAGTGTGTTTCTGTAGCTGATGTGATAGGATAGGCTCGGTTGGATGTTTTTAAACTGGAAACTGAGACACAGCACAGAAAAAAAAGCTGCTTAGATCCAAAACTTTGGACTCTTGTCACAACTGTAGAGAAACAAAGGCTACTACACCTCACTGAGGACAGCTTCTTTCTTTTTAAAATTTGATTGAAACATATTTCTCGATAAAATCCATTTAATGACAGAGCTTCTCCTGGTGTCTCTCCACATGTTTGTGCTAGTATTAGCATGAAGCTAATAGCATGAAGACGACGACCATAGTCTGGCTGCTCGAAACACTGCAGCTGATCCAAGATATGTTTGCCTGTGGATAGTGACGAGCACCAGATGCTGAGTTGTTTTGACTAGGCAATGGCCCCTTATTGAGTTGGTCATAGTTGGGAGTTTGATAGGAAACAGACTGTGATAGTCTGAAGATATCACAGTTACTCAGACTACACCAGGAGGGGCAGCGAAAGGGGAGAAATCAAGAGGAAAAATACCTGGAAGGAAAGAAGGTGAGAAAGAGACATGATCATCTAAACATGATCAGAAACAGCACGACGTAGGCTCGTGTAATGACTGCAGGTCTGCGTGCTCCTCCTTTACCAATGTAGATGAGGTCCAAGCTAATTAATCAGTACTCAGTAAAACATCTTAAGATATTACTATCTCCACGTCTCCTTTTAAAAAAGTAAGTGCTTATTTCTTTATTTGGTCTTTAGCTGATATTTTCTTGCACACACAGACACAGATATGCACTAATGTGGAAGCCAGCCTTTTATTTCTTTAACCTTCCCTTACAATAGAAAGAAGCTGGAGAAAGCATTGAAAAATATTTATGTTGGCTGTCAGTCAAATACTGAAGCATCATAAAGAGTGGGAAATAACACCTGTTCAGTTTAGAAAGCCGGCCAGTCTGCCTCAGCGAAAAATTCAAAAAGTTGAAAGCTACGTCGGGCCCATTTACAAAAATATCATACATTTACATTTTTAAAGACAAGCTTTGTTTTACTCATTTTACATTACATATCAGCCCCCACCTGTCTTTATATTTGGTTAGGAAAATGGGAAAGAGGTGCAGTGCTTTAACATGTAAAAACCTACATGGAAATACACTAGAACAGGCAAAAGGATAGTTTGGACAATTTTATTGAGCTTTCAGGGAACTGTTGTTATGAACTTTTGCTATATAAATAAAACTGAATTGAACTGAATTTTCCAGGCTTTTTGAAGGGCATTCCAACGTTTCCCAGCTTTTTTTTTCATTGCCTGTCCAGTCGATCCCAACTTAATCCATCAATAAGGTTGAGGCCTGGGCTCGTAGGAGGCCAGCCTAACTGATAATGTTCCAGTGAGTGATTTTCTATCAGGTATCCATGTCAGTGTATTTGTGATCGTTGTCATGCTGAACAGTGAACCTGCAATATGACACTTTCCATGTTTCCGTGTTGCATGGTGGCTCCAAATCTGATGGCATTCATTGTTTTGCCAAACTCCCCAACACCGCTGGCTGAGACGTAGCCTGAAACAATGACAGCTTCCACTGCATTTTATAGATGCCTGTAGACACTCTCTGCTGACCTCCTCCATACATGTTGACAACAACTTCAGATTTAGATTCATCACTCCAGAAGCCCTGAATGATTGAACCAACTGTACCTGTAAAATGTAAATGTTTTTAATTTCAAATTGTTTTCATTGTATTGATGAATCTTATATACTTTACTGTTTCCTTTCCAACTAAGTTGATTGTGGAATATCTAGGAAGGAGGAAATTTCATGACCTGACTTGTTGCAACGGGATCCCATTACAGCATAGAACAATCCATTCTTTCTGTATGATTTTATACACCTGCAGCAATTGGATTGAAAGCACTGATTTCAAAGATTAGGCCCATACTTTTGTTTCTATAGTGTAACAATGCACCCAGACACTCGACTTCAAAGTCTTTACACAAAAAATAAATCGTTCCAAATAGAATTTTGTTACCAACACGTTCTCACTCCCAATGCGTAACATTTTACACTAGGTGACAAATCGTTGATATATTACACTTCCGTGCACCCAACACGTCCTTAAATTACGAGATCGGAAACATGAGAACCGTTTGGAATGAATCTACACATGTGCGTTTGTTGTACTTCAATCGCGTTGTCTAACGTCGTTAAAATGCTGGTTAAGGTGAGGGTCAGGGCTGGAATACATGGCTGGAACGTGTTTTACCACGGGAGCCTCATTCTACTGGACTTCATCCATAACCCGGCGCTAGCATAAGAACGTGGAAGGTCACCTTTCACGTTCCTCGGGAACGCCTCGGGACTTGCCAAATCGTATGTTACACCTCGGGAGTGAGAATGGGCTGGAATAACTTAAAGTTTGATACTATCAAAAATCCCAATAACAACTGAAAACACTGACAATCATCCTTAGAAGAACAGAACATGTGGGACTAATGAAGGCTAATCTTATCTTATCTTTACAATGTGAAGAACATAGAAAGAACACACTGTCCACACTGTCTGTCCACTTCACCGGGCTCCATTTCAAATGTCATTTTTAAAATGAGAGAAACCAGTTTAAAAATGAGTGCCATTTGTTGTAAGGCAACTTAATAGCTCATCGTTCTTCCACACGCTGGTATTTTGGCATCAGAGGGCAACAGACAAGCGTTCTTCACCAGCCGGCCTTTACAGGGCGAGGAGAAGGAAATCTCCTCAGACAGGAAAAAGCAACATAGAAAATGGAAAGTTTCTCTGCAAATGATGGGATGACTCCAAAGCTTATCGACAGCGTCTACACTGAAAGCAAAAGGGAGGTCAGACCAAGGCGGGGGAGGAACGCGAATAACACTTAGTGCTTTTTACTTGAGGACCAAATAGGCAATTCTCCTCAACACCAGAAACAATCAATGAGCCACTGAAAGAAAGAGATGGAGAAAGGAGAGGGCACGAAATACTTCTCAACACCAGACCTAATCGATGATGCCAGCGGAAAGAAGGGATGAAGAAAAGCAGGAACAACAGCAGAAAACTTTTTTGACATAAGAATGAATCAATTAGATTTAAACAGAGAAAAATAGAGAGAGAGAAAATATTTGAGAAGAGACGAGACTGAATGATTGATCAGGCTAATGAACCTCAGACTAGTAGCTGGTGGCTGGGGTTTAAACCGTGCACACACACACACACACACACACACACACACACACACACACACACACACACACACACACAGAAAATTCTTGTCTGAGGCTGATTGCAGAATGGAGCCACTTAAGTAAATCAAACTGTTGTAGCAGGCTCCACACAAAGAGAAAAGAAGACAGAGAGAGGGAGACAAAGAGATAAAGTGGAAGAGAGTCATAAGATAGAGAGCTGAAAGAAAGAGTGTGTCACGCAAGTGCACTATCCAGACTATGAAATGATGTACTGCAACATTTTGTTTTGAGGATTTAACTCAGATTGTAATTCATGGCGTTTCTTTCCAATTCATCTTCACCCTTGTCTCTCTTTGCTCTGCTGTTTTCTGGCTTCTTACAGGACTTATTGGAAACGCTCTCTTATAAATAAAGGGCAGCTAGTGGAGTTAGTTAACCTGTGATTCTACTTGTCTATAGGTGGGAATGTGGGTGTGAATGGTTGTCTGTGTTAGCCCTGCAACAGACTGGCGATCTGTCTGAACTGGATAAGTGAATAAAGATGGAGAGAGTCAAGCTAAACACATGTACAACCCTAGTCATAAAAACGTTGATGCTTTATAAAATGTAAATAAAGCGTTGCTTTGCAAATTTGTGGACCGAAACCAAGAAAATGAAATGAAGCTCAGCACCACGTAAACAAGGCTCTCGTGCTGAAATGAGTTCTGCAAAGACGAGTGGTCACAGACACAGCTGTGCCAGAAGCTGGTTGATGGTTACCACGAGGTGCAAATTATTAAGGGACATGTAACCAGATATTAAATGAGGTGTGTGCACGGCACATCTGGAAGGTAGTCAAAGTCCTTCACTTATTCCACATGTTGTCACGTTAAAAGCCTTAATCCAAAATTGATTAAATTCAATATTCATCTTACAAAATCTACAAATACAAAATATAACATGTACATTCACAGCATCTGCATTGACACTCAATATTGAGCTCAGGTCCATCCAGTTTCCACCGACCATCTCGTGTTATTTCAAGCGGCACACACCTGTCTACATTAGATCCTACAGTTGACAGCACATGTCAGAGCACGAACCACATCATGAAGTCCAAGGAATGATCTGTAGACCTCTGAGACAGGTTTATGCTGAGGCACAGATCTGGGGAAGGGCAAAAAACATTTCTGCAGCATTAAAGGTTCATGTCTGTTTTTTTATCTCAATCATTCCACCCCAGAAGAAGAACAACTCAAAGAAATGATTACAAGATGATGAGTGTATGAGCATTCATGATCAAAATATAACAAAGGTTACTGCTAGTAACAAAGTAGCTAAAGCTACCATTTAAAACTGGTTCTTTGCAAAGTTGTCTGTTAAGTATAGAAACAATACTGAGAGTTTAGTGCTTTTCATTTTTTACAAGGGCTGGACTGAAAATGAAATGAACAATTCTTCAGACAGCCTGGAGAATTATTGTTCAGGGCTGTGTGTAAAAAGTTATAGAAATTAAAGAGACGTTGAGAGAAAGTGGAGAGTGCAGGAAAAAAGGAAAACTCGACAGGCGTGGAGGAATTAAGGCAAAGTGAAAGGAGAACGAAGAGAGAAGCGAAAGCATGGGTCGTGTTCCCTCAGCAGCACTCTGACACTGTTCTAACAGTTCTAGAAAGAGCCCAAATATGTTGTTCTGTAGATTGTAGCTATAATTTTGTCAGACTTTTACTTTTATTGGCACTTATGCAGAGATTTTAAGAATAATAAAGTTCGTAATATGACTTCTCTAGATCTCTTATTGCTTAATTTCCAGCTAAAACACTGTTTTTCTTCTTGTTGACTTGGCCTTTTTCCCTCTAATGAACCACAGCCCTGAATCCTGAAAATCAGAACTCTGTCTGTTTATGGTTTCCCATTTCTACCAATCAAAGTTACAGTTATGTGCAAAAAAAGTATATTAGTAATATTAGTACTGCTTGAACTTAAACACAGTTTGATTCCACAGTATTTTAAAGAAAAGACTTCATTTATCAGCTGATTTTTAGTCTAATCCTAATAAAGTGCTAACGTGAATCATACAGTACGTTTATAATAAGGAGATTTAAAGCTGCCTCCTACATCAATGGATGTTGTACTTTTTCAAACACACTGTAAAAAAAACTGTAATATAAAAGTATTTTACAGTTTTGTACTGTTCTTCTAGAATATCATTAAATTTACATAAATAGACTGATTTTACATTTATAATGTAAAATCACTGTAAATGTAATAAAACATAATTTTCTTGTTTTTTAAATATATCTGTCTGTACATGAGCATATTTAGATTGTTAAAATAATTCACAAATGTATCATAATTTCACAAATATTTGTCCGTTATTTGAAAGATTGAACTGTTAAATTCAATCCATTATTATTTAAACCTACTGTTAACTGTATATTTCTGTACCTTTAAGTATTGTTATTCATATTGCCGCATTCATTGACCTTGTTTATAGGTAATTTCATTGTTTAATCACATTAAAATGTTCCTAATTTAATGTTTAACAGCACTTGAAAAAGGCAGAATCCCATGTAAAATTAGGGCAACAAACTGTATTGTCATTACTGAAAATAACCGTGTTTTCATGGGAAAGTTATTTTCTGGTATTATTTTGGCGCCCCAGCTGCTGGAATATTACTGTTTTTTAGGATTTTTTTTACAGTGCAGGGATGGCTGTTAGTGACAGAGCGGGTCATCTAGGTCGGTGGTTTGATCCCTTAGTCCACAGGCCAAAGCCTACTGGGCCCCACGTTTTCTGTGATGTTTCCACCAGAGTGTATGCAAATGTTAAAAAGGTGTTCAGGCCCAGATGGATGTTGTGTTCGGGTGACTGAGACTTGTAGCAGAAAGAATACTCGGCCGAGTACAAAGATGCTTTATATAGATGAACCATTCTATCTGTCCTCAATACAATATTGTATAATGAAAATTTGCGTGTATAATAAATTAGCACTATTAAGAGCTATAAATTAGAATTTCTTTTTTTACTTTTCTGCTCCCTTTTTTTGACTTCATCATCATCATCATCCACGTCATCACTCTGTTCCCACTCCCACCACCCTCTCTTGCTTTCCCGTCCTCTCGTCCACTCACGTCTTTGGTATCAACAGCTGCACCCTCTTTTGGATCCTCTCATCAGTCCTGCTCATTTCTTTCTCTTTATTTTTGCACCAGTGCACTGACCCCATCCACCCTCTCCTCCCTCTCTGTGTCTCTCACCCTCATTTTCTCCTGCCAAGTCAGCTCTCAGTACCCCCCCCTACCCTTTAACTCTTGCTCTCTGACCAGGTCATTAATAGGGGAGACTGTGCTCCTCTAAGCCACCGAGGTTGCCTTTGCAAGTTATTTCACTCGTTTGTCGACGTCCTTCTGTGTCCTCACATTTAGAGTTGATGTTACAGTTGAGGTCGAAAGTCTGTATAGACGCATCACAGGCACGAGGATAAATCCAAACATGCATAGGTGTGCTGGTAATCATAGCTTTAAATGGAGCTTTTCAAGAAACTCCTACCAGGTAAAGAGTTTCGAAAGCTCAGTTTCTGCGTTTATATGCAGACGAGGAAAACTGAGATCGTGTGTTTCGGTGTCAAAGGTGTGCAGCTTCAGCTCTGATGTTGCTTTATGGTTAGGGTGATATTGTCCCCTGTTGCTTTGGCACGAATGTAACATTCTGCGCCCTCTCAGTTCAAATGTAAAATTTGCTTCACTGTGGACGTGATGGTGTTCCAGTTCATGACACGCTTCAACATGGATGGTTCCTGGTTCATTCCTAAGCATTTTCTTCTAACATGAGGGTGACAGTACAGGTCTTCTTCCAGACCTCGGCAAAGTGGTGACACAGCCAGATAACTTGTCCTTACAGACAGTTGTTTGAACTGATGATCCAGGAATCTGCAGTTGTTTAGAAATGACCTTCCCAGCTTGTGTAAATCTATAATTCTCTTTCCTCAATCTTCACTGAGTTCCTTGGACTTCTGGGTATTGGTCGATCCAGTGAGTGTTTCCAAACAAATCCCTTTCATGCTGGGAAAGAGAAATCACCGATTGCTGTTAATTACGATCAGTAATGAGAAGTTCGTAGGCCTTTGCCCTGATAAACTAAAAGATATTTTACATCCTTTAGCACCATTTATTCAAACATTTAAATAAGTGTGTGTATATACAGAGTTCAGACTGTGCTTAAGAATAAAGACAGTCATAGCTCATTAGAATTCTATAAACACTGTTTTAACAGCAAAACCTTTTGCTCCAGCCTCTGGTCCCAGTCTGCGTTTTCTCGGCTGTACTGTCCCGTTTTGTTTCGGGTACTGTGTGAGGAAGCAGACGTCTCCAGGACTGGAAACACTAAAAAAGCAAGTTTAGAGCCCGTGAAGTTTCTCCTTTCATACCAGCTGCTGGGTATGCAGTGAATGCAACCAGCTGGCACTTGCTGAGAACTTTGCAGTCTAGCCTTTCATCCAAATGTGGCCACTTCTTCATTTAAAAAAACAACAATAGTGGACGAAACTGTAACAAGAAGACTCCAAAAAGAATCCCAGTCCATAGTGATAACACATTTGTCCTTCTTTTGTATACACACTACTGCTGTCTTTAATTCCAAATAAATTTATACAGAAATGAGTATTATTTGTAAATGACAAAAGGTGCTGTGCTGAATATGGTCACTTCAGATATGTGCAAAATAAAAAGTGATTGACAGGAACAAATCGTCATTTAAGTAAAAATAAAAAAAGATTTTATCCAGCAGTTATAAGAAAAATACTCAAGTGCGTTTACATATAGATGGTTTGAAAGTGTCTGTCTAGAGCCCATGCAAACTCCACACAGAGAGACCGCGGCCTGATGGTGGAATTGAACTCAGGACCTTCTTGCTGGGAGGCAACAGTGCTAACCACCGTGTCACTGTGCTGGTGTGATTATACATAAACACCAAAGCCAAACACAAACCTCACGTTTTCTACTGTTCACTGGTTTCAACACATTTGAATTATTATGCCCTTAAGTTTGGAAATACTCATCTTCACTATCACTATTACAACAGAAGGGTGATAAGGATAACACATACACGTGGTTAAAGAGCTCATACAAATCTACTATTCTTAAAATCTATAATATTAACATGCACAGATTTCACACTGCACAAATTATGTACAGCACAATAAATAATCCTGAAAAAATCCTGGAACTACACTTGCATGCAGTAGAAACACACCAAAAACAGTTTATCAGTGCGTGCGCAGCCTTACCTATCACAATAGAGCTGCAGTGCAGTTGAGGCAGAGCAACGTGCCAAAAGAAACAAAAGGAAAAATGAAATAAATCAGCATGTGATTTCATCAATTAATCAGCTGATCTTGTTCAGTTCAGAGTGGACCTTTGGTGTTTAGCTCATTTCCTGTCTATATTAAAATGCCATTAAGCTTTTTTTCCCATTCTTGTTCGTGACAATATGTCCAAATTAAAGCCGCTGTTCCTCTGGCTTCTGTAACTGTAACCTCTCATTTAGAATTTCCTAAGCTGGTCTTTCTGACAAAGCAAATGTTTCTGTGGGTTTTTGTTTGGTTTTGTGGGTGCTCAGGTTTAACTGCTGAGGCAGAAGCTGCCTTCAGTGAGCAAAGAGGGACACTCTCCGTCTACATGCCCCACAAAAGCTAACCATGGTTAGGAAAAGAGGCCTACATCAGTTCTCTCTCCTTGCTGGGAGTCCAGAGGTGGAATGAGTTTTCACGCTTGAAGAAACACAAGTCTTAACTCTGGTGCCCTCTCTGCATTCTCTTTTTCTTTCTATCTGCCGCTGCGTCTGTCTTCCTGTCTGTGTTGTTCTCAGTCCACCTCAGCCAACTATTGTTGTGACTTCTGAAACTTTTAATTGACTTCCTGTGTCACCTCCTGTTCTTTCTGTAACCTCCTTTTTATCTTCGTGTTCAACTTTATATAGACAATGACAGAATGCACCACAAAGCTTAGCTTGTTTGATTTAAAGGCTTCAGTTGTTCCAGAATGCTGGAGCAGGAGTTCAGGCAGAACTAGAAAGAGAGATCATATTTCTCCCATGTTCGCTTGTCTTCACTGGCTTCTAGTGAAATCCAGGACTGAATTTGATCCTTCTCCTCACATACAACATCTGGAATAGTCTGGCCCCGTCATTCCTTACAGACATCACAGTACTATATCGTCCTAATAGACCACTTTGCTTTAAATTGCAGCTAGTTTTATAAGTTGAAAGAGAGGCAGAGCTTCCCAGTTTGGACTTGGGAGCCTTCGTCTACCTCTAAGACTGAGTTGAAAACGTTTCTGTTAGATAAAAGCTTCCTTCATTATGCTGCAATCAGCTGAGGCTGCTCTTCACTGCAGTTCTTCACTCACCTGTTTTCACTCTGTGTTTATACAACATTGTTGCATTTAATCATTATTCAGTGTTAAACGCTGTCTCTCTCTCGCGTGTGCCTTGTGTCTTTTCTCGTTCTCCTTACACCCAACCGGTCACAGGTCAGCTGACCTCCGGGTAGTACCTACCATAACCAGATAAATAGAGAAGATGCGTAGATGAATGAGTTACAGTGGCTATGATTTCCTCCAAATGAATGAGAAAGTCAAGTAAGGCTCTGAAAAATGATGTTTTACTCTGATGACTGTTTTGTCAAATTGTGTTGCTGTTGAAATTGAAATTAATTTTCTAAAGCAGCAGCCTGACTGAGAGACCTTCATTATTGCTCTTCCTCATATATTATTATTACAATTTCTTCCTCCTTCCGGGCATGAGGAGGTGGGGGGGGGGGCTGATGTAGTAACAACACTCACATTAGAAGAACCGACTGACTCTCCAGTCTGGTGTGGGGCTTTTTTTCTTGGATTCAAGGATTAATTTGGTGTATTTGAAGTAACATATCCTGTGTTTAGATATATTCATGCAGCTACAATATAGAGCAAAATACACATTTTTGCCTGCCATCAAAGGTTGAACACCCATGGACGCAGATAGATAATTATATAATTTTGGGCTAATCTTTATTCCACTGGGATATATAAAGTATTTCTGGTAATCCTCTTTTCTCCATATAAAGCTCGATTGTTAGAAAAATAATTTTTTCTTAAATGTTTGTTAAGCTGTCAGCAGGTTTTACAGTCTTTTGACTCACAGTGTGCATTTACTCATCCACATATCAACAACAGAGAGAAGTCTTTTTCACCAGAGGAGATGGGCGTTAGTGCTTAGTTATGTTTATGAGGTAAACTACAGTAACGATTTGTAATGATTCTTCTAATGGTATTGCAATATGTGTAAATGAAAACAAAACAAGTAACAGTTAGTTTAGACAACATGCATGAATGTGACATGAGAGTGTGTAGCCGTTGCCGTATGAAAGCGGACGTGTGTGTTAATGATTCAGTATAAATATTTCATTTTTAAATATCACAGTCCACATCAACACACTGTAGATATATTGTTGCTATGCAGTATGTTTGTGGGAGTATTTGGATAGCCTGGCAATCAGACTTGTATAACAAGTGGTCACATATAACTCACTGTGTCCCAGAAATGATTAACATATAAGGGCATCTGTACACTATGCAGAGAAGTGAAGCACATGCATTGTTATATTAGTTTAACTAGGTTATGCTGCAAACTGCTGGATGTTCTTGCCTGGCTCTAATCTTTTCTCAGTTGGCATTTGGGAGGACTGATAAATTGGCCCATTAGCATAATGGGTGAATTTTACACTTATAATTGCTCTTATAGAAATACAGTGTCTGACAGAATTCATATAAGTAGAATGGGAGGCAGAGCCTTCAGTTTTCTCTTCTGTGGAACCAGCTCCCAGTTTGGATTCAGGAGACAGACACTATCTCTACTGTTAGATTCGATTCCACAGCGTACCGTTCGTCTTTGTCCCCTCACCGATAACGTCGTGACAGATGGCCGCCCCTCCCTGAGCCTGGTTCTGCAGCAGGTTTCTTCCTTTTAAAGAGAGTTTTTCTTCCCACTGTGGCCAAAGTGAACCTCATAGGGGGTCATCTGATTGTTGAGCTTTTTTCTGTATTGTTGTATCATCTTTACCTTACAGTATAACATGCTTTGAGGTGACTGTTGTTGCTATGTCGCTATGTTTAAAAACAGTGAAATGAACTGAACACTCAGTTATATGGTAGAATTGATATGTTCTTATGTAGTGCTCTTCTAGTCTATGATGTGTTGAGAAAATGAACCCTTCCACGCATCTATTGCTTTCCACTCCACTGATCTCTTTGGTCTCTCTACTGATGTCCTCAGTCTGTCTACGCTGAATTCATGAACTTTTAAGAGTACTCCCACACTCTGAGAAGGCAGCTAGTTTATAAAAGAGTGCTTGAAAGCTTGTTGGGCCAGCTCATTGCTAAAATAACTTATCCACAGCTGATCCACAACCCTGCCCATGGAAAATTGTTTTATGACACTCCACTGCCCCTCTGGCTAAGCACAGGTGATCCTGTCTGATTTTCATGTATAATGAACCAAAACGTTATGAAACAGAACTAGTTGGAAGACAAAGTGGACAAGTCCCTGTACCTTGTTAGATGTAAATGGGTTTGAATAGAATAGTAGTGTTTGTATGTGGTAACGGTTGTAGTTAAAACAATGGCAGTGATAAGAATGTAGAGAGTGTTAATAGTAAACATAATGTAGTACTGTAGTACTGTAGTACTGTAGCACTGTAGCACTGTAGTACTGTAGCACTGTAGTACTGTAGCAGTGTAGCACTGTAGCACTGTAGTACTGTAGCACTGTAGCACTGTAGTACTGTAGCACTGTAGCACTGTAGTACTGTAGTACTGTAGCACTGTAGTACTGTAGCACTGTAGCAGTGTAGTACTGTAGTACTGTAGCACTGTAGTACTGTAGCACTGTAGTACTGTAGTACTGTAGCACTGTAGTACTGTAGCACTGTAGTACTGTAGTACTGTAGCACTGTAGCACTGTAGCACTGTAGTACTGTAGCACTGTAGCACTGTAGTACTGTAGTACTGTAGCACTGTAGTACTGTAGCACTGTAGCAGTGTAGTACTGTAGTACTGTAGCACTGTAGCACTGTAGTACTGTAGCACTGTAGCACTGTAGTACTGTAGCACTGTAGCACTGTAGCACTGTAGTACTGTAGCACTGTAGTACTGTAGCAGTGTAGCACTGTAGCACTGTAGTACTGTAGTACTGTAGCACTGTAGTACTGTAGTACTGTAGCACTGTAGCACTGTAGTACTGTAGCACTGTAGTACTGTAGTACTGTAGCACTGTAGCACTGTAGTGCTGTAGTACTGTAGCACTGTAGTACTGTAGCACTGTAGTACTGTAGCAGTGTAGTACTGTAGCACTGTAGCACTGTAGCACTGTAGCACTGTAGTGCTGTAGTACTGTAGCACTGTAGCACTGTAGCACTGTAGTACTGTAGCACTGTAGCACTGTAGCACTGTAGCACTGTAGTGCTGTAGTACTGTAGCACTGTAGTACTGTAGCACTGTAGTACTGTAGCAGTGTAGTACTGTAGCAGTGTAGCACTGTAGCAGTGTAGCACTGTAGCACTGTAGCACTGTAGCACAAAACATAATCTGAGAAAATGTTCATCACTTTGATTTTTCCATCCATTCCTTAATTTATTCTATTTCTTTATTTCCAGTTCTTGAGGATTACTTTCTTAGTAACAGTTAAAGCTATTAGGAGTTGTTTCTTACCTTTGTCATTGATATTTCATGAATATTTGCATTCATTTATAGATGTACAGATGCCTCCCAGCAGCCAGAGAGATGGTGGTTAGGGTGGAGACGACTATAATAACTTGTTTCCAGTTTATTTTGGATGGATTTGCAGTGTCTCTTGTGCTTTCAGTGCAATTTGAGGAAATATCTGAAAGAACTAGTCCCAACTTAAACATTGGAATATTACTGAAGTAATGTTGGACTGTTGCTCTTATGGAAAGTACTGTTACATATCCTTGTCCTGAAGTCAGTATTGAGATGATACGTAAGATGGGTAATTCCTGTCGATACCCAAAAGTTGAAATGTGTTGGTTCCTGTGGCGGGGCGTGGTCTGCAATGCTGCTGCAGGGGAGGCGGATGCACCTACATGGCATCTGCAGCCATGCCTCGCCAGCTTAATGTCTGTGCTGGGTCCTGAATAATGTTGTTGTTGGTGTATATGAGTGGCTGCGAACTGCAAAGCTGCAGTCATGACAGTGTAAACCAGGGGTGTCCAACTCCAGGCCTCGAGAGCTACTGTCCTGCAGCTTTTAGATGCGCTCCAACACAGCTGAATCAAACGGTAGCTCTCGAGGACTGGAGTTGGACACCCCGGCTGTAAACAGCAACCAGAGAGTAAGAATAAAGATGCTGAAAAGCATGAATGTGTGGACGGGTCTGCCGTGTGTTCGTGACAGTTTCTTTTCAGGTGAAAATCAGTATTATTCCAAATTTTTGTGGTACTGTGACTAAGAATTTCCAGTCTTCCTTGTTTTATTACAATGTGAGGACTTTGGACTCCAGTTTGGTCCCTGCGTAATATCGTCTTCCTATTATGGATCAGGTTGATCGTAAGTCATTCCAGATACGCTGAATGACTTATTGTAATCATTAAGATGAAACCTTCATCACCCTCTTTAGAGATCTGACCTCCTTCCTTCCTGTTTGGATGTCTCACAGGCATTGGTCCTTTACTGTTCTCCATCACTAACTGCTCGCTGAGGCAACGTTGTGCTCCGCTGAGGTAATTCCATTATAGCAGCTCTGCTTGCAATTACCAGCCTAATTCAAAGTTACCATTCATTAGCAAATTATCAGAAAAAGTTGCCGAAAATCAATTTGGACAACTTTATTATGCACACTACAAATTTCTGTCCTTTGCTTTTTAAAAGCAGCACTCCACTGAAACTGCTCCTTTAAAGCTCTATAATGATCTTTTAATGGCATCTGATGCAGGAAATTGATGCTCTGTGCTCATGTTGCTTGACCTCAGTGCCTTTGATACTGTTGACCAGAATAAGGTTATGGCTGGGATCTCTGGCTGAGCACTCAACTGGTTTCCCTCCAGTTCATCTAGGAGGACATCCTTGTTAGGGTGAGCAGACACTGCTGTGGGGTTCCTCAGGGTCCATCTTGGGTCGATTGTTATTCTGTTTTTAGGTGTTAGGTGCATTTCTTATTATTTTTATGTATGACATTTAGTTCTACTTGTCTTTTAAGCCTCGCCAGCTGCACAGGCTGTCTGCCCTGGCTGACTCTGTATGTGGGATTAGTGACCAGCTCTCCAACAATTGTTTTAAACTCTGAGACTGAAGCCACGATTATTGCTCCTCCTGATATGCACACAAGTCAACTGATTGCTTCTTTTTGCTGACTAGTGTTCGCAATCGCAGCGTAATGTTTGATTCCTTATTGAACTTTCACATATAAACTCAATCTCACATTTCATTTCAGGAACATTACCAAATTGCGATCTGTAGTCTCCTCCTCTGAAATGGACAAAATTGTTCTTGTGTTTGTATCATTGTGTTTAGATTATTGTAATGTCCTTTTTATTGGCTTAAAGAAATCACCTCTGTTATTCCTCCAAGCAGCACAAACTGCTGCACCCAGACACAGCTCACATTACCGCTGTGTTACTCTTGTTTTTACTTTGGCTCACCATTGATTTTAGAACTCGTTTTAAGATTTCACACTTGCATACAGAGCATTAAATGGACAGGCTGCAGACTATTTGTCTCAACTTCTTGTTAAACACACTGCTGCTCGCTGTATCCACTCACAAACTCAAAACCTATTAGCTGTTCAGACAAGAGTCCAGACTCGAGGGGACCGAGCGTTTCAGTCTGTAGTCTCTAGCTCTGGGACAGTTTACCACTCCAGCTCCGCGTAACTCTGTGGACTCTTTAAAAAACAAAAAATTAACAACTTTTCTGTTTTAATCAGGCCTTGTTATTCTTTTGTTATGTATGTGTTTGTTTTTTGTTTGGTTCTTTGTTGATATCGTGTCTGAATTGTTGTTCAGCACTTTATGAATGTTGTATCTGTAAAAGACACGATGTAAATAAACTTTACTTACTTCCTAATAGACTAGAGGAGTGAACAACTTTTTCACAAACTCATCTTCTCTACATCTCACATGAAAGTTCATGAAAGTTGGGAGGAAACTCGCCTGTTATGATGTTAACCCTTTAAAGCCGGTTGGAGCGGGCACGCTCTGTTTTGCGTAACTATTTTTAAATCCCGGTAGCTCTGCAACCACGTAAGCTAGCGCAATAATTTTTTTTGCATATGAAACCGGAGGAGTTGTACTTACATCTTATGCCATCAGCTTGTCCTCGGTCACAGTTTCCTTCCACAACTGCATAAAAAGCGCTTGCAGCAACAAAAACATAATATTCCAGAAACACGCTTTGCCGATCCGATCAGCTGTTCATAACACTTCCTACGTTGGAATAGACGTCAGTGCGAACTTTTGCATGTCCGCCTTTACCTGTCCGAAACCGGAAGTGACGTCATTTTGCGGAAATGTAGTTTTTTTTACCATCAGGGCCTCATGAGCCTATTCTGGTGTTTTTAAAAGTTTTCTTTGACTTTATGACTTTCTGTGTCGTTTCTGGGATGCTTAGGACTCATATTGCACTGCTGGAAATAGTTTATTTTGATGCATATGCTGCTTTTTTGCAAATTTGCAGTATAATATTTATTTTCGTTTTTCCTGCAGTGTATAAAAATTGGTGTATTTCAAAAATAAAACTATGAAGACACTCAAAATAAATTTCCTGTGGTAGGAAACTATTTTGTGCAACTTTTTTGTATTTACAGTTTTGAGGGATAAGCCTCTTAAATTTCTCTAACTAGAAATATATGTTAAAAAAACAAAAACGATTTTCAATTTTTTTGTAGTTTATTGCACTTTTTTGCAATTTATGTAATTACTATGCACTTAATGCATACATATTATTAAAATCTGGGCTATAATGGTTGTATTGATGTATAGCAACTTGAAATGCTCCCAAAAATGGCTCTACAGCATGTAAAAATATAATATAAGCTCTGGCGGACTTGGTTCTATGGTAGGTCTTAAAGGGTTAAATTACTGAAGCCTGTTTACTGGGTAATGCTACACACAGTACAGGCCATAACTGATCAAAGCAGTGAAAGCAGAGCCAGGGTCAGCTTGACATGCACACTGGTCTGAAATCATCTTATCATAAAGGATGAAAGGTTTCTGCACATGCGCAAACCACCACAAAAAAGCCGCGAGCCTCTAGCTCAGAGAGATGCATGTAAAATGGAGACAGCTACAGTTTCCTATGAGCACAGCAGCAAAAACAGCAAACATTCACACAAAAACAGGACATTGTGGTGGTTTAATGTGAAGTCATTGTGATGGAGTGGTGCACAGTGCTGTATTTAGTATGTACTCGATTAGAAGTGCTGAGAAATCAGCTCGTGGAGTGGGAGTAGGAAGTGCAGATATCGTATCCTTGGTTAGGCTGTCTGGACTGTGTGAACTGTGTTCCAGTCATAGTGTCTTGCACACAGTGTTTAGCAGATCATTGGAATATGCTACTTGTAAACATACTGTTTTCACTTTTTCACTGAAATTATCATAAGAGCAGGGTATGGATTACCTTTCATAACATACTAATAATAATACATTTTATTACTTGGCACCTTTCAAAACGTGCAAGATCACATTACAACACAAAACAACAAGAACAGTGTTAAATGATGGGAACAGAAATGTAAAACAAAAAGGTGAAAGTTAAATAAAACCAAAGGTAAACAAACAGGATTTACAACTGCACGGCACTAACGCGTTAACGAGCTAACCGCACTAACGTGTTGTAGCCCTCGCACGGGGAGATGCGCGTAAAGTCGCTTACGGAGATTTGCTGCGTTAATGCGGTTATGGCATTAACGTCATTTTAACGAGATTAACGCTGACAGCACTAGCAACTATAGAACAATATAGACAACATGCTGCTGGCCGTTGATTACATTTCATTACATCTGCTAACATTTTGCACACAATAAGCAAAAACTTGTGTCGTGGAATAGCATTTTCATCTTCTTTACTTGTACGTGTGCACTGGGCGGTTAAACCTGTTTTTGTTAACCTGTACCCTCTCCAACAGAAACGCTGGGCTATTACATAATTAGACGACAATGTCAGAGAATAATACTAAAACACGTTGTTATTGCTGATGCTACTTTATTTTGTTATTGCCTACTAATGAGTTCTTTAGGGGTGCTACAGTGAAAGTGCGTGAGCGTCTCATCACAGGGTCTAAACTGGCCAGTGGTGCCATCAGCTGGGAAAGACCAGATTTTCCCTCACGCTCCAAAATGTTATTTTCAGCTGTGACAATATTTAACTAAAAAGTGGGAGTACTGACTGAGATGTGCAGTATTCTGATTGGATGTTGCTGACTTGGTGGTGAAACACAGGCCTGCTTGGTGATTTATGTCGAGTCTTTTAGACGCACTGATTAATATTGAGTTTAATGCGTTTTGAGTAATGATGCTGGTTTTTCATCTTTGTGTTACATGTTACACGAAAGTGATTTTTGTTATTATGAATATGATGTATTAGACATGAATTTGGAGTTGTGCAAAGAAATGATTGGCAAAAGCAAATCCCAGAATCTGCCATTAAACACATTAAACAGTCTATTGATCGTGTCACACAAAAACCGAGACAGTTTTTGTGTGCAGAAGAACTGGTAACTAGCCCTGCCCATCACACACACAGTAATATTTGCACGTTGTCTTTAAATATATGGGTTTGTAGGAGGTGCAGTAATTACAAATAATAGTCTTGAGGTCTAAATAGTCATAATGAAACTCAGATTTTTCGTATGTGGTTTTCAGCATTCAGCCTGTAAAGTCTGCATAACTGGAACAGTTATTAAGATGGCAAACAGAACACGAAGCAGCGAGAGGAAGAACTACTCCTGCACATATCCCTCGCTTCTCTCTTTGCTTTCTGTTTTCCTCGCTGAGTGCAGCAGAGAAAGAATAACAGCAGGGCTGGGAAATGGAGATCTGATGCTCTTTATGCAAATCAAATTCCAAGACTGCCATTCATTTCCTTCACAGTACCCTGAGGACGGAAAGGGGAGTTGAAAAGCAAAGGGACAAAAACAGTGAGGAAAAGTTGAACCCGGGTCAGCTTTGAGCAAATATTTTTACAGAATCGGAGCAGAGCTTTGTGAAGGCCAGTCACTGAGCTGTTTTCATTCTAGCCGAGTGTTTAGTTACACTTCTCACTGACGCTGCACTCACATCCAGTGATATTAAAAAAATCGACATTATAACTCTTCATCAACCTTAACCGCATCATCTGGGAAATTTGCCTTTATATCAATCATCCAGACGTTGTATAATAATAACATCACATTTTGAATTCTGACCTTCTTCAGCCATTTCATCTGTAGACGGACCGACTGTCTTTGGTTAAGAAGTGTTGGCTTTTTTGCCAGTTCTTGCTTTGTTTGCTTAAAAACGCTCTGTGGCTAACATTATTTTCTCTCGTTAAGGACGGATTTCTTCGGATGAGAGACTGTTTGGTGAGACTGTGACGTGAAATATGATCTAAATGTATCCGTTTGATTTACAGGGATTATAACGACAGCAGTACTCGGGGAAAGGACCCTTCCAGTCAGCTAAAAAGACAACAATGTTAGTGCCACTGATTTACACGTGTGTAAAGATGAGTTGTTCTCTCTTCTGTTGTTGACAGAGCAACCGTCCAATCATCACAACTCCAGCCTTCCTCCGGTACCACCCCCTCATCGCCAACAACCCTCAGTAACAGCTCTTAGCCAAGCCCTGAGCGCCACACATCACACTGGCCAATCCCTGAACTCCACAAGGCAGCTAACCCCTCCTACTGGAAGCCCGGCCCCTGTGGCCGGCCAATCACCAGCAGAGCTGCAGACCACGCCCCCCGAGAGCGTCCCGCTGCAAGACAGCTGGGTGCTTGGTAGCAATGTACCTCTGGAAACAAGGTAAACTGTCTTTTTCAGCCGTCTTACTTCACTTGTCTTTGTTCCACACTTGACCTGTAGCCTCTCAGCATTATCACAGTGACAGTGTAACCCAACTGTGTGACGCCTCATCAGGCTTTCCCAGTGTGCTGCGACGTCCTTAAACAGAATGTTTTATCTCTACATCCTGAACGAGTCCCCCGAATATCAAAAGGTAGCTAGAATAACAGAAAAACACTGTGGGAGGAAAAACAGCAAACTATACGTAGCTACAATAGACTGGCGCCCCATCCTGGGGTTACCCTGCCTCTCACCTTACAGCAGCTGGGACAGGCCCTACTCATAACCTCGAACTGAAGAAGGTGAAGAAAACGGATGGATGAAAGCAACAACACAGTCTGGATCCAAGTCCTTAAACTCTGCAGAATCCATTTTAGAAACAAACAAAATAAAAAAAAGAACAACAACAACAACATAATTATCATTATTATTTGTCTAAAGACTTAATTAAGCTAGGATAAGAAATACTTTATCCCATGTATGTGGTATCGTTGTGAGAGTGGAGCACAATCGTTCTGTTAGAGAAAGTGCTTCACTGCCTGTCTGTCAGTGCTGCAGAGGTTAGTCCAGGTTGTCTGTAATACACAACACTTTGTTCAGTGACCTCCTCTTCACCGCAGCTTCAAAAGTGTCCAGTTTGCAGCCAATCACAGAGCAGCCTTCCTAATCACTTTATTCAGTCTGTTAGTGTCACTTATCTCAGCTCTCGCTAGTACACCACAGTAAGGGTGAAGCATGCTCGCCATGAACACATGCTGGTCTTCTGAATGTAAAGCTTCCTGAAATCACTTAACTGTCAACTGTTCGCTCATGTTCTGCTTTTTTAGGCAGACTGAGAGTCTGTGCAGCACATCAGCTTCTTTGTTAAAGTCTGTTTAGTTTTCAGACACTTTGAAACACATTTGGCATTTCAAAGTGTTTAAGAACATCCCAAAGTCACTTTGTTTCCTCTCAGCAGTGACACAAGTTTGATTGGTTATTTTGACCCTTGAATCCTGGACCAGTCTGTACTTCTCCCTCTCGCTGTTTTTATTTAGAAAGTCTCTGTTTTCTTCAGTAGGGAGTAACATTTTTCTAGCAGCCATATAAAGGGCCATTGTTGCCTTGCCTTCCACATGCATACATACAAAATTTATGGGTGCAACTTTAGCTTTGACCCTGTACTCACAAAACAAATGTGTCTGCTCCCTCCATCGTTTCCTCTACCTTTGTCCAATTTGCATTTCTTAAAAATAGTGAAAAAGAAAGTGATGCACTGATGAGAAAGAGATGCTCCAAGTGTTTTAGCTTTGTGCCTGTATCTGGCTGTATGTTTATAGGCATGTGGTCTTCACATGTGTGTGCATGTGAAGACCGAGCATTCATCCACGTGTATGGACAAAGAATGAAACTGAAAGCAGTGACGTTCACATGTGCTTTGACTGTTTAGTGTTCCCGTTACTGCCTGGGTAAAAACTCAATACCACTCGTAGCAGAAGGAGGCTGATTAGCTTGGAGAAGGTAAGCAGGGCAATGATTGGGCTAGAGCAATGAAAGTAAAGCTATTTGGCAATTAGACTCTGATGACCCACTATAGCAGAACAGAATCCCAGCGGTGATGGGGAAAAAAGAATAAGAGCAATCTTACCATGCCAGGAAAATGACAGCGTCTCTATAGAGTATAAACCACACTAATGCAGCATTACCAAAGGCACAGAATATGGGCAGACACCTGCAATAAAGGCTGCCAAAGGTCAGGAGAGAGAAGAGAGCTCGCGATAAGGCTGAGAGTGGACAGAGTTCAGGAGAAAGCTCTTGAGCCTGGAATAAGGCTTGTGTGTTGATAGAGGACATGGGAGAGAAAGGAGAGCTGGATAATTTTGGAAGGCTGTCGGAGACCAGGAGAAATACAAGAGACAGTGTGTGAAAGCGCAGAGGCCGTTTGAGGCCCAGTTTGAGGCCCAGTCTGAGGCCCAGTTTGCGGCCCAGTTTGAGGCCCAGTTTGAGGCCCAGTTGACCTGCTCTACATCCTGAGCTACAGCCACCCACACCCTGCCTGGAGCCAGCCAGTTAGAGTTCTGCTCACAGGACTCAGGATGGGAAACATCAGAAAGGAAGCAGGTCGAACTGACTGCTGTGGTCCAGGCAAACATCTTGCATTATGTGGTTTGTATTGTAATTATTTAATGTAATTAATTTAATTTAGTCAATGTCATATCCCAAGAGAGAAACCTGGCTGGCACCCCAGAGGTAAAAGTCTACTTATTAAGCCCCTTAAAACCCCCCCTAAGCAAACCATCACAGTTGCTGTGTAGATCTGTGAATCAATGTGTTGTTCACTTATGGCATACAGTGTCATGGGCTGTGTGTGTCTGGCAGGAACGGAGGACCAAAATACAGCCTCCAGCAGGCAACAGGTAAACTCAAGAAAATGGCTTTATTGTTGAACACCTGGAAAACCGGCACTAACTAAACAGGGAATACGAAATAAACTAAACAGGCAGGCTGGGGGAACACACAGTGTGGAGTGAGAACGCGACACTGGATGGAACAATACAAAGGGCTTACATACACAAGGAAGGAACACAACTGCACTGTAAAAAAACTGTAATATAAAAGTATTTTACTGTGTATTTTACAGTTTTGTACTGTTCTTCTAGAATATCATTAAATTCACATAAATAGACTGATTTTACATTTCAAATGTAAATTAACGTAAAATCACTGTAAATGTAATAAAACATAATTTTCTTGTTTTTTAAATGTATCTGTCTGTACATGAGCATATTTAGATTGTTAAAATACATTCACAAATGTGTCATAATTTCACAAATATCTGTCCGTTATTTGAAAGATCGAACTGTTAAATTCAAATGTAATGCTATGGAAAAATGTAGAAAATGATTCTCATAAACTTTTTTTACATCAAATAATCATTATTATTATTGATATTCAGGGCGATCATGGCTCAAGAGTTGGCAGTTCACCTTGTAATCAGAAGGTTGCCGGTTTGAGCCCCGGCTCGGACACTCTCGGTCGTTGTGTCCTTGGGCAAGACGCTTTACCTACTGGTGATGGCCAGAGGGGAATTATAAAGCGCTTTGAGGGTCTCATAAAGCGCTATATGAATTCAATCCATTATTATTTAAACCAACTGTTAACTGTATATTTCTGTACATTTACGTATTATGGTTCATATTGCCACATTCATTGACCTTGTTTATAGGTCTGTGAAGGTTCTCAGTCATCCAGGTCATCGTAGTCAAAGGAGCTTGCAAAGAAAAGCGTCTGGACTTCTTTAAGTTACTTGAAGACGTTTCACCTCTCATCCGAGAAGCTTCTTCAGTTCTAAGGTCAAATGGTGGAGAGTCCCAGATATAAACCTAGTGGGAGTATCCCCCCACAGAGGGACAAAAGGACCCCCTGATGATCCTCTAATCGCCTGAGCCAAATTACCTTGTTTGTAGGTAATTTCATTGTTTAATCACATTAAAATGTTCCTAATTTAATGTTTAAAAGCACTTGAAAAAGGCAGAATCCCATGTAAAATTAGGGCAACAAACTGTATTGTCATTACTGAAAATAACCGTGTTTTCATGGGAAAGTTATTTTCTGGTATTTTCTGGTAATATTTTAGCGCCCCAGCTGCTGGAATATTACTGTTTTTTTAGGGGTTTTTTTTTTACGGTGTGGGACTAATTAACACAACACAGGGTGCAAAGCTGAACGTAACACATGAGACGAGCTACCTTCAAAGATCTCTCCAGGAGCACTCACAGTGCAACATGCCTCATTTACCCGCTCATAGAGGCCGTTTTCATTTCTTCTGTCTAGCTTTCACACACGTTCATACTCAAGTCGAAAGCACTGGAGAGCAACTTTGGTATTGTGCCCAAGGATATTTGGCATGCTGACTGGAGCAGCCAGGATCAAACCATCAAACCTTGTGATTGGTAGATGACCTGCTCTACCTCCTGAGCTACAGCTGCTCCATCACCCCATCTGTAGCCAGTCCTGTTAGTGATCTGGCCTGAGAAGAACAGCAGGGGGAACGGAGCATATTTTTGATAAATCCCACCCTTGATGGCAACTCATACAACTGGCATGAAGTTAGCCTCTTGTGTTGTTCACACGATCCTGACTGCAGGAGAAGAAGATGACGTATTCCACTTGCCGAATGTTGAGTTGAATAGGAGTTATACACTGTTAAAAAAAACATCTTAAAAAAACGGTAATATTCCAGCAGCTGGGGCGCCAAAATACTACCGTAAAATATCAGAAAATAACTTCCTCATAAAAATACGGTTATTTCCAGGAATGACAATACAGTTTGTTGTGCTAATTTTACATGGGATTCTGCCTTTTCCAAGTGCTTTTAGACATTAAATTAGGAACATTTTAATGTGATCAAACAATGAAATTACCTATAAACAAGGTCAATGAATGTGGCAATATGAATCATGATACGTAAATGTACAGAAATATACAGTTAACAGTTGGTTTAAATAATAATGGATTGCATGCCCTGGGACAGAGGCGAGGCTGCCGTATCGCACCCTCTGGCCATCACCAGTAGGTGAAGAGTCTTGACCACGGACACAATACCGAGGGCGTCCGAGCCGGGGCTCGAACCAGCAACCTTCTGATCACAAGGCGAACTGCCAACTCTTGAGCCACGATCGCCCTAAATAGCAATGATAATAATACTTATGTGATGTAACACAAGCTTATAGGAATCATGTTATATACTTTTCCATAGCATTACATTTGAATTCAACAGTTCAATCTTTCAAATAACGGACAAATATCCGTGCAGTCATGATACATTTGTGAATCTGTATCTAAATATGCATATGTACAGACAGATACATTTAATAATCATGAAAATTATGTTTTATTGCATTACAGTGATTTAACGTTAATTTACATTTGAAATGTGAAATCAGTCTATTTACGTAACTTTGACGATATTCTAGAAGAACAGAACAAAACTGTAAAATGCAGTAAAATACTTTTATATTAGGATGTTTTCCTACAGTGCTGCCATACCCGCGACCTTGTGGTTGTTAGTTCACATTCATTGGCCGATGCTTAACGTCATGTTATTATGTGTCCCAACATCCAATGGCATGTCACATTGTTTTCATGGCCACACCCTCACCCCAGGTGCAGAGGCCTATTTCTGTTCAGGAATGTTGTGAATACTTTGAGATTTATATTAATTGCAATTCCTACCTCTACATTTATTTTTTAAAATATATAATTAGCACAGCGTGGCCGTGCAATGTTTTATATGTTTTTTTAGTTTTTATTCCTATTAATTATATTTTCACTTGTTACCTCTGAATTATTGAATCAGACCTAGATGACGTGAACTTTTCAGCAAAATTATAATTCAAATACTCCTTTAATTATTGATTATTCTCATTAATTTTCGATCATTTTATATATTTTTCCATAGTATTACATTTGAATTTAACAGATCATTCTCTCACATGACAGACAAATATTTGTGAAATTATGATACATTTCTGAATGTATTTTTACAATCTGAATATGCATATGTACAAAAATATATATTTAAAAAACAAGTAAATTGTGTTTTACTATATTTACAGTGATGTTATGTTATTTTACCTTTGGCATGTAAAATCACAGTCTACTTATGTAAATGTAATGATATTCTAGAAAGACAAAACTGTAAAATATACAGTAAGATACGTTGACATTACTATTTTTTGGCACAGTGTAGTTATAGCAGAGTTCACCGGGAACGGGAGAATCGCATACAAAACTTCAAAATAAAAATAAATAAATAAAGCATGTAAAGCACAGACAGTGACTGCAGTGAACACTTCAGCTCTTTGTATGCTAGAACTTTACTCACTGCTTCATTGAGCAAAAAATAGCACGAGCAAGAGTGGCCCACAGATGGGCTGTAACACAACGAACTCCATCTAACAACAGAACTCACTGCACTCCCTACTGGGAATCCTTCGGGATCAGGTCTGTCCGGCCTTTCTGGGTATGTGCCATCCATTAGCAGCTGGTTCAATTGTGCTGCCAGGTGCACATGGAGTCCAGTTATCTTCTTTAGACAGTAGGCATGAATCATGTCCGGGCCTGGTGCTGTCTAGTGTGGAATTTCGACCAGGCACCCCAATAAAGGACGGTCTGCGATTGGCTGTCTGTTTGTAAAGGAGGTGGGGTGGTGACACGCCCAGCTAACCGCTGCTCAGCCCTACAGATGTTGATGTGCTCCCTCTGAATGCATGCTTGCCAGGATGGCCCTCTGCTCAGGCACTCCTCTCAGTCACAGCTCTACTCTAACTCTATGCACTTGGTAACTAGCTGAGTTTAGTGTCCTGGGAGTGTCCCAACAATCTATTTATTTTTAAGGCTAGAGTGACCTGTACGAACCCTTTGAGTGATCTTATAATAACACGCAGGTTTTTACCTTCACCGTTTCAAATGGGGAATGACCACAAGCTCTTAAATGCAGGATATCTTATCAGAAAATTACCAGGGGCAAAGCAAAAGCCAAATCAAATAATAATAATAATAACATAACCACTTAGTTACACTTATTACATTCATCCCTTACACTAATTAATGCTGAACTCTAGTGCTGATCTTGTTAGGAGGACATCCAGGTCTGACGATGCACTCCTGAGGTGACATCTTGCATCATGCATTGTGGCATCCAGTCACTGCTGCTGACAGTTAATCAATGTTCAGCCACAGCCTATCGTTCTCTCTCTCTGTGATCGCAGCACGATTTCAAACATTTTCTTCTTTTCTATGTTTTACTTTAACATCATTTATGAGTAACTGCATTACATATGCATTTAAATCATATATGGATACAATTTCCTTCATGTTTCATTCCTTAGTATCATATCAGTGTCTACACACACACACGCACGCACGCACACACACGCACGCACACATACACACGTGCGCACACACACACTCCTCGTGCCTATGGTACGACAACTTTTCTCCATGCCCCTGTTACACTGCGTAGAAGCACTTTGCCACACACGCACACACATGCACACACACACACGCGCGCGCACACACACACACACACACTCCTCGTGCCTATGGTACGACAACTTTTCTCCATGCCCCTGTTACACTGCGTAGAAGCACTTTGCCACACACACACACGCACACACACACACGCGCGCACACACACACGCGCGCACACACACACGCGCACGCGCACACACACTCCTCGTGCCTATGGTACGACAACTTTTCTCCATGCCCCTGTTACACTGCGTAGAAGCACTTTGCCACACACGCACACACACACACACGCGCGCGCACACACACGCGCACGCACACACACACACACTCCTCGTGCCTATGGTACGACAACTTTTCTCCATGCCCCTGTTACACTGCGTAGAAGCACTTTGCCACACACGCACACACACGCACACACACACACGCGCGCGCACACACACACACACACACTCCTCGTGCCTATGGTACGACAACTTTTCTCCATGCCCCTGTTACACTGCGTAGAAGCACTTTGCCACACACACACACGCACACACACACACGCGCGCACGCGCGCGCACACGCACGCGCGCGCACACACACACTCCTCGTGCCTATGGTACGACAACTTTTCTCCATGCCCCTGTTACACTGCGTAGAAGCACTTTGCCACGCGTGCACACACACACGCACACACACACACACACACACACACACGCACACACACGCACACACACACACACACACACACACACACACACACACACACACACACACACACAGCCTTCATCCTTACACAAATAGGCCACTCCATATGGAATCTTAATGACAGACCTGTTATTAGAGTCATTATTATCTTTTTTTGTTACGTTGGTCAAACTTTCACCTGATTATATGCTGACTAATATTAAGCATAATTAACTTTTTACAAAATCACATATAAATTATGATTTTTTGTTTAAAAACTAGAACATACTTAGTACCCTTTCTCTTATTTGTAATCATGCATAATGATGGGAGGGAGACACATTTCTTATCTTTCACATTGATGCCTCACACACAGACACTAATCTGCCATCGAAGCCGAATCATGTCTGCGCACACAAAATCCAGACATCAGGGTCATTTTCATTATTCAAACGAAATTTCTAATTACAGATGTTGGGGATGTTTAAGGGGAAATAAACAGACTTTCCAGTGGTATAAGATTCACTGTCAAGGAGAATTATTACAACAAAGAAATAAGCCACTAAACACAAATTTAAATACTTGTTTGTGTTTGTGGACTAAACAATAAAAAATGCATCATTAAACAAAAATAAGCTAAAATCAATTAAAGCACATAAAGTACAGTTAAAGGTTTTGTGACACATAAACCAGCTAATAAAACTTTACTGCAGGTCTCTGCATGATAATGACTGATAATCTGTAGTTGCCATGGCAAACTTCACAGACCAAATCTACCTGTGGTAGCAGGGTATTACCACATTACCACATGGGGGATTACTCTTGGTCCTTTAGCTCCGTCCCTGCCAAGAAGGCAGAAGCTGCAATACACAAAGACTGTGGTCATAATGGAATGAGCCAAATGTTCTAGTTCTTCCTCTTTCCTGTTAACATGTCTTTTCAAATAATTGATCTGCAAAGACGACTGAACTTAATCAAACAGACCAACATCTCACATTGTTAGCCTAGACTGTCAAATATGCAAACAGTATGCTATATCCTTTCCAACCAATGGAGTTACTAAAACATTTGCTCTGAGAATAGGTTTGGGTAGGTCCATTAATGCTAACATCGTGAAAGGTGAAACTATCCCCCATAACAGCTTCAGCCAATGTGATGATGAATGATAAACGCCATCCTAAGATTGGCGCTGCCTACAAATCTGTTTTCCCCTTTGATTCCTGCAGATTCGTATGTGTCAGTATTTACGGTAAGACCCAGTTAAAAGAAGCACGTCACTGCAAATAAACAGATATAAAAAGTCTTTCTCTCTCTTTCATCGTGATGACAGTCACTCTGAAGAAGAACTTACAATGAGGAATTCTGAAATTAGTGAGCTAAGGATGGACTTAACCTGTGCTATTTGATCTCAGAACCACGCTGCAGTAAACTGGATTGCCATGGTAACTAATGGCTGCTTTGAGTACCTGTGCCATACTGTGAGCATGACAGGTGCACATAAGCAACGGTGTTTTTAAAGCAGAAATTCCAGGATCAGAACTGCTCAAAGACTATAGCAGTGTGGTGTGTTTCTATGCTATATTTGTCATCTGGAGGCTTGACTTCTTAAAAAAATGAATAATCCAGATGAAAGATTGTAACAAGTACATAGTGATGAAAGACAGCAGTTCATTGCTTGCTCCAGTCTATAGGCATCAAATGAATACAGTTCCCCACTGTGCTGCACATTGCACAAACCCATTAAGTGGATGACTTTGAAATGGTGGCCTCAGCTGAGAAGAGAGAAAATACAGATATTTTGGAAAAACATATTCAAAAACAACTTTCAGTTTCTCTGAAGACAATAAATAAAACACAAAGAGAATTAAACATTTGTGCCTCCCAGATTTTTGTTAGGTCATGATGTCATTTCAGATTAGATTAACACTCCAAAATGAAATATCAACACATCATTTTGTGAAATTTTAAACAATGACACATTCTTTTTTATTTTCTTTATTTTTTATTTTTGTGGCCTTCATGACAAGGATGACCAACATACACATGTGTATGTGATCTTTGCTAGTCCTCTTTTTTCTGGTCTGTTATGTTGTCTATCAAAGAGGGCAAAATGTAACACAATAAATCCCACAGATAAAACATTCAAGTAACAACGATCAAAACACAGAATGAACCTGTGTGAGCTCAGAAACCGCACACTGCCACAATCAACACTGAACGTTGATAGTTGATATTAGTGGGGTAATGTGCTGAGCCAGAAACATGCAGGAACATCTCCATCAGTGTACAGCGTTCTTGTTCAGGCTCAACAGAGGCCAGACAGCACATGCTGCTCCCACCTAGATTGTAGAAGCATCCAAGAAGCAGGACAGCATAGAGACCTGAAGCCTGTGGAAGACATCGGTTCTGACAAACAGAGCAAACCCTCAGCAGCACAGGTCGTCCAACCAACTCGACATCCCCACCACCCCAAGACAGAGCAAGAGGTGCCCACCTTGCCCCAGAGAGCCAGGCAAAGGGACTGGGCATCACGGTCACAGGGATGACCTGAGGTTTGCAACATGTGGGCAAGCAGAGGAAAGGCCTTACACATCCATGCCCTGCAACAAATCACATCACCTAAGCCAGGAGGGGGAGGCATGGCATCCAGACAAGGGACTGTAGAGGGAGCAGTGCACCATAAATCCATTGTGGTAGGACACAATAATTCCCAATCGTGTCCAAAGAATAAAAAACTCAATTAACTCATGCTGGAGCTCCAAGAATGATCAGGTGCTGCCTGCAGGGAATGACTCTAAGCAGCAGTGTGATGCTGCATCACAGACTAGAAGACTTAATAATGAAAAACATTGACCTTGTGTCATCTCGTTGCGATAAAACCAGGAGCAATAAAGCCAACTGTATACTTAAATCAACTCAATAATAATAATAGTATGCTGTGCTTAAATGTTTTTTAAGGGACAGAATTTCTTTTATTTAAGGTTTGTTCAATAAGGAAATTCAACCAATCATTATTACTAAGCAATTGTTAACATGACATATTATTGTTACATATTATTTCATTTTAGACCAAATTCATGATTGTAGTTTGTAACTGCAGTCGATAATGTGGGTGACAGTGATCAAAACTGTAGGTGCAGAATAAGTGAGGGCTGTATTATGGACACCTACTGGTTCGCATTGGTTGGTTTGCATTTAGAGGTCGTCATGCTGTCTTTGACAAACACATGCACACACCACTTTGAAGCGTTGATGTATTCCCCCCACTGATGAGGACACAACTGGGTCCTGATTTGTGCATGGGGCTTATGTTAATGACACACAAGACAGATGTCGAACCAAGTGTTACCATTTTCTAATAAATGTGATTCTTAGTTTAAAGCTAAAGTAAATCCTAATTTATGCTTGGTGAACATGAACACTTTTTCAAGATACAGATTATATGTTAAAGTTTCTTTTTGCCAGTTTACCGTGTTACAAAGTTATTTACTGGCATAGTTACATTGTTGTTTTCTTCTGAAATAACTCTGTGAAGTGGTCCTGTTGTGTGTGGATTTTGTATAAGCTGAGGCACAGAATGAAACCAAAGTTAAATGACGAAATGCACGTAAATTAAAAATATTATGTTACCATGGCGATGTGTGTGAGTAAATATTGTGAGTAGAAATATGTTGTTATAGCAGATACAACATTTACACTTGACTACATTTTTGTTAAACAAGCATCAACATGGTTCTAATCCTCTTTGTGTCAGTTCCATTGTAATCAAGACCAGATGATTGTTAAGTGTCTTAATGTAAAACAGGTTGAAAATAGTGCATATGAAGTGATATTGTTACAAGATTAGTTAGGGCTGACAGCGTGCTACTTTCAGCTAAGAACACTGCTTACAATCATTTCACACTTGATTATCCGTCTGTCTCTTTCTGCTGTAATCGAGTTGTACTGCACACATGCACACGCTTTATTCTGCTATCTACTTCACTTTCCATGTTTTTTGTGAAGTTCCAATAATATGTCTTTATTCAGAAACCCAAATCCTTAAGTTCATATTCAACAATTGGTCTGTCCTAAAAAAAAAATCAGATTTCTTCATTTCTTTTGGATATTTGTCACACTTTAATGTTTCAGATCATCAAACAACTTAGACAAAGACCTAAGATAAACTAAGTAAATACAAAATGCATTTTTTAAATCATGTTTTCAGTTATTAAGGGGAAAAAGCTGCCTGGCAGTATGTAAAAAACCTAATTATCAGTTGTGCTTAGAACTGCAATCATGTGTTTGGCAACGAGTTTGGAAGAATAATTATTGAGCCACACTGGAGTTTTTTGACTATGAATAATATGTATGTTTAAGGTCATATCAAAGCATGTCAGTCTGATCTGGTAAGACTTTGATTAGGTCACTCCAAAACCATCATTTCAGTTTCTTTGAGTCATTCATATCTAACCCAAGTGAACTTGAGCTTCAGGACACAAACATTGTTCTTAAGAATTTTGTGGTAGAGAGCAGAGTTCATGGTTCCACGTCATCAAGGTCCTGAGACAGCAAAGCCACCTCAGACTCTAAAACTACCACTGCCATGTTTGACTGTTGGCATGATGTTCTTTTTATGATATGCCGTGTTTCTTTGCCAGAAGTTTAACTTTATTCACACCAGTCTGTAGTATATGTTTCTAAATATTTGGGGGATCAATCTTTGGCTCATGTGAGACGAGCATTTGTGTTGTTTTTTGTCAGCAGTGGTTTTCACTGTCCCACGACTTCCATTTATGCCCACTCTCTTTTTTTATTGCGCTTGAAATAATTTTAAGAGACTGGCTACTCCAAGAAAGGTTCACTACTCTTCCAAGTTTACCTTCATTTGTGGATAATGACTCTCGCCAGGATCTGTTCCAGAAGTTCCAGACTGACAGTGACTTTGTTCTCTGTTCTTTAGTTTCTATAAATTGTTGCTTTTTGTGATCTTACAGCTTACTCCTCTTCGTCATTCAGGTTATATGTAAGAAATTTCTTGATTCAACATTTCTGGTATTGATCAGGCCCAGCTGTGGCTTGTGAAATTGAGCTCAGCATTCCAAAAAAATGTGGTCAGCTAAGTAAGTAAACTTTATTAAAAACCAACTCCCAAAACTACTTGGACTCAAGTGCTTGATTAAGGACAGTTTTTTTCTTCTTTTTTTGAAATAATGAAAATTCAGGGCTACTCAAGGTCTTGAATAATAGCTTGTAGTACCATATCACCCTATTAGAGCACTTCACTCTCGCTCTGCAGGCCTACTTGTTGTTCCTAGAGTATTTAAAAGTAGAATGGGAGGCAGAGCCTTCAGCTTTCAGGCCCCTCTTCTGTGGAACCAGCTTCCAGTTTGGATTCAGGAGACAGACACTATCTCTACTTTTAAGATTAGGCTTCAAACTTTCCTTTTTGCTAAAGCATATAGTTAGGGCTGGACCAGGTGCCCCTTAGTTATGCTGATATAGGTGTAGGCTGCTGGGGGATTCCCATGACGCACTGGGTGTTTCTTCTTTGGTCACCTTTTTCACTCATGTGTTTATAAACCTCTCTGCGTTTAATTATTACTTATTATAATCTCTGGCTCTCTTCCACAGCATGTCTTTGTCTTGTCTTCATTCTCTCAGCGGTAACAGTAGATGCCTGAGCCTGGCAGTGCTGGAAGTTTCTTCCTGTTAGAAGGGAGTTTTTCCTTCCCATTGTCGCCAAAGTGCTTGGTCATAGGATTTTATGTGATTGTTGGGGTTTTCTCTTTTTTCTTTTTATTATTGTAGGGTCTACCTTACAATATAAAGCGCCTGGAGGCGACTGTTGTTGTGATTTGGTGCTGTATACATAGAATTGAATTGAACTGAATTAATTAGCCGAATGAGACATAAAGGAAAGCATTTTCATATGTGATGGAATTAATAATAAATCACTTAAAAGTACAAGACAAAAAAGAAGAAAATGTAACAAAGTGATTTTAAAGTTTCAACTATGTTTTAACTATGTTCAATTTCAATTCAATTCAATTTTATTTATATAGCGCCAAATCACAACAAAAGTCGCCTCAAGGCGCTTCAAAGATACAGAGAAAAACCCAACAATCATATGACCCCCTATGAGCAAGTACTTTGGCGACAGTGGGAAGGAAAAACTCCCTTTTAACAGGAAGAAACCTCCGGCAGAACCAGGCTCAGGGAGGGGCGGGGCCATCTGCTGCGACCGGTTGGGGTGAGAGAAGGAAGACAGGACAAAGACATGCTGTGGAAGAGAGACAGAGGTTAATAACAGATATGATTCAATGCAGAGAGGTCTATTAATACATAGGGAGTGAGAAAGGTGACTGGAAAGGAAAAACTCAATGCATCTTGGGAATCCCCCAGCAGCCTACGTCTATTGCAGCATAACTAAGGGAGGATTCAGGGTCACCTGGTCCAGCCCTAACTATATGCTTTAGCAAAAAGGAAAGTTTTAAGCCTAATCTTAAAAGTAGAGATAGTGTCTGTCTCCCGAATCCAAACTGGAAGCTGGTTCCACAGAAGAGGGGCCTGAAAACTGAAGGCTCTGCCTCCCATTCTACTTTTAAATACTCTAGGAACAACAAGTAGGCCTGCAGAGCGAGAGCGAAGTGCTCTAATAGGGAGATATGGTACTACAAGGTCATTAAGATAAGATGGGGCCTGATTATTTAAGACCTTGTATGTGAGGAGCAGGATTTTGAATTCAATTCTGGATTTAACAGGAAGCCAATGAAGGGAAGCCAAAACAGGAGAAATCTGCTCTCTCCTTCTAGTCCCTGTCAGGACTCTTGCTGCTGCAGCATTTTGGATTAACTGAAGGCTTTTCAGGGAGTTTTTTGGACTTCCTGATAATAATGAATTACAGTCGTCCAGCCTGGAAGTAATAAATGCATGAACTAGTTTTTCAGCGTCACTCTGAGACAGGATATTTCTAATTTTAGAGATGTTGCACAAATGGAAGAAAGCAGTCTTACATATTTGTTTAATATGTGCATTGAAGGACATATTCTTGGTCAAAAATGACTCCAAGGTTCCTCACAGTGTTACTGGAGGCCAAGGTGATGCCATCCAGAGGAAGAATCTGGTTAGATACCATATTTCTAAGCTTTTCAGGGCCGAGTACAATAACCTCAGTTTGATCTGAATTAAGAAGCAGAAAGTTAGCAGCCATCCAGGTCTTTATGTCTTTAAGACATTCCTGCAGTTTAACTCATTGGTGTGTGTTATCTGGCTTCATGGACAGATAGAGCTGGGTGTCATCTGCATAGCAGTGAAAATTTATGCTATGTCTTCTAATGATGCTGCCTAAGGGAAGCATGTATAATGTAAACAGAATTGGTCCTAGCACTGAACCCTGTGGAACTCCATAATTAACCTCAGTGTGTGAAGAGGACTCTCCATTTACATGCACAAACTGGAGTCTATTAGATAGATATGATACAAACCACTGCAGCACAGTACCTGTAATACCTACAGCATGTTCTAATCGCTCTAATAGGATATTATGGTCGACAGTATCGAACGCTACACTGAGGTCTAGCAGGACAAGCACAGAGATGAGTCCACTGTCAGAGGCCATAAGAAGATCATTTGTAACCTTCACTAAAGCTGTTTCTGTGCTGTGATGAGCTCTGAAACCTGACTGAAACTTTTCAAGTAAGCCATTCCTCTGCAGATGATCTGTTAGCTGTTTGACAACTACTCTTTCAAGGATGTTTGATATGAAAGGAAGGTTGGAGATTGGCCTATAATTAGCTAAGACTGCTGGGTCTAGAGATGCTTTTTGAGTAAAGGTTTAACTACAGCCAGCTTGAAGGCCTGTGGTACATAGCTGATTATTAGAGATAGGTTGATCATATTTAAGATTGAAGAATTAATTAATGGCAGGACTTCTTTGAGCAGTTTTGTAGGAATGGGGTCTAAGAGACACGTTGATGGTTTGGAGGAAGTAATTATTGAAGTTAAGTCAGAAAGATCAATTGGAGAAAAAGAGTCTAACTTAACATCAATGGTACTAAGAGTAGCAGTAAGGTCACAGAGAGAGAGAGAGAGAGGATGATAAGGTGTGCATGGATGTGATTGGGTTTTAGAGTACCTGTGGAAGTTGTTCTTCCCTTTGTCTTTGGAACATTGGATCTAAGAGTTCATCGTCATCGTCTCAGTTTGTCTCCTCTCTAAGATCTGAACAAAATCAGCAACAGCACTAATTCATCTCCTTGATTTATGTGGTGGTTTGTTGTGTTGATGTAGATGTTTGTACTTTTTTAAATTGATGAGTTAATGTACCAAAATATAATACAGTCATCATTTCTGGGTAACAAATTCCTGGCATGAACTTAGTGTAATGTAATGAATGTAATTACAAATCCTTCCTTATTGTTTTGGGCCATTGTTTGGTCGAGTGATTGAGCATCTCTCATGCCTTTGATTGCACACTAAAACACTACTTTACACAAAATCAGTCCATGATTCATCTGCTGGTTTCTCACTTTTGCCTTCTTTTCCTCTCTCTGTCTCTCTCTTCACATATTGCCCACAGGCACGTATTAATTGAAGAGCCCTTCTTATAATTGGTTCTAATTGTTAATCACACAGCCCTATTAGAAAACAGTCTAATTAGAATTACAGATGATCATTAGCTGAGGTCCTGTCATTAATTGAACATTGTGACCTTGATAATTACTGTAGGCCTACATGGATTCTATGTGCTAAATAGAAATTTCATATTTACTCTGAAATTTTCCAAAGACGGATTTTTTCTTTTAATGAACCTCTAGAAAGTCATCTTTATATGACCCATTGTCCTTTGGTTGACTGTTGTAGAGGGCTAATAACCTGTTTATCTTGCTAGTGTCAAGAACAAGATGAGCTCTCTGACAACTTTTTCATTTTCATTCTCAACAGTTTCTGTCTGAGGACTCAAGAAATGTAGCCTGTGGTAGCAGCTTTAATTGGCTTTGTTTTTCAGGTGATTATCTTTCAGGTAATACTGACGAACCGCACGTTGCAGGTGGGAGCACCACTTGTTGCAGCTACATATTCCACTTCAGTATCTTTTTCAAAAATACCTGGCCATAAACTAACTGGCCCCTCAGCTGCCTTTTTTTCCTTTTCCGTTCACGTTACTAAAGTTTAAAGGACTGGCAGTCTGTCCAGACTGTGCCCACTCATTTGCCTACCTGTATGTCAGCTGTTATAGAAACACCTGTGACACTAAGATGGATAAGCAATTCAAACTAACTTCCCTCAAGAATAACCAGGCTATGATGTGGTCAGAATATTTGTCTGCATGAACATTTTGGACACTTCTTATTGACTTAATAGATATTAAAAAACTCTCAAAGATGTTGTTAACATCCTAAATACGTCAAGTATCCCAAACAAATATTGTTAACCCTGTGATTGCATTTTATGTTTAACTACAATTAGCTGTAGATGTAGATGAATGATGGGTCATAAACTAAATGAGGGCTTGATGTTAGATTTGGGAGAGTACAGAGTTTTGGAAGTGTACAGCCTGCGTGAAAAAACTCATTTAATCACTGGATGTCATCCATTGGTTATTGAATCGCAATTTTAAAGCTTTAACATTCATGTTTTGGTTACTGCCATGTTTGCTTTTCTGAGCCAGAAGTGACCATATTTGGATGAAAGACTGTATCCTAGCTAGCTATCTTTAGTTAGTAGCCGCATCTGTTCAAAACAGTCAGAGGCGCAAACAGCGGTAAGAGCCAAGATGGGGTCTCTGCATCATAGAAATATAACCTGGTGTACCACATTAGCTACCTAACACTGTTCTCACATGGCAGTTTCTTATTGTAAAATGTTGGCCATTTTATCTGTCGAGAGTATTCACCACTGTTATTGTAGTCGTTTACGTAGCTTCCGACGCTAATGCTAATGCTAATGCTAATGCTATTGCTACTGCTACTGCTACTGCTACTGAGGCAATTGGAGGGCTACACAACGCCATCAGTGAGCTAAACTAAACACCTGGATAGCTTCGTAGTGATTGCAGGATATTTTAACCACACCAGTTTAAAGGCTGTGCTCCCTAAGTTCAAGCAATGTGTGGATTTTAAAACCAGAGGAGGGAGCATGTTGGACTTTGTGTATACAAACCACCCAGATGCATGCAAGACTACCCCCACACACACACACCTCGGCTGCTCTGATCAACTTTTCATTATGCTGGTGCCTGCTTACAAACCACTTCTGAGGCATAGCAGGCCAGTAACGAAACTGTCACGGCTGCCGAGGCGAGCCGTGTGGTGTTGGAGGGAGAAAGGACCCAAAATGCAGGCAGTAGATGATAATGCTAGTGATGTTTATTTACAAAGTGGCGTAGTGGCAAAACAGGCAATGAGGGATGACAAATAACTAAAGAAACCTAAACTGGGAAAACTAAATAACAAACCTGAGATGATACCAAACAGTGTGAGAGGCAGAGAGACGCAGACAAGGAAAAGGACACCGTGGAACACAGACGAACCGGCAACAGGCAGGAGAACACACAGGAGTCCAAAAACAACCAAAAGAAACCCCCCGAAGCACAGAGAGCAGATCCAAAACAGTTCGGGAGGCCAACCCGGAGGACGGCGGCACAGCAGTCCAGAACAGTTCATCTCCGGAGGCCGGCCACGCGGAAGGCAGTGGTGACGGCAACACATGTCCGGAGGCCGGCCGCGCTGAAGGCAGCGGCAGCGTTCAGGAGGTCGTCCACAGTGGCGATGATGCCCAACAAGCGGCCTGGCAGATGACTGACGATGGTGAGGCGGCAGTTGGGGACCTGAAGGCGGCAGTTGGGGACCTGAAGGCGGCAGTTGGGGACCTGAAGGCGGCAGTTGGGGACCTGAAGGCGGCGTGGCCCCCGCAGCACCAGGCGAGGCAGAAGCTGAAGCGGAGGCTGGACCAGGCGAGGCAGAAGCTGAAGCGGAGGCTGCTGCAGGCGAAGCGGAGGATGCTGCTGCTGCAGGCTAAGCGGAGGATGCTGCTGCTGCAGGCGAGGGTGAATGATGCTGATGCTGCAGGCGAGGGTGGCTCTGCAGGCGAGGATGATGGCCGGACGGGCTCCTCGGACCCCCCAGCAAAAACAGTCACAGAACCAATGCTAGTGATGTTTATTAACAAAGTGACGTAGTGGCAAAACAGGCAATGAGGGATGACAAATACCTAAAGAAACCTAAACTGGGAAAAAATGTCCACCACCTTACACTCGGTCATCACCCATCTGGACCTGAAAGATACCTTCGCCAGACTCCTGTACATTGGGTTTAGCTCATGATTTCACAGAGACTAATAGAGAAACTCTCCTTACTTGGCCTGAACACCACCATATGTCTCTGGATCCTGGTCTTTCTGACTGAGAGACCTCAGTCTCTCCATGTTGGGAAAAACATCTCCAAGCCTATTACACTGAGCACTGGTTCTTCTCAAGGCTGTGTTCTCAGCCCACTGTTGTTTATGCTGCTAACATACAACTGTGTATCTAGATATGAGGGTAACCTAATCATTAAGTTTGAATATGATACCACAGTGGTGGGACTGATTCGTGGAAATGATGAATCATTGCATTGAAAAAAAGTTGAACACCTTGAGGTCTGGTGTAGGGAGAACCATCGGGTGCTAAATGTAGCCGAAACATAAAAGGTGATCATCGACTTTCACAAGGTGTGGATCAAGCATGCTCCCCCCCTTCAGCATCAGCGACCAATCAGTAGAGGGAGAGGAAGATGTCAGGTTCCTAGGTGTGGAGATCTTGCAAGGTCTGAACTAGCATCAGAAAATCTCAGTGATCCAAAAATCGGCCCAGCAAAGAAAGGAGTTTGAAACAAGTCCCTCTCCTCACCAGCATCCTCAGAATTTTTTTAAGTGGTGTGGTTGAGTGTTCTAACATAATGTGTGTCAGCGTGGTATTCTAGCTGCAGTATGTCAGACAAAACATGACTGCAGAGACTAGTTGGAGCAGCCGAGAGTTTCCTTTCCTCTGTCCAAGACCTCTTCCAGAGATTCTGCAGGAGTAGGCCACTAAACATCATAAAGGACCCCTCACACCGTATCCATAAATGTTCTTAACTGATGTCATCAGGCAAACGGTTCCACGTTAAAAGAGCTGAACCTACAAACTGAACCTACAGACTGAACCTGGAGACTGAACCTACAGACTGAACCTGCAGACTGAACCTACAGACTGAACCTACAGACTGAACCTGCAGACTGAACCTACAGACAGAACCTACAGAATGAACCTACAGACTGAACCTACAGACAGAACCTACTGACTGAACCTGGAGACTGAACCTACAAACTGAACCTACAGACTGAACCTGCAGACTGAACCTGCAGACCGAACCTACAGACTGAACCTGGAGACTGAACCTACAGACTGAACCTACAGACTGAACCTGGAGACTGAACCTACAAACTGAACCTACAGACTGAACCTGCAGACTGAACCTGCAGACCGAACCTACAGACTGAACCTGGAGACTGAACCTACAGACTGAACCTGCAGACCGAACCTACAGACAGAACCTAGAGACTGAACCTGCAGACCGAACCTGCAGACTGAACCTACAGACTGAACCTGCAGACTGAACCTGCAGACCGAACCTACAGACTGACCCTACAGAATGAACCTACAGACTGAACCTACAGAATGAACCTACAGAATGAACCTACAGACTGAACCTGCAGACTGAACCTACAGACAGAACCTAGAGACTGAACCTACAGAATGAACCTACAGACTGAACCTGCAGACTGAACCTACAGACTGAACCTACTGAACCTACAGACTGAACCTACAGACAGAACCTACAGACTGAACCTGGAGAATGAACCTACAGAATGAACCTACAGACTGAACCTACAGAATGAACCTACTGAACAGAATGAACCTACAGACTGAACCTACTGAACAGACTGAACCTACAGACTGAACCTGCAGACTGAACCTGCAGAATGAACCTACAGACTGAACCTACTGAATGAACCTACAGACTGAACCTACACACTGAACCTGCAGACTGAACCTACAGACTGAACCTACAGAATGAACCTACAGACTGAACCTGCAGACTGAACCTGCAGACTGAACCTACAGACTGAACCTACTGAACAGACTGAACCTACAGACTGAACCTGCAGAATGAACCTACAGACTGAACCTACTGAACAGACTGAACCTACAGACTGAACCTACAGACTGAACCTGCAGAATGAACCTACAGACTGAACCTACTGAACAGAATGAACCTACAGACTGAACCTGCAGAATGAACCTACAGACTGAACCTACAGACTGAACCTGCAGACTGAACCTGCAGACTGAACCTACAGACTGAGCAGCTTTCTCCCACAAGCTGTTAGAATGCTGAACTGCTGATTAGGACATATACAGTACTACACCCAAGACTGTGTGGCAATGTTTCAACCTTAGTTTTGATTATTTGTCATTCCTACACAGTCACTTTTACCAACCTGGTATTAACCACTGGTTGCTGCTTACAGCCAGTGAGAGACTGTTTTACAGCTAGACGTCTTGGGCAGTGTGTGCGTTTGTGGGGTTGCTTAATTGACGTTTGTTTGTGTGTGTTTTTAAAGGTTTGTGTTGACCCTGAAGTAACACGCCTTTATTTTGCCTGCACTTGTTGGACAGCAAATTGAGTTTAACCCTTTAATGACCTCTATCTCATCAACATGATCAATACTTGCCATAATTTCAAAGTGCTATCGACAAAACTCTTTTTTTTGTCTAAAATTAACATTGTTGTTAACAAAAAGTTGCCAAAAACACCCAATGTATCAAATGTGATACAAAAAATATATAATAAAAATATATCATACACAACATGATATAGCAAAAGAAAGTGGATTTTGTTATAAGGGTTATTAAACATCTCAGTTCTTTGATGGGTTGGGTCTTACAGGGTTAATTTCCAGATTATTTGTTTCAAGTTTCATGACTCTAAAGTTGTCTTGGAAGGTTGTGACACTGTGTTCATGAAATCTGTATAAAGGTCTGAGACACAGTACTGAAAACAAGCTTTGCTGTAGTTCGACAGCTCAGCCACTTGATTGTGGTGTGTAATAAGACTTATTTTCACACAGTCATTTGGCACTGTCACCAAGTGGCAACACTGTAACACAGCAGTTCATTTCCTGTGTATGTAAAGAATTTCAGTATATGTAACTGTAACTAATGTGTTCCTCCCTTTTCTCTCTCACTGTAGGCACTTCCTCTTTAAAACAGGCACAGGCACTACCCCCCTCTTCTCCACAGCTACTCCTGGCTACACTATGGCAACAGGCTCAGTGTACTCCCCTCCTACCAGGCCGTTACCTAGGAATACTCTATCCCGCTCAGCCTTCAAGTTCAAGAAATCCTCCAAGTACTGCTCATGGAGGTAAAATGAATTTTTCACCTTATTGTCCATCAGTAAGAAAGAGAACCTGCAAGCACACGCTTTGACTTTACTCAGAGTTTCAGGAGTTTGGGAAGATGCTGGCAAACAAGCTCGAGTTAGACTACTCCTGGGCCAATTTGGCTACCGGGGTATGTTCTTCAGATGAGTGGGAAAAACACACAGCACACTTTGCATCCTGTCTCTTTCAAGAACTTTCCCAGAGAGCACAGAGAGAGGCGGTTCTCCCAGATCCACACAACTAAAGTGATATCCACATATTTGATAACACTATGCTGATTTTGACTGATGCTTCAGCGATGTTGTGAAATTCATGCCATTATTTCCCAGTGTGAAAAAGAATCAGAATCATCGTTTTATATGATGTTCAACTTTATTTTAGAAATGAAACGACGTCTTTTTGTCTTTTGACTCTTTTTGCTGCTCAGCTTCCTTTCCTTTCTCCTAACTGTGACTTTAATCTTAATCTTTTCCATTTTTACTGTTTTAGTTTAGCTGCCCTGTAATGTAGAGAATTTCCTTTTTCCATGTGTTAGAGAAGAAAAGGTTTTCTCTTTTGTCCTCATAGAGATCACATTTGATCAGTTTTTGGGTCACTTGATAAATTAAATCAGTATATTTGTGTCGAGAAATAAATGCAAAATATAAAACTGTGAGAAAGAAAGAAAGAGAATTCATAGATATTTTGTTGTACTTGATAAGCATCAAATTTATCTTTTTTTATGCTTTGCTTCAGTAGAGTAGATGTTTATTTAAATAGAATCAAAGAAAGTGGATCTATAAAACCATCAGCACGAGTGTGGAGCTCTCAGGTTCGAGGTAAACGATTGAAACAACTACAACAGGAGTGACAAGATATGCTGAGCAGAGAATTCACGAATGCTTTCATGTGTTGAGACTTTAAAGTAGAATCTAGAGAACAGGTGACTCTGCTATTTGTTTGCCTACCACAGATTTGTGGCTTATTGTAATGCCTTGATAACTATTTTATATCCTTTAACTCTCCTTTTGCAAGTTCCACACAACCAGAAACACTCAGTGCAGGGCGAAACTCTGATCAGATGTTATTTTCCACAGACATAGAGATGTAGATATATTTTATCGGCAGTGTCCAATGATGCAGATAAAATGACCAATGTTAGGAAGTAGCATGAGGTATTTTGGGAGTGGTCACACAAGGCTTCAAGCTGGAGCTAACGTTTATTTGCAAAAATAAATACAATCCCCAATAAGATGGTGGGATTGGTAATTAAATAAATGAGTGCTTCCAAAATTACTCCAGAAAACTGTGACACGTGTTACAACCTTTGTTTCCTTTGTTTCCTTTTTTCTCAGGTGTACAGCCCTCAGTGCAGTAGGTCTGTCTGTACTGCTGTCTGTCATGCTCTGTTACTGCATCGGTAAGCTAACACACACACACACACACACTCACACTCACACACTTATAATGCCACTGAATGACAAATGAAATCTTGTATTTGTGTCCACTGTTACTGTGAATTCCTGCCGTCTGTTCAGCGTCTTGATATAAGCCATCCTTGTGCTATTGTTGCTACATGTGGGGGTTTTCTCTCTGTGGGATGAGCCCATCAGATAACCAGATAGTTAAGTTATTAAACCCACACTCGGCAGAGACATCTGCCTTAGGTCTAATACCAAGAGACAACACCTGCATAAAAGTACAAAAGAATGACTCGTTAAGATCGTCCCCTGACAACATTATAGTTAGGAAATGCAATATCTGTAAGAATTCATATATTATATCTGAATTTTCATCTTTAAAAAAAAAACAAAAAACATACATATACATACATAAAAAAAAAACACCCATCTCGCCCCTGCGGGCGGTTTATCCTTCAAGCTCGGGTCCTCTACCAGAGGCCTGGGAGCTTGAGGGTCCTGCGCAGTATCTTAGCTGTTCCTAGGACTGCGCTCTTCTGGACAGAAATCTCCGATGTTGTTCCCGGGATCTGCTGGAGCCACTCGCCTAGCTTGGGAGTCACCGCACCTAGTGCTCCGATTACCACGGGGACCACCGTCACCTTCACCCTCCACATCCTCTCGAGCTCTTCTCTGAGCCCTTGGTATTTCTCCAGCTTCTCGTGTTCCTTCTTCCTGATATTGCTGTCATTCGGAACCGCTACATCGATCACTACGGCCGTCTTCTTCTGTTTGTCTACCACCACTATGTCCGGTTGGTTAGCCACCACCATTTTGTCCGTCTGTATCTGGAAGTCCCACAGGATCTTAGCTCGGTCATTCTCCACCACCCTTGGGGGCATCTCCCATTTTGACCTCGGGACTTCCAGGTTATACTCGACACAGATGTTCCTGTACACTATGCCGGCCACTTGGTTATGGCGTTCCATGTATGCCTTGCCTGCTAGCATCTTGCACCCTGCTGTTATGTGCTGGATTGTCTCTGGAGCATCTTTACACAGCCTGCACCTGGGGTCTTGCCTGGTGTGATAGACCCCAGCCTCTATGGATCTTGTACTCAGAGCTTGTTCTTGTGCTGCCATGATTAGTGCCTCTGTGCTGCCTTTCAGTCCAGCTTTGTCCAGCCACTGGTAGGATTTCTGGATGTCAGCCACCTCCTCTATCTGCCGGTGGTACATACCGTGCAGGGCCCTGTCCTTCCATGATGGTTCCTCGTCTCCCTCCTCTTTCTTGGGTTTCTGCTGCCTGAGGTATTCACTGAGCACTCGGTCAGTTGGGGCCATCTTCCCAATGTATTCTTGGATGTTCGTTGTCTCATCCTGGACTGTGGTGCTGAGACTCACCAGTCCCCGGCCCCCTTCCTTCCGCTTAGCGTACAGCCTCAGGGTGCTGGACTTGGGGTGAAACCCTCCATGCATGGTAAGGAGCTTTCTTGTCTTTATGTCAGTGGCTTCTATCTCCTCCTTTGGCCAGCCTATTACCCCAGCAGGGTACCTGATCACGGGCAGGGCGTAGGTGTTGATGGCCCGGATCTTGTTCTTACCGTTCAGCTGACTCCTCAGGACTTGCCTGACCCTCTGCAGGTACTTGGTGGTTGCAGCCTTTCTAGCGGCCTCTTCATGGTTCCCATTCGCCTGCTGGATCCCCAGGTACTTGTAACTGTCCTCTATGTCTGCAATGTTGCCTTCTGGTAGTTCAATCCCCTCAGTTCTGACTACCTTCCCTCTCTTCGTTACCATTCGACTACACTTCTCCAGTCCGAACGACATTCCAATGTCATTGCTGTATAGCCTGGTAGTGTGGATCAGTGAATCGATGTCTCGTTCACTCTTGGCATACAGCTTGATGTCATCCATGTACAGGAGGTGACTGACAACTGCTCCGTTCCGTAGTCGGTATCCGTAGCCAGTCTTGTTAATGATCTCACTGAGGGGGTAGCTGGTGTTTTGCACCTCTGGTATTCTTGCCAATCCCTTTCTGTGCCCCACTCATGTATTGACCCATGTGCCTGTTCATCTTAGCCGATATGATGCCTGACAGGAGCTTCCATGTAGTACTGAGGCAGGTTATTGGTCGGTAGTTGGATGGGACCGGTCCCTTCTTGGGGTCCTTGGGGATCAGGACCGTTCGACCTTCGGTTAGCCATTCCGGGTGTCTCTCGTTAACTAGCAGCTGGTTCATTTGTGCTGCCAGACGCTCGTGGAGTGCAGTCAGCTTCTTCAGCCAGTAGGCGTGAACCATGTCGGGCCCTGGTGCTGTCCAACTCTTCATACTGGAGACCCTTTCTTGGATATCTGCCACTGTGATGGTTACTGGTCCCTGTTCAGGGAGGTTGCTATGGTCTGCCCTCAGATCCACTAGCCACTGAGCATTGCCGTTATGGGTTGCGTCCTTCTCCCATATGCTCTTCCAGTATTGCTCCGTCTCCAGCCTTGGTGGTGCTGTTCTCTTATTGTTCCCTTGCCACTGAGAGTACACTTTTGCTGGTTCTGTGGAGAACAGCTGGTTTATTCTCCTGCCTTCTATCTCTCTGGTGTACCTCCTCAAGCGGCTGGCCAAGGCTGTGAGTCTTTGCTTGGCAGTTTCCAAGGCCTCAGGTATGGGCAGTTTGCTGTATTTCTTATGCACCTTCTTTGCCGCACCTTTCTGCAACTCCGTTAGTTGGCTAACCTCCCTCCGTGCTGCTTTGATCTTGCTCTCTAGCCTCCTTCTCCATGGAGGGTACTGCCCCTTGTGGCTGTTCAACTTGTAGCCAAGCATCTCACTGATCACTGCTGCCGTATTGGAGATCAGTTTGTTAGTGTCTATATATATATATATATAGCTGTGGTCATAAAAAGCCCTTCAGTGCTTTTCTTTCTCCCCTGCAACACTTTCAAACTGTCAAAGCAATTTACTCCTTGTTAGATTGTGTGCAAGAAGGAAGAAGAGAAAAAACAGAGTCAGAGGGGAGTTTTTCTTTTTCCAAAGGTCATTGATTCCCACAGTAGAACTAAAGCAATTACAGCTGAAGCTCAGACGGTCCTTGGACATGTAGATCCCTCGCCACTGGCTTTGTGGGCGGTGTGGTGTTGGTGGGTGGGGAGGGGGTCGGGGGAGGGAGCAACTGTAATGTCCACATTTTGACTTTTTTCTCGAAATAGAATTACGACTTTAATCTGGTACTTTCAACTTTATTCTCAGAATGCTCTGTGATATCTGTGTTTTTCTTCGTGTGGCCCTGATACTACAAGCTAACATCATACTGAGTAACAGTTTGATTACGTTGAGTTTATTTGCTAAATGCAAGTCACATTAGGCGAGGCCCACGTTAGAGCCATTTCAGAAAAGTTTCAGTAACAGTAACCACAGTCCTGCATAGCTGAGCAGGAGTGGGTGGTAGGCAGGACCGCGCTGTGATCTGAGATACAAGGCGGAAAGAAGAACGTTTTTTAAGAAATAAATGTCATAAGGTGGGAAAATAAACTTCCTGTCTGAACTAAGGAATCGACAAAAAGTGAGTGTGAAGCCAGGGAAGACACAGTGCTGTGAAAAAGTATTTTCCCAGAGGCCTGACTTTGGAATTCTTTGCATATTCATGACACTTAAATATTTCAAGTCATCAAACAAATGTTAAAATTATATAAAGATAACCTAAGTACATACAAAAAATGTAATCTTTCTATAATATTTTAATTGAAGGGACCCTCCCGACCCTCCTTGTTAATAATGAATTAACTGTGATTGGCCACATTTCTGGGAAAGCTTAGCTTCACTAACCCTGGTCTGATTACTGCCAGAGCTGCTGACAAAGTGAAGAATCCTTAAAGATCTCAAATACAAACATATCCTCCTGTAACATGAAGAAACTCAGAAACAGATGAGACAACACATGGATGGATGGAGTCTACAGTAAACAACATATATACACACCAGTGAAAGAACAAAGTGAATTTTAAGTTAAAAAACTGTCAAAGTAAAACTGACATTGTGTAAGAGTGTTAGACTTTGTGTTAATAAATAACACGTGCACTATAAATTTAACAAAAACAGGTGGGTGGAATCATATTTGTCACATTCATCTTTTATCTGCCACAGAGTGAGGAGTTATTATTCAGTTTTATAGAGACAGGAATGATCACCTGAAGCAGGTTGAACCAGTCTGAAGGAGCTCTGTAGCCTCGGTAGTGTGGAGCGGTGCGTCTCATCAGCTGTCCACGATGGAGAGCAGTTTGTAGCTTGTTCAGTGACCTCCTGGGACTCACTGACTCTGATGGTTCCAACTTTGTGAATCAGTTTGTTGTTCCTGCTGGCGTCTCTGCACTGATGCTGCCCGCTCCCCCAGCAGACAACTAGATGGTGCTCGCCACCACCTACTGGTTCACAGTCTATCAATACATAGTTTATCAATACAAGTATTAGATATATTAGTCACAACTATGAAAAAACTATAAAGGAAAAACCCGAAACGTAAGAAACTACAGGAGCAGTCACCGCAACAAGACCAACCCCCAAAACAAGTTTTACAGGTGGTCCACTGACACTTTTTGCCTCCTCGAGATTGCTTTTTTTTTTTTTACTAGTTTTGCATTTGGCTACGGTCAGTGTCACTTTGGTAGCGGAAGGCGATACTTGGACTGATGGACTAATTCTTGTATAGTGTTTTTCTACTTTACCTGACCACTTAAAGCGCTTTATGCCTCTTTCATACAAGCACTTTCTTTCTATTTAACATTCACATGCATTCACACTGCAGTGGATGCAATGGAGAGCAACATGGAGTTAGTATTTTGCCCAAGGATATTTGGCATGCAGACTGGAGCATTCAGAGATAAAAACATCAACCTTCCAATTAATAGATGACCTACCTCTTGAGCTATAGTCACCTCCTAAACCTGGACTCTAGAAAGGATGTGCAGGTAGTCCAAAACCTCCAGGATAGCACATCAATATTGACATTTTGTTACCAGCACAGTCTCAAGGGCATGGAGGAGATTTCAGGAGACAGGCAGTAACTCTAGGATAGCTCGACAGGTAACTGTACAGGTGCAGTCCTTTAGCAGAAGTATCTGCTCCTTTGTGCAACGAGGAACAGAGCCCTACAAAATAACCTCCAACTGGTGTGAATGTCTCCAACCAAAAACAAAGTTCCTGAGGAAAGCCTGAGGGTTCAGCGTCCTCTAGTGGGCTCTGTGAACACTGTCTGGCACAATGGAGGCTTACTGGCATTTGCCATAGAATACAGGAATTGGCAGGCGCACCATGGGCACCCTGTGCTTTTTGCAGGTACACCCTGAGCACATGTTGCAAATGTGCAATGGTATGGAGAATGTTCTGCTGCCTGTAACTTCATTCAGCATAATGTTCTGGGGAGGCACAACCATGAAGGGCCACAGATGCACAGACGTCTGCAGGCTACTTAATGGCACCCTGACTTCCATCAGGTACTGGCTGTACTCCTTGGATCCATTGTCAGACCCTACACTGGTAGAGTCGGTCCTAGGTTCTTCCTGGTGAATGACTATTTCATGTGGCGAGAGCATGCAGGCAGCTCATTGATGCCCAGGTCCAGATCCCCTGAGAGGAGAACCCTCCCCACACCCAGGATGTCATCTGTCATCTCATTCGGAGCCCTTATGCTGCACATGGGGGCCACACAAATCACTGAGTACTATTTTGTGTTACAGTGAAGTTTTCGGCTGCCAAGTTGCATAATTTCTTCGTCTTGATTTTCAGCATGAGTATCTGTAGGTAGTACAAGGGGCAAAACAGGCTTCTATAGCTCAGCCTGCAGGGGCTCACCCTGTAGCTCTCCATAAGACTTCTCTGTGGGTTTCTTCTGGCTTAAAAACAGTTAGCCCTCACAGTGAAGTCATTCTCTCACACACACACACACACACACACACACACACACACACACACACACACACACACACACACACACACACACACACACACACACAGCAAGAAGATTGGTGATTTATGTTTCTGTGCATTTTCATATTTCTGCGTCCCAGGTGCTATATGTTCTTTTTCCTTTTGTTTTGTTTTTATTAGAGATGCAGCATTGGTACATTACATTACATTGTGCATTTCTAATTGTGTGCTATCCTTTTATTATATTTTCTCCTAACTTCCCTTTTTTCTATTCTTCCTGTCAGCTTAGACATTGTCAATTTTCAATTCAGTTTTATTCATATAGCGCCAAATCACAACAACAGTCACCTCAAGATGCTTTATATTTTAAGGTAGACCCTACAATAACACATGCAGAAGAAAACCCAACAATCATATGACCCCCTATGAGCAAGACCTTTGGTGACAGTGAGAAGGAAAAACTCCCTTTTAACAGGAAGAAACCTCCAGCAGAACCAGGCTCAGGGAGGGGCGGGGCCATCTGCTGTGATTGGTTGGGGTGAGAGAAGGAAGACAGGATAAAGACATGCTGTGGAAGAGAGACAGAGATTAATAACAGATATGATTCAATGCAGAGAGGTCTGTTAACACATAGTGAGTGAAGAAGAAACACCCAATGCATCATGGGAATCCCCCAGCAGCCTACACCTATTGCAGCATAACTAAGGGAGGATTCAGGGTCACCTGGTCCAGCCCTAACTATATGCTTTAGCAAAAAGGAAAGTTTGAAGCCTGATCTTAAAAGTAGAGATAGTGTCTGTCTCCTGAATCCAAACTGGAAGCTGGTTCCACAGAAGAGGGGCCTGAAAACTGAAGGCTCTGCCTCCCATTCTACTTTTAAATACTCTAGGAACAACAAGTAGGCCTGCAGTGTGAGAGCGAAGTGCTCTAATAGGGTGATATGGTACTACAAGGTCATTAAGATAAGATGGGGCCTGATTATTTAAGACCTTGTATGTGAGGAGCAGGATTTTGAATTCTGGATTTAACAGGGAGCCAATGAAGGGAAGCCAATATTATTACATTGTCTTATTATATTACATTATATTGTACATATAATGTAGTGACTGGAAGAACACTGATAGAAATCAATCAATAAACAGATAAAAGAAAAAGAGGAGCCTCTAGAGAATTTATAAAATCTTGGAAAAGCAAAATGTTTTTGGCACAACTGTGCATCCAGATCATAATTCTGATTGCAAATGTTGCCAAACAGAACAGGATTTAAAAAACAAAGAAACCGCCAAGAAGGCCTGACCATGCATGTACGACAGCTAAACGACAGAGCCTTGATTTCAGAGGACACAGTGATAAAGACTTAATTGGACAAGATTCAGAAGTAAACTGTAGCTTACTACGCTTCCTGAGAAATGTGCTCACACCTGCTGACATAGAGTTGTTATACATTCTGAGCACTGACCTGAGGGGATTGCTCATTTTAACCAGCTTCACATGAGCGTACAGCACTGTGACTACAACAGACCAAGCAGTTAAATGTTTTCCTCTGTAAATATTCTGGACATTAGAGGTGAGACAGCGTGGACGCTGTCACTGTGGGTGGGCTGAACTGGGCGCAGACAGAGTGAAGGCCTGGTCTGCTTTGGGGTAGTCAGTCTTTTTCATGCTGCAGATTTTTCCACAATGGAGTTTCTATTGCACTCTTCTCATTATGTTGTCAGTTCCACAAAGGTAATATAAAATATCTAAATAATATGAAATATTTGGTAGCAGAAAGCTGTTGACACCATGTGATGGATGAATGTATAGTTTTTAAATTGAATCTACCTTTAAATCCACAAGATTGTTCTACTGGTTTTTCGCTCTCGCATGATCGTTGCCCTCGCCATTATCCTCTTACCTTATGACTCACACAGACGCCGACACATGCACATTCAGGCTGCTGTTGATTAGCCAGCACTCTCCCATGACCCTTTGCTCATGGCCTCACTATGAGGGGTTGTGGGTAACAGGCTAGCACAGCAGGGCTCTAATTTAATGAGGCAGATGGTTGTCTATGTGTGTGCAGAATAACTGCATTAGTGTGTGTTGAGTGTCGTAGGAGGATCCACAGCAGGGGTTTCTCTCAATAAATGTTGCCATGTTAAATCAGTAATTAGTCCTTGACACAACTCTCTCACTGTAATACGTATTACAGTGAGAGAGTGCAGAAATCAGATATTCACGAATTCTTTTAAGTTCCAGACAGTAGAGACATTATAGAGGTGGAGCTTTGCTATTAGAACAATGTCACATGTCACAATAATGTTGATCCTAGAAAAAAATAGCTCTGGAAAAGAAATTTGGCTTAAGATTGTCACACAGGATATATCAACAGATTATATTAGTTGTTAACCTTTCTGTTTTTAAAGCAGCTACCTGTATTTTGTGATGAAGGTGTTGTTCAGCCTAAGGAGCTTGGAAAGAAAACCGTCTGAACTTCTGTAAGTTTTCTTGAAGACGTTTCATCCCAGAAGCTTCTTCAGTTCTAAGAGCAATTGGCTGTGAATCCCAGATTTAAGCCCTATAGGAGTGTCCGAAAGAGGGACATGGACCCCCTATTGATCCTCTAACTCACTAAATATATGAAGTGTTAAATGTGATATGTAGTCTGAAGCAGTGATGTGGTGGCTGTAGCTCAGAAGGTAGAACAATCTGCCAGTTAGAAGGTTTAGTCTTTACCTGGTCCGGTGTGAGAGTTAAAGTGTCCTTGGACATACTGAAGCTCAAAGTTGTTGTTTGTTGGTGAGCTTGACAGACACAAAGTGCTGTTTAAGTTTGAATAAATGTGGCTTGTAATAAAAAGTGCTCTGAATGTGCAATGAGACTGGAAGTGAAATAAATAATGAAAAAGATGCTAATGATACATTTGTTATAACATTGTTGGTATTTACATTGTTGTGTCATAACAAATTATCCAATCAAGCTACTTAGGAGAAAACACAAACATCAAGATAAGCTGTGGATGTCAAAGTGCTTAGAAAACACAGGCAAAGACTGTTTTTACAAGGTACAAAGATTTAGAGGCAGCTTAATCACAAAGTGTGATAGTGTTTTATGTGTGTCTAGATTATGAACACTAATTGGTAAATTATTAACTAGTATTAAAAAGAGTAGATGAATTCGTCCATTTGGAGCATGTAGATAGAGTTATTGATGGGAACTTAATGTTTGTTTGTGTGTTTTATAACTTCTGCTTTCTTTTTTATTTTTAAATGTATTTTGTTTTTCGTTTTATTTATATTTGTTCAAAAATAAAGCTGTCAATCAAAAATGTGAAGTGTTTTATAAACAGCACTCCATGTTCATGTGCATCATACTTATGGGAGATGAAAAGATAACTGAGATACTGTAAAAACGGTTTATGTGCCTGGCTGAGTGTGGGTTTCCTTTCAGACAGACATCTGATTATCTCTGGGCTTGATGATAGAAAAAGTATTTTGATTTGGATCAAATTAATCCCGCACTACAGATTTCCTCAGATACATAACAACTTTTTTATGTCTATAATTAAATCTAGAAGTCATCTTTACAGACTTTTGTTGAATTGAAAAACTGTTGCCTGTGTACTAGGATGTTTTGAATTGTTTGGCAAGTCCAACACAATGAGATGGCCAACAAGACAACGGTTACAGGTAAAGGAACCCTGAGACAGATGGAATAAAACAAAAAACTATCTGTATTTAAAAAAATGAGGAAGAAAACACAAAATCCAAATAACAAAATGTTTCACAAGGGGAGAAAAAATAGCTTCAGCTAATAAATGCAAGGCACTGGGGGTAAATAAACTACCAAAATAAAGCAGGAGCTAAATAACCATTAACAGGGAAAGGCATAAAATTATATAACAGAGGGGGAAAGACGCAGGAGGACTAAACCCTCTGAAACAAACAGAAACTGGAACAATGAAATAAAAGATGAAAATACAGTGCTAAGGAAAAGTGTTTGTCCCCGTCCTGATTTCTTCCTTTTGTTGTTGTATATGTTTGAGGTCATAAAACACATTTTACTATTAAACTAAGATAACTCAAACAAATCCAAAACAAAGCTTTCAAACAATAATCAAGCCCACCTGGCCAGAACAACACTTGCCTCAGATAAGATATTGTTCATGATTCAAGGTTGAGATAAAGACTGGTTCCAAAGAACAAACCTCTGCTGACACAGACGTGTTCATGATCCACAAGACTTTTCGGAAACTATTCTGTGGAATTATGGCATAATATTTAAACATTTTGAAAGGTTTGCATCCTGTTACATGTGGTGCAAAATGAACAGCATTCCATAAAAAGGTCAAATATGGTGGTCGTAGTATGATGGGCTGCTGTTGCTTTGCTGCTTCAGGATCTGGATGACCTGGCGTGACCTTAAACAGGCTGTTCTCAGAACCCTCCAATTTTATAGAAAGAATTCTATAAAGACGACATGGACAGCATCCCTCCACGGGGACGTGAGAAATCCATATCGCAACACTTACTTACTCTTCTCGCTGCCAGCAGCACAACTTATTATTGGGCAATTCTTTTTTCACACAGGGCCAGACAGGTTCAGGTCCATTGTTTTTCACTTAATAAATCTGATTTTCATTTAAAACTGCATGTTGTATTTACTGGTGTTAGTCAGGTTTGTTTGTGATCTGAAACATGTGACACGCTTGCTCATTTTGTTACAACATAATTCTGAGGCTCCTTATCCTGTAGGAGTGAACAACAGTTTGAGCTGAGATCTGTGATGAGCTGTGTGGTTAGACTGGTGTGTGCTTGCATATTTGAGTGTCTAATAGATTACTGTTGGTGCTCTGCTGAACACTAAACATTTTGCCTCCCTGTTCGTCTGCTCCTCTTTGCAGCCATGCACCTGTTTGGTCTAAACTGGCAGCTTCAGGAGAGTGAGGGATACGGAGCCTTTGAAAATGGAGGTGGAGGAAGAGACACAACACCCAACACATTTATAGTGTCTACAGACAACAGTGAGTCCCTGCTTAAAGAATTTTTCCTTCCCTTTCTTTTGACATTAAAAACAATAAAAGCTGTGGAAAAGTTAAAGGCTGGCGGTGCAGTGAGGCAAGAAACATGAGAGCTGAACGCAGGAGCCCAGGATAGCCTTCAGAGTTTACCACATATTATAATCTGCCACTCACTCTCAGAGGTTAGGGTTTCTCTCCAGCCCTTTTCAGAGTCTGATGTTTGATATCACTTTGATGCTTGGCAGGCACACACGCACACACACACACACTGAGTTGGACTTGAACAACACCCTTAACTGGCTTTTTTAAAGATGGAGATGTAGTGACCCTGCTCTGACTCCCTCTGGACTCGAGGCAGAAAACAGGAAATGGACAGTACAACTCAAAGCAACCAGATACAAACCAAACAGATTTTCACATCAATAACATGCTTTGTTTTTAAGTTATGCAGTCTGAACTTACTTTTAGTGCTGAAAACTTATTTTGAAGGCAGTGACTAACAGCATTGCAAAGAAACCAGAGAAGTATTGTAAAAGAAAAATGAGTGTAACAGGTAACAGAGATGTAGGACAAAAGCCACGGCTGCTGACCTCACCCTGCCAGTCACGCTTTTGTTAAATGTGCAGCTTTTCTGTTCTGTGGTTATTCTCTCTCTTTGTCTGCCTGTCAGACTCTTTTAGTTTCATGTCTTCATTTTCTCAGCTTTTCTTGCCTTTTTTTCTCAGTTCTTTCTTTTCTTTTTCTCGCTGCTCATCCATTCTGTTCACAACCACAAAGCAGTGCTGAATAAAACTTAACATGAGCGAGATAACAGCAGCACACACCGACTGTTGGAGGATGTTTACTGAAAGCTGTGAGGGCTCTGAAATCGTTGTTTGGAAACAGAGAAAAACTGTAAATGTTTCCTTTCTGCTGGCAAAAGTTTGCCCCCAAACTTTAAACTTACAACAGTTTAAATATGTGCAGGGATATGAGTCACAGATAATGTTAAAGAAAAGAAAGAAAGAATTAAACAGGTTTAAATGATTTAGGCAAAGAATGAGTTAAATGGCAGTATTGGAAAGCAGATCTCCACTCCTGTGTGTTAGCTGTTATACACAGGAAGAGTGAGGAGAACTACAGAAACGTCAGGGGTGGGAATCTTTCTCACATAAGAAATAATAGTTTGTGTCTTTGAGTTGAACACTTGTGTTATATGCAGCATGTCATATCAGCGTAGCTAATGCATATCACAGGTAAATATTCACACTAGGGCTGCCACAAACGATTATTTTGATAGTCGACTAGTCACCGATTATTTTTGCGATTAGTCGACTAATCAGATCATCATCCATTGGACGTACAGCTTATTGCACCAGCAGCATCTGCTCTTATATAACTATCATTAGCTTACAGCTTTAAGTGTTTAAGGTCTGTGCTAACTAAAAATAAAGACAAGATGATAGTTTATTAAATTTTAATGAAATTTGCAGATTGTTTCAGTGAAGTTTAATAAACTCCTTGCTATCTAAAATATAACAGGACACCAGAGTATATTCTCGAGCATCTCACACTTCTGATCAGTTGTCTGCTTGACGTTTATTCAGCTGTGTAAAAACTATAACTTTAATCTCAGCCAAACAGATTTACTCAGGATCAAATAAAATACTGAAAAAAGACAAACAATAAGATTTTTAAGTTATTTAAGTGACTTATGTAGCGAAAGACGGCGGTGGGTTTGAAAACGATTTGCCGGGAGTCCGGTGTTCTCATGGGCTCTAATGAGCCTTGCCCTCGGCTAGCTATCGAGCTAGTGGGTAACAGACGTCTCCGAAAACGTCGGGGGGCTTTTGAAAATATGTGGTGTCTTGATAAACTGAGCAGATATTTGAGGTTTACACAGCTACATTCTCGCCTGAAAATATGTTAAACGTTTATTTTGTGACCCAGAAAGAATAATAAGAGTAATATTAAAACTAACTAGCTGCCGCCATTGTTGACAACTGTGCTGGGCTGCGTTATGAATTCTGGGACACAGCTTCTTCTTCTTCGGGGTTTAACGGCAGCTGGCATCCTTGTACATGCAGTGCTGCCATCTTCTGTTTCAGTCCGTTATTACACTCACTATTAAATCCTACTACTTATTCCTGCGTCTTTTGTGATCTTACAAAGCTTCAAACGACGCGTGGACTATTAAATCAGTCGTCGACGATTTTGATAGTCGACTAATCGTGGCAGCCCTAATTCACACTCACATGTACTGCTGACACACCTGAGCCAGTGCTGGTGAACACATTCTAGCTTTACTCTCTGCAAACTACACTGAAGCTGTGTGAAGGAACCTTTTCTCAGTATCAGTTAGTGTTAGTGTCACAGTCCACGACTGACACATTCAAGGACATTCAGTAAATCACATTGTTGCAGGTTTAAGGGCGTCTTTGCCTTAACAGTGTGGCAGTTCTGAAATAACATTAATAACACAACAACCAAGTTAACTCATAATCCAGTCCATTACAGTATAATACATTCTGTCAACTTTTAGTAAGCTAAGGTGTAGAATCTATAAAACATGGATCATTGACGTTTGTCCTTGTTGTTATGGCCCTCCCAGTCTTTTCTTTAATGGTTTGTGTGGTAGGTGTTCCAGGTTAACTGGTTTTTACTTTAACTGGTTAGATTTTTCTACAAATTCCACTTTCATTGTTCCAGATGTTATACCTGCAGATTATTGTTGGGGATTATTCTTTACCCTCTTAAAAGGATGACATACACTGGAGTTTCTGTGTGAGGTATGGGGTACAGGTCAGGAGGAAGAACATGTCATCTACTAATCAAAGCAGTGGTGGTGGTTCAACTCCTGGCTGCTCGAGTCTGTGTGCCAAACATCCTTGAGCAACATATTAACCCCAAGTTGCTCTTTGTTGCGTTTCCTGGAGGCTGAATGTTGGATAGAAAGCACAGAAAAACATAGCAAAAGTGAATGAGGCAGGTTGTATAAAGCATCCAAGGTGCTTATACAACCTGCTCTACAAGAGTAGAAAAGAACCAGCCCAATTACCATTTACATATATAACTGTTAACCACAGGGATCAGCCACGTAAGCGTTTCATGTCCACCTGACTGAAACACTGAGTGCCGACACTTTCTGAGGTTCAGCTTTTGTTTTCTTTCGTGACTTTGCACTCACTCAAAAGAAAACCTTAATTAACCTGTAAGAAATCTATGAGTGTTATTATATGTTCACTTACTTACTTACTGTTTTCAACTGACCAAACATAATCATTTCTTCTGCAGTGAATTTTCTGTAGTGAACTACCACAACCAATGTAACCTGTCTCCAGTGTCTGTTAGCTATCTAACAAGCACTGGTATTATCTCCGATGTCGATGATGGACAGTGTTCTTCCTACGTAGCCATGATGGTGGCTTTTAGAGCATCTCATGGATTCAGTTTGATGTGTTTTTCCTTCTGCAGGTAAGATGCTTTTTCTAGAGAACAACACCATAGACACAGGAGAGGTGGATGTGGGGAGACGAGCCATACAAGATATACCTGCAGGTGAGCTGTGTACACAAATGCACGTGTCGGGATCTGCTGTGATTAATACTCTGTAAACTCAGTGTAAAATTTCCAACACCCCACACCAATTTGTAGGATTGTTACGTCGTGTAGTGGAATCTTTCTGTGTTTCACCTCCATGTTTCTGTTAATCAGTTATATCAGTGATGGCAGAGATTCTAACAATTCAGTTGAGTGTGTTACTTAAATCTACTACAAAGAGGAACGTAATCATATTATAATAACTATACTTGCAAACAAGGCAGCACAGTGGCAATTAGCACTGTTACACACAGCAACAAGGTCCTGAGTTCAATACCCCCACCTGCCCGGGGCCTTTGCGTGGGTTCTCTGGCTTCACAGTCCAAAGACATTCATTATCTAAATTGTGAGGATGGAGTTATAAATATTCCACATGTGAGGAACTCTGCATCTGTAGCACTGCAAATGAAATCACTAGTTTTGTTTGCTGGTTTTCACTTTTGACATTATTTTCGAGTGTGTCACAGTAATAAGCCTTAAAGGTTAAACGGCTTTCTTGAAATGAATTCATTTGCCACATATTTATGAATAAGATGCAGTAGTAACTTGTTGTGCTACAACACCACACACAGTTGCAGGAAACAGAAGTCGATGGGAAATTAATAACAAATAACACCGTTTTTATAAAGACAACTAACATTGAGAAGGCGGCATTTCTGAAAGTCAGTTGGGGAGTGTTAATATTTAAATCACTGAAGTTAATGTTCTGTTTCTTTATTCAAGGTGTGTTTTGGAGGTCCCAGCTGTATATCGACCAACCACAGTTCCTGAAATTCAACATTTCCGTCCAGAGAGATGCTCTTGTTGGTGTGTATGGACGCAAAGGCCTACCACCTTCACATACACAGGTAACACGGGAATGCAAATGTTACCAGAACTACTTTAGAACTACTGCACCAACATGTTGGAGAGTGGAAAAAGTGCATGAAGTGATATTTTCACCATTTGAAGTCCTAATGAAGTAATGTCTAGCTTTAATCATTGATTCAAACAGCAGTGATAGAAAATGAAACCTGAGTGATTTTCACGTTGTCATGCTATGACATAGGTTAAAGTTTTTGTCATTTGGCAGTCAGCATTGACTTTTAAGAGACTGCTAATATATCCTCTGTGCCTCTGTGTCCATCCTTTCATTGTTAATAACATTCAGGGCTCTAGAGTGCGACCAATGTGGTCGCAAATGCGACCAAATATTTCAATGGTGTGACTAAAAAAAAAAATCCTTGGTAGCACCAGTGCAACCAGCTGTTCCAGTAAAAAAAAAACCCTATCATGTGTCCCAATCAGAGATAGTCAGGGGCGGGACCTCCATGATTGGCCGTGGTGCTGTAGTTGTCCCGTAGTCCTTTGTGTGTACGTTTAAAAGTGCAGGTGGAGAGAGAGAGGTGAGTAGCTTGAATAAAGCGATATCGATTCATTAAATCCTAAATCGACTTTTAAATATAAACTTATTTTGCCAGAAACGCCAGAATCTCTGGTTAAAGCTCACAAAACTATTTCAACAACCATCAAACAGTAAATGAGAGCAGGTAACGGACTCCACACAAAGACGTAAACACAGAGCGGACCCCACGCATCAGAATCAGCTTTGTCTTTCGCGGTGGCACATATCATGTGGCTGTTTCTGTTTATGCTCTGTCATGTCTGAAAGGGACTGAGAGGAACATTCATTTATAATGTAAATATAGATGAAAGGGGCATCTGTCAAAAAGGTTAGAAGCTGTGTTATGCATTCAGCATACAGAGCTGACTCATTTAATTGTGGTGTATGTGTGCAATAGTTGCCATGGTAATGTGGGTCATGACCCTGGGATGAGATTTTGTAGGCAAAGGACGACATGATACAGCAAAGAAATGTTTCCAACTGAGACGATATTGATGTTTTTATCTTTACGCCTCAAAATGAAACCTCACTGAATCAGTGGCTGCAGCTGATATCTGTTCACTACTATAACATTTAGGACAGTTTGTCGTCAGCCTCCCTAGTTCGTCTGACTTTTCTACTTTCAACAAATTTCCGAAATGGTCAGAAAACCGCATGAAATCAACACAGGAACGACGGCGCCGTCCTAGTGGCAGCCTAAGGTAGCTGCTCTCCGATTCTCTGATTCTGATTCAAGTTATAAATATTTCACAGGCAACTTTGCAAGTGAGTCAAGTGCTTCATAACTCTTAGTCCAAAATGAATATAAGCTTCTTCACTAAACTATTCCTTTAATGACGACACTTACATCTCTGTGTTCTGTCAGAGGACTAATCCACGCAGTCACACAGCTCAGTGTTAGCACTTTAGATGATTTTGCTTCCTGTAAAAGGGAGTTTTTCCCCTCTGCTTTCACTCATTGTTTTCTCTATTACTGTTGTTGTGAAATGGTCCATTACACACAGAGCGAATTTCATAGACATCTGTTATGTCATGTGAATACTCAGAGTTTAATTGGTGACATATTTAAGATTCACCTAAGACCATGTGATAACATCGTGGCCAGTTTAGCTCAGTGGGCTGTGTGGCTGAGAGCGGCTGGCCAGGGTTCGAGGCTGACCTCTGTCCTCCGCACGTGTTTTATTGTTTTATTTAAATGGGACAGTGCAGTCTAACATAGTCCAAGTGCAAAACATGAAACTGATGTAACGCACATAAGTTTAGAGTTATTGCTAATTTTCAACCATTGTCCTTTGTTGGGCTCACAATCACAATGCACATATTTTACAATAGAACATAAATTTTCATAAAACTAAAATACATCATGGATACAACTACAATTAATAGACAATAAATTTAACAAAAAACAACAACAAAAAATCATTAATTAAAATGACGACAGCTCTGATTTCCCTTTAACTAAACTTTGACCTTCACTGTAAAGGATCTGATGTTTGACTTCGGTTGGAAGTGTGCTCCACAGATGGCAAGCTGGAAAATGCTGACTGACCAAATGTAGCTCTGCGATATGAAATCTTACAGTTCACCATGCTCCCTAGTAAGATGCGTTCTCACTGCACTGCCTAATAAAGCCAGTAAGAGGCCAAAAAAAGACCACTCGATTGTCAGACTGACCTGCACTGCTGTCCTTGCCAGGCCTTGGCACTTCAGGAGAATCCAGGTACTGTGCAGGGTGACAGAAACTGGACATGTTGAGCAGCACCTCTAAATCTCAAAGAGCACAGTGGTTAGATTGTCATAGCTGAAACTTTAGGCTAAACCTTGGGGAAAATAAGATGTTTGCATTATTGTGCTTTTTTGTTTTCCAGTATGACTTTGTGGAACTGTTGGATGGTAGTCGACTTATTTCGAAAGACAAACGAGCACTGAGTGACACCGACGCAGGACACATACGTCTAGCCGGTTCTTTCGAAGAAGAGTCTGAGGGAGGCCCCCGACATATCCGCTCCGTGAATGTGCATGAGGCTGGGTTCATCCAGTACCTGGACACTGGAATCTGGCACCTGGCGTTTTACAATGATGGACGAAACACAGAACAAGTCTCCTACAATACCATCATCATAGGTGAGACAAGCTTGTTCTTACTGGGGCGTTGCTGTAAGAGTGAGTGCACCTCTTCAAAGCATGTGCTCAACGTATGTGCTACCAGCTTGTTATTACAGAAATTCAAATCTACTACTACTGTTAATATTAATAACAATAATTATAATGAGAAACATCAAAGCAGGTTCTGGAGCTCATAGTTATCTGGAACGTGACAGACAACTCGAAGCAACGTTGAGGAAAGCTGCATTCGATTCCTTGATAAGTTATCTCGAAAAATGAGTTTGAAGTGAAAATACAGACAGTTGACTAACAGATTCAAGCCCACAACTTTCTGTGAGGGAACATCAGTCACGATATAATCTACATGTAAATGACAACAACATTTCATCCAGTTTTACTTTTTAACCAAACTGGTTGTGGTTATGCACCACTTACATAATCGTCTGTTAGGGTTAGCGATGTAAAAATGATTATTCTTTCTTTGTTTAACATACTAGAAACCTTGAATGGGCTTTTTAGGGAAATGCAGGCACGATAAATGAATTTGGCAGATAAACCTGGTGAGACTGAAGCGACCTGCAACTATATTGGCTGGATGTGATTTTCAATAAATGACAAATATTTAATGTGATACTAGTATGCTGTGAAAACCTTCACTGGCACATGTGTGTGCAGTTTTAATTAGAGCAAAGGAGCAAAGAAAAGCACGGCAGAGAGGGAAAGAGCGGTTGTGGTGATTGGATGCATTGATTGGACTAATTGGCTGTAACTATGGTAATAGCAGAAGAGCAGTCACACAGTTTGGTGTGTGTATGTCTTTAAATAATCTCTCTCTCCCACTTTAAATCAGAGTCGATTATGGAGTGTCCTCACAATTGTCATGGAAACGGTGAATGTCTCTCGGGGATTTGCCACTGTTTCCCAGGATTCCTGGGGCCCGACTGCTCTCGAGGTAAACGATTCTGCCTCGCCTATAGGGAAGAAGTAATTGTTGCATGATTCCCCGTTACTTTTAGCAAAGAAGACACGGACCATGACAAAGACTTTAAATATTTTGCATGTTTTCAGCTGCTCTGTTTAGGTTAACTGTGCTCCTTAATCAATCAAGAATGATTGAAAAGTTACACTAAGTATTTATAGGGCACGAGCTTTATAACTGAATAGCATTTTATTGAACATTAATCCATCTTAGTTGTTTACACAGTACATAGCTTGATGGGAACTTGAGGGTTCAGTTATCTTACTGCCTTTTTTGGGTGATTTAGTAAGTGTGACTTGTTCCGTTCATGCATGTGTCTGGTGCAGCGTCCTGCCCGGTGCTGTGCAGCGGTAACGGTCAGTACTCTCGTGGACGCTGCCAGTGCTACAGTGGTTGGAAAGGTACCGAGTGCGACGTGCCAGCCAACCAGTGTATTGACATCCACTGTGGAGGACATGGTATCTGCATAATGGGCGCCTGCATCTGCAACACTGGTTATAAGGGAGAGAACTGTGAGGAAGGTAAGAGTGTGAAAGTGTCACCACAGTACTGAAGTTCCACGTAATCTTTCTCACAGCGACTTTCACATTTTGACTCTACTCCACTCTGTTGTGTAAAGTTATTGATTTAATAAACATTTTTGTACCCACTATAATTCTGTGGGAACCTTTTAAAATGTCACAATTCAGCAATAACAGCGCTTATGCCCATTTTTACATTAGACAGCAATAAATTTGATGACTTTAACTAAAGTGACTCAAAATACATCAAAATGAAAATATGCTGTACTGTTGTATGCTAACCTGTATTTTCATCCACCAAAGTGGGTCAAATGTAGGAATATGTAATTCCTGGGAATCTTAAAACTCAAATTGTACATGTCAGATTTGTGAGTATTTTTATGGCACAGTATTCACAGTTGACACTGTCTTGAGTCTCTGTTGCAACCACATTCGCCAAGGAGACAGGCACCTGAAGCAGACGATTTGACAGTCCCCTGTGTTGTTTTAGATTCAGGATTCAAGATCCTTTATTTGTCACATGCATAGTTATACGAGTACAACATGCAGTGAGATGTATCCTGACACGCTCCTCCACTGTGGAAAAACGGAGAGAACATTAAATGAATATATACGGGAGACATTATGCATAGTAAGTAAGTGCATTAGGTAAATTACATAATGAAATAAAATTTTAAATTGAAAATCTGAAAATGTACATTGTGCAAGCGGGTGTTAAAGTTCGTAGACGAGTCAGGCTGGGATGTGTTAGGAGTAAGCCCCGCCTCAGTCACTAACGGATGCTGTGAGAGGAGGGGGGCATGTTCTGGTTTAGGACTGGGATGGCTTGGGATAGAAGCTCCTCCTCCTCTTTACTAAAATAGTAAAGAGACACATTGAAATCTATTTATTCTGAGCTCAAATGAAACTTACTGAGAGCCAACTGACATTAAAACAGAGGCTGGGTTTGTTCATAAGTTTATTTATCTGTGAAACATGTGCAAGTCCCAGAGTGCAGACAGCGTTTAGTGAGTGTGATGGTTACACTGTTACCATTTTCACATTCAGTAAACTATTATTATTATAATTATTATTTCTCTTGTGTTTTTTTGGTGTTAATGTTATTTCTGCATGTGATCTTCTTATAGTGTCTCACACTTGTGCAGAATATTAAACTCTTAAATATCATGTGTAGACCTGTCATGGCTACAGGCACCTGTGATGCTTTTAACTTAGATTTAACTCTATTTGGACTAATATTTCCAAACTCTGACAAATACTCAGGAAAAAGGCCCTGTTAGCCTTTAGTAACATGCTACAGTTACCTCATCTGGTTCCCATTAGTTTCGGTTTTCAACAATAAAACTAAGAAAGAGCAGATCCATCTCTCGCCTGGACAAAGGTTTATGTTTTTCTGTTTTTGCCTCCATCTGTTGTCATTATTAGCTGGTATCTATGCAGATAGAATAAGAGTCCTAACAGTAGAGAGGGGCTCGATTGCTGCATCAGTAACAAAGTGGAATCGACTGGGACTGACAGCGACTCACACATGCAGCGGTACGCTACACAAGCTCACAAAGTGGAGTCAGTGGATGCTGAAGCACATAGTGTGGTAGAGAGGCTTTCTGCAGAGTCGGGCACTACAGTCACGTGACTGCACGTCACCTTCAGATTAGCTGAAGAACAGTGTGTAGAGAGCTTCATGGAATAGCTTTCCATGGCTGAGCAGATGCATCCAAGCCTTACATCACCAAGTGATGTGTCACATGGAGTGAAGCACACTTCCACTGGACTCTGTAGCTGTGGAGAGGTGTTCTGTGGAGCGATGAACCACGCTTCTCTGCCTGGCAGTCCCATGGATGACTCTTTACTATAATGCTCTTCCTCTACAATAATTCAATTATTTAAATGTCCTTTTGTTCAAGCTTCCTGCCCTGTACTTTATCAAACTCCTTCCTGAGATTTTATCCAATAAGTATCATCTAAAGACACTGGCGATGCTGAATTGTGAAGCAGGTACCTTGTGACCATTTTCAATAAAATCTCGCTGGTGATATAAAAAAATGTGACATATTCTTAGTGTGTGTTGCCATGGGCACAGATAGTGATAAGTACCTGTGTGCAGCAGTCAAAACTAGAATCCAGAGCATGAACTGCTTTGACTGTAGCCACGCGGACGTGTGGGGATTTCGTTTGAAGAACAGTGAAAACAGATCTATCTTTGTGGAAAAACGAATTATTTAATTATTACATTAATATTGTAAAACCCCTAAAAGGCAAAACAATCTATAAATCATTCCAGTATTAAGAGCTTTCTCTCCATCCCTCTATAAATGTCATGCGTTCAGCTGCAGTAGCTGTAACAGATTTATACAGATCAATTTGCAATTTTGCTCACTTGAAATGAAAGTTTTTAATTTTTATGATCTCATTTTAATGAAGAGAGACCGAATATGAAGCAAAAATGTAGAAGAATACTTTATATGAACGGTGTAATTATCAAGTATATGAAATGATCTTGACTGAGGTCTGGAGACTGGTGGAACTATCCCTGTGCCTTTGTAAGCAGGGGGACACTGCGAGTGCTGCAAGATTTCAGTGTTACCAATGATGTTCCTGGTGACCATGGTCCTAACTGCTATTAGACCATTAACACGCTCCCCCTGTGTAGTTTTGGGCTGATCCACCACATGATCATTCTCATCTCCTGAGACCAAGGTCTTGCATGGAGTGACTGATGATTGACTGATGAAGCATTTTCTATTTCTTCCAATCGGAATAATTGCACCGGCAGCTGTTACCTTTTCACCACCATCTTGGTCTTATTGCCGGCGCAGTCTTGTCTCTCGTGTGTCTTGCCCACGGTGGTGGAGAGGTCGGGATGGAAGAAATTGATTTTGTGGACAGGTGTGCTTTAGACACATAAGTTTAAGTGTCTGTAAGTAATTTACTGTTACATCTGTGCCACATGGGCACACAGCCCATCTGTGGGAGCCAGAATTCAGGGGTAGGGAGCCAAATGCTTACATCACTGTGTTTTTCTGAATTTTGGTTGATATTCTGTCTCTGCACTAAAAGCAAACTACCATAAAAATTAGAGACTGTTAATTTCTTTGTAAGTAAGCAAACTTACCAATTCTACAGGGGATCTAGTAATTATTTCCCCAGCTGTAAATGCTTAATTGATTTATTCTAATATGATGTGCAAATAAATTTCCACAGCATCTGTTTTAGCCAGATACCTGGCTAAAAGCAAGATGCAAACAATGCACTACACTAATTCAAATTCAATTAATCAGTAATGACCTGCACAGGCATACAGCAGTGCTGAGGGAAGTGATGCTCATCTGTGATTCACATTGTGGGTATATGCCGACACAGTGCTGCAAATATGAAAATGCATATCACAGCGGACAGTAATCACATTACTTTCAGATGAGTTCAGTCATCAGTCGGAAAGAGACAGAGAGAGGGAGAGGGCGTCTGTGCAGTCTGTGTGTGTCTGTGTGTGTGTGTGTGTGTGTGTGTGTGTCTGTGTGTGTGTGTGTGTCTGTGTGTGTCTGTGTGTGTGTGTTAATCCTATTTACAGCTGCTAATCTGAAACGTCATGTCAAAGATGCCGTGTAGGTTTACCCCAACAAAATGACACATAATATTCTTTTGTGTTTGCACTGAATCGATGATCAAATGGATGTGTGAGCAGTGCTGAGCGGTTATCCAAAAACACCTCAAATATACTGTGCAGTGGTGTTTACTGGTCTGGTGTCTGGTTGCATGTCATGAAATAAGCCAAACATCCATTCATTGCTTAATGTGGAAATGAGGCACTCATGCATAAAATTCTGTCATGACTTAGAGTCAGAAAAGAGGAAATGCACAAGTGTATGTAAAGCTGTTTGTAATTAAGTTTGAAGAGTTTAAGCATCTGGCTCCAGATAACTGCCCTCAAGAGTTAAACAGTAAAGCTGATGTGTGAACGTGTGCATGTGTCCTGTATGTACTGTTTGGTGTACTGATAATTTCCTTTCTGCCTCCAGTGGACTGCATTGACCCCAGCTGTTCGGCCCATGGGGTGTGTATTCATGGCGAATGTCACTGTCAGCCAGGCTGGGGTGGAGCCAGCTGTGAAATTACCAAGGCCATGTGTCCAGACCAGTGTTCAGGCCACGGCACCTACAATGCAGAGACCAGTACATGTGCCTGCGACCAGAACTGGACTGGAGCTGACTGCTCTTTAGGTGTGTGCACTGTTTACCTGTCTATGTCCACATTTCATTTTCTTATTTCTCAGAAATAGGTTTTACACATGCTTCTGTTGAAGCATGTGTAAAACCAGCCTTTCACAGTCCCTAAAACAATGAATACTGTACAGATGTGTTATGAGGGGATTTAGAAGTGAAGTGACCGGCATAAAAAATCAAAATCAGTTACAAATTAGAAGCTACTTAAGACGACAGTGTTAGAGATGCCCTGAACGCTGCAGTACTGAATGGAATGCATCCAAGAAGATTTAAGGTAAATAAAAAAGTTTCATTTTATTTTTCAAACTCCAAAAGAGAAATAAAGTCAGACTATCACTACTTAGTATTGGCCTGTACTACAGAAATCAGCATATTGCATGAAAATGTTGTTAACTCTTTAACAAAACTTTCCACAGGCAGTAGTTGTATCTACAAAATGCTCACCGTCAACATTTTCCACATATTTTTCTCTACAATTGCAGCAAATGATGCAATAATATTCATACACACGATACACATGTTGCAGTCACATTTAATTCATTTCTATTCAGTTTATTTATATAGCACCAAATTACAACAAGTCACTTTTTTCTTTATCCAGAGTAGAATGATTGTGGTGCACAGCATACATCTTTAACAGCTTTAAAAAACAAGAACCGGATGCACGGCATCCATCTCCAATGCACACAGGTATACAAAAGGGTCAAAGATCACATATGTCCCTCGGGAAGTTGCACCCTGAGCAGACACTTTTCTGTAGCTGTGCAGGAGCGGCTAGCATGCCACGAACCCAAGCTTCAGGAAAATAAAGACGTTCTGAGCTACTTCAGTGCAAGAGTGAGATTTAAGCAACACTCAAACACACAAATTAACACAGTGACTTGTAGTAATCTGTACTGAGCTTTTCCTGAACCTTACTGTACGTAAAGACATCATTTGGCGTGCACAGGGTGCAGTCCAGGACGCAGCTGCGGGTGAAATAAGAACAGAGTGCATCAGTGTGCGTGGACGTGCTTATATCGGTTGCATTCACATGCAATCGCTGTGTTTCTGCAGTCCATGAAGTAATTTCTCTTTGTTACTGTTACAGAGGTGTGTGAAGTAGACTGTGGCAGCCATGGAGTGTGTTACGGCGGCGTATGCCGCTGTGAGGAGGGCTGGACTGGAAGTGTGTGTGACCAAAAGGCCTGCCACCCACTGTGCAGCAAGAACGGAGTTTGTAAAGACGGGAAGTGTGAGTGTGACCAGGGATGGACAGGGGAGCACTGCAACATTGGTGAGTGGATCACACACACACACTCGCACACACACACAATAACTTAGCATTACAACTACACGTAAATAATCCAGTTGGACACAGCCTTGAACAACACTACAGATATCTTAGATGAGCTCTTTTCACTGATTGGTCCCGGTGCCATTGTTAACCAGCCTATCACAGTTTCTCATCTTTGTGGTTGCTCTCAGGGAAAATTATGCTGCTGATAATGTGGATGTACATGTTTGTGTTAGTTTGTTGTTTTCCAGTAAAACATCTTAATCTGGGCTCAAAGCAGAATTTCCCCTTAGGATCGCTCTAGGTAACTTCTTTTTTGTAGCTGGTGTTAGTTACCAGCACTGCAAAATGCTTGATCTGCTCAGCGCTGCAATTAATAACATCCAGAAAGATTATGGTCTCATAAACGTTGCTTCTTGGTTTTTGCTAAGACTGCACTGTGCAAAAGTAGAAATATCTATCCAGTACACAGTCACAGGAAGTTATCAGTGTAGTCCTCAAGAAGAACTGAAGCAACAAAGAGTCTTTCAAAGATCTTTCATCTGCATCCATGATCAAAAATAAACAGGGACCAGAAAACATCCAGAGATAGTCTCAGAGAAAACACTAATGCAGCTACCTGGGCATGTGCTAAGTGACTTGAGCAAGTAGTGAAGACGGTTGTTTTTTTATTAGACATAAGCATGACTGAGCCAGTCGACTAAAGAGCAGCTGTTGCTTGTATCGCTGCTGCAGACACTGGATTATGACTGTGATGATCAGTTAAGCGTTCCTTGGTAGGAATCGTCTGTAACCGCTACAGTTGCATCTTATGTTGATCCATGTTAGAAACGCAGAGACGTAAAGAATTGCTTCCAGATTCATGAAACTGGGTGATTTCATATCTCAGCTTGGAAACAGCACACCTGACATCGTAACCTATCAATACAAAATAACTGGATTGGTCCTGATAAGCGTTGTTTGCTCTTCGTGGTCACTTTCATTTAGATCTCTTTTCTTTGCTTCCTCCTATCTGAACTAAATCCTCTTTATTTATGTCTTTTTTCTTCCTTTTTCCTGTCTTCTTAAAGCTCACAATCCGGATATTAGAGTTAAAGGTACTGTACACTGTTTTAAAAAATCTTCTTATCACTGTTATCACGAGTTTTTTTTCTTTTCCTCTCTTCATCCTTTGCTTTTTTTGTTAAAGCTGAACTTTAGCTGCATCAGCGATAGAGTTTATTGATGTATTTACTGGATGCTACAGCTGGGCCCCAAAGAGGGCAAATTCATCAAACCAGTTTACACTAGCTGTAATAACAGCTTGACTTACAGAAACACATTTCCCTGTTACTGTTGTATTCAATCCCTGTGTGATACTGCATGTTTGATGTCATAATGGCTTTCTGAGTGACTTGGGCCATCTGAGCATTTTACTTTGAGCAGACAGGACCTACACAAGCACAGGCAAAATCAGTACTGACCGTCTTTGATGTAGACCATGAAATCTTGGCCTCAGTTTTATTTACACAGCACCAAATCACAACAACAGTCGCCTCAAGGCGCTTTATATTTTAAGGTAGACCCTACAATAATACATACAGAGGAAACCCAACAATCATATGACCCCTATGAGCAAGCACTTTGCTGACAGTGGGAAGGAAAAACTCTCTTTTAACAGGAAGAAACCTCCAGCAGAACCAGGCTCAGGCAGGGGCGGAGCCATCTGCTGTGATTGGTTGGGGTGAGAGAAGGAAGACAGGATAAAGACATGCTGTGGAAGAGAGACAGAGATTAATAACAGATATGATTCAATGCAGAGAGGTCTGTTAACACATAGTGAGTGAAGAAGAAACACCCAGTGCATCTTGGGAATCCCCCAGCAGCCTATGTCTATTGCAGCATAACTAAGGGAGGATTCAGGGTCACCTGGTCCAGCCCTAACTATATGCTTTAGCAAAAAGGAAAGTTTGAAGCCTAATCTTAAAAGTAGAGATAGTTTCTGTCTCCTGAATCCAAACTGGAAGCTGGTTCCACAGAAGAGGGGCCTGAAAACTGAAGGCTCTGCCTCCCATTCTACTTTTAAATACTCTAGGAACAACAAGTAGGCCTGCAGAGCGAGAGCGAAGTGCTCTAATAGGGTGATATGGTACTACAAGGTCATTAAGATAAGATGGGGCCTGAATTCTGGATTTAACAGGGAGCCAATGAAGGGAAGCCAATATTAGAGAAATCTGCTGTGTCTTTACTGCTGGTCTTCCTGTGAGCTGCTTCCTCCTTTGTCCTGTCCACGTGTATTTGCTACACAGTCAAATGTTCTCATAACTGTCACTGAATTTAAGCAGCTGTAATTTGACTCACACAATTGCCTTTTGCGTTAAAGATGTAAGTCATACTTTAGTTTACACAAGACAATCATATAATCAGAAGTACAATTTTAATTTTAATTTCAGTGTTATTTTAAGTAATATTCTATTATTCCAAGCCCTCGTTGTGGCAAAGGAATATTTACAGATTAAATCTGTAAATATTCCAGAGGCAGAGCTCTAGGATAGCAATGCAGTATCAGCCACCAAAGTGATTGTGGTTATATACGATCGTTTTTGGATCGTTACTGTTTCTGGAGGGATTCTCTAAGTTGACGTTTCTGTTGGCTGCTGGGGCAAGAAGATGAAGTGACCGAGCAGGAACCAGCAGCGTATAACCTGAGATAGGTCAAGGAGTTCTCCAGAGATGATAATGCTTTACCCAGAGCGTGGCAGACTAAGGAAGTAAATAGCTTCCTGGCAGGACTCGAGCAACTGATTCTCTGAGTTTTAGGCCTCTACCCTGCACAGTATTAACTCTTACAATTACACTGAATGATTTTCTAATAATAATAATGGATTGGATTTATATAGCGCTTTTCAAGGCACCCAAAGTGCTTTACAATGCCACTATTCACACACTGGTGGAGGCAGCTACAGTTGTAGCCACAGGTGCCCTGGGGCAGACTGACAGAAGCGAGGCTGCCATATCGCGCCATCGGCCCCTCTGGCCAACACCAGTAAGGTAAAGTGTCTTGCCCAAGGACACAACGACCAGGACAGAGAGCCTAGGGATCGAACCGGCGACCTTCCGGTTACAGATGCGCTTCCAACCCCCTGAGCCACGGTCGCCCCAAACCACAGTTATGTTTCTTTTGACCAGTTTCAAAATTGTTTCTCCCTAAAATCTGCTTCCAGCTCTGTGTATTGATTCTCGTGCTCTGCAGGCATGTTTCCAGGGTTTTATATATATAACAAACTCTGTGAAACCTCTTTATGCAGCCTCCAGTTTCAGCCTGAAAAGGCATCTCTTTAAAACAGGGTCCTGCTGAGTCAGCCCAGTTTTGATTATCTATCTGCCAGCATGACGCTGTTCTGATTCAATCTTCACAAAACATTGAATTCCTTGATGGAAAAAAGTTAAAGGTAAAAACATTTTTCCAGGAGTAAGTACAATTTCCAAGATGGATTTGCTCAAGAAACATGAAACACTGGTTGTAAGGTTGTGTCACTTGAGCTGCTAGTATTAGCTGAAAGGTGAAAGTGTGTTTTGGACCCAAATTTTAATTAACAGTTAATTTCCTGAAGCTCTGATTTGGGCCTCTGACTAGAAGTGGGTTTAAAAAATCGATTTCCCGATTCAAAACGATTTTAGTTTAAATAAAGCGACTTCAAGTCTGAATTGATTTTTAAATGTATTTTGCCAGAAACGCCAGAATCTCAGGTTAAAGCTCACAAAACTGTTTCCATCAAACAGCTAAAACAGCAAACGATCAAAGACGTGAACACAGTCGTGTGCTGAACGCTGACAGATTCTGAAGCTGCAGGTTTCGTCACTCTGACCACAATTCACTGAACCAGCAGCAGAACAAGATCAAAAGTAGCTTCATGTTTTCAAGACATTGTCATTTATTTCCTTCTTACTTTTGCTGTTTCGCTTCCACCAGGATAAACTCACACTTCCTGCACAGCTCTCTCTCTCTCAGTGTACTCAGAGACCAGTTTACCATAAAATCTGTTTTCTGCATTATTCGCTGCTCATTATGCATCAGTCTGCCGCTGTGTTCAGCGCTGTCAACGCGGGTTTTTCCATTTGACCTCCGACTAGAAAGCCTCATTTCTGGCGTTCAATACCAAAGAAATGTAAACTTTTTAAAATTATACCAAATTGCAAAACTCTCAGCTGTGTCTCTAATCAAACCTCTGCTTCACTTCAGCAGCGTCAGGTAATGTTCACATGTTGATTCATGGCTCATCTGCTATAAAAAGCCAGGCCAGGAAAATCTCCTTCATGTTTTATCCTCAGTTACTTTGACACAAACGCATCTGCTGTGATGTTCACACCTCTGATGAATCTCACAGTGTCAGCTTTGTTTTTATACATAGTTAGAAAGATAATAATTATGATCATTTATCAGTACATATCCATAATAATACTTTTGACTGTCTGAGCCTAAACTGAATCGAATCAGTTGTAGAAATCAGTGACGGCACCTCGCCCACCTCTGACTGACACGGGCTGCCAGTTCTATGGAGGGTTTTGCTATGCAGGGAATATTTTAAGTAACATTAAACCTGCAGTGCAGAACTTTGTTTGTCAATCTAGTTTTCACACCTCAGCTATAAAAGGCTGATGGGCTGTTGCTGTCACCCCACCGGGCGAGTGGGCAGGCGGACAGCACGGACACCCAACTCAAGAACAAGGCGACGTAGGACTTTGAATTATAGGTCCATCAGTGGATTTAAAGAGGTCATGGACCAGGGGAGTCATGGCTCACTTTTGGAACCAACTACTGTTTTGGCACTTTTGCATTTTGTTCATTTTTTCATCTCTGTGGCTGCACATGCTTTATCATGCACTAAACTATGTTACACCTCCTGCTTTAAAGACCTTAATCTAGTAGTTAAGAGGAACAGCAGCACAGGCTGTGGTGACAGCCGCTCGATCCTCTTACAGAAGGTTGGTAAACTGCACCGGATAGTTTGTCAGTATAAAAACAGTTGTATTTATTAACAGAAGCTACGTTGTGTACAACATGACAGCTGTTGCATTGGCATTAGCTTTGTCCTTCTCTGTTCTGAGATCTAACATGTGAATGACGTATTTACACTGCTGTGGTTCAACTTCTATCTTTATCATTTCATTGCTGTGATCCCAGCTCTTCCTTCCTGCCTTCCTTTGGTTGCCATCTTCATTTATTGATCACAGACTAAATATTTGGCAGTGCTGGTTTTGTTTCACTTTACTTTTCTCCCTAATTTTCCTCCCTCTCTCCCTCGTGCCCTCTCCTATTCTCAGGATATAAAGGTAACTCCTGCTAAAGAACAATAAAGGCCTTACTGTCCCAGAATACAATGACTTCACACTCTGCTTTATAACATATTTTTGGTTAACTCCATTTCGTTTTAGGTTTTGTCTTTTCCTTTCGCTCACTGTTTTCCAGTCATTCTCAGTGCTCGGTTTAGCTAGACTTGTATTGTCGTATATTCTATTTCTGTGTTTTTTTTCTGGTCCTATCATTCCTTTTCCTGTCTCTGACTCTCACACACGAAACAGACCATAGATAGATTCACACGAGAGCAGTGAATACAAATAAAAAGTGCACGCACAGTCATAAAACAAAGGTGTGCGACTCCTGTTTCGTCTTGCATCCACAAGCCTGATATATGTGTTAAATAAGCCAGTTGCTGTCCTCCTGTCTTCGATCTGTCTTCACTTTCCTCCCCCCAGTCTTTATCTCCATTCCTTGTTCTGGGCTTTGCTTGGTTCTGATTCTCACTGTTATAATCAGCCTATCTGATTGCCAGCCTCACTGTCAATTTTGTGAATGAGGAATGCCAAACAGAGGCATAAAGTATAGTCTGTGGAGGCGCGCAGTCCTCCCTATACTTTGTGCACTGCCTTTATGTCTACCTGTTGTGTTTTCACATGGATTTAAACTCGCTGCGTTATTTCTTTGCCTGACGAGAAGAACGAGCACAGATGAATCCATATTTCTGAAACAAGCATCCTGTTGAATGGAAATTTCAGTCTTTGTCAGTTCACTGGGTGTTAAAATTCCCTCTGATGTCATTTCCTCTGACAGACAAACCCTTCAGTTTGACATGTTGAGACTTTTTTCGTTTGACTTTATTCATTTGGTTTGTTTCTGTGGCCTGTTTCCTATTATGCAACATTTCTTTTTCTTTGTTCGCAGATGAAAAGAAAACTTCTCATTTTGCACTAATTAAAGCCGAGCAGCACGCTGTGGCCATTTTGGCTGCTGGCAGTTCTAGCAGTTCATGTGAAAGTACAACATCAGTGCATTTCACCAAAGGTTGACTGTCTGTCTGTCTGCCAGTCTGTGTCTCTCACATGTGGGCTACTGTAATTAACTGTTTTATTTGTCTGTCAGTCTGTGAGTCCATTAATTGGAGAAATGTCCATCGAATGGGGCTGAATGCCTTTATACACATCTGAATTTAACCAGTGTGGGTTTTTGAAGCCTGGTACTTTTGTACTGAAGTTGCTGAGAGAGAGAAGATAAACTTTTTAAAGTTTTGGAAAATGTACGTTAAGATGGAGTGCAATTATTTCCAAAAGAATTTAGAGTGAAAATAGTACAAACACATACAACAAACGTGGCAAATGTTGAAACAGACAAACTATTGTTCTGGGGAAAAAACTATGACATTACCTTGATGTCATCTAGTGGCCTTAGTGTACTAATGTACCACAGTATCATCACCTGCTGCTATTTGAACCTTAGCCTCAAGGACGCAGCTGCATTTCACGTGTCCAGTAACAGTGATTTTAGAAGTCTTGCCCAAAGCCCCAAACACGGTCCCATCAATACAGAATTTATCTGAATAAAATCTTTTAATAGGAAGAATGCAGATCCTCTGTATCTTACACTGAGCGTGGTCATTCATCTTTACTCTGACAGACAGCCTCTCTAAGCCTCTCTATCATCAGATTTTTAATGAATCTAATACTTTACATACATCTTACATTGTTCCACAACTCACCAACAGTTGGTTGGTTGTTTTCTTTAGTATTAAACATGCTTTTTGCAGCTTTCTAGTAGGGCTGGGCGATATGGCCTAAAATTCATATCAGTATAATTTGAAGCACGTGCGGTAACGATATATATCGCGATATATTCTTTTCTTCTGTATAACGTATTTTCCACACTATAAGGACTTAAAATCCTTTAATTTTCTCAAAAATCGAGAGTGTGCCTTATGTATGGATTCTGGTTGTGCTTACTGACCTTGAACCGATTTGGGCAGAAATCTGTTAAAAAATGTTTTAGTACAACTTTGGTAAGCGGCACTGCTTGATGGATTGTCAGAGCATTACGGCTGCCGTAGTGAGGAGCTTCATGGAGTAATCTGGGTCCAAAACTCCGTCTCTCTCAGGTCCCAAAGTCAAACGAACACTAAGCGTTAAAAACGGTCTAAATTCTTTCATCTTTAATAAAATCATTAGCGTCGCTGCTTTACCAGGTGTAACAATCAAGTTTAACATCCAGGCATCCATGACAACAGAAGTTATTAAATGTAACGGAGTTAACAGGAAGTTAGCTCGCTAGTTTACACCTAAACATTTCATACCATGTTCTGACTGAGAGATTTTTGAAACTAATTAAAACGTACAGCTCTGCTACCACTTCCAACATAAATGAAGACAGAAAACTAAACAGCAGTGGCGTTTGCAGGGTTACTGAAGTTGGACTACCTGGTATATAATGTTGTGCTATGTGATTGCTAGCGACACAGCTATGTTAGCTTAACATTAGCACAGTGAAGCTGGAGGATGAACGCCAACTTTTTTTCCACTCGATAAAAGTTAACGTGAGGGATTCTGGTGGTCAGGGACAAATGCAATCGCATAGCAGGATGCTATACACGGGCCAAACTTCAGTCAGGAGAACAACTGAGATTATTCATCCACAATACGAGGTTAGTCATTAATATACTGCAACAACATGGGAACAGAACAGCTGCGAGAGAATTCAACATTAATGAATCAATGTTACGGAAGTGGAGGAAGCGCAGTTTTTGGCTTTCCCCATATTTCAAAAGTGCTTCATCTCTTTGCCATGACTGTCGCCCGGCATAATTTGCAGATGATAATGGTTGTAGCCGCTGCTGCGTTGCTTTCGACCAAAACAGGCGCCGCTTGATGACATCATCAACATGCGCTATCGCGATAGAGCGGCATAGTCAAAATCTCGATCGTTGGCCAAATTTATATCGTTTCTATCGTATATCGTTTCTATCGCCCACCCATACTTTCTAGTTTTAATTATTGGAAATCGTTGCATTCTGTGTATTTCCATTTTACACCAACAACCTTTTATGTCTGTTAGAATGATTTCTGAATAGCATCTGAAACCGCATTTATACTATGATGGGATGTTTTCTAAAATGTTCTAAACTGACAGCTGGTATAAACATTTGTTGAATGAAACAGATCGATTTTGGCTGTAAACAGTAGCACCGATCCAGCCCAGTCTCAGCCCTATCAGAATCCAAAGGCCAGCTTAACCAAAATTAAGTCCTGTTTATTTTTTCTATGTAAGCTATAGTCATGTTCTGCCTTTGATCCTTTTGGATGAATATTTATTGTAGCCCATGTTGTGTATTTTTTGCTTGTTTGTGGGTTTTGTCAGATGTTTGAATTGAAGAGTCAGCTCAGTGTGGTGCAGCAGAGTCCAGCCTCAGTCCTGTGGGGGCTGCCAGTTCCCCTCTGGCTGTTTTTGACTTTTTCGTCCCATCATGGTCTCGGTGCTGTTTCAGAGGCTTTTCCAAGTCAAGAGGGAAACTCCGAATATGTATCGTTTTGAGCATGAACGTGGCCCTAAATTAAATAAATAATAATAATCTCCTCTCACAGCAATTCAGTACAAAAATATCATCACCTCACTTCAAAGATGTATATAGGTTTAAGCCTGTTTTCACCCTGACGGTCATCATGGTCCCCTCCTTTATTCCCACTGCTGTGACTTTTCTAACTGTGCTTGTCCCCTGTGCCCAGAGGGTTGTCCAGGTCTCTGCAATAACAATGGACGATGCACCTTGGAGGCCAGCGGATGGCACTGCATCTGCCAGTCGGGATGGAGAGGGGCGGGGTGCCACGTTGCCATGGAAACACTATGTACCGACAGCAAGGACAACGAAGGAGGTATGTTTGTGTAGATACACTAAAAGTGGGGAGACAGATGGTTAAATGTAGGAACAGATTTGTTTGACGGCTGAATGAACACAGGATAAGGAGAATATTAAATGTTAGCGACACAATAATCCAAACGTCCTCCCACGACTACAAAGAGAGACATTAGGAAGAAATGAACAGTGGACAGGTGCTTTAGAAAGTGGTCGGAGATTACTTTGAAAGGCACAGGTGAGTGCAACACCCCCTCAAACCCCCTTCCCACCCACACGCATTAATTTGCAGGGGACCGAGGAAAAATGACACATCAGTTTGTACCATCCAATCACTTCAAGACCTGATAACAACACTGTGTTAGAGTGGGAGAGAGTAAGTACAAAAGAGTACTTACTTACTTTGCCTGTGTATGTATGGGTGCTCAAAGTAATGACTGATGATGAATAAATGATGAGGTGGTGACTGTGCTGCTGCCTGCTGGGCAGACACTCATGTGCTGTGTTCCAGTAAAGTGTAAAGGCTGGGCACGGCTGCCTGAACGTCTGAGTGCCTCTAACCTGCACTCTCTCTGGTATTTTTACTTTTTTGGTATTTTTCAAATCTGGTCTCCATTAGTGTTTAGAAAAATGATAAATCAGGATGCGCTTTAAGATGGTTCGACCTTGTGATTGATTAACAAACTTCAGCGTTGATCTATGCATGCTTAAACTTATTGTGACAGTGCAATAGAAAGGTGCACCAACACTACTGGGAACTGGATCTTTTGTAGGCATTACATATGTCAGCTAACAGCTGTTTTATCCAGCAACATATGCACTGTGCCAGTGACACAGCTGGGACTACATTTAATTTGATCACTATGTTAACAGAAAAGATGGAGAGAAATGATATGAAAAGGAAAAGAAAGGAAGAGAAATCAGAGGACTGCTTTGTCAGTCAGTGTGTGTTTTTAATGTCACTGTATGCAGAATGTAGAAGTGGCTTTTATCAACTAATGGAGGCAAACGATTTTGTTACCTTGCATTCCTCCTTCTGTCTCCTCATCTGTCCCGACTCCTTACTTGCTCTCCTTATTCCTCCCTTCGACACGTTTAACTCGTCTGACCTCATTTTATCTGTGTGTGTGTTTTAATCTGGACACTACAACAATAATATTGTTAAAGCAAAACCTCTGAGACAGTAAAAGTTTTAAATATTATTTTAGCTTATCAGCTGACAGTATTTGTCTCTGTCGCTCTTCTTGTCTCACTTTCTTTGTCTCTCTGTACATGCACACACGCTGCATTGGCTGCATGGTGGATCAAAACCTGATCGTATTTTCCTGCATTTATAATTCCATCAGGTTTGACAGACATCACTGGCTAAAGTACAGCCTGAAAATGTGACAGAGCGTCCACTATGTTTCACTGATGGCTGTAGACACTCGCTGTTGCGCGGCTCCTCCTCTGTACGCATGAGGACAGCACTAAAGCTGAGTGATAAAGGAGCCGCTGTCTGCAGAAAAAATTGAAAAGCTTTCAGAAGCACTGAAGACCTGCTGGTTAAGACCACTTCAAAAAATTACAAGGAAGTCTGGCTTTTTGGATGCAAAATATAAAGGGCTCCAGGAACCATACCAGAGTTTATAAAATCATATTAATGCTGCAGATTTTAAACGTACATTAGTACATTTCCGTCTATTGGTCATTGAAACCTCTGCCTGAAAGACTGAACAAATTGTTTATGTAGCTGTTGCAGCTAATGCTATGCTGCCTTTGTTTCCTTTGAACTGAAACATGTTAAGCTGTTCATTAGATTTCACATGTAAAGCTTTTAAACGACTATGTTTTCCCCAACTCTGTGCTAGCTTTGTGACTGTAGGGTTTGTGCATGTTTCAGATGGCTTGGCTGACTGCATGGATCCAGACTGCTGTCTGCAGCCTTCCTGTCAGAATCAGCTGTACTGCAAAGGGTCACCTGACCCAGGCGAGGTGCTCAGCCAGTCTCCATCCTCAGTGCCTCCTCAACAGGTAAGAAGATCCAGTCAGAAATTGACGGCACAAAATGACGACACCTTTCAGCATCAGATTACCCATTTATTTATTTTGCTTTTCTTAGGCTGCCAGATCTTTCTACCAGCGCATTCACTTTCTAGTTGGGCCTGAATCGACTCACATAATCAATGGTGAAAATCCTTTTAATAAAAGGTAATCATGTCTTCTGTCGTGTTTTCTCTTTTCTTTTTCTCTTAAATTTTAGGGATAAAGCAGCAACATTGGCATGCACATACAGATGTTCATTTCAAGCCATGGAAACACTGATTTGCTGTAAATGACTGTTGGATATTGCAGACATCTTACTGTAAACTGTTTTTTTGGATGACATATTTTATGGGTTCAGCTTTGCAGTAACTGGATTCACCCGTGTTCATCATTCCACACAGTGTTATTGAGCAGTTACAATAACCATGTACTCTACCTGCACATTGCCAGGGAAAAATCACACATATTCATATCTCATGCACTGCTCTTTGAAGCATAGTTTAAATGATCTGTAGTCGTAGGTCAAAGTAGGTTTCATTGATGTCCTTGTTTTCTGTGATTGTTTGACTAATATTTTTTAAGCCTGCAGGTCATGGTGTATCCTATTTTTATTTAGCATAATATGAGACGTGGTAGTTTAGCTTTGCTTTCTGTAGGCATGAAAATAATAAAACATGTTGGCAAAATCCAAATATAGTGCTCAAGGTCTGCTGTTTTCCCTTGCCAAAAGCCATTCCTGCCCACACCTGCCTCAAAGATAGCATTCATTGAGAGTGATAACAGGGAATGACAGGGGCCAGTCTGCAAATACAGGCTGAAAGGCAGCTCTACTGAGAGGGAAGAAACATGACAGCAATTGTGTTTGGCAATCTTTCTGCTTTTGTCATATTTTTATGATTTACTGAATATTTCATAAGAGGAGAACCTGTAATACCAAACCTGTAATAAAGTGTCCAGTGTTTCCCTAATGGAATGTACCTGCAAACGTAAAAGATTATTTTAGACATGAAAACACAGATATACTGTGTGTGTGTGTGTCTGTACTCTTTTAAGGATAAGGCTTACAGCCACAGAGATAAAACTCGTGTGATTTCTAATGGGTAGAAATGCTCAACATCTAACAAAAGACGACTCAGATGCAGGGCAGGGAATGGTTTTGGACTAAAACTGTAGGAATGTAAGGGTCTTCTGGAAGAAAATGTCTTACCTTCCTTCAGGTAAGGAGCAGCTGTGTCTCAGGTGATAGACTGTGCACAAATTATAAGGTCAGTGCTTTGATAGCAGGCAAAGCATGGGTAAAGTACTGAAAAATGTCAAGCATCTGACATCATCTATGGTCTGGAATAATTTTACCTTTAGATGTCAGATATCACAAGTTGCCAATTAAATTACATGAAAATAACTGTAGGCTGCAGCTCAAACATCTTGCAGTTGTGACCTGGTTGCTAGTAAAGCTAATTGTTAGATTACTGCCTGTAGCTTGTTGTCATGGTATTGTATGTGCAATGATATTTATGTGGATTTTATGGAGCTTCGCAAATGATTGTGGGGGAAAAAATTGGGGGTTTAAGATGATTTTGTTTTTTGCAATTTTATTTGCATATATGTGTGTGCGTGTGTGTGTGTGTGTGTGTGTGTGTGTGTGTGTGTGTGTGTGTGTGTAAAAGCAGCTCTACACAAGAGCAAGTAAAATGGGATGAAAAAACTAAAACACTGAAATCCAATCCAAGCATGTCTGACATGTTTGTGACTTTTTAATGAAGTGCATCAGACAGGAAAACAAAACCTGAAACTGGGAACTGACTGGGAATAACAAGGGAAACAAGGAGCACGGGGATAAGGACAGGAAACGGGAGGGAACACAGCTGGAATTAATCAGACAGGGAGAAATCTGAGCACACTGAAGAGGGCGAGAGACTGTGGAAATAAAACAGGATGTCCGATTACCATGGCAATAAAGACCAAGACATGCAGGCTTGACACTTGGACTGGGAAAAAATAGATATGGGAACATGACTGACTGGTGAGAGAGAGAGGGAACACTGAACACGGGAACAAGAGACGAGGCTGACAAAACCCGGCAGAGACATGTGGTTCTTTTTTCCACAATAACCACATAGTAACAGAAAACACATAAACACTGATGCAAACGACAACATGTACTGTAAGTACCGTAGTGACATCAGCATGCATTACTCAGAAGTTCCTCCGTTGTCGTTTTTTAAGTTATCCCTCAGTGGACTCTGCAGTTCGATCACAATGAGTAACATTGCAAAGCTACGGTGAGCTGTAAGTGTTTCCATCTCTTAACCTCCTAGGACACAGGTGTCCAACTCCAGGCCTCGAGGGCCGGTGTCCTGCAGGTTTTAGATGTTTCCTTGATCCAACACAGCTGATTTAAATGGCTAAATGACCTCCTCAACATGTCCTGAGGTTCTCCAGAGGCCTGATAATGAACTGATCACTTGATTCAGGTGTGCTGACCCAGGGTGAGATCTAAAACCTGCAGGACACCGGCCCTCGAGGCCTGGAGTTCGACACCCTTGTCCTAGGACCTGGCATCCACATATGTGGACATCACATTTTGGGTTATTTAGACCAAAATACTGAATTTTGCTCTACAAGGGCCTGATATCCACTTACGAGGACATTATACTGCTACTGTTCTATCAAAATTTAAAACGAATATGCTCATATGTGGCTCTCATTTTTCTTAAAATCAAAAATAAGGCAAAAAAAAAAAATCTGGTAATTCTTTGTTTTTACATTCATCGGGCCCCAATATGTCCAAATATCAAAGAGAAATTAATTTGCATGCAGTGGAAGAGTTGGGGTCTTAGGAGGTTAAGGCAGTTTTCCAGCTCAGCCACAGGGACTCAGGAAAATTTCAGTTCTTGATGGGCTTATTTATATATTATAACTATTTGCCATTAAACATTTTGTAATGTTTTAAGTAAATCTTGCAGGCAGTGTGAATAAACGAGTTCTCTCTGCTCTCTTTTTAGCTTGGTGTCGATAATTCGAGGTCAGGTCCTGACAGCTGATGGAACACCTCTGATTGGAGTCAACGTGACATTTGTTCACTATCCTGAGCATGGATACACTATAACACGCAAGGATGGCATGTATGTACTTATTCATTATTAATATTTTCATACACCTTTTACACAAACATTGTGCCTTTTCCAAAAATGTCTCCTCTCAGCAGTGGTTTAAAACAGATGTTAATCATCGTCTGTTCACTAAATAAACTTGATGACCAGGGTGGTAAACAGGGCTCCTTCATGGAGGTTTCCACCAACAACTAGAATAAAACCATTTTCTTATCAATGATCTGCATGTGTGTGAAACATATCCTGAAAGTAAAAGTGGATGTAGCTCCATGTAAATGTGAAAATGCCATAAACCTGCATTCTTTCAAATGCCCAGCAGGGGGGGGGGGGTCTCCTGAGTAACCCCCTCACAATCAGACACACACACATGCGCGTGCACACCGTGTTTTCACATCCCTTAGCCTAAACCTAACTGTCACCTAATTATAACCCTGACATTAAAAACACCTTTAATCTTGTGGGGACTGGGATTTTGTCCCCATAACAGTGTTGGTCCCTACAAGCATAGTAAACTTCCTATTTTTGGTCCCCACAAAGATACGTAAACACACACAAACACAAAAACGGACAGCAAACAACGGGAGAATGATATCTATATTGTGCTCTTACATTCCCACCTCAGCTCACACAGCTTCTTTATTCTCACGTCAGCTGAAGAGAACGTGTGAACGTGTGGGGAAGACGCTTTTTAAAATGCACTGGATTCACAGGGACGTAATCAATCACTGTTGAACACACACACCTGCACACAAACAAACGTGCTCACACACTCCAACTGTAGGTATGTAATGCACACAATATATAGACACAATATACACATCAGCACATTCACAGAATTTAATGAGCCAATTACACCGTCACAAATGAAAGTTTAAGAGTCAGGTCTTTGTCCTGCTGAAGTTTGTAAATCCACTCTTATATTCTGTAACAGTGAATTAAGAGGCTTTCCTTATTAAAGCTTGTATAATTCAGCTGAATGGTATTCACACGTCTTGTTTCCCAGCACTTACTGTACACCTTTGTTTGACGATGATGTGCTGACAGGTTTGATCTTCTGGCCAATGGCGGGGCATCCCTCACACTGAGCTTTGAGCGTGCTCCCTTCCTCACTCAGTACAGAACTGTTTGGGTGCCGTGGAATGTCTTCTATGTGATGGACACGCTTGTCATGAAGAAGGTGAACGACTGAGGGTCTGACTGTTGACACTGCACTAAATATGCAGATACTACCTTTGTTTCATTTACTCTTTCTATCACAGATTTATTCGGGTTAAATGAATAATTGAATCACTGCTGTGACTGCTGAGCTCACCTTTCCATATTCAGTGACCGACACATGTCACGTCTGGCTGTTTCAGGAGGAAAATGACATTCCCAGCTGTGACCTGAGTGGTTTCATCAGACCGAGTCCTGTCATTGTTGCTTCTCCTCTGTCTACATTTTACAGAAGCTCACCTGAAGATGGCCCCATCATACCTGAAACACAGGTAATAAATCAATCAGAGGACTTTAATGGGAGCTAAGACACCTTGAGTATGATCTCTCTGTCTGTGAATAATTTTGCAATGGAAATCCCAAAATCATAAAGTAATTCTGAAAAATAATGTAACACTTTGTGCTAGCTAACTGTGTTATACTTCGCGAACTTAAATCTTTAAGTTGAGCAGATTAAAACATACATATGTGTTTTGAAATGTCTGTAATGTTTGTGTCCAAGATGCTGAATATGGGGACTATTTAATCTGACACTGGCTCCCAGGCCTGGGGACGGTGCTCTCTCTCAAGCACCTGGTTTCCAGGCTGTTAAGAAATATACTCTAAAACACTTCTTCAGTAAAGACTCAGGAAACTCAGTGTTTTAGAGTCTCCACTCTAACAAACTCCAAACATCCCATTCACTCGTGCTAGAATTCAGTCACCTTTCCTTAATCTAAGATGACAGGACAACAGAAATGCATGTTCAAAATGTTATCACAAAAATAGAATTTCCCTCATATAGTAAATTACTTGTGCTGCATCAATCAAGCAGGAAGCATCTCCCAATTTACTATATTAACAACTAAATTTATTGTCTGATCACTGGTTGGTCAAACCAGAGTCTTTTTCCCACGAAAGTTAAACTGTTGTCCTGCAACTTAGAGAGTCATTTTTTTTTGCATTGGATAAATTCCGCATTTGATAACAAGTGTCTGCTAAATTTATCACTGATGAGAGATAACAAGTGTCTGCTAAATTTACACTATTTTATCACTGATGAGAGATAACAAGCTAATTTTCATTGCATGTGTGTTTGTGTTATTAGGCAGGTTTAATGCATGTCTGTGGAGCTGCATATCCAGCAGAGCATGTTCTTAAAGCTGCCTTTCCTACACATTTCTCTGCTGTTATTTGATCATTTCTTAACTGATGTGCTATGAGTGCACTGGTCTTTGCATCACTTCTCATCACACTAAGTGACTTGGACAAGATGGTAAGCAGACTCACATGCTTAAGATGTTGTCTAATCTTCATGAGCTCTCTTGTGTTTGGAAGTGTTAGTAGAGTTAATGCATGTTCTGCTTGTGTGTGTGATTTTGTATATGTTTCTTTTCGCAGTGTTTCAGACTCCTTCACAATTTTCCAACTTAAGCAGTCAGTTTTGTTTTTCCCAGGTTTGCTAACCCAAATTTTGATTTCCCACATTTAATAACAGCATTCCTCTGTGTTCTCACTTACTCTCACTGTTGTCGTCTCCCACTTCAACAGTCCAACAGCCGGCAGTTCTCCTTCAGCTTCGTCCTGTGTTCCACTGTCTCTTCTGGTCATTTTCTCCAAAGGTGGCAAATGTCAAACTCCAACAGTCTCCCCAGTTCTCCTCAAACGTTCTTTTCACATGCACAGTGAAGTTGCAGCTTGTTGGAAACACAGTGCCATTCATCCAATCAGGCAGGATGATGGGTTTGCTCTTCTTCTCCGATGCGGTTTGTCCACACTGCTGCTGCTTGCTGGGTCTCTTTTCTCAGGACTTTGCTGCTGTCTCTTTATCTGCCATGTTATTGCTCTTTGGAGCTGCATTCCTTGTCTTCAGGGAGGAGTGAGAGCTCGCTTGTGAGGTTGAGAGACACATGGTGCTGTAAATAAATTAGCCAGAAACTTGGCCTGAATGTTTCCAATGATGTTAAACTATAACTTTCTTCCGACCGCTGCATGTGGAAAATTGATTCAGGTCTGCTTTTCACCTGAAAGTGACAAACTAAGACATTTTCATTATTATTATCACTGCTTAATCAACACACATCTCTCTCTCTCTCTGTTTTTGTGAACAGTCCTTTCTTAAAAGCAGAAAATGAGATTGTAGTTGTTCTTGGCTGATCAACACAAAACCTTTTTCCTATGATTATTTTTCATCTACAAAGTAAATTCTTTCTCTTTTTCACTCTTTTTTTATTTATTTTTTTTAAATAGCTGGTGACCTGTAGAATCACCGCTCTCACAATCAGAGGCAATTACTTTTACACAGCGCACAAAGACGCTGTGACGTCAGACACATTCACACTCACTTTTTCATCTGTGTAAATAAATCATTTGGCCAGTGGCATGTGCCATGGTGATCCATAAATACAAGTTTATTTAACTATTTTTCAACCCACCAAAACTATTTTTCAACCCACCAAAACAAATAAACAGAAACATAATACTGATGCTATGAACACTCCACACACATGAGTCAAGATGCAGGAAAACTGCTCACGGAAACGCTTCACACTCCAGTTATCATAGTTATCATAGTTCTGTTTCCCTCTCTTTTATGAGTTCTCAGCCAGATCTCGATCTGATAATGTGTAGCTTGCTCATCAGCTCAGAAGAGACCGCAACGCAACCTCACAGTGGTTTCATATTCAATTCAGCTTCTCCACCATGTAGTTTTCAGCTGTTTCATACAGGGTTCAGCATATTAGTCATTTTCATAGGTGTGCTCTATATCTCAACCAAGACGACAGTCTTTCAAACAGGTCAAGTGCCTCTATGCACGTCATTAGTTTAAATATTTACCTATATCACTTCATCTGTCATTGTACTGAATTTGAGCAACCCTGAGCTTAATGCAGATTACTATTAACAACTGGTTAAATTAATGGTCTGGAGCACCGGCTGTTGTTGACTGCTGTGTAACTGCTACCTCTAAAACTAGTCAAAACACAGTTCCTTTTGGCGAACTTAAACCTATTTTATCACATTTCTTTAAACCTTTGCGGCCGTTTTATATACCAAAATAGTGTTTCTCACCCCCGACGTCTCACTGGTGATTCGGATCATCAGACTGAATCCCAGCGCCGTGGACCTGGTCACCGGCCCAGACTCGAATTCACGTCCTGGGGCTCTCTCCTCATCTAAGAGGGCTGTGCACACACTTCGGTGCCGGCTCCCCACGGCGTCAGGAATCAGTGCTGGATCCTGGAACAGAGTCACAGATAACAGTTCTGATATTTTCTGATCCGGCTCGGAGGACCAAATAATGTTAAGAAATATACTCTAAAACACTTCTTCAGTAAAGACTCAGAGAAGAGAAACACAGAACTTCTTGCTAGCTTTTCCAGAACTGAGACTCGCGCTGAGAAACTGCCCCGGTCTTTATTTATACTTCAGTGGGTGCTTGTGTGTGTGTGTGTGTGTGTGTGTGTGTGTGTGTGTGTGTGTGTGTGGGGTCAGAGTGTGACCCCATAAAGACTTCCGTAAACCTGCTGGTCTCGAAGTCCAGCAGTTCATCAAACCAAAAGGCACTTAGACTAAGACAGATACAGCTACGTTTATCCTACCATAAAACAATAAGACAAGGTACGACCTCTTCCCATACTCCCAGGATGTGGGGGTGAACGCTAAAACACCTTGGAATGTTACAGACCCCCTAGGATGAGACATTCTTTCAATATGCCACCAACTATATAGTTCTAAACACTAATGATTACATGCAGTATTCTACCATATGCAAACTTATATCATTAAAATATTATACTGACTACTAAGTACAATTTTCCATTGACACAGGCTATAGCCCATATTCCAAAGAGGAGACATGGGTCTGGCCCACCTGTAGACCCAACACCTGCACAAAGTGACGTAGGGGTCGCATGCAGTGACCACGGCGTGATGACTGGGACATGGAATGTCACCTCTCTGGAGGAAAAGGAAACTGAGCTAGTGTGTAAGGTTGATAGACACCTACTAGATAGAGATGGGCTCAACTCCACAAACAGCATCTTCCTGGAGAGGGCTGGACTCTTTTCCAGTCTGGAGTTTCCCACAGTAAGGAGCAGGGGGCTGACTTGGGTGTCTTTATATCCCCTCATCTTGCTGCCTAGTTTTACCAGGGGCCGAGACCCCTCGGACTTTTTTTGGATTTTGCTTTTTCTTCAGCAAAATCCCAAAATGTAAGCTAACAATCCATCCGTCCATCTTCTTCCGCTTATCCGGGGCCGGGTCGCAGGGGCAGCAGCCCAAGCAGAGAAGCCCAGACCTCCCTCTCCCCAGCCACCTTCTCCAGCTTGTCCAGTGGAACTCCAAGGCGTTCCCAGGCCAGCCAAAAGATATAATCCCTCCAGCGTGTCCTCGGTCTGCCCCAGGGCCTCCTCCCAGTGGGACATGCACCACACACCTCACCCAGGAGGCGCCCAGGAGGCATCCTTGTCAGATGCCTGAACCACCTCAATTGGCTCCTTTTCCTGTATAGGAGCAGCGGCTCTACTCTGAGCCCCTCCCGGATGGCTGAACTTCTCACTCTATCTCTAAGGGAGAGGCCAGCCACCCTTCGGAGGAAGCTCATTTCTGCCACTTGTATCTGCAGTCTCATTGTTTTGGTCACTACCCACAGCTCGTGGCCATACGTGAGGGTAGGGACGTAGATCGACCGGTAAATTAAGAGCTTTGCTTTTACACTCAGCTCCCTCTTCACCACGACGGACCAGTGCAGCACCAATCCGTCTGTCAACCTCCGGCTCCCTGAGATACTAAACTCCTCCACTTGGGGCAATAACTTGTCCCTGACCTGGAGTGGGCACTTCCCCGTTTCCAGCTGAGTACCATGGCCTCAGATTTGACGGTGTTGATTCTCATTCCCGCTGCTTCACACTCACCTGCAAACCGGTCCAGTGCGAGCTGGAGGCCATCACCCGATGAAGCCAACAGAACCACATCATCTGCAAAAAGCAGAGATGAGATTCTGAGACCACCAAAGTGAAAGCCCTCCGCCACTTGGCTGCGCCTAGAAATCCTGTCCTTAAAAATATGAACAGAATCGGTGACAAAAGGCAGCTCTGACAAAGTCCATCACCCACCGCAAACGAATCCGACTTATTGCCGGCTATGCGAACCAGGCTCTTGCAACGGTTGTATAAGGATCGAATGGCCCGTTGCAATGGGCCAGACACCCCATACTCCCGGAGCACCTCCCACAGGACACCCCAAGGGACGAAGGGCCAAATGCCTTCTCCAAGTCCACAAAACACATGCAGACTGGTTGGGCAAACTCCCATGCGCCCTCAAGTATCCTTGAGAGGATAAAGAGCTGGTCCAGTGTTCAACAACCAGGACGAAACCCCCATTGTTCCTCCTGCATCTGAGGTTCGACTAACTGACGCGCTCTCCTTTCCAGCACAAGTTAAGGAAATTACCTACTTAATCTGCGACACACTCAAAGGGTTTGAGCGCTCGGATGGAAATGACACAGGGCATGGGTTCTGAGAACACAAAGGGTAGAATAACAGCAAAATACACAAATCCAACAGGTGAGCAAGAGCTGAAAGTAATCGGGCCAGTAGCGACTATAATAACAGCCTGTAGTTAAAAGAAACAAATATAAGGAAGGCGGGTGTTTGTAGAGCACACTATTCCAACATTGCTGCTCATAAGGACACATTTCTAAATCGTTCAGCGTATAAACTCCACCCATCTCGTTGCTTTCACAGATTTCCATTAACAACTATGAGGAATAAAGCTTCTAAACGAATTCAGCTACTCCACTTTAAGATTAATGTAACACTTTACAAGAAGACAGACTGCAACTGAAAATGAACCTACATAACATCCACTGTCACTGAGCACAGTAAGGAAAACGTTTGTAATCATAGAACATGAAGACAAACAAAGGCAGGTGATTATAAACTGCAAGCTTTCAGAATGTAAAAGCACCGGTGACTGCCAGGATTTTTAAATGATTATTTCATTTATTAAGGAAAACAACCTGTCACTCTCTGCAGCGACTGCAATCAGGCCTTTGCCGTAAATGGCAAATAATTGTTCACACTGATGTGGGGGAAGTCTGACCCTTCTTTGCAGAACTGTTTCAATTCAGCCACACAGATGCTTCAGCATGAGCTTAAACAAAGACCAGAAACGTCCCTTTTTTGAGGCATTCAGAGGTGGACGTGCTGGTGATCTTCATCCTTCTGTGTTATCCAAGTGTGCTTAAGCTTCAGGGCATCATATCGTATTAAACAGTCCACAGAAGACGTCAAACAGATGACAGAACTCTGTTTTTATATTCTTACAGCTGTGAACTCGCGCTTCATAATGAGTTTTTATTTAGCCAGTATGTGTTTGTCCATATAAAAAACAAAGCCAGTGTCTTTGCACATGAATAGGACAGCACATCTATCTGTGTGGACACGTGTGTGCGTGTGTGTGTGTGTGTGTGTGTGTGTGTGTGTGTGTGTGTGCACACATTCGAGTGTAGATCAAAAGCAAGCAAATGGAAAACTGCTCCTTAGCTTTTGGTGGAGCTGGCTCCATTAGAGGGAGGGCAGTGAAAAGGCCGGCCTTAAAGGGATGAAATGGATCTGTAATGAATGCTAAATGCCCAGCTAATGAAAAGGCAATAGTGCAGCTGAGAAGTATAACACTCCAAATGGAGTATTCCCTCAGGACTTTTTTTTCAACGTAGTCTCAATCAGTTCTTCTCCCTCTGCCTTTTCAGAAGTCTTCTCAGCTTCTGTCCTGTTGCTTGTAGATCATTTACCTCACATCGCTAGAATAGGAATTCTTTTTGTCTCATTTGGAGTTTAATTGTGTATCTTTTTAAATGTTTATTGACAGACCCCTGAAATGCTGAAGTTTAGACCATAAAAGTACAAACATTGAGACAGACAAACTCATACCTCTAGATTTGTGGAAGTAAACTGGAGCAGGTGGAAGAATCACAAGCAAATCAGGAACATGCAGTCTCTGCTGTGTAACTGGAAATGAAACTCAGTCTTCTTTTCTATTGTTTTGTATTCAATAACTTCTTTTGGTTCTAACTCCATTGCAGTCATTAGGCACTAGGCAGAGCTTTGCAGGGGGGCAATGTCAAAAACTTTAGGACCAACTCCTGTGACCTGCTCGTATTTATGGTTCTGGGAAAAGAACCATAAAAACCCAAAACCTTATCAGATTTAAATGTGGCTGATCGTCTTCGATGGCATGTCTAGACAGCTTCCAGCATCACTGCTATTTTTAATCTAGCTCTCTAATTTGTGACTGCTTACACTTGTGCATTGCATTTGCACCACAAACATCAGTTTCTCTTCACAATCAAAATGTGATTCAACTGCAGACTTTCATCTTTATTTATGTTTAACAAAAGTATTACATTAACTCAGTGGTTCTCAAACTTTTCACATCATCCTCACATGACAGGAAGAAAGATTTTCACGCCTCATCTAAACAAAACAATGACAGAAAAGCCGAGCTGCAACTTTATTTGGATAATAAACTCATTCACGATGAATCCTTCAGCAATTTCTGTTTGAAACAAACATCTTTTTTATTTCAGACAGCTATTTGTAGCTTTTGTCGCTGCACTGCTTCATGAGTCTGCAGCACTTCTTCAAAAAAGCAACGAGTGAAACAGAATGTGAACGTTGCCAAACATGGAATAAAGTTCAGTGTTAGTCTTATAAAACTTGTGAACAGAGATGAAATTTAGTGAGAGTTTTTGACTGCAGAGCTGTGGCAGGGCGTGGTCTGCGGCGTGGCTGTGGGGGAGGCGGGCGCTCCTGAGCGGCCTCCGCAATCACGCCTCGCCGGCTTAAAACAGGATGAACTGGGTCCTGTCGTTGCTGTTGGTGTGTGTAGGCTGTAGCTGAAAAGCTGCAGGCGTGTGTAAGTCGACAGATGCAATAAAGAAGAGTAGTGAAAAGTGCGAACACGTGGTCGGGTCTCTCGTGCCCCAGTCCTGGGTTTCAGCATCACTGCAAACGATGCGCGACAGACCCGTTCGCACTTTTCAGTACACTTCTTTATTGCGGCTGTCAACGTCCACACGCCTGCAGCTTTTCAGCAGATGCGCATATTATTAACGTAACTGCTGCAAATTCCTTCTTTCCGCTATAGAAGTGATTCCGATGGTAAACAGTAGTTCCGCATGACTTTTCTGCCAGGTAACCTGCACCCCACCTGTCAGAGCTCTGCACCCCAGCAGTGGGGCGTGCCATGCTGTTTGAGAACCACTTTGTGCATTAACTGTTCATTAATAATGGAATTTATTATACATAATCTCATATTGAGAATCTCCAAGGTAAATGGACAGTTCAGAATCAGAATCGTGTATATTGGCCAAGTATATGTGCAGACACATACAGGGAATTTGGTTCCGGTAGATGGTGGCTCTCAAGCATAGCAATGTAAAACACACACACACACACGCACGCACACACACACACACACACACACACACGTGTCTATATATACACATTACACATACATACACAAAGCTGTGTAACCAACTATAAATAACAACGACAGTTCACTGACAAGCAGCGGCATGCCCAGGCGACATGCCTATGTCCTGATTATTGTCTGACAAATTAAGCAGATAAAATATCTGGAACTGATTCAGTGTGTTAAACGTTTATTTAGTAGCTGCTCGCTCCCAGTTTGAGGTCCAAATGTACGTTGATGCAAGTGAAAGAGGATTTGCAGAATTGTTTCCTGGGTTTCTAAATTAAACGTTCACAACATAAAACCTAGTCGAGAACACCAAAGTCTAAAACAGAGGCTTTATAGCAAGGTGCAAACCACTGGTTACACAACAAGAACAAAAAGACAAGATTAGATTTTGCCAGAAAACAACTGAAAGACTTTGGCAGAAAAATGTTTGGACTGATGAAACCAAGCTGAACCTGTACAAGGATGTTAGGAAGAAAAAAATGAATAAATAAAGAACATGAAGAAAGTGAAGGGAGCAGAATTATGGCATGAATATGCATGGCTGTCAATTGTACTGGGCTTTTAAGTTGCATGCACACTGGGACTGTGATTGTTGGTTCTGGTTGCCTGGGTGAAGCTCTAGCAGCTCATATGTCAATCAGTGGCATTCTTCCCTCTCATTGGTAGTCTCCTGAGTCACTCCTCTGAAAGTTTATTGTGGGTCTGGCGCACTTGGCATTGACAGCAATTTTGCGCTTAGTACAGCACTTCAGTTTGCATCAGGAATGTGGTGGAGTGTGGTTTGTGGCTCAGCTGCAGGGGACGGGTAAAGCAGTGGTTTCAATGGACAGTGCCAGGGAAGGCTGGCCAACACAGCTGATATCATCACTCTAACCACATCTACCCTATTTCAAAGGGACAGAGGAGACAGGTGGTTTGAAGAAGGAGTAAAAGAGGCCATCTCTTTTCACTGTGGACAGCCATCATTGAACACACAGTTGGCTCACTTTGGCTATCAGAAAGGTCACAGAAGTATCGTTATGATCTGTTTTATGTCTTTGTGCGTGAGATCCACCTTTGGCGATCGACCGTATTGAAGCTTCATTTATTTTTATTTTTTATAGTTCTAGGTAAACTGAATAGCATTTCATTTACAGCAGTTGCATTAGTACACACTTTTCTGGTCATTCACACATCCATCCATCCATCCATCCACTTCCACTTATCCTTTTCAGGGCGCTGGAGCCTATCCCAGCTGTCATAGGGCGAGAGGCGGGGTACACCCTGGACAGGTCGCCAGTCTGTCGCAGGGCCAACACACAGGGACAGACAACCATTCGCACTCACATTCACTCGCACATTCACTTCTATGGGCAATTTGGATTATCCAATTAACCTATCCCCACAAGCTGCATGTCTTTGGACGGTAGGAGGAAGCCGGAGTACCTGGAGGGAACCCACGCAAACACGGGGAGAACATGCAAACTCCACACAGAAAGACCCCGGCCTGATGGTGGAATTGAACTCAGGACCTTCTTGCCGTGCGGCAACAGTGCTAACCACCGTGCCACCGTGCTGCCCTATGTCATTCACACATATAAATGAAAATAAATCTAGCTTGTCCAGTACTGTGAACCACTTAGAGTTGGAAAATAGATTGAAATAGAGTTTTGAAATGGGGCATCTTGTAATCGGAAGGTTGTCGGTTCGAGCCCGGGCTCCAACGGTCTCGGTCGTCGTGAATGTAGTGCTAAAGCGCTTTGGGGTCCATAGGGACTAAGTGAAGCGCTATACAAATACAGGCCATTTACCATTTGGAACCGTGGGTACTGATGTGTCTGGTGTGTTTCGTTTCCTTCTGTAGGTTCTACAAGAACAGACATCGATACCTGGCAGTGATCTAAACTTGATCTACCTTAGCTCCAGAGCAGCAGGATATAAACCAGTGCTGAAAGTCACCATGACGCAGACATCAATACCTTTCAATTTGATGAAGGTGTGATAAGTGATATTTCCCAGCATTTCAAGTTACAGCTAAGACAAATGCCTACCGTTACTGTTTTCTGTGAATTAATCAGTATCATGAAGTTAACCCTTTCCTGTCAATCCAGGTTCACCTGATGGTGGCAGTGGTGGGCCGCCTCTTCCAAAAATGGTTCCCTGCACAACCAAATCTGTCATACACATTCATCTGGGACAAGACAGATGCCTATGGCCAGCGTGTCTATGGACTATCAGAGGCAGTCGGTAAGTTTGTACAAATAGAAAATACAGGCAGTTTTGGGCATTTGCTATAAGGGTTGGTATCTGAAAAATCCTCAGCATCACATATAGGGCTTTAAACAGTGTCACTGCCACACTCTGCATGAAACAGCATTAGTGTAATCACATTTGCAGACACTTTTCTAACAATCTCATCTTTTTCTTTAGTCTGCCTGAAAATCTTCCTTAAATTGTTTATCTGAAGTTGTATGTTAATTTGTTAGTTTCTTAAAAGTGTTTTGAAACTTACAACATGTAATATTCTCTTTTCACTCATAAATGCAGAGGCTTGTTTTTTTCCATCATCTAAAATTAAAAGTTTTGGTGCTTTAGACACACGTCTAAAGCACCAAAACTTTTAATTTTTAAAAACATTTTTTTAAATGTTACTGTTTTACTTTTCTGAGTTAAGAACCACCAACAACAGCGATATCAACAAGGAGCTCTTTCTATGAGAACTTGAAGTTCCACCTGTTGCTCAGGGGACAAAACTAAATGGCTTGGCCATACGAACTCCTCCATCTTAAATATAAATCCAGATGCCATCGTTGCCTTCGCTGTCTCACCTGGACCGTGGTACTGACACTCACTAGTCTCCAGCCTCCTTCCTTCTGCCGAGTGTACAGTCTCAGGGTGCTGGACTTGTGGTCAGGAGCTTCCTCGTCTTAGATGTCAGTGGCTTCCATCGCCTCCTTTGGCCAGCTTATTATCCCAGCAGGGTACCTGATCACGGGCAGGGCGTAGGTGTTGATAGCCCGGATCTTGTTCTTCTTATTCAGCTGACTCCTCAGGACTTGCCTGACCCTCTACAGGTACTTGGTGGTTGCAGCTTTCCTAGCGGCCTCTTCATGGTTCCCATTTACTCGTGGGATTCCCAGGTACTTGTAGCTGTCCTCGATGTCTGCAATGTTGACATCTGGTAGTTCGATCCCCTCGGTTCTGACTACCTGACTACTACACTTCTCCAGTCCGACTGACATTACAGTGTTGTTGCTGTATATCAGTGAATCAATGTCTCGTTCATGCTTGGCATACAGCTTGATGCCATCCATGTAGAGGAGTTGTTACTAGTTGTTTCGCTGTCACTCTGGGTCCCTCATCCTGTGCATGTAACCCCTACTGCTGGGATTACTTGCATAGTAGCATTCCAACAGTGCCCTATTTTCATCTCTTGCCCACTTATGCTATCTTGTTCCAGTAGCCCGTTTCTCATCAGTATGTCCTGTTTCCTCAACAACTGATGCAGACCTTGTTAATCTTGGCAACGTCTTAGTCGGTATAGCTTCATTTTTATGTCTCTCACTCATGTCCAAGGTAGGCTTGGTTAGCATCGGGGAGGGCTTGTCTTGCCTAGAGCCGCTTACTGGATACAGACGCCCCGTCCTGGTCGGGAGTCGAACCAACTCTAATCACTGGACACATCTTTTGATTTAATGTTTTTTCTTTATTAAAAATTGATGTATAAGTCTAAATATGTCTTATATTTTAGCTTCCACTCTTTGCTTTGTTTACAGCGCTGCAAACCCTCGGCCTTCTCTCAACGAGCTTCATGATGTAGTCTCTTGAAATGGTTTCACTTCACAGGTGTGCCTGTCAGGGTTCATTGGTGGAGTTTCTTGCCTTCTAAATGGAGTTGGGACCATCAGTTGTGTTGTGCAGCAGTCAGGTTGGTTCACAGCTGACAGCTCTATTTGACAACTGTTAGAATTCATAGTATGGCAAGAACCAGTCAGCTGAGCAAAGAGAAACAACAGCCCATCATTACTGTAAAGACTGAAGGTCGGTCCGTCTGGAAAATTGCTAAAATCAAGCGCTTTACACTACAGTCAGTCATCCACCCATTCACACACACATTCACACACTGGTGATGGCAGCTACATTATTATGTTCAAATAGCTGCTAAGAAACCACTACTGAGGAAAAGCAACACGCAGAAGAGATTTATTTGGGCCCAGAAACACAAGGAGTGGACATTAGACCAGTGGAAATCTGTGCTTTGGTCTGATGAGTCCACATTTCAGATCTTTGGTTCCACCTGCTGTGTCTTTGGGCAGAATAAATGAACTGATGGTCTCTACATGCATGGTTCTCACTGTGAAGCATGGAGGAGGAGGTGCGATGGTGTGGGGGGGCTTTCCTGATGACACTGTTGGTGATTTATGTGGCCTGGCCTCCACAGTCACCTGACCTTAACCCAACTGAGATGGTTTGGGATGAGCTGGACCGCAGAGTGAAGGCAAACAGGCCAACAGGTGCTCAGCATCTCTGGGAACTCCTTCACGACTGTTGGAAACCATTTCAAGCGACGACCTCATGAAGCTCATGGAGAGGATGCCAGGAGTGAGCAAAGCAGGAATCAAAGCAAAGGATGGATAATTGGAAGAATCTAAAATATAAAACATGTTTTTTTTTGTTTACTACATAATCATGTATGTGTTCATTCATAGTTTTGATGCCTTCAGTGGGAATCTACAATCACATAGAAAATAAAGAAAAACTTTAAATGAGAGGCTGTGTCCAAACTTTTGACTGATAGTGTATCTGAATATACTGAAAGTTGATGTTACAGAGGCTCTGGCACCAGTCTTGTATTTCAAATGTGCAATATCATAGCACGTGATGGTGCTAAGGAAGTAGCACCAAAAAGCTTTCTATACATACTCAGCTGTAGTGGCTAATAGTTCATACAATGGAGATGGTGGAAAATGCACTTGGTGTGTGTGTGTGTGTGTGTGTGTGTGTGTGTGTGTGTGTGTGTGTGTGTGTGTGTGTGTGTGTGTGTGTGTGTGTGTGTGTGTGTGTGTGTGTGTGTGTGTGTGTGTGTGTGTGTGTGTGTAAAAATGAAGGCTCTCAGTGAACCGACATCAGGAGTGACTGCATGTTGCAAAAGCAAACAAATGTGAGGGTCACTGTGGTGTGGTGGGTGCTCGTGTCACAGGCCCGTGTATAGACCTGGGTTCTTTGTTCAGAATTGCACAGGCCTTCCTGTTTGGTTTGAAAATGTACAAAGGGAAGGATTAAATATGTGGACTTACCTGAAACTCTGTGTCTACCAGTGTCCGTAGGTTTTGAATACGAGTCCTGTCTGGATCTCATCCTGTGGGAGAAGAGGACGGCTATTCTACAGGGCTATGAGTTGGATGCTTCCAACGTGGGAGGATGGACACTGGATAAGCATCACATCCTGGACGTACAGAATGGTAGGTTGTACGTTATATTCAGCGTTACTGAACTATACACAGCAATATGTGACAATACTGAAATCATCTCCACACTGCAAAAGAAAACAGTCCTACTAATATTAATGTTGTTCATGCAGGCTTTAGTCAAGAGAGTAGGGGAAAATCATTTGTTGGAATTTGGAGTCGCTAATTTTGCCTTTCTTACTCGCTACTCACCAATCAGATCTGATCATTTGTAATGAAGGCAGCGGTTGCGCTGGGCTGTCGGCTGTCTATGCTTTTAATGGACTGGTTTGAATATGATGCATGCAAAGTCCAAATGAGTAGACAGCAGCATTAGCCAGCCACATTTTTGTAGCTTTGTGCTGAATTTGTCTTGTTAAGATGCAACGATCCCTTAAAGCACATGTTTATAAAATACATTTTAAAGGCTTTTCATCCTTCTACCCTTCACCCCTCTCCAGCAGCTCCCTCGCTGAGCTCTGTCTGTCGCCCTATCCATCACATTGCTTTTCACCTTCTCTCCTTGCAGTCCTCCTGGGCTTTCAACACCTCCTCCCCCCATTCAGTGTATATGTGTGTGTATGAAAAAGAGTGTGTCTATTAGCAAGTGTGATTTGTGATATCTGACAACATGTGTTCTGCTCTCCGTGGGTGTGACTCTGAATCTGGAGGGACAGAACTGCAGTGCAGTCTCTTTGAGACCAAACACACTGCAGGAATAATTATTTGTCTGAGAATCCAACACTGCTCCAGTGTTTTATTCATAGTTCAGCTGTAGATGTGCTGTTGGAATGGGTAATATTTATATTATATTTGCACGAAGCACACTTGTTTAGTGAATACTGACGAAGCCCTGCCAATGAGGAATGCTCCCATGGTTCATATGATGACTCTTAGATTGAGTAAACATAAGAAACCGAGTTATAAATGGATCACAGACTATATGACAGCAGACATGAGCATGTGACAGTCATTTGAACCAAAGCCTCATATTCAACTGAACATTAGTACAATGACCTGACAGGTCCTCATACCTGCATTAAGGTTATGACTCTATTCTGGTGCCAGTGTGTGTCACAGCGGCGCAGGCCGATTGCAAAAATGGACTCAAACGCCTAGAACCACAACAGAGACGGCGAGCACGTTTTACAGTGTTTATATAAGACAACAGAGTGTAATTCGTAGCAAAGTGTTAGTAGAGGAGGGCGTGGGTGGCGTAGCAACGTGGCCGTGGGTCAGTAAGGGAAAACTGGGACTTAACAGGTGCAACTGGAACGAAGTGGGTACGTCTGAGAAGAGAAGAGAACGGGGTTAGGAAGGTGGCGAGGCGAAGGACACTTGGGGAAGTGGAGTACGACTGATGGGACTTACTTGTAGCCAGGGTGAGTTTGGCTTTGAGGGACAGGCGGTGAGAATCCAGGTGAGTAATGGCAAAGACTGAGTCCCACTGCGGGGTGGTGATAGGAGGGCAGGCAGGTGAGGTTCGCGGTATTTTCCAGAATGGAGAGGTAGTCCGAGAAGAGCTGAAGCTGAAGGTAAGCGGCAAGGAAGGTCCAGGTGAACTGTGGCATAGGAAAACAGAAAAAACAAGAGCCTGAAAACTTGGAGCTGATACCAACCTGAGGTCGTTGACAAACTGGCGGTGAAGGACATTCTGCGTAGAGCTTAAATCCTCAACCCGATTACCCAGAATCAGCTTCTGCAGGAGAGCTAATGGCTCCGCCCAGGGATGGAGACCAAGGAGCTCAGGTGCCTGAATGAGTTTTCCAGACGTACCTCCGGATCATGACGGTCTGATCATTTAGTTAAAAACAAAGCAATATGACTTCACCTGAATTCTTGTCTTTGTGCTATTTGCAGTTAAATGATTTTCAAATCAGTGAATTCTGTTAATATTTGCAGTTTACAGTCTACATTAAACATTAAGTGGTTACATAAACTAACATTAATGCACCGTTTTCCTTGTCAACAGTGTAAGTGCATATGGTAAACAGTGGAAGACTGTATTTGTCAAAGAAAGGTGATATTATGAAAGGTGAACTCAAATGTCATCCCCTGTGTGTGTGATCATATATAACAGAGTGATAATGATACTGTTGTATATAAAGAAACTAGAAACAACCTCAAGCTGAGAACATGAATAAAGCATGATGTACAGGAGTTGTGTGTCTTAAGTTGATCCATCCAGATTTGTCTTATTTTGGATTAATCTGTTTGTAAGAGATTATTCATCCCTTAGCCGTAAATGACTGATGGGGTGTTGTCATCAACCTGCCGGGCGGGCAGGTGGTCGCGGGGGCGATATAGACATCCAAGTCGAGAAAGATGCGACGGAAAGCTCGATTGATACCATCTACTAAACATATCAGACGAGTTCAAATTTCAGTGACTTCAACTTTTAGATCAAGGTTGAAGGTCAAGTTTTTCGAAGATCTTCAGAATGTGGTAACTCAAAAAAAGTCATCTATGATTTGGAACTTGATGACACAGGTGTGTCTACTCGGATACACACACATACATACCTGACAAACTGCCTCAGAGTAGGTGAGAAGGAGGGAGTCCACAGAAGAAGTTCAGCATTTATTAAACCAACCAAGACAGAAACATCACCGAAGAGAGAAACCGAGAAGTTAATTTGAGCCATCTTTTATAGTGTGGAGGACAGAGGTGAAGTGCATTAGCCACCTAGCCTGGAGTAACAGCTGGAGTAACAGCTGGCCGGGATTTCTTGACATTTGAAGGGTCGACACACGCCACCTTCTTAAAATGGCAATGGAAATTAACCTGCAATATTAAAATCTCCATTTATTAGATAAGCCATTCCTCTGCAGATGATCTGTTAGCTGAAACAACTACTCTTTCAAGGATGTTTGATATGAAAGGAAGGTTGGAGATTGGCCTATAATCAGCTAAGACTGCTGGGTCTACAGATGCTTTTTGAGTGAGTTTTTATGGTGTCTTGTAGTTGTTGTCCTAAAGGAATGGTTCAAATATTTTGAGTAATAAAGTAGTATAAACGTAACTGTAATAGTAATTCAAGGGCAGAAAAGTTAAGCTGTGCATTGCAGACAAGCAGCACAATTGGTATGTTTTGATACCACTTATATCCAAAATTGAGAATTTTTTATTCTCTAAAGAAGTCACGTTTTCCTTAAAGAAGCGTCAAACTGCACAGGAATTAGTTTGTGGGTAGTTTTTCCTATTAGAAAGATGTAATTCCAGTTTTTGGATCCCATTCTTATCATTCGGGGTTTAGTTGGGTTTTCATAAAGGAAAGCTGTTTTTGTGTTTGTTTGTTTTTCTGTAGTGTTTGTAGTTGTTGCTGCTAAGAGTGACACAGCGTGTCATGGTACGGAGTCTAGTGATTTGTGATTATGAATATTGATCGGTTCGCCTGTGTTTCATCGCCTACGTTTCTTCTGTGTTCTTTTGTTTAGCTTCTCAAAGTTTTTGTTAGCGTTTTCACTTCCTCCCTTAGTTTGTTGCTTTGAAGTATTTTGTACAGCCATCAAATAAAGACTCTCTTTCAGTTTAAACCACCGTCTGTTCCTCTGTTTGTCTGCGTGTGGGTCCGCACTGTGACACAACCAGTTATTAGGTTTAGGGGGCAATTACTTCCCCACATAGGGCCAGGTAGGCTTAGTTCGTTTTTGCATTAATAAACTAAAAAACCATTTAAAAACTGCATTTTGTATTTTCTCTGGTTCTCTTTGTCTTCTATTAAAATTTGACAGATTTGCCAAAAAGTAAGAAACTAGACACTGTATGTAGAGCAGGGCGATATGACCCAAAATATTTATCACGATATACATTTGCAATAACGATATAACTGACACGAGACAAAATACTTTACAACTCCACAACTTTATTAGTGCAAAAAAAAAAAAAAATCAATGTATTTTCACTTAAACAAGCAGCTGTTTTTTATGTGCATTAAAGTTGTATAAAAATGTAACAGTGCAAATGCAAATTCCTCGCTGACAGTTTAACCAAAAGGCATTTCCAGTGGAAACTGGCCGACACATCCTCAGCATAACCATGTATAACATCCACAAAACTTAAAAAGAGGTTATACACACACAATACGGTAACATTATGTTGAAGCACAGTACGTATCACTCCACGAGGCTCCGCCTACGATAGCCGTAATGCTCCGACAATCCATCAAGCGGTGCGGCTTCGTAGCTCAGCAAAGTCGTACTGAAATATTTGACAGATTTTCGAGCGCCGTGTACATAAAATCGTTTCGAGGTCAGTAAACACAACCAGAGTTCATACATAAGGCTCACGGGATTATAAGGGGCTCTGTCGACTTTCAGAAAAATCAAAGGATTGATTTTAAGTGTGCCGTATTTTCCAAACAACACGGTAATAACGACGGCCCGCTAGCATGCTCTACCAAAAATAGTGCTTTGTTGTGTATCTGACGGACGAAAGCTAAACCAGTTCCACACCAGTGAAGCTGCAGCATTTTTACAAACCAGTTCTGGTTCATCGTTTCATTCAACGATCCACTTTCGCTCTTCTCATTCTCCGTCGCCGCCATGTGCGTATGTAAACAAAGGCACTGCGCCTGCGCGTTTTACCCATATTCTATCGCCATATTTCATTTTCTTATCGTTGCCCAACATTGCCCACAGTAATACTGTTCACCGGTGTTACCGTGAACGGTATGATATGGCGCAGCCCTACTAACTATATCTACGCTCCACGTCCATCAAATGAAGCCTGTCTTTTTTAAAAATCTCTGTTTGCTTTGCGTCCAAGCATAAAATAAGAAAGAAAGATAAGATGAACTGGGTTCCAAGAAAGTGGCAGTTTTAATAATTCAGTTCACCACAGGAGGCGACTTTGATGTCTTACTTTGAAGAACAAGTGCATCTCTCCTCTGTTGATCTTTTCATCTTTCCTCATCAACCTTGCCAGCCGACCTACCCCTCATCGTTCTTACTCTGCTTCTCTCCTCTGTCATCCTTCATTGTTTCTACCAACCTAAAATATTACACCTCAGTTTAAACAATGTTCTCCCTTAAAATTGTGTGCCTCAGGCGCTGGCTACCAAAGTTCAGACACGACTGGGTCGATTTATAGAAGTTTTAGTTTAACTTTATTTGGACAGTACTGTAAAAATAGTACATGAACTTAACAGGTGACTGAAGGTCTTATTTTATATGAGTCTGATAGATGAACCAGCTGATTGCAGCCTCCCTGTATTTATACACAGACACTTTCCTTCAATGCTTTCTCCATCTCGTTTCCAGGGATACTGTACAAAGGCAGCGGTGAGAATGTCTTCATTTCCCAGCAGCCACCTGTCATCAACAGCATCATGGGTAAGTATAGAATAAAAGCTTCCCAGTGTGTTTGAGCATGCACACACATAATCAGTGCTGGTCACTGCATGCTGACTGCACATTTCCTTTAAAGGTGGCCTGTACTTTAATTGTTGTCTGTTACATACATTTGTGGTCAGAGGTTTACGTAACTCATCATGGTTTCATGGTCATTTCTTTTGAATTAAGTCTTTGAAAGGATTTTGTTTATCTTGATGGAATGATTGTACAGCACTTCTCCACAGAACGTCAAAGCTGGAACATATACGTACACAATCACTGATATTTGATCAAACCTCCCTCAGCACGTTGCACTTTGACCTGACACCGTTAGTACTCAGCAGCAAGCTGATGGCATAGTTACACCTGGATGTTTGACCACTCTTGACATAACTGACATAACTGGTTGATCTAAATGAGTTGATTTTCTGTCACAGAGCTGTCGTTACAAATGTCAGTAGTACTGAGGTCACAGCTTTGGATACATGAACTGCTTTATTACAAAACCTGTTTTCATGTTTGTATTTTCAGACTTCCAGTTGTTGATTTGCAGTCAAGTTGAAGGATTTAGTACTTGTCCAATATTTTGTCCACTTTTGTGTAATACACCCGTACCACTGGCAGCAAAACAGTCCTAGAGGATGATGCTGCCTCAGTTGTATGTGTAGTTGTTTAGAAATTACTTCAGTAGAGCTTCACAATGCTGCCAGTGTATGATTCTCATCCTGAACTTTAAGTTTTCTGGACTTTCCCATTGTTATGTGTTTGTCAGTCCAAGGTGAAACAAATCTTTTTATGCTGACAAGTACCGGATGTCACTAATGAAAAGTTAATAGGCAACGGCCTTTTCAATAGAATTCATGGTAGAACCTTCAGAAAAACATATTAACCCTTTAAAGCCGGTCGGAGCGGGCACGCTCCGGTTTGCGTAACTATTTTTAAATCCCGGTAGCTCTGCAACCACGTAAGCTAGCGCAATAATTTTTTTTGCATATGAAACCAGAGGAGTTGTACTTACATCTTATGCCATCAGCTTGTCCTCGGTCACAGTTTCCTTCCACACATAGCTTTGCAAAAACTGCATAAAAAGCACTTGCAGCAACAAAAACATAATATTCCAGAAACAGGCTTTGCCGATCCGATCAGCTGTTTGTAACACTTCCTACATCCATCAGCGGGAATTATGGCATGTCCGCCATGACCTGCTGAAACCGGAAGTGATGTCATTTTGCGGAAATGTAGTTTTTTACCATCAGGGCCTTATGAGCCTATACTGGTGTTTTTAAAAGTTATATTTGAGTTTATGACTTTCTGTGTCGTTTCTGGGATGCTTAGGACTCATATTGCACTGCTGGAAATAGTTTATTTTGATGCATATGCTGCTTTTTTGCAAATTTGCATTATAATATTTATTTTCGTTTTTCCTGCAGTGTATGAAAATTGGTGTATTTCAAAAATAAAACTATGAAGACACTCAAAATAAATTTCCTGTGGTGGGAAACTATTTTGTGCAACTTTTTTGTATTTACAGTTTTGAGGGATAAGCCTCTCAAATTTCTCTAACTAGAAATATATGTTAAAAAAACAAAAATGATTTTCAATTTTTTTGTAGTTTATTGCACTTTTTTGCAATTTATGTAATTACTATGCACTTAATGCAGACATATTATTAAAATTTGGGCTATAATGGTTGTATTGATGTATAGCAACTTGAAATGCTCCCAAAAATGGCTCCACAGCATGTAAAAATATAATATAAGCTCTGGCGGACTTGGTTCTATGGTAGGTCTTAAAGGGTTAATAGATTTGTGTATTTATCTGAGTCAATTTATATATTTTTCACTCCATGTAGATTAAAGAAAATCCCAAATAAATGTAAACTGGTCATTAGAGGTTTAAATATAAAGGTTTAGGATAATCAGTTCAATGAAGCACATGTTGCAGTAAAAACATAGTTGCCACCTTCGAGTCAACCTGAATACAATAATAAGTTTTTGTAAACTAGTTGCTGTGATGCATGAGTTCCTCGAGCCACATGGTGGCAGCATGGTGATGCGCTGGTTAGCATCTCCTCACAGCAAAAAGGGCTCCTGTTTCATATCCCATCTGTGGCCATCAGTATTCCTCCTCATACTCCGGCTTCCACCGGAATGAAAATCAATGACTTTCCAAAGACATGGATGTTAGGATTAACTGATGATTCTAAACTGGTCATGGATGTGGGGCAGGAGTGCTTTGTTTGACTGGAAGGTTAAAAATGGCTTGTAGTGTAAAAAATGTTTTAAGTAGTCAGTAAGACTAGAAAAGTGTTGTTCTGTTCCATTTCACAGATAACTACACAGGAATCACACACATGTACTGCAGACTGCTTTTCTTCGCTGTTTCTATTATAAAAAGCTGTTCTCTTGGAAATTAGTGAAACCACCCCAACTGGATTTTAACCAGCTACTGGTTCACATATGGAAAAGTGAATTTTAACTTCCTCTCCTAGGAAACGGTCGTCGCCGCAGCATCTCGTGCCCCAGCTGTAATGGGCAGGCAGAGGGCAACAAGCTGCTGGCGCCCTTGGCTCTGGCATGTGGAGCAGACGGCAGCATTTTTGTTGGCGACTTCAACTACATCAGAAGAATCTTTCCCTCTGGGAATGTTACCAGTGTCATGGAGCTAAGGTAAGGAGGGGAGATCCACTGCTGCTGTTGGAAGTGAAACCTAATCCAGAGAATACATTGCCTGGTTTCACAGAGATAAAGGCTGTGTCCAAATTCAGAGGCTGCATCCTTCAGAGGCCGCGTTTGTAGGCTGTCCAAATTCCAAGGCGGCTCCAAATGCAGCCCACAAGTGCGTCCTCATTTTCCCCAGATTTTAAGGATGGTATATCCTTCGTGGCCTACCCTATCCCAGGATTCATTGCAAATCAAAGGTTGAAGACATTGTTTGGAGAAAATGGCGAACAGTTGAAGTGAAGCGGTCCAGAAATAAACTTTTAAAAGTAAGTACTGGGTTTTTATCTCACTGAAATATGCAGCAGAACAAATGTTAGCATATTGAAAAGTCTTCAAATGTTAAATTCTACTAACCTTTGGCTAAGTTACGTGACGTCAGCCTCTTAACGCAGCTCAGGTCATACAAGCTCTGGCTAGTTAGTTTTTTTACTGAAGCTGGGTCTGCTTGGCGCTGCCCAACGTACTTAACGGTTTTAGGATAAACCGAGCAGACGGTTCGCTCTTTAAGCCAAGTGTGTTTGCGGGGACCAAACATGTGGCCCGTGAACTGTGGTGAGGACACAGACTCAACCACGCTGTGGTTTACAGTTGGAGGAGATCTCAGCCTGTATCGAGACACTGACAATGAGACTGACAGTAGATGGAGAAGTCCTCCTCATGTTTTTCTCATGCTTATATCAAACAACCTGAGCACGTCACCCTTGTTATAAAGATCAACACTCTGCAGGATCGTAAGTCCTGTTTCCATTTTCTCTTAGTTTTTTATTTCTCTGATTTAAATACATAAACTATGTCCATGTGAATCTATTAGAAAACTGAATTTTCATCTGAACGTTGACAGATATTTGATAAAGTTTTTTGCTTTAGTTGTTAACTGCCATGGTTGATTTCCTTCTGCAAGTGTCCAGAGTCAGGAGAGACTGAGCAGGTGAGAGGAGACGGGACGAGGCTCTCCACCCCTGACACCAGGAGCAGTGTGTGAGGAAGAGGAGGAGAAAAAGGAGCCAGCAGCAGCTGAGAGATGCAGAGGAGAACAGGGGGAGAACTGACAGCCGTTCTCTGTAGCTGAGGGACTGGTGGAAATATTTAAACAGTTTCTCGATATTTGCTTCCTGCATCTCCAACACAAACTGTAACAGCTGCATACAGGGAACCACTCACTGCTGTTTATCCTGCAGGATCTGACAGGGAAAGAAGGAACAGTAAAGGGACCCACGGACACCTTTGATAACAATTTGTTTTATCCAGAACATATTTAGTTAAAGTATTGTTTTTATCACAGTGCTGGTTTCACTGGGAAACGTATGCAGCTCATTTAAATAAAGAGTTCAAAGGGCTGTGAAAAGTTGTCCCTTCATAAAGTGTGTCAGTATTTTATAAGGATGTGATGTTTCTGTGTCATCTCTCCTGTTAGAGCCTCTTACACAAACCTGCCTGTTTAATGCTCTCATATCTTCAACATCTTAAATTGCACAGTTTTCTCATCAATAAAAGAATATTTACTGCATCAGTTTGTCTTCCATTTTTTCTGAAACACGCAAGGATCAAATCTTTTAGTTTATTTTTTTGCATATTTCCCTTAAATATAACTAAAGCTTCCAGGCAGTGGTCACTGTATATTAATATTGGTATGTTAGACGGGCACACAGGTATAAATGATATGAAATAGAAATACATACCTTGAATTTGAACTGAAATGCTAAACATGGTGAGTTAAATACCACCACTGAGCTTTGCTTTTCTTTTTTCAAAAAGCTGTATATACAGTAAAATATAATAATCCTTTTACATTTGCACCATCACAATGAAATGAGGCTAGCCTCATGAACTACAGTAGCAAACTAGTTTGCTAGCTAAAGTTAGCATTGTTGGCTCAGTGCATGGTTGTAATGTTCTCCCAGATACATCACACACACATGAAGCAACAGTTTTCTCAGATAAAAGTCAAACATATGACATAAATATTTTCTGTATTTCTATCGAACATGCCGTCCACCACAGCTGTAGCTGCTTATTATGTTGCTAGGCAGCCGTCCAGTTTAACAGCCTTGCACTTCTTCGTGGCCTTCGAAGGATGTAGCCCCTTAGTTTGGACACAGCCCAACCCACAGAACTGACAGTCCTTTTTCAAGAAAGCGTTGCCAAACCATTTCATCCAGCTTTGCCTGGTAACTGTAAATGTATTCATGAGCTGATGTAAAACAAAACAGGACCCAGTGATTTGTCAAAATGACCTGATTTAAGAGTACTTAATGTAGAAATGTAATACTACATTTAATGCTAATTGCAATGCTAACATGATATAATGTAATGCTAATTTACACCACGGAGCCCTACATTCAAACAGGTTTAACACTGTCTGGACTTAAGAAGCAGGTGTTTAAAGTTTTAGAACATGTTGAGTGCCACGATGTCACTGGGTTGGTTGGTTTCTGCTGATAGAATTACATTAGCCAACATTCATGTTAGCTAACTAATGAAGAACTAACAACATAGTGGAAAACAGCCATGTTTTAGACTAACATCTCTTTCATACTGATTTCCATAATTCATCCTAACTGTTGCTCATGCTGTAGTATTTTTCCCCTAGAGCAGGGGTCCCCAATCCCAGTCCACGAGGGCCGGTGTCCCTGCAGGTTTTAGATCTCACCTTGGGTCAACACACCTGAATCACATGATGAGTTCATTACCAGGCCTCTGGAGAACTGAAGACATGTTGAGCAGGTCATTTATCCATTTAAATCAGCTGTGATGGATCAAGGACACATCTAAAACCTGCAGGGACACCGGCCCTCGTGGACTGGGATTGGGGACCCCTGCCCTAGAGAGTTATTTGTAATATCAGCCGAGCACCAATCTGGTAACTAACTTGTGTCTCTCTGCTTTCTTGGGTTTTCTGGCTTTTTTTTCAAAGAAACAAAGATTTCAGGCATAGGTAAGTGTGACTAATCCTTCTTCAACCTGTAACTTCTTTTCGTTCCACCATCGGTTTTTGCACCAGATTTTACTTTGTTTTTGGGTCTGCTGCTTGTTTTTGTTCTCATTTCAATCACTTACATTTCACTCACCAAATAAAGTATTCTGGGAACTGAATGATTGAATGATTACAAAAATGATCGCTCTCATCAGAGAGAATAGAGAATGAAAATTTGGGAGAGAAGAAGTCCTGGCATCTACCACCAAAATGAGACGCACTCATCTTGTTTTTTTTCCATCCTGCTTGGTTGTTAAACTTCCTAATTTTAAAAAGTGTAAACATGAAATCGAGTCTATTCTTCTCCAATCTGCTGAACAGCACACAATCCTCACAATAGGGGCAGGCCCTAGGAGGGGTTGCAAGGAGAGCATTTGCGAGGGGGGCGGGTACAGACGGTGTGGATATCCGTCATATCTGTCTCTGCTTTGTTTCTCTATCCCTTCTCTTCTCAGGGACATCTCCACCTTCCTCTTTGAATTCATCCAAGGTGTAGCTACATGTGCACATACAGAAATACTTTATGCTGACTTCATATTACCTTTAACAATAAATGTTACCATGTAGGGCATAGTAACATTACATTTCCTTTTCCCTTATCTGTATGACACTAATTATTCATATAAGATCATATTTAGTTAATTACACTTTGGATTTCGAGAGGATGGATTGCCTGCTTTGGTCTTCCCAATGGCAAAAACAATAATGATACATTTGTACTGTTAATTTGCATAACGTGCAAATCAAAGTAGTAGTTGCCTCAAAGGCGCGAGGCGTGTGTGAGTGTGTGTGTGAGTGTGTAAGCCATGGTGGACACTTTGCTCACTCACTATCTGCCCCCTAGTGGTAAAGAGTTGCTTTACAGTTTGGAACTTTAAACTTTTATTTACAAAAAAACATTACACAATACTTAATCATGACATTTATAAATAAATTATAATTACAATGCAATATTTTACATTGCTTTAAATTAAAAACATCTATATTTTTGGTGCATTGATTGGCTAAACAGAGGCACTGTGTTGCAACGTGATTAAAGACAAATTACCATTAGTCTGTTGAGAAGATGAAGGAGGACTATGAGGATCCGATGATTGTAGAATATGAGAGAGAGGAGGACAGAGGATTAGTAAGGAGGAAGTGAGGGCAGCTATGAAGGGGAGTAAGAGTGGAGAGGCGGCTGGTCCAGGTGACCTGTGGAGGTATGGAGAGGTCTAGGAGAGAGAGTAGACTAGACTAGACCTAACAAGACTGCTAACACAATCATGAAGAGTGAGAGGATGTCTGAGCAATGCACAAGAGAAGAAGGCGGAGCACGCAGGGTGGAGTGGGTGGAGACGAGTGTCTGGGTGATTTGTGACCGACGGAGAGCAGCAAGAGAGAAAGGAAAGGTTTACAAGAGGGTAGTGAGAGCTGCTGTGATGCTCTTTATACCACGCAGCTCTTTGTCAAATTATAATTAAAGACGTTGTTACAATGAACCACATGTTCTGCATATTAATTTGGATGATCCAAAAATCGATGAAAGTTGTCTTTCCCTGATCCTGTCAATGCTAACATCTGTTTTTTGCAGTGAGCAGTCAGCTCAAATGTACTTCTCCAGCATCCTCAACATGTCCATACCCACAATAGGTTCTCTGACTTGTTCTTGAGTATATTTTTCCTCCTCTTTCAAAATGAATTACAGCTGATCCCAGCAAAGTAACCATCCAACCAAACACAAAGAGACTTTTAGATCAGAAGCAAATTAATAGCATTGCAAGCTAAACAATGAATAACAATGCAACTGAATCTCTCCCCAACTCTCCCCAAACAAACCATAGCCTACTTAGCTTGTGGAGAGCAGCACAAGCTTTACTGGTCTAAGGCTGGAAAAGTCTCCACCTGTATGACTTCTGAAGTAACAAAGGCAAAATAAAAAAATAGCGTCTGAAGGAAACTGAGCTACATGTCGAGAGAGTTTACCAAATACACCAAAGCTAAGCAATAAGCAGCCATGCAGCAACACACATCTATCAGAACCATTAACACAGCTGTTTCAGTGTCTTCCAAATCGTTAAGTCCCCATTATGAGGTCTAGAGGAGGGTGTGGGAGCAATAAATAGAGCTGAATCAGAGCTTAATGGGCTTTATTTTACAAGTCTTAACACAAGGCAATGACAATGTCACTGTATTAATAAGAGAAAAAAGGAGAAAAGTCACAACACCAACTAACCTATGTGGGGGTGGGGGGGTAAGTTCGTGGCCCACACTACTCAAATTCCACACTGCTCCCAAAATCAGGCACTTTGTGAAAACACATCACTTAAACATTGAAATGATTTCTGTTTTTTTATTACAGGTGTATCAGTTCACAGCCCGTTGCACTTTTCACTTGTGCTCTATCCTTTTATTATTTCCTGTCTCCTATTTTCTTTTTCCTGCCCGTCAGCTTTGACAGTAACATATTACACACTGTACTGTGAGTGTTAATGCAAATAATAATGATGGAAACTGACATTTCAAAAAGGAAGCTAAGGAAGAGAAACTGGGTTCATTTTCGTGACAGTAGATCATCAGGATGTCACTGCTTTCAATTAGCATAAAGAGTCGGTCAGACCGATGGAAAGAAGCTGACTTCATTTTAGATTTTGACAGACAGACCAGGACGGGTGATTCATGAGTTTCATTAGCTGCTTTGCCCTCCCTGAAACCAGAGACGAAGTCATTTGTGTTGCCTTTCATCTTTAGAACGTTTCAGTTTTATTCCAGTTTTTCTACATAAAGATTAAATGTCAGCGGCTGTAAAATCATTTAATCATTCCAGGAGCTTGGTGATGCCCTGATCCAGATCTGGGAGGAGATAACCCAGGACATCATCCAACTTCTCATTAGGAGCACATAGGACTGGGCGATATATCGAGTTTTTTAAAAATATCGATATATTTTCATACGAGATATAAGATGTGACAATATCCTTTATATCGATATAGTCTATGTTACGTTATAATTATACTTGTGGAGCCGCAAGTTTGCCTCTCTTTCGTCCACTTTTGTCTCTATGCAACGTTACTGGGCCCCGCCTCTCCTGCACTGAACACAACTCCCCCTCCTCCCCCATCGCTTCACCTGCAGGCAACGACAAGATGGAGACGGCAAATCTCCGTTAACGAGTTACCGCGGATCGCCCCGTGCGTGGGGCTGGACGGCGTCAACGTGTTAGCGAGCAAACCGCGCTAACGGCATGCATGGCCTAAAATCCTTTCATTTTCTCAAAAATCGATAGTGCGCCTTATGTATGAATTCTGGTTGTGCTTACTGACCGCAAACCGTTTTTATGTGATACACGGCGCTCAGCAATCTGTCAATAAATGTTTTAGTTCGACTTTGCTAAGCTACTGAGCTGCAGCGCTTGATGGATTGTCGGAGCGTTACGGCTACCATAGTCCGGAGCCTCGTGGAGTGATACTACTGTGCTTCAACGTAATATTACCGTATTGTGTGTGTATAAGGACCATAAATGACACCTGTTAAGAGACACGGTTACGAAGCAGATTTCAAACTCCAGGCTGTCAGTCACGCAGTAGAAGTTGGGAATATAGAGCAGCTGTGAAATCTGTCTTTGTTATTATGCTCAGCATCTGTTAGTTTACATTTTGACTGCACAGTTGTGAGCTCTTTGTTATGCACAAAAACAACATTGTTTTCTTTTATTTATGGAGCATTATTATTTAATAAATGCTGATAATTTATTTTTGAGTAATTTCTTCATGTACATCTATGCTGTATGTTAATAAAAGTGCCTGTGTGACATCTGGGACACAGCTGTGACAAAGAACTCTCTTTTTGTTCTTACCTTATGGCTTAAAAAAAAATATCGAGATATATATTGTATATCGCCATCCAACTAAAAAATATGAAGATATGAATTTTGGGTCATATCGCCCAGCCCTAGGAGCACACCCTGATATTGTCAGGCATGCATACAAGCGCATCGGGGCGATACAGACGATTATGAGTCGCTGCATTTTCCCCTTTCAGGGTTTCTTTGAATGGAGCCCTCTGTAGGTTCATTTCCATCAAAGCTGCATCTTTTCATTCCTACACATGAATCATTACCCAGATCAGATCAGTATAGACCTGCAGTATGTTTGGGTTTTTTCCTGTTGTTTAAGGTCTTCTTTTTTCTTTGGAGCAGGTTAGTTCTCTCCGCACAGACGTTTCATGTTCTCTCCACATAAACACACTTTCTCACATACATATATCACAGCTGCACTTAAATCTCAGAGACTGCACATACATATAAGTGCACACACTAGTTACAGCATAGCTACACTGACCCAAACACTAACAACTCCTGCAGAAAGTCTCCTTCATTTCCACGTTGTCCTCACGTTGGAGAACAAGCATTTAACTGAACTCATGCTGCGAATTCTTCTGGAAAGTTAAAGTTAAACTGTCCGACGCTTCATAGAAGCCTTTTGGATTTCACCTTTTCTCCTTTTTTTATGTCTATTACGTTATTTATTTACTTCCTGCATGAAGCTGTTACAGTACTCATTACATATTTTTTGCCTTACTGCACAGGCTGGCCTGAAGTGCATTATTATGTATTAACCAGTAAACAGTACAAACCGGAGGCTAAAGCCTGACAGACTGATTAGTGATCCTTTAACCAGCTAGTTGTTAGCATGCTGTCCTGCAGCTGCTCAGCATCAGTGTCATTTCAGCAGCAGGGGACAGCTTTTCCCTGCTTTTCTGTAACTTTTCCTCTTGTGTAATGAAATAAAAATTCAGTTTTTCACTCCTCTGAAGTTGTAGACTTGCACAGTTTGATCTTTATCTGTCCACACATTTAGCAGATTTACCTTGTGAAAGCAAACATAACAGTTGCTTTAGTTTGGTTACTAAATGTGTTATAGCTGATAACTTATCAGGGATGTGACACAGATGTCATTCTAATGAGTTTTCTTCTGTCTTTCTTATTTGTTCCCCTTCGCTGCGCTCCACAGCAACAACCCTGCTCACCGGTACTACTTAGCCACTGACCCAGTAACAGGGCAGCTGTATGTGTCCGACACTAACTCACGACGGATTTACCGCCCCAAAGTGCTCAGCGGTGCCCGTGACCTCATCAGTAAGCATCAGCATTTTTACTTCCTGTTATGAATGTAGTTGTAAGACAGTGTTGTCATACAAGACTCCAGTGAGTCTGCAGCTTTGTACCGTTCTCTGGTTAATGCTTAGTGTGTGTGTGTGTGTGTGTGTGTGTCTACAGGTAATGGAGAAGTAGTGGCTGGTACAGGTGAGCAGTGTCCCCCATTTGATGAAGCGCGTTGTGGAGATGGAAGAAAAGCTACAGAGGCCCAGCTACTGGGACCAAAAGGTGCGTACACAGAATCTTTCTGTCTCCTTCTAACACACACACACACACACACACACACACACACACACACACACACACACACACACAGGTGCTTATTATTTAAGTCAGTTACATAAGCATACCCATACTAGATTTATCACCTGTCAGATATCCTCTTGTCCTTCGTCCACTGGAACTGCAGAGCCGTACCAAACAGTTGTCCTGACAGTGGCCAAATGATACACAGTGTGGGAGGTGTAATGCAAGAAGTAGATGAAGTATTTATTGGTTGCAGCCAGCAGCAGAATTAATAGCTGTCATAGCATCAGTGCATGTTGTTATAGTACTAAATTCCCACACCTAGGATCTGTCCAGGTGTGCAAGTTCAATTCTTTCATCAAGCTCAGGAAGTCACACTGACATCAATGCAAACTTGTTCAGAACCATTAACACCTTCAACACTGTAAGCGCGTGAGCGTATTTGAATATTGGATGTAACTGCCAGTTTCCCACTACTTTCAAATAATCCCAGACTTGAATGTTGCATTATCCTAGATGGACATGAAGTCATAGCAAACTTTATTTATTTATCAGGAACGCCATACTAAGACTAAGGTTTCTTTTGCTCCAACAAAAGCCTCAGTTCAAGTGCAACAGAGTCTAGATAATGTTACATTTTGACTGAAACACATCTCTGCACAGGAAATGCTGCAAATGTCCAGTTGTACCACATTATAAAGGTGCTGTTATGTATTTAAATCTGGTAGCCAGGAGGAAGTCACAACTTTTTGTTTCTAAACCAGTTTGAGATTTGGGATTTTGACTGTGAGATGATGCAGTATCAGTCTATTTATAGAGAGAGGTTATTTGAACTGTTGTGACCTCTGTCATCAACAACACGTTTCCTGTGTTTTCCTTCTCGCTCTGTCCATGCTGTCCAGGAGAACTGTTGTTTTTGTGCTGAAAAAGCCCGTCATGCCATACTTAGTGACAGAGATCATACCTTTGCCATATAGCTAACTGTATTTGCATGTTTGTATGTGTTACACTGCTGCTGCAGAAATCACAGGAGAATCGCACACACAGTCGCTCCTAATAACCTTCTCTGTGAACACGTCTTATTTTGTAGAGCTGCCACTTGTTTGTTATCACTTGTAACATTTTTCTTGCTTATAGTAATCTAAGTAATCTCTGCAGACTTTGCTTGAGTGCACCGAACTCTTACTCCATTCATGTTATTCTACTTTATTGTATCTTTTTGTATTTGTCATTGAAACTGTGTATGCTGCATCTCCACTCAAAATATTTACTTCTCTCGTTTTGTTTTTTGCTTTATGCATTGAAGCAGTTCCATTAATAATTTACTATCATAAAATCGTGTGTGTGTGTGTGTGTGTGTGTGTGTGTGTTTCTCTACTCACAGGAATTGCAGTTGATAAAAACGGACTCATCTACTTTGTGGATGGAACTATGATTAGGAAAGTGGATCGTAACGGGATCATCTCCACAGTGTTGGGCAGCAATGATCTGACCTCTGCACGACCTTTGACCTGTGACACCAGCATGCACATAAGACAGGTAACCTTTAACCATTAAAACCTCTTTGCTTATCAGAAAATATCAGACTATGTGAAAATATCACATGATGTGATGTGTGTCTCTGTGTGTGTGTGTGTGCGCGCGTGTGTGTGTGTGTGTGTGTGTGTGTGTGTGTGTCCGCGCGCGCGTGTGTGTGTGTGCGTGTGTGTGTGTGTGTGTGTGTGTGTGTGTGTGTGTGTGTGTAACAATGAACAGGAAGTGAAGTGTCACCTTTTCTTCTCTGTCCTCTTTCCTTCCAGGTGCGGTTAGAGTGGCCCACAGATCTAGCCATCAATCCCATGGATAACTCTATCTATGTGCTGGACAACAATGTTGTGCTGCAGATCACTGAAAATAGACAGGTATCATGTATATCTTTGCTGAATGTATATTTTATCCATCCATCCATTCATTTTCTTCCACTTATCCAGGACCAGGTTGCAGGGGCAGCAGCCTAAGCAGAGGCCCACATCCCTCTCCCCAGCCACCTCCTCCAGCATATCAGGAGGTACACTGAGGCATTCCCAGGCTGAGAGATATAATCTCTCTCTGGTGTCCTGGGTCTACCCTGTGGGCCTCCTCCTCATGGGACATGCCACCCAGGAGGTGCCCAGGAAGCATCCTTATCAGATCCCCAAACTGGCTCCTTTAGATATGGAGGAGTATTGGCTCCAATCTAAACCCTCTGGAATGACTGACACCCTGAGCCTATGTCAGAGAGAGAGGACACCCACCCATTCTGACGTAACGAAAGTAGAAGCCTTCTGCCTGCTTGACAGACATTTTATCCATGTAAGCTATAAAACAGAACCAGTGACAAAGGGAGTGGAGTCCAACACTCACTGGAAACAAGTCCAACTTATTAATGACAAGTGCGTTTGTACGGGGACCAAATGGCCTGTAACAATGGGCGTGTAATAATAACAATTATTACACTTGTAATAATAACAATTATTACACGTGTAATAATAACAATTATTACACGTGTAATTATAACAATTATTACACTTGTAATGATTACTTGTGTAATAGTTACTTTTTTTGATTAACAACCTCAACATTGATCACAGCAAAGGGCGGAAATACCTCCAACATGCACAAACATCTGACAACACAATTAATTTGCATGGAAGTACTGAATGTGTCCAGGACCGCATACCTGATGATATCATTACAAAACTCATCATCATCCTGCAACCTAGTGTTTTCTGCACTGATGGACATCCTCATATTCAAAAATGGTGACTGTTGTTCAATAACAGAAAATCACGCAGGTTCAGATCAGGCCGTTCATGCTCATTTCCTCTTCCCAGGTCTCACTTTCTTTGAATTGAAATCCCCCATTAGGATGTTGGAGTCACTAGATGGAGCCCCCTTGAGCGGCCCACTCAGTGACTCCTAAAAGGCTGGGTGCTTTGGACTGTTTTTGGTGCATAAGGGCAAATGTCAGGACCTGTTCCCCCACCTGAAGGCGCAGGGAAGCAACCCTCACCTCCACTGGCAAAACCCCCAACATACTGGTGGTAACCTGACAACTCTAGACTAGAACAGAGTCGAGCCCATCTCCAGGAAACTGGTTCCAGAGCCTTAGCCGTGCATTCAGGTGAACCTGGCTATATGTAGCCAGCAATGCTCAATCTCACCTACTAGCTCCTTTCGTCCAGAGAGTTGATGTTCCCTGTCCTAATAGCTAACCTCTGTAGCCAGGGATCAGACTGCCAGGGCCTCCATCCCTGACTGCCTCCTCACACACACTGCACCCGACCCCTATGTCCCTACAGTCTTCTCTTTGGGCTGCGCCGAGCCCCATGGGCTGAAGCCTGACCACCAGATCCTCTCCTGTGTGCTCCACCTCCCTAGGCCCAACTCCAAGGTGGGCCTATGGTAAAACTATCCCAGGAGGGGCGCACTGGTCCCATACTTTTTCCCTAGGAGTTGACTTAATATATATATTTAATATATAAGTATTTAATGACATTTGTATTTCACAGCCTTCCTGTGCCACAACAACAAATGCACAGTGCTACTTAATGATTCTTAACTAACATTCATGTGCAAATGTGTGTGTTCAGGTTCGTATTGTGGCAGGTCGTCCCATGCACTGCCAGGTTCCTGGTATAGAGTACACCATGGGAAAGAGGGCGGTTCAGACCATGCTAGAGGGTGCTACAGCCATCGCCTTATCCTACAGTGGCGTTCTCTACATCGCAGAGACGGATGAGAAGAAAATCCACCATATTCGACAGGTAATCTGCTGGACAGAATTTCCTTGTAATCATGAATTTTAAGCAGAATCCTGGAAATCTAAGGTAGGATAAATTCAAGCTTTTTAATAAAGTAATACTATCCAAATATGCTAAAACAGCAGCCAATGTTACCTTATTTAATTTAACTCTGTATAAAAACGTGAAAATTCAAATTCACAGATATCACCCTCTTATTTCTAGCAGGTTATCATATTGTTACTAAGGTATTACGATACTTTTACTAATGTTGTTTTTCCTCGTGGGGATGTCTTTATTTCTACATTATTATCTCCAGGTTTTGGTCCCTTATTATCCAACTGCATAAATCTCAGTGTAATATTACTTAACCGTATCCACTGTTGTTACCATGATATTAACTGGTTTAGTAGTAATAACCACTAAATTACCACATTATTACGTTCTTGTTTCTGCCTTGTTGCCCTTCTATTACTACTGTATTACCAAGCTGTAACAGAAAGTGCCACTGTGCTAAACTTTAAGAATAATTTCCTTCTCTACCAAAACTCCAGGTGTCGACTGATGGAGAAATTACCCATCTAGCTGGAGCGCTATCTGACTGTGACTGCAAGGTACCCATCACAGCTACTTCACTGTTGTTTTCAGTCCTTATTTTGCTCAGCTCACTGAAGTACTCGAATTCAGAATGAATGTGTAGCATCCAAATAGTGACGTGTGAATGCAACAGGATGTGAGAAAGAGAAGCGACTGGACTCCTTTAAGTTTCCTGAAGATGCTTCACCTCTCATCAGAGAGGCGTCTTCATTTCTACGAATCAAATAATGAAGAGTCATAGGTATTTAAACCGTAGTTGTCATCACATAAGTCAGGGTGTGAATAATGGCATGGGAAATTATCACCAGAGGTTTTGTGGGAAAACACAAATTTTCCCATAATAAACGACCCAGTGTGTGTGGTTTTGCTCTCAGGTCCACAACATATTAAATCTCATTCTTATTAAGGATTGGAAATTCCTCCCAGTTTTCTGTAATTACGTCCAAAAGCCCCTGTGGCTTCCTGCCAAACAGCAGTTCAAAGGGAGAAAATTCCATGGAGGTCCAGGGCACCTCCTCCACTGCAAACAAAAGACTTTGACAGCAAGCCCTACTGCATTAATCCTCATGAATAAACATGCCAGTAATGGACTTTAAGGCACTCCACCAGCCCATCGCTCTGGGGGTGGTACAGCTCTTTTGTGTGTGAGACATGAATGAGACCCTGTGGTCGTCAGTACCTCTTTTGGGATTCCGACTCAGGAGATCACCTGAAACTGCACCCGTGCCAAGCAGCTCTGCTTCGGGATATCACATCACATCATCCACGAGAACTTATACAAAGCAATGTCCCCAGGCACTCCGGGGATCTTGTCCCGATGAAGTTCATACCACTGCACTTGAACGGGACCTCCATTAATGGTAATGGATGCAAAGCCGCCCATTGGATGGCCGAGTGATTTACCAGTTGACATTCCAGGCAGGATGCACACCAGGACACATCCGGTGACGAGCACAGCCCGTTGCTCCACCAGTTTATTAAACCCAGGCCTTTCCCTCCCTTGAATTAAAGGGTGCTCTTCTAGGACCTAACCACAGCTCTATGCATTCTCCCCTTTTGTTTAATTTCCACCACATATTTTACATATAATGGGTTTTTTAAAAAGTCAAAAACATAGATTTTTATTTGCTTTTTCTTGCACCGAGATGCCAGTTTTTTTCTCCACTATCCCTCCCCTGCAAAATGCAGGCACAAACCTTCATGGCACTTCACGATGCCTCCTCTCAGCTAACCTTTGTAGCATCAGAATTCGAGGTTCTCTCTCTACTAAAACTAGTCTGCAAAATGCAGCACCAACCATTGCTGGTGCCAGGATGCTAGCGTGATTTGCTTCTACTCCACCTTGCTGATCATGCTTACGTTAAGTTCTCGCCAATCAATTTTGCCAGCATATCCACTTCACGCAATCTAATCTGTGACCACCTAATCAAGGTTTACAGGCCCCCTCTCTTCCCAAGCCTTCTCAAAAAAGGTATGCCTTCTTTGGTGACCTGCCCAGCCCAGGAGATGCTGCCAGTCCCCTCTGGAGACAATTCATGCTCAAGCCATCTGCCATTATCTACTAGATAATATCTATTATGCTGTCAAACCTACATGAGGATGTGGTCCCAATTAATGAAAGAATAATAGCTTGCTATTTCTGGACTATGCTCTGCACATGGAGGAGCTCAGCACTGAAGTTTACTGGAAGCCCACACACACAGACCAGTACCTCCTCTTTGACTCCCAACACCCTCTCGAACACAGAGTTGTCAGGACACTGCAATACCGAGAAGAAACTGTTTCCCGTAAGCCAGAAGGGAAAGGAACAAACACATCTAAAGAAAGCTCCTAAAACAAGTGGTTATCCCAAATGAGCCCTCATTGAATCAGCAAAGATGCACAGGAAAGAGGGAACTAGAACATTATCATTCCAGTCACCCAACCATTCCATTAGAGAAGAAACTGGTTTATCCCAAGGACAAAACTTCCAAACTAAAACTAAGCAACATAGTGTACGCTGTGCAGTGCAGCAAGGAGTGCTTGGACCTTTACACTGGAGAAACCAAGCAGCCACTCCATAGAACTGCACAACATAGAAGAGCAAGCGCGACAGGACAAGACACAGCTCCACACCATCTGGTAAAGGACTCATTTGATGATACCAAAGTTCACATTTTGGACTGAGAGAACAGATGGTTTTAAAATGAGTGCCATTTATGTTCACGTTGAAAGCCCATTTTTGAACAGAGGGGTGGCTTACGACAGCAACTTCCACCTACAACGCAGTTTTGAGATTCCTTCGCAGGTCCCTCAACCTTGAAGCAAGATCTCACAGTGTTCTCACCCAAAGATCTGGTGATTATGACCCACACCTTTTTTTTTATCACACCTTGGCTAATGTGATGAGGCACATGATTATGGTTGGTCAATGAGAGGCTCAATGACCAAGAGATATCCCCCACTAGGGTTTAAATACCTGGGACTCTCCATCATTTGATTTGTAGAACTGAAGAAGCCTCTTGGATGGGATGTGAAATGTCTTCACAAAACTCAGTCCAAACTCAGTCCAGTGGCTTGCTTTCCAAGCTCCTTAGACTACCATAATGTGGATGACTGGGAACCTGAGACACACATATATGAGACGAGAATTTCTTGTGTTGATGTTGTCCGTTGTCTCTCATTTGGCTGTCCTGTAGAATGATGCAAACTGCGACTGCTATCAAACGGGAGATGGCTATTCCAAAGATGCCAGGCTTAATTGTCCTTCCTCTCTGGTTGTGTCTCCGGATGGGACGCTGTATGTGGCTGATCTGGGAAACATCCGCATTCGAGCCGTACGACGCAACCAACCACCTACGGGTGTGTATATAAAGTGTATGCACATACAAAGTAGACGTGCAATAGAGGGCTTGTATGACATGTATGTTAATAGGCAGACAGCTGTCTCACGGATGTGTAGTAAAGGTGATCAGCAGAATAATCAAATAGATTTACAAAGAGAGAATACCTGCTTAAGTTATTCAGTTATGCAGGTATTCATGTAATGGCAAATGACATACACTATGCAATATTGTATGAGTTTAGAAACAAAAATATTAAACAATAATAGATAACAAAAGTAACATAAGAACATAATCTAAGAAGATAACAAAGAAAACAAAGTCACTGGTCTGTCTGTCTTTTGGTTTGTGTATTCAGGCTCTCTGGCTTCAGGTCCCAGTTCCTATGAAGTGGCCTGTCCAGCCTCTCAAGAGCTCTACGTGTTTGATGCAAATGGAACTCACCAGTTCACCATGTCTCTGGTCACTGGAGACTACAAATACAACTTCAGTTACAGGTTGGTGTTTGTCAGGAAACACGTTTTTGTGACTGTCATTGCAGCACTGCTTGGTTACTGAAGCCGCTTTTCCATTAGCACCTACTTGGATCGACTCGCCACTAATAACCATGACTCGACTCGAGTTGACTGGTTTTCCATTACATCCCAGTACTACCTTGTTTGCGTGCTTGTCGTCATAGCAACACTAATGTGCATCCCACAATGTAATTAATATGCAACATGAACAACAACAAAGGCTTGTGGGTTATTCTCACTTGGGGGAACACGGCGTTTTTTTTTGTAGCCAAGTTTCAAAAATGGCTGTTTTGATTTTTGTAAATGAGACGCTCTCATTGCTCATTGCTGACCAACCAATCAGTTGCATGCAGTGTGACGACATCACATTTTAGTACCTGCTCGGAACTCTTGGAACCCAGGCCGGGGAGAGGAAAGTTTCCTTGGCCATCTGTGCCCCTGCCTATGGACCGCCTTGAACTTAAACGGCTGGAGAGCCAGATACCCCCTGGTGATCCCGGCATTGGCTCCCCTGCAGCTCAGCCACAGACCGCACACGGCACCATAATACATTTGCATTACCTTGCAAAATTGTTTGACACGACAATGTTGTTTAATGTTTTTGTCCTCTTTTATGGCATCTTACATGAGTAACTCATTTCTCCACACACTCAGCAATGAGGAGGATGTGACTGCGGTGACGGACAGCAGTGGAAACACGCTCCGCGTCCGCAGAGACACTAACAGGATGCCTGTACGTGTGGTTGCTCCCGACAATCAGGTGAGTACTGAGTAGCCTTGTTAGCAGATTATGAGCGTGTATCCTTGATCACCTGTGATTCTGTGTGTGTGTTTAGGTCATTTGGCTGACCATTGGGACTAATGGAGGTCTGAAGACTCTCACAGCTCAGGGTCAGGAACTGGTCTTGTTTACTTACCATGGGAACAGTGGCTTGTTGGCTACCAAGAGTATCCAAATTGGCTGGACTACCTTCTATGAGTGAGCCACTTTTTGGATTTCTAGTTGAATTCTGGTCAATGGACAGATTAATTTAATTAATGAAATAAATTCAAACTCTGATTGTTACGTCTTGAGTTAATATCTTGATGTAACCTTTAAATTTCTCTACTTTTTGCTGGGTTGTCAGTGAGTGAGTCTGAGTTTTTATCTGTGGATCCTAATGTCTGTTTCTTACTGTATCCTCACCATCCTTGTAGCTATGACAGTGAGGGTCGTTTGACTAATGTGACCTTCCCTACTGGGGTGGTAACCAGTCTCCATGGCGACATGTCGTCAGGGGCTGTTGCTGTGGACATTGAGACGTCAGGGAGGGATGAGGACGTTGCCATAACAACCAACCTATCATCAATAGACTCCTTCTACACTCTGGTGCAAGGTAAGAAGCTAATGCAACCAGAGAAGGAAAGTTTCCAGAGACTCTTTATTTTACAGGTGGCCTCGTGTGTGTGAAGCATACTAAAAGCTTTAGTCCGAGCTGAAGTAAGAATATGGTCTTTATTTATTATTAAATCAGTGCATGGTTCATAGTAAATTCAATTAGTTACTAACAGTTCGATTTCTCATCACGTCTCATAGGAAGGCTTCACACATTGTGCAGTTTCCACACTTTCCCTGATCGATCAGTATCAGGAATCAGTGACTAGCCTGGATCCTTGGCCACAACCACATGCACACAATACAGCGTCGTGTCCATGTGGTTGCGTCAATTTCACACCTAAACATGTTAATACAATGATTTTTAAAATGCAAATGTACATACATCTGACATCCTGTCAAAGCATTGCTTGTCATCACATTTGTTCTGTTTGGGATGTGTGCAGTTATATCAGCAGCTCGTGTTAGTTGTGTAAAGTTTATTTTAAGAAAAGATCTGACTTGAGGAAGTGTACAAGCTGCGGATGGATCTGTAATCCCATCTGCTCTAATAATCCTAGATTTAGGAACTGCAAAAGGATCCTTGTCGTCCTTCGTGTCAAACTTTCTACCCTAAACGCTGAGGGGGGGAAAAGTAATTTGGTGTTGTTCAATCTGAACTAATGAGCCATTTGAAGTGAGGCTGGCAATGATTTACTTCAGAGTGAGCTGTGCATGGCCACGCACAAGTATTGATCGCAACATGAGTTATTCAGAGCAGTTGATAAGTGTAGCATTTCACTCCATCACTTCATTCATTTTCTAGCCTGTGAGCTAGAAAAATGAAAACACGTTAGATGGGGCTGCACGGCTGACATGGTAAACAACATGAGACAGGAGTAGAGAGACTGGATTAAGAGTACTTAGTGGGAATGGAGAATGAGTTGGTAACCCAGGGTCTTGGCTGTTTCAGGGATGGTCTGTAAGGACTGTGTGTTTGTCTCGTTCTCCCTCTCTCTCTTGTATGCACACATAACGGCCTTTAGTCCTGTGAAAGGTCAAGGAGGATGTAATTAAAAGAGGCTGGGAGATGTTAATACATGCTCTTTGCTCCATTAGCAGGCTCAAACGCTGCCCTCTCGGGTTTCTCCCCTTACTTTGTCTCCCTCTTTGTCTCCCTCTTTGTCTTGGCCTTTATGCTTCGCTGTCTTTGTTTTTGTCTCTTTCTCCTTCACCCTTAGGTCAGCTAAGAATACTGCCTATATGAATTAATGCCTTGGAAAGTATCCAATAAAGAAATGGTTCATTTATTATGTGATTTCCTTTTAAACAGACCAGCTTCGTAACAGCTACCAGGTGGGGAACGACCACTCACTGAGGGTGATCTATGCGAACGGGATGGACACGCACTACCAGACAGAGCCTCATATTCTGGCAGGTGTGTTTTAAACATAGTGCCTTCACTTTATAATCTACGAGAGGATCGTAAGCTGTCTTTATTTTGACTTATATGTATATGTAGTGTGTGGAAAGCACTGGTTTGGGACCATCTACACATGTTGAGATTTCTGCTCCCTGCCTCTGCGGTTGAACGTCTCTGTCCTGTTGTTCCTGTTGCTTCTGATCTCTCTGCAGCTAAACACCTGCAGAATGAGCTGTCAGAATTATTAGAGTTAAACAAAACTAACTCAAACTAACTAAAACTTGACGTAAAAAACATTTTAAACGATTGAAACAATTTTGTGAACTTGGAAAACTTAACTAAATTCTATTAAATATAAAGGAAGTTTCAGAAATGTTATCAGCACTTCACTGTCAGCCTGCTGAGGCTTTGACATGTTAACAAGACTGTAAGTTCCTGTGATGATTTTCATAACTCTTGCCACTTATGTATGCTCTCCATGCAATAATATTTAAAAAGACTAAAACGAAACAATTGGTAAATATTAAACTGCTGGAGTGGTGCAGTGTTTGTTTCACGTGTTAGGATTTGATTTGCACTGAGAGTATATTTTAATCCAACCAGGATTTTCAGAGAAAAACTGAAGGAGAATTGTTTTGAAATGATTCCCTAAATATGTGTAAGCTTGACAAAACATGTTGTAACATTTTGGAAATAAAAGGAAACACTGGGAGGTAATCAGTCTCATGTAAACATCTCAAGTTATTTCAGTATTGTTACATTTTAGTCTCAGAATATAAAATAATTTATTGTTATTTTAGGTACAGTTGTTTGTTTTTTATACTTTACAGGGATCAGCCTTGAACCTCCCATTTGAATCTTCTATAACCCAGTTCTAGAAAAATGATCCTGTGTAAAATGAAAACAAAATGCAACCATATTTTTGTCTCTACAGAACATAGAAAACCAATGAGTTTTTGCTGAGGAAAAACATTTTACATTTTTATTTTAAAAACAAACAAACAAACAAAAACCTCCACAACGATTGGACAGGGCCACGTTTACCGCGGCGTAGCATCCCGTCTTCTTTTGACATTAGTCCATGAACATGTGGAAACTGAGAGTTTCAGTTGTCCTGCGTCTTTATTGTATGTTTTATTTCATGTGCCCATTGTTAAAGGTCTGGACTGAACTCTTCTACTATAAAGACATTATCTCGCTGCAAGGCCTTCCCTCAAAAAGATGTCGTCTATATGGTGTTTTAAATGTACAAGAAATTGAGATTCTTGTACACTAAACCATCAGGGCTTCACATGTTCTCGTACCTGTGTAGGTGCTGCTAACCCAACTGTTGCGAGACGTAACATGACTCTGCCGGGAGAGAACGGCCAAAACCTGGTGGAGTGGAGGTTCAGGAAGGAGCAGACGAGAGGAAAAGTCATCGTCTTTGGAAGAAAACTCAGAGTGAGTGCTCTTTAGCTCAAACTTTAGATAAGCAGAGACCAAACCTACAGTTTGTTGCCCATTTAAATCAAACTCGGGTTGGTGCGCTTCGTTTGTGCAGGTGTGAACACAATAATCGCACTGGGCTACGGACCAAAACAACCGCAGTGGTCCTGGTGTGGGTCTAAATGAACTCCAGTGTGTTTATGGTTAAAAAGAGATAAACGTAATAAGTATAAGAATGCGAGGTGCATATTCATATCCTCCAATGTTTTTTGCCAAACCATCATTTTGTTGTTATATATCAGCATCCAGCATCAGCCGTAGATGTCTACAGAAGGTGTCTGTAGTGTGAAAGCTCATGCACAAGTGTCTTAAAGAAAGGTGAGAGAACAAACAAGTCTATCACAGAGACTGAAATCAAAGCTCACATGGTGCTGAGTTGTGAGACGGCAATCACTGTGTCCATCATGTAGGTTACAGAGTTTCACTGTCTGCATATTATAGGTGCGTGTTTTTGTTCTTGCTGTTAGGAAAGGAAGAACAGCGGTTTGACTGCAGCGCTTTGAAAATGACACGACGCACTCTGTCCCAGCCTAACGGGGCACAATCCTTTTAGTCACGTGGCTCCAGTGAAGTTGAAAAACACAGCTGAGCTGCTCTCAACATGGCCCAATAAGCAATAATGAAAGTGTCACCACAGGTGACCCATTACTCATAATAGGGAGTGTTCTGTTATGAACTAGCAGTAATGAGTTGTAGATGTGTTTTTATTAATGAGTGTTCAGAGGTGAATTTAAATAAAGTATGTGCACATTTGAGAGTAATTTGAAGTATAATTTGTCATTAATAACTCAATGACAGTCCAGCTGTCTTCCAACTTAATGATGACAGTGTAATTGCAGTCCTTTGAAGAGGAGCAAAGTTGAATCCAGTCTTTCTACTAAATAATGATCTTACTGTTTTATTGGGTTCTGCTGCTGTGAACTGAGGACAACATGTCAGTGAATTAGAAAGCTGCCTGTTTAAGCTGCGTGCTGGGTAGAACAATGACAAAGCCTGCTGTCAGACAAGAAACAGCAACTTTACTGAGATGACAAGAACGGCACACAGGACAGCTACTTGACTTTTTAATGTGCATTTGTTTAGCTGTGTGGTGACAGGGTCTGCTCAGCTCAGCGTGAGGCAGCCAGTCTTTGAAACGCTGAAGAACTTTGTCTGGATTTGTTTTTATTTCTAAAAATAGCAAATAAAACAGCAATAAAGACTTGGTTCCTGGTGCAGATCTTAGTTCACTGACTCAGCCGCAGATTGTTATTTCATGGATCATGCTTCAAATCTCAGGTTAACACTTATTAGAATATTTATTGCTAAGTCTTTGATCAGAGGGGTGACTAAGTATTTATCATGAAACATCTCAGAAATAAGAGACAGTCCAGCCTGTCTCTTATTTCTGAGACGTTTACAATATGTGTGGTACTCCCTAAGAACAAAGCATATACACTATATTGCACTATTATCGTCTGGGTTAACACACGTATGAAGTTTGTTGCAGCTAAAACAACTGTGTGGTATCAGACACTGAACAGACAAGAAGACTTAGTTTAGTCTCTGCTCTAATTCACCCAAAAGAGGTCAGGACTCTGTGCAGGCCAGTCAGATTCTTCCACTTATGCCTGAACTTGTTGCACTGCTGTTATCCTATCACAGTACAATTCACTGAACTCCTTTAGAGTTCCCCATTCTTTGGCAAATGTTGGTAGAAGCAGTGTGCATGCCTATGTGCTTGATTTTATACATCTGTGGGACATCTGAATTCCATTATTTGAATGGGTGAGTGAATAGTATGTGCACAGTGATTTGTCTGGAAACATTTTAGGAAATCTACACTTTCCAAAATATTCATCTGGACGTAGCGTTGTGTGGGAGAAACGTTTCGTCACTCACCCAACCCGCAGTCAGCTGAGACTGGAGAAGACGAAACGTTTCTCCCACTGAAAACGTCCAGATGAACAGAATCAACTTTTGGAGATTTACTTACCTGGATGATTGAGAATGCATCAAGACTTTCCAAAATACTTTGCATTTATGAAGAATTCAGCACACTGGCTTCATATTTACTGTCAGTTTGTGCATTTTGTGTAACTTTTGATATTTTGTGTATCTTAATGCATGTTTTATGAATGTGTCTCCGCCTCTTCAGGTGAATGGGAGGAATTTGCTGTCTGTGGATTATGATCGTACACTGCGAACTGAGAAAATCTATGATGACCACAGGAAGTTCCTGCTGAAGATCATCTATGATACCCAAGGCCATCCAACACTCTGGGTTCCCAGCAGCAAGCTGCTGTCAGTTAACCTAACGTACTCCAGGTGATTCCTTTTGTCTCATTCTGCTCGATGGTGCAAAACACTGTAGTACACAAAGATTCTGGTTTCAAATCTTTGCAGATTCCTGTTGTTTGCATGTTCTCACAGTGGCTGCATGTATTCTCTCATATGCTGATGCCTAAATATGCCTAAAAAATGTAAAACAATGTGTGAATATGGTGGAAAGTACTAATGGCTGTTTCGTGCTCAAGCTCTAGCCTGCACACTGGTGTTGACAATCCTGGTTTCGTTCTGCCTCAGCATCTCAGCTGTCTCTCCCTTGCTGTCTCTGACACACACAGTGTAAAACTACTTTTGCTGTGCACAACTGTGCTCATTATTTTAACCAATTCTGTGAGTTAGATGGAAACATTTGTGGAAGTGTCGCATCTTCTTACACGGTTATAGATTTAATTGCTTAATACAGTGTTCTTCAAAGAGGCTGCTCTCACTGAACAATTCGTGCAGATCTATGATTGGGCACAGTTAGCGATCACACTAAATGCATAGTGAAAGACCAGGCTGTGGTAATATGGATCACCTCGTGTGGGAACAACTACAGTGCTTTGAGTTTTCAGAAAGAGTGAAAAACCTGAGAAGTGGCATTGGAACATTCTCACGATGGAAACGAATGCTCCATGATGGAGTTTAGGTTTTAGGTTGTGTTTACTTCAAGACAAATATACTAAATGAACCTAAGATGATGGTTTGACAGGAACAACTAAACTGACTAAAATAAAAACTCTACTTTATTTATTCCAAGAAACTAGGATGATGTGAATAAAAAGACCAAAAGATACATGGGAGCTAGGGCTGTTCGATATAACAATATAAAAACATTTATCGTTTCATTTTACGCTATCGTTTGTTTCGTGGTGTCGCAAAATAAACTGTTTACAGCAATATTTGTTCATGGTTCTGATGGTCACTGTAGTGGCTACATTCATTTCTTCAAGTTCTCTCTTTCTCTTATATTTAATATAACCGCACTACGGACGGACAAGCGCCTGTTTTATGCGTTGTCGTTAGCAACAACGATGGTAACACCATCGTGTGTCCGCTTGTTTATGTTCCACATAAACCTTTCACAATAAAACTCAAGATCCTGTTGAGACTTTTCAAAATAAACTGAATCACGTGAAAGAGCAGATTATTTACGGATGAGAAGCAAAAAGAGCCGTCAGGTGCTAAAAAATAAACCTTAGACTCAAACGTTAGAGCAGGCTTTTCCCCGCAGCACGCCGTGTAATAAATACTCAAAGAAAACGGCGGCCGTTACAACTTATGTCTAAAAATGTATCGTTTCATGCATCGGTTAAAACACTCGCCTCCAGCTACAGGACGCGCAGCTGGAAACACTTCACGCAAGTCGAGATTCACAGAATTTACAGAAAATGTTAAATGTTTGTGATTTATATCGTTATCGGGACGATAGATGTCTTATGTCGGGATATGAGATTTCGGTCATATCGCACAGCCCTAATGGGAGCACAGACGATGTGAACAAAGACATAACGATATACATACAGTCAGTGGAGCTTAAGTGAAAGAACTCAAAGGTGGATTTAATTTGAGAAGCAGAGGAGGGAAAAGAACAAACACAGGTGGTAAAATGTCAAAGCAGTTACCAAAATAAAACAGGATATAACCAAAAGTACCAAAAGACAGGAAAATACAGGAGATACAGGGAAAGGATGCAGAAGGATCATCCCATTACCCCCAACCAATCACAGCAGATGGCCCCGCCCCTCCCTGAGCCTGGTTCTGTCAGAGGTTTCTTCCTGTTAAAAGGGAGTTTTTCCTTCCCACTGTCACCAAGCGGTTGCTCACAGAGGGTTGTTTGAATGTTAGGTTTTCTCTCTATTATTGCTAAGTCTTACAGTATAAAGTGCCTTGAGGCAACTGTTGTTGTGATTTGGTGCCATATAAATAAAATAGAAACTGAATTGATTTGAGATTGAAAAAGTAAACACAAAGAAATAAGAAACACATCAAAGAAACAGGAACCAAAATGCAACTACTTAAAAGCTTATCACTAGATTTTGGTTTGGCTCAAGCTTTCAAAAATCTCAAAGGCAATGTTTGAAATGTTGGTAATCTGACTTTGTGTCTGTCCAGTTCGGGTCAGGTGACAGGTCTCCAGAGGGGTCCGACCACAGAGAGATGGGAATACGACAGTCAGGGACGAATCATTTCCAGAGTCTTCGCTGATGGAAAGATGTGGAGTTACACGTATCTGGACAAGGTACAGGATAACGTCGTGAAAACCACACATGCATACATCACTGTGGAGCTTCAGTGTGAGTGAGTCACTTAAAAATGATTTGTATTCTGAGCTCCATTTCTCTGTGGCTCTGATGTGGATTTAGCCGCTACACAGTATGAGCAGATGAGCGATCATGGCTACGGTCCCTTCCATGACGTTTGGGTGACAGACACAGTTGTGTATTTCCCGCGTGCCGTTCAACAGAGCATGAATTTTTAACACAACTTCCTCAAATGTCAAACTTTTTGGATGCTTACATTATTTCACTTTGCATGCAGACACAAAGTTATTTCTCAAAAACTACCAGGGTCAAAATTATAAGCTAACAGTCAATGTGTATCCTTTTCTGCTAGTAAGCCCAACCTTTGTTTGGGATTCAAGTCAGAGCTTTGTGCCTGCCAGTCAATAATGTTCACTTTGGTCTTCTGCATGCAGTTGGCTACCAGGCACAGCGTATGTATGCTGGCATTAGGTATTTTCTGTTCTGCAGCAGTTTGCCCTCTAGTGGTTGTTTTTGTGTATTTTTTACTCTGCAAGATCTAGCCAGAGGCAGTTTCACCTCTGTTAATATGTTGCCATCCATGCCTTCACAAGTTGATAAACGGCATCATCTGTAAGTAATATTGTTTGTTATCACTGAGACGACTAGTGTGCATTATTATTTGTTGTGAAGGCGTGATATAGTTTGTAGTTTGAATTTAATTTGAATGCATGTATAACCTAAGCTAGTAAGGTTAAGCTAGCTCATATGCCATGTGGTTTCTTTAACATTTTGATCATGAGCGTGATTTCATTTGATGTTTTATTCGGGCACTCACTAAGCAGATAAATATAGTGTTCTTATATCTTTGAATTTGTGTTTGTTATATTTTATATTGATGCAACATTTTTATTGGTTTATTTCTGGTTTTGTCGACAGTTTCACACTTACTTTTTTTCCTTATTAGATCATCTAACTCAACACATCGGCCTGTTCCTTGGATTTTGATTAGGAGAGTGTTTAGCTGTCTGTATAGCTGAGTCTACGTTCACGAGGACAACACTTAGTGAGGACAGAACAGTATGTTTTGGGTCATTGTCGTGGTGGAAGACCCAGTTTTCTTTCAAAATCTTCACATTTCGTCTTTCTGTATGATTCTTTCCTCCATGATGAGATTCCAACTTCCAGACACAGTGAAGCATCCCCACAGCATAATACTCCCACCACCGTGTTTCACTGTCTTTCTTTCTCCAAACATAAGCAGCATCTCTGCGACCAAAGCGCTCTCATTTTATCTCATCTGACCAAAAGACATGCTTCCAGTATTCATGATGTTTCTCCAGGTTCAATTCAATTCAATTCAATTTTATTTATATAGCGCCAAATCACAACAAAAGTCGCCTCAAGGCGCTTCATAGATACAGAGAAAAACCCAACAATCATATGACCCCCTATGAGCAAGCACTTTGGCGACAGTGGGAAGGAAAAACTCCCTTTTAACAGGAAGAAACCTCCGGCAGAACCAGGCTCAGGGAGGGGCGGGGCCATCTGCTGCGACCGGTTGGGGTGAGAGAAGGAAGACAGGATAAAAGACATGCTGTGGAAGAGAGACAGAGGTTAATAACAGATATGATTCAATGCAGAGAGGTCTATTAATACATAGTGAGTGAGAAAGGTGACTGGAAAGGAAAAACTCAATGCATCTTGGGAATCCCCCGGCAGCCTACGTCTATTGCAGCATAACTAAGGGAGGATTCAGGGTCACCTGGTCCAGCCCTAACTATATGCTTTAGCAAAAAGGAAAGTTTTAAGCCTAATCTTGAAAGTAGAGATAGTTTCTGTCTCCCGAATCCAAACTGGAAGCTGGTTCCACAGAAGAGGGGCCTGAAAACTGAAGGCTCTGCCTCCCATTCTACTTTGAAATACTCTAGGAACAACAAGTAGGCCTGCAGAGCGAGAGCGAAGTGCTCTAATAGGGTGATATGGTACTACAAGGTCATTAAGATAAGATGGGGCCTGATTATTTAAGACCTTGTATGTGAGGAGCAGGATTTTGAATTCAATTCTGGATTTAACAGGAAGCCAATGAAGGGAAGCCAAAACAGGAGAAATCTGCTCTCTCTTTCTAGTCCCTGTCAGGACTCTTGCTGCAGCATTTTGGATTAGCTGAAGGCTTTTCAGTGAGTTTTTTGGACATCCTAATAATAATGAATTACAGTAGTCCAGCCTGGAAGTAATAAATGCATGAACTAGTTTTTCAGCGTCACTCTGAGACAGGATATTTCTAATTTTAGAGATGTTGCACAAATGGAAGAAAGCAGTCTTACATATTTGTTTAATATGTGCGTTGAAGGACATGTCCTGGTCAAAAATGACTCCAAGGTTCCTCACAGCGTTACTGGAGGCCAAGGTAATGCCATCCAGAGTATGAATCTGGTTAGATACCATATTTCTAAGATTTTCAGGGCCGAGTACAATAACCTCAGTTTGATCTGAATTAAGAAGCAGAAAGTTAGCGGCCATCCAGGTCTTTATGTCTTTAAGACATTCCTGCAGTTTAACTCATTGGTGTGTGTTATCTGGCTTCATGGACAGATAGAGCTGGGTGTCATCTGCATAGCAGTGTAAATGTATGCTATGTCTTCTAATGATGCTGCCTAAGGGAAGCATGTATGATGTAAACAGAATTGTCCTAGCACTGAACCCTGTGGAACTCCATAATTAACCTCAGTGTGTGAAGAGGACTCTCCATTTACATGCACAAATTGGAGTCTATTAGATAGATATGATACAAACCACTGCAGTGCAGTACCTGTAATACCTACAGCATGTTCTAATCGCTCTAATAGGATATTATGGTCGACAGTATCGAACGCTGCACTGAGGTCTAGCAGGACAAGCACAGAGATGAGTCCACTGTCAGAGGCCATAAGAAGATCATTTGTAACCTTCACTAAAGCTGTTTCTGTGCTGTGATGAGCTCTGAAACCTGACTGAAACTCTTCAAATAAACCATTCCTCTGCAGATGATCTGTTAGCTGTTTGACAACTACTCTTTCAAGGATTTTTGATATGAAAGGAAGGTTGGAGATTGGCCTATAATTAGCTAAGACTGCTGGGTCTAGAGATGCTTTTTGAGTAAAGGTTTAACCACAGCCAGCTTGAAGGCCTGTGGTACATAGCTGATTATTAGAGATAGGTTGATCATATTTAAGATCGAAGAATTAATCAATGGCAGGACTTCTTTGAGCAGTTTTGTAGGAATGGGGTCTAAAAGACACGTTGATGGTTTGGAGGAAGTAATTATTGAAGTTAACTCAGAAAGATCAATTGGAGAAAAAGAGTCTAACTTAACATCAATGGTACTAAGAGTAGCTGTAGATAATATTACATCTGTGGGAGGTTGTCCTCAGCATACTTCAGTCTGGGTATTTCTTGGTCTGCATCCTTGCGCTCCGTTCCTGTGTGGAGTTCTGCTGATCGTCTTCATTGAGAATATAATTCCTGACTTGGCGAAGTCATTAGTCTTTAAAGACACGACACAGATTTGAAGGGGAGTCATGGTACGCAGGGACGCTAAAATGTGAAACCAATGAACTTGCCTTGCAACTCTACATCCGTAAAAGAGCGAATCACACAGAGACATATTTCACTCTAAATAAATTCATGTAAAAATAATGACTGAAGAAAGGAAGGAACACAGAAAATGAACAGAGGATTAAACAGCGTGCCCTTAAAGGTGGAGATGTGTCAGACAGAAAGTCCAGATGTGAGGAAATGATGGGCTAAAGAATGAGAATGAAAAACAGCAGTGATGAAACAAAAACAGCCCATGTTGTGCCTTTAAGAGGAAACGAGAGCGGATTGCTTGCAGTGTAAGAGCTGTGTTGGTAAATCAGAAACATTTTGGTTTTATTAGCTTCATCAGAGCCTGAGACACAGCAGCAGGCCTCATCTGTATGGGAGTGATAGAGAAGGAAGAAGAAATACTTTGCAGTCACAGGCTCTACTGTGTCAGGGGATGGTTGGAGCTTACATGGAGAGACTGAGCTAGAAAGAAAACAGCAAGTGTGGCTGAAGAGAAACAAGAATCACAGTAAAGCAAGTGTAGCGTGTAAGAGACGAGACGAGAGGAAGGAATAAGTAACAGCTTTACAAGACTCACTGAAACTGAAGGAAGTAAGCAGGTTAATATTTAGTACATACTATCACAGTGTAGCAGTCTCAGTGCATTTACAGTATGACATTATTCAACTATTTGATTTAGAAATTAAATAGTTGATAGATCCTGTTTTAATGTGGTCAGTGGAAGTTTGTGTTTGGTTGAGTATTTCTTTGTTTATGCTGAATCTTACACTGCTGGGACGTCTGTTTCTGTCCCCTTCAACGATCCCACATTTTAGGGAAAATTCATGTGTAGTTCAAGGAGCAGAGCTGAGTTTATGGGCTGCACCCATAAAAACTTAGCAAAGCTTCATTGTCAATTATAAATTCTGCTTGTCTTGTTTTTGACTCTTGTGTGTGCAAAGTTTACATTTGTACACATTCAGTTCAGGTCACTGAAAGTTCTTTCTCAGGACATTACAGTAGAAGTCTCCACTCAGAGTGTGTGTGAGAGCACGAAGCAAGCCGTGAGCTAAAGAACTGTCTGTAGCCTCCAGGACAGGATCGAAGCAGAGATCTGGGGAAGGGCCCAGTAAACTGTCACCTGCACTAACCACAAATGGAGAAATATCCTTGGGCAAGATACTAACTCCAAGTTGCTCTCTGCTGAATGTGTGTGTGTGGCAGATTCAATTAAATTCAGCATTTAGACAGAAAATACGTAGCAAAAAGTGCTGGTGTGAATGAGGCAAGTTGTGTAAAGTGCTTTGAGTGCTCAAATAGAGGAGAAAAGTGGTCAAATTAAATTTATTTAAAATAAATGGCTGCTCTCTTTAGGGGTCCACACAGCAAATCACCTCCCTGGATATCCTTCTACCCCTGGCATTCAGAGAAAAACAAGAGAAAAGGTTTTTCTTTGTGCAGTGAAATTCTTTCTTTGCTGTCCACCCACAGTTGCCGATTAATATATACAATAGAAATAAAACATATAAATACAAGTAGTACAAATAAATAGATGAAGGCAGAAAAGGAGACAAAATATGGAGATTTGAAACAGATGTGTGCAAAAGAGCTATAGCTTAATATGTAAGATGAGCAGACGTGCAAAAAATAATTATTACTGTTCAAAATGGGTCAGCTGTTCAAGAGTCTGATGGCAGTGGGGAAGAAGGAGATAGTGAGTCTGGATGTTCTGGATTTCAAACTTCTAAACCTTCGTCTCGAGGGCAGAAGTGTTGGGGGTGTGTGGGGTCTTTGAGGATGGAGGCAGCTCTCCTCTGGACTCTGCGATGGTAGATGCTCTGCAGAGAGGGCAGCGGGGTCCTGGTGATCTTCTCCACAGTTATCACTCTCTGCAGGCATTTGCGCTCCATAGCAGTAGTGCTGCCGTACTATGCAGTTATGCAGCTGGTCAGGGTGCTCTCCACAATGCAGCTGTAGAACCTGCTGAGGATCATGGCTGACATACCAAATTTCCTCAGCCTCCTCAGGAAATACAGCCGCTGCACCTCCAGCTGGCAGCTGTATACATCTTTTGTCCATTGTGTCCATTATTCCCCCCAAACCACTGCCAAAGCATCTCAATCTTGCCTTTCTCACTTTATCTCCAAGCTAACTGAGGAGTCTCTGGGGATACTCATTTCTAATATTGTCCATCACTTACAACAAAACTGCCACCTCCAGCTTTTCCTCCTGTCTTTGTGTTAGTCTCACCATCTCCTCACCATACACCATAGCAGCTCTCACTGTCATCTACTGAATATATCTCCACCCTGCAAACACTTTCTTCTTCACCTCTCTTCTGCACTGTCCATTGCTTTGGATCTCCAGGTATTTAAACTCATCTACCTTCAATGCTTCCATTGCTTGCATGTTCACCTCTCCAGCTACCTTCCTGCCATTCACACACATATTCTTTCTTGATTCTATTGATTTTCATTTTTCATACCTCCACCTGCTCCCTGCTCTTACGACAGAATTAAAATGTCATCTGTGAAGGTCATAGTCCACGGAGACCTCATTTGTCCACCATCACCACTGCAAACAAGACAAGGCTCAGAGCTGATGTAATCCCCTTTAAACCCGCCTGTCACCTCTACTGCACACCTCACCACTGCCTCACATTCCTCTTACATGTCCTCCAGGGTGGAGCAGGACACATAGCTCTCTGCCACACTTGACGAACATCATACTTTGTTTTTTTAGCATGCTGTCAGTAGTACACCTCATTCTGATCTCCTCCTTACTCTCCACCAACACTCTCAATAGAAACCTTTCACCTGTAGTGTTCCTTCTTTGCTGCTTGCTGATCATCACCTCTCCCTTTAGTCTAGCAACTCTTTCTCTGGTATGGCTCATCAGCTTTCCTGTCATATTGGTTCCTGAGCTTATCTCTGTGTCCACTTTGGATGGAGCAGCTCTCATTTCTAGAAATATGGACAAATTTATTAAACCCCCCAAAATATGACTATCCAGAGTTGGGACCAGGAAGCAGAGTTGCAGTCTTACACGCCTCTCTGCAGCTTCTCTCCTCCTGCTACCCCCCAAAAACCCATCTCCATAGAGACTGTGTCAGCTTCCAAAAAGACAAAAAACAAACTAAAAACCAGCAACAAACAACTTAAACATAAACAATCACAAAGAAAGAACAATACAGTATCCACATCTGAACCAAAGAGTAAAACAGTGAAATGTGGATTATTAAATATTAGGTCTCTCTCCTCCAAGTCTCTGTTAGTACATGACTTAATAATTGATCAACAAATTGATTTACTCTGCCTTACAGAAACCTGGTTGCAGCAGGATGATTATGTTAGTTTAAATGAATCAACACCCCCGAGTCATTCTAACTACCAGAAACCTCGAAGCACAGGCCGAGGGGGAGGTGTGGCAGCAATTTTTCACACCAGCCTATTAATTAATGAAAGACCAAGACAGACTTTTAATTCATTTGAAAGCCTGATGCTTAGCCTCGTCCACCCCAGCTGTGAAACTCAGAAACCAGTCTTACTTGTTATCATCTATCGTCCACCTGGGCCTTACACAGAGTTTCTGTCTGATTTCTCAGACTTTATATCTAATTTAGTTCTGAGCTCAGATAAAATAATTATTGTGGGTGATTTTAACATCCATGTAGATGCTAAAAATGACAGCCTCAACATGGCATTTAGTCTGTTATTAGACTCAATTGGCTTCTCTCAAAATGTAAAAGAACCCACCCACCACTTTAATCACACTCTAGATCTTGTTTTAACATATGGCATAGAAACTGAACATTTAACAGTGTTTCCTGAAAACCCTCTCCTGTCTGATCATTTCCTGATAACATTTACATTTACAATAATTGATTACACAGCGGTGGAGAGTAGATTTTATCAAAGTAGATGTCTTTCTGAAAGCGCTGTAACTAAGTTTAAGAATATAATCCACCCACTGTTATCATCTTCAATGCCCTGTACCAACACAGAGCAGAGCAGCTATCTGAACGCTACCCCAACAGAGGTCGATTATCTTGTTAATAATTTCACCTCCTCACTACGTACGACTCTGGATACTGTAGCTCCAGTGAAAACTAAGGCCTCTAATCAGAAGTACCTGACTCCGTGGTATAATTCTCAAACACGTAGCCTAAAGCAGATGACTCGTAATCTGGAGAGGAAATGGCGTGTCACAAATTTAGAGGATCATCATTTAGCCTGGAGAAATAGTTTGCTGCTTTATAAGAAAGCCCTCCGCAAAGCCAGAACATCTTACTATTCATCACTGATTGAAGAAAATAAGAACAACCCCAGGTTTCTCTTCAGCACTGTAGCCAGGCTGACAAAGAGTCAGAGCTCTGTTGAGCCAACCGTCCCTTTAACGTTAACTAGTAATGACTTCATGAACTTCTTCACAAATAAAATTTTTATCATTAGAGAAAAAATTACCAGTAATCATCCCACAGATGTAATATTATCTACAGCTACTCTTAGTACCATTGATGTTAAGTTAGACTCTTTTTCTCCAATTGATCTTTCTGAGTTAACTTCAATAATTACTTCCTCCAAACCATCAACGTGTCTTTTAGACCCCATTCCTACAAAACTGCTCAAAGAAGTCCTGCCATTAATTAATTCTTCGATCTTAAATATGATCAACCTATCTCTAATAATCGGCTATGTACCACAGGCCTTCAAGCTGGCTGTGGTTAAACCTTTACTCAAAAAGCATCTCTAGACCCAGCAGTCTTAGCTAATTATAGGCCAATCTCCAACCTTCCTTTCATATCAAAAATCCTTGAAAGAGTAGTTGCCAAACAGCTAACAGATCATCTGCAGAGGAATGGTTTATTTGAAGAGTTTCAGTCAGGTTTCAGAGCTCATCACAGCACAGAAACAGCTTTAGTGAAGGTTACAAATGATCTTCTTATGGCCTCTGACAGTGGACTCATCTCTGTGCTTGTCCTGCTAGACCTCAGTGCAGCGTTCGATACTGTCGACCATAATATCCTATTAGAGCGATTAGAACATGCTGTAGGTATTACAGGTACTGTGCTGCAGTGGTTTGTATCATATCTATCTAATAGACTCCAATTTGTGCATGTAAATGGAGAGTCCTCTTCACACACTGAGGTTAATTATGGAGTTCCACAGGGTTCAGTGCTAGGACCAATTCTGTTTACATTATACATGCTTCCCTTAGGCAGCATCATTAGAAGACATAGCATACATTTTCACTGCTATGCAGATGACACCCAGCTCTATCTGTCCATGAAGCCAGATAACACACACCAATTAGTTAAACTGCAGGAATGTCTTAAAGACATAAAGACCTGGATGGCCGCTAACTTTCTGCTTCTTAATTCAGATAAAACTGAGGTTATTGTACTCGGCCCTGAAAATCTTAGAAATATGGTATCTAACCAGATTCATACTCTGGATGGCATTACCTTGGCCTCCAGTAACGCTGTGAGGAACCTTGGAGTCATTTTTGACCAGGACATGTCCTTCAACGCACATATTAAACAAATATGTAAGACTGCTTTCTTCCATTTGCGCAACATCTCTAAAATTAGAAATATCCTGTCTCAGAGTGACGCTGAAAAACTAGTTCATGCATTTATTACTTCCAGGCTGGACGACTGTAATTCATTATTATCAGGATGTCCAAAAAACTCACTGAAAAGCCTTCAGCTAATCCAAAATGCTGCAGCAAGAGTCCTGACAGGGACTAGAAGGAGAGAGCATATTTCTCCTGTTTTGGCTTCCCTTCATTGGCTTCCTGTTAAGTCCAGAATTGAATTCAAAATCCTGCTCCTCACATACAAGGTCTTAAATAATCAGGCCCCATCTTATCTTAATGACCTTGTAGTACCATATCACCCTATTAGAGCACTTCGCTCTCGCTCTGCAGGCCTACTTGTTGTTCCTAGAGTATTTAAAAGTAGAATGGGAGGCAGAGCCTTCAGTTTTCAGGCCCCTCTTCTGTGGAACCAGCTTCCAGTTTGGATTTGGGAGACAGACACTATCTCTACTTTTAAGATTAGGCTTAAAACTTTCCTTTTTGCTAAAGCATATAGTTAGGGCTGGACCAGGTGACCCTGAATCCTCCCTTAGTTATGCTGCAATAGACGTAGGCTGCCGGGGGATTCCCATGATGCATTGAGTTTTTCCTTTCCAGTCACCTTTCTCACTCACTATGTATTAATAGACCTCTCTGCATTGAATCATATCTGTTATTAACCTCTGTCTCTCTTCCGCAGCATGTCTTTTATCCTGTCTTCCTTCTCTCACCCCAACCGGTCGCAGCAGATGGCCCCGCCCCTCCCTGAGCCTGGTTCTGCCGGAGGTTTCTTCCTGTTAAAAGGGAGTTTTTCCTTCCCACTGTCGCCAAAGTGCTTGCTCATAGGGGGTCATATGATTGTTGGGTTTTTCTCTGTATCTATGAAGCGCCTTGAGGCGACTTTTGTTGTGATTTGGCGCTATATAAATAAAATTGAATTGAATTGAATTGAATCTCTGAGATTATATCTGTCATGGTCCTGAGTCCGTGGACTCAGTGATTTTGTGTTTGGTGTATTTATTGTTATTATTATTATTATTATCACTACTATTTGTGGACTGTTTGGGATGGTTTGTGTTCTGGGTTTTTGGATGCTGGGTTTCTGGGTTGGTCCTCCCTCTGTTGGTTCCCCTGTCTCGTCAGGTTCATCAGGTCCAGCTGTGTCTCCCACTGTGTGTGATTTCCCAGTGTCCCTCTGTGTATTTATAGTGTGTGTCTGCCTGTGTTCCTCGTCGCGTCGTCTGTGTTCATTCACTGTGTTCCTCCACGTCTCTCTGCACAGCCTTCCTCATCTGCCATCTCTGTACATCTCCCGCTATCCTTATGTTTCAGTTTGTTTGTTAGTTTTTCCCAGTTTTACCTTTGATATTTTCACTGTACATAAATCTCCACTCGCATCTCCACCGCCATCTGCATCTTGGGTCCTCATTCTTTCCACCACACGACTGCTGCCCCAGCTGTGACAATATCAGCTCCTCCCGAAACTGTATGCAACATTATTCATTCTCCAACTTACACCATGTAATCCCCACACATCAACACGCACACGCTCTGTACCGTTTGATCCAACTTTCTCTTTCTCACCTGACATCCTGTTTGTCAGGTACATGCAGTGACAGATTCAACATCACCGACTTTACACTCTGCAGCTCCACAGTACACATACTCAAGGTCACCCCTACTCCATTTCTCTTCCTATCAACACCAAGATAGAAGAGTTTGTATCCACCTTCAGTGGCCATGGCCTTGCTTCCTTCCACTTCTCCTCCTGCACACATAACATATCTACCTTCCTCGTGTCCCTACATTTAAAGTACCCACTACATCCTTTCCTTCGTTCTCATACTGTCCTCAAACACGATGCTCCTTTCTTTTCTACTGTCAAAATTTGAAACTACAAGTTCATTTTTTTTCTATACATTCACATATTTTATTGTACAATTTGTCCCATTTGCATATCCAAGATGTCACATTTTGAGGCTTCTGCTCTCACAGTCACATCTATAATCAGTTTAAAATTGGCAGTTAGTCTAACATGCCTGTCTGTAGGTGAAAGCTACAGTGTCCAGCTGAAACCCATTTAGGAGAATATGCAGAATACAAGCAGGCAGGACCCAGCAGACCAACACGTTCAAGCTATGAAACTTGTTGTGGCCCAGGAAGAAGCTAGGCTTCCCCTTTTTTTATAGAATGAAAAGCTATATACTGTAGAATATATATATAAGCGTAACTAAAGTTCTTGGCTTTTCAGATTTACATATATTAATTGACAGTAGATATTCAATTAAATTTTTTTTATACAGCGCCAAATCACAACAACAAAAATTACAACAGAGAAAAACCCAACAATCATATGACCCCCTATGAGCAAGCACTTTGGAGACAGTGGGAAGGAAAAACTCCCTTTTAACAGGAAGAAACCTCCGGCAGAACCAGGCTCAGGGAGGGGCGGGGCCATCTGCTGTGATTGGTTGGGGTGAGAGAAAGAAGACAGGATAAAGACATGCTGTGGAAGAGAGACAGAGATTAATAACAAGTATGATTCGGTGCAGAGAGGTCTGTTAACACATAGTAAATGTAGAAGAAACACCCAATGCATCATGGGAATCCCCGGCTGCTTACACCTATTGCAGCATAACTAAGGGAGGATTCAGGGTCACCTGGTCCAGCCCTAACTATATGCTTTAGCAAAAAGGAAAGTTTGAAGCCTGATCTTAAAAGTGGAGATAGTGTCTGTCTCCCGAATCCAAACTGGAAGCTGGTTCCACAGAAGAGGGGCCTGAAAACTGAAGGCTCTGCCTCCCATTCTACTTCCAGGTCTTTATGTCTTTAAGACATTCCTGCAGTTTAACTAATTGGTGTGTGTTATCTGGCTTCATGGACAGATAGACTTGGGTGTCATCTGCATAGGAGTGAAAATGTATGCTATGTCTTCTAATGATGCTGCCTAAGGGAAGCATGTATAATGTAAACAGAATTGGTCCTAGCACTGAACCCTGTGGAACTCCATAATTAACCTCAGTGTGTGAAGAGGACTCTCCATTTACATGCACAAATTGGAGTCTATTAGATAGATATGATACAAACCACTGCAGCACAGTACCTGTAATACCTACAGCATGTTCTAATCACTCTAATAGGATATTATGGTCGACAGTATCGAACGCTGCACTGAGGTCTAGCAGGACAAGCACAGAGATGAGTCCACTGTCAGAGGCCATAAGAAGATCATTTGTAACCTTCACTAAAGCTGTTTCTGTGCTGTGATGAGCTCTGAAACCTGACTGAAACTCTTCAAATAAGCCGTTGCACCTTCCTGATTTTCCTATTTTTTGTATGTTTGTCATACTTAAATGCTTTAGATCATCAGACAAATTTAAATATTATACAAATACAACACAAGTAAACACAAAATACAGTTCCTAAATGAAGGTGTTTATGGTTAAGGGGGAAAAATCCAAACGTACTTTACTCTGTATGAAAACATGATCGCCCCCTAAAGCTGATAACTGGTTCGGCTAAGCTTTGAGACAAAGGAGCATGGTAAAAAACAAAACAGAACAACAACAACATCTTATTTGGTCATTTAAAAGCTAATCTGTGAGCTAACAGGAAAGGAAAATTCCGTCAGGAAATGGATTTCAAAAATGAGGAGTAGAATTTTAAATGTCAGAAAAAAATCTTTTCACTTATTTATTTTCCTTTTATACATTTAAATTTAAAATGATTTAGAAAATCTTTTTTTTTTATGGTTGTTGAATACAAACACACACACAGGTACTCACAGACTCACACTGGCTGCTGCCTCCAAACATATCCTGCATTATCAGTCCTGCTGCTCAGTAACATTCAGTATTTATTTACTGTTATTGATGCTTTTCTGGGTTGTTGCCATGGTTTCTCTGCTGTTTTTCAGGTGATCAAACAGATTCAGTGTCTTTTCTCTCTCCATCCCTCTCCTCTGTTTTTCCCTCTCCTTCTGTTAACTCAACTTCCTAACTTCTCTTTTCTTCATCTTTCCCGTCCCACAGTGTCTGTTCTGATTGTAATAACTTAAAAGTACCAAAAAATAATAAAGATCAAATAAACTGTGACAATTAAGTGGACCAGTATAGCGAAGCCATAATGATCCACTTGGGAAAATCAATCTGTTGGGAATTGTTTGGGCCTTCAGACAATAACTCTGATTGCTACATTGCAACATCACCTTGCATTGATACATTTTACATTATTAATTAATAGATTACTTTACTAATGTCTAAATAAATAAAAGAATTAGAAAGCTGAATTGTAAATGAATTTATTAAAGCATATTTTATTGCACATTTCATTACTGAAGCACAACATTCTTTATTTTGATGTGTGTCTCTTCTGGTCGTCCATACATTTCCACACGACCCTGTGGAAATGTATCCTATAAAACACACACATGACCAAATCATGTGTATCTGAGCAGCATGTGTGGTGTCAGTGCTCCCTGAGCACTGTGAAAAGCCACTTTGGTATCCGTGTCGAACTGTCTAACACACATGCAGGGAAGCTTTGCATGACCTCTGTAGGCGCAGCTCCAGCAGGTGGTGCAAAAATATCGGGATATTTATCTGATAACATCTGATTAAACGATGCAGTGCCAGTTGTGCTTGAATGAATCTTTATGTATCTGCAGTGTGGACTGATGTGAATCTAGTCTACATTTACAACATTTGCACCACTTTTGTTTTCTGTATAAGAAACTGTAATTCAGACATCCAATCATAACGTCTGTGGCCTCTCACTACAGGCCGCCACGCTACCAGTCAGTGCGTTCTGCTTCTAATTGTCTTCCTACTGTCTCTGAATCAGTCCATGGTGCTGCTGCTGCACAGCCAGCACCAGTACATCTTTGACTATGACTCCGTGGACCGCCTGTCAGCAGTCACCATGCCCAGCGTGGCTCGACACACCATGCAGACCATCCGATCCATAGGATATTACAGGAACATCTACACCCCACCAGAAAGCAACGCGTCTGTTACTGTGGATTACTCTGAAGATGGACAGGTGTGTTTTGTTTTTAGCAAGTAAGAGACACACTGAATGTGATCAACTTCACTCAACAACAGCAAAGCTAATCATTCACTGCTTTCTCTTTCTTAGCTCCTGAGGGTGGCTCATCTAGGCACTGGCCGGCGTATACTGTACAAATACCGCAGACAGGTAGGTTATTCATGTCTTTATGCAGCTGATTCTTCAACAAAGGTCAAAGGTTACCAATGAGGAAGGAAATGTCTGTATATGTTTAAGGTACAGTTGTCCTGTACATACAGCATGCAGCAGTGTTGTTGCAATATCTTTCCCGCTTCCAACTTCGCAGTTGCTTTTGGTCATTGAAAGTTAACCATAGTGGAACCATAAAGAAACAGTTGGATGAGCTGTAGGCTGGTGATGAGGTGTGATATGCACAGGGAGCGTCAGCAGACATCCTGCTTGTGTCGTTACTGTAACACTTTTTTATATTTGTCTCGTCAGAACAAGCTGGCAGAAATCCTTTATGACTCGACCAGGGTCAGCTTCACATATGACGAGACTGCTGGTGTGCTTAAGACTGTCAACCTGCAGAGCGAAGGCTTCATCTGCTCCATCCGGTACCGCCAAATTGGCCCACTGGTTGACCGGCAAATATTCCGCTTCAGCGAGGACGGGATGGTGAACGCGCGCTTTGACTACACCTATGACAACAGTTTCAGGGTCACCAGCATGCAGGCTGTAATCAACGAGACACCGCTGCCCATCGATCTCTATCAGTTTGACGACATATCTGGGAAAGTGGAACAGTTTGGGAAGTTTGGAGTCATTTATTACGATATCAATCAGGTAATAATGGATCTTCGATACTGTTTAAAATAAGCACCTCAGATTCTAGTAATATGGGCGAGTACTTAATGAAAAAAACAGACATTTTAGTAATCTTTTAAACTCTGTTCTTCCAAAAGATATTCCCTTTTTGGTCTTTTGATGGTGGTGGAGAGCACCATTCCTAAATCTAGTGACTGGCAAGGCCATATCATACGAGTAACATCATTTTCATTCACATCAAACCATACGATGATTCCTGGAAGAGACCAAAGGGAGACCCAAATCATGTTATCACCCCCGCTGCATGACACATCAGTTAGATCCTTTCAGGGGCACTGACACCTAAAATATTTCCACTGATGGGACAAAACTTTGGACGTCTCCAAGAGGAAGAAGACAAGTGGGATAAGTGCGTTAATCAGTGATTGATCTGGTAAATGGGCAATAAATGAAACATTTTGGCGAGGGCTGAGGCAGTATCTTATGGCAGCAGAGATCACGAAAACATTTTGAAACAGTGAGTTTTTGTGGATCTTCATTTCGTAGTTGAGAGTTTATAGCACAGGTTTATAGGTTTAATTAGGCTGAGGTAGCTGGACATTTCAGGTCTCGCTGTGGTGATAAGGATATATTTCAGATATCTTAATTCTCCATATCAGCTTGTTTATTGTGACCTCTCAGTATTGCAGCTATTTGTGGATGTTTCTTGAAGCCTTGAAGTTAAACTGGCAGCAGACGAGCTAATAAACAATATTTAAAGAGCGAGCTAACATCCTTTCAGGTCCTGAGAGTTTGAGCACCCACAGCCCTCAGTTACATTTAACCACTATTATGCTTCTGGACACACTGTTAGTCACGGAGGTATGATTTATGTGTGTCAGATGCAGCAGGTGTTCTTCCCTCATCAAATGACATTTTGTTTGTCTTCAAAGCAATGAAACAAAACCCCACCTGAGGCAGGGTGGGGCTGTTCAGATGTCAGGTGCAGTTTTTGTAGTGTGTCTGCTGACGCCTGATCAGCAGGGCTTTGGGTCACTGCTGAAGTGTAACAGTAGGTCTTCTGTCTGCCCATCATTCCCAGATTATCTCCACAGCAGTGATGACCTACACAAAACACTTTGACCAGCACGGCCGCATTAAGGAGATCCAGTATGAGATTTTCAGGTCACTGATGTACTGGATCACCATTCAGTATGACAACATGGGCCGAGTGACAAAGCGTGAAATCAAGATCGGGCCGTTTGCTAACACAACCAAATATGGTTACGAGTATGATGTCGATGGACAGCTGCAGACCGTGTCCCTCAATGAGAAGATGATGTGGAGGTAGGATCACAGCATTAAAAAAAGAAAGAAAACACTGATGCCAAATAATAATTAACGATTATACTTTCTGTCCTTTCAGATATAATTACGATCTGAACGGGAATCTGCATCTGCTGAACCCTGGGAACAGCGGGCGTTTAACCCCTCTGCGCTACGACCTGAGGGACAGAATCACTCGGCTGGGAGATGTTCAGTATAGGCTGGATGAAGACGGTTTCCTCAGACAGAGAGGAGCTGAGATATTTGAATACAACTCCAAAGGTTTGCACAGTTTGACCAACAGACGCAACACAAAGTGGCACAGTAGTGTTCATCCTCTTGACGTTGACTGTGCTTGAACAGTTTAAATGATTACCCAAATCAGACGTGTAGGAAAATGTAATAATCAAGACAGAAGTTTAGAAATTGTGCCATAGAGCACCTGATCACATCCTGAGCAGTCAAAGTTCACTCTAAAGCAGCGGTCTCCAACCTTTTTTGCGCCGCGGACCGGTTTATGCCCGACAATATTTTCACGGACCGGCCGGTACCGAAAAAAAGAAGATTTATTCATAACGCACGTGAAAAGACCCAGGAAAACCGAGTAAACGATAAAAACGATAACAAAATAACGCTGAAAACTGATAAAAACCCTGAAAACCATACATGTCACACCTGAGCCTCAACTCTCGCGGCCCGGTACCGAACGACTCACGGACCGGTACCGGTCCGAGGCCCGGGGGTTGGGGACCGCTGCTCTAAAGGTTTATGTGGAAAACAGAAAACTAACCGTAAAGATAGTCATACATGCACTGAACATGTGCACTTTTTCCTTATAAAAGACAACAGCATCAGTATTTTTTTTTACAACAGGCCTACTAGTTCGTGTCTACAGCAAAGCAGCCAGCTGGACCATCCAGTACCGTTATGACGGCTTGGGTCGGCGAGTAGCATCTAGGAACAGCCTGGGCCAGCACTTGCAGTTCTTCTATGCGGACCTGAACTATCCCACCAGGATAACCCACGTCTACAACCACTCCAGCTCAGAGATCACGTCCTTTTACTACGATCTGCAGGTACCACACTGAAAGAGTCATTTAGCTCGCGGCGGTGCTTTTGCTAAAGTTAGAAGGCTGGTTAAAAAAACTCTCTGCTGTGTGTCGTGCTAGAAGCAGGCGAGACACTCAGTGCTGTACTTTTGATGCACGACAGTCTGGTTACAGCAGGTTTCTCTCCAGTGAGCATATGGAAAAAAGTGACAAGACAGAGAGCGCAGTTTCTCCCTGTAATATATTTAGTTATTCTGCTAAAGCTAATGGTGCACTAGTTGAGGCATCTATAACAATGCAGCTGACCGTGTTTACATATCTTCGTGGGGACCAACAGCCGTTAAGGGGACAAAATCCCAGTTTTCAGACTCAAAATGTGGTTTTAGTGTCAGGGTAACAATTCGGTCATAGTTAGGTTTAGGCATTCATTTTTCATGGCTGGGGTTAGCGGCGTGATCTCCACAAAGATGTGAAAACACGGTGTGTGTGCACCCCATAGCAATGGATTATTTCGATTAGTTGTTAATTTACAGAACTGCACATCGCAGCATGATAAGCAGGTTTGTTATTGTTAAATCCAACGTTGGTTATTTTTGCACAGGGCCATGTTTTTGCCATGGAGATCAGCAGCGGAGAAGAGTTTTATATTGCGTGTGATAACACTGGGACTCCTCTGGCTGTGTTCAGTAACAATGGGCTCCTGCTTAAACAGGTATGCTTGTTAGTCCTGCTGGAACAAAAGGCTTCAGCATGTGACTTTATTTATCAGAACTGCCGTGTTTCTCCATATCTGATGCAATTAATAGATCTTTGTGTGTCTGTGTGTAGGTGCAATACACAGCGTATGGTGAAGTTTACTTTGATTCCAACCCAGACTTTGTGTTGGTAATTGGTTTCCATGGAGGTCTGTATGATCCTTTGACGCGGTTGCTTCATTTTGGAGACAGAGATTATGACATTCCTGCGGGAAGGTAGGCAGTCTGACACTTGTCCAGCACAAGTATAACAGGTGACTGTAATGGTGTCAAGCATGAGCAGAGCATGTCTGTGTTTTAAGGTGGACCACTCCTGACATCAGCACATGGACACGTGTTGGTAAGGACCCTCAGCCCTTTAACCTGTACATGTTCCAAGGTAACAACCCCATCAGCAAGATCCACCAGGTCAAAGAATATGTCACAGGTAAAGGAGCGATTTGGACTTGTTTAAGCAGAGCCACTTTGTTTTTACATGTTGTGTGTATTATCTGTTGCTTTAAGGTCACATAACTCGTGGAATAATTCCTGCTACACTACTCGAGAAATCATTTTCATGTTCTGTTTCATCAGATAAATAAACAAGTCAAGTTTATTTATAAAGCACTTCTCAGTTAAATGAAGAAAGTTAAATGATGTAATAGCAATACAAAATCAAGTTAAGACACAGAAGCAGACGTTCCTGAGATATTTAAAAGTAGAATAGTTTCTCCTCCTCTGTGGAAGCAGCTGGACCAGGTGACCCTGAATCCTCCGTTAGTTATGCTGCAGACGTTTTTTCTTAATTCACCCTATTTCACCATGTGTTCATACACCTCTCTGCATTAATCACAGCATGTCTTTTGTCTCGTCTCCCTCCCCTCACCCCCCACCATGAGTGTGTCAGAGGTTTCTTCCTGTGCAAAGATAGTTTTTCGCTCATAGGGGTCACCTGATTGTTTCCTCTGGATTATTGTAGGGTCCTCACCTTATGATATTAAGTGCCTTGAGGTAGGGCTGGGCGACATGGCCTAAAATCCATATTGCGGTGTAATTTGAAGCATGTGCAGTAACAGTATATATTGCGATATATTCTTCTGTATATATATATAGATAGATATAGATGTGTGTGTGTGTGTGTGTGTGTGTGTGTGTGTGTGTGTGTGTGTGTGTGTGTCAAAATGACTGAACAGTATAGAAATGCTATTTTAAGAACATTTATTGTGCAAAACTTTTTTTAAAAATTTTAAATTATAAAACTTTTCAAATAATTTTTACAATGTAACAGATCTTTTTCCAAACAATGTAACAGAAAATCCTTAAATAACAAATAAAAATGAAGATAAATGCGCCAACATTTTTGAATACAGTAATAAAGTAAAATATCTGCTGTGTAGGGCCACCGTTTTTCTTTCCACTGGACTGACTGGGCGTTTGTGGAAGGTGCAGTTTTTGGCTTTGCTCATATTCCAACACGGGCTTTGTTTTTGAAGTGATAAAACAAATTACTTGTATTCCGTCTCTTCGCCATTACTGTCAGATGATATTTTTCTGCTCAACATCTGACTGCTTAAACCCAAACCAGGTCCATATGACCAACGTCACACCGCTCTTCTTTATAAGCTCCTTGCTTGCATGACACCATCAACATGTGCTCGTGGTAGAGCGCTATGGTAAAAAGCCAAATTCATATTGTTTCTACCGTATACCGTTTATACTGCCCACCCCTACCTTGAGGCACTATATGAGTAAAATCGAATTGAATCAATATGTTTTAAACACCAACAGAGGTTTGTCAGTTTATATGAAGGCATAAAAATAGTCCCAGTCCCTCTGATACAGTATGATTGCTTTGCATTGTTGTTTCTGTTTCTCAGTTTCTTTTATAAATATCACTATTTCCACTCTTCTCTTTCTCTGCAGATATCAACATCTGGTTGGTCACATTTGGCTTTCATCTCCATAATGCAATCCCAGGATTCCCTATTCCGAAATTTGACCTGATACAGCCATCACTGGAGATGAAAAAGAGCCAGCTGTGGGATGACCTGCCTGTATGTATACTCAGATAAACTATGGAGGAACACCACACCCGATCAGTCACAGCGGGCGTTTTCTCTGGTTGCAGCCCAGTGACAGTGAAATAAGTGTCAAAGAAACAGTGGTTACATTTGTGCAAAATTCATTTTTGCTTGTAATACAAACCATGATTTGTAGTAGTTTTATTGCCTTGATCTTACCAAACAGTGTTAGAAAAAAACTATCTTGAAAGTTAATTAAATTGAATAAATCGAATGGGCGTCATCAGTCGTACATATCACCAGTAGGTCCTCATGTTTTCTCAAAAGTCTCCAGTGATGTAACCTGGCCGGGACGTACTTCTTAAACATGTCTGAATCATCTTTCTTTGACTTTTCAGCACAAGAAAGAAACTCTAACAAGCATAATCCAGCTCCTCAGGGCTTGATCTGGAGCTCGTATTGTAGCTAAGTGGCCAGCACTGACAACGGGTTTAGAATCGTGCCATCAGGGAGCAGCGAGTCGGTGGCTAATCCAGTCAGTCCAGTCACTGAATGATATTTGTAAATGGAATAAATGATGTAACTGCATCAACCACATCTGGGGTGGTTTGTTCGGTACTCTTGTCACTGTTGCTGATGGCCACATACGAGACATTCTACACCTTAATAGTTACTCATTTATATATAGTCATGCAAACATAACGTTGACAAGGAACAGAAAATAACAGAACGAGAAGAAACGAGGAATAAATTAATAGGAAATGATTAGTGAGACACATCCTCCCATTTAAAGGAAAGGAAATCAGTAAAGGAGGATATCTGTACACGTGTTGTCGGGTCATCAGTAATCACACTCACACTGAGAGTGAGAAAAAGGCGCTGACATAGAGACACTGACCTTAACTCAGCGATTAATGAAGGCAACGACAGAAATAGAAGTGGCGTTTCAAGAGAGAAACTGAAAGAGAAAAAGAGGAAAGAAGCAGGAGAGACTTCATGCTGTCTTCCTCCCTGAGCCTGCTTCAGCCGGAGCTTTCTTCCTGTTAAAAGGAAGTTTTTCCTTCCCACCATCACCAAGTGTTTGCTCTCTATTATTGGGCTTTTCTCTCTATGACCCGAAACACGACTTCTCTCTATTTCTCTTTATTATTGTCGGGTTTTTACTTGATCATATAAAGCGTTGTTGTGATTTCACGCTACATAAATCAAATTGAATTGAACAGAATTTGTATGACTTGGAGCAGCAATTCAGAAACTCTGGGAATGATCGATTGAGTCCACACACCTAGATGCAGCAGACAATGATTTTGAGTCAAATTTTCAGACACCTTTTCTGCTTTTTCTCCACAGTCTATCTCAGGCGTCCAGCAGGAAGTGACCCGTCAGTCTCAGGCCTTTCTGTCGTTTGAGCGCATGCCAGAAATTCAGCTCAGTCGGCGACATTCAGACCACAACAAGCCTTGGCTGTGGTTTGCCACTGTCAAGTCTCTGATAGGAAAGGGAGTGATGCTCGCCGTGATCCAAGGTCGCGTTGTGACCAGTGCTCTAAACATCGCCAACGAGGACTGCATCAAGGTGGCTGCTGTCCTAAATAATGCCTTTTACCTTGAGGGCTTGCATTTCACAGTGGAGGGAAGAGACACGCACTACTTCATCAAGACCAGCCTGCCTGAGAATGACCTCAGCGCACTGCGGCTCACCTCGGGGAGGAAGTCACTAGAAAATGGAGTAAACGTCACAGTATCCCAGTCCACAACAGTCATGAACGGGAGAACGCGGCGTTTTGCTGATGTGGAGCTCCAGTACGGCGCTCTGACACTTCACGTGCGTTACGGGACGACGCTGGATGAGGAGAAAGCGCGAATCCTGGAACAAGCAAGGCAGAGGGCGCTGTCGAGTGCCTGGGCGCGCGAACAACAGCGAGTGAGAGACGGAGAAGAAGGAGTACGGCTATGGACGGAGGGAGAAAAGAGGCAGCTACTAAGCAGCGGGAAGGTTTTGGGTTATGATGGATACTACGTACTGTCTATAGAGCAGTACCCCGAGCTAGCCGACAGCGCTAACAACATCCAGTTCCTACGGCAGAGTGAGATAGGGAGGAGGTAACACGGCATTAACAGAATCCAATGATCCCGCCCACTGACTGTCAGAGACTAACAAAAGCTTTTCAAAAATGGATGTCACAGACTGAAACCAAGCCACTGAAGAGATCCCGCGATCCCTTTTTTTGGGATCAAAATGTTAAAATGGGATTTCTAGACTGATGATGTAACAATCACTTCAGTGCAGCTGACCCGAAACATGGCTGCAGTTTGATGGTCTGCAAACCCGGATAAAGGTTCCTTTTTTCGGTCATGTTCTTTTTCTCTATCTCGCTTTCTCTTTTTTTCACCCGGTCGTCTGCCTTCGAACAGCTTGCACGCATGACCCCCCATCCCCGCCGCCTTTCGTGAAAGGTGGGGGCTATAACCCGACTGCTATATTTGTGTGCTAGCTAGCTATCAAACAGTGGGATGTAGAGACTCGTTCAAGCGGCCGACTGAGGACTTTACAGTTACATGAGCTTACAAGCGTTTCAACAGCTGGTAACTGTCAGTGTAATCGCCATCTGTGCATCCCTAAGAGATGTTGCAGGTGTCATATCTCTGTTTGGAGCCACGTCTGTAGGCTCTGTCGTGTCCATGGCTGAAGCAACTGAGTGGAACCACCGTCGTGGACTCTCTAAGAAGGACAGGCACAAAAATTCAACTTTGTATGACAGCTGAAAAAAATAAACTGATTTTCTCTTTGAGTTTTTTTCTTCATATAAACTTGCTGTTGCTTCAGACAAAAAGGGTATATGAAAATTAACAAAAACATTTTTACATAGTATTACTTATAGCACTATTACTACTTTTACTGCACCATCACCACTGGAATGGACCATTATATGACCTGAACAAAGACAAACTTTGATTTGTGTTTTTACTTAAAAGCCACTTCTTCCCATTCTGTGCTCTAACAAGTTCTACAAATTTAGAGAGACCACAGTCAAACTGACGTATGTGAAGAACCAGGGCGACTGTAGGGCCACCGTTGTGTTTGAGTGGATGTACATTGGTCCTATAAACCCCTGGTACCCTGGCTGCCCAGGTGTTATTCACTTTTACAAAATGTGACTCGGCCTCATAACAAATAGACTTGTGCTTTTCTCAGTCACAGGTAGTAGTATTGCTTGCAATAGAAACATGTTATCATGGCTTTGGGTGGGAGGGGTGGGGGGCAGGATTGCTGTGAGTAGTAACAAATCGTTGCTTCTCCCTTTATTTTTGCTTGTTTATCTTTAAAGGGACAGTGCATTGCCATCAGTGACATTAACGAGTAACAGTAATAGATCAAAGATCAATGTGGATGTTTACTCATTGATTGTGGGTCTCTGTACTCCTTTAGAGTTTCCATTGTGCGTATGTGTGTTTATAAGGTTGAAAAGTAACTTTAGTCATTTGGAAGGAAAGAGCAGGAACTTTCCACAGAGAGTTAACCTCATATGCTACCGATCTTTTTTTCAACGACAGTTATGACAAGTTGACAATGTTTTATGGTTTATCTTTTTCTTTATTTCGGAGGTTGATGAATTCCACTTATACGTACATCAATATTAGTCTCAGAGAAAGTAATTTATGTACAGTGTTTCTACAGTAAAGAATAAAATACATTGAAACTAACGTCTTTTTTGCTGTGTTTGTTCTTCACTTTCACTGCTGGCAGCGATAAGAAAAAACTGATTTACTCAAGTGCTTTTTCACGCATTACATGCTTTTTATTGGCAACATCTGAAAACATTGTAACATGACTTAATAAATAAGCCTGGGATGGGGTAGGATTTTCTACAAAAGATGTCATTGAAAATCAAATCCACTAATCACCAACACCAAGAAACATCCAGCTCCCAACACAAACACAAACTGTGCACAAGGACCAAACAAACTACATGCAGGTAGTGTTTTTCAAGCAAATGCAAAACAAGAAGACCGTCTAAGTCAACTCAGAAAGACCGGAACATTGTAATGGGTGCTGACTGGGGATGGGTACCAGTATCCGGTGCCATGATGGCACCGGTTCTGACATAAACGGTAGTAACCAGACCGAAAAGCAGCGCACATTTCGGTGCTTTATTTCGGTGCTTTTTTTTCCTGAGATGTCACACACTTTGGATTCCAGCCAATCATTTTACCTTTGCAAGCGTAGTAGGCGGGCCCAGGTACGTACGTTCTTTTAGAGCAGAGCTACAGATTAAAAATGCCCAAGGCGAAGCAGTCAAAAGTCTGGCTGTACTTCACAGCAAAAGATGCAAACTCAGCAGCCTGCAACAAGTGCTTTAAGCTGATACTGTGATACTGTCAAAGGAGGTAACACCTCAAATCCGATGAAACACCTGGCGACGTATAGCATTTTGTTAAAAGCTGAGAAATGCACCATATTTGATAGCTTGCTGCGAGACCTCACACCGTGCACATCTACTGCGGGTGTGGTGCCTGTTATCGGACTCAGAGTTAGCAACATCCCCCAAAAACCCAAAGAGGAGAGTCCTGGCCCCTAGCCCTGCCAGTGTAGCAGAAATGATGATGGATGATGATGGCAGCAGCAGCCGTTCTTCTCTGCGTGAGTAGCTTAATGTTGTTCGTGTGTAATTTACGTTGAGTAGGCTAACCACGTTATTACATTAATGCACGTAAGGTGAACTAGCAAACACCGTCGTAGTTACATGCGGCTGTCTTCTTGTTTGATGGCAGATGCTCCCTTCACCCTGGCAAAAAGGCTAAAATGACCAAAGAAAAAGTGGAAAACAGTAAAAAATGAGAGGTTTTTGGACAAAGTTTGTGTTTTTTCCATTGATTAAGCACTGCTTCCAGCCAAGAGTGATGCCATAAATCCCCTATAGCTGCAGAAAAGGCTAACATTGTTATCTTTTTACAAAAAAAACAGCTGAACATGAGAGGTTTTTGGACCAATTTTGTGTTCTCCATTCTTTAAGCACCGGTTCAAGCACCGTTTAAGCACCGGGACCGTTTCAAAAGTACCGGTTTGGCACCGGTATCGGATAAAACCTAAACGATACCCATCCCTAGTGCTGACCCAGCTCTTCTTTTCCTTCTAAGGTTGATCACCATCTCAGTGGTCTTATGTGCGCATGAACTAGTTATTCAGCATCACTCTGAGACAGGATGTTTTTAATTTTAGAGATTTTGTGCAAATCAGTGGCAGCACTTCTTGCATTGTCAAATCTAATATACATATACATGAATTAAAATGTGCCAAAATAAAGCAGTTGCTCTCCTTTCATGTTGGACAGCACTGTCCTAAAGCTCCTCCTCAGTCCTTTGCATTACTGGCCCCTTGTGGCCTCAGTCGGATGTTGCAAGCTGCACTTATTTTAATCTGACTGGAGACTGCAGCTCTCCCTGCCATGCAGGCGTGTCCATCTCCCTGCCTGTGCCCTAAACACACTGTTCCCCTATTTTACCTGTGTTACTTTTGATAGCCTAAGCACAATTTTCCAGTAATACCGAGGTGTTCGTAGTGTTGCTTATTTTCCTAAAGCAGAGGTATGAAAAACTTGTCAGTGGCAGCTAAGATTAAATCGTTTTTGGTGTTGACCGATGTGCAATTGATGTCCAATATGACTACAGGATCACTGAGGAGGTAGTAATGGAAAAGAGCAATAAGAGATTTCTTCACAAAACTTTGACTTTTGTAGTTTCAAATTTTTTTGATAGCTTTATGGTTAGTTTCACCTGTTAAAATATAAAAAGTTAAAATTAAGTTTTAAATGCAAAGCAGATTAACTTTACAGTCAGTTTGGTAAAAGAACTGGTTTTTATATAGCGCTTTCTACTTCACCTGAGCGCTATATAAGTGCTTTCTATCTAACACTCATATGCATTCCTACTCCAATGGATGCATGGGAGAGCAACTTGGGGTTAGCATCTTGCCCATGCAGACTGGGATCGAACCACAAAGCACTGAGCCGATACTCCTGACACGTACGGGATCACTACAGGTTTTCGCTTAGGCAGCGGTTGTCCTTCTCTCCTGGATCAGCGGGAGCTTTCTTTAGGAGCCTTCCCAGCTTTGACAAAAGTCCAGCTGGGATAACCACATTTACTCAGGGCCTTCTTGATGTGATGTTCTTCTGCCTCCCTGGCCGCTGTGTCAGTGGGGATGGTGTTCGCTCTGTGTTGTAGCGTCCTGATGACACCCAGTTTGTGCTCCAGTGGATGATGAGAGTCAAACCTTAAATACTGATCCGTATGTACGGTACACGTCAGCTTTTAGATGTCCCCCATTACTGATGGAAATCTCGCAGTCTAAGAAGGCTAACCTGCCACTTTTCATATCCTCCCTGGTGAATTTGATGTGTTGGTCCATCGAGTTAATGTGATCCGTGAAATGTGGTACGTCCTGAGATTTGATTTTTACCCAGGTGTCATCCACATACCTGAACCAATGGCTTGGTGGTGTTCCAGGGTAGGATAACAAAGCTTTTCCACTTCTTCCATGTACAAATTGGCCACGATGGGTGAAACTGGGAACCCATGGCACACCCATGTTTCTGCCTGTAGAACTGACCCTTGTATGTGAAGTAGGTGGAATGAAGACACAGTTAAGAGCAAACACACTTGGTGGATGCTGAGAGTGGTCCTGTTGCTGAGGTTGGGGTCATCCTGTAATCTCTTACGGACTACCTCCAACGCTTCCGTGACTGGGATGCAAGTGAAGAGAGATGTAACGTCCTACGAGACCATGGTTTCATCTGCCTCCATAATGACATCTCTCACCTTCTCAACAAAATCCAAGATGTCCTGGAGGTGTTGGTAAAAGGCTGTCCTGGATAATCGAGGAGGGGGCCTAAGGCTACATCTTTCACCATCTTACAACGCTGTGATTGCAGCCATTCCCCAACTCTCTGTGAATGGTACTCATGGCCTTTGATCAATGCTCACTGATCAATGATCAGTCAGTGGTTGATCAATGGTCATGACAGTTTGCATATTAATGATCAAGGAGCTGACCTCCCAGCCCATTGTTCGTTCAGTGGTGCTGGTTTCAGTCATTATGCAAATGTGCTGTTTATAAGGTTGGAAACCTGCAGTCAGCTGAGACTGAAGACGTCACCTGGATGATGATGAAACATCAACCAGAATCAACCTTTTGGGATTTACTTACCTGGATGATTGAGCATGAATCAAGAGAAATGTTATTGAAGCAGTGTGGGAACATCTTAACTGGAATGAAAGTGTTAGGGTTTAAAATGATAAATTAAGTCTGTTTTTATTATTATTCTTGTATACACATCGCATGTGCTCATTTTACGAGTTGGTGCTACGTGTTTTGAGGGTCAAACGTTTAGCGATATGACTGGACTGAAACATTGAGAGTTGTTGTAGAAGCGCTGAGGGTCTCTTTTTTGCTGCATGTTTACATCACATCAAAATAACAGTTAGAAGGATACTTGCTGGACCAAAGGGAGTCTGAACAGAATTTCCTCGTACTCATGCTGCCCCGACATCATGCCAGCGCATAGTGGGAACGGTACAGGCACCGATCGGTTTTCTATCGGCCATTTGCTGGGAGTACGGGCGCCCTCCGTTTGCGAGGTGCGCCTGCTGCTTGTGGCACAGGGAGGAGAGGGCAGGGCGGCGGGGGATTCTCTGGCTGGCTGGAGCTCGCAAAATAAAAGAAAATAAAAGCAAACCAACAAAGACGAAAACACCAGACATTATGATACAGACTTATAATTTGCACCGATGTTTTTTCGAAATTCTGAGCGCGAGAGCCCTCGGTGCGCCTGCTTGCTGCTGAAGTCAAAGTAAACTTTATCCGGTCTGACGCCACTAGCCGTGTCTGGGCCTAAACTCCGCTGCAGGTCCATATATCAAACGATCACTATGGCATTACTGAGAGTTGAAAAACTGTCTAAAGTCTTTCATCTTTAATAAAATGATCAGCGTTCTGCTCTACCAGGTGTAACAACTGAGTTTAACATCCAGGCATCCATGAAAACGGAATTTATGACATTTAACGGAGTTAGAAGTTAGCAGGAAGTTAGCTCGCTAGCTTCTATCTAAATACAATATAGCATGTCCTGACTGCGGGGTTTTGGAAACAAAACGTACAGCTCTGTTATCACTTCCAACCAGGGGCGATTCTAGGATCAGAGCTTTGGGGGTGCTGAGCACCCAGAGAGCTGCCCAGCCAGGCAAAATAAACTTTACACGTCACGATGAGACTTCTTCCCTGTCTCTGTCAGTCCCTGCATCCTTAAATGTCTCCAGTTGTCCAGAGTTCCCTGTGACTGTCTCCTTGGTGCATTTAAACCCCTGTTCCTCCCTGTCCTCATCGTCTGTTGTCTTCATCTCCGTTATCAGTCATCATAATTTTACCATCTCTGTGCAAGTCTGCAAATTTCTTTATTAAATCATAAGATTCTTAAATTCATCAAGTCTCTCTGTGCCTGGGTCCTCGTCACAAAACATGACATCACTGTTTTGTATATTTTAACACAATTTAATCCCCACATTTGTGAAAGAAAAGAAAAACACTGTTTTTTAAAGTCTGTAACAAAACCATCAAATCAGATAAAAGTTATTTAAATGCTGCAAATTTTGTGTTGTAAGATTTATGAGTTTCATGCTTTCATAGTGGTACTTGGGAGAGCTTGACATTTTTATCAGGTGGTACACACTGTAAAAAGTTTGAGAAACACTGATAAGGTAATTTATGTGTGCTTTTGGAAAACATTTAAAGCTGCAGTACAGAATCTTTGAAACAAGCTAGTTTAAAACATGTTTAGAATCTAAACAGAGCATCTGCTTCTCGTTACAGCTCCTCACTCCACCAGGGCTCTGTGTGTCACTTTCTGATAGTGCGCAAATGTGATGTACGTACTGCGGCAGTCATACAGACAACTGGACGGTCCAAAAGTTGGCCTACCTATTACTGGCTGAGGTTTTAGCAGAGTTGTGGCTGGACCACATAAAAATATATGACTAATTTCAATCTCCCCGATCAATTATAATGTTATGTTGGAATGTTGTTAAAGAGGGTCAAAAAGGTTTCAACCCAGTTTGTTTTGCAGATTCTGTACAGCAGCTTTAATATAGGGAGGACACAACTTCCTGATTGTGAGTAAAATCAGGTTTTTTCTCTTTGTCAGTTTAACAGTTTCTGTTGTGCCTGTCACTGTTCCCGGTCTGTTTCCTTACCTGGTTCTTCCTGACCTTGTACTTTCTCCTCACGTTCCCTCTTTCCTCTCTCCCTCTTTGGACTGACAATCATACACAAATAGATTGTATTCAATTAGATGAAAAAATTACATTAAAATAAAAAAAAAAAAAAAATACGGCAGCACGGTGGTTAGCACTGTTGCCGCACAGCAAGAAGGTCTTGAGTTCAATTCCACCATCAGGCCGGGTCTTTCTGTGTGGAGTTTGCATGTTCTCCCCGTGTTTGCGTGGGTTCCCTTCGGGTACTCCGGCTCCCTCCCACCGTCCAAAGACATGCAGCTTGTGGGGATAGGTTAATTGGATAATCCAAATTGCCACTAGGTGTGAATGTGCGAGTGAATGTGAGTGCGAATGGTTGTCTGTCCCTGTGTGTTGGCCCTGCGACAGACTGGCGACCTGTCCAGGGTGTACCCCGCCTCTCGCCCTATGACAGCTGGGATAGGCTCCAGCGCCCCCCGCGACCCTGAAAAAGGATAAGCGGAAGTGAATGGATGGATGGAAAAAAAAAATACTATTAAGATCACTAATGAAAAGTTCTCTCTCAGTCTACTTCAACCAAAAGGCAAATAACCAAACCACATGAACATCTAATAAAAGATATAAACACTGATCCAACATTTTCCTTTATTGACAGATCATTTGATTTTACACTTTTACCTGAATGTTGCACCTTTTTTTGAAAAAAACTTCCTTATATCCATTATGAACCTGGCTCTCTGTACACACACACACACATACACCGGGAGTTATAAGGTTAATGGGCATGCAGTCAGTTAGCTAGTTAGTATCCATTTCAAACAGGACAGTGGTAACAACAGCAGGCTACGGACAATTTTAAGTTTTAGATTTTAAATAGGCTGTATACATTTTAATGGGAGCAACAGGACGGTCAAATATCGCTGATTTTACTACAGAGCAGGATGGATTGTAGGTAGGGTAGCAAACATCGTTGGAAAACAAGTTTTCAACACTGCAGGTTACCTGGATGTAATGTTTTTCGGCTAAAAAGAAACATGGTCTGATACCTACCAACTATATAAAGAGTAACTGCAGGTTAAATGTAGCTAATATGTCCTGTTTTCAGCCAGGCACTTACACCTCCGCTCCGCTGCGTCTCAGAGTAGGGGAGAGGCGAGCTGGAACAAACCATTTTGGGAGGGGGGGGTATCTATACTTTTGTTGTTGAAATGTTACGTCTCAACGAAGTACTGTATGCTTTTTATACTTTTAGTAGTGTGTCACAAAAACAGCAAATATTGTCAAAAAAGTAAGAAATCTTTGGGGGTGCTTTGATTCGTTTTGGGGGTGCTTCAGCATAAATGAAGAACTAAACAGCAGTGACGTTTGTAGGGTTACTGAAGTTTGGCTAGCTGGTATATGATGATGTGCTACGTGATCGCTAGAGACACAGCTATGTTAGCATAATATAAACAAGCTAAGTTTTTTTCCACTGATAAAAGTTAACGTGAGTGTTCTCGGTGGTCAGGAACAAATGTAATCGCATGGCAGGATGCTGTAAAAGGACCAAACTTCAGCCAGGAGAACAACTGAGACAATCCATCCACAATACGAGGTTAGTCATTCATATACTGCTGCATGGGCTGGGCTGTAGTTACATCCTAAGGTTTTAAAAACTGAGCTTAAATAAATGATTAGCGGTAATAAAAGCCGAGGAAGGTCAACAGTGATCACTGACTGTTTTAGGAGCTTTTTGAGATTAAATAGAAGAAAATACAAAACATTAAACATGTTAACAACCAGAGATGGGCAGTAACGCGTTACTTGCAACAGCACTCGCTTGTTTTTTCAAGTAACGAGTAAAGTAAGGGATTACTATTGCAAAAACGGTAATTAGATTACCGTTACTTTCCCGTAGGAACGCTGCGTTACTGCGTTACTAAAACCGTGATTGTTTTGCGAGAGTGTCTCATGACAGTGACGTAAGCGAGTGCGACGTTCGTGGCAACAGCTGTGTGCAGATCAACAATGGATCATATATCGAGTGCGGGAGAGAGTATGAGCGTGCAGCGTTTAAAGCGTGGAAGTACTGACCTTACTTTGAGTTTGATTCCATAAAAAGTGACAAAAACATTAGTGTCCGTTGTGCGTGGGAAGAAAACTTCTCTTTACAGCGAAAAAAACCCCTAAACAAGCACCGAGTAGCTACGACATAATGGGAAATTCACAGAGAAACTCGCGGATTCTTCCACTGACCACTGCGGCACACCTGCACCAGGGTAAACCTCCGCCTACCCCACTCCTGCTTTACAGGTGAAAATAGAGCAACAGGACTGCTAGTCTTTGACTTTATTTATTTTCTGCTGTGTTTTACTTGCATCTATTTGAAAGACTGAGTGTAAACACAAAAAATATTTTATTTTATGTGCTGGAATGTGCAGAAAATAGGTTTAAATGTTAAACTAATTTCTTCCAGTCAGAGAATGTTGCATACAATTTAATTTTTGCTTGATGCATAAAGTTAAAAGATTAAAACTGATAAAACAAGTTTTAAAAAGAGACTTTTCCATTTGATTACATTTTGTATGATGGATTATGTAGAAAAAGTAGAATTGGGCTGACAGATCTATCACTTTATCACCTATTCAGGTTGTAAATTGTGTTTTTAAAAAGTAACTAAGTAACTAAGTAATTAATTACTTTTGAAAATAAGTAATCAGTAAAGTAACAGGATTACTTTTTTGGGGAAGTAATCAGTAATTAGTTACTGATTACTTTTTTCAAGTAACTTGACCAACACTGTTAACAACACAACAGCCATATTAAACACAGACTACTTTAGGCCCAGAAGTAGGATTCGTCACGTCATCACTTAACGACCGGATTGTCAACTCCGCTACATACAGTCCAGTATATAGAGAGACAAGACGAGGCTCCAGTTACAGCAGTGCAAGAAAACAAACAATAAATATAAGAACAGTAAGAAAATAAACATACACGTTAGGACTAGGGGTAAAGAATTTAAAATTTATAATTTACAGTTTTTTACACACAACCCGTCGAAAGGGGAGGGGGGGCGGCTGCTTCCAAATAGAGCAGATTTCATCCATAATGTTGTAAATCCAAGCCCATTATGTATTCATGATTTGAACCCTGGGTTGTGTGAAATCCCAGAAATACACCTTAGGTGTAGGTCTATTAGGTTATGTTGTGGCGATCCTCGGGTTGGGGGCTTTGTGTTCATACTGGAGTGCAAAATTAAAACCAATGGAAGATGGACAAGAAAAGTTCAAAGCCATCAGGTGCTCAGTTTAGAAAAAAGAGAAAAGAAGAGGAGGAGAAACGAGCAAAAGATGCAGGTAAGCAGATGTGTGATTGGATAATGGCAGGTCATCCTGAAACAATCAGAGTCAGAATACTTTATTAATCCCTAAGGAAATTATGTGGGTTACAGTTGCTCCAAGAAGAAATGGTAAAAATAGTAACAGTAACAGACTAAACTCCAAACAATACATTATGTTACAGATTTTAATATTAATTAGTCATTGTCAGTTGTTGATTTGTTCTCATTGTGTGACGAATTATGATGGCTGTTTGGTAGCTGGTTGCATACTATGCATACTCTCTCTGTCTTCATATGTGTGTGTTTCTCTGGTGAATTTCGACAACAGTTTTATATTAACGTACAATCCTTAATATGTTTTATGTGTGTGTGTGTGGGGGGGGGGGCGCCAGAGAGAGTGTTCGCAAGGGGCGCCAAACAGGCTAGGACCGCCACTGACCATCACCTTAATCTAGCTCAGTGTAAACAGCAGTAAATACTAAATATTGAATGTTGTTGTGTAGCAAGCAGGACCGACAGCGCACAATGTGCTTGGAAATAGCACCAATAAAGGTGTAGTTTATGTCTATGAGCAGTGAACACCCGTGTGCACACCTGTGTGGATCAGCGCGCTTGTATTCAAAAGGTTTCCCCATGTAATGATCTGCTAGAGGGTGTAGAGAGCCATAGCCCCGTCCCCCAGGGCATGAAGCAGGCATGGAGGAGATCCAGGCTCCAGACATCCAGAGGCCCCAGAGTGCGAGAGCCCAAGGAGGACCACCGGAGGGGCATTCGTGCCACCCTCCTGGGAAGAGCTGAGGAGAGCCCCAGATGAGGGGTCACCCAGTAGCCACGGAGCAGAAGCCAGAGGGGGCTGCAGTGGCGTACCCGCCGGCTCTGCCGGCAGCCAGCTGTGCCAGAGTGAACCGAGCCGCAGGCCCAGAGGCCGGAGGCCCGAGGGCCCCCTTTGCCCCGGAAGAGGCCTGACCGGGCAACAGGCACCAGGCCCCGCCAAGTAGTCACCGGGAGTGAGCTGGTACATACCTGAGCGCCCAGCCCCGGACACCAAGAACCACCAACGCACCGACCCCTGAGGGCATCAGTTACCGGCAGGGAGTGTGGTGAGGGGAGATAGGCCTTTGGAGGGCCTGGGAGTTCCCAGAGAGGTGGAGTGTCAGACCCGACCTGACATATAGACACAGACAAACTCTGTACATAAGATGTAAGGGTGGTGGCCACAATTCAGAGATGGTCCTGGTGTTTCACTGGGATGCTCTCTCCACATTGCAATGTGTTTATTAAACCCACTTCAAATCAAGCTCACTGGGTGTGTTGCAGGTTATTGTTAAAATCTCCATAACTATGTGTATATGTGTTAGTAGGATTAATGCATTTTCTGTTTGTGTGTGTGATTTTTGTGTGCCTCTCCTCCTTGCAGTGTTTCAGACACTTTTCAATTCTCCACTCAAAGGCAGTCGGTTTTCCTCCCCAGGTTCCTTAGCCCAATTTGATCTCCCACACTAAACAACAGCGTTCTTCCATGTCTCCTCCCCCTCCTTCCACTGTAGTCTCGTCTCCCCCCCTTGCAGCAGTCCATTGCAGTCAGTTGTCTTCAGCTTTGTCCTGTGTAATCCCACTGTCTCTGTCTGTTTGGTCATGCAACATGCAGCACCTGTATAAAAAAGGCCAAAGCAGACTGTACTTCCTCAGGAGCAGCACAGCACAGAAGGACTCATCCAGGCTGGAAAAACGAATCAGGAAGGCTGGCTCTGTGGTCGGCATGAAGCTGGACACTTTGGTGACAGTGGCAGAGAAAAGGACATTAAAGAAACTGCTGGACATTATGGACAATGCTGGGCATCCTCTGCACACGGTGGTAAATAATCAGAGGAGCCTGTTCAGCGACAGGTTGCTTCTCCCAAAGACAAGAACCAACAGGCTTAAAAACTCCTTTGTCCCACACGCCATCAAACTCCTCGTTCTTCACTCCTCTACAAAACGTTGGTTCCTTTGTTTAAAAGGCCAAAATGAATCGAGGGAGAACGAGAAGAGGATCGGCGAGTGCTTCACCATACAATACAGTACAGCGGATTAACCTGCAAGAAGAATTTCAAATGATACAGGCTGAAAATATCAAATTAAAAGAAGAGGCAGAAAAATCAAGAGGAGAAGCTAAAAATTCAAAGTTTGAAACTGAAGTAGTATTGCAGGAATTACTGGATGTGGGTCTCAAACTTAAAGGAGAGAAGATGAGAAAACAACAGGCAGAAAACGAGAATGAAAACATGAAGAAAGAACTGTTGGAAGCTCAAAAAGCATTGGAGGGAGAGAAAAGCACAGCACAAGAAGCCAAAAATAAATATCAAACTGCAAAGAAGGAGGCAGGAAATGTGATGCAGGAATTACAGGAGGTGCAGGAAGCTTTTGAAGAGGAAAAAAGGAAAATGCAGTTGGAAACACAAGAAGCTGCAAATGTAACGGCTGAAGCTGAAACACTAAGGAAGGAATTACTGCACGTGAAGCAACAACTTGAAGAGGAGAAAAAACTTAAACACGAGGCAGAAAATGAGATTGAAAATATGAAGAAAGAATTGTTGGAAGCTCAAAAAGTGTTGGAGGAAGAGAAAATGAAAATACAGGAAGCAAAGAAAGACATGGAAGATACAAAGAGTTACACTCAAAACATGAAGAAGGAACTGATGAAAGTGCAAGAGGAACTTGCAAAAGAGAAAACTGAGGTGAAGGTAATGAAGAAAGAAATGACAGTGACCAAGAAAGGCTGCAAAGATGAACTTAAAGAAATACGAAAGCACAAAAAGGAAGCTAAAGAGCTCCTCAAACACAAAGGGAAACTGGCCAAACAGCAGCTGAAAGAAACATTTAAAGATGCCGAGGAGCAGCTCAGCAAAACCTTAAAAGAGCTGAAAGCAAGCCGAGGACAGGAGGGGATTCTGGAGCAGACTGCTGAGAAAGAACTGACCCAGCAGCATCGAGTTTGAGGACATCAATAGTTTCTTCCTCCTCTCTCCACCTTTCTTTCACCCCATCCTTCTTCTTGGGACGTTTGTTTGTTTTTTAAAACTCTAATCTAAATACATGTACTGACATACACAAATAAAATCGCCATAACTTGACCTCATGTTGCCTGCTTCTTTTCTTGTGTGTCTGTGGATGTAAAACAGTAACACACTTCCTGCTCTGTGTGTCTTTAATTGTAAATAAATGCAATATGTTTTCATTTTAAAATGCAGTGCAAAAAACTTCTGCTCTAAATCTTTTTTTTAGCAAAAAGCTTTTTTTGCCTGTTGTGGAAGTTTTCCATTCAAATAAAGCCTGCAGACGAGCGGTGAGCGGTAGCTAACATTCTTTAATCAAACACACAAAGAACAGACAACCAAGCTTGATGAAGTCCCTGCATGACCGCGGGACAGACGGTCAGCAGAGTCTCCCTGAGCCTAGCATGGCTCTCAGTTAAATACCTTCTCCAGGAACAAAAGGCAGTACACAGCTGTTTCACACCTTAAGGTTCACACTCCCTTGCTACCTCCCAGAGTCCTCGAAGACACAAAAGACTCTTCCTGTGGAGTTGTCTGCTTCCCCCAACTTCCTTACTATACCCCCACCATTTGTCTTACTGTATGAGTGTGAGACATGTTAAAATCCAGTGGCACCAAGGTATCATACAATAAAATAATGTGATTAATACATAAGTAAAAGAAATTCCTATACAATCCCACCCTTTGATTCTTAAATCAAGAATCACATTAATACCAGAATTTCTTTCCTGACATTCTGTTCATCACATCAACATTATTGTTCACTTAAAGGAGTTTCACACTGTGTATCCTCACTTCACTGTTCTCCCACCACCCTTTGTTCATCTTTAATCTTCCCCACAATCTAAGCTCTCACATGCAAATGGCAACAACAATGATACAGAGGACAGGCCTTCTCCAGAGTGTCAAAGTACTTTGCATGGCAGAGTGAAACAGCATTAGGTGGTCATTCCCAGTCACAGTCATGGCTCCTGGTGTCTGTGCCATTTACAGAGTCATAATTCCAACGCTGGTCTCCCTCTGCGCTGTCACCTTTGGAGCTTGGCACGCTCTCTTCATCCCTCGATTTCTGTTCCAACGCAGCTGTAGATTTAAGGCAGAGCACGTCGTACACCTTAGTTGTCTTCCTCAACGGCGAAACTCTTTCATTTTATTTTAAGATTTTGCTGTTCTCAATCTCATGACAATCTCCTGGAAGCCCAGTGGTGCAGCCCACTGTCGTTTGTCTGCTGTCCTGCAGATGGTTCCTGCTTCTCACTGGTCCTCTTGAAGCGTTCTCTCCTGGTCATGGTCTGCATCTGCACCTCAGTCTCTTCTTCCATATCCCTCATGTCCCGGTCTCTGCAATTTAAAAATGAAAGCTTCCCTGGAAAACCCTCTTTTGCCCTATGTCAGCTTAGCACAATTAGACATGCACAATAAAGTTGTGCATTGTCTCTTAAAAATTCCCAGGGCCTCTCCCCTGGAGTAGCTTCACTCCAGGCCCTGTAACCCTGTCATAAGAAAAAAACATTAGCCAGCAGTGTGTCCTGCTGTAAATCATGTGATTTTTTGACACATGGGAATGTGTCAAAAAGGGGGGGAAGTTGAGTTTTAACATCAAACAAGGGTTATATGAACATTTTTATGACTTCATTTGTGTTTTAATAACTTAGGTATGGTAAAACTTAAGCTAATAGTGACCCAAAAGGTTTCCAGACTTCTTTAGAGACCCATTGAGAAGCATAAATCATTTTTCCATGTTTAAGCATTAATCATTGAAATGAACTGAATAGCGTTTAGAAGATAAAATGCCTGTGTTCACGAGAAGCTGAGTGCCACACTGGAGAGGAAACCGTGGGACAGTAGGTGGAAGGAAACACATGATTTTTGTGAAAAGGGGGGGCAAATGTTAGAATTAAGAATGGCTAATTTGTTTTTGATGTCTTTTGTTAAAATTAGTGGTTTTAATAATTGTCTTACACACCTTGCAAATGTGCTTATAATGAGTTGGCACTCGGTCTTTTGAAGGTCATAAGCTTCGTTCGGCGTGATGGTCCGGAGTGATATATTGCAGGTATTAACTTTGAGTGCAGAGGGCTAAATGCAAACACGCTTACACACACATAAATTATGATTAGAATAAGTTACTGGTCAGGAGGTCCTGAACATGATGTGCTAAACCGATTTTGAATCACTAGAGGAACATTGGATGACAACATTAGATTATCAAGGCTAGGCAGAGAGGTGTTTTGGTTTTCTGTCTCTTACAGAGTAAGGAACAGACACCAGACGAGGTCACAGATGTACGAGGATCCTTGGCAGCAGAGGCAGACACAGTGACTGCCAAGACACCAACTGGGTTCAAGTGTCATGGCGTTTGGGCTCCGATTAGTCACCTCAAAAGGATGGATCCCATAAACACAGCAATAACCATGAAGGGATTGGCGGAAATCCAGGAACACCAGACCAACGAGGTTCGAGAGGCTCTTGGTAAAAAGGGGGACACGGCGGTGACCCCAGAATACACAGATCATCGTTTGAAATCGGGGCAGAATAATTCCCTGATCTGTGCAACGACTGAAGGGTTGTCTAACCCCTGAGGTTGAAGAAAGAAGAGCAGAGGATCACCCGACTGGTAGACACTGGTGGCTGCAGCAATAAAATAAAGGCTAAAAGCTCCTCGGACAGAGGTTCTAGTCTGAGTACGTGTGAAGGGTATGAGGTAGCACCAAAATAAAGCTGTGGGAGAACTGGGGAGTGATGGGAGTGTCATCTGTACCTACTATTGTTGTTGTAATGATAGTTTTTCTTGCATCTGAACTGCGCAAACACAGAGGTCATCTCACATATGGTTCACCTAAAGGGGGACAAAGGGCCTCAGGGGTAAGAAGAAATGAACCCGGCAACACTGGATTGCAGGGTGTAGGTGAGCTCTTTATTTTAAAGAGATCAACAGGGGGACTGTGGGATTATAATATTATTTTATGCCATGTTAGACCCCTAATTAAAGATTGTGAATTATTATGTAGTTTTAGTTTGCATTATTCTCCTGAATTAGAAGAAGGTGATAACTGGTCCTAGCACACTTCAAATCCTGTCTCCCCCCCACCCTGGACCCCCACTAATTCGCATACCGCCAGAACAGGAGCACAGAGGATGCAGTCTCCATCGCACTGCACTCTGTCTTCTCACACCTGGACAACAACAACACCTACGCCAGAATGCTGTTTATAGACTTCAGTTCAGCATTCAATACAACCCTCCCCTCACAACTCATCAGGAAACTGACAGACCTGGGCATCAGTTCCCTCATCTGCAAATGGTTACTGGACTTCCTGACCAACCGCCCCCAACATGTCCGGCTGGATAACCGCTGCTCATCTACAATCACAATGAAAACCGGTGTACCACAAGGCTGTGTGATGAGCCCCTTCCTCTACTCCCTCTTCACCCACGACTGCAGACCTGCCGATGGTTCTAACACCATCATTAAGTTTGCAGATGACACCACGGTGATTGGCCTCATCAGTGACAACGATGAGGCCGCCTACAGGGAGGAGGTGGATTGTCTGGCTGAGTGGTGCGACGGAAACAACCTGCTGCTTAACACCGAGAAGACCAAGGAGCTCATCGTGGACTACAGGAGGAATGCTGACCCACATCCACCCATCCACATTAAGGGGACGGCTGTGGAGCATGTGAGCAGCTTCAAGTTCCTGGGAGTCCACATCTCCGAGGATCTCATCTGGACGACCAACTGCTCCAAGCTGGTCAAGAAGGCTCACCAGCGCCTCTTCTTCTTGAGGACTCTGAGGAAGAACCACCTGTCCTCAGACATCCTGGTGAACTTCTATCGCTGCACCATCGAGAGCATCCTGACCAACTGTATAACAGTCTGGTACGGGAACTGCTCTGCCTCGGACCGGAAGGTGTTGCAGAGGGTCGTGAAAATTGCCCAGCGCATCGCCGGAGCACCACTTCCTGCCATAAAAGACATCTACAGGAAGCGGTGTCTGAAAAGGGCTGGGAAAATCATCAGAGACCCCAGTCACCCATCACATGGACTCTTCACCCTCCTGCCCTCTGGGAGGCGCTACAGGAGCCTCCGGACTAAGACCACCAGGTACCGGAACAGCTTCTTCCCCACAGCTGTCAGACTCCTGAACTCTGCCTCCTGACATCTGACCCACGTTAACACATGGACTGGACATACACACACCCACAACCACCTACACACACACACAATGGACAACTGTACCCTCATACACACAATAATAACATGGACTGAACCACCACTCACAACCACTAGCACTTTATACAGCCTCTGTAGAAATTATCCACATATCTCACTTATCTTAACTGCACTACTGTATAGTTCTGTGTAAATAATCATTCTGTACATACGATAATTTTTAACCCTACAACTGTTTATAACTTGCATAGTTCCCATTTCTGTATAACTGTATATCTCAGATTTCTGTATAGTTTTTTTTTTTAAATTTCATATTTATATCCTGTTCATAGCCTGTACATAGCTTGTACTCACTACAGCCTGTACATACTTATAGTTATAGAATATTCACAACATACTTCATACCGTGTACATTATAACATACCATAATAGACCCATTTCTGTAATATACTTACATATCTATATTATTGCTAATATATATTGTAATATATCTATATCACTAAAGCAGTTCTGGATCGATGCAAACTGCATTTCGTTGCCCTGTACCTGTGCATGTGCAATGCAAGGCAGTGTTCGCCCAGAGCGCCAAACAGGCTACCGCTACTGCAGGGAGGTGTTTCTGTCTCTGTCATTCCAGGAAAAGGTCGGGAGTGAGCGGAGTAGGAGGGACACATCAGGACTGCTGCGTTGATTCCAGGAAGAAGACAGTCATAATAATAATGTGTTGTTGTTGGTAGGGCTGTTCATCGCATCAGTTACAATGTAGAATCCATGTCATTTATAGTTTACAAATGACAAAATGTTTACATAGAATCATGACAGTGTTTATATGATATCACCCACTACTAACATTACTTTATTTACTGTATCTTTTGAAGAAAAAAAAAATACTGCTATTTATACAGCAAAAGACTTAAGAATATTTAACAGGAGCAGGTTTCATTTTTCCCTGGTTTTATTATCACACTGTTCACCAAACCTTCACCATCTTATCCTGAAGGGTCACCTCTTCACCCTCACATGGAAGAAGTAATCCGATTGGCATGGTGGTATGTTTGAAGCAGGTCCCTTGTGTAGCGCTGGAATAATTAGCAACTCTATAAATAGAAGGTAGTTCTGCAAAATCACTCAGTAGGATGTTTGTTCTTATTTGCTATGAGCTCAGAGCGCATTGAAAATAAAACTAATAGGCTATAAAGAGTGATATGAACATATTTAGAACTTACCGGAATGAAAATGTCTGGAGCACCAACAGATATTTGGAGATGGAAGAGAACTGGATATCAGCTCGTCTCACAGCTGCTATCCAGGCTAGACGCCTTCATTTGGTAACATCGATACACGAGCCGCCTCATGTTGCTTCCAGGTTGGGAAAGAATGAAAAGATAAACCATTTTGTGGGGATGTGAAACGATGTGGGCTTCATAGATAATTGGTAAACCTTCTGGAGGAAACCTGGTCTTGTTAGGAGAGACGGCATCCATCCCACTTTGGATGGAGCAGCTCTCATTTCTAGAAATATGGACAAATTTATTAAACCCCCCAAAATATGACTATCCAGAGTTGGGACCAGGAAGCAGAGTTGCAGTCTTACACGCCTCTCTGCAGCTTCTCTCCTCCTGCTACCCCCCCAAAAACCCATCTCCATAGAGACTGTGTCAGCTTCCAAAAAGACAAAAAAACAAACTAAAAACCAGCAACAAACAACTTAAACATAAACAATTACAAAGAAAGAACAGTACAGTATCCACATCTGAACCAAAGAGTAAAACAGTGAAATGTGGATTATTAAATATTAGGTCTCTCTCCTCCAAGTCTCTGTTAGTACATGACTTAATAATTGATCAACAAATTGATTTACTCTGCCTTATAGAAACCTGGTTGCAGCAGGATGATTATGTTAGTTTAAATGAATCAACACCCCCGAGTCATTCTAACTACCAGAAACCTCGAAGCACAGGCCGAGGGGGAGGTGTGGCAGCAATTTTTCACACCAGCCTATTAATTAATGAAAGACCAAGACAGACTTTTAATTCATTTGAAAGCCTGATGCTTAACATTGTCCACCCCAGCTGTGAAACTCAGAAACCAGTCTTACTTGTTATCATCTATCGTCCACCTGGGCCTTACACAGAGTTTCTGTCTGATTTCTCAGACTTTATATCTAATTTAGTTCTGAGCTCAAATAAAATAATTATTGTGGGTGATTTTAACATCCATGTAGATGCTAAAAATGACAGCCTCAACATGGCATTTAATCTGTTATTAGACTCAATTGGCTTCTCTCAAAATGTAAAAGAACCCACCCACCACTTTAATCACAATCTAGATCTTGTTTTAACATATGGCATAGAAACTGAACATTTAACAGTGTTTCCTGAAAACCCTCTCCTGTCTGATCATTTCCTGATAACATTTACATTTACAATAATTGATTACACAGCGGTGGAGAGTAGATTTTATCAAAGTAGATGTCTTTCTGAAAGCGCTGTAACTAAGTTTAAGAATATAATCCACCCACTGTTATCATCTTCAATGCCCTGTACCAACACAGAGCAGAGCAGCTATCTGAACGCTACCCCAACAGAGGTCGATTATCTTGTTAATAATTTCACCTCCTCACTACGTACGACTCTGGATACTGTAGCTCCAGTGAAAACTAAGGCCTCTAATCAGAAGTACCTGACTCCGTGGTATAATTCTCAAACACGTACCCTAAAGCAGATGACTCGTAATCTGGAGAGGAAATGGCGTGTCACAAATTTAGAGGATCATCATTTAGCCTGGAGAAATAGTTTGCTGCTTTATAAGAAAGCCCTCCGCAAAGCCAGAACATCTTACTATTCATCACTGATTGAAGAAAATAAGAACAACCCCAGGTTTCTCTTCAGCTCTGTAGCCAGGCTGACAAACAGTCAGAGCTCTGTTGAGCCAACCATCCCTTTAACATTAACTAGTAATGACTTCATGAACTTCTTCACAAATAACATTTTTATCATTAGAGAAAAAATTACCAGTAATCATCCCACAGATGTAATATTATCTACAGCTACTCTTAGTACCATTGATGTTAAGTTAGACTCTTTTTCTCCAATTGATCTTTCTGAGTTAACTTCAATAATTACTTCCTCCAAACCATCAACGTGTCTTTTAGACCCCATTCCTACAAAACTGCTCAAAGAAGTCCTGCCATTAATTAATGCTTCAATCTTAAATATGATCAAACTATCTCTAATAATCGGCTATGTACCACAGGCCTTCAAGCTGGCTGTAGTTAAACCTTTACTCAAAAAGCATCTCTAGACCCAGCAGTCTTAGCTAATTATAGGCCAATCTCCAACCTTCCTTTCATATCAAAAATCCTTGAAAGAGTAGTTGTCAAACAGCTAACAGATCATCTGCAGAGGAATGGCTTATTTGAAGAGTTTCAGTCAGGTTTCAGAGCTCATCACAGCACAGAAACAGCTTTAGTGAAGGTTACAAATGATCTTCTTATGGCCTCTGACAGTGGACTCATCTCTGTGCTTGTCCTGCTAGACCTCAGTGCAGCGTTCGATACTGTCGACCATAATATCCTATTAGAGCGATTAGAACATGCTGTAGGTATTACAGGTACTGCACTGCAGTGGTTTGTATCATATCTATCTAATAGACTCCAGTTTGTGCATGTAAATGGAGAGTCCTCTTCACACACTGAGGTTAATTATGGAGTTCCACAGGGTTCAGTGCTAGGACCAATTCTGTTTACATTATACATGCTTCCCTTAGGCAGCATCATTAGAAGACATAGCATACATTTTCACTGCTATGCAGATGACACCCAGCTCTATCTGTCCATGAAGCCAGATAACACACACCAATGAGTTAAACTGCAGGAATGTCTTAAAGACATAAAGACCTGGATGGCCGCTAACTTTCTGCTTCTTAATTCAGATAAAACTGAGGTTATTGTACTCGGCCCTGAAAATCTTAGAAATATGGTATCTAACCAGATTCATACTCTGGATGGCATTACCTTGGCCTCCAGTAACGCTGTGAGGAACCTTGGAGTCATTTTTGACCAGGACATGTCCTTCAACGCACATATTAAACAAATATGTAAGACTGCTTTCTTCCATTTGTGCAACATCTCTAAAGTTAGAAATATCCTGTCTCAGAGCGACGCTGAAAAACTAGTTCATGCATTTATTACTTCCATGCTGGACGACTGTAATTCATTATTATCAGGATGTCCAAAAAACTCACTGAAAAGCCTTCAGCTAATCCAAAATGCTGCAGCAAGAGTCCTGACAAGGACTAGAAAGAGAGAGCATATTTCTCCTGTTTTGGCTTCCCTTCATTGGCTTCCTGTTAAGTCCAGAATTGAATTCAAAATCCTGCTCCTCACATACAAGGTCTTAAATAATCAGGCCCCATCTTATCTTAATGACCTTGTAGTACCATATCACCCTATTAGAGCACTTCGCTCTCGCTCTGCAGGCCTACTTGTTGTTCCTAGAGTATTTAAAAGTAGAATGGGAGGCAGAGCCTTCAGTTTTCAGGCCCCTCTTCTGTGGAACCAGCTTCCAGTTTGGATTCGGGAGACAGAAACTATCTCTACTTTTAAGATTAGCCTTAAAACTTTCCTTTTTGCTAAAGCATATAGTTAGGGCTGGACCAGGTGACCCTGAATCCTCCCTTAGTTATGCTGCAATAGACGTAGGCTGCCGGGGGATTCCCATGATGCATTGAGTTTTTCCTTTCCAGTCACCTTTCTCACTCACTATGTATTAACAGACCTCTCTGCATTGAATCATATCTGTTATTAACCTCTGTCTCTCTTCCACAGCATGTCTTTATCCTGTCTTCCTTCTCTCACCCCAACCGGTCGCAGCAGATGGCCCCGCCCCTCCCTGAGCCTGGTTCTGCCGGAGGTTTCTTCCTGTTAAAAGGGAGTTTTTCCTTCCCACTGTCGCCAAAGTGCTTGCTCATAGGGGGTCATATGATTGTTGGGTTTTTCTCTGTATCTATGAAGCGCCTTGAGGCGACTTTTGTTGTGATTTGGCGCTATATAAATAAAATTGAATTGAATTGAATTGAATTTTCAAGCTTATTCTCTTGCCGGTCGTGCGATCGAACATTGCAGCGGACCACACAGCAAGAACGAACCATGGCTGTTGTGTGTGCCTTTGCTCCTTTTTCGTTTGCGCTTTGTTTAGACCCCCAAAATGGCGGATCGGGCCAAAATCCTTTCCATGCCCACCCCCGTGACATCACGCTCCAAAGCCCTATAATGATATATATCGAATGACGATATAAAAACGTCTATCGTTTCATTTTACACTATCGTTTGTTTCGTGGTGTCACAAAATAAACTGTTTACAGCAATATTTTTTCATGTTTTGATGGTCACTGTAGTGGCTACATTAATTTCTTAAAGTTCTCTCTTTCTCTTATATTTAATATAACCACACTACGGACGGACAAGCGCCTGTCTTTATGCGTTGTAAAACCATCGCGTGTCCGCGGGTTTATTTTCCACATAAACCTTTCACAATAAAGCTCAAGATCCTGTTGAGACTTTTCAAAATAAACTGAATCACGTGAAAACGTATGCAGAGAGTTTATGGATGAGAATTAAAAAAGAGCCGGCAGGTGCTAAAAAATAAACCTTAGACTCAAACGTTAGAACAGGCTTTTCCCCGCAGCACGCCGTGTAATAAATACTCACAAAGAAAACGGCGGCCGTTACAACTTATGACTAAAAATGTATCGTTTCATGCATCGGTTAAAACACTCGACTCCAGGTACACGACGCGCAGCTGGAAACACTTCACGCAAGTCGAGCTGCCCGAGATTCACAGAATTTACAGAAAATGTTAAATGTTTGTGATTTATATCGTTATCGGGACGATAGATGTCTTAATACCGGGATATGAGATTGTGGTCATATCGCACAGCCCTAGTTGTTGGGATATTAAACTGTATGGCCTGATCCAGGGTTATCCTTTCGGTGAAGACAGACGGCTGTGTGAATGTCAAGAAGCCTGGAGAGAAGCCTTACAGCTGTCATGTAAGATTTCAGGCTGTTTTGGTGAGTAAAGGTGAAAAGAAGGTGACTGGACTTCTTTAAGTTTGTTGACCAAGAAGCTTCTGGACTCTCAGGTATCTGAAGTCTTGTGGTGGTTGGCTGTGGTTTGGGGCAGTGCCAGGGGAGTCTAGTTGGCACGGCTGCCAGCCATCACCTAATCGTGACTTCCATGAGTCAAAATCTCAGTAGGTTAGTGGGACAGGTTATGTGTGATGAAGAGCAGAGCTGCTGCTGGCAGCAGGAGTGACTGCAAGCTGACAAGGACCAGCGAGTGCTGCTGAGGCAGTGTATGTAAGCACTGAAAGAATAAAGTCTGAATTGTCATTGAAGGAGTGTCAGTGTGCATGTGTTGGGTCCCACGGTAGTAATGAGTGGTTTCCCAGCACATGAGGCAATGATGGACTCACAGGCAGGGCGGTTGTTGGCATAGATGGTGGCTACCATCCACCATGAACAGGGGGCGGGGCAGCAGCAGTAGCTGGAGACGCTGCAGGCACGCTCTCAGCCGCACACAGAGGTACTGGTAAACCTGGTAGCTCGGTCTGGGCCCTCGGTACAACTGAGCCTGCAGCGTCTCTATGCACTGTGGTGTACATTCCCAGTGGTGTGCATGCTGTCTGGAATGTCAACTGGTAAATTAGCCGGCCACTCCATGGCACCCATTACCATTAATGGAGGTCCGGTTTGAGCGCATTGGTATGAACCTCATCAGCATATTTTAATAAAGTATACAGGAATATCGCTTTAAATGAGTTCTCGTGTATTATGCCATGTGATATATTGGCAAGGAGTGTGATGCAGGTGCTGTTCCAGGTTATCACCTGAGTTGGCATCCAAAAAGAGATACTGACACTCGCACAAAGATCTACGTGACTGAACATTAAGCCTGTTTGCACGAGCATGACGACTCCCAGACTGACGGGGTGGTGGAAGACCGGATTAAGACCTTAAAGTCCATGATTTGTACGTTTATTCATGAGGATGAACGCGATGGGGAACGCTGGTCAGACTGTTGTTTGCAGTGTGGGAGGTGCCCCAGGCCTCCGTGGGATTTTCTCTTTATTATTGTAGGCTCTTTATTTATAATATCTGTTGTTGTTTGTTTTTAAGATTGTTCAAAACAATGAAGAGAAGAATGCTCAGTCAACAATCAAACTTACTAGTGACTAGCAAGCAGGTAACAACCTTAATGTGTCATCACTTTCAACCACAAACACACACAAAGGCTTCTTCAAAGACTCTTTTTCTCCTAAACTCATTTTGCTCCAGCTTTAAAACAGCAGCTATTGAGACTGTAGGAGCAGAACAAGGCTCTCTCGTGGCATTAGTCCTTTATGTTATGTCAGCAAAGCTCTGTTTCACGTTAGATCATTATGCAGAACTTTGCTCCGTTTCTGTCTCATGACAGGCTGAAGGGAGATAATGGGATTTGTACAGGATAGCTTTTGCTTTAAATCCCTTGATGGATAAAACACACAAAAAACAGGTAAACCAAGTGCAGACAACTGCTTACAAGAACACATATGGTACAGATAACAGACATAAAGACATTTATAATATAAGGTGAGATAAATACTAACAATTATTTTTAAAGCAGTTTAAATGATGAAGTATTATTATTATTACTATTATTAATGTTATTGTTGTACAACCTAATTCAGAAAAGCTAAAGCATTGTGTGAATTGTAAATAAAAAACAGAATGTAATGCTTTGCAAATCTCACGGACCTTTATGATTATTCATAGAAAACATCAAATGTTCAAACTAAGACATTTTGATATTTCATGAAAACCATAGTACAAATATTTGTGTATATATAGTTCATCAAAGTATGTTTTCCCAAAAAAGATCAGAGGAGGGCAACAAAGGGTGGAAAAAGAATTGGTGCTAAAAAGAATAGCTGGAGGAATATTTATCATTTAATTCTTTTCATTTAGGTTAAATGGCAACAGCTCAGTATGAAAACAAGTGTCTTAGAAGTCAAACCTCACAGACCTTTATGATTATTCATTTTTGAACAGTTTCAGAATAATGTTGCTCAGTGCAAAATTATGAAGGAATTATGAAAGGAGAGAAGACTCATCATCTGCAGTATATACCATCCTTACTGGAATATCCTTAAAAAAAACAATAAGACTCTGTTGAAATATTCTGTGAATCGCTACCTTATTGTGGTGGGGGGACTTTCTGTGTCCCAGGGACTCCAGGGGCTATGTTGTCGGGGAGCTTTTGCCAGGTCTGGTGAGGGCGAGCGTCTGGTGGCTGGGGCCCTGAAAGAGGGACATGGGCCCATCCTCCTTTAGGCCCACCACCTGCAGGAGGCGCCATAGGGGTCGAGTGCAATGTGTGTTGGGCTGTGGCCAGAAGCGAAGGCCTGGCGTACCGATCCCGGGCTACCAAAACTAGTGAGTGGGACATGGAAAGTCACCTCTCTGGTAGGTGAGGAGCCTGAGTCAGTACCGGCTACATTAGGGGTCGGCAACACTCAAAGAGCCAAATGGACCATAAGGAGAGAGCACCTGGATCTGCAAATCCTTTTTGACACGTAAAATAAAGATAACACTGCATATACTGTTTTATGCCATGTATAAAAAATGGCTGGTGTCTTGCTTGTGAAATTTTATTTATGTAAAAAAAACATTTTAAACATTTAGAACTTTGTAAAGCAAAAAACAACAACAACAAAACACACGCTGAGTTGAAATTCTCTTTCAAATGAAATAAAAAGTTGAACTCAAAGTACACATGCAGCAAATGAAAACTGCCGCAGACAGTTGTCGTGCCAAGACAGGTATCCCCGACAGAATCTGTTTCCCTGAATCGGGAGTGCGTACTCTGCCTCAGTTACAACCAACTAGATGTGGAAGTAGTGATGTTTTACTTTAATGAATAAGTGAAAGATGAGTGTCGTGGCATTAGCGGTCTGTTTTCCAGCAAGGTTTCTCTGCCTTTTCATACAACTTACTATGAGTTTTGCCCTTGCCACCTCGCTCTTTGCCGTACAACTAGCCTCCCAGTTCTTACTCTTTGCTAATTTCTACTTCGTCATTCCACCACAAAGACTTCTTGGCCTCTTTCCTCTCTCCAGAGGATACAGGAAATACCCTCTTTGCAGTTTGCCTTAGCTTTGGAGATGGACTTTCTTATATGGTAACTCTTCTGTACCACCCAGAGCACGTCTGAACTCCTCCTGACCTCTGTGCAACATTCTTCCTTATTCAACTTCCACCACTTAATCCTATGCTCTGCCTTCACTCAGGTCCTCTTCTTGATCACCAAAGTCATCCTATAGACTACTATCCGATTCTTCTTCCATCATCTAAACCCTCTTTTCTTGTTATAATCATTCCGGTCAACATCTCCCTGCCATCTTGAACAGCTTCTATGACGATCAGCTGTCCTGCCTGATGGCATTATGAGCTACATCTTCTGCTAGTTCTGCCCTAATTGGCCTTCCAAATTCAGCAAATACCTCCAAAACTGTGTAGCGTCACCTTCATTCGTTTAAAACATTTACAAAGTAGTCATCACTGCTTTGACAAAGTGAAACTAGCCAGCCAGGCAGCCCCCTTTCAGTTTTCTAGTTCAAGATTAAAAAAACCCCCAGATAAACCCACTAAGCCCTCACAAGACACTGGTCCATTACCTCCAGCTTGAGAAATCCTAGCATGCTTCACCTTTAGAACCTCTGCTCATTATCAAGTCCCTCCACATTGCTGTCTGATTTTGGCTTCTCTCACACTACCATCAAGTTCGCTCATTGTCCGGATTTTCTTCCCATCTCTTCTCCAGCTTCTAACCAAGGAATCCCGACTACCTGAATGAGATCATGGGCCACCCGTCATTGTTGCAAATATCTAAGTGTTACACTTACAATCCTGAAAGAACTTCATAATGCAGTCATTGCTGCAGCAGTAAAACATTTCTTTGTCACCACGTTTTCACACATTTCAGGAGAGATTTTGGTCCACTTACACTCAAACTCAGGTGTGGGCCCCTGCTGGCACTGTCCTCTCATTGGAGGGCCACTTTAGTGTTCAAGCAGTACAAAAAACCAACCAAGCAAACATAAAAACACCCACAAATATTTCTGAAAACATAGTTTTTGTTTGTTTTTTAAAATGTCAAATATTGCATAACAAGACAAAACTGCAAACATGAACACAATGTGTTTTTCTCACTACAGGAGTGAAGTCTGGAGACAAGCTAAGGTACTCCATGTGCTCTTTATCCACGTTTTTGTTGCCTTCACAGTATGTTTTGGTTCATTCTAATGCTGGAAGACCCATCCACGACCCATGTTCAGTGTTAGGGAACACGAGACTACACTACATGGTTGTGTCCATTGGCTTCTCAGTGCGGTGAAGTCATCCTGTACCCTTAGCAGAAAAACAACCACAAAGGATAATGTTTCCACAACCATGCACAGCTGTGGGGATTGTGCTCTTTGGATCATATGCAGCATTTCTCACATTTCAAACATGGCAGGTCAAAGAGCTGCAATTTGTTTGATCAGACCTCAGCACTTTCTGCCAAGTCTTCTTAAACCATGTAGATATTCACTGGCAAACTTGAAATGGGTCTCAACAAATGCCTTCGTGAGCAAGGGGACCTTGCAAGTGCTGCAAGATGTTAATGCTCTGCCTTCTGATTATTCACACCCCATGAGGCAAGACTTCACAGAGATTTAAAAACAAAACCCTTCAACCCGCCAATTTTGCTTCAGGAGGCCCACCGTGGTCCAGTTAAATGTGTGCAGATTTGTGCAATGTCTTAAAGCAATGGAAAAACTGAGTAATACATGTAAAAAAAAAGGGAAATCAAGTAATTATGGAAAAATCAAAATAGCCATTATTTTAACTGAATCCTTGCATCTCTCCCTTCATCTGTTTTCTTACCACATCTTTATCTGCAGGAAGTCTTTATCCTTCGAGCATGAGTCATCTACCAGAGGCCTGGGAGCTCCAGGGTCTGCTGTTCCTACCCCTGCACTCTTCTGGATAGAGATCAGGGATGTTGTTCCTGGGCTCTACTGGAACCACTGGCCCAGTTTGGACAGTTCAGATGACCACTGTTGCCTTCATGAGCGTATTTGTTTATCCACCTTGAGAAATCACGAGCCAAAACACTTCATCTGTGATTATTGTTTATTAACTCGCTGGATGATTAAATATTAGCATGTACAGGGTGTTTTTTTCTTACCACTGTTCCTGCTATGGCGTTACCGCCCATCTCTGATGGTTACCATCACCATAGCAGGAAAAAACTGTGGTAAGAACCCCCCCCCCACTAATTAAGAATAACAATAACATAAATAATATAATGTGTAACATGGGCAGTATTAATGTGTCCCAGTTTTTTTCAGCTGCAGTGACAGTTGACATGGCTGTGAGCAGTGTTTCCTACCTGTGTGGGGCCTCAGTGGTACACGGACACAAAATAAACAAATGATTCGTTTTCACGCATGTTTAATGAATGAAAGATTTACTGTGGTACAATCAAACATTCTGTTACAAAGGTCCAAAATAACAACTGTGTGCTCTCTTGTTTCTGACACTTGACTCCAGCTGTAGTAAAGACACTCTTCCCTACAGAGGAGGCATTAAAGAGCAGAACACTTAGTAAAAACTCAGAGATGGGGTCAAATTTACAGACATTACTTTTGGTAAACAGGTTTGATGAACTTAATTGCAAATAATATTGGCAGCTTCCAGTGTCACACCTCATCCTGCTAGTAGATGCAGCTACACTAAATACACGGCAAAATCGTCCTGACTTATCACCAAGACTTAAAACTTGACCTCTGACACCGACTTTGAGGTCAGATGTTGAGGTCACCAGGATTCGACCTCATCCAAGATCTTTCGCTGCACCTACGTCACCTGGATCTGCAGTAATCATATTCACAAACTTGGCTGTGACAAAAATACACAATCAGCCTTTCACAGCTTGTTTGCTTAATTAAAACTAGCATTTGGCTATAATGAGTGATGAGGCTCAGCTGCATGAAGCTAATTCGTATTAACAATATTAAAGCCCAGTATTGTAGAGGCAGCATCAGTCGAGAGGAGGAAAGTAGTGATAAAATACTGAATGCTGACGCTCCGAGTGCCAGCAGCAATGACAGCATCTCCCAGTCTCAGCTGTGAATGTGAACAAAGGTTAAGTGATCTTCATGGAGGAGAACGAGCCTGGAAGCTTGACAGAAACAGATTTCTGATTTACTCACCTCACCATAGGAAAACCAAACACAACAGACTTAACCGTGAAACACTACAGTTTGTTCATAAGCCTTATGAATTCCTTGACCCAGAGGAAGTTTTAAAAGAAAAACGTTAAAGCAGCAAATCAAAATATCTAAGATGCCAAAGTCAGGTTATCCTTGAGTTTCCCTTTGGACAAAGCAGGAGGCGAGAAGACAAACATAAAAAGTCCCTTTGACTCACTGCCTCATTCAACAGCTCCCCAAGGTGAGTCATTTGCATTTTCACTTGGTTGCGCAGTTCAGCATTCCAGAGTAGTTAATGGAACTAAAATCAATGACAATCTCAGTCCTCTTGGGCTTGAACTGCCTGTGAAAACACCAAACACATGCACACACAGACTAGTCAGAGACGCACCTTTACACACAGAAAATGCTTAAAGAAAAGAAAATGCACCTTTTAAAGATTTTTATTGGCCTCCTACTCTGATAAGTTATAACAAGGTTCATGTAGAGGTTTGTAACCACAAAAATCCATAGTTCACCTCACAGACACGTCTTGGGATCTTTTTAAGGCACATCGAGCATCATAACTTGGGTCTAGCAGGTGTTCCTGAAACGGCCCCTGAGTTGCACAGGCCTCTCCGAGTCTTCTCTGTATGATGAGCCTTCTAGAAGTGCAGGGTTACGATACTCGTTTGAAACAACTGTGATACAAACAGTGCTGTGGCTGCAGACAGACACACAGCTCTTCCCCTCACTAACAGCAGAGCCCAGACTGTAGAGAACTAATCGGAGCAAATAAAGAGTCGAATCCAGAGCAGCACAGCTGCAGCTCAGGCCTGAACAGAGAGAGAGGCTGCATGCAGATCTGGACAAGATAATAAAGTCGATCATTTCTACCTTTACGATTATTTATTAAAGTGTGTTTCTTATTTTGTTGTGACCAGCTGTGTTCTTATTTTTAAAATGCAGGTGTGATCAGTGCATCTTTCACAGTGAGTGCTCTGGCGGTTACCTTTTTATTTTAGTCTAACAGCAGACCTTATCTATAGCTCATTTTAAACTGGTTCCATAACAGCAGAATTACACACAGTCCGTATAGCAGACAGAACACCTAGAAAGCCTGATGCTGAGCCTCGTCCACCCCAGCTGTGAAACTCAGAAACCAGTCTTACTTGTTATCATCTATCGTCCACCTGGGCCTTACACAGAGTTTCTGTCTGATTTCTCAGACTTTATATCTAATTTAGTTCTGAGCTCAAATAAAATAATTATTGTGGGTGATTTTAACATCCATGTAGATGCTAAAAATGACAGCCTCAACATGGCATTTAGTCTGTTATTAGACTCAATTGGCTTCTCTCAAAATGTAAAAGAACCCACCCACCACTTTAATCACACTCTAGATCTTGTTTTAACATATGGCATAGAAACTGAACATTTAACAGTGTTTCCTGAAAACCCTCTGCTGTCTGATCATTTCCTGATAACATTTACATTTACAATAATTGATTACACAGCGGTGGAGAGTAGACTTTATCAAAGTAGATGTCTTTCTGAAAGCGCTGTAACTAAGTTTAAGAATATAATCCACCCACTGTTATCATCTTCAATGCCCTGTACCAACACAGAGCAGAGCAGCTATCTGAACGCTACCCCAACAGAGGTCGATTATCTTGTTAATAATTTCACCTCCTCACTACGTACGACTCTGGATACTGTAGCTCCAGTGAAAACTAAGGCCTCTAATCAGAAGTACCTGACTCCGTGGTATAATTCTCAAACACGTACCCTAAAGCAGATGACTCGTAATCTGGAGAGGAAATGGCGTGTCACAAATTTAGAGGATCATCATTTAGCCTGGAGAAATAGTTTGCTGCTTTATAAGAAAGCCCTCCGCAAAGCCAGAACATCTTACTATTCATCACTGATTGAAGAAAATAAGAACAACCCCAGGTTTCTCTTCAGCACTGTAGCCAGGCTGACAAACAGTCAGAGCTCTGTTGAGCCAACCATCCCTTTAACGTTAACTAGTAATGACTTCATGAACTTCTTCACAAATAAAATTTTTATCATTAGAGAAAAAATTACCAGTAATCATCCCACAGATGTAATATTATCTACAGCTACTCTTAGTACCATTGATGTTAAGTTAGACTCTTTTTCTCCAATTGATCTTTCTGAGTTAACTTCAATAATTACTTCCTCCAAACCATCAACGTGTCTTTTAGACCCCATTCCTACAAAACTGCTCAAAGAAGTCCTGCCATTGATTAATTCTTCGATCTTAAATATGATCAACCTATCTCTAATAATCAGCTATGTACCACAGGCCTTCAAGCTGGCTGTAGTTAAACCTTTACTGAAAAAGCATCTCTAGACCCAGCAGTCTTAGCTAATTATAGGCCAATCTCCAACCTTTTTTGCTTTAGTAAAAAACAAACAAACAGTTAAATATGTAACTTCTTTACACTGACAGAAAAGGGAGTTTCACTGGTCTGTCCACCTTAGGATCAAAGTGAGCTGTTTGTGGTTGTAAAATGTAAAATGAGTTTGATCCCCCTGGTCTATAGGGTTGGTGAAACCTTGATTTGGTACTTTCTTGGAATCGCCAGCAGGTGGAGCTGTGGCTGCTCTGCACACCCTTGATCCTATTTTTCAGCCGTTCATCCCAGCTGAGGAAAACTACACGTTTCTCCCACTGAAACAGGCGCTTTACTTTTCTTTACATCTTCTTTTCCCTTTAAATCAAATACACGAATCATCCTTTTCTGACCTCCATAACAATTCCAACCCTTTCACCACATTTTCACTTGCACAGTTCATTTGTTGTGCTCTATTCCATGTCTGTCCGCTTAGTTCTCAGATCTGGTGGTCGTTTACTGACTTATTGTAAGTCAACACGTCTAAAAGATAGCTGTTGTTGTTAATTGGGGCTATGTAAATAAGTGTACTGTATGTCTTGATGCATGCTCAATCATCCAGGTAAGTAAATCCCAAAGTTTGATTGTGTTCATCTGGACGCAGCGCTGTCAGAGGGAGAAACCTCTCGTCACTCATCCAATTTACAAATGCAACCTGAATTTTGTGAACTTGCAGAGTTCTTGGTAACTTTGTAAAGCAATCAAATAGAAATAGAACAAAAATATACCCACTTTAGCCTCTGCACTCAAGAAATGTTTTATTGCAACTGATATAAAATCTGAAGTTTAAGATTTGGATGCAGTTCCACTTACTCGTGCTATTGGATTTAGCATGCATCTATTGGGCAGTCTTAACTACAGTCACAGTATGACAACATCCACAGAGATTTTTCTCTGTACTGAATGAAGGAGGAATTGTGTGAAATTTAGGTGAAGCACCATCATCACAACAACTTTTAAGCAGAAGCACAAGCTTTAGTTTTGCTATTTGGCCATAATATCTGCAGCAGTGGCATTCTGCAAGCATGGAAAAGCAGACTGTTGGCCTGAGCCTAAGTTTCCTGACAGCAGTATGTCAATAACAACAGTTACAACATTCTGAAAGTGTCCGAGACAGACTACTGCAGAAAAGTAACCACCGACTGACCTGAATTCAGTCTCTGGTCCGGAGTAGTTTGGCCGTACTTAAGGCAACACAGCATCAGTTTCTCCTTCTAGACTAATGTGTAACTTACCTGTACTCGATCTTTGCCATACTGAGCAGCCTTCTGGAAGCAGTCATTTCAGGTGTGTCATGGTACTTATCAGAAAGATACACCACCTCCTTCAGACCTGGAGAAAGTGAGGGAGGGATCATAAATTAATCTTATTTGATATTACAGATGATGGAATATTGCAAATCAATTAAGGTTAAGACATAAACACTAAGTAACAGACACACCGATGAGGGTTTAACACTTTAAATATACACGCTTTTGTTTTTTCTGTTCCAAAGGACTGACCCACTCTGCAGCCTGATGATAGCAGTAAATCACATTCATAAATGTAAAAGAAGGCCATCTATGTCCACTGTGAATGACCATTATTGAACAGAGGTGGTGGCCACAACCCACACTCACACTTTGCACCAGGTTACATCGTGTATGTAAGTCAGGTGATAGAATGTGGCTCACCTGAAACCCCTGGAGGTAATAACAACAACAACAACAATAATAATAATAATAATAATAACAACAACAACAACAATAATGGATTGCATTTATAAAGCGCTTTTGGAGACCCTGAAAGCGCTTTACAATTCCACTGTTCATTCACTCTCACATTCACACTGGTGGAGGCAGCTACAGGTGTAGCCACAGCTGCCCTGGGGCAGACTGACAGAAGCGAGGCTGCCATATCGCACCACCTCCGGTCTTGCCCAAGGGCAAAGACAGACAGAGCTGGGGATCGAACTGGCAACCTTCCGATTACAAGATGAGCTTCCCAACCCCCTGAACCACGGTCGCCCCTACGCCCTCTTTCACACCTTGGCTCATATGATAACACTGATGACTAATAGATGGTCAGCGACCACCTCTTCAGGGACAACCCCCACTGGGGTTTAAACACTGTTGGTTTGAAAACAGCCTCTCGTCCTCTTGGATGAGAGGCTGTTTTCATCTTCAAAAAACCTAAAGAAGTCAAACTGCCTTCCTTCCAAGCTCCTAAGACGACCACATCCTGGGTGACCGAGTACCTGCACAGACAGCAAATCGCATTATTATTATAATTTACGTCTTCTCTGAGCAGTCTAAATCATCTAGAACTAAATGAAAATGTGAATAACTGGATGGTCTTTGAAACAAATGGGGGGAAAGATGTTGTTCTCACAATGTGGTCAAGCATGCTGCAAACACTGGTACTTAGAAAATGTGCCAAGAAGAGGCAGAAAATGAAAGCTGACTGAAACAGATGTCACACACCTCAAACTTTTAAGTTCTTGGAGAGAAAAGAAGATTACTGCTACGAAGAAGTCTTAACTAGTCTGAGAAGATTTTCAGAATGACCATAATCAGACAACTGAATGAACAAGGCTTAAAAGGGAAGAACAGCTGCTAAGAAGCAGCTACTGAGCATTAAGGAGGTCAACAAATGTACAGGAACACTTCAGATCTGTCAGGGAGCACAGACACCGGAGTGCAGGTGACTGCAACTAGGTACTGTTCCTGTGCCCACAGAAAGGCTGCTGCCCCACACACACACACACACACACACACACACACACAAGTATGGGGTTACATTTCTGGAAACAACATGGGGAAATTCGTGAAAATTGACATCATTAAAACAAAAAGGTCTACGACAGCATCTTGTTGCATCATGGAAACCCTTCTGGACTGTTGTGGGCACCAACAAGACAAAGGCCACAAGCAAACTTTAAAGCAACACAGAGCTTAACTAACCAAGAAAAAGTAACTTTGATTCGGACAGTCCGTCAGTTCAAGTACTCAAAGTGTGGACTTTAATTCCACTGCACACATTTGGGATTTGGTGGATTTGGATGAATCACACAAAAGTTTCATCCAAAGCAGGTCAATGGGAACAGCTAGAAACCTTCTGTAAGTCACTAACAAAAGAGTATCACAGAAAGTACAAAAACAATGCCAAAAACATGCAAGCTGTTATCAAAGCCAAGAGAGGCCATAAAAACAACACTGTTTTTAACAAGTTTCTTTGTAGAATAATAGCTGGGCACAAATGGAAATGTGCTTTAATCACAATTTTTTAAATAGTTTTGACTCTACTTGACAACATATTTTAAATCAGTCATTATGGGATGGAGGTGTGGACTTTTAACTAAACATGGGACAAGTCACAGAAAGACTGACAAATACAGTCGTCTGACTTTGTTGGGTGTCTGCTTGATTTGTTATTCAGACAGACAAACTGGTGATGGCTAACCAATAATAATCCATTATTATTATTATTAAAAATGAGGTGAGTTCTGCCAACATTGGCCGCTTTGACTCCTAATATTATTACCTGGACCTTCCTGAATCAGTATAAATGTAGAAATAGTTACAGTGTGTGCTGTTAATACTCACCTGCCTGAATAATGAGCTTGGCACACTCATTACAGGGGAACAAAGCCACATACATGGTGCAGTCCTTCACATCAGCACTGTTCTTATTCATAATAGCATTCAGCTCTGCGTGGCACACTGTGAGACACGACATCGAAACAAACCTCAGTCACTAAAACACACTGCAAGTTTGATAGCTCTTCATTATTATTAAATTATTAAATTATTATTTAGCCTCTGCTGCCCCCAACTGGCCAAACGTTTGAAAATTGTTCCATCCACTTCCATGATCACAGTGCATAAAATCACGCACAGATAAACATTTGTGAAAGAATGAGTCGCTCAGGTGCGAGGGCAGATGAACGAATACTTTTGGCGGTATGGTGCAAATGTAGATAGGATTTGGTTTACTCCAGACATTCTCCCACACATAAATAATGTGGAGCAGGTGGATGAAAGCAGGAGTGCTTTGTTACTTTAATGCAGCGGTCCCCAACCCCTGGGCCTCGGACCGGTACCGGTCCGTGAGTCGTTTGGTACCGGGCCGCGAGAGTTGAGGCTCAGGTGTGAAATGTATGGTTTTCAGGGTTTTTAATCGGTTTTCAGCGTTATTTTGTTATCGTTTGTATCGTTAACTCGGTTTTCCTGGGTCTTTTCACGTGTGTTATGAATAAATCTTCTTTTTTTTCAGTACCCGTACCAGTTTTATTTTGTTGTATTTATCCGCGACACCTTAAAGGCCGGTCCGTGAAAATATTGTTGGGCATAAACCGGTCCGTGGCGCAAAAAAGGTTGGAGACCGCTGCTTTAATGCACCAAATACACCATTTTGAAACAAGCTGTTGTAGAGGAAAGCAAAAATGACAGTGTGCATTCTCACCATAAGGGTATTTAGTATCAAGCCGGTCATCAGCAGAGCGAGACCATGGCAGCAGGTCATCATTACAGCCATTAGGCATACCATTGTAACCGATGCCCACTATCTTATTCTCCTGGTTCACTATACATGCTCCCACCTGTGAGAGACACCGAGACAGAGGGACGTAAAGAGGGACATATATACAGAGAGACACACACAAAGAACTGATTCCTATATTTATAAAAACAAGACCATCAAATTAAAATTATTATACCACCAAGTCCTATTTTACAATAATTCATGTCCCAAATTCGCTCCCTGACAGACTTTCTAATATTCAGCTCACCTTAAATTTGTGTGTTTTTTCTATTTCTTTCATCTGCATATTTAAATTGGGAGGAAATACAATTTTTGGGGCACGTTCAATTTCCACTTTTTCCCTGTTTTTCTTTCCTTCAGAGTCTGAGTAACTGTGTTAAATAATCATTACATCAACAGTGAACATCACATTCGAGCAGGCCTAAACCTTGTCTCCCTGTTTTTGGACAGCAAGAGGAAACAAACTAAACTAGGACTGTGCATAGACAGCTTGACGTTTATTCAGCTGTGTAAAAACTATAACTTTAATCTCAGCCAAACCGATTTACTCAGGAACAAATAAAATACTGAAAAAAGCCAAACAATAACATTTGTAAGTTATCTAAGTGACTTATATATCATGTTTAACCTGAGTAGCAAAACGATTTGCCGGGAGTCCGGTGTTCTCACGGGCTCTAGTGACCTTGCCCCCGGCTAGCTATCGAGCTAGTGGGTAACAGACGTCTCCGAAAACGTCGGAGCGCTTTTGAAAATATGTGGTGTCTTGATAAACTGAGCAGATATTTGAGGTTTACACAGCTACATTCTCGCCTGAAAATATGTTAAACGTTTATTTTGTGACCCAGAAAGAATAATAAGAGTAATATTAAAACTAACTAGCTGCCGCCATTGTTGGAAACTGCGCTGGGCCGCGCTATGAATTCTGGGACACAGCTTCTTCTTCTTCGGGGTTTAACGGCAGCTGGCATCCTTGTACATGCAGTGCTGCCATCCTCTGTTTCAGTCCGTTATTACACTTAAATCCTACTACTTATTCCTGCGTCTTTTGGGATCTTACAAAGCTTCAAACGACGCGTCGACTATTAAATCAGTCGTCGACGATTTTGATTGTCGACGTAATCGTGACTAGTCGACTAATCGTGGCAGCCCTAATGAGCAACCACACATTCTCATGCCAACATGCAAATGACAACAACAGTAAACTCATAGTAACAGACTCTTCTAAACCTGAACCACACCTCAGTTCTGTACACCAGAAATTTGGATATGAACTCATAGTAAAGTATCTGTTTCAGCCCTGACACATAAGCAAACGCAGACGTACCTGGGAGCTCGGGTCTTTGCTTCTTTGTGCTGACAGAAAAGCCACAGCCATGAAGTACTCTGGCCACTCAAGGTAGTCCTCTCTTTTCTTGGTTTTGCCACTATAGAGAAAAAAAACCCCAAGAGATTTATGAAGTTATGTGAGAGAAAACAAAAGCTGTCCTTACAACAATTCTGGTTTAAGGGACTTCACAGCTTTGTGAGCCGTCACTCTGGTAACTCACCATCAATGTTACGATTCAGTTTGTGTTATCTGATGTGTACATTCGTATGTATTAATTGATGAGCTGCCAAAACAATCATTTACATATAAACACCACAGAGTCTCCTGAGTAGAAGCTCAATGTGCATAACCTTTAGTAAAAGCCTGAACATAATGGTTTTCAGTATCAGCACTTGTAACAAGAGTGATACTATTCAGATATACACCAATTAGTCACAAAATTAAAACCATGTCACTAATACTCTGTAGGTCTTCCTCCTGCCCCAAAAATCAGCTAAGCTGTCAGAGTATGGAAAGAGTGGACACAGTGCCTGTTGTGTCTGGCACTGGGATGTTGCTCTGGCTGCCCTCTGCAGCAGTTTACAGGGATGGTAGGGTGCCAGCGTTAGTGTCCAACAGATAATGACAAAACTGATCGTTTTTAATTATATTAAAAGATGAATAAGAATTGTATTACTATTTAGTATTGCACATTATTTTTTTAATTAACATTATAAATAATAAAAATAATATTTCCCCCAAAATGACTCATATAAGCCCCCTGACAAACAAACCTTTGTACTGAGCCACAAACGATAACACAAACTACTGAGAGCCACAGGGCTTATGTTTGGAGAAAGAAGGGCCAGATGTGCAACCCAAAGAAAACTGTCCCAGCAGTGAAAAAGCAGAGGCGGCAGTGTTAGGCTGTGGGAGATGCTTCCTGGTGTCTGGAAAGGGGGAACTCATCAAGGTGGAAGAAATCATGAAGACAGAAGGATAATGGGAAGATGATGAATGAAAACTTTATGCAGTCAACAGCAAAACTGGGTCTGTTGTTGCAACAAGGACCAAAACATATGTCGATCTCGAAAACTCCACTTCAAGCGAGACTAAACAGATAACCTGGAGTACAGGAAGTGTATTTGGGACTGACGTCACTCCCGATTATCGAGTTTGAGAGAATAAATGTAGAAAAAAAACAGGATTTAATTTGGTTCTCGGCAAGGTAGAGCCGTGCAGGTATCAGTGGGAATGCAGCATAATACTTTGCGCTTATCACGAATAGAGCCTCTGCACACGGCGAGTCAAAATCCACAACAGTGCAGTGCAGATTAAAGGTTCACGCTTTTACTATTGGATCGTTAACTTGGGGTATGTTCCGACTTTTTTGCATTTTTTTTTTTTGGCATTCCACAAAATCTCTCCAACGGGGAACTTCCGGCGATGCAGGAACGCACCATAAAACTCGAAACGTCACTAACAGCCCAGTGAGACAGTCTTACGACCTCCAAGCATTAAAAATAAATGTGAAAAACACTGTGACGGACTGATAAATAAAAGACATTGGCTCAGGGTGGAACATATACTACAACACTACGTAACACCACACCACACGCGGACAGACGTGTCATTTACTACTCAGCTGCTCCTCGGTGGAAATCCGAGCCTTTCTCGTCACGTGTAGAGAAAGGTTACCTGTTTAAACTAGAACGCTGTTGGTTTTCTTCCATATTGTAACAAGTAACTGGTATAAATCCCTCTGACAACGACAGCCTTTGTTGATACCGCACGATGGTCGCTACGACACCGTAAACCACGTCACAATACAGGAAGAAATCTCCCGCGCTTAAGGCCGGACTGTGAGGAGTTTTTATGCCCTGACTTTTGCTTCAAAGGACTGCAGCTTCTTCGGTCACTATATTCAGTGGCGGATCGAGAAAATCTTACAGGGGTGGGGCAGGGTGGCATATACATCTTTGGTAAAGTACGTGAAAATCACCTATATGTAAATGGAGCCAACAAAATATCCACAAAGCACTTTAAAACTATTTATTATATCATTCTCTCCACAACAGGCTGAAGAGCCTCCTGTAGATCCGCCCACATGTAACTCACACTGGGTTGACTATGTTAGAGGAGAGTACAGGACAGTGCTCTTCCTTGATAGACATTATTCACACAATGACCATATGACACATTTATAGTAAGTTTGACATAAATTAAGTTTCTTATTGGCCAAAGGACTGAAAAGGTCCTTATACCCCCTCAACTGAACTGTAGAGATCAACTTCTTCGAACTGTGAAATTCAGTCATACGGTTCGGTAATGAAAACGATAAACACCCACATCACTAATTACTTGAGCTCAAGCTCTAAGAACATGATTAGAAGGTTAACAGCTGCCATATAAAGGGCAGCACTTGTGAAGTACACTTCATGTCTTTTTGGCACTAAAAGAGGTCATTCATCAGCTTGTGTAGCTACACTATAGAGATAAAATTCAGGTATTTGCAGTCAACGAGCTACAAGGGTATAAAAGTGGCTCATTCTAAGGAGCTCTGTGAATTCTGAGCACGGTAACGTAATAGCATGGCACCTTTGCAACAAGTCCCTCTCTCCTATATTCTGTGACCAGCTGTAAGTAGTATTACTGCAAAGTAAAAGAGTTTAGGAACCACACCAAATCTGTAGCCAAACGTTAAAGAGGGAGGGTCACTGACTGATTAACTCATGGTGCACCAGGACCTTTATTAAGACAAAAGTAACAAAAACATCATGTGAAATCATAATTTTCCATTTTAGTCCTGGAACTAGTGACACCAGCAGACTCTTGTACAGGGAGTGCAGAATTATTAGGCAAGTTGTATTTTTGAGGAATAATTTTATTATTGAACAACAACCATGTTCTCAATGAACCCAAAAAACTCATTAATATCAAAGCTGAATGTTTTTGGAAGTAGTTTTTAGTTTGTTTTTAGTTTGAGCTATTTTAGGGGGATATCTGTGTGTGCAGGTGACTATTACTGTGCATAATTATTAGGCAACTTAACAAAAAACAAATATATACCCATTTCAATTATTTATTTTTACCAGTGACACCAATATAACATCTCCACATTCACAAATATACATTTCTGACATTCAAAAACAAAACAAAAACAAATCAGCGACCAATATAGCCACCTTTCTTTGCAAGGACACTCAAAAGCCTGCCATCCATGGATTCTGTCAGTGTTTTGATCTGTTCACCATCAACATTGCGTGCAGCAGCAACCACAGCCTCCCAGACACTGTTCAGAGAGGTGTACTGTTTTCCCTCCTTGTAAATCTCACATTTGATGATGGACCACAGGTTCTCAATGGGGTTCAGATCAGGTGAACAAGGAGGCCATGTCATTAGTTTTTCTTCTTTTATACCCTTTCTTGCCAGCCACGCTGTGGAGTACTTGGACGCGTGTGATGGAGCATTGTCCTGCATGAAAATCATGTTTTTCTTGAAGGATGCAGACTTCTTCCTGTACCACTGCTTGAAGAAGGTGTCTTCCAGAAACTGGCAGTAGGACTGGGAGTTGAGCTTGACTCCATCCTCAACCCCAAAAGGCCCCACAAGCTCATCTTTGATGATACCAGCCCAAACCAGTACTCCACCTCCACCTTGCTGGCGTCTGAGTCGGACTGGAGCTCTCTGCCCTTTACCAATCCAGCCACGGGCCCATCCATCTGGCCCATCAAGACTCACTCTCATTTCATCAGTCCATAAAACCTTAGAAAAACCAGTCTTGAGATATTTCTTGGCCCAGTCTTGACGTTTCAGCTTGTGTGTCTTGTTCAGTGGTGGTCGTCTTTCAGCCTTTCTTACCTTGGCCATGTCTCTGAGTATTGCACACCTTGTGCTTTTGGGCACTCCAGTGATGTTGCAGCTCTGAAATATGGCCAAACTGGTGGCAAGTGGCATCTTGGCAGCTGCACGCTTGACTTTTCTCAGTTCATGGGCAGTTATTTGGCGCCTTGGTTTTTCCACACGCTTCTTGCGACCCTGTTGACTATTTTGAATGAAACGCTTGATTGTTCGATGATCACGCTTCAGAAGCTTTGCAATTTTGAGACTGCTGCATCCCTCTGCAAGATATCTCACTATTTTTGACTTTTCTGAGCCTGTCAAGTCCTTCTTTTGACCCATTTTGCCAAAGGAAAGGACGTTGCCTAATAATTATGCACACCTGATATAGGGTGTTGATGTCATTAGACCACACCCCTTCTCATTACAGAGATGCACATCACCTAATATGCTTAATTGGTAGTAGGCTTTAGAGCCTATACAGCTTGGAGTAAGACAACATGCATGAAGAGGATGAAGTGGACAAAATACTCATTTGCCTAATAATTCTGCACTCCCTGTATGTGAGGCTCTCCTAGAGCGCTCTGTTTTTGGTGGAATGCAGTTCAGTCGGACGCAGGTCAGGTGACTGATAATATTTAGTCTTTACCCTAAAAAGCTCTTTGTCTGAATCGCTGTGCTGATAACTTCCTGTTGATGCATTTAGCTGACTGTGAGTGCTCCGGTTTACATCTCTGCATGAATTATATTGATGTTGTCAAACTTTTTACTCCCTTTGATATCTCTGTCTGTTGTTTGTTAAGCCTCACTATTTTCTTCTGATTAAACTGATTAATGGGTGGATATGTACCTGTATAATAAGTATACAGTATACTAAAGTATAGTAAAGCTTTAGTGCACTAAAGCTTTGAGTGTTATTATTCACAGTGTGTTGTGGATGATTCAGTGTGCAACAGACTGGAGGTGCTCTTCAGCCTGCAAATTTCACAGTTAAAGAAGTATAACTGCATCAAAACAGCACTGCAATGCAAAACAGCATTACACTGAAAATCAGGCTGCTTCTACTGCAGAAGTACAATCAGGTACTTACAAGTAGGCAACGCTTTGTATCCCGTCAGTAGCCCATTTACAGTCTTCCTAAACAAACAAACAAACAAACAACGCAGACAAACAGCAGGTTAAGAAATAAACACTTCAATTCGGACACCTTGGAAAGTTTTCTGTTTTCAAATGAAACAATCTCAAACACACACACACACACACACACACACACACACACACACACACACACACACACAGGCGATGGCAAAGCTGCATGTAGCCACAGCCACCCTGGGGCGCACTGACAGAGGAGAGGCTGCTGGACACTGGTGCCACCAGGCCCTCTGACCACCACCAGTAGGCAACTGGTAAAGTGTTTTGCCCAAGGACACAACGACCGAGACTGTCCGAGCCGGGGCTCCAACCGGCAACCTTCTGATTACAAGACGAACTGCCCACTTTTGAGCCACGATCACCCAAATCACAAAATCCAGGAATAATGTTCTCAATTGGTCAGTAAATGGTGATTTCCTACCAGGTTTGGTCTACAAAATAAGTTACTGTAGTGATAGCAGAGATAAGCCAGAAGTCGTCCTCATACGCCCAAATCTGGGCCTTGTACCAGGAAGCAAGTTTAACATACCCAGGGTATCTTTTTGTTCTGGATTCACTGACACTAACATCAGCAATCACGGTAAATGGTCACATGAAGCTGGTTATCAGCCTGTTAAGTTACCCTGGGTTTCCTAATCTAGGTACACGCGCGTGCAAGGGCTGACACTGGCAACATCTGACCAATCCCACTGAATATTGAGCAGCAGCTTTAAATGTTTCAGACAGTAAGACTGGAAAAAATCTACTATAAAGAAAGAAAAGAAAAGCTGGCAAAAATGCCAACAGGCTTATTCCATTAAATGAATGTTTAAATTAGCATAAGACAGTTTTGTATTTTTTATTTTTTAGCTGCATCCCAGATGGCGTTGAACAGTCTGATGGAAAGTATAAATATAAAAACATAATTAAGTGTAAGTTTATTCTACTAGCGACTGATATAAAGTACAAATAGGTGTCCTGAGACTTAATTATAGGCAGCGATTTCATGATTTCACAAAATCCCAGAACACTCCATGTTAGTGACTGAGCAAAACTACAAACATGTCAAATGAATTTTCCTAAACGACTCTATGATTTCTACCATATCATGTTGAGGTTTCTCTTTAGATACGTGTCACTGTGACTCACAGCCAAAGAAGTCGTGGAGGTACCAGCAGGTCTAAATGAATGGTACGTAACTGCATAGACAGCATAACAGAACAAAATTTAAAATAATAACACAAAATTTAAAGTGGGGTTATTTAAAACTAACTCATTCCAATCACGAGAAAGCTTGAAAACATAAGGTTTTCAACTCAGCTTAATTACCTTTTTTTCCAAATTACTCAGCGTACAAACAGTCAAGAAGGTCAAATTTCTACATTTTGGTCTATTACTACTACAACACAGGACAGATAAGGAGCAAATTACTCACCTTTGAAGGATCAATTGTGTAACTGGAAGCATGCGATGAGGTAGATGACTGGCATGGCTGTGTATTGTGCACCTAAAAAAAGACATGAGAAGGCAAAAGGAGATGCAACTAAAATGGCCATTTTTAAACCATTTGGGTAAACTGGTTGCAGATTACCAATCATTTAGAAAAGGTGGTTTAATTTAATCTGAAAAAGCCGATTCACAAGGTCCTGATTCGATTCATTAAATTTGGACTCAGATATAAAAATATGGATATGCACTTATAAATGATCAGAATTATAAGATATTTACTGTCTATGTATAAAAACAAAGCTGACACTGTGAGACTTGATCACAGGTGTGAGCATCACAGCAGAGGCCTTTGTGTCAAAGTGACTGAGGATCAAACAGAGAAACATGAAGCAGATTTTCCTGGATTGGCTTTTTATAGCAGATAACCTTAAAAATATTCTGCAGTAGAAAAAAAACCGTAAGAAAACCATCAATCAGCATCTGAACATGACCTGATGCTGCTGAAGTGAAGCAGAGCAAAGTTAGAGGTTTGATTAGAGACACAGCTGAGAGTTTTGCAATTTGGCATCAAGTTTACATTTGTTCGATATAAATTTGATTTGAATCAGGAAATCAATGTTTTAAACCCACCCTTAATCAATTGCCACGTATCAACAAAATTACAGGGAGAAAAGCAGACGTCACAGCATGTGCACACACCTACCTCTGTATTTCTCTGTTCAAATTTTGTTTCCAACAACAGGACTCTGCTTATCAGCTTTTCCCAGCTTTCTCTGGATATGGTGACGACTTCTCCCACATTCTGGAAAAGAATATGGTAATTACAAAAAAGAAGCGCTCTATGAAAACGCTCAGTTATTCTCTTTCCTGTTGTCTATCAGAGAGAAGACTAAAACAAGACTAAAGAAAGGGCAACATATTTTAAATAAGTAGAGAGTATCTTGTTAGCTTTGTCTGTTTTTCTGCCTTGCTCCAGGCGTTTCTCCAGAATACTGATCTTGCTGAGGCCAGACACTGCATAGCTGAGCTTTTGTTACGATCCCTGAGTTTGGGCCCAGTGTTTTCAGTTCAACTTTTTTCAATATGGATATTTTAAGCGAAGTAGAGGAGCGCTTTCTCATCTACTTCAGTTCTGGGTTTTAGTTTATTTGGTATCCTTTGAGTCCCTAATGAATCTTGTTTCCACTGTGGTCCCCGTGCTTCTGTAGTTTTTGTCTGTTTGTGATTCCATGTTTTGTTACTTCCTGTACTTAAGTAGGCTTTTGTCTCCTGTGCTTCAATATCCAGTTTAGGTCCAGTTGTCTTGTCATTCCTGATTTGTTCCCTTCTGTGTCGCTCTGTAGTTAGTCTCATCTCCTCAGTCAGTCATGTGTCCATGTATTTTGACCTTTTGTCTGTGTCAACTAAGCATATGAATGCTCAGTTGTTCTCCCAGTGTCTCCCAGTTTGTTCCTGCCACTCTTCTTCCTTGTCCTCATCACCTGCCATGTTTCTATTGTCTCCATGTGTCAAGACCCGTCACTGGTGTGTGTTCTTTGCTGTGTGACTCCTTTGCTACCTAGTGCCATGGTTTTCTCTAATTTCCTAGCTCTCTGTATTCCTGGCTCCAGTGATCTCTTTATTTTGCATTTCTGGAATGTCACATGCAATAAAGCCGTTTTTGAGTTCAGGTTTTGCCTCTCGAGACCTGCATACTGGGTCCAAAACCTGTCTGCCATATACACCACTCGTGGTATTGACATGTGTTCAACCTACCCTGAACATATCCTCAGACTTTCATGCCTATTAAACTTTGAGATGCACTGAATCTTTTAAGATTTTTTGACATCATTCGTTAAAGAATGTCCAGTATATTGGACATGATACACCCACCCTGCAAGGGAAAACAGTGTGTATTTCCCGACTGGTTGTAGGTGATTGCGGGAGGTGACTGGTAGCAAAACTTCAGAAAGTGTGACACAAGCTTCAAAGTGAAAGAGCTGTACCCAACATCTCTCAACGTGCAGATGGTCTCAGTTTCCAATTTGTACTTTCCACAGATTCATTATAGCTTGGAGAGTTGCCAGCGAGTGTTTATAGATAAATTTGTTACTTTCATCCAAACTACGGACAACTATGGCAACATGCTTGCCAACAAATCAATCACACGGTGCTGTTTGCCAACTGGTGAGCGAATCACAGGTCTGTCTGACCGGGGCTTTACCAAAGATGTTCCCATCAACCTCGAGTAACCACTTGCAATTGTTCAGGGAGTACCCAGTTTCCCCCTCACAACCGGTACTTGCCAGATGGCCACTGACTATCCTCAAAGCCTGTGTGATTTGGGCCTTACTCATTTTATTCTAAATTGTCATCACGATTTTCACGGGTGGAGACAAGTTAATGTCACATGGTTAGCAGTCACGTGTTAGTAAAACCTCAAATAACCAACATCTATCACAGGAGTTCACTAACATGGAGGCTGTTATCCTCTTTTCCTGGCAGCTCTGCAGCGTCACTGCTGGAAGAATCAGGGGAGTGTACGTCACCAGAGGCACATGTTCCATTATACAAGGAGAATGGTTCAGTATGGGAGGAGTTTGTGGGAGATGTCATAGGATTTTCCATGTGATGTATGACAAATGACTTCTTGGATACCTAAAATAGATAAAAACACAACGATCAGCTGTTAATGTTAAATTGTTATCGTCACGCCTCTCTGTAAATGTGATCCTCCAAACATCTGTGAATGGCTTTCAGTTAACAAAGACATGACTTTCTTTGAGTGCCTGTCGCATTGAGTAAACTGCATCACTGATGTACAGTTTTGTACAATGCTATGCCATTCTCTGGACATCAGCTGGTCATGTACGACTTCACACCAGACTTAGGTGCCAGAGCATTTGACTCTGGGCTACAGGACTGCTGTATGGTGACCATTTCTCTAGACACACACTGTGAGGTGGAACTATAGTTGGGCTGTGACTGATGAAGTTTCCGAAGTCCACAAGAACACACAAGTACGCATATTGATAAATGGCCCACGAGTGGGGTTGAGCTGTACCATACAGTGGAAGAAATGCATATGTACTTCATTGTTACCATTTTTTAAGTACATGGGTGGCAGTTTTGTTTTATTTTTTAACTGGCAGGTCCACTGGCATGATTATTCAGCAGCAACCACCCCATCTCATGTCCATAATTTGTCTCTTTTTTTCCACTGCTGGAGAATATCAAGGCAGCTCTCTGATGTTATGAAATGTATTGAATGCCAAACTAAAGTAAATGACAGTGTGTTTGACCACTTTAGCACCTCTGCTGTTTTCTGTGTGGCTGTAAACTGTGGTACAAATGGTATTTCTATTTATCACTGTGAGTGTGAGAACAAACAAACAAGTCTGACTTTTAAAAGTCAACACACTTGTATTTGGTTCAGAAAAACCATCAGAAACATTCTTAATATTAGACTTTTTTGGCCTAATATATTCATCCTATACTACATATGATTTGTAGTGAGTATGTAACAGTTATAGTTTAATGTAGTAACTGATAATCAGTACATTACACTGTTGTGTTACACTGTTACTCAGCTGAATTGTGTGTGTCTCAGTGGTTTGTCCTCTGAGCCATTCAAATGTTTTGGGGGTTTTTTAAATCTATTTTCGGGGCTTTTCTTTATTTCTTTCACTGTCCTTTCTTTACTGAGACAGGACAGTGAGGACAAGACAGGAAAGCTGGGAAAGAACAGGGAGAAGACACAAGAAATGGCCTCAGGAAGGATTCAAACCTTTGCCTCTCCAGTAGGCGTGCAGCATATGGGTCAACTACTTGAACCAGTGAGCTATACTGGTCCCTGTGGAGATCCTGTTCAGAGTAGTTAACAGTATTTTTTACTCAAGAATAAAACATTGAGCAACTCTCTGTACCTTTGGATATTATTATATCTTGTGACAAGTCATATATTAAATGTTTGCTTTGAGAAACTTAGAGTGAGAAATGACTCGTGTAACACAGTCTGCCACTTGTGACCCAGCAACAAACACAAACTCAACAAACACACTACAGAAACTTATGGAACAAGCGCTCTCCATTTGAGGCAAATACATGAAAATAAAAACAAATGCCAGGTTTCGTACCTTCTTCAGCTGGCTGTGTTTCTGCAGGACCAAATTAATAATGTCACAGATGACAGAGATTTTCCTTTGGGAGAACCCCCACTGCAGGAACTGCTGCTTGGTCAGCAAGGGCTTATACTGGAAGATATCTCGTAACACCTTGACAGACAAAACAGAGACAGGAAACACACTCACAAAGCTGGACACATTGTTACAGGACTGAATGGACTTTCTTATAAAGCACTTTTCTACTGTAAATGGGATTAAAAGTAGAGCGAGTGGGCTCGCTGTCTGCTCTTTGGTCAGATGGAGGCAGTGTACACAGTATGTGCTACAGCCAGTCTGTGTGTACTCCTGCTGTTGTTGGTCCACGATGAAGAGTGAAGCACATACTGAGCAGAAGTGTTGAAAACAAAACAAAAAGATCTAAACTGCAGTCTCTGTCTGTGCTTTTCATGCTTTATTTTTTGGTGTTTGATGTTTTTTAGCACTTCTTTCGTTCCCAGTGAACATTATCATTATTGGATTAAAACACACATGACATTATCGAGCAATGCCACATTAGGCTTGTGTTTAGGAATGGGCACGCTATAGATCTATTAGCAATCCCTTGTGTAACATGTGTTAACACAGTATGTAAACCCTTTAATTTCATATCTATTCTTTACATACCTGGTCAACAAACCTTTTCTCTGCACCCTTACTTGTGACCATGGCTAGCTTTCCTCAGTTTGGCTTGCCTTCCTTAAAGTGTAGCGTGTGAAAGTATAATAATATCTACACATGTGGAAAATACTGGCAGTGACCAGTGACAGTATCAGTTTCAATACCCTACATCACCCTGCTCTCAAGTGATCTCATTCACACGATTTTTAGAAAACTTGACCTCTGACCTTGAGGTAGACATCACTGATATTCAAACTTGTCCAAGGTTTTGGTAGAAGGGTGACGACAACACCCCACCAGCTTTTTACTACTGAGAGGTAAAAACTACTGACAAACGATGTTTTATTATTTTAAATGTAACTGACATTATCCTTACCAATACCCAGCTACAGCGACAGACAGCTTTGCGTCAGTGTTTAGCCTCCTGCTTGCTGCAGCGCTCTGACATCATCAGATCTACTCTTCAGTGCAATGAAATTATAAGAGCTGTTCTTATCTCTATACCTTTTCCTAATATTTAGCATTTCTTTATATTTATTTATTTTCTTTCAGTAATAATTGCTTTGCTCACACAACAAAAGGCTAACTGTGTGATTACTGAACTTAACATAACTCAATGAATGAAGCATGACAGGATTTGGAAACAAACAACAAGGTTTACATGAACCAGATAAATGTTCTGTGTTGTAATTAATGTGGGTGAGTTCCTCATGCTTTTCATTCCCTATACCAAACAATACTGTATCTTAAGTCTGTTTGTGTGCATCCTTTATTCCTGTTGTCGCATCCCCGAAACAATGTTTAATCACAGAAACAGGCCTCACACAGAGTAACACAAATAGACCCATGTTCTTGGCAATGGTAGGTCAACACTTTTAGGTCAATACCATCTTTGAACGGTTGTCATATAGTGCTCTGCAAAAGTGTTAAGCAATCCTTCATTTCTTTCTTATTTGTTATTCCAATAAGCTTCTGTTCATTTCTTAACAGTGGTCTTGAGTAATAGTTCTTGAGGCCTTTTTCTTTGAACATTGGCGGCTTTTTCATTCATTTCCACTCAAGTCCTTGTATCTGACCATCAGAAGAATGTTTTTTTCTTTGTTAAGCCTCTTAACACTAACCTGTAAATCACTCGAGCATAAAAAGCGGCCTAACTCGAGGGATGAACCAGTGTTTAGTCAACATATAACAGAAACAAAGAATCAAACTTAAATTGTGTCTAGCACAAACCTGACAGAGGCATCTAACCCGAGGGCGCAGACCTCAACACACAAACAAGGGGGCGGCTCAAGCAGTATAACAGTTTTTGCGCATTAGCAAAAAGACAACACTCTAAACACAGAAATTTGTTACCTTATAAACAGCCTCTGTAAAGCGGAGGTCAGTTTTACCCGTCAGCTCTAAACCAGCTGCCATCAGTTGCTCAGCAAAAGGTGGAGAGAAGGAGGTGAGGGTGAAACTCAGTATTGGCAGAAAAGCTGATGGATCTCCTTTGGACAGCCTGGTAGAGTAACACACAACAGCATTCAAAGCATTAGAGCAGATACAGAAATCCATCTGCTATGCTGATTTTTTTAACCATTACACATTCGTTGCTTTTCAGAATCAGGTCGTTCAGAACATTCAAATTTACATTTTGTTCTTTTTTTATTCATCTGGTATATCTGATATGTATTTACACAGACCTGACAGAGGTACAACCATCTGTATTATGTGCAAATTTACATTCAACATAAATACTTACAGAATATATACAAATTCATGCAATGATGCAATCCTGCATCTTCCCAAAATGGTAAATGTAGTATTATGGGGTATTACAGGGTTTTGGTTGTTTTGTTATTACATTTTTTAACATACATTCACACATACTTAATCATGTAGAACAAGTATTTTCTTACTATTTCTTACAAATGATTCCAAGAAACGTGAAATGATGGGCGGTGCTGCCAAAGCTGCAGAATACACACACGTGCTCTGATACTGATACCAATTCACGACTTTTGCTTAACTGGAACCCCCCCTGTGTGAGGCTGACACTTGGTCTGCATGGCCTTAAATGGCAAACATTTATCTTTCAGTCTTCACAAAGAGCAGCCAGTCTATTGCCAGAATTGTGAACAACCTGCTAAGGACCAAAGTGCTGAACAAAAAAACATACTGGAAAAACCTGGAAGGTGCAGAGATATTTCTCAGTATTGGGCGGAGCATGTTAGAAAAAAAGGGCAAAAAACTCCCAAAACAAAACAAAAGAAACATTGGACCTAACATTCATTTGATGCACAGGCAGGGGTGGAAATTAGCACCCGCCACTGGCCAAATGTGGCTACATTTATGAAGTGGGGTGTAAATTTGAACAATGCACAAGCCACTGTGGCGGGTTTAAATTTGAACAGAAAAATACGTTCAATTTGAGATGCGCCTGGGTTTCTGCTATCTAAATGCCACTATGCGATCCGAGCAGATACTAAAATGTGACGTCGTCAGACTGGCTGGTCAGTAGCGTCACGCGATGAGTCATGAGAGCGTCCTGTTCACAAAAATTAAAACTGCCATTTTTGAAACCCGGCAAGGGGAGAAATGGCTACAAAAAACAAGTCGATCCGAGGAGGTGCTAATGGAAAACGGGCTCTGGAAGAAGGAGGAAAATTTCAACAGTAGCTTTTGCAATGTAGATTTACATTTCTGGAGTTTAGTGGGACGTGTCAAGGGAAGAACCCAAAGTTAAACTGTGATTTTATTTTAACGAAAAAGTGAACCAAGCTGACAATGGTGAGCTACGCGACTGTCTTGTTTTTGATGAGAGCAGCCAGTCAGTGTTTTGTTCCAACTGTCGGCAGCAGGCGCCTTCCCACAGCAAGACTAATAGCTTTACTGCAGGCACAAAAAACGTGAAATTAGAGGCCATCAAATTTTCTAAATGCCATAAGGAGGAGGAAAGCATGATTCAAGGAATCATGGCTCCAGAGAAAGCAGTCTGTATAAATACAAACGTATGATTAATTGTTACATTTCTTTACAGTAATTTTTGTCTTACAGAGTTAGGAGTAAATCCTACAGTTTATACGATTTGATTGTTCTGTGGGTTTTTGTAACTAAGGCAAATGTTACACACAAAAAAAGAAATAGTGGCTGGTTAAATGTTTGAGTGGCCGATGCAAAATTGTCTTAATTTCCACCCCTATGCACAGGTTTGCTAACTAGTGTGGTGGATTTTTGGATGACATGTAAACCTATGTAACTATATATCTACCTGAACTGAAAATATATATTTTAACTTTCATGTAGAGTCTTTGGCACAAGACACTTTGCTTCACCTTGGCTTATTAAAGGTGGTACATTAACAGTTAATGTTAAGAACTCACTCTCCAGCTCTAGTAACTAACTCCCCCCAATACACACTCATTGTAACAGAGATACTGAATACATCACAATAAAATCACCTTAAGGATCACACACACACACTCACGCACACACACCCCTGCTATAAGCCTACAATGAGAATAAGCATGTAACCTATGTAGTTAGGTCAGGTATTATTTACATGTATAATATAAGATTATGCCACATGCTGACTGCCTGTTGTAAGATTTAATAATTGGGATTAATGTGCAATGTTTGAGTTGGTTCTGACCTATTGTGATAAGCCAAAGAAAAGGCTAGTCAGAGTCCCGACTAGCCTTTGGCCAAGACTTTTGCCGGCACCCGACCCTGCAGCTGTGTTTGGCCTGAGGACGGGTGGGAAAGTTACCCAGCAGCAGGGGCGGGGATACTGGTCCTATATTAGGGGACCAGAGGACACCCCAGCACTTCATTTTCTCCTGCTGCTTTCTGTCCATCTCTGGGTCGCTTTGCTGTCTGTGCTTAAGGCTGTGCACCCCGGGATTTTTGCTTTGCTTGCTATACTCTGTATGTATTTTCTTGCTGTTCATATGATTCAGTGTATTAAACTCTGTTCCAAGAATTCTCCTCTTTTCCAGCATCTTTTTAAGAGCCTTGATTTTAATTGGATCTAAAAAAGTTGGATCTCCACATCGTTGGTGGGATAAGGTTATCAGGATGGCTTCAACCACACTACGTAGAACACCGGTGTTAAAAACTGCAGGGTTCATTTCGTGACAACAGTGATACCTAGTGTTTAACTGACAACATCAAGGCGATCCATTCAAGCTCAGTTAAACAAACTAAGAGGCTCCACTCAAAAAGATTATTGTGCAGCTTGGGGGGAGCAAGTGCCAGGTAAAGAGTGGGCTGTCTTTCTTTATGAAGGCTGATGGATTGATCCACGGCTCCACGAGCCCACCTGTCAAAGTGTCCCTGAGCAAAATACTGGAACGGCTGCATCCATTGGAATGTTATCTAGCATTTATGACTGGAAATTAAGTAATACGCTTATAATATTCATAATAATATGCTCATTAAAAAAGACAAATATTACTAGCAGTAATTGGAGAAATGCTACAGAAGAAAATGTTTAAGAAAGCACTGGCAATTTACAAAATATCACATTTCTGCAATGAAGAGAAGGAAGGAATAACTCAAAGAAAAGAGACTTAAAACAAAATTCTATTTTATTCATGAGCATGATAAGTTCACTATTCTCTGAATTAAATCTTATTTATTAGCATTGGCTATAGGTGCTTATTGTCGCACTCAAAGTAAATGGATGGAGCAACGCAAAAGGAACACCAACTGGAAAAAAGAAATCATCCACATACATAAACTTAAAATGAACAATGAAAATATCTGAAAACTCAACAAATCTCTGTCTTTATTGAGGGATTTTACCAAAAGCTACAGTCTAAAAAAACTTAACCTTTCTTTACACAGATTAAAATGAGGGCACAAATTATTGACAAAAATCAATGGAAATGATGTGATCAAGAATTATCTCTGAAAGAACTCAAACAGTTTATCAGTAAACTGAACAAGAAAAAATCCCCAAGTAATGATGGACTTACTGGAACATTTCAGAAGCTCTTTCAAGATCACATCACTGACTTATTAAATGTTTTAAAGGAGGCCATAGAAGCTTGTAGGTTTCTTTCACCAATGTGTCGGGGCTTAATTACACCTGAACCTGATAAGAATCCTTTACAAAATGATAACTGGAGGCCAATTACACAAATTAACAATGATGTCAAATTACTATCTTATATTTTTACAGAAAGACTTAAATTCTGTTTGGATACCATTATAGTTGAGCGTTAATCAGGCTTTGTGCAAGGAAGACAATGATGCATTTGAAGGGATCGCCATCTCAGGTCAGGAAGTTAACAGATGATACAGCTATCTCCTCGAAAGATGAGTTTCAGATTAAAAAAACTGTATTAATGCTTTCTCTGAAGTATCAGGTCTTACTTTAAATAACAAAAGGTGTCCTGTTCCCTCTCAAAGAAGCTTGTATCCATAAAGAAGTTGAAGGTATTCCTGCCAAAGAAGTAGTAATGACCTTATCTGGGGATTCATATTTGTCAATAGTCTGAGAGAGAAATATCTCATTTTCAGCATCAAATTCAACCTGAACTGGATCAAACGTGTCATTAGAGACAAACATAGATTATGGTATTTAATACCAAACCTTATTTTTAAACAAACAGAGGGACAGAACTCCTTCTTATGTAGCGCTTTACACAACTTGCCTCATTCGCTGCCATTTGCACAAACACTTTTTTCTATGCTCTTTCTACACAAATGCTTTCTATCTAACATTCACACACATTCATACTCCGATGGATCGTTGTGAAACTTGGTATTAGTATATTGCCCAAATATATTTGGCATTCAGACTGGAGGAGACAGCGATCAAACCACCAACCTTCTGATTAGTAGGTGATCTGCTCTTCCTGTTCACCCAAACAAAATTCCAATTCCGTTACAAGCATTTTCATGCTGGCTTCATCTTTACAAACATAATTTTTCCCGACATAAATCTCTGATTTGGAATAACAAATATATTAAATACAAAAAAATATTTTTATATCATAGACTTAAAGGGCAGCCCGGTGGCATACCTCACAGCAAGAAGGTCCTGAGTTCAAGTCCATCACCTCGCTGGGCCCTTTCTGTGTGAAGTTTGCATGTTCTCCCCGTGTTTGCGTGGTATTCTGGGAGTTAGCGGGGTTAGGTTCATTGGTAATTCTATATTGCACATAGGTGTGAATGTAATTGCACATAGTTGTATGTTTCTATGTGTTGGCCCTGAGACAGACTGGCAATCTGTCCAGGGTGTACCCTGCCTCTCACCCTATGGAAGCTGGGATAGGCTCCAGCCGCCCCGCGACCCTGAAAAGGATTAGCTGAAGAGGATGGATGGATGGATGGATGGATACTTAATTGTACTTCATATCAATATTGATTACATCCACCTTTGTTCTAGTGTTCGTGTCACATACAAATGATGTCACGGGATGGTCGACCGCATTGCTATAACGACCTTGGGCACATTAGGCTGTACTCGATAGTACATGTAATGGAAACATCAAATGGTATGCTTCTCTCCTATGAAGAATTTTGTCTACATCTCAATTTAGCTATAAATCATGACGATTATGCTAAAGTATTTGGCTCAATACCATCAGGGGTTTGTATGCTTTTTAAGAATAAACCTAATATCCCTTCATACCATATGCCGTTGGTATCTCCAATACAAACTGTCGTTGGTAAGATATGCTTATCTAAGCATTCTAAAAACAACAATAAATCTATTAGACCTTTATTTCAGAATAGCATAACCAGGGCTGCACATAAGTGGTCCGCAGGTACGCATTGCTGTCAAAATAAAAGATAAGAAGTTGCAACATGCGTTTGCGTACATAAGATTTTCTGGAGGAGGACAGACATTTGTTTAGAACTCTTAAAGAAGTCGAAGAAGCTCCTTTAAGCAATTACTTTGGTGTTCCTCCACCTCCAAAGAAATGTCAGAAGGAGTCCGAACCACAAAAGAAGCGCGTGTTCTCAGAAGGATGGCTGCAATGGTGAGCTGGCTTCAAACAAATGATGAACGCACAGAGATGTGGTGCAGAATATACATATATATTCTAAGTTTGGAAACTACCTAATCAGTTTTTAATTGCCAACAAAGTTAAAGACATTTCTTATAAGGTAATACACAGAATTTACCCATCTAAAGATTATCTTCAAAGCAAATTCAAGTTAGACATTGATGCAAACTGTAGCTTTTGTAAGACTTGTAAGGAATCTGCTATACATCTTTTTTGGTTTTGTCCCCTTGTACAAAACTTCTGGCAGAGATTACGTGTCTTCATCTCAGAAGATGTATTTAAAGGTTTTGCACTATTTTGGAAATATGTATTATTTGGTCCCCACAAAAACCAAAGACAATTCAACATAGATATGATTAACTTGTTAATCTTAAAGGCTAAATTTCATATTCACAAATCCAAATGTTTAGGAAGACATCCCTCCTTTTCTATGAGTTTTTGCAATATCTTAATTCAATTAAGAAATCTGCTAACCCTAGAGCTGTAAAAACTATGGTTGTATGTGGAAAAATGAAGATCCTTCAATCACCGCTCTTTGGTTTAATTAGATAAACTTCTCCCCCTAGCGTATGTGTATTGTATGTTCTGGCTAATGTTTGTTTATTTGTTTGTTTCTGGTACATGGTTTCTGTAAGTATAAATCCTTTAATGCAATACTGTTTCGTTTTACTTTGTATTGTACCAATCTTTAAATAAGGATCTTATTTAAAAACAAACAAACAAACAAACAAACAAACAAACAAAAAAAAAAGACAGTAATGGAAAACGAGTCGCGTCGAGCCGAATAGGTACTATTGGGAACGAGCTTTGTACCCTTTAGCAGTAAAAATGCTACAACTGAAGAGCCGTGGTTTTTAATCAAAGTGTTTTTTTAAACAAATTACTAATAAAACATTGTAACGCGAATACTGTTAGTTTGGATCTCTTTAGTAACAAGGGACTGGCGGTGGTGACGCTTACCCATTGTAGTCGACGTATCCCGGGTACTTGATCACTCGCAGGAGAGCTTCCAGTTTACGGAGATAACCTTGAACATCTCCAGTAGACAACATTTTAAATAGATGTAAAAGAAAGAAGAGCCCGTTGATACCAATCCCCGTTTTTATCCCCAATAGGTACGAAGGAGTTTCTCTGTTGTGACAACGCCAAATTTAAAGAAGCCGAAGCTCTATTAACACTCCTTTATCCTCTTTTCCACAAAGAGATATAACTCGTATGAATCATTCTTCTGCCGCTTTTCCTTTTACTTTAGCTAGTTTTGTTTCTCCCGGGTCGTCAACAACGCGACGCTCGATTGGCTCTTCTTCTTCTTCTTCCTTAGTTTTTAACGGCAGCTTGCAGCCAACAATGTTGCACTACTGCCATCTCTTGGGCTATACTGCTACATCATTTCCTTATATGCTCCTGATGACTTTGGTACTTCTCAGAAACGAAATTCCTTTCCCTTCATCATGATTTAACTGAGCAACCACATTCTCAAACTTGAATTTCCTGTTAGTATCCATTTCTACACTCGATATTCTTCTTTGATTGACTTATTTCCGGCAGCTAATAAACACACGTTCTATTGTTTCTATGGCATTACACCGATTACATACAGTTAGATGTTTCCCCATGTTGAAAGGAGTGCCATTCAAAGAGCAATGACCTGTTCTTATTCTATTTATAATTATTCCCTCCCGCCTACTTATTCCTCTGTCTTGTAACTCCAACTGTATTTTATACAGTTACCTTTTACCTCATTACTCCACACCATTTTTCATAATGTCTTACTATTTTCCAAACGAATATATCTACTAAAATATCTACTCTTGTAATAGCTTCCTTAGCCAGCTTATCTGCTCTTTTTTTACGCTAAATACATACATACATGAGTCCACATTATTGCTATATTTTTGTTTTTTTCACACAATGTTCTGGTGATTAGTTGCACTTCATATTTCAATGCTCAACAATGCTGACAATGAATCACTACATAATATTAATTTCGTAATTCTACTATCTTCCACGCACTCTAAAGTCAATAATATGGCACATAATTCTACACCACATATACTAAAAACTAAATTGATGTTCTTTTTTGAAATCTTGATATTTTATTTTATAATTCAGGAGCCACTACTGCTACACCAGTTGTTTCAGTTTTTGGCTCTTTCGATCCATCTGTATAAATCTGCAAGTAATCACTGTACTTGATCTCTACTCTGTTATAAAATTCTTAACAAATATCTGTTATATTTCTTCTCTTTTTAATATCTGATGTCTACAGTAATGTATTTCCATGGGTCCTAATTCTTTGCTATATACTTGAAATACTCTACCAACCCACCCAAAACTATTTTTTTAATCCTTTCCTTTTTCCAAAACACTTTCTTAACAGGATGACGTTTATTATGAGCTTTCAAGTGTATCCAATAATTAACCATTAACTGCTGTCCCCTGATCCGACTTGTAAAGCAGGCTGATTGGCTCTTGGGTCTGTGCGCGTTGTTTACGTCATGCAATAAGTTGACGTCAGTGACGCAGACGCTGGTTCTGCTTTTGTTTTTTCAGCTTATTTATCACATTCATGTTAAATACGTAAACTTTAATCCACTGATAAAGACAAACCGGGGGAAGATACATTTTCTTTCGATTCAACCTTTTTTGTCTATAGTTATGACGCGATAGAAAAGGTGGGAGGGCCGACAGGAAGAAGAGAGTGAAAACATAATTCAGTTCGTAGACTCCTGTATTGAAGGGCTTTGCTGAACCGGAGGACCTGTTGTTCTGTTGTTATCTGTACTTGGCTTAATGAAATTACTACAGTATACGTTTGATAATAAGGAACTCGCGCTTCCAGCTGTCATTGTGCGCAGGTCAGGTCGTCAGAGGAATCATTGAAGTCAGGTTGGTAGCGCCACTTACGTTTCTGTGACGAACTCATATTTTGCAGACGAAACGGTTGTGTTCTTTAATATGTAAAGAAAGAGAACGCATTTGTGTCCTCGGTGCACTTAAACTATCTTGGTAGGCTAACTTGATGATTTGAAAGACTAGCATAAGAGTGAAAGACAGTTCAACCAATGGGTTAAGAGGTTCAATGCTACTGTGATTTTGTGGCCAGTGGCATTGAAGGGAGGGCGGGTCTGCAAGTCAAACTACCGTGCTGGCTGGAACTTCCAACGTTGATGTTTACAACAGTGTAATGGAAGTTGTTTATGTAAAACAGCTGACGTTTGACCGGCCTTCAGACTAGCCGCTGTCTCTTGCTGTTGGCACGCAGGTACCTAACAAGCCAATTTTGAAGCTAGTTAGCAGCAAGTGTGCTCTGTGGATGCTGACAGCAGCGGTGTATGCTAAATGTAGGCCTGTGTCGGTGATCGTTATTTATTCTGAAGCACAGTTAGAGTGCTGTCAGATTCTGATGGCTGCGTAGGCTTTTTAATACATGAAACGGGACACAACGGCTCATTACTTTACTTCAGTCTTAACCCCTTTATAATCTCGATTTTTTTAATAACCAGGTTTGATCTAAAAAAGTATGACAAGATCCCTGTTCATAAAGTAAATGGTCAAATGTTGCCTTGTCGAACAGTGCTCACTGTATACATCCATTGATCATGTATGTAATGTCATGTCAAAGTATACAAAGAAGAAACATGCCTGTACAAAAAAAGATGTAGTTTACTACTTTATTTTTCACACAGGTAAGTGGAAGTGTAGCATATTGCTTTATATCATCTAAGTGTCTTCCTCCTGTTACAGATGGGTCAGGCACTGTGGAGGCTGCCTCCCAGACAACAGCAGCAGCTTCAGGAAGAGCTCGCTGATCGACTGGCTGAGAGAGGAGGGGGAAGACAGGAGCAAGGTACTCTGCTTCAGAGCAGAAAACAGAATTGACTTGGAAATGATGAAAATTCTATATTTCATTGAAATTTTGAAACTGAAACGTTCTGGTGTAATTTATATAAATATTCCCGGTGTTAGACTGCAATCCAGGGTGCGGCGTCATTTATAGATGTAGCCAAGTTTTCTGAATAATATAGATTTAAATTACTATCTCTTATTTATAATAGTTTTATATGTGAAGATAATGAATCAAAAATATACATTTTCTTCCACTTATTCAGTCCAGGGTCATGGGGTGGGGAGGCTGTCACAGCTATAATAGGGGAAGAGCAGGGGCACACCCTGGACATGTCACTGATCTGTCAAGGCTAACACAGACAGATAACCTGTCACACTCATGGCCAATTTAAATTCACTAATTACACGTCTTTCGAGTGTGGCCAGAGAGGGGAACATGCAGACTCCACACAGAAAGGGCACCTGGCTAGTGGATTCAAACCAACGACTTTCTTCCTGTGAAGTGATGGGGGTAACCACCACACCACTGGGCAGCCCTAAATTCAGCATATATTTAGCATATATTTATTTATTCCTAAATCTGTATATATTATTAAGCATTAATGAGTTTCTTATGCCATGTACAATAATTACACATGCTGTCATTTGAACTGACAGCTAACTGGATTTATCCTCTCCTCTTTAGGTTTATTTTTAACTTTTGGCAGTTTCTACCAAATCCACTGAAAAAAATTAACCAGTGGTGAAGCTTAGAATCAGAAAATGATAAATTTTTCTCCTAGAGGTGAATTTCAATGTCTGCGACTGAATAGAAAACGTTTTCTTCTTTACCCAGGGAGAGATGCAGGCTCCCAGAAAAGAGCTCCACAGCACTGCTATCGGCCTGACATCTATCATCTGCTGAGAACACGCAGTGGCGGTATAAACATACAAACACACACGATGCAATCTGTATTAACAATTCATGCCTGTCGGGAATCCTAACATCTGTGACCATGTCCCCAGGGAGAAAAAAGTCCTTCATTCTCGTTTACTTACATTTGGGCTTCACTTCTCTTCACTTTCACTATGAAATAATCCACTCAGTGAGATCATGTGAGATAAGGATTTCTAAACTAAAACAAGGAAATAGGTTTCTGTAGCATCCTGTCCTTTGAGGCTCCATTTTTGTTTGTGTGTTTGTTACATTGTCCATTCCACACATCAGTCAGGTCCCCCTCTGACATGATCGTGCTTGGGTAAAAAGCTTGTGATGCACATGTACTAACTTGTTATGTTGTAAACTGTTTGGAAGAGGGACAGCTTTATTGAATAAAACCATGCTGATCGCATCTTGCAGACATCTGCTCTGTCAGTTGATTGCACCACTTGATAAACCTAACTACACAAGAAACAATCAAACAGTGTCAGTAACTACAGCTTGTTGGTCCAACATAAACTAATCAAAGTCTATTGGCAGCAACCAAACAACCCAATGACATCATACTCTGTACTAAACATGTAACTTTAGACACTTATTTCTTAAAGCCAACTTGACATATAATGTTAAATCGATGCCTTTATTAATGTAGTGTTTCATCTCCACTTCAGTACTGTTTAGTTGCTTCTTTTTACATTTTGTACATAATCAGAATAGCTATAGTTAATAGGCTATTACTTTTGATTCATATGCAGGATGTTAAACCTAAGAAAGAGATAAATACTTTCATCCAACTTGATTATTAGCCACACAGAAAGGCTCCATCCAGGGTTTCAACCTGGATCTTGCCATTAGGTGAGGCTGGTGGGCTACACCTATTCTATTGTAGGAAAGGACTGTATACTGTCCGAAGGTTTCCAAGAAATTTGGGTGTAATTAGTGAGAGGCATAGCTGTTTGGCCATGAGTTCTGCTTAGTAAATGAGTTTTTTAGCGTACAGTACACGTACAGTGCTACAAGTCAGTTTGTATTTTGAAGTCCTGATACTGGGGTCTCTTAGTTGGCCCCAAGGTCTGAACACACTGCAGCTTAAGAAAATGTATGCAAATCGAAAAACAGAGCAAATTATGAAAACGTCTTCATCAATTTCACAGCTCATATGTTCTAAAAGCACGCAGTGCAACCAAATACAGAAAAATGCTACAACTAAATCTAAATACGTCTGTCTATTTTGTCTCTCCTTTTTTGGTAGGTAAGGAACCTCATGGTTTTATAGACTTGGAGATGCTGCCACCTGAACTGGGCATCACCATACTGTCATACCTGAATGCTACTGATCTGTGCCTGGCTGGATGTGTGTGGCAGGGTCTGGGAAATGATGAATATCTTTGGCAGGGGTAAGGCACTTCACCTCGGTTTTTTTCTTGTGGTAATTACATTCTTACTAGAAGTGTTAAAAATGTCTATGTTGTTTGTTTTTTTAATAATCCATGTCAATTCCTCCAGGCTATGTAAGTCCACTTGGGGCCACTGCTCCATCTACAACAGAAGGCTTCCTGCTGGTTTCTCATATAGAAGACTATACCTACAGCTAGATGAAGGCAGCCTGACATTCAATGCTAACCCACAGGAGGTAATATATAAAGTTACACCCAGGATCTGTAGTAGAGACGCATCAACTGTGAATATTTCTTTTGTTTCCATCAAATCTCCTGCCAGCCAATATGTTAATTTTTCCAGGATTTCAGTGTAAGAACAAAATAACTTAATCCCCGTCCTTCACCTGACCTAATGATTTAGTCAAAGGGTCAGTATTGGTTGATGCGCACATCTGGATTTGGGGCATCTGCAGTCTGTTGTCTAAACCTTCAGTGATAACAGTTGATACAGTTATACACTGGAGGAAATAAGTATTTGATCCCCTGCTGAATTTGTAGGTTTGCACACTTACAAATAAATGAATAGCATCTGTGTGAAGGGAAGCCAATACAGGCGAAATATTTATCTCTCTTTCTGGTCCCTGTCAGTACTCCTGCTGGAACATTTTGGATCAATTGAAGGCTTTTCAAGGAGCTTTTAGTTTTTAGCAATAAATGCATGAATTAGTTTTTCAACGTCACTCTGAGACAGGATATTTCTAATTTTAGAGATGTTGCGCAAATGGAAGAAAGCAGTCTTACATATTTGTTTAATATGTGCGTTGAAGGACATGTCCTGGTCAAAAATGACTCCAAGGTTCCTCACAGCGTTACTGGAGGCCAAGGTAATGCCATCCAGAGTAAGAATCTGGTTAGATACCATATTTCTAAGATTTTCAGGGCCGAGTACAATAACCTCAGTTTGATCTGAATTAAGAAGCAGAAAGTTAGCGGCCATCCAGGTCTTTATGTCTTTAACTAATTGGTGTGTGTTATCTGGCTTCATGGACAGATAGAGCTGGGTGTCATCTGCATAGGAGTGAAAATGTATGCTATGTCTTCTAATGATGCTGCCTAAGGGAAGCATGTATAATGTAAACAGAATTGGTCCTAGCACTGAACCCTGTGGAACTCCATAATTAACCTCAGTGTGTGAAGAGGATTCTCCATTTACATGTACAAATTGGAGTCTATTAGATAGATATGATACAAACCACTGCAGCACAGTACCTGTAATACCTACAGCATGTTCTAATCGCTCTAATAGGATATTATGGTCGACAGTATCGAACGCTGCACTGAGGTCTAGCAGGACAAGCACAGAGATGAGTCCACTGTCAGAGGCCATAAGAAGATCATTTGTAGCCTTCACTAAAGCTGTTTCTGTGCTGTGATGAGCTCTGAAACCTGACTGAAACTCTTCAAATAAACCATTCCTCTGCAGATGATCTGTTAGCTGTTTGACAACTACTCTTTCAAGGATGTTTGATATGAAAGGAGACTGACTTATAATTGGTGATGGCTAAAAAGTGTCTAAAAGTGATGGCTTTTTAACTACAGCCAGCTCGAAGGCCTGTGGTACATAGCCAATTGAGTCGATAGGTTGATCATATTTAAGACTGAAGCATTAATTAATGGCAGGACTTCTTTGAGCAGTCTTGTAGGAATGGGGTCTAAAAGACATGTTGATGGTTTGGAGGAAGTAATTACTGAAGTTAACTCAAAAAGAAAAATCTCTAAATAAATATCAATGGTGCTGAAAGTAGCTGTAGATAATGTTACATCTGTGAGATGATTATGGGTAATTTTTTCTCGAATGGTCAAAATTGAGTTTGCGTTTTCCAACAGGGGTTGACAAGGCTAAACATCAGGCTTTCAAATGAATGAAAACTCTGTTTAGGTCTTTGGTTGATAAACAAGCTAGAGTGGGAGATTGCTAGCGTAACAAAATAAACTAGCAACTTGACTGCTCATCAGTTTGGTAACTCTTGTAGTTCAGCAGCGCAAATGACGGCGCTGGGCTGGGGTCAGCATTTACTCAACGTTAGTGTCATTGTGGGTTATTGGCTAGCTTAGCTTTAGCATGCTGTCTGTGCAGGTGCATGTTGTGTTAGCAACATTGTGCTGTTGTTTCCCTCAAGTAGTCTCTACTTTACCATTGCGCTCGTGTCCCTTTGTGCGAAAAAAATAAAAGTAATCTCCGTATCCACACTATAAACTGGGCCACTATTTTCCTTTCCCCAACACACGAACTGAAATCAGCTAATCGTAGTGAGAGTGCAAGAACCGATAAGCAGAACCAATACGCAGGCAGACTGACGATTCCAAGGAACTGGACTACTTCTCGATGTCCATCCCTAGTCAGAGGATGTCATGGACAAGATTGTAGACGTGCACAAGCCCTACACTGGGCTACAAGCCCATCAGCAAAAAGCTCATTGAGAAGGTGACAACTGTTGGTGCGATTGTTTGGACATAGCAAAAATATAAAATGACCATCAGTCACCTTTGGTATGGAGCTTCCTTCAAGATCTTACCTCATGGAGAGAGGATGATCGTAAGAAAAGTCGTGGGTCGACCCAAAACTGAAAGTAGTTAGGGCCACAGTCACCAAGAACACCATTGGTAACAGTGCGCTGTGATTACTTAAAATGTTACTTGCGACGCCTCAAAGGTCCCCCTGTTCAAAAAGGCACATGTGCTAGCCCGTCATAAGTTTGCCAGTGACCTTTCAATTTAATTCAGTTTTATTTATATTAAAATATCACAACATCAGTCACCTCTAGGCAGTTTATATTGTAAGGTAGAGGGTGTACAACAATAATACAACAATAATACAACAATAATAAATAATAAAAAAGTATGATCCAGAGAATACCATCCCCACAGTCAAGCAGAGGGGCAAGCTGTCTTTACACTGTCACCACGCCCATATAATAAATACTGCATGAAAATTGAGTGTTTTGTAGATTGGGAGACGCTGCCGCTCACAGTAAAAGAATTTGTCGGCTACAACTTGTAGTTTTCTCTTGGGAAGCATTTGTTTTAGAGCTGCCTCTCTGTTTGGCGGGCTCTCTGTGTCTGACCCTGAGACGCAGACGTCCCCCTTCCCTGAGTCGCTGAGTCAGTGTCTAGATTCTAACTTTAGTCCTACAAGTCTTTGCTATTTCAGAGCATCATTTTCCTCTTTGTGTTTGTAGGGTATCAGTTACTTCATGTCCAAATGTATACTAGTGGATCACCCCACTGAGCTGGCAAAGTTTATTTTCTACACCAGACGGCTCAACTGGAAGATGCTAAGGATTTATCTGGATGAGAGGTTAATACACACACACACACACACACACACACAACCCCGTTCAGCTATCTTAGTGAGGACCTTCGTTGACATAATGGTTTCCCTAGCCCCTGACCCTAAACCTAACCATAACCTAATTGTAACCCTGACACTAAAACCACATTTTGAGCCTCAAAAAGGCCTTTAAACTTGTGAGGACTGGTGTGTGTGTCCTCACAAGTGACTGTTGGTTCTCACAAGTATAGTGGAATTCAGATTTCGGTCCTCACAAAGATAGCTAGACAGGAACACACACACACACACCCACCACCACCACCAACACCACCAACACCACTCTTCACTTGACATTCACAACAGTTTGTTAAGCTGAAAGATTGACATTTGCAGTTCATAGGTCCATGAATGTTTAGAGACAGTCACATCATAATAGATTAGTTTGCAATCCAGTGTGATGGTGCTCAGAGGGAAAATGTTTACCTACTGTGTCCAAATACATTTGGTCCTAACTATCCCCAAATATATAAATATGCCTTTACTGCTAACTATTAAATGTATTTTCATGTTAGTATAGATATTTTAATATGTTTGTCTGGAACAAGTCTCTCTTGTAAATGACAAATTGAATCTCAATGGGATAAATAAAGGTTAAATAAAGATAGTATCTTTATGCTATTCTGCGACTGTAGCTTGTGTGACTGTATGTTTCTGTGTGGGCAGACGGGATGTCCTGGATGAGTTGGTGAAGCTCCATAACTTCAGTAACCAGTTTCTCCCCAATGCTCTGAGGGATTTCTTCAGACACATCCATGCGCCCGAGGAGAGAGGAGAATATCTGGAAACCCTTATTACCAAGTTCAGCCACAGGTTTTGTACCTGTAACCCTGGGCTTGTTCGAGAGCTAGGCCTCAGTCCTGGTTAGTACTTAGTGTTCCTGCTTTAAGTACAGGAGTTAACTTAAGTGTCACCAGTGTATCTGGGCCTCGAGATGGCTCTTTGATAGAAGAGTGAAAAATGAATTAACTGTCTTCTTCCTCTTCAGCTGCTTCCTTTAGGGGTTGTCACATAGGATCATTTCACCGTATCCCTCGCATCCTCCTCTGTCCAACCAAGCCCGTGCATGTCCTCTCCTCTGTGGGCCTTTTTTCTTCATGTCTGACAGCTCCAAATTCAACATCCTTTGTCCAATGTGTCCACTATCCCCTCTCTAAACATGTCCAAAACCATCTAATCCTTGCTTCTCTGAATTCATCTCCAAACCATTCATCATAGCAGGTCTCACTATCATCTTGTAAACCTTCCTTTTGTCACAAATCCCCCTGACGTCCATCTCCACCCACTCCACCCTGCGTGCACTTGTTTACCTTTCTTGTGCGTTGCGTTAAACGGTTGACCCAGCATATTTAAATTCATCCCCTTTCACTCTTTCTGCTCTGTGTTCACCTTAGCACCTGTCTGCCTCTCATACACACAAGTGTATTCTGTCTTGCTCCTGCATAGCTCCACTGTTGCAAGCTCTCTTTCACCGGCTCTCATCTGCAAACATCAAAGTCCATGGAGACTCCAGCCTGACCTTATTTGTCAACTTGTCCATCACCATAGCAAACAAGAAGGGGCTCGGAGCTGATCCCTGATTTAATTCCACAACCACCTGGAATCCATCTGTCACTCCGACCGCACACCTCACCACTGTCTCACTTCCTTACTCTCCCAGCTGGTTATGCTTCTGATTTTCTGACTTCCTCATACACATTTCCTAGCAGCTCCATTTGACCCTCTCAAAGAACATCTCATTTGTATCTGTAGTGCTCTTTCTTGGCATGAAGATGGCTCATCAGCTTTATCCCTCTGTAGTTGCTGCACATCACTCTTGTTTTGGAAACACTGTACCAGTACCCTTCCTCAGCCATCCTTTGTTAAATAGTCTGATCAAAAACTCCTCCAAAATAAGACATGGTACGTCATTTGAACGACCTGCCTTTCCACTCTTCATCTGCTTCATAGGGGCCCTGATTTTGTCGCACTTTCTCATTCACTCTGTCCTCCATCCGCCCTCCTCTCTCTCATTTTCTGTGTTCATCAACTCCTTAAAGTACTCCTTTTATCTACTCAGCACACTATCTTTACCTGTTAGCACATAGCCACTGCTATCCTTAATCTGCTGCACATCTTTTCCATCTTAATAATCTCCCTGCCTTGCCAGTCCAAGTCCTTTCATAATGTCCACCCTCACATACAACTCACTGTAAAACCTTTTCTTTGGTGCTAGCATTAAAAGAGATGCCCAGCAAACACTAAGATGCTAGCATTCGTGGATATTTTGTTTTTGCCAGAACTGTTAAACTGATATTGTCATTGACAGCGAACCGTCTTGTATTTGTATTGTGAAACAGATAAATGATAATAAGAGTAAAACTGGAAACTTCAGTTTTTCGGATTCAGAAATGTCGAGGGAGTGTGATTTTCATCGTTCTGCTGTAGTAACAACAAACTGTAGTATGCAGACATGACATGAAAACCTCATTCACTGCCACATAATAAGGATGTCAGAAGGTTTTATTCTTTCCCTGGCCTCAGCATTGTTAATGGTCTGTGCATTTACCAAAGGCTTTGTTAATGTCAGCAGAACATAGAGAAACCAATGCCTCTCTGGATTATTGCTAACTCGTCTGAACTGCTTGTGTGGTTAGGAATTGTAGCAGGATTAGTCTGACACTTTAGAGCCCAAGACTAGAGAGGGATGGATTACTGCCTTTCTGAAGCATGCCTTTTCATGGAATTGGTAATCTAACCACCTGTCCCCTCTGGAAAGTCGTGGAAACAAGAATGCTCTAGAGCTATTTAGTAGTAGAAATCACTCAGATTTACAAGTTTTTCTACTTTCTTTTCCTCTCTCCAATTCCAATCTGGTGCCTTCTCTCTGCAGATGCTGTGTATGTGCTGTGCTACAGCCTTATCTTGCTCTCCATCGACCTCACCAGCCCACACGTGAAAAACAAAATGTCCAAGAGGGAGTTTATCAGGAACACACGACGAGCAGCACACAATGTTTCGGATGACTTCGTAGGCCACCTCTACGATAACATATACCTGATCGGCCATGTTGCTGCGTAGCTCCAACTGCCAGCTGACCGTACTGCACTGAAAAAATAAGAACCGGCCTCGTGTCTAAAAGTATGGATCACCACAGAAATGGATTCGAACAACTTTTCACATCTTACGAGGAATACGACAGCTAAATCTTACTGGAAAGATCAGAAACAGAAATAAAATTGTCACTCCACTGCGAGAGACACTGCGCTACCAAAAATTAATGTTGACTTACACATGTGCAAGAACCTAATTTCTTTAAAACCCAGTCACTGCAGAGGAGGAGATTTGAAGTAGAGCCACGAAGACACTGCACTGATTGAAAGGGACTACTGACTGATGGTGGAGGAAGAGCAGGAAAAGCTTCGTCTTCAGTCTGTTTTCAGATGTCGGTAATTCTGCTGATTCCGTTTAGCTAAGCGCTGCTCGTCTCTCAGCTGCAGGACGAAGCCTGGCTCACTCTTGTTGGTAGTGACACACGAAATTAAAGGGAGCTAACACAGTATCAAACATACCATCAGTTTAATAAGAATATTAATTGTTAAGCAGTTGAGCCCATGGTATAAACAGTAGGCTTGATCAGCCGTATGGACACTATGGCTAGTAGATCAGTTGTAGACAGTGTTTTTGAAACTGCTTTGCTGAATAAGCCTAAATATGTCTCAAAACCCTCCGAACTATAATTTAAGCACTGGGTTCTCATCCTGAGGCATAAGAGTCAGTACACATGAACACTAAACGACGCCATGTAACAGGGTTTTACCTGCAGTATCTGTAACAAACAGAAGTTATGGAGGCTATAATACTACTGTGGCAACGCTGAAGTCAAACAGAGGATTCCTGCTGCAAGTCGGAAAGATTTTCTAATTATATTAATGAAAGAAAATTGAGACACTCTACATCCACATGTACTTTATAATGAATGTGTGAAAATATTGTTCTTGCAGGAGGGCTGCTGTTGTAAATTTTAAATATTGCAAATTGCAATACAGTTGATTGTTAGTAACAGCTAATAAACATGCATATCTTTAGTTACTTACATTTAGTTGAAAGTGAGTATGTGATTTTAGAAAATGTGTCATAGCAGTGGCTTGGTGGTGATGGAGATGGATGGCTATTAAGAGAAAAATAGCTCAAATCAAGTGTAGAAGGAGATAATGTTAGCCAAGAAAAGAGGAGTTTTATTGGGTCTTTGGGGATTTGTCTCCTGAACAGGGGTGGGATGCCAGAACTCTGTAAATAACATTTATAACAGAGTATAAATATGATTTAGGGCGTTCATAAAACTGTGTCCTGAACAGTGCATGAGTTTAGCCCAACTGCTACAGTTTAGTTTTATTTCCTGAACAAAAAAGTCTTCCACTTTGTTCTGTGACATTAATCACATGTAGTGTAATTCTGTTTTACAGTAACACCACAACCCCTGCAAAAGCAGTCCCATGCTTTCAGAGATCAGTGAGAGTAGATTAGATGCTCTCAAGTTTTATTTAGCTTTCTATTTATACTAACTAGCTGTACAGTGTCTGAGCTGTTATTGATGGATTTGTAAGGTAACACTACAATAGGGAGGACATAGATTGATTGTGGATACAGATACTCATTCTACTTTTTTACTAAAAGTAAAGTTTTAATCAGGTGACCTGAACCATCTTGTAGATATGCTGCAATATGCTTCGGGTGCTGGGGGGCTTCCCATGATGCACGGAGCACTTCTTCTTCACTCACCTCTTTGTTTTCACGCCAGCACTATATTTAATTATTAGCAATGATTAAACTCTGGTTCTCTCCCGTAGCGTGCTTCCTGTCCTGTCTCTCTCTGCTCTCTCTTCTTCTCTTTATTCACCACCACAATACTCACTCTGTGCTCGTAGCTTCTAACAGCGAGTGCCAACAGCCAGAATGTAGCTGCAGCTAAAGGTATCACAGTGTTCACTTAATGTAACCATAGCAACAAGACAACACATTTTCTGTGGTTTAATTAAGGGTTTGATTTTATTTTATCACAGTGTGGGTATTGTAAAACAGTCTAAAGATACTGGTTTTGTTTTCTGTCCAACTCATTCTCTTCTTTAGATCATTATCACTCAGACATTTGACACGAATGTTTAAATTATGAAATCTTTATTGTTGTTTTTTTCTGTGTTCTTATGCTATGAAAGTCAAAATGCACTGAGAACTTGTTCCAAGGATGTGTCTTTATTTTCCTGACGAGTTTCAACCAAGGGAGAAACTTGTGGCATTCCCTCAGAGCAAGCGAGACAAGCAATGCTCCTCTTGTCTAAATTAAAACGTACGAAAGTAAAGCGATCTCTCTCCTTTAATATCAGATGTGCTGTCGTGAATCCTTATGTTACGCTAGCGTTCTCTGTGTCCATCTCGTTAACAACGACTGAAGCTGTGCAAAGCTGAGATGCCAGCAGCTGCTTTTCTGGTGAATTGCACATGCACAGCTAAATGCACTGAGATCAGTTACAACCTGTGCTTTGTGTCAAAACACAGCTAGCATTACCAAGTAAATGACATTAAGTGATTTATCAAAGTCACAGATGAGTTACCACCTTAGCAGGCGTATAACAGAGTAGATGGAGTATGGAAAAGTATTTACTAACTTAAAAAGTAAACCTCTTAATTCAGCAGATTTTAAAATTATTATTCATAAATTTTACCTTTAAAGAATTTTTTTTCCCAGCGATACGTGAACCAATCATGAACCAGACACACATTGGGCTGTCAGATTCAGGCTTCTTCCCTAAACTTGTCCTGCAAACGTAGACTAATAGAAACCAAAAACCCAACAAATACTTACACAGCTGTGAAAAACCTGATGGGGATCAAATAGGAGCAATGAAGAATCGAACCACTTTGCTCCACGTTCTCAAGGTTTCTAATCGAGCAGCAAGCTATCCACAACTAATTAGCATTAAGAATAAATGAGAGAAGGGCGAGAGCATGATAATGGGACTGACAATAAAAAATACAACAGGACAGTGAGTGTACAAAGGCCCTGAGGTCACGTGCAACACGTCTTTGTGTATAAAAACTGGTAAGAACCAGAAAAGGTTCGGTTTAGATTTCTGCAAGGTCGTCATTTTCTGTTAAGCAAAGTCTGGATTCAGTTAAAGTTAATCTTAGGATATGTGGTTGTTAAGTTCATGTTATTTTGAGCTGACTCATTACACCGGCTTCTTCCTCAAACTCAAAAATAACTGGAGTGTGTAAGAGTGTTCGTGTTTGAGGTAAAACATTCAATCTTGACTCCAGATACTTGATGTGTGTGATTCAGAGACAGACGTAGAACAACCTGTCCCCTGCTGGTATTTGTTTTATGCATTGCAAATGATTAAAGATCAGGGGCTAGAGACACATTCCCATCCATACATACATGTAGGCACACTTACTGCTGTGCATGTGTGACCATATTCATACAGTGCCAACACAACTGATTGCTAAAAGAAGGAACTTAATGTTGTTGTCAGCTGTGTTACTACTGGAAATGCTTCAAAAATTGGACCCTTTTTAAAACGTGGATAATACAGCATTTAATTTACAGAGAGAATGAATATTTTTCATGAAATTAGTGTTTCAGTAATATGTCACTGAAAACACAAATGTACCCACATCAGATGTAATATAAGCAAATGGTTGTCTTGAACAGATTTGCATATGACACTCTAAATTATTTTGTTTAAAGCCATGTTTACTTATTTTTGTATTACATGAGGCACTGAGTTTGTCAGACTCCAGTTATAGATTATACCTTTAGAAGGAAAGACGTGTACAGATGATGTCAGATAATGTGACATTGTGTGGTGTAATGGCTCAGCTTTTGCTGATGATTTTGACCCAAACATGTCTCGAGGCTTCAAAACGATCTGAAACTCAACTCCGTGGTGACATCTGCTGGCCAGTTTGGCTATCGCCACATCATGATTATGCTGTCCTGTGAAACGATGATGCAGACAAGCCCAGTGCAGAGACTGTAATGATCAGTGTGGTTCATCAAGTATCTCCCTCTGTTAATATTTGTGTTGATCACAAGAAATGAATTCATAAAGTAAAACATACAAGACTGTTGTGTTTACTGTAATAAGCACACAGGTTTCCAGCTGTTTATGGCTTCGTTTTTTGCTCACAGCTCTCAAACTTTTGATGTTTTTTTATTACTTTTAAGTTTTCTGGGAGTTCCTGTCATCAGGTTTGTTCTACACACTCTCAAACAAAGCTACAAGCTGGCGTAGTGTGACTTTTTAATTATTTGCATAAATATACACACTACCAGTCAAACGTTTGGACACAGCTTCTCATTCAGTGTTTTTCTGTATTTTTGTGTAGATACAAACTGAAAACATCACATATATGAAGCAAGAAGCGCCTTGAGGCGACTTTTGTTGTGATTTGGCGCTATATAAATAAAATTGAATTGAATTGAAGATGGGATTATATGGGATTATAAAGATAATATATAACTCTAAATCTGTTTTATATTTTAGATTCCTCAAAGTAGCCACTATTTGCTTTTCAATGAGCTTCGTGATGTACCTGAAATGGTTTCACTTCACAGGTGTGCCTTGTCAGGGTATTTAAATGAAAATACAAAATGAGTTTTCCTTTTTTAACTTTTATCACATTTTCATGGGCTAATTCTGACCATATGAACACAAGGAAAGCGGCGGGGCCAGACGGCATCACCGGCCGTCTGCTGCGCTGACCAGCTAGCAGGTGTGTTCACTTCCATCTTGCCCAAGAACAGCAGACCCTCATCCCTGAACGATTACCGGCCAGTTGCACTGACCTCGGTAGTAATGAAGGCGTTCGAGAGGCTGCTGAAGAACATCATCTCCTCCTCCATCCCAGACACCACAGATCCGCTCCAGTTCGCCTACCGACCCAACAGATCCACAGAGGACGCCATCGCCCACGTCCTGCACATCACCCTCAGCCACGTGGACAAGAAACAGGGTAACTATGTGAGAATGCTGTTTGTTGATTACAGTTCAGTGTTTAACACAATAGTGCCCTGCAGACTGTTCACAAAGCTGAGGGATCTGGGACTCAACAGCCATCTGTGTGCATGGGTGTTGGACTTCCTCACTGGGAGAACTCAGGTGGTGAGGGTGGGTAGATGCCTCTCTAACATCTGTCGGGGCGATCGTGGCTCAAGAGTTGGCAGTTTGTCTTGTAAACGGAAGGTTGCCGGTTCGGGCCCCGGCTCGGACAGTCTCGGTCGTTGTGTCCTTGGGCAAGACACTTCACCTACTCTGTTGGCCAGAGGGGCCGATGGCGCGATATGGCAGCCTCGCATCTGTCAGTCTGCCCCAGGGCAGCTGTGGCTACAACTGTAGCCTCCACCAGTGTATGAATGTGAGAGTGAATGAACAGTGGTATTGTAAAGCGCTTTGGGTGCCTTGAAAAGCGCTATATAAATGCAATCCATTATTATTATTAACAGCATCACCATCAACACAGGAGCACCACAGGGATGTGTCCTCTCGCCACTGCTCTACTCCCACACGCCTCCAACACCATTGTGAAGTTTGCTGACGACACAGTGGTGTTGGGTGCCATCTCCAACAATGATGAGACGGCCTACATGGATGAAGTGAAGAATCTGGCATCATGGTGCCAGGACAACCATCTCCAGCTGAACACTGGCAAGACCAAGGAGCTGGTGGTGGACTTCAGAAGGAGTCAGCACAGAGACTACAAGCCCATTATCATCAATGGAGCTCCAGTGGAGAGGGTGCAGTCCTTCAAGTATCTCGGTGTCCACATCTCCTCAGACCTGACATGGGCTGCCCACATTCAGGTCCAGACCAAAAAGGCTAGGCAGCGCCTGTATCACCTACGACAACTGAGGAAGTTCAGGGTCTCTCCAGAGATCCTCAGGACTTTCTATACAGGCGCTGTGGAGAGCATCCTCACACAGAACATCCTGGTTTGGGAACAGCTGTGTTAAGGACCAAAAAGCTCTTCAGAGAGTGATCTGTACAGCAGAACGCTGCTGCAGGATTGCTCTCCCCCCGCTTCAGGACACCTACACCAGGAGATGTCGGACTAGAGCAGATACTGAAGGTCCCGGCCCATCCTGCCAACAAACTGTTCCAACTTCTGCAATCCGGTAGAAGGTTCTGCATCATCCGGGCAAGGACAGAGAGACTCAAGAGGAGCTTCTATCCCCAAGCTATCCAGGCCCTAAACCATTAACCTCTTACTGCTGTGGATGCTCTGTCTTGTAACACAACCACAGTGAACCTTTGGCTTCCTGTTATTTATGAGATATTTGCACCAGAAGCATCAGTGGGGATTAAAAAGGGGGGAAAACTCATGTACGCCACCTGCTGAAACTGTGGTGAAGCACACCACGCTTCGGAGCAGTGTTTTGAAACATTTATGCTTGAGAAGCTTAACACAGTGTTGAAACGTTCAGATTTGAGCTTCCCATCCCTGGGTAGTAGCCCTGTAGCCTTTTTTTAAAAAACAGTTTTAAGTTTGTACATGATTCTTCTTTGGTTGTTCAAACCACTGACTTGAGCTGCCTGGTTATCTGTATTTTTATAAAGAAATTGCATGTCGGATGAAGAGAATTCCACCCTCCCAGTGTGTTTCGTCTATTGCATCTGCAGCTCTCCTTACAGACTGATGTAAAACACTTTTCCCAACACATTTTATTATGTGGGGTTTGGTATCTTGAATGTACACTCAGGATGACCTTCTGACTGATAGACACATTGCTCTAAATAGTGGGCACAAATACACCCTTGTCCAGTGTGCACAAGAGCTATTGCAGCATACATAGTGTGGTTTTCCTGAAAATGGATACAAAGTATCGCCTTAGTGTATTTTAAATAAAGCACTCTGAAGCTCTATGTAGCCATTCTGTTTAATTTTAAAGAACATAATAAAAAAAAACCCATCTTTGATATAGAAGGACAAGTGTCCTTGTCACACAGTTGTGGCTTTGGCACAATTATTAATAAAAGAAGAAAAGCCACATCAAAGACAATAGTTAGTTATTATATCTGTCTATTGAAGGCCTTGCACACAGTATATCGTATTTATTGTCACATCAGTGTTAGTAGGTAGCCACTACATGTTGATATGTAGTGGCATTACACCGCGTTCCAAATTATTATGCAAATAGTGTTTAAGAGTCATAAAGATTAAATAAGTTGTTTTTCATTTAAACTCATCGATGGAATTGTGTCTCAGGACTCTTTGGATCCCTGAAATTAATCTCGGACACCTATGATCATCTGAGGTGAGCCCAATTAACGGAAAAACTACTAAAGAAGGATATTTCACAAAAACGTAAGCATGTTCACCACGATCCAGGGTGATCGTGGCTCAAGAGTTGGTAGTTTGTCTTGTAATCAGAATGTTGCCGGTTCGAGCCCCGGCTCCGACAGTCTCGGTCGTTGTGTCCTTGGGCAAGACGCTTCACCCGTTGCCTACTGGTGGTGGTCAGAGGGCCCGGTGGCACCAGTGTCTGGCAGCCTCTCGCCTCTGTCAGTGCGTCCGAGGGCAGCTGTGGCTACAATGTAGCTGCCATCACCAGTGTGTGGATGTAGTGTAAAGCGCTTCGGGGTTTATAGGGACTAAGTAAAGCGCTATACAAATACAGGCCATTTACCATTTTACCATAATGTTAAGAGATTTGTGGCTGAGTCAGAGCACACATGGGTTCGTGCAGATAAAGGCACAATGATGAAGGTTTCTGCCAGAGAGCAGCTGCTAAAAGGCCATTACAAAGCTGCAAACAGATATTTCAAGCTGCTGGTGCCTCTGGAGCCCTGCGAACGTCAAGCTGTAGGATCCTCCAGAGACTGGCAGCTGTGCATAAACCTTCTATTCGGCCACCCCTAACCAATGCTCACAAGCAGAAACGGCTGCAGTGGGCCCAGAACCACATGAAGACTAATTTTCAAACAGTCCTGGTCACTGATGAGTGCAGCGCAACCCTGGATGGTCCAGATGGATGCAGAGGTGGATGGTTGGTGGATGGCCACCATGTCCCAATAAGGCTGCGTCGTCAGCAAGGAGGTGGTGGAGTCATGTTTTGAGCCGGAATCACGGGGAGAGAGCTGGTCGGCCCTTTTAGGGTCCCTAAAGGAGTTTCTGACTGACCACTTTCTTCCTGGTACAAAAAGAAGAACTGTGCCTTCTGCAACACAACCATCTTCATGCAAGACAATGCACCATCTCATGCTACGAGGAACACCTCTGCATCTTTGGCTGCTATCGGCATGAAAGGAGAGGAACCCATTCTTCCCTGACCTCAATCCTACTGAGAACCTTTGGAGCATCCTCAAGTAAAAGAATATGAGGGTGGGAGGCCGTTCACATCCAAACAGCAGCTCTGAGAGGCTATTCTGACATCCTGCAAAGACATTCAAGCAGAAACTTTCCAAAAACAAGTTCCATGGATGCAAGAATTGTAAAACTGCTATCAAATAAGGGGTCCTGTGTTAATGTGTAACTTGACCTGTTAGGATGTTTTTGATTGAAATAACTTTTGATGTCAGTGAAATTGATCTACTAATGCTGCAAATTCAACAAATGACCATTTTCTATTCTCTACAACCTATAAAACTTTTGAAACTCTGTGTGCGTAATAATTTGGAACAAAGCATTTTAAGTTTTTTACTTTTGAAAAACACTGTTTTCATTGGGAGTTTTGTTCAGTAACATTTGAATTATACTCTAATGGTTGATGACTCGAAAATTATGCCGACTGTCATTTGAATGGACTATTTAGGAAAAACAGAGAAAAATATCATTTGCATAATAATTTGGAAGGCGGTGTATTTATCAGATCAATGACCAAAATTAAAAATAAGCGCCGAGTTCCTTCCCATATGAAGAATATTGGAATAAAATGAATACTAACACGAGACAGAGACTATCTACTGGCCTTTGTCATTAATCAATATCAACATTAAAGTTATCGCTAAGTCACTTACATCTACAGGTTAGAAGCAGTTCTCCCCTCAATGATTCACAATGATAAAACACAGTTCATCAAAGGCAGACATTCTACTAATAATGTTTGAAAATTATTCAACCTCATTAGCCTGGCACAGCCTCACAAAACAAAAGCGATAGTAATGTCACTAGAATCAGAACAAATCTTGGACTGGTCCTTTTTCATAGTTTTTTCACAACTTTGGTTTTGGAAAGTCTTTTATTCATTGGATAACAGGTCTATATAACTTACCCACCAACAGGTCATATCACAATGTTTCACCCTGGAGAGAGGGACCAGACAAGGATGAACACGGTCACCCATTTGCAATTTTCCACAGACATACTGGTCGTCGCAATACACAAGAATTGGAATATCAAAGGTATTTAAACCTCCCTATTGGAGCACAAAATTAATTTATATGATGGAAATGTATTACTGTGTCTACAGGAACCGACAAACTCAGTAGTTTGTAGTTGGATAGAATTAGAATAAATAGATTCTAATAATGTTAAACTTTCAGACCTTACAAACATATTACCATTTCAATTCCCAATTAAATCTTCTTGGGAGGGAAGGTTGGGATGGTTTTAAGGTAACTGGTTTTGTCCAACATAGGCTGGACCAGGGGTAGGGAGCTCCAGGCCTCGAGAGCCGGTGTCCTGCAGGTTTTAGATGTGTCCTTGACCCAACACAGCTGATTTAAATGACCTCCTCAACATGTCTTGAAGTTCTCCAGAGGCCTGATAATGAACTAATCATTTTATTCAGGTGTGTTGACCCAGGGTGAGATCTAAAACCTGCAGGACACCGGCTCTCGAGGCCTGGAGTTCCCCACCCCTGGGCTGGAGTGTGCAGTCTGCATGTATGAAGCCTGGCTCATTTTTGGTGCAGCATGTTCTGGGGTTTAAAAGCCACAGAGATGCAGTGTTTGTGGGAACGGTGCTTGTTCTGTGTTGTAGCGTCCTAATGACACCCAGTTTGTGCTCCAGTGGATGATGATGATGATGATGGAGCACAAACTGGGTGTCATCAGGACACTACAACACTCTTTCAGTGATGAGGATGTACATCCTGGACAGGGAGGAACGCTGGTTTGAGCGCGGAGTCAAGGAGGCCCTTTACGTGAAAAGGGAAAGACCATCTCTGAATCGAGGAGGGGGCCTAAGAGTACATCTGTCACCATCTTACAATGCTGTGATTGCAGCCATTCAACTCTCTGTGAATGCAATTTGCATATTAATGACCTGGAGCTGACCTCACAGCCCATTGTTCATTCAGTGGGCTGGTTTCAGTCATTGTGCAGATGTGCTGTTTATAAGGTTGGAAACCTGCAGTCTGAGGCTACGTCCACACTAGCCCGGATAAATTTGAAAATGGCGCCTGTGTCTGAAAACGCTCGGCGTCCACACTATCGTTTTCATTCGTTTTCACAGAGTTGTGCGTCCACATTGAAATGGCTGAACACGCTTACGTTCCAGTCCTGCGCATGCGTGACATGCAAGACAATTCGACCTGCCTCATTTCTGTCTGCCGCTTATTTACTTTCAGGCTCTTTGAAACATGAGACAAATGGTGACAGCACTTGGTGACAGTGGGAAGGAAGAAATCTCTTTTAACAAGAAGAAACCTTCGGCAGAACCAGGTTTAGGGAGGAGCAGTCATCTTTGAAAAAACACTTAATGACTACAGACATGAGGGCTATAGGTCTGTAATCACTAAAGCTGTCTATTCCAGTCTTTTTGGAGATGGGAATGATGGTGGACACCTTCAGACAGGTGCGAACAGTGGCATTAGTCAGGGAGAGGTTGAACAGCCTGGTGAAGATCCCTCACAAGGCCTTGGTTAAAGCCTGCACGGACAGCCCCTGGGATGCCCTTGGAGTCAGGATATCTTCTGGGGTTCACCACCCTCAGCTTCCTCCTGAACTCCTGTTCCTGAAGGGAGAGGGGGAGGTTGGGGGCAAGGGCAGTAGAGGTAGGGTTGGTCTCAAACCGGCAAAATGTAGAGGAAAAGCACAGAGTTTTTCAAATGGACTAACAATGAGGTGGAGTTGTTGCTGCGAGTAACAGAAAAGTACAAAGTTGCAAATGCGAGTGAGAATTAAAGAATTTGAAGAAAAGATATCTGAAGCATGTACAGACTGATATTAATCTTAATAGGGCTGTCAGAACTGAGAGCAAACGAAACAACTGCTGTATAATGCCCTCCGCTATCTTAGTTTAATTGGTCACATGACTGCATCACATGACTAAAATGCGTCATCACTGTTTTCAAAAAGGCTCCGGTTCGCTGTCCACACTGGGACCCGAAACGGCGTTTTCAAATGTATCCACTTTGGAGAGCGTTTTCAAAACGCTTCGTTTTCCTTGACCAAAAACGGCGTCTCAGTGTGGACGGGAGGCCAAAACGGAGAGAAAAAGATGTGTTTTCAATCAATAACGCATTACTGTGGACGTAGCCTGAGACTGAAGAAGTCACTGGGTTTTATTTTCTCTAACTCAAAGTATGCTGACGTGAGCATGAATGAAGTTTCAAAATGTGGTGGGTTTGAAGAGGATTTAAAGCATTCTCCATTCATTTGAGTGGAAAAAAAAAATTATTGAAAAGTTAAATATGTTAAAAAGTCGGAAAAAAGAAATGTAGCACACGTTTCCAGAAACAGCTGATCGTTTGGCTTCTGTACCACAAGTATGCAGAAGTAGCTTAAGTACAAAATGATAACGTGAACACCTTATAAATGAAACTGAATCAAAATGAACTGAATTCAGTGTTTTCAGATTTTATTTCTTTGTCTGTTTTCTGCTGCAGCAGTTTCACGAGTATTACTTTGCTTTTCTTGATTTTAGCATTTTTGTAAAGTTTCAGACGAATCCTTCACAGTGCATTTTTGTGTCTGAACTACGTTTACTCTACCTTATACCTACAGTTTTGCTGTAGTTGTTATATATACTGTAAGGCAGTGGGTACATTATAGTGCTTGAATTCAAAGACCATAGACCTTTGCATGACCCAGCCCCCTCCCCTTTCCCCTCCCAATGTCATCTATGCCTTTTGACCCCAGCAGGGCTGCCAGACCATCAGAATTTTTCACTTGTGTTGTTCCAGAGTTTTCTAAGCAGCTGCTGTCCAGGCTTTGTGCTCTCAGCTGAAGACTATGCTGTTCATGTCTCAGCTCTTGTCAGATGTTGTACAACACTCAGCCACAGCTGGCAGAGCCATGCAGCCTGAGCAGAGAGCCTCACAATGATGATTTATTAGTTCAGAAGAAACACAAGGACACAATCACTGTTGGCTCACGTTTTCTTTTTGTCTTCTTGTCTGTCCTTCAGTTAATTTACTGCTGCTAGTGCAGTTCTAGGACAGCAGAGAGCTGCTAGCTTATGTTTTCATCACAGACAGGAAGGAAGGAGGAAATTGAACGAGGTGAGTTCTGAAGATTATGTGAATGGACAAAGTTATTTTATCAGCTAAAATGTAGAAAGGAGGAGCGAGTAGTTGCTGATATCTGATGAGGGATCCTCTGATAAAGTTATTTTTAATTAAATATTTTTATACCAAACTTGAAACAGAGCAACACTGCTGGATGTAGAAGAAGCTTCCCATCACAGAAATAATGAGCGTACTTAACACTGTGTTTTCAGTGTTTTCACAGCAACCAGTTGTGTTCTTTGTTGTTTTTAAATCTAGCTTTCTGCACTTTCTTAACTCTGTGAGAGGTCTTTAATTATTAGTGATTCATGAGTCACTGGTAAGTTCAAAACACTCCGATGTGGAAAGTGTTAAAATGATGTGACTGCTCACAGCTGAGGAAAACCTACAATATTCTGATGACAGGGGAATAGAGACGTCTGACATGGAAAAAACATTCATCAGCTCCAAGCTATTAGATTCAGCAATACTGTAGAAAGATTAGTGTGAACGACAGTAATGACATCCAAGTCTTTTTTGGCATCTTCAACACTGTTCAACTTAGAAAAACTGTAGATTCTGCTTCTTTTGAACATGTGTGCATATATTTTCTCATTTATAAATGTTCTAATGTATTTCAGTGTTTAAATCCTCATTCAACCTACTTCTCTTTCAACTCTACCTGCTTCCACATACGTTCATCTATAGACACCATTTCAACTTCAAACTACACAACTTTATAATCAATGTGCAGCATGGTACGCACTGTTGACAGCTACAGTGAGAGAAGCAACTGGCAGTGTGGCAGAAATCAAAGGATTCATCTGAAAGCTGCTGCTGTGTCCACAGCTTTCAGTCTGCAGCCATTCTTTGACCCTCATAATGTAGCACCGTTTCTCTTCTTTCCAGTGATGAATCTCTCAAAGCTAACAGATGTGAACAGATCCAATTGGAGGGAGTACCTTGTAACTGAAGCATAGATGCACAATGTATTTTCAATGAGGAGTTTGTCTTAACAGCAGGAAAGACCCTAGTTTTTAAATTGCTCAACAGGAGCAATTTACCAGGAGCAACACCAGTGGACTTGCTGGTTAAGGTCTTGCATTTAGATGCAGTTTGAACCCAATTTACCAGGGATTTGCTGCAGAGTAACAGTACGTCACTATTTCCTGCAGTCCAACCGAAAGCTGTTGGCAGGTACTTTCAGTTGATGAATTTTTCTTTGGCAGACAGGTGGTTTAAATCTGGGCAGTTGTTGTCAGTTGATGGTTTTCAGATTTGTCTTTTCTGACTGGATGATTAGAATTTCAACCATTTATCTGTCTGTAGTGAATCCCCCACATTTCAGCTCATCTAATGTAATTCCTTTTTTTTCAGTCTGTATAGTTGAAACATACGTATTTTAAAATAAAATACAACACACACACACACAATATATATATTAGAGTGAACAGAACATGCAAATATTTTGGTTTTGAGTTTGAGATTTGACATAATTACAGACTTAAGTGATTTAAAGTATGTGAGCTTTCAATATTCTGATTCAACAAGTTTCCCCCAAATTTGAAGATTACAGCTATTGAATTCAAATCATTCAGCTATTCAGACTACACTTTCTTCAGGAAATGAAGTGGCCTGCTTGATAGCCTAGACGATCTAGACTCTCAGGAAAGAGTCACTTTGATCCACAGTGCAAAATCTATGAAATGTTGTTGTTCACAGTTGCTACACAACCCTAAATCGCTCGTGTGAAAGTGCTGTATTTAAAAGCTGTCTGTTCAATTCAAATTAGATAAAGAAACTTGACAGTGAAGTAGACAAACAGCAAAGAATAGGCCCAAAATAAGTAACTGAGGCCATCCCATAAAAAAATAAAAAATGCTAACCCCCAGCTGTTCTGTTTTCACACAACATCAAGTGTAATTTACTGCTGACGATGAAGTCTGCGTCAAAATCATTAAAATAAAGCACCTCGGTTATTGCATTCCATACTGAGGGCACCAAACATATTTGTATTAAACGTCACGGAAATCCTAAAACCAAAAATGTCACTGTTACAATGATGCAAGATGACTCAGAGATGATGATTCATATACATCCTTAATTTGCATCAACCCCAATAGATTTGATAGGTATAAAAAAGGTTTCTTCAGATAACATCAACATTTGTTGCATGTACAACACAGTGTTAGTTGGTCAGTGGTAAGCAGTAGGGGTGCAACGATACACAAAATTCACGGTTCGGTTCGATACTTTGGTGTCACGGTTCGATATTTTTTCGATACAAAAAAAAAATGTTCATGCCTTTTTAATTTGTCATTTATTAAAATTATAAATATATATTTTAACTCAAAAGTACAGTTTTTAAATTTAATGTTGCTGAAACAACAAAGTAATAAAAAAAATAAATATATCTGATCGAGAAATCACTCATCTTTGGAAAAGAGAGTTTATTACAGAGAAATGGCTCTTTCCAAAATAAAAGCTATACTATACGCTTCTTCTGGGCTATATTCTCAGCAGCATATTAAACATATCAGGTCCCCATAAGGAGAATCATGTGCTAACGGCTGTCTAAATGACTCGGGTAAAGTTTGTAGCATGCGTGCTTGTTGTTTTTGTCTGCTTCCACTTGTCTTTGCACGAGGATGATGTCGGCGTAAATGTGCAGTCATATTCGTTGTGTTCCCACTAGTGCTGTCAGCGTTAATCTGAAATGACATTAACGCCACAACACGGCAAATCTCCATTAACGAGCTACCGCGGATCGCCCCGTGCGTGGGGCTGGACGGCCAACACGTTAACGAGCTAACTGCGCTAACACACTAGTTCCCACCAATGTAATTGAGCATTGCCTGGCACATCCAACATACTGTTTTACTTTAGTCCATGACGCGCTTACCTTCAGGGTCATACGTCACATGAAGACCAAAATAGTTCCAAATGCCAGATCTGAATGAGGGTGGGGGAGGTTCAATTTGCCATGTTGCAAGGAGAGCTTAACTTCTGTCTTGCTAGCTTGCGCTGCGCTCAGTGGATCTGCGTTCGACTACTCCGCCTAGGCTGCACTGTCGAGCGCAGATCCACTGAGCGCTCAACACAGACAGCATCGTCAGAAGGAAAGTTGATAAAATAAATTAAAAATGTTGTATTGTTCGATACATATGCGTACCGAACCGAAAGCACTGTATCGAACGTTTCAATATCGATACGAGTATCGTTGCACCCCTAGTAAGCAGTCATATTACCAAACAAAGAGTTGGTGCTTACCTGCAGTCTATATGTGACAAACAGTGAATGCAGTGTAAGCTCCAGCCATCTGTTAAGCAGCTGTGGAACGATGTCTCCTCGTGTCTCTTTGTTGCTCTCTGACACTCTGACTGTTCCCCTCGCAGAGGAAGAGATGAGCTGAGCTAAGTGGCGCAGAGATGCTTTATGGGTTTAAAAAAAATCGTCTGAGGAGCTTAGCTCAGTGACAAATTACTAACATTAATCTTGTCATACACACCCATAACTTTTACCTTTACCATTAACAGTATTAGGAATGTAATGTTATAATACTAATTGCTATTTTCCAAGTGGGATTTTTAGTGTGTCTACATATGACATGATAAATACCTAACCTGCCAGTTTAGAATGAACATTCCAGATACATTTGTTTCTAGAATGACAAAACCAAGCACAAGCAAAAAACAAAAACAGTGCAGCCAGCATTTCCCAACTCAGCACGCTCCTCTGTCATTAGAGAGCTGTTATTTTACAATGTGCATTGCAATTTTTACAGTAATCCAGATCAACTGAACTGAATAAATTGAAGTTAATTGATTTTGACAAGAAGAGAAATGGTGCTACACTCTGCAAACAAAGTTACCACACTTTTATTGGAAATTTAAAGTGACCAAAACTAGACACTTATGCTTTGTTAAAGACATTTCCAAATTTAAACTACAGACTTACAGGTTTTTATCAATTTGCTGTTTTTATGGTTCTCTAATCACAAGGGGACAGCATAAAAGGTAAAATTCAATTCACTTTTATTTATATGGTGCCAAATCATAAAAGTCTCCTCAATGCACTTTATCTTGTAAAGCAGAGACTCTATGATAATAGAAAAAAGCCAACAACCAAATGGCCCTATGTGAGCAGCACTTGGTGACAGTGGGAAGGAAGAAATCTCTTTTAACAAGAAGAAACCTTCGGCAGAACCAGGTTTAGGGAGGAGTAGTCATCTTTGAAAAAACACTTAATGACTACAGACATGAGGGCTATAGGTCTGTAATCACTAAAGCTGTCTATTCCAGTCTTTTTGGAGATGGGAATGATGGTGGACACCTTCAGACAGGTGCGAACAGTGGCATTAGTCAGGGAGAGGTTGAACAGCCTGGTGAAGATCCCTCACAAGGCCTTGGTTAAAGCCTGCACGGACAGCCCCTCCCTGGGATGCCCTTGGAGCCAGGATATCTTCTGGGGTTCACCACCCTCAGCTTCCTCCTGAACTCCTGTTCCTGAAGGGAGAGGGGGAGGTTGGGGGCAAGGGCAGTAGAGGTAGGGTTGGTCTCAAACCGAGCAAAAAAGGTGCTGAGCTTCTCTACGAGTCTCTCACAGGGCTAACACATAGAGAAACAGTCCAAGGAGCTTGCAAAGAAAAGCGTCTGGACTTCTTTATGGTGCTTGAAGACGTTTCACCTCTCATCCGAGAAGCTTCTTCAGTTCTAGGGTCAAATGGTGGAGAGTCCCAAATTTAAGCCGTAGGGGAGTGTCCCCCAAGGGGGTCATGAACCCCCTGTTGATCCTCTACTTAATCACACGAGCAAAGGTCTGAAAACGGGTCTAGGTCACAATCAGCCAAGGTTTCGGATGAGCTTCGGATGCTCCAGTACATCTTTCCAGAAGGAAACAGGCTGAAGAGTGTGTGTGAGGGGTGTATGGGGTCCTCCACAATGCTGGTGGCTTTGCGGATGGAGTGAGTGCTATAAGTGTCCGTGATGGAAGGAAGAGAGGTTCCAAGGATCTTCTCAGCTGTTCTCACTATCCGTTGTAGGGTATTGCAATCCGATACGGTACAGTTACCATACCAGACAGTGATGCAGCTGCTCAGGACGCTCTCGATAGTCCCTCTGAAGAAGGTGGTAAGAATGGATGGAGGAAGATGTGCTTTTCTCAGCATCCGCAGGAAGTAGAGACGCTGTTGAGCCTTCTTGGTTATGGAGCTGGCATTAAGGGACCAGGAGAGGTTCTCCGCCAGGTGGGCACCAAGGAATTTGGTGCTCTTGATGACCTCCACAGAGGATCCAATGATGTTAAGTGGGCAGTGATCTCTTTGTGCTCTCCTGAAATCAACAATCATCTCCTTTGTTTTGTCCACATTCAGAGACAGGTTGTTGATTCTACACCAGTCCGTTAGCTGTTGCACCTCCTCTCTGTATGCTGACTCATCTTTCTTGCTGATGAGACCCACCACAGTCGTGTCATCGGCAAACTTGATGATGTGGTTCAAACTGTGCATTGCTGCACAGTCATGAGTCAGCAGAGTGAACAGCAGTGGGCTGAGCACACAGCCCTGAGGGGCTCCAGTGCTCAGTGTGGTGGTGTTGGATGCTGTTGCCGATCCGAACTGTCTGAGGCCTCTCCGTCAGAAAGTCCAGGATCCAGTTGCAGAGGGAGTCTTTGAACAGCATTCGTACATATGTGTCCACAGATGGCGTCATCTGTTGACCGGTTGAGACGATAGGCGAACTGCAGTGGGTCCAGTGTCATGACGAGCCTCTTCAAGCACTTCATCATAATGGGTGTGAGTGCAACGGGACAGTAGTCGTGGTGGCAGGACACTGGGGACTTCTTTGGCACAGGAACAATGGTTGTGGCCTTGAGGCATGCTGGGACAACAGCAGTGCCCAGGGAGACATTGAAATTGTCAGTAAGGACATCTATTCAATTCAATTCAATTTTATTTATATAGCGCCAAATCACAACAAAAGTCGCCTTAAGGCGCTTCATAGGTACAGAAAAAAACCCAACAATCATATGACCCCTATGAGCAAGCACTTTGGCAACAGTGGGAAGGAAAAACTCCCTTTTAACAGGAAGAAACCTCCAGCAGAACCAGGCACAGGGAGGGGCGGGGCCCATCTGCTGCGACCGGTTGGGGTGAGAGAAGGAAGACAGGATAAAGACATGCTGTGGAAGAGAGACAGAGAGACATCTGTCAACTGGTCTCCACGGTTTCTGAGCACTCTTCCAGGAATGTTATCTGGACCCACTGCTTTGCGTGTGTTAACTCTGCAAAGAGTTTTCCTCACATACGCAGAGGTCAGACACAGAACCTGGTCATTGTGAGGGGGGGTGGACTTCTTCACCAACACATCATTCTGAGCGTCAAATTGTGCATAGAAGTTGTTCAGCGCATCTGGTAGGGAGACATCATCATGGCAGGCAGGTGTTGCCTTCCTGTAGTTGGTGATGGCCTGGATGCCCTGCCACATGTTCTGGCAGTTTCTCTGGATTCGTCTGCCATGCACGCGCAGAGGAGGAGAAAAAAAGAAAAAAAAGAAAAAATGGAGAAACCAAAAAATAAACTTAAAGTTAAAGAGGTACCTACACAGGGAATGTATGTAATAATGTAAATATCTACACAGATATCTACAAGTTATATATGTCATATAAAGGAACAGGTGCAATATAAGGTGCAATGTGATCAGTGGTACTGCACATGGTGTAAGAGGTATGAGTAGAGGTAGGAATGTTGGTTGCATTATATTAGAATAAGTACGGTTTATAAATACAGTGAAAATGTCCATAAATCTTAACAGCACAGTCAACCTTCAATCAGGGTGGAGGTAGGGCATGTTTGACAGCCTGTGGGTAGAAACTTTTATTGAGTCTGTTTGTCTTTGCCCTGATCGACCTGTAGTGTTTACCCGAGGGAAGGGGGAGGGGGGGAAGTGAGTGTCCAGGGTGCGAGGAGTCCTTGGCTTTCCGAGGGGGGTTACTGAAGTGCCAGTTGCCTGCTTTGCTGTCCTCACCACCCGCTGCATCTGAAACATTTAGGTGTGACCAACATACATGAAAACAAAACAGGAAATCAGGAAGTGGGCAAAACACTTTCTAACACTATTGTAGAGCCTCAGGGTGCTGGACTTTGGGTGATGACCTCTGTCGTAAGGATCTATCAAAGCAAATTTGTCTGGGATGAGGGACCAGACAAACTAGGCATCTAGTGCGTGAGGTTGCGAGATACAGACTAAATATAGTTGAGCTCAGCTCAATGTATAACTCAGGCTCTGGAACCAGTTTCCTGGAGTGATTCTGGATTTTGTTCTTACTGTGTTCTGTACATTGGGATTTTCCTTGGTAGATGAAAGGGTTGCTTCTCAGCAACTTGAGTCCCTGAGTGGGGTGCTGGAAAGTGCTCCATCTAGGGACTCGATTGTTCTGCTAGGGGCCACTTGTGTGGGCAATGGGTAATGACAGTTTGATGTATGTTTTTGGACATTTTTGGAGCTCAGTGTTCAAACATTCAGAAGAAGGAACTGCTCAAATGGCTAGAGATTGATGAGGTACAACACAAATGCTATGGCAAGGGGGAGCCAGGATGACAGGTCATGGGGGACATAATCTTCCTTTCATTCCATTCTTCCTTCTTTTCTTCTTTCTTCCAAAGACAGGATCATCGTGAAGCTTGAAACCTGGGGTCTCCAAGACTATATGATCCTACATGAAAACTATGTGAAGTACCCTCTGAAGGTCTACTAGATGATGTGAATGCAGTACAATATGGGCCAGACAATATAATGGGGAACAGAAAGAAATAGGCAGGAATACAAGAGGAGCGAAACACCAGCTACTGGTAGAAAGAGCTGTCTCCCAAGACTGCAAGACCAGGCTGACCAACCTGTGCACTGCCTGGATTGATTACAAGAAGACCTATGACTCAATGCCCCACACCTGGGATGCCTAGATCTATACAAGATCAACAGGACCCTAAGAGCCTTCATCATGATGAGATAGCCTTTATTTGTCAGTTGCAGCTGCCCACAACCGAGATGACAGACCATACAGCCAATACACAAACATCACATTGGGGAGACAGGTCAGGCTAGGTAGCAAGGGAAAAAAAAACATCAAAATGTGTAACATAAAAGGATAATCCAGGAATGCACAGATATCAACACACCATAACACAACAAAACACAGACAAGCAACATGGGAGAATATTCCAGTGTGTACAGCTGGATCTGGGACCGCTGCAATCTTCGATTGCGCCTCCAGCTGATCCGCTGTCCACATTGGATGGGAGGTAAGCAGGAACTCAATGGGGATGTGGCGGACAACACTAGAGGCCAAATTCAAGCCCAAGCCCAATAGCACAAGTCACCATCAAGTGCGGGATATACCAAGGAGATGTGCTGTCCCCACTGCTGTTCTGCATAGGCCTGAACACAAAGCTAGTAAAGCTGCAACCACCTAGTACCTGCAGAGGATCAGGCAAGTCATGAGAGGTCAGCTGAATGGTAAGAACAAGATCCAGGCTATCAACACCTACGCTCTGTCCGTGATCAGGTACCCTGCCAGGATAATAAGCTGGCCAAAGGAGGAGATAGAAGCCACTGACATCAAGACAAGGAAGCTCCTGACGATCCATGAAGGGTTTCACCCCAAGTCCAGCATCCTGAGGCTGTACGCTAAGCAGAAGGAAGGAGACCGGGGACTAGTGAGTGTCACTGCCACAGTCCAGGATGAGACAACAAACATCCACGAGTACATCAGTAAGATGGCCCCAACCAACAGCGTGCTCAGTGAATACCTCAGGCAGCAGAAACCCAAGAAACAGGAGGAAGAGGAGGACAGGTCCCTGCACGGTATGTACCACTGGCAGATAAAGGAGGTGGCTGACATCCAGAAATCCTAACAGTGGCTGGACAAAGCTGGACTGAAAGACAGCACAGAGGCACTAATCATGGCAGCTCAGGAACAAGCTCTGAGCACAAGATCCACAGAGGCTGAGCAGCCCGTTCTCACTCCTGGGGCGTAGCATACCGACGTTTTGTCACATCCCACGGTGTTCCTGAGGAACGCGAAAGGTGACCTTCTGCGTTCTTATGGTCCGCGAAGGCTTATGGCTGAATTCCAGTGGAATGACGGTCCCGCGGTAATAGACATTCCAGCCATGTGTTCCAGACCTAAACCTAACCTTATTCCTAACCTTAACCAGCAGTTAAATGACGTAAAATAGTGTTTTCCAAAGCCATTTTAAGAGAATGAACGAACATGTGTAGATTGAGTCCAAACCGTTCTCATGTGTTCTTCTTTTTCCGATGTTGTCATTTAGGAACGTGTTGGGTACCCGAAAGTGTAAAATGTTGACGATTTGTCACATAGCGTAAAATATTACGCTTAGGGAGTGAGAACGTGTTGGGCTGAGGTCTATCACACCAGGCAAGACCCCAGGTGCAGTCTGTGTAAAGATGCCCCTGAGACAATCCAGCACATAACAGCAGGGTGCAAGATGCTAGCAGGCAGGGCATACATGGAACGCCATAACCAAGTGGCCGGCATAGTATACAGGAACATCTGTGCCCTGTATGACCTGGAAGTCCCGAGGTCAAAGTAGGAGACTCCCCCTAGTGTGGTCGAGAATGACTGACTGAGCTAAGATACTCCTTACTCCTTAGCTGATCTGAGCTAAGATCAGATGCGACTGACAAAATGGTGGTGGTTAAGCAACCAGACATTGTAGTGGTGGACAAGCAGAGGAAGACGGCCGTAGTGATCGATGTAGCGATACAGAATGACAGCAACATCAGAAAGAAGGAACACGAGAAGCTGGAGAAGTACCAAGGGCTCAGAGAAGAGCTCAAGACTATGTGGAGGCTGAAGGTCACAGTGGTCCCAGTGGTAATTGGAGCACTCGATGCAGTGACCCCCAAGCTAGGCGAGAAGCTCCAGCAGACCCCCGGAACAACATCCGAGATCTCTGTCCAGAAGAGCGCGGTCCTAGGAACAGCTGAGATACTACACAGAACCCTCAAGTTTCCAGGCCTCTGGTAGAGGGCCTGAGCTTGAGGAATAAAGAACACCTACAGGCGCGATAGGGGAGCTTTTTTGAAATTAACTTTAAAAAAAAAAACAACTTTAACTTTTTCAAATTATTTTTTTTTATAAATGTAGAGACAAGGTTTTTCCATTTTTTGAAAGAATGGAACCCAAGTCTCTAGTGACTTGTCAATGTCATTTCCAGTTTCTGTGCTCCTATCACAAGACCAAGCATTGTTAATTCAGAATAATGTCAATGATGCAAAAAACAAAACAAAAAACAAAAAACAAACAAATAAAATACAAGTGTCCAAACATTTCCCATGAAGTTAAATGCTATTCTGTTTTCACGGTTGTATTTTCTTGAAATGCTGTATTTCTTCTATCTTGCAAGAAATGATAGGTTGTTGTAGCTACTGAAAATGAATCCAGTGATGCAATGTTTGTGTAAATGCATAGTTTCTATTTTATTTTAGTTTATTTTGTGTATTTAGTAATATCAGCTGGGCTCCCGTGATTAAATAAAGGTTTAAAACAGGTCAGAATGATATGATGAGAGATAGCCTTTGAATGTACCTACTTATGCAAAATTTGCTGCTACTGCATAAATTCAAGTCTTAATCATGCTGGATAGGAGAGTCTAAGGGAGAGGAGTGATTCTGTATTAGCTAGCCGTTGTAAACATTGTAACTGTTCCCACATAATATTGCATGTGCATACTTGGGTCCTTGATCATTTGGAAATGCACCTACGGAGTCCTTGACAGTAAATAAAATACCCCTAGGTTTTCTTTCCGGTGTCTGTTTAAAACATAGCGCAGGCAGCTTTCTATCAGAACTCATCCTAGAACAGAACGGTGTAAAAAAACCCGACAACAACAACAAAAAGCCCCCCAAAAACCAGAGGGTGAACAGAACTTTCAAACAGACATGCACATTACAGCCGTGATGGATCGCGTGTTTCCGACGCGTTGATGAGCTGCTTTTTCAGACTAATTTTCTCCAAGCCCACATGCTTTCTTCACAGTTTACCTGCGCTCACGTCTTTGTATGTGTATTTTCGAAAGTCAATTTGTAATATGCATCCGCGACGTTACCATTCATCATCTTTACACACACACACACACACACACACACACCACAAGGTCAGCCACTTAACCCTCTTTAATCACAGGCGCCATTATCATCATCACGGTATTATGTGGAAATCAGCACCGAGACATAAACTTGCTGTCACGTTTATATTTCAAACGAAAAACGCTCCTGTTCCTACCACAAGGATTATTTAAAAGCTCTATAATAATCTTCTTCTTTGCCCGAAAACACCAAATTACCTGGAATTTCACTTGCAGTTATTCTTTTCTGAAGCAATTTAAAAGCATTTTTTTTTCATCTAACATTTAACGGGAGTTGCGCATAATTTTCCAATAGGCTATAAATTTGCGCTTTAATCATACATCCAACGTGACCAAAATTATATACCTTAATAATAATAATAATAATAATAATGATAATAATAATAATAATAATAATAATAATAACATTACATTATGTTACAAACGCACACTGTAACGGATGAATGATTGTAACCACGCAACGTTTAAAAATATTTCATTATATTAGATGTCATCATTAAAAACAATTTGTAACATTTTTAAACACTCAAACAAAAATCAAAATAAAACAATTTTACTTGCCCACCAAAAGCCTCAACATTGATTTATATGCCCCTGTTAACTTATGTACAGTGTTCCGTGAAAGGATTGCACGGCAATATAATTTTGCATTGCAGTGAGTAATAGCTAATTCTTGGCTACAAATGAAAAGCTACTACTGTTAGATTCGACAGGAACAGATTCTCTTGGTTTACTGCGAAACTCAAAATGCATTAATAATAAGTTTTTCTTTTCTTTTTCTAAACCAAATTAGAGATGGTTTAATATTATCCTTTCAGACTGTAGGCTTCAGGCCTTCACCTTGGAGACTGTATAGGCGCATTTACCATATGCGCTCAACATTAAATGTTCAGACTGGTCGGAGGCTACACTCTCCTTCCCGTCTAAAGAAAGTATTGGTCTGAATGAGTGTGGAGCTTAATAATGTGTTCGAGTGATTAGAGGACGTTAGCGCATTAGACATTAGCTACTGACAGTAGCAGAAAAATATGAACATAATCTCAGATGGTCCAGTAAGCCACACTGAATCAGTTAGAACACGCACCTTGTGACAACAACATGGTGCGTGTCATCCAAATAAGTGCGCATGAATGTTTCAATTTTTTGAAACAAAGAAAGGAAAAATATATATTGTCACATAAAAAAAGAACTATTATATACAATAGTGCTATTATATTATATTATATTATATTATATTATATTATATTATATTATATTATATCAGCAGACACCCGAAAGGTTGGTTTGGTTGCGACCTACCTTCAGTCCTGTCCTCGGGTGCCTGGAGCCAGTGTACCGCTGCCGAGAACTGTGCACTGAGCCTGGAAGCAGACTGGCAGACCATGGACACGCAGTCAGCTTTTCAGCTGCAAGACACAGGCGCCAAAGACGATATCCTTCACAGATAAATCAAGTACTGAGTGCACATACAAACAAAACATACAAAAGCGCTCCACACTTGATGTAGAGTGAAGTTTTCAAAAGCTTGTCTGTCCAGGTTCGGCTGCCTAACGGATTTGATCCTCCACGTCTTTTCACCGGTTCTGGGTGAAGAGAATCTTGAGCAGAAAACAGGAAAGGATAAGATTGCATTTAAAGCAGACTAGTTTTCTTGACTCTCAAATACTGGATTTACACCTGACAATAGTGATATCCCCATTTTTGGAATGCTATATTAATTTTATTATTTTTTTCTAGTATTTTGTATTAATTCCCACAGAATGTACAGAGAAAAAAATCTGTCGCTTGGTTTTAGCTAATGTTTGTCATCTTTTTAGCTCTATTGCTTCACGAAGGCTACAACATGTTATTCATTTACAACATTTAAAACGTTTGAAACAATTATATACAAATCCAAAACCTTTAGCAGCACGTTTGTAAAATTTCACATATGTTACTGTTGCAGGGATCCCAAGGTCATTAACACCGACATAAAATATATAATAAGATGTATTTAATTATGTCTTCTTTATTTATACATGTATTTAGTTGTTCATTTATTTATTTTTGTGAAATTAAAGAAATGTGTTGCCCAGTTTCTGTTCAGTAATTACACATAATTGCTTACCTTTAATTTTTAATACCAGGCCTTTGTAAAATAAAGTTCTCCCAACTGAAAAGCAGGATGCTAATTTCAGGTGTGAAGGATTACCTGCTGCTACTCCTTGATTTAAGAATAAGAATTTATGAGTAATGACGCCATTTGCCAAAAATGTTTTAAAATCAAACTCAGAAATCTGTTTTTAGACAAGAGTTTTTGACTATTAAACGTGTCTTATTAAATATATTAAACATGCCTTTTTCAGACGTGTTTCATGGATAATTCATAAATATATATCTTAAATAACATATATCATAAATTTTGCATTTTTTTTCTTTGCGCAGCCTTCAGTGATATGTGAAAATAAACGAATAAAATAATGATATGAGGAAAATACAGTTTTAAATAAACCATATGTGTTGTTTTGTATTGTTTTGAAACATATATTAGCATTGTCTTTTTGTACCTGAGAAGCTGCTTGATTATTATTGTCTGAGAGTCTTTATGTTGTGGGTGTCTCTGTCTTTCAGTTTCTCGGAGAATTTCTCTGTGTGAGACTCTCTCAACCTTAGTGTGTGAGTGTCTCTGTGTGCATGTGTGCGGGCGTCTGTGCGCGTGCGCGTGCGTAAGGAATATCCTCTTGGCCTTGGGAAGAAATCGGCATGCGACACACTGACAGAAAACAGACTGTGGCATACAGGTTCCTCTCAACTAATGAATTCCTGATCTCCCTCTCTCTCTCTCTCTCTCTCTCTCTCACACACACACACACACACACGTCGTTTTAGCTACACGCAGACCCTTAAAATCAGAAGCTGCAGCTCATAGCGCAATAAATAAATAAATACATGAATAAAAATAGTGCTTCATCCTTTTTAAAATTTTACTCGGATTATAGTTAATTGAAGTTACAGAGCGCACAAACAAACCTGTTTCTGTTTCTTTGTTTACTTTGCTGCAAATACCACGTATTCATTAAATAATGCTGGCAATGATAAGATTAAAATGTCTTTGTGTAAGGAGAGGAGGGCAGTGCTCACTGCGTCAGTGTGTGGTTTCACCAGCTGACCTGCAGGGGGCAGAATAACCCTCTGAAGGTCACCATATAATATTAGAGACGTGAGAGCAAGAAGCCTGTAAAAAAATAGAAGATTTAACACCTATTTACTTGAAAACACAGTATAAACACACCTTTACTTGTTTTAATATTAGTCAAGAAGCAAAACTACTAATATTCAACATAAGAGTTCAGACACGGTGTTAATACCAAACTGTCCAAATCAACGTGATAAGCATATTTAATTGATCACAATCTTTCATTGAAGGTTATTTTACCGGGAAAAGTTGTGACTGAATCTAAATTCCTCTGCGTGAACAGAAGCCAGATTGGTTGTAACCTTTCCGTGGAGTCTTATTGAAAGCAAACCAGAAAAAATAGGAACTGTATCAATAACCACAGGCATGTAACTTTAACTAAAAGTGCACGCTGCTCCACAGTGAGCATGGATGGAGAGACGGGGCGTTGTTCTGGACAAAACTAAGACTTTAAGAGCATCCATCAGCTTCTGGAAGTCCTCTTTTTCTGCAGCCACGGCAGCTGAAGGCCAGCATAGACTTTCCCCTATGGTAGCCTCTTACTGCAAAGGACTCAGCCACAAAGGTTTATCACTAAAATGAAAACTGATCTCTTAGATCCAAACAGTTTAGTTAAACCTGTGAATAAAATGACCACCACAATTGTCCTATTGATAATAATAATATTACTAATAATAATGACAGTACTTTTTCCTTCCAACTGCAGATAGCAATTGGAGTTAGAAAACAGGTTTAGATGAGTGCAAGTAATCCATTATTCAGGGTAATCCAAAAACATTAAGCGTTCTTTACCCACCCAGGAGCACTGCTGTGTACCTGAGAAACAACTCAATGCTGCCTCAAGCAACCACTTACCTGAAACTGAATCTGCTTCTACACTTGTATTTTCTAGTATTTGTTGCCAGCAGACAAAAAGCCTTGGTGTCATTATTACATAAAAAATAAACCTTGGGCCCTAACATGGAATATATCATCAACTCTGCTTTCTATCTTCTTAAAAATAAAGGTAAGTTGGGGCCGTTTTTGTCCCTGTGCATCAGGGAGAAAACAGTAGATTAGACTACTGTGTTCCTATCCTATAGACCCAAATATGTTATCATACATTCAGAACTGCATAAATGTTGACCAGGGTCAGAAGGAAAGAACACAATGAAGCCAGAATAAATCTATTGTAATTTTTAAAATTCTTTTGTTTTTGAAGCACTTTGTGGTCATGTACCCTGCTTCCTATGATGTTACATGATTGGCTCATGCCATCTGAAATCAGCCAATTTTTATAATATCATTTTGGTAAAAATCTATGGTCCAGTGTTTGAATATATCTAATGACTGTTGTGAAATTAGCTTCATATATCTTAATATATTTTTGGTGGGGGAAAAATGATGAATTTGAATATTTCAAAAACTGTAAGATAAAAACCCCCAAAGTCTTTCTTACCATCAACATGATTCAGACTTTTTAATTTGGACGATACACCAAAAATGACGTCTCACTAAAATGTGAAGAAAAAAAACCCAAAACAAAAAAACAAAACAGCCCTCCCATATTTGAGCACACATTAATAAAAAAACAACTGCTGGTAATTTCTGAATGGTTTGGAGTTCTGTTCCATCACAATGCAAATAAACCATGTGGAATAAACAAGTAGGAATTCTTAGCTTCAGAAAAGAAGAAAATGGTATTAAAATATCTGTAGGTAGTCTAATCTGAATTGAGTGTGCAGAATTTACTCTGATACTAATAATATTAGTCAAATTATACTTTACAAAATAATTATAATAAATATATTTTAAATACATTATTATAATATAATAATAATACTGGTTATATTATTATAGTTTTCATTTTTGAGACGTCACTCCATCTCAATCTTCCCAAATTTGCATTAAAATGTTATCGTTGCAAGTTTGGACAATTTTAGCTTCATGTGCATAATACTAATATGAATATGAGATTTACATTTTAACATTGTTGTGAAATGGATCTATGTACTATTCAGAAATTGGCAGCAGTATTTTTTTTTTCTTTTATTAGTGTGTGCTCAAATATGGGACTTTATGGGATATTCATCATTTTACATGTACCGTCCCAAATTACATATATCCTGTATTATTCTGATGTTAATAAAATAAATTCCAGGCCTTTGTCTCCAATAGTTTGAGGGATCCGTGTTCAAACGTTGCCTCCAAATTAAATGTGCAAAGAAAACGGCACCAAAGTGTGTCGACTGAAAAACATACTAAGAATTTCATCTTAAAAATGACTCTACATGCTTTATTTTACAGTATTGTGTATACCATTCATAGATTATCATTAATTTTCTCTTGCAATATGAAAGATAATTTTCTTTGATATTAAAGTGTACTCAAATATGGGAGTGTCTTTTTTCATATTTTAATTAGCCAGCATTTGCCTCAGGTTTCAGTGTTCAGGAACATTTAGTGTGTTTTTGCTTTTCAGATTTGAACGTCATTAAAAAAAACCTGCAGAAAGGTTAACGTTAGGTTTACGATCAGGGTTAGGATGTTTATCATGTTAAATTACATATGAAGAGCAAACAATTCATATGGTAAAACTCTGAATAGATTTGGATTTAGTTCTTTTATACCTATTATTATATTGTTTTATACATATTATTATTTTTATAGAGTAAGGGGTAGCTTTTCCATCCCCAAATGCTAAGACAAAAACCAAGCAAGCTAAAGGTAATGCCACTTCTTGTCCAGACAGATATATAAAGCGTAGAATTACCGATCAAAAAGGGGTTTTATGTCAAGGTCTCTGAGTTGAAAATATGTCAGAATGTCTGTGTAAATGAAACAGCTTACAAGAAAACTAGCTAATAGGCAGAGATGTGAAAGTACAAAGATTATGTGTCTGTTTGAAGTTTCCTTACACACGACTACATATACAAGCAAAAACACATGACTGAGGCCACCACAGTGGTTTTACAACCCGAGACATATATAGGCATTCGTGCGCACGCACACACAAATGCACACAAACGCGCACATACCAACACACAATGTATAAGAGGCAGGTTAATAGCTGGCTTAATGGGCTACTTACCTGAGTCGGACATACAATAAATCTTGCCCTGTGAAAGGTCTCTCATTTTCAGCTGGAGACACTAAACACAGCATCACTTCAGGCCGATGTCAGATAATCACAGAAGGTTACTTCCCACGGCAGTGATATGTTAATACTAACCCTCTTAGGCACTGAGCTTACATCTCTGTCCAGAAGTACATTACTGATTAATCAGTGTAAATTGTGAATCAACCTGGCAACCATTTATTTATAATACAAATCAGAAAATGAGAAAGAAAGAAAGAAAGAAATGGAAATGAATCTTGAATAATTTGGGTTGTTGAAAAAGACTTAGACAAACTTGGTGAATCCAGAGACAGAAACCTCAGATCATCTTCAACAGGAATCTCTAAGAATTAAAATATTCATGTAGATGTTGGCTGATGACAAATGTCTAACCTCCTATTGGGGTAAGATACATGCCATACCCCTTTATTTATTTTAAACTTTGATAAATGCTATAAAAATAAACTTTATACTACTATTACAATTATTCCTGAAGACTATTCCAGACTGGCGGTCTTAACAGGTACTGACTTTCAAACCCATGAGAACTGTACAAAATGTTTTGGTCTTGCATATATGGAAATACAGCATTCCCATTTATGTAGCACATATTTCAATGAATTACTCCAAATGTTTCCCATTAATATGACAAAATACAAAGAAATGACGGATGGGTCAAGACTTTGTATTTCTTTGTAGGAGTCAACTGTTGCAACCTGTTTTTAAATATATGAGATAGTTCAAAGCGTGACCTGCTGCACTTCCTGAAGCAGTAACCCATCCGATGGCATCACTCTCACCTCACCTTATGTCATACTTGACCAACCAACTCTCCCACAATTTGTGTACTTTTTGTGTACAGACATGTTTTGGCCACGAGCCCTTGTCTTCAAATTACTGAAAACAAATAAAAAATCCCTGAGTCTGTGTCCTCAGCTGAAATATATCGATATATTACTAGACAGAGCATCCACATAAAGAAGTAGATCGTTCAGACAACAAAGTTATTTTCAGCTTGAGCAATTAAGTGCCTCAGTTATTAGAGATCTTCCACTTGTGCTACAATCAGCTCCTTTCAGTGTGTGCTGGAAGAGGTAAATAGTGACCCAGTCTACAACATGGATATGGACATTACATATTACTGCACAATATATATTATATTATTGCACAAAAGGATGAGATGCTGCAAACTGCATCCATGACAGACACAACTGCATTATGTTGCTAACACAGTATAATCTTTGTAATCACCTGTAAAGACAGCAGCATAATGCAGGGTTGCTAACCAACAAACCAGACTGATGTTAAAGTGAATGTTGACCCCAGCCCCAATCCAACATCACACACCAAAGTGGTTAGTAAGATGAAACTCATCTATTCGATGATAAATCACTGAAGCTCGTTTAGCTTCTAACGATAGCTGTGTTTCCATAAGAAGCACAGGTCGTAACTGATCTCAGAGCAGTGAAAGCTGAGCCAGTGGCAGCTTGCCTCACATGCTGGTCTCCCATCAGTTTACTGTGAAAGACCAGACATTTATCCTCACAGCACATTGCAAATCACCAGGAAACAGCTGGTGATTTGCAATGTGCTCCACTGGAGCTGGCCTCACTTAGTTTTTCACAGGACTGCATATTCATGACTGTGTTAGTTTTCACTGTAATGTTTTAATACATTTAATGGATTTATTTATACATTTCCACAAATGTAATTTAAAACTGGAACATTTTGTCTTTCATACTAAGACCTAATGAGGACATAAATGAACTGTATGACCATTATTAGGCTACAGTCAGATCTGAATGAAGATCACAGTCACGGATTTCCTTCAGAGCTCTTGGTGCCACCAGAGATTACAAATAAACTCTGGTAAAGGGGGAAGTAACAAAGTACAAAAACATTTTGCTCTTTACATTTAAACAAATATCTGTACTTTTTATTCCTCACATTTTCAAAACAGGCTTGTTATGCATTTGACGGGCGTTATTATTTCATGTCACTGTGAGCCTTCAAACATCAAACTGGTTTCAGCCTAAACAGTAACACACGAATGGCCAGGGCATCCACCAGGGGATTTTGCATAAAAGGAGACGAAAGATGCAAAACTTTGCCAGGATGCCATTTTTACGCAGTCTCTTTCTTACTGTTGAATCATGAACTCTGACCTTAACTGAGACATGTGAGGCCTGCAGTTTTTTTTATGTATTTCCAGGTTTTCTTGTGACCTCCTAAACGAGTCATAGCTGCGCTCTTGGAGTAATTTTGGCAGGTCGGTCACTCCTTGGACTCCTTCCTCCATTTGTGTATAATGGGTCTCACTGTAGTTCACTGTAGTCCCAGAGCCTTACAAATGGCTTTGTGACCCTTTCCAGACTAACAGATGTCAGTTACATTTTTTCTCGGGCGCTTCTTTGGATCGTAGCATGATGTGTTGCTTTTGGAGATCTTTTAGCCTGCTTTACTTTGTCACGTGTCTCTTGATTTAACAAGAGGGGCAATTCCTTTTTAACACAGAACCAGGTAGGTTTGGATAGTTTTTCTCCTTTATTCAAGGAAATCATCATTTAAAAACTACACATTTTGTATTTACTTGGGCTATCTTTGTCTAATATTAAGATTTGTTTGATGATCTCAACCATGTAAGTTTGACAATTATGAAAACACTGGGAAATCAGGAAGGGGGTAAACACTTTTTCACATCACTGCTATGTTTTTTTCATATTGTGAAACATGCTGCAAAACAACCTGACCTCCACTGTGTTATTTAAGGTTGTATGAAAATACTCTGCAGGTCAGTGCAGGATAAACAGGTTATTTTGCTGTATTGTGATGCATTTAAAGTGAAGAACAGTGTGTTGGACTGGTGCACAGTAGCTGTGTTGCTCATGGTCAGTTAGGTACATTAATTTGAAGTTAGCCTGATGATGCTCAGATTCATTCACTGAATTCCACCTTCATACCAGCTGTATAAAGTCCAATGTAAAGACACCATAAACAGTTTAGTGTCAGTGTAGAGGATGGAAATCAGCCAGGACAACTCATGAAACATCTGCTGACATCTTGTTGAATTCAGTTGTGTAAATTCACAAAGAGCAGTAATCAGAGCAGTGCTAGCACAGGCCAGCTGATCACAGACTGTATACAAAAAAAAAAATCTACTGGAGCTCTCAACAGAAATTAATGCACACTGAGCCACCACTGATTTTACTGCTGAATTCCAGTATTTGTTCCAGTCCTAAATTCAGTGGCTGTTCTGTTTTCAAACACTAAAGGCCTCAGCAGACTAGCAGTCCTTCCTTAACTTCAGCAGCACTGTCACCTTTTTGGAACTCCTGCTGGCTGACACTCTTTGCTTACTAGCTGAGAGGAAAGAGATTACCTACAGAGGTGGGTGAGGCTCTAACCTCTTGCCCAGTAACTGTCATAGTGAGCCCTGTCAACCAGTACTGGGCCTCTTTCCCTGGCTAGTGTCCCACAGTAGTAACGCAGATCGCTGAGAGATACATCTCCGGCTCTAGTGTCTCTGTCATGTTTCGGCTGTGACAGGTAGGGATTGGACCCAAACGCAAATGCACAGGAAGGGAACTTAAACTCAAAAGCAGGTGACACAAACAGGCGATACAACAATACGAAACTAAACTGAAAAACGAATTATAATATGCACAAGGAGACACAGGGAAAATAACACACAGCTATGAGAGTAATTACACGTGACAGGACAGGAAAGACACGGAAACTGAAAATGCTGACAGCAGACATGAACCTTCAACACAACACACAGAGGCAACCTGGAGGGAGAGAGAGAACAAGGAGCAGCACATGATGGGGTGAGGAAGACACGCAACACAAGGCATCAGAACTAACATCACAATATAAACACAGTTACACAAAGGAAGACACAGAGGGCAACTACACGAGGCAACCCTATTAAATACACAGGGAACTAAACAGAGTACAAGACACTCAAACTAGGACACTAGGCTCTGAATAAACTAGGGCAACAAAGAGAACTTAGAACATAAATGTATAATACAGTGAGCCATAAGAAACTCAAAACACTGGGTCTAGAGACCCAGGACCCTGACAGTCTCCCGGATGTCTGCTTCATGTTCTGTCTCTCGTGCTTTCGCGTCCCATGCTTCACCAGTCCTGACCTGGCCTCCTCAATTAGCGCACCTCGAGCTCTACGGCACAACTGTTGGCTGGCCCTTGGCAACTTGTCCCTTAGCACTGGATTGGCTGCTCGACTGTAAAAACTAACCAATCTTAATCCAGGAGAGGATACAGTCAGCAAAATGTATATAAATGTATAAAACACACAGATCTAAAATACTAAAAAAGCTTACACAAAAATAAATCTAAAGCAAAATAAAACATGCAAATAACAGCCAACTATACATTCTGACTTGTGACAAGTGCATGCTGACCCCAGACCAGCAGCCAAAGCTTGATCTTCAACAGGTAACAAAAGCAGTCATGAGCCTCCCCTTAGGTCATCCTTTTTTTCCTTCCTGTCTGGCACCTCCATCTTCATCACCCTTTGTCCAGTATATCCACTATTCCTTCTTTGCACATGTCCAAACCATTTCAACCTTGCCCTTCTAACTTTGTCTCCAAACTGCTCAGCCTGAGCTGTCCCTCTCATATTCCCAGTTTTAACCTTGTCTGTTTGGGTCACTCCCAATGAAAATCTTAGCCAAGCTGGTGGTGGCAGAGTTGAAGCTGTTGTCTTTCTGTCAGTGTCAAACTGTCCATCACCACTGCCAACAAGAAGGGGCCATGGTCTGGTCTCTGATGCCACATCCACCACAGTTCCACTTTTGGCACCCTGTTGTACCTTGTTTTTGTAGATCTAGAGAAAGTCGGCAACTTCATCAACACTCTCAGAGCAAACATTGCATCTGAAGAGCTCTTACTTGGCATGAAGCTATACTGTTGCTGCTCACTGATTGTCATCCCTCTTCTTAACCTAGCTTCAACAACTTGTTCTCATCGCTTCATGGTATGGCTCATCAGCTTTATCCCCCTATAGTTACTTGAAAATCTATACCAGCACAATTGTTCATCAACACTATTCCTCAGGCATCCTGTCACTCTCCAGGACTATGGTGAATGACCTGGCCAAAAAGTCCGCTGTCCTCTCCCTAGACAACTCCATACTGCCACAGGTATGTCATTCGGATTAACTCCCTGCTGCCAGTAACTCCTTACTAATCCTCTGGAGTTTCTGATTTGCTAACTGTCCTCCACCATTCCTCTTGTTGCTCATATTCTATATTCATCACCTCCTTAATATTTCTTTTGTCTTCTCAACAAACTCTCTTCACTTATTAGTCCATTTCCATTACCATTTAATCACCATGCTGCACATCTTTTCCAGCTCAATCTTTCTCAATCTCAAGCTTTAGAGAAAGATTATACATATTACTTGGCTTCTCACCCAGTTTTTTTTTCCAGGATAGATTATTTATTATTTTTTTTATGAATACAAAACATAGAGTGTCCCTCTCCAAAAGTTGATTCTATTCGTCTGGACGTAGCATTTTCAGTGGGAGAAACATTTCGTCACTCATCCACTTTTGTATAAGGATTGAATTGCCCATATCAATGGGCCAGACACCCCATACTCTCGAAACACCTCCCACAGGACACTCTGAAGGACACGGTCAAATGCCTTCTCCAAGTCCACAAAACACATTTAGACTGGTTGGGCAAACTCCCATGCACCCTTAAGTATCCAGGACGAAAACCGCATTGGTCCTCCTGCATCTGAGCCTTGACTAACGGATGCTCTCTCCTTTCCAGCACCCTGGCATAGACTTTCCCAGGGAGGCTGAGGAGTGTGATCCTCCTATAGTTGGAACACACACTCCGGTCACCCTTCCTAAAGATAGGAACCACCACCCTAGTTTTCCAATCCAGAAGTAATCCAAGACAGCTCTACAACATCCAGAGCCTTCAGGAACTCGGGGCAGACCTCATCCATCCCAGGAGCTCTGCCACCAAGGAGTTGTTTAGCTGCCTCAGTGACCTCAGCCACGAAGATGGATGATTCGTCCCCCTCATCCCCAAACTCTCCTTCCTCCACGGAAGACGTGCCAGTGAGATTAAGGAGGTCCTAGAAGTATTCCTTCCACTGCCCGACAATGTTCTCAGTCGAAGTCAGCAGCGCTCCACCCCCACTATACACAACTCAGGTAGAGCACTGCTTTCCCCTCCTGAATTGCCTGATGGTTTGCTAGAATCTCTTTGCGGCAGTTCAAAAGTCTTTTTCTATGGCCTCTCTGAACTCCTCCCACACCTGAGTTTTTGCCTCAGCCACTGCCCGCGCTGCTTTCCGCTTGGCCTGTCAGTACCTATCAGCTACCTCCAATGTCCCACAGCCTAACCAAGCCCGATAGGACTCCTTCTTCACCTCTGGTGTCCACCATTTGACTCAGGGGTTACCACAACGACAGTCACCAAGCACTTTGTGGGCACAGTGCAGAGGCTTCAGCAATGGAGGAGCTGAACATGGTCCATTCAGCCTGAATCTCCCCAGTCTCCCTCGGAATACTGTTGAAGCTCTGCCAGAGGTGTGCGTTGAAGATCTTGTGGACTGGGGCCTCTGCCAGGCATTCCCAGTGCACCCTCACTATACAGCAACTGGTCTGTCCAGTTTAATTATCTCCCATCACCTGATTCAACTCATCAACAGGTGGTGATCAGTTGACAGCTCAGCCCCTCTCTTTACCCTAGTGTCCTGAACATATGGCCGCAGGTCTGGGGATATGATTACAAAATCAATCATCGACCTGTGACCAAGGGTGTCCAAGCACCCTCAAGCACCCCACTGCAGGGAACAAACCCTCTCGTCCATGGGGAGAAACCCAAACGTACAGGCAACAAGCTGAGTGGATACTGGGATTTCCACTACAGCCCCCCACCTCTCATCAGGGGAAACTCCAGACTGAGACAGAGTCCAGCCCCTCTCCAGGAGACTGGTTCCAGATCACCAACCCGTGTGTTGAGGTGAGTCCGACTATATCTAGCTGGTACCTCTCAACCTCATGCATTAACTCAGGCTCCTTCCCCACCAAAGAGGTGACAATCTCATGTCCCAGTTGCTTGTCTTGGTAGCCGGGGATTGATTCAGACATGGTCTTTCCCATGTAAATGGCCTCCCTGACTCCCTGCTCAAAGCAGCATTCCTCCCTGTCCAGGACGTGTAGATTCTCATCATTGAAAGAATGTCTACTGACTTGTAGGCGTCCTGGCCTGACGAGTTGGCTCTTCTGTGTCGTGCCATCTGATTAGCCAGAGGTTTTACTTGGATGAGCGATGAAACGTTTCTATGTCCCGATGAACAGAATCAACTTTTTGGGATTTTCTTACCCGAATGATTGAGGATGCACCAAGAAGTATTGTGAATCATATATAACATACATCTCTATTCTGAATGTGTACTATAAAATCTTCACTTTAATTATCTCAAAATGGTTTGAAAAGTTCATTCTGGATTTGATTGATGAATATCAATCGTGTTATAAAAGGTCAGAAGACTCAGGACAATGTAAGGTGCATTATCAATATGAGAGATCATACCTCCCAAAAATGATTGAAGTTGACACCAAAAAAGCCTTCAATAGTGTTGGAAACTCTTGTATCAGGTGCTGAGCAAGGATTTTATCTGCAGTGCATTCAGTTTATCCACGCCCTGTTTCAGGCCCCTACAGCAAGGATAAAAATCAATATGCACCTGACTGAAAGCTTCGTTTTATAATGAGGAATGGATCAGGGATGCTGCCTTAGCCGAAACCTCTGATCATTTGAGCCAATGGTTCTATAAAAAAAGCAGAGTAATAACTTAAAAGGAATCAAAATTGATAGTGAAGAACATACTACAGGACTCTGCAGATGATGTCATTGTGGCTCTCCAGGACCCAGATCAAACCTTCCCAGAGAACCTTTTAGCCTCAGAGACTGCTAAACTGCTAATGGAGCACATCTTTAGAGTCCATGGGATCCCCTCATTATTGTGGATCCATCCGGTGTTCCATGTTTCCTTGCTCAATCCAGCGCTCTTAAGCCCCCTGTGCCCTCCGTCTGACCTCCCACCTCCCGCCCGGGTTGTCGATGGACACCCGGCCTACTTGGTCCAGCGTATCCTTGACATGCGGTGGTGGGGTAGGGGTCAGCAGTTTTTGGTTGACTGGGAGGGGTACGGGCTGGAGGAACGGTCATGGGTTTCCAGGCTTTAATCCTTGATCCCCCTCTAATTTCTTCAGGTCACGCCGCAAGTTGGAGTCTGGTCAGTCACCAGGAGGCGATCCTTGAGGGGTGGGGTACTGTCATGGGCCGGGTGAGTGCAGGGTTTTCCATTGAGCTGGGGCTCCGAGTCTCATTCAACCTTCTCACCTGACTGCAATCAAGCTATTGGTATTTAAAACCAGCTCACTCAACACTTTGCCAGATCTTCAGCTAACCAGTGTTAGTATTAAGCCACCAATTACTCATATTTTGCCTCGGTGACCTCGCTAATTTTGTTTTTCTATTCTAGTAACTCGCCTGGCCATCGTGTCGCTCTTGTGGACAATTCTCACCTTCGTTTTGGACGCTGGTCTTCCTGCCACCATACAGTCAGGTCACGCTCACTTCCCCACTGCACTCCACCTGCTTGGCTCCCTGCCACAGCTTCTGGAGCCGTGCATTCTGGACTCACTCCGGATGGAAACCTCACCGGACCTTTGGACTACCCTCCTTCCACGCCCTACTCCATCTGTAACACGTAAGACATTAGAATCATTCCCTCACGACACTTACCGTTAACAATTGGAACCCAGCTGACTCCCTGTTTCTTCCCATTCTAGTGACTCTGCTCCCCTCCGCCCACGCCACAGCCCCTTCAATCCCCTTTGGACCAGTTCATGGACTTTTGAATTAAGCTCCTCATTTTTGTTGATTTAGTTCATAGCTCTCAGTTCACAGTTGGCACTTAAAAGTACCTTCACAGTTCATAGCTTGTAGTTGTCACTTTAAAGCCTGACCTCAATCTGTAAATAAAGCACTGTTTTCACTTCTACTCGTGCCTCCGTCTGAATCTGCATTTGGGTCCATCTTGTGTACTGGCTTCACCAGCCGTGACACATTTGTCTGATGCTAGAAAAGATGCTTTGATACAAGATCTCTAATACTGTTGGGATCTTGTACTTCTGTCTAAGCAGGGATATAGTGAAAAAAAAAATACCGTTAGTAGCCTGCTAAAACAACAACAACAACAAAAAACTGGTATAAACCTGAATCACCAAGCCTCAAAAAATGGATCAACATTGTCAAAGATATTTACGGGGTGGAAAAGTTGACCTTTAACCTAAGATCCAGAGGAGAAATCTTTATTAGAAAATGGGAGAATTGGACTGCTTTCAAAGAACTGAGGACGCCGTCAGCGCAGGATCCTATGTGGTGAATCTAGAATCATAATATATTGTTGTATGGACTGATGTACCCCCCAGTAGCTTTGTTTGTTTTTGCCCTTTCTTTCTTCATGATTATGTAAGCAAAACTTTTTTAAAAAGAGTAAAAAAAATGAATTGAGGCTGCTAGCTCTGATGAAGTTCTCTTCTGCAGCATTTTGAACTCTTGGCGGTGTTTATGTGTTATGTGCAATGGTGTATTGTGTGAATGACTGTCACCACAAGGAAGCCACCTAATCTAGTTATATTTCATGCATTCATAATGAATTTAATTCAATGACTGTCATTGTTTTCTTCATGCGCTGTAGTGTAGTGTGCGTATGTACATCTACAAATAGCCATGTGTTCACTCTGTGATGAAGAATTTTATATCCCTTTGGCAGACTTTATTAACAGGTCTGGAATCAATACTGTAAGTAGCCAGCTGTTGCATTTTATAGTTATAACATTTTGTTCTAAGCATGCTTTCACTCACACTAGCATCCATTTTGCAAAAATTACAAATGCCTGTTGTTAACCAAACAGGACAGTTAGTGGTAGCTTTAGCTTCTTCCTTATTCTTATGGTTGTGTCAAACAACCATAAGACAACAACAAAAAACAAAACAAAACAAAAACAAAGAAGCAGCCAAGATGGCAGCAGCCAAAATTACACAGTTGAGGTGATTTTACAGTGGATCAATCCATCCTTCTTGTAGACTTCTTACACTCACATTTTGAAATGAGAAGCGAGAATTTTTTAAACAAATGTCTTAATTCTTAAAATCATGTTCACATTATGTACCGTGTTGACTACTGCAACTTACAGAGTCACATGGTAACATTTCATCTTTAAAAAGAAGCTATTATCCTTAAAAATGAACTTTTATTTTGATGCTTTTTTCTGTTTTTTGTAGCTACTGAATAGGCCCGAGAGACACAGATAGTCATCCAGACCATAAACATCTGTTCAGCTGCATCTTTGACTTGAGTGTCTCTTTTATGAACCGCTGCACAATCACTCATAGGCAAACACGTCCAGAGAAAGAGGATGTGTCAATTACATCCTAACCAAATTCAGTTAACCTTTTATTTCTTAGGTCAGAGATACAGGGCCAGGGCCAAGGGCCAACCAGGATATAACAAACATGCACGCATGCACGCAAGCACATATAAACTAACAACAATATACACACACAAAGGCCTGTGGTACACATTAAATGAATTAATGGTGGTCCAGAACCTAGTCTGGACATCATCAATGAGGCATCTGTTTCTTTCCTTCTTTCTGTTGATGTCTCTCTACATCTTTCTCTGTTTGTCTTTTGTTTACCCACAGCTACATTCTCCAGATAACAACTTTATCTCTTGCTAATGAAGGCTAAATCTTTATTTATTTATTTATTTATTTATTTAAATAAAGTGAAGCAGAAACTACCCTGGCATGGTAGATCTACTGTTGTTCTCAATTTTCTTCAACTTTGCTGTGCTGACATAAAAACAGGCGTTGCACATATCATATGACTCTTCTTCACATAAAACGATCCCTATTATGAGATGATGATGACAAAATTGTGACAAAAATATATAAATAGCATAAAAAATATAACAGTAAAATACAACTTTAAAGCGCCCATAAAAATAGTCAAAATACTGTTATAAAACTACTAATTGGGCTTATAATTACAAATATTTATGTTTCATTTTTGATAACTGTAATAAAGCTGTAATAAATATGTAACTTTTTATGAAATTATTGTGCAGTCATTAGATCTTTACTGTTGAGGGTATTTTGAGATAGTTTGCCATTTTAACAATAACTGAAAAATGTAAGTGTAAATAGAATAATGTTAATTAGAGATCTCATCAAGTACAAATGAATATGAACCTTCAAAGAGTTACACCTAAATATGACTTTTACTTTGTTACAGCATTACTGCAGTTTCTATATCTGTCAACGTTCTTTCGTGGTTCGGAACCGATGTCTGTCAGGTCAGTCACTCTTCTCTCCCGTCTCTGGTTCCCAGTATCACTAAAAAGGACGGAGACCTCATCAGCACAATCATCTTCACCTGCCCCACCAGCCTCCCTGGCACTGCCTGCACCACCCCTCCACTGCAGCAGAGCCACACCCCTGCCACAGTCTGTTTTACAGGTGCCAAGGCAGAAATTAGCCACAGGTGGTTGCAGCTAGTGAGTGTAAAAAATTTTTATATAGTTACTGGTTGCAACATACATCAGATGGTGCTGTCAAACTGAGATGAAGTAAAAAGAGAAAAAAAATACACTTTATTAACTCTGTTTGTGGTGGCGGGCCTTGAATCATACATTTTATGGTGGGAGCAAGGGGCCGTATAAAAAATGACCTGATTGGTCAGACTTGTGACATGCCTGCTCTAAGCACAATACTAACTGAAACCCATTTACTGAAAACAGAGACAAAGGTCAAGAATAAATAAACTAAAAATCCAAATGAGCATTAAATAATAAAGAATTCAAAAGTCCAAAATCAGAAATGAAGTGAATGTGCAAAATGGAAAACTTACTTGCTGTGTACATGTTCTGTCCTTCATATATTTGTGGAAGCACAACCTGCATCATAGACTGTACACACAAGGGAGTCTTTGAATTACTGACCATATAAAGTACACACTGTGTATCTGCATGTATGCATACAATACAGACACACTGACAAGGAGGCCATATGTATACATATTAATAAAGGTAAACTGTCCAGTCACATCCCAATACATTTACAATGCAGAGTTTTCAAACGTATTTAGTAAAACCCAGTGAATTGCCCTGCAGAACATCAAGGTACCATTAAGAAAAAAAAGAAATGTCCCCAGGTTTCATGGTTATATAAATATAGTGTAAGACTTATTAATATGATGAAGCTAAATATGGGAACGTTTTCATCTGAGGCTGCAAGCCAAGTCTAATATTTACATGTTAATGATAAAGCTTAATAGGGAGGAGCGTGTGTGAGTGTGTGTGATGGGATTTAGGGTTAATATATTTATATGGAGAGAGGTTCTGCCAAGGTAAGAAAGTAGTGCGCGGGTTTATCCTTCCTTTACTCTCTGTCTCTACACTTTACACACACAAACTGTGCCAAGTGGCAGCTAAAAGTGAGTATTTGTCCCTGTGCCAGTTTCCTTTCAGTAGAAGGACAGCGCAGCTGTCACATACTAAACACTTCTGAAAGTTGTGAGATGGTCAAACACCTACCAGTAACCCAATAGAGCATTGCAATTCTGAGACCCAGATAACTTATATAGTGATAAAACTAGAGGTGAAACATTTGCTGCCCCTTTCCAGTCAGATTTTCTAAAGTGCAGGTAATCATGTCCTAAATGACCGCTTGTTAAACTGTGCTCTTTATGCCTGCAAAGTTTGGTAGAGATTGGACAATGTGCCTTTAAGTGATAGCAGTTTGCTACTTATTGCCATGAAACACCCTTTCCTGAAAAGCTTTGCAATGTAACATCACTTTAGATTCCACTCACTGAAGATATGATAAATAGACCCATTCTTATAAAGTGCTTTTCTACTCTGAGCACTTTACACAACTTGCCTCATTCACACAAGCCCTTTTTTCTATAGTAGTGCATTCTATCTAACATTCACACTCCAACAGAGCATGACACTAACCCCAAGTTGGGCAAGACACTAACTCTGGGTTAGTATCTTGCCCAGAGACATGTGACATGCAGACTGGAGCAGACGGGGATCGAACCACTAACCTTCCGATTAGTAGATGACCTGCTAATAAAATCCCTAGGAGGAGTTTGCTAAAGTGCCATGGACTTTGTCTGTCTTGAGCCATTTTGAAACACCCGTGTCTGAAACCAATGAAATACAGACATTTTCAGCAAACTTGACTCATATAAAAATGTTTGAGTTTGTTAAGGACCTGAAAAAGAAGATACAATAGGGCCTTTGTGTTGTTAGTGCTTGGGCCTAATAATACCTTCAAAGAATGAACAGATCTGTGAATGAATCTGTAAATCAGCGGAACCACCACAGGACAATGGAAAATATCTCCCCACTACAGCTGTGGATTGTTGCAATGTTGCAACTTCCTCAGCATCACAGACCCTTCAGTCAAGTGCACTTCAGACATCGTTCTTATGATCACCAGCAGCTGACGGCTGACTTGAGGCAGAACAATGCCCTGGGTGACGATGGAAATCATGGGATAGAGCTTTTTTGACAGCATGTCACATTCTTCACTTAAGTTATTAGTGAATTTGTGTTGATTGGAAAATGTATTTTAGTGCCAGACACTAAGAATTGTGAAATAGTAAAATATTGAAAAAGGTCAGAAGCTATTATTTAGTTAAAGGTTGGTAAAACTGGTTTTATCTTCATATTCACTTAAATCATAGAAGTGGAAAAATAAAGTGTTTAAAATACACTTTTCTTTCATTAAAAAAACCATACTGGTCACAGTACAAAATGTTACATATATGTTACATGAAGTACTAATTTATCTGTCACTATACAGGAATTATAATTTTTTGTTTATTAAACAAAATATCTGTTATACAATTTTTAGCAATCAAACAGAGAAACATATATTAAACTCTTACATATAGATATTTGAAAAAATGGTAAATGGCCTGTATTTGTATAGCGCATCCAAAGCGCTTTACACATCCAGTCATCCACCCATCCACACACTGGTGATGGCAGCTACATTGTAGCCACAGCCACCCTGGGGCGCACTGACAGAGGCGAGGCTGCCGGACACTGGCACCACCGGGCCCTCTGACCACCACCAGTAGGCGATCGTGGCTCAAGAGCTGGCAGTTTGTCTTGTAATTGGAAGGTTGCCGGTTCAAGCGCTGGTTCTGACAGTCTCGGTTGTCGTGTCCTTTGGCAAGATTTGAAAAAAAAAACCCAACACAGAACACTTTATTTGTGTATTTCCAGTACGCAGAGGAAGGAGAGAATCGTTTGTAGTAATCGTTTGTTTTGTCTTTGCTTGGCCACTGTTTTTTTCTTAAACCTTTTTTTTTTAAAGCCCACTGTTTCCCGGAGTGTCAGAGATACTGTCAGTGTCCCTTTTAATATGTAGGGTTACCCCAACTTTTGATCCCTGACAGGAAGGCGAAAAGGAACTTATTGACCCGATTGTGAGAGACTTAGATCTTTCTCAGTTGCAGAAGATGAAGACTTAAGGAACTTTGTACAGAAACCTGACCCCAGACATCCTCCCTTCCAGAAATACCTTGCTGAACAATGTTGCAGAGAGCAAGAAAAAGGAATAGATGAGGCAAAAAAGGCCAAAGGTGTGTGTTTTGTGATTTGGTGAAAGCAACAAGCTTCCCACCACTGTCCTTGGGGTCTGTGACACACAGCTGAGCATCTGAAGGACGCCAAAGGTGTTCTTCTGCATTCATGGGGGATAACTTAAGGTCACATGTTTAATCACTGATAATGCACCCAACATCATTGGTGTGCACAACTTTTACAAGTGCAACAAGTGCCTTGTTTTGCTTGCACACCCAATTGGTAAAAAAAAAAAACAATGAGCAAATCCCTGCATTACATCTGCAATCAAAGCAGATAGTGGGCCTATTTAAATTTAGTGCCACTGCTGAGCAGAAGCTCTCAGACATTCAGGAGCAAATGGGAAAACCTGTGATGAAGCTAAGACGGTTGAGACTGGATGGAACAGCACCCATTTAATGTTTTGGTGTCTGTTGGAGCAGCATGAAGCAGTGGCAGCAACCTCGCCCTTAACCAACACAACTTTAACAGTGCTGACCAAGAATCAGTCAGCCAGTGTTTTCAGGTTCTTGAATGAAGAAACTGTGGAACTCTCATCCAAGTAAAGTGTTTATGCCCAGTATTAAAGTGTTCGGAATGTTCCAAAAAGTAAGTAAGTAAAATTTATTTATACAGCACTTTTTAAAACAGGAAGTTATTTCAAAATGCTTCACATGGGAATAAAAGCATATCAAACGAAACAATAAAAACAGCATAAAGAGGGTAGTAGGATATCCAATAAAACAGTTTACTACATATGAATATTTCCCAAATGCCTGTCTCAACAGATGTGTTTTGAGCTGTTTTTTAAAAGAAGCTACAGAGTTGTTGGTGCCTAGCAGGGGAGGTAAACTGTTCCACAATATTGGAGCCAGGGTTTGAAAAGAGCGATCCCCCTTCGTTTTCAAACGGCTCCGTGGAATGGTTAGAAGACCACTCTCAGTGGCTCTAAGGATCCGGTTTGGAGAGTAGGGTTGGAGGAGCTCAGTGATATAAGTGGGGGCCTCACCTTGTAGGAGCATGAATGTAAGAGTGAGGATTTTAAACTGATATCTATACCCAACTGGAAGCCAGTGCAAGGATTTTAACACAGGGTGATATGGGAGGATTTATGACTGTGGGATAAAAGCCTTGCTGCGGCATTTTGGACCGCTTGGAGGCGATTTAAGGAAGCCTTAGACAGACAAGAAAAGAGTGTGTTACAGTAATCTAAACAAGAGGAGATGAAGGCATGGACAAGCATCTTCAGTTCACCTTTGGATACAATAGTCCTGAGTTTGGCAATGTTTCTTAGATGAAAAAAGCAGGAGCGGGTCACAGGCTTGATACGAGCTTCAAACGACAGAGATTGATCAAAAATGATCCCAAGATTCCGAGAGGTAGCTTTTATTGAGGATGAGAAATGATCCAGACGTTGACTAATTTGGGGCTTGATGCTCTCTGGGGCAAAAATCAAACACTCAGTCTTGTCTGCATTCATCTGCAAGAAATTGTTTGTCATCCAGCCATTAATCTCTTCAAGAGAGTCCACTAGAGTGGATAATTTGTCTAATTCCCAGGGTTTAAAGGAGATGTATAATTGGATATCATCTCCATACAGATGGTAGGAATTAGTTTTGAAGCTGCTAATGATACGGCCTAAAGGAAGGATATATAATGAGAATAATAAGGGGCTTAGAACCGAACCTTGTGGGACTCCCCATGACAATTTAGCTACAGCTGAGCGAAAGTTTCCCACCGAAACTAAGAATGTTCTATCTGCCAGAAATGAGGTGAGCCATTTCAGAACAGATCCAGATATCCCTACCATATGATTTAAGCGGGATTGAGCAATCGCCTCTGTCCGCGGCCATCAAAAGGTCATTGGTGAGCAGTTTCTGTGGAATATGACTTTCTAAATCTGAAGGTTATCAAGAATGTTATGTTTCTCCAGTGCCTTTCTTTCCCTGGGACCAAATGACTTTTTCTAATATTTTAGAAATGAAAGGAAGTTTTGAGATGGGTCTGTAGCTTGACTGAAGAGTCGGATCCAGGTTCGGCTTTTTCAGCAGAGGTTGAATAACACCCTGTTTAAAGCACCTGGGGACCTAGCCAGACAGCAGGGAACAGTTTATCAGTGTGACCACAGAGGGCCCAATGGTGTCAAAAAAAGTTTGTTCCAAATGATTCGATCTCCCAAACATTCCAGTTCTGTCATCACTAGCAGCTTTATTGCTATACAATAACTCAGATAAGTTAGAAACTTCTGTTGTATTCATACAGCGCAAAATTGCAAGAACAGTTGCCTCAAGGTGCTTTATACTGTAAGGTAAAGATCCTACAATAATACAAAGAAAACAGAGAAAACCCCAACAATCATATGACCTCCTATGAGCAAATGCCTTGGGGACAGTGGGAAAGAAAAACACCCTTTTAACAGGAAGAAACCTCCAGCAGAACCAGGCTCAAACTTGGAAATAACGAAGGAACAATGAAAGTCACCGTACCCATGGGCACACACAGCAAGATGAGACGACACAACAAAGGACAGAGGAAGATGCAGACAGTATATACACACAGGAAGAGATAGGCAAAGTGCACACACCTGGGCAACATAGACAGGGTATGCAAAATGGAACATAATACACAGGAGATGGGAGACCATCAAAATAAAACAGGAAGTAATTCACACACACAGACACGTGAACTTGACACTAGGACTGGGGATAAAAGACATGGAGACATGACAGACTGGGGAGATAACAGGAAGAAACAGAGATGAACATGGGAACAGGAAGAAAACGCAGGGACTAAATTTACTAAATTAAGCAGACAAGACCAGAATCGCAGACAGTCACGAAGACAGAAAACAGTTCAGACAGCGACAGGAACATGGCCAGGGAGGCAACAAAACACTGAGATGAAACTTGGACAGACTGGACGGGGGAACAAACTTGAAGAAAAACAAGGATTCAAGAACTAGAAATATAAATAATAAAAACTCAGAGGCAGTGAGCACAAGATTAACTAACACATATAATATAGAACTAGAACTAGTAGAAGTGATCACAAATTTCAAAGAAATCACAAGTCCATAACAAACTCAAACACTGTGGCAAAATTAAAACCTTACAAAGACAATTTATTTATGTAGACTGATTTATTTCAGATTTCCATAACACTGTGTCACAAGCTGGCCCATAGCCAGAGACAAAGAGGGCAGACTAGTCAGGTTGGGTTGTAGATGATTATTTTACAAATAAAATAAATCATTGGTTTTTTTTGTTTTAATTTGTATTGCAGCTGTTGGTATTTAATATTACTTTTTGCTATAGTATGTTGGGTAGCATATTGTTAGCTTAGCCACCACACACTCTGCAGTTCTGCACAAGGGGTGTGTTTGTTTGTCGGGTGGTTGTGTTTGCATGTGTTTGTTGTTAGGAATGGCCCTTGCAGCCCTAACTTAATACCAGTACATTGCTGCTACTATCTCTAAACAGCAGAGAGAGCACCCAGAAGGCATCCATATAGTTGCTGGGGACTTTAATGAGGCATGTTTGATGTCTGTACTTCCCAAATTCCACCAACATGTTAAGTGTCCTACCAAGGGGGACAGGGCACTGGACCATGTGTACAGCAACATCAAGCATGTCTACAGTGCGACACCCCTTCCCCACCTAGGACAATCTGACCACCTCTCTCTGCCCCTCATCCCCGCCTACACCCCTCAGGGAACAAACCCTCCAAGCACCCAGGTCATTGAAACATGGCCAGATGATGCTGTCCTCCAGATACTGTTTTGTCCTCCAGGACTGTTTTGAGCTGAAAGATTGTCCAATCTTTGAACAGCAGGACCTGGAGACCTTCACTCAGTCTGCCCTTTTCTGCGTTAAGTGCTGTGTAGAGAATGTGACAGTGACAAAAAACAAACAAACAAACAAACAAAAAAAAACATGCAGTTTTTTTTCCTAACCTCAGGCTGAGGCACAGTTCTCTGTACAGCACTGCCAGAGCCAACCTGAGGTAGTGTTTATTAACAGTCTGAGTGGACCAGGGGAAGAAGCTGTTAGTGAGTCTGGAGCTGTGGGACTGATCTGATGTCTACCAGGACAAGCACAGTATCCACAAGTCCACTGTCAGAGGCCATAAGAAGATCGTTTGTAACCTTCACGAAAGCTGTTTCTGTGCTGTGATGAGCTCTGACAGCTGACTGAAACTCTTCAAATAAGACATTCTTCTCCAGATAATCTGTTTGCTGTTTTACAACTACACTTTCAAGAGTACCAAACACGCAGGCAGTAGGAGAACACGCTCTAAACTGAGTAGCAGTAGAAGGCCAGCAGAAGCTTCCAGTCCAAGTAATTCTTCCTCAGGACACGGAAGAAGTGAGACGCGAGCTGCTGCCGAGCCGTCTGCATCTAGTAGAGCTACGTCATCTCAGTGTTTTTCAAAGTCAAAGTCGCCCAGTCCATAAACAAGGTCTTTTCCCCTCAAATAAGTCAAGAGATCCAACATGAAGGATTTTACTTCTAAGGCTCATATAAATAAAGTTAAGTTTGTTTGTTTTTTCCTGCAGAATAGGTCAAGCATCTTTTCCTGTTTTTGAGCAAGCAAATAAAACTTTCTGTAGTGTTTCTGAGCCTGCATATAAAACTTCTTGTCCTGGTTTTATGCTGGAGAACTTAAGAACTGAGCCTTTGGATTTACAGCTTGCGTTCTCTGTTCCAGAAGTATTGTAACAGCCACAATTGTGTGGTGTCTCTTTAAGACAGCCTAAGCCAGGGGTCTCCAACTCCAGGCCTCGAGGGCTGGTGTCCTGCAGGTTTTAGATCTCACCCTGGGTCAACACACCCGATTCAAATGATTAGTTCATTACTAGGCCTCTGCAGAACTTCAAGACATGTTGAGGAGGTAATTTAGCCATTTGAATCAGCTGTGTTGGATCAAGGACACGTCTAAAAACTGCAGGACACCGGCCCTCGAGGCCTGGAGTTGGAGACCCCTGGCCTAAGGTAATGTTTTGTGATGTCACAAGTATACGACACTGCCCTCTGTAGAGCGTGGGAGACACGTGCTTGCACATGGACACATGGACTGAGATGGACTATCTTTATATCTCTAACTCAAAGTAGCGTTACAGGCTGCACGAACACTGCTCGCTTCATGTATGATAATACAGCAGCTGTTCAACCGGGCCTTGCAAGGTTGGTGAAGAGTGTGTTTACTAAAGGACAAACACTGTGGAATTCCCTGTACCAGTGTGGTCGTGAGTTTTTGATTGAGTGTTTCCGCCGCCTCCTCTCAAACAATGAATACAACCCACAGTACAGCGTGCAATGTTGTCGAACTGACTAATAATGAAAAAGTTGCATGTTGTACTGTGTCTCTAAAAACAGTTGCTTCTCCCGAGACATCTTCTCTGCTTGTCTCTACTCGTAGGGCAGCTCGGCCTCAGCTTTCTCCTGCACCCATTCCAGTTCTACTGGCCATGCAGCCAGCCCCCCGAGCTCCCTCATCCCTGCTGCAGGCCTCAGCCCCTGAGCCCTTCCCTGTGGCCTGGCAGACTTTATGTAACTCTAGTGTAATTTAGAGGTCTTTAGGTTTATTAGTTCTCTTCAGCATCTCTCACTGTCTCTCTGTTTCATGCTGTTTCTCTGTGTATCTGTCTCCTGGTCTCTGTCCTTTACTTCTGATATGCTTGTTTGTTTGTTTGTTTTATTTGCACACAAATAGAATCAATGACAATGTTGTTCCCTGTGTGCCCAGCTGTCTTCTCCTCCTGATCACCCTCTTGTGTATATATTGTCTCAGTCTTCCTTTGTCAGAACATCAAATCATTCTCTCCTTGTGTTTCCCAGCCTCAGTGCTGTTCTCAGTTCAGGTTCCAGTCAGTTTGTGTCTAGATTACCTTTTGTATCTAATGTGTTGCTTACTGCTGCATCCCTGTTTTCAGTTGGAATAAAAGTCTTGTTTTGGGTTTACCCTGTGCCTCTGCATCTCTGTGTTTGGGTCCTCACACTCATCTCCACAAAAACTTAACAAGGAAGCAGTGCTGAGCTCGTGTTGTGATCATGACAAACTAGAGGGTACTGAGTAGGGATGGGTACCGGTATCTGGTGCCATGATGGCACTGGTTCTGACATGATGGCAGCAGCAGCCGTTCTTCTCTGGGTGAGTCGCTTAATGTTGTCTGTGTGTAATTTACGTTGAGTAGGCTAACCACGTTATTACATTAATGCATGTAAGGTGAACTAGCAAACATCATCATAGCTACATGCGGCTGTCTTCTTGTTTGATGGCAGATGCTCCCTTCACCCTGGCCAAAAAGGCTAAAATGACCAAAGAAAAAGTGGGAAACAACTGAACATGAGAGTTTGTGTTTTTTCCATTGATTAAGCACTGCTTCCAGCCAAGAGTGATGCCATAAATCCCCTATAGCTGCAGAAAAGGCTAACATTGTTATCTTTTTACAAAAAAACAGCTGAACATGAGAGGTTTTTGGACCAATTTTGTGTTCTCCATTCTTTAAGCACCGTTTAAGCACCGGTTCGAGCACCGTTTAAGCACCGGCACCGTTTCAAAAGTACCGGTTTGGTACTGGTATCGGATAAAACCTAAACAATACCCATCCCTAGTACTGAGTAGATATTGTCACTATTTATTTCCCCCGGACATTATTTTATCTCTTCTTTTTATATTAAGCCTTGGACACAAACTCATTGAGCTATGATAAGGTAAGTTTTTCCTGCTTTACTGTCATAGATAATATGGAGTTAATAAGAGTTAAATGGATAATGGCAAACCTTAAGATATTAGCTTACAAAATATTAAGATAAGGAATGCTAATTCCATGTTTAGCTGTTATGTAGTGTTAGAAATGCGATGGACAAGGCTGTATTATGACAGATTTCAGGATGGTGTGAAGTGTAAAACATGGGCTTACATGCTGACCTGATTGAATTCCAGCAGATATAATGATGACATGGGTGTGATGTGGTAAACTCTGCTGGTGTGGAAAGCTTGATTGCTACAGGCCTGGTCACGTATCGCAGCTGAGGAATTAGATCACACATTGTTGCTCCCCTTTAACCGAGACTTTATTGCCTCATTAAGGGTGCATAACAGTGGATGTGTGGTCCTGGAAATATAAAGCACATCAAACTTGAGCCATAATGTTACCACAGAAGGGGAAAATACACAGAACCATGGCTCATTCTAACATTTCAACAAGTGTAATTCTGACTTATTCATTTCAGAACTAATAATGCTTCCGTACTTATGTTTGTCCTACGCACGGTGTACAACACTTCAAAATCAGGCATAGATGTCCCAAAACACAAGTTACTCCCTAATCGTTTCTATCAAGCCACAGATACATTTTCCACTCTCTCTCTTATCTAATATTCAAATGGTAACAATCCACCTCATCACAATTGATGCAGATTGGTGGAACTCTCTGCCTGTGAATGAACAGGTAATCAGAGCCGATGAAAAATTAAGAGTCCTGCCTCCCAGTTGTTTATTAGATTAATACACTAATATCTCCTGAATGGGGTACATTTGTGTTTGTGTTCATGTGTATGTGTTTTACATTCAAGTGTGGAATTGAATGACTTGACCTGAAAGACTTTAAGACTTGAAAAGAGCACGTGGTGGCTGCAATGAAGAAAAGCCAGGATGTTAACATTCTCAGTACTGGTATTTGTGCTTTCATGCAAAGTTTCCTGCTGCAGAAAATGGATGTTCTGATGATGTCGATGTTAATGATTAATGCCAATATTAATTCAGTGTCCAACAATCCTAGGTCAGTTGCTCAGAGTTTTACTTGCCCAGTATTTTGCAGGTCCAAAGGTGGAAAATAATGTTAATAAAGCTTTAAAATCAATAAAAAAAAATGATGTCATTAACCCCATGCCCCTCTTTAGACTCTTCAGCTTGCTGCAGGAGTCACTGCAATCAAACTGGGAAGGCTGCCTCAGCCTTCAGTAAGCAGCATGATTTAAACATCATGTAGTTCATCTGCATACATGCGCCTTTATTTTAGCTACTGTAGTAGTACTCTCTGTGTAAAGCAAACAGTTTGCAATGGAAGCAACTGAATGTTTTGTTTTTCTTCATAATTCATGCTTTGTTGGACGGGTAGTTTGATCAAGAACTACCACCAGCCTGTAAAAGTTTAAATGTTGATTCACTCTACCTCAGCTTAGCACCTTGCTGACAGCTCTAGCTCTTTTCTCTGTGTCATTAATCTACACTTATTCTTCATTTAATTACTAAGTTAAGTTACTGTGTCGTGTTGTGTTGTTTTGTGTCGTCTTTAGTGCCGATGTGGGACAGTTTTCCAATTTCATTGTACTATTGTACTACCTATGACTGTGCAATGACAATAAAGGGTTATCTTATCTTATGACAGCATCATCACTGAGGCTGTTGTGTTATCAGTCGTTTTGTTGATAAAGCTTGTGTGGGCTTAATTTTGTGTAAACACATTTCTACTGCAGGTCTACTTTTAGTTGTAAATGTGGGTGAAATTTTTACTTCTACATAGTGGGCTCTGTAGAGTTGTGTATTAATCAAAGCTCATTTATAAACAATGTCTTTGAGTTACATGATGAATGGTTGCAGCCTTACTCTCACACTGTCATACTGTCAAACATCAGTGGCCAGAAGACTTTGATTTTCCTAAGACACAGAACTTCTGTTAGAGAAAGACAATTCAGACTATTACACACTTTACAAGATGTTGACTCTTACCTCTCAAATGAACAGACTAGCTAAATAAATGTAACAATACAAGGCTTACCTAGAGGATGTCATTTCTTGTTCCATTGCAGAGGCAAAAAAAGGCAACTCTGTTTTACTGTAGAGTGCGTGCAAAAGGCCGTAACTATTGCAGTGTTTACAGTGAATTAGATGGAGGAGTTGTACAGGGATACGGCCACAGGCAGGAATGATTCCCTGTGTCATTCAGTGGTGCTTTTTAGTAATCTCAGTCTCTCACTGAGCGTGCTTGTGACTAGCCAGCACGTCATGGAGTGGGTGGGAGGTGTTATCCAGCATTGTCCTTATCTTGGACAACATCCACCTCTCAGGCAGGCACCACCTTCAGGGAGTCCAGCTCCATCCCTACAACATTACTGGCCTATAACTTTATCAGGCTGCGTGCATGGTTGACGTATGCACACTAGTAGTGAAAAAAAGAGACACATGAATATTTCATTTAAAAAAAATCAGTGTCCCTAAATTCTCATTTTGCTGCTATATTTTTTCCCTTTACTCTACGAGTCCCTGTGAAAACAATTTTACTACTACTACTTTATATCTTTGCACTGCAGCTCTGTGTGAAGATATAAGGAATCCACAGCTCTGCGACATTGTGCAGAAGTGATTTAATACTTTTCTTTGATTAAGACTCTGAGGACCATTACTGTTTGTCTACAGGATCAGACTTGGATCAGTAGATACTGGTATGAGAGGCCGTCATCGGCATAATGAGTACCTCATGTATCAAGTTTGATGTTTCGAGGTGCAGAAACACTGAATCGTGGATTCTTCTGGCTATTCCTATCATCCTTTCCCATGAGCCACCCAAGTGTGATGCATGGGGAAGGATTATGACCCATGAACTGCCTTTGCCTGCTGAACTGTTTTACCACTCTATACAGAAGCCTGAAACTATCCTTCCCATATTCTCAGTCATAACAGATCATATCTTCAGTGTGTAAGATGCAGTAGGACTTTGCACGTTAAACTTATCAAAGAAAGCTAAAGACTGCTGAGCTATGATAACACAGGGTTTTGTGGCTTTGTCCCATTCTACTTTAGGATAGACCGTGGCCGGGCAGATCTCAACAGTGAAAGTCTCACTCCACAGATTTGAGTGAACTGGATAGTAATGTCTAAGGTTTGTATGGGTTCTGGCTTCCCTCCATGCTCCTAAAGCAGGTTTATAAACCATGGTGCCTGACCTGGGTGCAGAGCAGATTCGTGTTTGTCACTGTTGCACTCAGTGCACTTAATGTTGCTTTCACACTCCCTTGCAGGGTGCACTGAGGACTTGCAACCCCTAAAACAGTTACTATTCTCCCTGAGGAACTTTCTCTCTTGACACTTTTTTAATGTGTGGGGTTTCTTATCAGGACATCTCTTATCTGGATCCTTTTTGTGTCTGTGGAGCAGCAGCTGACAGCTCTGTTTTGTTGACGGAAACCTCCCCCGTTTGTTTTTTCAAAGAGGTTTTTCTACTTTAACCATGTTTGACAAACAGAGTTGAAACTTGGATCATTCCTAATTTGTGCTTGCTGGTAGATGAAGGCAACAAAGAGGGAAAATGGGGGAAATGGTACACAATGTAATTGTTTGCAAGAGGATCCACGAGAAAGCCATTTAACTTGTATACTAGGGCTGCCACAAACGATTATTTTGATAGTCGACTAGTCACCGATTATTTTTGCGATTAGTCGATTAATCAGATCATCATCCATTGGACATAAAACGTACAGCTTATTGCACCAGCAGCATCTGCTCTTATATAACTATCATTAGCTTACAGCTTTAAGTGTTTAAGGTATGTGCTAACTAAAAATAAAGGCAAGATGATAGTTTATTAAATTTTAATGAAATTTGCAGATTGTTTCGGTGAAGTTTAATAAACTCCTTGCTATCTAAAATATAACAGGACACCGGAGTAAATTCTCGAGCATCTCACACTTCTGATAATCAGCTGTCTGCTTGATGTTTATTCAGCTGTGTAAAAACTATAACTTTAATCTCAGCCAAACCGATTTACTCAGGAACAAATAAAATACTAAAAAAAGCCAAACAATAAAATTTTTAAGTTATCTAAGTGACTTATATATGTTTAACCTGAGTAGCGAAAGACAGCGGTGACTTTGAAAACGATTAGCCGGGAGTCCGGTGTTCTCACGGCTCTAGTGAGCCTTGCCCCCGGCTAGCTATCGAGCTCGTGGGTAACAGACGTCTCCGAAAACGTCGGAGCGCTTTTAAAAATATGTGGTGTCTTGGTAAACTGAGCAGATATTTGAGGTTTACACAGCTACATTCTCGCCTGAAAATATGTTAAACGTTTATTTTGTGACCCAGAAAGAATAATAACAGTAATATTAAAACTAACTAGCTGCCGCCATTGTTGGAAACTGAGCTGGGCTGCGCTATGAATTCTGGGACACAGCTTCTTCTTCTTCTTCGGAGTTTAACGGCAGCTGGCATCCTTGTACATGCAGTGCTGCCATCTTCTGTTTCAGTCCGTTATTACATTCTTAAATCCTGCTACTTATTCCTGCGTCTTTTGTGATCTTACAAAGCTTCAAACGACGTGTTGACTATTAAATTAGTCGTCGACGATTTTGATAGTCGACGTAATCGTGACTAGTCGACTAATCGTGGCAGCCCTATTGTATACCATATGTAAACTTTTGTGCTATTGCATTTACACCTCTGGGGGTATCAAGATAAGCAAGACCAGGCAGATCTCCCTCAGCCTTAGCAGCATCTAGTTCCATCATCACGTTACTGAGATCCTGGAGTTTGGCATGGTCTTTCTTGCCAATTTTTGGGAATACCCAGTTTTTGGAACCAAGCCTTCTCAAAAGCTTCAGATGAACTAAAACAAGCACCAGTATGCTCAGCACTTTGCTGGCTGGTGTATGTGGGTGGACTTAATGTATTTTGCATGCTCAGCTGATTGACTTCCCAGTCACTCGAAAAGAAGATCCATTTCTTCATCACTTGTTTGAGTCTCTAACTGCTTTCTGGAATGAACCCCATGTAGTTTTCTGGTCTGTTATTAAACTGTGAAAGACCAGTTGTAACAAACTCACACTGTGATAGAAGTCTGACAAAAATGTGTCATGTTTGGAGTAAGTGGGCGGCTGAGAGTTACCACATGGGAGATGGGGAAGCGCTTGCTTGGCATCGTTGGTCTTGCAGGGTGGCTAATGTGCAGTTATGTTGCATGGAGGCATTAGAAAGTCTTCATAATCATTTTCTCTGCCGAAAATAATGTGTTAAATAATCATGATCGTTCTTTATTAACTTCTTTTGGACATATTCAAGAAGCCCTAGTACTTCTCATTATTGTCATGTTAAACACACTTTTGTCTTGAAGATGCAACCAGTGAGTTATCAAAAAATAAATCCTTAGTAGTCCTCAGAGTACTAAGTGAAATACTTTTACACAGTGTTCTCAAAAGATGTTTCCATGTGAGGACTTGAGAGGAACAGTTTCAGGCTACGTCCACACGTACACGGGTATTTTTGAAAACGGAGATTTTCCGTTTTCGTTTTAAAAAATAATCCCGTCCACACGTAAACACAGAAATGAAGGAAAACGCTGCTAGGAACATGCCAAAGCAACAGGTGGCGATATATTCCTAACCGTGCAGAAATGTTGGCCAATCAGAAGTCTAGAAGCCTCGGTGGGAAAAAGTAAACAAAGCTGGGGCATAGAAGCAGAACCGAGTCGTATGTGTGGAGGGACAGTAACTGTGTGTGTATATGTGAGCATTTAAACACTGCAGAGAGTAACAGTAACAGTATTGTAGAAATTCATTTCACCGAAACAATAACGTGGCGCACAGTGTGACGTCAAAAAAGGCGCACACCTTTGACGCTGCGTTTTCTGCGTTTTCTCTGTTTTTCTCGTCCACACGTAAACGCAAAAACAGAGTTTTCAAAAAATCTCCGTTTTCAGTGACCGAAAACGCCGTTTACGTGTGGACGAAAGGTGCAAACGCATAGAAAAATCTGCGTTTTCAAAAATACCCGGGTACGTGTGGACGTAGCCTCAGTTTGGATGTTCCAGAAGTACAAGGAGCACGCATCTTTAGAACAGTGGTTAAAGCTCACACTAAGGACTTTGGTTTATAGGACTAAGAAGACTACAGACTTTTGGTTTATCGCTGGCTTATATGGAACAAGTAGTGGAAGGAACAGAACAACAAAAGTGACGTCAGGTAGTGAAGGCAGTATTTTACTGGAAATTATACTTAAACTATAACTAGGAAAAAAAAATTCTCCAGGTGGTGAATTTTTATGTCAGTTTATAAAAATATTGTAAGTACCATAAGTGTACGTTTCACAGTAAAACAACACAAGCTTCGATATTCAGATATGGAAACTTGTTTCTGCCAAGAGCAAAACAAAAATTGCTCATTCAAAATTATGAGTTAATTAAATATTCATTAATGTTCTTTAATATTCATATGGATAACAGTGATCATCCTGCCTCTTTTGGTTTAAACAACAACTTTGCTACATACTAAGGGCCATACTTTGGACCTAGTTTGTTGCTCTGAACTTACTCCTTTCAACTGTAAAGCTGATGAACTGCTAACTTCTGATCACTCGCTTCTTTCTTGTCAAAATGACCTTTTCTATAACCAAGAACCTTCGTACCATTTCTTTTTGGAACATTAAGAAAATCAATCCTGATACTCTTTCTTTTGCTTTCTCTAGTCATTTGCATTTTCATAACCTGCTTACTCAAGAGGACTTAGTTTCCTATTATAACTCTAGTCTCAACGGTAGTCTAAACTCTGTTGCCCCACTCAAAATCAAATCTGCATCATTCTCTCAGTCAGCACCCTGGTTCACAGCTGAACTCAGGCTCCTGAAAGCAAAAGGCCGATGGCTTGAACGCCTTTATCAGAAAACTGGTCTTGCTTAATAATCAAGTGTAATCTGCCTACTACTCCACCATTATCTGTTCAAATGATGACTCAACCAAGATACTGTTTTCACTGTTCAATTCTTCTTTTAGGTCACCAGATTTTCTACCTGCTCATCTTTACTCGTCCTCCTGTGATTCTCTAATGTTTTTTTCATCGAGAAAATTCACAAAATACACCAAGACCTGGATTCCGATGTTCCATGTAGCTCTTCCTGTGTAATTCCTCTCCCATCACACTGTTTTTCTGCTTTCCAGCTTCCCTCTGTTACTGATATTTCAGATCTCATCTGTAAGTCAAAACTTTCTACGTGTCAGCGAGACCCCATTCCTACAGTTTTGGTTAAGGCATGTCTGCCTTCTTTGCTTCCCCTCATGTCTGCTATCGTCTGTTCTTCACTTACCACTGGAATGGTTCCATCTTCCCTCAAAATTTGCCGCCATCACCCCAATATTGAAAAAAACTGGTCTAGATCCCAATAATTTTGAGAATTTTTGTCCTATTTTCAATCTACCAGTCCTTTCAAAAATTCTTGAGAAGATAGTCGCCACACAACTCCACTCACATTTAACTAATAATAATCTATATGAACAGTTCCAGTCCCATAGCACTGAAACAGCACTTATAAAAATAACCAATGATCTTCTTATGGCAGCTGACACTGGTTTACTTTCCATCCTTATTCTCCTCGATCTGAGCGCTGCTTTCGACATTATTTCTCACTCTGTCCTCTGACCTGGGCGTGCCCCAGGGATCTGTCCTGGGATTACTGTAATTCACTTCTTTATGGTCTTACTCAAAAATCCATCCACAAACTCCAACACGTCCAGAACTGCTGCCCGTTTCATCACCAGGACCCCTTCTGTCCACCACATCACTCCTGTCCTGCAGCAGCTTCATTGGCTCCTGGTCAAATATCGTATCAATTTCAAAATACTCTTGTACACATTTAAGACTATTCATCATCTCTCCTCCATATCTCTCTGATCTGGTTCAGATCACCGCCCCATCTCGGTGTCTCAGATCTTCTTCTTCTCTTTCTCTCTCCGTCCCCTCCCCCCGTTTTGCCACCATGGGGAGCAGGGCTTTCAGCTGCTCGACTCTGGAATTCCTGACCTCCTGATTTAAGAATCACCTCCTTCTCTCTCTTTAGGTCCCAACTCAAAACTCGTTCAAAACAGCTTATCCCACATAACCTCTCCACTCTGCTATTTTAAATTTGTTTATGTCTTATGCTTTTATGATTGTGTAAACTGCTGGCTTTTATGTTGCTTTTATTATTCTGCTGTGTACAGTGTCCTTGAGGGTTCTGAAAGGCGCTATCAAATAAAATGTATTATTATTAATTTCAAGAAAATAACTTAATATTTTCAGTTAGCTCTGCCAGTTAGGAAGCTCTGTAAAGGTACATTGTTACCTGGAAGCAGAAGGCATGAGGCATCAGCTACCAGTGCTACCAGTACTACAGTTACCGGTTATGACTGAGCAAACTGCGGAGTAATTTCAGTGTGGTTTTAAAAAGGATAAAATCCTTGTGTTACTAGCTGAATTGCATCTGTTGCTGAGGAACATCAAGGGAACTTCATTGTGGATTAGCAGAGCTAACTTGAAATTTCAAGTTCTTTTCTCAAAACTTTGAGATGCCTAACCTAAACTTTTGAGAAGATAACTCAAAATATTGAGTTATGGATGGTTTGAAGCCATTCACAAGCTTCCATACTAGAAGTGTTTCTCTTCTAGTGTTTCTCTTCTCTTGTTGGGGTGGCTGTAGCTCAGGTGGTAGAGCTGGTCATCTACTGATCGGAAGGTTGGTGGTTCGATTCCTGGCTTCCTCTAGTCTACATGCCAAATATCCTTGGGCAAGATACTAACCCCAAATTGCTCTCCGATGCATCCATCGGAGTATGAATGTGTGTGAATGTCAGTTAGAAAGCACCTAGTAAAAATGTGCTTGTGTGAATGCACAAGTTGTATAAAGCGCTGTGAGTGTCAGAAGAGTAGAGAAGCGCTATATAAGAACCAGTACATTTACCATTTACTGGTTTGAGAGAAGCATTTCCTTAAAAGTTGGTGAACTTGCCTGGAATTTCAGCTAAAACAATCCAAATTAAATCTGTTGGGTTGATCTGACTTAGGAATTTATTGCCAAATGACTGTTAACTTCCAGCCAGACAGGTAAACTGAACCGACAACATACTACTTCACTTTGGGGGGAGGACAAGGTTCAGAAGGGGTTTATTATGAAGAAATATACTTTTTTTTATAAGTATTAAAACTTTGACTTCATTTCCTAATATCTCACTTCTTAATGTGTATTTTCATAGATTACTTCCAGGATCAAAGGCATGCATTTCACATTCCCACAGCTAATCTACACTCAACTTCCATGAGATGTTTTTACTAAGCAGTTTCAATTACAGTTCTTGCTGGGTTTGGAAATATGATTTTGAAAAAAGAGAAAAGAAAAAATCAGAACTCTGCTTTCAGTAACAGTAACCCTTCAGTTGTAAATCAAGTTTAATAATTAAACAGAATAACCTGAATTTCTTTAGATCTTATTCACACGATTCACTGTATCCCAAAGAATTGTTGCTTACCTTTTCAAAGGAAATGTTATTTACACTTTTAGCATGTTCATATCTGTATTTTAAATTGTGCAACTTATTAAATCTTATTGAATGAGACACCTATAAAATCAAAGATCGGGCTAAAGTCTAGTAAGAAATGGCTTGAAAAGTCTGGAAAGCTTTCCTAAGCAGGGACACTCAGATGCAGTTCTAACTTTAAAAACAGACCTAGTCTCCAAGTCTGTTTCATGGTTTAATGTTTGTTTCATGTGGGTTAGGTGATCTCAGAGAGCGAAATAATAATAATAATAAATGTACATATAAATGTATATATAAATGTACCCTAAATGTAATATTGGGACGTGTTAGTGACATCTGCAGGGACATGACACATAAGGCTCAAACTATAGTGATTTAGCAATGACTACCCTGTTACTGTAGGGTCACCTTGAGGTGGATGCTATTGTGATTTGGCACTATTTAAATAAAAGTGAATTGAAGCTAATGTTAATGCTAGATGCTACACTGTCTGAGGGATTTCTACATATCGGCTAGAGAATAAATACTGAAATGCAATGCAGATTTCACACAGGTCAAGAACACTTGTGAACACAGTTCATTGCTCATCCATAAATACAATTTAAAATTCTACTTTGCAAAGGAAAAACTGCAAAGAGAGAGAAACACCATGTGATATGTTGGGGTGGGTGAAAGTACTGAATAGATAGATAGATAGATGATTTAAGGAGGTTGTCTGTGAGGACAACATTGAATTAGATTCGAAAGGGTTTGAAGCAGAGAAGGCTTTTCTTATTTTTGCAAATTTCTGCCAAAACACTTACTCCACCATCATCACTCCATGGTGACACTGATGTTCCATACCTGTAAAACACTGCACAGTTTTGACTAGAGATGGCACGATACCACTTTATTATGTCCGATACCGATATCATAAATTTGGATATCTGCCGATACCGATATGAATCCGATATAGTGTTTTTTAATCAATAAAACTGTTTTTTAATATCTTGCTGCATTATGTATAAGTTCAAACTCAAGTTTAAATAAACAACAACACTGAAGCTATTCTGTTATACCTGTATGTAAAAAATACACTGCACCCAAAATATTTCAAAACTGATCAATCTAATAAACTTAAACCTGCTCCATCCTTCCTATTCTGGTATTTTAAAGAGCACTTAGCAGAAATATTAAGCAACCTAACTAATAGGGTTGCAAACTCCCAGCAAAAAAAAAAAATAGGGAACCACCCCCACCCTCCACCTCATGATGCTTAATTGACGTAATCAACTTTAATTTGATGCAGTGTGGAGAAAAAATGCACAGAAATAAATTTTTTTTCAAGAATAATTAAATAGATTCAACATCTTTCTTCAACAGAACTGCACAGATGGTACCTTCCCAAAGGAAAAAGTACTATAGCTTACTAGGGTATATTAGACTTAACAGTTACTATATACAGTAATGGACTTCTATACATTTTACATCAGATTAAAACTTTGGGTGTCAGATTCAGATAATTATTTATTAAAAGCTCGACATTTAAAATGAGAATAAGAAAGAAAAGTATGTCTTTGTGCCCCCTTTTCCCTGTTCATGCCCTATCGGCCCCCCTGGCTAAACTTTGCTAGATCCGCCCCTGCACAGTTACCAGCCGTCAGCTGCGTAGAAAAAGATCCTGGTGTAGAAAGTAATATTAAATAAATTCTAACAACAGCTTATCAAGGTTAAACGTGCTGCTGTTGTTCAGCTGCTGGTTTCCTCTTTCTGGTGCAAAGTGGGCAAAAAACAAACAAGAGAGACGGACTCATGACAGAAAAGCCGATCAGCTGATCATTGATCAGTTTCATGATTGAAGTAGCAGCAGGAGAGAGAGAGAGAGAGAGGCAGTCGCTCCATATATCGGTTGTTAAGCTTAACGTGGGAATGCTTTACAAACATTCAGAGATGAACTTACACACTTGCTTTACTTCTCTCTGGGATGACTTCCTCTGAGTTTGGTAGCCAGGCTACAAATACACACAGCCGCTCTATCACGTGAGCACACTGCTCCGACGTGCTACGGTTATGAGCTCAGTTACGCCGTGTAGCAAGTTTTGTGAGGTGCTTTTTTGATATTTAATGGATCGGATTACAGTTTTTATTTCTCTCCGATATCCGATCCAGTAATTTACGTCAGTATCGGACCGATACCGATACATAATATCGGCTCAGTCCATCTCTAGTTTTGACACACAATTAAATGAAAAATGCCACAATTTTGATTTTTTTTTTTTTTTATTTCCTGCTCTCTTTATTTGACTGGGTGTGTTTTTCAGCTGCAGATTAAAGTGTATTCGTGTGCTTAGCAATGACAGCTGAGTAATGCCATTAAAGCAGCGTAAAATTAGGATATGGGACAACGTACAGATAAAGTAAATTTTTAAGTAGGTTATGCATGAATTTCACTAAAATTATAACGTTTTTATTTTTTACATGTATATTGTCTTTGTGTGTTTGAGCGTGTGTGTGTGGGGGTGGGGTAGAGAGACGACTGGACTGTGTCAGGACTGATGAGAAACATTCCTGTTAGCGTAGCATAACTTTCCTACTGCTCTGCTGATAACACTGGCTCTCTCTCACAGACGCACACACACACACACACACACACACACACACACACACACACACACACACACACACACACACTTATATCTCCTGTACTGCACTACTTCTACTTATACCATGAGAAACAGACTCTTATCCAACTTTGTGTTAGATTATTCCACCATGCACTAACACACACAAACACACATGCCTTGTGTGTTTGAGTGACCTCATTATGGAAAGAGTTAGTTCTGATATCCTTTCTTATCCTGTGTGCTCAAACACAAACAGTCCAGTGCGCTGAGACAAACACAGATGCACTGACATAGTGAGTTAAATTAGAAGGACACCTTGTGTGCTGTGTATGTAAATTAAGAACAAATTTAGAAACAATAAACATCATATTTATATTTTATGAAATGTTCTTTCTAGGTTACTCTCTTTACTATTAAACAACCGTTATTAAAAAAAAACCCTTCTAAAATGACTGTAAAAGGCAGCAATAGCAAATATAATAAACTTTAATGACAAAGTCTCAAATTACAACTATGTTCTCCTAAAAGTCATTCACATTGTTACAATGTGATATTTAATTACACATTAAACAACACAAAACAAACAAAGTATCAATGTGAGATCTTTTTGTATGTTTTTTAAATGTATGGTGATACTGAGTTTGGTGCCAAATACATTTTAAAAACTTGTGATATGCCTCACTGTGCAAAAAGCTTTAATATGCAAAAAATACCTATTTTGTGTTTATTATAAAACAAACACAAAATACGTCAAATACCCACAACACTGAAACCAGTTTCACACCGATGAGTTTGGTTTTATGATGTAATCATGGTTACATCATTACATGATTTAATACTATAAATCTAAGCACCTACAAGTCAAATAAGAAAAAAACACCACAAAACCCACCAACTGATCCAGACACTGAGCTTACGTAGTGCAATAATGCTGAAACTGATGGACACAGTTGTCACAGTCTAGACACATCTGAGTTTACCATGCAACAAATGAGACAGAAATTATGTCTCAAACATGGATGCTGTTTGTTGTTTACATTCAAAACAAGCTCTTGTAATAGTCGTATGGCTTTCTGATAACAACCATTCCATATCAGTGGACAGTCAAATGTTGTTTATTTAAAAGATGTGTATTTGATTTCTTTATTATAATAATGTTAACAATATTTCTTGTTTTGTTGAGAGATGGCTTAACTGCAATATTGTATGTGAATACAGTGTTGACATATAGCTCTCTGTAGTACACTTTATACACCAGTGTTTACATGACAGATAATATTAGCATTTCAACCCAGTTTGCTGGGATACTGAAAATAAAGATGCAGAGGCCAAACACTTAGTGATGATCGGGGGATTGAATTGAATCTCATGGCACTTTAATACAAAATATTGTTAAGCAACTTTTCAAAGAAAGAGATGCTTCAATCCCTCCTCCTCATTAGAGGAGAAGCTGTGGCGCTGGTGTCTGCAGTCAAATAGACGTATCAGCTGAGCATGTGCCCTGATGCTCACACAATAGCAGGGGAGTTTAATCATGCAGATTTGGTAGCAGTACTTCCTAAACTATACCAGCATGTCAAATAAGTGACAAGGGAAGAAAACACGCTAGACAAGGTTTATATCAACATCAAACTAGGCTACAGAGCGAGACCACTGCCCCACCTGGGCCAGTCCAACCAATATAATACCTGCATTTTCTCCCACGAAAACTGCTACAACAACCATAAAGGCAGTTAAGACATGGCCAGATGGTGCCTCTCAGCTGTTCCTGGACTGCTTAAATAGGACAAATTAGAACATGAACATTCAGACCTGAAGAACTGCTACATTAAATACTGCACGGACACTGTCACAGTGGACAAAGACATCTGTATGTATCCCAGTCAGAAGCCCTGGATGACCGGGAAGTCCAACTGCTGCTAAAGGAGAGGAAAACAGCAGTCAGGTACTGAAACCGGTCTCTCCACAGCATGGCTGGACCCAGCCTGAAGAGAAAATGGGCCAGATTTGTCAAATCTGAACATCTCTGCTGCTAAAGAACGCCCTGCAGAGACTGCACTTCCTGAGGGTGCTCAGGAAAAACAGCATCTCCTAGAGATATTGAACTACAGCTCCTGCTGACTGTGCCTTTGCCATTGCTGCACCCAAATTATGGAATAATCTTCCTCTTGACATTCGCGCATCAGATTCTATTCAATCTTTTAAATCACGTCTAAAAACGTACATGTTTGGCTTTAAAGGCTAATTAGTGTGGTTTTTATCTGGCTCTGCATTTATATTATGTAATTATTTTATATCTGTAATTTATATTTTATATTGTGATTTTTATCATGGTTTTACTGGAAAGCACTTTGGTGTACTTTGGTCTTTAAATGTACAAATAAATATGATATGATATATATACTCCCCAGGAGGGTGCATATATAGGCTTGGGTGTGGCTGCAGTTCTCTACTTGTGAGATTGCAAGTTCATTGCATAGAGTCACAATAATTTTGCTCCAACCACTCCACGCTAATATGACTTTACCATTATGAAGTTTAGTTAAATGATGTAAGCATTCAGTGTTTTCCGTTTTTACTACAAGCCATATTCACCCATTCTCACATGGATGGATGAATTATGGCAATATATGGTTCAGTGTCTTGCTGAAGGACACATAATAATTTTTAACGTAATAACTGTCATCCTATATGAACTGCTGTAATTGTTATTGTATGTTCTGTATGATCAATTTAGTAATTTCCACAATTCAGCTTTTTTTTCTTTTTCCCCACAGTAGTGCAAAGCTCTGCAGTCTTTAATGAAATGAGGACAGTGTGTTTTAATACACCCTGGATGTGGATCAGAGACCTACAGGGTAATAAAAGGCAACACAGTTGTGTTGTTGTGAACATTGTTTAAATCAGAATATTATTAGTAGGATCAACCAATGAAAAGTACTTTTTAAAATGTCCTTTTAATGTATTTGAGAATGCTGCTATATATATTTGCATTTTCTTATATATTATTTATCTTCTCGGAGGTTGTGCTCATAAATGTATGTCTGCCTGAGTAGTTGTTGTGTTGAGGCGGAGGGGGGGCATACTTACCTGTTTTAGATCCATGAAGATGATGGCATCCATCAAACCAAACACAGGAAACTGATTTGGCTTAACAGCATAATCACTGGCGCCAGACGTGGCACCGAGGGCATATGTGTGTGTCTGTGTGTGTGTCTGTGTGTGTGTGTCTGTGTGTGTAACCTGCAGTGAGCAAACAAACACTCACACATATCATTTGTTCAGTCAGATTTTTTTCCATGATGTAAATAACAAATATATTTCAGGAACACTGTAGCTGTTGGTCAGTTGATCTGAAGAAATGTTTCCTTGCTAAACTGTGAAAGTTCTGCCCAGATTAATGGGTGTAGCTTTGGGTGGATTTCAAAGCTTTAATGGGTTTGCTGAAATAGAAAAGGCATTAGTAAAGAAAAATAACCTCTTTATTTATTATGTTTTTCCTTATCACTAAAAAGGTGTGATTTGACATTTTTCTTGTGCTTTGAAAGCATGCCTCAAATACTAATGCAACATTCACCCAGACTGTTCTTTTCAACTCCTAAACTGAAATTATTTCCTTTTAAATAATATATTAATTAAAGAGCATAGAAAAAAACAACATTTCTGTAGGTTGTGTTATTAACATGTCGCCTTTAACAACCAGCTTGTTAGGGCAGGTCATTTGACCTATTGTCATTCATTATCTAGTAATGAGCAAGATAACAAGCTTGTTTAGACTACAGAGACAAAGAGAATGGAAGAGAGAGAGAAACAGAGAGTGAGAGACAGAGAGTATGTGCGTGTCTCTCTCTCTATGTGTGTCTGCCTATGATAATTTGCTGTGGCTCCAGTCTGACACCTTTAAATGGTTGTCATCAGTAACCATATGTTTCTCTCCCTTAAGAATCGCTTAATACGCCTCTCAGCAGTGCTCCGTCTGCAGCCAAATCCTCTGTATTGTAACAATCCTAGGACCCAAATAACCAGGAAAATTCAATTTTAGTAAAATGATGTAGATATTTGTTCAAATAGTTTGGTTTTTTTGCCTAATCATTGAGTTTAAAAAATGTCAATGAATTTAAAATTAGTTTATCATTTTTTAACTTTAATCCCACCGACGCTCATGGGAGCAGAGTGGAGAGGTACACTCTCTGTCAAAACTCTTCAAACTCTTTCAAACAAACTAACAAACAGACATCATTTCATAAATTATAACCCTCAAATTTAATGTCTATATTCTTCTACACAGGATAAAGCTGTAAAAGTGTGTCAAGAATTTAACTGACAGTCAGAGCAAATATATATGTATATTAGCAACAGAAATAAAGTTAATCTCTGATTATACGATTTAAAAGATAGTAAAGAAGCTGTTAGGTAGCATACACCAGCAGATTGTCATGAGATAAAATCTACAATTTGCATTTAAAAGAAACTTTTTGTTTTACTTTTTTCTTCAAAATGTAGCTAACTTTTCACGTTGCCATGGTGCAGTTGAAAGAAATAAAGCTAGATCTCTCTGCTGACTACAGGTTTTAAGTATATTAAAAAAAATACTTCACAGAGTAAACCAAGGGAAAAATAAAAGTTTCACCACAAAATGCAAACCATTCATCGGACGTATTACAGGATAGATGTATGTATAAAATCCTACAGGTCAGAAAAAAACGAGTGCAGAAACAGCATTGTGTAATGAAGTTAAGAGCAGCCTGCAAAAGAATGACTAAAGTAGGGTCAAGGCTGATTTCCAGCTTAGTGCACAGTGAAATGCATGGACATTCATAGCTTACTCTATTTTTTATTGATTAGGTGATAGACGACAGCAGCAGCTGCTTGAATTTTGAAGTATATATGCTACTGGTCAAAAGTTTGAGAACACGCCAATTTTTCCAGTTATTTATTGCAATTTAAGTCATTCAAGTCCAATGAATAGCTTGAAATGGTACAAAGATAAGTGGTGACATAGCTGGCCATCGGCCCACCGCCTGGTGATTTTTCGTTTTTTATGGGCCGATGATTTTTTTTATTTATTTATTTTTATAACAGTATAAACAATGAGAGGTGGTGGATTGGCCAGATGCTGGCAGATGTGTAAAAATAACTCAGTTGTTTGGTGGTGGCTATGGCGCAGCTGCCACAAGAGGCCAGCAGGTGGATGAGGGAAAGGTGAGGCAGAAGGAGCAGAGACCCGAGGTGGCCGCCGGTCCGAGTATCAGGTGAACTGAACTTCAGGTAAGAAGTTATGACCTGCAGTCTATCTGGTCAGATATAAACCAAGTTTAGGTGGAGTTTATTCTCGTTATGCTGACTTTTTACAGTCAGTTACAATAACTCGTACTGCTACTAGCTAGCATGACGGAGTTTCTATACAGCTGGGTGGGTGCTGTGATGTTACTGATAGTGAACTTTATTTTATTCATAAGGTTAATTATTAGAGTTTCCAACCGTCCCGTAAAAAACATAATCGCCCCGTATTCAGAGAAAATATTACACGTTTCGTATTGAGCTGAAAAGGAACACAGTTTGTACCGGACTTCAGCTAGAATGAAAAAAGACACAAAGCTGGAGTTATTCTGTCTTTACGCTGCAGCTGCCTCTTCTTCTCTCATTCAATCATGAAACTGATCAATGATCAGCTGATCGGCTTTTCTCTCTTGTTTGTTTATCGCCCACTTTGCGCCAGAAAGAAGAAACCAGCTGATGTCGCGCTAAACAACAGCAGCAGGTTTAAGCTTGATCAGCTGTTGTTAGAATTTATTTAATATTAATTTCTAGTATCAGCTGATGTTTGCTGGAGCCACAGCTGTAAAGCTGCTGGTCATGATGTCGGTTTGGATATGTGGTGAGAGGGAAACATGAAGATGAAACCAGGAGATGTCCTTACTGAATCATCAGAGCTGAACAGGTGATGGAGAAACAGGTTTACCTTTTAGGTGACATGAATGAGTTGAAGTTATGAACTGTTTCTGAGAGACAAATAACACCAGGATCCTTTTCTAAGTAGCTGACAGCTGGTAACTGTGCAGGGGCGGGTCTAGCAAAGTTTTACCAGGGGGCAGGTAGGGCATTAACAGGGAGAGGGGGGCACAAAGAAATACTTTTCTTTCTTATTCTCATTTAAAATGTCTCACTGTTAATAAATAATTATCTGAATCTTACAACCAAAGTTTTTATCTGATGTAAAATGTATAGAAATCATACATATACCAACAAGACTGTACATCACTGTCACCACAGCGTTTGTTTTCATTCAAAGGCTTTATGGCTTTAATACCTGGTGGGCTGGTCTCTAGTCAAAATGCCCGGGCCGATTTTTTGTCCCAGTCCAGCCCTGGGTGGTGAACTGCCAGAGCAGAATTATACAAAAAAAGCCTTTTCAGGGAACACAAAGCGGGCTAACAAATTAAAGCTGTTCCAATGTCTTTAAAATATATTATTGCGCTTGTTGTTGCCCCAGTCCAGAATGAAGAAAGCATTGCCTATCTTGACTCAAAAATGTCTGAACACCCACACAGATTCCAGGATGTATTTCCCAATGAAGAGTTGATCCCAAAGCACCAGTTTTTAAAGCACTGCACTAATAAAGGCCTTTGGACCTGGGATTACTCTCTGGACAACAAACACAGTCAGTTTAAACAGATTGTAAGGCATACTGGCAACTTTGACAACATACTGTTGTTGTGCTGGCTGACATGGTCACCTGTCAGGGAACAAGGTACTCTAAAGGCATGATTGTGACTTATGGTTCTACTGCAGGTCTTCCTGATTTTGCAGAGATTGTTCAAATGACACTTTTAGGGGAATGAGTGCCTTTTATTGTAAGAAGACAGATGTCCTGCTCCACATCTGCCTCCAGTGTTGAGCGTCATCTCTCTGTGTCTTCTGTTTTCCAAGACATGGAACGAACTGTGAGATTCCTCATTGATCATGAAGTCAAGAAACTTAACCTCAACAGTGGCATACCATCAACTGTGGACGAGTTGGTTGCAGCTGTTAAAGAAAAAATTTCCATCCCCACAAATATAAAACTCCAATACAAAGACGAAGACTTTGATGACTTCTTCACCCCAACTTTCACAAGTGAAGTAAAAGATAAAGACACACTTAAAGTAGTGCAAGCACCACTAAGCTTAATACTGACAGCTGTTCCCCAGGAAGACACACTTGAAGCATCTTATCTGAGCTCGCTATGCGAGTCTGTGAATCTCTCTGTGGACTCCTGAGATACTGAGTCCTTCCCCTTCTGAAAGGCAGAACCCGTGGCCTGCTGTGTTTCCCATTCCAACTTTCTCTACAACTGGAGGAGATGTGAAGTGGTTGTCCAGAATTCAAGGATAGATGGCCTGCTCTTTTCGAACCATTCCAGGTAAGCGATTTGCCATTTTATTCTGAATCCGTATCTAGTAATTTATATTTATATTTATAAAACTATAGTCCAATATTCAGTTTGTCATTGTTGTCCACTCCAAGAACAAAGTAACTCTAGAGTTAAGAAGAGCGATGGAACTCTGAGATGCCTCATTGAGCATGTGGGAGACAGTGGACAGGCTGGATCACTCTTACCTACAAGCTTAAATCAATCCGGTTTTTGTGAACTGACTTAATTGTGAATGCCCTTCCAAGATTTTTTTATTTTATAGTTTCCATTCAGGTTTTTTTGTGCACACGTTGAAAATGCAAATAAGACCAAGTGGATGGAAATTCCACCTTCATTTAATGGACAGGATCTTGTTGAGTTTTCACGGTGGTCTTCCCAGAAACTGAGATTATCTGAAATGAATGACATCATGAAACAAAACGTTTAAAAAAACTGTCTTAATCATTGAAGGAATCCCAGTATTTACTGATGTTAGCCAAGGCTTGCAGCCCTTGGGGTGATATGTGCCCTTAATCTCTAGTATTGGCCCAAACTTTTGAGCTCTTTCAAAGTGTTTTTGTGGGACCCAAACCAAGCCCCAGGCTTATGACGCTCAAAAACAAGCTTCTAGCCTAGGCAATCAACTTGACTGTTGGCCCTGCAATGGTGAACAACTGCTTGGTTTTCTGTTCAAGGATGTTATGCAAGAACAGAACTGCATCAGTGGAATTCTTCAGGATCTTATAGAAATGGGAAGTTTTTAATGTGAAGGTTTGATAACAAGCTAAAGTTTGTAATTTCTGGTGTTTAAATCGTTTCAAAGGCCTGTTTTCTGTTATGTTTTACACACTAAAATTCTCTACTGTGAAGCTACACTTTAAATTGAATTATTAGAGTTGAGAGATTTCAATATATAAAACAGTTTTATTTGCTGTTATTTATCGTCCACTTGGGCCTTACTCACAGTTCCTGTCAGATTTATTTTTTATCTGATTTACTTCTCAGCTCAGATAAGATAATTATTGTGGATGATTTTAAGCTCCATGTAGATACTGACAGCCTCAACAAGGCATTTAATCTAATATTAGACTCAACTGGCTTCTTTCAAATGTAAAAGAACCCACGTATCACTTTAATCACAATCACTCTTGTTCTGACATATGGCATAGATAACAATATGATGAAGATAAAGATTCCTTTATTGTTGCTGTTTGGACATTGCTCAGTGAAATTAGGGCAGACCTTACCTTTCAGCAGACTAGCATATATACATCCTTACTTGTTTAAACTCATGAATTAAATAACCATACAATAAAATAGTAAATATAATAAGATAGCAAAAATAAACCAAAATGAGCAAAATAGTAAACATAATGACATTAAAATACCAAAATATAAAAGTATAAATACACATAGTTCTGCTAAAAAAGGATATTGCACTTGTTGTTAGGTAGCTGCAGCCAGAGTGTGGGTGTCATCATGTATTGTGCCGTGGTATGCTGGTGTTCTATTGAGCACCAGTATTACTTTAACCTTAACTAGTAATGACTTCATTTCTTCATAATAATAAAATACTCGAAACCATCTCACAGACGTAACATTATCTACAGCTACTTTCAGTACCATTGATATTCATTTAGACTCTTTTTCTCCAATTGATCTTTCTGAGTTAACTTCAATAATTACTTCCTCCAAACCATCAACGTGTCTTTTAGACCCCATTCCTACAAAACTGCTCAAAGAAGACATATTCACTGCTAAGAAACCACACTTATGTTTGTGTGGGCTATCATAATTCAGATGTTTTATTCTTTTCCAGACTCTCTTTAGTTTTTGAACTTAATAAATGAATAAATAAATATATATATTTTTACCCTTTCAATTTTTTATGAAATCACCTAAAGAAGAAAAATCAGCTAATGGAGACATGACTATATCCCCTTTGCTGAATTTTAAATAGGCATTTTGTGAAAGTCAAGCTGAATTACTTCAGAAATTATATACTTCCAATTACTGAATCTGTTGGGGGCTCAAAGAGTTGGCTCATGGTTTTGGGGGATGTTCTGTGGTGCACAGAGAAATTACTTTTGCTTACTTCTTTGCTTGTGCATTTATACACCACTGCTGGGTTTACCCTTTGTCTCCTTACCACTGCAAGCTGCTTAAGTCACAGAGGATTGTTGAACTGGTGGTTTAAAAATAAAACCTATCTGAACTCAATCTCTAAATCTCCCCATCATTATCTTTCAGCTCACCTTATTTCTGCCAACAGCCAGTAGAGGTCAAATCTCCAGCAAAACTTGTAGAAAACAGAACAACTTTCCTGTATACTCGACCTTTCTTTACAATAACTTTGAATGCAAAGCATGAGGATGCTGTAACTGTGCTACTGTCTCAGGGAGCCTTTTCCGGTATGAGCAACTCAACTCAGACAGCAACAACAAAAAAGCGATGGACGTGTCCTATTGGACCTTCTGGTTTTGTGGTTGTGTTTCTGCACATGTAAATGAGTGTTTGTGTGTGTTTGTTTGTTTAGAGAGTCACTGAGGGCATTTAGGGTCAGAATGTCAAGACAGGCCCACCGAAAGTTTGTGATCTTTGACTCTGGCTTGTGTCCAGATCAAAATATGTAGATCCTTCCTGTGCAACACACACACACACACACACACACACACACACACACACACACACACACAGTGCAGTTGTGTGGCAGATATATGGGCTGGAATGTGGCCATAAAAATAATGCAGAATCACACTGAGCTTTTATAGTTATAGAAACAAGGGTGGGAGATGGGGGTGGGAGTGGCTGAAAAACGTGAAAAGGGCATGAAGCTGGAGAGGACTATCTGTGTCAATATTTGTATAAACAAAGCAGTTTTATAACTGAAGCTCCTTAGATTAGCTACAGATTTATGAATCATCGGTGCCGATGCTAAATCCTCTTTTCGTGTTACAAAGCGACAATAGGATTTGCTAAAGAGTGTGCAGTGTCCATGTTTGTGACTGAACAATGCATGCAATTTATGTAATAGTTTGAATGTATTGATAACTCTTCAAACAGTTAAACAGCAACAGATGACCTGTCGTCATCTAAATCAGCTTGTTTTCATCTAATACGTGTAAAATTGTTAAATTTGTAAGAAACGTTTTAGTCTGAAAAATCTTTATTTTCCTAGGGAATAATGAAGTTCAAGGTCATTGGTTACTCGTTAGTCCACTCAGGAATTTGTGACAGAAAAAAAGGGAAAAAATGGCTTTGAGTTTCACCCAGAATGTCCTGATCAATGTGCTATATTAAAAGACAACAAAAACAAAAACCTAAAAAACACCCAGTTTATACCAAATACACAGGCTTTGGAAAGTTTTTAGAATCAAATAGTGTCTGCAATTACATTTCTTGATGTCATACAAAAGTAACTGAATGAAATTTGGGGAAAAAAGTCTTCGCCATCATCTGTGATGACAAATACTCCCTGTATGTCCTTTATTGTTGTATAGCTTGGCAGGGGCTCCTCTTTTGTGTCCCTGTGTGTATTGCATCTGTTCCGCCTGGCTGCTAGGCTGATTATCCAGACAAGGCATAAATGCTGGGTGGCCCTCTATTGGCCTGGTGTCTCCTCTGCTTAAGATCAGGGGCCTCAGTCACCTGATTGTCATAAAAACAACTTTATTAGCTTCTCTGGAGCCAACTAGGTGTGTCTGTGTGTATGTGTATGTGCATGTATGCTGGTAGTGCTCTGTGTAGGGCCATACCAGTCACCTGATCCTCATAAAAAGATAAATGGTCCATGTTCCAGGCCATTTATTATCGTTGCTGGAAAGAGATTTTTGAAGCATGCTGTTTGTTTATAAATCTACTTTAACTTAAAAAACACTGCACTGTATTTCCAGACAAGAATGATGAAATTCTATATTTAAATATCCAAAAAATTGATTTTTTTTATAAACATTTTTATTTGATAGGAATCTAAATGGATTTATACCAAAGATGGGATAAAAACAAAGCCCAAAGCACATTGAGAGGCTCAAGAAGCACAACAGGATAAGAGCACATTGTCTTAGTTTTTTGTTAAAGTCATTCGTAGCCATATTTAACCATTAAATGAAAGTGGCTGCACCACCTGCCTGTATTATGGGAACGGCAGTCACTTGCCAATCATTTCATTCCAGAGTGATATATATTTTAATAATATCTGAACTGCTTGTACAGAAAACCTGGGACAGGATCTCCTTGTATTTGGCTGTATTATTCTGACCACTCTCTCTATTTGCTGCACAGATGTAATGCCATAGCATTTTTCATTATTTGCTATTTAAGCTGCTACAGCCATCTTTCTTCACTATGAACCTGTCAGTCAAAGCAGCAATGCCCCTAACAATAAAGAATAAATGAATCTCCCAATATAATAAACTGTAAATATAAAGGTGCAAATCACTTACAGAAATCATACTTAATTTTATAAAGGGCTGCTGAATTGATTCCTTTCTCAAGTCGTCCCTCAAAGAATTGCAATTTTTACTTTTTGGTTTCATTTTTTCAGTCTGGGAGTCTGCTGCTTGGCTCTGCTTTGTTTATATGCCACAAACAGAGTCAAAGGATGTATTGCTAATCTTCTTAAAGAGTTATCATCATACAAAAGCTATTCTTGAAAAACTGGACTGTACTTGGTCACTCCTTTAAGGTTGCAGTTCAGTTTTATTTATATACTGCCAAAGAAAGTCACCCAAAAGTGCTTCAAACTGCAAAATGATACAGTACAAGAGATTGTTGGAAACCCCCAACAATCACCCTGTGAGTAAGCACCATGAAAGTGAGAAGAACAAACTCTCTTTCCCCAGGAAGAGATGTCCAGAGACAGGCTCAGGAAGGATAAACTGTTTGGCACAGCTGTTTTTTTTGGGGGGGGGGGGAAGCTGTTCCTTTCTTCAGTGTGTGGTATTTTGTTGATAACCATTTGTTGTTCATCTGACAGTTATTTGTGTTCTGACTCTATACTTCTCAGGTACATTGACCTGGTGTCGTGCAGCAGCTTCTTAGAGTGACTTTTTTTTGCCTTTGCTGATTCAAATAAGGATTCATGTTAGATAAGAAAATTAACAGTTTTGGATAAGAAAGTTAACTGTTTTTGTTCTGCATCAGAATGTGGGAAAGGTATAAAGGAATGTTAGTGTGTTTAGTATTTGTCTTGTGGAGCAAATGCTGAACAGGAAACTAAATAATGTGGATAAAATGACTTCTTGATTTAAAAACAAAAGTAAAAAAAAAACAACCCTAACAAGCAGAAAAAGAACACGGTGTAATGCCCCTTTACGCAGGCTTAAGAAAGAATTCATCTCAGTGTCAAATCCTACATTGTTTCTTGTGTTATCTTTTCTCACTGACAGTTGGGAGGACAATGCAGACAGCTGGAGGAGAGCCAGTCATATAAATGAATGTCTTCCTTCATTTGGAGATATACCAAAAGCAAAGGAAGATACATGGGAAATGCAAGATGAAGCGTGAAGTCAACTAATATTCTGGCAGCAGCAGACAGATTTGATTTGATTGAATCTTTATTTTGAACATGTTGAAAAAGTACAACAACATAGAATTAAAAGAGACAAATGAACAAAGCAAAACAAAAGGAAAACGAGCAACCACAACTACAAATAACTTTCATGTTCAAAAAGGAGCAGGAAGAAGCATAAGCTTATTTAATCCCACCCCTTTTCCACTATCTAGTAATCAATAGACTACAGAAATACCTCCTTGCAATTACATTATATGTCATGTGTATTTTTTTTTATTATTCTTTTTTTTTTATATATATATATACATATATGTTTCTATCTATCCATACATACGTATATACACATACGCACATATACACATTTTCAATAACCCCAGTAACACCTCAAAGGATACACAACCTACAGATATATATATATACCCATACCAACATACCCGTGCACCCGCACACACATGAAAATATTGGACAAGAACACCCTATCAAATCTCTACCTCCTCCCTGTACCCTGTAAAAACCATATCCTTAAACTGCTGTTTAAACTGCGCCATGCTCGGACATTGCTTCATATCTTTACTTAGTCTGTTCCACAGCTTCACTCCACACACAGAGATGCAAAAACTTTTTAATGTTGTACGGATACGAGGATGTTTTAAATTTAATTCCCCCCTCAAATTGTATCCCCGTTCCCTTTTAGAAAACATTTTTGTCAGGAAGCAGGTTATTTATTGCTTTATACATAATTTGTGCAGTGAGAAAATGAACCAGATCTGTGAATTTTAGAATTTTTGATTTTAAGAATAGTGGATTTGTATGATCTCTGTAACCAGTTTCATGGATTATCCTTATGGCCCTTTTTTGTAATAGAAAGATTGATGATAGCGAACATTTGTAAGTATTGCCCCACACCTCTGCACAGTAATTCAAATACGGTGCAATCAGGGAACAATAGAGAACGTGGAGTGATTTGTGGTCCAGAATGTGTTTTACTTTACTCAAGATTGAGACACTTCTTGAAATTTTGTTATGTATATGATTTATATGAGACTTCCAGTTTAATTTATCATCTATAATCACACCAAGAAACTTGGTACTCTTTCAATTTCCACACCATCTATATGAATCTGCACTTGTGCCTTTCTAAGGGAATTCCCAAATAAGATTATTTTAGTTTTACTTAGATTTAGCGATAGTTTGTTCCTGTTAAACCATTTTTTAATTTTGCACATTTCTGAAGTAATTGTATCCAGCAGCTCCTTTAGATTCCCCCCAGAACAAAAAATATTTGTGTCATCTGCAAATAATACTAATTTTAATATATCAGATGCCTTACAAATATCATTTATATAAATAATAAATAATTTTGGACCCAGTACAGAGCCTTGTGGAACACCACAAGCAATGTCCAAGCATGATGAGGAATGGACACCCAGCTTCACAAATTGTTTCCTGTCACTTAAATAATTTTTCACCCAGTGCAGTACAACCCCCCTGATCCCGTACCGTTCCAGTTTATTAATTAATATGTCATGATTGATTGTGTCGAATGCTTTCTTGAGATCCAGAAATACTCCAGCTGCATACTGTTTCTGATCTATAGCATTCGTAATCTCCTCAATTGATTCGATTAATGCCAGAGATGTTGATCTTTTTGATCTGAATCCATATTGACTGTCAGAGAGTAATTTATATTTATCTAAGAATTTGTCTAATCGTTTATTAAACAGGTTTTCTACACAGCAAAATCTCCAGTGTTAAATTAACACTAGAGAGTGTCTATATGGGTCCACACCTCTGAGTGTTAAATACAACACTGTTGAGTGTTAAATTAACACTTTTGACAGTGTTATATGTTTAAAAGTAACCTAGTCAGTTTTGAAGATTAACAATGGCTAACACTGAGCAGTGCTGATTTTCTAACACTGGAATATTTCTAACATTTTGAGTTATTTTCCAGTGTTAGAAAATCAGCACTGCTCAGTGTTAGCCATTGTTAATCTTCAAAACTGACTAGGTTACTTTTAAACATATAACACTGTCAAAAGTGTTAATTTAACACTCAACAGTGTTGTATTTAACACTCAGAGGTGTGGACCCATATAGACACTCTCTAGTGTTAATTTAACACTGGAGATTTTGCTGTGTAGGATTTTGGAGAATTGTGGTAGTAAAGAAACAGGCCTGTAATTTGTGAAGTGGCGTCTATCCCCAGAAGCACAGAGCTCTGTATATATCTGTACTGGAAGATATTGTTTTCATTTCTATACACTTCCTGTTCCTGTTGCATGAATAACTGCCATGCACTATAAACCTCTCAGTTTTCTGTAAGCTCAGTAAGACAACACCTGCTCTATTAGTAGTTATTGTTATATGGAAATTGATCTTGGTAGGAGGAATGATTTGAAGACTGTCCATCTGCCAGATTTAATTGTGTAGAATTTACAGCCACAGGCAATAAATATTAATGTTGCCAATTCAACTTTATTAATATAGAGCCAAAAGACAACAACAGTTGCCTCAAGATGCTTTTTTAAAGGTAAAAAGACAATGGAATAATACAAAGAAAACAGAGAAAACTACAACAATCATATGACCTCATATGAGCAAGCGCTTTGGAGACAGTGGCAAGGAAAAATTCCCTTTTAACAGGAAGAAACCTTCCAGCAGACAAGGCTCAGGGAGAGGCGGCCATCTGCTGCGATTGGTTGGGGGACATTTAATTATTAGTTAAATTCATGGAGCTGTATAAACACATAGTGAGTAAAAAACTGACTGAAGAAGAAATACTCAGTGCATCATGGGAATTCCCCAACAGCCATCAGCATAGCAGTGAAAATGTATGCTACGTCTTCTAATGATACTTCTTAAGGGAAGCATGTATAATGTAAACAGAACTGGTCCTAGCACTGAACCCTGTGGAACTCCATAATTAACCTCAGTGTTCATTTACATGAACAAACTGGAGTCTATTAGATAGATATGATGGTTTGGAGGAAGTAATTATTGAAGAAGTCAGTTGAGTCCACCCTGAAATTCCCAAGACTGGCTGTAACTGAGAATTTTACATCCATATTGATACTGACTCTGACCTCTTTTGTTTGGAGTTTTATGAGTACCACATTTAATTTTATCCAGCATGTGTCTGGCCCAACTTACACCAAAGGGCACACTTTGCACCTTGTTCTTACTTTGTCTCTGAATGTTGATTCTATTTGTTCTAAGGACATTTTTATTATTGACCACAGCTGTGTTATTTTTTAATTTATCTGCAATTGTGACAAGGTTTTCAGCCTGCCATAAGGTCTGCTCTTGCTTCTTAAAATTCTCCACTGCCGGCATGTTTTCTAAGGCTTTTAATTCATTTTTATCCCCTTATAATGATGTTGGTGTCCCAACAGGTCCTTTTAAGATCATTTCCTTTCTATCTGTCCTTGTAAACGAGTCCCAATTTTACAGTCTTCACCATGTAAAACACCACTTATCGATTCTGTTTTGGTGTACCCCAAGGTTCTCTTATGGGGCCTCTGTTGTTCTTGTTATATTTGCTCCCCCTTGTGCTCATTCTATCCCCCTTAAAGGACATCTCTTATCACTGCTATGCAGATGATGTTCAGTTGTGACCTTGTTTCACCCAAATGAAATGTCTGAACTCCATAGTTAATTAAAGTGCCTAGACACTGTTAAACATTGGACGGCAGACAGTTTTCTTGAATTAAATCAAGATAAAACTGAAATAATTCACTTTGCACCAGAAAAATGCATGTCGAGGGCCTGTTGAGGGTGCTGCACCTGAAAACAAAAGGAGACAGCCTTCTGTTTAGTGCCCCTTAGACTCTAACTGTCTCTTGGTTTTGCGTTGTGGCTTCGAAAGGTTTTGTTGTATATCTTGAGAAATTACCAGACTCATAGAAATGTAGTGTGTGGACTTTTAAAAAAAATATTGTAGGCAGTGCTTTGGAGCCATTTTGCAGTGTTCAATGACCAGAGCAATAAAACATGAAAGCTCTCATCATGTCAAATTTCATGAATTTTAAAGCTTTCCAAACACGTTAAAAACTAGCCTGTGTTCCATGACTGCCATTCTACCAGGGTTTGCTGGTAAATGAAAAATTTTCCACTGAAGAATCATCAAGGTCTATTCTTTTTTTATTTATTTATTTTTTTTGCCTGTCCCATTTGGTTCTTTAGCCGTCAGAATTGTTGTCTGAAGACCAACAAGGATACCCAATGGATTTACTTTGCCATCACGGCCTTGCCATATTGGTCCATTTGATCGACCTTTGTTGTTATCGTTTACTTTATTTTATTTTCAGTTGTTACAGACGGGACAGACATGACTGAGGGATAGGAAAGGGAGAAAGAAAGATGAAGGAAAAGAAAAACAGAAGGGAAGAGGGACAGTGAGAAAGGGCACTTAAAAAGAGAGAGAAGAGAAAAAGAAATCTCCTGGATCACCTGTTGAGAGAAAAAGAAGAGAAAAAAAGCAAAAAACAAAACAAAACAGAGCAACATACTAAACACAACACCATCACGTTAATCTAGCTAAGTGTAAACAGCAGTAAATACTAAATATTGAATGTTGTTGTGTAGCAAGCAGGACCGACGGCGCACAATGTGCTTTGAAATAGCACCAATAAAGGTGTAGTTTATGTCTATGAACAGTGAACACCCGTGTGCACACCTGTGTGGATCAGCGCGCTTGTATTCAAAAGGTTTCCCCATGTAATGATCTGCTAGAGGGTGTAGAGAGCCATAGCCCTGTCCCCCAGGGCATGAAGCAGGCATGGAGGAGATCCAGGCTCCAGACATCCAGAGGCCCCAGAGTGCGAGAGCCCAAGGAGGACCACCGGAGGGGCATCCGTGCCACCCTCCTGGGAAGAGCTGAGGAGAGCCCCAGATGAGGGGTCACCCAGTAGCCACAGAGCAGAAGCCAGAGGGGGCTGCAGTGGCGTGCCCGCCGGCTCTGCCGGCAGCCAGCTGTGCCAGAGTGAACCGAGCCGCAGGCCCAGAGGCCGGAGGCTCGAGGGCCCCCTTTGCCCCGGGAGAGGCCTGACCGGGCAACAGGCACCAGGCCCCGCCAAGTAGTCACCGGGAGTGAGCTGGTACATACCTGAGCGCCTAGCTCCGGACACCAAGAACCACCAATGCACCGACCCCTGAGGGCATCAGTTACCGGCAGGGAGTGTGGTGAGGGGAGATAGGCCTTTGGAGGGCCTGGGAGTTCCCAGAGAGGTGGAGTGTAAGACCCAACCTGACGTGGGTGGCTGTATCTCAGGAGGTAGAGCAGGTCACCTACTGATCGGAAGGTTGGAGGTTTGATCCCAGGCTCCTCCAGTCTGCATGCCAAGTATCCTTCTGCAAGATACTAACCCCAAGTTGCTTTCCGATGCATCCATCGGAGTATGAATGTGTGTGAGTGTAGTTAGAAAGCACTCAGTATAGAGGTAGTGCTTGTGAGAATGGGTGTGACTGGGTGAATGTGGCGAGTACTCCGGGAGAGTAGAAAAGTGCTATATAAGAATCAGTCCATTTACCATTTACATATAAACACAGACAAACAGGCACACACAGACACAAACATGCATCCCCACCCTCATGCACACATATACAAATACTCAGCACTCACCCAACGTAGGGATAGACATACATGGACACTGTACACACAATCACACTCCCCAAACAAACTCTATACCCCAGGTCCAGGAACCCTCACCCCTGGAGGGGGAAACGGCACCTAGACCCAGGAGATGTTACCCTTTCCCCCGGGGTGGAGGCAAGCAGACCGGCCCAGGCTCCGCAGCAGCAGGGAGGCCCCGCATCCCAGATCCCAATCGGACGGCCAACACCTCCTCCCAGCCCCCCCACCCCGATGGCCAGCAGAGAACGGGGGTGTGTGAAGACCCCAAACCTCCCTCCTCTCGCTCATGTGTAGTGTTGCTGCGTGTTGTTCTAAGGTGCATTTAAAACATGGGAGAGCATGGTGCTGCTGCCAGAGAGCAGCAGGTGTTAGCACGGCAAGGTCTATTCAAACTAATTTAGACCTGGATGTGGTCAACCTGGGAGGAGCTGAACATCAAAGTACCTATAGCTAGCTAATAGCTAACTAACTGAAAATGTAGCTATTGCTACAATTCCTGTTTCTGTGAAGGTTCTCAGTCATCCAGGTCATCGTAGTCAAAGGAGCTTGCAAAGAAAAGGAAGCACTCAAAACGTGCGGTTATCCTAAATGGGCGTTCTTAAAGTCAGCAAAGAGGCACAGAAAAGAAGATCAGACACCAGCGAGGGAGGATAAGAAGGACAGACGCAACAACATTGTCATCCCCTATGTGTATCAGAAAAACTCAGGAGAGTTTTCTCCAAGCATGACATCCCGGTGCATTTCAGACCCAGCAACACACTCAGACACAAACTGGTTCACCTGAAAGACAAAACTCCAAAACACAGACTTAACAATGTGGTGTTTGCTGTACAGTGCAGCGAGGAATGCCCAGACCTCTACATTGGAGAAACCAAACAGCCACTTCACAAGCGCATGGCACAACACAGAAGAGCCACCTCCACAGGACAAGACTCAGCAGTCCATCTGCATCTTAAGGACAAAGGTCACTCTTTGAGGATGCCAATGTTCACATTTTGGACAGAGAGGACAGATGGTTTGAAAGAGGAGTGAAAGAAGCCATCTATGTCCACTGTGAGCGACCATCTTTGAACAGAGGCGGTGGTTTACGACACCAACTGTCTGCCACCTATAATCCAGTTTTGAGTTCCCTCCCCAGACGCCACTCACATCCTGGGCCATCTGACCTCAAGAATTCGCATGGTAAGGTGGGGCCAGGTTTCACAATGAGCTCACCCGAAACCCTGGCTGATTGGGACCCACACCCAGTTTCACACCTTGGCTCAGGCGATTAGAGGATCATCAGGGGGTCCTTTTGTCCCTCTGCAGGGGGATACTCCCACTAGGTTTAAATCTGGGACTCCCCACCATTTGACCTTAGAACTGAAGAAGATTCTCGGATGAGAGGTGAAACGTCTTCAAGCAACTTAAAGAAGTCCAGACGCTTTTCTTTGCAAGCTCCTTTGACTACAATTCCTGTTCTGTTTCCTGATCACAACTGGCATATCAATTTGTTCAGGGCCAGACACTTATTACACCTGAAATGTTTTGCGCAGGTTGGACAACAATTCATGGCCTTTGGTGAAAACTCAGTTTTCAATGCAAAGTAAAACCAACTCCTTGAGGCTTTCCTAACCAAATTTAGGTAGTTCTTTACCTCAAAGTAAAAAACATATAATTTCCTGTTCCCACTAGGTGGAGCTGTGATTACTGTTAAATGTTACAATTGAAATCTGTGACCCTTATCACACTGAATGACAGTAAAATTATTATTATTATTTTTTGTAAATTATCAAAATTTGGCAAAAAAAGAAAGAAAAAAGATTACACGCCTTTCAGCAAAAACTAAAAACCTCCACAATTTAATATGGCCCAGGAATGTAGTTTAGACTGACCAAATATGAAGCTGAGCTGATAAAATGCCTTGGAGTAGTTAGAAAGACTAGTCCAAGACCTGGGATATCTGCAAAAACTGAGCTAAAACCATCTTCAGTTCAAAATAGCAGACTTCCTGTTGAGGACATCTTGAGACCTTACATGAGACTGCCAAATTTTGTAGGTGGTGCTGTAGAGGAATTTTGCAATATATAATTACCTAATGACCTAATCTGAAAGTGTACATCATCACATTGGAGCTGATTTCATGGTTAAATTTCATAACTTTTCATACTTTCCAAACCCTTCGTTAAACAGATTTTGACTAAGTTTAAGTTTGAGTACATCATTTACAGTTTAGAAAAGTTTCAGTTTAAATCACTGTATATGTTAATAATCAGCGTAAAAATTATTATATCATATTGTGAGTGAAGTATTATATCGTGAGCTGTTGGTAGTTCTCACCTTTAATAAACAGGGTCTTATTATTTTATTATACAGTTGGTCTTGCTAGGCATTGAAGAGCTAATCCACTAGCATGGGAAAAGCGACACGGTAAGGTGTGGATGTGGATGTGCTTAACTTTTGAGTGTGATTTCAATGGTCAAAACTCTTCCCTGGTGCAACGTAGAAATGGAAGAACTGCTCAGCTGGAAACAAATAAAAGAAATTGCAGTTTCAGGAACATCTCCATCCATCCATCCGTCCATCCATCCTCTTCTGCTTATCATTACATGGGAAATCGTGGCTCAAGAGTTGGCAGTACATCTTGTAATCAGAAGGTTGCCGGTTCGAGCCCCAGCTTGGACAGTCTCGGTTGTTGTGTCCTTGGGCAAGACACTTCACCTACCGCCTACTGGTGATGGCCAGAGGAGCTGATGGTGCGATATGGCAGCCTTGCTTCTGTCAGTCTGTCCCAGGGCAGCTGTGGCTACAACTGTAGCTGCCTCCACCAGTGTGTGAATGTGAGAGTGAATGAATAGTGGAATTGTAAAGCGCTTTGAGAGTCTTGAAAAGCGCTTTATAAATGCAATACATTTTTATAATTATTATTATTATTATTACTAGGCAGTGTTGGGGAGTAACGGAATACATGTACCGCCGTTACGTATTTAAAATACAAAATATGAGTAACTGTATTCCGTTACAGTTGAAATAAATGGATTACACAGCGGTATTTTCCTGTTTCATATTGTAACGGGTCAGGATTGTTTGGGTTTTGTTTGACAGCTATGTTCTGTTGTTCCAGGCGGCAGCGTTACGGTTGCCATGGTTACAGGGCGACACTCTCTGCGACTGTGTGTTTCCTGGGTGACAGAGCGCCTTTTTGTTGTTGTTGTGCTAAGCTAATAGGCAGAATGCTACAGGCATAGCCCTAAAGAATGTAGCCTCATGGGCAGTGTAGTCCGTGTTGCAGGGAGAATGGACTGCCATACCTGTTATGTGTCTGTGAGCGCGAGGAGGGAGAAAAAAGAGAGTGGAAAACTACGAGTTGTCACCGAGCAGAAACGGGAGCTGGAAGCATGTAAATATAATAATAACCACTGCAGCCAAGAAGAGAGCCTGACGAGCCCAGCTGTAAGTAAGCTATTAAGACTCGACTGTACACCGTGTTCGTGTTTTCCTCCGAAACAATAAGTTCCGTTGGAGCAGCCTTTCAACGCCTCTCTCTGTCTCTCGCTAGCAAACTTAATCCAGACAACAAAGTAAACTTACGTATTAGCCAGAGGTCCCTTTACTACGGTTCGGAGCCGCGGACCTTCAGTAATAGTAATAAATCACATTCAAGTAGTTGTAAACAGCATGATAATATATTAAGTAATCCAAAGTATTCAGAATACGTTACTCTCATTGAGTAACGTAACGGAATACGTTACAAAATACATTTTGGGGCATGTATTCTGTAATCTGTAGTGGGATACATTTTAAAAGTAACCTTCCCAACACTGTTACTAGGTCAGCAGGGGGACTGGAGTCTATTCCAGCTACCATTGGTCAAGAGGCAGTGTGCACCGTGGACCGGTTGTCAGGCTCACACTGAGAACCAAACAACAATTCGTGCTCACATTTAAACCAATGGGCACTTTAAAATCCAGGAACATCTCATGAAACATAAAATGAGCTTTTTCTGTATCAGATTTCCAAACAAGAAAGTGCTATTCCAGTTTCATGGTCTCTGACATTCCAATACAATAACTGGTTGTATCACACGATGTAATCACCAGCTATGATGCCTACCATCTTGTTACAGTTTAGGACTACAAGCCAGTAATTCCTATATAACTACAAGAGCACACAAAAATTGTGGAACAAGTGAAACACCGTGAATGTCTTGCAGACACTACACAGTTTTGCACCTGTGTAACTGCGCACCAAAAAATATAAAGTTGGAATAAAATAAATATGGAATGTTATATAATCTATATAACATACAATGTTCCCTCGGTTATCGCGGGAGTTATGTTCTAAAAATAACCCGCCATGGGTGAAATCCACGTAGTCACCTTTATTTTTTACAATTATTATAGATGTTTTAAGGCTGTAAAACCCCTCACTACACACTTTATACACTTTTCTCAGACAGGCATGAACATTTTCACACTTTTCTCTCTTGTTTAAACACATTCAAAGTTCATACCTTCGTGGAAAATTAGGTCCAGAAATGGGAATAGAGCAGCTGCGAGAGAATTCAACATGAATGAATCAAAGGTACGGAAGTACAGGAAGCAAAAAGAATGAGTTGAGTAAAGTTTGACTTATCTGACTGTTTTGTTCTGCTTAATGTGCCTTATAATCCAGAAAATACAGTAACTTCTACCTTCCTTTAGCATGTCCAGAAGTCCAACTTTTTGTTTGATGGTTAGCATCTTCCTCTGCCTTTTGGGTGCTACCACAGGAGCCCCTGACAGTGCAGAACGTTTCATTGACATTGTTGTGTTTGTTGGGGAGAAAACTTACAAGCATACAGTACAGCACTTCAGAGTCACACTGCTAGGATCGAAGATTAAGTCTGACAAGCTGAACACACTCTGTACTGTACAGGAGACACGGCACAGAGGAGATTGATTGACAATGGTCTACAGCCAATCAGGACGCAGAACACAATGCGCTGTAAACAAACCAAAAAAAAATCTGCGAAATAGCGAGGCCGTGAAAGGTGAACTGCGTTATAGTGAGGGACCACTGTAATATTATAACAAATATAATATAAAGAGCGCTACACAGTTCATCCTTCAGTTCATCCTTAAGAACTTTAAAGTGCTTTACCTCTTTTTATGGTATGGTAAACAGGAAAAAGGTAAATTTAGTAAATTTCATCCATACGAATGAAGCACATTGCAGTTGTCTTAAATGCAATGCTATTTTAAAGAAACTGTATGTGATTACACTGTGATTCGGGTCACACATCAACAAGGTAACTCCTACTTAACCCATTTAATACTACTAGCTGACACTAGCTAGACAAGTCTGAATATTTCTGTGTATTAATCGACACACAGTTGTCCAGTTAGAGTTAGGGCTAGGAAGAGGATGATGCATAGACAATCTGGCAGTGCAATTACAATGATCACACTACTACTTTGCCATGTACAGTGGCTTGCAAAAGTATTGGGCCCCCTTGAACTTTCCCACATTTTGTCACATGAATCAATTTTATTGGAATTCCACATGAAAGATCAATACAAAGTGGTGAACACGTGAGAACGAAAATCAGACATGATTCCAAACATTTTTTACAAATAAATAACTGCAAAGTGGGGTGTGCGTAATTATTCAGCCCCCTGAGTCAATACTTTGTAGAACCACATTTTGCTGCAGTTCCAGCTGCCAGTCTTTTAGGGTCTGTCTCTACCAGCTTTGCACATCTACAGACTGAAATCTTTGCCCATTCTTCTTTGCAAAACAGCTCCAGCTCAGTCAGATTAGATGGACAGCGTTTGTGAACAGCAGTTTTCAGATCTTGCCGCAGATTCTGGATTGGATTTAGATCTGGACTTTGACTGGGCCATTCTAACACATGGATATGTTTTGTTTTAAACCATCCCATTGTTGCCCTGGCTTTATGTTTAGGGTCGTTGTCCTGCTGGAAGGTGAACCTCCGACCCAGTCTCAAGTCTTTTGCAGACTCCAAGAGGTTTTCTTCCAAGATTGCCCTGTATTTGGCTCCATCCATCTTCCCATCAACTCTGACCAGCTTCCCTGTCCCTGCTGAAGAGAAGCCCCCCCAGAACATGATGCTGCCACCACCATATCTGACAGTGGGGATGGTGTGTTCAGAGTGATGTGCAGTGTTAGTTTTCCACCACACATAGAGTTTTGCATTTTGGCTAAAAAGTTCCATTTTGGTCTCATCTGACCAGAGCAGCTTCTTCCACATGTTTGCTGTGTCCCCACGTGGCTTGTGGCAAACTGCAAATGGGACTTCTTATGGTTTTCTGTTAACAATGGCTTTCTTCTTGCCACTCTTCCATAAAGGCCAGCTTTGTGCAGTGCATGATTAATAGTTGTCCTATGGACAGATTCCCCCACCTGAGCTGTAGATCTCTGCAGCTCGTCCAGAGTCACCATGGGCCTCTTGGCTGCATTTCTGATCAGCGCTCTCCTTGTTCGGCCTGTGACTTTAGGTGGACGGCCTTGTCTTGGTAGGTTTACAGTTGTGCCATACCCCTTCCATTTCTGAATGATGGCTTGAACAGTGCTCCGTGGGATGTTCAAGGCTTGGGAAATCTTTTTGTAGCCTAAGCCTGCTTTAAATTTCTCAATAACTTTATCCCTGACCTGTCTGGTGTGTTCTTTGGACTTCATGGTGTTGTTGCTCCCAATATTCTCTTAGACAACCTCTGAGGCCGTCACAGAGCAGCTGTATTTGTACTGACATTAGATTACACACAGGTGCACTCTATTTAGTCATTAGCACTCATCAGGCAACGTCTATGTGCAACTGACTGCACTCAGACCAAAGGGGGCTGAATAATTACACACACCCCACTTTGCAGTTATTTGTAACAAATGTTTGAATCATGTATGATTTTCGTTCCACTTCTCACGTGTGCACCACTTTGTGTTGGTCTTTCACGTGGAATTCCAATAAAATTGATTCATGTTTGTGGCTGTAATGTGACAAAATGTGGGAAAGTTCAAGGGGGCCGAATACTTTTGCAAGCCACTGTATGTGTGTGTGTGTGTGTGTGTGTGTAGGTGTGTGTGTGTGTGCGTAAGAGAGAGAGGACGGAACAGCTTTTTTTGTACAAGTCCAGGATTGTTATAACATCACATGGCATGTAAAACAAAACTTTTAATCAGATTTATGTTTTTTTATGAAAAAAAATATGTGCAGAAAACTGCTGGTAATCAAAAGATGTCTGTGAACCCACAAGAAAAGGTTTAGCTTAGTTTGACAAGGCATGTTATACTGTAAGGTAAAGCCCTACAATAATACAGAGAAAACTGTGAAAATCCCAACAATCAGGTGACCCTCTATGAGCAAGCACTTTGGCGACAGTGGGAAGGAAAAACTCCCTTTCAACGGGAAGAGACCTCCAGCAGAACCAGGCTCAGTGAGGGGGGGCCATCTGCCTCAGTTGGTTTGGGGTGAGGGGAGGAAGACAGGACAAAGACATGCTGTGGAAGAGAGCCACAGAAAAATAATAACTAATGATTAAATGCAGAGAGTATTTAAACACGAGTAAGTGCGTGAGTGGGGGTGAGTAAAGGAGAAACTCTGTGCCATGGAAAGCCTGAAGCAGCCTAGGCCTATTGCAGCATAACTAAGGGTCACCCAACCCAGTCCTAACTATATGCTCTGTTAAAAAGGAAAGTTTTAAGCCCTTTATCTTAAAAGCAACAGTAGGGCATCTGTCACAGAAGAGTGGTCTGAAAGCTGAAGGCTCTGCCTCCCATTCTGCTTTTAAATATCTAGAAACCACAAGTAAGCCTGCAGTGAGAGCAAAGTACTCTATTGGGGTGATATGGTACTATGAGGTCTCTATAATGAGATGGAGCCTGATTATTCAAGACCTTGTATGCAATGAGAATATTTTTTAATTAGATCCTGGATTTAACAGGGAGCTAGTGAAGAGAAGCCAGTATGGGTGAAATATTTCTAAATATTGCTATTTCTTGATTAAGAGATGATTAACTTGGGAAGACCACGTGGCGCTAACTGCTTGCAGTAATATCTATTTGCACAAACTTATTTGCAGCAAGGATATGGATGCATTAAAAGGCATTGCAAGCAATTGTTCTTTCCCATTTTTAATTTCTAGGGTAAGGAGTAGTCTACAAGGATACATTCAAGATCTTGCTCCTGTCAGAAAGCAACAGAATCACATGCTGTGAATGTCTCTCTATTGGGCTACATAGAACTAGCTTGGCATATTATCCCATGCTACAGTGCCTTGTACAGCAAGTTCTTGTGTGTCTTATTTGTCTGCAGGCTACATGTTCATAACGAACACTAACGAAGAGAAATTACCCTTTTAGCTTTAAGTTCTCTGTGTGGGCTACACAAAGACACATACATCTGACATGTAACTTACCAGTGGAAATGGCTTCTCAGCTACATTTTAGGTCTTTCTTTGTCAAAAGCTTAACAGACATGGACACTAATGCTGCCACACAGCACAAAAGGCTGCAGTGTGCTTGTGTGTCTGTGTGTGATGGTGATCTGGCAAATCTTTAACGGCTTAATGAGGTAAGCAACAACATGCCTGGGGCCATGTTGGAGACAGAACACACACACACACAGTCACAAAAGCTTGTGAGCTAAAGATAGTTGCTATTTGAGTTGTCAAACATCAGTGAATCATAGGGTCACACAGAGTTGACCTTAGGGTGGCAAGACACTGATGAGTAAATTTCTTTATTACCTCTAGCATTTATTCTGCTGTATGACACAGTTGCAAAACAATAGCATGATATTCAGTTGTACATTATAAAGCAGAGCTCATGCAAATTGTCAGACTCGTTTTTTCAGGTTTTTAGGGAAGACAACTCTCACCCCATTGGAAACTACCATGTCTGTACAAAAAAGCAAGAAAAAACATGCACCTCTTTCTGCTCTAGCCAGCTGTCTGCAGAATCAGATGTTGTGATATCTTTATTGTAAAAAAAATGACAATAAGATCAAAACACACTCATGTTTTAGCTATTTTTTGTTCTTTACTGGCTATCATAGCTTCCATAAACTTGGTAATACTGACAGAAAACCATTTAAGGATGTGGAATATACTCACTGACTTTGAGCTATGAGGTCATTAGGGGTCATTAGCAGTGCTGGCGCTGTCCTGTACCATGAGGTCACTGCTAATTACGTTGGCCTTAAGATTAGACAGTACAACACACACACACACAGGCCCCATACAGTAGGCCCATACAGCAGGATAGAATGGATAATGTGATTGTACTAATGGCTGGACATCAAACATGAAACATGAGTTAATGGATGGGACCACCATGGCAGGCACACAAAGTCAAAAAAGAAGAAGAAAGGACACAGAGACAGGCATGTGCTTATACAGATACTGTACATTGCATGAATATTGCTTTTCACTCGTTTTTTTGAATGGAGTGACACTGAATTAAACTTTTTTTGGTGTAATTGATTCTAGATTTTTGTAGTTGACTGTAGATTTTAAGTTTGAACAGAAATTTGCAATTGCAGTATTTTAAAACATGCCATTGAGGCTTTTGAATTTTTTTAAATAATTTTTTTTATCCCTTTATATAAATTGTTAAGACTGTTAATTGCTAAGTCTTTGAGCCAGGGAAACAATTCCCATTTGGGCTTGTGTCAGGAAGGACATCCACCAAATCAAACATGTGGAGCTACTCACTGTGGCGGTCCCTGGTGACAAGGGAGCAGCTGAAAGTAGCATGTATAAATTAAGTTCTAGTCAAGTTAATGCAAATATTAAGGTTAATATTCATACATTCAGCTGTGCAAGTGCTTTTAAACTGATATGAGAGGAAAATGCATGTACAAGACGATAAAAAAAATTAATCAAACACTAATAATATAATGCCAAGAATGGAGAGCGTGACTTCACTCAGACTTGTGCAGGCGCAGTGAGAACACGTAAACTTTACATAGAAATATCCCAGGGAGATTCTGACCCAGACCCTGCTGTGAGCCAACATGTCACCTGTTTATGTTGGCAAAGTTACAGAAGTGCCAGCTGAATTGGAACGTTTCACCCAATAAAGCTGCAAAGAAGTTTGGTCTGACTGAATACGGGATATCAGTGTTGCTGAATATGGAGGACTAACTTTAACTGAGTATTGCCCGATCGACCTATCACTGTGAAGTATGCTTTTCAGTAGATATAGAATTATTTGTACTTTATGAGACAAGAAAATGTTAAACACTGATTTAAAGCATATACTAGCACTTCTGTCAGAACTCTGTTGTCCTGTCTATAATGCAACATAGTTATCAGAGCAGGAGGAAACCAGGCTTGACCCACCATCCTTTTGGATCACTTCAGTGCTGTCTTAACTCCAGTTCTTGCTGAACTGAAGCAAAATGCCAAATTCCTCCTTGCAGCAAAGTCAGTGTTATTGCTGGCTGTGACCCAGCTGCACTCTGACCATACAATTCATTTGTACTAGTAGACTAGAAGGTCCAGGATGGGACAGGTTAGTGTCCCAAACTGAGGAGGGCAAAATGAGTCATTGCTGCCCTGCCTATGGAAAACACTTTTAATTTGTTAAAATATCAGGTGCAGATCTTTCAGAGGCTCATTATTGTTACTCTTTAATGCTGAGCTTCCTTCTTGCTGGCCTGAAGGCAAGGGCTGCAGTACTGTGTAGGGTCTTCTCATCAGAGATCTTTCAGAGTCACAGCCTGGTAAAAGGAAAACCCAAAGAAGCAAGAGCAAAGATGTGCAAAAGAGGCCACTGGAGCATGGTGTAAACTAGAGCATTTACTGATTTAACCCTGATAAAGATTTTGTTAGGGCAGCAGGGTGGCAGGGTGGTTAGCACTGTTGCCGCACAGCAAGAAGGTCCTGCGTTCAATTCCACCATCAGGCTCCGGTGGGAGTGAATATAAGTGCGAATCGTTGTCTGTCTCTGCGTGTTAGCCCTGCGACAGACTGGCGACCAGTCCAGGGTGTACCCCGCCTCTTGCCCTATGACAGCTGGGGTAGGTTCCAGTGCCCCCACCCCTACGCGAGCCTGAAAAGGATAAGCAGATGGATGGAAGATTTTGTTTAAAAATAGGCATGCTTAAGAAAAAAAATTGAAATACTGTTAAGGCTGCAGCTTTTTTTGCTCTACAAGCATGTATGAGATGGAGAAGTAGTGCTAGCCAAAGATAGAGAGGGAGAGAAGAACAGTGTTAACAAACCGTGTTGGACTGCAGCAATTTATCAGAGTGTCAGACTGTTTATTGAAAAGACTGCTGCTGGAACGAGAATTATAAACATTGTCTGTACTGTGTCTAACCAAAAGGAAATAAATCTATTTTATTCTATTCTTGTCCATAGGTAGGCAATATAAGTGGCTTTTACAATAAACAAATATTTAACTGGAAAAGGTGAACCCTAGTTTTCTGTCAGTAAGCTCAAGAAAAGCATGACCTGATACGAGTAATTTTAGTAGTTTTACTGCAAAAAAAATCAATAAATAAAATAGTAATAATAATGAAATAATAGTCTCATTTGCATCAAGTGCTTTAAGGCAACTGAAAACTGAAGTAAATCTTTATTATTTGCCCTTTAGCAAAGAACCAGCTTTAAATGGCGGCTTTGGGAACTTTTCACTAGCAGCCTATTGCAAAAACTGATAACTTTTCCCAGTTTGACAGTCATAAAATCATATTTTTATACAAAGATAATCTCAGCATGGCATGCAGTACATGCTTAAAAGACTTTTTGAGGAAAGTAGATGAAAGTCATGTCCTTAAGATACAGATAACATTTTTGCTGGATAAAATCCTGCAAAATCCTGACACTGAGAGATGCATCCAGTCCTTAAATTGATGCATCTGCTGTTGGCCAAAACCCCCCAGACATGTTTACTTTTAACAGATTTAAATAAAATAAGACTTTTTATTGCTACTGTATGTGTATGAACTGAAATATCATTCCAAATGAAACCAGGAGCTGCTGGTTTCTTTTACACACAAATGTCCTCCGGTGATGTACGAGACTTTCATAATAATTTTTTAACATGAAGGCTTACTGTTATGAATGATCCCAAACCATACATTTTTCCTAAGCAAGTAGTTTTTAAGTGTTTAAACCAACCAGCAAGTAAAACCAAAAAGAAAAGGCAAAAAAGATATTATTCAAAACAACAACTAAAGAGTAGCAATTGATGCAGGGCATAACATTCCCAACTAGACTTTTGGCTGACAAACCTGCAACTGACTACTCAACCAGTGTGCAGACTTTGTAGAGCTTCACATGGATCTTCATCATTTTAGCTAACCAAAGAGTCTCATTGCCCCTTTGTTGGTGTACATCAGAACATAGTTGACTTAATAGTGATTTAAATCAACTTAATACTGAGTTGACTTAACACTTGCCAGTGATACCAAGAATCTTAAACAATGCTTAAAAATGCTCTTGGCAGAAATTCCGAAAATATACAGTCTACATTTACTACTACTACCTCTCTCTCTCTCCCTCTCCCTCTCTCTCTCTACCAGCAGACAAATGAGATTTCCATTTTTTTAGAGCTTTATTTATGGTCAATTGGCTCTGTGCCAGAAACTCCAACATCACTCACGCACTTATCCACACATCCATATGCACATGCTACTCTATCTGTAGCACTGCTTTAAGAATGGCTTCCTGTAGTCCAAACAAAATGTAAACACAGGGACAAGAAAAAAGAGGGCGAGGGAAAGAAAAAAAGGGAAGGAGACAAGGAATCCAAATTGTACTTTTCACTGGTTGACTCATTCAGTTTATAATCAGTTAACATGTCTTTGTATTGTTGATAGTTCACTTGTATTCCTGACATTTATCCTACATTAAAGTATAACAATTCTGAATGTATATATATTTAATATCATATAAAATGAAAGTCAGATTTAAATACAATCAACATGTACTGAGTCAGGCACATAATCCTAAATAATTATTTGAATAATAAATTGATGAACATGTACAGTGTATAGTGTGAGTGCTGTGAGCGTGGTTTTGTTCAGGCTGCAGAGAAATTAGGCTTGTTTCTGTTGATCTCCATGGAGACAAGTGTTTCCAAATAAAAATAATCAAAATAATTTCCATCAAAGTAAAATTGTAAAGACTTCCTCTAAAGGACATATCACTAAAAGATTAAGAGAATTTGGACAAGTATCTGTGTACAAGGGACAAGACACACACATTAACGCTCACACTAGACGGGATAACATTTCTCTCCAGAAGGCCAAAAACTGATCTCCTGAGTTCCCAGAATTGTACAGACAAAAAGGAGGGGATTCAACTTTGTGAGATGTGCTGCTGCTCGAAAATGGTACATTTTCTTGGTTTAAACCTTTGATATTTTCTCTGTTCTTCTGTTCTGTTGTATGTATTTTACAGAGCATACCAACTTTTTTGAATGTTGGGTTGTAAACCCACTATTCCCATATCAAGACTTACTTTGTCTTCAATGACAATACTTTTTTTGGTCATGGTTTTTGATGGTTTTTATACTGTCAGGTCCAACTAATATCACATAGCTCAAAGAAATGAAAAATGTTAAAAATGGCTCCCAAGTAAGAGACAAGGTCTCAAGGAGTTACAGATAGCTTGTGATAAATTCAAATAAGATGTTTTTTTGGAATTTGAGATTTTTAAAAAATGTGAATGTGAAGGAAACTAGTTTGTTTTTCCACATCTTTGTGACTTGTGCTGCTGCTCCTAGTACCAGATGCTTTGTTCTCCATGTAGTAACTTAACACACAAAATAGTGCATTTTTTGCAGAAAGTGTTGCCAGGCATAAATCATAAAGCAGACTATGGGATATGATCGACAGAGGCACTTAGCTGGGTGAACACACTGTGAGAGCAATAAAAGTGAATTTGAACCATACTATTTGCCTGGTAGTCACGCTTTGCAGAACACATCTGCATTGCACCAAAATCCACTCTCTGGACCAGTGTGAGACGGTCATCACAAAGGAGTGAGGATGAAATGGATGAATTTGGCACCTCAGGCCCTAACTGATGTCTATCCTTTACCAGGCTCACCAAAGAAGCAGAGTCTGCCTCTCTCCATGCTTTGATAAGGTTTAGGTAGTATATTTGTGTGGCTCCAGTTCTGCTCCATGGCACAAGTTCATAGTAAATGATAAATGGATGGTAAATGGACTGGTTATATAGCTTTTCTATTCTACCTGAGCACTCTAAGTGCTTTATAAAGTATAGTGTACGTCCCGGACTCACTGGGTGACCACAAAGGGTGAGTACAGACTACTTGGTGAGTAGTTTGGAGCTGGAAGAAAGACTGTCTCCTGGTGTCAATTGTCTCAGCCTAGCCCTTCTGTTGTATAGGTGCTGCTGGCATTCCTGGAGCAAATCCTCCCATAGTAGTCTCCCCAGCGTGTGTAGTGTTGCTTCAGGTCCAAGACGAACTGAATCTTGGATATTCTTCCCAGCTTTCCTTAAATAATACAATGATCGACAGTGCGTCCTGCCAAACAATAATGGTACAAAGGGAGAAAAGATCAGTCTGAGGAGGTAGACGCTCATTCAGACTTATTTAAAGCCTAGTAATTTGCACGGTTGTTTTACCAAGCGACATGAACAATGTGCCCTGACAGTCAGTACCTCTTTCACGATGCTGATTTAGGAGATGACCTGAAACAGCCCCTGACTACACTCTTTGCAGAGACTCTGGGCAGTGGTACTGTTTTGGGATACTGTGTTGCATAAATAATACAAAGTGATATCCCAACACACTCTGGTGAAATGGCATGATCGAGTCCATGCTCAAACTGGACCTCCATTAAAGGTAGTGTGTTGCCAGCTGACATTCCAGGCAACATGTGCACCACCAGCACACATCCCCCCAGTTGCAGGAACAATAAAATTCACTACAATTTTTGCTGTATCTCATGTGACCAGCCATAATTATAACCCCTCCTCTCTGGAGCAATTGGCAGACTGCATGCAGCACAAGAATCACATTTGCCTATCTGTCGTCAGTACACCCTTACACATTGTCCCACCAAGTTTTTAACCCACTGGACCAATCGGTATCGAGAAGTAAAGAGAGCTAACCAAAGCCTTAACTCTATACTTTTTGCCCTTGTATTTAATTTCTACTGACACTATGGGATATTTATACCTGCATCTCCAGCACTCCTGCCCTGACATCTGCATGACTCCCTGTGACCTGGATGCAGTCCCTGAGTTGCCAGGACCTGAGGAGATGAGGCAGAGAGAAAATGCTTAGTATGGTGTGTCTCTGATGGACGTTCTAAGGAGCCCAACAGACATCCTTGAGCTTGTCTCACGACGCATGGCCTCTCTGGAAAGCAGGGGCGTTATCCACTGTGAACACTCTTCCGTGGCCACTGGCATGCCTACACCGAGAACTAAGGGAGAGAGAGCTTTTGTCTCTGTGGCCCACAGACTCTGGGACTGTCTTTATCTGAGCTTGAGGTCTGTGGACTCAATAGTCTCTTTTAAAAAAAACAATTAAAAACTCATGTTTTTGGAATTGTGTTTGTTAACTTTTTTTGTTTTTATTTGTTTTAAATGCTCTGGTATTTTTTTATGATGCACTTTGTGATTTCTATCTTGAAAGGTGCTATATAAATAAGATTTTGCTTACTTACTTACCTCCGTGGCCTCGAACATATCCAGAAAGGATTCAGGATCATCCCACTCCACATCTTGTGCAACGTGATCACTGGTAGCGGCAGCGCTTGATGAAATGACTCAGACAGAGTTAAAGTCTCCAACAACTGCACTGTCACTCCGTTTGGGTCCGTAGCATCTCAGGCTGTTGCTGGTGCACCACCACCTACTTGCGATGAGTGGTGGCTAGCTCTGTCACATCTGTGCCACAGCCTGGCTGCAGGTCCTATGGGTCTGACATGTGTGTCAGGAGGGTGGATGCCACTGTAGCAGGAGTTATGTTACTGGGATACCCAACATGACCCTGGAGGTGCTTGGTTCATATTCAGTTTTATTGCACTTACACTGGGTTTGCTCAGCTATTTCCATTGCTGGTCTTCCTCCATCTGCACTGTTCTCTGCACACTAGCTCAGTCCTTATCTTCTGGTTCTAGCCTGCTTCCCTGTAGAAAGGGAAGGCATCATGACTCATCATTTGCCACTATGGAGATAATTTTCAGAATAGATACTTTAACTCAGTGAGAATCAGGCCAGGTGCAAATTATATGCAGTACAATTGGGCATCTCACTGCTGCCAATATAAGTTACAATATTCTTGAGTCTATTTGAGTCTGGCATATTTATGGGCAAATTTTCTACCAGTCTCTAAAAGAACTGGGCCAAGTGTATGGCTCAAAGCTGTGCAGTGCCAAAACAACATATTTCTCTTCTCCATTACTTCTTGCAGTCTGATGAACAACATCCAGAGCCTTCAGGAACTCAGGGCGGACCTCATCCAAACCAGGGGGTCTACCACCAAGGAGTTGTTTAACTGCCTCAGCGACCTCATCCCCGGAAATTGGTGGGTCATGCCCCTCATCCCCAGACTCTGCTTCCTCCTCAGAAGACGTGTCAGTATGATTAAGGAGGTCCTTGAAATATACCTTCCACCCGCCCGACAATTTTCTCAGTCGACGTCAGCAGCGCTCCGCCAGCACTATACACAGTGCAGGTAGAGCACCGCTTTCCCCTCCTGAGACGCCTGATGGTTTGCCAGAATCTCTTCGAGGCAGTCCGAAAGTCTTTTTCCATGGCCTCTCCGAACTCCTCCCACACCCAAGTTTTTGCTTCAGCCACTGGCCGAGCCGCATTCCGCTTGGCCTGTCGGTACCTGTCGGCTCCCTCCGGAGTCCCACAGGCTAACCAAGCCCGATAGGACTCCTTCTTCAGCCTGGTGGCTCCCTTCACCTCTGGTGTCCACCATTTGGTTCGGGGATTACCACCAAGACAGGCACCAACCACCTTGCGGCCACAGCTCAATGCAGCAGCTTCGGCAATGGAGACGCTGAACATGGTCCATTCGGACTCAATGTCCCCAGTCTCCCTCGGAATGCTGTTGAAGCTCTGCCGGAGGTGTGCATTGAAGATCTCACGGACTGGGGCCTCTGCTAGGCGTTCCCAGCACACCCTTACTACGCGTTTAGGTGCACCAGGTCTGTCCAGCATCCTTCCCCGTCACCTGATCCAACTCACCACCAGGTGGTGATCAGTTGACAGCTCAGCCCCTCTCTTTACCCGAGTGTCCAGAACATATGGTCGCAGGTCTGGTGATACGATTACAAAATCGATCATCGATCTGCGGCCTAGAGCGTCCTGGTGCCACGTGCACTTATGGACACTCTTATGTTCGAACAAGGTGTTCGTTATGGCCAAACTGTGATTTGCACAGAAGTCCAATAACAAAACACCACTCGGGTTCAGATCAGGGAGGCCGTTCCTCCCAATCACGCCCCTCCAGGTCTCGCTGTCGTTACCCACGTGAGCACTGAAGTCTCCCAGCAGGACAACAGAGTCTCCAGGTGGAGCACCTTCCAGCACCCCCACCAGGGACTCTAAGAAGGCTGGGTACTCTGAACTGCCACTCGGCGCATAAGCGCAGATGACAGTCAGGACCCATCCCCCGACCCTAAGGCGCAGGGAACAAACCCTCTCATCCACCGGGAAGAACCCGAACGTGCAGGCAGCAAGCCGAGGGGATTTTAGAATACCCACCCCAGCCCGCTGCCTCTCACCAGGGGCAACTCCAGACTGAGACAGAGTCCAGCCCCTCTCCAGGGGACTGGTTCCAGAGCCCAAGCCATGCGTAGAGGTCAGCCCGACTATATCTAGCCGGTACCTCTCAACCTCACGCACTAACTCAGGCTCCTTCCCCGCCAGAGAGGTGACATTCCATGTCCCAATTGCCAGTCTTGGTAGCCGGGGATCAGTCCGCCAGGGCCTCCACTCCTGGCCGCCGCCCGGTACACAATGCACCCGACCCCTACAGTGCCTCCTGCGGGTGGTGGGCCTGCGGGAGGATGGGCCAATGTCCCCTTTTCGGGCTGTGCCCGGCCGGGACTCATGGACTAAGGCCCGGCCACCAGACGCTCGCCCTCCGGCACCCTCCACGGGCCTGGCTCCAGGGCGGGGACCCGGTAACCCTATTCTGGGCAGGGTGAACTGTTCCCTCGATGTTTTCATCATAAGGGTCTTCTGAATCGCTCTTTGTCTGGTCCCTCACACAGGACCAATTTGCCATGGGAAACCCTACCAGGGGTCAAAAGCCCCCGGACAACATAGCCCATGGGATCCCTGGGACACACAAACCCCTCCACTGCGATAAGGTAGTGATTCACAGAGAGGGGGTTTGATCTGTTTCAAACCTCACCTCAAACCCCCGGACACAGAAAGGATTGACAGATTGATAGCTAAAAACTTGGGTTTGATCTGTTTCAAGTTTTTAGTTAGATTTCTACACAGAGATCAGTATAGAGTGAAAACACCTGTGTACACAGAGCAACATCATATGTCTTTGTTTCTTTTCTTTGTTTTATTTTCTTTATATATGTGTACTGAGCCCCATTAATACCTGCAATCAGGCAGACATTTTAGCATAAATAATGGGACTCTGAAGGGAAAATATGTAACTTTAATAAATGAGACCTAAAGGCTCACGTTAAAAAAAGGGGGAAAAAAGAAACAAGTGTAACCACACATTTATGCATGTAGCACAGCAGGAGTAACCTCATTAACACACAGATGAGTCAGGTGTGATGGTTAATTAAATCTTCTAATGCAAAGATGTCTGGTTTATATGCTTCAAAGGGTAATGCTATAGTTTGGCAGGTGCTTTTCACTTCAGATAACCCAGAGTCACTAATAATAATATTATCATCTGTTGTAGAAAGATGGTGGTAATAAAAAGCATTAAACACGCAGAGCAGAGCATCAGGAGTTTTCATATATTAGAACTATGTTCTTATACTATTAAGATATCAATAAATAAAATGTTAGTTTTTATATAGTTTAGTAGCACCAGCAACTCACTTTGCTTTCTGTAGTTACTTTATCTGTCATCTTCACCTTTGGAGCATAATGCAACTGCATGGTGCAATGTAAATATAAAGTGTTTAAACATTTACTTTTTTTCTTCTTTATGAGGTGTTTTGCACCAACAATTTGTGATCAGATGCTGGCAAATAGAGAGTGGAATATTAGGCCTGTTACTGTGTACAAATTTATGTGGGAGCTGGAAACGAGCATGTGTACAATCTGATTCTGTTTTTTCTGTTGCTTTGGGTTTTTTTTTTGACACATACACTTTCAGTTATTACCGTGTACACAATTATTATTCTTGCTACACCTCTCTGAGTTGGCACCCTCATTTGATACAGGCCATTCACTGCTTTCAGATGAGAAAGACTGCTGGGTCTTTATGCGCAGTGTTGTCTGTCTGAATGCAGCCTCACTCTCTTCACAAGTGTTTGCAGAGTACTCCTGGCTTTGGAAAATCTGCTGTGAAACATAAACATGTTGAAGAGTTTTAGATAGGCTTGTAGGTCAGACACCAGTACAGTTACAAAGAAAATGCAAAACAGAGTTTATTTAATTCTGTGGTGGATTACAGACAATTTCCAAAGCACAGAAATGATTAGCGGTGCTGTATGACCGATCAAGAATATTATTCACTGCATTTCCCTTCACTAACTGAATTAGTAGTCAGTATATAGTACATAGAGTATATAAACCACTGCAGATTAGTAGATTAGTGTTTAAATTATGATACGATGCCCAACTTTGCCTGGATGTAGGATTCATGTTACTTTCAGATATCTCTGATATCCCCCCATGAGAATTATACATCCCATTTAATATTAATATTGTAGACTTGTTTGTCTTTTACATCAACTATCAGTGCACATGAAAATCCCATACATTCTATATGCATTTAAATTCAAAGTACAGGGGTCTCTCTGTGGATTCTGGGTGAAAAAGGAAACTTCTCAGTGGGTGACATGGAAAACCTTCATGGGCTAACCCACTAAAGGGTCATAATTCTCTGGTCTAGGGGGAAGACCAGTTTTATTTAGCATATATTTCCTTAGAACATTTTCCTACTGCACTTATCCTACTTGTCCTCTGTTGGAACTCATTATAAGACCTAAGGATAAGTTGACACTGGAGATTTTAAGATCTAGCACTCTGGTTGCTTTGTAGGTTCTTGCAACAGTCAATTAATCAGAATCAGAATCATCTTTATTGGGCTCTGGTTATTTCTTTGCTCTCAGCGTACATAGCAGAGTAGACAAGAGACAATTCTGACAAGATGACACAGAACCAAATAACATATAATCCATATTTATGTTGCAAACATGCCAGAATAAATAAGGAATGAATGAGTTGTTAGTCCCCTTCGTGAATCGCTACCTTATCGTGGTGGAGGACTTTTTGTGTCTCAGGGATCCAAGGAACTATGTTGCCTGAAGGTCTCCCATTGCAAATTGGTGGATCGACCTCTGGCTACAAAGGTAAGCAATTGGGTGATGGAATGTCACCCTTCAGCTGGGGAAGGAGCCTGGTGGTAACCCCCGAACCAAATGGTGGACAGCTGAGTTGAAGGGAGTCACTAGGCTGAAGAAGGAGTCCTATCAGGCTTGGTTAGCCTATGGGACTTCGGAGGCAGCTGATAGTCACCGACAGGCCAAGCGGAAAAACTCCAGAGTGGGAGAAGTTCAGAAAGTCCCCGGAAAAAGACTTTTGGACTGCCTCGAAGAGATTCTTGCAAACCATCAGGCGACTTAGGAGGGGAAAGCAGTGCTCTACCTGCACTGTGTATAGAGCGGGTGGAGCGCTGCTGACTTCGACTGAGAACATTGTTGTGCGGTGGAAGGAATACTTCGAGGACCTTCTTAATGCCACTAGCTCATCTTCCGTGGAGGAAGGAGAGTCTGGGGAGGAGGGGGACGACTCACCTATCTCTGGGTGCGAGGTCACTTAAACAACTCCTTGCTGGCAGAGCACCTGGGGTGGCTCCTGAAGGCTCTGAATGTTATAGGGCTGTCTTGGTTGACACGCCTCTACAATGTTGCATGGAGATCAGGGGTGGTACCTCTGGACTGCCAGACCAGGGTGGTGGTACCCATCTTTTAGAAGGGTAGACCGGAGGGTGTGTTTCAACTACAGGGGGATCACACTCCTCAGCCTCCCTGGGAAAGTCTATACCAGGGTGCTGGAAAGGAGAGTTCATCCGCTACTCAAACCTCCGATCTATCTATCTATCTATCTATCTATCTATCTATCTATCTATCTATCTATCTATTGTCTATGTATGTTTGTTTGTTTGTATGTACAAGACTGTATACACAGCTTGCCTCGATTCAGCAGCAGATGTTTTAACTGACTGTGACTGTCCTAAGTGGGCTTTGGAGAGAAGCTGTACAGATCTCTGCTTGTTTTGGTGTGCCCTGTAGCGCCTACCAGGGGGAAGGTGTTGGAAAAGGTTTTATTTGAGTTTTTCTACAATATTAAATAGGTCTTTCATTGCCTACAATATTACACCCTACAATATCAGAAAGACACATCCAAGAATTCCCTTTTGACAGGAATAGAACCTTGCTGGCTGTCTCTTCTTACATCTCCTTCACATTAGAGTGGAAACTATGTTACAGTTTTGCCATTAAGACAGATGACCACAGAGGGCGTTTGGGAACACACCATCAACTATAGACTATGTAATCTCCCTGTCCTAATTTAAAGACCGGTGACCACTTCACCCTGTAAAACAAACAGATCAGAGAAAAGAGTGAACTGGTTTTTACAAAAAAAAATGAAGTGCAGAATGTATCACTGAAGTGTATGAACCGATTTATAAACTTGGTTAATTAATTAAAAAAGCCCTACTAATAATATATGAGAACCTGGGGACAAAGGACAGTGGATAGACTTTAATAACTCATAAAAACACAAAATCAGTGTTAAAGACGTTTTTGGTGCCTAATCCAATGAAATTTTCCAATAAATCTTGTTCTTATATCTTATAGTTAGTTCTGTTAATCAATCCATCCATTGCACCTGGTTTATCTCATGTTATGGTTTCCACCTGCATGAATGCAGTACTCTGACAGCTATAACAGTAAATGTTTACATGTACTTGCATGATTGGATTAGCCTATGTTTAATAAGGATATTGTATCAAATCAAGAAAAATCTGGCTTACAGAGCTCCTTTGTAATTTTAAATAAAAACACTTAAATGTGTATTTGGATTAGTGTTGACCCAGAACTGAAAGATAGGATTACCAACACACTGAGGCCCCTGTTTGTCAACAATAAAAAACCTCACACACACACACACACACACACACACACACGGGTGTACAAACTACGTGACTGATTATTTGAGTTTAGGAAAATATGATAAAACATACAGTGTGTGTGTTTGAGTGTGTGCCTGCGCGCGCGCGCGCGTGTGCGTGTGTGTGTGTGTGTGTGTGTGTGTGTGCTCAGTAAAATGTGGGAACAGATCAACTTATGAAAACTGAAAGCGTAGTTTGGACTACTTCTTAATGACCACCTAATTACCTGCACACAGACAGCTGATGTGATCCATTAATCATGGCACTGTTTGCATTTTTCTCTTAATTGTAGCTGTTTTCTAGCGGTGGTGATTTCAGACTTTCTAACTGTTGGAACAGCTATACTCTCTATAGCAAGAGTAATAAATGAAGCACATGGGATTACTTGAAGCTTGTGATTAAAATGCAGCATTAGTGCATGCAGTCTTCAATAGCAAGTAGCTGGTATTTAAAATAATTTATTCTAAAACAGTATAAGATAATATTTAGTAACACTTTGTAATAACTGGTTTGAAATGGTAAGTAGACTTTGGTACTTAATAATGTTAATTCATTGGTTTATAGAACATTAGATAGATCTTTCCAAGTTTCTACTAACATTTATGCAACTTTGTAACAGGTAAATAAATATTGCGCATATGTTAATTTATACTTTACTTACTTACTTTTATATTTGGATGTCTACCATAAAGTTGATACTGATGTTTAAAATAGCTGTTTTAGTATATCAGTAGCTTACCAGTAGGCAGGTAGGGTAGTAGGGTGGTAAATGTGTATTCACCAGCAGTTTGGTTTGTTTGAAGAGCTGACCGAAGATATTACTAGTAAGGGTTAAAATACTTTCATTCACAATATTACTATGCAAGCTGAAAAAAATGCTTCAGTTTACCAAGCAGGTGGGTGTTCTGCCAAAGTATCTATATGTAATATAATATATACAATTTTATTTGTGCTAATGTTAATATTAATGCTACTATTTGTAAGTCTAAATTTTGAGCCAGCTAGTGTAAAAGAACTAGTAGTGACAGTAAGCATGACAGTAAAAAAATGAATATTTGATAAAGTGTCTACAACAACACATTTTTAAATGTGGTTTTAAATACTTTCTAAAAAAAAAATTAAAGGTAATAATTTGTATTTATTGCTTAATAGTTTGTATAAAAGCAATACATGGCTTCAACACAGTCTGGTGGTAGGTTGTGAAATTATATAGCAAAGTCCTAGTTATGAGGCAGGGGCTACTAGTCCCTGTCACCTAAATCCCACACCAGACCAATTCTTTTACACTTCCTTTGTAACTTTTTGTATTGTTTTCAAATTACTTTCTGATTATGTTTCAGCAACAAATCTACAAAAAGATGATGCTTGGATCTAAAGTATGCTCATCACAAGGTCAATGGCTCGGTGTCTTTTGGATTTTAAGTCTAAGATGAGGTAGTCGATGCTAGTCCCAGAGCTGGGACATTGAGGATGATATTTATCACCACAGCTGATCCACAGGAGAACTGTAAAAGCAGTTCTTTAAAAACAAAGTAGGATATGAAGCAGGTGCCTCAAAGACTAACTACCTTTTTATTTTTAAAGATACAGGGAGACAAAGGTTACACATATGTTAGTGATTATTATCAATCTATTGATGTGGTGATTTGCATCTCTGCCTACCTATCAAACAAGATCCTGTTATTTATTTATTTATTTATCTATTTTTTGAACATGTGAGTGTACGTAAAAAGTGTATCATGATGTTTTTTGCTGTTTCTCACATGACTGAGAATGCCCCTGCTCTGTTTTCATATCACGTCCTTTTCACAGTTTCAACCTGTGCAGTTTTACAAAACCTGTAATCCTTTAGATTAACCATCTCTTTGTTCTCTATGGCACTGACAATATGGGGATGATTTTCTGTGTGAAGTCTTCTCTTTATGGTCCACTTCAACAGTGTGCCTACCTCTTAAAAAGCATAATCCATGTTTGGTTGAATGTTCTCTCGTGGACTTGTTTATTTGTTGCACCTTAAGGATGGTCTGTTTCGCTGGCACTGAGAGTGAATTTGGATGTTTTGGGTTTCAAATGTAAATACTTTAAATCATCAGACCACTGAAGAATTAAGAAATAGTCTCCATGTCTCCAAAAAAGACATTTGCTTGATTGTCTAAGAGATGCTGAAAAGTTAACTGTGGCTAAAAAATAAAAAAATAATAGAATATACAATATTTTTGGTCAGTCTGTCAAGTTAAAGCTTTAAGCCAGTTTTAATCATATTAACAATAATTTGAAAATGTATTGTTACACAGCTAAGATTTTAGAAAATCACGTCTAAAATATGCATCTAAATATATCTTGATTAAATAAAGATGTCTTTATTTTCATTTGCAGCTGTGTGAGTCTGTCTTGTTATGAAATTTGCATTTTTGTCCTATTAATTTTAAATGAGAATTCATGTTGTTGTACCACAACATTATATTCATCTGTGCAAAGCTCAGCACACAGTTACCTACAGAACTGCATGTAGGTGTGAGCCCAGGTAACAACAACACTTTACTCTGAAAAGAAACTTCCGCTGCTCTGGAATGTACCTGCACATCATCACGCAGCCTGACACACACACACAGCTTTACTCTCTCTCCGTCTTCCTCTCTCTCTCTGCCCCTTCCCCCCCTCCCTGCCTCCACCTCGCTCTCTTTCTTTCACACACAGACACATAACCCTGCTACTCTGTCAGATTTATTTATACAAAGGAGGAATGACTAAGATCAGAGAAGAGGGCATATAGGGGGATAGATGTGTGCATGTGTGCATGGTTGCATGTGTCTGTGTGTGAAAGAGAGAGAGAGAGAAGGATGTATAGAGAGGGAGAGATCAGGAGTCTGACCGACTGACCTACAGTCTAATTATGTATCATTATCAGGAGACAAACTGATCTAAATTACTGCAACAGCTCCCATTCACATAGATGGATTACACAGAGCAGGACGATGCACATGCACACACTCACGCACACACGCACACACATAGAATCAGCTCCATTCAGCACTTAAACAAATATAAATCATATGCCTTCCTCACAGAGAATTCCTCTGCACATTCTGCAACCCCCATTTTCTCCTTAACTCTGTCTTCTGCACAGTCTAGCAGAGATACAACCATTGGCAAAGATCTTTTACTCTGAAGCAGACAGTAGTTTGAAGTATCTTTTCATAAAATTACACTTTTGTTACCATTAATAATAGTTTCATATAATCAGAATCAAACGATCAAATCCTTCATACAACATTTGCACTTTCAACTCATTTGCACAGTAAGACTGGAAACATTGTAACACTCCATTTCACATACCAAATGGCACACCTGTTGCTACGCTGCTGACAGGAAAGACTACAGCAAACATATTACAGTCTTTCCCAAGTTGTCCAGTCTTATAGCCCCATCGCCAACACTGATTCCTGTTTAGCCTCTAAAACCTCGTCTCTGCCACCAGAACACATCATTTTTATCCTGTATGGCTTTCTCGCCAACGCTGTTGTAAAGAGTTGGGGAAATGAAAAGTTATGCTAGACTGTAAATGACTGGCCTTACAAAGAAACTAATAAAAACTATAAAACGCTAAACTGATAAGCAAAACTTACTGAACGTTGAAATAAACTACAAACTTGCCCTTAAAGTGTCATAAAGATGGAATTACCTCCATGAAAGTCATATCAATGGAGCAATAGCTATGTTTTTAGAAATTCTGTTTTTAAAAACTCTTTAAATGTGTCATCGTTTTTATGTTATTCTCAAATGGAATTTAGTTTTCTCAGGCTCATTGGTTAAACTGATTGGTTACATTCATGAAAGGTCATAGTTTGGATTAAATAAGGAAAGTTATTGTCACAACTCAGCGTTTTCCATTTTATGAGGTTGCCAGGAAGCAAGCATGGGCAACTCCTAATTTCACAGCCATTGTTCACACTCATGAAATGAACCTGAGCAACAGTATCGAATCGCGACTGTCAAAAAAAAGAGTTCTCTTGCATTATGTGTGCTAGTGTGTTATATGCATATTAGACATACACAGTTCTTTTCCTTCTTGTGTCTGTTTACTTTATGGTCACAAAGAAGGAAAAGACCTTCACTGCAACATGTTGCTGCCCAGTGCTGCTGCTATTTTCTTACTGTGTTGCTGGGACCCCAAAACATTTCATTTTACAGCGCCAGAAATCATTAACAACGACCTTACTTCAACTAAGTAAGTAGTGGTCTAGTGGAGGTTAACGTTTAAGCATTCAGACACACACGCATGAAGTCAATGGATTTCAATGATGTGTATGTGTCTGCATCACAGTCCTTGAGTGAGATGCTGCAGGTCTTGAAAATGTTGTTAGAGATCTTACAGTTACAATCTTACAATTATCTGAAGTTGCTTACAAATTTATATTGCCAGCAAGATTTTCCAAGTATTTTAAGTTAATCATTTGACAGTAGCCCCACCCAGTTAACCAGTTCATTTTATTTCAGGTGTTTATTTCACGCATTTCCACAGCCTTAAGTACTGAACACACACACAAAGCCCCCACCCCCACTGTCTCTCTTCAGCTAAAGTAAATAAATAAATAACTATTTAAAAAATAGCGGTAAATTGCGTGTACATATTCAGATGTTGTATATAGCGTTTTCTTTAAATGATTGATGAACGGCAGCGAAGTTCAGAGTCATTGATGACTCTGAACTTCGCTGGCATAATAAAGCGAATTAATAAAGATGTGGACCTCTTAGACCCCAACTCACAACCAAAAAAGAGGGACTTTGTTTTTTTATTGATCTTTCCACTTGTATTCTTTGGAAAAGGCCGCGTCTTTGGGTCCAGTCACAGTCACCTCGCCCTGATATTTTACCGGCTGTTTATTTACAATGAGAGATACATTAAGAGATTACTGTTAATTAATTAATTACTTAATTAATTAATAATAATAATATTGAGTCCTTCAGTGGTTCAGTAAACGAAATGAATTTCTTTAATTATAGATCTGAAAAAATAAACTTAAATGCATTTCAGTGTGTTTAGATTTAACTATATCGCTTTAACGTTTTATTAATATACGATAAAAAAAAAACGGTTATTTGCGTAATAAAGAAATAAATATATAAATAAATAAATACATTTTCAGTAAGCAGTGAGGACTGAAATTTTTAAACACTTGCAACCAAAATGTGGGTGCAATGTTTCCTGCTTTAATAAATATAGACCTGAATAAAACCTACATAAAACTATAATGTTGAGATTTATATGCATATGTGGATATGCGGACCGCTGCTTCGTTAGCCGAATCATGCGCTACGTCGTATTATAAAACTACGAATACACAACTCAAATGAGATCTGTCAGAAATATAGGCTATAAGCAGGTACTCCCGAACGCTTGCTGAGTGTTGGAATAAATTTGAATTCAAAGAGGGTGAAAGATACTTTAACTCGTCTAGAATCACTATAATATGCTGCGTAATTGAATTAAAACTAGTATGAACATGAACACCAATCATGTTCAAAATTATTATTATTATTTTTATAAACAGGACCTATGAAGCTAGTCTCGTACACCCCCAAAACATATTAAAGAATAGTAGAGGCCTCTTAATCTAATGTCAGCAGCAGAGAATTTTAGCGTGCTGTCACTGCTGACATGTTTCCTTAAATACGTTTGAAAATACATTAACAGTCTAAATAGTGAATTAAAATGCATATATGGTCCATAGAGTTTGGGCTATCTCGTCTGCATATTGCAGCCTTACTCTTGATAACAGAAACAAGAACTGGATCAGCATCGCTGTATTCTTGACTTTGGAGTGGTTTCTGCATGCGTGAACGTAAACCGCGCGCGCGCATCTGTGTATGCCAGCATACGTACTTAGCAGACCCACTGACATAAAAGTGAAGTAAACAGAGCCTGCAGACGGGGCCAGAGCAAGGGGCGGAGGCTCGCCATTGGTTGACTGAGGCAGTGAAATCAGTTTCTCCTCCCCGGTAGTGAAGATGACGTGGTGAATGAACCCCTCTCTCCCTCTCTCTCACCGACAAGCTGGCTTTAGAATAGTTCAGTATCAACTAGCCACTTGTGACCCTGTGCCTGAACAGACCAGTCTTGCATTGCCAAACTGCCCTGAGCCTGACAGCTGACAACTGTCTCGAGAAAGATTAAATGGCGTGCAGGGTGGGGTGGGGGGTGAAGAAGAGGAATACGCACTGAGTGGCCAGTAAAAGAAGAGACCTAAAAAGTTCTGCTGTGACTTTTTAAAGAGAAGATAAATGAGGAAAATGTCTTAGGAGGAGTCGTTTCAACACAACTGAGAGGCCTCACGACAGGTCGCTAGGACGGGTCCAGTGTACTGTCGCACGGAATACCGACCCTTATGGTCGGAAGCGATTGGCTTCGACCGCGGGGAATCAACTGAGGATGCAGACATCTACTCTGAGCGCTGCTGACTAACGAAGGTGCGATTGCTGCTGCAGCATCTGACAAGGACTTGTTCGCGCGCGCGCTGTGTGTGTGTGTGTGTGCGTGTGTGTGTGTGTGCGCGCGCGTTGGGGGTGGGGGGCGCTCACGCGTGCCCGAGTGCGTATTTTTGTGTGTCACTATGAGTCTTGTCTCGGGCTTCCCTCACCACCCGGTCATGCACCATCACGACAGCCACCACTATTCGCTGCATGCGGCGGCGGCCGGTCGGTGTCACGAAGACACCGGTGCTCCACCATACTTCACAAGCTGGTTGATAAGTCACGCGGATATGTCACCTACAGAGTATAGCCTTGCGCCCGGCTACAGCCCGGAGTACCATGGCAACAGCGGCAGTGGGTCAACCGTCGGACTGGACCCACACCATCACCACTACTATGGGCCTGGAGGGTTAGTTCCAGGACCCGGCACCATCTCGATGAACGGAACCACGGTCGGTATGCACCATCATCACCACACTCATCCTCGGACCGTGAAGCGAAGACCAACGGCCAATCGCAAGGAAAGGCGGCGGACCCAGAGCATTAACTCAGCTTTCGCGGAGCTGAGGGAATGTATCCCTAACGTCCCGGCCGACACCAAGCTGTCCAAGATCAAGACGCTGCGCTTGGCCACCAGCTACATCTCTTACTTAATGGACATCCTAGACAAGGACGAACAACACGGAGACACTCAGGCTTTCAAGGCCGAGCTAAAAAAGACGGAGGCTCGGGAAGAACGGCGGAAAAGAGAGGCGGTAAGATGTGCTCTACGGCCACTATTTGTTGTGAAAATGAGGTTAAAAGGTATTCATTATAATAATCACTTAACGCAAACAGTACACATATAGTATTGTCTCTGGTTAGCTGGTTCATTAGTAAAGTAATTATTAAAGGAAGGTTCTAATGCTGGAGTGGGCAGGATGAATTTAGAGTTATTTTCGAAGAAAAGTAACAACAGTTTAAAATCGCCAAGGATTATAATTACAGGCAATTACAGATTTAGAATTCTGTACTATATATCTGGCAAAGCAAGACACTCTTTTTTACAAACCAAATGGATAAATCATTTCCAATGGTGACCTTATATTTAAGACGAATTAAATGAGTTTATTTTTACTCGACTCAACAAATTACCTAAGTTCACAAATTTGATTCACTCTTAACACTGAATTATTTCATATCGATTTATTTGACAAAGATGAATCATTGAAGGAGACATTTAAACACGTTGTTGGTAGGCAGCGTCTGACAGGAGACAATAAACATTCATTTTGTGCATCGTGGGATTTACTGAAGGTTCATAGTTCTTTTAAAACACTGAGTCACGCCGTTTACTTTCCACAGAAATAAAAAATTGTGTAAAATTAACTTCCGAATAGTCTGGAATTTATAGAATACGGGACATATTTTCGTATCTAACTCCGGGTTGTTTTACATGATGTGAAGTAAAATCGACACATTTAAAATTGTACTTTTTGCTTTTGCACGAGTGCCCATATGTTTTTTCCACAGCAGCCTATTCATATAGCGGCATCAGCACATAGTTACTATATTTTACGGCTATTAAATTTAATGTTCTCTACAATAATAGTGATAAATTCAGTTAACAACAACAGTAGTGGCACCGTAAATAAAGTTTTAAGCAATTGTCTGCTGCAATTTGACCGAGATTCACCAACAAGCCGCGAATATTTTGCATATTGAATGAAAACTAATGGACTGGCGGGCAAGCAGGGGATAGATAGAGCTGTTATCAGCTCGGTGTATATTAATTTGCACTGAATTTAAATTCCAGCATTAAGACGCATCCCTTATCCACGCAGACGTGATACTTATACTACTGTATAAGTGTGTAGACATTTAGACATCCAAAACAGTCTCTACAGTCCTGTGATGAGTGAGTGGGGTGGGGAACAGGCAGAGACCAAGCCAAAATCTACTGTGGTAGGGGAAAGGGGAAACAGCAGCACAGGCTTATGGTGTGCTAGAATTACACAGTACACAAATGGGGGTAATCAGAGAGCAACATTTATTTGGAGATGGGCTGCTGAAATAGCCAATAAACTGAGAGCAAATAGTAAAATTGAAGAGTGTTTGCATATTTTTGTAATAGCCACATGACTTCTTTTGCACTGTTCACTCAAGCAAAAACATATATCATCATAAACATACAAAAAGATTGTACACAACACTGTGATAGAGTACAAATACATGAAATAAGTCTACAGAAAGCTGGTTGCCATTCTCTGACGGTTTGGAGCCAGGAGGGCCAGGTGCTGCCATACAGACCAACCACTATTATGCCTGGAACACTATCATCCTTACAGCCAGTAACGTTATGTACTTTTGGTCACTTTTGGTACTTTTAGCTCTGGCTGCACTGCCCAGATGTAAGCCATGGCTCCAGCTTTAGAGGGCTGTGTAGTTGTTTGCTATTTATTTGTTTGGCCAATCCAACAGTTTTAATCCCATTTCAACGGATTTTTACCTGCCTTTTGCATTCAGCTGACCCCCACACACACTAGCATTTATCTGGCCATTTAAAACATAGTAATATCAAACGGAGGCCATCGTATTTATATTTATATGGTCATAGCTTATGTCACTGATTCATGCTTCTGCATTTTGTTTATAATGCTTATTTATGTCAGAATAAATATTATCAGCACAACAAGTTGCCTTTCTTAGAGTGACCACTGAGCTTTGTCCTGCAGAGAAGATGAGTGTGGATGATGGCCATGTGTGGTATTGTTTGTTCAGCAGACAAACAATACCACAGAAGAGACTGGAGGAGAATAATAATTTCCTGTCTATTGTCTATAGGAAGTGTGGTGCATAATTGAAGCCAGAGAGCTTTCTTTTCCCCCTCATATTTCAAAAAGAGAATGTAGTCCACTTCATAACTCATGTCAGCTCTCTCATGAGACTCCTGGCTTGGGCTGAATGCACATTTTCACAGCCCAACAGAGACACTACAGCTGAATAAAATTATATCCTACGTGTCAACAGAATCCATTAATTAGTTTTAAAAAGTCCGCAAAATAATTAATAAGAAGAAGCATCACTATGTTACATCGGTGAACTAACATAATGGTGCTTCTGTTCCTCAGCCTGGTCTTCCATTAATAATAAAGTGGGAAACCCAGAGGACAATTTAAAGCGTCCTTAAGAGGACAGACATCTAAGCTTGCAAATAAGGGGGAGGGGTGAGTGGCCGGTCTTGAGGAAATAAACTCAGTTTTATTGTTGTTGTTTTGTAAGTTTACATTGCAGTGCGTAAAATAGGGAATTAAGATCTGGATATAATGCAATTCACAGAAGGATTTTTTTTCAGTTCAGTTTGTGTTTCGCTAGTTTCAAGGATATAGTCTGTTAACAATAAAATTCCTGGATGCTGGATTAACTTTTTTCAGGCCTTTGCTTTCACGTATTAGGTCATTGTATGATTGTTTATTTTACCTTTGGTACACACACACACACACACAGAGAGAGAGAGAGAGAGACAGAGAGAGAGAGAGAGAGAGAGAGCATAAACAAAATATTTCGTAAACAAAACGCAATATTTGCCAATAAGTACTTCTTTGTCTAACCAGAGTACACCCAAACTCAGAGTTGGAGACAAATTCTGATGTTTTGTTAGCGTAATTTTTGCTGTTTGGAAATACGAATTCTCTTTTTCTTTACTTATTTAATATAAAAATTCATAGTCATAGTTGCATATTAAAATTTGTCACTTTGCCTGAAGAATAAAATCACTTCCTCTATTTCAGCTCGGGGGTTTGCAGGTGGCCTGTCCTCTTTGACTTGTATTTTATATTCTCTGCGTGGCGTTTTAAAGCCGTTCAAAAAGGTCTGAACGCCACGGCTTCACGTAATCACTCGAGTTCAGAACTAGTTACTTTGTTTCTTTTCCCCTCTTGTGTAGGATGGATCGAGGTTGGTGGATTATGTGTGTACTAAAGCTGCAGAGTGGTTTACCGCTGCAGAATTAGAGCAGGCTGTCTTCGCTCAAAGCGTAGTGTCGCGTTTTTATGGAGTTTGATGTAAGAGGGAAAACATTAAGCCGGACTGAGGAGTCGTCAGCGCTCATTGCTACAGATAGAGTCAATTTATGATTCGCACTGGATTCTTTCCCCTGAGATGTACAGTATCCCAATTACATAGACGTCGTTCATTCATTAAAAAATGATTATCTCATTTGGCCTGTTAAGGAGGTCTATTATTATTATTATTATTATTATTATTATTATTATTATTATTATTATTATTATTGTCGTCGTTGTTAAAGAAAAACAGACAACAAAGACCCTAAGGCCTGGGTAAGGGATGAACGAAACCTCGAAACGAAAGTTTCTCTCTGTTGTTCCCCACTTTGTGCCTGCATTTGCGCGAACGTGGTTATTTATTTATTTATTTATTTTTACCAACATATCAAAGTCTATTCTTCTAACTGCTCTTCTGTTTACTATATTGCTGTTGTACTCTGAATATATATATTCTAACTTATTTTGATCAGGCCTAATACGTCATAACGGGCAGCGTTTGGGGCTTTTGAAAACGCAAGCTTAGTTGGAAAAAACAAAAATAAAAAATAAATATGAATTCCTATTTAAATGTATTTTATTTTATTTTATTTTATTTTATTTTTATTATTTTTATTCATGTTAACAGTGGCTATTCCACCCATTCGTTAATACACTGTCCCGGCGTGGTACACAGTAGCTGGGTTATTTCTCATCGTTGTCATTACTTTACAGTGACATAGGCTACCTACAATTTAAGACATTCAAGACATCAATAAAATGTTGGTGCGTTCGGTATTGTTGTAGTAGTCTGAAGTATTGCGCATCGAAAGAAAGAGTAGATGTATCAATAAATAAAATAATAAGGATAAATTTCATGTTTTTACAGGTGGAGATCTCGAAGACTTCGTCCTCCAACTCCTCGTCGTCCTCCTCGTCAGCGGGCGATAAGAAAAGTAAGGGCCGGACGGGATGGCCTCAGCATGTCTGGGCTCTGGAACTGAAACAGTAGTCCGTCTCTGCCTCAATGTCTCCTGTCGCAGGTTGACAGCACTCCTTCCTTTCTCAAGCTCGGTCGTCGAAGAGAACTGCGAATAGGAGAGAGCGTTCAGGCGAACTGAAACGGGAGTCGTCCTGCCTTCCTAAGGTTGTCGCGACTTCCCACACAAACAGTAGCTATACAGAGACGCTGCGTGAGGCTCTGTTCAGGTGTGACGCGAAGGCAATGACAGTTTGCTGTAATTTAGGATTAACACACACACACACACACACACACACACACACACACACACACACACACACACACACACACACACACACACACACATATACACACACACATACAAACACATACACACCATCAATCAGCAAAATCCCACTTTATATTCTAACTTAAGGTCCACAAACGAACCACAGGCTGCTTTGTCAGTGGTCATGTTTGATATCCGTGAAAGGTCATCTGTTGGACTCGGTGTGGTGGAGTGAACGAGTGGTCCATCTGCGCAGACCGCTGAGTTATGTTCTACCAGATCATACCAGGACGTGTGCGACTCCCACACACAGAATTACACAAAATTACAAACACATACACAGATTCACACACAGGGTCTTGAGGTGTTTGCTTTATTTAAGGAAAAATATTTATGTGCAATGTGACCTCTGGAAGGATACAAACAGCCATTGTGTCTGATATTACAGAGTATCTGTGGTTACAGGACAAGGTGTATGTGAAGATCTCTTCTGTTTCTCCGTCTTTCTCTTACAGTTTATTGTTGTAAATGTAATGTCGTCACGGCAGATGACGACGTGTCCACGTTGTGGTGTCAAAATGTCTGGGGAGCTAAGTAATGCTTTATGTGTCATGAAAACAGTGTCACGATTTGAATAAACCACCACCTGGTAACTGGGTTGATTGTTGACTCTCAGTTGGTCAGACTGCACAAAGGTTTTAAGGAAAGTAACACTAAAAGCAAAATTGGAAATTCAGTGTTGCTAATTTAATAATATGTCAACAGGTTTATTCAAAGGCAAAAACAAGAAATGTTCTCTCATATAATAAATGATATTATTACATTTCAAATCTAGCTTTGTCAATGGTTTAAAGGTGACATGACTATGAAAACTTGTGTTTTGCCTTTTCTCACTCTGAGCTTAGTAGCATTGCTATTGTGTTCATTTTCTTAGTTTAAAAGCAAGACATTTGGGTAAATGCCCTTTTTATTTACAAAATACATTTACACTGCAGTTGGCTTCCAGTTTTAGTGCTCTTCATCAGGCCAGAAGGTTAAATCCTGTGAGGGCTAAGTAATCATAACCCTTGACCCCATGCTGTTAAGAGTACTCATGTTTTGACATTTGAAAAATGTTCTTGGAGCAAATAATAAAAAACAACTTATGTCTGGGTTAGGTGCTGATTGGGTAGTGAAAACAATAATTGCATCCTCACATTTTTACTTTTTACATTAAAGGAACAAACACAGAAAAGAAAAAGATAGGAAGAAAAATATCCTCTGATAGTTGAACAAGTACTATTTCGAATTTCTGCATAAATAACTGCTCTATAATAAGGATCATTATGAGCCAACAAACTTGTTGCGCTGAGAAATGGAGAAGCAATTAAAGCTAAGAGCATGTTCATGGCCAGGAGTGAACATTGTTTAATCCCACTACCAAGACTGTGTTTGGTAAAGTTATGTCAAAATTAGCCTCCAAAGAGAGCTAAAATTGTTCTCTTTGGAGGCTACGTTGTTTTAATTGCATGACTGTCATATTTCACTGGACAGCTGATTAATTTGTTGCTGTGTTTTCAGCCTGCTGTGACAAACTATGATTTTTTGATCAGGCAGTAGCGGGAAGTTGTGAAGAACAGAACACATTCATTTTTTAAAATGCAACATTTCATTTAAAGCTAAGGCGGGGCTTTAATCCGTTTTTTAGCTTCTTGCGCTCTGCATAATAAAATGCTGCTGCTAGAAATGCTTTAACAAACAACAGGCTGAAATGCTTGTTAATCATTAAAGCCAGAAAAACGTTTTCCTTTTGCTGCTGAACAATCGCAGTATTACGGAGGTTGATGAACTTCCTGAAAGGCGGAGAGTCATGTGAAACTGAGCATCATTCTTCATCATTCTGGCATTTATTGTTGTTCCAATCATCAAGAAATCATTCAGATCTCATACAAGACAGTTTGATTTATATTTTGGAATTTTTCAACTTAGCCTTGCTCTGCTAATGGAAGGAGACTGCATCTACCACACGCTGACCTTTAATGAACAAGAAGTAACATAAAGCCCCAGGTGGAGTATTACAAGAAGTACTATGGAAGCTGTTTGGAAAAAGACACTTTCAAGAAAACTTGGTCCATTTATCAACTTGAATGGTAAATGGACTGATTCCTATATAGCGCTTTTCTACTCTCCAGGAGCACTACAGGAGTATCATGCCGGAGGATATTTGGCACGTCCACTTACAGATAACTACCACGTTAGCAGGTAAAAAACATGATGCCATAAGACACGGTTCCTAATCTTCACATTTTGATCTGATAGAGCTGTCAGTTAGCCATCTACTGACAAGACTTTATCTGGTATGCTGGTTAGTATGTGTATCGGGATAGCCATAAAAAAAGAGGATTTTTCTGGTCCTGATGAAAACTAATACAAACTCTAATGGCTTGAGTCTGGCGTTGGGTGAAAACAGGAGAATGCAAAGAGCGTAATTAGTGAGCATCAGACAGAGATGACCCTGCAGTGACCTGGGCACAAACAAACACACACTCCATCCCATGAAAACCGTACAACTTTTGATATTCCTTCTGTGCTGATGCTATTATATATGAAACAAGTATTGTAAGGACTTTATGATGAAGCACTGAAGTTTTCATAATGATTTTTACACCAGCTATAAGAGATAAAACACAATAAGTTTGGGTTTGGCACATTTTCACCTCCAGCTTGATGTGTTTTTTGTTTGTTTTTCAGTTTAAGTGCACAAGTATTTGAAAAACAACAAAGGAATCACATTTCTGCCACCATGACAGCATGCATTGGTACAGTGCTGTGACAAAGTCTTTGTCACCTTCCTAATTTCTTATTTTGTTGCATATTTGTCACAAATACATGTTCATTTGAACAAATGTTTATATTTGACAAACATAACCAGATTAAATACAAGGTGCATTTTTAAATGATGAGTTCATTTATTAAGGGACCTGTCCAGACCTTCCAAAACATGTGGTCAATCATCATTGCTGGGCAGATACTTCTTAACATATGCCAAGGCCCTTGAAAATATTTCTGATAAATAATCACAGCAATGAAAAAAATGCAATGAAGGATGGATGGGAAATGAAACATTTTTGGCACCGATCATGACGTGGTGTGGTTTTGAAATTTTCATTTTTATTATGTCCACTTCCTCAGTGTGTCTTATTCTACAGTGCATCTGTCCTCAGCAGTAGACATCACACCCTTCTGTAAGATCTGCTATTCTGAGATGGTCACATCAGCCTGGACCAACAATTCTAATTTTCCTGTCTGGCCATTTACTGTCATTTCATTGCAAGTGAATAATACTTTAAAAACAAAAACGTGAACAGGTGCCATGTGTCCTCCTCCCTGAAAGCAGTTTCTCACCCAAACCAAATGAAATATTTTGAGTATAAAATTCAGTTTATTCACCAAGCATGAGCTACAGCTACCTGTTAGGAGCTTTTTAGGTTATGTATTCTGACTTTAGTGACTTTGGATGTATATTTTCAGCTTGAAATAAGTTGGGCTCTAGCTCTGACATTTAGCCTTCATAGTTTAATGTCATTCTCATTTCTGCTTCTGAGTTTTGTTATTTATATTCTTAGTCATTGGTTTTGTAACAGTTTTAGTCCCCTCTCATGTCACTCACTCTCCATGTTTGTCTTACCTCTGGTCTGATAGCTTACAGTCCCATATTAGGTTCATAGTCTGTGGTCTTTTAGTTTTTTCTGTGTTCTCAGTTAGTGATATCTAATTACCTTCATCTTTGGTTCCTGTCATGTCTCCATGTCTCTCTTTCTTTGTGCTCTGTCTCCTAGTTAGTTGTTTAAGGTTTTGTGTCCTCTTTTAGTCATGTCTTTGTGTTCTGTTACTTTGTTCCTGTTTCCAGTTTGTGTCTCGAGCCTGAGTCTCTGAGTTTGTTATGTTTCCTGTCTTAGTTTGATAGTCTCTTGTCCCGTGTGCATTATGTTCAGTTTTGCTTCCCGTCTCTTGTCAGTTAGATTCCGTTCAGCCATGTTCCCCAGGTGTTTCTTCTCTGCCCCGATTCCTTCCTGTGTGGTTACTGCCTGCATCTCCCTCTGGTCTTTGTCAAATCGTCGTCATACTTTCCCCGTGTGTTCCCTGTTCAGCAGCTTTTTAACCAGTAAGTGCTTAATTACTGTTTAGTCTCCGTTTTGGTATTTTTTTGTTTTGCTCCTCGAGCTGCAGCAATAAAGCCGTTCTGAGTTCAGTCCTGCCTGGGTGTCTGCAAGTGGGTGCAGCCACACATTGACACATGACACAAAGCTTTCTGATTGCTGTTCCCACAAGACCTGGTGTGATCCAAGATGCCACTGTTGCTAGACATAAACAGTTACTGAGTACAACAGAATAAATTCATTTAACAAAATAACTGTTAAAGAAGATCATTATTTTCTCCTGCTACTTCTTCAAACTGGACAAACTGGAACAATATATTGTTGGGTGTGATGACCAACTCCCCACAACGGGCAAGAAAAAAAGACATAGAGTTACAACAAGCTCCACTCTCTCTTCAAAACACCTGGTTCATCAGACTCATCTACCAGTTCACCCACTCAGACAGAACCATCAAACTTTTCTTCAGAGGTCAGTGATATTCTTTTATCCATCGACAAGAACCTGAAAACTCTAAATGCAAGAATCCCCGTTTTCAAGTTGCTACTCAAAGAATTCCAAGAAATAAAACATTTGTCATAAGCAAATACTGACTGTAACTGAAGACAACAAACAGTTAAAAGCTTTGGTCAAAACTCCCACAGACAAAATAACTACAGCATCCAAAGACACAATTTAAACAAATGGTTCTTGATCTACAAATTTGCTCAGCGAGAGACAATCTCGTCTTCTCTGATATTGTGGAATCCTCCCATCACTCTTCTATCGAGCATGAGAGCATTTTCGGGCGATCGTGGCTCAAGAGTTGGGAGTTTGCCTTGTAATCGGAAGGTTGCCGGTTCGAGCCCCGGCTCGGACAGTCTCGGTTGTTGTGTCCTTGGGCAAGACACTTCACCTACCGCCCCAGAAGGGCCGATGGCGCGATATGGCAGCCTCGCTTCTGTCAGTGCGGCCCAGGGCAGCTGTGGCTACAACTGTAGCTTTCCTCCACCAGTGTGTGACTGGGTGTGTAAAGTGCTTTGGGGTCCCTAGGGGGGGACTAGTAAAAGCACTATACAAATACAGGCCATTTACTGTTTTAAATGACTTGATCTGAAGATCAAGTGAAGATCAGCCTCCAAGGTTACATTTGACTGAATCCACTGCAAACCCAAAAAAGACTGAAAGATCCCAAGCCCAATTATTGCAAAAGTCTAACATTTTAAACACCAGGAGTTGGTGAAAAAACAAGGAAAAGAAAAAAGGAACACAATGTTGGATAAATGATCAATTCCCATTCTGAAATTCTGGAACATTCTGGAACAGTGCAAATGCCTTTTCCCTGTACCTTGATAAGAAAATGAAAGCTGTCATTTCATTTGATAAACTTTATATTAATGGGTACTTTGACCCCTCGGTTGGTTTGATGTACAATCTAAACCATAGTCTCCATTTGTCTGCTACATTGTAAAAGTCTTTCTTTTTGATCATGCTCAATGTTTATGTGTTGTTATGTATTTCTGTTACCTTTTTTATGTTCACTTTTATTTCTTACTACATATTATGTGTTTTCTCTACCCTCCATTCAGCCACTTTTAAATCTGTCCAACTAACTTTCAATCATGTAATACTGTCTCTCACTTGGACAAGCATACCCACGCTACATATTCTCTTCCCTATAAGGAATGCTGTCACTTAAGCTGGTCAGCCGGAACGTTTGTGGTATCGGAAATCAGGCAAAAAGCATTCAAGTGATAAACTACCTTAGCAAACTTCAAGCAGATATATGTGTATTAAAAAAAAAACCATTTAACTGATGCAAAAGGCACAGTATTGAAAGTGTCCTCTGTTTCTCTGAGTATTTTCTGCCAAGTATAACGCCAGGAAAAAAGGAGTTGATGTCTTCATTAATAACAGAATTAAATTCACCGCTCGTAATAGCACAATCACAGACCCAGAAAGATGTTTCGTAATTATCAGCATCTTTATTGAAATCTTCCCCTGACGACAGCGAATTTATATGGTCCCAATAAAGATGCCCCCCCCCCCCTAAATTCTTCTTAATAATTGGAGTTAATTAATAACCTACCTAGCTTAGCAATACCAGAACATCGCAGTCAACATTCATTTTAAAACAACATATGTCTGATTTTGGACTTGGTGATAGTTGGGAGCTTCATTATCCACATAAACAACAATATTCATACATTTCTCAGCACATCAGTCATTCACTAGAACAGATTTATTGTTAGCAACACACTCCCTTTCAGAAAGGTGAATTCGCTCAAAGATGATCAGCAATCATTCCCTAGTTTTTGGTCATTTTAAGAAAAACTACCAACCGCAATTACCGGATGAATTTTCAAGAAGTCTGTGCTTAGCAACCAAGTTTTTATTGATGCTTTAGAAACGGATTGGGAATCTGGAAATAACTGATTCTCCAAACATCTTTCCAGCACTTCCTTGAGAAATCGGCAAGGGGTCTGATCATTTCATATTGTGCATATGAAAAAATGACTGACATTGAACAGGAAGTGAAATTAAAAACCAGAATTAGAAAACTCATTCTCACTAATCAATCTAAAAATGGTACTTTGTGAATTAAGAAAATCTAAAATGAAATTTAATGATCTAATAAATCAAAAGACATGACAAGTTCCAGAACAAAAATAAATCAAGCAAATAGCTTGATCATTTAAGAGAATAAAGAAAAAACAACAGTAAAAGTTGTCAGTTATATTGATAATAAGCAAAGTTCTATCATCTAGACTAATTAAAGTCATACCTATTCTTATTCACCCTGACCAGTCTGGCTTTATTACAATTAGACATTCATCCAGCAATACTCACAAGCTTTTTAATTGAATTCAGGTGTCACTTATCAATCAATCTAACACCTTAATCTTACCATTAGATGCAGAAAAAGCATTTGACAGACTTAACTGGAAATTTCTCTTTGAATCATTTATTAACTGGATTAAGGCACTCTACATTACACCCACAGTAATGGGTTGGTTTCATCAAGCTTCACTCTCCACAATGACACTAGACTATATCTCTTTCCATTATTCATTGAACCACTAGGACAGGGGTCACTAACAGGCGGACCGGGGTCTGAGTCCGGACCCAGTCGCCATCCTATATGGACCCGGACCTATAGTTAACAAAATATTAAATTATATTTAATGTTGACGGGGCGATTCAATTTTAAGCGGTAACGTTACATTGTATTAGACCAGGGAACATACAAACCAATTGTGTGCGAGTTAAGCCACCCACGTGACACTACTTAGCCAATCACATCTGCGCATTCAAGGCGATCGCAACGCTGAGTGCAGACACAGACAGACAGAGGAAAGAGACGGTGAGAGGCGAATGACAAGCGAGACGATTAACGATACAGTGAGACAAGACGTGAGTGGGAGTCACAAGAGGTAAAACAACTATGGCGCTTTCAAAAAAGAGAAAAGTAGACACCGAAAATAGAACTTTCAAGACTGAGTGGACCGACGCATATATGTTCATTCTTCCGGCCGCAAGCAGCAAACCAGTGTGTCTCATATGTTCAGAAACCGTGGCACTGATTAAAAGTGTCAAACGCCACTATGAGACAAAGCACAAAGCCTTTGAACAATCATACCCACCCAAGTCTGAACTCAGGTCCCAGAAAATTAGCAGTCTCAGAGCCCAATATGATCAATCCACAAGGATCTTAACCAGTTCTTTCACCGCCCAACAACGTGCTCATGAATGTTCCCTCAGAGTTGCTTGGATTTTAGGTCAACACAAAAAGCCCTTTGCAGATGCAGGTGTTGTCAAAGAGTGCATGAGTGCAGTAGCAGAAACATTACTTGAGGGTAAACAAAAAGAAGAGCTTTGTGACAAAATAAAGCAAATACCTATGTCAGCATCAACAGCCACAAAGAGAAGTGAAATATTAGCTCAGGATGTGCTATCCCAGCTGGAAGAAGATATTCATAAGACACCATGTGTAGGCTTGGCTGTAGATGAGTCCACTGATGTGTCTGACAATGCTCAGCTGTTAGTTTATGTAAGGTTCTTCAACAATGACAAGAAAGAGTTCTGTGAAGACCTGCTAGGTGTAACTTCCCTTCACAGCACTACAAGAGGAGAGGATGTTTATCTGGCCATTAAGGAAATGTTAACAAAGCGAGGAATAGAGCCAAACCAAGTGGTTTCAATAACCACAGATGGAGCCCCTGCTATGATGGGGAGAGAGAAAGGAGCTGTAGCAAGAATGAAAGAGGACAATCCCGAGCTAATCTCTTACCATTGCATTATTCATCAGTCAGTGTTATGCTCCACCCTGTCAGATGAGTATGCTGAGGTGATGAAAACAATGATGAAAATGATAAATTTTCTCAGGGCATCTTCTTCTTGTCAGTATCGCATGCTCAGGGAATTTCTCAGAGAAGTTGATGCACACGCTGATGATCTTCTGCTTCACAACAATGTGAGATGGCTCAGCAAAGGCAGGGCATTGGAGCGATTTTGGTCCATCAGAAGTGAAGTAGCAGCTTTCTTAGAAGAGCTGGAAAGTCAAAAAGCAACAAACTTTTCTTTCTTTTTAAATGATGGGAAAAACATGGATATTGTGGCCTTTTTGGTTGATATCACTTCACACCTGAATGAACTGAATTTGAAGCTGCAGGGGAAGGGCAATTCAATTTGTGAACTGATGACAGCTGTCCGCTGCTTTCAGAGGAAACTTGAAGTGTTCAAAGAAGACCTGCAAGGAGACTATGCACACTTCCCAACAGTGAAGGAACAGGTTCAGGGACAGAGAGATGTGTCCTCTTTTGTTGACTTTGTTGATAAGCTGATTGAAAGCTTCAGCAAACGTTTTGATAGCTTCAGCTTTGGACAGCAGCTCACCATGTTCATAAGAAACCCATTTGCCATCACTGATGTCAGAGGGTTCTCAAAGGAAGTCACACAGCACTTCAAGTGGGCAAATGCTGGGCCTCTTCAAATGCTACTGATTGATCTCCAAGCAGATGTGGCCCTGAAAGAGCAGTTTGGAAGAACTGAACCTGCAACTTTCTGGCCCCAAATGGTCTCTGAGACAGCTTTCCCAAATCTGAGGAAAGTAGCCCTGCACATCTTGACCATGTTTGGCTCCACATACAGCTGTGAGGCAGCTTTCTCCACAATGAACATAATAAAAACTAAATATCGTTCCAGGCTCACCAATGAGCACCTACACATGTGTATGAGAATGGCCCTGACACCATTCCAGCCCAGATTTAAAATCCTAGTAGAGCAAACTAAAGCTCAATTCTCTCACTGAACAACAGAAAGTGGGGAAGTGGAATATAAGGGGGTGAAAGAAAGAGAAACTGTAAAATTGTTAAAATGTTTTGATGTTATCTGTTGAAAATGTATTGAGACTGTTAAGTCGAGATGTAAAATGTAAAGAAAAAGGGAAACTTTTGTTTTAAGATGCACAATTTAGCCATTTTATTTATTTTCTCTAATTCATTTTAAACAGCAGCCCTATATCTAATGTAGGCCTACTGTGTGTTTCAGTGTTAACAATAAATTTTGTTGAAATGTTTTTAACTTGTATTTTCATTGATTTGACAGTACGTACGTTCAGATATAAATTAAAAAAAAAAGGTTGCTTCTCTATCACAATCATAACGTAAGTTAGACATTATGATGTCCCGGACCTCTGCCTGAGAAGATTTTCTCCAACTGGACCTCCTCAAATTTTAGTTTAATACCCCTGCACTAGGAGCTGCAGTAGCAAAATATCAGAGGCATAAACCATTCTTTATGTAGATGATGTGTTATTATTAATGCAAGACCCACACTCTTTCATTCCAGAATCTTTTACAGTCATTGATGCTTTTTCAAAGGTTTCCAACTACTACATGACTTGTTCAAACTTAGCCTTGCCAGTCTGTATAGACGAGCAGGATGTGGGACCTCTGGTATCAGCACTCCTGCAATATTAAATATCTTGGAATCAATATTTCTCCCAAGCTGTCAAAAAGCCTCATTTTGTTCCACTTATTAAAAAAGGTCTGAGACAATCTAAATCAATGGTCTAACCTCCCTGTTTCACTCTATGAGTGAATAGCAATAATCAAAATGTCAGTTCTACTAAAAATGAATTGTCTATTTTCCATCATTCCCATTTCTCCAAATAATACTTGGTTTCAGTCTCTCAACTCCACTTCATCAAAATTCTGTTGGAAAAATAAAACGTCTCATATAAAGCTTATATGAGCAATGCAAAAATCTAAATCCCAAAGGGAATTAGAAGCTCCGAACTCCGAACTATATTATTTAGCTGGCTTAAGTTCTCCCAATCTGAAACCGCCTGCGTAGATACAGAACAAGAAGTTGTTAAAGATATATATTTATCAGATCTACTGTTTATCACATAAATGTTTCCAAAGCATATCAAAAGCTTCAACCCTGGCAGCTTGGTGGAAGGCACTTCAAATGACACACTCCATAGTTACTCCATCCCTTCAGTCACCAATCTCGAATAACTTTATAACCAATAACAGCAGCTGCAATTTAACTACTTGGAAAGAAAAAGGAATTACTCATTGGTGTCATTTATTTCATTAACTCATTTATCAATTTTCAATATTTACTGCAGAAGTTCAGTATCAGAATCACAATTTGTTTTTAATCGTAATACTTGCTATTAAAATCAGCTATGCTATCCAAACCTAAAATAACTCCTATTAAATGTAATTAATCAGTACTTGTAGGACTTGCGAATTGCAACTGGGATCATCTTATAAAAAACAGATGATTTGGAGTTGTGTTGCAATTCCATGACTAGCTCTTTGACTGAAGTAATATCTAAATATACCAAAAGTATCAAATCTAAGCAAAGGAAGCGAAATCTACCACGGTTAAATAGTGAAATACATAAACTTGTGAAAAAACGAGATTTGGCTTTAAAAACAGCCTTAACTACTAAAGGTAATGCGGATTATATGATCTATAAAGGCTTAAGAAATAAAGTAGTCATGGAATTGCGTAAAGCTAAGGCTTTATATTACACTCACATTATAGAAAAAGCTAAAGGTCATAATGTCTCCCTTTGGAAGCATTTAAACGATTTAATTAACAGATCATCTAGCAGGAAGGAAATTGAGCAAGTCAATATAAAGGGCACAATTATTATAGACAAGGGTTCCATGGCATACGACTTTAACAAATATTTTATACAATCTGTAGAAGAACTAATGCAAAATTTCAGCTCTCCAGTTGTAACTATTAAAAATAGACCTATCGATTCATCAGACTCATTTTTTATTCAAGAGGTAAATGAAGCAGAGATCACAGAGGTTATTAAGAAATTATCAGATTCTAGGGCAAAGGATATTTATGGCTTGGATACTTGTTTTATTAAAAAATATAGAGATTTCTTGACAAAACCATTAACACATCTTATAAATTTATCGATAAGAAACAGGACGTTCCCAAATGACTGGAAAAGGGCTGTAGTTACTCCGGTCTTTAAAGGAGGCGAGCGTGATTTGATATGTAATTATCGTCCAATTTCCATACTCCCTGTTCTTTCGAAGGTGCTTGAGAAGGTTGTGGCAGCACAGTTAATTGATTATTTAGAGACTAATCTACTGCTTCATCCAATGCAGTTTGGTTTTAGACCAAAATTTTCCACAGAAATGGCAAATTGCTAATTTGTTGAAAATATTAAGTGTAATTTGGATAATGGTAATGTTGTGGGTGCAGTGTTCCTTGACCTAAAGAAGGCTTTTGACACTGTCAGCCATGACATACTTCTTTCCAAGTTGATAAAATTTGACTTTTCAAAGCAAGCAGTTGATTGGTTTGAGTCCTATCTCCACAAAAGAGAGCAGTGTTTGAGGGTTGATAAAGAAAAGTCGTCCATGATGGAAAACAGAATGGGTATTCCCCAAGGATCTGTTCTTGGCCCATTGCTATTTAGTTTGTTTATAAATGATTTGCCTGCCAGTTGTCCAAAAGCTAACTGCCAGCTTTGTGCAGATGATGCAGTTATACACGTACCAGCTAAGTCACCTGGCGAGGCAGCAGACACCTTAACGGTACATCTAAATGATGTCCAACAATGGCTGGAACAAAATCATCTTGTATTGAACTTAAAGAAAACAGTTTCTATGTGTTTTTCGATTAGGAAACGAAGTTCATCTGATGATTTTAAAATCAACCCAGGGAACGAAGAAATAAAGGTCAAAGATTTTAAGTTTTTAGGAATAATCTTAGATTCACATCTTAAATTTGACAAGCATGTAAAGAAGATCTCTAAGATGGTCAAGGCTAATCTGAATTGTTTTAAGTTAATTCGGCCCTATATACCCACTTCAGCAGCTCAGATATTTATGCATTCCATGATATTCTCTCATTTTTCATATTGTATGACAGTTTGGACCCAAGCAGCACCATCTACACTTCAGCCTGTGGTGTCCTTATATAACCAGTCTTTAAAAATAATGGATCTGTTCAGTGGCATCATTGTCACATTTTAAAGAAATATAATCTACTTAGCTTTAAGAGTTTTAATCATTTGTGTTTTCTTAAATTAGTTTTTAAATGTATAAATAGGATGGCCCCAGAGTGTCTCAATAGAAACATCCAGAGACAAGATAGTAATCGTATTACTAGGAGTAAGGTGAACGGCAACTGCAAGATATCATATCGCAGATCTACATTCAGTCAGTCAGCTTTTTCCATAAAGGCCTGACGTCTGTGGAGCACACTTCCAGCCGATATCAAATTGATTACAGACATTAGACCCTTTACATGAAAGTTAAAGTTTGGTTAAAGGGAAATCAAAGATGTAGTAATTTTAACTAATGATTTTAATTTTATTTTAAATTATTGTCTATTAATTATAATTGTATTTATGATGTAATTTGGTTTTATGAAAATGTATGTTTTATTGTAAAATGTATCTATTTAGATTGTAAGCCCAACAAGGGACAATTGTTGAAAATTAGCAGTAGCTATGAACCTGTGTGCGGCACATCAGTTTCATGTCTTGCACTTGAACTATGTTAAACTGCACTGTCCCTTTAAATAAATAAATTCAAATATCTGAGTTGTGAACAATGCTGAAATATCATCCCTGTATTAAAATGGGATAAAGATCTGTACTGACACAGACTTCTGGATTCAAGTTTCTTATATATGTACAATGAAAATAAGGGGCTATTCTATTTTAATCTATTCTAAGTCTGTAATAATATTGTCAGAAAATAATGACAATACACTATATGAAGGAACAATTATACAAAATGGGATTTAGTGAAACAGATACCTGCACACCATGCTCTTAGAACATCACAGGCACCTACTTACATGCTCTCTGGCGCTGCACCTCTCAGTCAAGCACTTTTGAACTTAGATCACTGAACAACTATATTATTCTTTGGGCTGCCGCATCTCCACAACTCTGCATCCCAGGTGACTTGTTGTCCTTTCATCTACAAGAGTCCAATGCCAGTATTCTCCCTATAGCCTGAACTATCAGCAAGAAGGCTATATTTTTAAACTGGAAATGAAAAAATTGTATAAACACTGTGCAATGGAAAAATCTTCTAGCAGATCATATATCCCTGGAAAAAAACCAGCCTCCCTTTATAGGAAAACCTCTGAATTTAATTAGATCCGCCCTTAAAAATCCATGAACTAAACTAGCGAAATATGACACAGCACTTTTAAACAATCTATCATATTGATTGAACTACAGAAGTTGGAGGTACTTATTAGCTGGTTGAGTCACAAAAATAACTGCCTGAGGCCTTTGAGTGTCTAAGCTTAAAAATAATATTTTAAGGCTTTGTCTAATGTCATTACAATCGATGATGCAAAACCCATTTGTGTAGAGTCTTGGAAACCACCCATATTCTGCATAATCTGTAAAAAACAAAAAGAAAAGGAAAAACGCTGTACAGGATGCTGTACACACTTTATGTATAGCATCCACACAGGCAATAGTGCAGATTCTTCCTTCTTTACTTTTTTCTGTTTGTTTTTTGTTTCTTTTGCAGTTTAAACCAATTTTAGTAGATTAAAGTGAAACTAAATAGTTTTAAAGGGAGCTCCTAAAACATTTATTAGACCTCCAAGAGAAAATTGGACCCCTGCTAGAAAAAAAAAATTTTTTTTTCATGTGTGAATCATTTCATGTCTGCTTTCAAAGTTGATTTTCCTTTTATTATATTTTTGCTATACTAGTAAAGCAGTGCTCTGAGGGCTTTTCAGTGTTTTAGACTCCTCACTACCATACAAGCTAAAAGTTACTCATTTAAAATACAGGGAGGCATTACATTCAACAGCACATGTGAGTTTTAACAACCCTTCACACACACACACACACAGACACACACACACACACACACACACACACACACACACACAAACACACACACACACACAGACACACACACACACACACATACACAGACACACACACACACACACACACACACATACAGACACACACACACAAACACACACAGACACACAGGATTGTCAGTCTCGCCTCCTGTCTGTCTATTTGCCAGTCTCAAAGTGCGGTGGACTGGTTAACATGATAGATGACTGGGGCTAAAATAGAGTTTTTCCCTGCGATAATACCAAAACATCTGGCAGCCATTACTTCATAAAGACCCAACCCCCTTTCCCTCAGTCCTTCTTCCTCCTTTTCCACCTCCCCACCATTATGTACTGTGTTTCCTCTCCACTAGAGGGCCCTATTTATATGAGGTCAGCTGCACTTCTGTTTTTCATTTCACTTTCACCATTGAAAAATAAATAAGATTCTTCAGCACCTACTAACCCCTAACTGAAGACAATAGCTGTGCATGAGCACTGACGACTGGCACGCTGCAGAGAAAGACTGTAGTCTGAGTATTTGATGGTTACAGTAACATTGCTATTGAGAATTTAATTTACTTGTTATACTGAGTTCTGAACACAAAAAAATTTAGAAAACTGTGTGATTTGAGTTTGGATTGTGACAAGCTGCATGATGAGGGTGGAATGGAAAAGGAGGAAGAGGTAGAAAATCGCACATGTAGAGAGGCAGAGGGAAACGTGAGCAGAGTCTTGGCAGCCGTTGAAAACAAACTGTTTCATCACCCATTCACCCTAAAACTGTTGAGTTGCTATGACACAACTCTTTTATATACACACAGAAATGTTTACCTGCTATATACAGACAGACACATGGCTTTCCATCAGAAACACTGGGACAAATTTTCTTTTCTCCTTTTGAACAGGCCTTGTCATGAGGAAGAAATGCTGGATTTATCACAGCCAACACAAAGACAGCTTGTTCATGTTTTTAATTAATAGTCCAAAAAGTACATTAGTTAAAATTTTCTTTTGTTAAAGTCAGGTGTGTGTGTGTGTGTGTGTGTGTGTGTGTGTGTGTGTGTGTGTGTGTGTGTGTGTGTGTGTGTAACCCTGTGGGCCTGCACATAAAATGCAAAGGAGCTTTCAGCTTCAGCTGTATTGGTGATGAACAATTTAACTTTACCAACCAGCACTTTCAGTAAAGAGGCTGCCTGTTACTGTATGGACTAAAATGGATAATGGGTAAATATTGTCAGTGTCACTGACTGATTGTTTTTAAGGTTGTTTTTCCTTTCAAATTTAGTTTTGATTAGATGGAAATTACATTTTCAGTATTTACTTGGGTTTTTCTAATATCCCACTCTGTAAAGCTGACAAGGAAAAAGTGATTAAAGTAGACAGAAAATGTATTCCTTTATTTGACAAACTTCAGTGTGCTTTTTCTTCAGCAATGGAGTCTTGTGTGGTGAGCCCCCACCAGGTAACGAATAGGCACACAACTGCTCCTTGGCTCTTGGACAACTTTTCTGATCTTTTTGTTGCTTCTCTGTCTCTTGTGGGGAGCACCTGCTTGTGGCCAGGTAATGGTGATATTATGATCTTTCCACTTCTGGATTATGGCTCCAACAGTGCTTAAGATTCACTGATCTACTGATCCACTACTGAGTTACTGATCCACTCCACTAGAACCTACAGAACCTACAGCAACATCAGAATGCCGTTCAGACTGGAGAAATATAGTCAGATGGTAACAAAGAGAGGGAAGGTAGTCAGAACTAAGGAGACTGAACCACTCGAAGACAACATTGCAGCGAGGACAAGTACCTTGCAATCTCAGAGTCACATGGGAACCATGAAGAGGCCACTAGGAAAGCTGCAACCACCAAATACCTGCAGAGAGTAAGGAAAGTCCCAAGGAGTCAGCTGAATGGGAAGAACAAGATCCGGGCAATCAGATCCTAAGCATTGTCAGATGCCTTGCTAGGATAATAAGCTGCCCAAAGAAGGTGACAGAAGCCACTGACATCAAGAAACAAAGGCCACTTACCATGTAGGGAGTCCAGCACCCAGAGACTGTATGCTAAAATGAAGGAAGCCGACTACAAGTGAGTGTCAGATCCACTAGGATGAAACAACAAAGATCAACGAGTACATCAGGAAGATGGAACTGATTGTGTGCTGAGTGAATACCTCAGGCAGCAGAAACCCAAGAAAGAAGAGGAGCAAGGAGAGGATTCATCATGGAAGCACAGGCCCCCGAATGACACGTACCAGATAGAAAAAGTGGCTGAAATTAAAAAATCCTGCCAGTGGCTGGACAAAGCTGGATTAAAAGATAGCAGAGAGCCACTAATCATTGCAGCTCAGGGACAAGCTTTAACACATGGTCATTAGAGGCCGGGGTCTACAAAACAATCCAAGACCTGAGGTGCTGGTTGTAGAAAAAAATGCCCTTGACACAATCCACCACGTAATAGCAGTGCAGGATGCTAGCAGGCAGGGCATACATGGAACACCATAACCAACTGGCTGGCAAAATATACAGGGACATCAGAAGTTAGTATGGCCTGGAAGGTGACTGAGAATGACCACGCTAGGATCCTGTCAGACTTCGAGATAGAGATGCTAGCTATACTAAGAGATACAAGAGCAACATAGGGACAATAGACAATCTCTGTCCAGTCCTAGGAACAGCAAAGATGCTGCACAGCACCCTTAACCTCACAGTCCTTTGGTACAGGACCTGTTTTTATTTACATTTTACACAGTGACCAAACTCTTTGGAACTGTGAAGTCTGTTTATGTAGTCACTTTGTGGAAACTTGCATTCTTTCTGGAGAAAACATATTGTAAATTCCTGAGTTACAATGCCACAAAAAAGTATTCAAGTATCATCAAGCAAATTTTAATATCAAACAAAAATAACCCCTGTAAATACAGAATACACATTTTAAACAATGATTTCATTTATTAATGGAAAAATGCCACCAAACCTACCTGACCTACAGGTAGGAAAGGTAACCCCCCTCAGCCTAATAACTGCTTCTGCTATCACTGGCACCAAGAACTGCATCAAGCATTGGTGATTGCATCATAAAACCTTGTTTTAAAGTTAGAGTAAAGTTAAATTTATGTTAGAGTGAGTCTCCTAGAAATATACTGATGTCAGTGTTTTAAAAGCAACAGACACACAGATGTGGCCACCAAAATCAATTTTAAATTGCAAAAAGGGGCATTAGATTATACTCTCTGAGTGTGTGTCTAGTTATTCAATACTTTTTAAATGTATTTTGTTCTACACCAAAAAACTACAATAACACGTCCTTCTAATGGAGCTTCTGTATGCTACTATTGTGCACTCCTCTGCCCTGCCATCTGTCTCTGTTTTAATCTCCTTTAATTTACGGCAGGGAGTAGGTCTGTTCTACTAACAATTTATTGGTTGACAGATCTTACACCTTTATACCTTGGGTGGCCCACTTACTACCTCTGCCTCCCTCACGGTCAAACTAAGGGTTTGTCTGGGTGGCAACTGGCCAGTAGTTTCCAAAGCACTACATTCATATGAACAATAATAAAACAGTAGAGTTGATAATAGTTGTTTTAATGCTATTATCAAATTTAGTTTTGATTTCTTTGCTTTCTTTATAGTGATTGAAAATACATATTTTTCAATGTATGTATGACTACCACAACCTACTTGCTTAGAAATATTATGAATATATTTCAATTTGTTTGATTATTGATATTGAAGCAATTTTCCTTTTTAATCACGTTGGTACAGTTGTTTTGGGGTTATAAATTTTTTCACTGCAGTGCACCATGTGACAATTTAAAGCTACACTTTAGCTATCTATTAGGAGTGGCTCGGGATCAAAATAACCATTCATTTTACTTAAATCTCCCCCTTTCTAATTATGTCCCGCCATGTATTATCTAATATCTTATTACATTCATTACAAATGACCCTCTCTGTTGTTGGGACTGCTGTCCCTCCTCCTGCACATCTTCATGGCTAATGCTACAAACAGTAACTTCCTATGACTGTGAGCGCTGCAGCAGCCAGCTAAATTGTTTGTTAATTTGAAACAATACTTTTTTTGCTCAACCTTTTTGCTAGGTTCATGAGTGTGCAGGTATTGCAGGGGAGGGGCCAGTTGCATTAAGAAATTTGATTGTTCAATCCAGTGCCAGTAATGAAAATGAACAAATAGGCTGCTGTCAGTGCCTGTAGGGCTGTTGCACAGTGGTCCTTCAAGCACGACTGTAGCCTGTATAAATACATTGACAAAGAAAAAACAACTGGCCCAGCAGACAAATGCCCCGATGCCACATTAGCAGTCCAGCACTGCTTTCCATAGAGTGAAACTTTCATCCACTCACTGAGGGAGTATGAACACACAGCTGACGTCTGTCAATATAAAACAGTCATCTAGTGACATATATAAAATATTGTGAAATATTATTATAGTAATATTGTAAATAAAAATAAGATTTTGTTATAAGCATTTTTTAAACGGGTACTGGTTGTTTTTTAGAGCCTGGACAGCAGAGAGTTTCTGTGAACTTCATATGACATAAATCCAGGGATCAATCTCTGCACCAATGAGCAATTTGTTAGAGGCAAACATGTTGGATTTATTGTCACTCCATGGAAACAACAGGACTCTTAATAATACCCAAATTGTTTTGCCATACATGTAATGAAAAGAGACACTTAATCTGGGGATTTGAATTATCCGACACCAGTGAGGTCCACCCTGAAAAAAGCAAGCCTGACTTGTGCTAAATTCTGAGACCACCCTGGTCTGGGCAGGCCACCAGGCCGACCAGTCTGCTGTTGCATGTTTTTAATCAGCAGGTCTGAGAACACACATAAAATCTAGTAAAAGGTGAACGCACACGGATACACACTCACATGGCCATAAGACTGTCACACACAGAGGTACACACATGCACACACATGGACAATAATAGGGCCTTGGGTTTTATAGTTTTAGTTATATCCGGCTGTGAGTTTGTGTGTGTATGCAACACTATGTGTGTATGCAACACGTGTCTGTGACACGATGAAAACTAATAGGCTGAAAGATAGAGGTACTCACAGTGGGGGAGAGAGTACATCAATAGGGATTAACAAGTGGGACAGCAGAAAGTCCAGGGCTCACTCATTACAATTCAGCTGGAACTGACTGCAGGCCTACAGAATTATTTTGTACTGAAATATTGACAAACATTTTCATTGATGTGGCAACATAAACAAATTGTCTTCTTCTTCTTGGACATTTGTGTCAGCGTTTGCCCCTCATTTTTACACCCAAAACTACTGCACATACATTTGTGAATTTGTCAGCACAGGAAGCCTGCCCACAATTAAAGCAACTGTAACACAGAAAAGTTTGGTTTAGTACAAAAGATGCACATTGTGCAGAATCGATTAATGATACAGAATGCTTTACTATGCTAAAGGCAAAGTGTAACAAGATCAGTGATATTGACAGAACCATTATGACACACCAGGCATCACTTGTGCTCGAGGTGCAAGTTTATTTTTTTTTAAATATACTAATTATATCTATATACAGTTTATCTCTATAATCTATTATGTATCTATATCTATAATCCTTATACTGTATCAACCACATCTGCTTGGCTGCTCCTTCGCAGTTGCAAAAAGCTCAGTTCTTCTCTCCCACCCAGTCCCAGTGGAATACTGAAATAGGGAAGGCATGATAAGACAATTGATAGCAGCTGCCCCGCCAGCTTCTCCTGGCCCTGCCCCTAAACCTATTGCATGACCCTTCCTCTGCAGCTGAGCCACAGACCAGACACCACCACATACCTCCACTGCCCAACTAAGGTTGAGGACCACTCCAGCCTGTCACAATTACTTATTGTTAGCAGATTAGCCATGCAACCAAGCCAGCTAAACAATATTAACAGCTGGGTATAAGCTAATATTATGTCAGCTATTATTGAGTTACCTACAAATCACTCTTCCCCCCTGACAAACAATTTGTCTACATTCTCTCATTCTGTGAGATTTTATTCATTAAGTGTCTGAGCCCAGTAATGTTTTTTTCACTTAAAAGAAAGTTTCACTAACAGAGGCTAACAGCAGCTAACAGGAGCTACAATAGCAAAGACAGCAGCGTTTGCCAACAGAAAAGTTCAGGACATCCTCAGTTACTCACCTCACTTTGGCTGTCATTGGACAGAAGCTTCACTGACTCACAAACGTTTATCAGACTCCTTTCACAAAGTTTTACAATCTCCTTCAGAGTAAATTCACATGGACAGATACTGATAGCAGAGGCAAACTTTACATAGTTTACATTAACTATAAATGTGTTCAGAAGTGTTTGAAGTCAGTGAAGATGAAGAGTTGTTTGTCCTACAGCGGCCACTGTAATTATAATGATGCACTTAAATTGGGAGGTGTAAAAAAGCAAAACTGACTGCAATCTCCTGACACTTAGTAGTGAGAGTTCATATTTTAACTCCTGGCTGTTCATTTCAGTATGGTTGCTGGCTTGCTCCCTTGGGGGTTGTGGTCTGTGGTGGCTTGGGCCTATTTGTTACATGGTGGGGACTCCACCAGGTGTCGACCGGTTCTCAGTGCCTGGTGTTCTGGTGCCACGGCTCATGTTGAGGTGGCCAGCCTGTGCTGGGGTCTGCTGCAACACAAGATGAGTAGAGAACAAGTGGAAAGCCAGACATTTTGATCAGAATGGTAGATAGGTGCTGAGATTCTACTGCAGTTGACCAGACACTTATTTTTTTCTATTGTCCTTAGCAGGGCAGCATGGGTAGTTTTCAAAAAGAAGCAGCACCTACAAAAATGGCGTTGGTCTGAGGGAACAGAAATCTTCCCTTTAACAGATGGAAAGAGTGGAAGTTGGTATCCGAAAGACTACTTGAAGGGAGATGGTCTGGTTCCTGATGAAGTCATGGTATTGTGGGCATACTCTGTCCAGGCCAGCTGGGAGCTAAAGTGAACTGATTAGTTGAAGCAATGTAGCACACAGGGACCTCCAGTTCCTCCAGTCTGAGGATGAAAACCAGAAGACAGACTCACGCCAATTGGTGACGTGCAGAGCAGAATTTGCAAGACTTGTGAAGTGAACTGGGTTTGGCGGTCAGACACAATGTCCAGGGGGATGCCATAAAGCCAGAAAACATGGTTGGTGAAGAGTTGTTCAGTCTCTAATGCAGGGGAAAGTTTGGAAAGAGTAAACAGTGAGCAGCTTTGGAGAAGTGATCAATAACAGTAAGTAATGCAGACATATATTAATGAACATCCTTGAATAGGGAGGGCCTCTGGAACAGACGCTTGAGGAAGGTTATTGTGTGAATTTTTTGCGGGATAATGTTAATTTAGCAGTGTTTGCTAAATGAATTACCTTTCACTGGACAGAGTAGGCAATGTAGAGATGACCCCAAGTACATTTACCAGGATCAGGTTTGGTTTGCTGGGCTTCATGGTTTTCCCAGGTGTGCAAACCAATGACACAGAAGGGGAGAAGGATGGTTAATTCGAGGTTAGATGGCCCAGGATGTGAGTGGGCGTTAAGGCGTCTGGGGAGGGAACTCAAAACTGGACCCCAGACGCCTTAACGCCCACTCACATCCTGGGCCATCTGACCTCAGGAATTCGCAAGATAAGGTGGGGCCAGGTTTCACAACGAGCTCACCCGAAACCCTGGCTGATTGGGACCCACACCCGCTTTCACACCTTGGCTCAGGCGATTAGAGGATCATCAGGGGGTCGTTTTGTCCCTCTGTGGGGGGAAACTCCCACTAGGTTTAAATCTGGGACTCTCCACCATTTGACCTTAGAACTGAAGAAGCTTCTCGGATGAGAGGTGAAACGTCTTCAAGTAACTTAAAGAAGTCCAGACGCTTTTCTTTGCAAGCTCCTTTGACTATGATGACCTGGATGACTGAGAACCTTCACAGACATTTCTGCTCCTTAATTCAGATCAAACTGAGGTTATTGTACTCGGCCCTGAAAATCTTAGAAATATGGTATCTAAGCAGATTCTTACTCTGGATGGCATTACCTTGGCCTCCAGTAACACTGTGAGGAACTTTGGAGTCATTTTTGACCAGGACATGACCTTCAACGCACATATTAAACAAATATGTAAGACTGCGTTCTTCCATTTGTGCAACATCTCTAAAATTAGAAATATCCTGTCTCAGAGTGACGCTGAAAAACTAGTTCTTGCATTTATTACTTCCAGGCTGGACGACTGTAATTCATCATTATCAGGAAGTCCTAAAAACTCGCTAAAAAGCCTTCAGCTAATCCAAAATGCTGCAGCAAGAGTCCTGACAGGGACTCAGAGAGCAGATTTCTCCTGTTTTGGCTTCCCTTCATTGGCTTCCTGTTAAATCCAGAATTCATAATCCTGCTCCTCACATACAAGGTCTTAAATAATCAGGCCCCATTTGACCATTTATCTTAATGACCTTGTAGTACCATATCACCCTATTAGAGCACTTTGCTCTCACACTGCAGGCCTACTTGTTGTTCCTAGAGTATTTAAAAGTAGAATGGGAGGCAGAGCCTTCAGTTTTCAGGCCCCTCTTCTGTGGAACCAGCTTCCAGTTTGGATTCAGGAGACAGACACTATCTCTACTTTTAAGATTAGGCTTCAAACTTTCCTTTTTGCTAAAGCATATAGTTAGGGCTGGACCAGGTGACCCTGGATCCTCCCTTAGTTATGCTGCAATAGACGTAGGCTGCTGGGGATTCCCATGATGCATTGAGTTTTTCCTTTCCAGTCACCTTTCTCACTCACTATGTATTAATAGACCTCTCTGCATTGAATCATACCTGTTATTAACCTCTGTCTCTCTTCCACAGCATGTCTTTATCCTGTCTTCCTTCTCTCACCCCAACCAATCACAGCAGATGGCCCCGCCCCTCCCTGAGCCTGGTTCTGCCGGAGGTTTCTTCCTGTTAAAAGGGAGTTTTTCCTTCCCACTGTCGCCAAAGTGCTTGCTCATAGGGGGTCATATGATTGTTGGGTTTTTCTCTGTATCTATGAAGCGCCTTGAGGCGACTTTTGTTGTGATTTGGCGCTGTATAAATAAAATTGAATTGAATTGAACAAATGTTTTTCAATCAGGAACCAGAGGACTTGCATTACATGTGACTCATGCTCATGTGAAGGGACTGTGAGAAGATCAGGATCTTGTCTAGACTGACAAAAATAAAAATGGTTAATGAAGTCCAGGAGGACATCATTCACCAGGGCCTGAAACATGGCAGGTGCGAACTTCTGTGTCCTGCTCAGCGATCGAGGTTAGTTCTCCAGATCCTCATGCCCGATTAAACTGGGCCTCCCGCAAAGGTCCATTTTTTGGGTTGGATTGTTCTGTTATTGCCAGTAGGCAGATTGGACTTAGGTGAAGGACTCACAAGGTCAAAGTTCAGTGTGCTTATTTACAGTGACTATATGTACACAACAATACAGTGCAAAAGGGGAACAGTGCTCCAAGGGGTCCAAGGAATCCACAAAAAAATCTCTCTCGAAGTAGGTTTTGGCACACCACACACCAGGCAAGTGTGTGTGTGTGTGTGTGTGTGTGCGTCGAACAAACACCCAGTAAATTTCCAGGGGCATCAAAGGCAGGGCAAACACAGAACAAAAAGAGCCAGGGTTTAACTTACTGTGTAGTTCAACGATCCAGCAGGGAATAGCAGCCAGATCATCTGTAATAGGTGGATAGTGAGACAGAGACCAAGACAGAACACAAATCCAGAGGAATCAGCCCGGGAGGACTGAGGGTCCATGACACTTCCCTGCTTTAGAGTAGAATAGCCCTTTATTGTCACTGTACATTTACAACGGACCTGTAGGTGCTCTGTACCAACTGTGCATGGAATAAAATGCACAGTTGGACTCCATGTGTGAGTTGCCCTGAGTTATGAGGGTTAGAAATTGGTGGGTGGGTAGGGGTGGGGGGGTAGTGTTAGTTAACACCATCCCAGGGAAGAAGCTGTTTGTTAGCTGTTTTTAATGAACATCTTGTTTCTTCTGAGTCACACAGCTTAATTCAATTCAATTCAATTCAATTCAATTTTATTTATATAGCGCCAAATCACAACAAAAGTCGCCTCAAGGCGCTTCATAATGAAGTATAATGGTCTCTCTTTACATTACATCTGTTAACCTTTCTCCTCCTAATGTAATGGAGGTCTTCAGGTCTTTAAAACGGTTACTTCCAAATAAATCTGCAGATCCTGATCAGCTTAAAACTTATATCCTTAAGTCGGATAAAATTTATAGCAGGACCTTTAACTTGTGATATTCTAGAAATTGTCCCATGTCGACCCTTTGTTGAAAGGAGATACTTTAGTTGTTACTAACAGGCTACAGGCTAAATTTAATTCAATTTTATTTATAAACAGTTAGCTCGAGATGCTTTTTCTAAGGTAACGACACTAGAATTGTCTTAAATGGTGATATCTAACATGTTTGTTTTTGTTTTAGCAAAAGTTCTTGAAAAAGTTTATCAGTGGACAACTAAAAAAGTTTTAAGAAAAAACAATCAGCATTTACGAAACAACACAAAATAATAATTGCTGCTATTAAGGTAGTGAATACCAATATTCAATTCATTTCAGTTTTATTTTGACTACTGATCAAAAGTTTTAGAACACCCCAATTTTTCCAATTTTTTTTGTTGAAAATCATGAAAAAAAAAGAAGTTTAATTTCTCATTGCACTCTGAAATGAAAGCATAGTACAAATAAGCAATTGGAGTTTAAAAAAGAAATAATGGAATTGTTTTGTAGACCAAAATGTATTCTAAATGTTTCAATGCATCAGGGTAGCCCCATCTGGCAGATATAACAGCTGAACTACTCGTGGCATTCTTTCTACAATAGAAATCAAATATTCTTCAGGGAGTTGTTCCCATATCTGTTGCAGACGTTCCCATAATTGTGGAGCTTGTAGGCTGCTTTGCTTTCACTCTTCTGTCCAGTTCATCCCAAACCAGCTCGATGGGTTTAAGTCTGGAGACTGTGCTGCACACTTGATGTTTTCAAGCTCACCATCTTGTTCTTTTTTCCTGAGGTAGTTCTGGCATAGCTTCGACTTATGTTATTGGTCATTAGCTTGCTGTAGGATAAAAATAAATGAATAAACACGTTTTACTCTAAGACAGGATATTTCTAATTTTAGACATATTGCACAAATGGATATATCCTAGTCAAAAACAACTCCAAGGTAATGCCATCCAGAGTAAGAATCTGCTTAGATACCATATTTCTAAGATTTTCAGGGCCGAGTACAATAACCTCAGTTTGATCTGAATTAAGAAGCAGAAAGTTAGCGGCCATCCAGGTCTTTATGTCTTTAAGACATTCCTGCAGTTTAACTAATTGGTGTGTGTTATCTGGCTTCATGGACAGATAGAGCTGGGTGTCATCTGCATAGCAGTGTAAATGTATGCTATGTCTTCTGATGATGCTGCTTAAGAGAAGCATGTATAATGTAAACAGAATTGGTCCTAGCACTGAACCCTGTGGAACTCCATAATTAACCTCAGTGTGTGAAGAGGACTCTCCATTTACATGCACAAACTGGAGTCTATTAGATAGATATGATACAAACCACTGCAGTGCAGTACCTGTAATACCTACAGCATGTTCTAATCGCTCTAATAGGATATTATGGTCGACAGTATCGAACGCTGCACTGAGGTGTAGCAGGACAAGCACAGAGATGAGTCCACTGTCAGAGGCCATAAGAAGATCATTTGTAACCTTCACTAAAGCTGTTTCTGTGCTGTGATGAGCTCTGAAACCTGACTGAAACTCTTCAAATAAACCATTCCTCTGCAGATGATCTGTTAGCTGTTTGACAACTACTCTTTCAAGGATGTTTGATATGAAAGGAAGGTTGGAGATTGGCCTATAATTAGCTAAGACAGCTGGGTCTAGAGATGCTTTTTGAGTAAAGGTTTAACTACAGCCACTTGAAGGCCTGTGGTACATAGCTGATTATTAGAGATAGGTTGATCATATTTAAGATTGAAGCATTAATTAATGGCAGGACTTCTTTGAGCAGTTTTGTAGGAATGGGGTTCACTCAGAAAGATCAATTGGAGAAAAAGAGTCTAACTTAACATCAATGGTACTAAGAGTAGCTGTAGATAATATTACATCTGTGGGATGATTATTGGTAATTTTTTCTCTAATGATTAAAATTTTATTTGTGAAGAAGTTCATGAAGTCATTACTAGTTAACGTTCAAGGGATGGTTGGCTCAACAGAGCTCTGACTGTTTGTCAGCCTGGCTACAGAGCTGAAGAGAAACCTGGGGTTGTTCTTATTTTCTTCAATCAGTGATGAATAGTAAGATGTTCTGGCCATAGGGACGGGATTTTTTTTTTTATAAAGCAGCAAACTTTTTTTTCAGTCTAAATGATGATTTCCTGGCTGAATGATCTTGTAAATGAAGGAGATGCCGTTTCATCTCCAGCTTACGAGTTATCAGCTTTAAGGAGTGCATTTAGTTATACCCAGAAGTCAAGTACTTTGGATTTGAGGCTTTCTTTTTCATAGGAGCTACAGTATCTACTGTTGTTCCCAGTGAAGAAGTAGAAATATAAACAAGATTATTGACCTCTAGGGGAGTAGCATTCAGGTAGCTGTGATGAAATGAATAGATTTCATCACAGTAGATGTCTTTCTGAAAGCGCTGTAATTCACTTTAAAGATATAATTCATCCACTGTTATCATCTTCAATGCCCTGTACCAAAATTATATTCTTAAACTTAGTTACAGCACTTTCAGAAAGGCATCTACTGTAATGAAATGTATTCCCTACTGCTGTGTAATCCATCATTTTAAATATAAATGTAAATGTTATTAGGAAATAATCAGACAAAAGAGGGTTTTCAAGCAGTGTACGTAAATGTTTCTATGCCATATGCCAGATCAAGATCTAGAGTGTGATTAAAGTGGTGGGTTCTTTTACATTTTGAAAGAAGCCAGTTGAGTCTAATAATACGTTAAATGGTGTGTTAATGCTTTCATTGGATGTTAAACTCACCCACAATAGTTGTTTAATCTTAGCTGAGCACTAAATGAGATAATAAAATCTGAGAAATCAGACAGAAACTGTGAGTAAGGCCCAGGTTGATAACAGGATAGATCAGTGGTTCTCAAACTGTGGCACGTGTACAGTGGTACTTGGGCTCTCTCTGGTGGTATGTGGGAAATCTCCCTTTTTTCCACTGGTAGCCAGGAGAATGTGATCCACTTCTTCTACAAGTGAGCGGTAATCCTTTGCGGCCAGTAGCGGCGAGTTGGCGAGGCCAGTGAAGAGGAATCCGCCATCATCCGTTCCTAGCAAAGACGTCGTTCTTTCCATGAGCTTGAGAGCAGTACCATCACCCAGGCCCGAGAGAGAGAGGAGTTTCTCTGCCCACTCTGCATTGACTATGTGCACGTTAGCACATTTCTCTAGATGTCTTGGGCATTTACCCAATATATCTGTAAATGATGTTCATCGACTTGTCGATATTTTTCCCCGCACCTCAGAGCAAAAGAGAAAATGGATTCAAATGTTATATTTCTCAGCTGTCCCTCGTTTATCGCGGGTGTTATGTTCTAAAAATAACCAGCGATAGGTGAAATCAAGTAGCCAATTTTATTTTTTGACGGTGCAAAACGTTTGGTGGACATCGTGGACATACAGTACTGCACTTCAGAGTCACACTGCTAGCATCGATGCAGCGATTCTGTACTGTACAGGAGAGACGTCACGGAGGAGATCGTCTGCAGCGATCAGGACGCAGGACACAATGTTACGTAAAAAAAAAAGCATGCAAACTTGCACTAAAAAATCTGCGAAACAGCAAGGTGAAAGGTGAACCGCGTTATAGCGAGGGACCGCTGTAATTTTGAAGGTAAGTCACAACATACCCTTCGTAAATACTAATGTATAGGAACCGTTACCAGCAATCATTCATTTTTGTGTGGCTTTTTTCACGGTTTGTTAACATGCTGTGTAGGTGTGTACTTGACTAGCTGATATCGACATAATGGGGGAAACATCTGGTTTGACTATTCTTCACCTGTAGTTTGAATGCTGAACATTTGCCTGTTAAATCATGAGACCAGTCACTATACAGAGATGTGCTTCTGAATGTGGACGATGTGTCTTCTGCTGCAGTGATGCAGTTCTGCTTGTGTTGAGTGATGTAAACAACTGATCGATCTAAACTCTTTAAACGTCAAAATTGATCATTAGATTTTTTTTATGACACAACAGCGGTGAGTGTTCCCACCTTCTGCTCTTTGTAACTTAACGCGATCTTTCCGTTTTCGAGTTTTGGACATGATTTTGGAGGATATCTTTGCAGTAGCGATTGACCGCAAAGTAAAGCTACCGGAAATGTACAACCCCACATCCGGTCTCAAACCAGGAAGTTAGCATTTTCTCGTGCACAGGGTCAATTGGAGAGGGAGCAGCGGTTGGCAAGCCTGGTTCTGCCGGTAGTTTCTTCCTGTTAAAAGGGAGTTTTTCCTTTCCATTGTTTAAAAGTGCTTGCTCATAGGGGGTCATATGATTGGTGGGGTTTTCTCTGTATATATCATTGTAGGGTCTACCTTACAATATAAAGGCGACTAATGTTGTGATTTTGTGCTGTATAAATAAAACTGAATTGAATTGAAATTGAATTGAAATCATGAGGGTGCAGTTTTCCAATTAACCAAGATATCATGGCCACTGATTGTTTTCTTTTGTTTTCTTTATTATTATACTATATAAAGACACCAGCCTTTGCTATTAAATCACAGGCATCCTTTAAGCTTTTAATGTTCTGGCAAAGTATTTTATTCACTTTGTTATTTTGACATTTTCTAGTTATTTCACTGCAACATTAACATTTAACTACCTATAACATTTTAACTTCACACATTTTCAATACTGTTATAACTAGACCATGTTCACTGTGAAAAGTAACTGTGTTTAATCGTGTCTTAAAAGTTGAATGCGGCGCATGAGAGGAATATGTGGAGCAACACTGACACCTAGAGGCATTAAAGTCTTACAGCAGACTGAAAACTGTCATTTTAGATCTTTATCTGTAATGGCTCTTCACTACACCCAACAAATTATGAGTCACTGTTGCATGACAGAAAACACTAAACCATCTGAGAGACTATGCATCATTCCATGGGTCTAAAAAAATAAACATTGTGAAATATTTAATCGAATTATGTAATATTTTCTAAAATGTCCTTTGAAGTGTCTTTAAAAAATACTTACAATACAGACACTTAGTGCAAACCGTTGTATTTTAGCTTTTATTCTTTTCATAAGTTGACATTGACAAAGTTTTTTTGTTGAGGTTGCAGTCTAACTAAATTCATCATGTTTCACAGTTTTTCTCACATTTGTGTTTGTTGGTGGTTAAAATATATGAGACTTTTATAACCAATGACTTGGTAATGTCCTGAGATTAGATTTTCACCTGAGTGAAAATCTAATCTCAGGACGTACCACAGTTCACTGATCACATCAACTTGCTGAACCGGCACATCAAGTTCACCAGGGAGGATATGAAAAATGACAGGTTAGCCTTGACTATGAAATTTCCATCAGTGTTGGGGACATTTAAAGTTGACATTTTAAGTTGATGTGTACCATAAACCAACACATACTGACCAGTACTTAAGGTTTGACTCTCAACATCCACTGGAGTACAAACTAGAAGTCATCAGGACGCTACAACACAGAGCGAACACCATCCCCACAGACACAGCAGCCAGGGAAGCTGAAGAACATCAAGAAGGCCCTGAGTAAATGTGGTTATCCCAGCTGGACTTTTGTCAAAGCTGGGAAGGCTCCCAAAGAAAGCTCCAGCCAATCAAGGAGAGAAGGACAACCGCTGCCTACGTGAAAACCTGTAGTGATCCTGTATGTGTCAGGAGTATCTTAACAGTTGAGACACATTTTTTCTACACACCGCATCTTCATGGCTTTTAAACTCCAAAACACCCTCTGCCAAAAATTGGTCTACTCTAAGGAATGGGTCCCTCGGCACAAACAGAATAATATAGTGTACACAGTTAAGCACCAGAAGGATTGCCCTGATTTATACATAAGGGAAACCAAAGAATCTCTAGGTAAGCGGATGGCACAACACAGAAGAGCTAACTTGTCAGGCCAGGACTCTGCAGTCTCTGCACACCTACGAGCCAGTGGCTCCTCTTTCAATGATGACGATGTCCAAAGGATGTCAGCAGAGCTGAGTCAAAAGTTACACCAAGGTTCCTGATAGGAGGTAAGTGTCAAAGGCAGAGGTCAGGTCCAGCATCAGCAAAACAGAGCATTCTCCTGCATCACGTCTCATCAAAATGTCACTGGAGAGTCTCAGAAGTGCAGTTTCAGTAGAGTGAGCTCTACAGAAGCCGGATTGGAATTTATCCAGTAGGCAGAAATAGGCAGCCCTCGCATCTCGAACTGAAGTGTCGAAAGAAACTAAAAGGTCCTTTAAATGAAGGAGATGGACATGTAGATGAGTTTTCCTTCATGATCGCTCAAATCTATGACAACAACGCTTTAAACAGCAAATGCTGTCATTTATCCAGGGGGATGACTTTGAAACAGGAACTAGTCTGGTTTTGACAGGACATACAGTGTTTTAAAAATAGAAAGACAAGAATTATTAAAAATTATTTAGAAACCTCGGGCAAAAAGATCAGAGTCATCAGACTATAACCAGTCTGGACAGCTTCAAGGTGGAGGATAAAAAAACTGAACTCCTTTAAAGGAGCTATTTAGGCCAGGTGGACAATACACTACAGCACAGTAAAAAGGATCTTTATTTCCAACTCTAACCAGCTGTATTTCAGACGATGAAAAATGTCCTTCCACTACAGAATGACAGTGAAACCGGCTGTAGGGAGGCAGGAATTGTGCAATTTGGCAACTCTGGCCCTAAATCATCTCTTTCCTTCACCAGGCTCTCCAGAGAAGCAGTTTCAGCCTCTCTCGATGCTTTAAGGTTGATGTGATATGTTTGTGTCCGACTGTCTGACTGTACCACTTCATAGCCAACACCTGCCGCTTGCCGTGTGACCACAAAGGGTCCTTGACATTTGGTGAGTAGCTTTCAGCTAGAAGAAGGGAGTAATTCAAGCACTTTGTCTCCCGATGAAAATTGTCTGAGTCTAGCCCTTCTGTTGTACAGGCACTACGGCCGTTCCTGGGCCTGGAGCAAATTCTTACATAGTGATGTTTTGGCTTGTTTGTTTCATATTGGGAATCTGGTCATTTATATATTCTGTCTTTTATTTATATGAAAGAAACTATAGTGTGATGGGTTTTTTTTTGTTTGCTTTGCTTTTGTTTTATTTGTTTGTTTGTTTTATGTAAGATTATAAGAAAACTAAATGAGTGAGATGTGAAATTTGAGGTATGGTCAAGTATATACTTCTGCCTAGTCCTTTTCAAACAAAAGAGTGGAATGATATTATGTAATGATGGTGATTGTACATGTTTGAAATAAAAATGAACTGAACTGAACATTTTGCATGTGAAAATATTTATTTTCATCTTCTCCCACAAAGTTATGCAACATATGTAAAAACATAATTTAAGAATATTTGCATTTAACAAGAAACTCTTTACAGTATTTTCTGTCTATGTGATTAAAGTGAGGACAAATTAGTAACCTGAATTAATCGGGATAGGACAAGTCATCTTGCTTTTGACAGACAAGCGTTCACACTTGTCTCCACACAAAAGGCTAAACTAAACATGAACATTAGGTGCCAAACAAAAAGACAGTAAAATGCAGAACTGTAAAACAACCACCTATGAAAGATTTGTGGTCACTGAATTATGGATGCAACAGTTCCTGTCATGATTAAATGACTTACCTTCCATGGCCCTAGTTTCAGTTCTTATTAATTTTTTAACAAAACACAGCAAAACTTCTCTGTCATAGTTGAAAGCCTGAGGTGATATCCTTATTTCTGGTCTTTAGACAATACACAATATTTTTTATTATTGTATATAACTTAATTTATGCACATCTATGGTTTGGTTTCTTTGTATGTGTGGATTGGATGGATTGTTACCGACATCTGGTGGGAATTTCATGTCAGTAACACCCTTAGAAATATATTTACTTAGAAAATTGATGATGTGTTCAATACTTACAGTTTTTTCTCTCTTCAACATGACATCATCCACATCCATGCAGCTGCAGCACCAATCTGTCTGTCAATCTACTACTCCCGTCTCCCATTACCCGTGAACAAGACCCCGAGATACTTAAACCCCTCCACTTGGGGCAGGAATTAATCCCTGACACAGAGTGGGCACTCCACCCTTTTCCAGCTGAGGACCATGGCCTCTAATTGGGAGTGTTGATTCTCATTCCCACCGCTTCACACTCAGCTGCGAACCGGTCCAAGGCGAGCTGGAGGCCATCACCCGATGAAGCCAACAGGACCACATCATCTGCGAAAAGCAGAGATGAGATTCTGAGACCACCCAAGTGAAAGCTTTCAGCTACTTGGCTACGCCTAGAAATTCTGTCTGTAAAAATTATAAACAGAATCGGTGACAAAGGGCAACCCTGACAAAGTCCATCACCCACCGGAAATGAGTCCGACTTATTGCTGGCTATGTGGCTAAGCTAATGCAAGGATTGAATGGCCCGCACAGTGGGCCAGACACCCCATACTCCCAAAGCACAACAACATTGTAAGTGCTCCACACCAACTGTGCCAGAATAAAATATAAATAGGAAACAATAGGAATAAATAGCAAACAGGAGAAATGTAAACAATCAAGAGGGACAAATACAAAACAAGAGAAATATATACAAAATAAGAGTAAGGCAGACGTTGGAAAACAAAATAGTTTCAAAGTGGTCGGAGGTAGTGCAAAGAAAAGACTTGGTCGGAATAGCCTGAGTGATAAAGGCCATGGCACCAATTGGTGGGTAGGTGGAGCTGGGGTATGGGAGGATAGTTTGGGTTGACACTCCAAAGGGCCCAGGGGAAGTAGTGGGACTTGACCGACCTTAGGCGCCGACCATTGGGCACTAGTTTCTGCTCCAGGTTATTCTTCCTATGGACAAGTTGAACGTGCAGCCAGTGCTGGGTCTTCTTTACCAGAGCATTGGTGTTGTGGGTCCAGGTGAGATCAGCCGAAAAGTGGGTGCCCAGAAACCTGAAGGTGGAGAGAGATTCCACATGTTCTCCATTCATAATGAGAGGGTCGTGGACCTGTCTGTGCCTCCTGAAGTCTATTTAGAGTGTTTTTGTTTTAAGGATGTTCAGCTTCAAAGCACACTGTGTGCTGTCGATCTTACGTGCTGCACAATAATGTTTAATATTTAGTATTTACTGTCATATTCCCATATATCATTGTGATGTTGTTTATTCTATTACTCTTGTTTTCTTCTGCTTGTTTTCCTTTTTCTTTCTCAACAGGTGATCCAGGTGATCGATATATGCATTTTTTTTTTCTCTGCTTATTCTGTTGGTTTTTGTTTTTTGCCCTTCTCCCCCGTCCCTCTTCTCAGCTGTTTTTTCTTTCCCTCTTTCTTTCTCCCCTTCTTTCCCCCAGTCAAGTCTGTCCCGTATTCAGCAAGTGAAAATAAAATAAAGAATAAAAGGTGAATCAAATGGACCATTACGGCAAGGCTGGGATGGTCAATTTGGTAAAGTAAATCCGTTGGGCATCTTTCTTCGCCTTTAGACAATAATTCTGATGGCAAAAGAGCCAAACGGGACAGGCAAAAAAGAAAAAAAAAAAAAAAAAAAAAAAAAAGGATGTTCAGCTTCAGGTTATTTTCTAAACACCAGTGGGACAAATTCTCTCCCTGCTCCCCGTTTCATCTCGTCGGCTAATAATAATAATAATCCACTAATAATAATAATTGATAATAATATCAAGGGACATTATTGGATCCGCTTCATATTTGGCCAGTCTGCCTGGGCCATTAATATTTTATTTTCTCTCATTTACACATAGATTGTCCAATCTGGACCACACGTCCACTTTTGAACACATTAGAAACTGCCATATTTGACTGTGGTCACAGCAGTATGTAGTGTGAACAGGAAATGTCATGTTTTACACATTAGTGTACAGTTTCAAGGCGGTTCACCCCAAGCAACTTCAAAATTTTCCAGGAAAGAGTTGGTCTTAGGTTACATTTAAAACTGTGAGTTACCAGCACCTCCAGCGACTTAGCTGAAAACATCGGAAGATCCATTTTGTCGGCCATCCAAAGGTTCAGCAGTGTGGACTCTCGGCAGCTGCAGTCTCGACTTCACAATCGCTGCAGCACATGTCCAGCCAAATCGCTGGACATGCTCGTAGGCAAAAAGTGAAGCAGCTCATGGCGGTGAGAAGTGACGATCATTGGAGAGCAGACACAATGTGACCACTACCGGCACACTTTTGCACAGGAGGTTTTCATAAAGCTTTTATTTTGGTATTTCCGTTGAGCCGTACAATAAATTTGCATGTTAACTAAATATATAATTTCTTGTAACATTTAGATTTAACATTTAACATTTAGATTTAACATTTAACATTTTGATTAGTAGCACCCTCAAGGATTGACGTAGGCACAATGTAGAGTTATAAAACAGGGTTTATTCTGGTCTTGACAACCTGTGAAAACTGCTCATGGACAAAACAATAAAACAAAAACATCACATCAAAATGCACTCTTGTACTTAGTATCAATCAATCAAAAGTCCTTAATTACAGAAAATAAAACATTTAAAATACACAAACCTCGTGAGCTGTCATCCAGGAGGGGCTAAATAGTCCTTTATGGCCTTCTTTCTCACTTATCTCTTCTCTTTGAACAATATTTTCTCCGTGTGTGGAGCAGCATGCAGACACCATGTGCACTACCATAAAGTGGCTGGGTGGAGACCCAAACTGCAAACAACTGGACCCTCTATACTTCACCACCAGAGGGTGGAAAAGAGCAAAATCTGGACATACAGCTCAACAAACATAAAATGCAAAAGACCGTTACACTCCCACCTATCACTTGTGATTTTGAAAAATAAAGTATTGCCTATGAACTAATGAACTGCTTTTGAATGAACTATTATGACTTAGCTTTTAAGCAGAGTGCGGTGGAGAATCTTTTTCAGCTTCCATCAGAATTACTGTCTTTTTGAATGGGTCTATCCAGGTGAACAGGTTTGGACGTACGTTTTCCCGCTCTATCCAGGGTTGGATCACTCAGCAGCAATTTCACCTTCCTTACTCTTCCATCCTTTCCAGGGTACACTTCAATGATCCTTGCCAACTTCCACTGGTTGCGAAGAGTTATCTCATCCTTCAGGAGGACAACATCATTGATCTTAGCATTTCTGTGCTCTTTGGTCCACTTCTGTCTGCCTTGAAGATTTAACAAATACTCCTTTTTCCACCTCGTCCAGAAAGTGTTGGCAAGTAGGTGAACACGACGCCACCTCTTACGAGATAAAGATCTTCTTTCACAAACATTCCTGGAGGTGGAGAGATGATTGTGGACTTCATGGTTAGTATGTGATTCGGTGTTAAAGGTTCTGGGTTTGATGGATCACATAGTTGGTCAGTAGTCAATGGTCTGCTATTAATCACTGCCATGACTTCATACAGGAATGTCCTCAGAGAGGAACTGTCGAGTTGTTTGGCTGATTGTTCCAGAATGGACGTGAGAACACTTCTTATGGTGCGAATATGTCTTTCCCAGACACCACCCATGTGACTAGATGCTGGGGTGTTCATGTGAAACTCGCAGTCCAGTTTCCCTAGCTTGGTTTGATCCATTTCCTTAAATGCTTCAATAAACTCATTTCTAGTGCCGACAAAATTCATGCCTTGATCGCATCTTATCTGGCGAACTGTACCTCTGATAGCTATGAATGCACGCAAGGAGTTGATGAGGGAATACGTAGAGAGATCGTCAAGCATTTCAAGATGCACTGCTCTAGAGCACATGCAAGTGATTAGCAAGTCATAACGCTTTAGCTCCTTGCGGCCTTCTTTGACATAAAAAGGACCAAAGCAGTCCATCCCACAGTAGGTGAATGGCGGTGTGGTCTCCATCCGATCCTCCGGGAGGTCTGCAATCTTCTGCTGCTCTGTGCGCCTTCTGAACCTTCTGCATTTTACACATTTATAGATGTAAGATGACACAATCTTGCTGCATCCAAGAATCCAGAATCCGTTAGCTCGAAGTTCATTCATGGTGATCCCTCATCCTTGATGGTATGTCTTCTCGTGATAATGTTCGGCCAGTAGTGCCGACATGTGACTGTCTCTTGGCAGGATCGCCGGATGCTTGACATTGGGATGCAAAGCTGCATGTGTTAAGCGTCCGCCTACCCGAAGAATGCCTTGGTCATCAAGAAGTGGACATAACTTGTGTAACTTGTTAACCTTGTCTTCAATCTGCATCACATTGTGGTGTTGCAAGGTTTTTATTTCCTGAACAAAGGCTGTTTCTTGAACCATCTTTATGATTGTTAACTCTGCTTCCTTTCTCTCTTGTAGACTACTGATGTCGTGTGATCTACTCTTGTGATCCATTGCTTCTTTCACATAGCGCTTGAGTCTAGCAACTGCCTTAATCATTCTCGACCAGTCGGAAAACTTGTGTAGGCGATCTAACAGGGACCTTTGTTCCTCCACTTGTATCTTGTGAACTTGAACCTTCTTAACCTCCGGGTCACTGGTTGATAACTCTCCCACCTTAATTTCACCACTGGGTATGACTTTCTGCCAAAGGAGGTCTGGGCCTTTGAACCAGTTTGATGCTACAAGTTGTTCTGCTGTGAGGCCTCTTGAGGTGTGGTCCGCCAGATTATCTTCAAAAGTTACATATCGCCATTGGGTTGAATCTGTACTTTGTTTGATGCGTTCCACTCGGTTTGCAACAAACACATGAAATCTTCTGGCTTCATTGCTGAGGGATCCGAGTACCACCTTCAAGTCAGTCCAATACCTTTCTTCTGAAATTTCCATTTCCAATTCCTTTTTCAGCATGCCAACAACAACAGCCGCCGACAACTCAAGCCGAGGTATAGTTGTGACTTTGGTTAGTGGAACTCTCGATCTTCCCATCACCAGTGAGCAGCGGACTTCACCAGATGTGCTTACTGCTCTGAGGTAAGTGCACATTCCATATCCAGATGCGCTTGCACTGGAAAATTGATGAAGTTCGTAGTGCTGTGCCTTGAACTTCGAAGGAATGTAGCATCTGCAAGGTTTTCCAGGTCATGCAACCAAGACTCCCACTGAGTTCTAAGGCTACGTCCACACGTACACGGGTATTTTTGAAAACGGAGATTTTCCGTTTTCGTTTTAAAAAATAATCCCGTCCACACATAAACGCAGAAATGAAGGAAAACGCTGCTAGGAACATGCCAAAGCAACAGGTGGCGATATACTCCTAACCGTGTAGAAATGTTGGCCAGAGAGTATAATTTACAGTAACAGTATTGTAGAAATTCATTTCACCGAAACAATAACGTGGCGCACAGTGTGACGTCAAAAAAGGCGCACACCTTTGACACTGCGTTTTCTGTGTTTTTTCTCCATTTTTCTCGTCCACACGTAAATGCAAAAACGGAGTTTTAGAAAATATCCACCCTGGCTGGAGTTTTTAAAAATCTCCGTTTTCAGTGACCGAAAACGCCGTTTACGTGTGGACGAAAGGTCCAAACGCGTAGAAAAATCTGCATTTCAAAAATACCCGGGTACGTGTGGACGTAGCCTAAGACTGTCAGGTAAGTTATCATCCCAGCTGAGTTTATCTCGACATATTTGTTGCAAGATCTGCTTTCCCAGCAGAATGAAAGGTGACGCAAACCCAAGTGGATCGAACACAGAGGCTACTGTGGCCAATACTCCTCTTCGGGTGAGTGGTTTTTCCTTAACAACTACTCTGAACTGAAATTGATCTGATGCCACACACCATTGTATGCCAAGTGCTCTTTCCATATGTACCGAGTGCCATATCTAGATCTTTGGCAGCTGCAGCGCATTCTTCCTTCTGAAGCAAAGTTAGAACTTGGGAGATGTTTGAGATGAACTTGTGCAACCAAATGTGAAAATTTTATCGTTTTTTATCGTATTTAATAAAGTAAAGTTTTTAATTGTTTTTAGGTGCCGCTTTTACACCGTTACTTTTATTTTGTATTAAAAATTAAACCCTTTTTAACTGACTGTGCGCCTACGGCTCTGTCCTATTTTGAATAGGTACCTACCACGGGTCACAAACTGCCATTGTCGGACAGGACGAGCCTCTAGGTGTACACAGCGATTAGTCAGTTGGTTTGTGTGTGTGTGTGTGTGTGTGTGTGTGTGTGTGTGTGTGTTTAAACTGTTTTACATTTGTATTTTTTTTTTTTTTTTTAGGCAAAGCAGCAGCTGGTAATTCCTGGTGGTAACAAAGTGTAATCGGCACACTTACTGGTGAGGGTTTTTATTTTTTTTATTATGGAGTCCCAATCAGGCATTTCTAGCCCCCGTAGACCTCATGACTCTACCCCTGTGGAGGGTTCTCCCTGAGAGAGGTTGGTTTATATCCCTAGAGAGAGGTCTTGCCCCCTGTTTAGTGGAACTGGGGAAATTAGTGTCCAGAGTTGAGTGGAGGAAATAAAATCTGTGATGTGCACTCATAGACTTGCCCCTATTGATAGAGCCCATTATATCTATGATCATTTGACTGGTGATGCTCTTGAAGAAATAAAATATAGGTCCCAGCAAGTAAGAGAAGATCCAGACCGCATTCTTGATATTCTCCTTAGCCAGTATGGTTGCCCCATGTCCTTTATTGCTGTTAAGGAAGCTTTTTATGCAAGAAGGCAGCAAGAAGAGGAGTCACTGAGGGAATTCTCCCATGCATTGTTCTCCCTCATGGACAAAATGGTTCAAAGTTGTCCAGAGAGGCGAATTCCTGAGGCTGCTAGACTGCTTTCTGGTCAGTTTGGAGAGGGTGTCAGGGATGGAAATTTGAGCCGCAAGCTTAAAAGGATTGTTTGCGAACATCCAGATTATGACCTCCATACTTTAAGAGATGAAGCCCTCAGGTGGGAGCGGGAAGGCAGAGTAGGAGTAGAACCTGGCCGGTTCAGGGCTTATTCTGTCCCGTCAGTCTACAGCATTCAGCATACAGGACAAGCAAGGGTGCCAATGGATACTATTGGGTCAGAATTAGCTGAGTTTAAGGAAATGTTAAAATGGCAGCAGGCCCAGATTGATCAGCTTACACATAAGTTGAGAGTTGCCCATACGCCAAGTAAGCCTAGGTTTACGCAGAGAGGAAGGCAGGTTATTTGCAGACGGTGTCAGAAACCTGGCCATTTTGCTAAAGACTGTGATAATGAGAGGGTAGTAGCCTTTGAGTCTACAGCCCCTAGCAGGAGCTCATCTGGTCAGGGCACGTTTCCCATGCAGATGGAAAACTAGCACCGTCTGTTATGCTGAGCCACATATCAGATGGGGACATAACTGGCTCCAACAGTTATAATGCTCAAAAGTCTGGTCCCCCACCCAAGTTGGTAGGATCCTGTCCAAAGGTTGCCATTATTATGGGAGGGGTAGATGTCTCCTGTTTATTAGACACCGGGTCCATGGTGACTACCATCACGGAGAGTTTTTTTGCAGAACATTTTAAGAACTGGGGTTCAGAGAAACTGAAAGCATGCCATTGGCTGCGCTTACGGGCAGAGAAAGTTGTAGCCCTTTTGCATCTCCAATTGTGGTAGTAAGAAAGAAGGACTCCAGTATCAGGCTTTGTGTGGATTACCGTCTGTTGAATTCAAGGACTAGGAAGGATGCTTTTCCCTTGCCCCGAATCGAAGAGTCCTTGGACTAGTTGTCAGGTGCACGTTGGGTCTTCACCTTGGACTTGGCCAGTGGCTACAATCAGATCTCTGTTGCTGAGCCAGACAAAAAGAAAACTACTTTCTGCACTCCTTTTGGATTATTTGAGTTCAACCGCATGCTGTTTGGCCTCTGTAATGCACCAAGCACCTTTCAGAGATTGATGGAGCGAATGTTTGGTTCCCAGAATCACCAATCATTGTTGTTGTATCTGGATGATGTGATTGTCTTCTCTACCACAATAGATGAGCATATTGTGGTAGAGAAGACAATCACATCTATTGTGGTAGAGAAGACAATCACATCTGGATGATGTGATTGTCTTCACAATAGATGAGCATATTCAGCACCTAGGAGCAGTACTGGAGACCTTGCGGGTACAAAATTTGAAGGCCAAGTTGGAAAAATGCTGTTTTCTTGGAGGTCAATGCCAGTCACTGGGGTCTGGGTGCAGTGCTTTCACAACAGCAAGCCAATGGCAAGGTGCGTCCTATAGCTTATGCTAGTCGAGGACTAAAGCCCACAGAGCGTAACATGTCCAACTACAGCTCCATGAAACTTGAATTCTTAGCTTTGAAATGGGCCATGACTGAAAAATTTAGAGAATATCTGCTGGGTAACAAATGTGTTGCCTATACAAACAACAACCCCTTGAGCCATCTGACACAGCAAAGCTTGGAGCTTTGGAACAGCTCCAAGCTTTGGAACAGCTCAGTTTTCCTCTTTTGATTTTTCAATTAAGTATCGTTCAGGCCGTATAAATGGCAATGCAGATGCTTTGTCCCGACAGTGTCAGCCATCAGAGCAAACTGTGTCTTTAGAAACACTGCTTCCTGGTACTTCCCTTCCAGACTCTTTAGTCCAAACCATTTTACCACCCCAGCAAGTAATCCAATCTATGATTTTGGTTTTACCCTCTCATTCACTTGCAGGCCTTGCTACTTTGCAGAGGGATGACCCCACGATTAGTGGCTTTTTGAAGTTTTGGCGCAGAGGAACTGGCCCTACTCGCCAGGAGAGGAGAGATTTGCCAGCAGCAGTGCTGGAAATGTTGCGCCAGTGGAGGAAACTGGTAGAGAAGGAGGGCGTCCTCTATCAGCAGATTTTTCAGCCAGATGGGGGGGAACCCGTGTGCCAGTTAGTGGGCCCTCAGAGTCTCAAGAATGAGGTTTTAAAGATTTCTCATGCCTTGAACCCTCTGTTGATTATGGAAGCCCGTTTCCGCCACTAAAAAAAAAAAAAAGGATCCATAACTCAAAATTTCGAGTTATTTTCTCGAAATTCCGAGTTATTTTCTCAAAATTCCGAGTTATTTTCTCGAAATTTCGAGTTACTTTCTCGAAATTTCGAGAACATTTATTAACTCAAAATTTTGAGAAAAGCAACTCGAAATTTCGAGTTAGCGCTGCCAATCAGTAATCTACGTGAATGACATCATTTCCTTGTTACCCGGAAGCTGAAGCCCTCAGCTACAAATGCTACAGCTAAGCTACCGGTATTACATCCAGTCGTGAATGCACAGATTGCTGAGTGTTTTCAGCCTGGCTTCACAAATGATGAAATCCCTGTGTTATTAGCTGAATCACATGGTGTTACTATCAGCAAACGTACTCGCGAAAGCGCCAATTTGTTGGGATCCGTTTTTGAGTGCGCGGTCCTCTGCGCCATATGCTTCCGGGTAACAAGAAAGCGACCTCATTCACGTATATTTTTGATTGGCAGAGCTAACTCGAAATTTTGAGAAAAGTAACTCGAAATTTTGAGTTACTTTTCTCGAAATTTCGAGTTAATAAGTCAAAATTTTGAGAAAATAACTCGAAATTTCGAGTTATGGATACTAGCTGTTTTGTTTTTATTTAGTGGCGGAAACGGGCTTCCATAGTTGATGGCCGTGAAAATGTATTGATTCTTACTGATGTGTTTTCAAAGTTCACTCAGGCCATTGCTACTAAGGATTAAAAGGCAACTACTGTGGCCAGTGTTTTGGTTTATGAGTGGTTTTATCGCTTTGGTGTCCCCTCTAGGATCCACTCTGATCAGGGGAGGAGTTTTGAAGGGGCAGTAGTTCAGCAGCTGTGCCGGTTATATGGTGTGGAAAAGACTCGCACCACTCCTTACCACCCACAAGGTAATGGCCAGTGTGAGCGTTTTAATCGGACTCTGCATGATCTGTTAAGAACCCTGCCCCCTGAGCAAAAGCATCATTGGCCCATGTATTTACAGCAGCTTACCTTTGCATACAATACCACAATCCATCAAACTATGGGTGAGTCACCCTATTTTCTTATGTTTAGCCAAGAGCCCCAGCTCCCAATTGACTTCCTGTTAGACCCCTTGCCATTGCATCAGTTAGTGTATTTGAGAGATCATAGCATTCGGGGCCGGAATAAAATCCAAGATTTTTGGGGCACTACACCATATTGTATTGTCCGTGTCCCTGCTAACGCTGGTCCTGTGTATACAGTGGCCCCACTCCATGATCCAGAACAGAAAAGGCAGGTTAATAGACAATTGATTAAGCCAATCCCGGCTGATGTCTGTGAGAAAATCAAAGCGGAGATCCAGCAAACTCCTAACCCTAGTAGATCACCTGAGCAGTTATCCCTGTCTGAGGATGCTGGAGACTTTTATGTGTGGCAACGAGGGAGTCCCCAAGAGGTAACCCCCAAAGTTTACGAACGGATTCTGCACCTTGTCCCCAACAACCCCCAGAGGACCTCGCTATGGTAATGAGGCCACAGTCCAGAGGGACTGAGCCTGGTAACTTGACCCAACAGTGTAGTGTCCCCACTCCATTGGCTGAAAGCGGTACAGTTATAAGAACAACACGCTCAACAGCTGGCCACCATTCCAATCCACACCATCTGTGGACAGGTAACGAAAACAATACAGTTGAGGGATACTTCCCTGCATTTTACTGTCCAGCGTAAGTCATCTCCTGCCTTTTATTTACAGAGTACCGAGCTGCTGCTTTGCCAAGTGGATTTCTGGCTGTGGGCAAAGGACCTGACACATCAGTGTATTTTAATTTTTTTTTAACTTGGTGTAATTCCACAGACTGCTGCTGTCGATTTTGTTTGCTTGTTGTTTTATCTTTCTGTATCAGTAGGCACCGCAGATGTTGATTGTCTTTTAGTCTTTTACCCTTATATATATATATATATATATATATATATATATATATATATATATATTGTTGCAGATGGTGAAGGCGCTGCGTGGAAAACAAATTATTTTTTTGTCTTGCCGCTTTTTGCATGCACAGCGGTGGGCCTAAGTGAAGACAGCACTGAAGATTTGCCTTTTTCTATAGAGTCTTGTCCATTTGGGGTTATGTGTGAGTTGGCGTCTCTTTTTAACGTGTGTGATATGTTGATTTGCTCTTAAACGGTTCCCCGCAGCGCTTATCCTGTCTCATGGGCAATCATACAATTTTATCGTTTTTTATCGTATTTAATAAAGTTTTTAATTGTTTTTAGGTGCCGCTTTTACACCGTTACTTTTATTTAGTATTAAAAATTAAACCCTTTTTAACTGACTGTGCGCCTACGGCTCTGTCCTATTTTAAATAGGTACCTACCACGGGTCACACGAAGTTTGCCCATGCTGCAGAGTTTGCGTGCTTCATTAACCAGCTGTATTGCCTGATCTTCAGTATCAGCACTTGCTAGTCCGTCATCAACGTGGAAGTTGGTTTTGATGAACTTGATGGTTTCTTCATCAAAACTTCCTTCCCCTTCAGCTCCAAATAGGTGTACCTTCATGTAGACAGTGAATGAAGTTTCAAGGTCACCATTCTCCCACCACAAGAACCGTAGGTAATCTTGGTCGCAAGCATGCACATGGAATTGGTGGAACATGCGTTCGATGTCACACATGAAAGCCACTGGGCCTCTTCGGAAGCGACACAAGACTCCGAAGAAGGTGTTTGTTAGGTCTGGACCAGTCAGGAGATGGTCATTTAGTGAAGTGCCTTGGAACTTGGCAGAGGCATCAAAGACGACATGAATCTTTCCGGGTTTTTGTGGATGATACACACCATGGTGTGGGATGTACCAAACTGGTGTCTTGTCAGTGTCTTGCTCTGTGACCTTTTCAGCATCTCCATGCGCTAGGATCTCATACACGAATTTCTTATAGTCCATGTAGTACTGCTTGTTCCTCTTGAGCCTTTTTTCTAAACATTTGAGACGATGAATAGCACGTGCCTTTTTATTCGGCAGTTTCGGCCTTTCACTCTTGAATGGGAGTGGCATCTCAAAATGATCATCCTCCTTGTGCCTAATGCTGGTCTTCATCTTTGTTAGAAATTTGAGATCTTCTTGAGAGACCTTTGTGTCTTCTGGTGCTTTCTCAACAAAGTCAGACTCCCACATCTTTAGGACCTCTGTGGCAGAGATCATTTCCTTTATTTGAGTTCTGTAGACATAGTGAACCTTGTTGGTGAGGTTTGAAGAGTGCTGAATGTCAGGCACCACTTCCTTCACAATGACTCGGTCACCTGTTGTTGGTGTGACACTGTTGTCTTGTGAGATGTCTGAGATCGTTTGTCTTGTCCTGTCACTGTTCTTGGTTTGATTTCTCCTTGTTCTCTCTTCCTTAGTACGATTGTCATTAAGACATGTTGGATGCCTTTTACTACATGTGTCACAGGTTTCTCTGCTTTCACAATCCTTGGAGCGATGACCAGAGTTCAGACAGCCAAAACATAACTTCTTGTCTTGAGCAAACTTTAGTCTCTCAACAATGCTCTCATTTATGAACCTACTACACTTAAGTAGGCTGTGACCCGACCTTTCACAGTACACACAACTAGCACTAACAGTCTTTTAATTTGAGTTAGTTGCTAGCACCTTTGCTCCATTGCCTCTTTTCCTTGGTGTTTTTGCCCCTTCAATTTCACTTGGCTTCAGAGCAAAGAGAGATGTTATGGGATTACAGGCAATTTTGGCTTCCCGTGAGATGAAATCTACAAATTGACTGAAGCTTGGAAAGGTGTAAGTCTCCTCTTGCACTTCTGTAACCTTTCTGTTCCACCTTGAAGTCAGCCAATCTGGAAGTTTTGCAAGCTTTCTTTGGTTTTCATTGCAGTCATTGAACTCTTCAAGCCCCTTCATTTGCAACATGGCTGTCTTGCATCAGCAAAGGAAGTCAGCAAATGCTTGAAGTTCCATACTGCCTTTAGAGCTTATCTTAGGCCATGCGTCAAGTTTGTCTCTGAAGGCCTTTGCTATGAGGAAGGGATTGCCATAACACTCTTCGAGAACTGTCCATGCTGCATAGTATGCAGAATCTGTAGCGGGAAGTAGCCTCTATTGCCTTCCTTGCAGGTCCACTTACATATTTTCTCAGGTAATAAGCCTTCTCTTCAACTGGTATATTTTTCCTGTCGATCAGAGTCAGAAAGGAAATTTTCCAGTCATTATATCTGATAGGATCGCCACTGAATATTGTTGGCTCTGGTACCGGAAGACGACTTGCATTAAGAGACACTGCAAATGCTTTGACCAGATCTTCTGCATTCACCTCTCGTTGAGGTAAAACATTTTGTGGTGAGGAACACTGTTTCATATGCTGGTCATTGTTATCAGACTTCACTTCATTTTTCTTGTCAGATTTGTGGTGAAGTAGGTTGTATATTTCTTCATCTGAACATTCACTTTGTTTATACACCCGCTGTCGAGCCTTTGCTGCATTCAGCTTTTTTACAGTCTCAAGTCGCTCTACTTCTCTGCGCTTAGCTTCTAGAGACTTTTGTCTTTGTGCTATTTCTAGTGATGTGCGAATCATGAACGAATCGTTCAATACTCGAGAATCACTTTACTGACTCATGAATGATGATTCACAAGCCCAACTGACTCACTGACTCATCCCTGTTGCTGTTAGCAGCAATGTATCTAGCTTATAATTAAAATTGTGGAGAAAAACACAACATCCAGTATCTTAACAAAAAAAATTCTGCTCTGAACTGGAAGAAAAAACCCTGAGTAGAAGCTCACATCAAGAAAATAGCTCCTCGGTTCACAGTAGCATCGCTCTGCTAACATGCTAACAGCACGTTTGAGCTACTCACCCCCTCCCTTCCTATGCTGAATCGTAAGCGTAAGCGAATCACTCAGGACTCGCTCACCCCCTCCCTCCTGTGCTGAATCATAGAGCGAATGAATCACTCACTCACTCACTCACCCCCTCCCTCCTGGCTCACAGCTTCTTCTTCTTCTTGGTTGGCAACCAATGTTAAGGCGCATTACCGCCCCCTGGCTCACATTTCAGTGGACATTTAGATGAGAAAATATATATTTAAGGAAAATACTAATAAAATAAAAATAAACAAAATAAATGTTTATTAAGCAATTTTGATAGGAAATTGCTTAATTTTAGAAATGTTTTTGCTCTTTTTTGCTCTATAAAATAGTTGTTTTCTTTTAGAATCATTCATCTTAGCAGTAGGATTTACATGAAAAGAGAAACTATTTTTTGCACTCTCTGGTCAACTGACTCAGTGAATCAAATGACTCAAAAAATCAGATTCACTTTGGTGAGTGACTCATTAAAACTCTATTCAGTAAAAAGAATCAAATTTACCATCACTAGCTATTTCTGCTTCTTCCCTTTCAATTTCCTTCATATGGATTTCTTGTTCAAACAGAACTTGCAGAGCAGCCTCATTTGCTGCAACTTCAGCAGCTGCATCTTGTCTTTTAGCTGAGAGCCTGCTGGAGTGTCTAGAGGAAACCCTTGAATGAGAAGAGAGCTTAGTGCGGTGTGACTTAACACTCATCCTGTCTGAGGCCACTAACTTAGGCATAGACTCAGTCTCCTTCCATTTTTCATCCCTTTGACTTTCCACAGCTGAGGCTACAGATTTAGATAAAGACTCAGGGTCCTTCCAATGTTCCTCATCTCTTTGAACTTCCACACTACTTGGGCTTGGACACTTTCTTACAGATTCGATAATTGTCTTTGTTATGGCTTCACACGTATCCATCCTTCGTCTTGTGTCATTATCTGGAGATTCAATACGTCCCAACGCATCATAGGCTGCATTCACATCCTTAGAAGCACTCAAAACCTTGGAAACATGTTCTTGTAGCAGATCCTTTGAGCATTGACCATCTATAGCTCCTTTGGCATCCTTAATGACAACCTTCCACTTCTCATAGCACACACTGAAACGATGTGCAGCCTTCTTTATGTGCTCATCGTACAGTTCTTTGCCCTTTTCCGTCAACGTACGGACTCGTTGGCTCTGTCGCACTCTTTGTGAGGTAGTAGAAACACCATCAGCTGTGCCTTCAACTGCTTGTAGTTGCTCATCTGCAGAAAGTTGTTCCACATCACCCTTTTCACTGACTTCTGGATTAGCCTCAAACTCTGCCATTGTTGGAGGGTTTTTTTTTTCTCTTTTTTTCTTTTTATCTTACTTAGCCTTAATGTAAAGGTGCAGCAGCTTAAATTTGATTTGGTTGTTGAGGAGCAAATTAATATTAATCTAAGTTTACTGTTACAACTTTAAAGCACAGTAATTACTGTTACTCTTTAAACATCACTTAACGTGTATACTTAAGTCACTTCAGCTATCAGTCACCATTACATATCTTGTCCAAGCCAGAAATACTATTTCTTACAGCAACTGCTGAAACCCACCATATGCACGATGCACAGGTTAGTCATCACAACATTAATTTAATACTCTATGAATATCAGTCACTTAAACAGCAGAAATGTAAACAATGAGAAAGAAAGAAAAATGAAATATTCCAGTCCTTTGTTCATTTATAAAAGGAAACTTATCTTAATTATTTTTACAGTCCTTTTTTCCTTTTTATTTCTCTTTCTTGTGGTTAATTATATTGAGTCCTTTAACTGAGGCAACACTTATTTTCGGGGCACCTGAACTTCCCTGAACTGCGGTGGCTGCGTACTTTCATCTACTTGTGCAGAGCAGAGGAGTCCTCACTGTAGCACCCTCAAGGACTGATGTAGGCACGATGTAGAGTTATAAAACAGGGTTTATTCTGGTCTTGATAACCCGTGAGAACTGCTCACGGACAAAACAATAAAACAAAAACATCACATCAAAATGCGCTCTTGTACTTAGTATCAATCAATCAAAAATCCTTACAGAAAATTACAGAAAATAAAACATTTAAAATACACAAACCTCGTGAGCTGACATCCAGGAGGGGCTAAATAGTCCTTTATGGCCTTCTTTCTCACTTATCGCTTCTCTTTGAACGATATTTTCTCCATGTGTGGAGCAGCATGCAGACACCATGTGCACTACCATAAAGTGGCTGGGTGGAGACCCAAACTGCAAACAACTGAACCCTCTATACTTCACCACCAGAGGGTGGAAAAGAGAAAAATCTGGACAACAAACATAAAATGCAAAAGACCGTTACAAGATTTAACATTTGGCATTTAGATTTAAATTTAATATTTAGATTTAACATTTAACATTTAGATTTAACATCTAACATTTAGATTTAATATTTACATTTAACATTTAACATTTAGATTTAACATCTAACATTTAGATTTAATATTTAACATGTAGATTTAACATTTAGATTTAACATTCAACATTTAGATTTAACATCTAACATTTAGATTTAATATTTAGATTTAACATTTAACATTTAGATTTAACATCTAACATTTAGATTTAATATTTAGATTTAACATTTAACATTTAGATTTAACATCTAACATTTAGATTTAATATTTAACATTTAGATTTAACATTTAGATTTAACATCTAACATTTAGATTTAACATTCAACGTTTAGATTTAATATTTAAAATTGTGTTTTAAATATGAAAAGTTACACATATTTTACTAAATGTTGTAAAAAAGGACTCGGAAAAAACATGTTTTTGTAAGGTTTTGAGCTAAACGTGGAAAAATGTTGCCGTTAATTTCAGCATGTTTCACTTTACAAACGGCGCCCTACACTGATATGTTTCTTGTCAGCAATAGTTAGAGTGCCCCCTAGAAAATGTACTTCAACACAAATTGCCAATATGTGTGTGTATATATATATATATATATATATATATATATATATATCAGATCAAAGCTAAATGTATCACCTCATCAGGAAATGCGGGGACACAGTGATGTGCCAGTTTAAGGCAATGATATGAATGCTGACTGTTGCTGGGCCACGTGCACCCAATAAACTAACTGTGCTCCCTCGGATGAATTCTACTGATACACTTCAACTATAAGTTACACTAATTCATATAATTTTGGTGCTGAAAAAACTCAAACACCCTTGTTGCTGAGACACTATTCCAGTGCAAGTTCAGATAATTTTTTGAGTGAGTAGTTTTGTGTTTCTGTAGCACAGTTAACTGTTCTAGTTAGAAAAGACCACTTCTACATTTGATGAAAGCAGTCAGTTGGAGATAGTTGTCTCACTGGCCCTGGAGTTGGTTGTCACACAACTAAGTCCCTGAGTATAAGAAATGTTTTTGCAATTAGTCATGTAAAGGCTGTGATGTTTTTTTTGTTTCTTTTTTGCCAGATTGGTTTGTGTTGAGCCATATAATGATAGCTGGCCCAAGGAACTATGGCATTCCTTGTGTTGTCAAAACTGATGTCACCAAGTACCCTTGGCAATCCATGGGTATACGTTTGTCACGTCTGACTTGAGTGGCTGAGTAAGTTTCAGGGTTGCTAGATTAAGACTAAAAACTTTAAAATGGAAATCCCAAAAAGTTTTCATATTTAGATGATCAAGACTTAAAATGGAGAGGAGTTCAGTCACTTTGATATTGATGTGGTTCTTTTTTGTTCTCACATGTTTACACTGAATTGCTTATCATTGCTCGGGTTACCTCTTGGAAAATCTTGGACAAAATGAATTTTGGTAAATGCTAAATGAACCAATTTTGTTATTGCGCTTTTCTACTCTCCTGGAGCACTCATTCACACCCATCCATACAAGCCCATTTTTATGCTTAAATGCTTTCATTTTAGCATCAGATATAAAAAAAATCATCTGGCATATTTTTATGCTATCAGTGATGCATCAATTCAAATTAGAGTCATCGAATGTGGATTCTGTTCTCAGTTGTTTTTATGGATCTAATAAAGTCTAATAAAGTTAACTGCAAAAATGAAAAGGATTCCCACTTTGAGCGAGTACATTAGGTTTTGACTATTGAACGATGAATCAATGATTAACAGTTCATGGAAGAATATGTGTCATAACCAACCTGTTCTACCCTAATTATGGTATCAAGTAAGACTGGGAGGTATGTTATTTGTACTTCACCACCCTTCTCTGTCATTTGTAAAAAAAAAAAAAATGCTTGTTAACCTGTTGACAATGTTTTTCAGCAAATGCCATAAAAAAGTTATAAAAATCAGTCCCTCAGCTTCTGATAAAAAAATCAGTGGCACAGCATTTCAAATGATGTGAAGCAAGCCAAATAAAAATTGGTGCTCAAAAGATAAATGAGAGAAGAGAGCAGACTTCAGCAAGGCCTCAAAGAGATGTTCTCATTGATGTCCAAAGGATGATGTTCTCATGGATGAGTAACTGGTCTTTGTGCTTTTGTAAAGGGCTCAAATACTGTTATGTTGAAATATGCTCTCATGCTGTAAAATGTGTGTGATATAGAAGCTGGGAATTGTATAAATGAGTGTGCTTCTCTGGTGACTCTGTCTATTCAGTGGACTGTACCTGTCTGTCTATACCTGTGGTTCACAGGCTTCTCTCTTGTTTTTCATGTTTATAGACATTTCAGTTGACTTTAAATTACTTTCACAAAGCTCAATTGCTAAAGGGCTTATGGTAGCCTAATTGAAGAAAAAAGTGCAAGTTTATAGTATAAGTTAATAAACGTACCTTGTCCCCGATCACTGACTGGGGCTGATCAAAAGGTAGAATGATGTTATGTATATCACTGATTACTGCTGTAAGGTTTGAGGTGTTTTTGCACTTCCACAATGAGCGAGTGAGTTTGCTTGAGTATGACGTTGCAGTAAGGGCCAATATAAAGCTTCAGGCAAAGAAACAAAGAGAGAAGCAATATTCCACCTAACTAAACCAAGGATTTCACATAGGGTAAACAGAGCTTTTGTTCCAACATGTAAAAAAAAAAATGCCAGCTTTTGTTTGGTTCGCCTCTAAAATTTTATTTTGGACAGCTTATATTTTACAGCTTATATTTAGTGATAGCAGTAAGAACAGGCACTGCAGACATTGGTTTTCTTTTGTTCCACAGCAGGGTCAGTCCTGCTTCACGAAAATCTTGATGTGAAAAGTAGATAAGAGGATTCAGACCACAGTCTAGATATGACAAAATTGTGGACAATGTCCTTAAAAAATCTGGTGCCGGTGACAGGTCCATCTTAGCCAGCAGGATCAACTGAAGCAGAAGAAATATTCTGTCAGTGTTGATTTCAAGAACAACTGCTGTGAAAAAAAATGTTTTCCACAAAGAAAATGAAAATAAAGTCACTTAAAGTTGTTTTTTAAGAACTGGAATTAGATAAGACAGTCTTAACCTAGGAATACACCGGGTGCATATAATTGAGCTGGTATCTCTGATACGATTTTGTATAGTCTTTCTCATGGCTTGAAACCACATTCGGAAAGACTACACAAAATCGGGCATTTAGTCTACACTTGTCTTTTAATTTAAAATTTACTGGATTCCCTGTGCTGCTGCAGCTGTTCATAATGTATGGTTAGTTAGGATTCTGTGCATGATTCAGATGATGCAGCAGAACACGTGTACATGAATGCTTACTCCGTTAATTAAACCCCATCATATATCTCTTTTTTTTTTCAGTAGATATTTCCAGACCCTATTTTATTCCTAAAGTGTTATACTTTAGGAATACTAAAACCATGTAATCTGTATGTGAACAGCTATAGGTCCCAAATTTCAAAATTCGTATGGCCCGGATCTGGCCCACACAGTGTGCTTTCACACAGTGTGAATGACGGCCCTTTGGTGGCCCAGACCTGGTTTGCCTGAGGTGGCCCACACATGGGCCAGCACAAGGCCAGTTGCAGACACACTGGAGGTCCTTTGCTGGCCCATGTGTTACCTCTGGCAAACCTGACATGTATGACAGCAAAATAATTTCACATCCTTCTGCATGCTAGGCCAATAAAGATGGTGGCTACATGTCTCCGAAGTTTTCTTTGCACTCACCAGTGACTCATCAAACCTCCTGGCAATAAACAACTTATTCAACAACAGCTTGATCCTCTTTAGTTTCCTGAACAGTATGGCATCATGCAAACTGTAACATTTTGGCACGTCTTTAGCCTCCTGCATTGACACTGTTGACCTCAGTGCATGCTGCAGGGAAGGATCACTCTGCTGCTTCTGCACCAGAGACTCATGTTTCTCTAGACTAACCCTCTTAGTTTTTTCCACGTTCGTGCCTGACTCCTGACTTCCATGAACAGTAACCACTTCTGGGTCAGCCTGTTCCTCACCTACATCCTCACAGGTTTTACTCCTATTAACAGATTGCACATCACTTTTATTTAATAGGGGATCGCAGAGGTCACTTAGAAAGTGGTTCACTTTTCCTTCTGGCTCCACAACTTTTTTGGCCTGAGCCTAAGTAATCACACATGTCAGGAAAGCTTTAGGAAACTTTCTTATCTCAGGGAAGTCCACTGGGTAATCACTGGCTGACAGAGCAACTTTAAATCCACAGATTTTATTATGGACAATGATGTGCCCAGGCTTAAAGGGGAGATTTTGTGACTCTGCCACATTATCAAGGTAAAGCTTGTGTACCAGCAGAATCTGTTTAAAAAAACAAAGAATTGCCACTGTACCTCAGACACAAAGAAGGGAGTGTAGCAGATCATACAACAGGACCCCAACAGAGGAGTAACTTTAGACAGATCTTCTGCTTCATTACTGAGACGAAGAGAAAAATAAAATGGAGAGTGAAAAATGGTTAACCCATACCATGGGTATACCCCCCAAAAACCATAACAAAAACCAAATGTGTACCAAGGCCCAATCTTAGCTGAGAAGCAACAACATAAAGAAATAGTAGCACTTGTTTTCTTAATGTGCTAAACAATCTGTGGAAAAATTCAGTAAGTAAAATGTAAATTTTATCCTTGGATTTTAAGCTTTGTAATTTTGTAGCAAAAGAAAAAACCCTTCAATATACATTAACAAGTTTCATGCTTAAATGCAAAACAGAATAGATTATGACAAGTACATGAAATAAAATAATCTATATTTACAATTTAAAGTATAAAGTATAAAATTAAATAAAAGCATTTTTATATTAGTCAGAGGCCAAAAATGGGTTCTGTCAGTACTGTACTTCCTGTATGAGATAGATTTGATGTGTGTTCATGTGTATCTGACGTGTGTGTTTCTGACTGAGTGAGCATGTGTGTCTGTAAGCCTTTAAAGGACCATGCAGTGGCTGCAATGAGAAATAGTCAGCATATCAGAACTCTGAGGTTTTCCTTGTCTTTTGATGCAGCAATGGCAGTAATGAGTGGGCAATACTGTGGCCTCACAGCAGGACGGTCCTGGGTTCAAAGCCACCATTTGGGCCAGGCCTTTCTGTGTGTCTGTGTGGAGTTTGCTTGTTCTTCCCATGTCTGGGTGTGTTCTCTCTGGATATCCGGGCTTCCCTCTACAGTCCAAAGACATGCAGTTAGTGGTTAACTGGTGACTTTAAATTGGGCCTAGGTCTGAATGTGAGAGTGAATGATTGTATGTCTGTCTGTGTTAGCCCTGCGACAGACCTGTCCAGGGTATATTGCCCTATGGTAGCCGGGATACACCCCCGTCCACACTAGCGTTTTCAGTCATTTTCACAGAGTTGTGCGTCCAGATTGAAACGGCCGAAAATGCTTACATTTCAGTACTGCGCATGCGTGAAGCGCAAGAAGATTCGCCCTGCCTCATTTCTGTCAGCCATTTATTTACTTTCCGGGTCGTTGAAATGTTGCGGCAAAATGTTGAAGAAAAGCATTTTTTAAATGGACTAACAATGAGGTGGGGTTGTTGCTGCAAGTAACACAAAAGTACAAAGTTGCCAAAGCGAGTGAGAATTAAATAATTTGAAGAAAAGCTATCTGAAGTATGTACAGACTGATATTAATCTTAATAGGGCTGTCAGAATTGAGAGCAAACAAAACAACTGCTGTATAATGCCCTCCGCTATCTCTGTTTAATTGGTCACATGACTAAAATGCGTCATCGTTTTCAAAAGTCTGCGTTTTCAAGTGTCCACACTGCGACGGAACAGCTCCGTTTTGAAATGTCTGTGTTTTCGAGAGCGTTTTCAAAACGCTGCATTTTTCCTTGGGGAAAACGCCGTCTCAGTGTGGACGGGAGGCCAAAACGGAGAGAAAACGATGCGTTTTCAAATGAATGGTAAATGGCCTGTATTTGTATAGCGCTTTTACTAGTCCCGCCTAGGGACCCCAAAGCGCTTTACGCACCCAGTCATCCACCCATTCACACACACATTCACACACTGGTGGAGGCAAGCTACAGTTGTAGCCACAGCTGCCCTGGGGCAGACTGACATAAGCGAGGCTGCCATATCGCGCCATCGGCCCTTCTGGCCAACACCAGTAGGCGGTAGGTGAAGTGTCTTGCCCAAGGACACAACGACCGAGACTGTCCAAGCCGGGGCTCAAACCGGCAACCTTCCGATTACAAGGCAAACTCCCAACTCTTGAGCCACGATCAATGATGAAAACACATTAGTGTGGACGTAGCCTCAGTCTGTTTTCTCCAGTCTCACCTGCCTGCCTCCCTGCCTTCACGGTCTGAAATCAAGGATCATTACTCCACTAGACTCACCCAGGCCTTGTTTCCTCGCTTCCCCCTTCCTGCATTACTCCACCTGCACTCAGTAAAAGGACCAGATGTTACAGTCCCTGATAGTGCATTGCTTTAAAAGGAGAGAATCTTGGGGGATGGTTGTTATGAGGAAAGGCAGCCCAGAAACTTTACCAGCAGCACACATTGTTGTGTGGATTTTCTTTTGCACTCAACTTTCTCGGCTAGACACCTGAGGACCTGGTTGTGTCTCCATGTGTATCTGCCCTGAGTAAGGCTTGTCCTACAACCAACCAAGATGTGCTTGAGTGTGGCTGGGACTGTACACAGGGGGCAGGATGGGTCCTTTCAAAACCACAGCTGCAGATTTATTGGGGTAGGTAGCACATTGTATGTCACTCGGATTATGAAACTTAGTCTATTAGACTCCATTCCCCAGATTTCACTCCATGAGGTTTCTGAGGTTTCCTCTTTTCCACACTCTCCCAATTCATCCAGCGACCCTGCTTGGCGAGCGCTACAGCTCTCAAACAAGTAAGACTGTTCAGACTGCCACTGTGGATTTCCTCTGTCATTACTCACCATCATCCAGTCTTGCACCGCTGTTTCACTTGCCAAGCTCTGCCAGCCACAGTTCATGTTCCATCCCCTCTAGTGTGAAATACCATAGTCCATGTTCATAGCATTTTGCTACCATAGTTTATGTTCATAGCTTTAAGCTCCTAGTCAGAGGACTCATAGTTCATATCCATGCATTCCAGCCTTGTTCTTAGTTTTAGCTTTTGCCTCCTCTGTATTTACCTTGTGCATGTAAATAAAGTTCTGTTCACTTCACTTTGAGCCTCTGCTTGAATCTGCTCCTGGGTCCACTTCTTGTTTCTGGGTCATAAGCCGTAACAGTTATTTGAAAAAGCCATGCCACTGCTTCCCTCCTCTCTCACACAACTCAATCCACATGTACTGTACATGGCACATATGGGTCTTTCTGGAATATGTTAAGCAAACCTTGGAGCAGCTGGAGAACACTTCAGCTTACGTGGTTTATTGTTGGCATGGCTGTAAATCTTATACCTGCTACACTGACGTCTGTAGTCATCAAGTGTTTTGAGCGGGTAGTGCCTCAGCATATCAGAGACTGTCTACCCCCCTCCCAGAGCAAATTGGTCCATGAAGGATGCCATCACCATCGCCCTCCACAGAGCGCTGAGCCAAACAAACAAGCCAAACAAAGGCTTAGCACTGTAGGGCTTCTTTAGCATGTAGAACTCCAGAGGCAGCTGATGCACACTGGCAAGCAGAACATGACTCATGCAGTAGCTGAAACAAAGCCTCAGGTGTGGGAGGACTTTGGTGTGACCATGACTGGCAAACCATCATGCAGCTCTATATATCATAGAGATGTATGCCTATATTGTATGCCTTCAATATCATTTGAAGACATATGTAAGGCATTGACTGGAATAAATCACAGGGTGTCGCTGTTGAGCTGCATATACATTGTAGATTTAAGCAATTTCGACCATTTGTCCTCTACAGGGGAAAGCTGCTGTCACGGTCAGGCGGATCAGCTGCACGCTGATCAGCTCCGTCCCTCTCTCTCGCCGGGGCGGAACTCATTGTGGGTTCACGCCCTCGACAGATGAGACACCTGGGTCTCATTAAGACGATCAGCATTTAAACCAGGAGGCGACTGCTGTTCATCGCTGGATCGTTGTCTACCACGCGTTAGTGAAGTCAAGCTACAGCAAGTCTAGTTAAGAGTATTTTCCTTTGTGCGTCGTACTTAACCCTGTCTCCCTGTCTACAGAGCTTCCTGGATTTTCCCCCGTGTGATTCCCGTGTGGCAGTGTCGGAGTGTGAGCCTGTGATCGTGTGTGTGGATGATCTGAAGAACGCGTGCTTTCCCCCTGGACTTCCCTGGAGACCCCTTCTTCCCTCACTCAGCTGTATATAGCACCCCCCGCACCTTCTTGTATATACACCTGGTGAATTGTAAATAAATCCTTCTTGTGAGCATCAGAACCGGAGTCCTGCGCTTGAGTCCTCCTCCAAACCGTAACAGCTGCATCCCGCTGGGATGCCTTCTGCACAAGAAGCAGTCTGGGGGACGAGGAATAACTTGCCCATCACTAGGGGTAATGTCACTGAGGTAGCTAAACAGCTTCTTGTTGGCTGGAGCCCTGGGGTAAGCGAAGTTTTCCCTGAGTTCCTAAAGGCTTTAGATGTTGTAGGGCTATCTTGAATGACACATGTCTGCAACATTGCATGGAGATCTGGGGCAGTGCCTCCGGACTGGCAGACTGAGGTGGTGGTTCCCATCTTTAAGAAGGGAGAGAGGTGGATGTACACAAGAGGATCACACTCCTCAATCTACCTGGGTAGGTAGGTCTATTCCACGGTACTGGTTGTTAAACTTCGGACACAGAGGAGCAATGGGGTTTCTGTCCTGGTCGTGGAACACTGGATCTGATCTTTATCCTCTCAAACATATTTGAGGGAGTGTGGGAGTTTGACCGACCAATCTACATCTGTTTTGCATTGAACAGCATCCCTCGGAGTGCCCTATGGAGGGGTGCTTCAGAAGTGTAGGGTGTCTGGTGTCCCATTTCCGTTGGGTTTTGGATTTCACCAGGACTGCCCTTTCTCACTGATTATGTTCATAATTTTTGTGGACAGAATTACTGGGATTAGCCAGGTGGCAGCAAGCTCCTACTTTGGTGGCCTCAGAATTTTATCTGTGCTTTTTTGCAGGTGATGTGAGTTTCTTGGCTTCATCACGTGGTGGCCTCCAGCTCGCATTAGAGCCGTTAACAGCAGAGTGTGAAGTGGCAGGAATGAAAATCAGCACCTCCAAATCTGTGGCCATGATTGTCAACCAGCAAAGGGTGGAGTGCCACCCTTGGTCAGAGAAGAGTTGTTACCACAAGTGGAGAAGTGTAGGTATCTCAGATTCTTGTTCACGAGTTAGGGGAGAGATTAAATAAAACCTTGATAGATGAAATGGTGGCCACAGCTGCAGTTATGCGGATATTGTACCAGTCCATTGGGGTGGAGGATGTGGCTAGGGAAAAGGGGGGTCTGGGTTTCTCGGCTTAGGCTGCTGCCCCCGCAACCCAGCCGTGAATAAGTGGAAGAAAATGGATGGGTGGATGGACAATTGTATTATTATTTATATCCGTACAATATTTTTTGGTAATGATGTAATAATGCAGCTTGATTTTTATCTTAAGGTGTGAAAAAAAACGTTTTAAGAAGAGCAAATAGAAGTTGGTGTTCTAGCGAATATGATTGTTTCCTTGCAGGACACCAGGACAGTTGTGTCCTCTATCACAGATCGTGTGCCGACTGTGGTGAGTTGAGGGGTTTACCTGCAGGTTCAAGGTCACTGCATTCATAGAAGACTGTTCAAAGAAGTCCTACAATTAGTTAATGCTTCAATATTAAATATCTAACTATCTTAAAGATCAATTTGTCTCTATTAATTAGCTATATAACACAGGCTTTTAAGGTGGCAGTAATTAGACTATTACTTAAAAAGTCATCCCCTGACACAGCTGTCAGTCCAGCTTAATTTCCCATGCATGCTTCCTATTTTATTGTCTATAATAAATTCGTAAGTCCATTTGGGTCCTCTCTCCATTTTTCCACAGACCTGATGTGACAGAAAGACGGGACCTGTGCCGCTATGATGGACCCAGTGGACCTCAAACTATACAACCAGGAGCAAGCAGCGGTTTCCCTTCTGGAGGGGAAGCTGAGGTAGAAACCGTTGCTCATACCCGAGTATAAGCACATCTTCAACAGGACTTGTCTGGCTCTGCGGTCCCTCAAAAGCTGCACTCCACCCCTGCTGCCCCACCTGCACCTAAGCCTCAGTAGTGGAAAGTGGGTGTCGCTCGCCAATCTTTGGCTGCCCCACTGCCTCCTCATCAACAAGGTCTTTCACCTTGACATGGCTCAGCAACTCTGCCTCCTGTCTTGGCATAACGGATGCTCCATAACTCAGCATCTCTTCTCTCTCCGCGAGGCTCCTGCTGTCACTGCTGCTCTTCTCGTGCGGAGCAGTACCCGGTGGTGAGTGAGACAGACTTTTTTCCTCTCTATCACCATAGGTCAAAGGCTCCTGTTCGCGCTGCTAAATAGCTAATGACTGTTTATTAACAACCTAAAGAACTGTTTTGCCCTCTGAGAGTATCACCAAGGACATTTACATCTTCAATCACTTCTCTCTTCCTGTGAACATGCCAGAACCTTTCTCTCCACCTCAGCTCCTGCATGACTGCTGGGCATGCTGCCACCATCCAGAACTGTTTCGTCTCTGCCGCTAGCCCCGCTGTCGCCCTCCTGAACTGTTTCATCTCTATATATCATAGAGATGTATGCCTATATTGTATGCCTTCAATATCAGTTGAAGACATATGTAAGGCAGTGACTGGAATAAGTCACAGGGTGTCGCTGTTGAGCTGCATCCTCTGCAGGACACCGTAGTTCAGGTTTCTCGTTTGCGCAGGTGCCATCTTGGTTCAATTCAATTCAATTCAATTTTATTTATATAGCGCCAAATCACAACAAAAGTCGCCTCAAGGCGCTTCATAGATACAGAGAAAAACCCAACAATCATATGACCCCCTATGAGCAAGCACTTTGGTGACAGTGGGAAGGAAAAACTCCCTTTTAACAGGAAGAAACCTCCGGCAGAACCAGGCTCAGGGAGGGGCGGCCATCTGCTGCGACCGGTTGGGGTGAGAGAAGGAAGACAGGATAAAAGACATGCTGTGGAAGAGAGACAGAGATTAATAACAGATATGATTCAATGCAGAGAGGTCTATTAATACATAGTGAGTGAGAAAGGTGACTGGAAAGGAAAAACTCAATGCATCATGGGAATCCCCCGGCAGCCTACGTCTATTGCAGCATAACTAAGGGAGGATTCAGGGTCACCTGGTCCAGCCCTAACTATATGCTTTAGCAAAAAGGAAAGTTTGAAGCCTAATCTTAAAAGTAGAGATAGTTTCTGTCTCCCGAATCCAAACTGGAAGCTGGTTCCACAGAAGAGGGGCCTGAAAACTGAAGGCTCTGCCTCCCATTCTACTTTTAAATACTCTAGGAACAACAAGTAGGCCTGCAGAGCGAGAGCGAAGTGCTCTAATAGGGTGATATGGTACTACAAGGTCATTAAGATAAGATGGGGCCTGATTATTTAAGACCTTGTATGTGAGGAGCAGGATTTTGAATTCAATTCTGGACTTAACAGGAAGCCAATGAAGGGAAGCCAAAACAGGAGAAATATGCTCTCTCCTTCTAGTCCCTGTCAGGACTCTTGCTGCAGCATTTTGGATTAGCTGAAGGCTTTTCAGTGAGTTTTTTGGACATCCTGATAATAATGAATTACAGTCGTCCAGCCTGGAAGTAATAAATGCATGAACTAGTTTTTCAGCGTCACTCTGAGACAGGATATTTCTAATTTTAGAGATGTTGCGCAAATGGAAGAAAGCAGTCTTACATATTTGTTTAATATGTGCGTTGAAGGACATGTCCTGGTCAAAAATGACTCCAAGGTTCCTCACAGCGTTACTGGAGGCCAAGGTAATGCCATCCAGAGTATGAATCTGGTTAGATACCATATTTCTAAGATTTTCAGGGCCGAGTACAATAACCTCAGTTTGATCTGAATTAAGAAGCAGAAAGTTAGCGGCCATCCAGGTCTTTATGTCTTTAAGACATTCCTGCAGTTTAACTAATTGGTGTGTGTTATCTGGCTTCATGGACAGATAGAGCTGGGTGTCATCTGCATAGCAGTGTAAATGTATGCTATGTCTTCTAATGATGCTGCCTAAGGGAAGCATGTATAATCTAAACAGAATTGGTCCTAGCACTGGTTCAGTGTTTACTGTGGTTTGCAAAGGTAAGCACTGCCAGTGGCATACCACATTGGTTTTGTAGTGTTCTACTGTGTAAAATAGCAATTTTTTAATTAAACTAAGCATATATTGTGTTTATTAAGAGGTTCATGCACTTTCCGATTAGAGTGTGAGGAGTTTGTGTTTATGTTTCGTTTGGAAATATCTGCCATAATTTTGGGCTACATTTCTGCTTGTTAGCAGTGCACCTGCAAAGTAATGCAAGAAGGAGCACAGCTACTATTTGCTAGTTGTCCCGCTATGTTAATTTACCAAGGAAAGTTGTAAAGGTGCCTTCATTACATAAATACTTTTATGTAATGTGTTTTTTGTTGTTGTTGTTGTTGTTGGCTTTTGCTATGTGTTAATACTCACTGAGTGTTTACTGTGGTTTGCAAAGGGCCAGCAGCAGAGTTGGACTGGTTTATGCCCCAGCACCTAAATAAACGGTGAGGTCCGAGCCACAAATTGAACGCCTGTGTCCGACTGGTCTCTCTACCGTGCACCCCAATCCAACACAAAACTACACAACTCAGATTCCGGGGTGTAGGGAATCCCCTGCACTGGTTGGGTTACACATACAATACATTTTCATTGGTATGCAGCTAATAGCCAGCTTTATCTATCCATTAAGCCAGATGACACACATTAATTATTCTTAAAAATTCTAATTATGTTATTATACTCTGCACCTAAAAAAACTAACCAGATGCTTACACTGGAGAGCATTATCTTGTCTTCCAGTAACGCTGTGAGGAACCTTGGATGTCCTTTGATGTTCATAATAAAAAAAATATGTAGGGCTGTTTTTTTTTTTTCACTTATGAAGAATGCTGAAAAATTAGATAATGAATTTATTAATCTAAGCTGGGCTACTGTAATTCATTATTATCCGGCTGTCCAAAGAACTCCCTGAAAAGCCTTCAGTTGATCCAAAACGCAGCAGTGAGAGTACTGACAGGGACAAAAAAAAGACAGCATTTTTCCACATTGGTAAATCTAGAATCAAATGGGTAAATCCTTCTATTCACATAAAAGGTCTTGATTTCACTATTTATGTGCTTATAGATACACCACTCTTTAGTTCTCAGAATCAGAGAGACTTTATTTATGCCCAAGGGGCAATTAAGATACAACAGAGCAGCATGACGTTAAAGATAAGGACAGGGCATAAACAGGCAATAAGAATGAGATAATAAATACACAGATAATCCAGTATATACAGTTTTAAAATTAAAGTGACTGAATAAGTGAATAAGTAACTGTAAGTGAATAAAGTGAATAAAGCATCAGCAGTTTAAAAAAAGAGTATAGAGTAGTTTATGTTTATGGATGTGGGAAATGGTCTGGAGTTAAAAAGCAGAGTGGCTTTGGCGATAAAGGTGGCTCTTCTCCTCTCAGTCCTGCATTTCCTGCAGGACTGAGCATTGACCAATGTTCAGGCCAATGATTAATGCTCAGTCCTGCATTTCCTGCAGGACTGAGCATTGACCAATGTTCAGGCCAATGATTTTAGAGCACACTGATGCAGTGTGCGGCAGTCTGTTCCTGTATGAAGGCTGAGGGAGTGGAACCAGCAGGTGATGGAGGTCATGATGGTTTCCAGGAAGGCATAGTAAAAAGTCATCATGATGGGTGTGCTGACTCCAAAGGAGTTGAGTTATAAGGAGGTGTAGCCGTTGGTGGCACCTCCTGAGAATCTCCTCTGTGTTGGCAGAGAATTTCAGGAGGTTGTCAAAGATGGTTCCCAGGTATTTGTACTCCTCAACTACCTCCACTGGCTTGGTGGTGGTGACTGAAGCAGCCAGATCCCTCTGCCTACTGGAGAAGGTCACCACCATCTCTTTGGTTTTCCTCATGTTCAGTTCAAGTTTGGAGCTGTCACACCACTCTACAAACTTCTGCAGAGCGGGCCCGTGGTTTTGTGAGGGGCCTGACAGCAGTGTCAGGAGACAGTGTCGTCAGCATATTTAACCAGGTGACAGTTGGGCTGTGTGGATCTGCAGTCATCGGTGTAGAGGATGAAGAGCAGGGGGGAGAGCACACAGCCCTGGGGGGAGCCAGTGGAGGTGGAACGGAGACCGGAAAGAGAGTTGTTCACCCGGACTTTCTGAGTCCTGTTGGTCAAAAAGTCCAATATCCACAGGATTAGCTGATCATCCAGGTGAAATCGGGAGGAAAGTTTAGTGGCCAGGATATGAGGCTGAAGAGTGATGCACGCTGATGAGAAATCAGCAAACAGAAGTCTGGCAGAGCAGTCAGGGACCTCCAGATGAAGATTTTTGCATCATCGACACCTCTGCGTGCACGGTAAGCAAACTGGAGTGGGTCCATCAGGGGGTCAGTTGCTCTTACAATGTGCTGTTTTATGATCTTCTCCATGGCCTTCATCACCAGGGGGGTGAGGGCCACGGGACGAAGATCATTCAGAGACTTTGGGTTGTTTCTTTTGGGGATGGGGATGACTGTGGAGTGTTTCCACAGCTGGGGGACGGTGTGACTGTCGACTGAGGGTTGAAATAGAGTCCGGAACACACTTCCTAGTTGCCCTGCACAGTGGCTCAGAGCTCGACTGCTGATGTTGTCAGGGCCGGTTGAGCTCCTCTCCCTGGTCCTCCTGAGGGTTCTCACCACGTCCTCAGTCCTGAAGGTGAGTGCAGAGCTGCCAGGTTTGAGTGAGGATCTGGACTCTTCAAGCTGGGTGATATTGTCCGTCTCAAACCTGGTGTAGAAAGCATTGAGGTCATCAGGGAGGGAGGAGGGGTTGCTGCCCTCCACCTGGATGGTTCTGGGGGTGGTGACCACAGTATCCACAGAGGCCATGGTTTTGAGGCCCTGCCAGGCTGAGCAGAGGTCCCATGTGGTGAATTTTTTTTTCAACAGTGTTTTTGTACTCCATGACTTGTTCGTTGATGTCATCAGAGGGAGAAAGAAAGCTGTCTCAGTCAGTGGCTTCGAAACATCCTTGTAGGATGAGGATACTTTCCGCTGTCCACTGCTTGATGTTTTTGGTGACCTTTTTAATCCTCTTGATGACTGGGGTGTAAGCAGGGGCAAGCAGCACGGTGTGGTGGTCTGCTGAGCCGAGAGGGCGGAGGAGTGGGGCTTTAAATGCATCTGGTACAGAGCCGTAGCATTTATCCAGAGTCTTCCCCTGATGTGTGCTGCATGTAACATACTGTTGGTATCCTTTAAGCGACTTGTCAGGGGAACAGTGGTTGAAATCACCCAGGATGAACTTGGGAGAGTCCGGTGATAGTTGTTCCAGTTTGTACAGAGTGTTGGTGAAGTACTCCGTGGCTTTAGTCCAAGCACTGAACCCTGTGGAACTCCATAATTAACCTCAGTGTGTGAAGAGGACTCTCCATTTACATGCACAAATTGGAGTCTATTAGATAGATATGATACAAACCACTGCAGTGCAGTACCTGTAATACCTACAGCATGTTCTAATCGCTCTAATAGGATATTATGGTCGACAGTATCGAACGCTGCACTGAGGTCTAGCAGGACAAGCACAGAGATGAGTCCACTGTCAGAGGCCATAAGAAGATCATTTGTAACCTTCACTAAAGCTGTTTCTGTGCTGTGATGAGCTCTGAAACCTGACTGAAACTCTTCAAATAAACCATTCCTCTGCAGATGATCTGTTAGCTGTTTGACAACTACTCTTTCAAGGATGTTTGATATGACAGGAAGGTTGGAGATTGGCCTATAATTAGCTAAGACTGCTGGGTCTAGAGATGCTTTTTGAGTAAAGGTTTAACTACAGCCAGCTTGAAGGCCTGTGGTACATAGCTGATTATTAGAGATAGGTTGATCATATTTAAGATCGAAGAATTAATTAATGGCAGGACTTCTTTGAGCAGTTTTGTAGGAATGGGGTCTAAAAGACACGTTGATGGTTTGGAGGAAGTAATTATTGAAGTTAACTCAGAAAGATCAATTGGAGAAAAAGAGTCTAACTTAACATCAATGGTACTGAAAGTAGCTGTAGATAATGTTATGTGGGATGATTATTGGTAATTTTTTCTCTAATAATTAAAATAATATTCATGAAGATGTTCAAGAATTCATTACTAGATAGCGCCAAAGGAATAGTTGGCACAACAGTGCTCTGGCTAAACCACTAACCCTCCAATCAGTAGATGACCTGCTCTATCTCCTGAGCTACAGTCACTCCGCAATATCAAGCCCCTCAAGGCAACTGCTGTTGCGCTTTATAAATAAAACTGAATCGAATTTTTGTCTGCTGTGTCATCTCCTGGCTGTGGGCTTGTGTGGTGGTAAGCAGACTTAGCAGACATTGAATTCCTAGAGATGAGCAATTTATTTATAGTGACTTCCATTATAGATGAAACTTTACCAAAACTCCACCACATAAACTCATAACAGAAAACAAAACACACGGACTGGGTAGCACAGCTCTCCTCCCTCATCTGAACCAAGCTGAAACTAACTATACAGTGGCTGCAAAAGTATTCGGCCTCCTTGAACTTTCCCACATTTTGTCACATTACAGCCACAAACATGAATCAATTTTATAGGAATTTCACGTGAAAGACCAACACAAAGTGGTGTACACGTGAGAAGTGGAACGAAAATCAGACATGATTCCAAACATTTATAACTAACAATAACTGCAAAGTGGGGTGTGCGTAATTATTCAGCCCCCTTTGGTCTGAGTGCAGTCAGTTGCCCATAGACGTTGCCTGATGAGTGCTAATGACTAAACAGAGTGCACCTGTGTGTAATCTAATGTCAGTACAAATACAGCTGCTCTGTGACGGCCTCAGAGGTTGTCTAAGAGAATATTGGGAGCAACAACACCATGAAGTCCAAAGAACACAGCAGACAGGTCAGGGATAAAGTTATTGAGAAATTTAAAGCAGGCTTAGGCTACAAAAAGATTTCCCAAGCCTCGAACATCCCACAGAGCTCTGTTCAAGCCATCATTCAGAAATGGAAGGAGTATGGCACAGCTGTAAACCTACCAAGACAAGGCCGTCCACCTAAACTCACAGGCTGAACGAGGAGAGCGCTGATCAGAAATGCAGCCAAGAGGCCCATGGTGACTCTGGACGAGCTGCAGAGATCTACAGCTCAGGTGGGGGAATCTGCCCATAGGACAACTATTAGTCGTGCACTGCACAAAGTTGGCCTTTATGGAAGAGTGGCAAGAAGAAAGCCATTGTTAACAGAAAACCATAAGAAGTCCCGTTTGCAGTTTGCCACAAGCCACGTGGGGACACAGCAAACATGTGGAAGAAGCTGCTCTGGTCAGATGAGACCAAAATGGAACTTTTTAGCCAAAATGCAAAACTCTATGTGTGGTGGAAAACTAACACTGCACATCACTTTGAACACACCATCCCCACTGTCAGATATGGTGGTGGCAGCATCATGTTCTGGGGGGGCTTCTCTTCAGCAGGGACAGGGAAGCTGGTCAGAGTTGATGGGAAGATGGATGGAGCCAAATACAGGGCAGTCTTGGAAGAAAACCTCTTGGAGTCTGCAAAAGACTTGAGACTGGGGCGGAGGTTCACCTTCCAGCAGGACAACGACCCTAAACATGAAGCCAGGGCAACAATGGAATGGTTTAAAACAAAACATATCCATGTGTTAGAATGGCCCAGTCAAAGTCCAGATCTAAATCCAATCGAGAATCTGCGGCAAGATCTGAAAACTGCTGTTCACAAACGCTGTCCATCTAATCTGACTGAGCTGGAGCTGTTTTGCAAAGAAGAATGGGCAAAGATTTCAGTCTGTAGATGTGCAAAGCTGGTAGAGACAGACCCTAAAAGACTGGCAGCTGGAACTGCAGCAAAAGGTGGTTCTACAAAGTATTGACTCAGGGGGCTGAATAATTACGCACACCCCACTTTGCAGTTATTTATTTGTAAAAAATGTTTGGAATCATGTCTGATTTTCGTTCCACTTCTCACGTGTGCACCACTTTGTGTTGGTCTTTCACGTGGAATTCCAATAACATTGATTCATGTTTGTGGCTGTAATGTGACAAAATGTGGAAAAGTTCAAGGGGGCCGAATACTTTTGCAAGCCACTGTATATAGTCTCAGCTGACTGTCAGTTCACCTTAACTTAGTCTAGCCCAGGGGTCGGCAACCTGTGGCTCTGGAGCCGCATGCGGCTCTTTTGTCCTTATACTCCGGCTCCGCGTGGTTTGGGAAAATAAATCATAAGTATTTAGCTGAAGTGTATTTTATTTGTGTTTAGTTCTTTTTTTAACTTGTAGTTCTAAATTGGAAGATTATTGTGATTTTGAAATATAAAAATAAAATTATATCTTATTATTTTTTCATCGCTCAAAATAAGCGTCACACTCGCGGAAGCGGTGTACCCGCCGAAACGCCGTGCATTTATTGAGACTTTCAACCCCAGGTAGGCCAATTATGGATCTTCGGATCCACATTATGTCAGCAGCTGTTCTCCACCGTGAACTATGTTAAAAACAAACACCGCTCACGCCTCACAGATGACAGCTTACAGTCTTGCGTAAAGATGAAAGCCCTGATTTGAAGACGCTGTGCGCAGAGGTTCGGGACCATGAGTCTTATTGTAAACATATCACGACAGACCCGACGATGTTTTCATGAACACGCTTTTCAGCATCTCTTTATTGACCACTTTTCACACACGGTTGCTGTACGCACACAGCCGGCTGTAGCTTTTCAGCTCACAGCCCGACACACACCAACACAACCAAGGTGCGTCCGCCTCCCCTGCAGCGGCGCTGCAGACCACGCCCCGCCACACACATTAACCAGGTAAAATACACATTTAGGCAGAATTTTGCAAATATCTGTTTTTTTTTTTTTAGCAGCATAGTGCTTTTTTTCAAATTATTTTTTAAAAGTCAGGTCAAGGCTCCAAAAGCCCAAAGGCGATATGAGGGTGGCGGCTCACAGCAGCTTTTGTTTGCTGGATCATTTTAGTTCAGCTGGGTGTCTTTGCTTTTGTTATGTTTCTTTAAGAGTTCAAAATGTGTTAATTACATAAATAAAATGTAATTTTCTCTGTAGCACTTCATGGATTTCATAAGCAACACACTTTAGTTGCTCTGTGGATTCTTTTAAAAAGCAGTTAAAAACTTTTCTGTTCAAACAAGGCTTTTGTTGATCTACGTATTTTATATTCTTTACATTATTTACATTTGATCCTTTACATTGTGTATAATGTCTATTGATTGTATTGTTTATTTTAATATTTGTGTACAGCGCTTTGTGACTGCCTGTCTGTGAAAAGCGCTTAATAAATAAACTTTACTTACTTACTTTAGTTGTTCACACAAAGCATAAAAGTAAAAAACAATACATACAGTGTTTTCTTCATTTTAGATTTCAAAAAGTATTTGCGGCTCCCAGTGTTTTCTTTTGCGTGGAAACCGGGTCCAAGTGGCTCTTTGGGTGTTAAAGGTTGCAGACCCCTGGTCTAGCCAGTACCACTAGCTTAAGATGAGAAATCTAAAACTCAACACAAATAGCTAAGAATCACATAAAGCTCAGAACCCTCCTGATTAACTCATTTACACAGCTAAATGGCTCTACATAAGAAAGATATTCTCAACAAATCATTACATAGTCCTGAAACAAACAAAAGAAAACATTCCTATTGAAAAAACCCTTCTCTTAGTTTAGCCTGGTGATGTCAGACATGACATCATCAGCACTTTAAAAGTCAGGAAATGCTGGGCAGGCCCTTTCCAACACCTGATCTACATGGAGACTCAGAACAAAGAAACAACGGTAAGAATGAACAAATAAGTTAAATGTGCAACATAATGAAAAAATAAAATAACTTGTGGCTATTTGAGGATTTCACAGCATGAAACCCAGAGGATTTAGCCTATTTTTCCCAACTCACTGTAGATCACAAATAAAATTTCCTAGTTTTGCTCACTGCCATTGGATCGGAACTTTTGAATTTTTGTGAACTTTGTAAAGAGGTTTGCCTCCTCAAAATGGATTATATCCTGCATGGGAGAAGAATTAATCATGACCAGGGTGCTCTCTCTCACGTCCACAAAAATGGAAGCAAAACTGGTAGTAGATAAATAGCAACAGTTTAGATTTGATTATTTTAAGCTTTTAGTTTTTTCCTAAATTTTTTAAGAATTTGATTATGTGATTATTTATTACTGACTGAGCTGTTTGTATGGGTATTAACATCCCCTCTTTTGAAGTTCTTATAGGTTGCATTAACCTTTAAAATAAACAGATTCCTACTTTTCAGGCCACTAAAGTAAATCCTAGCAAATTTCCAAGTGCTATAGATCCTTAAGGAATTAATGAATGTGGCTGTTGACTGTAAGCAAGCTATTTAGCACTTTTCACAGATAAAAATGACAAAGTGCTTCACAATAAAACCAGAAATAAAAATAAAATTATAATACAAAACAATAAATTGAAAACATAAAACAACAAATGGATTAAAAACTTGTCTGTGTAGAAATATCTTCAGCTGCTTTTCAAAAGAGTCAGTGGAGAATGTACAGCGTAAAGACAATGGAAGAGAATCCCCACATGTTTTGATCCTAGTACATGGGGCCAATAGCAATCCCTGACCCGAAGACCCAAGAGCTGTGGAAGAAGCACGAGGTTATATCTGAGGTAATATCTTAGAAATTACCACATATCATGTTTCTATTTTCTGCCTTTTTACCCTACTATTACCTTTTTATTACCAAGTTGTAATAGAAAGTGTTACCAAAGACTGTTACAGTAAACCACAAAAGGAGCAGTAAAAGCACGAATAATCATCTGAAGTTCCACCTGTGACACCAGTAGTCTGAGTTTAGAAATTTCTAAGATCATCAAAACTATTCAGAACAAGTTGTTTGTGGTGGTTCGCAAAACGACCTTAACTGTCAGATATGACGCCCAAATATCTGAGACAGAAGGGTCTAAGAAGCTGATTAATTCCTGAGATTATATGGCCAAGAGCAATAATCAAACTTTCTGTTTTATTTGTATTTAACTGGAGGAGGATGTCATTTAACCCTTGCTTGATTTCTGTCAGACAATTAATAAACTAGGCTTTGAAAGAATAGTATAACAGTATAACTGACAGTCATCAACGTCTGATAAGCAGTTGCTAGTATTCAACATTGCCTCAAATTGTTTTTGCACTTCTTTCAGCTGGTTTACCTGTCACTAAAGTGGCAGCCAGTAGCCATTATTACAGAGCAGCCAAAGATGAGCAGTAAGGGGAAGAAGATGCAAATGGAGAAAGCACAGAGATTGTAGACCAGCATGTCTGAGGAGCTGCTCTCCCAGAACACAGTACAGAGAGTCTCAGCAGGATCGTACCTGGAAATCAAAGACGGTAAGACTGACATGAATATAAGAACAGAGAACTGCAAAGCACATGCTGAAGGCTTTCAGTTAACTACATACCTGATCCAAGCATAGACAACAGGGATGCTCCCAAAAACTACCCCTGTAACCCAAGAAGCCAAACATGCTGTCACCATGACAACAAAGATGGCGCCATCTATCGAATTGATGCCAGTTGATCTCTGCACACATAGGACTGCTGTAAGATAAATAAAGTATATCTTAATTTACCTTAAAATGTTGTTACAATAGCCCAAACATGAAAAACAACCTAGATTCATGAAATAAAACAATAGGACAATACAAAGTAATTCTTATTGTGTTTAAATGTTTTGCTAGCTCTGGTTTATTTGTATTAAAGCTTGTGTAAATTCAGAACTGTTTTAGTTTCACGAGTTTCAGAATATTCTGCCAGATTATGTTTCCCAAACCAAAAGATTGACTAATTGACCTAATTAAGTATCCTGACAAAAGGCTGTATAGGGCCAATTGGCCGTCATGGTGTGATGTGGTGTGTGGCAGGAGCTTCAATTAGCAAGGCCTGTACGAAGCGTGCAGGGTGTCTCAGAGATTGAAAGGGCAGGAGGGCGCTGGAGAGGAAGGTCTGGGAGCAGAGTCAGTGAGACTTGAGTGTGGGCTGGTAAAGTCTGGAGCTTCAGCTAAAAGCTGGAGTTATGCACCACAGCCTGTTGGATCTCTGTGTTGTGTCAAGTCAATATACATTGTGAGATCGGCATACGTGTAGCACAAACACAGCTGACGCTATTAGTGATGCTATTCCTTTCTCTTCAAAATCACAAGGGTCCAATGAATTTTCAGGAGAGTAGTGAAAGTCAACTACTGGTAAGGACATAATAGAATGTGGGGCACATAGACCAATCACTGTATTGAACCGGGACTATAAAATGTATACTACCATTTGGCAAAAAGACTGGAAGTGATGTATTTTTTAATCAATGACCAGTCTGGAATCACCCAGTATAAGAAGTATAGGATGACTCAATATAGGAAGAGCTTTTCATCCCACTGAATGCATAAACAGAGAAGAAGTGGGGGCTATTTTTTGAGTCTGTAGAAAAGCAGCATTTGATTCAGTTGGATGGGAATTTCTTTATAAAGTTATGGAAAAGTTTGGTTTTCACAAGACGTTCACACACAATACAGCGAGCTTGCATGTTCGTTTGTGTATTTTTTGTTTTGTTTTTTTGTTTGTTTGCTTTTCATGTGTGTTTGGTTACAGGTTGGTGACCTGTTTTATTTTACTTCTGCTCTGTCATTTTATTTTTTACCTTTTCTTCTTTTTTCTCTTTAAAAAACCTCATTTAGATTTATTTATTATTATTACTACCTATAAATAGGTACTGTGTATTGATTTCAAAGGACAAACGTTATTTTTTATTAAATTTAATTTTTTTTATTGATTTCTTTTACTGGTTTAGTCTTAAAAGGGTAGACATTTGTACATAGCACTGAATGAAATAAAGCATGAAATAAAACTCAGTAAAAGTTTTCAGTTAAGTAGTTGTCTGGTTCAGTTATTTACCTCATAACATTTGAATGGAACATCTACCTTACATTAAACTCAGTGCCCATTATGTTTAGCCAAGCTCCATTTTCAAGGGTTTAAACACAGAACAGAGCCCTGTTGTCCTATGTGTATGAAGCTGTGTAGTACCTATACTCCCTATAGATGAGCTGACAAACACAAACTTTAGCAGGGTGACCACCTCACACCACGGGGACTTTTGACCTCCTGTGAGTATGGTCAGCATGGAGGACGAGATGAGGAGGAGGCAGGAGCCTTGACAACACAGTTCATTATCAGAAATGAGTTAGTTATCATGACACTGAGAAACCAACAAACAAAGAAAAGTATAAAAATGATAATTATTATTATTATATTAATAATAAATACTATTATTATTATTATTAATAATAATAATAATAATAATAATAATAATAATAATAATAATAATAAATCAGTAGTATTATTTATATTTATTTAGAACACCCTTTAAAAACGCCCAAAGCCAGCATACAATAAATGAACAAATGAAATAATGGATAGCCATTGGTGCATTTTTTACCTAAGTCTGAGAGGGTTAGACTCATAAAAGGAAACCAGCAACGACAGCAGAACTTTCCTCGGCACTTAGAATCAATGACACAAGAGGAGGAGTGAACATACAGTCATCTTTTAAAAAGTGCTTATCAAATTAGAAGTTTATTAAAGAAAAACACATTGGTTGACATGTAAGTTAAACCAGTTGTTTTGATGCATAAACCACCTTGATTTTATATCAATATTTTTAAACAAGCTGTGGACATGGAAATTTATTCAGCTGACAAACAGACTACACCCTGATTATGCAGATAAAAGGATTATGCTGCCTCTTCATTTGTACATTGAAATGTTTTTTTAATCCCATTGCCACAGGTGTATAAAATTAAGGGCCTAGCTCACTGAATTGAACTGAAGAGTTACAACTCTACAGACCTTAGTTAGCATGTTAAATGTAAAAGTTAATGACAGCTCTATTAGAAAAAGACAGAACTAGTATGACTTGTTTGTCAGAAGAAAGCCTCTTCTCTTTAAAAGAGCATGGCAGCAGGTATTAGCGTTGCAAGTTTCATCTTAACAAACCTCAAGATTTCTGGAACAGGAAAACATTTCTTGTTGATTAAGAACTTAATTTAAAATATTTAAGTTAAAATCTGCTAATAATAGACAAGGTTTTACTAGTAGAAGGGTGTTTTCATAATGAGGCATTGCTTTTGATATAATAACGCAATTGAATAACAATTAAACCACTGGTAATTGTCAGTTAATGGTAAATATTGATTTCTATAAGAATAACATTCATAAAACTTCATCTAGTGGTTTGGTTTTCTACACACAAAGATATCTAAGATGAAACATCAGTGTGAGGAACAATCAAACCTCCTTACCAGAACTTTGACAAGCAGAGCTAAACTGTTTCCCATAACACCCATGGTCATCTCCAAGCCCAACACCGTCACCAGAACCCACTTTTCTGGATTTGACCATGGAGAATCAATGAATGCAGTCCCATTAAGCAACCCAGTCACTGTCACACAAGAAATACAGAATACAGCAGAGTTTGTTATAACATTCCTGCTTTTGCAGGAAAAAGTCAAGTTTACCTTTTGTTTTCTTTTGTTTTCTTTTGTTTTCTTTTGTGGTTGTTTTGTCTCAAGCAAGCAACTGGTTACCTTTATGGCAATAATGGACCAATTATTATAGTTATATATTGATAATTATAATAATTGAATTAATTATAATTGTTATAGTTACATTTACTATTATTACTTTGAAAAGGAAGGTTTAGATTTAACTTAAGTAAATGTTTTGAAAGTATATTTTTCTAATATATAACGTTGATATTTAAGGGTTTATATCAAAACTCTTTAAAGTTTTGACAGCAAATAGGCTGCACTTACTTGTATGATGAGTCCTGTGTCCACAGCCTTCAACACTGGTTACTGGGTAGTTTGTAATAAGTCAGCACTAGAGCTCAGATAAAAGTGTCATCAAAACCATTTTCAATTAAAATTCACATGCTTCATTAAGCTCATATAGAATGGCTCTGATGCACTTTCTGTGTGTGCTTTAAATGATCTTCTACTAATACTAATATTACTACTAGTTAACACCATTATCACATAAGTGAAAACAACACTATGGTAAAATGTTATACCATAAAATAAATGCGGAATTTTTCCAAATGAACAGGGAATAAACATCACTGTAATGGCAAATGCAGACACTATATTCCCAAAAGTATTCACTCACCCATCCAAATCATTCATTTCAGGTGTTCCAGTCACTTCCATGTTGTTTAAAATCAAGCATGCAGACTGCTTCTACACAAACATTGTGTAGAAGTGAATTCCAGCATGGTACTGTGATAGGAGGACACTTTTGAAACAAGTCCAGTCATAAAATTTTCCCACTACTAAATATTCCACAGTCAAATGTTAGTGGTATTAAAACAAAGTAGAAACAAATGGGAAGAGCAACTCAACGATGAAGTTTTGAGCCATGTAAAATCAAAGAGTTAGGTCAGCAGATGCTAAGGTGCATAGTGTGCAGAGGTCTTTCTTTCTGCAGAGTCAAACGGTACAGACCCCCAAACTTCATGTGGCCTTCACATTAACTCAAGAATAGTGCGTAGAGACATTCATGGAATGAGTTTCTAAGGCTGAGCAGCTGCATCCAATTCTCACATCACCAAGCACAATGCAAAGCATTGCCAATGGATTTGATAACCGTGGAGACGTGCTCTCTGGAGTGCTGGCTCACATGTGTCTGTCTGGCAAGCTGACGAACAAGTCTGGGTATGATGGTTGCCAAGAGAATGGCACTTGTTGTGCCAAGTATAACGTCTGGTGAATTATGGTGTGAGGTTGTTTCAAGAGTTGGGCTCTGTCCCTTGGTTCCATGAAAAGAACATTTCATGATTTAGCATGCAAAGACATGCTTCCGACTTTGTGGGAAGTTTGTGGGGATGGCCCCTAACTGTGCATATTCCTGATCCTAACCCGGTAGAACAGCTTTGGGATGAACTTCTGTGAGCAGACCTCATCCAATACCAGTATGTGATCTCACAAACGCGGTTCTGGAAGAATGGTAAAAAAAAATCCCATAAACATACTCCTCAACTCAAACCTTCCCAAAAGAGTTGAAGCTGTTATAGGAAATGTCGACATCATATTAAACCCTATTAATTATAAATGGGATTGCACTAAAGTTCATGTGCTTGTGGAGGCAGATGAGAAAATACTTTATGGAATACGTAACAATGATCCTTGAAAATAAATCTTATATCACTGGAAAGCCTGTTTATTTTCCCTTAAACGGTGCTGCATTTGTAAACTTGGCCTTCAGTCTGGACATGGTAATGCACTATAGCTGGGTCCATGCTCACTGTGCTGCTAATCAGGCACCTGATGTGGGCTGGCATAAGCCTCCTTGGTGCCAGGAGAAAAATTGACTGACTGCCTGCAGTTAGCTGAGCTGAGCTGTGCTCAGCGGTAACGCAAGGTCGTCGACTCTGTGGAGGAGGAAACGGCGGGGCTTTCATGGGAGACTCCAGCAATTCAATCCACAGAAGATTTTACACTAGAACAACTTGTGACAACACTGATCAAAATCGTTGGTCACATGGATGCAGTGTTCACATTGCCATACTTTGTGATGAATAGGGGCAGATTATATCGAGAAAGTCTTGACACTTGCATCTAGGAAGAAGACACCCAGTTGTTAGTGTTTAAGGGAAATGATTTTCTAGGTGGCTCATTACAGCCCTATGGCTGTCACATGGGATATGAAAAAACTCTATGCTCAAATTTGGAACAAATAATGTTGTGTAAAGATGAGAACACCACACACACATAGATAGTGGAGGGACAGGTAGAAATGGCAGGCCAGTGAGGACATAGGGACCATGACACTATGATCAAACAAATCATTTTAAAAAAGCAGAGGGTAAAAATTACAAGTACATTTCACCCAGTAATGCTTGAAACTACATATTCCTCCGACATTCAGTGGTATAATACCTGATGACGAAAGAATAGGTCCAAATCTTTTGAAAACATCAGAGTTGTATGCAAGATTATGTGCACCAATGTCTGAGAGCCAGCGGGCCTGTACTGGCTCGACAGGATGAATCTTCAGAGACACTTTCTGCTGAGAAGCAACCCCAGGATCTCACTACTCAGCTCAGCAATGAGATAGATGGCATGTTGCAAACAGTAGTTTTGGAGATCATCAATGTCACCCTAACATTAGTCCCTAATCCAACGTCACCGCCGGAAAAATGAATGAGTGTAAAATTTTGGCACCTGAAAACATTTAAGGTTCATGCCTTTTTCCACTTGAAAAATAATTACAAAATAATACTTTTTCAGATGTTTTGTGGAACTGACAAAAATAAAATGAGCTTTTTATACCACAGATTCTGCATTTGATGAAATATGTAATTCATGATCAAATGCTTCTACGTGGAGGTCAAGAGTGGCATGCTTGTGCCTGCCTTCTTGCTTGAATAAAATATTTAATCTCATTTTTTTTCTATCCATCTATCTATGTTGTTATAAAAAAAAAAACCTTTGGCTCAACTTTCTGAGGTGTTTTAGTCTATATTTGTATTAAGTAAACAAGAATATCTGGCTTGTGCAGACTTCTGCACAACTATATAGTGCACACACCAAAGATGGCTGACTGTGTTGTTACAAAAATATTACTTAACTGTAAATGTGCAGCAAAAGGTGTATTTTTTAAACAGTAAAAATGTAGTTTTGACAGAAAGTAAAAGTATAGTTTCATGCATCAGTCAAAACACTTGACTCCAGGTACACGACGCCCAGCTGAAAACACAACACAGGTCGAGTTGCTGAGATTCACAGAAAATGCACTTTTGATAAATATCATTATAGGGATGAGAAATGTCTTATATCAGGATAGGAGGTTTTGGTCATATCCTTTGTATTTTTATCTTTTCTTCTTCTTTTTTTTTAGCTTAAACATAAACAACAGCAACAAAAAAACCTTTAAAATATTTTTTCCTCAGAATAAACTGTGACTAGTCTCAATGGCTGACATGGAGGAGCAACACAGCGACACGTTAACGCCGACTGCTGCAGTTCCTGTATGAACTGAGCAACTCTGAAAATCAAAGGAAAAGCTGAATTTATTTTATTTAAAGCTCAGATTGAACTTGATGGACTAACATGCAGGCTGCATTCAGGACGTCATCACAGTGATATATGAAGAGTGGTACCAAGAGAAAGTGTGCACATATAACGTGTCAGGGTCCTGGGTCTGAGCGACCCAGGATCCCTGGGCAGTCATGGACTGGTGATATTATAGGTATTTTTGGTGTTGCTGCTGCTCTTCTCCGTGTGTGTGTGTGTGTGTGTGTGTGTGTGTGTGTGTGTGTGTGTGTGTGTGCGCAGGTGTGTATGTACACTGGTTTACAGGCGCCTTCAGGCCTGGTGGGTGTGGCCCGGCTAGGGGTCTGGCCACACCCGAAGCTACACACCTGCCACTGATCAGGGCTCGTCGGGGGAGCTACTTAGGAGAGGCTTGGAGCTCCCACCGACGCGGGGTCATTCCATGAGACTCCACGTTAGTCATCCAGTTGAACTGAGTTAGTGTGTGTATGCCCGCGGTTATATGTGTCCTGACGGCTGTGTCTATTGTGTCCCCAGGAGAAGTGTGGAGCGCCAGACAGCAGCCAGCACGAGGAGTGCTGAGACACGGGAGCGGAGAGCACTGAGACACGGACTATTCACGGAGAGACACGACACGGGAGTCAGGGAAAGCACGGGGATTTATTGTTGTTTTGTACCATACACTGTAAATAAACGCACTGTTTGTACATAGAGCTCCTTTCCCACACCTCCCACGGTTTGCCATGCCAAACCGTGACATAACGTGTCCCTTTATGCTTGCTCTTCTCCAGCCTCTGGTGTCACTTTGTAGTCATTTGTCTTATTATTGTCTTATTTGTTTCGATTTAGGTTCTGTGCGCACAAGCAGAGGTGTTCGTTTGGGAAGTAACCGTGACCTCGTTTTCAGAGGCTTCTCTAACATTTAGTGGTCGTGCAATATGTCAAACTTTTTCCTCAACGTAAAGTTAAACAGCTAAGAGCATTTGAACACAGCGGAGAAAAAGGTGTGCACTGAGGTTTTTAACTGATGTTTAATTGTTGTCACTCCTGAGGATTTGTGGACACAGATCCTTATTCACTACGCTGCTGTTTACAGTTTAAGTCCTGTCAGCCCTGTCCTGTGCTGAGAGGCCTGTGGTCATCCATCGGTCCTGTTCTAATAAACCCAAATTTCAGGTCTATTCAGTTTTATTCATGTAGCACCACTTAAACAGTCAACAAATCTTTAGTCAAATTATGTTATATTGTAAAGTAAAGACCCCCAAAGAGTTAATCCAGGACAAACGTTCACACAAATCTGAATTGCGTTCACTCGATGAAGTAAATGTAATTCAGTAATCAAAGGTGAGTGGGTATAGCTAACTACAAGTGTGTACTGTATCATGAGTGGACAGACATGGATGTAAACCACACCTTAACTGTTTGGCTGAGGCAGTGATTCTAACTTAAAGGTACTCTGGATATTATTAAATGTGAACATATTGTGGCGAGCTCAGACAAGGAGGAGACGGAGGTATCGTTTGGTCTTGCTTCCCCTCAGCTAGCCAGGGAGCACAGCCGTTTATTCCATTCGCAGAAAAACACTGCCGCTAGCTAACTGCTCAGCGCGGCAACAACAACACAGGGCGCCCTCTGACCCCGGAAGGACACACCGTCGCAGCGAGAGGGCGTCACCTGTCACTATGGCAACATAAACAAAACATAACTGTACAAACAGAACCCCGAACAGCCCTGACCCACTACAATATAGTGAAAAATGACATTTTTTGTTTGTCAAGTGTTTAAAGAAAACATTTTGGAGCCACTTGAATGAATGTATGTAAACACATTTACACGACAAACTGATAAAAATGCTCAAATTTGAAAGTTTGAGTTATTTTGTTCATGTATCAGCTGTTCAGTCGCTTTAAGACGAGATGGATGCTGTCGTTATATTGTAGTATAGTTTTTGTGTTGAGGAGAATAAAAGAATATTTAACATTAATTGTACCAATGTTGTTGTGTACTAAGCACAGATTAATTTAAAAAGTTTTAATTTACGAATTTTTGAGCAAATGGTTTCTAATTGTATAGAAACTGACTTTCAAGGATATTAAAAGTCAAGTTACAGTGAAAAGAAGTGCCTGTAAATGGTAATATAAACAGAACTTTCAATTTTTCTATTAATGGCAAATATCAGTGGTGTGTGAATGAGACACGGCGGGTCCAGGGATCATAGTTTTGATCACCACAGGCGTGATCTGCAGATGACCGCAGACCACGCCCCACCACAATCAGCTAATGATGCAGAAAATATCCCGTAAATAAATGGAATTTTCCGTTTTATAACTGAAGGAAACATCCGTAAATACTACAGCATACTGTAAATCTACAGAATCTTCTGTTTTATCATTTACGGAAAAGTCCTGCAACTTCCGTGAAAAAACAGAAAATGTACTGGCAAAAAATTACCAGGACATTTCCTGTTTTTCTAAGGAATTTTTTTTTTTTTACAGTGCACGTTATTGTGCTGACTACATCCTGCCCTCAGCCGACGCTACGGCAGCCTGTGAGTACATCCACTCTACGGTTTCTCAGCTACAGATGGCACATCCACGGTCCCTCATCATTATCTCATCTCATCTCAGGGGCGATTTTAGCCCATTTTTGGGGGTGCTGAAGCACCCCCAAAATGAATCAAAGCACCCCCAAAGATTTCTTACTTTTTTGGCAATATTTGCTGTTTGTGTGACACACTACTAAAAATATAAAAAGCATACAGTACTGTACTTGTTTGAGACGTAACATTTTAACAACAAAAGTATAGATAACCCCCCGCCTCCCAAAATGGTTTGTTCCAACTCTCCCCTGCTCTGGCTCTAGCCTCTTGCTGCCAGAGCGATGGTGGCTGAGACACAGCGGAGCTGAGGTGTAAGTGCCTGGCTTAAAACAGGACATGTTAGCTGCATTTAACCTTCAGTTACTCTTCATATAGTTGGTAGGTATCAGACCATGTTTCTTTTTAGCCGAAAAACATTACATCCAGGTAACCTGCAGTGTTGAAAACGTGTTTTCCAACGATGTTTGTTACCCTACAATCCATCCTGCTCTGTAGTAAATTCAGCGACATTTCACTGTCCTGTTGCTAACATTGAAATGTATGCAGACTATTTAAAATCTAAAACTTTAAATTCTCCGTAGCCTGCTGTTGTTACCACTGTCCTGTTTGAAATGGATACTAACTAGCTAACTGACTGAATGCCCATTAACCTTATAACTCCTGGTGTGTGTGTGTGTGTGTGTACAGAGAGACAGCCAGGTTCATAATGGATATGAGGAAGTTTTTTCAAAAAAAGGAGCCACATTCAGGTAAAAGTGTAAAATCAAATGATCTGTCAATCAGGAATAATGTTGGATCAGTGTTTCAATATTTATATATTTTATTAGATCTTCATGTGGTTTGGTTATTTGCCTTATGGTTGAAAGTACACTGAGAGACGACTTTTTGTTAGTGATCTTAATAGTATTTTTTTATATTAATTTAATTTTTCATCTAATTGAATACAATCTATTTGTGTATGATTGTCAGTCCAAAGAGGGAGAGAGGAAAGAGGGAACGTGAGGAGAAAGTACAAGGTCAGGAAGAACCAGGTAAGGAAACAGACCGGGAACAGTGACAGGCACAACAGAAACTGTTAAACTGACAAAGAGAAAAAACCTGATTTTACTCACAATCAGGAAGTTGTGTCCTCCCTATATTAAAGCTGCTGTACAGAATCTGCAAAACAAACTGGGTTGAAACCTTTTTGACCCTCTTTAACAACATTCCAACATAACATTATCATTGATCGGGGAGATTAAAATTAATGATATATTTTTATGTGGTTCAGCCACAACTCTACTAAAACCTCAGCCAGTAATAGGTAGGCCAACTTTTGGACCGTCCAGTTGTCTGTATGACTGCCGCAGTACGTACATCACATTTGCGCACTATCAGAAAGTGACACACAGAGCCCTGGTAGAGTGAGGAGCTGTAACGAGAAGCGGATGCTCTGTTTAGATTCTAAAAATGTTTTAAACTAGCTTGTTTCAAAGATTCTGTACTGCAGCTTTAAATGTTTTCCAAAAGCACACATAAATTACTAGGGATGGGTATCGTTTAGGTTTTATCCGATACCAGTACCAAACCGGTACTTTTGAAACGGTGCCGGTGCTTAAAGAATGGAGAACACAAAATTGGTCCAAAAACCTCTCATGTTCAGCTGTTTTTTTTTGTAAAAAGATAACAATGTTAGCCTTTTCTGCAGCTATGGGGCATATATGGTATCACTCTTGGCTGGAAGCAGTGCTTAAACAATGGAAAAAACACAAACTTTGTCCAAAAACCTCTCATGTTTAACTGTTTTCGATTTTTTCTTTGGTCATTTTAGCCTTTTTGGCCAGGGTGAAGGGAGCATCTGCCATCAAACAAGAAGACAGCTGCATGTAGCTACGACGGTGTTTGCTAGTTCACCTTACTGCATTAATGTAATAACGTGGTTAGCCTACTCAACGCAAATTACACACGAACAACATTAAGCTACTCATGCAGAGAAGAACGGCTGCTGCTGCCATCATCATCCGTCATCATTTCTGCTACACTGGCAGGGCTAGGGGCCAGGACTCTCCTCTTTGGGTTTTTGGGGGCTGTTGCTAACTCCGAGTCCGATAACAGGCACCACACCCGCAGTAGATGTGCTCAGTGTGAGGTCTCGCAGCAAGCTATCAAATATGGTGCATTTCTCGGCTTTTAACAAAATGCTATACGTCGCCAGGTGTTTCATCGGATTTGAGGTGTTACCTCCTTTGACAGTATCACAGTATCAGCTTAAAGCACTTGTTGCTGCTGAGTTTGCATATTTTGCTGTGAAGTACAGCCAGACTTTGACCGCTTCGCCTTGGGCATTTTAATCTGTAGCTCTGCTCTAAAAGAACGTACGTACCTGGACCCGCCTACTATCCTCGGAAACGTAAAATGATTGGCTTGAATTCAAAGTGTATCACAGCTCAGGAAAAAAAAGCACCGAAATAAAGCACCGAAATAAAGCACCGAAATGTGCGCTGCTTTTCGGTCTGGTTACTACCGTTTATGTCAGAACCGATACTGGTACCCATCCCTATAAATTACCTTATCAGTGTTTCTCAAACTTTTTACAGTGTGTACCACCTGATAAAATGTCAAGCTCTCCCAAGTACCACTATGAAAGCATGAAACTCATAAATCTTACAACACAAAATTAGTATTATTAAATTAGTAAAATTAGTATCTGCAGTAAAGATTTTTTCATACATTGTACCACAGGCAAAGTTGCCTCCATTTCTATAGTTTTTTATTAATATTTTGTAATAATTTATTTGTAATAACTTATTCTGTTTTGGGAGTATTTTTATGTATCTGTATTATATTACACATACACATTAAAAGTAAATCTCTGTCCAAAAAATGCACTCAGTTTACTTTTTACTCACTATGAGCATCATTCATTATTCTCCCCAGTAATTAAGGTTAGGATATGTATTTTTTCTATTCCAATCCATTCTTCTTTTGCAGCATTTAAATAACCTTTATCAGATTTGATGATTTTGTTACAGACTTTTCAAAAAAGTGTTTTTCTTTTCTTTCACAAATGTGGGAATTAAATTGTGTTAAAATGTACAAAACAGTGATGTCATGTTTTGTGACGAGGACCCAGGCACAGAGAGACTTGATGAATTTAAGAGTCTTATGATTTAATAAAGAAATTTGCAGATTTGCACAGAGATGGTAAAATTATGATGACTGATAACGGAGATGAAGACAACAGACGATGAGGACAGGGAGGAACAGGGGTTTAAATGCACCAAAGTGACAGTCAGAGAGAACTCGGGACAACATTTAAGGATGCAGGGAATGACAGAGACAGGTTTATCTTGCCTGGCTGGGCAGCTCTCTGGGTGCTCAGCACCCCCAAAGCTCTGATTCTAGAGTCGCCCCTGTCTCATCTCATTATCTCTTGAATTTGGGATACATGGTGATGGTCTGTACTGAGACTTTCTCTATGCAGTGGATGCACAGACAGCGACAAGAGCAGGATTGACAAACTGGTGCGGAGGTCTAGCTCCGTGCTGGGATGTCCTCTGGAGTCTGTGGAGGTGGTGGGCGACAGGAGGATGTTAGTATAGCTGACATCCATCATGAACAACCCACATCACCCTCTGCATGAGTCTGTGAGTGCTCTGAGCAGCTCCTTTAGTCAGAGACTGAAACAGCCTCGCTGCAGGAATGAGCTCTTTAGCAAGTCATTCATCCTGACACCAGTTAGACTCTATAACTCCTCAATCACGATGTCATGAGTCACTTGGACATTGTGGACATCCACGGTTACCACTTCACGCATAATGCACCCTACATATGTATGGACATGTGCATGTATATCCGTATATTTAGTGAGCATGTGTATTTGCACATGTACAAATACACATGCTCATGTGCATGTACATGTCTATACTTATACCTCATACTTATAGATATCTATTGCTTAATAAATATCTATTTTGTATAATGTATTTGTATTTTGCAGATGGTTGACTATGTTAAAGGGGCTTCGGCTCATGGTGAGGAATGTTTTAGAGAGTTTATAGAAATACTTAACTCTCATACCGCCTCAATTAAGTCTGATACTAGCCATTTGTAAGTTCTTCGGATACGACTGTGTGTGTTTTTTAACAGGGATCAGGAGACAAAAGGATGTTAACAACAGTTTATTTTAGTCATACTCAAAAGGTCTCATCAAGTCCATATTCGATTTATGCTGTTATCGGTGTTTGCAACGATAGCATGGCTGTGGTGTCATATCAGTGTATGCTCTCGGTGTTTGCTGATATCAAACTGTGGTATGAGGACCACTGTAGGTAATCTTTGTAGTGATACTCAGAAGGTTTATCTTATAAAGTCCTTCTTTTGTTTTATTTAGACCTGGTTTAATTCTGGTATAGAACCAGTTGAATAGGGTTAGGGTTAGGGTCCCTGCAGCCGACTCTATAACAGGGGTCACCAGCCTTTTTAAAACTGAGAGCTAGATCTGTGAAGTTTGGTTCATCTTTCGTTATATGATAATAACAATTCTATCTTGATATGCTGTCTTATCACAGGTTCATTTTCAAAACAGGCCTGGGTCGTGTAGCAGCCAACAACTCCACAGAGGCTGTCCTGGTGAGGGAGATGGCCCACTTCTCGGTGGAGGGAGCAGCGTCTTGGCAGCCAAAAGAACAGCCCATTTGAAGTCCCAGCGACTTCCCCACAACGGCTCTGAGCCACCCACAAGCCTCTAAAGAGCGTTCCTGCCTTTTTAAACATTTTCTTAATAAATGGAGCTCTACTCCGAAATAAACTAACCTCTCTTTATTCTCTTAAATAACTGGCCTTCACTATGTTCCTATGTAGTAGTTTATTTTTTCATTAGTATAATATGAAATCAATTCTACATGTGTCAAGTTGTGTGCCAGTATTTGCTGTGTAGTAGAACTGAGACATTAGTCATTACAAAAATGTATTTGAAATAATATTAAAATTCTCAAACATTAAACATAAATATATAAAATATAACTATTTACAGAGAGACAGGAATAAGAATGGGGGGGAAGAATTACATACATTTTAAAGACAAAGCCTAGCTTTAAACCCAGCTGTATTCATTCAACAAGTCAGATGACACCAACTAGTTAAAATAAATATATGTATTAAAGAGATAAAGAGTTGAATAATTTCCTGCTGCTCTCCTACCAGCTGCTGGGGACTTGAACACCACTATTTTGACACTGGTGTTTAATTATGTAATTAATTATTAAATAATTAGACAAATAATAATTCATTAATTACTAATAATTTTGTAATGATTAATCTTTGGCCCTCTCTATCAGAGTGTGTCCTGTCTCCCTCTGCTCTCTTTCCCCTCACCCCCACCCGGCCACAGCAGCTGGCTGCCCCTCCCTGAGCCTGGCTCTGCAGGTGGTTTCTTCCTGGATCCATTTCCACCCTGGCAGTCAGCTGACTGACTATATTTATTTATTGCTAATGCTCATATTCTCAGGGTGTTCCCTCCTGCTCACTCCCCAGTATACACACTACTTTTGCTTTCTTCTCACGTGTCGCTCTGTTTTCATCGTTCCAGGTCGTCTGTCTTCTCACCGTTCCCCTGCACTTTCCTCCTCTGAATCAGCGGTTCGGTGTAACTGGAGACTCAAGCTTTGACTTGTGAGCCAGTACTTCCTGCCATCCTGCAAGAGGGGGATATCCCTGGAAGCTGGCAGACTGACTGTCTACAAAGAAATTTTCCAGATAGTTAAATACCAGTTAAATTATGCAGACATGAAAACTGGGTATGCCAGATGTTTTATTTACCGTCATTGGAAAGCTGAGGCATATGTTTCAGTTTTATCCTGTTAGTTCTGTGTCATGATTTTTTTTAACCCTTTTTAGTGGGAGAAACGAGGGGGGAAAAAATATTTGGTCCTCTGGGTATGGATGTCTGAGTGAGGTAATAAAAGTTAATGTGTGTGTGTGTGTGTGTGTGTGTGTGTGTGTGTGTGTGTGTGTGTGTAATGCTTAGGTGGGAGGGAGTAAAAAGGAGACAGAGCAGGGTCATAACACTTTAAACTGTGCTGCCTGCAAAGGGAAGAGTGTTCACTATTCACAGTTTAACTCCCTTGCTGTGAAATGTTTCGAGGTTAAATGTTTTGGACATATTAGCTCTTCTACACTTTAGCTTTGGTCTGTCTTCCCTTACTTTAAACACCTCTAAGACTCTTTACCAGACTGTGATTCAGACAGAGTGCTCAGGAGATGCAGACGACCGGCGGGAAGAAGCGAGTTCCAAGGACCAGCAGCAACCTCACAAAATCAGCTCCTCAGTGAGTAACAGACAAGAGTATCATGTCTGGAAAAGGTTTTCTTCAGTTCCTCCTGCATGTTCAAACAGACACCCATTCAGGGATATTCTTATTAGTAAAATATAACAATTATACAGAAGGAAAAAGAAAATTTAATAGGGTGTAACTTAAACTTAAGGGGGGAATCTAGTTTAACAGCGTTGGGTGATTTATTCTTTATTTACAAAATGTTTCCATCTGGAGAAATACCTAGCGTTGTGTAGACTGTGTAGAAGGTTATTTCCCTTTTTTACCCAATACTACACGCATGTATGCATGTATGCCTATTATATTTATATTATTATTATATTGTTATATTTTTGTAAGTGATAATATGATAATAAGAAACTCATACCTTCCAAGATGGTAGTGTACTAGTGATTCTGACTGATCATATACACACATATATATATCTCATATACATCTCAGTCGGGTTTAGTTCAGCATCAGAACACTTCCTCCCTCTGCTTGTTGGTCAGACAGAGTTTATAGGGCCTGGACGTATGTTCTGTCTTATTGTCCTGCTATGTTCAAATCAAACAGGATGCTACGTCAGAGAACAATGTTGTGGTTAAAAGACTGGTTAAAATTTGTCTTCTGAATGAATGCTTGTCTACATGTGTCACGGTGTGAACAAAAAACATTTTGGGGCCTTTTTTAGGGCTTAAAACAAAAAAATTACATTTGGCATCAGACCAAAGTCCAGAGTTTCACTGTCCTAATGTCTGTTCCTCGTTTTTCTTACTTTCTGTCAGTAGTTGTTTCAGACCTCATTTTAGATTGTGAGGCTCTGACAAACTCTTGGTCATCCTGTATACATGAGAAAGTGTGATTTCTCTTTATTTAGCTGAGGACGTTTTGTCATATGGATTACTGCAGTAGTTGACTTACGCTACTTTGTTTTTGTTGTACAGCAATATTACCATACCACAAGAAAACTGTTGATTTAAACATTAAGTAAGAGGCACTACTAACGCATTAGGATTTTTCTCTGTTTTGCTTTGAGCATAGGAAGAAGCACGTGTAATTATTTACCTTTGTGTTGGATCATAAGCTGTTCTGTCCACTAACAACATCTTATAAAGAAAAGAAGACAAAGATGTTGGTCTATAAAGACCGAAGTGTCAGAACAGCGCCTTCATGACTTTATTTAGTTTTGCTGTTACAATAAGAATTCACCCCTGTCTCTGCATGTGTTTTGATACCAGCATCAGTTAGACATATGCATCAATTTTAACTTCAGCTCAGTCTTAGATAAAGCTCATTGTTAGCTGGAAATAAATAAACTGGTACGCTCACGTTAAGGTGAGGAAGGAAGTTGACAGCACGTTCTCCTAGTGATGCTGTTTAAAATGTAAATGGATGAACAACATGAGCCAACAAGAAAATATGTTGAAACTTTGAAATGTTGTTAGAAAACGAAGTCTCTGTACTTTCTGCCATTGTTGGTGAGATTTCTTAATCTGTGATAAAAATGCTGTATTCAGACAAGACTGGCTCACTTTATGTTTGCTTCGATTAGTGGCCAAGATTTTAACAACATCTGCACATGAAAGGGATGATAACTAAAGGAATATGTTTCAGGTATGAGGGTGTAACTAACTGCTGGCGAACTTGTGGATATGTTGGGTTTGTATTTGGACTTGATCCTCTTGAAGGAACACCAGATTTCAGCACAAGACTTTGCTTCATGTCATGATGCATGTTCAGTCATCCAGGTAAGGAAATCCCAAAAGCTGATCCTGTTCATCTGGACGTTTTCAGGGGGAGAAATGTTTCATCACTCATCCAGGTGACTTCCTTAGTCTCAGCTGACTTCTAAACAGTACATTTGCACAACGACTGAAGCTATCGCAGTGATCGCAGCCACTCGTGGTCTTTTCAGTTCTCCCACTGAAAACGTCCAGATGAACAGAATCCACCTTTTGAATTTGCTTCACATTATTATGAAATATGGAGAAAAGTTTATTATACATACTTACTAATCTTATACTAGATTGTTTCGTGGTTCTGTAATCTTAAATAAGCTGCATTACTCCTGTTTCGTAAAGACAGGCTTTGTGTCGGTGTCCACTTTTGAATAGCATACCTAAAAAAACTACGACTGATCGGTATGTATATTTCACAACTACTAATGCACGATAATCCAAGAGATAAAAGGTACACGTCTCTAATGTTTTTCTGTTAGCTTTCATCCCACGACTTCCGTAATTATATTTCAGACGTGTGAAACACGATGTGCGATCCAACCCCTTCACTGGCTCGCAGTGATGACACGGTCTAGTGTTACATATCTTTTACTTCATTGCTGCCATCATTTCTATTTTTGGATTGGGCATGTGCATTTGTACTGGGATACACTGGCTAGGATATGGTGAATGCAGCCTTTCTACACTCTTTTTTCCAGAGACACTTTATGTGATAGTTTGTGCATGTAACATGTAACTTCCCTGTCTTTTGCAACGCTGCTGAACACTTTAATTATCAGAGTAACCCACATGGAAAAGATCTATAAAAATCTTATAAAGTTTGTATCTGTCTTGTGTGAAACTTGTATGAAAAGCATACAAGAGTGAAAACAGATATAAGATCCCTTGAAAAATTATATAATGAAACTTGTATGTTTTGGATACTTACTAAAACAATATATGAAAGTAATGAGAAAGTGGCCACTTTCATGAGTAAATCATATAAGTTTTTACTATTTCTTTTCCATATGGGAATGCCCATATGGTAGCTACGACAGCCTCTGCTCAGGTCAAGCCTCAGTGCAGCCCAGTCCAGTTTAGATACCCTGAAGAGCCTTAATGACAAGTTTTTAGCTGCTTGTGAAATTGTTAAGACTAGGGACAATAAATAAATAATAATATATTTATAATAGCACACATATTCTGATATATAGGTTGATATGTTCTACTTGCAAAACATACAGAATCTGGCAATTTATGTGCAGTGATGGGAATAACGGCGTTACAAGTAACGGAGTTACTAACAGCGTTACGTTTTTCAGTAACGAGTAATCTAACTAATTACTATTCCTATCGTTACAACGCCGTTACCGTTACTAACAAGAAAATGCGGTCGCGTTACTATTTTTCAACAAACAGACGGTTGAAGCTGTCTGTAGTTTACAGCATCTTATATCAGTTGCACAGAAGTAGCTGTAAGTAACCTGGACGCTGCAGCTTTAAGCAGCTGCGCGCTCCCGCTGACATCAATCACTTTCTGCCTGACCATCACTTTTTGGCACAACACCTGGAGCTCAGGGGGCAAAACAATGGCATGAGTGCTGCTGTTTGACTGAGGAAGAATAAAGTAGTCGTGGTAAGCCAATCACATGACCACTTCAAGATGACAAAGCAACAAGGTGCCAGTTTATAACTTGTGTTGATAGGCCACGTAAAACCAGAGTCATGATAAACAATATATACGCGTGTTTTTTCCTCAATAGTTTCATGTTTACTGTCTGAGGACAGCGCAGCGAGACCTCTCTGCTAATGAGCAAAAAATAAAAATCAAACCAAAATCAGCCTGTTCATGTTGGTGGAAAAATGCACCATGTCGACCAATCAGAACAATGATATGGCAACATGACATTTGGTTGCTTAGGAAGAGGGGGAAGATTTAGGAGTGACGGCGAGAGAGAGAGAGAGAGAGAGTTTTGAGATGTGAGAGATTTGTGACGTTTAGCGTGTTTGCAGTGTGTAGTTAATGTGTTGTCTTGTGTAGTTAGTGTGTAGTGTTGTGGATAGTTTGGTGTTGTGTGTCAGAACAATGAGGCGACTGCTGTCTCCAGGTAGAAACAGGAGTGACACACCTGCTGCTGTCAGACCTGCAGGTATCAGGCTGTGTTGTTCTCCTTTATAGTGGACAGAAATATTTGGAGTGGCACAAATAATTTGTGGCATCTTATTTAACGCAGAACAGCTGATGGTTCTGTAAACAGTTTGAAATGGTTAAAAAAAAGGGTAAAAGGTAAATGGCTGCAAATAACTTTAAAAAACTGACAATTTATATTTGCATTTAAAGTTATGAAATATGATGCAATAAACATGTTTGTGGTTGTTACAATAAAAATATAACTTTCTACTCGGATTTTATGCTTTTTGTCTGATTTCAGATCAATTGTGTTTCTACAGTGTGTCAAAATGAAAACATAACTGTAGATTCAGACACGTGAGGTTGTGCTGAAAAGAATGACACCAAACAAGGCAAAGTAACTAGTGAAGGTGAAATGTAGAGGAAACATCAGAAGTAGTTAAAAATGGCCAATTATACCCTGGACCCCAGAGGGTTAAACACTTTTTTAAAGTAACACAATAGTTACTTTTCAAGTAATTAATTACTTTTAGAATCTTGTAACTCAGTTACTAACTCAGTTACTTTTTTGAAGAAGTAACTAGTAACTATAATTAATTACTTTTTCAAAGTAACTTGCCCAACACTGTTTATGTGTTAAATGCCTATAAAAGCATATGTACATTTTTTTCAGTACTGCAGGCTACTAATGGCTATTACCCTCTTTACTTTTGTTTGCTAAGCTAAGCTAAGCAGTCACTAGCTGTAGCTTCATATGTAAAAAAAAAAAAAAAAAAATACTTCTCAATAGTCTGAATAAAATTAAATAATGACATAATTTTATATTTTAACCATATTCCTAGAGTGATATGTGCGGCCCCACCTCAGTTCAGAAAACTGGTAGCCATTCCTGAAGCACGATGTTTGATTCAGGGAATTAGGAGTTATGTTGACTTTACCATGACCTGAAAAAATTCCCCACTTTGATAGAGCTGTTACATTTTCTTATTTTTACTTTTCACTTTTGATTTTACTCACTGTTTACTTTTATAAAAAATTACTTTTCAGGCACTGCAACAACTTAGGAGAAGATCAAATATTCTGTTCACCAAATTCAAAATAATGAAAACACAAACATCAGTTAGACTTTTAAATAAATGACATCAGTTTCAGCATTTATCACATGTCACTAAAATGACCATAAATGCGTATGGCTGCATTCATGGGTGCAGATGTCCAAAAAGTCAGAGACTCATAATAAGAAGGGGAGCAAAGTGCTATAGTGTATATGGATGTGTGCTGGTAACTAAAGATATGGCCCATAATAATAATAAATCTGACTCGTCCTATATATTACACAAACACAGTGGACGTTGTTCAAAGTGCCATCACTTTCACTGTCTGATGAAGCCAATGTTGTTACTTCTCACAGGTCTTAAGACAGTAATGCTGCTGTCAACACCACCTGAGACATGCATCGTGTGAGATCAGAAACGTGTGTGTAGCACTTTTATTTAACTTTAAAAACAAATGTTCTCGGCACTATCAAATAATCAGGCATCGGTAAAGTTTCCTGCTGCTTGTTGCGTCTTATATAAAAGTCAAAGGCTACAGCAGACGGCGTTTGGCATTTATAGTCCGCACCTTGTGATCCCCCTGCTGCTGCAATCACAGACAGCTTTACGACGAGCAGCCGCTATGATCTGTCCTGTCCAGACAGCTCTCAGACGCCGGTCACAAGACAGACAATATGGGAGCCATTTCCCTGGACACACAGACAGGGAGGGAGAGAGCACTTGAGCACATCCTTTCACGGTTTCTTGGACGGTCACGTACATGGAGACAATCACATCCAGTCTCAGCCTTTTTTGAACTACAGTTATTTTAGTGATGGCGTTTGAAGCTTCGCCATCTCTGACTAACTGCTTAATCTAATTTTTACAGACGGACAGACTCACACCACCCATATCAAAAATGATTTGTCCGTGATCATCAACTGTATCTAAACAGTGGACATGCACAGCTTCCAGTTCTGAAATGTGAAGCCAGCGGAAAAGCATCATAAACCTGCTGTCACAGTCTGGCAGAGGCAGACTGAATGGAGGGACAAAGAGGACTCAAAACGCACACACCAAGGAACGTGGAACAAAACTTCAATGTTAACAAAAAGCGAGTCGTTTAATAAGGCTGATAAAAAAATAAAAATAAAAAAAACATTGCAAAACAAAAGGCACACGGACACTGGGGGAAACTAACTCGAACTAAACTTGGAAAACTGAATGCTGAACATAAAATACAAAGAGCAAAACCTTAAACATGGAAAATCCTGGAAACATGACGAAGAAAAACTGACAACCTGACAATGAATGAACAGACTAAATTCACACAAGGGTGATTAGGGGAAATGGAAACAAATGGGGAAACAGCTGACACTAATCTGACATAACAGACAAAGGAAGCAAAGCTGACTACACTGACATAGGACAAAGACCTTCAAAATAAATCAGGAGACATGACAACACAACTTCACAACATGGACAAGAAGATAAGAAACCTGACAGACTAACACAGAAGATCTAAGAGAAACATAACTAATACCAAACTAGAGGCAGCCAAAAGATAATCCACACCTGCGTTCTCTCTAAAGACCATCAGAAAGTGACTGCTGTCATTGCTTTGGGCCCATTGTTACATAACTTGTGCCATTTAAGCATGCTTTGAAGTCATGTCTAATCAATTTAACAATGCAGTGGAACCATAACAGCTGAATGGGCTTATCAAAATGATCTATTCCTGTGAGTCCCTACAGTGAAGCGGCACCTGAGGCCCACACAGGTCTGGATAGATGGTCGAGTTGAATTATCCCTAATCCTGACCGTGACTACATAGGTCATAGAGAAGTACTTATAATAAAAAGATCTATAAAAGTTAAAGACACACAGACAGACACTATTTGACCTTCAGACATCAAGGAAACTGACAACCATTTAAAGTAGAGAGTCATGGTTCTGCTGTCCAGCTCATGTGGTCCATAACTTTGTTCTTGTTTAGACAGACTCTTAAAATAGTTGTACTGGACTCACAGCTGTCACTGTAAAGTCAATGCAGAGTGGAACATACCAGCCAAAGTCTGGAGGGTAAACTTGCAGTAAATTCATGAATTCAGTTCAATTCAATTCAATTTTATCTATATAGCACCAAAACACAACAAAAAAACAACTCAAGGCACTTTATATTGTAAGGTAGAACATACAATCATACAGAGAAGCCCCAACAATCATATGACCCCCTATGAGCAGCACTTTGGTGACAGTGGGAAGAATAAACTCACTTTTAATGGGGAAAAAAACACCAGCAGAACCAGGCTCAGGGAGGGGCGGGGCCAACTGGTTGGGGATGATGGGAGGAAGACAGAAAGACATGCTGTGGAAGGGAGCTAGAGGTTAATAATAACTATTAATTAAATGCAGATGGGTGTATAAACACATAGAAAAAGGTGACAGAAAAAATAACACCCAGTGCATCATGGGAGTCCCCCAGCAGCCTATTGCAGCATAACTAAGGGAGGATCCAGGGTCACCTGGTCCAGCCCTAACTATATGCTTTAGCAAAAAGGAAAGTTTTAAGCCTAATCTTGAAAGTAGAGATAGTGTCTGTCTCCTGAATCCAAACTGGAAGCTGGTTCCACAGAAGAGGGGCCTGAAAACTGAAGGCTCTGCCTCCCATTCTACTTTTAAATACTCTAGGAACAACAAGTAGGCCTGCAGAGCGAGAGCGAAGTGCTCTAATAGGGTGATATGGTACTACAAGGTCATTAAGATAAAACAGGCCCCACTGCAGCACAGTACCTGTAATACCTACAGCATGTTCTAATCGCTCTAATAGGATATTATGGTCGACAGTATCGAACGCTGCACTGAGGTCTAGCAGGACAAGCACAGAGATGAGTCCACTGTCAGAGGCCATAAGAAGATCATTTGTAACCTTCACTAAAGCTGTTTCTGTGCTGTGATGAGCTCTGAAACCTGACTGAAACTCTTCAAATAAGCCATTCCTCTGCAGATGATCTGTTAGCTGTTTGACAACTACTCTTTCAAGGACGTTTGATATGAAAGGAAGGTTGGAGATTGGCCTATAATTAGCTAAGACTGCTGGGTCTAGAGATGCTTTTTGAGTAAAGGTTTAACTACAGCCAGCTTGTCTTATTAAAGACTCACTCATTTAAATAATTTAGTGACCACTGTTTGTTGTGGTGTATAGACTTGCTAATTAGGCTCCTTTAAACACACACACTTTTTATAAATACTTTATATGAACAAATGAGAGCAAACACAACACCAATGATTCAGTTAAATTCAGATGAACCCACCGTTAACTGCAGTCAAAAAAGGGAAACCCTAACCCTTCACTATAATGTAAAAAAACTATAATATAAAATTACAAAGACTTTGAAGATCACTTTAAAAAAGATTCCAAGAATCTGGAGGAATCTCAAGGCTGAAAATCAACAGTGGGCCTCCGTGATCTTCAGGCACTGCATTTAGAAACAAGCATGATTCTGTCGTGGAAACCACTGCATGGGCTCAGGAACAGCTCCATAAATCATTGCCTGTGAATACAGTACTGTGCCTTCCTGCAGGTTAAAGCTGCATTGTGAAAAGAAGAAGCCGCATGTGAACATTGCCGTCTGCGTCTCTGGAGCAAAGCCCATTTAATGTTCTGTGGACATGGAAGCTGCAGAGTATCATCAGAACTCGGTTCAAAAACCTTTTGCCAACTGACTGCAGCTAGAATCAGTCACTATGTCAGACCACAACTGAGCCATGTTGCTTTCCCAAAGTTAAGCAGCTACTGGTGTGAGATAGTGGACGTGTGTAAATACTGTGACTAGAGGAAAAGCTGGGGAATATCCTGAATATTGCAGAGACAGAGTGACAACCTTTCTTGCTCACATTCACTGCTACAATCAGTTTAGATAAACACGCTTACATGCATGTTGTGACTGTGGGGAAAAGACTCTGTGGTACCACCGACTCAGAGAAACTGCACCACACTTCCAGCCTGTTCTGCTCCATTCAGATGACCTAAACAGTGGTTGTTATTCCTGACAGTATATTAATCTACTCTCTATGCAAACACTCGATATGGATGCGCTAATTAAGTCATCTGGATGACTCAAGGCAGGAATCGTATCTGGGTGTAGATACAGGTATCGAGTTGAGTGGGAACATGAGGTCTAACTCCACAGCATGTGGCTCATCCTGAACAAGATTCCATGTGTCCAAGTATTCTCAGTGGTAGTGTGATTTAAGTCAGCGACTCAAATTCATCAAACTAATGGGAGTTATGTTGAAAGCTATACTAAAATAGACAGAGCCCTGACGAGCTTTACAAGATTCAACCTCAAAACAAAGTGTGAGAGACATGACAGACAGAAACCTCCGTCACAGCTGACAAGAAGCCATAACGCATCACCACAAGGCTAAAACACACACACACACACACTCAGTGAACAGTTGCTAATAAAGTTCAACCCCTGACATTCAGTTTAAAATGAGCCAGCAGTGCAAACTCATTGCAGAAACAGATGACCACATTGCAGCCATTAGACTTGAGTCTCTCACATAACACATACGTTGCATAATTGAACTTGAGAGAGTTGTTTTGGTTTATTTTTAATGTCTGACTGCTCGACAAAGACTGCAGTCTATATACTCTATAGTGGTAAGATTCTAAATCAGCAAGAAGGCCTATTAATCATAGTGGCACTAACCAACAGGTCATCTATGAAATGTAGAGGGGAGTTTGCTACTCTGACATTTGAGTCAAATATTATCCAGAGGTGTGCTGGACACTCTAGTTTACAACTTCAAACTGCGCCTCAGAATTTGAAGTAAGAAAGAAATAGAGCTTCTTAACCCTAGGTCTTTGAGTTTGGACTTTTTAATTCTTTGTAATCTAGATTTTCATTTGCTCTTGTTTCTGTTATCATGCCTCCTGTTTCAGGTGCTCTCCGACCTGTTGCTTGTTTTCTCCCTCGCTGTTCGATCCCTCTCAAAAGCTCAATTAACCATTATCTACACGGTGGGCCTCCTCAACTGAGTAGCGAGTTCCACCACAGAAAATGGGATAGTGTTTTCTTTTCTGAAGAAGTGTGTGTGTAGGTCCGCAGTCATCCAGGTCATGGTAGTCTAAGGAGCTTGGAAAGAAAGCGACTGGACTTTTTTAACTTGCTTGAAGACGTTTCACCTCTAATCCGAGAGGCTTCTTCAGGTCTAAAACCGAATGCTGGAGATTCCCAGGTATTTAAACCCTAGTGGGAGTTCCATTAGTATCTACTCGGATCGACTAAGAGGTTCATTGACCCACTATTGATCATCAACCGCACCACATGAGCCAAGGTGTGAAAATCAGCAGAGGTTTCGTGTGACACCTCCTGTGAGAGCTTGCCTAACCCAGTCATGTGACCTAGTGAGGTCACCTGACCCAAGATGTGCGTGGGAGGCTGTGGCACCTGGGAAGCCATCTCAAAACTGCATCATAAGTTGCAGACAGTTGTCGTAAGCCACACCCTATATTCAAAGATGGTCGTTTACGGCGTACATAAACGACCTCTCTCAAACCATCATGTCTGTCCAAAATGTGAACTATGGTGTTAGGTTTATGTTGGCACAAACCTATTGCTGGAACAGCCGAGACAATTCTACTACAATGGCAAAAGCAAGACACAAGTCACCAGAGCTCTTTGTGTGATCTCGTGCACGAGGGAGATGACTGAGACGAGCGCTGTTCCTGCCACTCGAACCCCAGTCACTCTCAGTCTGCTCCCCCGTAGCACTGCTCTTTATTGTGGTTACATGAATATGCATAGCTCCATTAACATGTGACATCTCAAACAGGCATATATGTGAACGAAGAGTACCGTCTGTGTGTACGTGTGTGTGTATGTGTGTGGGTCAAAATATGACCCTACGAAGGACTCCCCAACGCTGGTGCCAGGAGTCCAGCAGTCCACCTAAACAAAGGGCTCTTATACTTAAACAGATACAGAGTAGGTGTCCTCCTATACTATAAATCAGGAAGAGAAGGTACGACCTCTCTCATGACCTTAGGATGTGTGTGCATGCCAGAGCACTTGCAGACTACTAAGGATCAGACATCCTATCAATATGCAATCGATTATATACCTCTAAGCATAAATAACAATCCAACAATATAAACCTGACAAATGGCATTCTCGAAAGAGTGACCTTTATCCTTTAGATGCTTTTGATTTGAGATCCCTTCCGAGGCACCTCAACCCCCACTCACATCTTGCATCAGGTGATCTCAATGGGACACACGATAGGGTGATGCATCTCTCACCTGTTTCACCGAAACCTCTGCTCATAATGACCCACACCTTTTTTCGTACCTTGGCTCATCACACATGATCAACAGTGGGTCAACAACCCTCTTAAGGGACAACTCCCACTAAGGTTTAAATACCTGGAAATCTCTACCACTTGGTTTTAAAACTAAAGAAGCCTCTCGAATTAGAGCTGAAACGTCTTTAAGAAACTTAAAGAATTTAAATCGCTTTATTTCCAAGCTCCTTAGACTTTTTTGATGAAGCTTTATTCATTAAAGTTCCAATAAAGTGCACACTTTTCCTCTCAATAGCTGCAAATTGCATCTAGTCATTAAAGTACACTGTTAAAAAAACACCTTAAAAAAACGGTCATATTCCGGCAGCTGGGGCGCCAAAATGCTACCGTAAAATAACAGAAAATAACTTCCTCATAAAAATACGGTTATTTCCAGGAATGACAATAGGGTTTGTTGTGCTAATTTTACATGGGATTCTGCCTTTTTCAAGTGCTTTTAGACATTAAATTAGGAACATTTTAACGTGATCAAACAATGAAATTACCTATAAACAAGGTCAACGAATGTGGCAATATGAACCATAATACGTAAATGTACAGAAATATACAGTTAACAGTTGGTTTAAATAATAATGGATTGCGTGCCCTGGGACAGACTGACAGAGGCGAGGCTGCCGTATCGCACCATCGGCCCCTCTGGCCATCACCAGTAGGTGAAAAGTCTTGACCACGGACACAATGCCGAGAGTGTCCGAGCCGGGGCTCGAACCGGCAACCTTCTGATCACAAGGCGAACTGCCAACTCTTGAGCCACAATCGGCCTAAGTAGCAATGATAATAATACTTATGTGATGTAACACAAGCTTATAGGAATCATGTTATATACTTTTCCATAGCATTACATTTGAATTCAACAGTTCAATCTTTCAAATAACGGGTTAGGATCAGTTGTGAGGTAGAGATTATTATCTATAAGGATTAACTTGGTGAACCAGATTTACTAAATTAAGGTTAACTTAGTAAATTGGATCGGCGTCTTTCAGTGTGTTTAATGATGTCTGAACATTTTCTAGTAATTTTTAAAAATACAACTGTTCTGGAGTCCCAAGGAGCTGCCTATGCAAATGAAACTTCAATTACTATTTTCTATTCGTGTTAAATTGAAATGTCACAGAGTATCCAGGGGGGTAGGCCCACTCTGTCGGTCGTTTTTAAGAAGGAAAACGTAGATGCAATTGCTGCATTCATCAAACTGATGCTGAACTTTGATGTGACGACTGAAAGCCTTTTTTCCTTCAATGCTCAAACAGTGGTAACAGTGTAAATTCAAACACAGCAAATTATTGTACATTAACTGTGTTTTCCCTGATCATGAGAAGTATACATTTACTACATTAGAAAGTTTAAAAAAAATCTTTTCAACATAAACTCCGCTGTGTAAAGTAAGAAATCCCGAGCTATATCACTGCATCTGTCACAATAAGGGACGAGCATGACTTGTGTTGCTGTCAACATCTATGATTCAGATATTTAAAACTGTGCTGACCGTCTCGCTCCAACAGTTACCAGGACTGTTTCTTTCATTTACTGTTTTTGACTGTTTTGCTTAAGTTAACAGATAAAGAATGGTACTAAGTGCATATACTAATATCAGTTTGACAATATAATACTAATGATTATAGTTACAACAGTAAAAACACACATTAGTGAGTCCTGAGGAACAAGAACAAATAATAAGAAGGGTGTAGCTACAGAAAGGTCATCTCGAAACCAGACAAGGAGTCTGAACCCAAACACGGAGGGTCTGCCGCCCTACTCTTGGAAACTATAGGAACCAAATGTGCACTGTGAGAGTGAAGTGCTTCACTGGGATATTATACTATGAGGACTTTCATATTTCATGAGCATCATGTGACAAGAACATTTAAAGTTAATAGACATACTACGTAGAAAGTGTACGGCCGTATTCCTCACAGTAACCCTTTCTGTCATGAGTTAAAGCTATTAAACTATTCCCATACAAAAAGGCTGTGCTATTAAGGCAAACTAATCAGACTTTAAAAAGAAGTGTAAATGAAGACACTGCTGAGCAGGTTATCTTCTGCAGTTACTTAACTGTCCCACACGAAAGAGATCATTGGGTTTATAACAGTCCAAACATAAATTGCAAAGCTGATTTGTACAGAGGTTCATGAAGTCATTAGTACTGAGAATTAAATGAATACGAGGCTCGACACTACGCTGTACAGTGTTTACAGGACTGAAAAGTAACCTGGGATTGTTTTCCTCTATAAATGATGAAAATATAGCTGTTTGTTCAGGGCACGTAGAAGAAAATGATAACAGAATGTATGTCCTATCTGAGCTTAGTGCATCTCCACAGCCTCAGTGCATTTTGCATGATAACGTATTTAGATTCACGTTCTCCAGTGGCAACAACCCAGGAGCTGTCGTCTCACATTTTTCACATACCTAGACTGTGCTAGTTGTTATTTCCATCCAGCCATTCTGTAGGTTTCTGTTTTCTTTTGTAAGGCCAACAGGCAAGTACCTGTGACAGGTGCGCCGTCTTTGCCTCAATTAATTAAAAAAAACGTAATTCAAACTGTAGTATGAAAGAGGCTGTCCGGTTTGTGTTTATGAAGAAGAAAAGTAAATGGAGTCCAGTTTATGACTGACAAATGTTTCTCACACCTCTTTCATCACACCAGCTGAAAGCAAAGAGTGCTTTAACAGATGTGTGTGTGTGTGTGTGTGGGGGGGGGGGACTTTACTGTCCCTACTGGTCTGAATGCGGCATTGCAGTTTATCAGCAACAAAATTTTTGAGAAACACACTCGGTTTTGTTGCTTTTGGTGAGATACAGATTTAACACAATGCACCCAAATTACTATTATGAATATTTTTTGAAATATGGTTAGAGGTAAGGGTCAGGTTGCTTTTATTTTGAAAAACTACGGCGGAAGCGTTTCCCGTTGCAGCCGATGGCGGAACACGGGCAAACACTAACTGGCTGAAGAGGGTTCGCGGTTTTCGACAAAAACAAAGACCAACGTCAACTCACAGTGAAAGGTATTTATTCAGATGCAGGGACGTGTTCTGGAAATTGTATCGGTGACTGTTCGTGTGACGGAACTGCTAGCACGACGTTAGCGGGTCTGGTAGCTAAAAACCAGTTAAAGCCAAAATGGCTGGTATGTAGCGAGACTCAGTGTTTTCCCGGTTTTCGTTAGCACAAATATAGTATTCCGTTTACTCCAGCGCAGGCTGTTGTATTCCATTTAGGGACTCGATTGATTGTACGTCTGCACCGGTGTGTAAGCGGTAACGCTAAGGGTAAATAAGGTAGCTGTTCCCGGTTCAGAACACCAGCACCTCCCTGTGTAGGCCCTGCATCACGAGCGGATTTCTGCGCACCGTGCAGAAAATTCACGAAGTCTCTGTGGGGTTGTGAAAATCAGAAACATTACAGTACAAGACAGACATAAGAAAATAAGCTCGCCCTGTGCATTCTGCATGCGCGCAGTGCAACGGCGACATTGTCGCACTTGAAGCTCTGACTGGACGTGTCCGGAGGATTGCGCGCTTTCAGTCCATCTGCACCTGAAATTGCGGATAGTTTCACTTTTAGATGGTCAGAAAACAGTGCTGCGTGAAATGACGAGGCGTGGCTCCTGTCCGAAATATCAAGCTGAGATGTCGATTTCTCCCAAAATCTACATTTGTGGAATCAGCAGCAGCTGTAAAAATCCTTATAACATATCTGCTGTGGGTCCCACAGGATCTTAGCTCGGTGGTGGCGTCTCCGTACTCGGCACAGGTGTTTCTGTATACTATGACAACCACTTGGTTATGGCTTTCCATGTATGCCCTGCATGCTAGCATCTTGCACCCTGCTGTTATAAAGGATAAACACCCTACAATAATGCAAAGAAAGTAGAGAAATCCCAACAATCATCATCATCATCATCATAGTTTATTGATATAGCACTTTAAAAACACACAAGACCAAAGTGCTGAACAACAGAAATATCAGAGATGCAATAAGAATAATAAATACGATAAAATAATAAGCATAGTAAAAACACTAAAATATGTAAAAACAGTAGAATATAATAATCATATGACCCACTGTGAGCAAGCGCTTTAGCAATAGTGGGAAGGAATGATTTTAACAGGAAGACGCCTCCAGCAGAACCAGGCTCAGGATGAAATGTGTGGCTTGTTCTCTCCACTGGCAGCACCCTGTAGCACAGAGGGTACCTTTTCATTATCTGGATTCATTTACACTGACAATGTTGATCACATGAAGTGCTCCAGGCACATCTAACCAATCTGGGTGTTTCATAGATCACATGACTCTTCTTCCACAGAAGATTGGTCACATCTACTTCAGAGACATTATCAAAGGTTGATGAAAAGTCTGTAAAGACTTCAATTGAGTTTTATTCATATTGTGCCGAATCACAACTTGTAGTTATATGTGTAAAGTAAGACCATACAATAACTGAGAGAAAACAGACAACCCCAACAGTCAGATATCCCCCTACGAGCAAGTGCGTTGGCAATAGTGGGAAGGAAAAACTCTTTATACAGGAACAAGCCTCTGGCAGAACCAGGCTCAGGCAGACTCTGCTGCAGCCGGTTGGCTCCCAGCAGCCTAGCTAAGGGAGGTGACCTGATCCATCCCTAACTATAACTATATAGAAGTTCATTTACATTCTAAAATGTGTTTTCAAATAAAATAAACATATTAAGTCCAGTTAGTTAATTTATCACCGAGCGCGTTCTTGGTGCTGCTGTTTATTGCTAAGGTAACAGCTGCATACCAGAGCTATGAAACTTTAAATTGGATCCATGTAACCATTAAAGTTTACAGTCCCACAGCCTGATAAAGGAGATGTGGAAAGTGCTTCAGTTTGTCACAGATCAAAGTGAAAAGATTTGATGGATTGAACAGGTGTATTTCATCCTGTGTGAAAAACACTCATCGGCAGACTGGAGTCAAGTAGAACAATACTTTATCAATTGCTGCACAAGTTAATGCACAGATATTTCCTGGAGAATGTGATACACAGTTTGTGTTTCATTCATTGGCTTCAGTAAGGTACAACACATCATATCTGTGTTTTTCATGTGAGAAGGGGTCCCCTTCACCAAAGGCGTGAAAACACAAAGGAAAGAGACAGTGCTACCTGTATCTGGATGTCATCCTTTTCCTCCTTAAGTCAGGGCTCTAACACACAAAATGGGCTTAAAAGGCTGATTTATTTACAGTATAGTTGTAGTTACTGTCAGCAGATAATACAGACCCTCCCGTCTCCAGACAGTGGACAACAAGCTGGCTAAACAACAACAGCCAATATTATGTCAGCTAATGTTAGGCTTGAGGGTCCTAAAACTCACATTTTGCTCTGATAAACAGTTTGATTACATTCTCACGTTGAGTTTATTTCCTAAGTGCCCAAGTCCATGATGTCACTAATGCTGGATAACAGCAGCTAATAGTGTGCTTCATGGAGTGTGTAGCACTTTGCCTTTATTGTGTCGACACTGTGTTGGTGTGCTGCTTAACAGTGACATCTGGTGGATTTCAAACAATATAACCTGGATAAAGAGTGTGGAGAGAAACTAAACCAGTTTGATATGTGGACACCAAACGAGTGATAAACGTCGTCTCCTTTACATGTGTGGGAGTACTCTACTCTGAATCCCTCCGTAATAACTGCACTTCTCACTGCAGAGCCCATCCACCTTTAGGAAGAAGGTCATTTCAGCCGCTGACGAGCTGAAAACATAAACACACAAACGGCACCAAAGACGGTTTCCTCAGCACGAGTGCAAATGAACCCACTGTTGTGCTTTCTAATGAACAGAATTTGCCACCTCAGCGCTACATGACACAGCAGCTGTATCGGTCACGTGATTTTTCTTGCACTGGTGCAAGCTTGATACATACGGTACATATCAACTTTGATTCCATAATTGTATTTTTTAACTTGAGTGTCTCAGGGTCGGTCTGATGCTTTTTACATTTTATTTTAAGCGGTCGTCAATTCCACGGAAACGCCTTGGATTACTGCACCTCTTCTAGCTTTCTTCTTGGACCTAAGACACTGTTACTCTGTTACTAATGTCTTCTTCATCTGGAGGTAAACATGTCTACTTATTTAGAGAAACTGGGGCGGGACAGTACGAAGAAATCTGGAGCTTGTATATGGAGATTGCCTTTGGTTCCAAATAATTCACATTTACTAGCGCCATGATGAGAACAAAATAGGGCATGTTTCATAAATCTAACGGTAACTTTGTGTGCAAACTAATTTTTTTGTGCAGGGTAAGAATATTTCCATGCAAATATGAGTAAATACAGACCCCTTACAAAAATTAGAATATCATGGAAACATTCATTTATTTCTGTAATTCCATTCAAAACGTTAAACTTTCATAGATTATAGATTCAGGGCCCACAACTTAAATGATTTTAAGTACTTGGTTGTTTATTGGTACATAATTTGGGCTTCCAGGTCATAAAACCCACGAAAACAGGATTTCAGAAAATTCCGTTGAGTTTGCTGGCCAGTCAAGCACTGTGATGGCATGGCCATCAAACCAGGTTTTGGTGCTTCTGGTGTTATGGGCAGGGGCCGGGTCCTGCTGGAAGATAAAATCTGCATCTCCACACAGATCCTCAGCAGACAGAATCATGAAGTCATCTAAAACACTCTGGTAGACTGTTGTGGTGACCTTGGATTTAAGAAAGCAGAGTTTACCAACACCTGCACCGGACATTACACCCCAAATCAAGACTGACTGTGGATATTTCACACTGGACCTCAAGCAGCTTGGGTTGTAATCCTCACCGTCTTCCTCCAAACCCTTGGACCTTGATTCCCGAATGAAAAGCACACTTTACTTTACCCGAGGAACCCAACAGTTGTAGCCCATCTCCTGCATGCGTCTGAATGTGGTGGTTTTCGAAGCTGTGACTCCTGCCTCGTTCCCCTCTCTCTGGATCTCTGCCAGATTCATGAATCTTCTCTGTTTGAATTAAAACATTCATGCCCTGTAAAATTTGGGTTGATGTCTTCACAGTGTTCTAATTTTTTGAATTCCTGTTTTCGTGAGTTTTATAAGCTGGAAGCCCAAATCATGTACAAATAAACAACTAAGTACTTGAAATTGTTTAAGTTGTGGGTCCTGAATCTATAATCTATGAAAGTTTAACATTTTGAGTGGAATTAGAGAAATAAATCAACTTTTCCATGATACTCTATCTTTTTGGAAAGGGTCTGTATTTGGTCCAATGTCATGCTGAAAAATGGAGTCTTGTTCCAGATAGATCTAATGGCACTTTTCTTCTTTCATAATTCCATCAGTTTTGATGAGATCCCCAATACCACTGGCTAAAGGGTTTTAGGCCTCCCAATTTTTCTTTTTGTTATTCACTTTTCTTGACTATTTCAAAATATGCTGCACATCAGCCGAGATACGCCAGGTTAACTCACCTTGTTGTGTAAAACTTATTTTATGCCTATTAAACTGTGTTACATTTAGCATTTTTATAGATTCAATTTGAGAAAATGGAACCAAGTTATGTATTTTGTGGCAGGGTTCTAGTAAAAAAGTGCAGTAAATTAAAATTTGGTTCTTTGTTGTTTATATGTAGGCACAACACTGGTTTGTTCCACTAGTTAAGAGCCTTTTTTATATTTGTGTGATTCATGTCAGCATCACGTGGATTAACAAAGAAGATAACATTTCTCTGAAAATAGTCAGGTACAAGAATTGGACTGAAAATAAATGAAAAAGCAGCCAGTGTCCAAAGAAGGACTTTGAAAGACCGACGTCAAGGTAGTCAGTAGGGCTGTTCGATATAACGGTATATATCGGATGACGATATAAAAACGTCTGTCGTTTCATTTTACGCTATCGTTTGTTTCGTGGTGTCGCAAAATAAACTGTTTACAGCAATATTTGTTCATGGTTCTGATGGTCACTGTAGTGGCTATATTCATTTCTTAAAGTTCTCTTTCTCTTATATGTAATATAACCACACTACGGACGGACAAGCGCCTGTTTTTATGCGTTGTCGTTAGCAACAATGGCGGTAACACCATCGTGTGTCCGCTTGTTTATGTTCCACATAAACCTTTCACAATAAAGCTCAAGATCCTGTTGAGACTTTTCAAAATAAACTGAATCACGTGAAACAGTATGCAGAGAGTTTATGGATGAGAAGCAAAAAGAGCCGCCAGGTGCTAAAAAATAAACCTTAGACTCAAACGTTAGAACAGGCTTTTCCCCGCAGCACGCCGTGTAATAAATACTCACAAAGAAAACGGCGGCCGTTACAACTTATGTCTAAAAATGTATCGTTTCATGCATCGGTTAAAACACTCGACTCCAGCTACATGACACGCAGCTGGAAACACTTCACGCAAGTCGAGCTGCCCGAGATTCACAGAATTTACAGAAAATGTTAAATGTTTGTGATTTATATCGTTATCGGGACGATAGATGTCTTATATCGGGATATGAGATTGTGGTCATATCGCACAGCCCTAGTAGTCAGTAATAGTTGGTTGATGTTAACAGCCATGTGAACATTTATAACTGTTGGATAGCTGTGGAAAAGAGAGTTTTACTAATCTATTGAAATTCCTCATGATGTGTCCTTTGGTGCTGTGAACATCAACTACGTCAGCTGTTAGTGACGGAGGAGCTGGGCCTGTCTGCATCCATGCTGTGTCATGTTTTGTGTCAGGGTATCAGTGATGTTGCAAATGTGTCCAATCCAGCAGTAAGCTTTACTGTCACTTGATATCGGTGTATCCATTTTGTTTTGTTTGTTTGTTTTGACAACTCAAGTCTCTGTTAGAGATGGAAAAATGTTGCGTTTGAACAGCCTAGATTAGGGCTGTTCGATATAACGATATATATCGGATGACGATATTTTATGCGTTGTCGTTAGCAACAACGATGGTAAAACCATCGCGTGTCCGCTGGGTTATTTTCCACATAAACCTTTCACAATAAAGCTCAAGATCCTGTTGAGACTTTTCAAAATAAACAGAATCACGTGAAAAAGTATGCAGAGTGTTTATGGATGAGAAGCAAAAAGAGCCGCCAGGTGCTAAAAAATAAACCTTAGACTCAAACGTTAGAGCAGGCTTTTCCCCGCAGCACGCCGTGTAATAAATACTCACAAAGAAAACGGCGGCCGTTACAACTTATGTCTAAAAATGTATCGTTTCATGCATCGGTTAAAACACTTGACTCCAGGTATATGACGCCCAGCTGGAAACACTTCAGCTACCGAAGATTCACAGGATTTACAGAAAATGTTAAATGTTTGTGATTTATATCGTATCGGGACGATAGATGTCTTATATCAGGATAAGAGATTTCGGTCATATCGCACAGCCCTAGCCTAGATTACCTTTTAGTTTAAAAACTGCATTGCTTTTAAATAACAAACGCTCTCTCTGTCTCTCTCTCACACACACAATTTGGTTAAAGGTTCTTAAGATTCATTCAAAAACATTGACCTCAGATGCAGAAAATTTGGTCATGCTATTTACTATAAGGATCATTAAAGAATGCAATGGTTACTCATGCTGTTTAAAAATCCGTTCAACCCGACTAGTCCATCTTGTTAAAGGAAGCATATTTAGTTTATTAGCTTTAATATGTCGTGTTTGGATTTCTATAGTGCTTTTTCTAATCATACAGACCAATCAAAATGCGTTGTTGTTTCTGCTTGATCATGTTGACTTTCAGCAAATGGTAAGTGTTAATCCTAATTTCTAAATATTAGAATGATGGGAGGTAAAACTGCATTATGCACTTGTAGGGTGATTTTGTTCTGTACATTTTACCCAGGAGACGACTGTCATTATAGCCACATTGCATTGTGTTTAATATACATAGGAGGGTAATGATTGGTGCTTTGGATGAAATGTTCAGGTTTTTACTTGTCAGGTTAGATTAACATGTGTAGTGTTTAATTTGGTTGTTTCGTTAGTATTTGCTGTTTGGGGTCATCATTCTCACTGTTAGTTGTTTGTGCATAATGTTGCTTTGCTTTTCCATGACAAAGGAAAAGCAGGATGGGCGACACGCTCCACTACTAGACTTAAAGCTGACCAAATTTCTTAAAGTTTTCAAGAAGGCACCGCAAACACAGCGAGGACTGGTAAACTTTTTCAAGTGCCTGGAAGATAAAACAGAGACTTTATTTAAAAGCTGCTGTTGAAATGAAAAATGAACTCTCGTTTATTTGTAATAGTATATTTCTGCTTTTCACCTCAGCCTCGCTGTCCGTACAGACAGTAATTCACATCTTACTCCTGTCCTTAATTTGGAGCCCAGTGCGACATTCACCATCGCCGACACTACCAGAGGGACCCATTTCATATTTGGGCCTACGGCTGGTCTTGCTGGAGTGATAGCTCTCCGATTGGCGCAGGTTGAGACAGAGGCACAGATTGCTCTCCGGCAGCTTGCTGCTTTAGCGACCATCACTTTCGGCAGCCAGTGTCACAGCAACTGGTTTACAGCAGCGCTACCTCCTCACCTGGCCCTCCTGACTCTTTTCAATCGACCTCAGGCTGTGGGGTACACAAGCTATAAAACCTACAGAACCACACGGCCTTGTCTGTCTGCTGCCATGTATCACCAACACCCACAGGGCTCACAGCCATTTTCTAATGGGGGCAGACCGCCACCTCGTCAGCCACCTCCGAATCAACATCAGACTCGCTCTAATATGCAGGTGATGGGTTTCCAGTTTCCTCGTCCGACCCAACTACCTGATGAGCTTGAGTCTGCACTGGCAATCCGGGGTGCCAGGGACATGGACCACCGCCAGATTGATCACATGACCCAACCAGATCCACACCAGAACCAAGGTTCTGGGACCAGTCAGCGTGGAAACTTTGGCTCTAACCCAGTATCCCTCCCCACTGACAGTCAGTCTGAACACCACCAGAGAGTAGATTGGTCAAGCTACCAACCTCCAGCTAAACTGTTTGCTGCTCCTCCACCTTCTTCAAGTCATCAGTCACAACAAGGGGCCCAACAGCCTCAGAACACCCAAGCAGGATCAAGACTCTCAATTTGGACTCCGTCTGTATGTGAATCTCTTTCGAACCAAGTTCGGCATGTCCATGGTGCCAGTGGGGAGGGTCCGAGTTTATACACACCAGAGAGCGCAGGAAGTATCTTGGCTAGCTTTGGACTTTCAAATGAGGACTTGGAAGTCCTGAGTCACTACCCTGATGATCAGTTAACCCCAGACACCTTGCCGTTCATACTCCGTGATATCCAAATCAACAAGTCAGGGAAACAGAAGACTTTGGCTTCCACTAGCTCATCCTCGTTTTCACACAGCGCCCATGACATGCCATTGCCTCCTTCCCACTCGTCTGCATTGGCATGTTCTCACTCTCCAGAAGTGCCCAGCCTCCTTACTGTTACACAGACAGCCGGTAAAGTCATTGACTATGGGCATGCCAGTCGCACCAAGGACGAAAGCACTAACATGGGGAACTTCAAAAGAGAACCACTGTCTAGTGAACGGACAGTTAAAATGTTCCCAGCCTTGTCCTCTTCATCAGCTACAAAAGTAGATAAAAGTGAAAGACGGCAGGTTCATTTGGAACACACTGAACCAAGCAAGCATGGAGACAGTGACTATCGCAGGACGAGCAGCCTCCAGCGCGAGAGCAGTCATTCACCAGGGAAAGAACTTTCTCTATCTCCTAGATCCCGTGATCTAGACAGAGACTACAGGCGTGATGGAACCAAACAAAGACTGCCATCTGAAACGAGGAGTGACGTTTCTTCGAAAAGGTCCCTGTCCTCTTCGTGTGGGTCAAAACCACACAGCAGCGGCAAGAAGTTACCTACACCCACCATGATAAGTGATTTCTCAGCTGTGTCTCCAAAGGTGTATCCCCATACCTGCTCCCTATGCCACATAGTGTGTGACCAGGAAAAGGTGAGTGCCCTCGTGAATGCCCATTTAACAATGTCCAACAGTTTTCCTAAAAGAGTACCTCTGAGTAATAAATTGTAGTCCGCAATCTTCACCAGACAATTGTCGAGATGTTGTCTTTTATATATTTTTACATGGATGATGTTTCCTACACACAAAAAAGGCAGAAATCATCAATAATTAAGCCAGATATTTGTACTTCTGACAGCTACACGTGGCCGTCACCGTCTTGGATATAAGCTGTTGTCACAGCTGAAGTTCCCTTAAGTGTTGCTAACGTACCCTACCACAGGGATAAAAAGAGACCTGTGGAAGTACTAACATCAGTAGGTAGGACTTAACAAGCTTTAAATAAAATTCATTGGGACTTCATGTGTTTCCCCACTTTAAAGAAAGCAATCCCACACTTTCAAATGACTCCCTGTTATATTTAATTACTCTTAAATATCTATGGAGTGCAGTAAATGGTTATTTGAAAACATAATTTCCTTCCTTAGGGATTATTAAAGTATTCTAAATGTTGCCACATCCTGTGAACTTTGACTAAGATGCCTCTCACTGACCAACTTTTCAACTATTTGGGGACAGGTAAAAAAAAACATTGGTGATGGCAAAGCCTCATGGAGAATCCATGATGCTAAATCACAATAGTAATTAAATCGAGGTTTGGGGTTTTTTTGTTGTTTTTTGCTTGTTTGGTTCTTTGATTGTTTGGGAAATCAACTTGCTAAGATGGCAACAACTTAAAGACCTATTTTTCTTTACTTCCTTTTGTCTCGTAATGATTTCATTGATACTTAAAAACAACCATTAGAGGTGGGGGTTGATGTGTAGTCATCCGACAGCATCTGCGTGTCCTCGCCCAAATTAGGAGGTGCTTCCACAAACAGAAGAGTCAGACGTTTGGTTTTTCCTCTTCAGAAACCTCAGGGTCTTGTCACTACCAGGTTTTCTTCAAGAGAAGAGGCAACTGTCTGGTGAAGTTAAATGATTTGAAAGCGTTGCCACTATGGCAGGAGAAATCGGCTGTTTCTTAACTGTGAAACATGTTACTCCGCAAACTTATCAAAAGGTTAAACCTGGAACTGCTTTTTCAAAAAGTACTCTCCCGATTAGCTGTTTTATATAAAACTCCATCGAGTTATTGCTTAAACAGGATACTACTTCTTGGTTTTTTAATAGCTGTAGTAATAAGCGTGTGTACTGAATAAATCCTTTTAAAAAGTTGTTAAAACTCAGGAAAATCAAGGATAATGAAATAATTCTTAAAATTACTACTGTTAAATAAACTCTTTTACTCAGTGCTTTGGTTTTTGGTTTTGTGGTGGGTATCCCTGCAGATTGTGTTTTCATTGAGACATCAAAGTTTGAAAATTGTTTGTACTCTGTCTTTGAAGCACCTCGAGGCAACTGTTGACATGATTTGGCGCTATATAAATAAAGTTGAATTGTCTGTAATCACCTATGTTTAGGCTTATAATTAATATAACTTTAAGAACCTGTATAGTTGAGAGACACAAAAACATTTCCCATATCTGACAGTTGGTTTAGCTTTTCTTAAAAAAACAAAAAGACAGAATAAGTAAGGTGGAGACAATCTCATCACTTGGCATAATGACCTTTTTAAATGGTTGAATATATTCATTTTCATACATCCCAGGATCTAACAGGGATTCCACAGCATAGGAAACTGATTGGTACATAAATAATGCTGTTCAGACCAATCCAGTGTCCGAAAAAGACATTGGATTGGTCTGAACGGCATTTGCCTTTTTCTCTGGCAGCGAGGAAACTTTTGTTAGTTTGAAGATGAGTAACTACACTTCAGATGGTGGAAATAGAAGAGTGCAACCAGATAAACAAATGAGGTCACTTCTGCCAGCATCTGTAACATGATGTGAGCAGAAAGACCAAATCACAGACACGGGCCTTTTGCACACCATGCTGCCAGCTGACACAAAGATCCATTACGCAGAATTTACATTCAATTTCTTTGACTTTCTGTCTTTGATGAAGATTTGATGATTTTTTTTTTTTTCCAGGACTGGGTTAAACATGTTAACACTGTCAACCACACAGCTGCCTGCAGAGATCTGCGCAACAAGTGAGGAATCTTTAATGTGTTCCTGAAACCTTCTACCTGCAGTGTAGCAGGATAAACAGTGATGACTGGCTATCTGTTGTGCTTTTTTAGGTGTCAGAAAGTAAGAAATGCATGCAAAGTTACACACATATTGTTTGTGAATTACTTTGTGACAGATGAATACCGGGGCAATAAGTTAAATGCTCTGTCATGTAAGTGGACTCCAGCTCTATTGGTGCTGGTGGTCTGGACAAAAAGAGCCTATACTATTAGAAAGGAAAGCCCAACAATCAGACGCTCCCCTATGACAGAGCATGTGGCAACAGCGGGAAGGAAAACTCCCTTTTAACAGGAAGTAACCTCTGACGGAACCAGGCTCCGGGAGGGGCGGGGCCATGTGCAGCGATCAGTTGGGGTGAGCACCAGTAGTGACCTTTCAGGGGAGAATACAGTTAGAGAGGGGAAGGGATGAGGTCAACAATGATTCAGCTGTCAAAAAAGGACAATGACCTTTTAAACAAATACCTTCCAGGCTATTGAAGGTATTTTTCCTCAGGATATGATCGTCTCATCATATACCGAGGAAAAAGACCTAGAGTCTTGTATTTGATAGGTTCCTGACTCTCTTGATAATCCCATCTGCTTGTTTTTCTCTAAAGGTACCCTGGCTGGAAACCAAATCTGCCAAGGTCAGTCAGACCTGTCCTCTAATGGTTCCCATAAACTGTTTTTAGCTCCACAACCGGTGGAAGTCACTTTAATCAGATGGCTTGAAAAGGTTTCACATAACTTGATAGTGTTTAAAAAAGGAGAAATTACTTAGAAATCGTGTTGCTTATACGTTTGAAGTTGGTTCTGAATTGTCTTGTTCCATAAATGAGTCCATATGTGATGGATGAGTAAAAGTAATCTTCACTACAGTTTGCTTCCTTGCATAGAATGTGCTTTATTGTTATTAACAGCTTTATCAAATTGTTATTGTTCAGTATGGGCACTTGAACACTGTAGGGTTAACTATACACAACAGTGTGACCAGTTATAAAAATGTTCAATCACATGTCTGTGCAGTATTGGCTGCTGTTAAGAAATTGATGACAAATAGAAAGAAACAGCAAACAGAATTTCATGAAGCTCCTCCTGCATCGCTCTCCTGATCCAGATATGTGTCCCATCATAGAGCCAAAGCCCCCTGCAGTTAGAAACAGGAGCCTGACCTTTGATTGGGTCTCTCCATAGTGTGAGACCTGGCTAAAACGAAGGGTCATTACAACTTAATGTCTTTTTTTCTTTCTGTTTCTAGTCGGAGTGGACGATATGGCAGCCGTGCTCTGTGGGATCCCAAGGATGGCTCTCCATCCCGTTCCGTGTCTCAGTCCCTGTCTCGTTCTCGTTCTCCAAGTCCTCCTTCAAAAAAACGTCGGGCGGACAGCCACCCATTCAGGCCACAGAGGAGGCGTAATTCCCCTCAGCGTTACCCACAGCAGATGCATGACACAGGTACATCTCATGCCAGAAGGGAACATGATGTGCACAGTTCACAATGTGTAACCACGCTGCACTCCTCTGAAATATAATTTTGTGCCATTTCAATTCAGTTTTTGTTATATAGCCCAAAATCACAACAGCAGTCACCTTGAATAGCTCCCAAACTGAGTTCAGCTGTTCACTAATCAGTTTTTAGGTTTGGTTTTAAAGATGACTTTTGTTGCATTGAGCCGTAGGTTAAATGCATAGGCTCTAATTATATTGTATGGAGGCTTGGGGTGTGGAGTGGGGTGTTTATTTCCCACTAACAGGCAGCTTTTTATTTATCAGGAGACCACTGAAGCACAGCTAAATGAAGAGACGTGTAGTCTGTTTTAATTAGTGGATAAATTTGGACTTGTTAGCCGCATAGTTAAACAAGTCAAATCTTTAATCACTTTTAACTTTCTGGTAACAGTTAACAGGACCAGTAGCCTAATGAAAACCATTTACATAGATCAGATATGATGCAACCTGTGGCTTTTAAATAAGGTGTGCACTATGCTTTTGTTATGTATGAGGTGCTGTGCTGGAAAACCACTGACTTCACTCATCTTCATTTTTTGCATTTAGAACACAGGGATCGCTTGAAGTACCGCCACTCTGGCTCACGCAGTCCTTCTAATATGAACCGAACATCCAGAGAGTACTGGAGCGGCAGGAGGGGCAGGGTTTCAACAGGTTAGTACCCCTGTGTGGTGGGTTTTTGTTTGTTTTGGTCAGAAAACACCCAACACATGTCTGATATATAGGGATGGGCAGGGCTGGACTGGGACAAAAAGTCGGCCCGGGCATCTTGACTAGAGACCGGCCCACCAAAAATGTGATGTCATTCAGGGGTAAAACCGCAAAGGATTCTGGGAACTTGTGGCAAGAGGTACTAGCGCATGCAGGCTTTCAATTGAACTCAGCTACACAGCGATGAAAAGAAACACAAAAAATGGCAAGAAGAATAGCCGGTGTTGTGCCAAAAAGTGATTGTCTGCCAAAAACTGATTGCTCGTATTTAAATTGCTATAAGTAACTTGTTGGGCTATAATATGTGAAACATATGTCAAATGCATCCCTCATGGATGACATAAAGTCATCTCTCCATCTCCATCTCTCTCTGCTGCTCTTCTGTCTCCTCTGTCACAGACTTCTCCACCTTTGATGATAAATCAGCCTGGTGCAACATGTAAGGATTGGCACAATTTGTTAAGATTTTGAGGAGTTTGAGAAACTAACCTTAAGCATAAAATAAAATTTACTATCAGTAACTTCATAGCATCCGCCCAGCAGTATATAAACTCCGTCATGCTAGCTAGTACGCAGTACCAGTTATTCTAAGCGACTGTAAAAAGTCAGCACAACGAAAACAAACTACAACTAAACTTGGTTTATATCTGACACAGATAGACAGCAGGTCATAACTTCTTACCTGAAGTTCAGTTCCTCTGCCACTATGACCGGCGGCCGCCTCGGGTCTCTCCTCCTCTTGCCTCCCCTTTCCCTCATCCACCTGCTGGCCTCCACCACTTGCTGATGTTGCTAAATCTGTGGAAGCTCTGCCATAGCTACCGCCAAACAATTCAGTTATTTTTACACATTTGGCAGCGTCTGCCTGAAGGGCTTGTTTCTTTTTGGCCCTAATTTTTTCTGCACCTCCTTTCCTTTTTTTGTTCTCCATTTTCTTTAGTTCGTCTATAAGATTGTTAAACAAGGGGGAGGGTGCATCCGACCTCCTCGGCTGTAATTGGTCCAGCCCAGAGTCGATCATGACCAATTGGCCAATCCAACACCTTTCATTATTTATACCCTTCCAAAAAAAAAAAAAAATCGATCGGCCCATAAAAACAAAAAATCGCCAGCGGCCCACTGGGCAAATGCCTGGTATGCCCGATGGCCAGTCCAGCTATGGGGATGGGTATCGTTTAGGTTTTATCCAATACCAGTACCAAACCGGTACTTTTGAAACGGTGCCGGTGCTTAACCGGTGCTCGAACCGGTGCTTAAAGAATGCAGAACACACACTTTGTCCAAAAACCTCTCATGTTCAGCTGTTTTTTGTAAAAAGATAACAATGTTAGCCTTTTCTGCAGCTATGGGGCATATATGGCATCACTCTTGGCTGGAAGCAGTGCTTAAACAATGGAAAAAACACAAACTTTGTCCAAAAACCTCTCATGTTTAGCTGTTTTCCACTTTTTCTTTGGTCATTTTAGCCTTTTTGGCCAGGGTGAAGGGAGTATCTGCCATCAAACAAGAAGACAGCAGCATGTAGCTATGACGGTGTTTGCTAGTTCACCTTACGTGCATTAATGTAATAACGTGGTTAGCCTACTCAGCGTAAATTACACACGAACAACATTAAGCTACTCACGCAGAGAAGAACGGCTGCTGCTGCATCATCATCCTCATCATTTCTGCTACACTGGCAGGGCTAGGGGCCAGGACTCTACTCTTCGGGTTTTTGGGAGATGTTGCTAACTCCGGGTCCGATAACAGGCACCACACCTGCAGTAGATGTGCTCGGTGTGAGGTCTCGCAGCAAGCTATCAAATACGGTGCATTTCTCGGCTTTTAAAAAAACGCTATGCGTCACCAGGTGTTTCATCAGAGTCAAGGTGTTACCTCCTTTGCACAGTATCAGCTTAAAGCACTTGTTGCAGGCTGCTGAGTTTGCATATTTTGCTGTGAAGTACAGCCAGACTTTGACCACTTCGCCTTGGGCATTTTTAATCTGTAGCTCTGCTCTAAAAGAACGTACGTACCTGGACCCGCCTACTACGCTTGCAAAGGTAAAATGATTGGCTGGAATCCAAAGTGTATGACATCTCAGGAAAATAAAGCACCGAAATGTGCATCTCTAATGTATACACTGGTGTAACTGTGTGTGTGTTTGCACGAGAAACATCCTGTTTGGTTCTGGTGTCCATCCCACGTTTTCTACATTTACAGATCCTGACAGAACGGTTTGATATTATTATACATGTACTCGCTTGTAGTAATGAAACAAATACACAGTACAACATGCTGTCATTTTGTTTTCCCGGCATATCCGTTTCAGCGAGTTTCTCTCGCGTTGCTGTGAAGCGTCCACGTGGTGACTCGGCCAAGCACTACACTGACACTAGCCGAGATCGAGCCTCACACTTGGGGGGTCACGGCTCCAAGCATGGGTCATCACAGCCCTCCACCAAAAGCCTTAAGGCTCTGAGCAAGCATGGACCTAAGACGGCTAAGATAGTAAGTGACAAAACTAACATCACCTTTAATATAGTTTATTTTAGTCTTGACAAAAGCCACAGTTCAGACACACCTCGGTCCACATTTTCAGTTTTAACTTGGTAACACTGTGGAAGAACGTGTTGGGTAAATGTTTAACTGATAAAAAGCAGAACAGATGGAGGGAGTAATGTTCTAGAAAACATGTAGATCATATAATCCTTACGCTTACACTGCAGCTCTGTAGCGTAATGTAGTGTCAGACATGTGGTGCTGCCTACAGTGGCAGCTGCTGGAAGAGCAAGGACTAGCTTATTTAATTTGAGACAACACAATAAAAAAGTTACCTTGGCAAAAAAGGTAACTAAGGCAGTAAAGGTGTGCTACAGGTTACTGTTTTTCCCTCCTCACCTGTGTAATTTCATCCAGATCTTGTTCAAATCATTTACTGGCAACTATATTTCCAACTTAAACCTGTGTTCTTTAACCCATATTGACTGTCATGCTCATGTTGATCACAAACTAAGGTTAAACATGTGCTGTTGCTTTCTCTTTGGTAAGTCTGCCAAGCCTCCACCGGCCAAGAAGAAGAAGAAAACTGTGACTCCAGCCTCACAGGACTCTCAGTCTGTTGCCAATCGTCTGGTGTATCTGACGGGCATCCCAGAGGACGCCTCTGAACAGGAGGTCACCGATTTGGTCGGGGCCTTTGGAAAGATCAATAATGTCATCCTCATGCAGTGTTCAGAGGAGAGCGAGAAGGGCCAAGGACAGAAGGTGCGGTTGAAGTGTCAGATGTGGGTCAGTGGGCAGGGTGTTTCTTTTTTAAACGGATGATAACTAAAAATAAAAAGTGCGGTTGGTTTTTGTGTCATTTATCCTTTCTGTAAATGTGGTAATCTGTTAGTTTGCTGGATGTGTTCCTTCTTTCTGGCTAGTCTAATCTCTTTCCTGGTGTTTCAGGCCTCTGTATGTATGGTGAAGGCTGAAGACGCCCAGGCTCTGGCCACCTCCACAAACCTCTCCATCAGAGAGCAGCACATCACAGCTTCAGTAGCTAAGGTGTGAGAAATGTTTTTCCTATTTTGAATCATGTCCGTGTAATAATCCAGACAATGCCGGCTTTCTGGCCTTGAGAAGGTTCCAGAGCAAGATGATAATCTAGAACTTTCCTCAGTGAGGCTTAAAGCTGAAAACAACTGTTGTGACACCTACAGAAGGTGTTCTGTGCCACCCTCCTGTAGCCTGCTGATGCAAAGATGAAGAAGTGTTAATACACACCTGTGTTTCACTGCTCCTCCCTCTTTCTTACAGAACCCTGAAGGAGAACAGTCCACTGATGCTAACAGGTTTGTCACAGTTATTGGCTCAACACTAGAACTACCAAACTTCATGTAATGTGTTTCTGTTTGCAGTCAGCTGTAGGGCCAGTGTTAGTCTGTCTCATCTTTATAACTAATGCCACACGTTATCCAAAACTTCAGTGTTCTTCCTCTGTAATAATGACATTATTTAAATCTCTTATTTATTGAACCCTTTATTAGTTTCTTCTAATCTCTATTTTAACTTTATGAGAGGTAAAAAAAAAACCCTCCAAACATTTACCTAAATACTTGTTTTGTCTTAATTAAAATGTAAAGAAGAATATGATTAAAAAATGAAAAACGTGACTGTTGTTGCAGGACGGGGTCAGAATGACTCCTCCTGATGGTTCTTATCATTTGTTGCTGCTTTCGTTCACAGCAAACCGTCCGTAGAACAGAACAAAGATGCAGCTGGAACGGACACAGGTAGGAAACATCTGCAGTACCACCAAAGACATGAGTCATTGTTTACTTAACTACCAGCTACTGCCATAAATGTGTAGTTTGTGGTTCTTAAAAATTCAGTTCAGTTTATTTACATTTTTATTTATACAGACCCAAATCACAACAGGCACTTTATATTGTAAGGTAGGCCCTACAAATCATATGACCCTCTATGAGCAGCACTTTGGCGACAGTGGGAAGGAAAAACTCCCTTTTAACAGGAAGAAACCTCCAGCAGAACCAGGCTCAGGGAGGGGCGAGGCCATCTGCTGTGATTGGTTGTGGTGAGAGAAGGAAGACAGGATAAAGACATGCTGTGGAGGAGAGACAGAGATTAATAACAAGTGTGATTCAATGCAGAGAGGTCTGTTAACACATAGTGAGTGAAGAAGAAACAGCCAGTGCATCATGGGAATCCCCCAGCAGCCTACAGCTAGCACAGCATAACCAGGGGAGGATTCAGGGTCACCTGGTCCAGCCCTAACTATATGCTTTAGCAAAAAGGAAAGTTTGAAGCCTAATCTTGAAAGTAGAGATAGTGTCTGTCTCCTGAGTCCAAACTGGAGGAGAGAGACCTAATATTTAATAATCCACATTTCACTGTTTTACTCTTTGGTTCAGATGTGGATACTGTTTTGTTCTTTCTTTGTGATTTTCTATGTTTAAGTTGTTTGCTGCTAGTTTTTAGTTTGTTTTCTGTCTGTTTGGGAGCTGACACAGTCTCTATGGAGATGGGTTTTTGGGGGGTAGCAGGAGGAGAGAAGCTGCAGAGAGGCGTGTAAGACTGCAACTCTGCTTCCTGGTCCCAACTCTGGTCATATTTTGGGGGGTTTAATAAATTCGTCCATATTTCTAGAAATGAGAGCTGCTCCATCCACATTGTTTTGGCAAACTTTTAATGTAGTCATAGTAACAGAAGATAAGACTCAGTCATCACTACATGATCCAAATACCTCACTTCAACAACATCCAAACATCATGACTTCCACTGAACTGTCTGTCTTAGATGAATTAAACACCCAGCTGATGTGCAGACGAGTATTTTATGGCTGCTGCCTTTGTATCTGAAAGCTCTGTTCAACTCATGTTGTCGCCCTCTCACCATGACTCTCAGCTGCAGAAGGCAACGCTGACCAGAAGACGCCTAATGAGGTACATAATCTGTACACTGAAGCTTAATTAGTGTAACATATTCCACTATGTCTGTCTGGGAAAAGTAGTAACGAGAAAGACATCGGTTAATACAAACGACCCTGTCTCATACAGAAAGGCAGGCTGCTGATCACAGGACTTCCTGAGAGCGGCTGGTCAGAATGTGACATCATTAACTTGATCCAGCCCTTTGGGACTCCCTCTGACATCATCCTGGCAACACAAATGGGAAAGGTTAGTAATTAAACTTTGTTGTTTCTAATAGATGAGAAAATGCTTTGACACAGCTGCACAGCGACGTGAGACAGACATCCTCACCTGCTGTAGTTTTGCTGCGGGTCACTGAAAAGTCTCAGGTTAAGATGAAGGAACTGAAGTGTCGTCTCTCCCATCAGTTTGCTTTAGATGTTACATTTGTGCATATGACTGATGACGTCGAGGATGTGACGTTTCATCACCGAGCAGCAACTCACAAGTTTGTTTTATGCAGCTAGCAGCAGTGAGTCATGTGACCTGCTCTTATTAGTGACCATGCATGCACAGATTTCAACCAACTGAAAGCAGAGCTGACAGTTTCCAGGTTCTTTTTTTACCTTTGTTGACTAAACCAACTCTTCCAGGCTAATGTTACACATACATGGGTTTGGCTTTTGTAGGTTAACTCTTAGACTAGCCTCAACTGTCTCTATGGTTAGTTTCTCAATAAATGTCATAAATACAAAATGATATTTCTGCCTGGCTGGGGATCAGCTCGCACTAGGATGGTTAAAGCCAGTACCTGGAACTGGATCAGTGGGATTTCCCCCTTCGTCTTTTTGCATTAGTAAACACATTTCTTAAGAGTGTGTTTTCACTTTTAATAGTGTCCATAAGTAGTATGTCTGCAGACTGTTTCCTGTATAGATTCCTTTGATATTGTTCAGTGTCCTTGTTCAGAAATGTTGAAAGTGGAAAATGATGATGCTGTTTGTATAACAAATGACTTTCCTTTGGTGTGTTAGGCACTTGTGTCAGTGCCAGACATGGACGTTGTTCAGGAGATGGTAAAGGTCCACACGTTTGTGCCTGCCAAGGTGAAAGACTGTGAGGTTAAACTGACCCCCCTGAAACAACACATCAGCTTCAACACACCGGTACGACTCGGCTGTGGATTGTCTTTACTCCTCTGTTACTTCTAGTTTTCTGTGTCATGCATCTTAAGTTTGAAAGATGTGATCTGTACAAAGCGGTGATCTGGTTTCCTTAAACAATGATTGATTTAAACACAACACTCTTCACGCAGGTGGCGCTCTACAATCTTCTGATGGGACCAGTGGATCCATTAGTGAGTACATCTTCACGTCCTTCATTCCAACATTATGAGGTCTTTTGAGTTTTCCCCCTGAGTCATGAAAGGCTGGTGGTGGTTTGTAAATCAGATAGCTCGAGAGAGAAGTGACGTAGGAGTTTAAATTAATGCCAGAAGTGTGTCTACAAAAATCACAGTGACCTCCAGAGCAAAGGTCAGGCTTCCTGAAAGTCACCTGTTAACACCAGAGCTGTATGTACTATAAAAAAAGGACCATTTTGAATCTCAGTGACGTTGACTTCAAGGTCAGAGCAGGGACGCATCTAGAGACCAAATCAGAGCCATTTGTTTTACACTCATATGCAGGTGTTAGCTCTGTAATGTGCATTAAATGTGGTTCAAATACAGTAAGTACACACGTTCATATACATATGGTCTATAGCTTTATTTTCTGTAGCCTGTATATTTAAGGTTTATTGTAGCCATGCTAAAAGTGTTACTGTCAGCTTGCTTTAATAAACTGCACTGTCATGTGCAAAACTGGAGTAGCTGTAGGGGTGGCACCCCTGTAGATCCACCGCTGAGTGGCAGGTCATGCTTTCTGAACATTTTGTGAATGCAGGAAGTTGAGAAAAAGGCGAAGGTGGATTTTGAAATTTTGAACACATTTGAGCACATTTTTCCATGTTCCATATATTTATTCATTATTTACTTGACCTAAATAAAATCTAATGACAAAAATACAGTTGAAGGAAATGAAGCAACAACCATATCCGGTGCTAGTTTGCAAGTCATTAAATGTTGCTGCGTGTTACAGAGTCGAGCTCCAGTCAGCTGGAACAGCCTGTTGGTTATTGGGAATGTTCCCGACACACCAAGCGGGTCCTCTGAAGTCGAGAAATTGGTGCGACGCTTTGGAACAGTCATCAAGACCCTCGTGCTCAGCAGCATGGTGAGAGCTGTGCGTCTGTGCAGCTGTGCACCACTTTGTTCTCCAGGACTCACACTCAGCTGCTCGGCTTTAAAAACCTGCAATCGAGTCCATTCACCTCGAGGAATGTTGTAAAGACTGACATAGGACTCAACTTTATAGCATTAAACAGGTGTTTGCCCGTGTGTTGCAGACATACACTTTATGGATGCAGTTTGCTAACAAGCTTGTTTGTCTTTGTGGTTGAGAGTAAGCATTTAAAATGCAGTGGGTGACGTCCACATGAACCCCTCACAGTCCCTACAAATATTTTGCAAAACAAAGAAATCTCATGTGCTTAACGTCACGTTTTCTTTTCCTGCTCAGGTGATTTGTGAGATGGCCACTGCAGCCATGGCCCTGTCCGTGTACAAGCGCTTTCAGGCGTTTCCGTGTATAATCCAGAACAACCCGCTGTTCTTCTCCCGCAAGCCTGACCCCAAAGCCAGCACGCAGACTAAAGCCATCACTGCCCCTCACGATTCATCTGAGGTCACTACCACTGATATTTGGTTATAGTTAAGAGGGCATCCATGTACATTTACTAATTTCTGGAGATTCAGCTTTTCTTAAATGTGTGTGTGTGTGTGTGTGTGTGTGCGCGCGCGCGCGCGCATCTGCAGGATACACCTGCGAATGGCCAAGCAAAGCAGACGTCTGCAGACAGAGAGGAAGCAGCACACCAAGACAGTTCAGAATCTCCCGAGGAGAGGATTGAAAAACACTGTGACGGAGATGCTAATAAGATGACGGGCAGGGAGGAAACAGCTGAAGAGCTTTTAGAAGCGTGCAAAGACGGTAACGTGGAAAAAGACGAGCTCACGGTTTGTGACTCTGCACCGGAGAATCAATTAGAAGCAGACACAACGGGAACATCAGGCATTGACATCAAGACGACAGAGGAGAGTAAAGTCAGTGCATCTGAAGCAGAACGTGAACAAACTCCTGCAGAAGAAGAGTCACAGCCACCTCGCCTGGATGGCAAAGCAGATTCTGAGGAAGCAGCCGAGCTGCCCAAGGTGTGTACGCACAAAACATGTGATTACATGCATACAAAATGATCTCTGACAATTAAAACAGTGTTTCTGCTGTAACCAGGTAACTCAAGCCATGGTTAATGCGCTGCTTGTGGAGTGCAGAACAGGGCCCACCGGCCACTCCAGCAGCAGAGCAGCACCCCCCAGTGGAGAAAAGGGGGAAAACCAGACAGAGACTAAGCTGGGCCAAAAAGCAACAGAGACTAAAGAGATGACCAAAAAACAGATGGGTGTGGAAGGTGAGGTGAAAAGGCAGGAGAAGGAGAAAAAGGAGGCAAGAAAGGAGAAGGAGGTGAGGGAGAGAATGAAGAGGCAACGGGAGAGGGACAGAAGGGGCTGGGAGAAGGAGGAGAGAGCTAAGAGGGAGTGGACTGAAAAATCCAGGAGGGAGAGGAGGGAGGAGGAAAGAAGGGAGTGGGAGAGGAAGGAAAGGGAAAGAAGGGAGAGGAAGAGGGCCCACGGCAACGGTTTATCGGGGTCGAGGTTGTCCTCCAGGTCGGAGGGATCCAGGCAAAGCTACGGGAGGGATGAGCGCCACAGTATGGAGGCTGAAACCAAAGCGGTGAGGAGACGCAAAGGCTGAAGTTTAAAGCGTGTGGAGGGCATCGTTTTATTTGCAATTCTGTTTCTTTGTCCTTCCCTGAACGTAGGAGGAGGAGCTGGATGAGTTCCCGTTCGACATGAGTGACTTTGTCACAGTGGACGAAGTCGGAGATGTGGCCGAGCTTCCACTCAAAAGATCAGAAGAAGGGGAGACCCCGCCCACACGTGTCCCACAGGACACTCCACAGGTAGCTTCACCGTGGCTGTGTGCACATAGAGCTTGAAATCGACAGGTAGTGACTTTTGATTCTCCTGCGATTATCACTTATGATTAAGGACGTTTCAGCCGATGCTCTGTTCTCCTCACTGGTGTTTTTATACTCGGTGAATTCTGAAGTCCAGCCTGTCACTAGGGGTGGCAGTTCATTTAACTTTGAAATGATATGGAGGCTCTCGGGGATTATAAAGAAGAAATACCCAGAATATGTTTTTACCCCTCTGCTGTAAAGGCTGATGGGGTGCTTCCATCACCCTGCCAGGCGGGTGGCACGGACACCTAACTGTGTGAATGCAGTAACCAGAGAACGAGCTTTAGGAGCTTCCAATAGATACCACGGGTGTTTCTACTAGGAGGGTGACCGGTAACACCGCCATTACTTATTTATTTATGGGTCTGTTTGGTTTCTTGTCACCACAGACCTTCCTGGTTTTAGCTGTCCACAGGCTGGTTTCCTGTCTCCATCACTCTATCCGTGTTTACACTTTAAGTCTCCTAACCTTCATGACTCCACTGCTTCATCTGCACCCACAGACATCCAAGAATGGATGCTGCAGGCTTGTGGTAAAAACAAAGATCCTGTGTTTCAGTTCTTTAGTCAAACTGAAACTAAATCTACACCAGAGCTCAGAGAAGACTTTAAAAGCCTGATATGAAGCTGGAGTAAGGGCTGCTACATTAAGCAGGCCATTCTTTCGGTCAGTAATTGCAATCTTAGTGACTTTTTAATTATTCATACATGTTTGATAAGAAGAAATCAAAAAGATGTGTTGGGGAGACTAAGTCTTAGAACAACAGCTGCTAGTCTCTGGACTGCAGCCTGTTTTGTAGCAGCACAAGTGTTGTGTTATAGAGAGAGTCACAGAGAGCCAGCACGTCTAATCCAAACGGACTCAGAGGCTCTAAACACTGAAGGAGTTTTATTTTTACAGAACTAAATTACAGCGACAGTCGCCTCACTGCATTTCTGTATTATAGGTTGGGACAGTAATACAGAGAAACCCCACAGTGGGAAGCAAAAACTCCTTTATAACAGGAAAAGCCTCTGAAACTGGCACAGGGAGGAGCTCCGCCTCCCAGTCTACTAACAACAGGTAAACAGCAGTGTGAGAGCTCTGGTGGGCTGATGCAGCACCGTCTAGAAGATGAAACGGAGCCTGAAAATTCACTTGTATGTGAGGAGAAGGATTTTAAATTCAGTTCTGGATTTACTGCCACTGTGGGAGAAATATTTCCTGCTGCGGTATTTTGGATCAGCTGAAGAGACTTTTTAGGACTTCCTGATAATAAAGAATTACAGTCGTCCAGCCTGGAAGTAATAAATGCAGGAACTAGTTTTTCAGCGTCACTCTGAGACAGGATATTTCTAACTTTAGAGATACTGAGAAAGTGATTTTAATGTGGGTTTGGTGTATGCATTATTGATCCTTGTGTCATTTGTACATGAGGTGGACCTGAGTGTGTGTGAGAAACTTTACAGCAGCATGTGCCGCCTCTTGTTTTCTACTTCTAGGACGCAGCCATTGATGTCACAGCAGCTCCAGCGAAGTGTGAGCTCACACCTGAGGGGGATGTAACAGCTGATCTGCTTCCCAGTGCTGCTGTGTCCCCACCGCCAGCTTCACGAGCCGAGCCTGCACACAGCCCAGTGCATAAACCATCTGAGGCTGACATCACACCTCAGCCAGGTACTCTGAATAAATCGTGTTTTTTTTCAGCCCTTTTGTATGTGGCATACTTGAACCTGAAGTCTGTCATTGCCCTTCAGATACCTCATTAACTGCTGAGTTCGCCCCAGAGGACCAAAGTGTTCCCATCCCTGCAGCTGCAGCAGCTTCCTCCTTAGCAGCAGAAAGAAGCCAAGATGGCGATGAGGAGAATCCTCTGAAACCTCGTGAGTCTGTTGAAGAAGAGAAGATGGGATTGGTCAAACAGGAGGAACACTTGAAGGTGCAGGATCAGGAGAACAAGGACAGGAGAGAGACAGCTGCAGAAACTGGTGAGGTGGATTCATTTAGCCTCTTACATTTAGCACCTTAAGAAGAAGAAGTGGTTGGCTGATGGTGTCATACACAGATTTGCCCCCCGAAGAAATCACTGGACTCTGTTTGAACAAACAGCACTGGTCACCTGGGATAAGATCGAGGGGTTGAGTTAAGCCCTGTTTTTGTCTGGTCTGTTGCAGGGAAACAGGAGCAATCTGAAAAAACCCCCAATGCTGAAGAGGAGAGCGAGAAGCCCAAATTAGAAATGGAAATTCCCAGAAAAACAGAACATTCCCTCCCTCCTTTTGACCCCAGCAACCCAGTTGGTAAGAAACTGTATTGTCTGTATTTGTTTAGCATGGCTCATTCACAGCTGTTTGGATGTCCTGACATCTGAATTTAAACTCTCAGAGTCAGCAGGATTTATGCATTAATGCTAAAATGCGCCCCACAGTTAGACCAAGAGTCATTCTGTGTGTTTGTGTGTCCATCCACAGGTATGGAGTTCCTGGTCCCAAAGACGGGTTTTTTCTGTAAGGTGTGCGCTCGGTTCTTCAGCGGCTCCAAGGAGGCTGAAATCAGCCACTGCAAAACCCGCAAACACTACGAGACCCTGCAGGTAGCAACACGCACAGTTATTAGTCTGGATGTATGAAGATGGAGTTCAGTCTGTTTTTTGTTTCCTACTTATTACCAGTCTGAGTGCACCTTTAAATAAGTAGGACTTAAGTAGGCAAGAAGTCCCAGGTTTGCTAACGTGACCAAAATAAAAGCCTTACAGGTAAAACACACCTGGCTTAGGTTAGATTCATCTTCTACTTTTAGCTCTGATTGTAACAGACCATTTTACATGTCCACACATTTGTTTGATCACAAAGAACTTATTCTGCTCTAATCGGTTTCTTATGGATTTTGTCCACGTTCTCCTAGAAATACTTGAAGACGTCCAAAACAACAAGCGAGACTGCCAAGCCCGACTCCAGCTGAATGTGCTCCTGATACTTTGGGTCCAGATTCTCATGTCGATGTAGATTTAGTTTGTAAACTGTCACATTTTAAACTTGAACTGTTAAGTTTTTTGTTTTGTTTTTTTTGTAATGTTTGAGGTTTCATTGAACACTTTAACTACTCCAGCTATTTCTAAAGACAGTTGCTGTTTGCTTCACGGCGGTCGCCACATCCAAATCTGATGTTTATTTTGGTTCTTGATGGGTGGGGGATGCTGAATTTTGATTGCATCTGATAGATAACATTAATGATGGAAACTGTGCGGCTGAAGATGAACCCCATCAGGAATCGTACACAATCGAAATGTTTTTAGTGAACTATTGTTTTCCTCCTGAGTCTCATTTCAGTTGTGAAATAAAGATATCAATATTCTGAGCACCCACATCTGTAATCTTTGATTGGCCAGATGTGTCCATCACAAGCTGTTATCCAATAAGCATCCAATAAGCGGCACAACTTGAAGCACTTCAGTGTGAGGTGGCGAACATAGTGAACCGTGCAGGCCTAAATGGGCATTCCTTATAGTCTCTATGTCACTGCAAGCTAAAAAAATGTGGCTTGGAGAAAGAAATCATACCAGGACTTGTGGAACGGCAGTAGAGATCCTAATTCATCACACAGTTCAGCTAAATCAGTCTTCTGACTGCAGAAGCAAAGATTTACTTCAGTATAGTGGCCCTGTGGAGATTTTCTTGCAGAGAAACAGGCAAGTTGACACATCAGTGCAGAAGGTTGGGAAAAGCAGATTTTGGAAATGGTAAATGGCAGCTAAGAAGGAAAAGAAAGACCTTCATGTGGTATTCTTAGATGTTGCCAATGCCTTTGGCTCAGTGCCTCATGAGGTGCTGTGGACTGCCTGTGAGTTTTTCAAATCCCAAAAGAAAACACAAGACTAGTCAAAACCTATTTCCAGGGCCTCCAATTCTGTGTTTGATTACACAGGCAGACACAGCTGTCCAGCAAAATGGCGGGCTGCACCATCTCACCATTAGCTTAACTGTGACAATGGGGTTGATTATCCATGGAGGGGAACAGCTGAAGAATGCTCTCCAGCTTTCTCCAATCACAGTGCGCATGGATGACATGACAACAGTAACAACAACCAACACATGTGCCAAACACCTGTTGAACAAACTCCAGGGAAACATCAAATTGACATAAACAGACATCATTGAAAGTGATCACAAAAAGAAGCAGTATGGGTCATGTGAAACCACATGGATGAGGGTGTGTAGAGATCGACAGACCACGTGACTTTCGCGCATTGCATTATGGGTACGAGTGGCAGCAAAATCAATTACCAGCACCGGTAATCATTAATTTTAATCCCTACTTGTATTTTATTTGGCCCAAAAACAGTTATGTACAAAACGACGGAGAGCACGGCAGGTCTGTACAAAGACAGACGTGACGAAAAGGCAAAAAAAAAAGTACGAGGAAAAAATCAAAGGAGTGAAAGGGTCAGACCCACACGAGCATACAGAGTGGAGTAAGGATGTTAGCGTGCTGCCCAACTTTCATCACGCACATATTTATTATTATATGGTCCTAGGTGTGAGTGCATACACTCACAAAATGTTTAGTAACTTCAGATCCTGCAACAAGCCCAGGTCCAGTTTACTTTGGTGATTTGGACTATTCCATCTCACCGCTGTCGTTACATTTTCCCCTTTATCTCCTGTACAGGCCAACACAATCTGTTTGTCGTTTCAGGTTGTAGTGTTACACAACATTTTCAGATCTAATAGAAATAAAATGAGTGTTTCGTAATTCACTCAGTTTATTGTCTTTTTATCGCTGTGTGACTGTTTTCATGTGAAAACCTGCGTGCGCTAGTGCCACTTGCCACTCGTACCTACAATCCTTTGCGGTTTGACGTCACATTTTCGATCTCTATTGCGATAAATGTCGGAAACACCCAATGACTCCCGGGTACACAACACTGGTGGTAAATCTTCAACTTACTGAAGAGTTACATTGTCACAACAGGGCCCTGGTCGAAACATTGAATACTTGCCCCACCTTCAACCTACTGAAGAACTGTGCCAATTATTTTAGAGACTGTAACATCTGGTCCTATCAAGCATAATTTAATGTCAACGTTTCCTAAGGAGGCTATCATATTAGCAGTAAATACTAAGTAGGGAGCAGGGTCAGCACCCTTCCAAGGGTTTGAATGGCAACAAATAGTAACTTAGAAATTTGTACGAGGAACCAAAAAATATTGTAACATAGTGATTATGCTTTTTTTTTATGTGCTTCAATTCAATGTACACTCAACAGTTTTTCAAGTACATTTAATAAATATAGCGTTTGTACAGTCTACTGTTAGAATTTCAGTGCAAGGAGTTTTTTTCCTTAGAAGATCTAGATGGCTGCCATAGAAGGTAATCCAGTCTTTAAGTCTGATGTCATTAGGTGTTTCAGGTCCCTAAGTCAAACAAACAATGCGGCATCACTGAGAGTTAAAAACTGTCTAAATTCTTTCATCTGTAATAAAATGATCAGCGTTGCTGCTTTACCAGATGTAACAATTAAGTTTAACATCCAGGCATCCATGAAAACAGGATTTATTAAAATTTAATGAAGTTAGCAGGAAGTTAGCTCGCTAGCTTCCACCTAAATATAATATAGCATGTTCTGACTGAGAGATTTCTGAAAAATTCAAACGTACAGCTCTGCTATCATTTCCAACATAAATGAAGACAGAAAACTAAACAGCAGTGACGTTTGTAGGGTTACTGAAGTTGGGCTAGCTGCTATATAATGATGTGCTACGTGATCGCTAGCGACACAGCTATGTTAGCATAATATAAACAAGCTAACTTTTTTTCCACTCGATAAAAGTTAACGTGAAGGTTCCCGATGGTTATATACTGGAATATACTGCTGCATGTGCTGGGCTGTAGTTACACCGGAAGGGTTTAAAATGAACAGTGATAATAAAAACTGAGAGAGGCTGACAGTGATCACTGCCTTTCTTTAGGGGCTTGTTCAGATTAAATGGAACAAGATAGAAAACATTAAAACATGTTAAAAACACAACAGCCTTAATAAACTCAGAGCAGTTTGGACCCAGAAGCAGGATTCATCATGTCATCACTTATAGACCGCATAAAGCTGTATTTATATAACCTAAGATTAATCTTCATGTAGTTGTATGTATATCTATCTCACAGATTATTAACATTGGATACAATAGATTGCATAACATGGAATGACATTTGTATGATTTATAGGATTTCTATTTCTTTCTGTGCATTTAAATAGATATGACTATACTTTGCCTCTTTGTTTAGATAATAAAAGATGCTTACTGCATTATTTCCCCTAATTAGAAATAATTTATTTTGATCTTTAAATCTGTTAAATTATAATATATGTTATCAACGCATTTTTTTTAAATGTTCTGAGCCAAAGCCTGACTATGCAAAATACCTGCACATGCTGTTTCCAAGGTGGTAGATTATGGAGAGTCAGGGTTTAAAAAACACAACACCTAACACCTTTAATGGGCCTACATCAGCAGAAAACATGATGACACATGTTAGGTAAAAATGCTAAATTAATAGAATATATCCGTGTGTACCGGGGTGGGGAACTCCAGGCCTCGAGGGCTGGTTTTCCTGCAGATTTTAGATCTCACCCTGGGTAAACACACCTGAATCACATGATTATTTCATTACCAGGCCTCTGTAAAACTTGAAACCTTTTACATCAGCTGTGTTGGATCAAGGACACATCTAAAACCTGCAGGACGCTGGTCCTCAAGGCCTGGAGTTCGCCTACCCCCCCTTGTATACCATCAAGTGCTTGTTCCTAAGGGATGTGTTAGGAGGTTTTTCTCCCGTACACTCTCACTTTCACACACATAGACACATATACATGCCTATACACTCACACTCAGTCTGACATATACGTCCAGTTGTACCTACTTGGTTCGTGTCAGGTATGCATTCACGTGCAGTTACAGATATCTGGTCCCACATGCTTCATTACATGCACCCATGTGCATGTAATGAAGCATCTCAAACAGACTTTATCTCTTTATTGTTTCAACTCCCAGAACAAACACGCATCATTACAGTGTACAAAACGCTGATGTGGGCATCAAGTGTCCTGTATGTTCCTTGAAATAAAAAGCATGTGCATTATCTAATTAGAGCTGTGTTTGCTAAAGAGCTGAGACAGAGTTTATCTAAAACAGCATACCTCTACAGCTGCACCTGTCGAGCAGGTCTGTTTGGATAAATGTTGTGGGTGGGGTGGGGGGGGGGGGTTAAGAGGAGGGATCAACAAAACAATGAAGTAAGGAAAAATGACACGAATGTGAAAAGTGAAATCCAGACTGACACGAGCAAGAGAAGGAGAGGAACGAGCTACAGGGAACATCTCGTACAAACACTCAAATATAACCTCTCTGCTGAAACTGCAGGTAAGACATGTTAACTAACATGTGAACTGTGGACTCTGTTCCTGTTGTTAGTTAGTGTCTGAATAGGATTAGTTCACCCAGCAGCCTGTAGAGCGTCATCTGTCTGTGTACTATGTCAAAGGAAGCTCTGTATATGCCTATATGTAACATAAGTACTGATATTTAATGTTATCATCCAGAGGACGGTCCACAGAGAGCACGGTTACACTTATGGGTTATGTGCTTGACCTTTCGATAGGTGATTATGAGCAGTGTGTGAAAGTGTGTAAAAGCATGGCTGTTGGTGGAGAACTCATAAATCACGTCTTTGTTCAACAGACCACAAAATTATCTGAGCATATAAAAGTCACACATGGCAGACGACACACGCTACCTGTTTATACTGCAGCTTTACAGCTTTAATATCAAAGCTAAATGATCTCACTATGTAACTTCAGGAAATGGTTGTGCAGGCAGGTGTTATCGAGCTGTATGCCTGTACGGTCTGATACTCCAAATCTGTTTCATGATGACGTGAAAGAAATCAGCAGAGAAAGGCAGCCGTGGGTGTGGGTCGCTACGCCACATGAAACTTTATATAAGCCTCTGACACCAGTGTGCTCAACAATTATACAGTCTGTTGTTGACATGTGTGCGCCGTCATGATACTTTTACCAAAGCTGGATTTATAAACCAAAAACAGAATCACAACGACAGTGATGAGCTGCGTCATTGTCGGTCACACTGACTGTTGATCAGTTTCAAATTCAGCTTTTTTGTTTTATACCAGAGTTTCCCCCAAAGTCTCTGGGATCGTCAAAATGGTCAAATTTCACATGGTCTTTGTGTTCTTATTGGTCAACAGTGATTTTCTGTCATGAAGGCCATTTTGGCACTTTTTCACATAGGGCTGGGTAGGCGTGGCTAAATCACTATTTAAAAACCCCGTTTTGTATTCAGTTAAGTTCATCTTTGTCTAATAAAAAAAGTGATTATTAATCTCACACGTTTAATTGTGACCTATACTTTTTCTTAGCACTGAGGTTGTGACTGAAAGAACAACACAAAACTTCACCTCCATCATAGGTTCACCAGTGTTAATATAAAGCACTGGTATAAAGTGTTACACACAGTTTTTACACATTACTTTTCATAAAATGTTATCATCTTCTCTCTGAGGAAGCTTTAGGATACACGACAGCTCTGTGATATCTTGCATATTTCAGTAATGATCACTGTCTTCAGATTGTTTACCACATGACTGAGCAATTCAATTCAATTTTCAATTCAATTCAATTCAATTCAATTTTTCAATTCAATTTTATTTATATAGCGCCAAATCACAACAAAAGTCGCCTCAAGGCGCTTCATAGATACAGAGAAAAACCCAACAATCATATGACCCCCTATGAGCAAGCACTTTGGCGACAGTGGGAAGGAAAAACTCCCTTTTAACAGGAAGAAACCTCCGGCAGAACCAGGCTCAGGGAGGGGCGGGGCCATCTGCTGCGACCGGTTGAGCAATGGCTCAACAATGCTGGTGGTGCTTCCTGTACTGCGGCTGCTTGCACGTTTTCATGAGCCAGTAAATCTGTCTGTTATTTATTTTGTTTTGCTTCTTTACCTTCCTAAAGCACTCATATATTGTGTTCCATCATTTTTTCCAGTGCTGTACAAAAAGCAGCTGATGTTTGGATTTGTGAAGCTTCCATTCTGCTAATTTAACACGACAGCACATTTCTGCCTGGTATGAAGAAACTAACAGAAAGATCACTCTCATGAGGTCACTGTGACATAAGCAGGCTTCCTTTCACTTCTCTTATTCATGAAATAACAGTTTATTGTTGAATGCTGGAGCGATGTGCTTATACGACATAAATACATATTATCCTGCCAATCTGATCTCAGTACACTAAAGAAACACGAATGACTTGCAGGATTTTTTCCTCATTGCCTCGTTTAAGTCGGTAATGATGACGTCCTGGCCGAGAATATTCCAGCCGAGCCTGAATTTCTTGATCTTGCGCAACTACTCCTTTGTATATTTTCACTGTGTGTTTTAGCTTTAGTGTGTTTAAGTTAAGGAAGTGCACACTCACACTGAGAGTCTCACGTATCATGCTGCCAGCAGCTCCAAAGAGCTTCTGAATCAGTTGATGGATTAGGCGAACAATGAATGTTTTAGAGTACACTTAGGTTATATGTTACCCAGCAAAAAGGGGCATGAATCCTCTCGGCACCTGTTTGTCCTTCACTTTTGATTCTTGATGGATATTGCTGAAGTCGAGCTTTAGACCGGTGATAATGAGATCATTTTAATGATAGTAATGTATGAGCTAAGACTGGGGCTGTTAGGCTGTATCAGACTGCATATCCAGGCTGGACGAGTGAAACCAGCCTATCAGTCCAGCTCATCCAGGTTTCAGGATGAAGCGAGTGTTTGCAGCAATACTGTCACTGTTCTGTATATTATTGTGTAACAGTGACTGTTCCTCGTCTGCGGTCATGAATTTTGAGTAAGTTAGCTGGGCCAGGACTTGCTGAATGGAATATGGCTCCCATCTTTCATAGCAGTGACCAACAGGTGCTTCGACAGGAAATGAAGGAAGCTGGTCAGAGGGCGTGGCTTGGGTGTGTCAGACACTTGAAGAACAGGTGGATGGATAGATAAAAACATCTAATAATTCAAAGTTTATCACTTCAGCTTGTATTGGAGAGGTGGATGTTGCCCAAGATAATACCTCCATCCACTCCATCACTCACTGGCCAATCACAGGAGCAGAATGAGATTACCCATAATGCACCACTAAATGACAGGATATCATTCCTGTCTCTGGATATCTCTGTACAACTCCTCCATTTCATTCACAGCACACAGTGCAGTAGTTCCAGCCTTACTATTGCATCCTCTACAGAGAAAATAACAAAGTACGGGATCTTAACCATACATATCCATGTATATATATTTAATATTCTTTGCTATTAGTATCTTTTAGAGCTATTTTGTTTCTATTTTGAACACATATTTTCAGGGATAATTAAAGAGTTCTGGTTCTGATTCTGGGCAGCACGGTGGCACGGTGGTTAGCACTGTTGCTGCACAGCAAGAAGGTCCTGAGTTCAATTCCACCATCAGGCCGGGGTCTTTCTGTGTGGAGTTTGCATGTTCTCCCCGTGTCTGCGTGGGTTCCCTCCGGGTACTCCGGCTTCCTCCCACCGTCCAAAGACATGCAGTTTGTGGGGATAGGTTAATTGGATAATCCAAATTGCCACTAGGTGTGAATGTGAGTGTGAATGGTTGTCTGTCCTTGTGTGTTAGCCCTGCGACAGACTGGCAACCTGTCCAGGGTGTACCCCGCCTCTCGCCCTATGACAGCTGGGATAGGCTCCAGCGCCCCCCGCGACCCTGAAAAGGATAAGCGGTAGCGAATGGATGGATGGTTCTGATTCAGTGTAGTTTGGAGTTCCCATGAACAAGCTCCAGTTCTGTATAAACTCAGTCTTTTCCTGTGGCAACGAGAATTAGATGAGATCTGAACAGTAAAGCTTTTGAAATTCATGTCTGGGACATTTATTCAATAGTTTGCTGATGCACACGGTTTAATATTTTTCTAATCTTCTGTCTGTCTCTATATGCAGCTTAAGACTAAATGGCTATGTCACTACCTGCTGCCTTCCTGTCTGAAGACCAGTTCACCTGCCCTATCTGTCTGGAAGTATTTAACAAACCGGTCACAACACCATGTGGACACAGTTTCTGCCAAACCTGCATTTCCTCCTACTGGGACGGAAACAGTACAAAAATGTACCAGTGCCCTCTCTGCAAAGAGTCCTTCCTCAAGAGACCAGCTCTCCATATCAACCTGACCCTGAAGGAAATAACTGAACAATTCAAGCAGATGGCCGGCTCTCCTGTGGCTGAAATACTTGGAGGAATGGAGCCTTCCAGGTCCCCTTCCCATCATAATCAACCACTGTCATCCAGATTCCAGAGGCAGGGGGAGATGCCCGAGAACATCTTTGCAGAAATGATGTCACGTTTTCAGCGCCTGCCAGACCCCGGGCTGCCTCACGCTGCACTCCCCCAAAGCCAGAGTCGAGATGGTGCTCCCTTTGTCAGGACGGAGCATCACGACCCCCCACCACCTTACCCCAGGTACCGAAATATACTGAAATATTGCATTACAATATATTTGACTGAACCACGTTAATAGTAAATGGACTGGATCTTATGTTTTCCAAGTGCTTTATACATGCCTCACTCACCCGTTCATGCAGCCACCTTTTTCTACACTTCAGTGCTTCCCATGTAGCAGTCACACATTCACACTCTGATGGATGTGTCAGCCGCTTGGAGTTACTGTCTTCACTGAGGACATTTGACACGCAGACTAGTGCAGCCAGGGATTAAACCACTAACACTGTAGCTAGTAGATGACCTGCTCTACTGTTCAGTTTTATTTATATATCTCCAAATCACAGCAGCAGTCACCTGAGGGCCACAAAAAAATGTTTGTGAGAGTAGTGCCACAACAAAGCATAAATTATTTAATATATTTTTTTTTATTTGTTCCAAATTTGACTTTATAACTTTTCAGGTCTATGCCTATAGTGGTGAGGTATGTGGGGAGACATTTTCATATCCTGTACACATGTACATGTATATGTTTGGGCACCCCTGATAATTCTCATATTTTTCCTTCATAAATCATTATTTGTTTGGATCAGCAATTTCATTTCAATATATCATATAGGAGACACACGCAATGATATTTGAGAAGTGAAATGAAGTTTATAGGATTTACAGAAAGTGTGCAATAGTTGCTTAAACTAAATTAGGCAGGTGCATAAATTCGGGCACCCTTGTTGTTTTATTGACTTGAATACCTTTAGCACTAATTATTGAAACATAAAATTTGTTTGGTAAGCTCATTGACCCTTGACCTACATACACAGGTGAATCCAATCATAAGAACGGGTATTTAAGGTGGCCAATTGCAAGTTTTTCTCCTCTTTGCATCTTCTCTCGAGAGTGGCTACAAGGGAGCCTCAAAACAGCTCTCAAATGACCTGAAAACAAAGATTGTTCACATCATGGTTTAAGGGAAGGATACAAAAAGCTGTCGCAGAGATTTCAGCAGCAGATGGAGTCGCTGTGCATCGTTCGTGGGGGCGATCGTGGCTCAAGAGTTGGGAGTTCGCCTTGTAATCGGAAGGTTACGGTTTGAGCCCCGGCTCGGACAGTCTCCGTCGTTGTGTCCTTGGGCAAGACACTTCACCCGTTGCCTACTGGTGGGGGTCAGAGGGCCCGGTGGCGCCAGTGTCCGGCAGCCTCGCCTCTGTCAGTGCGCCCCAGGGTGGCTGTGGCTATAATGTAGCTGCCATCACCAGTGTGTGAATGTGTGTGAATGGGTGGATGACTGGATGTGTAAAGCGCTTTGGGGTCCTCAGGGAGTAGTAAAGCGCTATACAAATACAGGCCATTTACCATCGTTCAACTATTCTGCACACTTTACACAAGGAGATGCTGTATGAGAGAGTGATGCAGAGGAAGCCTTTCTGTGCACATGCCACAAACAGAGTCACTTGAGGTTTGCTAAAGCACATTTGGACAAGCCAGCTTCATTCTGGAATAAGGTGCTGTGGACTGATGAAGCTAAAACTGAGTTATTTAGACATAACAAGAGGTGGTATGCATGGCGGAAACAGAACACAGCACTCCAAGAGAAACACTTGCTGCCCACAGTAAAATGTGGTGGCGCTTCCATCATGCTGTGGGGCTGTGTGGCCAGTGCAGGTACTGGGAAATGAAATTGCTGATCCAAAGAACCAGTGATTTATGAAGGAAAATCATGAAAATGATCAAGGGTGCCCAAACTTTTGCATACCACTGTAAATGCTATAAGGCTCCCACAGAGAGGACCAGATTTACTAAGTGGACACATTAGCTTGATGCCACAACAGCAGAAACGCTTTGATGGGAGGATTCAAATTCAAATTCAAATTCAAATTTTATTTGTCACGTACACAGTCATACACAGTACGATATGCAGTGAAATGCTTAGACAACTGCTCGTGACCTAAAGAAAAAAAGAAAAGGCTATGAATAAGATAGGAAATAAATATGAAAATTAAAAAGGGTAAATTTAACTAGGAAGGAATAAAATAAAATATAAAAATTAAAGTTAAAAATGAAATAACTGTACAACACAAATTAGAATGAAGGGTAAATTTAACTGGGAAAGAATAAGATAAAATATATAAATTAAAGTTGAAAAATAAAATAACTGTACAACAAATACACAATACACAGTATAGAACTATATAAGAATGTATGAAGAAATATAAATATATATATATATACAATGGCAGCAGCTGTACAAGTATTAACTGGAAATGAAGAATATAATGACCAGTGTTGTGCAAGCCACATTATTTAGTGTCTTGTGCAGTGCAAATATGCTTAAAGTGATTAAGTGATGAAGTGAAAAACAATGTCCAGAATGTCCAGTGTGTGTGTAAGAACTATATGTGTGGGTCAGTACTGTGTGGTGGTGTGATTGAGAGACCGTATCGCCTGCGGGAAGAAGCTCCTCCTCAGTCTCTCTGTGTTGGTCTTCAGGGAGCAGAATCGCTTTCCTGACCTCAACAGAGAGAACAGTCTGTTGTTGGGATGGCTGAGGTCCTTCACGATCTTCCTGGCCTTGGTCCAGCACCGCCTGCTGTAGATTGAGTGCAGGTCAGGGAGCTCGGAGCGGACGGTGCGCTCAGCTGACCGCACAACCCTCTGTAGAGCTCGCCTGTCCTGCATGGTGCTGTTCCTGAACCGGGTTAAGATGTTTCCCATCAGGATGCTCTCTATGGTGCACGAGTAAAAGTTCTTGAGCACCTTGGAGGGCAGTTGGAAGTCTCTCAAGCGTCTGAGGTGGTAGAGACGCTGACGGGCCTTTTTCACCACGGTGTTGTGAACTCCGAGGTATTTGAAGCTGTCCACTCTCTCCACTGGGCACTCGTTGATGACGGGGGTCTGGTAGTTCCTCTCCTGCTTAGTGCTGAAGTCCACTATCAGCTCCTTTGTCTTACTGACGTTTAGAAGGAGGTTGTTCCTCTGGCACCAGTTCTCCAGATTCCTAATCTCCTTCAGGTAGGCCGCCTCGTTGTTATCAGAGATCAGGCCCACCACGACGGTGTCGTCAGCAAACTTGATGATGGTGGTGGAGATGGTAGTGGCCACACAGTCATATGTGTACAGAGAGTACAGCAGGGGGCTCAGAACACACCCCTGGGGGGCTCCAGTGCTGAGAGTGGTGGAGGCTGAGACATGTCCGCCCATCCTTACTGCCTGTGGTCTGCCAGTTAGGAAGTTGGAGATCCACTGATACATAGATGAGCTGAGTCCCAGATGCTCCAGCTTGGTGGTGAGTGTGGAGGGAATTATGGTATTAAATGCAGAGCTGTAGTCTATGAAGAGCATTTTAACATAATTCCCTCTTCTAGTGTCCAAGTGAGTGAGTGATGTGTGGCGGAGATGAGAGATGGCATCGTCTGTGGAACGATTTGGACGGTAAGCGAACTGTAGCGGGTCCAGTGTGTCTGGCAGTGAAGAAATGATGAAGTCTCTGACCAGGTGTTCAAAACACTTCATCACTACTGAGGTGAGGGCTACAGGGCGATAGTCATTGAGAGAAGCAGGGTGGGGTTTCTTCGGGACAGGAACAATGATGGACTCTTTAAAGCATGTGGGGATCACCGACTGAGATAAAGAGATGTTGAATATCTCAGTGAACACAGGAGCTAGCTGGTATGCGCAGTCTCTGAGGATACGACCTGGGATGCCGTCTGGTCCTGCTGCTTTCCTGGTGTTCACTCTCTTGAAGGCTCTCCTTACTTCATGCTCGGAGATGACGAGCACGTTTCCGGTGCTGGCAGTATCTTCCTGTCTGCAGCCGTTAGCGCCGCTAGCACTAGCATCGTTGGAGTCCTTAGCTGCAGCCTCGAAGCGAGCATAGAAAGTGTTCAGCTCGTCTGCCAGAGTCACGGCCGCGTTCGTCATACCGGTTGTTGGTGCTTTATAATCCGTTATTGTCCTTAGTCCCCGCCACAGGCTCCTAGAGTCACTCTGTTGGAGTTGTGACTCTAGTTTCCTCCCGTAGCGCTGCTTCGCCTCTTTCACCGCCTTCCGCACGTTATATGACGCGGCTTTGTACGGGTCCATGTCCCCCGTCGTGAGTCCCGTGTTGTAGGCAGCGGTGCGGGATCTCAGAGCGTCGCGGATGGTTTTATCCACCCACGGCTTCTGGTTGGGAAACGTTGTGATAGTCTTTGTCTCCACGGTATCATCCGCTAGTTTCCCGATGAATCCCACAACCGCTTTCGTAAACACGTTGACATCATCATCGGAGCTGTTTCTGAACATGTCCCAGTCTGCGTCGTCGAGTGCGTCCTGTAACGCGGCCACCGATTGATCCGTCCAGCGCGCGACCTTCCTCTGAACCGGAACTTCCTGTTTCAGCCTTTGTTTGTATTTTGGCATGAGGAAGATGGCGGCGTGATCGGATTTGCCAAACGGAGGGCGAGATTGTGCCTTGTAGCCGTCCTTGACCGTAGTGTAGCAGTGGTCCAGTGTCCTTTCACCTCTGGTGGGGCAGGTGATGTGTTGATAAAAGTTCGGCGCTGTGCGTTTGAGGTTGGCACTATTAAAGTCCCCCATCACAATAAGCGCAGCGTCCCGGTGTTGTGTCTGGTGCTGTGTGAGTGCCTCATGCAGCTCGCATAAGGCGGTGACCGTGTCCGCTTGTGGTGGAATATAAACGGCACTTATAATGACCAATGTAAATTCCCGAGGTAGATAAAAAGGACGACACATGATGGATAGTAGTTCCAGATTTGGTGTGCAGGAGCGTGTGAGAGGAACAACGTTCGCACTGTTGCACCAATTGTTGTTCACCATTAAACACACGCCGCCTCCCCTTGACTTCCCCGAGTCCCGTGTCCTGTCCATGCGGTGAACCGAGAAGAACTCGGCCGGCTGGATGGCGTGGTCCGGCACCGCTGGGTTCAGCCATGTCTCGGTGAAGCAGAGGAGATTGCAGTCCCGAATGTCTCTCTGGAACTTTATCCTGGCCCTGAGGTCATCAAGCTTGTTCTCCAGTGACTGGACGTTGGCGAGCAGGATGCTAGGCAGAGGTGTGCGGTGTGCACGAGCTCTCAGCCTGTTCCTTCCCTCTAGGCCGCCGCTTCCCTTTGTTCTCCCTCAAGATCTCACTCGGCCAGCTCGGATCCGGAGTTAAAAACTTCGAATTGTGAGTACATTGTATACCAATAGAAACAAGAGTGTCACTGTCATACCTAATGTACCCAATGGTGATGATTTTGCCGATTTAGAAACGCTGAAAACTAACTTAAAAAACAAAGACAAAGAAAAGGTGGTCGGAGCAGTCGTGACGGCAGCCGACCTCACCGGCGCCATCTTGAGTTCAACAGCAGCAGTGGACAAGCAGACCCGATGAGGGAGCGAGAAATCGGAAAATGAACAAAACAATCAAATACATACTCATAGATTTTACGTGAATAAACATCCATCTCACACAAATCAATTAGTTAAACTATAGACACGTCTTAAAAACATATAGGCCTAGACAACCTGCTAATACTTTTCATTCCTCGTGGGTTTGTAAACTAATAACAGTGTTATATGTCGTTTGGCTGCTCTGTGCTCTGCTGTATGGCAGAGATCAGCACCTCGTGGCTGTTTGGTAGTTTGAGCTAAAATGCTTCAGATAGTCTCCGACCCCTGCTCTCAGGGAGTCCTTACCACGCCGACTGTTGAACTTTACAACAAAACTACTTTCCAGTATTAAGCACATTTTATGTTTATGCCTGTTTGATAAACAGTCCAAAGCCACAGAGATTCCCTTTGTTACGATGAATAGCACGAGTCGTCGTTTGCGTTAGAACGACCTGAGCCCCTCCACTCTTCTCCTTTGGAAAAAAAGAAAAAGGTTCAAATGTTTCATCACTTATTGAAATATACATGTTATTAAACCACCTCAGCAGTTTCAAACGATTGAAGAGAAGGCGAGTGGGCTTCTTTAGGTTTGTGAAGACATCCGGCCTGGCATCCACGAGGCTTCTTCACTTTTAAAACAACAGACGCAGACTCTAGTAATGGTTGTCCTCTTGGAAGGAGTACTGAGACTTCTTAACCATTACTAATGGTATTAGTCCTCAAGTGAGACAAGGTTTTAGTACTGATGTTTACAACAGTTGGCCAACAGAAACATTTGTATGGTGCACGTTTCTGGCCTCCTATTCTCATTTTTAGACCACTGGAGTATTTTTGCATTACTCACAGCTCAAAAGCATCTTTTGTTTTATACTGGGTGTTGCTCAGGTCACCCACTGCCTAAAACAAGTGTCTCTTGACTGGTTGCCCATTGCAAACAGGAGGTTTGAACAGGAGGTGAGTGGTTGTGCTGTGTTCACAAAGATATCTCGTCAGTATGACATCATGAACATGTAGGACGGGAAAAAAACTGTGTGAAACAGATTGTTTAGAGGAGTGTTTGCATGTAGTATCAGTGTACATATGACAGGAAATAAGAAAAGCAGAGTAAGGAAACCTTTTGTGTTAACAGCTAAATGTAACCATACACGTGTCAAACTGTAAACAACTGAATAATATGTCCTGGAAACCAGACGACAGGTTAATCAGTCACTTACATGTTACGGCTTTATTCAAATGTTGACATGTCCAGTGACTCGGATCTGCCGCCGTGCCCCATCCACCTGAGAGGTCTGGAATTCTTCTGTCGCACTGATAACGTGTGCGTGTGCAGCACGTGTGTGGGGACGTCAGATCACCTAGGACACAGCATCACTCCCGCCAAACGAGAGTGGCACTTGAAGAAGGTTTGTGCATGTGGTGGTTGGCTCACAGCTAACTGGGCCTCACTGGCTGGTTTAGTAAAAGTTCTTTTTGAGAAGATTAAACCATCATGCTGCGGGGATTTGTTGCAACTTTGTTGTAGGTTTGGGAATTTTTACAGTTATTGTGATGTTGATATGTATTTCTTTAATTTTCAAAATGTTGAAGGTTTTTTCCTCACAGGCTCCTGATATGCTGTCATGGCATGATTCTAATTTTCACAACAGAATAACTGGAACGATGAATTCCAGTTTGGACTGGCATGTCCAAAGGTCAGAGTATCAGGTGGAGCTGTGAACATCCTCACTGCTAAACTCTGGTCTGGACCACACAGCTGTGCTATCATGCACAGTCTGTTAGAACTATGTCTCTAGGTTTGTGTCTGTGCAGAACCACAGTGGATTGAGATGAATCCAGATGTGACTGCAGGCTTTCAGCTTTAATTCAGCAGCTTTAGCAAAACTCCTGCACTCACTGTTCAGGAATTAGAAGCATTTCTACACAGTCTCGCGTTTTCAGAGGCTCAAGGTGAACGAGAGTATTTTCAACATTTTAATTTTTAAAAGTTGAATTATGTATTAATACACACACATTTAAATATAAGACTTGTATTTAATATTTTAATGAAAAACGGCTCCCTGATGTTTCGAACCCTAAACTGTAACCATCTCCAGCTGCTGCTTGTTCGTGTGTCTCTGTGCCTTCAGTTTTGTATTCAATAAGCTGCTCTATAGAGTTGAGTTAGGGTGACTGACTTTGTTATAATATCCCATTTCTTTATCTTGATAAACTCTTCGGCACAGATGGGCAGTAACGCGTTACTTGTAATGCGTTACTGTAATCTGATTACTTTTTTCAGGTAACGAGTAAAGTAAGGGATTACTATTGCAAAAACGGTAATTAGATTACCGTTACTTTCCCGTAGGAACGCTGCGTTACTGCGTTACTAAAACCGTGATTTTTTTGCGAGAGTGTCTCATGTCAGTGACGTAAGCGAGTGCGACGTTCGTGACAACAGCTGTGTGCAGATCAACAGTGGATAATATATCGAGTGCGGAGAGAGTATGAGCGTGCAGCGTTTAAAGCGTGGAAGTACTGACCTTACTTTGAGTTTGATTCCATAAAAAGTGACAAAAACATTAGTGTCCGCTGTGCGTGGGAAGAAAACTTCTTTTTACAGCGAAAAAACCCCTAAACTTTCAAACAAGCACCGAGTAGCTACCACGTAATGGGAAACTCACAGAGAAACTCGCGGATTCTTCCACTGACCGCTGCGGCACACCTGCACCAGGGTAAACCTCCGCCTGCCCCACTCCTGCTTTACAGGTGAAAATAGAGCAACAGGACCGCGAGTCTTTGACTTTATTTATTTTCTGCTGTGTTTTGCATCTATTTAAAAGACTGAGTGTAAACACAAAAAATAATTATTTTATGTGCTGGAATGTGCAGAAAATAGGTTTAAATGTTAAACTAATTTCTTCCAGTCAGAGAATGGTGCATATAATTAAATTTTTTGCTTGATGCATAAAGTTAAAAGATTAAAACTAATAAAACAAGTTTAAAAAAAAGAGACTTTTCCATTTGATTACATTTTGTATGATGGATTATGCAGAAAAAGTAGAATTGGGCTGACAGATCTATCACTTTATCACCTATTCAGGTTGTAAATCGTGTTTTTAAAAAGTAACTAAGTAACTAAGTAATTAATTACTTTTGAAAATAAGTAATCAGTAAAGTAACAGGATTACTTTTTTGGGGAAGTAATCGGTAATTAGTTACTGATTACTTTTTTCAAGTAACTTGACCAACACTGCTCTTCGGTTGCTTTTGCTTTGGCCCATTATCCAATCATGTTTTCTCTCACTCATCAGAATTCATACTACTTCTATCAGCAGTAACACAGATACCTGGTTCCACCGTTTTTGTGAAACCCCTGAATTAAAGCTGAAGATCTGCACTTCAATCATATTTTCAGTGTTTGTCAGTTGACACTCCCACAGTTGATTTTAAATCAAAGTCAACTGTCATTGACAAACAAACTGTGCATCTAATTGTATATAAACATGCAACTGCAGCAGAGCATGTTTAATGCGTTGGTTATTAGACACAGTGTGTGTTTTCTGTCTCATACAGGCTCAGTTAGGTGTTACTGAGGCGGAGCTAAAGGAGCTCATCAGTGAGAGAGAGAGAAAAGTGGAGGAGGTACACAGCTCCCTGCGAGAGATAAAGGTGAGTGATGTGGTGTCAACACGACTGCAGGAAGAAGCTTCGCTTATGGATCGTATGTATTTATTCTCTCACACGTGCACTTTGTTTGTTTGTTTGTTTTGTTAAGATAGCATGCTACATTGTTCCAGGAGCCAATCAGAGAGCAGAGATCTTTAGCTGACTCTTGTCCTTAAAAACTGTTTGTATTCATGTGGCCGAGCTGTTCACGTTTAATGAAATATCTCAGAAAAGAAAATGACAGAATAGATACCAAAAGTGAGCACACTTTAGTTTGTCACATTTTGCATTTATGGTTGTCTCTGAATTCTTCTTTTCTACTTTTCCGCTGGTTGCTGTTCGTGCTTTAATCAGGATACTGCAGAGAGAGAGACGGATGAAGCCGTTTGTGCTTTTTCCAAGCTGATCTCCAGCGTGGAGCACTGCCAAGCTGAAGTCTTGGAGGTGACCAACTACAGAGACAATCATACTGCACACACTATTTTTGTCTCAAAGTATTGTCGGCATATTCATGAACACACCCTTTCTGTGGCACCCAGGTGATAGAGATGACTCTTCGAGCGGCAGAGCGCAGAGCTCAGAGCGTGCTGAGAGAGCTGGAAGAAGAAATAGCTGAGCTTAAACGGAGGAGCTCAGCACTGAGTCAGCTGGCTCTGTCTGAGGACTACATATTCTTTCTCAAGGTATGAATAAATAATGAAATGAGGCACCAGATAAAATAATACAGACGTAATACATTTGCAGTGCTCCACTAGTTACTCCCAGTAACAGATCCAGAAAGCAGCTAAAAGTCCAGTTAAGGAATATACTGACGAGGTGAGAATTGAGATGCAGAGATGTGAAACCCTGGATCAGGATTACTCATCTTGCTAGAGGCACTAGCTGCTGGGAGACATGAAAATGTCTTCTCCACTCACTTTTTTTTACTCCTGATGCTTTTATGTTATTGTTTGCATAAAACTACCAAATGATTGTCAGAGAATTGTGAGAGCCACGGTTACACACATAGCACTAAAAGCCTGGGCGCCCCCGTCACGCTCACAGAACAGTTCGGTATAAGCAGCGTTTGTTAGGGTGCAGACACGTGACCAGGGAGGAGAGGGTTGTAGAGGTGCTCGTGGTGGCAACGGGAACGAGTGAATAAAGCTGATGAGCGTCGCCCATTCAGTTGCTAGAGGTTTCTGTTAGTCAGTGGGAAATTTCTTCCTCAAGCCTTGGACCAGTCGACCAGTCATTAGAAAAGAAGCCTTCCCCAACCAGCTGGCAAAAAGTTTGTGATTCATTTGGTCAGCAGCATATTGTAGCACTGTAGTTCACTGGAATCGACAGATTCTCTGAGCTGAAGTGAAACAAGAAAAAGAGAAGATCAGGCTTAAACTAAATGTGTCTTTTGAAACACATCGGCTGTGGCTGAGGCACAACTTCTACTTTGTAGGCATTTCTGGTTTGTGCCACACCTTATACTCCTGCTCAGCCAGTAGGTAGTCAGTAGCAATCTGCTAGCAACCAAAGCATTTACTGGGAGGTTTTTGGTGCAAACTCCAGGAACCACTGCCAACTACCTTTCCAGCAGAAACTACTGATGTTTCCAGATGTAATCTGCAGTGAGGGGAGGGAGTGCATGGACGAGAGTCTGAAAACAAGCAGATATGTTCTGGAGAGAAGAGAGAATGAAGGTTAGTAGAACCTGGACAGAGTTCAATGAGAGGGAGACAGGTGAACATGTAAGGAGTACATGGATGAGTTTGAAGGACAGTGCATGAGAGAGGTGCAGAAGAGAGTGCAGCCAGGGTGGACCTTTTCCTAAACCGCCGATGAAAATGAAATCGGTGATTACTGGAATTTGTTATTTGGCCCTAAGTAACTGGAATTTGGCTACTTTGAGCATATAGTATGATTAACATGATATGTAACATAGACTGTATGTCTTTATGACATTCCTATCCCCCTGCAGACGTTCCCTTCCCTGTCTGCACCTCGGCAGGCTAAGAACTGGTCCGGAGTCTCTGTGTCATCTCAGCTGACGTCAGGTGTGATTCTCAGGTCTGTCAATCAGATGATGGAGCAGTTTCACAAAGAGCTGCGAATACTGCCAGAAATCTGTAAGTCTTCATTCCCACCTCAAGTTAAACTGGGCAGTAAAGTCATGTTGAAAATTCAAAAGAGCAAATAGTGTCTCTAAACCTTTGCAACTCAATGGAACGTCTGTACAATAGCAACGTAGCCAAAAAAGACCATCCTAGCATTATGTAATTCTAAGTTCAAACTCTGAATGATCATGTTTTCATTAACAAACATCAAATATTAACTGAACATTACAAAAATGTGTCTCTCCGCACTGGTAGGTCAGCAATCGTCATCAAACCAGTCTTTATCTAGACCCAACCTGAGTAAGTGTTTTAATGACAGCACACAATTCTTTACATGTTAATATTCTTCTTCAAATAAATGACTTGAAGAAAATGTCAAGAAGTCAATTTATCACATTTTCTTTGCAGAGGTTAGGAGGGTTCAAGAATATGCAGGTATGGACTTAAATCCTTTTAGCGTTTACTTTTGTTTGAGCCCCGAGTTAAACTGGCAGGTTTTTAGAAACTCCATTTCAAAGACGTTTTGGCATTTACAGTTTTCTGTCCAACTTGTGTACCGGACATCATTCATCTTTAACCCGAACTCAAGTCAAGTCAGCAGTGTTACAGGATGGAGGAACTAACCATTGCTCTATCACTGTATCTGTCAGTTGACATCACTTTGGATCCCACCACAGCCCACCCACGTCTCACCGTCTCAGCAGATGGGAAGAGGGTTCACTGTGGAGATCGCCATCAGGTGGTACCAGACAACCCGAAACGCTTTGACCGGGTAGTGTGTCTGCTGGCCAACCAGGGCTTCAACTCAGGGCGCCATTACTGGGAGGTAAGCAATATGGAAACAAGCTCTTTTAGTTTAAACTCTCTATGTACAAACAAAGCAGTCCATCTGATGGGGACGTGGAGACATGAGCGAGGGGAGCTTTATGACATCTTGAGTTTAGTGAGAAGATTTTATGTTTCTTTTTGCTAAATTACTGATTAATTAGTGTTTTTAATTTCTTTTTTTAACATATGGGGGATCTCCCATCATAACTGGAAAAACTATGGCATCCACATTAAAGATCAAAGCGCACTGCAAATTCGGTGTCCAATGTCTAAATTAATCATTACCACAATGTCCTCTTACAGGTGGAGGTAGGGGGGAAGACTGATTGGGACCTCGGCGTGGCCAGTCGGTCCATCAACCGTAAGGGTAAAATCACCGTGAGCCCCGCCCATGGATACTGGTTTCTCAGCCTTCGGGATCAGTCCGAGTTTGCCTTCAGAACAGAACCATCGACCAACTTGACGGTTCACATCAGACCATCCCGGGTGGGAATCTATGTTGACTATGACAAGGGACTGTTGTCCTTCTACAACGTAGATGCCAAAGTGCTAATGTTTACATTCACAGATAGTTTTTCTGACACCATCCATCCATTCTTCAGCCCCTGTACAAATAAATCGGGACGGAATGAGGCTCCACTAATCATCTGTCCTGTTGCAATGACAGAATGATAAACTATATCAAGTGCTTTAAAGTACTGCTTCAAGACTTGGATACAGAAACATCTGCAACTAATAACTGATCATTTTATTCTTTGCAGCACAATAAAGAAGAATATGGCCTTTGGTTAGCATATGCTAAAGCTGCCATTGTGATTAATATTGGCAGAAAATGTGAAATTCTTTCTGGAAAATACGGACTCTGCATCCGTCAAACTAAAGATGAGCGAGGCCATCTGGCCTGCTTTCAGCCTCAGCTCAACGGCCTGCATTACCGATGGCATGGAGTCGCATTAGTGCCTGTGGATTTGGCAGTTTACACTTCTGGAAAGGCACACTTACTACATCATGAAACAAAAATGACACCAAAGAAGAGCCAGGACTGTTATATCAGGAAGTGCTCTCCTCGGCCGTCAGACGTTTAGAGACTGCTGCACAGAATCCTGAAAGCTGCGTCCTCAAAAAGAAACACTTCATTGTGTTCCTAAAGTTGGACTTTAGGATGTGTTGCTGTCATCACATTAAAAATGGGAAAATATTTTCCTTAAAATATTTACAAGGGCCATATTTTGGTCATGAATCAGTGTGTGTGTTGGTATGTCTGGACTACATTTTTTATGTGTGCTCTGTGCCTTTAAGAGTCTCTGCAGTCTCTCCTTTTTCTGATTGGCTGCCGCTGTCTCCAGCAGACCTGTGCTCAGCTGCCCAAGTCATAGTATTTAATCCCTGTGTGTGTCCTGACAACAGCTAGGATAGTGTATAGTACTGTAAACAGCTTTGTCCATTTGTAAACAGCACTGAAGCCCACTTACTCTTGTACGTTTTCTCTTGTTTATTAAATTTGGGAGTTTGGGGTAGCGCTTGTCCTCGTCTAGTTTAGGTAGCACTTCTTTGGAAAAGCTTGTTTCCTTTGTTACTTTGGCTGATTTTGGTTCACCCTGGAGTTTCTGCTTTCAGTTTTGGTACGACTGATGTAGCAATAAACCTCACCTTCATCTGTGACTTGGCTGTTTCTGACTTTGGGGACCGGGGCACCTTTTTTTAACCCTTGTTGCGCTCCTGTACCCCCAGAGCGGGGCGTGACAATATGTTCTCTGTGTTAATGTCCTATTCTGTGTTCTACTGATGAATCATCTGGAAGTAGAATCAGTGGAGTTTTTGAATGAGGGTTTTACACATATGTGATTCGGAGCACGGCAGCACTGATGTAAGAATGATGTTTGCCACCTCTGTCACTGTTCGTGATTATTATTTTGTCTTTATAAATTCTTAGATTAATTAAATAAGTATAATTGATGTGATTTGATCATTATTATGTGATTATGAATATAATTTGATTCTGCTTTTGCTTTTCTTTTTTAAAATACTTAAAAAAAACTCCAGCAACTAAAAGACTAAATTGTGGACATTCCCTTTTTAACCCTTTGTGAAGGTAAGAATTTGAGCATTAACCAGTTTTAGTGTGAATAGCTCTTACTGGTTACAGGCCCGTGTGACCTACTGTCCAGAACCCAAAAATGAACCCGGTTAATTACCGGTTGGTTGGTTGGTTAATTACCAAGCTGCCATAACGAATGTGGCTGACGGAGGCTCGGCTTTCTTTTATCAGACAAAAGCAGGGACGGCACTCGGACAGTGGGGCAGTGAGAGCCGAGCGAGTCCCCTCACCCGCATCTGCTCCATCTGAACTCTGCACTGGCTGCTGGGTAATACTCGTAGGATCAGGCATTAGGACTCTGGGAACAGAGATCCAGTCCAGACTTCCTGTACAGGGGCGCTGGTCAGAGGTCGACGTACTGTGGGAATGCACTCTCTCTGTTATGCAGATAAAAAGGATCTACCTGTCGTAGTTATCTTAGTGACTTCAAACATGTCTTTGTCATTTCCTTGTTCCTTTCTGTGACATGTGACAAGCATGGTTTGAATGTTTGGAATTATTTCCATGGATGACTTTTAGACGGTCACAGTGCAAAACGTTGATGCTATCTGAGACAGAGAGAGGTTGTTTCAGGTCAAAGACTTTAAGATGCTTAAACTTGGTGCTACACACACACACACACACACACATACACACACACACACGTACACACGCACACACGTACACACACACGTACACACACACACACACACGTACACACGCACACACGTACACACACGTACACACACACACACACACGTACACACACACACGTACACACACACGTACACACACATGTACACACACACACACACACGTACACACACACACACAGATACTGAGAAGAAGGATGCGAGTTTTTGAATCTCAGCACAGATGTAACTGATCTCAGGTCTGCTTGCTCCCAAGAACTGACCCCTGACCCCTGGGCCCCCTTTTTGTGTTTCATGTATGTTTTCTTACAGCTGTGGCAGTTAGGGTCATCCTGTGCGCCACATATATGTAATAACTGAAATAAGGTGAATAGAAATGAATAAATAACCAAACGAGCCCATAGAGAGGTTATAGAGCAACGTGTGTTTGGCACAACAGAGCATTCAGATCATAACTGTGATTGAAAAAGCTGCCAGACAGGACAGGAACAAGAGCTGTGATGACCTGAGAGATCTCACTGCATGCATGCCTGCAGGGTCTCTGTAAGAAACCAGTTGTGGTAATCTTACCAGAATAATGCCGTGGCTGACTCGCTCACTGTGTTTAAGAGAAAGGGAGGATAAATAGGAACTGAGGTTCTGTTGTTTTTGCACGACAGTACATATTTCTGCCTCGTCTCTGTGCAGTTCTACAAAGTTCTTGAAGTGTTTGAATCAAGCCAAGGTTGAAGTACAACTGTGTATCATCTGCATAGGAATGGTAGGATATATAATATGCTTCCTTATGACAGTACCAAGTGTGACTGTGGTCCAGGGACAGACCCCTGACCCCTGACCAGGAACCCGTGACTGATTTTACATTTGTGCAGATCTAAAACAGATAACTGAAATGTAAGACATGTCGACTCTTTAGATACGCTGAGAGCCGATCAGGAACCTGACCTGTTAAACTGACTGAATCATGAAACCTTTTAATTCAAATGTCATTAACAACAGTATCAAACACAGCAGTGAGATCGAGAACCAAGAGTTTCTCACTCAGGTCACTGATGACTTCAGTAAGATCTTTCTGTCCTGTGATTAGATTGGGTTCATTCAGCTGCTGTTTTTTATATCTAATAAAGATTAGATATAGGTCTGTGATGTATTACCACTGGATGTGAGTCGTGATGTGATTAGAGCAGAGTGTGGAGGGCGATAGCAGCCTGCAGGGAGCTGCTGGTGAAATTCTTCCTGATTTTTAGATTTTACAGGTGAACATGTGGACGTGGTGCTTATGGCAGTCATCTGTATGTATGGCAGAGAAATGCCTAAATATTCCCTCTAATATTATAAACTTTGTTTAGAAACACTCATCACTGAAACAGTTGATAGAATAATTACAATGATTAAATCGTTTATTGATGAATGGAAATAAAAAAGCCTTTAGCTTAGTTTCATAGATTTCAAAATGAATTCGTTGCTCCTTCTTGTATTCCGCAGATTCTTCTTCCCATATTTTCAAAGTTTCTCCAGGATGATTTAGGTGGACCATGTTCTGTTCTGACAGGAGCAATATGATCAATAATTCAAGAAGGTGCATTAGAGAAATCATTTTATAATAACAGTACAGGTAACATGTAGCTTTAAAATGTACTAATGAGTGTTTAGATGGATGAACAATACGCTTCTGAGAAAATGCTGTAATGATAAGAAATGGCAACATTTGTGATGTGATACTGATACATCTGGAAGATCAAGACTGTGGTTTTGTAAAAGGCCACTCCTGATTGGTTATTTGAGTTTATAGGCAGAGGATTTTAGTTCTGGGACATTATGAACCTTTTTTGGAGTCATTTCCATCAGTAATAATGTTTGGACAGAATATGCAGCGTTACACGATGTGGATGAGGGCCGTGGTTCAATTCTTTCTTCTTAAATTCCTTTACTGTGATTCACTCATAATTCCCTGCTGCATGTAAATGTCCTGCTGTGATTCTTACCAACATTTATATGAATTTCATGTTTGTTTTCAGAACTACACCCACTACAACAGACTGTAACAATAATAGTAATAAAGAAATCATTGAATCATGTCATTTTAATGACATGTGAGCAGTGCTTTATTCACATAAACAGACACATGATCAGGTCACCAATGCAAAGAAAGACATGATGTTAGTGACACCACAGAGCACCATAGTGTGCACACCAGAGGCCACACATTCACAACCAACATGTTTATACAGATCACACATGTATGTGAGCCACGAGTATCATCATATTTAAGACGTTAAGAAGACCGACCTGTTCAGTCAAATAATATCAGCAGAACTTTCTATTCCTACTCATCGTCTGCTTCCAATATTGTCCAATTTTACTATGAAATGTAGTAATAGTAATTTTGTATTTTGCAGACCTGATTCAAAGTTACTACGCATACTTTACCACACATATTTCCAAGTAATCATCACACTTCTTGAACTCTGGTTTAATAACTTATTAAACTGAAATTAGATTTAATAATAATAAGAAGAAGAAGAAGAATAGCACTGTGAGCGACCATCTTTGAACAGAGGCGGGGGTTTACGACACCAACTCTCTGCCATCTATAATCCAGTTTTGAGATCCCTTCCCAGACGCCTTAACGCCCACTCACATCCTGGGCCATCTGACCTCAGGAATTCGCATGATAAGGTGGGGCCAGGTTTCACAATGAACTCACCCGAAACTCTGGCTGATTGGGACCCACACCCAGTTTCACACCTTGGCTCAGGCGATTAGAGGATCATCAGGGGGTCCTTTTGTCCCTCTGTGGGGGGAAACTCCCACTAGGTTTATATCTGGGACTCTCCACCATTTGACCTTAGAACTGAAGAAGCTTCTCGGATGAGAGGTGAAACGTCTTCAAGCAACTTAAAGAAGTCCAGACGCTTTTCTTTGCAAGCTCCTTTGACTACGATGACCTGGATGACTGAGAACCTTCACAGACAAGAAGAATAGCACGTTTTGTGTTTTGTAGTCCTCTCTGGTTATTACACAGAAGTTACTGAACATTTCCAGGTAATAAGCCACAGCATTAAACATAATAGTTAGATTATTCCCTTTACACTCCTGGGGACACAAATCAGGGCTCCAGCACTGAAATACAGTAACTGTAATACAGTAATGTTAATGCATTGACCTTATAATGATGAGGTTACCACTACAAGTCAATAAACAAAAAAGTCCACAGCACAGATTTTTTTTTTTTTTTGCTAACAGGTTACAAATATGTAAGACTGCTTTCTTCCATTTGTGCAACATCTCTAAAGTTAGAAATATCCTGTCTCAGAGTGACGCTGAAAAACTAGTTCATGCATTTATTACTTCAAGGCTGGACGACTGTAATTCATTATTATCAGGAAGTCCTAAAAACTCACTGAAAAGCCTTCAGCTAATCCAAAATGCTGCAGCAAGAGTCCTGACAGGGACTAGAAGGAGAGAGCAGATTTCTCCTGTTTTGGCTTCCTGTTAAATCCAGAATTCAAAATCCTGCTCCTCACATACAAGGTCTTAAATAATCAGGCCCCATCTTATCTTAATGACCTTGTAGTACCATATCATCCTATTAGAGCACTTCGCTCTCGCTCTGCAGGCCTACTTGTTGTTCCTAGAGTATTTAAAAGTAGAATGGGAGGCAGAGCCTTCAGTTTTCAGGCCCCTCTTCTGTGGAACCAGCTTCCAGTTTGGATTCAGGAGACAGAAACTATCTCTACTTTTAAGATTAGGCTTCAAACTTTCCTTTTTGCTAAAGCATATAGTTAGGGCTGGACCAGGTGACCCTGAATCCTCCCTTAGTTATGCTGCAATAGACGTAGGCTATAATATTCTCATCACTTGGTGTCACAGTCACATGTATTTCCACATTATTACACTCAGTATCTGGTCTGTTAGAACTCAGTTATATGAATTTCAGTGTAATGTTACGCAGCTACATTCACTGTTCATACAGGCTTATTATGTTATTTAAATGTTACTCTGTGAGTAGGAATAACTCACACTTCCATATGATTACCTTGTTTCTACCTTATTACACAATTATTAGCATATTATTACTGAGCTGGAATAGAAAGTGTTAGCCTACATTGATAAATCATTGCTCCAGCATTCAACACAGCATTTCAGTTTACAGTATGATTAGATGGAGAGACAGAATATCACCCAAACAAAACAAACAGATCACATCAAAGTTATAAATAGACGTGCTTGTCACTGCGTGAAATAAGTATTTGAGCAAAATATGTCGTAGTGCATATCTGGAGAAACCTTGTTGACACAGCAGCAGTTAGACATCTGTAGCTGGTCCCCAGGTTTGCACAGATCGCTCTCCTCTTTAAAGAAACTCTCTTAATCTTTCAGGTTTCCACCTGGAAACTAGAAGCTCCAGTTCACTCCACAAATGTTCTGTATGAATACTGAGGCCTGAAGACATTAATGTGCTTCTTCTGTAACCACTTGATTGAGGCCTTGGTGGTATGTTTTGTGTCACAGTAACCACCCACAAACACAAACTGTGTTCAGGCTGATGGAAGGAGGCTCCTGTCCAAGATGTGATGGTTTAATGTCCTGGTGAAGTTGCTTTAGCAGAAAAACAGCCCAAAGTATAAAGTTTCCACCTCCGTGTCTGTGGGGTTGTTTGGTTTCATCTGAACTAAAAACCTCTGAATCATTACTGTCCACTGGAAACGTTAAAAAACGTGGCTTCTTCAGCAGAGACCCTTAAATCCATGAAACGGTAAATGGCCTTTTTTATACAGCACGTGCTGAGTACTACAAGCATCATTCACCCATTTGACCGCCGGTATGCACAACATTCATTTAGGACCTTAGTGCCTTGGTTACAAAGGATCAAACTATTTCACTCAATGACATGCAAATCAATTTATAACATTTATGTGAGGATTTTTGGTTGATACTCTTCATTAAAATAAAACTACCATGAAAATGAAGAGACTGTTCATTTCTTTCAGTGATCGTTTGAGTTCAGAGAAGAAAACGTCAAACTTGAGATTCAAACCTGTTCAGTATGTTTAGTAGATGCAGCTGCGCTGTCATTTTAACAATTCTATGGTGCCTTGTTGTCAAGTTACTGCGTTCAGGAATTTGGGTGCCCACGCTGCCCACTGGGGAAAAAAGTACATTTCACAGTGTGGCAGGGGCGTGGTCTGTGGCACTCAGCAGTCACAGGCTCCCCTTTTTCAGGAACGCAGCAGGAAAGCTGACTGATCCGACATCGGAACCACAAAAAGGACAAAGAAAAACACTGAAACTGGGGGTCAGGATCGCTTCACACAAGTGAACTTTTTCAACATATTAAAACAAAACAGTGCCACAGGAAAAGGTTACATAAGACATGCTTATAGCAATTAGAAAAAGAGGTCAGCACAAAGGAAAAGGCAGTGAGCCTCTACTTCTATTACACATGTCAGAGTCAGGCTTGGTGCCAGTAATGTTGGGGATTTAAAAGGTCTACAGTACACACAGCTGTATGGTTACATGATAACTTCAGAGTCTGTCATGACCAATGTTCCCTCTAAGCTGTGCGCAATTGCGCACTGCTGGCACGTCTCTGCGCACAGAAAATCTGTGTTGCGCACAAAAAAAATCTAACCTGAATTGAAATTAAAATTAATACTTTAACAATTCTGTTTTGCAGTGTTAGTCAGTAAGTGACTGGCTGCTCCCGTATGGGATTAGAACGATGCCACCTTATCCCATAGTCCAGCCAAGAATGCGATTCACATTCGTATATACGCAGCTAATCAACGTCGCTGACAGGCTATGACAGCGTCCTTATGTGCCGACACCGGTGTTTTAGCAAAGCGGCTGATGTGGAGTGAAGCCACGTTAATGACAACGTGTACAACCATTGGAGATGTGAGCAGGACAGACGGAACAACTGACGGGAAAAGTGTGGACTTTATACCAGTTTTTAAATTGTGTTGATCGGCCACGTAAAACCAGAGTTATGATAAAATATCTGCAATGTTTGGTTTTTTCCTGAATACTGTCGTTGTTTATATTGTTTATTGTTTATATAAGAAGTAGCTATATAATTAATTGCCCAACACTGGTCATTATTTACTGTATTTTGCAGACAGAGAGTTACAGACTCTCTCCCAGACCACAGACTCACAATACAAGTCAGAGCTTTATAAAAAGAAAAAAGAAAAGAAAAGTAAGTTGTGTTTTCAAAATTGGAGTTCAAGTTATTTTTACTTCCAATAGTGTTAACATGCTACACAGGTCATGAACAGGATTTTTTTTTAATTTTCATTGTAAGTGGGCTAAAGCAGTTAATTAAAAGTAGTCTAACATAAATGTAAATGCTGTAATTTGATTATTTTAATAAACATGTAACTTGGATGCTGGCGTGACCACAGCGCACACGTCTGCTGTCGCTCACAGTGGTCCAAGGGACGCTCAGGGAGTTTGTGTGTTCGCTCAGACACATGAAACATTAGAGGGAACATTGGTGATGATACAAGAAGAGTATACAGGTGAGTCCAACCTCACCGTCACCAGGTAAAATGTCTGTCTTATCTTTCATAAACCCCGTTAGTGGCATTAACGTTCAGAGACTTAACGTCTATTTTGGAATTTCACTCTAATTTCAGGTTTTCTACCTCCAGGTGCTTCAGAGAAGATACAGGGAACATGACACCAGGCCAGCTGGCTTTGTGTTTGTGACAGCTCATGCAAGGTTACTGTGGTCATTACTATTACACAAGTGTGAAACTCACGCCAGTCACATTACATTTCCCTGTGTGTGTGTGTCTGTGTGTGTGTGCGCGTGCTGTAACACTGGTTTGACTGGCCTCAGCAGCAGAGGCATTATGGCTTTATGGCAGCCTCATGTAAATGTAATTGCATGACTGTGATGATGTGTGATCGTCCATTTTCAGGGCAGTTTGTTTGTCCTTCAGATGAATTCTACTTATTATGTATGGATCCATGTTTCTCCCCTCTACTGCACCCTGACCCAGTCACTGAGTATGTTCAGGAGTTACACACTTCATATCTTCTTACGATCACTGCTGTGCTTTGTGTGGGCATCTTTCCTGGCACCGAGACACCTCACCCCCTCCAGCAGCATGGGGGTGCCGTGATGTGGGTCTGGACAGAGGAAAAAAGGGGAAGATGTCAGAGTAGATGGAGAGATGCCGGCAGGGAAAAACTATGTGACATTCCATGAAATGCTTAGACAGCGTAGCAAAGCAGGCTGTAGTTACTGAAATAACTTTAGCTCTTAGTAGCAGAAAAATGGTTTCTTTTCTTTATGAGAACTTAATGAGCTCTTTCTTTTTTCTTTTTTTGTCTGTCCTGTCCAGCACTGTAGCAATGCTAAAGATTTATTTTCCCAAATGGATCATTAGAGCTTTTGGTATATGGGTCCAATAGATTATGATGGTTTATTCAATCTTTACTTATTTATTTATTATATTTTTAAGTTGTTACAATCAGAACGGACAGCACCACAGGACGGGAAAGACAAGGACAAGAGAAGTTGTGAAGAGACTCAACAGAAGGAGAAGGAAAGAGAAACAGATGAGAAGAGAGACGGAGAGAAAAGGCCTGCTGAAAAAAAACACGCAAAAAGAAAACAACACAGCAGGAAACCACGGCAACAGCCAACATCAGCATCAGTAACAGTAAATGATAAATACTGAATGTTAGTGAGCAGCATGAAGGACTGATAATGATGTTTAGAGGCAGAATAACAGTGGAGGTCTTCATCACTGAGTTCATGTTTGGAACTTTGATTTCTGTTTTGGGGGTTTACAGGTTTTTTTGGAGGTGTGGTCTTAAACGTTTGATCAGCTGTAAAACAGCCTGTTTCAGTTTAAACGTTGTTTTCATTAAACTGCATGATCAGAAAATGATTTTGTCTCACTCCCATTTCTCCTTGTTCCACGTTGAAGCTACTGGGAACCTTGTTAAGATCCAAACATGCAAAATATGATTTTGTGTCATTTTTCAGGTGGTCTTAAACTTTTGATCGGGACTGTAACATCACTCCAGATAAGAATCCTTTTTTCTTTCTCATCCTCTTGTGTTAACATCTGTTTAACTTATTAATATCAATTAGTTGATTCAAGGTGATGCCATAACTATTTCCTCATCCATGTAAGCGACATTAGCCATACACACATAACTATGGGCACGCTAAGGTCACAGCTACACACACGTGTTCTCAGCCTGCTATAACTCTAGACAAAGGGGAGCAGCAATTTTAACACATAGAAATGTTAATTTTACAGTACTCAACATGGTTATAGACACAGAGGGTAGAAGAAGAAAACAAAAATATTCAGGAACTTTAAAAAAAAATCAAATCCTTATAAGAAGATTACGTGTCCCAGCAAGATCAGGAAATAATTAACAAAATACGCAAAACAAAACTAGAATCAAATGAAATTATTAATTAAAAAAACTCAATTCTTAGTACAAAGACTTGGCTTGCAAACTTTTGAATACGGTAACAAATCCGGTCAATTCTTAGCTAACCAGTTAAAAAAGAAAGAAAGAAAAAAGAACTATATGTGCTGTTAAAGATTTATCTGGGAACATAATACATGACCCTGAAAGAATAAACAAAATTTTTAGAGTCTGTATTTTCCACAGATAAACCCATCAAAAAATTGATCAGTTTCTTGATAACGTCCCCCTTCCGAAACTACCAGACAGGTAAGTAATAGCACTGGATTCTCCGCTGACATCAGGTGAACGCCAGGAAGTATGCCCAGCAATGTTTTTAACATTTGTAATGCGTGTTTGCACCATTCAGCCTGAAGGTGGCGCTGCCACTGGCTTTTCTTAACCTCTCTCACTTCACTGCAAACAAAATAAAGTTGAGTGCAGCCTGAAAAAAGAAAGATACCACAGCATCACTGAAACTCACTCGAACGTTGGAGGGTCACATTGTCACGGTCCAGTTTGAGTTCTTGTATTTTTATATTATGGTTTATGTTCTAAGTCCTTGGTTGTACGGTTTTGATTACTGTCATTTCCCTAGGTTTCAGTTATGGTTGTCAAGATAAGATAAGATAAGATAAGATAAGATAAGATAAGATAAGATAAGATAAGATAACCTTTATTAGTCCCACACATGGGAAATGGGTTTAGTTCTTAGGTTTTGTGTGATGGCTTCCCTATGTTCCGTGTTGTGTCTACTGTGCCTTTCTGCCCCATGTTTCAGGTCTCTATGTTCTGTCTCCCCAGTCTGTAAAGTTTACATGTCTTGAGTTCAGTCAGTGTGTTTCCTGTTTTACGTTGAAGGTCTGTGTCTCATGTCAGTGTTTCTAGTTTTGCTTCCCTTGTCTAGTTCAGTCTAATTACTCCCAGCTGTGCTCTCCTTCTGTGTCTCATTACCCTCGTTATCCTTCAGTGTATTTAAGCCTTGTGTTTCTCTTTGTTAGTGTCGCGTCCTCCCTCATAGCTGTGTGTGATTCTCCCTGAGTCTCCTCGTGTATTAGTTTTTCCCAGTTTAGTTTGCAATGTTTTGTATCACCTTTATTTCTGTTCAGCAATTAAAGCTGCATTTTTGAGTTAAGTTCCCGTTCTGGTGAGTTTGCGTTTGGGTCCTTCTCCTGCTTGCACACAGCTGTTTTGTGACACACATTTACCCAAAACTTCTTTTCAAATGGGCCCCGTTGCCTAAAGTTCACTCCCCCAGCCTCGCCAGCTGATCGAAGTGAGTACTCCCAAACATTAAGCACGTCTGGGTCCACACAAGGGTTCCATCAGCACAGTGTGCAGTGACCAGCAGCCCAACAATGGCAGCTATGCCAGCAGGAGGGTCTCTCGTGGCGGCCACCAACTACTATCAAAGGTGCATCAGCTCTACGTCCAGCAGCAGCTCATGTGGTGAAGTCATCCCTCACATCCAGGACTGCAGCACCTGGTAGTCCAGCTTCTTCTTTGATAAGCAGCCGGGGATGACCCCACTGACTAAGGAGGCACAGCACAAGGCGGGGGTCTTGGGTGTGGTGACGAACAGTCAGATCACCTGCGTTTCCTGGGAGATGGTGATGTAGCAGCAGGCGACTGGGAGCATTGATGCGGGTAGCCCCACCTCCTCATGATCCTGTGGTCTCTCTTGGTCCACGCCACCACACTTGATGGGGAATCGAACCATCAGCCAATGCTAGGTGACAGGAGGAAGTCGTGTTTACAGCCTTAGTTTCTGTTTTTCCTTTTGTACACGTCGTAGTGTGGCTGCGTCTTCTGTTCCTCTAACCTCACTTTTTAAATTAACAACCAATAATAAACTTTAAAAAAAACAGAAGCAGCCAATAATGACCTCTCTGTTGGTGCTCGAGCCTGCTTTGGGTTTCTTGGGTTACTGGTGTGGTGCGGATGGCCTAAGCCGGCAGCACAGGCCCTGGTGAAATTTACATGACCATCCATGTAGGCTCTAATGGGAGGAAGACGAAGGCCACTCTTGAGTCTCTCACCTCCCACTACCCACTGGAATGCCCTCATGACCAACTCCATTGCCATGATAAATGCCAGAGGGGAAATCGTGCAGCCTGCCATAACTCCAATTCCCAGGTGTTGCCAGGCTGTGGTGGTGTTCTCAGCTGTCACACAAAACTGTAAATCCTTAAAGTAGGTCTTGACCAGTCCTGTGATGTGGTTTGGTACGCTGAAATAGTTGAAGGCCATCCACAAGATCTAATGCAGAACTGACCCAAAGGCGTTGGCAAAGTCTAAAAAGACCATGTGATGGTCTCTTTGTTCTTTCTCAGCAGTTTGAATCTGGTGCCAGACGACGCTGGCATGCTCCAGACTTCCAGAGAAGCCCCGCCTTCTGCACTGATGTGTCAATATAGTTGTTTCTTTGCAGGAAAGCAGATAGTCTTTGGGCCAAGACACTGAAGAAGATTTTTCCCTCTACGTTCAGCAGGCTGATCTGGCGAAACTGGCTGATGGATGAGGAGTTCTTCTCCTTAGGGATCAGAATACCTCCTGCTCTTCTCCAAGCCTTTGGAATCACTCCTTTCTGCCACGCTACCTTTATCAGCGTCCACAGGTATTTGAGGACTCGTGGGGTGTTTTTATAGAGCCTATATGAGATGCCATTAGGTCCTGGGGCCGATGCTGCTCTTGCCTGCTTCACTACCTTCTCCACTTCACTCCATGTAGGTGGTCTTATGTCCATTTGGTGTTCAGGTGCCTGGATGGGCGGCATATCAGTCGGAATGGTAACTGGTTCATGCCTCTAATCATCAGAGTAAGTTTTCCTCAGATGATCTTCCAGGTCTTTTATGGGAATTTTGAGGCACCCACTCTGCTCTTCAACAAAAAGGCCCTTAACAAAGTTGTATGGGTTGCTGTTGAAAAGGGTCCTTGTCCGTTCTTTCTTCTTACGTTGTCGTCTGAGGTGTTCTGCTCTTCGCAGCTTAGTAAGTTGTTGCTTTATTTCCTCCTGCAGGGCAGGGAGTCCCTCCCTTTCTGTCTCATAGGCCCTCCTCCACTGTTGCCTCAGTTGTCTTCTCTCTTTCACTAATCTATCAATTTCCTGCTGTCTCCTGGAATTTAACTGGTTGAAATGGCCTTTCTGCTCTGAGTCTTGTTCTTTACCCCACATCGCTCAGCCCCATAGCTGTAGATGATGGTTCCCAGGTTCTCCAGCTTCCTTTCAACTGGACCCTTTTGTTGATCTAGTATAAGAGCCAGACCCACTCTCTTTTCTCACTGGATCTGGGCCACAGAATCTGATCTTTCCTACCTTCCATCTTCCTTTCCCTTGCTGCTAGTGGTTGGCTAAACTCAGTGTTGGAAGACTCTGTTAGCTGTTTCTGAATGAGCTCTGGGCTGGTTGATGGTGTTGATTGTGGCTGGCTTACAAATGTGTTGCTAGCTGTTGGTGGCTAAACTCCAAGCTAGGGGCTGATATTAAGCTAGAGCTACAATCTAATATTGGGTGTGGCTGGCTAAGCTCTAGACTGGGAACTGCTACTGGCTGGATTTGACTGAGTTCCAATCTGGAGACTATGGGGGAGTCTGTACAACAATGAACTTCGAACAGGGTGCTGATACCCTGAGGACTGTGGGGATTCTCCTGCCTCTGGGATTCACTCGACTGATTTGACTTACTTCTTAAAAAGTATGTGTCAATGCAAGGCCCCTTTCTCAGCTCACTGAGGCACTTCTTAGAAGACATAGCATACATTTTCACTGCTATGCAGATGACACCCAGCTCTATCTGTCCATGAAGCCAGATAACACACACCAATTAGTTAAACTGCAGGAATGTCTTAAAGACATAAAGACCTGGATGGCCGCTAACTTTCTGCTTCTTAATTCAGATAACACTGAGGTTATTGTACTCGGCCCTGAAAATCTTAGAAATGTGGTATCTAACCAGATTCATACTCTGGATGGCATTACCTTGGCCTCCAGTAACGCTGTGAGGAACCTTGGAGTCATTTTTGACCAGGACATGTCCTTCAACGCACATATTAAACAAATATGTAAGACTGCTTTCTTCCATTTGCGCAACATCTCTAAAATTAGAAATATCCTGTCTCAGAGTGACGCTGAAAAACTAGTTCATGCATTTATTACTTCCAGGCTGGACGACTGTAATTCATTATTATCAGGATGTCCAAAAAACTCACTGAAAAGCCTTCAGCTAATCCAAAATGCTGCAGCAAGAGTACTGACAGGGACTAGAAGGAGAGAGCAGATTTCTCCTGTTTTGGCTTCCTGTTAAATCCAGAATTCAAAATCCTGCTCCTCACATACAAGGTCTTAAATAATCAGGCTCCATCTTATCTTAATGACCTTGTAGTACCATATCACCCTATTAGAGCACTTCGCTCTCGCACTGCAGGCCTACTTGTTGTTCCTAGAGTATTTAAAAGTAGAATGGGAGGCAGAGCCTTCAGTTTTCAGGCCCCTCTTCTGTGGAACCAGCTTCCATTTTGGATTCGGGAGACAGAAACTATCTCTACTTTTAAGATTAGGCTTAAAACTTTCCTTTTTGCTAAAGCATATAGTTAGGGCTGGACCAGGTGACCCTGAATCCTCCCTTAGTTATGCTGCAATAGACGTAGGCTGCCGGGGGATTCCCAAGATGCATTGAGTTTTTCCTTTCCAGTCACCTTTCTCACTCACTATGTATTAATAGACCTCTCTGCATTGAATCATATCTGTTATTAACCTCTGTCTCTCTTCCGCAGCATGTCTTTTATCCTGTCTTCCTTCTCTCACCCCAACCGGTCGCAGCAGATGGCCGCCCCTCCCTGAGCCTGGTTCTGCCGGAGGTTTCTTCCTGTTAAAAGGGAGTTTTTCCTTCCCACTGTCGCCAAAGTGCTTGCTCATAGGGGGTCATATGATTGTTGGATTTTTCTCTGTATCTATGAAGCGCCTTGAGGCGACTTTTGTTGTGATTTGGCGCTATATAAATAAAATTGAATTGAATTGAATTGAACTTCTTCCTGCCTTGGTGGATTTTAAGGCCCATGTCAGTTGTTAGTTTTGGCCAGCCACAAATGCAGTCCTGCAGCTTCTTTCCTACCATCATTGATGGTCCATTATTTGCAATGCTGGTTAATCTATTCATCGGTGGTACCGTTCCGTGGTTCGTTGCCATTAAATCCGTCCGGAAAGGGTCTTCTTCCACCCCTGCTCTCGCAGACCCTTCTCTTTTGAGACTTCTGTAGCAATAATGGGTGTACCCAGGTACGCTAAAAAGCGCTGGGTCCTGCTGGTATGAGGCACTAACCCACACCAGCCCCATTAGGGTCTATTCCCTCCTGTCAGCAGTCTTTCCAGGCTGTCATCTGGTCTTTCCCTGATTGTCAGCTGCCCATTCGCAGCGGTCACTGGATCACTCCAGAGTTCTGATTCAGTAAAAGGACTAGATGTTATAGTCCCTGATAGTGCATTGCTTTAAATGGCGAGAATCTTGAGGGATGGCTGTTATGAGGAAAGGCAGCCCAGAAACTTTGCCAGCGGCACACATCGTTGTGTGCCTCAACTTTCGGTCTTTTACCCAAGCTAATCTGCAATTCTTTGGGGTGGGATTAGAGATCTGATCTAGGTTATCATATTGAGATTTGGGACACATCATCAGTAGTGGAACTTGGATTCATTGGGTGTTTTGGCCATTATCACTAGACACCCTCATCCAAGGAGGCCCTGCCAGGGTTGATCAGGCCCTGGAGTGTGTCACTGGTTTATATTAAATTGTTATTTCTCTTCTTCTTTCTTCTGTTTAGTTTCCTACAGTTTATTTTCTATCTATTCACTGCAACAGGAATAATACTTACCTCTTTTACATTTATGGAGCCTAACTTCTTCAAAGGGATAGAAAAGGTGATAGAGAGAAGTAAGACAAAAGGGACACGACAGGAGAGAGCATGATCTGGCTTCCCACACCTCCCCGCCGGATCAGGCTGTACGCTCTACCTCCCCACTGCCTCCCAGAAAAGGGAAGAAGAGCAGAGGGGAGAAGAGCGGAGTATTTCTTTTCTCTCGTGGTTAGCAGACTGCCTTAGCTGCCCAAGTGATGTCAGCCCTTTTTAACCATAGCCAGTGACTGGTCCTCTCAGCAGTGTTAGCTAGTTCTCTTATAGCCTGCCTTTGCGCCTGTCCTCTGATCCCAATCTCTCTAAGCAGTTTTGCTGTTGTACTGGCAACAAAGCCCCTGCACCCCACTTCCACCGGGCGCACCTTGATCTTCCAGCCTCTGTCCTGTGCCTCAGCTGCCAAGTTGGCATACCGCAGCTGCTTCCTCAGTTGCTTCCTCCCATGGTACCGTCAGCTCAATGACGTACGCAAGTTTTAGGAGTTAGACCAAAGGACAAGGTTTGGTAGTTGTTACGATCTCTGTGGGAAAAATTAGCCTCTGATCCATGTCCACTTGCATCTGCCAATCCCTGGCAACCTTCAGCGGGCCCAGGTCTGGGGTTGAGGGGCTTGTCCTCGGCTTGTCTCCTTCCCGGACAAATGTTAATGAAAGCTGACGCTCCTCTTGGTCAGTGAAAGGTTGAGTGTTGATGGATTTTCTTTTGCACTCAACTTTCTCAGCTAGACACCTGAGGACCTGGTTGTGCCTCCATGTGTATCTGCCCTGAGTACGGCTTCTCCTACAACCAACCAAGATGTGCTTGAGTGTGGCTGGGACTGTACACAGGGGGCAGGAGGACTTAGTTAGAGTTTAATCCTTTTTAAATTACGGCTGTAACATAACAAAAAGTACTAACTAATAGTTTGTTTAGCTTTGTCCTTTGTTTCTCTGTTTCCACCCAGTCCTTGTCCTCACACACCAACATGTTCAGCAGATGTCTATGACCCCTGAACTAGCCTGGCTCTGCCAGAAGTCTTTTCTTGTTAAAAGGCCACCAGCGCCAGTGCTGCTCATCAGGGATTGCTTAATCATTACTGTTGCTGGTCTTTTTCTTATTATATAAAGTCCCTTAAAATGGTCTAAATTAAACTGTATGGTAAGAAACTTACTGGCTGGATACTGGGCTCTCCAGTATCCAGCCAGCTCAACAGATGCATTTTAACTATCTTCTAAATTGCAGAAATCCAACTATACAGACGATGACGAAATTATTGGCCCTCATTATGAAAAAAAAAAAAAAATCCCCAAGAGCTGTAAAACATAGAAAGTTCGTCCAGGTTTGATGGTCCTTGGTCTTCAGTTCACCCCACAGTTTTTCCATGGGGGTCAAGTCAAGGTGTTGTGAAGGCCAATCACTGATGTTTCCTTTGGTCTTCTGGATGCAGTTCTTCACCAGAAGCTGCATCAGCTTTGGACTGTTGGAGGTCAAAGCAATGATCCAGACTCAAGTTTTCTTTAAAATCTCCACATATCCTTTCTTCAGGACTCCTTCCACCTTAACAAGAATCTCAGTTCCAGATGTACTGAAGCATAATACTCATACTATAATGTTTCACTGTGCTGCACTGTGTCCTGTTGAACTGTGTTTGATCTGTGTACAGTCAACAAGGTAATAAAGATGCAGTCCTGTATGAATAGGACCTGTTTACTCTGTGCGTGCGTGCGTACTCGCGTGTGCGTATGTGTGTGTATCTGTCGGTGCACAAGCACCTACCAATGACCCTGGCCTGGAGTCTGACCTTTAGACTGCTGTCTTTTCTCCCTCTGGTTACCATGGTGATCTCCTCCTGTTGCACCCCCTCCTGGTGAGTTCTGTACTCACATGTTACCTTTACACCTCCTAAAGAGAACGAGGGAGTGAGGAAGGAGATAAGTTATTCATACGCAGTTTGCACCACGCTGAGTCCAATGAACTTTAGAAACATCATCAATGCAGTTAAAGGAATACTTTAGCCCCAGATGTACCAACCCTGTGCTGCAGCATATCTATGTCTAATGTATCAAAGACTGCATTTACCTCAAGCAGCAAAGAACAGAACATTCAGCACTCCTAACTCTAACAAGCACAGACTCAGTAACTGTGATGCCATCTTAACCCTGAGTGAAATTTTTCAAAGACGATGTTCTAATGTAATGCTTAAATAAGTTGTAGACAGTCTTCTTCAAACGTTTTGCTATAAGAGGAAACTTTGAGATTGGTATTCGGCTCGACGGCTGTCTGGTTTTTTTAGGTGTGGTTGCACAAAAGCTGTCCTGAAGTATTCTGGGACACAGCCAGAGGACAGACAGTTGGTAAGTGCAGAAACAAACAGTGACATCCAAAGCTTGAAGAACGTTTTCGTTGCACCACAGATCTTTAAAGCTCGTCTTCAGAGACTCAGTCTGTTCACTGAAAGCCATCAGTGCTTTCATTTCTTGTTATTGTACCTGAACACTCTTCTCCTTACCCTCCCTCTTGTCTTTTATGATTGAAAATGTCTTTATTCATCCAGGGTAGCCATTTTGGACACTGTGGACCGGCATGTCTGTTACACACTTTGCTGTGACAGTGGGTTGAACGTCCACACTCCAGTGAACTCATGTGTTGGTATCTTCCCCTCTAATTACAACCCAGTTCTTCCTTATCCGGGACATTGAAGCTGTTCCTGGACGGGGAAATTCAGGAATGTGGTTGATTTATTTTTTTGTGGCCGTTCCTTTGAAGACTAGATCCATGCAGCTGCAATGAAGGAGAGCTGACTGGTTTGTTTGGTTTAGCTCCTTAGTGCTAAACCAAGCCTGGGAGGTGTTGAGCTGCTGGAGAGATGAATCCAGCTGTTTCTGCTGAGACACTGGCAACAGCAGTCAGCTGACTCTTGATCTCAAACCTGCTCGAGAGCAGAGATCTGTTATTGCAGTACTGAGATGCTTGGGTCAGGCAGAGACAGTGTCACAGCTGTATGGAGAGCTGAGCTTTGGCATACTATTACAGACGAGAGCTCAAATACTGGGCCTGCTGACACGAGGCAGACTCGAGTTTTGTTCTACGTAGGCTTCCAGGATCGCTTTTAACCCAAGATGGCTTATGCTCAGTTTATTCACACGGGCTAATCAGTGTAATGTAATACAATCATTCAGTTACTCAAGGTTTTAATTTAGGTTCGTACTTTCAAAAATAGCGAGGTGTTACCAATATTCTCAGCACAGAGACGCAGACGCTGCCACAGACAGTAGACACTAACGCCATATTTTGGTTTCGTTTTTAGGTTTTCACTTCCTGGTGTTGGGAAATGTGACAATGCATATACATTTTCCTTAGGATGTCTTCCTTCTCTCACCCCAATCAGTCGCAGCAGATGGCCCCGCCCCTCCCTGAGCCTGGTTCTGCCGGAGGTTTCTTCCTGTTAAAAGGGAGTTTTTCCTTCCCACTGTCACCAAAGTGCTTGCTCATAGGGGGTCATATGATTATTGTGGGGTCTTTACCTTATAATATAAAGCACCTTGAGGCGACTGTCGTGATTTGGTGATATATAAATTTGAATTTCAAAATACATTTCTTGGTTACAGACTTGTGTTGTGCTCGTGTGAAAAGATTCCACAGAAACATTAGTCCCAAAAAGTAATAACACAAGTGAGGACGCTGCTGGACAGAGTCTAAGGAGCTCCTTAGACTAGCATGACCTGGATTACTGAGAACCTACAGACTTACTGCTGGGCAGAGAACCTAACCCACCGTGGTCACCTGCTCTGTGCAGCATTTGTAATAGCCCAACAGTCTGCTCGACAACACTGCAGGTTAGACATATGTGCAAGCATGTCCTGAAGTATTCCTGTACACCTATACGTACCCTCCAGTGTGGAGTTAATACGCTGGACCCGCAGGCTGGGCGACCTCCGAGATGGAGAAGAGGAGGGAAGACATGAGAGCTCTTTGCCCAGTGTGGGGACATCTGGGACAGTGAAGACAATCTCATAACAGTGGTGGCTCTTCAGGAAACCAGCCTTGACAGAGGAGCGACGTGTTAGAGGCAAAGAGTAGAAAACATTGGATCAAATAGCTCAGGAGGATGTGGGCTAACACAGCCCGTGGTGTCACATTTTCATGGCTCAGTTTAATGTTGTTTTGATGTTCCACCATTCCTCAGTCGGACTTTACATTTTACAAATGTATCCGGATGAAACATCCATGAACATGGAAATCAATCAAATCGTAAACCAGGAGACTTTCTCTACTCATTCATGAAAACACCTTGTGGTCATTTTATCAACACTTCACCTGAAAAATCGCTTACAATGATGAAATCATGACGAACAACTGTGTTCGTTTGACGGTGTGCAGACACACCTTCACCAAGTAGCTGCCATCCTTCTCTGAGACAGCAATGAGCGTAGCGACGTTTGACTGGTCATCTCTCCGTGTTGGAGAGCCAGGGGGCTCGTCATCGTCAGGGAAACGCACCCCACCTGCTTTGGACGTAGAGCCTGGGGACAGACAGGTAACATCAAACCACGGCAGCCGTAGAAATAAACACAACTGCTGTCAACGTGTTTGCTGAGATGGAGAACAGCAAACCGATACAATCTGAGAGCATAACACCAACTACTGTACTGTCACATTATTAGGTACACCTGTTCCACTGCTCATCACAGCAATCCAAACATCTAATCAGCCTTTGACATCAGCAGGAATTTAAAGCATTTAGACAGGACGGCCTGCTGGAGCTCAAACTGAGCATCAAAGTAAGAAAGATGAACGTGGCATGGTTCATGATGTCAGGCGGGCTGCTGTGAGTATTTCAGACATTGTCGATGGGCTGGGATTATCCTGCATAATCATGTCTACTATCATCAAGGTTAGACAAGAGGAGACGGACTCCAACAGCCTCGACAGGCACCAGATTTCAGTCCAGCACAGCATCCTTGGGATGTGCATGAAAGGGAAATTTGGATGAGCAGGAATTTGATTGAAAGCATAAATGCAATGCTGGACTGTATTCAGGAAAGTGAGCGATCTGGAGCTGTGGCTGACAAAAGTACAAAATGCTTAAGTGAGAAGTGCATCAACACAGTAGCAAATGAAAATCTTTAGTAGTGAAGCACGTGTAGAGACAGCAAAGGTGTGTGTGAAGACAATGAGATTGTTTGATGTGGGTGAGGAGGTGTGTTACTGATTTGAGAACCAACTAAAAGTCATGAGATTGACTTTTGTGCTGTGGGCCAGTTGAGCCAAAACAACCTAAAAAATTGTAGTAAAACATATATTTATATAGTGGCGACTCACAGCAACAGCTGCTTCAAAGAAACATCTGGATGGACTATGTGCTGGACCAGTGCTTCCTACAGCACAGCACCAACTGTAACTCATCAGCTGCAGAACGATGCAGCACAGACACGATGTGATATTCCCATGTCTGTCTCAGTTAGACATTACAGCTTTCTCTACAGTTTGTGAATCAATATGAAAAATGCTTCCAAACTGGTTGTAGCTCCATAGGACACACACCGATTGTCATGTGGTACTTTTCTACTCTGCTTAAGCACTCAGAGAACAGCTGGTAGCAGCTGTGGCTCAGCAGACCATCGACAAATCAGAAGGTAGGTGATTTAGATTCTCCTGCTCTTAGATTGCAAAGACGAGCAGAAGGTGTGAGGCTGATGAGAATCTGTGACCAAAGCAACATAAGCGACAGACGGACCAAAGGACCCCGTCATTGTGATTCACTGATGCTAAAACTTCAGTGTTGGATGAGTTACAGTAGAGAGAATGTAAACTACAGGGCATAACGCAGTCAGAACATTTTGATGAGCTGGATTGTTTTTGGTGCTCATTTTCAGTGCAGACACATATTTTTAGAAACATACAGGAAAAAACAACAAACACAAACAGAGCCGTTAAAAGCACAGTGAGAAAATATCATGTGCTTTCTGCATTTGCCAGGCCCTCTGCTCATTCAAATCACCTGTACCTGTACTACTTGCCACTTTATCACTAAACAGGATACAGCGCCCCCTGGTGGTTTCAAATAAAGGCCAGTCACAAGTAGCATTCATAAACACACAAGCAGCATCACACTCACCTTTTCTTCCTGTTGCCATGGTGATGTGGTTAGGATTTAGGTTAGACAAAACCTGAGTACTGTCATCACTGACCTGAGTATGAGAGCACAGGGAGACAGAGAGCACGGTGTCACAGCTCTGTGGTGGACATGGAACAGTACAGACCGATATCACACGGTCTCTTCCTCCATGTCCTTCTTTGTCCTGTTGTCCCATTTTTACTTTAGTCTATTATATCCCTTGGATATGAATACCAGTCAAATATAATCTGTCACTGATTTTTTTTTCATCAGTCCGAGACCACAAATTGATTATTTGAATAGAGTACAACTGCCACTCTGATTGTTAAAGCTCAGTCACTGCAAACTGACCAGGACCGCGTCTCTAGCTCTCCTTTATGACCTGCAGCTGGTCTGATCTGGAGAACTAAGAAAACACAGGAGCCGAAGTTCATTTTGATCAATTTCTAATTTCAGCTCAAAGCAACAGCCTTGTAAAGGAAAAGTATGTGCAGAGATAAAACTGCAGCAATCAGATCATGGTGACAGAAAAGAGCCACAGGACGAGCCCTGGAGCCATGGGCAGAGACGGGAACAAGAACAAGCGCGCACAAAAGTTTGCTGTTGCTTTCAGTAGTTTTTCTACAGAGTCAGATAAACACACAACACGGAGACATGCACAGCACAGGACACTGTGTGCTGTTCTGGCCCACAGACAGGAGAGCTGTCAGCTAAATTATTTGTTATAGAGCATAAAGAGTTCACTGCATCACAGGTCATGGGTTGTCTTATTTCACTGCTAGTAAAAAAATAAATATGATCCATGTATTTATTGCTATTTCACTGTCATATAGGTGTTTTTATTATGGTAGTTTTTGTTTTTTATTGCACATGATGGTAACAATGAAAACTCTTTGCTGCCACAGGTTTTCACTGTTGTGTGGTCTGATTACCAGTACTGATATCTCCTCTCTTCTACTATCAGGGCTCTCAAAATCGCTAGCCTGACGTCCCGGGGCTAGCGATTTTTCCAGTCGGGCTACCAAAATCTGTCTCTGCCCTGCCCGTCGGGCTATCATAGGAAAATATATTTCAATGCTTTTGCATTCTTTGGGAAATGTAGCTGGGTAATTATGTCATTGGCATCGGTGAGCCACTGTCAATATGTGACATATTGAAATCGTGTTTGAATTTGCGCTTGTTTTTTGCTTTCACTTTGCAATCGCAGGAACTGTGTATAGAGAGCGACAGCACTGATTGGTGAGTGACGATCATTTGCGCACCAATTCCTCTGACATCGTCTTATCAATCGTTAGCTTACTATGCAAACATGACAAGTGAAATCTCCCGCAGCTTAAACATGTGAGAGGTTGATCGCGCAGAGAATCGCTGAGCGTTATGTGAGTGTGTGTGTAAAAGCAGCAGGATATATATTTTAGTTCTGCTGAGCCAAATAAGACAGGTCAGGGTGAAGAAGTGACAGCCAAAGAAAAGCTTACCACAAAACGGAAAAGTTATGACAAATCAGACTATAAGGCAAAAAGAAAGTGCAGCTTTATGGTTTCATGGACAAAAGAATTTCTGTGGCTGCGATATGATGAGCTATATAACCAGGGCTGCACATAAGTGGTCCGCAGGTGCGCATTCGCTGTTAAAATAAAAAACGCGCACAAGATAAGAAGTTGCACCGCGTGTTTGCGTACATAAGATTTTCTGGAGGAGGACAGACATTTGTTTAGAACTCTTAAAGATGTCGAAGAAGCTCCTTTAAGCAATTACTCTGATGTTCACCCACCTCCAAAGAAATGTCAGAAGGAGTCCGAACCACAAAAGAAGCGCGTATTCTCGGAAAAGTGTTTGCAGGAGGTGAGCTGGCTTCAAACAAATGATGAACGCACAGAGATGTGGCGCAGAATGTGCCGTGAAAATCCCACTCTAGTGGACAAAAACACTGCCTTTTATATGGACGCAAACGCGCGTTGCAACTTCTTATCTGGTGCGCGTCTTTTATTTTGACAGCGAATGCGCACATGCGGACCACTTATGTGCACCCGTGTAAATAACATAATGTTCTGCCGGGTGTGTTGTTGGTTTTCCCTCGATTTCTGAGTCGACAAGCGCCTTTGTTACTGGGACCAGTCATTTTAAGAAAGGCCCCGATTAGAACCCATGAGAAATGCAAGAAATGCATTATTGCTCAGTCTGCAATAGCTTTCCCAGAACAAACACCAATTGCAAATAACAAACTAAAAATAAACCTGAAAATCAGTTTAGAACAGCTACTATGTTGCAAAGAGTGAACTACCACTGGCACAATGTAGCAGTCTTTGCAAACTTCAAAAAGCAAATGGCCTCGATCTTGGTCCCACTTGCCTCTTACTCGTGACTTCAGTGGAAATTTCAAATTCAGGATCTGACACAGACTGATTCATGTCCTACACAGTTCTTACAAGTTCATAGAAATTTCTGTTCAATTAGAACCAAGTATTTGAGTTGATGATTGTAATTTTTATACAATGTTGTAATTTGTGTTTAAAGAATTTTTTGATTAATGTTTTGTTTCCGTTACAATATTATACTTTAATGTATAATATTGTAACGGAAACAAAACAGGAAACAAAACATCAATCAAAAAATTGCTCTCTTTTTTATTTGGGCTACTTAAATTTATTTTGGGCTACCAAAAACTGAAGAGTCCCTGCCCGAAGGGCTACCAGGGATTTTGAAATTTTGCGAGCCCTGACTATGTAAAGCTTCCCTATTTCAATTAAATAAATAAGAAAATATTATTTTAAAAAATTAGTAAAATTCAAGAACACCAGCGAGAGAGGATAAGAAGGACAGACGCAACAACATTGTCATCCCCTATGTAGCCGGTGTATCAGAAAAACTTAGGAGAGTTTTCTCCAAGCATGACATTTCAGACCCAGCAACACGCTCAGACAAAAACTGGTTCACCCGAAAGACAAAACGCCAAAACGCCAAAACACAGACTTAACAATGTGGTGTATGCTGTACAGTGCAGCGAGGAATGCCCAGACCTCTACATTGGAGAGACCAAACAGCCACTTCACAAGCGCATGGCACAACACAGAAGAGCCACCTCCACAGGACAAGACTCAGCAGTCCATCTGCATCTTAAGGATAAAGGACACTCTTTCGAGGATGCCAATGTTCACATTTTGGACAGAGAGGACAGATGGTTTGAAAGAGGAGTGAAAGAAGCATCTATGTCCACTGTGAGCGACCATCTTTGAACAGAGGCGGGGGTTTACGACACCAACTCTCTGCCATCTATAATCCAGTTTTGAGATCCCTTCCCAGACGCCTTAACGCCCACTCACATCCTGGGCCATCTGACCTCAGGAATTCGCATGATAAGGTGGGGCCAGGTTTCACAATGAACACACCCGAAACTCTGGCTGATTGGGACCCACACCCAGTTTCACACCTTGGCTCAGGCGATTAGAAGATCATCAGGGGGTCCTTTTGTCCCTCTGTGGGGGGAAACTCCCACTAGGTTTATATCTGGGACTCTCCACCATTTGACCTTAGAACTGAAGAAGCTTCTCGGATGAGAGGTGAAACGTCTTCAAGTAACTTAAAGAAGTCCAGACGCTTTTCTTTGCAAGCTCCTTTGACTACGATGACCTGGATGACTGAGAACCTTCACAGACATAAAATTCAAGAAATTCAACTGAAATGAGTTGAATGATGATTACTCGATATTGTAGCCTGCCCATTAAATTATTAGAGGCTTTCTTCTCATTCCAAGATTATCAGTAACAATTACAACATAGTAATCCAGCGATTATTTGTCTTACAATACATTTAAATGGCTTTTTGCTGCAGTGCTTCACAAATGAAGCTGGATCCCGTACAGCGGGCTGCTGTGTCCGCGCTACACACACAGAAATCAAAAAGGTGAAAATCCTCTGTGCTGTTTTTATCACAGCGTGTCCAGAAGTCACAAAGCTTTTGGAATCACTTTAATATCGAGAGCTGAAACGTCTCAGTGTCACGGGAGCTTAAAGAGGACAACACCCATCCTGCTCAGCTGTACGGAGGGAAGCAGGCACCTGAGGGCTTTGTAACACTGGGCAATAATGTGCTACATAACCATTCGGGATGCATAATAATAAAAGCAGGGTGCTACTTACAGGAACTGTGTCAACCCGTCAAACACAGATCCACACCCATCCAGTCTGCATCCTGCACCAACCTGCTGGTACAGCTAAACACACGCAGTCACATAGGAAGTACGTACCGCTTCGTTCAGATCATCCGAGCTGCGCGCTTCCCACTCTGGCGTCCGTCTTTGGGCAGCTGGCAGGATGCTGCTGTGCTCTACATGCACACTCACGTGTCCCGCGCGCGGACTCCTCGGCGGACACGCGCGTGTAGCAGACAGCCACACAGCGGGCACAGATGGTCACCGTTATATAACAAGGCGCGTCAGATGGGTCCAAATGTCCCGTTTGCACCGCGGCGTTAAGGCCTCACACGTGTAAGACTCAAAGCAGAGTGTACCTGGTAAAATGTCTGTTTCTACTATTTCCATATATTATTTCAGGATTTTACTCAGAAATGTTAACTGTACTGTACCGTACTTGTCCTAAGTCCTGCCACTTACATATGATCAAACCTCCAACCTTGCCATTAGTAGATGACCTGCCCAAATCTCCTGAGACGCAGCCATCCCATTTATGTAGAATGTATCATTTAGAGGCACTCTGAACAACCTGAAGATGTGCCAAGTGAGTCAAAAGTCACCCAAGGTAGGCACAAATCTGTCAGTGGCACAAACACAAACAATGACTTCTTTTTTCACTTCATTAAGTTGGACAAAACTGCACTCTAAAAAGTAACCAGGCCTTTTTACCTCCACTTGATTAAATCCATGGCTGCAACATAAAAATTCTAATTTATTGATTAAGATAGACCTTCTAAGTTGCAAACTTTCTTTTTTGGTTGTGTTGAATTAATAATGTTGGTAATTACATTAAATTAATTTTATATGTAATTTCAAATTAAATCCCAATGTTAGTGGGTTCAAAATAAAATTCAAGTTGTAATTACTTAAAGAAATTGAATAGATAACTTTTTTATTTCCACTGTAACTTCTGATTTCAAGTTCCCACTTAACTAGCCCGGGCAAATTCACATATGGTGCGTTGCATGGTGGACTTGCAACCTTTTGTAAAAGACATTTCCAGGTAAATAACATTTCATTTACAATAACAGTTCTAACAAAGCAAAGCATTTGTGCTAGTCACTTGTACTGGATGATGTGATGCTCATACATTTAAGGAGATACTTTGCACTACCACACGTAGCTAATGCTAGCCATTCTAAACTTTAGCACAGGAGAGGATAAGACTTATAAAGTTTCATTTGACAAAAGTCTTCAGCTAGAGAGTGCTGCTGTGGCCAGGAAAGGCGTGGCTAAAGTTTTGCTACACAATGCAATCTAATTTTGATCATAGGCTGATTTTGTTTTTCTTTTTACCAAAATTAGACGCCTTTAAGCTGTGAATAGTTTTGTCAGAGGATGACCTAGAGGCTTCTTTTCCCCCCTGGCTCACCTATTTTATGTCTTTATAAAATTTGCATGACCTATATGTAATATTACATTGTAAATGATTTTGGTTACTATTGTGATACAGCTTAAAGTAAGTATTGTTCTTTGTTTCTTTTTTAAAAAACAAAATCAGATTGTGTGAAATATTGTTAATGTCATTCCAGTAGCATCATTCTGGCATAGGCTATGTGAATCTACTTAACATCAAGACTTTGTGTAAGCAGTTAGTATAGTGTGATAATCCAGGGTCATTAGTGCTTTGTTAAGTTGGGACACATTTGTTACAAAATGGGCTGGGAGTGAACAATGTGTAAATTCGTAACCTCTACAAAACATTACAGATTACACCATGGTTATGGTAAATGGACTGGTTCTTATATAGCCAACTTGTACATTCACCCATTCACACCCATTTGCACAAGCATATTCTTTCTTTCTTTAACTAATGTATTAGAGCATTCATTAATGCAGTATAACTAATAGTCTGCAAGGTTTAATTCTTGTGTTTGTGTGGTCGACAGATAAAGGAGGAGTTCAAGAGAATAACCACTGTAAGCCTTGAATGGCTACACTTGACCATTGCACCCCAAAACTGATGGATGTCATTTTATCAAGGGGAGGAGCTAAGGGAGTGAGAATCAGGCAGCTCAAGGATATGTTTCTTGAGGTAGGACAACTCTTTAGACTTTGGGTATCTTTGAAATGCACTTTGTTGGCAGTCACCCATGTAGTTTATATGCAAACGTAATTTTTTCTTAAATAGTACAATACAATTGAAACACACAGAGAAGTAGCCATCTGCTGCCTTATCACATTCCTTGGAGAGAAGGAAGAGGACCTTTTCATGGAGTTTGGTGTAAGTAATTCAGCATTGTGTGTGTGTGTGTGTGTGTGTGTGTGTGTGTGTTCCATTGATCATCTGAATTCATTAAGTCTAATCTATAATTCACTAACCTATTTTTAAAATTTGCTTTACAAGGACACTGAAGAATTTAAGGCCAACCTTGAAAGGCAGGTGATGAAAACTGCCATCATCGGTGGCCGGTACACCCCTGGATCTAACATAAGATTGCAACAATTGTGGTGGAGGGAACAAAAATCCTGGAGGGCTGTGTGTTACTCATGGGCATAATGTATGCTGTCAGTCTGAGCTAATGCAAGGATCTGAAATATACTTTTGAAGTTGTTCAGAAGCTGTTCCTTGACCTTGATGGAACCAGTATTATGTTAAAGATGCTGACTGTGTTTCAAACATTGTTAACTGTTTTGAATCCTGTATGTGTAACATTGATCTTAAAGGTGTTTGCTGCATTGTGTAAAAGAAAGATGCAACATCTTGTAAAGTTTGGTAGGCATTGAAAGTTAACATTTACTGAACACTTGCGTGGAAGTATTACTGCAACGAAATGTTTTCAAAGTACATTTTTTACCAATTGAACACATTTGTTTCTGTGGTCTTAAATACATAAAGGCATATTGTATAACTTGGCTGTGATGGCATAAATCTAAATTTCTGGTTTATTTTCACTTTTTAAATACAAAGTGTTGGAATGCCTGCAGTTAAAAGATAAAAAAGTTATTTGATAAAAAAAAATGTTGAATGAATTCCTTTCTTAAAAGCTATTACAAGAAAAAAGAAAAAAAAGACAGAAAAAAGATTAAAAAAAAGAAAAAAGAAAAGAAAAAGCTAAAATGATGATAATAATGATGAAAATCAGCAACTTAATATTTTAAATAATGAACTTTAAAAAATGTTTTTGTAATTGCTGTAATTAATTACAATCATTTTAAATAATGTAAAAAAAGTAATTGGAGGAACATAATTTTTATGAGTAAACAACATAAAAATATGTTTTTAAGCTACCAATTATTACATAAGTGGTAATTAAAATCCCCTTTGATTATGGAGGAAAAGTTAATGCCCCTAACTCAATATAGTTTGTTGGTTCAATCTAATTTCAACATAAGTTATCGTAACTCAAAAAGAGTAATGGAAACTGTTGCGTTCATTTTTTTTTTGTTGAGCTTGAACAATAGTTTTTAGAGTGTGTCTGCTATCCAACTTCTAATAGAGTCTAAGCACTTATGCAAGATCTGTAGCTTAGAAATGTCTTGGGGCTTAAATATGACTGAATGTCATCTATATAGTAGCGATACAAAATGGAAGAAGTGGGTGGGTGGTGGGCCCACATAGTTGCTTTGGGCTGAGGCTCAGCCACTAGACACTCGCCCTCGAGCCTGACCAACTCTCTGTGAATGGTACTCATGGACATTGATCACTGGTCTTTGATCAGTGGTTGCTGATCAATGGTCATGACAATTTGCATATTAATGATCAAGGAACTGACCTCCCAGCCCATTGTTCATTCAGTGGGCTGGTTTCAGTCATTATGCAAATGTGCTGCTTATAAGATTGAAACCTGCAGTCAGCTGAGACTGAAGACGTCAGTAGGATGATGACGAAACATTTGTCCCACTGAAAACATCCAGATGAACAGAATCAACCTTTTGGGATTTCCTGACCTGGATGATTGAGCGTACATCGAGCTGGCTCCGGTTGCTTAGAGCAGTCCGTCTCTGGTTGCTCAGGTTGTGGTGTGGGCAGAGTCTCTAGGGCAACTCCTACAGATTCAAACTGCTCCAGCTCAGTTTGTGAGGCGGCGCTGGATGGAGCCATCTCAGGGATTCCCTGCTGAAAACACTCTGAAAGTCTCTTTACTTTGACCAACACTGAAACTCAAAACTAATTTTCACTGTTTGCTAGCTGAGACGTCTGAGATGGCTTGCACAAACAGTGGAAGAGTGCGAGGTAATAACTTATCTTTACTATCTTTACAGAGCACCTGGCACTGGCAGATGCAGTCCAACAGGCTGTTGAACCATGCTTCCTTTCCATTATAGGCTGGAAGACAGTATTGTACTGGCTGCTGCGGCATTGGCGGTGATCCACATGAGCTTGGTTGCAGAGGTGAAGAAATGTGTTTTTCAACAAGGCTGCTAAACAGTTCATACCCAATGATACTCTTAAAAAAAATACCAGAACCAGGAACTATAAAGGAAGACACATTTAATCTACGATTTACTTTAGAATAAACTGAAAGTAAAAACTAAGAATATGTGCCTCACGGGCTGTCAGAATGGGGTCATTAGGCCCAGATACGACACCACAGCACTGTGCAAAACACACCTCAACATGAAAACACAGGGAGAGCAGACAGACATGCGGACATGACCACGGAGAAAGATGACAAAACACAGAGACGAGACTAGAGACAGACTGGACACAAAAGGGAACTAAGGTAATAAAACAAGAACCAGGAACTAGAGAAAAACATAAACTTTTATTTACTGTTGAATTAAATGAAAATAAAAACTAAAAATGTATTACTCATAGCTCCTTAGGCTCAGGTACAAGTGCAAAACACACCTGAACACAAGCAAGGTAAAGAGAGAGGAAGCATACAGCAAGAATACAAAGGAAATATGACTATCAAAATAAAATAGGAAATAACTAGACTGGGAAACATAAAACAGGACTGATACAGGAGGGAGAACAATTAACAAATAACACACTGTAACCAAAACTAGAAACTTATTCGCTCCCTTTGATCATGATTATTTATCGTTATCATTTTATCCTAACACTTTCACAGATCGTCACATTTATATGACACCACAATGTAATATATACCGTACACAAAACATATACTGCTGGATATCAGATTCCATCAACTACCAAGCAGAAAACAAAAGGCAGCTCCTCGATATTTTATTATGAAATCAGGAGAAAGTAGCTTATGTCCTGTGGAAAACGTAAACATACACAGTACCTTACAATAAAAGCACTAAATAAATAAACAAACAAAAAATGAAATATGAATTTGTAAGTTTCGGGTTCCAAAGTTTATTCAGACTCCGTGCGTAGCTTACTTAAACAGAACCTTTAAATGGGCAACAATGATTAGTGTAATAAGGGTTTAGTCTTGTCAGCATATCTTTATTTTAAGTTCAGGTCAGCACGTGAACACATCAAAGTGATTCATATCTAGGTTTTTAACGAGACGTACAGTAAACATTTCCTTGGAATTTATTTTAAAATATGCACTGTGAACACTAGGTGGCAGTGTGGGACAATGACTGGATGTCAAGTGAGCCTCGGTCTTTAAATCCGTGACATTCCTGCTTTTATTTGACCTCCTGACCCAGTATGAACCTTCCAGATCCCTCAGGTCATCTGGATCCGGTTTTTTTATCAGTTCCCAGAGTCAGAACCAGACACGGAGAAGCTGCATTCAGCTTTTATGCTCCTTATATCTGGAACAAACTCCCAGAAAGCCTCAGATCAGCTGAAACACTTAGTTTATTTAAATCCAGGTTGAAGACTCACCTGTTCTCAGCTGCATTTGAATAAAGCACCAAATCCACACTTTTAAGCTTAAATTTCAAAACTTACATTTAACTACTGATTTTATCTGTTTTGATTTTATATACTGTTTTGTTTGTTTGTTTGTTAATTAGTTTGTTTGTTTGTTTGCTTGTTTTAATCAATTTTAAATCATGCTTTTTATTTGTTTTTGTTTCTAATGTCTCTGTAAAGCACTTTGAATCACTTTGTTGTTGAATTGTGCTATACAAATAAACTTGCCTTGCCTTATTTGAACAGGCTGCTCTTCCCAGTTGTTTCATTTCTCCAACAATCTTCTTCCCGGCATCAACTACTAATTTTAACAAGTGAAACTGTTTGCTGGTGTTTCCTTGTCTGGTCCATCACTGGCCTGGGGAGACCCTACCAGGAGGTGCGGCTATCAAGATCAGCAGCACAGGTCAGCTCCACAGACTTCAAAGACCAAAACAAAGTATTATGTGAATGATTACTGAAAAGTAAATATATTTATTAGTTAATTATACTGGGTGATTTAACTAATTTCTTTATATGAACTGAGAATACAGGAAAATGAAAATGTGAGTATGAGGCACTTAGGCTACATTCACACTGCAGGTCTTAATGCTCAATTCCGATTTTTTTGTCTCCGGCGCTGATAATTAGCGTCAGTCTTGTGTCAGTGACGTAAAAGACAGATTTAATGCGACATGACCATCAAACAGCAGTCGCTTTCTAAAACATCAGATATGTATCGGATTCAGAACCACATACGAAAGTGACCCAGATCGGATTTGAAAATATCGGATTTGTGCCGTTCACACTGTCAGACCATGACCGGATATGGGTCGCATAGGGTCAGAAAAGTCGGATTTGATGCGCTTTCGCCTGCAGTGTGAACGTAGCCTATGAGACCAAAAAAAAGGCTTTCCAAGAAATTTGAACTCTTCCGGTTTTTGGTTTATTACCTAAAAACAACCAGAGTGAATGTTGCTGGTTGCAAAACCTCCCATGCCTCCAGCAGATCATATCGACACATAATATTTGTATAGGCTCCAAAACACCTTAAGACTTTATTTTTCCCTTAAAGACCTCCAAGAGTCATCCCCTCCTCCACTGCGTCATCTCCCCACAGCAAAGGTTAAAAAGCAGCACTCAAAGAATCCACAGTTATATTTGTTTATTACCAGATGATTGCACACAGGTTTCTAGCTGTACAGCAGGAACAGAACTTGGAAATAAGGTAAGAAATTAAGGGATAAAAGATTATCCTGTGAGTATACATCACTCTACCTTTCGCTCCAAAGCACATACACACACAGTGTGTGAAATGATTTGTATAATAAATATGCATACCGGTTTCATGTTTTCCAGTTACAACAGTGTAATCAAAATGAACATGTAGATAAGTAACATACACTGGAGGATATCTGAGCTGGGTAGTTTGTTGAGCCAGAAATACATGCACACGCAGATAAACATAAAAAAATCAGCTGTAGCACAGATTTAAATAAAGCCCCATCTAACAGAAGCCTGGTGTCTTACTGCAAAGTGCTCCACGCTCAAGTGCAAAAATAAAGAATCTAAATGAAGAGCTTCTTCCTTCAACAAATACCAGTCTCTCCATCTCAAACACACATACACACAAATGTGTACGTCTGTAAAAAAACAAAACAAAACATAGGAAGCAGGTCATCTTTATTAACTTTATAAATACTCCCCGTCAGCTACAGTCACACAAAGTCAAAAGCATGTGGTTATCTTCCTGCGTCCAGACTGCTGGGAGCAGTAAGGCTCATCACATCTTCCAGTTTGTGGCCACTCCGTAGCAGCGCTGCACTGTTTCTATCAGGGATGCTGCATCAGAGCTGCAACGCACGTTCATCTTCCTCTTTACATGTCAGCAAAATGAGGTGTACAAATACAGCTCCTCCGTACCACACCAAAAACTACAACACAGTTTAGAAGAGCATCCTGGTTTAAGTCTTTTCTGTAATAATATACGTCGTCTAAATCTCTTACAGTCGTCTGACTCACAGCATGTGGACATTTCATTCTTTATACCATCTGCTTGTCACCACACTCAAAATCTACCAACCACACATCAAATGTTTTTTGACAATGGTTTGGAAACTATTCATAAAAGCAAATATTTTGGTCTCTATGGATCTTTCCTACCTTCATAGCTGTATTGCAAGTGAATTTCCGAATAACTCCAGTTTTATTAAGGCTTAATGTTAGAGGTAAGGTCGCTTTCACTATGTGCTGTCACAACCGGCTGTAGCTGGTATCTGTCTGTTCGACCTTACTTCCCCCAGCTGAGTCACTAAAACTGGACCTCTCAGCCGTGAGCGTGCTAATAAAATGATCATGCGGTACAGACTGTATCAGAAGTTCATCCTCCAGCTTTAGTGACTGGAATTCTAATAATATTATAGCCTCTTAATTAGCAAGTATGTGTATCAATGCACCGCATCTATGCATTTTAGCTGATATCTTATTACAAAAGTCTCAGGTCTGAATATGCTAACGTCTGGCTCCAAAGAATCAACATGGCACCAGCCAAAGCACTATAGCTAAAGGCTTTAAAATGAAGAATCCACAAACCAATGGTTGACATCACAGTTGCTTCATCCATCTGTTATATACAATATAAATTAAAGATCGGTGTGTATAAATTGCAGAAAACCAATCCCTACCAACACTCTTTTGCAGGGATTAGTGCTGTCCAAGTTAGTTTGAAGAAATGCAAACATGAATTTTTGCCCTACACTGAACGATAATGGTTGCAGCTGACCATACTCCAGTGGTGCACAGTGCTAGGGATGTAGGTCTGGATATACAAATAATCCTCCAGCATCACACTAGCTAATAGAGGCTAGTCTATATTCTATACCTGAGTATCAGCATCATGAAAACTACATTTGGGGCAACCAATGCTAGGAATGGGCTACATAGCTTATATAAGGTTAGGATTATGAATCACATTCCTTGGTAAAGCAATTTGACAAACTAACCAGCTGTAACAAACGCTTTAGTTACTAAAGCTGATAAAGTAATTTTAAGTTAAGTTCAGCTAAGTTACCATCAGCCCTAGGAGTTTGAACGCATCACTCATCCTTATCCAAATCAAACTAGCATTTTGTTACATGGGCTAGCTTGCAATTTGCACATGTTAGCAGGAACGCTAGTACTGATTAACATTAACCAGAGGAAAGACAGAAAAACAAATGTTCCTACTATAAACTGAATGCCCTGGCAGTAGAATACTGACAGTAGTTTCAGAGTTTACATTTGTGAGAGAGAACTAACATTCCTCTAGCTAATGTTAGCTCACGTTAGCGTGCCTGCCAAATTTCTTGTTACTAAGTATAAAAGCTAGTTGTTTAGCCTCAGCTGATTTGCTATTGTCACTAGCAAAATATTATGTGAACTTACATAAATGTTTTATTTGTCTTTATGTGAAGTTTGTGAAGACCTTGATGTTTGTTGACATTCCTGGATTTGACTTCTAAGCTAGCACCAGCAGCTCTATATGTAGTGGTTTACACATTTGCCTAACACGTGAATGGTTGTTGGTATGAGACCAAGAGTACAGTCTATCTCTGCCTCATAAAGGGTATAAAATTCTGCCAAATCAGAAACACAGAGCCATCTGCTGTGGCGACCCCTGGTTAATAAGGGAGCGGCAAAAAGGAGCTGTTTCTTCAAAGCTACCCTTAGCTAGTGTTGGCACTAGGAAGGGAAAACAAGCAAGGCACTTTGGGAGTATAAGCATCTCATCTTTTGGACTTCTGCAGAAAATGGAGGTCTGGATTAAAAAAAGAAGAAGGTGGTAATTTTAATAATATTATTATCAAAATTGGCAGCACTATTGCCTTTCAGCAAGAAGGTCCTGAGTTCAATTCCACCATCAGGCCGGGGTCTTCCTATGTGGGTTCTCCCCGGGTACTCTGGCTTCCTCCCATAGTTCAAACACATGCAGTTAGTGGGGTTAGGTTAACTGGTAACTCTAAATTGCCCATAGGTGTGAATGTGAATGGTTGTCTGTCTCTATGTGTTTGTCCTGTGACAGACTGGTGACCTGTCCAGGGTGTACCCTGCCCTTTGCCCTAAGACAGCTGTGATAGGCTCCAGCGACCCCGACAAAGAATAAGAGGATGGATGGATAACCAACATCTAACTTTCTGCATTGGAGACGTTACAGTCCTACAAGGTGTGACATCAGCTGCTTGCACATGAAAATTTCAAGTTTCTAATTAATGTTAGGACACATGTGTCATCAAGGGAGTATGCCAAGTTATAAATCATTTACTGATTAATTACTACTCATAAACACAGTTAGCTAATTTACACTTATTTTATTAGAAAACTCTGATTTTTCCCAATTCAAATGTATTATTGACACAATCTTTGTGAAAACTAAAACATCTAGAAATTGTCTATACAGAGATGTAAATAAATAATTTAAATAATTTAGCCATTTAGCTCTCGTCACTCATCACTGAGGACACAGTATAAAATATGGATGTAGCTTCCTGTTAGGAAAAATGAAGCCAATGTGGAAGTGCCTGTAAACCTGCATTCATCTCAAGGGACCCGATGATGATAGCTGTGGTTGCAAAAAAGATTTCCAGTCCTCTGGAGGCACTTTGCTGCTGAGTTCAGTCACTCGATTTGACGTCATACTGAATAAAAAATTGAATCGACTTTGTAAGATGATTATGCCACGTTTCAAAAAGGAGGATTAGCTCATTGGCTAATGACTGCCCAGTTGGCAAGTGGATTCAGTCAGGCCTGCCCCTCTTTGTCACATGTCTGGAAACCAGTTCTACATAGAGCGTGTTTGCTTCAGTGGAGATGGGAGTTCAGTGTAAGCCAGACTAGCTGCTCTGTCTGAACGAGCACCATCCCAGAGGCAGTAACGTTAACCCTGACTGGTTAGATGTATAGATCTGCTCAGCATACAATGTTGGAAGTAATAAAGTAAGCAGCTGAACCCTGGCCACCTCTTCCTTTATGCCACCATGCTTCTCACTGTGACAGAGTTATGTTTAATCCTCCAGCCCAATAGATGGCGCTCTAATCAGCAGTATGTTAGCACAGGCTACAGTGACTGCACAGCTGCTAGAGTCAGTATTAAGCATTGAGTACCCACTACATTTATTGTTTATGCCTTTGTCCACTTCACTTTGCCACGAGTTCAAAACAAGCACCTTCGAGGATTCTTACGACTGGGCTTCTGGCAGGGAGCGGCCGGGCTCACACGACACAGAGGGCCCCGCCCCCACTAATCCATTTGTGTTGTGACACAGTAATGTTTTGGTTGCGACTGCTGACGACGAAGCGCTGCCACCAGTTATGGTACCGTTGAGGTTCCGGTAGGGCCGCTGCCGTGGTAACGAAGCCCTTCTGCGGGGGGCAGGTATGGCAGCTGAACCACGGAGGCACACCGAAGGGAAACTCAGGCCTACCAGGCAGCAGCCTGGACAGGAAATTGCCTCCTCCTGCTCAGAGGGCCCCCTTGGGTCTGAGGACAGGGCTCCACTGTAGTCACTTGAGCGGCCTCCTCGACCCCACTGCACTTGCTGACTGATTACCAGGCCTGAGCCGTTGTTGTTGTTCAGTCGTGGCAGAGGAGGCAAGGCAGACGTTGAGAAGGGAAGCCGCCAGCCCTTGGTCCGTATGGAGTTGCAGGAGGTAGAGGTGAGCAATGGTCTTTCAGGTGTAGCGTTCACGATACTGTCTGTTGCCTCAGGAGATTTGGTGCAGTCCATGGGTTCTGTAAAACTTATGCTCTCCTCCTCTTCTTCGTCATCTTCCTCTTCCAATCGCTCCAGAGACACCATTTCCAATTCTACAGGAAAACCAGGATCCTCTGCCACCTGTATTTCCTTTCCAAAAGACTCTCTCCTCACACTTGGCTCATGTCTCATGTCTGCATGGTCAACGTGCAGCCTTCCTTGAATTCTCTCTGAAACCTTCGTCCCCTTCATTGTGTCATCCTTCGTATCCTCCCACGTCCTGTGCTTCATGACCGCCTCTCGAGCGTCCTCATCCTTTTTTTCTTCCTCCCCCGCTGCGTGTCTGGGCAGAGCCACAGTCCGGCTGAGCTCTGGGGTGCAGGGCAGAGACTGGCACCTTCTTGGAGGCACTCTCATCCCTGACGCTTTTAGGTGGGGGGAGGTGCACATGTCAGGAAGTGCAGGTAGGGTAAAGGTCAGCGAGATGACGGACTTGCTGGGAGTGTCCAACAGTTTGCACCGTCCTCCGTTTAAGTCCTGTCTGAGAGAGAATGGGTTGACCCTTGCTGGGGTCCCGAGTAAAGGAGAAGGCAGGCTTCCTGGAGGTATCGTGTCTGACTGGCTCCTGGCCAAGCCTTGCCATAGCTGAGTGTGGTCCGCAGGGTGATAGGGAGAGCTTCGGCATCGGTACGGGCTGACGTCTGCTGCCACAGGCTCTAACCAAGGGAAACAAGGTGGAAGATGGAACAAGAGTCAGAGAGCACGACAGGTCACGAACCACAGAAAATACAAAGACAACATAACATGTAAGAACATTCTTTTTTTCACTGGCGGCAAGGCGGCATCACCCCGTGAAAAGGTCTCGCTATGCTCCTCTGTCTCCTCTTTGCCCTCACCTCCTACCAGCTGCAGCGAACGGCTGCTCTGTCCTCAGCCTCGTTCTGCCGGAGTTCATTATTATTACACTGGTATCATTATCCCTCCTGTCAGTCACAGGGTAACGTCACATCGTTGGGTTCTTTTTTAATTTTTGACAGGAGATAGATAAAACTAAAATAATACTTCCAAATAAAAGAGTGTGTTGTCTTCTGTTATCATCTCACTGTAACTGCTCTTTACCTGCCTCTTCTGCAGTGCTGCAGCTCCAGTGGTGGCCAATGAGCCGGCCCCAAAAGTGAGGCAAAAAGTACATAAAGTACATGCAAATGAAAAATACATGAGTATGAAAAACAGTCTGCAGTGTAAAGACCTGACAAGGCTCCATCCTGCAAAGCTGATCCATCAGTCAGAACACCCTGAGGTCTGTTCGTTTTAATCCGTGTCTCAAAGTATTCAGACCATCATAAAGGTTTGAGGACCGAGCTACAAACATGTTTATTATTCTGTAATGTCCTTCCTCGATGTGAAAAAAATATGAGCTATGATTTCATAGTTTCATGTATGTTTCAGACAGCCAGAACTCAACATATATAGCTGTGACTTATTTATGTGCTACAAACATCCTTAAACATCCTTTAAGACTAACGATACGCATGTTAAAGCTTTACGGTTAATCAAAGGCAGCAGGTGAGGTTTTGTCTCCCTGTTCAGAATCCAGCTGTAGTAAATAAAACTAAGTAGAAGCTCAGTTTTCACAAAAACTACAGTTTTACTTTGGATTTTTACTTTTCGAGTTTTTGCTAGAACATGTTAGCATCCCTAACATCATCAGCAGCCTCGTTCCAATGCAGTGCAGTTTTCAGCAGCAGCATGGCGGCTGGGCTCAAGTGGTGACAGCATGTGTAGTTCTGTATTATACATCTTTGTTGATTAAAACATGAGAACAACAATGCAGCAAGATGAAACACGAAACACGGTTAGCTGTGGCAGTGATGTCTGAACATGCTTCAAAGCATCGCAGGGACACATCAGGGGGTCGGGCTTTAACCTGCTCTAAGACCCAGAGAGAGTGAAACATTCAGAACAGTAGAACTTTAAAAATAAGTAGATAAAAAGGATCTTTTTACCAAGTGCAACAGGCGTCTCTCCCTGCTCCTCTCTCTCCAGGGTCTCCAACGTGAAGACGATGCCAGAGAACGAGGGTCGACTCTCTGCATTCATCTGAAACGACACAGACGAACAGAGCCACAGTTTTAGGATGCAGACAAAGCTTCAGTAGCTCCCGGTCGTGTTTGGGTTGTGACCAATGACACGCTGTGCGTATACTTACGTTACAGCAGGTCACGGCGAGATTAAAGAATGCTGGTGGGCAGTCCCCGACCATGTTCTCGAATGCATCCACATCCAAACCAAAGTCCTAGAGACAAACACACAGCTGGGAGAGTTAGCACAGTTTCAAAATGCTTCAGGGCAAATCTTTAGCCGGGATTAGGTCTTACATGTCCCACGCCGTATGACTGGTTTTGGGTATACGTGAGCTAACCATGTGTATCTCTAGCTCAGGTGGGCCGACTACTAATTGGCAGGTTGGTGTTCAGCCTGCATATCACAGGACGCTGAACCTCCAGTTCCTCGATTGCATCCCTCACAGTGTGAATGTTAGATAAGGTGCAGAGCAAAGTGCTGTATGAATGTGTGTGACTGTGTGGACAGATTTATTTCCTACCTCTGTCCTCGGTAAAAAATCAGGATCAGCTTCAATCCGGCCAATGATCTCACACAGGATGATGCCATAAGCAAACACATCCACCTAAGAGAGAGGAGGTCCCGTTAGTTCTGGCTGTGTTAGGGCTCCAACTAGATTTCATACAGAAGTAAAATTCAAAACCAGACGGATGAAACTAACTCTTAACATCATCAGATGAACATGATGTCTTTGATCAGTTCCATGTGCTCTGAAACAGGTGATGTTTCCACTCATACAGGTCGAGGTGGCAGCATCATGCCCTGGAGCTACTTTGCTGCCAGTTGTACTGTAAACAACCTGCTAATAACAAATTATTCAACTTCACCAGTTGAAACATGGATAACAAACATAAACCAAAGCTACTTTTGGAATTGATAAAACAGGAGATTAAGCTTCTGGAACAGCATTCCCAAAGCCCTGAAATCAACCTTATTGGAAATGTGTGGACTAAGCTTAAAAGCCAGGACTTTGCCAGGAAACCAACTCATTTAAATGAGCTCTATGAAGTCTGCCAAGACCAAAAACAAACACAATAAAACCCCAACCTGGAGAATTTGGGGGCAGAGTCTAATGGTTGGTAACTTTAAATGCAATTACACAAACATGACCTTATGATTGACAGAGTTACACTGTGGTAGATTTCATTTTACAGTAGGTTTGTCTGGGAAAGTTGTTAGGCTGGTTTGGTACAGTTAATGTTAAGTAGAAGTATCCATTCAGTGTAGCCCTTATTAAGGTTTCCCCAGTCTCACGTTTGGATCGATATCTGTGATCCGGACGTAAACGAACTGATCAGGTCTTTGATGACGTGTGCATTGATTCTGACATGGAGAGCTAAGATGGCACGACGGCAAAGGGCTGTATAAATGTTATTTATACAGCGTCAAATCAGAACAACAACTGCCTCAGGGTGCTTTATATTATAAGGTAGAGACCCTACAATGATATGACCTCTATGAGCAACAGTGCTTTGGCAACGGTGGGGAAAAACCCTCCTTTTTAACAGGAAGAAACCTACAACAGAACAACGCTCTGGTGGCAATCTGCCGTGACTGGGTGGGTGGGGGGTAAGACAAACATACAAAGGGATCTTTTAGCTGCTTTGTATGTTTTCAATAATGTCTGCAATAAATTTCATCTTAACTGCAAACTCGACGTGGCTGAAAGAGGAAACGGCAACGATGCGTTTCCTATCAGCGTCTGACTCTGACTGGGGTCCCTGTCAGCTCAACTCCACATGCAATTGGTGAACGGTGTTGAACTCAGAGTGAGATTAAGAAGGAACATTTCAAACTAAGAGAAAGGAATAACCTTTATTTTTGGTCATCTGTTGGAAGAACGCTCAGCCACAGACTGTGGAAACACTTCACACATGCTTTTATGGTTTCAGGGGGAATCAGAACTGAATTCTGAATCTATTACTTGTTGTAACTTTGTTGCAATTTATTGTTTTGATAACAGCATTTTGGTTATGTGGTAAATGATTTATTGCCCGCCACATATTTAGTGAGAGCTGTTAATTATAGATTTCATTTTCTGCCAAAAAAGAGCATTTAATACTTATTTTCATTAGAGACTTCATTTCCCAGAATCCTTTGTTGTAGAGATGGAAGTTATTCATATTTAACTAAAAGGTTTGCGGGACCCATTATGATATGTTGCTCTGATGTTGGTCAGTTTTTGTGTTGTACACCCCTTTTTCGAAGTCTTATATAAAGACTATCGCTTCTATAACTGATGTCTGGTCCATTTTTCTTGGATCAGTGGATTTGCCACAACATTATGTGGCTTTGCTTGGCTGCTTATACTGAGAAATGTTCCTATAGTTACACATTGTTGTAGCAGCTGCTAGTTACAGCACACAGTTAGCACAGTTGTAAGCTAGCCCCAACCCATCATATGTAACTGTGTGAAAGGATACTGGTCACTCAGTATCCTGCGTTTGTCAATTCTACAAACGCACAAAGACAACACAAATACCAACATATTCAAAATAACAAGTTCAAATAAAAAAAGAAGAGAAAACAGAGGGTAAGACAAACACGAGGAATCCAGACAGTTTGTTAACATCAGCTAATATTAGCCACTGGCTCGTACCGAGTAAAGAGTTCATTGCTTATAATTAAATAAAGGAAGGAGGGTCACAATATGTGTCAAAGATTACACTCTAATACTGTACTCCAGTTTTACAGAACCAAAGACGCTCACCTTCTCGTTGTAAAGTTCTCCTCTCAGAACCTCAGGGGCCATCCAGTACGGAGAGCCCACAATGGCCAGAGGCTGTTTCTCTGAACCATCACTGTAAAGAGAGGGGAGTGGACCTGTCTGTCATTAGGAACCTAATGTGAATGCTCTTCATGATCTATCTAATCACACTTAAAAAAATCCTGCCAATGATCACTTTGTAGATCATACATGAAAAAAATGAATATAACGTTTGAATATTAAGTCCCATTTATTTTAATGTGAGAACGACCAGAGCTGGAGTGGAGAATCGCTGGATTTGACTTTTTAATAGAAGGTTACGATGTTTCCATTTTCCTTTTAATGTCTGGGACACATTCTGGTACCTGTGCACAAACAGACCACGCTCTCTAACACAGACAAAACAGCTGTTTTGATCAAATTTATAGAAGCTCAGGAGAGAAAAGATTCGTCCTGCACCTGTAATCAGGGATCTTCTCTGCCAGGCCAAAGTCTCCCACCACAGCAGTGAACGTGCCATTTTCACAGCGAACCAGACAATTCTGCAACAGATAAACAGTCGAGAAATGAATATATGCAAACAACAGCTGGTAAAAACAGTCTTATTCTAACAACTATAAAGAACAATGAGAGAGACAGAAGTACAATTTAAAAAGTTTCATTTTTGTCGTTGCTTTCATCAGTGCAGGTATGCGACTCGTGTGCTGTACCTTGGATGTGAGGTCCCTGTGGAATATGCCCTTACTGTGCAGGTACTGCAGCCCTCGGGCGATATCCAGCGACAGAGCCATCCTGACTCCCCACGACAGATACAGGTCACTGTCCAACAGCTGCTCCAGGTTACCCCCGTTTATGTACTGCACAGAAAGAGACGATAGGGTGAGCCAGATACAAGCAAGATCCAGAAATGCTGCAAGCTCATTTATCTCAAGAGGGAAGCTGTCCTGTGGTCTGACCAACTCAAATCACAGGTGCCATGTCTCCCACTGTAAACCAGTCAGGGGATTCTTCCCAGCACACAGTTTAAAACATGTGTCCCAACCTCAGACCTGCTACCCAGTGCAAGCATTCGCTGCATTAAGGAAAATATGTGAAGCAGGAAAGCTTCCCAAACGCATACAGAGCTGCTAAACGTGGGCTGGTTTAATCCCCTGGTCCTCCAGGGACCCTGATGGGCCTCTCTAAATGGGACTTAACATTTCTTGCTTTTGAATGTTTGAATGTCGTCTTTGCACAACTTCTAAATGAATATAGGAGGAGAGACATGAGAATAAGGTGTAGCTGTGGAAACCTGGAAATGTTGTCAGCACGAAGAGGACAAAACTAAAGTCTTACCTCAGTCAAAGCGTGCAGCTGACCTTCATGCACACAAACCCCGAGAAACCTGACAGGAAGTCAAGAAACACGATTTAATCACTTCTACATGTCAGTAACCATGACGCCCATCCATCGATGGACAGCTTGGAATGTGTTGATGTGGCACCCCCTTGTGTCCCTCAGAGGAACGACAGAACATTTGTGTCACAACTTTAAAACTTTAGACTTTGTAAATTGTTGTAAATTGTTGTAAATTGTTATTATTACACATTTTAAACTACAATATGATTTGTTTTTGATCGGACTTTTATGAGGGGAAATGAGATTTCCATTTTAAAGTCTACAAAAATAAAGTGTAAAAAAACGTTTTTTGATTTTTTCTTTTGAGTGAACCTGTTAAAATGTGCTGAAGTTAACTCTGGCAAAGGTCTTATTCATGCAATAAATATAGAACAAACATTAATGTATAACATATACACGGTGCTTTTAAAAGCTATTTGCCCCCTTGCTCATTTGTATCTTTTTGGTATATGTCACACTTACATATTTCAGATTATCGAACAGATGTTAATGTTAGACAAAGATCAGCAGAGTAAATACAAAAAGCATTTTTTAAAGGATGATTTATTTATTTAAGGGGCAAAATATTCTTCAAATCTCACTGTAATCAAAATCGAACATTGAACAGTGAATGTTTAATCAACACATTTACACCTACCTAAGAATGTTGGGATGGCACAGCCTGTTCATAAGCTGGACTTCTCGTAGCATGTTAGCTTTGTTGCTAGCCAGCGTGTTCATTTTCAGTGCCATCACCTGCCCTGTGATCCTGTGCTGCACCTGGTACAGAGAAAGAGAAAGCCAAAGGCAGAGAATGATTGTTCACAGACTAACAGTGTGAACGTCTCTCCACCTCTGCTTCAACAAAGTCTGTCACAAAACCTCAAGTTGTGAAATTTGAGACCAGCATGTAACACAATCCTGTAACGTTGGACCCCGAGAACGCTGATTCTGTTCATCTGAATGTTTCATTGGGAGAAATGTTTGGTCCAAGTGACTCGTCACAGCTGCACATTTTAACACGATAGCCTCACGAGGCCATAAACTCTGTCTCCCTCGCCTTATTTTGAGCACGGTTTGAGCTGCAGCTACAGTAGGTCATGTGGTCACCAGGGTCACTGACTGGTGCTTGCAAAGTTGATACAGTGTCTGCACCTCCAAGCACTTGCATACGTTTGTGTTTGTGTGCGTATATTAATAGTACAGCTAATAGGCTTTCTGGATTTCCCATCACTCCTCCTGATCTGCACAAATCCACTGGGCTGTTACTGAGCAGAGCGCATGTGTGTGCACGCGCACACACACACATACACACAACCAGTGCTTGTTAACAGTCTGAATGGCCCAGGAGTCTGGAGGTGTGGGACCTGATTGACCTAAAGCCAACCAGGGGGCAGCGGGTCAAACAGGTGGTGGGCGGGGTGTAGGGGTCACCTGTGATGGCCTTGGTTTACCTGAGACAGGAGGATCTGGTGATGGCCTCCAGGGGGGGCAGAGGGCAGCCAATGACTTTTTAGGCGGTGTTAATGACTCTCTGTGCAGCCTTCCTGTTCTCAGCCGTGGCTCCTGAGTGATAGTGTTGTGGGTCCAGCTGAGATCAGCAGAGATGTGGGTGCCCAGAACCCTGATTCCACCAGTTCTCCACTTATAATGAGAGGGGAGTGGAAGTGCCTCCTGAAGTCCATTATGAGTTCTTTGGTTTTAAGGATGTTTAGCTTCAGGTTGTTCTCTACCTCCACCCTGTACGCCAGCTCACCTCCATCAGAGATGGAGGGCTACTGTTGAGTTGGGTGCTGTGATTGGACCTTCAAACTGACAAGAAGGAGACTTAAGTCCTGATACTGATAGAACGTGTTTATTGTAAAGTAAAAGTGATAACATTTGAAATAAAAACTGTTAAAGACTAACACTGCAGCAGCTGTCTCTGCTCCTCTGGTTGCATTTTATGTGGTCTTTGTGCTGTTGTTGCTTATTGTGCACTGTAATGGAATTATTACACGAATAATATGCTCTGCTGTGTGACACAGAAAATCCAAGAACTCTACTGTAGTTTTATTGGGTGAAATTTGTTAGTAAACATGTTATTACTGTGTTTGCCACTTCCCTAATTTACTTTTTTGTATGTTTGTCACACTTAAATGCTTCAGACCATCAAACAAATTTAAATATTAGACAAAGATAACACAAGTAAACACAAAATGCAGTTTCCAGATGAAGGTGTTTAGCCCTGTGTTAAAGAGCGATGGCCTTCCAAACCTAATAAGTGGTTGGGCCACCCTTAGCAGAAAAACTGCAATCAAGCGTTTGCAGTAACTGTTAATGAGTCTCTTGCAGCACTGCTGGCCCACTCATCTTTGCAGATTTGTTGTAATTCAGCCACATTGGAGGGTTTTCAAGGACGAACCACCTTTCAAAGGTCATGCCACAGCATCTCAATCGGATACAGGTCAGGACTTTGGCCACTCCAAAGTCCTCATCTTGTTTTTCCTAAGCCATGCAGAGGTAGACTTGCTGGTGTGTTTCGGATCATTGTCAAGTGAGCTTCAGCTTGAGGTCATGAACAGATGTGCGGACATTTTCCATCATGTTTTGGTAAACAGCAGAATTCATGCTTCCATTTACCACAGCAAGTCTTCCAGGTGCTGATGCAGCAAAACAGCCCCAGACCATCACGCTAACACCAACATATGTTACTGTGGTATGATGTTCCTTTTCTGAAATGCTGTTACTTTTACTCCAGATGTAATGGGACACACACCTTCAAAGGTCAACATTTGTCTCGTCAGTCCACAGAGTGTTTTTCCAAAAGTCTGGGCTAGGGCTGGGCCATATCATACCGTTCACGGTAATACTGGTATAATGTTGGGCAACGATAAGAAAATGAAATATGGCGATAGAACATGGGTAAAACGCACATGCGCAGTGCCTTTGTTTTCATACGCACATGGCGGTGACACAGAATGAGAAGAGCGAAAGCAGATCGTTGAATGAAACGATGAACCAGAACTGGTTTGTAAAAATGCTGCAGCTTCACTGGTGTGGAACTGGTTTAGCTTTCGTCCGTCAGATACACAACAAAGCACTATTTTTGGTAGAGCATGCTAGCGGATCATCGTTATTACCGTGTTGTTTGGAAAATACGGCACACTTAAAATCAATCCTTTGATTTTCTGTAAAATCGACAGAGCCCCTTATAATCCCGTGAGCCTTATGTATGAACTCTGGTTGTGTTTACTGATATAACAATCATATGATTGTTGGGTTTTTCTCTGTATCTATGAAGCGCCTTGAGGCGATTTTTGTTGTGATTTGGCGCTATATAAATAAAATTGAATTGAATTGAATTTACTGACCTCGAAACGATTTTATGTACACGGCGCTCGAAAACCTGTCAAATGTTTCAGTACGACTTTGCTAAGCTACGAAGCCGCACCGCTCGATGGATTGTGGGAGCATTACAGCTGTCGTAGGCGGAGCCTCGCGGAGTGATACGTACTGTGCTTCAACATAATATTACCGTATTGTGTGTGTATAACCTCTTTTTAAGTTTTGTGGATGTTATACATGGTTATGCTGAGGATGTGTCGGCCAGTTTCCACTGGAAATGCCTTTTGGTTAAACTGTCAGCGAGGAATTTGCATTTGCACTGTTACATTTTTATATAACTTTAATGCACATAAAAAACAGCTGCTTGTTTAAGTGAAAATACATTGATTTTTTTTTTTTGCACTAATAAAGTTGAGGAGTTGTAAAGTATTTTGTCTAGTGTCAATTATATTGTCAGTTATATCGTTATCACAAATTTTCAAATGTATATCATGATAAATATTTTTGGTCATATCGCCCTGCTCTAGTCTGGGGGATCATCGAGATGTTTTCTGGTAAACGAGCCTTTATGGTTCTTTTGCTCAACAGTGGGCTTCGTCTTTGAACTCTGCCATAAGAAAGACTCTGGGCAATAATGGCCTGGAGTCATGAACACTGACCATAACTCTCTCCTGTACTCACTCTACACCTACGGCTGCACGGCCACTAGCAACTCCAACATCATTGTGAAGTATGCAGAGGACACTACAGTGGTGGGTCTTATCACCAAAGGTGATGAGACGGCTTACCGCTGTGCCATTGAGAGCATCCTCACTGGATGCATCACCACCTGGAACGGCAACAGCACCGCTTACAACCAAAGCTCTCCAGAGAGTAGTGCGGTGCGCCGAAAGGATAATTGGAGGTGAGTTTCCCTCCAGGACATCTACAGGCAGCGGTGCCTGAAGAAAGTGAGGAGGAACCGAACCAGCAGACTGAGAGCTTTTTCCATCAGGCTGCTGAACACTTCATAGACACCTCATCTTCTCTTACCAGAACTTCAACACTATGCACTCCACACTGTAGATAAATGCCATTTGTTTTGCACATTTTCAACTGCCAACCTCTGTAGATTTAATTTTTATTTTTTTATATATATGTACACACACACACACACACACACACACACACACACACACGTAGATATACATATTCAGTAATGCACATATCTTCATTCTTATAATTCTCAGATTCCCATTCTTATATTTTGCTTGTTCTTCTGTTATTGCATTTTGCACCTCTGTTGCTTGTGAAGCTCACACACAACAATGTCCCTCGCAGTGCTGCACCAGTGTACATGTGATGTGACAACAAAACTGATTTGCTTTGATTTTGATTTGATTTAACTAAGGCAAGTGAGGCCTGCAGTTCTTTGGATGTTGGGCTCTTTTGTGACCCGTTGGATGAGTCGTCGCTCTTTCAGCTGTTCCATGTTTTCACCATTGGTGGATGATGGCTCTCACAGAGCTTTAGAAATGGCTTTATAACCCTTTCCAGACTGAGAGATCTCAGTAACTTTGTTTCTCAGCTGTTCCTGCATTTCCTCGGATCGCGGCATGTCGTCCGGCTTTTGAGGATCTTTTGGTCTGCTTTGTCAGGCACGTCCTATTTAAGTGATTTCTTGATTTGGAACAGCTGTGGCAGTAATCAGGCCTGGGTTTGGATTTTTGTTCCCCTTTATAATTAACGCCTTCAATAACAAACTGCATTTTCTATTTAGTTGTGTTATCTTTGTCTACTATTTAAATTTGTTTGATGGTCTGAAACATTTAAGTAACAAACATACAAAAAATAGGAAGTCAGGAAGGGCCAAACAGCACTGCAGCAGACCTCATCTGTGTGTAGCATCTACACAGTTTATAGATGTAGCTGACTCATCATGCTTGCTACCATTATTTGATTATTTAGAGCTCAGCCACGTTGCTGAATATGCAATCTTAAATATGTTGTCTTTAGCTACAAAACAAACAAAACAATAAACATGGAAGAAGCGCTCCCAGAATATGGTCAAATGTAATTATTAATTACTTTAACAAACATGCATTTGTTAAACTTAAAACACACAGTCTCATTTCAAAATGGAATAAAAGAAGTGGACACGATGCATTTGACCCTACGGTCCATCCAGTCTGTCCCCGCTGGTCCCCATGTCCAAACCTAAGAAGACCTGCACAGCAGCCATTGCTTTGCTTTTACCTCTTAACCGTCTCAGGCTCAAATTAAACTTTTTGTTGCTAATGCACAACCAAGTCCTGCAGTGGTACTCCTGAGTAAAAGAAACTCATAATTGATGTATGTGGGGTAATCAGGTTGTTCGTTTTTAACTGTTGCAAATCTGCAACGCCTGCCCTGAGAGGGTTAAAATGTGACTTGTCCTAGAGAGCTCTGCACAAGAATTAAAATGTGCATGGACTGTTGGTCCCGTGCACAAATGGCAAATAACAATCTTGAATTTTTTCCATTTTAGAGAATGAAACCATGCGCAAACTGATTTTTCTGGTGAGCAAACAAGAACAAGCTGCAAAATACCCAAGTTTAAGTGTGGGAAAGCATTCATTCATTTATGTGTGAGACAATTAAACTGGTGACGTTTCCACACTCACGTCTGCACTTTCACACTGACAATAAAAGCTTTTGCTCTTTCTTTGGCTCTGGGGGGGTAAAGCTTTGGCTTATAAGAAGAAAAATCTCCACTTTGTATAAACCTCTCCCTGAGCAAATAATAAGGCGTGCTGCTTTGCATGCCTTCACATCTTCTCGAGCCTCCGCTCAGGAGGCGATCACTCATGTACACACACGGTTACCTGGAAGAAAAGTGAACTGTGGTGCAAAAGGGGAAAGTTGTTGATGCCCCTAAATGTGCTTCCATCCATCTTCTGCATATTTGTTATTTCTTACAAAAAGAAGTATTAAAAAAAGAAGGAAGGAAATAAAGAAAGAAGGTTTTACACTCGGCTTTTTGTGTAACAGCACCAAGTTTGCAGGCATGCGAGCAGCAGACACAAAGCTCTACACTGTAGTCACACAGCAGCTTTACTTAATGCGATTGAGCTGCTCTACTTTGGGGGAAGTGATGCAGTGCAGCAGGAAACTTCACACTACAGGTGCAGCTGTTTACAATAATGACACACATACTCGTAACTATTCTGTCTTTAGCCAGTTTACATGTAAAAATGTTAGCTGTTTGATGAGCTCTGGAAACCCAACCACATCTGAGACTTTTTGAATAATCCTGGTATCAAACCACATGTGTGAAAGTTGACCACAGAAGTCTTTGTGCCACATATAAAGGAACCGTCCCATTTACCCAGGCTAGGACTACAGCAGCTTGTGACGACCCTCGGCTGGGCTTGTGTCTCCTCTCAACCTCTAACCAGTGCTCTTTTGCATGTAAGGCAGATGTCTTATACACATACATAATGTGATAACAAGAATATGGGGAAATAGTTGATGTTGGAAGCTGGTTGTAGCTCACACATGAGTATACTACTACATATGGCTAAATCAAAGTAGCAGCAGGGTAACCCACCAACAGGGTGACGCACCTGTACGGCAACACGTGTAATACAAACAATACCAACAGTGACAATTCTGAAAATGGGAGCAACATAACTTTGAAGGTATAAATAATAATAAACACTTTTTTAGGTAGAGCTGTTTTTTTATGCTGCTACTGTTTCTTCAAACTGCAACAACACACAGATGCATTAGCCTGTTGAATGAACACTGTCCATTAATGCAGATGGATGGGACTGATAGCATTTGCTGCCTAGCTCCCACATTAGCATTACTGTTGTGCTATGGTAATGATAAGAGACCACTAATGTACAGCGATAACTAAACCTGAAGCAGAAGAGTTGTGTAACTGTTGGTACTGACACTGCTGCACGGCTCCACCGTGGCTGCAACATATGCTGCTCTATTTCACACTCTTGCCAACATGCACATTGCTCTGGATGCATGAGTGGATGGAGTTGGTGGAGTATAAGGACTGCTGAGAGGGACCAAGGCCCAGGAGCATCCGAGTGATTATCTTCAACTACACAACAGACGACAACAGCGGCTTCTTCTTTCTTGCTGAGCATAAAATAAAAGTCTACACGAGACAAAAAAAGAGCGAGTGCGCGTGGTCACATGAGGTCATTAAGGTCACAGGTTCGCTGTGCTCGCTCGTAGGAGGCCGTTGGGGTTCTCTCAGTCATTTAAGGACCTCTACCTTACAGCGTGAAGGCCCTGGGGCAACTGTTGTTGTGATTTGGCGCTTTCACAGGCTACCATTAGGACAAGGTGACAACCTCACTACGGGGTAAATATCTGGAACTTCACATCAGCAGTTTACAAATTATGAAGCTGTTTGGATGAGAACTGAAACAGTCTTTGGAAAAATAAAAAAGGATGCTGGCAGCCTTCAGCTTGCCTGCTGTAGGTCCAGCATCAAATATTACTTGATGTTTGGTAAATCAGTGACAGACCTTGCACTTGCTTACCTACTGCAGTGTAACTGCTATGCAAGGTTTAAGGGAGCTACATCATCAGGCACTAACCGAGGCAGTCGCGTCAGCCTCTAATGCTGAGCGTCACTGAGAGCTGTCAGCAGCTGATGCAAACCTCAATCCATGGATGAGACAACATCCAGGACTGGAAGTATCTGTTGCTCCGCCCCATGGAGTTTTAAATTGCACACATACGATTCACTAAATCTGACCACAGGAAAGTTTCTGTTTCTATATGAGGCTAAAATCAGAAATGTAAAATGTAGATTCAAATCAATGTTTTACAAGCTAACTTGTGTATTTCCAAATAATATTTTTTCTTTTGGGAAATTGTTAAACTGTGTCTTTGTTGAAAAGGAGCTATGGAGAAGTTTGTTAAGATGTCAGTCTGACGTCTGTACAATCAAAAAGAAATAAGAGTAAAAGCTCTAAAACTGACTGACTGACACAGGAACAGCTGTTTCCTGTATTTGAAAACTCAAGTAGTTAATGAGATATTTCCAATTAATGATGCCAAATGAAGAAACGTGCTAATTTAAGTGTCCACTGCTATGCTGAATGAAGGCTTTAAACGAAAACTTTCCCCGTTTATTAAAAAAAGAGAGGAGCGATCGTCAGTGAGGAATCACTCATCTGTGCTGTTCTGAACATTAACACAAACATAAACACACTGGAGTGAAGACCTGCTGTGAGTGGTTTGCTGAATAGCTGTGATAATGTTTTCTATTCCTGGAAAGGAAGAAGAAAACAAGTCTTAAAAGCTTTGCACATGTTTGGTTTTCCTTTGTCTCCTCTTCTCAGTTCAATACAATCTCATTTGTATATCTCCAGTTTATAATGGTTCATAATGGTTCACTCATATAGCACTGAAATCAGATGATCTCCTACGATGACTGTGGGGAGGAAGGACTCCCTTTTTAAAAGTCAGAGAGTCTCTGATGGTAGTCGGTGCTCGTACTATCTGAAACAGATTCCATGTAATTGCTAACTTTGAGTTAGACTGATATCAGGACGACAGCAGGACGACAGCAGGACGACTCTTTCTTATGGCAACATTTACGCCAGGTTTCAGTGACAGCGCTTGACAATACCACAACTTTGTCATGTTGGATCAAACAGATACTGTCAAAGTTAAACTTTGACGACATCATTTGTACTGAAAAAAAGGTGAAAATTGCCATAATATAGTATCGTGAGTGAGCTGGCAAAAACTGGGGTAAGTGTCCTGCAGTCACCAGTGAATTTATTGGGGTAGCCCTTCCCATAGCCACAGATCAACTGGCACCAGTTGATGTAAATCTGGTCTGAGTGGGTACCGGAGCCGTAAAACGGGTCCAAGCTTGTGCCTCGAGCACAGTTGGTGCCACTAATAACAAGTTGGAAAAACTCCTCAACAGGAAATGAAATCGTCTCAGGAACACTTTGATCAATCAAAACCAAACTGCCAAAATGGGCCTGTGACTCCGCCCACACACATATGCTCTGTTTAACCTTCTGTATCCCACTGTTGACTAATAACAACTGCCACTGGCCGACAAGCGTATACCACAGACTAGAGACACTTAATCATAAATTAGGATTAAAAACAGATATATGTGCATCAAATAGTTTCCATGTTTCCCCGACAAATCAAAACACACTGGCTGTAGTTTGTATCCTGTCAGAAGGCTGTTTAGCTCCGCTGTCAACATGCCCAGTGTGAAGCATCCATGTCCGTGTGCTCCAGAGGAGGCTGTGAAACAGGTCAGAGAGCGTCTGCTGCAACGATAACCAAGGGGTGACGAGGATATCCTAAACTTGTGCTGGTCTTACTGAAGCTTTGAGGTGCAGCATCATCGCTCTGACGTCATCAGCAAGTAAACTCTCAGATGATGTACCAGTGTAATCAAACCCTTTATCACAAGGAAGTGTGGCTTTTTAAAGACACTGTGGGCTGCATCTGTGGTCCTAGCATCACATCACAGGTGGCTAGCTGTCAGGTTTTTAGAGACTATTTTATTTTCTCTATAGAGAAGGGTTGCACATCTAGTCTGCTGGCAATAACTGCAAATATATCATGACTAAATCATTTCTGCATGTTTATGCACAGTTTCCTTCATTACAGCTCTGACGTCAGCTAAGGAGGTAAGGGCTCAGGTCAGGAGGAAGAGAATGAGGTGACGAGGGAGCAGTGGAGGAGGAGTGTGATGAAGCTCATGCCATCCAGCCATGTGTTGTTCAGCCAGCTCCAAACTACACGGTCATTCATTTTATTATGGTCTTGTGCTGATGACTGACTAAGTTTATTATTCAGCTCATATACAATTCAGTTTTATTTACACAGCGCCAAATCACAGCAACAGTCGCCTCAAGGTGCTCTATATTGTAAGGTAGACCGCACAATAATACATACAGAGGAAAACCCAACAATCATATGACCCCCTGTGAGCAAGCACTTTGGTGACAGTGGGAAGGAAAAACTCCCTTTTAACAGGAAGAAACCTCCAGCAGAACCAGGCTCAGGGAGGGGCGGGGCCATCTGCTGCGACCGGCTGAGGTGAACACTTCTCCTACCCCTACACCCCACCCATCTAAAATCCCACCGTACCCTCATGGAAAATATAAATTAACACTTTTCAGTGGTTTATTCGATACATTCAAGTGTTTCCTTCAAAGTTCTGGACGCTCTATGGGAATACTAACCGGGTACAGAGGGTTAACCTGCACCAGTTCATATTTCATTTAGTCTCACAAACACTACAGTGCAGGGACACATGACTGTCACCAAGGGTGGCTTTATGTGCTGTCACATATTCTTTTCAGGTTGTGGATCATGGCATAAGTAGTAAATCAATAGCTTATTAGCTGACAACAAAGCATTATTAATAACAACTACAAACTCACAGCAGGAAGAACATTTTAACTGTCTGATGTCTAATAAACGAATATAACTTAGAGTACGTGACTGAAAATCACCTAAAACAAACAAACAACAAACTAAAAGGCTAAAAATGATCCAGGGGGAGCAACTGGCTGCAGCTCAGATCACACACTGTATCTATGGCAACAGCACGGCTTCGTAGTACAAGAGTCAAGATGGTGCACTGACCTGTCTGCTCTCCAACTGTCACCGAGCAATGGAAAACAGAAAACTACAATAAAGACGACCCAGGACTATTGAGCAGCTACAATCCTCTATTAGACAGCGGGCCCATAGTCCTCTCCCAAACATCCAGGTACTAGTCTGGTCCCAGACTTTAACCTTCTCTCGGAGAATAGAGGGGGATGCTACACAGGGGGAATCACAGCCCTGTCCCAAGTGTTTGAGCTGTACGGCTGCCATCAAATTACAAACGGGCTAATATTTCCTTTAAATGGTACATTTTCTTAGTTTAAAAGTTGTATTTCTTTTCTGTGTTCTATTGTGAATAAAGTCTGTGAGTGACAAAACGATTCGTGTCACTGCTAAACCCTCAACTCTCCAAATGTGGTCTTTTTGCAAAGTCTTATTAAAACGTGTGCTCAGAGAATCAAAAATTCACGTCCAGGAAAATTCTACTTCAGAAACATTTATTAATACGATAAATGCCATCCTACTTTCCAAATTCCTGTCAGTCTGCATTAGTTGACAATAAACTGTCAACTGTCCCACACACCTTTCACCTCCAACATCTAAAGCTAGCAGAAATCTAGCAAAAACAAAAGCAGGACAAACTGATTTTCTCAGCAGAGGAAACTCATCTGTAAAGGCTATAAAGCAGGGCAGGGAGGGCCGGCGTCCTGCAGGTTTTAGATATCACCTGAATCACATGATTAGTTCATCATCAGGCCTCTGGAGAACTTTAAGACATGTTGAGGAGGTCATTTAGCCATGTGGATCATCTGTGTTGGGTCAAGAACACATCTAAAACCTGCAGGACACCGGCCCTCGAGGAGTTCCCCACACCTGCTATAAAGTGTCAGACCCCAGCCACTGTCTGTCTATCTGAATGTGTGGGAAGATGAAGGAAACATGGCTTCTTCACGGGAGGATGATGGGGCACACCAGCAGAGGACTACTCTGACGCTGCAGTTGACTCAGGTGAGGTCACGTACCTTGAAGACCTCCGAGAAGAAGCCTGAACCGATCTTCTCACAGAAGAAGTCATCGATGCGGGCCAGGCTGGACACAGCACTCCTCAAGGCTCGGTACGAGGAGGGCCGGATCCGGTTGGGTGCGTGGATGCTATGCAGAGCTGGCTCATCTAGGCTGCCGTGACCCTCCTCAGGGTCACAGAAGCAGCACTCGGAGTGGTAGTCCATAGTGCTGACAGTTCTCCAGATGCTCTGGAACCCTGATTCTCAGACCACCGCAGTCCTCGGGTACGAGGTGATGGTGCCTCCCACCATCATAGTGTCACAAAGACCAATGAGCCGACAGTATTGTTTAACCACGGCGCTGCTGTGGTCGCCCCAATGTGTGCTGTAGGTTACTGCTCAGTTTATGTCCTTCTTCCGTTACTGAGCCAAACGTCTCATCTGTTCATCATCCCCCCCATGCTGCCCCAACAGCTCCTGGCTGACAAAGTTTCAACTCTTTCAAGTCACGTAGTGTTTGGAATTCCCGCTGCCCATGAACGCCTCCTCAGCGTGTGGGTGAGAGAGGAGGCTCGGTTCCTTCCGTCATCCCGCAAGTTTGATGGATGCCGCAGTTCCACGGCACCGGGAGCCGGCCATACACGCAGATCCCTGCGGAAGCATTAAAGGCACATTATTAGGAACAGCAGCCCTTACTGTGGCTGCAGGTGGATTTACAGCAAGAGAGCACGATCCGCATCACCGCGTATCACTGCGCTGTTTGCGCCGCAGAACAAGAGCTCGGGCCCATCTCCGACTGGAACCATGACACCAGCAGCCAGAGTGACCACCACCTCCACCCAATCACATCGGGCTGGCTCCACCAGACTGCCTGACTAACTAAGACTGACAGGCCCCATTAAACCTGCTGCTTTAGAATAAAGAGTCCCGCTGATGCAGCGTCCTGATCCTCCCTGTAATGCGCCTCCCTCGCTGCTGATAACGGGAGCTTCCACAGGTAGACACGTCGGTGTGACCGGGGACGTCCTGCGCTCCGAGGACCGGAGCATCTGCTGCTCCTAATCCCGTGTGCCTCCGTGCTTCTCCGGGAGCAGGCTGGGACGGATACCACAAACGAAAGTGGCCGAACCAAGCGCCCGAGAGGCACTCGGACTGCTTCCTGCTCGACACTTCACAGCAAAACTCTTAATCGAGTATTTATTCAGGGTGTGTGTGTGTGTGTGTGTGTGTGTGTGTGTGTGTGTGTGTGTGTTTGATGGATTAGATTGAATATACAGCAACAAAGCCTAAGCTGGGTTACTGAGTTCTGCGGCCAACAACACAAACGGAAGGTTTGCAGAGACAGAGGTACTAACTAACGCTACAAAACAGGAGTGTTTACTGGGAAAATGCTTTCTACGTGATGCATGTATGGAACAAGTTCAGTCAGGACAGGGCTGCTTAAACCTACACGGTTGCACAAATCACACAACAGGTTATTAGCAAGAATATTATTGAAAGAGTTGATACATCATCATGCTTTATGTGGTAATATTTGGTGCTTTGAAAGTAAAGTATTTCTTTTTTCTCCATTTTTGTAAGGTTACCCTGAGGGTTCAGTTCCAGACTCTTATTTTGAAGGCCAAGTGGTACGACTTCCTTTATACCCCCCTCTCCCTCCCACCTCTGTCGAGTTCAACACTTGGCACAGACAGGACGGAGCTGTGATTGGAGAAGATGGGGAGGCAGAGGCGCACCCCAACAGCTGATCTGAGGTCAGTCTGTGGCGGGAACACTTGCGCCTTAGTACAGGAAACCGATCCCGAACCAGCAGTTGAGCCGGAAGTGCAGCACTGTAGCAATGACACACATTTTGAAATTAAAATAAATAAATGAACAAACCGATGAAGAAAGATAAACGAACAGATGAAATAAGTATTAAATAAAAACGAAACACAGCTGCTGCTGTAACATGGCATCATTTATTTTGGAGGATCATTTCTCAATTAAACATAAAAAAACAACCCCCACCATATTCATAGGAGTGACGACCCCCCCCGGTCCTCCCTCTGTGTCCTACTGACATGTTTTTCCTGTTCACGTTGGCGGAAGTGATGAGGGAACTATCTGCACGCCAGCTACTGCACGACCAAACAAACACATCATTACAGTGTAAATTCAGTGCTTGAAATATAGCTCATATGTTTGATATAAGGCTGCGAAATAGGAATAAATAAAAAATAAATAATAATAAAAGATTTTTAAAAATAAAATAAGCAAAGGGTTAAAAATGATGTCAGCTACGAGGATGACATCATGGGTTTGGATTCATCAACAGAGGCAATGTTTCCCTCTTTCTATGACATGATGGAGTGAGCAGATATATTTGGAAAAAATAATAATAAATGTGGAAATAACTGTATTGTAAACAGGTGTGAATAGAAAATATCCACTGATTGTAATAATGTCACTATAACAGTTGTTAATTATTGAGCGGGTCATAGAAGAGATCTCAGAACCGCTAATCAACATCTGCATGGCATAGGAAATGAGTCATGTTGTGCTGCTGTATAAAACTGCAGATACACATCACTAGAAATATGTTATTAGAAAAGTTCTGAGATAAACATAAATTACTCTCTGACAATCAATACAGATTCAGATCACACAGTTACACATCACCAGCATTAACTGACTCAATGAGATTACAGGTACAGTATGCATGAGTATTTCTAGAACAGGGGTCGGCAACCTTTCTGATGATGAGTGCATCTAAAATTTCCTCAGAGGTCAGTGTATGGGCAGAAATCTGTGCCATCAGAAACTGAATTTGAATAAGTTAAATTTGAATTTGAATTGCTCAGATTGAATCTGAATTGTAACTTGAATAAATGCTTTTGAAAACTGAATTTGAATTAGTCTAATTTGAAATTGAATTTATGGTTTGAAAATGATCATCACTAAATTGAAATTGAATTTTATATTTTGAAAATGAATTCATTTGCTTTGAAACTGCATTTTATCCTTTAAAAATTCAACTCTCGAATAATTTCAGTTTCACTTCTCACCATTCAATTTCAGTTCCAAAATTCAGTTTTTTGGAACTTACATCCGGTTCCGGTTCAAGCGCAGATTAATAGAACTACGTTTTACTATTTTTTTTTTTTTTTTTAATTAAACTTTATTTACAAACAACAGTATAACATACAAGGCACCATCATTAATCCGATTATGTTACATCCTCGGTTGAGCATTATAGCAAAAAAACAAACAAACAAACAAAACGAACAAAAACAAACAAAAAAACAACAACAATAAGCACAAAGCTAAAAGAGTTAGCACAAAAAGAAAGAACAGTCATTGAATGATTTGAACCAAAGGCAAAAAATAACGTGCAAAAAAAGGGCAGTCATGATTATAAAATAGGGAGGTTTTTTTTAACATAGGTTAAATTCTTTAAATAAAACAACAAGTTTATGGGCTTTCCTGTTATTCACAAGTTTCAGCGATTTAGCCCAGAGTCTAAAGTCATTCAGCCATCTGTTTATACATGGTTTAGCTTTAAAGTATCTGCATTTGTGAATAAAAATTTTTCCCATTAACAAAAACGTCCTAATCAACAGGTCAAAATCTGCATTCTCAGCAAGTATTCCAAATTTTATTACTGTCACCGTCAAATGTGGTAACTGAATTCTCCTGGACTGTAGCCAGCTCCACATGTCAGTCCAGAAGGAGTGCACTGATTCACAGTAGAAAAAGAAGTGATCCAGACTTTCAATATCATTTTCACAAAATGTGCAGGCGTTCACATCTAAGTTAAATTTCCGTCTTAAGAATTCATTGGTTGGATAAACCTCATTAATGATTTTAAAGTGAACCTCTTTTACTTTAGGGGAAAGAGGAAGTGAAATATACTTTTTTCTTATCGCCTTAACCTCCATGGTCTCAAATTCTTTTAACCGGATTAGGGCAAATTTCGTTTATCAAAATATTCCTGATCACTTTGTTTGTAAACCTGCTGTCGAACTACGTTTTACTAGCGGACCAAGGCTGTGTCCCAATTCAGGGTCTGCACGCTTGAAGTACGCGCACTACGCGTACTACGTACGGTGCGTACTATAAGTACGAGAAGTGCGGAAGTGAGAGGCTTGTGAAATGGGACGGTATACGCTTCGTCGCGCTGTTCAGGTTGCCTAGCCTAACCCCTAACCCCTAACCCTTACACTAACTATTCACTTTAGCTAAAGTTATTAAGTTAGCTAAAGAGTTGGGATGCTGTGTAAGACATAAATAAAGCTAAAACACAAAGGTTTGGACACCGTTTTGCATGTTTCCCTACTGTAGGGGTCTCTGCAAGCATACAGAGGGGGTACTCTGAGAGGGTACAAGATGACAACTCTGGAATTCTACTAGAAACAGTCGATCATATTTGTTTGTCAAAGCTGAATCCAGGGCAAACTACGCTAAATTAGCGTTTTGAGCTAACAGCTACAATAAGCATAAAAGTTACTGTACGGCTATCATTTGTTAACATGACGCTTGTTCTTATACATGTAATACATTTATTACCAACCTGAGAGTTTATCCGCTGCTCATTCGACATGACGAATGACTTCTGAAGTCTTAATTCAGCTCAAGACGCTGTAGATTCCCGTCAGTAACACTTTCGGTCCGCTAGTAAAACGTAGTTCTATTAATTATTAATTAATTATTAAAATGCAGTTTCAAAGCAAATCAATTCATTTTCAAAATATAAAATTCAATTTCAATTTAGTGATGATCATTTTCAAACCATAAATTCAATTTCAAATTAGACTAATTCAAATTCAGTTTTCAAAAGCATTTATTCAAGTTACAATTCAGATTCAATCTGAGCAATTCAAATTCAAATTTAACTTATTCAAATTCAGTTTCTGATGGCACAGATTTCTGCCCATATCAGTGTGCCATATGATGCATTAGCAATAAATGTAATAACGCTCTATATTAACAGTTATACACTAGATAGAACAACTTTATAGAATCATATTTGTTCGCAGATGTTGGCAGCTATCAGCGAACAGTTATCAGCTATTATGAAACAAAAAAAGACTTTTTATCCATAACAGCAAATGAACTGAACAACAGAAAATACAAATGCTATTTATGGTCTCCTCACAACAGTGATAAGAAAAATAAACTGGGCCAATATGGCATGTTTGTTAATACAGAGACACACATGTTAATGTGATCTCTGGTCTCCCACTCAGAGACACAGGTCTCCAAGTGTCCAGCATTCAGAGGCTACCTGAGGACTCATGTGAGAGAAAACCTGCTCACACAGATATTAGAGCCAAACACTGTCAATAAGGCCTCTGCAATGTTCTGAAGACAGTTAAACCTGTCAGGTGTCCAGCAGGTGAACATGCAGCTCCATGAACACACACAGCTGTGGATTCCAGCTGCTTCGATGTTGCATTAACTGGTATTAACTCAGCCAGTTAATGTGAGACAAATCCAGCTGCTCATTAAAGATTTCTGGTTTGATCAGAAAAGAAAACATTGGTCCAAACGCCTGAAAGTCCCAAAAAGCATTGTGAACTCTGTCTCGAGTCTACGGATGTATCCGTGTATCTCCGCGGTGCTGATGCTGTGCTGAGCGGACAGCTGCTGAAGCTTTTGAAGTGTCAGAATGTGGAAAGCTAACAACGTCCCTCTCACCAGTAGGCGAAGTTATTTTTAGCCAATTACAAGTTGAATCTGGTAGTTGGGTTGTTAGCTAAGATACCGTCATTAAGAAGCAGCACAACTAATGTGTCTCTGCGAGCTAATCTGCGATGTGCACCGCTGGCCCGGCCATTTATTTTTTAATGCACCTTCTCAGATTAATTCACTGCGTGTCGTGCCCAGGGCTGGACTGGGACGAAAAAACAGCCCGGACATTTTGACTGGAGACATAAAGCCTTTGAATGTAAACAGATGCTGTGGTGACAGTGATGTACAGTCTTGTTGGTATATGTGTGATTTCTATACATTTTACGTAGGATAAAAACTTTGGTTGTAAGATTCAGATAATTATTTAATAAAAGCGAGACATTTTAAATGAGAGTAAGAAAGAAAAGTATATCTTTGTGCCCCCCTCTCCCTGTTAATGCCCTACCTGCCCCCCTGGCAAAACTTTGCTAGACCCGCCCCTGCACAGTTACCAGCTGTCAGCTACTTAGAAAAGGATCCTGGTGTTATTTGTCTCTCAGAATCAGTTCATAACTTCCCTTCAACTCATTCATGTCACCTAAAAGGTAAACCTGTTCCTCCATCACCTGTTCAGCTCTGATGATTCAGTAAGGACATCTCCTGGTTTCATCTTCATGTTTCCCTCTCACCACATATCCAAACCGACATCATGACCAGCAGCTTTACAGCTGTGGCTCCAGCAAACATCAGCTGATACTAGAAATTAATATTAAATAAATTCTAACAACAGCTGATCAAGCTTAAACCTGCTGCTGTTGTTTAGCGCGACATCCGCTGGTTTCCTCTTTCTGGTACAAAGTGGGAGATAAATAAACAAGAGAGAAAAGCCGATCAGCTGATCATTGATCAGTTTCATGATTGAAGTAGAAACAGGAGAGAGAGGGGAGAGAATGAGAGGAGAAGAGGCAGCTGACAGCAAACACACAGAATAACTCCAGCTTTGTGTCTTTTCCATTCTAGCTGAAGGACAGGACAAACTGTGTTCCTTCGCAGCTCAACACGAAATGCGTAATAATTTCTCTGAATACGAGACGATTCAGCTTTTTATGGGACGGTTGGAAACTCTACTAACTAACCTTATGAATAAAGTTCACTATCAGTAACATCACAGCACCCACCCAGCTGTATAGAGACTCCGTCATGCTAGCTAGTACGCAGTACGAGTTATTGTAACTGACAGTAAAAAGTCAGCATAACGAGAATAAACTCCACCTAAACTTGGTTTATATCTGACCAGATAGACTGCAGGTCATAACTTCTTACCTGAAGTTCAGTTCACCTGACATTCGGACCAGCGGCCGCCTCGGGTCTCTGCTCCTTCTGCCTCACCTTTCTCTCATCCACCTGCTGGCCTCTGTGGAAGCTCCGCCACAGCCACCACCAAACAACTGAGTTATTTTTACACATCTGCCAGCATCTGGCCAATCCACCACCTCTCATTGTTTATACTGTTACCAAAAAAATAAAAATCATCGGCCCATAAAAACAAAAAATCACCATCGGGCCACCCAGTCCAGCTATGGTCGTACCATCAATTAACCTGGCACGCGTGCCTAGGATTGCCGACCCCTGTTCTAGAGGGAGAGGGTGAAATTATTATTATTTAAGCGAAATACTGTGACAGGAAATGACAGGAAGTTGAGAGAATATTCCTCATTATGCTTGGACATTTCTTGTGATGTCCCCCAGGGGTGGTCTGTAATGGAGCCAATACTGTTCATTGTTTATATTACAAAATCAAATATATGTAGTGAGATGTAAAGAAGGACTTATGATAGGATAGGGCATAAACTGAAGTAAAAGTGATGATATATATCAGTGGTTCCCAAACTTTTTTTGCTGGGCCCCCCTTTGTTTTACAAGAAAAAATTTTCATCCCTCCCCCCTTTCTCGCGCGTGCATGCACGCGCACAACCACGTCCTCCAACCACACACACCCATATTTTGCTCCATTGCGGTTTATTTCACACCTCAAACATTTAGTGAACAATTAAGCAAATACAAGTAATCTGCAATAAATTACAGGTAGTAAGAAAATAAACTACTAACTCTTTTACGCTACGTCCGCACCTACACGGGTGATTTTGAAAACGCAGCTGTTTCGTCCACGTAAACAGCGTTTGGAATCACCGAAAACGGAGATTTTTTTAAACTCTTTTTTTGCGTTTACGTGTGGACGAGGAATACAGAGTTCGTCACGCAACGTCAAAGGTATGTGCCTTTTTTCACGTCAGCTGTGCGCCACGTTATTGTTTACATGAGATGAATTGCAGAATGGCAGATAGAGACAAAATACTGTTAATCTGACTATCTGCAGGTTTTACACGCAGTTACTGTCCCTCCATTTAGAAAGGCAGAGGCGTCACGGTGTCATTATTTTACTGTATGTGTAATAATATTCAACATTGCTGTCAATGCATTTTTCAAAAAATGCCTCTCTGTGCAAAATGGGTTTAAAAACATAAACAGCTGTGGGATCCTGTTTGTCCGTGATTTGAACAGCCCAGCGCTGCTCCCGATGAAGGGAAAACCAACTATGCAGGGAGACCTACCTCGGCACTTGTGCAGGTGAAACCAAAGGGCAGATTTGCTTCACCATATTTTCTAGTCTTTGGCTTAGAATGAAGTTAGTTTGGAAACATATTCAGCGATGCTTCATCTCCTGCTTTGCATTTCTGTGGGCGCCCCGTGCTAGCAGTGTCCAAGCGTTTTGTTTTTTCTTCCCCCCCTTTTCATACCGTGCCCCCCTGCAATGGCTCTGCGCCCCCCCTGGGGGCGGGCCCCACACTTTGGGAAGGTCTGATATATATGATGATATATAACTCGGTAAAAATCCACAATCATAGCACCAAAAAATATGATCCTAATAATATGGTGATGGACTAGCATGATGACAACGTTTTTAGGGCACCTGTGCATGTTTGTGTGTGTGTGTGTCTGTGTGTTTGTGTGTGTGTGTGTGTGTGTGTGTGTGTGTGTGTGTGTGTGTGCTTTGAAAGTGTCAGAGTGTCATAAAACTTTTTTGACTTTTATAATGTTGTTTTGCATGAGTCATCATGTATCTTTGATAAATAAAATATTTACTCTTGTATTTGTGTACTTTGTGGTTATTGGTTTTTACTAAAAAAATATTAGTCACATATCACACTGATAAACAGATGACTGAAAGAAATGTTTGATGGGAAAAGGAAACAGTGTTGTGCTGCTAAATTTTCAGCTTCCAACGTTTAAATAAGAAAATGCCAAGAGGAGACAAGCAGCCCAAGTCTGCATGTAAAACATTAAACTCCTTAGCAGCAGTGTTGGTCAAGTTACTTGAAAAAAGTAATCACTAATTAATTACTGATTACTTCCCCAAAAAAGTAATCCCGTTACTTTACTGATTACTTATTTTCAAAAGTAATTAATTACTTAGTTACTTAGTTACTTTTTAAAAACACGATTTACAACCTGAATAGGTGATAAAGCGATAGATCTTTCAGCCCAATTCTACTTTTTCTGCATAATCCATCATACAAAATGTAATCAAATGGAAAAGTCTCTTTTTAAAACTTGTTTTATTAGTTTTAATCTTTTAACTTTATGCATCAAGCAAAAATTTAATTATATGCACCATTCTCTGACTTGAATAAATTAGTTTAACATTTAAACCTATTTTCTGCACATTCCAGCACATAAAATAAAATGTTTTTTGTGTTTACACTCACTCTTTTAAATAGATGCAAGTAAAACACAGCAGAAAATAAATAAAGTCAAAGACTAGCGGCCCTTTTGCTCTATTTTCACCTGTAAAGCAGGAGTGGGATAGGCGGAGGTTTACCCTGGTGCAGGTGTGCCGCGGTCAGTTGAAGAATCCGCGAGTTTCTCTGTGAATTTCCCATTACGTCGCTGCGCACTCGGTGCTTGTTTAGGGGTTTTTTTCGCTGTAAAAAGAAGTTTTCTTCCCACGCACAACGGACACTAATGTTTTTGTCACTTTTTATGGAATCAAACTCAAAGTAAGGTCAGTACTTCCACGCTTTAAACGCTGCACGCTCATACTCTCTCCCGCACTCGATATATTAAACATTGTTGATCTGCACACAGCTGTTGTCACCAACAGCGCACTGGCTTACATGAGACGTTCTCGCAAAAAAAATCACAGTTTTAGTAACGCAGTAACGCAGCGTTCCTACAGGAAAGTAACGGTAATCTAATTACCGTTTTTGCAATAGTAATCCCTTACTTTACTCGTTACTTGAAAAAGTAATCAGATTACAGTTACTGCCCATCTCTGCTTAGCAGTGATACTCGTTCTTCCATAGGTGCACTTATTCTTTGTCATCGTACTTTATTGTTCCAATGAAACAAGAAGATCTTATTTCAAAGTACATTTTTGGCCATCCTGTGATCTCGCTGTCTTAATATCTTACAGCTATTTCCAGGGGCAATAACCTTTATGTTAGATTGTGTTTTTAATCAGGCTGTGATCTTAAAGTCACTCTCACAGCACTGATTTTACAGTAATGTACAACAATTGTAACGTCATTGAAATTTCCAAACTGTCTTTTCTGCAGTAAGGGTTGTGTGATTGCACACGGGCCATGACAGGACTCCTTAGTATCTGTACAGCAGAATCCAGTTTTATCTATATGTCACCAGATTACAACAACAGCCACCTGGAGGTGAGACTGTTAGTCACACAAATGGTGGACAGAAAATTATTTTCCAATTTAGAATAAATCAGATGACTCGATTAACATTTTTGATTTATTTATTAGTGCACCTTTTTTTTATCAGTCCTCTTATATCCATGACAAAGTGTGTACAGGCTTAACATTTGATGTCTGCATCAATTACTGACATAACATCAGCATATCAAGGAGTTTAGGACTTATCTGTTTTTCTAATACATTTGGAGAAATTGGGCTGTAACTTCACATATTGTGAAATTTTATGTGAAATTTTCTTTTCCTTGTTTTTCTAGATGTTTCCCTTGAGGAGTCTCATTCATGGCTTTTAACCAGGAGCTCAGTACAGCATTTACTTTCACCTCATGTCAATACATGTGATGGAGTGGCATACAAATCTTTCTGATGAGGTCTTTCAGGTCCTGGACATGTTGTAGATGAAGTTTTTGAGGCCTGTCAATTCTTTCTCTTCTCTTTTTCTCCAGTTTCCTTCAAATATTTTAAGAACACAATGCACTTTTTTTTAATATAGATTGAATAAAAGAAATCCTAACACATAACTGCAACAGGCTGTTAGTAACAAAATGCCTGAAGATGTTATTTCAAATCGGTTGTTTGTTTATTTTTCTTTCATGTGTAGACACATCATTGTGCCCAGGTCATTTATTTCTGAGTTGCGCATGCGTTGAGCCTGTGAGCGCTATCTACTGACGTAATAAGGAGTACAGAACTTAGATAATTCACACAAAAAACAAACAAACAAAAAAATTTAGATAATTCACAGCTGTAAACAAAAGAATCGCACGCGCGCAAAAACGCGAAACACAATTTTTGCTCGTGCTCCATAAAACTGAACGTGTAGCATCTTCCAGCTTACACTTACACAGGACGTTAGTCCTGCCAGCTTCAAATTAAAAGGCGACATGAGTCATTTTAGGCCTAGAAACAGCGGCAGTGCGTTTAAATATCTGTCGCACCGTTATTTTTTCCATTAAATGACTACAAAGATATACAAAAAGGTTGAATTCAAAAGTAACGATCCACAATATAAAATTCAATGCTTTTATTTTTAACATCTATGTCGGAAGCTGTGGTTCCGACCCCCTTCACGTTGCTCTGCTAGCGCAGAGCCATTTATACTAAGCTAACGGTTTAGCACTGCTGACCTCCGTCTTTACGGGGTTTATTTCCCGGGTTAGTTGTTGTACGACAGTTAGCTTCAAGATGGCTTTGTTGACGCCATTATTCGCTTTTCTGTACCATCTACCGCAGGTGTACAAGTGGCTGCTGAAGCCATATTATGTAGCATCTCTCTTCATGTCTATAGCATTTCTAGCTGTCCGCAAGACGCCCGGCATCTGTGACCGTCTGGCCACACAGCGAGAAGACGGCAACTCCTGCGACTTCGACTGGGTCCGTAGAAAAAGCCAGAAAGTCTGGTCGTTTTCCCGAATGTGTTAGCAGCTAGCCGGTCAGTGAATGCTGGACCAATGCACAGGCTATGGTAACGAGGGCCAGATGACTTTAGCTGTCAGGCCAAACAGCGGCCAAAAAGCAACTCATTGATGTTCCTGGACTTGTTGACTAAGATACACAAGTGAAAACGACTCATTTGTAGTTTTCCGCTGTTGATTAATGTGTTTTATTGCTTACGGCATATCAATGAAGGTCTGTTAAAATACAAGAATAAACATGGGGTGTCAGTGTTACTGTGTTGGTCCTGAAGGTTGCAGGAGGGGAGGCAAAATCGGGGTATCACAGAGAATGAGGGTTGTTGTTGTAGTAATAATAAAAGCCAAATGGAACCGAATTTAATGTCCCGTTAGAGCTCTTACAGTTTATATACACTCATGAATGTTGTGGTAAAGTTGGGCTTTTAATGGTTCTTTAAGCTGTTCTTTGGTGTGCTGCATAAATCTCTAGTGACTTTTAAAAAAAAAGAAAAAGAATATATATGTCTTACAAAGTTGCACCCCAACCAGACACTTGGTTAATAAGCTTCTGGCATAATCTTGTCTGGATATTTCACCACTTTTCTTTACGAAACTGGAAGAGTTCATTTAAATTGGTTGGTTTCTTAGCCCAGGCATAGTCCACAAATTGGGGTCAGAGGTCAAACTTAACATTAGTCTGCAGAACCAGTTGTGATGTTCCTGGGTTCCTCGTCCTGGTAGAACATCATATTGCTTCTAAGTTTCAACCATCTAGCCACTGATCTGAGGTGAAGTTGAAGAATTTGCATGTAGTCCTTCTCCGTCTTCATTATTCCATCCACATTGTGCAGGGTACCAGTACCACTGGCAGCAACAGCCCTAGAGCATGATGCTACTGCCGCCATGCCTGACAGTTGCTACGGTGTTCTTAGGTTTCCCTCAACTTTACTCCTCCAAACATGAGTCTTGTTAATATAGCCAAAGAGCTCAATCTTCATCGTGTCCGGGCATAAAACCTTTCTCAAGAAGCCTTCGGCTTGTCCAAATGGGAAGCTGCAAAATTGAGTGGAGCTTTCTGTGGAGAGGCTGAAGCCCCTCCACAGCAAAGACAGACACTGGTGTTCTAGCAGTTTCCAGGTCATGAGGCTTGAGCCCCGCTGGTTTCTGGACTGTTTCCTCTCATTTGTGGGAGACACATTGGTCTTCTTGTAGATCTTGCCAAAGTGGTGACTAGAGCAGGGCGATATGACCAAAAATATTTATCACGATATACATTTGAAAATTTGCGATAACGATATAACTGACGATATAATTGACACGAGACAAAATACTTTACAACTCCACAACTTTATTAGTGCAAAAAAAGAAGGTATTTTCACTTAAACAAGCAGCTGTTTTTTATGTGCATTAAAGTTATATAAAAATTTAACAGTGCAAATGCAAATTCCTGTCTGACAGTTTTACCAAAAGGCATTTCCAGTGGAAACTGGCCGACATATCCTCAGCATAACCATGTATAATATCCACAAAACTTAAAAAGAGGTTATACACACACAATACGGTAATATTATGTTGAAGCACAGTACGTATCACTCCGCGAGGCTCCGCCTACGATAGCCGTAATGCTCCGACAATCCATCAAGCGGTGCGGCTTCGTAGCTTAGCAAAGTCGTACTGAAACATTTGACAGGTTTTCGAGCGCCGTGCACATAAAATCGTTTCGAGGTCAGTAAACACAACCAGAGTTCATACATAAGGCTCACGGGATTATAAGGGGCTCTGTCGATTTTCAGAAAAATCAAAGGATTGATTTTAAGTGTGCCGTATTTTCCAAACAACACGGTAATAACGACGGCCCGCTAGCATGCTCTACCAAAAATAGTGCTTTGTTGTGTATCTGACGGACGAAAGCTAAACCAGTTCCACACCACTGAAGCTGCAGCATTTTTACAAACCAGTTCTGCTTCATCGTTTCATTCAATGATCCACTTTCGCCCTCCTCATTCTCTGTCGCCGCCATGCTTTTTCCACCGTGTGCGTATGTAAACAAAGGCACTGTGCATGCGCGTTTTACCCATATTCTATCGCAATATTTCATTTTCCTATCATTGCCCGACATTATACCGGTATTACCGTGAACGGTATGATATGGCCCAGCCCTAGTGGTGACATATCTGAGTAACTTGTACTTGGGCACAACTGTTTGTACTGATGATCTAGCCTCATGCAATCCTGTGTTTTACGTCTATGAGAACAATGTGTCCAAATTAGAATTAGAAACAACTGTTCATGCCTTTGTTTCCTCACAGTCTGACTGTTGTACATCACTGTAAATGACTTATTTGGCAGATGTGGTGCTTTATTTGCAGTTGCTGTTTTGACAGAAGAGATACAGCACCTGTGCAAGTATCAGAACAGGGCTTTAAAATCTGTCCAGAGCTAAAATGAAAATCATCTTAGTGTTCTCTCTGCTCATCTCACAGTTTTGTGTTTGTTTCTGAAATCAGCTGAGTAACAAAGGTGTAAACAACAACCAGTCAAATGGGAAATGCTGTGTTAGCAAATTGTGTCAGAGCTGTAGAGGCTGTGAGAGTGGAGCAGAGACGGCAGAGTAACAAAGGCCATGTTTGTGTTCTCAGAGAGAGGTGGAGATCCTCATGTTCCTCAGTGCCATCGTGATGATGAAGAACCGCCGGGCGAGTGAGTAAATGTCTTTTTCATAGTGTGGATGAGTTGTGTGCTATCCAGCGCTCTGTGATGTTCTCTGTCAGGAAGCTTTTAAATTGGCTGTTCAGTGAATTCCTCAAGATTCAGCCCGTTACAGAGCTCTGTTTCACATTTAGTAGTGAATTTGAAAGATGTTGCATCATCGCGTTCATTAGGGCTGTGCGATATGACCACAATCTCATATCCCGTTGTCTATCGTCCCGATAACGATATAAATCACAAACATTTAACATTCTCTGTAAATTCTGTGAATCTCGGGCAGCTCGACTTGCGTGAAGTGTTTCCAGCTGCGCGTCATGTAGCTGGAGGCGAGTGTTTTAACCGATGCATGAAACGATACATTTTTAGTCATAAGTTGTAACGGCCGCCGTTTTCTTTGTGAGTATTTATTACACGGCGTGCTGCGGGGAAAAGCCTAGGGCTGTTCGATATAACCATATATATCGGATGACGATATAAAAACGTCTCTCGTTTCATTTTACGCTATCGTTTGTTTCGTGGTGTCGCAAAATAAACTGTTTACGGCAATATTTGTTCATGGTTCTGATGTCACTGTAGTGGCTATATTAATTTCTTCAAGTTCTCTCTTTCTCTTATATTTAATATAACCACACTACGGACGGACAAGCGCCTGTTTTTATGCGTTGTCGTTAGCAACAACGACGGTAACACCATCGTGTGTCCGCTGGTTTATTTTCCACATAAACCTTTCACAATAAAGCTCAAGATCCTGTTGAGACTTTTCAAAATAAACTGAATGACGTGAAAGAGGATGCAGAGTGTTTACGGATGAGAAGCAAAAAAGAGCCGTCAGGTGCTAAAAAATAAACCTTAGACTCAAACGTTTTATATCGTCATCCGATATATATCGTTATATCGAACAGCCCTAGTGTTCATCATTCATTAGGACTGTTTATTATCTGCTGCTAATCTGTTTTATAGCAGTGACTAAAACATGAAAGTGTCTCTGTGTTGTTTGTGTCAGTAACTGTGGAGCAACATGTGGGCAACATCATCCTGTTCAGCAAAGTGGCCAATGTGATCCTGTTCTTCAGACTGGACATCAGGATGGGGCTGCTCTACCTGACGCTCTGCATAGGTCTGTCAGCTCATTGTTTAGATAGTAGCACCTCACAGAAACCGTCTGGTCCCACAGGATCACTGAGACTGTTGGTGGGGAGAACTCCACGTTAACAGGAAGAACAGGGCCAAACAAACTACAGGAGAGAGAAGGCTAAAGATCATTTGTTCATCCCGCAAGGGAGTTTGTTACCGCAGTAGGATAAAAAAAAACAATCAAAAGTACAAGTGCCACGGGCCTTAGAGAGTGCAAACCTGTGTATATGCAACAGTAAGCAAGCAATTTATTTATATAGCACTTTCAGAACAACTCCCCAGCTGAACACAAAGTGCTGTACACCTGACGTGCCAGAAATGATATTTTCAGTAAGTTAAAAAAATAAAAATCTAAAAGGATAAAAATATAAAAATAAGATGATAATTAAAATTATATTTAAATTAATAAAATTAGCACAAATAGCAAAAAGTAAAATAGTATAAAATGAGAATTAGAATTACATTTAAAACAATAAAATCATTTTTACTCCTTGTCATAAGCCAAGGAGTAAAAATGGGTTTTAAGACGTGTTTTAAAAGTGGACAGTGAAGGGGCCTCTCTAATGTGCTGGGGCAGAGAAGGCCCGCCCCCTCTGAGCTTCCTCTTGGACCTGGGTACCTCCAGGAGCAGCTTGTCAGCTGACCTGAGAAACCTGGGGGGGAGTAAGGATGAAGAAGCTCAGAGAGGTAAGGTGGGGCAAGACTGTTTAAACATTTGAAAACAGAGTTTTAAAATGAACTCTAAGATATACAGGCAGCCAATGGAGTGAGGCGAGGATGGGAGTTATGTGCTCTCTTTTACCAGTTCAGCTGCAGATGAGAGAGAAGACACCGACTAACTCCAAAATACAGCACATTACAGTAATGCAAACGAGATTAAGTAAAAGCACGCATTACTGTTTCAAAATGTGGCCTGGATAAAATAGGTCTTACCTTTGCCAAACGCCTTAAATGATAAAAACTGGACTTGACAGGTTTAAAGTACTCTGCCAGGGGTCCCAAGTCAATAGTGGAGGGTTCACAAGGTCCACTGGGACCAAACACAGTCACCTCTCTTTTGCTTGAATTACATCTTAGAAAGTTTAGGAACATCCAAGATTTGATAAAGTGGTTTAATAGAGAAGGCATCGTTCTGCTTCAGAGGCAGATAAATCTGACAGTTGTCAGCATAGCAGTGGAAGGATAATCCATGCCTTCTGAGGATGGTTCCCAGAGGCTGTAAATATAATGAAAAATGCAGAGGCCCTAAAATTGAGCCCTGTGGGACCCCAAGCTGAAAAGCGGCAGAGAAGGACTCATACCCTAAAAAGTTAACACTAAAAGTTCTGTCACAAAGATAAGACCTAAACCATTTCAAAGCAGTACCACGAATTCCTGCAAGATGGTGAAGCGAGACAGTAAAATGTTGTGGTCAACAGTGTCAAAAGCAGCTATTAGGTCAAGGAGGACAAGAACAACATGATTACCAGAGTCACAGGAAAGGAGGATATCATTAAAAACCTTTAAGAGTGCTGACTCAGTGCTATGAAAGTTTTTAAAACCTGACTGGAAGACCTCTAAGAAACCGTTCTCATTTAAAAAATCCATCAGTTGGCAGTGTACAATTTTCTCTAAGATTTTAGACATAAAAGACAACTTGGAGAGAGGCCTGTAGTTAGCCAACACAGTGTGGTCCAGGTCAGGTTGCTTAAGCAGGGGTTGTACTAATGCATGCTTGAAATGAGCAGGGACTACACCAGATATTAAACTGCTGTATATAACAATAAGAACAGCCTGGCCTATGCTAGGAAACATCTCCTGAAAAAGTTGTGGTGGGACAGGATCATTTGGAGAACCGGAGGGCCTCAGGTGGCCGACCACATCCTCTAAAGAAGAAAGAGTCACAGGCTCAAACCGGTTAAAACAGCAGAGCAAGGGATCGAGACAGGGGTCGGAGTTTGAACGTCATCTACTTGTCCAGTTGTCCACTCTAAGATTGTGATGAATTAACGGATCAAAGGCCTTTAGAGTTGTCATGAGTTGATGTTTAGTGTGCTACGATCAGTCATAGAAATCTGAAACGAGAAGCTGGAAGTGAGTTACACTGAAAACTGGAGATATAAGAAAATAAGGTGTGTTTCATTGGATGCTTATTGGGCTGACGTTCCCTCAGACAAGGGAAATAATATGTTAACATACAAAGACACAGTAAGTTCACTAATATGTAAGATCCTGCTGAGAGCAGTTCACTCGAGTCAGCTGAAACAGCAGCAGACTGAGTGTGAGGGAGCGATCCATCTGCTGTGATCTTCTGTGTGTTTCAGTGTTTTTGATGACCTGTAAGCCTCCTCTGTACATGGGACCCGAGTACATCAAATACTTCAGTGACAAAACTATTGATGTGAGTACAAGTGGAAGAGTTGGTGGTAGAGGTTTGGTTGTTGGTGAAACACACTGATGTGCAGTTGTTTTAAAGTGTGTGTTTACCGTGTGTGTCCAGGATGAACTGGCGAGAGACGGCCGTGTGACGTGGATCGTCGAGTTTTTTGCCAACTGGTCTCCAGAGTGCCAGTCCTTCGCTTCTGTGTACGCTGATCTCTCTCTCAAGTAAGGCTGAGACCATCCTCTGGTGAAATTGTGGCGTGTCTTCATCTGCGTTCAGGAGTAACTTCAGTGCCTTCTGTTCTGTGGAATAGGTATAACTGTGCTGGCCTAAAGTTTGGCAAAGTGGACATTGGACGCTATGGAGAGGTTTCCAAAAAGTAAGACCCTTTTAAATCAGTTTTCTCTGTGACGTTTGGCTCCCCACATACATATGAGCACTCCCTGTTCTGCAGGTACAAGGTGTCAGCATCTCCACTCTCCAAGCAGCTTCCATCATTGGTGCTGTTCCAAGGAGGGAAAGAAGTTATGCGGCGCCCTCAGGTGGACAAGAAGGGCAGGGCTGTGTCATGGAGCTTCACTGAGGTGAGACCGCTGCTGCTGGTGTGCTAAAGGTGAACACCTGTAATATCAAAGATGTTCTTTTTCTCAGTAACACCTGGACTTGGTCGCGTGGCACTGTAGCATCCTGTTTGTCCGTTAAAACGTGGTCAGTGGAGCGAACGATGTGCAAAGTAATCTAAAAAAGAGAAAACAAGTTCATCCATTATCTGAAAAAGCCATATTACCCCGCAGTGCGTCGTCTGACCCTGGTGTCACCGTTTGTTCCATCAGAGTGTGCGATTGTTACACAGAATCCTATTTACATTTACTCCAATTATAGAAAATAAGGAAATATCTGAAATGCTGAAGGTAAGCGGTGTTAATCAGAACATTTATGTTTTACAAATATTTACATCTGTGCATGAAAAAGTAACTTTGTATCTTCTTCTTTGCAGGGTTGACATGGGATAAGAAACATGTTTCTTTAAAAACTTAAGACTGAAATTAAAAATTGAGTTGTTGTAATTATCTTCAATAAGTGACAGAAGCCCAATATTAACACAGTCCTCTGTGAGGAAGCACCTGGCCACAGTGGAGAGGAAAAACTCCCCTTTAACAGGAAGATCCCTTCATTCTAACCAGGGTCAGGGTTGACTGGTTGGGGCTGAGGGGAAAGGCAGAGCTTAGGTAGAACTGTGAGCTCCAGAAACTTGCACATCAGTTATAGTGTCAGCTGTTCCCCTCCTGATCCATATACTTGATACTTTGTTCCACAGAAGAGTCTTTATATTTAAGACTTTGTATGCTTGTTTCCATCAGGAGAACATCATCCGAGAGTTCAACCTGAACGAACTCTACCAGAAATCCAAGAAGCTCAGCAAGACCAGAGGAGACAAGGTCAGCCAATCCCAGTTCCCCCCAGTGCCCGAGGAGGAGGAGCCAGAGCAGCAGGGAGTTGAAGCCCAGGGGGTGGAGTCTGAATCCAAGAAGGACAAATAGGACCATTTGTATTACTCACACTGGACTTGTTAATGGAATCTGTGGGTCCACTGTGGGTCAGCTAGCTCCTCCTCCACCTTTGTCTTCATGCTCCTCTTCAGAGTGTTCTGTTTGTTTACTTGTGAATCAGGCCCCGCCCCTTTCCCTGAATGTCCCTAATATGTAATTTAGCAGAGTATCAAAGCAAACTGCAGTAAACCATCCCAGTTCCCTTTGTGTGAAGAGAACCTGAGGTCACTCTTTGGTGGAGGAGCTTGGCTGGTGGGGGCTGATGATGGAGACGTCCAACACAGGAGCAGAACATGTTACAGTTTTATGCTACTAATGACTTATTTTAATCTTTAATAATTTAAATGCGGTTAGTTAGTTACTGATGTGGACCATTTAGCAGCTTCGTCACACACATTCCATCAGCTTCTGTTGTGTTTTCTTCTTTGAGTGTTTTTACCTGCTGACCATGACTGTGTGCAGCTCCCAGTCAGCTGTTTCTTTCTTTGGACACACGTTACAGGCCCTGACTGGCAGCACTTAGTTGTCAGGTTGATTTAAATTAGTGGTGATTCAGTGATCCTACGCTTCCCCCCAGTTTCTCATCTGGTCTCCAGTCTGCTGTGTATGACCAGTCTTCTGCAGTTGCCTTTAACAGATGGTGTAAAACACGTCATAGTTCAGGTGTAACCTGACGAGCCCACCTTTGTTTTTAGTTTGACTTCATAAAACTCTAAATGCAAAGGACTTTTTTCTTAAACTTGACTAAATGCATGTGTAAGTTTACATTTTAATCTAATAGACTAAATAATACATCAAATAATTGCTGACTTGGGATCAGTGAAGTAGTTCCAGGCTTCTCGGCTGTGCTTGGCTCCTGTTTGTGCAGAAACCTGAAAATGAGGCATTGAATCCTGTGTGAACTGCAGTAACCCCCTAAGAACCATGCAGCAGCGTGGCAGCACTGTTTGCTGCTCCAACACCAGGACACGGGGCGGTGCACACGAACACAGCTCACTGCTGACACTGACCTGAGCAGTGAGCTGCTGTAGACTGTAAGTAGCTGATGATTGAACCACTGCAAAGAAAGTAGCAGTGAGTCAGGCCGAAGTTTGGGGTTCGTTCAACAGGAGATTCATTTCTTTCTTCCTCCTTCATTGTGGTATTTGTGTGTAGTTGCCATTGAATGTAGGTTTATAAACCCTGCTGTGTTTTATCCACCCATCATTTAATTTTACTTTCAAACAGAGAAGGCTTCGGTTTCTGCCTTAACGTGTAATTGATGACTTAAACATTCTGATAAATGATAAAGAGCCATGTGATAAATCTGTGGAGACCCTCAAATACATTTTCTTTTCTAAAAAAAGTATATCTAATAACAACAATCCAATAATTGGGATGCTCCATGGAGGGGGAGTCACTGTTTGGTCAGTCTCATCCATGAGGAAACTGTGGATTATATCCATCTTGTCCACAAACTTCATATCTACGGGTCCCGGCCGGGGTGTTGAGCCCCGGGTTGAGAAACTGCACACAGTGACTAACAGAGTGTGCATGATGGAAACACAGCTGCTGGATCCAGGAACCTCTGCACTCCTCACCCAGATGATGTCAGATGTGTCCTGCACATTGATTGGCTGACCCCCGGACTCCATGGAGATAAAATGAGCGTGTTTCCACAGACTGAGGATCATCTGGGTTACTGGCATCGCTGCATTCATGTCTTTGTTACAAACCTTTTGAATATTAATGATCAGAACTGTTATTTGTTACATAGTGAACCAATTTTCTGACACGTTTGTTTTTCCTTTTTTTACATTCAGTAAGCACACTGTAGTTTTACCGATGTTTGTTCCTGATTTAACCTGCTGTTACAAAACCTGTTTGGTTTATTATTCATGTTGACCATGTCTAACCTCTGTGGCGTGTTACATTTCATTCAGAAAAGTCTGGCCTGTTTGCTGTTCATGCAGTAAAGACAACATGAAGCGCTGTGATGCTGTCGTCCTCCTTCCTTTTAGCTCAGATTTTGGTCACCACCCTCACAGTGACATGTGACAACTCTGTGCCAGGGTCTTTGTGTAGCCCAATTATCTGCAGATGTTTCATCTGTGGTGAAATGACTATAGCCAATTAAGCTTGTAGAAAATGAAGATGAATGAGCAAAACCAATTAACTATGTCCATTAGAAAGACTCATATTGAACTTTTTCAGCTACTTTGGGCCGAGTTGCCTTCTTTTTGATTTTATAAGTTTCCTGGCTTTAAAAAATCTGTTCACAAACCGCGCTTGTTGCAGGTATACATACATATTCTCTTGCAAAGATATAAAGGTTTGGATATACAATGTGTCATTCCTAACGATTAGCTAGTGGATCATGTTTTAGTGGGGTGACCTCTACAGCAGCGGTCCCCAACCCCCGGGCCTCGGACCGGTACCGGTCCGTGAGTCGTTTGGTACCGGGCCGCGAGAGTTGAGGCTCAGGTGTGAAATGTCTGGTTTTCAGGGTTTTTATCGGTTTTCAGAGTTATTTTGTTATCGTTTTTATCGTGTACTCGGTTTTCCTGGGTCTTTTCACGTGTGTTATGAATAAATCTTTTATTCGGTACCGGTACTAGTTTTAGTTTGTCGTATTTATCCGCGACACCTTGAAGGCCGGTCCGTGAAAATATTGTCGGGCATAAACCGGTCCGTGGCGCAAAAAAGTTTGGGGACCGCTGCTCTACAGTGTGGGCGACATCAGGCGAGGGCAATTTCTAATGGGGCAAAATGAGAAAGGACAGTTTTGGAGGGCTGCACAATAAGCTGAAGTTAATTCTGCTGAAATTCTGGTTAGAGTAGATTTTAGAATTGAGCAATGAAAATGTACGCCATGCCTTCAAATGATGTTACCACATTTATTGTTCAACTCTAAAATCTGTGAGGCAGCTTTCTGTCATTTCTTCAAAGCTCTTTGAGTGGAGCTCTTCTGTTCTTTGTCAAGCTGATCCCACACTGCTTCAATAATGTCCAGGTCCTGCTGTAATGTGTGTTTTTCTATTCAGATATACTTTTGTGTTTGGGATCATTATCATGCTGCAAAAGCAAACTCATACCAATCAGATGCTTTCTAGGTGGGACTGCATAATCGATCAAATCTGATGGTACTTTTCCTGTGTTCAAAATAAACCCAGTTTCAACATTACTGACTTAAATGCAACACATCAGCAGTTTGAACCAAAGGTCAGATGGCTGACCAAACCCAGTTTCCAGGAGCAGAGAGCAGTTTTGCTTTTGCTTCCAAGAAAGCAAATGAAGAGTCACCATGTAGATAAAAACGTCAGACATGTTCACACAGTTACTGCTCATATGCTACTTCCTCCGTTCCCTCTATCAGACCACACTGTTGGATTTGATAAAGGAGGATGTCACTGCTTGTAGTTTAAAAACCTGGGTTCACTCAAAACCTGAGCTGATTGTGACCCACACCTGTTTTCACACCTCAGCTCATGTGATGAGGCAGAGGAGGATCAATAGGGGGTCCATGACCCTCTTGGGGACACTCCCACCAATTACTCTTAGTGCTGAAGAAGCTTCTTGGATGAAACTTCGTCAGGGACACTTAAAAAAAGTCCAGACGCTTTTCTTTCCCAGCTCATTGGACTACAATGAGCCGGATGACTGAGAACCTTCTCAGACTTCAGGTATGAAAGTTCTTGGTCTCAGTGATGAACTCGTAGTGATCCATGTTCACCTGTTTGTTCTGCAACTTTAACGTTCTGGTATGAGAGCAGCTCACTAACCTCATTTCCTACGTACAGTAGCTAACAGCTCCAGTGAAGCACCTGCAGAAAACACCAAATATCACTGGGATATAATTCACAGAGGTGGGAACTGGTATTTTGAAGTATTTGTACTTAATTACAACAGAGTGTGCATGATGAAAACACAGCTGGTGGATCCAGGAATCCAGAGGTTCCTGGATCTTAAGTACTTAAGTACAAAAGCTTAGTTCCTGTTTTTAAGTCAAATACGTCCTTACGTTTTTAAAACAGGCTCGTCACTTTAGGTTCAGCAGCATCCTTATAGCCTTTATGCTCAGGGGTAAAGTGGGCGGGACCAACAGAGAAACAGACTGCAGTTTATCCAGTTACTGTGACTGAGCAGTGCTAATCCTGTCCTTTCTTACATCTTTGTAAATGAAGTTAGCGTGCACTCTTTTCTCTCCCTGGAAATTCATCAGCTGGAGCTTTAGCTAGCAACACATTCAGTGACAAAGCAGATGCAGAGGTTACATTTAATGCAATAATCACATATTTAATCTGTATATGATCAGTCTTGATAAACTGTGTTTTTATATTCTGAAATGTTCTGAAAAACTAAGTATTCTAATGTGTTGTTCAAATCTTTTATAAACATTTAAGGGAGTTTTGTGCATTAAACTGGTGAATTCCCAGTAAAGCCCTGTGTTGGACTGAGACAGTGTACTGGTTAGTGTTAGGTTACAGCGAGTGTAGCAGATGTGAACCTGCATTTAGGATGAGTTAAGACTTTATACTCACTGTATACTGTAAACAGTGTAGTGGATGGGCATCAGCCAGGATAGCTGGGACACATCTGCTCACATCTGGTTATGCAAATCCACAACGAGCCGCAGGTCAGCTGATCACAGCTTGACCACTAAGAAAATGTACTGGAGCTCTCAACAGAAGTTATTGTGAGGGATGAGTATTCCCCCCGAGCACCTCCTGGATCTCACTTTAACCCCTGACTGCACTCATTTGAACGTTTACGCAAAGTCACCCAGAAACAAATATGTTTCTATTTCTGTTTCATTATTTACTGCTTGTAGATTCAAGCTGAGTGCATTCATTAGAATTAGAATTTAAATTTGACTAATATTACTTTATTATGATAATATAGCAGCAGGTCCACTTATCTGTGCATTAAAACAGCAGAATTGTCCTTCAAGGAGTTACTTTCTTACTCCGAGTACATTTTCACTTGTACTCGACCAAAGACGCTGAGTCAGTACTTCAACTTCTACTGGAGTATCTGTACTACTGTTCTACCCGAGTACAGAATGTGTGTACTTTGTCATCTCAGAGAGTCGTGCTGCAGCGAGAACTGGAACATGTTTGTGAAGCATCAGCCTGAAGCAATGGGAGGTGCTGCTTTAATGGTTTTATCCAGAGGCTCAAACTGACACAATGGCAAACACAACCTCTTCTGGGTCAATATTAAAAACTCTGCAATATTTATCAATAGCTAGATTTCCATAGAAATTCATATAAAACAATGTCAATTTAAATAGGTGAAATAAAAAAAAGGACAACACTTGCATTTTCAAGGCATTCGCTCATGTTCCACAAAATCCTGCTCCATCTTTAACACGAGAGGTTAAAACAGTTTCCAGATTCACTTTAGTTTGTTCAGACAACACAACGAGTGGTCGTTCCATCTGAAATCACCACACACACACACACACACACACACACACACACACACACACACACACACACACTCTCTAATGTGTATACATCCTGTTTTCATTCCTCGTCCTTTCCTACATTTATCTGTAGCTTGAAAGTCTCTTCAGCTGTGAGACATGCTGACATTAAAACAAAGGTTATAATCAGAGTACCATATGGCACCTGGGTCCATTTGGATCAGCGTGTCTGCTGATCTTATTTTGCATTACTGTCAAACTGTCACTTGTCTTCTGCAGTTTTTCCAACTAGCCCACCACTGAGAGCTTCCTGGTGTTTCAGCTCAGTCCAGTTTATTTATGTAGTACCTGAAGGTAAAGACTGATCCTGATTCAGTTTCATGGTCAGACGGTTTTCTTTAGATTCACGTTCAAACACTGACTCACATCTGAAAGTGAACGGATGGGCCTTTGCTTTAAACGAGATTGCATTTACAATCAGTACACGTGTCCCATTTTAAACCATTTTTAAGCCAATCAAATGTGATGATTTCAGATGCAATGACCTGTGCGTCTGCAGCCAAACATGGCGGCCTACAGGGGCGTGTTGGAGTAGTGCATGCTGCAGTCCACTTTTTATTTTTTTAAAAAACAGGAAACCACATTTAAAAACACATCCTGTACAAACATGGAATCATATTCACATCTAGGAATAAATCGACAAATGAAGCAGAGAAGTCTGCTCGTGCCCCCTCCCCTTCAATCTTACACTGTTCTTTCCTCCATCAGGAATGAACTCAGAGTTCATCATCATCGAAGCAGAAAGGTACAGAGCCGCTAACAGCTCCCTTTGACTGGTTTCAGGATTACACACACGCACACACACACCTGTGGTCCAGTGCCACCTGACTGTGCTCCATCAGGTGGATGCTGCTGGTAAAAGCATGCTTTACCTGCACTCCCCCTGGTGTGACTCATCACCTGTCCTAGGGGAGCCCTCTGGGTTCCACAGTTTCATGATCTAAATACAAGTGTGAAAATGATGAGGTCTAAAAAAGAGGGAGACAACCAACATCAGGTAAACTCAGCTGGAGTCCAGACCTGTTCCAGAGTGGACCCCCGGGGATCCAGCCCCTATCCCTGGCAGTGCTAACGCCTTTTCGCTGCTATGCTTGTACAATGCCACACACAGACCTAAGCAGAAGTGAGCAACGTGGGGTCTGTTTGGACCAAGAACTAGTCTTTTCTAGCGCAGCGCCTCGGATTCTGCCTCACTTTAGACCAGGTTTCTATTGGAGGGGCTGCTCAGTCACACAGCCAATGAGAAGTAAGGTCCAGGTCCACAGCAGGACGCTGTTTTTTTGGGTAAAATCTGAATTTGTTCCTTAGCGGGCATAAAGACGTAGTGCTACGTCCACTTTGTCCCACTGGTCCTGGAGCTGGAGGCCGACTGCCAGTCAGACTGAAATCTCATAGGTGGTGCCCCCGACACCAGTCACCTTCTTCACCCCGCTGCCTTGGGGCTTGTGGGCAGGACTCAGCATCAGTGCTGGGCTGGGACAGGCTGCTCTGGGCGGAGCGGACGTGTTGACTGGGTGACAGGGAGAGGAAGGGGCGGAGCAGGAGGAGGTGGAAGAGGAGAAGGGCTGACCTCCATTAATCCGACTCAGAGATTTCATCTGCATCAGCTCATCCCTGATTTAAGGAAAAGACAGAAAAGAACAATTTTACTGAAAACTGCGGGCTGCAGCGTGTTAGCCATGTTAGCGCTGCTGCTAATTTTATCACTGAAGCTCGGCTCCATTTGGATGGATGCCACCATCTACTACATTTAGATCTGAACACATTTTATGTTGAACATTGGAGATGAAGGAATGATTGGCAAGAATTTGGCAAGTCAGAGTGGACGTAGTTACGGCGTGCGTTGTTCCAGAGGGAACATGGACACACAGTTGGGCTGTTGCGTTTCCGATGGTGACAATAAAAAGTGTTTACGCTGATTGGTCCTGTGTATGAAAATACTGGCGGTGGGCGGTGCTACCCTCAGCCATGTCGATGCTATAGTTCACATCAGGTCAACCCAAACCAGGGCTACCAAAGCTAGCTTCAGTATAGTGCTATGTACACAGAGGTCAGTAGTTTATGAACGGTGAATCATGCTTTTCACTTTCCTTTAATAATCGTACAGTTACAGAAACACCGTGGCAGTATACAGGGGTGGAGTACGTGTACACAACACAGCGAGCAGGACGGAAAAGAACAGGAATGAGAGACGGGACAGAAACTGAAAACGTCGTCATGCAACGGTCAGACTGAGCCTCAGTTTAACAGCAACACTGTGCTGCTGCTCACTCGTCAGGACTGTGGGAGGGAAAGTTTCACCTCTCCTTCAGATTTCACTTCCTGTGTGGTTAAACCGAGGAGAGGAGCAGTAAAAAGCTCGAGCCAAACTCGAGCTCCTCAGTTTGATTAAAGTCATCATCACTGCGCGTCAAATCATGGTGACCAAACAGACGGTAGCAATAACGCACAAGACAACAAACAACGCACAACAGATGGATGGAAGACAAGCAAAGGGAGAAGAATGAGAAACTCACAGGAAGTCTGGCAGGATGAGGAGGAGGAAGAGAGAAGGGAAGAGGAGGAGCAGGAGCAGGAGGAGCAGTCAATCAGGTAGTCAGGTTTCAGGCGAGCAGGCGCTTTTTCAGTGTCAAACCAATCGTCCCGACAAAAGCTCAAACTCATACTCACTTCGGCACTTGGATTCCTCCTCCTCCCATCCCTCCTCCTCCACCTCCTCCTACCCCCGCTGCGTTTGCTCCGGCCGACGCCGAGGCCTTGCGGACCAGCCGGTACTGCATTTCGGCGGCGGCTGCACTTGAATAGGAGAGCGACTTGCCCAGAGGTGGGGGGTGTGGGGAGCGGGGAGGATGCGTGGTGGAGGAGGAGCCCAGAGGCGTGTCGGTCGAACGGGTGCGATAGGGGTAGGCGTGGTGGGGCCCTGCGTGAGGGGCAGCAAAGCGTGGAGGACGAGAGGTGGAGGAAGAGGACGAGGAGTGATGATGGTGGTGGTGGGAATGGTGGTGGTGATGGTGGTGGTGGTGGTGGTGGTGTGGGGGCGGTGGAGCAGAGGTTTGACCGGCAGGCGCTGCAGGTAGGTGGGGCTCGCCCAGCAGGCGCTCCCTCTCTGGTGGAGGCGGTGGGGAGGAAGACGTGGAGGATGAGGAGTGATGGAGGAAGGGGTGGTGGTGGTGAGAGGAACGGTGGTGGTGGTGGGGTGACTGGGTGGACTGGGACTGCATCTCAGCCTCTCTCTGCTGTGACGACAGGAAGGGGGAGCTGTAGCCACCACCCGCCGCTGGCGTGCAGGGTCTCCCACCGGAGACGTCGGGGGCCACCGAGCTCACGCCCACTCCTTTGTCAAACTCATCGCCGCCTGCTAGCAAGCTGTCGTAAGACAGGCTCCCGTTGCGAGACGGGTGGTGGGGTGGTGGTGTCTGATTGGCTAAGCTCTTGAAGCTGGCGGAGGTGGTGGTGGCCTCTGAGACGTGGACGGTGCCCGCCGAGGTGTGCGTGGAGCTGGAAGATCGCGACGCCACTCCAGACAGGACGGTGGGGTCAGAGAAGGAGGGGTAGGAGCGCCCGCCCAGAGAATAGCCAGGAATGCCCCCTCCTCCTCCTCCCCCCTCTCGCCCCACCTCCCTCCTCTCCCCTCCTCCTCCCCCTCCCACTCTTTCAGATGACGTTTCCCTCCGATCCAGGCTGGGCTGCGAGCGGAAACCAGGCTGCTGGCTGGCCTGGAGGAGGGAAGAGGTGGAGGAGGAAGAGTCCCTGGCACTGCCGACGCTCTCTCCTCGACTTAACTGGAGGAGCCAGAGGGAAGAGGAGAGAGAAGAGGGAAGGTGAAGGGAGGCGGAGGGAGGAAAAAGAAACAAGAAGAAGCTGAGCACATGAGGGAAGATTAAAGTCATACTGCACTCTAGCGGTGACAGCCTGACACAACAGCCACCCCTAACTAACGGTGATTAGTCAGGGGTGGGTCATCTAAGCAGAAGGCCGGTGGTTGGCCTGTGCTTTCACAAGTATCCCCCAGTGTATCCATCAGAGTGTGTGTGCATGTTAGGTTAAGAGCACTTAATAAGAGAGTGCTCCAAGTGCTCAAATAGAGTGAAAAAGCAGTGTTATTAAAAGAACCGGCCCATTTACCAAACTGCTCTTTGTACAATCCTGATTTTCCAGATGAACTTGGCGACAGCTCCATCATCATAATGTTAATTATAATGATGCCAGTGTTCATCAGACTTTCTGGATCCTCCTATTGTGCACTGTATTTGGAGCTTCCTGCGCTCTGCATGTTTCAGTAACATGTCAGTCAGAATGTCTTCCATAATCGTCTCTGAGACTGTGAAATGATGGCGTTCGCTGTATCGACGCTGATGTTTAAACACTAAAGAGGAATCGTACAGAGCTACAACCACAGTCACTCAAAGCCCTTTTCCATTAGCACCTACTTGGATCATGTCGATGTGACTCAAACTATTACGACTGCCACCCAACGTGCGGGGGTCGGTATAGCCAAAGATCTTGTGATGTCATTTGTATGCGACATGAACACCACGACAAAGGAACACGTCAAGGCTCAATGTGTGGCTTTGTGTCACACTCGGCATTTCCCCACTGCTGTGCTTTAAAAATGGTGGGAGTTTCTCTCATGACGTGTCGAGTGATGTCCCTGACTGGCCAATCGTTGGCATGCGGTCTGCTGACATCGCATTTTCAGATCACTTGGAACCCCAGGTAATGGAAAAGGGCTACAAGGTACAAATCTAACCAGGAAGAACTAACAAAGAAAACAAACTGAGGAGTGGAGTGATATGGACCAGACATGGGCACAAATACTGAGCAGAACCAGTGTATTTATGGCAGTCCTGATTGCTTCACGTTCATATCTCACTGTGTTCAAAGAACGCTGCTGAGACTGAGTCATGAAGTCTGTTTTCAGTGGTTTCATTACAGTATTTCAGCCACGCCCAGCGCAAACAGAAGGAGACAGGAAACCAAGTTAAAAGGAAGATAAGAGGAGGAAACTGCTTTCAGCACAATCACTTACTGATCAACAGAAAGCCACTGAGAAACCAAACCAAGATGGCCGACAGGAAATCAAAAGAAGAAACAAAAATAAAAACCAGAACAGAAATGGAGATGTTAGATTAAAAAATGATCAGAGAAGCAGAAGCAGGGACGAGTGGAAGTCCAACCTGACACGTAGCACATACTCTTGTATTCTGCGTGCGTTACCTGGTTGGCGTAAGCATGTGTGAGCGCCGTGTGGTTCTTGCCAGGGCTGTACGTGGGCCTGTATTTGTACATAGTGGGAGTGGGAGGGGCCTTATTCAGCAAACTGCACTCTGGAGGGTGGAAAGAGAAACAGAAACCAAATGAGCACAGAATCTCCTTCATGTGCACTGAGCACCATTAGCATAGAAGAGCTATAGGTGAGTGAATGCAGAGTTTCCAACATGCTCACAGATTAGTGTTTTATGTTTGGACACCCTGCATGATTCATACTAGCACCGCTTCTTCTGACAGCTAACAGTCATTCAGGTTTTGTGAGACTTTAGTCCATCCTTCTGCAAAAGGTCTTGGGGTGTCCTGCATGCACTGCTTTGAAACATTGTCCAATATTCTTAGATCAGAGGTGTGTGAGGTCTTCTTGAGGTGCGTTTAGGATCCTTCTCCTCTTGTTTTTAACCTTCTGTTCATTTACAGAGATGCTGTGACGCCGGCTGCCACTGTTCACAAGGATGCAACTGAACCTTCCGTCTATCAGTGTGCAACACAAAGCCTGATGAGCTTTGATGGATTTTGGATTTGCTCTTTGGATCAAACTCGTTGGGCATTTTTGCTTATTCAGCATTTTAACTGCATCAGTCACCAGGGCTCGTTTCAAAGCTCAAACCTCTGACAATGAATTTAGAGATTTCATCATATTAGTGCAACACAGCTGCTGTTTTTAATGATACTATGAAGTAAGACATAGTATCCCACAAGCAACCCTCTGCTGCTTGTGGGACTCTAAATGTTCACAGTACTGGCAGGGAGCCGGGGATACTGGAGCCCATCCCAGCTGTCAACAGAGACAGACAGCCACTCACCTCCACATCCAAAATCACGAATTAACGTAATCTCATTCATGACAGTGTATCCACGCAGCCACAGGGATTCGAACCCAGGACCCTCGTGGTGTGAGGCAACAGTACTAACCACAAGCCTCCCGATGAGGATGAATATTAAATCCCTTGAGCACGGGTTCTCAAACCTTTGTATGCAACTATATGTTGAACAGGAAGCAGACAAACTGCAGCACACAGAGTAAGAGCAAATCACCCTCTGTGTTTCCTCTGGTAATTCCTGGGTAGCGGAGCTCTGGTTTAGGAGGTGGTGGTGGCTCAGCGTCACAGGACTGGCTCTCCATCATTTCCAGACTGGACTTTGACTGGAAAGAAGAAACGCGAGAATTAGAGATAGAAAGTGACAGAATTACCCATCTGTTGGTGAAATACAGACATTCTGTAACCAAATCCGAACAGAAAAGTAGAAAGAAGCCTGGGGTCAGACCCAGATGGACTTTTGCTGGGTGGTGTGAGTAGGGATGGGTATCGAAACCCGGTTCTTGTTGAGAACCGGTTCCCACTGTCTCAGTTCCTTGGAGTTGTTTGCCATTTTTGCAAACGATTCCCTTATCGATTCCAGTCGCCCCGAATGACGTCACCACGTTGCGGAGCGTCATTTACCTGGCAGGAAACACGGCGGCTCAAACGCTCAAAAGTTTGGTTACACTTTACGAGAACGGATGACAACAGGGCAACTTGCAATACTTGCAAAGTAGATATTTCATTTAAGGGAGGAAACACTACGAATATGCAAAAGCATTTGCTCACAAAACACGCGATGACCTTAAATGAATGTCGTGTTTTTAATTCTGCTCCAGACTCGTGAATCTCAGCCCAGCAGCAGCGGTAACGTTTGCACGTCCTCTCCCGTTAACGCGGCAGGTAAATAATCAACTAACAGTGCGTATTATGTTAGCGCGATCTGCCTTATTACAAAACCTGCCATCACTGTGCATTTAGGTGACCGTGATGAGACAGAGTCTGGCTCAGATGCTGGCAGTTCTCGCTGCAGTCTACCGGCAGCGTCTCCTTTCAGACGAATGTCACCGAGCAGTGACTCAGTCTGTGGTCAAAGGCTTGCACCCGTTTGCCACAGCAGATGATTTTCAGTAAGTGAATGTGTTTAATTGTAGGCAGGGACATTACTGGATATTCTTGTGTAATTGCTACAGAATCATTTATCTTATACTTTGTTATTGCTACAGAAGAATATTTATTTTATTATTTTACATTTACATTTTGCTTTCCTGGGGACCCTGTGACGCCCCATTGAAGAGCCGTAGGCTGGATCTCTTAAGATCTCACTGCTGGGTTTGTAAGGCCATGTTACTCCTAATTTTCCATCTTGTTCAAAGAGAAGATATAAAACAAAGTTCTGAGCTAATCGACCTTAGTGTTCTCCTTTTTTAAAAAGAATCGATAAAGAATCGAATCGTTAAACAGAATCGAAAATGGAACCGGAATCGTGAAAATCTTATCAGTACCCATCCGTAGGTGTGAGGCTGTAAGAAACTTTATGTAAAGTTAACTTAAATGAAAATGTTCCTGACTGTAACACAGGCAGAGCCAAAGGTCAAAGACTATGTGAAAGAACAAATTATCCATCTCCTGCTGCTTATCCGGGTTTGGGTCACGGGGCAACAGTCGCAGCAGAGAAACTCAGCCTTCCCTCACCAGCCACCTCCTCTAGCTCATCCAGGGGGACACTGAGATGTTTCCAGGCCAGCCAAGTGATATATTCTCTACAGCAAGGCCTCCTCTTAGTAGGACATGCCTGGAATACCTCACCTAGGAGGCATCCTAGTCAGAAGTCCGAACAACCTCAGCTGGCTCCTTTCCACGTAGAGGAGCAGCGACTCTTGGGCTACGTCCACACGTACACGGGTATTTTTGAAAACGGAGATTTTCGTTTTAAAAAATAATCCCGTCCACACGTAAAGGCAGAAATGAAGGAAAACGCTGCTGGGAACATGCCAAAGCAACAGGTGGCGATATATTCCTAACCGTGCAGAAATGTTGGCCAATCAGAAGTCTAGAAGCCTCGGTGGGAAAAAGTAAACAAAGCTGGGGCACAGAAGCAGAACCGAGTCGTCTGTGTGGAGGGACAGTAACTGTGTGTGTATGTGAGCATTTAAACACTGCAGAGTGTAACAGTAACAGTTTTGTAGAAATTCATTTCACCCAAACAATAACGTGGCGCACAGTGTGACGTCACAAAAGGCGCACACCTTTGACGCTGTGTTTTCTCCGTTTTTCTCGTCCACACGTAAACGCAAAAACGGAGTTTTCGAAAATATCCACCCTGGCAGGCGTTTTTAGAAATCTCCGTTTTCAGTGACCGAAAACGCCGTTTACGCCGGGTACGTGTGGACGTAGCCTTGAAGGGAAACTAATTCCTGACACTCTGATCCACAACCTCATTCTTTCGGTCACTAAACAGAGGCTGTGGTAAATTGACAGCTTCCCTTTCATGCTCATCTCTCGCTTCACCACAACAGATTTGTACAGCATCTCCATCACTGAAGACACCGCCCCAATCTGTCTGTAAATCTTGCATGCACTCTCCCCTCACTCGTGGACTCGAGATACTTGAACTCCTCCACTTGGGGCAGTAACTCATCCCTGACCCGGAGTGGGCATTCCAGTCTTTTGTGGCTGAGAGCCACGGTCTTGGACTTGGAGGTTCCTGTTGTCATTCCCTCCACTTTACACTCAGCAACAAACGACTCCAGTGCAAACTGGAGGTCAAAGGAGGCCAAAAGAACCTCATCCTCCGCAAGAAGCAAAGATAAAATCTTGCAGCCAACATTGTGGAGACCACTTGACTATGCCCAGACACTCTATAAAAACTATGAAGAGAGTCTGTGACAATGTTGAATGGCTTCAGCCACTACCAGAGCCACACTCCACTTGGCCTGCCAGTACCTGTCAGCTGCCTGTGGACTCCTCCTTCAGCCTGACGGCTCACTTCACCTCCAGTATTCACCATCTGGTTCTGGGACTGCCGCCACGAGAAGCACCGAGGTTCGTGCAGGCCCCATTCCTTTCAGTAGCCTAAGCAATGGAGGTGTGGAGCATGGTCCACTCGGACTCAGTGTCTCCAACCTCCCTGAGGTGAACCTCTGCCTGAGGTGTAAGTTGAAGACCTTGCTGACTGGGGCGTCTGTCAGACATCCTCAGCACACCCTCGCTGTATGTTCTGGTCTCCCAGGTCTGTCAGCAGTGACAGCGTTTCTGTGTCCAAGCCATGGCCACAGCTCTGATATACGTTTACGTACGATTACAAAATCAATCATCGACCTGCGACTAGAACAAATTATTCCATCCATTTCCTAACAAGTACAATACTTGCAGGTCTTTCGCAGTTTCTTACAGCAACACAAAAACAAAACTAAACAGAAAGAAGATAAAATACAAACAACACCAAGAAAAAGGTGCAGCAAACAATAAAAACCCAAACTCAATAAATAGGATCCCGTTTTTGCATCCTTAGCTCTGCAGCACGCAGCCTGATGGATGTGGTTGGGTTTTTACTGCTGTGACCTTACAGGATTTCTGCCTGTTGAATTTCAAACAGCTTTTAAAGCTCTCGCTGCCATCTGGACCTGCCTATATGCAAACTTATCAAGTGCAGATTTGAATGAGAAGCACAGCTCCCTTGCATAACACTTGTTTATTACCGGCAGGCTGAAGCAGCCAGCCAGCACAGCACAGTTTGTGGCACTTTAGTAAAGCTTCACGAGCACCCTTCCTGCACCTCTTACCCTGTGCAGATCTCCCTGTATGCCATTGTCCAGTATCTTTGCAGCCAGCTGGGCCTCTGTCAGCTGTGGCCGAAGAAAAGGAGGCTGCAGACTCACACTCTGTGCACACTTTTTCCTGCCCAGATACCTGCAGAGAGCATTCAAATCAGTAACTCCTCCCACTATTAAATAGTCCAAGCCATTTCCAAAGTAGTGACACATCAAGTGAGCAGCACACTTCATTCATTTTTTATATATATATATATATATATATATATATATATATATATATATATGTGTATGTATGTATGTATGTATGTATGTATGTGTGTGTGTGTGTGTGTATATATTTATTTATTAGGGGTGCATCGATACTCGTATCGATATTGAACCGTTCGATACAGTGCTTTCGGTTCGGTACGCATATGTATCGAACAATACAACATTTTTAATTTATTTTATCAACTTTCCTTCTGACGATGCTGTCTGTGTTGAGCGCTCAGTGGATCTGCGCTCGACTACTCCGCCTAGGCTGCCCTGTCGAGCGCAGATCCACTGAGCGCAGCGCAAGCTAGCGAGACAGAAGTTAAGCTCTCCTTGCAACATGGCAAATTGAACCTCCCCCACCCTCATTCAGATCTGGCGTTTGGAACTATCTTGGTCTTCATGTGACGTATGACCCTGAAGGTAAGCGCGTCATGGACTAAAGTAAAACAGTATGTTGGATGTGCCACGTAATGCTCAATTACATGGGTGGGAACTACTGCGTTAGCGCAGTTAGCTCGTTAACGTGTTGACGTCCAGCCCCACGCACGGGGCGATCCGCGGCAGCTCGTTAACGGAGATTTGCCGTGTTGTGGCGTTAACGTCATTTCAGATTAACGCTGACAGCACTAGTGGGAACACAACGAATATGACTGCACATTTACTCCGACAGCATCCTAGTGCAAAGACAAGTGGAAGCAGACAAAAACAACAAGCACGCATGCTACAAACTTTACCCGAGTCATTTAGACAGCCGTTAGCACAGGATTCTCCTTATGGGGACCTGATATGTTTAATATGCTGCTGAGAATATAGCCCAGAAGAAGCGTATAGTATAGCTTTTATTTTGGAAAGAGCCATTTCTCTGTAATAAACTCTCTTTTCCAAAGATGAGTGATTCCTCCATCAGATAGATTTATTATTTTATTTTGTTGTTTCAGCAACATTAAATTTAAAAACTGTACTTTTGAGTTAAAATATATATTTATAATTTTAATAAATGACAAATTAAAAAGGCATGAACATTTTTTTTGTATCGAAAAAATATCGAACCGTGAATTTTCGTTGCACCCCTAGTGTGTGTGTGTGTGTGTGTGTGTGTGTGTGTGTGTGTGTGTGTGTATAGTGCATTCTCTTAAATACAGCACAGTGCTAATGATTAGTATCAAATCCAAATTCTTCTTAATCCTACATCTGATCACTTTCAACACTAACACCAAAGCAACAACTCACAGATTGTTTAGTTTCTCACCAGCTGTTTCTGTTATTACACTATTCAGTGGCAAGTTTTAAGAAATTCATTTTAAAAACAGGAAGTGTGATGAGCTACAGGGTAATGCTCACGACACTCGACAAGAGAGTCAAATAAAAAGGGGAAACAAAGAACGGACCTGGGTGCCTGTGAGCTGCAGAGGACATGAGAGACATTCTTCCAACAGCCATTGGTGAAAGGGTTAACACCTCCTCTGAACTTCCCCGTTACCTGGAGACAGACACGTCACAAAAACTTACATGGAGAATATAACAATGCGGGGAGGGGGGTGGGGTGGGGGTGGGGTTAAATGGCTGTTAACCTGTATCCACTTTCAAATTAATGCATTCAGTAGGATGTGAGGACCATTTGAAGGATAACCACCGTCTCTCTGCCAGGAAAACAAACATCCTTCCCTATGCCACAGTGCACAGTGGAAGGGCCAAAGAGGACGTTTTTCCTTCCCACTGTCACCGTGGGGTTGTCTGATATTTGGGGTTCTCTGTCTGTGATCTCTACCTAATATAAAGTGTCTTTAAACAACCGTTGTTACAAATTGGCACTATATAAATAACACTGACCTGAACTGAATGAGCTAACTCCTGGGTTCCTGGTGTGCATGTGTGCAACACTGACTTCTACTTACTTGTTCGTTGGTCGTCCTGCCTCTAGCCACAAGGACTATGTGGAAGCCAGTGAGGCCAGCGACAGGGATGAAGAACAGGCCTGCGACACACATTACAGCGAGCCTGAGAGCACGGGTGGGGGGGTCAAGGACCTTAGCATCTTAAACATTACATTCAACAGATCAAGGCCTATGGAGAGCAGTGATGGACATGACACCATGACAGCAGGTGGTGCAAAACAACATGTGGTGTGTGTGGGGAGAGCAAAGCCAGAATGTACTCTTGTCCTAGGCCAGTTTATGCAGATTCATGCGTTTATATCGTGTGTTTTTATTCTCATTCAAAGATTAGATTGGGTGGGGTTGGACCCATCTTTTCTTAGAAAGCTACGTGAAATCTTCCCACGCCACAGTGGGGGAAAAAAAAAAAAGAGTGCCTCGTTTAAACAACTTGACAGTAACTCAGCAATGTAAAACCAGATTAGAGTACCAGATCCACGGGACATGAAAGGATACGTGACAATGGCGTGCAGGCGGTCAATGTTCTGCCGATGGTAGAGGATGAAGAGCAGCCCAAAGCCAAACACAGCCATGATGTGGGCTGTCAGAGACAGCAGGAAGAGAAAGAAGTAGCGGTAGTTTCTCCTGCCGATGCAGTTGTTCACCCACGGACAGTGATGGTCGAAGTCCTGCAGAGTCAGGGGTACATTTAAGATACCGTCAGAGGAGGCTGAAATATGAATGCAGCCATTAAGAAGCATTATTTCCATGCACCACCTTTCCAGTCTAACCTCATTAAGTCCTCAACAGATATACAGAACTGTCATCTGCAGGTTGGGAATGTGACATACTTTCAACAGAATACTCTGATTACAACTCTCCCATGTGATCCCAAGAGAAGAGGCTTGAAATATTGTACAACTGCATGTTTAGAGGAAGGTCACAATATCAACAACTGTTTAGTCCTGAGATCAGAGATCTTTGGTCATCTGCTGATACAAACACGGATCCAACACCTGGACTGCTGCAGATGAGCAACGCAGATTACCTTTGTACCTGGAACATTAAAATAAATTCAGACAAATGTACAGTGAAGAACAGAGCCTGGGACGGACTGCCAGTGTTCTATCATGGAAACCCTGTAAAAGACTGACTGTCTGTTGGCAGCATGATATTTCCTGGGGTTACACATACACACTCACACAGAGCACTAAGGAGTAGGGATGGGTACCGATATCCGGTGCCATTATGGTTCTGACATAAACGGTAGTAACCAGACCGAAAGCAGCGCACATTTCGCTGCTTTATTTCTGTGCTTTTTTTTCCTGAGATGTCACACACTTTGGATTCTAGCCAATCATTTTACCTTTGCAAGCGTAGTAGGCGGGTCCAGGTACGTACGTTCTTTTAGAGCAGAGCTACAGATTAAAAACGCCCAAGGCGAAGCGGTCAAAAGTCTGGCTGTACTTCACAGCAAAAGATGCAAACTCAGCAGCCTGCAACGAGTGCTTTAAGCTGATACTGTGATACTGTCAAAGGAGGTAACTCCTCAAATCTGATGAAACACCTGGTGACGCATAGCGTTTTTTTAAAAGCCGAGCAATGCACCGTATTTGATAGCTTGTTGCGAGACCTCACACCGAGCACATCTACTGCGGGTGTGGTAAATCTCCCTTAGCGAGTTAGCGCGGATCGCCCCGTGCGTGGGGCTGGACGGTGCTTATCATTTTGCAGAAAAAAAGAGACTGCTAAAAATAAAAACATGAGAGCTTTTTGGACAAAGTTTGTGCTCTCCATTCTTTAAGCACCGGTTTGAGCACCGGCACCGTTTCAAAAGTACCGGTTTGGCAGCGGATAAAACCTAAACGATACCCATCCCTACTAAGGAGCTTGGAAAGAAAAGCGTCTGGACTTCTTTAAGTTGCTTGAAGACGTTTCACCTCTCATCCGAGAAGCTTCTTCAGTTCTAAGGTCAAATGGTGGGGAGTCCCAGATTTAAACCCAGTGGGAGTTTCCCCCCACAGAGGGACAAAAGGACCCCTGGTGATCCTCTACCTAATCACACGAGCTAAGGTGTGAAAGCGGGTGTAGGTCACAATCAGCCAGGGTTTCGGGTCAGCTCATTGTGAAACCTGGCCCCACCCTATCATGTGATTTCCTGAGGTCAGATGGCCCAGGATGTGAGTGGGCGTTAAGGCGTCTGTGAAGGATCTCAACACTGGATTATAGATGGCAGACAGTTGGTGTCGTAAACCCCGCCTCTGTTCAAAGATGGTCGCTCACAGTGGACATAAATGGCTTCTTTCACTCCTCTTTCAAACCATCTGTCCAAAATGTGAACATTGGCATCCTCGAAATTGAGTATCCCTCTTGGTGGGTTACTCCCACAGACCTTCGACTGTGATGAGCTGGATGACTGAGAACCTTCACAGACATATTGCACAGAGCACACAATCCCAAGGTCAGCCATATTTGATTTTGGCCTGGCAACCAGTTCTTTACTGAATTAAGGACAGTGTGATTTTCTCCTGTTTGTCACTGTAACTGGAGAAAGAGACAGTGAGTGCTGGCTTAACGTGGAACGCTGCTAGCTGCATGTTTCACTGCAGCTCTCTGCCAATGGGGGAAAAACATGTAGCTGACACTCAGAGATGAGTCATCAGTGGATTTAGGTAGTCCGCACATCACACCGGTGTGCCCAAATAATGTTTCCTGGCTTTTAAAGCCTATTCGTCGTCAGGTTCTGTTCCACACACAGTTACTTAAGAACTTAAACTCAGCTCAAACGTCATGTTGACACACCTGCAATGACACCTCTAAATATTTAAACTGCAATCGGCACGAGAGGTGCCATCATCATCTTCAGCTTGTCCTCTGCAGTAGAAGGCTGCAGTGTGAACATATCAGGCCATTTAAGATTTTACACTGAGTTTAGAGTCATGTCTCTGAGACATCAAACAGATAGAGGTGCGTCACTGCTGTCTTGCCTGATGATGGACACGAGGCAGCCATTCTGTGGAAACCATTAGCAAATACGTATGTAGCCTGAGAGGCCCATCAAGACCATTTTCACTGGCTTAGCATCAGCTACAGTTTGGCTACACACGTGCCCAGTGGAAGGAGTGTAAGTAAGGAGTAGATACTGAAACATTTTCAGGTCCAAAACTGCAGTAAACTCCTGTTACAGGTCGTACTTGAGCTGGAGTACTGTGTTATTCAAAGGATGACTACAGGCAGTCCAACTCGTTTGCACCCATCAACACTGATACTCCTCCTTCCATCATACACTAACAGGAAAGCTGCAGAGCAACAGACATTTCCTTGAGTTACATCTTCTAACTACATCTAAAGATTTATAACAATGATGATAACCACATGCCAAAACCAGCCGGGCGAGGGTTTGAAAGTGTGAAAATCACAGAGCACGTGTGTTTTGGACACGGTTCACTAACCAGACGCATACAATGATTCAATGTTTCAGACTGTTTCAGATCAAACTGGGCTGTTTATAGTGCAGGCTTACTCAGCGTGCAACATTCAGACTGTTCATATGAAGAACAAATGACTAAATGTAAAAAGTCAAACACACCTCAACACAGTTGTCACAGACAGAACAGTGGGAGCAGCGTGGCGGCCTGTAGAAGCGGCAGGTTGAACACCACTTCATCCTGACCTGGATCCCTCTGATCTCCACCGTCTTGTACAGTGGAGCACGGAAATCGTCTTCTTTGTCCTCGTCCTCCTCGGCTGCACAGAGAACACACACAATCCTAAAACTGACGATCTATTGGTCAAAAGTGAGACAGTGAAAGTGCCAAAGCTCGCAGCTGTCCACTCAGTCCACCTGAGTTTGACCGTAGGCGTCCATGTTCAAATGATGGACTACAAAGAAGGTTTCAGTCTGTAGAAACAATTTACTCTTTCATAGCAACTGTTTTTTACAGTTTTAAACAAGCCAGTCGTGTGGAAAGGGTCACGGGTCGCCTCTCCATGTCAGTGCCGTTCAAATAAAGGGCCCTCTGACCCCTTGGTATTTTAACAATCCTGTGACTAAACTGAAACCTCATCATCTCATATTTCATGTCAGACTTTTCACCTCAGACTCCAATCAAAAGAAATAAAAAACAAAACATGTTTTTGATGTTGTTTTGACCCCACAGAAATGAATGTAAAATATAATGTAAATTCACTGGTGTTGGGTTGCCTAGGAACACACATTTTGATAAGAGGCTGCTCTGACATGAGCCAGAGATAGCTAGCTAAAAACACAGAGGACTGTAGTTAAATAAAAAAGCGGAGCAGAGTGTGTGACTGAACGCATGGACAACTGGGTGGACGGCCATTCTGAACTGTGGGGATCCTAGCAGAGAATCCACAGTGTGGAGAGCTAATCCCACCAAATAAAGAGTCAAGTCCAGAACACAGCAGCGTGGACGACGGGGCGAGGCGACCGGATGCAGATGTGGACAACACGAACGGTTTTTGTAGCCAGCTGTGAGGCCAGTTTTAAAATGTTTTTATACCATCTTTATTTTAGTATAACTAACAACACACGTTATCCAAAACTCATAATGTTTATGTTCCGTAATAATTACATTATTTTATCTTTTAGCTGTTGTTGTTTAATGTTTACCATAATGATCTAAATGATAACAACTAATCACAAACCTAAAAACCGTGTCAAAGCTTACATGAGGAGAATCTGATTAAAATGAACAAGCTAACTTAAATGATGCCTGCTGCTAAACTCCTCTTCACAGCTGCACTGTATCCATCTCAATAGTATGAACAGACCTCACACCACAATGAGGCTTTTATGTTCAATTTGGAGTTTTCATTTGTAGCTACACCCTGGTGGTGGTGATGGGTAGACGGCCCTTTTGAATTTTAGATGTAATTTTGTTTTCGACAAAATCAAATTAGAAGGACGTAAGACATCCCGACGACTGAGCCCCGGCACGCTTCCTGTGCAGCGCGCCTCACTGAGGTGCTGCTGCTGTCTGCAGCTTTAATCCATCACTTTATCCAAGTCCTGCCTGTTCGACACAACTTACCTGTTTGCTGACACCCAGCATTAAAGGCATTCATTCAACCATCCATGCACTCACCTCGGGGGAAGATGCCGGGGTCCATGAATGTGGCCATACAGAAGTTAGCCAAAACAAAGAGGAAGATGATGCCATTGTAGATGGGGATGGCCACTGAGAAACGCTCTGAAAGCCACGGACACCTGAAACAAGACCAAGCCTCACGTTGGAGATGTCCAAACAAATACATTACAGAACTGTTAGAGCTGAGTGTCGTTAAACGTGAGGCTGCGGTCTTTGTAGCAAAGCTGCAGCACCACGTTTACTCCATTATACTCATAACCAAGGATTTTGAATTTATATGTAAACAACATGCCCCCAGACTTAAAGCTGCAAGTGTCACATGACTCAAAGTAAGCCAATCACTGAGCGAGCTCTTTAAAGGTTAACATTGGAGGCAGTGTGATCCTTCAGATGGAGATGGGAGCAAATAATACATACTGAAATAATATTTGATGTGTTCAAAGTAATGAAGGTCCGTGTGAAATTAGCACAACGATATGGGACTGTGATCATTGCACTCTCTGGCACAGTGGAATAAGACAGCGTCTGTTACCTGAGTGGGTATTATGAAAAGGACCTTTAACCCAAAGCAAGATTTTGGCAGCACGAGTGTCTGAGATTTCAGGGCTCATTGGATTGGACAACATCTTAAATGTTCAGTGTTGATTTCGAGGACTACACAGTGATGCTTGTGATCCTGAATAATTGGGATCATCCTTATTCCAGCAGAAGATTGGATAGAGGTTGAACTGTATGAACAAATGAACTTTAAAAGTAACACAACACACACACACGGTATATATGTATCGATTACCAATAAACAGACTAATCAGAGGCTACCTGGTAAACCTTTCAGTATGGTAAAATGAAAGCCCACGTGTGTCTGCTGCAGCACAGCAGAGTCAGAAAAGCAGAGCTTCAAACAGCTCATCAGTGTACAGCAGAGGTGTGCAACTCCAGTCCTCCAGAGCTACTGTCCTGCAGCTTTAAATGCATCCCTACTCCAACACAGCTGAATCAGATGGTTGGATGACCTCTTCAGTAGAGCAGGGCGATATGACCAAAAATATTTATCACGATATACATTTGAAAATTTGCAATAACGATATAACTGACGATATAATTGACACTAGACAAAATACTTTACAACTCCACAACTTTATTCGTGCAAAAAACCCATCAGTGTATTTTCACTTAAACAAGCAGCTGTTTTTTTATGTGCTTTAAAACTATATAAAAATGTAACAGTGCAAATGCAAATTCCTCGCTGACAGTTTAACCAAAAGGCATTTCCAGTGGAAACTGGCCGACATATCCTCAGCATAACCATGTATAATATCCACAACACTTAAAAAGAGGTTATACACACACAATACGGTAATATTATGTTGAAGCACAGTACGTATCACTCCGCGAGGCTCCTGCCTACGATAGCCGTAATGCTCCCACAATCCATCGAGCGGTGCGGCTTCGTAGCTTAGCAAAGTCGTACTGAAACATCTGACAGATTTTCGAGCGCCGTGTACATAAAATCGTTTCGAGGTCAGTAAACACAACCAGAGTTCATACATAAGGCTCACGGGATTATAAGGGGCACTGTCGACTTTCAGAAAATCAAAGGATTGATTTTAAGTGTGCCGTATTTTCCAAACAACACGGTAATAACGACGGCCCGCTAGCATGCGCTACCAAAAATAGTGCTTTGTTGTGTATCTGACGGACGAAAGCTAAACCAGTTCCACACCACTGAAGCTGCAGCATTTTTACAAACCAGTTCTGCTTCATCGTTTCATTCAACGATCCGCTTTCGCCCTCCTCATTCTGGTCGCCGCCATGCTTTTTCCTCCATGTGCGTATGAAAGCAAAGGCACTGCGCCTGTGCGTTTTACCCATATTCTATCGCCATGTTTAATTTTCTTATCGTTGCCCAACGTGAACGGTATGATATGGCCCAGCCCTACTCTTCAGCATGCCTGGAAGTTTGGCAAAGGCCTGGCAACAAGCCATAAATTTGATTCAGGTGTGTTAGAACTAGAGATGGACCGATCCGATATTACGTATCGGTATCGGTCCGATACTGACCCAAATTACTGGATCGGATATCGGCGAGAAATAAAAAATGTAATCCGATCCATTAAATATCAAAAAAGCACCTCACAAAACTTGCTACACGGCGTAACTCGGCTCATAACCGTAGCACGTAGCAGCAGTATGCATCACGTGATAGAGCGGCTGTATGTATTTGTAGCTTCTACCAAACCAGCATTTCATCTCCGAGGAAGTGATCCCAGAGAGAAGTAAAGCAAGTGTGTCAGTTCATCTCTGAATGTTTGTAAAGCATTTTAGCGTTAAGCTTAACAACCGATATATGGAGCGACTGCCTCTCTCTCTCTCTCTCTCTCCTGCTGCTACTTCAATCATGAAACTGATCAATGATCAGCTGATTGGCTTTTCTGTCACGAGTCCGTCTCTCTTGTTTGTTTTTGGCCCACTTTGCACCAGAAAGAGGAAACCAGCAGCTGAACAGCAGCAGCACGATTAAGCTTGATAAGCTGTTGTTAGAATTTATTTAATATTACTTTCTACACCAGGATCTTTTTCTACGCAGCTGACGGCTGGTAACTGTGCAGGGGCGGATCTAGCAAAGTTTAGCCAGGGGGGCCGATAGGGCATGAACAGGGAAAAGGGGGCACAAAGACATACTTTTCTTTCTTATTCTCATTTTAAATGTCGAGCTTTTAATAAATAATTATCTGAATCTTACACCCAAAGTTTTAATCTGATGTAAAATATATAGAAGTCCATTACTGTATATAGTAACTGTTAAGTCTAATATACCCTAGTAAGCTATAGTACTTTTTCCTTTGGGAAGGTACCATCTGTGCAGTTCTGTTGAAGAAAGATGTTGAATCTATTTAATTATTCTTGAAAAATAATTTATTTCTGTGCATTTTTCCCACTGCATCAAATTAAAGTTGATTACGTCAATTAAGCATCATGAGGTGGAGGGTGGGGAGTGGTTCCCTATTTTTTTTTTGCTGGGAGTTTTAGAACCCTATTAGTTAGGTTGCTTAATATTTCTGCTAAGTGCTCTTTAAAACACCAGAATAGGGAGGATGGAGCAGGTTTAAGTTTATTAGATTGATCAGTTTTGAAATATTTTGGGTGCAGTGTATTTTTTACATACAGGTATAACAGAATAGCTTTAGTGTTGTTGTTTATTTAAACTTGAGTGTAAACTTATACAAAATGCAGCAAGATATTAAAAAAAATGTTTTATTGATTAAAAAACACACTATATCGGATTCATATCGGTATCGGCAGATATCCAAATTTATGATATCGGTATCGATGTGTTTTCTAAGGAAAATGTTTATAAAGGAGCTGTTCTGCTAACTTCCACTATTTGTCTATTCTTGGATCTATCAGAACAGCACCCTGGTGTGCTCCTGCAGCGATCGATCGATCGATACATAGATGTTCACTATTTTAATTACAGATTATATCAGTAAGGAAGCTGACTAAATATTAACTGATAAGTGATGGCAAAGGGGTGGGATTAAATAAGTGTGTACTTCTTCCCACTCACGTTCAACATGTAAATGAATCAGAACAGTAGCAATATTGAAATGTATTGACTTTTGTATAGTATTTTTTTTCTCTCTTATTTTCTTTACTACATGTACCTGTATATTGTTTACATGTTTGAAAGAAATGAACAAACAATAAAACAATAAACAAAACAATGTTTTTTTTTGTCTGGATGCGATCCTGGATGGTAACAATCATGATTTTAAAATCTGGATCTTTCTGATCCTGAACTTGTGTGGGGCGTTTTTTGTTTTGTTTTTTGTTAATTATTAGACACTGGGATCATAAAAAGACAAGCAATGACACCCCCCCCCCCAAAAAAAAGAAAAAGACAATCTCCATTTTAACTGTCATACACGGCAACATGACAGAATACAGCAGGGGGAACAAAGAGTGGCAGACCAGATGATGAGCTTTTGTCAGGGTGACAGATGTTGGCCTATTTTCTCTTCACTAATCTGATGCACAGAGCTGACTGACCACCATAATGAGCCCCCTCCCCCACGTCAATCTGACATATTCATGTTTCTCCTACAGAGGACACACGCCCACTATTTTTTTCCTCACACTTCCTGACACACGTGCACACCAGAGTGAGGTGTTTGCAAGATTACTGATAATAGTCTGTAACCTCATTGGCTTAGCATTCTCACACTCACAGAGTCTGCTTACCCCCTAAATGTATGCTATCATGTGTGTGGCAGGGAAGTGAACCTGTTGGGAACATCCTGCCGGTTTTAGGGGTTAATGTCAACAATGAATTGGGGGTGAGGTTGCTCAATACTCCCATTGTCCTTTTGTTCCCCTCTGGCATCACCAGTGGACGACAACATTCCCACCATGTAGCAGGGGAGGTTATCCACCCTCCACAAAGCACATAACGTGCACATGGCACAGTGTTTATAGCTTTGGGACAAAAACCACCAGTGGGATAAAATAAATAAATACATACTGGCAGCTAGTGCTACCCCTCAGACTCCTACTAGATACACCTATGGGATCATTTCAGTGGCCGACCAGCAGCCAATGACTCCATTAGCCTTTTACAGGTAAGAGGTAAAAATGGAAACAAGTGTCTCTGCAGATGCACAGTCACACTACAATGGAGCACCGAAAAAGTACATCACATACAAAATTCCTCTGCTTTCTTTTATTTGATGATGATAGACCAGTGCCACACACACACACACACACACACACACGTTTTGTGTGTCTGGGCAGGAGGAAACCGTACCAATGCAGATCGAATTTATCATCATCATCATCATTATAATACAGTGTTGTTATATTCATAATAATTATTATTAAAACTAGAATGCATTAGAGGAGCAGTGAAATTAAAATGGTCTGGACTGGCGAGCTACCGCTGCTTACTTTGACCATCAATGATTTGTGACGCGGCGTCCATCAGCACAACCCTAACTGGACGTGCTGGGCCCCATTCATTAAGGTGTGCACAGAAATGTTCTCGCCCTGCACGCACACGTAAACCAACAGCTGTGTTCATGAAACCTGCTCATCACCAACTCTGTTCCCACCACCATGGATATGTTAGTGAGTGAGAATCATTCTGAGTGGATCGTCTGTGGTCCTGGGAGTATTTAGCTACGTGCTGTGGCTCAGGTACAAAAAAAGAAGAAGAGTTTGAATCAAAGTTGATTATTGAACAAGATTAAGTGTCGGGCTGGTCGTCACTGATTTCTACAACTGATCCAATTCTGATTCACAAGCTCCCGATTCGAAATATTATAACTCTGATCATTTATCAGTACATGTCCACATTTTTGTATCTATGTATACAAACAAAGCTGACGCTGTGAGACTTCAGAGGTGTGAACATCACAGCAGATGTCTTTGTGTCAAAGTAACTGAGGATAAAAGATGAAGGAGATTTTCCTGGCCTGGCTTTTATAGCAGATAATAAATCCACCAATCAACATCTGAACATTAGCTGATGCTGCTGAAGTGAAGCAGAGCAAAGTTACAGAGTTTGATTAGACACACCTGAGAGTTTGTAATTTGGTAAAATTTTTAAAAGTTTACATTTCTTTGACAACAGTAGACTGATGCTCAATAAGCAGAGAGTAATGCAGAAAACAGATTTGAGGCGGGAAACTGTTCTTGAAGTACAGAGAGAGAGAGAGCTGTGCAGGAAGTGTGACTTTATCGTGGTGGAAGCAAAACAGCAAAGTCAGAGATGACGATGCTTATCAAACATGAAGTGTAGTTTGGATCTTCTTTTGCTGCTGGTTCAGTCAGTTTTAGTCGGAGTTACTCAACCTGCAGCATCAGAATCTGTGAGATGTCTGCGTTCAGCACCCGACATGTCCACGATCCACGCTGTGCGTTTACCTCTTTGTGTGGACTCCGTCGACTACCGGCGCTCATTTCCTGTTTCAGCTGTTCGCCGGTTGTTGACGTAGTTTTGTGAGCTTTAAGCTGAGATTCTGGCATTTCTGACAAAATACATTTATATTTAAAAATCGGTTCAGGATTTAATGAATCGATGTCACTTTATTCAAACTAAAATCGATTTTTAGACTATTTCTAGCGTTAACTGAACTTCCAAAACGGAGCTACCTAAATCACTTAAATTACACAATTGAAAGCATATGTGTATTGTTTGTGTATTTATACACAAGAACTCATATATATTCAAATAATTAAAAAAAAAAAAAATCTTCATTTACCTGTTACTACTACACACCAAATTGGTCGTTGGTACTTGCTGGCTTGTGTAGCCACGAGGTAACAAAGGCTCAACACTGCCCCCTAGCATCCTGGAGCACTTCTGTTGTGTTTTGTACGTGCTTCGGGGTTTGTACGTGTTTTGGAGTTGGTACTATACGCTTCTTCTGGGCTATACTCTCAGCTGCATATTAAACATATCAGGTCCCCATAAGGAGAATCCTGTGCTGACGGCTGTCTAAATGACTCGGGTAAAGTTTGTAGCATGCGTGCTTGTTGTTTTTGTCTGCTTCCACTTGTCTTTGCACTAGGATGCTGTCGGAGTAAATGTGCAGTCATATTGCAGCCTAGGCGGAGTAGTCGAACGCAGATCCACTGAGCGCTCAACACAGACAGCATCGTCAGAAGAAAAGTTGATAAAATAAATTACAAATTTTGTATTGTTCGATACATATGTGCACCGAACCGAAAGCACTGTATCGAACGGTTCAATATCGATACGAGTATCGTTGCACCCCTAATATAATTAATATAATTTATATAAAAAAAATGTTGTTTTTTTTTTTAAGGTGTATACTTACCTATTAGTATATAGGTTGTTTTTGAAAACTCTCACAGGAGAGAACCTGTGTTGAAAGACTGAAGAAAACTATTCTCTTTGAATTGAAGCATTTAACATTCTGCATTTACTTCATTATATTGTATAAATGTCTGTTAAAAGCTTAAATATAAAGCTGAAAAAAATGTAATTGCAACCAGGCTATTGATCAAGTAATTGTGATTAATTGCGATTAATTACAGAAAACTGAGATCAATTAGAGTAGTTTTTTCATCTATCGACAGCACTAATTATAACATGTATTAATGTGAAAGGGCAACTTCAGACAATGTTCAGTCCTCATTCTTTACAGAGTGTCTGCAGGCAGTGGATTATTGTTCTTTTACTGAAGTAACAAAGGATATATTTATTATTTATTAATATATTTAGGTGCACCTCATTTTGCATACACAGACCTGTAACATATATTTCTATGGGAAACACTGGGGTAAGGGTTAGCTGTGACAGTTACACTCTGAGTGTCAGTGAATGTTCTCACAGGGACAGATATCCATGTCTGTGCTTATCCAGGTAAGTGAGAGGCATCAGTGACATTAGCTACCCCAGTGGTTCCCAAACTTTTTTTGCTGGGCCCCCTTTGTTTTACAAGAAAAATATTGCCCACACCCATATTTTGCTCCATTGCAGTTTATTTCACACCTCAAACATTTAGTAAACAATTAACCAAATATAAGTAATCTGCAGGTAGTAAGAAAATAAACTACTAACTCTTTTACGCTACGTCCGCACCTACACGGGTGATTTTGAAAACGCAGCTGTTTCGTCCACGTAAACGGCGTTTCGAATCACCGAAAACGGAGATTTTTTAAAACTCCTTTTTTGTGTTTACGTGTGGACGAGGAATACAGAGTTCGTCACGCAACGTCAAAGGTATGTGCCTTTTTTCACGCCACGCTGTGCGCCACGTTATTGTTTACATGACATGAATTGCAGAATGGCAGATAGTCAGATTAACAGTATTTTGTCTCTATCTGCAGGTTTACACGCTTACATATAAACACACAGTTACTGTCCCTCTATTTACAAAGGCAGAGGCGTCACTGTGTGATTATTTTACATGTAGTTGTTTTTTTCCTGTGTAATAATATTCAACATTTCTATCAATACATTTTTCTCTCTGTGCAAAATGGGTTTAAAAACATAAACAGCTGTGGGATCCTGTTTGTCCGTGATTTGAACAGCCCAGCGCTGCTCCCGACGAAGGGAAAACCAATCCTGCAGGGAGACCTACCTCGGCACTTGTGCAGGTGAAGCCAAAGGGAAGATATGCTTCACCATATTTTCTAGTCTTTGGCTTAGAATGAAGCCAAAGACAGGATAAAAGACTGTCTTTTATCCTGTCTTCCTTCTCTCACCCCAACCGGTCGCAGCAGATGGCCCCGCCCCTCCCTGAGCCTGGTTCTGCCGGAGGTTTCTTCCTGTTAAAAGGGAGTTTTTCCTTCCCACTGTCGCCAAAGTGCTTGCTCATAGGGGGTCATATGATTGTTGGGTTTTTCTCTGTATCTATGAAGTGCCTTGAGGCGACTTTTGTTGTGATTTGGCGCTATATAAATAAAATTGAATTGAATTGAAGTTAGTTTGGAAACATATTCAGCGATGCTTCATCTCCTGCTTTGTGTTTGTGTGGGAGCCCCGTGCTAGCAGTGTCCAAGCGTTGTTTTTTTTTTGTTTTTTTTCCCCCTTTTCATGCCGCGCCCCCCCTGCAATGGCTCTGTGCCCCCCCTAGAGGGCGGGCCCCACACTTTGGGAAGGTCTGAGCTACCCAAACATACAACGCTGACTGTAAAATAACCAAACGGAGCAATAAAACAATGGAAATGATCACAGCCCATGAACTGTGTGTGTGCGCAGTGTTTGCACTCACGTGAAACAGAAGAAGAGCGTGGTGGAGCCGACGAGGAAGAACGCTGCTGCTGACACAGGAACGTAGCGTGAAGGTCGCAGGGGTCTGCTGGACGGGACTACAGCATGAGGGAGGGGGGACGAGGATGGACCCCGCCCTCCGCTCTTACTACTACTGCCTGGCATCACTTCCTGTTAGTAGTGATGTGTGTGTCCACTAACTGCTATCCAAAGTCATTTATCATCAGCCTTAAACGTTCCCTTACGTGTACAGAGTGGGTTTGGTGTGCAGGGACTGTCGATAATAGTTGGAAGGTTTCACTTCTGAGATGGAAAAGAGAAAAATGCTTTACTGCACGCTCAGATGGGAGGAGGGGTGGATGCTTGTTATCTCAGGTTCTTAGGTCAATCCTGATCAACTGTGACAGATTAAAATAAGCATCCAGGTCTGTGCTGTAAAAGCCTCGTTTCCCCGTCTGCCTAAAATAAAAAAAAAAAAAACAGGTGGGAAGACAGGCTGCACAAATAAGCCACTGAACGTAAAGAGGAAGGTGCCTGATCCACCGTGTGCCACGAGCAAATACGCTAAAGTTCTATTCTGTTTATTCCAACGTGTCAGTCAAGTATGAATACGACAGAAGGCGGTCTTTCCCAAAGGTCCCAGAACAATTGGTCCGCAAACGTCAACAAAAAAATAAATAAAAAAAATTGGCAAAATGATAAGAGTACAGTTTTAAATGGAGAATGGCTAATTGTGAAAAACAAAAACTATTTAGTACTTTGGTGCTGTGAAAAAACTCAAATTGTAACAGAACCTCGCAGCCTGATTGGTCCTCAAATAGGAGAAGGGTGAGCGCAGAGGTGGAGCTGTTTGGGTAGCAAGCAGTGAGAAATGTGATGAGGCTTAAAAAGAAAAAAAAGTGTGAATGGAAAATAAAGCACTGGATGAAAATGTCACTGCTTTGTGTTTTTTAAAAGCCGAGTCCTTCACATCAGCAACAAGCTTGTCCACACTAGCAAAATGTTCTCAGGTCAGGGGAACGATCCGAGGACAGGCTTTAAATTTAAAAAATGCATCAACCCCGACTGGCCTTCAGTCCAGGACTTGTATTAGAAACAGCAGTCTGTAAGCGGGCCAATGGAGTAGCCTGGTTTTCTTGTGTCGGGGCATCCCTAGACCCCGCTGGTGGCTGATTCAAACCACCACACCTGCAAGCTGCACTGTAGATGTGATCGCAAGACAGGAGGCAGTTTGTGAGTGGGTAACACTTTCCAAAACAACTGGGGGAAAATCCAGTAGACCATCCATTAGTATCCCTTTCATTAGTATTGAAAGTGTTGAGAAAGAGCCAAACAGAGAGGCCCGGGCTATGTGTAAACAGGTAGTGGTATCACATCAGCCAGCCATGGCAACACGGACCTACTCTGTTCCTCCGATGGTTTCATGGGTGTCAGTTATGCAACAGAAATGTCGGGCATCCCAGCTTCAGGCAGTTTTGTGTTTTTGTGCCCTCTCCTCCAGGGATGTCCCTCCACTTCCTTCCCTAGCAGAGCACTGAGGCATTGATAACACCCTCCCCACAACAATCCCGTGGAGGTTACAGTCTCTCCAGAGCCGTGCCCTAAAAACAACCTCAACAAGAAGGGAGAAGTAGTGCCTCTAATATGTAGGAAATAGAGAATCCAAAGGCCAGCTGTGTACTGAGTATTCCTCAGGATGCAAACACGTTTCCTCGTCTGGTGGGTAAACAGATGAAACACTGGAACAGTAGAATCTGTCCGGAGTCACAAACAGCTGAATCCAGTCCCACGGTTGGTCGGGATGCTCCTATAGTGGTAAGAACAGGAAGAGAAACTATTATTTTCCACAGCCTTTGGGAGCTGCATTCACTGATCAGCTGTCACCGATCAATAGGATCAAACGCTGCTGCTGTGGAATTACTGACTGACTGCATTCACTTTTATTAAGAAAACAGTAACTCGAGGTGCTGCAGTCAGTGGTGCTGGAAACACTACCTCCTCAGACTGTTCTGATTAGCAGTGCTGCTTACAAATCAAATAATGAGAAGAAATGTTTTAGGTTTCACAGCAGGGATTTTCCCAGGGGACCAAGAACCAATTCAGGGACTTGGGAAGTAATCCTGCATTTGGATGGGAGAAGGCAGCAAGAATGTCCATCTTATGCTGCAAGTGTAAAAATCTATGAAAAAGACAATGAGGGAACTAATCTGACAGAGTGTGAATCTCAGTGTTTAAGTGTACACTGAAACTTCAAATGGAAAGTATAACGGCAAAAACAGAAAATCATTTTATGGTCAACTTCAAAGTTTGCCCATGGACTGCGGTTGGTGCTTCCAGGGCCTGACGATGCTTTGTCTTGTGATAAGCTGTCAGACTGTGCTACCAAAGAGTAATTCTACCTCACAGGCCAAACCTCTGTAGCTTGCCTTTACAGGTTAGTTTATGTATGCGACTTTGGTAAATGAACATGTTAACTAAGTAAAAAGCGTTACTGGTAATTTGATGAGAACAGTCAAAATCTAAAAATAAGGGTCTTGGGGACAGACCGTCGCCCCCTCGGCACTGCCTGCATGTGTGTGTGCTGGCAGAACGTTGACTGGAACCCGGGTTGACTGGCAGCGTCACAGGCCAATCCCTGCCTTTCTGATACTGCAGCAGAGCCCAGCAACAAACTGGGAAAGCTAGTATAGGGACATGGTTGCGGAGGCTGAATTTGTTCCTCTCTTCAACCAGCTCCTCCATCACACTCGTAAAAGCTGCTGCCACTTGGAGCTCACGGCAGTTTTTTTGGTTTACAGGCATTTCCTGCCATTCCTGAAATATAGTCATGCCTTGGTTAGGACAGACTCAACAGTGGGACGCACTCGCTCTGTGACACTGCACAGGTTAGCTTACAGTCTGATCATGTGGAGCAGCAAGGACCTCCCCTCATTGGGCACAACACACTTCCTGGTGCACAGACCGGGAAAGTGGGAATCCCCTCAACGGGGAGTAGGACTAAGAGGTTTAGGAAAAGGGAACCAGCTCTGTATCCTGGACTCATCTCATGAAGGAAGCTTATGCCACATCACTGACTGGCTGTGATGGCATACGAGTGCCAGGACTACAACTTCCTGCGTGCACGTCACACCGGAGGAATGTCGACCTCACGGACCCTTCTTGAGTGTTTCTGTGGAGGACATCAGTGCAGCAGCTCGTTGGGCATCTCCACATACAGTTGTTAGCTTACTGCCTCAGTGGGACTGTGCCCTCACTGGCACACTCAGTCTTTTGTGTGCGCTCTTAGCTTTAAGCTGACCTTTAGGGTGGACGTCAGGTTGAAGCATGTGGGTGATGAGTTGTAGGCTTTGTAGCAGACTACAGCTCCCATACGAGATGCCCAGTGGTTACCAGAGTAAATCCGGATTTCTGGAAACTGAGTAAAGCCGGCCAGTCTGCCAGGGTCCACCTAGGCCTGAATGAGTTATATTTCAATGTCCGTCAGACTGACAATGTTTTATAATTCTCAGATCAAGGTACGAGGAACCGGTTACTTGAGGTGAAAAACATTTTAGTTATATAAAAACCAGACTTTTGGTTTAAAAAAGAAACTGAAATGGTTTTCTGAATTTACAAAAAAAAAAGAATAAATGTCTAGAGGAAATATCCTTAGTATTTGTATCTGTTAGTTTGTTAATAAAACAAATAAACTTACCCAACGAGTTGAAAGACATGTTTGAGACTCTCGATGTCTACAATTACACCGTGAGTCATCTGCTTTCAAAAATCATGTTTTTACTGTACCATCTATACTAATTTTCTTAAAAACTTTCCTCTGACACATGGCCTCCATACAGTAATGATTAAAAAGACTAAAACTAACTGAAACTAAACATCTTGAAACAATAAAAACTAAGAGGAAATAATACAATCCACTCTGGAAACTAAAACCAAACTGAATTCAAAACAAAAAGTCTAAAAACTAACTAGAAATGATAAAACTACAATAACTCTGCTGTGAACAAACGTTAGCTATGAAAATTTAACAGATCACTTAAAGCCTGGATCAGTCCATTTCTATTAGAGATTAACTGGCAGGGGGAAAAACAACATCATTTTGATCGAACAAAGTTATAAAATAAATAAATAAAATGAAAGTACATATGTCAGGACTGCAGTATGTGGTCACCCTGAGGGCGCATTCAAAACTGTTGGATCCAAAAGCACCAAGAGTATTTCGCAACATTCTTGAGCCACCACTCATTTCTTTACATTTTTCTGAGCAAAATGGTGCAGATTTAAAGAAGTGCAAACACAGATGGAAATGCTTCATATAACCCAGACAGACCCTGTACAATTCTAACAAGTTTTTCCTCTTTTCAGCAATGGGTCTTATGTAAGCTAGTCAGTACTTCACAGTGGATTCATGCTCCCATCAGGCAGAATCTCCACCCTTCAAGAAAATCTACAAGCACAATGGCACCACCTTACATCTGAAGCAGCCTACAGCGCTGTCAGCACCTATGCACACACAGATACTGGGTGTGTATATGCTGCTGCAGTCCCAGCAGCAGATAGAGCCTTGATATATGCAAAGTGGAAAAAGGATGGCTTTTACTCAAAGATTATAATCTCCGAACACTGACTGTGGATTGTCATTTTAATCGCGTTGAAAAAGGAAAAAACCCAAAAACGTGTCAAGTGCAGCCCGGGGATGTTCGGCTGATCCCGCAGAGCCAGGCGGCTGCCTGATTTACATGAAGGAAGCGGGCAGCGGACCAGACTCGGCCCTGCCAGGCTGGTCTTTACAGACGAACAGGGCGTCACGCTAAACGGCTCTGTGAAGCTGCCAGTGTTAACATGGTGGTCGTTATCATTACCATCCTTTCAGAGACACTGTGCAGTGGTGTCAGGGCTTCACTGCCAATACTCAGGAAGCAGAAGCTGACGGAATGTTCTGAGCCCCCGAGTGAGCGACACACAGCCCACACTGAAGCCGGGGTGGGGACGCAGAGCATTAGCCACCGAGAATGGTGCTAACGTCAAAGGGATTGGAGAAAATTTCGCTAAGATTTTAATTCCGGTGATAGCTAGCTTACACGCCTATCTTCATGAAATGAGTGGGATGGAGAAAACGAAGCCGAGCCACAGGACGCGAGAGTACGGCCACAGCCACAGGCTCTGCCTTGCTACTATGAGCTATGTGGACATCCAAAAATACCATTTATACAGGCACTCCACCGACTGCTAAAGCTCAGTATAACGCTGCTGCCCGAGTAAGCATTAACATTAGCTAACCGTGAGCTACCTAGGTCTGTACTGCTTAACCCTGGCTAGCAGATAGCTAACAATTCATCTCACCTGCGAGGTTCAGGTTCCAAACACAGTAAACCCGATGTTTCACTGTTGGTCATGTTTTTTCTTCCTGCGGTTAGAATGACAGAAAAGTCGTTGTATCCGTCAAAAATCCACACTCTAGCCTTTCAGCGGTGATGGGGTCTTGTCTTGGTAGCTAGCTGTACCAGTTCCTGGCTAATTCAAAGATAAATAATCAGCTAGCAGCCCACCGATGCGTCTTCCGTTATTTTTACTACAGGCGGCTAGCTTGACCAACTGTTCGTAGAAGAGGCTGCTCGGTTTGTAACTTATCCAGGCCTGTACAACGCCGAGAGGCCGCCAAATAAACGTAATCCCACAATAATTATGTGTTCTTCTCACAAATCCATAGTATTACTGAGTAACAGACTCTCAAAGAGCGACATATTTGTCAGTACTATTAAACTCTGATGCCAGCGTCCAACAGCAGACTTGTCGCAATAAAAATAACAGTGATTGGACAACAGGACTGTCAATCACCCTACAAGCGTATTGTATTCCTTCTGCACCTGCAAGCCCTCCCCAGTCCCCGCCCCCTGAACGCCGAGCGTCATGATTGCTCTTTATCGTGATAAAATTGATTGAGCAGCACAGAGCAGCACCCACACGTGTTAAAATACTTGCAGCTGAACGTTATTGTCACTGAGGCTGGATGCTACATAAGCTGAGGGTTTAATCCTTTCATGTGACACACTGACACAGTAACGTATGTTTGTTATATGTGTATGTGCACTCTTATTCTCGTTATAGGACCAACACACGCACACGAATACACCAACAACACAAAGGAGAGATTAAATGGACAGCAGGCGCTGTGATAAGCGCACAAACAAGTCCCCCATCAGCAGCCACATACACAAAATCGCTAATATTAAATCTAAAATCCTGCCACAGGAAAAACATAGATGCGGCTGTATTATGGCACGGTGTGTGTGTGTGTGTGTGTGTGTGCTTCTTGAAAGACTGGACAGTTGGTAAAGGGGCAATCATAGAATTGAAAACAAAAACCAATGGATTTTGTGATGACCCACTTCTCAGAGGGGGTGGGGGTCATTATGTGCACTTCAGTCTAAAAACCTGATTAGTAAAGAATAGGTTACATTTTTTCACTACTTACCACTTCATGTAGACCAATCAGTCATAACAAAATTCATAATCAGTACTGGTGAATATTGTAGTCTCAGTTATTTAACAGAATTATTGACTACACCTTTCCTTATTCCAGTGAAATTTAAATGTAACACACAATGCCTCTGGTTTTATTAATGAAATAATGACTCAGTGTAGCACATCATGTGCTGTTGTTTATGTGTACTTTTTTTTTAGCACCACTTCTTTCTACATTGACCAAGGTATGAACATCAGACCACTGCTAAGAGCATCACACTGTTCTAATAAGCCAGGATGCAAAGCAGGGATACTTACAAACCAAAAACATAAATGTGAACAAAGAGAGTTATTCTAACTGACGGTGGTTTTGTTTTTCTTCCTTTAAAACAATAAAGAGCGTTCTCAAGAAAACACCTGACAGTTGGTATCAGTGTTGGGTGTAACATACTCAGATTCATTTTTTTTGTTGTAGTTTTTTGTGCCTCCTCTGGGTACTCTGGCCTTCCCACACAGTCCATAAACATGTCTCTGTGTTAGTTCAGTTTATTGTCATTTATAGAGCACCAAATCACAACAAGAGCTGCCTCAAGGACTCAACTTTAAAGACTGCTCTGGTATTGTGCCCAGGGTGCAACACACCTCAGCCCAGTATCAGCTGGGATATTGTCTAGAAACCCTAATTTGTATAAGTAGTCAAGAAAATGAATGATGGTTGGGCGGGTTCAGAGCTGTTTCCCAGTCATCTCGAATGTTAGGAGCTTCAACAGAAACACAACTGTTTGATATAACATTTTCAGGGACCTTTATTTATTCATATAATTCTACAACAAATCAGAGCAGCATTGCAATCAAGCAAGACACTGCACACACATGTACAACAATGTATACAGGCCACCACTGCTGAACAATGTCACAATAACACACAACAGGTGGATACAATAGGCTGGCTACACCATAACTACAACATTCTCACTGTCTACAATGTGTTATGAAATCAGTTTCACCCCAGTTCTTTTTATTCCTCGAGACATCCAGAGACGGCACCGGACTCAGTAGTCATTTTCACACAATCTTTATTCATCTTCATTCATCTTCATTTAAGCATGCATCTTCTAGAAGGGGAGAGGTGCCAGCGACCCCATCATAAAAGCCCCATGGTGTGCTGCAAACTCTGTGTCTGTGTCTATGTGCACGAGCACGTGAGTGCCTGTGTGTGCGCGTACCCGTGTGTCTATGTGAGTGCACGTGAGTGAGTGTGCATGTAGGTGTGGGTGCGTCATAACAGTCAAAGCACTGTGTGTGTGTCTCTGTGTACGTGACTTCCTGCCGGTCATAAAAGTAATCTCCTCACCCAAGCTACACCAAATTCCTCTACACAACAGAGAAAACAGAGTTAACATATTACAAACACTGAGAGGGGGTCTCAGTGAGACCTGGGTGGGGGACCCAGGTCTCCCCTGGGGAATTTCCACTCAACATTAACTTCTCTTTGTCTTACTTTCACAGTTCAAAGTGGGGGAGGGCCTCCTAGAAATCTACTCCTAAATTCATGACACACTCAGGCCTTTATTGCATCCAGGGCAGTGTCAGTGTCTCTACAATAATTCTACATCCTACCTAACACATTTCTAAACTCTCAAATAAGCTACGCATATCTTCAAGTGTCCTATTATGTATCAACTACGCCATATGAAGTTATTTGTGGGTGTTGTGTATTCGATTAGATTTTACAGCATGTATGGTGCCTAAAATAAAGACACTTTAGTGAGTTTAGTCTAAGGCACTAACACTAAAGCATGTCTCACATACACAAATGTACATACGTACACATCTTATCTTTGCAGTGTTATCACTTTTTCTGTTCACTCTGTACAAGCTCTCTGGACTTTACCAGACATGCCATGACATAGTCTCAAGTAATTCTATATTTCTACTGATAGACTCTAATATCTGTGCTGTTGTGTTCCGAGTGTTGTTTACTGTATTTTCTGTATTTAAATCCCGTCACATTTGTCTGTGCCTGCACAGAATAAACATTAAAGAAGGAGAGAAAGCAAAAAGGAGGAGGAGCTCTTGCTGATGTTTTACTCACAGCTAAACCAAATCGTATAATACTATTTATGGCATCTGATGATTAGTATTTAATCATATGTGGCTGTAGCTCAGGTGGTAGAGCAGGTAACCTCTTGATCCAAAAATTGGTGATGGCCCGCTTGAAGCTGACGCTCCGGTGCGTGTGTCACAAAAATGAACACACTGCTTCAGAAGCACTGTGTCGAAGCTTGATTCGTTTGGCCAGAGTCACGTGATCAGTGACGTCCGAAGCTTCATTTAGAGCCTAACTGCTTCGGTGTCTGATTCAATGGTTTATAAGGAAGTGAATCATTCGCGGGATTTGTGGAGTGTTTTGATGGTGACAGATAGCGAACCACTGATATTTCTACTGAGAGATTTGGAGCCAGCGAGGAATAGAGGAGGTTCTGTTGTGTGGGAGTATTTTGAGTTGATTTTGGTCGATCGGGTGGGTTTTCCAGCTTTGTGTTCTGGCTGTTTGCTTTTGTTTTGTGCGTGTTTATTTTATCTGAAAACGGGAAAAACTTAAAATGTCAAAAATCCTATTTTCATAATATAAATATCATTAAATAACTTTAGAAAAACTTCCATTTGACTCTTTACATTTAATGTTATAAAAATATAAATCTTATTTTTTTAATTAATCTTAAAATGTTAGTCTGCAAAATGTGCAGCAATTGAATTTATTTATTCTCTTTATCTGATAGTTTGTGGGGCCCAGGTAGGCTGTATAACTGCATCTCTACCAGTTTCTCTGCACTCCAGCCTCTTCTGTGCCATGTGAAGGGATTTTCCTTAATGCAGGAGAAATTATCTCCACAAAAAGGAGCAGGTTCGGCCATCGCAGAGTGGAACAAATTCTCTTCTTAAATAAAAATGAAAAAGGGCTACCTTAAATGCATCATGTTTTTAATTTGCAAGTTCATAAGCATTTCCCCTTTCCAGTTCACAATCAATTCTACCCCCAGGTCACAAATATGTATAGGAAAATGTCCCTAATATAATATTATTTATAAATACACCCGTCCAGCGATTAATTGCACAAGTACAAGGAGGCGGGACCTAACAGCAGTAACATACTCCATAATGTGTTGTACATTATTATATGTATATTATATGTAGCGTGGTATTTTTCAATTATTGTATTTACCAACATCAAGAAGTCACAAGCAAAGAAAGACCAAACCATGGTGCATGTTTAAACAAGGAAAGTTTACTGGTCAAAATTATGTATTAAAGAAATAAACAACATTTTTTTCACCCCCAAAAATACATGTTTAAAGCAACACAGCGGTGGCCCAATATCAGACAGAACTCCACTGTAGAGTGGGCAGTCATAATGAAGCAGTTGGTTTTATTTTGTGGATTCAAGCTGCTCTTCATATATTTGGCCACCAGATGTCACCAGAGAGGACTGTGTTGAAAAGCTTCGAGTAATGAACCGTTTTTCAATACAAGCTTCAGAAAGGTTCATTTGGCCATCACTAGTGGTTTGATCCCAGTCTGCCTGCCAAATATCCTTGGGCAAGACACCATTTACCATCATCAGTTCAATTTCTGTAACAAAATTTCCCAAATATGGGGGTAAATAAAGAAAAAAGCCTTACATTGTTATCATCTTCTGAATCCTTCATTTGAGAATGAAGCTGCTTTGTTAGCCTAAGACAGGGGTGGGCAGCTCCAGGCCTCGAGTGTCCTGCAGCTTTTAGATATCACCCCGGGGTCAACACACCTGAATCAAATGATTAGTTCATTATCATTAGTTCACATTCATTTGTACGCCTCTGGACAACTTCAAGACATGTTGAGGAGGTCATTTAGCAATTTGAATCTGCTGTGTTGGATCAAGCACAGGTCTAAAACCTGCAGGACACCAGCCTGAGGCCTGGAGGTGCCTACCCCTGGCCTAAGAGACCAGAGAGAGAGACTCTGTGGGTTTGCCTGAGCTGGAGACAAAGAATCATCTGAGTACCTTAACTTTGCTTTATTATCGAACAATCACTGTAAATAAACGCGCTGAGCTTAACCTCCCACATCTTGAGTCCTCAGATCTCCTTAGTTATGACCAGTGTTGGTCAAGTTACTTGAAAAAAGTAATCAGTAACTAATTACCGATTACTTCCCAAAAAAAGTGATCCCGTTACTTTACTGATTACTTATTTTCAAAAGTAATTAATTACTTAGTTACTTAGTTACTTTTTAAAAACACGATTTACAACCTGAATAGGTGATAAAGTGATAGATCTGTCAGCCCAATTCTACTTTTTCTGCATAATCCATCATACAAAATGTAATCAAATGGAAAAGTCTCTTTTTAAAACTTGTTTTATTAGTTTTAACCTTTTAACTTTATGCATCAAGCAAAGATTTAATTATATGCAACATTCTCTGACTGGAAGAAATTTGTTTAACATTTAAACCTATTTTCTGCACATTCCAGCACATAAAATATTTTTTTTGTGTGTTTACACTCAGTCTTTCAAATAGATGCAAGTAAAACACAGCAGAAAATAAATAACATCAAAGACTAGCGGTCCTGTTGCTCTATTTTCTCGACCCATAACCTCAAATGTCTGTATTTTAAATATAACTAAAGCCCAGAGTGCAGACATTTATGTCTTCAAAATTAATTTCTCTGGAATTTAATTAGACCCTGTTCTTTGCAGTGGTACTGACTTCCTCCAAACCTCCTAGCCTTAGGGGACAATGAAATGTGCATGCTCATGCTAAACCTGGCTAATGTTTCAAATAATGAGCTCAGCAAATGCACAAGTAATCTCTGTAAGCCAAAAGCTTCGACTGCAGGATGCTCTAAACACTTTTTTTCTACAGTTTTTTCTACTCTCAAACCTGTATGATGTCACAGAGAGGGCAGGTCCCTAATATGGTCATCACAAGCACACACGTTTGGCTGTGAGCATGAAAGCACCACCCACCTGTGTTTACAAGGTTATCTTTCATGGGTACAGGTACTCACTGCAATGATGCAATGACATTTCTTGTGCGTAAGTTCAGCAGTCTGTTCAGCGAGTCAGCAGCCACACACACAAAGACACCATCATGCATGCAAGTGCTGCAGTGAATTCAAGCTCACGCAAGGAACTGTTGTTGAAACTAAATTCTGCTCACTCAAATCAACCCGACTAAAGGTTTGTAGGGCGGGACCTCAGAGGAACAGGCGCCCTAATGTGATTGGTCAAGAGCTCTGAAACAGTTTACTGTGTCAAACCACGTTACACAGTGGCAGGAGCAGAAGTTTATAATTCTGAAAATAAAGTTTGTGAACTATCAACAGTTCTTTTTCCATATTACCATTAACATAAATTATTTTCTCAAGATCGTAACAATATTGTCCATAATTGTCCTCAGTTACCAGGAAATAAGTGACTTTAAACCCACTTTAAATAACTAGAATATTTAAACAAACCAAACAAGCTCATAACTTCTGTAATAAGCATATCATATCTGCACGCTTGCTTGAATTTCTACACTTGCATTGCTTTGTAAGCACAAGCCCACAGACCACTGTCACAGTTTAAACTACAGCTGGAAATGTTCTCATAAAACTGCTGCATGTGGTGAACAGGATGAAAGGATACAGGATGTTTCCCACATATTTCCAGGGTCATATGGGGATTGAAGCTCTTCTGAACAAGCCGTTCATCACAGCCAACTCTTATTCTCACTCACGGAGCAATGCAGGATGTTATTTTTTAAAATATATGTTTTCTTTGGTTTGTGTGTGTTGTCCTTTTCATAATCAAGTTTGATTTATATCCTCAAAAATGAGCAAACTACTTACTAAGTTATTCATTTCATCTTAAACACCATTTGGTATGAGTTCATTAGCTGCATCCCCATTGGCTAGGGTCTTAGCAGTTCCACCGAATGACTGGGTTAGAGCAACATTTTCAGTCTTCGATTGGCCGGCAGCTGTCCTATCGTGTTCTGCCTTTGCCCTGATCAGGTTTCTCCGGTGATAGAACAGGTAACCTGGCAACAGGAAGCCAGCAAGGGAGAAGATGAGAAGGCCCAGATTGATCTGTGGTAAGGAGACAGTGTCGGTACATGTTTCAAACCAAAGCTCTTCTAAAACTCGTTGTTGAAAAACTCCTCTCGGTGTGCACGTGTCCTACCCAGTAAGGATTTCCACTGAGGGGTCCCACCATCAATATGAACAGTGGTTGTTGAAGCAGGGCAAACGCAGCACTGATCATTGACTGCATACCTGTCAGTGTCCCGAAGTGGTTGGCTGGATATCTAGAAAGAGAGGTAGACGAGCTTTTTTTTCTCGTTCATTTGTATTCATTCATTCTTAAATTACTGCTAAAGTACACCGAACCCAACCCAAGGGACTCTCATGTATTAATGTATTACAGACAGAGCTCAGAGCTCATGAACTCTGGCTGACTCTGGCCCTTTTCACAATCATACGGTCATGTATTTATCCATTTTTTTAAACTGCTTTTAAAATTTGGGGTCTCTTTCTTCTCTAAGCTTCAACTTAAGGATGTTCCAGCTGACTAACGGATTTGCTTCTCCATAGTGGTCTGATGTCTGTCTGTGTTAACGGGAACGTGAAGCTCAGTGATGTCGTAGCTAACTTCTGCGTGCTTCTTACGGAAAGGGTTAGTTAATATCACAATCCTCCCGGGTTGTGGCTTTTGTTATTTTGTTTTTTTTCTCTCTTTTTGTTTTTTTCTGTTTTTTTTCTCTTCCCGTTGCTTGTTTGGTTAATAATAAGAGAGGAAAACAATGTTCCAACATGAGAAGTTCTGTTGAAAAAACTGCTTTTGAGTTTCAGGGTTGGGGGATGGCTACAGCCCATCTCAGCCATAAACCCTGGAAGGTTTTGGCATTTTAAGTATGTTTTGATGGAAAAACATTTGTCTTTTACTTAAGTAAAGAATCCAAATACTTGTCACAGCACTCGGCGATGCAGTTTAACAATATAAAACAAAGTTCAGCTGCCTGTGTGGTCATTTTCCACGTACAGTTGTACCGTCTGTACGAGGGCACAGGGCCCCATGTTAGGGCTGAAAATCAATATTTTTATATTTCAAATCGAAAACTCTGATTTCCTTGCCCATGCCTTCCTTACAGGGTTTCTAACTGTAAGCAAAATCTCTCACATTACATATGTTAATATATAAATACTGTAGCTCTGTAAAAGCCCTGTTGTTACCCACACAGCAGCATAGAGACCTCCACAGCAGGAGTGAACAAATCCTCTTACTATGGTATGCAGAATGAATGACACCATCTATCAGAGAAGCAAAGTCAGATGTTAAAAGTGATACTCGGATGTGTCAGTGAGGACTTCTGAAGCTCAGTATTTTGCTAACCTGTAAGGGCAAGTTGTCTATCAGGGATGTGATGCCAAAGGTGACCAACAGGAGGTTGGTGAAGATGAAAGCTCTCATGGCATTAGTGAGTTTCTGGATCTTCCTGTTTCTCTTTGAGGCATTCAGTTGGCTGAGAAGGACAAAGTTCAAGTGTCAAAAGAGGCTCATGGCTACACAAAACGTTCGAATGTGGTGAAATCAAGATGCAGAGGTACACTGTGATGTTAGTGACACCACCAGGCTTCTCCTCTTTTATATCGCAATCCAAGTTCAAATTAGAGTTAACATTAAACCCATCCTATGTACTAAACACCAGCCTTTGGGTCTGTCTGTAGTATCTTATCCTGAACACTTTTCATACCAATTGTCTGTTTGTGTGTTTGGACTTTCCTCTTCACAGTCCTTCATCCTCCAGTCCATGATGTAGCCAATCAACGGACAGGTCAGTAGACACAGCAGCTGCATCGTACCGAAGATAGATGAGTAGAATCCAACTGGAGAGGACATTTATAGAGAGGGGGAGTCAATAAAAAGTGATTTACATGGGTAATATCATTTGCCCCATGGCTAGACGCAACTTACGTTAACATTAAATCTTTGGCACAAGCCATATCCCTGAGCTGTATTACTTTTCTTTACCACTAGTACTACAGCTTTTATTCCAGTCTAACAAACGTTGTGGGCCAATAGGATGTTATCCTGTAATATCTTTAAATGTTGCAGACTCTTTCATTGACTGGACAGCGCCTGGAGCTGGAATTTTTCAGTGCTCTCGACATAGACAGGTAACCGGCATGTCAGCTTCCCACATGTCCGATTACCAGTGATGGGAATAACGGCGTTACTTTTTTCAGTAACGAGTAATCTAATTACTATTCCTATCGTTACAACGCCGTTACCGTTACTAACAAGAAAATGCGGTCGCGTTACTATTTTTCAACAAACAGACGGTTGAAGCTGTCTGTAGTTTACAGCATCTTATATCAGTTGCACAGAAGTAGCTGTAAGTAATCTGGACGCTGCAGCTTTAAGCAGCTGCGCGCTCCCGCTGACATCAATCACTTTCTGCCTGACGATCACTTTTTGGCACAACACCTGGAGCTCAGGGGGCAAAACAATGGCATGAGTGCTGCTGTTTGACTGAGGAAGAATAAAGTAGTCGTGGTAAGCCAATCACATGACCACTTCAAGATGACAAAGCAACAAGGTGCCAGTTTATAAATTGTGTTGATAGGCCACGTAAAACCAGAGTCATGATAAACAATATATACACGTGTTTTTTCCTCAATAGTTTCATGTTTACTGTCTGAGGACAGCGCAGCGAGACCTCTCTGCTAATGAGCAAAAAATAAAAATCAAACCAAAATCAGCCGTTCGTGTTGGTGGAAAAATGCACCATGTCCACCAATCAGAACAATGATATGGCAACATGACATTTGGTTGCTTAGGAAGAGAGGGAAGATTTAGGAGTGACGGCGAGAGAGAGAGAGAGAGAGAGCGAGTTTTGAGATGTGAGAGATTTGTGACGTTTAGCGTGTTTGGAGTGTGTAGTTAATGTGTTGTCTTGTGTAGTTAGTGTGTAGTGTTGTGGATAGTTTGGTGTTGTGTGTCAGAACAATGAGGCGACTGCTGTCTCCAGGTAGAAACAGGAGTGACACACCTGCTGCTGTCAGACCTGCAGGTATCAGGCTGTGATGTTCTCCTTTATAGTGGACAGAAATATTTGGAGTGGCACAAATAATTTGTGTGGCATCTTATTTAATGCAGAACAGCTGATGGTCCTGTAAATAGTTTGAAATGGTTAAAAAAAAAAGGGTAAAAGGTAAATGGCTGCAAATAACTTTAAAAAACTGACAATTTATATTTGCATTTAAAGTTATGAAATATGATGCAATAAACATGTTTGTGGTTGTTACAGTAAAAAATATAACTTTCTACTCGGATTTTGTGTTTTTTGTCTGATTTTAGATCAATTGTGTTAATACAGAATGTCAAAATGAAAACATAACTGTAAATTCAGACACGTGAGGTTGTGCTGAAAAGAATGACACCAAACAAGGCAAAGTAACTAGTGAAGGTGAAATGTAGAGGAAACATCAGAAGTAGTTACAACGTGGACATGCAATAATGCCACATGCTAACACTGGGAGGGAAGACACAGCTCACCAAAGTAAACTGCAGGTGGACTACCACAAAAAGTTTGAACACGGCCATTTTAAAGAAGCTAAGAAAGACAAACTGGCTAAAACCAACTGTCATGGTCCAGGTGAGTGCGGGGTTTTTCCACTCTGCTGGGCTCCACCTTCAGGCGGAGACTCCAATCAGCCTTCACAGCTCAATGCAATCAAGTCACCAGCATTTGAGACCAGCACTCACAACAGACCTTTGCCAGATCTTCAGCTAACTCGCGTTAGTCGTGGCCGCCTTATCTTTTGCATTTCTACTCACAGTGTTTTCTCTCTGTCATAGTACCCGCCGGGCTGTCACACTTCACAAGCAGGAAAAATACGCATCTCTGTTTGGACGCTGGTTTTCTGCTATCAGGTTGCACTCCCTTCATCGTGGCCTTTCACCTACCTGCCCCCTGCCAGGGCCGTTGCTCCAAGTATATTCTGGACTCTCTCTTGACCACTCCTCACCCAGACCCCCTCGACACCCTCCTTGCCTGACGCCTGCCCCTGCAACACGTAAGCCATAACCATCATAGTTTAATCACCGGCTGTGATTCACTAGACTGCCACTGACTGCCTGTCTCTTCTCATTATAGTGACTCAGTGTACCTCCACCCAGGCCGCTGCCCCTTTTCCCTCCCCAGGATCCATACTTAAACTCTTGCATCTAGTCATAGCACAAGAACAAGAGCTCAGAGCCGATCAAAGCAGGTATTGGCCTTTTACAAAACAGTTGGAATTTTGAATTGGCCAAGAAAATTGCATTTGGTTGATCTCTAGAAAATGAATCACGAAGTTCCCATGAAATCTGAGTAACTCACTGTTCAAGGTGCTTTCTTGAAGTCGTTTGAAATTGTAAGTCTAACATGTTCCTTCCACAGAGCAAAAACAATCTGAATCTTAAGTCAGGACCCAAACAGGTCTTGGTCCTGGGTCGAGTCTCAGTGGACAGCAGTCATGTGTGTGCACCATTAGAACTGAGTGTTTTGGTTTATACCTTGTTTTTCCACCTCCTCCTGTAGCTCCTCAGAGGCTGAAAGAGACAGCAGCAGGTCAGGGATTACCAGAGATGGGTTAACAATAATTATTCTCATTAGCAGCACACTCACTTTGGCCCTATAAACAAGTGACAAATAAAAGAAAAAACGCTGAAACCATGTTCCCTTTGATTTGATGATTTGGCTCCAATGTGCACCTTACAAGGAAGCTCATTGCAGATTTGAGTAATTACCTTTATCCTACAGTGAAACTATGGTAAAGTAGTCTTTTCCAGATTGCCTGCATTCATGTGGTGAGAGGGTTTACTAAATGGTTTGATGAGAATAAAAATGATGTGAATTCTGTGCCATAACCGTAACTTTCACCCAGCAGAACACTAAACACTTGATATAGAGTTTTTTTTAAAACCACATAAGGAATACCAAAACTGTTCTGGCTGCTTGTGTTTAGAAACATCCATTCGCTTCCGCGGGTCGCGGGGGGCACTGGAGCCTATCCCAGCTGTCATGGGGCGAGAGGCGGGGTACACCCTGGACAGGTCGCCAGTCTGTCGCAGGGCTAATGAAATAAACCATGGAGCATTTAGATTTAAAAAATAGAAAATGGACCATTATTCTTACGGTTGGGGTCGCCGTGGGTGACTAGGAACTCCATCATCTTATTCATAGCACCCATGAAGAAGATGAGCCTCAGCTGTGTCATCGCCATGGTGATAAGACTCCACAGGAATATGGGAGAACACACAGAATTACAGAGCGGCACAGAAGCTGAAGAAGGAGACAAAGAGAGAAAATGTATGAATGTACATTTAGCCTTTGGTTCAGCAGATACAGACCTCAGAGCTGTGCAGGTTCCAGCCAAAGTTTACCAAAACTCTTTCAGTTCACTGAGAGTTCAGGTCCATCGCAGATTCTCGCACAGTTCATTTTGCTGTTCATGGTAGTTTACAGTGCACAAAAGTCTTTAAAGACTAGAAAACCTAGGGGTGGCTGTAGCTCAGATAGCAGAGCAGGTCAGCCACTAATCAGAAGGTCGGTGGTTCGATCCCAGGCTGCCTCCTGGCTGCATGCCAAATATCCTTGGGCACGATACTAACCCCATGTTTGCCTACGGGTGGTGGTCAGAGGGCCCGGTGGCGCCAGTGTCCGGCAGGTGTGGCTGCAGTGTGCCTTGCCATCACCAGTGTGTGAATGTCTGAATGTAGTGTAAAGTGCTTTGGGGTCCTTAGGGACTAAGTAAAGCACTATACAAATGCAGGCCATTTTCCCAACACTGTCAGTACAGCACTTTCATCACTGCAGATGCTGGACCACTGGTCGACTCTCCCCTCGTGAACAAGACCCTGACGGTGTTTTTCTGGACTTAAATCAATTTATTCTGGACTCGGGGCAACACTTAACCGTCATCAAAGGCAAGGGAGCCATTGATGACCGCTCGGAAGATGGGAGCTTGATTTTTTTGAGAATAAAATCACTGAGAGTGTCGGCAGCAAGCTCAACTTAAACTAAAGCCAAAATAACAAAACAAATACCTTGGGCTGTGCTGTGGGGGTCTGTGTGCTCAGGTACTGTCTGTCTGGATCCCATTGTGTCTTCCATTGCAGTCATGTGGGTGATATTCCTGTCCCCGGTCACGCTGTCCTCTGTCACAACCCCACTTATCTTCACCCTTTTACTGTTAAGAGGAAAAAAACACACAGAATGTAATGGGAAGAGTCATAATGTGCAGTTCCCACTATCTCAAAGATGCTTTAAGTTGAAGACTTTTGGAAATACTCATAAAAAGTGCCCGAAATCACAGCTGACGTTACTGAATCTGTAAAAATCAGAACACATGGGAAAGGTTCATCATGAAGCCTCGTGACAGCTGACTTTTTCAATTTGACATGAGTGGGTAACATGAAGTCACAACATGAGGAGCAATTCCCTCGTCAATATCTATATTAGTCTGAAGGCAGTGATTTATAGCCTCCTCTCTAGCATTGGAGCAGATAGAAAGCCTAACCGACTGCAATGACTCTGTGTCCTCTGAGCAGTCTGTGCACAGCTGTCCTAGGTGTTGTTGTCACTCTTCTGTTCTCTGTGTTTTGTTCATGTCTCTTTCCATTGTGAGCTTTAGTCGACTCTCAGCGCTCTCAGTTCTGCATCCTGCAGTCAGTTTTTGTGTCTTCCCTGGAGAAATCTCTCAGGGAGAATGGAATCACCCCAAACTGGTACCTCTGTGGGAATCCAGGGAGCATCCACGCTCACCACTTCATGCATAATGGACCTTCCATGTGTATGGACATGTGCAGGTATATATGCATGTATATGTATACATATGTATATTTAGTGTGTATATTTATGTCTTCCATATTTCCAACCATATCCATAATCACATACTGTGTATGCTACCATCGTATACAGTGTATTATCTTACTTTTTTCATTGATTGTACTTATTTGTATTTTTGTATTTCCTTCTGATATCTGTACCTGAGCTGAGGTGACGCAAAATTGCCCCGTTGTGGGATCAATAAAGTGTTATCTTATCTTATAGTTCAGATATGATCACTACGCTCTGTAGGAGTGATCATACTGATCACAACTGTCTCATCATGAGACTTTTGTTCTACTTTTAAACGACTGACACAGTTTCCAGTGTTAATTCGTCTATTCTGTTAAAACTGACGTGTATCTGATGTCTTCCGGTGCAGCGAAAGATTCAGTGGGCCAGTTCAGGAAGCAGTTTAGGATCACAGTGCAGGCCATTCCAGTCCAGACCCACATGATGACCCGGAAAGAGACGCCAAGGTCATAAATCACCTGGAGAGGAGGAGGAAGAGTAGGACAGAGAAGCATGAGGGAAGAGATTTAAAGGTTGAGGTGAATAAAGGAAAGGTAAAACGTGTGCATGATGCTGCAAACTTGACCTTTAGTTACTGTTAATGTGAAATCTCACGGCAGTATCCTCCCTTTTATTTCCGCCCAGTGTTGTCTCTTGTTTATTCTCCTTCCTGTTTCCTGTCCACTGTCCTCTCTGTCATCAGCTTTTTGGTCCTTCTGCCCCCTTTGCTTTCTTTCGTGTTCCCTACAGTTTACAACCCTTCTACTACAGTTTAACAAGCAATATCTTTTAGCTTTCAGCCAAGAAAGATTTTCCACCTTTCAACGAGGTGTGTGAGTGTGTGTGTCTGTACCTTGACACCGGGGAAGGTGACAGCTGAAGAAGCATAGGAGCCAATCATCAGGGAGAGGATGGTTGATCGAATGTTCCCAAACATGTTCGGCAGCTAGATGAGAGAGAGAAACGATCGTTCTGTCACACGGAGCAAATCTGAGTTTCTGTCCAAGGACAAAAGCTTCAGAGCTTTCAACATTTTCTCTACAGTTGTACATTTTAATAAGTAACCAGCAGGTGGCGCTCTTAAAAGCTTTGTACAAACACAGGGGAAAAAAGTCGTGCCGTGTGTGTATGTGTGTGTGTCTATGGGTTCTTACTATACTGGTGGGGACCAAAATCCAGGTCCCCACGGGGCTGAAGGCATTTTTCACACTCAAAATGTGGTTTTAGTGTCAGGGTTACAGTTAGGTTACGGTAAGCATTGTGTGTCCCCACGAGGAGAGCAAACCAGACGTGTGTGTGTGTGTGTGTGTGTGCGCGTGTGGGTCACTCTAAGTATAGACACACGTGGAACAGAATGTGGCTCAGTTACACTACAGGCTGTAATACTCAGTTGAAACTTGCATCAGTTTCATATATTTGGAGGATTACTTAATTGGATTTAATACATCATTTGTCTTAATTTATTCAAACATTACTTATGTAGCCAAGCGGCTACACTGTAACTCTATAGTTAAATCCATTCATTAAGTGTTGCTTCAACAAATAAATTAGTGTAAGGGTCAGAGAGTGGAGGGATACATGAAATGGAAATGTGAAAATATTTTTTCTCTACAGGAAGATCTTCAGTTGGTGGTTTGGGTGTAAACTGTACAGCTCTATAAGACAGAGCCACTGTGACAGCATGAACTGGACTGTAATATGGTTTCAGTTGTCGTTTTGAAGCATTGGAAAGCTGGTGTCAAATCCACACAGCAGTTCATAATTTTAGTCATGACTGCATTTACTCAGAGTTCACTCTATCTATAACTCTGAGCTTTGGGGTGAGTTTGGATCCAGCCAAACGCTGATCCTTTTGCTTTTCTACTGACTAACATCATCTTATTTTAACAAACTGCACAGTGCATGTCAGGAGAGACTTTGAATATGTCATTAATCAACACGTCCTGTGTTAAGTTACTACAGCGCCTTCCAAATTATTATGCAAATGATATTTTTCTCTGTTTTTCCTAAATAGTCGATTCAAATGACAGTCGGCATAATTTTTGAGTCATCAACCATTAGAGTATAATTCAAATGTTACTGAACAAAACTCCCAATGAAAACAGTGTTTTTCAAAAGTAAAAAACTTAAAATGCTTTGTTCCAAATTATTACGCACACAGAGTTTCAAAAGTTTTATAGGTTGTAGAGAATTGAAAATGGTCATTTGTTGAATTTGCAGCATTAGTAGATCAATTTCACTGACATCAAAAGTTATTTCAATCAAAAACATCCTAACAGGTCAAGTTACACATTAACACAGGACCCCTTATTTGATAGCAGTTTTACAATTCTTGCATCCATGGAACTTGTTTTTGGAAAGTTTCTGCTTGAATGTCTTTGCAGGATGTCAGAATAGCCTCTCAGAGCTGCTGTTTGGATGTGAACGGCCTCCCACCCTCATATTCTTTTACTTGAGGATGCTCCAAAGGTTCTCAGTAGGATTGAGGTCAGGGAAGAATGGGTTCCTCTCCTTTCATGCCGATAGCAGCCAAAGATGCAGAGGTGTTCCTCGTAGCATGAGATGGTGCATTGTCTTGCACGAAGATGGTTGTGTTGCAGAAGGCACAGTTCTTCTTTTTGTACCAGGAAGAAAGTGGTCAGTCAGAAACTCCTTTAGGGACCCTAAAAGGGCCGACCAGCTCTCTCCCCGTGATTCCGGCTCAAAACATGACTCCACCACCTCCTTGCTGACGACGCAGCCTTATTGGGACATGGTGGCCATCCACCAACCATCCACCTCTGCATCCATCTGGACCATCCAGGGTTGCGCTGCACTCATCAGTGACCAGGACTGTTTGAAAATTAGTCTTCATGTGGTTCTGGGCCCACTGCAGCCGTTTCTGCTTGTGAGCATTGGTTAGGGGTGGCCGAATAGAAGGTTTATGCACAGCTGCCAGTCTCTGGAGGATCCTACAGCTTGACGTTCGCAGGGCTCCAGAGGCACCAGCAGCTTGAAATATCTGTTTGCAGCTTTGTAATGGCCTTTTAGCAGCTGCTCTCTGGCAGAAACCTTCATCATTGTGCCTCTATCTGCACGAACCCATGTGTGCTCTGACTCAGCCACAAATCTCTTAACATTATGGTGATCACACTTAAATTTTCGTGAAATATCTGAGGTTTTCATTACGTGTCCAAGGCGGTCAACTATTTCACGCTTTTCAGCAGAGATCATTTTTCTTTCCCATATTGCTTGAAAATGGTGGCCTGCTTAATAATGTGGAATATCCTCCTTTAGTAGTTTTTCCTTTAATTGGGCTCACCTGGCAAACAAATGATCACAGGTGTCCGAGATTGATTTCAGTGATACAAAGAGTCCTGAGACACAATCCCATCGATGAGTTTAATCGAAAAACAACTTATTTAATCTTTATAACACTTAAACACAATTTGCATAATAATTTGGAACGTGGTGTATATTAACTATGACAGTATGAAGAAGAGGCGTCTCTGTTTTATCTCAAAGGCTCTGCTCATGTCATTTCCTGTGGATCAGCGCTGTCCTGCTCTGATCATTACACTTGCACTGTTATAGCAGCAGTGGTCATAAGCAGCTGCTGTGTGTGTGTTACATATTTGTATCACAGATATGAATAACACACCTTCATTTCTCACACACCTTCATTCGAAGAACAACAGAAGCTGCACTTGTGTGGTACCTGGTGTTCACAGAACATCACTACTGGAGGTGTTTCTGAGCCCACTCCCTGATTTAACGACACCATCGTGCCTGTTCTTAACGCACACACACCCATCAGTTCCAGGTTCGATGGTTGTGCTCGGAGGTTTCTCCACATTCTCAGAATCCTTTGCTCTTACGTACAGTTTACGATGACACAGTCTTCACAGTTTCACACTGACGGACATTATTCTGAAATATCTGAACAGTTTCTAGATGCAGGGTTATTTATTTATTTTTCACTTCTGTTACTGACCTGTGGTCAGTTAACCTGACGAGTCACTGTTCTGTTTTGAATATGTTCACATGCTAATGAGACAAATAAGAGGAAATTGTATTTCTATTGTTATACATCAGAAAATTGTGAAGCTTTTATTTTGACATCCGGATAGACAGGAAAGCCTTTATTTTGACATGTGCATAGACAGGAACAGTGGGGAAAGCATGGCTACACCTTTGAAATCTTTTGAGTTGAATCCAAAATAATCCTTCCGAAAGCGAAAGTAAGTTCAGTCAGTTCTTTGTATATTAGACAATTAGTAATAGGGTGTTTTGAGACATTATTTTGTACCTTCCTTGAAGTGCAGTAGTTATAGGTCGTAGCTTCTGAGCTAATGATACAAGTGTACACTTGCCCACTACCTGCTTATTGTTCTTTGTATTAATATCAGATTGTATATCTACAGGATGCTTATCTTGTAGTCTCCTATGTTAGTGGCTAAATATACTTACCTGCTGATTATATGACAATCCATTAAGAGTTTAGTTTTATGTGTTTCTAGTTTCACTCCAGTTCAATGATGTCAGTTCAACACTATGTTCAAAGTCATTAAAGGAGCAAGTACGCTCACCTTCCTGGCTCTTGAGTTTGGCTGGCTGTTCACGCTCAGGGAGTTCAACACATAGAGAGAAGAGTACAGTCACTGTGTCTTCCTCTAACTGTTTCTTTTTAGTATCGTTTACCTTTTTGGCCTTTTGTTGCTCCCATTAATCAAAACAAGCCATTATTTTAAATCAAATGATACAATGTCTCAGTTTAAATATTTAAAATCATTTTTATGTTATACTGTGGAAACAAAATATGGCTTTGTCAGAGTTACAAACCATTGAGTTCTGTTTTTATCTACGTTGCGTCTTAACTTCTTCTTTTTGAATTGGGGTTGTAACTATGGTGTCACAAGTGTTCACGCTGAAGGTGTCATGAGAAACACTCTTTGTTTACATAAATTAAATTAAATGAAACCGATAATATCGGAGAATTCAGCTATAGCATGCAACAGGCCGTCAGTTTCATTGTTTGTACATTGCCCTCATTTGCCCCAGTGTAAATATCACTGGGTTTTATTTGTCTGTCTACAGCCTCAGGTTCAGCTGAAGTCATGCCTTCCCAGAGTAATGTTTCCATGTTGTAGGTTTGCCTCCACCCTTGGCTCTCCATTCTTATCAGCCCTCCCCTCTTTTGCATCGCTGTGTTGCTTCTGTGCACACACAGCTTATAAAACATAAGCGTGAAGTTCCAACCACAAATATCACAACACCATCTTCAGGTCAGTTCCACAGAATGACACCAATGGGTCTTTTTGTGTTAATTCATTGCAAATTAACATGAACCACAAGCCCGTAGCTACATAAATCCGATAACTAGACAAGAATGTTAATATTGATGCATATGTATATGTATATACAGTATATGTATGGTATGGTATACATATCTATCTATAAAATGAAAATGCAAAAAAAGTCATTGTTGTTTCACAGTAACATGCTGCAGCCACTCTGGATCGTGGCCGGCTGGTTTCTTAAATTTCTACTGAATATTCTGTTTTACATAAACTAGCACACACTTGGTTTCATGTCTGATTTATTCCTTTTCTATTCTGGCTGAGCACTCAAAGTGTTTTACTGCAAGCCACCCAACACGTTACTTCACGTCTTCTGGTGCGGTTTCTAACTGTTTCTAACTCGCTCACATCATCACTGGATTTATGGACAGGACACTTTGACATGTGGATGCTGGAAGAGCTGGGAACCAGTTATTATACGGCAGCTTTATCAAAGCTAAACAAGTGTCACTGACTATATATATCAGGTACTTATGTAAGAGCCCCCCCCCCCCACACACACACACCATTGTGTCTCAATAACTTCAGCCAGCATTACACTTGGAACATTCACTTAGACACTGTTTTTAACCCTAAGATATCGGCTTGTTGCCCCACCTGACCTGAACCTTTAACAAACAATACACTCACTACACACACCCACTCAGGCTCATGTTATTTTAGGTCTGCAGGAGAGAGACCAACGGAGTGAGGGGCTGACAGGGGCGTGGGAGGGTGTGTTGACCAGCCAGCTTTGTGATTGGTTGAAGGACTACTGCTGAATTTAGAACAAGTTTTTGAAAACACACACACACACCTCTCTAAGTATGTTCTGCATCTGACTGTGTGGACAGGTGGTTGGAGTTTGGACCTGGGGCAGATGGAAAAGTAGGGATATGGGGCAGTCGGATGCCCAGCAGTGTATATATTGCATCATACTGCTGTGAAGTCGCAGGTTCAAGAGAACTTTGTTCCATGTGCAAGTCTCTGCTTCCCATCACTGCTGAGTGAACTTGTTATAACTGACTTTAACTCGATTGACCACTCGTGATAAATGTTTCTGGTGCCTCCATTCCGGCTGCAAAAAACTGAATATGCCATTTACCATAGACTTCTGCAGTCGCAGCTATCGCCATCTGGTGGTTGCAAGATAGAATGCAGATGTAAGGAACTTCATCAACATAAACACAAAGCCTTATGTTTGTGTTCCAAATCTGTGAAATCAGCAGCTGTGCGTTCATACTCATCTCTCTCTTTACCACACAGACCAGTACAGCGACTGCATCACTCTTTGTACAGTATGTCCACTCACTCCTCACTTGTGAACAACACTGAGAGGTACGTGACACAAACTAAAAGTCAAGTTAGTTCCCCCAAAAGGTCGTGTTTGGTTGTCACTGATGGTAACTTACTCATCCCCAGAGGTTTAAAATGCCAGAAAAGGCAGTGTGAGTGTGTCTGTGTGTGTGTGTGTGTCTGTGTGTGTGAGAGAGTGTGTGTGTGTGAGTGTCTGTGTGTGAGTGTCTGTGTGTGAGTGTGTCTGTGTGTGTGTCTGTGTGTGTGAGAGAGTGTGTGTGTGTGAGTGTGTGTATCTGTGTGTGAGTGTGTCTGTGTGTGAGTCTGTGTGTGAGTGTGTGTCTGTGTGTGTGTCTGTGTGTGTGAGAGAGTGTGTGTGTGTGAGTGTGTGTATCTGTGTGTGAGTGTGTCTGTGTGTGAGTCTGTGTGTGAGTGTGTGTCTGTGTGTATCTGTGTGTGAGTGTGTCTGTGTGTGAGTGTGTGTGTGTATCTGTGTGTGTGAGTGTGTGTCTGTGAGTGTGTGTCTGTATGTGTGTGAGTGTGTGTGTCTGTGTGAGTGTGTGTCTGTCTTGTGTGAGTGTGTGTGAGTGTGTGTCTGTGTGTGTGAGTGTGAGTGTGTGTCTGTCTTGTGTGAGTGTGTGTGAGTGTGTGTCTGTGTGTGTGAGTGTGAGTGTGTGTCTGTGTGTGTGTGTCTGTATGTGTGTGAGTGTGTGTCTGTGTGTGTGAGTGTGTGTGAGTGTGTGTCTGTGTGTGTGTGTCTGTATGTGTGTGAGTGTGTGTCTGTGTGAGTGAGTGTGTGTGAGTGTGTGTCTGTGTGTGTGTGTCTGTATGTGTGTGAGTGTGTGTCTGTGTGTGTGAGTGTGAGTGTGTGTCTGTGTGTGTGTGTGTGTGTGTGTGTGTGAGTGGAAATCGTACTGTGAGTGAAGTGAAGGTCAGGCAGATTCCTCCAAAACCATTCAAGGACACAGCCAAGAAGATGAGGCCCGACAGGACTGATGGACCAAACGAGAAAAACCAAGTGTCACTTCCTGTCTACTTTCCCTGACCAGAGGTGGACTTTGTAAACATGTGGCAGTGTCATATCATAATGAAGAGGGAGGGTGACATACTAAAACTACAAATATGTCTCTGCTAGAATTTGCCTTTGCATCCGAGCATGCGTGTGCTGATGTGTTTCCTCACCTTCAGGGTCATACGCAGCAGCAGCTATTATGGCACAGGAGGCTGCGAAACATGAACTGAAATACATAAAGACACAGAAGTCTGAGTACCTCACATTTCACTCTGTTTGACACTAAATCAGGCATCCCCGCCAAGCTGCTCAGCCCAACAGTTAAACTCACGTGTGGAGCGTGATGATGCAATCGGCCCTCAAACCTTTTCACTCAGAACATGAACTAAAGTTTAAAGTATCTTTGATTGGTTCATTTAGCTGTCATACCTGCCAATGAGTCTCAGTGGTCGTGGCCCATATTTGTCCATCAAGATCCCCAGGGGTAATGTGGCTGCGCTCAAGAGGAAGGATCCGATGGTGAAGCCGAGATTCAGTATCTCCTCTTGTTCCACACAACTCTTCCAATCGTTGCTCTGCATGAAAGTCACATTCGTGTCCGCAGTCTCGTTTCCTGGGACGGGTCATAGAAGAAGCAAATCAGGATGACCAAATAAAGACCCCGAGAAACTGCTTCAGCTACCGAAAGCACCTTGTGCCACAATATCCTCATTTCTAGGAAGGTTAAATACTGCAAGGCTAAAGTGAAAGAGGGGCTCCGGGATCCTGCGCGAGCCTGCTTGTGGATGATTCCTGCAGTGCATTGTTTCTTTTAATGAAACAGACGTCATTTTACAGCGGTCTTACCAGGGCAAAGGTGAGAATAGAAGCCTTCCTTCTTCAGCATGATGAGCAGCGAGGCCCAGCCCAGCAGCACAGCAGAGAACAGCAGGTTCTCTATGATGGCTGTGATGGCCATCCACCACCTCCTCCTGTATGCCTGTGACAAGCTGGGAGCCATGACGGCTGGAGATACAGGGAAGACGTGAGTGTGTGTTTTCCTGTCTCTCCTGCACAGTGTCCCCAAACACAGCACTGGACTTTTTCAGATCACTGCTTAAATCAACTTCTCTGGCCAAACAAGTCATTAACCCAGAGTCTATATGTAATAGATTACAAGTGGGCAAGTTATTTACTTGGAGGTCTTTGTTTGTTTTACGTTTCTTTGTCAGTGTCAGACACAACGCAGGAACACATCGGTTACATATACATGAACCTAAACTTGTGGAGTTCTTGAATGGACTTGATTCATGCAAAGCTATAAGAGTAGCTTTGCATGAATTACAGCTGAACGTGAGACACCCAGCATGACTTGGCGCGACATCGCCCTTTGTTTGGTGAAGACTTGTCGTGTAACCTTTTTAAACCGTGAGGAATCTTGATTATGAGTCAGTCACTAGTTACAAGTCGTCCCGCCTTAAAGGGTACAGTTTTTTTTATCATCCATCTGGACTCCTGTGCACCATCGTCAGTGTGGAAACAATAAACTCTTTTCACACTGCAGAGCTGCAGTTTGTGCTCTTCATCAGCCAATGAAACACAGGACAGCACTAGCTTAAATATAGGTCACGTGACCACCACCAGTGACTGCATTTAATTACTCTTACTTCCTTTTGTCTTTTTTTTCCTCATGTCAAGGCAATGTGTATTACTTGTAGCTTTCTCAGCTGTTTGTGCTTCATAAGATGTTGTTTTCATTGGTTATTCCTGCTGTTGGTCATGGTCCTGTGACCTGTGACAGGTGATGAAGAGCACGTGGGCCTGAAACATCAAGCACTAAACAAACTGGGAGTTCTGCAGTGTGCGAGCTGTTGGTTGTGGTCAGTTCCACGCGGTAGTGAGGACGTGCGAGGATGCTTTCCTGTTTGAGGGTCACTATATTTATGTTATTATTTTAAAAAAGCAGGTGGAGCTTCACCTTAGAGCTGTCACAAAAGGAATTATTGAGGGGGTAGGAAGGAGGAGGAGTTTGACCTCATATGACCCACAGTAGGAGTGTCGGGTGTCATCACGTTAGAGGGCATTACACTGACTTTAACTTCATAGAGACTGACCCTGGGACTAACGTTAACCCTGACAACAGTGCAAGTAATGATGTAGGTCTGTCCATGTGTCAAGATCTGCAAATAAGAGATCAGATCAGCCTTAGATGTTTATGAAGTCACAGTGTGGGCATGTCCCTGATGTGGTCATATTAGCACACTGCTGTTCAAACCTTATGTTTTTGAGGGGCAGCCAATCAGAAGAAAGGGGTCCTTAAAAGAGACGAAGGGCTAAAACAGCATTTTTCAGACAGATGATGACCTGCAGAGCTACTTTAATGTGCAAGAATTAGACTGCGTGACTGGAAAAGAGCAAAAATAAGCTAACCAGATGTGACGTGGCAGAACGGTGGTGCGTTGTTTGAATTGTTTCCTCACATGAAGAAGATTCCTGGCTCGAAGCCTGTCTGCGTGGGGTTTGCATAGTCCCAGTGTGCCTGAGAAGTACTCTAGCTTGTACACTGGTTAGCGTGGTACTTAAAGGACCTTGAGTGGTCAGTAAGACGAGCCCAGCATTAAATAACTGCCATGCTTTTGGAAATGAATAAGTAACTTGGTGCTGTGTCCACTGTGGTCTCCACTCGATGTGATGTTTCTGATCACTATCAGAGGTGTTTCTTTTAATGCTGTTAGCCTGCTTTCATGTTTCAAAGACCTTTCTGATTGGCCAACAAAAATCTCTTTACTGTCAGCAGTTTTAAAATGAGGACACAGAGAGGACACGTGGGAACGACTGAACAATATTAATAGTTAAAAACAAAGACGTGGTCCACATTCATCAAGCACAACCTCCACTGCACGTGGCAGCGTGAGGTGAAAACACACCTTAGAATGACTTACTTTACAAGCTGCTCTCCACCTGAAGTTGATCTGTTTCACACTTCTGCTCTGCTCCTCCTCTTCCCAACAGGAGAACGTTCAAACTCTCACGATGTTCGTCCCACTGTGGCGGCAGTATGTGGTGGCACATGTGTGAGCTCACATGGACTCTTTCTCTCTCTATAAATGGAGCTCAAGTCTCACCCACCCTCCTCCCTGACCTTAACACAGCACACACTTTTGGGCTTGCTCGGTCAGCTCGGCCATGATTTGTGGTTTGATCTGAATGAAAGCAGATAAAGTCTGCTGTCTATCAGCTGATGCATTTTTACACTTTCAGTGAAATTCTTACTCATTAAAAACGATCAGGGGTTCAGATTTGACAGTTTCACTCTGATTTCAGTACAGGGCGTACTGGCAGCTTACTCACTGGACCCACCTTGTGGTGAACTATAACACTGTTGAAATCTGACACCTGTGAGGGAACCACAGACAGAAGTCGTCAACCAAGATTGATGTGAGGCGTTTGCATTTATCACACCTTCATCATATGTATTCAGTAGCACTACAGTGCCCACATGTTTCCTGCTCCAAGTCAGGTGGCTTTATTGTCATTGCAGCCATGTGCAGAGGTACAGTACACAGTGAAAGGAGACAACGTTCCTCCAAGACTGTGGTGCTACGACAGACAAACACAGGATGACATAAAGTGCAAGTGTGCAAAAACAGAACGATGCAGACTCACAACAGTGCAAAAGACTAAGCATTGTACAAAAAGTAGCTGTGTGTGTGTTCTTTCATCACAGCTGTCCTGTGCCAGAAGTTCTGTTGACCCACTGAAAGAGGCTTCATTTAAGAAACACCAGGAACACTGAAGCTCATCGCATTGATCAAGCAGGACTCATGATCTTCACCAGCAGCTCCCTCACAGGGAAATCTTCAGAGCTCCTCTGTAGGCCCGCCCCAGGAGATGGATAAACCCAGCATTTCATGAACACTGTGATGGAGACCTTTGGTTTGAGTAATGTTATAAATACTCGGATACTCCCCAGAGGCTCCAGACTTTTACATAAAGATATTATATTCAGTCCTGTAGAAAGTTATATATTTAAAAATATATGATCCTCTCTGGTTACTCTGGGGTGAATAACTCTGCATCACTTTATGGTAAATAACACACTATCTGCAAAAAACTGTGAAAACTGTGACCTTTGACCTTCATCAGGTTTTATTTAATTGTGTTAGAGAAACTCAAGCTCTTCATGCAGCTGAGTACATCAAGTGTTTAAAACGGAAGCTGTGCAGGTCTGAGATACAAATTGAGGTCCTGTTAATGCTGATATATAGTGACACAGTTACAGGGGTGATTAATCCTTTTGTTTTTTTGCAGCCCGGAGCGTTTCTCTTGATTTCTTTAGTCAGGTTAAATTCATTCACCTGCACAGCTAAACGAACCCTGACAGCCGAGTCCTCATCTTAGCTAGCTAGGTCTCAGGACCGAGCCAAGGACGGTAGTTACGGATTAGCTTACAAACACGTTTAACTTACCGAAAAAGTGCAGCGGGGCCTCGGGTCCTTCTGTCGGGTAGTCCAGTTTACTGAAGAACACCTCTATGGGCTCAAAATGTGGTCATAAATATTTTGTACTTGTAAAAAAGATTTGTATGTGTAAAAAAGATTTGTGTGTGCGTAAAAAAGATTTTTATGTGTAAAAAAGATTTGTGTGTGCGTAAAAAAGATTTGTGTGTGCGTAAAAAAGATTTGTGTGTGGACTTAGCCCAAAAAAACCCCTACAAGTTACAAGTACGAATTTTGACCCTATTTTTCTTCCTTTCATCTGATTGGTCAATGTCATGTCAATCACAAATGTAACAATCCAATCAGAGAACAGATGGGTTTGGCTGTTGGAGGGGCGCTTTTTTTGAACTGCAGGTCTTTGAAGGGAATAAATGCCCTTTTACATGCCAACCCAGCGTTTTCCTTCATCACCACGAAGGAAAACAGTCTGTGGTCGTCCGAGTTTGGTGATTTTTGTGTCACAGGTCTACGTGTTTAATACAGGGACTTCCACAGCCTTTTCAACAGCGCTGCGGACCGCGAGGTGGGGGCGGGCAGTGTTTTGGAAATGACAGTCTTCATTACAAAGCTTTCTTCGTTATGAATTAGCATACATGTTTTTATTGAACATTTGAAGAACCAGCAAAAAAAACAGAAACTCTTGTAGAGGACATAAAGTCAGAGATAGAAAAGACAAGGAGCAGGTGCATCTAGTACAGGTAGAGCTGCTGCAAAAACCCACAGAGCAGCCAGCGTAACAAATTCTGGATCCTTTGCTTTTAGTTAGCAGTTAGCATTAGCAGCACATCCTGCTTCTGATGTGAAAGGACTTTTATGCTGCGCACTGTGACTCACAGCAATGGTCCCGGGTCAGCCCTGACTTTGTGTTAAACTAATCCTAAAGTAATAATGGTGTTTCTAACCACTGATATAGCACAACTTTTTCCTTTCAACAGCTACTGAAAGTTAGGGGACCTAGCTGCTATCGGATATTTATATAGAGATCCTCCAGCTTCAAACTGTATCACCCTTCAAGGACCTGCAGTTCAAAAAAGCGCCCCTCCGACAGCCAAACCCATCTGTTCTCTGATTGGATTGTTACATTTGTGATTGACATGACATTGACCAATCAGATGAAAGGAAGAAAAATAGGGTCAAAATTCGTACTTGTAACTTGCAGGGGTTTTTTTTCTAAGTCCACACACAAATCTTTTTTACACATACAAATCTTTTTTACGCACACACAAATCTTTTTTACGCACACACAAATCTTTTTTACACATACAAATCTTTTTTACGCACACACAAATCTTTTTTACGCACACACAAATCTTTTTTACACATACAAATCTTTTTTACACATACAAATCGTTTTTACAAGTACAAAATATTTATGACCACATTTTGAGCCCATACACCTCAGGCTGTCAGGTTAAAACACTCGGTCGTGTCTTCGTAGCGTAAACGCTGGCCCTCCTCTCAGAGCCTACGCTCTATCTGCTATTCCCAAACAGAGATACGTAAGTTTCTCCGTGACTGCAGCTGCCAGTCAAAGCTGTTATGATGACGTTTCACCCCAATTTAACATCACCGCGGTAGGAATTAGAATCAAACTTATGGGAGAGGAGACCCCTTGGACATCAATCAGCGTGATGAGAACTATTGATAACAAAAGAAAGAATCTTTGGAAAAAAATTATCTGAGGAGAATAAATTTATTTTAGTCTGACCCCAGTCCCATCCGCTAACATGGAGGAGGCGGGGTTTATGACCTATACTGCAGCCAGACACCAGGGGGCGATAGACGTTTTGGCTTCATTTTTGGGGAGCTGTCGCGTCGTCCATGTTTTATACAGTCATTGGTCTGACCCTTCCACTCATTTGATTTTTTTCCTCGTCCTTTTTTTTGCCTTTTCATCAAGTCTGTCTTTGTACGGACCTGCCGTGTTCTCCGTTGTTTTGTACAGAACTGTTTTTGGGGCAAATAAAATGTAAGTAGGGATTAAAACCGCAGAATTAATGATTACCGGTGCTGGAAATGCTAGCGCTTGATGCAGCGTTTTCATTTTGTTGCCACGGGTACCCACAAAGCAATGCGCGAAAGTCACGTGGTCTGTCAATGTGCACGTTAGCATATGCTACTTCCGGTGCGGAAACTTTTTTTTTGTTTTTTTTGTTTTTTATTTGCACAGAAATGGACAACAATTATGGCAATCTCTACAAAGATTCTATTTTCCCAAGATGAAATAGTATCAGAACAAGCTGAATTCCAACATATAGAAGATAGATAATGAACAGGAAGTACAAACAACAACAAATAAATAAATAAAAACAAACCCCAAACATAATCAAAGCAAACAAACAAACAAAAAGACGTTATACCTTAGAGGTTTTCTAGTAGATCTACTTCCGGTGCGGAAACTCCTGTGGGGAGCTTTGTTTCCGGTGTCCTATTTGCGCCTTGTTTACGGTCCAAAACAAGTTAAGCAAATGAATGAATCAAGCGGCGATTTACATTTCTACAGATGTCTTGGGCATTTACCCAATATATCTGTAAATGATGTTCATCGACTTGTCGATATTTTTTCCCTGTGCCTCAGAGCAAAAGAGAAAAGGGATTCAAATGTTTCTCAGTATCTATAAACAGCGGTCCCTCGTTTATCGCGGGTGTTATGTTCTAAAAATAACCAGCGATAGGTGAAATCAAGGAGCCAATTTTATTTTTTGACGGTGCAAAACGTTTGGTGGACATCGTGGACATACAGTACTGCACTTCAGAGTCACACTGCTAGCGATCGATGCAGCGATTCTGTACTGTACAGGAGAGACGTCACGGAGGAGATCGTCTGCAGCGATCAGGACGCAGGACACAATGTGATGTAAAAAATAAGCATGCAAACTTGCACTAAAAAATCCGCGAAACAGCGAGGTGAAAGGTGAACCGCGTTATAGCGAGGGACCGCTGTAATTTTGAAGGTAAGTCACAACATACCCTTCGTACATACTAATGTATAGAAACCGTTACCAGCAATTGTGTGGCTTTTTTCACGGTTTGTTAACATGCTGTGTAGGTGTGTACTTGACTAGCTGATCTCGACATAACGGGGAAACATCTGGTTTGACTATTCTTCACCTGTAGTTTGAATGCTGAACATTTGCCTGTTTAAATCATGAGACCAGTCACTATACAGAGATGTGCTTCTGAATGTGGACGATGTGTCTTCTGCTGCAGTGATGCAGTTCTGCTTGTGTTGAGTGATGTAAACAACTGATCGATCTAAACTCTTTAAACATCAAAATTGATCATTAGATTTTTTGTGACACAACAGTGGTGAGTGTTCCCACCTTCTGCTCTTTGTAACTTAACGCGATCTTTCCGTTTTTGAGTTTTGGACATGGTTTTGGAGTATAGCTTCGCAATAGCGATTGACCGCAAAGTAAAGCTACCGGAAATGTGTGATCCACACAGAAATGTGGTCACAATTGTGAGTTAAGTGTCGTGATATATGGAGATTATTTTGCATGTTTTATTTTGCTGGTTTATTGGTGTAATTTTAAGGCTACGCGCCCATCATAGTGGGGCCTGTAACAAATGTATAACCCCACATCCGGTCTCAAACCAGGAAGTTAGCATTTTCTCATGCACAGGGTCCCTGTCACTACCCGATCCGTACCGGAAATCCGATCGGTACCCCGCATGTGCGAAAGGTGTCTACTTCCGGTCGAAGCATTTTACGATAGTTACAGGTCAGGTACGGTGTACATTTTAGGACATCGTCAGGTCTCAAGAAAAAAGTTGTCAGGTATCAGACAAAAAAATTGTCAGGTATCAGAGAAAAAAATTGTCAGGTATCAGAACACAAGGTACCAGAGAGAAAATCTTCCTGGTGGCGGTGTTGTCATGTCCCACCCAGTGTTGCCAACTTAGCGACTTTGTCGCTATATTTAGCGAGTTTTCAGACCACCTTAGCGACTTTTTTTCTGAAACGCGACTAGCGACAAATCTGGTGACTTTTTCTGGCGTTATTAGAGACTTATTTATGACGACTTTTTGACGTGAAAGCACGTATCGCTCTTACTCTCAATAAGCAGCGGGTGCTGCGGTGGGCACCTCGCCTGTGCCAAAGCGCCACAGGCGGAGGATAGTCCTCCCCCAGCTGCTATCAGGGCAGGGCTCCCGCACTGACTGTAACGCAGTCAGTTCTTCTTTTACTGTTGTGTTGTTTTGTGGACCACAAAGTTTAAAACTACACACACACACACAATAACTCCACCAGAGTGCCTGACATCATTTAGCGACACTGGTCCCACCTGAATTGATTTCCAAATATGTCATCAACGTGTGACAGTGGGAGAGCGTAAGGTCATTGACCTCACCGGAGTTTTACTGCGGTTCAGGCTCCTAACGACACAAGGGCTGTATCCCAATTCAGGGTCTGCAGCCTTAAAGTGCGCAGCCTTAACGGTCCACAAGGGCCGCGTACTTAAAGGCCGGAAGTGAGAGGCTTGTGAAATGGGACCAGTGTTGCCAACTCCTCAGTAAGGAAAATCGCTATTGGTTGTCCTAAAAGTCGCTAGAAGTCGCTAAATGACGTCATTGCTTAATTTGCATAATTGGTCATGCTAATGTAATTGTAACCCACGTTGTAGGACAGAAAAAAAGAAGAGACATAAAGTGAGTAAAAAAACGTCCTAAATGCATTTAGAATTTATTTAGAATTACAAATTAAATTTCTTTTAGTGATTTTTGGGGTTTTTTTATGTCACAATTCCAACCCTGCCCCTGCTCCTTATATTAAGTTGCGGTTATGTTGTGAAAGTTACATATCAGAGAAGGAAAGCTAGTTTTGTATGAAACCAAATCAGTACTATTTTTGTCTGGCTAATTCATTCTAGCTAGCGACAGTGGTGAAATGTGATTTTTTTGTTTTTTTATTCGGAGATGTTTCTGTTTTATTAGGAGACTGTCTCACCCCAACATCGTCAGACTCATGGCAGTTGCCTGCACTGAGTCCTGCTTTTTGTTGGCAGCTGAATACATTCATGGCGCAACCCTGCAGCAAGTGCTTCACACAGACAGCTGCTACTCTAATAGCCTGTGTTATTGAAGGATTCAGCACTTCTTATGTTTTTTTTATCCATTTTTAGACAGCGATGAGATGAGCTGCACACTCCACAGAAGCCCAGAGTTACTGTTAATATCAAAAATATAATGCTGTCCTTTGAGATTTTAACATTTAAGACTGAGTGTAATGGATCTAAAACTGTTTAAATCTCTACATCCTGGTAACATGGAAACTTTAAAAACAGCAGCAGAAGGTTTCAGTAGTGTAGTCTAATGTGTTCTTTTCATTTAATAATAATCCATATTATGTATAACAGCTACATTCACCCTGGAGAGAAACTAGTGAGGGAGACCATCAGGACCAAGCTGGGTTTCTGGGTCCAGAGGTTTGGAGAAACTTCTTCCCTTTCTTTCATCACAGCTGTCCTGTGCCAGAAGTTCTGTTGACCCACTGAAAGAGGCATCATTTAAGAAACACCAGGAACACTGAAGCTCATCGCATTGATCAAGCAGGACTCATGATCTTCACCAGCAGCTCCCTCACAGGGAAATCTTCAGAGCTCCTCTGTAGGCCCGCCCCAGAAGATGGATAAACCCAGCATTTCATGAACACTGTGATGGAGACCTTTGGTTTGAGTAATGTTATAAATACTCGGATACTCCCCAGAGGCTCCGGACTTTTACATAAAGATATTATATTCAGTCCTGTAGAAAGTTATATATTTAAAAATATATGATCCTCTCTGGTTACTCTGGGGTGAATAACTCTGCATCACTTTATGGTAAATAACACACTATCTGCAAAAAACTGTGAAAACTGTGACCTTTGACCTTCATCAGGTTTTATTTAATTGTGTTAGAGAAACTCAAACGTGCTCTTTATACAGCTGAGTACATCAAGTGTTTAAAACGGAAGCTGTGCAGGTCTGAGATACAAACTGAGGTCCTGTTAATGCTGATATATAGTGACACAGTTACAGGGGTGATTAATCCTTTTGTTTTTTTGTCTTTAACTTTATCAATAAAACAGCTGCAGCTTTCACTACAGCACATGTGGTACTTTAACCTTTGTACTGTTTTCATCAGTTCATTTTGCAGTTAAAAATTTAAAGATGCCGAGGAGCAGCTCAACAAAACCTTAAAAGAGCTGAAGGCAAAAGAAAAGCAAGCCGAGGACAGGAGGGGATTCTGGAGCAGACTGCTGAGAAAGAACTGACCCAGCAGCATCGAGTTTGAGGACATCAATAGTTTCTTCCTCCTCTCTCCACCTTTCTTTCACCCCATCCTTCTTCTTGGGACGTTTGTTTGTTTTTTAAAACTCTAATCTAAATGCATGTACTGACATACACAAATAAAATTGCCATAACTTGACCTCATGTTGCCTGCTTCTTTTCTTGTGTGTCTGTGGATGTAAAACAGTAACACACTTCCTGCTCTGTGTGTCTTTAATTGTAAGTAAATGCAATATGTTTTCATTTTAAAATGCAGTGCAAAAAACTTCTGCTCTAAATCTTTTTTTTAGCAAAAAGCTTTTTTTTGCCTGTTGTGGAAGTTTTCCATTCAAATAAAGCCTGCAGACGAGCGGTGAGCGGTAGCTAACATTCTTTAATCAAACACACAAAGAACAGACAACCAAGCTTGATGAAGTCCCTGCATGACCGCGGGACAGACGGTCAGCAGAGTCTCCCTGAGCCTAGCATGGCTCTCAGTTAAATACCTTCTCCAGGAACAAAAGGCAGTACACAGCTGTTTCACACCTTAAGGTTCACACTCCCTTGCTACCTCCCAGAGTCCTCGAAGACACAAAAGACTCTTCCTGTGGAGTTGTCTGCTTCCCCCAACTTCCTTACTACACCCCCACCATTTGTCTTACTGTATGAGTGTGAGACATGTTCAAATCCAGTGGCACTAAGGTATCATACAATAAAATAATGTGATTAATACATAAGTAAAAGAAATTCCTATACATGCCCCTTCCTGATTTCTTATGTTTTAACATGTTTGTTACACTTACATGTTTCCAAATGTTAACACAGATGTTCAGAGTAAATACAGATTGTAGTTTTTTAAATGATGATTTCATTTAGTTTGGGGGAACAGCTCTCCAACTTTACCTCATGTAGAAAAAGTCATTTCCTTCTAAACCTAATAAGTGGTTTTGTCATCTAGCAAGAACTGCAATCGAGCATTTGCAATAACTGGTGATGAGTGTTTTACAGCGCTGTGGAGGAAATTTGGTCCTCTCTTCTTTGCAGAATTGTTTTCATTCGGCCACTTTGGAGGGTTTTCCAGCATAGGCTGAGTTTTTAAGGTCATGCTAAACCATCTCAATCTGATTGCAGTCTGCACTTTGACCAGGTCAAAACCTCCATGTTGTTTTTTTAGCCATTCAGAGATGATCTTGCTGCTGTGTTTTGCATCATTGTCCTGGTGCACTTGAGCTTCAGGGCACATTAAATGAGACAAGTGAGGCCTTCAGGTTTTCCACATTTTCTGGATTAAGGCCCTCATCGTGGTTCGATTCCCAAAGCGCTTGAAATGCCTTTGTAACCCTTTCCAGACTGATAGAGTTCAGTGTTTCTTAGCTGTTTCTTTAGATGTCCACGATGTTGCTTTCTGAGATCTTTTAGTCAACTTCACTTTTTTTTCCCTTTTTTTTTTTGCCTGTCCCATTTGGTTCTTTAGCCGTCAGAATTGTTGTCTGAAGACCAAAAAGGAGACCCAATGGATTTACTTTGCCAAATGGATCACCACGGCCTTGCCGTATTGGTCCATTTGATCAACCTTTGTTGTTATTATTTATTTTATTTTATTTTCAGTTGTTACAGACGGGACAGACATGACTGAGGGATAGGAAAGGGAGAAAGAAAGATGAAGGAAAAGAAAAACAGAAGGGAAGAGGGACAGTGAGAAAGGGCACTTAAAAAGAGAAAGAAGAGAAAAAAAATCTCCTGGATCACCTGTTGAGAGAAAAAGAAGAGAGCAACATACTAAACACAACACCATCACCAGTAGCGGTTTTTGATACGGGCGACACGGGCGGTTGCCCGGGGTGGCATCATGGGCATCGGCAAAAAAAAAAAAAGAAAATTGCTTGTACTCATGCTGCCCCGACGTCAGCTAGCGCATATTGGGAATGGTACAAGCACCGATCGGTTTTCTATAAAATAAAATAAAAAATAAAAAATAAAACAAACCAACAAACACGAAAACACCAGACTTATAATTTGCACCGATGTTTTTTCGAAATTCTATACGCGAAAAGTGAGCGCGAGACCGCGAGAGCCCTCGGTGCGCCTGCTCGCTGCTGAAGTCAAAGTAAACTTTATTGTCATCTCCGCTACATACAGTCCAGCATATAGAGAGACGAGACGACGAGGCTCCAGTTACAGCAGTGCAAGTAAACCAACAATAAATATAAGAAGAGTAAGAAAATAAATATACACTTTAGGACCAGGAGTAAAGGATCAATAACAATTAAAAATGTATAATTTACAGTTTGATGATTTAAAGTCTCACACACAACCCGTCGAAAGGGGAGGGGGGGGAGCTGCTGCTTCCAAGTAGAGCACATTTCATTCATAATGTTGTAAATTATGTATTCATGGTTTGAATCCTGGGTTGTGTGAAATCCCAGAAATACACCTTAGACAAAATGAATCTGTGAACTAAGGTGTAGGTCTATTAGGTTATGTTGTGGTGATCCTCGGGTTGGGGGCTTTGTGTTCATACTGGAGTGCAAAATTAAAACCAATGGAAGATGGACAAGAAAAGTTCAAAGCCATCAGGTGCTCAGTTTAGAAAAAAGAGAAAAGAAGAGGAGGAGAAACGAGCAAAAGATGCAGGTAAGCAGATGTGTGATTGGATAATGGCAGGTCATCCTGAAACAATCAGAGTCAGAATACTTTATTAATCCCTAAGGAAATTATGTGGGTTACAGTTGCTCCAAGAAGAAATGGTAAAAATAGCAACAGTAACAGACTAAACTCCAAACAATACATTATGTTACAGATTTTAATATTAATTAGTCATTGTCAGTTGTTGATTTGTTCTCATTGTGTGACGAATTATGATGGCTGTTTGGTAGCCGTCTGCACACAATGCATACTCTCTCTGTCTTCATGTGTGTGTGCGTGCGTTTCTCTGGTGAATTTCGACAACAGTTTTATGTTAACGTACAATCCTTAATATGTTTTATGTGTGTGTGTGTGTGGGGGGGGCGCCAGAGAGAGTGTTCGCAAGGGGCGCCAAACAGGCTAGGACCGCCACTGACCATCACCTTAATCTAGCTAAGTGTAAACAGCAGTAAATACTAAATATTGAATGTTGTTGTGTAGCAAGCAGGACCGACAGCGCACAATGTGCTTGGAAATAGCACCAATAAAGGTGTAGTTTATGTCTATGAGCAGTGAACACCCGTGTGCACACCTGTGTGGATCAGCGCGCTTGTATTCAAAAGGTTTCCCCATGTAATGATCTGCTAGAGGGTGTAGAGAGCCATAGCCCCGTCCCCCAGGGCATGAAGCAGGCATGGAGGAGATCCAGGCTCCAGACATCCAGAGGCCCCAGAGTGCGAGAGCCCAAGGAGGACCACCGGAGGGGCATCCGTGCCACCCTCCTGGGAAGAGCTGAGGAGAGCCCCAGATGAGGGGTCACCCAGTAGCCACGGAGCAGAAGCCAGAGGGGGCTGCAGTGGCGTGCCCGCCGGCTCTGCCGGCAGCCAGCTGTGCCAGAGTGAACCGAGCCGCAGGCCCGGAGGCCCGAGGGCCCCCTTTGCCCCGGAAGAGGCCTGACCGGGCAACAGGCACCAGGCCCCGCCAAGTAGTCACCGGGAGTGAGCTGGTACATACCTGAGCGCCCAGCTCCGGACACCAAGAACCACCAACGCACCGACCCCTGAGGGCATCAGTTACCGGCAGGGAGTGTGGTGAGGGGAGATAGGCCTTTGGAGGGCCTGGGAGTTCCCAGAGAGGTGGAGTGTCAGACCCGACCTGACATATAGACACAGACAAACTCTGTACATAAGATGTAAGGGTGGTGGCCACAATTCAGAGATGGTCCTGGTGTTTCACTGGGATGCTCTCTCCACATTGCAATGTGTTTATTAAACCCACTTCAAATCAAGCTCACTGGGTGTGTTGCAGGTTATTGTTAAAATCTCCATAACAATGTGTATATGTGTTAGTAGGATTAATGCATTTTCTGTTTGTGTGTGTGATTTTTGTGTGCCTCTCCTCCTTGCAGTGTTTCAGACACTTTTCAATTCTCCACTCAAAGGCAGTCGGTTTTCCTCCCCAGGTTCCTTAGCCCAATTTGATCTCCCACACTAAACAACAGCGTTCTTCCATGTCTCCTCCCCCTCCTTCCACTGTAGTCTCGTCTCCCCCCCTTGCAGCAGTCCATTGCAGTCAGTTGTCTTCAGCTTTGTCCTGTGTAATCCCACTGTCTCTGTCTGTTTGGTCATGCAACATGCAGCACCTGTATAAAAAAGGCCAAAGCAGACTGTACTTCCTCAGGAGCAGCACAGCACAGAAGGACTCATCCAGGCTGGAAAAACGAATCAGGAAGGCTGGCTCTGTGGTCGGCATGAAGCTGGACACTTTGGTGACAGTGGCAGAGAAAAGGACATTAAAGAAACTGCTGGACATTATGGACAATGCTGGGCATCCTCTGCACACGGTGGTAAATAATCAGAGGAGCCTGTTCAGCGACAGGTGTCTTCTCCCAAAGACAAGAACCAACAGGCTTAAAAACTCCTTTGTCCCACACGCCATCAAACTCCTCGTTGGAGGGGAGAGGGAGGGGAAACAGGAGGACAAAGGAGGGCGGGAACCACTGAGCTGTAGTGCTTTTTTTTCCAACTGTGCAATATTTGCAATATTGTTTTATATTCGACCTTTTTTGTGGGGCAAATAATATTGACACCAGTCATTTTGTGTTTTTCTGAAATTATTCTGTTATTGTGTACAAAATATTAAAAAAATTAAGCTATAGGGAAATCCTCTAGTTGAAAATCCTGTTTAACGCTCTGATGCATAGTGGTCACTGGAGTGGACAGCTACTAAATATTATGAGATGGCGGCGCGCACGGGTGCAGCGGCTCGTAGCTCTCCAGTTTGCTGCTCGTTTTTACTTTTAATGTGGATATTTTTGAATGTTTGCAACGCCGCCATCTCTTACAGTCGCCAGAACCTAATTGACCTAGGTTTTAAATATAGTTTGTCTGTTTCTGGCGACTATCAGCGAACACACAACATTCTGGAGGAGATAGCGAGACCGCCAGGGTCACCGTGGATGGTCTGCCCGCCCAGCAAGCGTAGAAGGCAAAGGAGGGAAAGAAAGCAGAAGAGGGGATGCCGGTCGGGCTCAGACGCTAGGCTACGCAAACATCCACACCGGCCAGCACTTCCGAGCCTTTTCCTATTGTACGCCAGATCCATCACCCACAAATTGGACGAATTGTAGCTACAGATAGCCACCATGAGCTTTGCACGTAACTGCAGCATTATTCTTATTACGGAGACGTGGCTTCACCCGCTGATTCCCGACGCTGCAGTCGAGTTAGCAGGCCGCACGCTACACCGGCATGACAGAAACAGCAACTCAGGTAAAAGCAGAGGAGGGGGGCTATGTGTTTACGTGCATAACGAGTGGTGTTGTAACAGCAGGATCATTCACACACACTGTTCTCCTGATTTGGAGGTTCTGGCAGTCTCGTGCAGACCTTTTTACATCCCGAGGGAGTTTACAGTAGTTATTGTGATAGCTGTTTATATACCGCCGGATGCTAAAGTTGGCACGGCTCTCAGCCTCTTGCTCAACACCATAAACAAACAACAGCTTGCCCACCCCGATGGGGTTTTTAGTGTCGCCGGCGACTTTAACAAAGCGTGCCTAAAGACTGTGCTTCCTAAATTTGTCCAGTTTGTGGACTTTGCTACGAGAGGAGAACACACTTTGGACCATGTCTATTCAAACATCAGGCATGCTTTCAGAGCGACACCCCTCCCCCACCTGGCTGGATCTGACCACCTCTGCATGTCCCTCACCCCCACCTACACCCCCCTGCTGAGAAAAACAAAGCCCCAGACAAAGACAATAAAAACCTGGCCTGAAGGAGCCCTCTCTCAACTGCAGGACTGCTTCTCAACAACTGTATGGGATTTATTCTCCAGCCACAACCTCCAGGAGTACACGGACACTGTACTCTTGTACATCAGGAACTGTGTTGGCAATGTCACCGTCAACAAAAGGGTCAGGGTGTTTCCAAATCAAAAACCCTGGATGAATAGCGAAGTGCAATCCCTCCTAAAAAGCCGCAACACTGCCTTCAAGTCAGGGGACAGGGCTGTGTATAGGGCGGCCAGGGCAGACCTGAGTAGAGGCATCAGGAAAGCTAAGGCTGCCTATAGGAGGAGGATTGAAGATCACTTTGCTGACAATGACCCCAGAAAAATGTGGCAGGGGATCAATCACATTACCAACTACAGAAGCAATAACCAGGCGACATCTAGGACTGATGCCTCGCTGGCTGAGGATCTAAACCGTGTCTTCGCCCGCTTTGAGACGACCGGGCCCTCAGCTGTCACACCACTTCCACCCGCCCCCAGCACTGGCACACTAACACTTAGGGAGCATCAAGTGAGGTGTGTTCTAAGGTCAGTGAATCCCAGGAAAACGGCAGGTCCTGATGGAATACATGGAAAGGTTCTCAGAGCATGTGCTGACGAACTGACCGGAGTCTTCACTAAAATCTTCAACCTTTCCTTGTCATCAAACACCATCCCGCCCTGCCTCAAAACCTCCACCATCATCCCCATCGCCAAGAAGACAGCTGTGGGCAGCCCAAATGACTACAGGCCTGTTGCACTTACGCCTGTAGTCATGAAGTGCTTTGAGAGACTGGTCTGTCAGCACATCAGGGCCGGTCTGCCTCCCACTCTGGACCCCCACCAATTTGCCTACAGGACAAATCGATCCACCGAGGACGCTATCACCATAGCGCTCCACACTGCGCTGAGTCACCTGGAGCACCGAGGAAGCTATGTGAGAATGCTCTTTCTGGACTTTAGCTCAGCATTCAATCACATCATCCCGGAGATCCTGGTCCAGAAACTGTCTCACCTGGGACTCTCCACCCCCATCTGCCTCTGGATCAAGGACTTCCTGACAAATAGACCACAGTCTGTCAGACTCGGCCCCCACCTGTCCAGCACCATCACACTCAGCACCGGGTCTCCACAAGGATGTGTTTTGAGTCCCCTCCTGTTTACGCTCTACACATCCGACTGCTCCCCTACCCATCTCTCAAACACCATTATAAAGTTCGCGGATGACACCACAGTGGTTGGACTCATCTCAAGGGGGGATGAGTCGGACTACAGAGATGAGGTCAACAGACTGACTGAGTGGTGTTCAGTTAACAACCTCCAACTGAACACCATGAAAACTAAAGAACTTATCTTGGACTTCAGGAAGGGCAGAGCAGACCCAGCCCCACTTTACATTCACGGGAACTGTGTGGAGAGGGTACACTCCATGAGGTTTCTGGGCGTGCAGATCTCTGATGACCTCTCCTGGACTGCAAATACCACGGCGGTGGTAAAAAAGGCCCAGCAGCGTCTCCACTTTCTGAGAGTGCTCAGGAGGAACAACCTGGAGGAGAGGCTGCTGGTGACATTTTACAGAGCCACCATAGAGAGCATCCTAACGTACGGCATAACAACATGGTATGCAGGGTGCTCAGCTGCGGACAGGAAAGTACTGCAGAGGGTCATCAACACAGCCCAGAAGATCACTGGCTGCTCTCTGCCCAGCCTGGAGGTCACTGCAAACTCTCGGTACCTCAGCAGAGCTGGCAATATCATCAAGGACCACTCTCACCCCAGCAATCAACTGTTTGAACTATTACCGCCAGGCCGACGGTACAGGTCACATAAAACCAGGACAAACAGATTCAGGGATAGCTTCTTTCCCAGAGCTATCACCGTAGTAAATAAGCACAAAACAATTGAACCTGCTTAGCTATACCATACCGTCACTGCCATTATATTATGCTGCTATTCATACTGTCATTATATTAATGCTGCTATCCTGTATATATCGTACTTACTATTGTTTGAGTACTTGCGATTGTTTTATTGTACTTTTTATATTTTACATTTATATTTATTATTGAATCTTGCACCAAGGGAGTGGCACTCCAATTTCGTTGTACTCTGTACAATGACAATAAAGGCTATTCTATTCTATTCTATTCTATTCTACTAAAACGTACATATCTCATTAATGCATTGGTTTCTATGGTGGAACTGCATATTAGCCTCTAGAGTGCTCTCTGCTGCCATGCTCCATTGAGGTCAATTCAGTGTTCAGTTAGTGCAACTGCAAGTAAATTTCCTCTGAATCAAAGATGGCAAACAAACTGTCACCCCTGCCGACCACTGCTGGCATATCCTGTCAATCCTTCTATGCTAAAAGAGCCCAACAGGTAAAAAAAATATGATGATATACAGTAACATCTAGGGAAGCATATTATCTGTTTGGAATAAGAAATTGTTATGTCTAATATGTAGAAAACTACGATTAACCATGTGTCCAATGAAGTGGACATCATGCATTACCCACTATATTTTTTTTAACATAAGTCATAAATTGCTTCACTGTTTTTTGGGACTGTTTTGGTTATAAGTAAGCGTATAATTGTTACATTTATAAGCTACTCATTTAAAATATATATTTTTGTGCAGATCAGCTGTAGTTTGAGTTACTATAATAATTATTTTATCATATTTTGTAGACTTCAAATGCAGCAAAGAATAAGGCAGCATACAGAATAGTCCAGGAAATTGTGTGCAGTGATGATGAGTTCAGTGATAAGTCCAGTGATGATGAGTTCAGTGATAAGTCCAGTGATGATGAGTGGCTGCCAGAGCAGAACAGAGACATAGGAGCTACGGATGATGAAGACACAGACAGTCAGGATGCAGAAAGTGAGAACGATGAGGGGCAGGATGAAGAGGAAGGTCAGCATGATCAGGGAGCTGTGGGAGATGGGTACATGGCACCTGACCATACTCAAGCCTGCAAAAATATTTGGAAAGTCCAAGACAATGACTTTGATGGAGACTTGCCTCCTTTTCTAGGAGAGTGAAAATTGAATGTGGAGGGGAAGGATCCCATAGATTTCTTCAGACATCTGTTTCCAGCAGATCTAATTGATAATATAACGTACAACACCAACTTGTATGCTCTACAAAAAGGGAAAGAACTGTCAGTAACAGGAGAAGAGATTCAGGTTTTCTTAGGGATCAACCTGATCATGGGGTGCATTTGGTATCCTAGGGCACGAATGTACTGGTCTAATGAGGACGGTCTTTGTCTTGGAATAATTGCAAATGCCATGTCTGTAAGCAGATATGAGCAAATCCTGAGATACCTGCACTTTGTGGATAACTTGACTTACCAGCCAGCAAACACAGACAGGCTCTTCAAAATAAGACCAATCCTATGTGCTCTTCAGGAGACATTCAAGGCAGCAGCAGACCCTGAGGAATTTCAGTCAGTTGATGAGCAGATAATTCATTTCAAAGGCCTACTGTCCATCAAGCAATACATACCAAAAAAGCCCAAACCCTGGGGAGTGAAGGTATGGGTGAGAGCAGGAACCTTAGGCTATATGACAGGCTATATGGTTCGACAGTTCTGTCATCCACATGGTCTCGTCCTGTGCTGGCCAATCCCCTGAAGATGTTGCCAACAGATGGGTCAAGAAGGAAAAAAAGATGACGATGATCCAAAAACCCTTCTCTGTGGCCCTTTTTAATCAACACATGGGTGGGGTTGATCTTGTTGACCAATGTCTGGCAATGTACCCCCACAGACGTCGAAACAAGAGGTGGTATATCCTAGTGTTTTTTCATTTTTTGGATGTGACCATTGTAAATGCCTGGCACTTCTACCAGATGTCTGGTTTGGAAAATATGAGACTCCTCCTCTTCAAAGCATCTGTGGCTTGTGCACTGATAAATAGTGGCACCCTCCAGCAATGCAAAAGAGGAAGACCCAGTGGGACCCCACAACCCGTGAAGTGGAGAGCAGTCACCAAAGTAGCCAGTGAGGTCAGGTTTGCCACAGGATATCACTGGCCCCAACTGACCGAGGTGAAAAATGCAAACAGATGCCATGATGTTGCGGAAGACCAAAATACATCTGCATGCAATGCTGTGTGCCATTGTGCCCTGGATGCTTTGCAAACTTTCGCACAGCCTAGGTGTGATGAACATAGAAGTGTTCGGAGATGCAGAGACTAAGATGTCAGTTTGTGTTTTCTTCCAGCATGCTAATAAGGGCTTGGTAATACTGTCCTGCATCGTTATAGAACTGTGTAGACTCAAAACTGTTTCTCTTGTTGGAGATAGTTTGCCATATTCAGGTGTAGGATTCACAGCTAGGACTGTTGATTGGTTTTGTTATTTACGTCTAAACATTGGGGCTATATGAGTTGAAAGTTCCAAAACATTGCTGAGATGTTTTTCAAAGGATACAAGCAAACAAGTGTTTGTATATTTACAATAGAACACAAGGTAATTTATTTTTACAGTAAATTCACAGTATTTCATGCTAAGTGCTCGGGCGCATGTAGTCCACTGGAGTGGAGAAGTTTATAACTTTATAAAAAAACATATTTTTGAAAAAAAAAGAGTTGAACATTTTTTTCATGTCCTGAGAAGAATAAAAGCACTTAAGAAAAAAATCTTGACCAAGGCTTTCATAATTCATGCATCAGAGGGTTAATGTACCGGCTGTGATTGGCTGACCTGCTGCTCTTTGTAGATGTACATGTCAGCAGATGTTTCATACTGTAAGTTTCCCTCAGTTATTTCCATCCTCTGGACTGACAGTACACTGTTTATACTGTCTTTTTTCTACATGGTACAAAGTTTGTATGAAGGTGAAATTCAGTCAGTAGATCTCTCAATCTCTGCTACACTTGATGTAACTTAACTGAAACCACAGCCACTGTGAACCAATCACACACTGTTCTTTACTGTAAATCCATCACAGTACAGCTGTGTATCCTGCACTAACCGGCAGAGGGTTTTTATGCAGTCTATAAATAACACAATTAGTCTACCTCAGTTTGATTTGCAGCACATTTCACCATATGAAAAAACACAATGTCACATGTACAGACCTAATAACTGATTTAATAACATGAGAACTTGTAACATGTAAGAGTTACATTTCCAGTTTATCAGACACCACTGAGCAGTTCTTACCTTTAAATCTAACCTGGCCTTTCTTATCTTTCTCCATCTCTGAGTGAAGTTAGCTCTCTTTCTTTGCTGTCCCTGTGAAACACAGCAGCTGGACCTTTAGCTAGCAACACACTGTGCGACAAACTGCACACAAATAGTTTGCGTGTTTGCTGATGATTGATGAGGTTTAGAGACGTTGCATTTAAAATTACCTGACACTTGAAAAAGTCATTCCGTTTATGCTCCTCGCTCCTCTTCAGTAGGGCTAGCTAGATGCCGAAGGACAGTAACCACAACATAGGGACACCTGCAGTCATTCCGGTGTTGTTTCAAAAACAAAACAAAAAATATTGTCCCACTTTTTACCCCTGACTTTGACAAACATCATTTATTTTTATCCGACATTCCCTGGCGATTAATAAACAAACAACATGGACTGCCTCTCATGTGTTACTGTTTAGGCCCAAATCGGTTTGATGTTTGGAGGTGATGAATTAATAAATTCCCTCAAATGCGTTAAAGCAAAAGTAACCAGCTTGTTCTGAAAATGTAAGGAGTAGAAAGTGTATATGTATATATATATATATATATATATATATATATATATATATATATATATATATATATATATATATATAAGTAAAAAGTAGTCAGAAAAAAAGAACTACTTAGGTAAAGTACCTAAGTAGTAATACAGTACAGTAATTTATTGTACTGTACTGTATTTCAGGGGTCACAGTAAGCACCGTGGTGGATTTGCGCAAGAGAATCTATGGTGGTCAAGACTGTCAAAATGAGCGTCACTATCACGTGAAAGTTATTTCACAAAAGGGACAAAAACAGAGGTACTGTGGCGGCTCACTGATCCATCCACAGTGGGTTTTGACTGCAGCTCACTGCCAGGAGAGAGGATGGTGAGAAATCTACAATTTTTACATAAAGAAAGTTCATTAACAAATTGTCCTGCAATGTGTCTTAAAATACTGAGGCAAAAATAATTACCAATAATTTTTCATAGCAACAATAAGATAATAACAACATTCATCATTCTCATATTTTAATAGTACAGTCACTATTTCTCTTGTGCAGGACTCTGGGTGTGATTGTTGGAGTTCATCCAGGTCCAGGACAGGTCCAGGAAGTGGCACGGAAAAGCCCTATAAACAAGGCATCTTTCACACACCGAAGACAGCTGTCTTCAATGTCTTTAAGACAAACACATGGAAGACAAATATCTTAAATATCTTTAATAGAAAGCATGACATCATGCTACTGGGACTTTCTGAGCCACTGACTGGGATTCAGCCTGTAGCCTTACCTGACTGTAACGACCCTAAAATGTGAGTTTTCATGAAATTACTGTGTATTCATTCTTGAGATGCTGATATAAGATGTTTCAGGTTCTTATGTTAATGTTTTGATTTTTTTCTACCCAATGATTATCTGTGCCAGATGACTGTTTTTTTAATTTGTTTTTTTTAATTAAATGTCACAATTTCATATTGGTAATTCTCAGAGGTGTAAAGTAACAAATTACATTTACTTGCGTTACTGTAATTGAGTAGTTTTTTTGTGTATTTGTACTTTTTAAAGTCATTTTTCAAGTCTGTAATTTTACTTTTACTTAAGTATATTTTTTAAAAAGTATTGTAGTTCGCTACGTTTTCAATCACACCCGTTACTGAGTAAATTAAAAATAAAAAAAAAACATTGCGCTTCGGAAATACTGCAGGGAACAATGGGTAGTAGAACAAATTGGCGCTAAGGTCACGTTAAAGATGGAGTCTGACATCGGTGTTACGGATCTAGTGAAAAAAGAAGCCCCGTCGAATTCTGCTGACCCTGAACTCGAAGAAACGGATGTGAACCCCTGGCCGTATTTAAGGGACCATTTCGGCTGCAAGTGCAAGAAAGGCAACAGCTTTATTATGCAGTGTAAGCTGTGTTTGCCCAGAGAGACCGAGTTAGCAGCTTTTAAAAATTCCACATTAAACCTGCACAAGCATGTAGAGGTAAGTTAAATACAACTCGTACCGTTATGGTAGCAAAAAGGCTGTGTTCAAATTAATCACATTAAGTTAAGACATCTGTGAAGAACACAGATAAGGTTGGTTGGTACTAGCAACTTGCTGTAATTGGGCACGTTGTTGTCCACGCAACTTACATTTTTTTTACTGGGTTGGTAAATTGCCAAAAGAAAATGTGTTTACCTACGTTTTTCCTGTTTGTTAATAATAATAATTTATTTAAAAAAATAGTTAAATTAAAGACAGAAGCGGCTACTTTCTTACTTAACCCACATATGTTCACACTGCAGGCAAAAGAATAACAGAGCGCTCACTTACCTTAGATTAGTCAAAGACAGCTGACTTCTGTTACTTGTTAATTAGCACTTGCAACCTCCCGTTAACTAGCCTGTTACTGTCCAATAAAAAAAAAACACGAGGTATATTGGTATAATTTACCAGCGGTAGCTATGTAATGCATTGATGTCTTATTAGGGACGTCAAAAAACTTTCTCTCAAACTTAACACTGGCCTGCCTGCCTCAGCTGCCTTTGAGCGTCTCTTTAGCTGTGCTGGACTACTGTTCACTGCAAGGTGAGCAAGGATGAACTCTACTAACTTTGAAAATCAACTGCTCCTCAAAATTAACAGGAAGTTCAGAGAGTAACACTCTAGGATGGATACAAAGGAACTTTATTCTAGAGGTACAGTAGGGCAGGGCCAAGTTAAAAAAATTAAAAAACATTTTTAAAGCAGCTGCCGTTCAGTTCAGTACTTGTTCTCTTATTTGACAGTTTAGAACACATTCTCATGTGAAAGAATGATATGGTTTTGTATTGAAAACACTGTGATACCTGACAGTTTGGTTGATTGGTTTGGTGACCATTATCCATTTTCATGTATAGACTTGCAGTTTAACTGCCACTGCACTTTAATTTGTAAAGTTTTCCTTTTCACTAAAAAAGAACTACTTTGAGATTTATATCCCACTGTCTTTTTTTGCACTACTCAGAAGCGGCTGTCCTCCTGCTGACAGAAAAGTAACTATGTAACTTTTACTCTGAGTACATTTTAAATGAGCTACTTTTTACTTTTACTTGAGTACATTTTTAGACAGGTAATTAGTGTGAATGCTTGTAAAAGCATTCACAGTATTGTTCTTCTAATCTTTATTATTATTATTATTATTATTATTATTATTATATATTCCGTACGTTTTTTGGCATCTAATTCCTTCAAAACCGTTCAACTTAGAAAAACCATTCAAACACCGTTAGATTCCTCTTCTTTTGGACATGAATGCTTCTACTTTTCTCATTTTTAACATTTGTATTTTTAAAATTATTCAAGTTTTTTCAACAAAAATTTCCCATGTATTTCAATGGGGAGACACTTCAAATTCTCATTCAACTTCCTCCTCTTTAAACTGTATCTACTTCCACATACATTGACATAGAGTCACCATTCAAACTTTAAAACGAAGACAAGACATTCAACTATTCAACTTGTATTTATCTTTTCAATATCTATTATACTTTTTCTTCAGTTCCAGTTTAAGTTTCATGATGTTTTTTCACCCGTTTCAGAGTTTATAATGGGTGTGTATGGGACGGAATGTTGGGGCTAGAGTGAGACAGCTCAACTGCTAGAGTGAGAGGAGCAAAAAAATTAATCTTAAAATCTTTTTTAAAACTGCTGCTGTGTCCACAGCGTTTGCTCTACAGGTATGATTTTACCCTCAAAACGTAGCCATCGTTGTCCTCTTTCATCCAATGTGTTTACTATTGTAATATGTGTTATGGTTCTTTCATAAATGTCACCAATGCACAGCCTCCTCCCTCCAACTCTTCCATAGACTCTAATGTTAAAATGGCTCAGAAGGTTTGTTTGAAAACCAGAAGTACAGGCTGTCTTTCCACTGTCACCACGTCAATATAATAAACTCCACAGGCATGAAAACTGAGAATTTGGTAGACTAGACTTTGCTGCCGCTCACGGTGAAAGAATTTCGTCAATACGACTTGTACTTTTCATTTGGGAACGATTTGTTTCGGCCTGACTTTTCTGTTCATTTTAAGCAGCAAAAGTGAGGTGCATGTCTGTGTCCGTGTGTATGGAGCTAACAGGCTCACACCTGCCTGCCTAACGAGCTCTCTCCCACTGTGCAAAGATTCATCTTACACACTTCTCTTTCAACTGCTGCTGTGTCCACAGTGTTTGCTCTACAGCCATCATTTTACCCTCAAAATGTCGCCATCATTGTTCTCTTTCCAACACTGTGTCTTTCAAAGCTCAGAGATGTAAACTTTTTAAACTGTGTGGATCCAAGTGGAGGGATCACATTTTAGTCATTCAGTGATTTAAAGAATATGAACTTTTAATATTCATTCAGATGTTTTCTGAATTTTCTTTTCTCATTTCTTAGGTTTTTCTAATTTACATTTAAAACATTTTCAGCTATTTTCCAACTTCTTCTCTGTGGTTGTCAGCTTTTAGCAGTTCAGCACTTTTGTTTTCAGGCGGACATTTCTGTATTTTTCATCTCATTCAAAATTTTTAACTTAAAATTCAGCAATTCATTCATTTCAGTGCATACATTCAGATTCAAGCATTCACACTGCAGTTTCTTCAGAAAATGCACTTTCTAGTTATTATTAGTGTGAATGCTTGTAAAAGCATTCACAGTATTGTTCTTCTAATCTTTATTATTATTATTATTATTATTATTATTATATATTCCGTACGTTTTTTGGCATCTAATTCCTTCAAAACCGTTCAACTTAGAAAAACCATTCAAACACCGTTAGATTCCTCTTCTTTTGGACATGAATGCTTCTACTTTTCTCATTTTTAACATTTATATTTTTAAAATTATTCAAGTTTTTTCAACAAAAATTTCCCATGTATTTCAATGGGGAGACACTTCAAATTCTCATTCAACTTCCTCCTCTTTAAACTGTATCTACTTCCACATACATTGACATAGAGCCACCATTCAAACTTTAAAACGAAGACAAGACATTCAACTATTCAACTTGTATTTATCTTTTCAATATCTATTATACTTTTTCTCCAGTTCCAGTTTAAGTTTCATGATGTTTTTTCAGCCGTTTCAGAGTTTATAATGGGTGTGTATGGGACGGAATGTTGGGGCTAGAGTGAGACAGCTCAACTGCTAGAGTGAGAGGAGCAAAAAAATTAATCTTAAAATTTTTTTTAAAACTGCTGCTGTGTCCGCAGTGTTTGCTCTACAGGTATGATATTACCCTCAAAACGTAGCCATCGCTGTCCTCTTTCATCCAATGTGTTTACTATTGTACTAGGTGTTATGGTTCTTCCATAAATGTCACCAATGCACAGCCTCCTCCCTCCAACTCTTCCATAGACTCTAATGTTAAAATGGCTCAGAAGGTTCGTTTGAAAATCAGAAGAGCATGGTGTCTTTCCACTGTCACCACGTCCATATAATAAACTCCACAGGCATGAAAACTGAGAATTCAGTAGACTAGACATTGCTGTCACTCACGGTGAAAGAATTTCGTCAATACGACTTGTACTTTCCATTTGGGAAGGATTTGTTTCGGCCTGACTTTTCTGTTCATTTTAAGCAGCAAAAGTGAGGTGCATGTATGGAGCCATTGGGTGCAGTCACTATAGCAACCAGGCTCACACCTGCCTGCTTAACGAGCTCTGCCTGCCACTGTGCCAAGATTCATCTTAAACACTTCTCTTTCAACTGCTGCTGTGTCCACAGTGTTTGCTCTACAGCCATCATTTTACCCTCAAAACGTCGCCATCGTTGTTCTCTTTCCAACACCATGTCTTTCAAAGCTCAGAGACGTAAACTTTTTAAACTGTGTGGATCCAAGTGGAGGGATCACATTTTAGTCATTCAGTGATTCAAAGAATATGAACTTTTAATATTCATTCAGATGTTTTCTGACTCTAATTTTTTCTCTCATTACTTAGGTTTTTCTAATTTACATATAAAACATTTTCAGCTATTTTCCAACTTCTTCTCTGTGATTGTCAGCTTTTAGCAGTTCAGCACTTTTGTTTTCAGTTTAAAAATTCAGATTTTTTTTATCTCATTCAAAATTTTTAACTTAAATTCAGTAATTATTTCATTTCAGTGCATACATTCAGATTCAAGCATTCACACTGCAGTTTCTTCAGAAAATGCACTTTCTAGTTTTACTTGTACTTGAGTAAAATTTCAGCAAAGTAATAGTACTTTTACTCGAGTAAAATATTTTAGTACTCTTTCCACCTCTGGCAATTCTTTAACTTTGTATTGCAGTAGTCAGAATTCCACATACTGTTTTTAACCCAATCACACAGCTTCAATGACATTTCTGTATTTTTAGCATATTATTATGATGTACTGGGTTGGCAGCCTTTTCAGAATTTAGTCTCCCTCTTCTGGGCGACTGGCTTCAGAGTGGTGGACAGTGAAGCAAGGTTAATCTGTTAGTGATGCACGCTGAGCCCAGTTTCCAGTGTTTCAGGTGGCTCTCTTGTTACCTGGTAAGATCACCATGGAAATATGCTCCTGTTGAGATTATGTTCAGAGTTTTTGTGTAAAATGAGCAGGAAGCATCACATTTTCATTAGTTATTTAATTTATAGTATGCTTTAAACATGACATAGATTGTCTGCTGAACTAATAAGTTTTATATAAGCAACTTGTTAGAACATACATTACTAACACCATCAGTTTAGGAGCAAACAGGTTTGGTTTGAATCTGCTCCTCAGTCTGCTTCACACTGCTGGAAATGCAGCTAATAGAACACAGATTAGAAAATGTATCAGTTACATTTGTAAACTATTTATCAGCTGTTCAATCTACAAATTTCAATTTGATCTGGAGCCAAAATAAAGTGACTTCCTGGCCTTCTTTATTAAGCTATGGATATTGGAAACAGTGAGTGACCTGTTTTAAATGTATGCGGTTTAAAGTTTCAGATATCCAATGTGTGGCTGTCATGTTAGATTCAAAACAGCAGCACCAATAGCACAGTGATGTGCATTTGGTGCTGTTTCTGCTGGCGTCAACCCATTTTTGCGATCATACTAATTTGCCCTGTCTGACTAATGCTGACAGTCTGTGGCTGAGAGGATTGCGCCTAATTCACGGATTCTGCATTGCTTGAGAACTGTTTGCTTATCAAGATGACCAAATCCCAAGACTGTAAAAAAACAGCTCTCAATTTGTTCATTCTTGTATTATAAGCAGACCTTAACAAAAAAATTGTATCTTGTGTAAATCTTTTTTACACACACAAAAATTCTCATCTATAGATGCACAAACATAAAATTTTCAGATATTTTGGTTTATAAGGTTACAAAACTCAGTTCACAACTACACATTTGCTTTACAAGTACAAAGTATTTATGACCACAGTTTGAGGCCATACAAATGGAGCCAAGCCATGAGGCAGTAGCAGGTAAATGACAGTGTGTTGTTAATGCAGCAGAAAGTGTCAGAATTTTCCTTGTGAATCAAACATGTTTATAAGCTTCTTAGTAAAGCTGTGTGGAAGCGACTTGGTGACCAGAAAAAAAAATAGTATAGATCATTTTGAGAATAAAGTTGAAATTTTGAGATTTATTAATTTATTTGGTGTTTAAAACACATGGATGGACCTGAAATTAATTGATTATTATTTATTGGTCTGTTTCTAGAGGAGACGTCGTTCAGGTTGCAGGACTTGGGGGGTATAGGGTAAATGCGACCGGCCACACACGTAAGAAAATTTTTTGATGAATTATTTCACAGTTTATGCTAGACTTTATTTTGGTTTCTGTGTCTGTTTTACAGTTACATTTACGTTTTATTTGACTACTGTAATATAAACAAAGATTTTAAATTTTATAGTAGATATACTGTATGCCAGGTTCCTTGTTTAAAAATCATTTGGAAACATCCAGAAAAAAGACAAAACATCAATCTCCTCAAGATTTTGGTTTTTGAAAGGTTATGAATGACTTTTGTTCTTTGGCTTTTTTCTCTAGTCGATGATGAGCCATTTAATCTCCAGTGTGCAGACATGCATGTTGCTGACTGTGCTCCTACCAGAAACTCTCCATGTTATTCACATTTGCCGTATAACAACAGGCTGTGTCTGAAAGAACCTAATGTAGATGCACGTGAGGTAAGTTGACTGCTAACATTACTGTATATCATCTGTGTATGTTTTAGATCTTTTGGAAGAAACTTAAACACAAACTATATTTTTTTCTCTCAGGGTGATTCTGGTGGTGGAGTGATATACAACAACATGATTTATGGTGTAATCAGTGGCGGTGGTGAACGTGCCTGTACCAGACCAGTTGTTACTGTGAATGTTTGTCCTTACATGAACTGGATAAATCAGAAAATTGCTCAAAATAATGGAAAATAACTGAATGAAAATAACATCCAGAATAAACAATCATCTCTACATGAAACTTGTGTGCTGTGTGTTGTTTCTACTCTAGAACATCTTCATGTTAACTGCAAATTGTGAACCTTTTTCTTTGGTCAAAAATATTGTGTTAGATTTGCAGCTTGTGTGTGTTTGAATGTGGTGTCAGGTGTGTAGCAGCTCATCCTTTTATTGAGAAACTCTCAGACTCACACTGTGAAGATGCAGAAAGGCTTTCTGATCAGACAATCCACCAATCAGCTGCAGGGCCTGAACATGATAAACTTCATGAATCAGAGCTGATTGTTGAGGCTGAAAATGTTTACGTGGAGGCTGTTGGCTCATTGGTGGCAGATAAACTTTTCTTTTAATCACTTCACTATACAGGGCATTAAAATAAATACAGTAACTATCAAAATAAGTTTTGTTGATAAAATGCATTTTTTGAAACTGTCCATTGTTTTGTCCCAACTCTAATCACACAACCCCCACCCCCCAAAACAGAAAATAAATAAATAAAATTATAGTACATATGAACATATGTATTTTATATCTCATAATACATTGTTTCCATCTTATCTTCAGTCCTGCATTTTTATACTTCTAAGACCAAAGTGAAAACTAATCTTTTAATATTCACAAAGCTCATGGACACTATTACTCAAACCAGATGTCGCTGTTACACAAAACTATTTCACTCTAATGCTTCTCGCGTAAATACTGTCATAACTATTCTCATAACCAATAAACTGAGAATGTGTTTCACCTCATCAAAGCTCTATAACATATAGTTTTTTAAAAAAAATATTTATATTGCTTATTATCACTGGAGGTTTTTTATTTTTAGACCTGTAGAACATTAAAAGAGAATTAATATGAGAATAGATTTCAGGATTTCATCATGATTCATTTTCTATATTAGGCAGCGCGTTCAAATTTCCTTTGAAGTAGTGAAAACATTTCAGAGTAGATATCATTAAATGCTAATTAAAACAACGTCTTTTAAATTGCATCAATATTTTCCTACTGAGCAGTAAAAGCACACAGAGCTCTTTTAATGTGAAGCAGCAAAGTGATGTTTAAATATTGTTTATTATTACAATAAGAGACTAAATTAACTCGTTTTGAACTCTTCAGTTTTCTCTTTCAATGCTGCTGTTTGTTTCCTCCTCCACTTGTATTTTTCTTGACGTCAGTGAATGTGCATAGCGCCCTCTGTTGTATGTTTGAGAGCACTGCACTGCATGGTCATTAAATGAAACTGTGCGGAGGTATAACATGAGCAAAGGAAGTTCATGAAGTGAAGAAGTTTCTTGCATAAGAAGTTTAACATCATCCGGAACCTTAAAGAAGTGAAGTCGCTTTCTTTCCAAGCTCCTTAGACAACCATGACCTGGATAACTGAGAACCTACAAATACACATGAGCAGCAGTTTATTTAATGTGGAGGTGAGCAGTGCGCAAACCAACAACCAACAATTTTTATTGAACCCTACTTCAGCCAATCAGCTGTGTGTGTGTGTGTGTGTGTGTGTGTGTCCCTTGCTTTGCCACAACCCCTAAAGCCAATTAATGGAAAATAAGTTATTTAACTTGTCAAACATTAATTAACTAGTTGAGTAATGTAATGTGCCAAGTGGACCAGTGGATAACCTTTTTTCTTGCTGTCGGATAACTTAGAATGTAAATATGATGAATGGTGGTGGGAGGAGCCCACTTTGAATTTTTGTCCAAGGCACCAAGACTCTAGAATAGTCTAAACTCTAGAATCACCACTGAGCTCACATTTATGATTTTTATATAACTTGTGGTCGCAAATTTTGAAGCCATCCTGATAACCGCCCACCAACGATGTGGAGATCCAACCTCTTTAGATCCAATTAAAATCAAGACACTCAAAAAGATGCTCTGGAAAAGAGTAGAATTCTTGGAACAGAGTTTAATACAATGAATCATATGAACAGCAGGAAAAATACATAGAGACATTTAGCAAGAAAATTACAAAGCAGAAAGCAAGCAAAGCAAAACCCCGGGGTGTACAGCCTTAGGCACAGACAGTAGAGCAACACACAGACGGACAGAGTGCCGGGGTGTCCTCTGGTCCCCTAATATATAGGGCTCAGTATCCCCGCCCCCTGCTGCTGGGTAACTTTCCCACCCGTCCAAACACAGCTGCAGGGGTCAGGTAGCGGCCAAGGTCTTGGCCAAAGGCCAGTCAGGACTCTGACTACCCCTTGCTCTGGCTTATCACAATAGGTCATGACACGGTCAAACATCACACATTAATCCTACTTATTAAATCTTACACACAATCTTATAACTACATTAACTACATCAGTGTAGGTTCATAGTGTGTGTGTGTGTGTGTGTGTGTGATTATATCGTATGATATTTTAATCGTGCTCTGTTACAATGTTACTGTTTTGGTTGTGCTGCATGAAAGACGTTGAGTGTGTATTAGGGAAGGTTAGTTACCGGAGCTGGAGAGTGAGTTATTCAGGCAAACTCTCAACAGCATTAACTGCCCTGTTAAATGTAAAACCTTAATAAACCACGGTGAAGCAAAATGTCTTGTGCTTAAGACTCTTTTTTTTTTTTTTTTTTGTCCCGTTTGGATCTTTAGCCATCAGAATTGTTGTCTTAAGGCCAAGAAAGATGCCAAGCGGATTTATTTTACCAAGTGGATCATCATGGCCTTGCCATATTGGTCCATTTGATTGACCTTTATTATAATTATGTATTTATTTTATTTTATTTTCGGTTGGGGAGAAGAGATGGTGAGAAAGGGGGGAAGAAAGAAAGAAAAACAAACAAAACACCTGGATCACCTGTATGGAGAGAAAAAAAAACAGAAGAGAAAACAAACAAAAAAGAGCAACATAATAAAAACAGCACCATCACAATAAACTAGCTAGCAGTAGATAACAGTAGATACTAAATATTAAACGCTATTCTGCAGCACGCAAGATAGACAGCGCACAATGTGCTTTGAGGCAGCAGCCAAGAAAGGTGTAGTCCGCGTCTGTGAACACCCGTGTGTACACCTGTGTGCATACCTGTGTGGATCAGCATGCTTGTATTCCAAAGGTTTCTCCATGTAATGATCTGCTAGGGAGTGTTCGGAGCCATAGCCCCGTCCCCCAGGGCATGAAGCAGGTATGGAGGAGATCCAGGCCCCAGAGTACGAGGACCCGAGGAGGACCACCAAAGGGGGGGAACCGTGCCACCCTCCTGGGAAGAGCTGAGTAGAGCCCCAAACGAGAGGTCACCCAGCAGCTACGGAGCAGAGGCCAGAGGGGGTTGCAGTGGCGTGCCCGCGGGCTCTGCCGGCAGCCAGCTGTGCCAGAGAGGACCGAGCTTCAGGCCCAGAGGCCTGAGGGCATCCCACCCCCCGGAAGGAGCCCAGCCGGGCCACAGGCGCCAGGCCCCGCCAATCGGCCACCAGGAGTGAGCCGGTAAATACATGAGCGCCCAGCCCCAGTCGACAAGAACCACCAACACACCAACGTCTGAGGGCATCAGCCACCGGCAGGGAGTGTGGTGAGGGGAGATGGGCCTCCGTACTTTAGAGGGCCTGAGATGTACCCAGAGAGGTTGAGTCTAAGACCCAACCTGACATATAGACACAGACGAACAGGCGCACGCAGACACAAACGTGCATTCCCACCCCATATACACAACCAAATACTCGGCACTCACCCAACGTGTAGACAGACACAAATAGACACTGCACAGACAGTCACACTCCCCAAACATACTCTATGTCCCAGGTCCAGGTACCCCCACCCCCAGAGGGGCAAGCCGCACCTAGACCCAGGAGATGTAACCTTTCTCTCTGGGGTGGAGGCAAGCGGACCACCTCCTTATCTGCAGTAGCAGGGAGGCCCCGCATCCCAGACCCCAATCTGACGGCCAGCACCTCCTCCCAGCCCCCCAGCCCTGACGGCTAACAGAACCGGGGTGAGTGAAGACCCCAAACATCCCTCCGCCCGCTCATATGTAGTGTTGCTGTGTGCTGTTCTAAAGTGCATTTAAAACTCAGGAGAGCATGGTACTGCTTCCTATCAGAGAGCAGCACGGCTCCTCCCGAAAACCCTGTGCTTAAGACTCTACATGAAAGTTACAGTGAAACTTTTATACCCTTTCTTGCCAGCCACGCTGTGGAGTACTTGGACGCGTGTGATGGAGCATTGTCCTGCATGAAAATCATGTTTTTCTTGAAGGATGCAGACTTCTTCCTGTACCACTGCTTGAAGAAGGTGTCTTCCAGAAACTGGCAGTAGGACTGGGAGTTGAGCTTGACTCCATCCTCAACCCGAAAAGGCCCCACAAGCTCATCTTTGATGATACCAGCCCAAACCAGTACTCCACCTCCACCTTGCTGGCGTCTGAGTCGGACTGGAGCTCTCTGCCCTTTACCAATCCAGCCACGGGCCCATCCATCTGGCCCATCAAGACTCACTCTCATTTCATCAGTCCATAAAACCTTAGAAAAACCAGTCTTGAGATATTTCTTGGCCCAGTCTTGACGTTTCAGCTTGTGTGTCTTGTTCAGTGGTGGTCGTCTTTCAGCCTTTCTTACCTTGGCCATGTCTCTGAGTATTGCACACCTTGTGCTTTTGGGCACTCCAGTGATGTTGCAGCTCTGAAATATGGCCAAACTGGTGGCAAGTGGCATCTTGGCAGCTGCACGCTTGACTTTTGTCAGTTCATGGGCAGTTATTTTGCGCCTCGGTTTTTCCACACGCTTCTTACGACCCTGTTGACTATTTTGAATGAAACGCTTGATTGTTCGATGATCACGCTTCAGAAGCTTTGCAATTTTGAGACTGCTGCATCCCTCTGCAAGATATCTCACTATTTTTGACTTTTCTGAGCCTGTCAAGTCCTTCTTTTGACCCATTTTGCCAAAGGAAAGGACGTTGCCTAATAATTATGCACACCTGATATAGGGTGTTGATGTCATTAGACCACACCCCTTCTCATTACAGCGATGCACATCACCTAATATGCTTAATTGGTAGTAGGCTTTCGAGCCTATGCAGCTTGGAGTAAGACAACATGCATGAAGAGGATGATGTGGACAAAATACTCATTTGCCTAATAATTCTGCACTCCCTGTTGTGTATATAGTTACATAGTTATACATATCATACAAAAATCCACCACAAACTATTAACTATTTTTCTCTCTCACTCCCTTTCCTCTTCATCCACTTGCTCTCTCAACCAAACCTGTTTTATTCTCTCTTCATTCATTTTCCTCAGTGAGGAAATGAAAGATGATATCTTCTAGAAGTATTGAACAGACTGTTAGTGAACACAGGCTTGTAATTGTTACTTTTTATTGGCATTAATCACAACAGAGAACAGAGTAAACTAGTTGCGATCAGGTTCTAAACCTGCAACATAAAGTAGAGACCAACACAGCAGTTTACAACAATAAGAGTTTCAGTTCAAGAAAATAACTGAAGATAAAATCTTGGGGATGAAGCACCAAACAGACTTGAACTGCCTTTAGTGACTTTTTACTTGATACATGATCTGAAATATTGATTTGAAATCTCAAACATGATTTCACATCGTCATCGACTTGTCTGAACTTTTCTCAGCTGACCTGATCCAAAGCACTGAAAACATCATAAGTTCATAAATTCAAACAATGTTTTGGAGTATAACTAACAAAATAGTAAGAGTGCTTTAAAAAAAGTGCTGAACCTTTTAGCTCACAATGTCAAACAACATCATTGGTCAAAATGATTTATTCTTATGACCCTAAACAGAACAATCAGAGATTAAAAAAAAAAAAAAGACAAATGGATACACCACTACGAAAAGTCAATAAGAAATTCAACATCAATATTTAACCAGTTCATTTAAACCCTTCATTCTGCCCAGACTGAAGGGGACACTTATTTCCTGTCTGCTAATTTTTACCAGTCCAGCTGAGGGAGACATTGTTGAACAATATGACTGAGGACACATCATCACTCTAACATCAGCACATTCAGTTTGTGTTAAAGCTTTTTTTTCCTGAAGAAACATGCACACCATCTTTCAAGTCTTATGGCATCGGAAAAGATCACAAAATCTTGAGATCCTCCAAAAAGATGCAGACAAAAACACAACAATGTTTGTCATATTCTCTAAGGTCTCCCAGGCTTGAAATGGATTCTTGTATAACAGCATTTTAGTGCAAAGATTGTTAAATGAACAGATATTGTGATATAGCTTAGAAATAGAAAAAGGTGCTAAATAATGCAAAGTTTAATGAGAAACACAAACTGTAAACTAATAATGGAAGCTGTGATTTATCCCAGAGTGTGACAGAGAGCAGAGACACTCTACATATTAGAAAACACAGAATTTGACCATCTGGAATACAGGTGACAAAAAAGGCATCAAAACTTGAAGGCTGGTGTCCTGAAATAACATAATACTAATACTACTAAAACTACTACTACTAATAATAATAATACATTTTATTTAAGAAAGCGCCTTTCAAAACACTCAAGGACACTGCACACAAGCAATAAAAACAACAAACATAACAATTTACAAAATAATAACGATAAAAAGTTAAGCAAATAAATAAAATAAATTAAAGTAGCAGGATGGAAAAATTGATGTGGAACAGGCTAATGTGAATAGGTGAGTTTTGAGTCTGGACTTAAAAAGAGGGAGGGAAGTGATGTAGGTCATTAGCAAGACTATAGAACTTGACTGCATGCTGAGGTGTTCAGGTCAGGCTCTATACCAGGGGTGGGCAACTCCAGGCCTCGAGGGCCGGTGTCCCTGCAGGTTTTAGATGTGTCCTTGAACCAACACAGCTGATTTAAATGGCTAAATTAGCTCCTCAACATGTCCTGAAGTTCTCCAGAGGCCTGGTAACGAACTAATCATGTGATTCAAGTCTGTTGACCCAAGGTGAGATCTAAAACCCGCAGGACACCGGCCCTCGAGGCCTGGAATTGCCCACCCCTGTTCTATACAGTCTTGCTAATGACCTTCTAATTTTATTCAGATGTGTTGCAGCAGGGACACATGTAAAAGTTTCAGAACACCGGCCCTCGAGGATTCGAGTTGGACACCCCTGATCTAGAGCCACTGAGTAAACACAGCACTGCAAACACAGAAACAGAGTTGGTGGAAATTTCAAATATAAGATACTTTTACTCAAATGTTTTACTCTCACTTCTCCTCCACCTTGTGCTGTTTAGTCTTACATGTCTGACTGTGCTGAGAATATGTGTCAGCTATAGTCAGTGTTTTACATGACGTTTATGATGTGGTGATGAGGAAAAAGGTGGATCTATCTCTAAGTTCGATCTCTTAGGAATAACTCAAGTGCTTTGAATATATTATATGATTTGAAAACAAATAATTGACATTAGAGCCCAGGTTTCCTGTCCACCATCACATTAGCTGAGTAGTTGGCAAATCTGTGGGGAACAGAGAAGATCAGCCATCAGTCAGTCAGAAGTTTCTGTTTTTTGAAGAAAACAAAAAAATCAATCAGTTGATTTCGACTACAGACACACCATCACACTAATGCAGGGACCCATTATGAGACATCAGTCCTCTGAGATCTGAGAGGAGACGGTTTGTATCAAGTAAACCAAACTGACAACTGACCACAGAGCATATAATTAAAGTCATTTTGTTGCTCCTTTGGGCATTTATAAAGAGACCATGCCTGGTAAGATAACACAACATTTATACAGCACTGCCCCTGTGTGGTCACACTGAAACACAACAGCTTCTCATTTTCTTCACTTCACTAATCACTGCTGAAAGTGTCATTTTAATCATCCCTTCACCAAAAACAAAACAGTAATATAAAAAAAATGAAACTAATCAAATGAGTTAACTCTTGATGATCTTATTATTAGTTTCTATTATCCACCTACTTTCTTACTGCCTCATCTCACATCCACCCTCTCTACTCAGCATCCTCCAGTTTTTATTTGTCTGTCCTTCCAGAACAATCAGTCAATATAATCTGTCATCACCAATAAAATCCTGAAAGTTTATATAAGAAGAACTTACAAAATATCTTGTGTAGTATTTTGCAAGACAATCCAGGGATCAGAGACAAGATTTTAAAAATGGGTTAAATAAAATTATGTGGCCACATGTTTGTAGTCAAAGTAAATTATTGTGTTTGTGTGCAAAATCCCAGTCATAAAAAGAGCAGCTTATAATAACGTGTTTAAAACTAAAATAATGTAAATTTAATCAAACACACATTGAGGGAGTATAAGTTAACACAATGCCAGTGTCACGGTCCGCAGTGGCTGACTGTGTGGAGAGTGTTTGGAGGACCCAGGTGCGGACACAGATGAGCAGACAAAATTAACTTTAAACAAAAGGCGAGCCTTTATTTGAGGCTGGAGTACATGAACTAAACTAAACGAGAGCTGAACAGGGACAACAACTAAACAGGAACCTAAACTGGAAAGAAACTAAGAACAGTGAGACTATAAACAAGACTGTGCCAGAACATGAAGGAACTATGAAATATAAGAATAAGCAACATGAGTCATGACCTGCACAGAGACTTAGAACCTGACATGAAATAGGGCGTGGAACACAGACGACGCAACACAGACTGAATGAAACACAGAGACTGAATACATATAAGGGATGATCAAGGGAAGTGGCCACACATGGGAGCACAGCTGACACACATGAACCTAAAGACAGGACAGGAGAAGTGAAACTAAATACACTGACATTGGACACAGACTTTCAAAGTAAAACAGGAAACATGGAGATTAGACATGACATGAACTTAACATAATCACACAGACATGATGCATGACAGGTAGACGCACGAACCAGGGAGACTGAGTACAGGAGGAGATGGCATAAACAACTAAGAAACAAAGGACTAAACAGCAACCTAGAAATTAACTAGATGAACTAAACTAGGGCACAAATGAATACCAAAGATATAAAAAAATCTCAAACACTGGGTCACATGACCCAGGACCATGACAGCCAGCTTGCTTCTGTTTAATAAGCCAACGGCAGGAGAAGACATTTTACTAACAGAGATAAACGTAAGCACATGCTAACCATCTGCAGCCTGACTGGAAGTAAAACAGCTCCTGAAAACCCAAAACTTACCACTGTTTTACCTTTTTATATAAGTGGCACAAAAGTTTAATTTTACTTGTAAACTGTTGTTTTCGTCAGCCAGTGAGCTTTGTTTCTGCACGCGGCCAGCTAAGTGGTTATGCGCAGTTCACGTGCAATAGCTGTGCTGTTACTGTAACTGCGGGTGATGCACAGTAATGCCAGTGTATTTACTTTTAATGTGTCACAAGATGCAAATTTATTTTAATATTTCAAAAGAACCAAGGACATTAGGAACAAGGATATTTAAGGAATGTGGACATCTAACATTCTGCGTATTTGTGTGCAGACTGGTTTTTTTTTTGAGGTACAGTTCCATGTGTGCCGAGTGAGGAGCTGGTATCGTGGGTCTAAGACACTGTTGCTGCTGTGGAGGCCTTCTGTGTGTCAGGACGCCGACACGTTGATGCCTGCCGTACCAGGAGGGCGGTAGGGAAAAAAACAAAAGGAAGCCCACCTGAGAGATACCTTATCATTTTCTTTTGCTACTTTTTCCCCGCCTGAGATTCAGGTCGTTTTCAGTTCTTAACCCAGGACAGTGGGTAACTGAATAAACTGACACCATAAGGAACTGGACACTCACATGCTATTTTCTTTTCTTTTTCCTTTTCTTTGGGGTGTTGAAATATTGTGTTTCTTGTCTTACATCTATTTTGATTGTTTCAATTATTTTTGTGATGCATTTGAGATGGTTACTGCATTTGAAGGTATCCCTAGATTGAGGATGAGCAAAGGGAACTGATCCAAAGAAAATATATATAAAGCAAACTTTGTTTCACAAACCTGTGGTCGTGCGTGTTATGTGGGTTGGAAGTCTTATTGCTCTTACAGAGTTGCTACCGCCAATCTCCTTCCCAAACCTATATTCGGATATTGTAGACATTGCACTTGGGCGAGCAGTATAGATCATCTCTTTATAGATAGAGGGACACACGTCCAGGTTACACAAACATAAACAAACACCAGAGGATGAGAACTTTCATTCACATTTGTATCCTGTTTTATGTCCAGGAATTCAAGAAACTCAGTGAACAAAAAAAACACACAAAGGGGATGAATGCAAATGCTCTGACAATGAAGAAAGGAAACCAGGGTAGTAAAAGCCAGGGAGCGGGAAAATAGAGGGGGCTGGAAAAGTAGTTCAGTGGGTTAAAACTAAACAGAGAGACCTGTAGAGGTTGATCTGTGGAAAGGCAGAGAAGATGCAGTAGAGTTGAACTGGGGGTCAGTGACAGTGACAGCACTTCCCCAGAGGCTGAGGTGGTGACCAATGTCAACAAGGCAGAAATGGGGACAAAGCCTGAATGAAGAAGCTCTTGCAAAATTAGACTGATTCAGAAACATGTGATATCTGCCATAGAGTATGAGCCCCAAACGGCTCATCTCCTTAATCCTCCTGAGAACAGCTTCAAGAGGAACAGCTTGAATAAAATGGAAGGATGTAACCTCAAGCAAGAAGCAAAGCCAAAAGACAAATCCATAGTATGAAAAGTTAGAACGGAAAATATCAATATTGTAAGATGGTGAAAGATGTGTCTGTAGACCCCTTCCTTGATTCAGAGGTGGTCTTTCCCTTTTTCTATCTTCACCTATGTTCAAGTCACTGAAGCAGTGGCAGTAGTTCATAAGAAAGTACAAGATGACCCCAACCTCAGCAACAGGACCACTCTCAGCACCAACCAAGTGTGTTTGATCTTGGAACTGTGTCTGTGGGCTGTGTCATCCTATAACAACTGTTTCAGTGATGAGTAGGGATGGATATCGTTTAGGTTTTATCCGATACCGGTGCTTAAACGGTGCTCGAACCGGTACTTAAACAATGGAAAACACAAACTTTGTCCTGAAACCTCTCATGTTTACCTGTTTTCCACTTTTTCTTTGGTCATTTTAGTCTTTTTTGGCCAGGGTGAAGGGAGTATCTGCCATCAAACAAGAAGACAGCCGCGTGTAACTACAACAGTGTTTGCTAGTTCACCTTACGTGCATTAATTTAATAACGTAGGCTAACCATGAACAACATTAAGCTACTTACGCAGAGAAGAACGGCTGCTGCTGCCATCATCATTTCTGCTACACTGGCAGGGCTACGGGCCAGGACTCTCCTCTTCGGGTTCTTGGGGGATGTTGCTAACTCCGGGTCCGATAACAGGCACCACACCCGCAGTAGATGTGCTCGGTGTGAGGTCTCGCAGCAAGCTATCAAATACGGTGTATTTCTAGGCTTTTAAAAAAACGCTATGCGTCGCCAGGTGTTTCATCAGATTCGAGGTGTTACCTCTTTTGCACAGTATCAGCTTAAAGCACTTGTTGCAGGCTGCTGAGTTTGCATCTTTTGCTGTGAAGTACAGCCAGACTTTTGACTGCTTCGCCTTGGGCATTTTTAATCTGTAGCTCTGCTCTAAAAGAACGTACGTACCTGGACCCGCCTACTATCCATGGGAAGGTAAAATGATTGGCTAGAATCCAAAGTGTATGACATCTCCGGAAAAAAAAAGCACCAAAATAAAGCACCGAAATGTGCGCTGCTTTTCGGTCTGGTTACTACCGTTTATGTCAGAACCGGTGCCATTATGGCATTATGGTACCATCCCGGTACCATCTTACAATTCCAGCCATTCCCTAACTATGGGTGAGTGGTACTCTTGGCCATTGATCAACTGTCAATCATTATTAATCTTTGATTAGTGATTTATTAACGATCAAGACTAATTATCAAAAAACTGACCTCACGGCCCATTGTTGTAAGTGGTGCTAGTTTCAGTCATTATGCAAATGTAGGGGAGACCGGGGATAGTTGCAACGTGGGTCAGTTGTAACACTTCCAATTTCTCCAGTCAGGGCTAAGTTTCAAATGATGTGACTCATCCTTTGCATGCCCAATTCAGTTCTGGTATCACATGTGAAAAATCAGCACATTGTCAAACATAGACAATTTACCACGAAAAAAAGTAATTTGTATGCCAAAAAGTAAGTCTTTCTACTTTATTTCAATTTCTAATAGCATTATCTGCTTTGCAGTTAAACTCATCAAACTTAAATTATGTTATTTGCATGTCTATGGGGATATATTCTGTGTAGGTCTTTAGTGCTAATGTTTTAGCCGGTGGCTGTAATGTTAGCTAGTTCATGGCTATAGGAATCTGGGTCAGTTGTAACAGCAACAGTCTGGGTTAGTTGTAACAATAATGCAAATGTGACAACTTACCACACTATTACTTTAACTTATATTAAACAAGTTGGGGCAACGACATCAGCAGAGAGGTTCACTGGTCGCTTTTGTATATGCGGTTAATGCCATTGGCAACACAATTCCTCCACTGTTTGTGTTCCCACACATACATTATGCAGACCACTGTGTCAGAGATGGACCAGTAGTGGAAATAAATCAGGATGGGTGCAAGAAACAGATTTCCTCATCTTTCTGAAGCACTTTGCAAACCACACCAAGGTAAGCCATGATAAAAAGTAATGGAATTGCAATGCTGGTGAACAACTACATTTTTATGTTCAAAATTGGTGCAAGAGTTGTAGGTTATAATGCCCACTGAGCCAATGAGGCCAAACTCAAGGAAGACCAACCAAAATTAATGAAATATTCAGTTGCACAAAATTCCATAATTTGTCTTTTTTGGGGGGTTGGCATATGTTCAAAAGCTAGATTTCTGCATTCTGTCACACACACACACAGCTACATAAATGGCTCTAAGTGCATTCATGTGTTGAATAAACAAAGATTACATGTTAATGTTTTGTTAGTACCCTTATTTCATTGTGTTACATTTCACAGCAATAGATCCCACTGTGTTCAGGTCCAATGTTAGAGATGGTGAAGATTTGACCTGATGCTTTATGTAACTTTTTATACTCCTTGTACCAGGTGTAATTAGCTGCTGGGTTAGCATCACTGCTACAGGTCAGATTCACAGAGCTACCCTCTACTATTTCACCAGAGGGACTCACTGATATAGTGGTAAACCTAGGAGCATCTACAAAACAGGAAAGAACCAATATACATTTACTGACATCTTTTAAACATTGTCAAGAAGTATTGTTACAGCTTTGGACTGCTAAAAAACTTTTACATTGCACATCAATGTGTAGAGTCATAAAGGTTGCGCATCCATATATATTTTTAGAATTGCAAGAATAATTCCCGCTGTCCTCAGAGCTGATAGATCTAAAGTGATAAACATCCTGTTGTCCTCCTGACACTTTTTTGTTGTTTTTGTACCAGGTGTAATTAGCTGCATCACTGCTACAGGCCAGAGTTACCGAGCTACCCTCCACTATCTCAGCAGAGGGACTCACTGACAGAGTGGCGAGCCGCGGAGCATCTCTGAAACTGGAAAAAATCTAATAAAAATCACTTCCTTAAAAGCCTTGGAGCATCTGTACATGTATGGACATGCATTAAAATGATTGAAATAGTTGCAAATGAGTTTAAAACATAACTCTTAAAGAACTTCATTTGTGTTCTTTATATTAAGATGCCTCACTCACATTTCACATTAATAAAAATGCGTGGTGACGTTTTTGTTCCGACGTTGTTGTTCGCTGTACACTAATAAGGTCCAGAGTCAGAAGACTGAATGGATGTGAAGTTACATCGTTCCAAGTAACTAAGACGAGCATGACCATCCTCCTTGTACCAGGTGTAATTAGCTGCTGGGTTAGCATCACTGTTACAGGTCAGATTCACAGAGCTACCCTCTACTATCTCAGCAGAGGGACTCACTGACACGGTGGGAAGCCTTGGACCATCTAGGAAACATGGAAAAAAGTCAAATCAAAATCACTCCTATAACCCTAAAAAGTATTACTTTGAAAGTTTTGGACAAAAAAAAATACATGCATTTTGTATCGATGGATAGATACTCTTAACTCTCATAGATACTCTTAACTCATTACTCTTAAAGAACTTCATTTGTTGTCTTTATATTAAGATGCCTCACTCACATTTCACATCTCTCCAGCTGACACTGGAGACTGAGCTGAGTGTGTTTGGTTTCAGGTTAGTTCTTTAGTTTCCCTCAGTTTAGGTTTGTTTGCTCCCTGCTCTGCTCTTCCTGTGTTTTTGTCTCTTTATCACTTGTTTGTTTCTTTGTTTCACTCGCACCCCAGCCAGTACCTGCATTTTGGATCCTTTTCTCGATACACAACACGACTGCTGCCCCAGCCATGACACTTTTTGGGATTTCCTTACCTGGATGATTGGGAAGTCTGATCAATACGTCAACAGAGAAATGAAGTCTAAATAGTGAATGTAAACAACCCTGAATCCCTTTCCTTGCACTTTATTTTGGCATTCATTGCTGTCTTCTACTACCAACTTCCTGTTCGGGTGTAGAAGCTTTTATTTTGATGGGACGATTTCCTGTAAAACTGTTTTTGGCGCAGTTTTCAGCGGCAGTCGCGGGAGTTTTGAAATGTGATGGCTTAACGGAGCCTATGGAGATTTCTTTTGTCATTAGCAGCCCCCTTGATAGAGGCACAAGGTATGGTTATGATATAAATGAGGACACGTTTAGATGTTTTTGTGACAGTCGCTACATTTGTTAAATGTTACGTTGAAACGAACTTCATGTTATAAGGTTTACGATTGTAAGAGTGTGGATTATTTTTGCTTACACGCTGTTTCTATGTATACATCCCCAGCTCTTACGGTGAGATTGATGGTTTACTGCCATTAAACCTTCAAAACGTCATCAGTAAAGTGTCATCCTTCATTCGGGGGGGTTCGCTACAGTAAGAGCTTACCTCCGGGAGCAGCGAGAGAGAGAGCTTCCTGCGATCGGTAACGGTAACGGCACGGCACGGAGCAGCAAGCTGCAGCAACGGTCCGGTAACAAGCAATTGCTCTCAAAATGGAAAATATAGGAGGTCAGTTAAACGAAAAGGAACAACGAAAGGAATTAACATGCGAAGCTGATGAAACAGCTAATGAAACGTTCCCAAGGCGGTCAGAACGGCCCAGTGTGCCCACAGAGAAAATGCTCTTATATCAAAGGGATGAACAGAATAAAAGAGAGAAGAAACTGCTAACCATTTATGAACATTGGAAAGGCCAGGTCAGAGTATACAGAGAAGACCTGAAAAGTGATTTATCAGATTCACGGTTAGCAGAAATGGCTGATGATATTGAAAGGACAGTAAATGATATGACGAAAGCATACAGTGAATATAGAGAGCGTAACGAACCATCCCATGTCATAAGGCGCAAAATGGACTCTTGTGAATCAGTGACAAAGGACATTATGAAAATCATATCTGAGCGTTTAGCAGCTATAGATGAGTATGATGCAGATAGAGAAAGGCAGCGCCTCCATCAGCTCTTAGCTTATGAACATGCTAAGTCCATATTTGGTACTGCATCACAGTCAAGTTACCAATCTGAAGCAAGCATTGCAGCCAAAAGAATCGATGCTGTTGCAGAATTAGCTGCAAAAGAAGCTCAGTATAAAATCACACAAGAGGAAATAAAACAAAAACAAAAAATAAGAGAAATGGAAGAGAAACACAGGAGGGAATTGGATGCACAAAGGTCTGAACTAGAGCGTTTACAAGCAGAAAAGGAAAGGCAAGCAGCACGTGCAAAATTAGAGATTTATGACAAGGAGTTTAAAGTTGATATGGACAGTCAGTTAATGTTACAGAGCAATGGGATGTCTGTTATCAACCAAAGCTATGCACAACCAGCCTCAGAGCTCTCTACAGGTTCATATCACCCACATGTGGAACAATATGCATCCATCCCTGTCAATAATCCTCTACAACAACTGCACTCACAAATTATCACTCCATCGCCTCCCACGGATGTATTTCAGCTGGCTAAAGCTATTCAAGACAGCATAGCAGTAAGCAGAATTCCAGTGCCAGTGCCCGTCGTGTTCAGCGGAGATCCCATCACCTACATCGAATGGAAGGCTTCCTTCATCTCACTGGTGGGCCACAAAGGTATATCTCCAGCTGAAAAACTGCATTTGTTAAAAAGGTATATCACTGGTCCTGCTCTTAAGTGTCTTGAGGGCACGTTCTACCGCAGTGATGAAGAGGCATACAAAGATGCATGGAAAAGACTTGACCAATGCTACGGTCAGCCATTTGTTGTTCAAAAGGCATTCAGAGACAAACTGTCAAAGTGGCCTAAAATCCACTCAAAAGATGCAGAAGGTCTACGGGCCTTTTCTGATTTTCTCACAACCTGTCTGCAAGCAACACCACATGTAAAGGGCTTAGAGATACTAAGTGACTGTGAGGAAAACCAAAAGTTATTGCAAAAGATTCCAGAATGGCTTGCAACGCATTGGAACCGTCAAGTCACAGTTGCTCTCATGAAAGGCAAAGATTTTCCCTCTTTCAAGGATTTTGCAGAGTTTGTAGCACTCGAGGCAGAAATTGCATGTAATCCTGTGACTTCTTCATATGCACTCTATTCATGCAGCTCACCCTTGGAGAAAAGATACATAAGGGAGACCAAACCAAACAGATCTGTGACTCAAGTCTTCACTACACAAGCCACAGTACAAGGAGAAAAAACTAAGTCAAATGACACAAGGTTAAAGGTGGCCTGCATGTTCTGCAAAGATGAAAGTCATCAGTTGTCAAAGTGCCCAAGCTTCTCAGAGAAGTCACTAGACCACAAACAGACATTTGTGAAGGAAAATAAACTGTGCTACGGGTGCTTAAAGGTGGGCCACAATGCCAGAGACTGTCGTCATCGCCACAAATGTGACACTTGCAAAGGACGACACCCCACCTGTTTGCACAATGAGAGTCACATGGCAAATGAAAGGCCTCAGAGCTCTACAAACGTTGCTTCAACCACAGAAAATGACACCATGGCAGCCACAGCTCTGAATGTTACTAAGGTGGGTCAATCAGGTAGTACCTCCATGATTGTTCCTGTGTGGGTTTCCACTACCCAGAGTCCATCTAAAGAGCAGCTTGTGTACGCTTTATTAGACACACAAAGTGATAACACATTTGTCAGTGAGGAGGTAACTAACCAGTTACAAGCAGCATCCCATCTAGTTAAACTAAAACTAACCACGATGCTGGGAGTTCACATGACAGTCAAAAGTCAGAGAGTAGCAGGGTTACGTGTGAGAGGTTATAATTCAGATGTTCACATTGACCTTCCACCCTCCTACACAAAGGACTACATCCCATTTAACTATGACAACATACCCACAAATGAAACTGCAAGGCAATGGCCCCATCTGTCAGAGATCGTTGATCAGATACCCCCTCTCCTGAGTTGTGATATTGGACTACTCATTGGATTTAACTGTCCCAGAACTCTAGCTCCAAAACAGGTTCTACTCGGAAAAGACAATGAGCCATTTGCCATACAGACAGACCTAGGGTGGAGCATTGTTGGTGGCTCATCAGAGTCAAATGAAACTGAAACAAGTCTGTGCCATAGGGTCATGGTAAAGGAAATGCCTGCTGTAACACCAATGGACATGATCAATGTTCTTGAATCAGATTTCAAGGACACAAAGGCATGTGACAAAACGGTCTCACAAGAGGATCTCGTTTTTCTGTAAAAACTTAAGGAAGGGATAAAGAAAAATGAACAAGGACACTGTGAGATGCCTCTTCCATTCAAGCAAAGGCCAAACTTACCAGACAACAAAAGGCTTGCAGAGATCAGACTGGAACACTTAAGGAGAAGGTTGAACAAGGATGAGAACTACAAAAATGATTATGTTGCATACATGAATGACATAATTGAAAGAGGAGACGTGGAAGAAGTACACAACGAAGGAACACAAGGTGAACAATGGTACATCCCCCATCATGGGATTTACCACCCCAAAAAGCCCACAAAACTGCGTGTCGTATTTGACTGTTCAGCCAAACACAATGGAACAAGTCTCAATGATCATCTCCTCCAAGGGCCAGACTTAATAAACAATCTGACTGGCATTCTCTTGAGATTCCGGCAACATCCTATTGCCTTAATGTGCGATATAGAAAAGATGTTCCACCAGTTCCACGTCAGTGAGAGGGACCGGGACTATCTACGTTTCCTCTGGTGGAAAAACGGTGATACAAGCACACAACCTCAAACATACAGAATGAATGTACACCTTTTTGGTGCGGCATCATCTCCAGGCTGTGCAAATTATGGACTGAAGTACTTAGCCAAAGAGCACTGCCACTCGCACCCAGCAGGTTCACAGTTCATTGAGAAAGACTTTTATGTCGATGATGGAGTTGAATATGATGGAGTTGAATATGTCTGTTGTAATGTCAAGATTTTTTGTGTCACCAATCTATTATCATCTTGACATGATTGTGAATGAGAAGAATCGTGTGTAATGGCTAAACCCAGAATTATGATTTATATGTGATTTTACCTTTAGTTAATTATGCTCAATACTGATCAGAAAAATAAGCAGTTACATATGGATAGTCAGAGAGGATAACTCAGGGCTAAGTGAAAGCCCGTGTAGAAATATGAATCTGTGTGTGTGTGTGTGTGTGTGTGTGTGTGTGTGTGTGTGTGTGTGTAAGAAAAGGAATGAGAGCAGACACAGGGCACTTTGATCTCTGAACGTCTGACTTTAAAACTATATCCATCCATTCTCTTCCAACATATCTCTTCCAACCTATCCCTTTTGTCATAGGATGAGAGGCGGGGTTTGAAACTATATGATTTAGCAAAAAACAAAAGGAAAGTACTGAGTAAATTGTGATTGAGAAACACAGAACTTTAATGGGAAAATGTATTTGGATTAAAAGGGATTATGTTAAAGTGAGTGTGCTAATGAATCTGAACTTAATGAAATGTGAAGTGAAACCCTTTCATATGTGGCTGAATGTTAAAATGTAATGGAATTATTAGTGTTAAAAGAAATAGAGAGATGGTGATATGGTGGTTAGACTGGTTTTAACATGGAACACTGAGATAAAACACAGGCTCATCTCCAACCTCACCTCCAAATAGTAGGTCAACTTAACAAGCTAATCATTATTATTATTATTGATTCTGCTTTTGCTTTTCTCCTCCAAAACTGCTTTAAAATAATTTCCTGCAATTAAAGTCGAAATTGTGGACATTCACTTTTTTAACCCACTGTTAAACAGTAAAAGGATAACTCTGAGTATTCAGTTAGTTTAGTGCAAATAGCACTTACAGGTTACTCCCGTCTTTTAAATTAACAGTCCCTTGGGGTTAACTGTCCAGACCTCTAAAAACTAGCCCTGATTAAAAAGCATGACATAGAGGGGAGCTGCCACGACAGGTGTGACTGATGTGATTTGTTCTGCAAGGCTACTCAGGTTTTTTCATACCAGGGTAAGCAGAGAAGACACTTGGATATAAAGACTCACCCACACATCGGCTCCATCTAAACTGTGCATTATCAACTGGATAACACACATTTAGAGATTAGAGATCAGAACTTTTTCAACAGATGGCCAAAGCAGACTTACTGTGAAAGGGTTGTGGGCTCTAGAGAGCAACATTTAGCTCCCAGCACGTTTGGATACTGAATATAAACATCGTCTTTCTGATGTGTTTTAAGAGAAACTGTGTTTGGACCTTGAATATCTTTAGATTTCTGGGTATGTATGGGGCCTAACACCCAGCTTAGCCCAGAGATCTTTTGAAAAGGAAGACATGAAAAAAATGGGCGGAAATCAGCTACAGCTAGGAACAGGACAAGTGACTGTCAAAATAAAACAGGAAGTGCACAAACACACAGAACACACAGGCTTGAAGCTGAAACAGGGATAAGCAAATATTGAAGCATAATGACTGACTGGGGAAGACAAAGGATGAAACAAGGAGAGGAACATGGAAACAGGTAAGGGAGACGAAACACAGAGACTAAGACATGGAGGGAGAGAGCGAGAGACACAGAGAGAGACACAAATAGGAAAACAATGGGCCATATCCATCCAATTAGATGGATATCGAATTAACAGAGATATGAGTGGTTAAACATATGCACAGGACATGACAGAGTCTCACAAGGTGAGACAGGCAAGAAATCATGAACCAAAAATATAAATAAACTCAGAGTCAGAAAAGGAACTAAACTCAAAGACCCATAAACGCTGTAACCAGAAGTGACACCTAGAAGGATGGCTTTCTAAGAAGAGGCGATGTTGCAAGAGATTCTGATTACTCTCAATTTGATGTTCAAATAATTTGATTATTAAAAATTCTCAATACAAATTAATTGCTTCGATGCTTATTTTATTGCACGAGTCTGTAATCTTCTTAATGTGTTAAAAGAAGTCAACGCGAGACCGGAAATGTAGGCTTTAGGATCATATATTAAAGTTGATAGAACAATAACATTGTTGGAAAACCATGCCATGGTCCCTGGGCTTTGAGAAGATTAATTTCTAGTTCTCTATTTGTCATTATCCCTATGTCCTCGCCGATCCGACCTGCTATTTCTACCAGTCAACACCGGATTGTTGTATGACAAACACTGGTGAAACCCTGTTTCACAAGTTAAAGACCGTTTTGTTCTTTGGAAGATGTTCTCCTTTCTGTCCAGGAAACCTGTGAAGCAGTTTTGAAGATAGCACGGACACCTCTTTGTAAATATTTGGGGTAAAGTTGCAGAGAGAGTTTAATAATAATAATAATGGATTGCATTTATATAGCGCTTTTCAGAGACCCTCAAAGCGCTTTACAATTCCACTATTCATTCACTCTCACATTCACACACTGGTGGAGGCAGCTACAGTTGTAGCCACAGCTGCCCTGGGGCAGACTGACAGAAGCGAGGCTGCCATATCGCGCCATCGGCCCCTCTGGCCAACACCAGTAGGCAGTAGGTGAAGTGTCTTGCCCAAGGACACAACGACCGAGACTGTCCGAGCCGGTGTGGGCGTTAGAGTGGGATTAACACAAATGTGGATGTCACATTATGAAACTGTTTTTATTGCACCTTGTAAATAATCTCAATGTCTTTGATTTGATTAAGAAGTCCTGCAGTTGAGTCTTGCTTTTCCTGACAGCATTTATGGACTTTTGTTTATCAGTGTCTTTTCATATTATATACTCTTTAGTCTCTCTTATTTTAAATGCTAGTTATTTGCTTAGTCATTAGGTTTGTGTTTGTGTCTCTGTGTTTGTCATTTCCTGTTTTATTTCAATGGTCTCTTGTCTCTGGTGCTTTGTATTTTGTTCCGCCTCCTTCCCTCATTAACAGGTGTTTGTTTATTGTCCGAGTCGCTGCTTGTCATTTGTCACATCCACTCTCAATGCTGTGTGCTCCCTTGTTCTGTTTCCCTAGATTGCTAGCCTTCCTGTCATGTTTGGGTCAAATCTGAACGATTTACAACTTAAAACACTCATAAATATTGTGTTTTACATGTGATTGCCTCAAGGTATTATGATATCCTGGGCTCCGATGCTTTGGAACAAACTTCCTCTTCATATTAGACAAGCGTCTTTAGTGCAGGTCTTTAAGTCCAGATTGAAAACCTATTTTTATTCCCTGGCTTTTACCTCGGCGGGAAACTGACATCCTTCCTTATTATTTTATACTCTGTTTTTCTTTTCTTTGTTTCTGTATTGTTCAGCACTTTGGTCTGCCTGGTGCGGTTTTTAGAGTGCTATATCAATAAACGATGATGATGATGATGATGATGATATCCTGGATACTATGCACTTGAACATATAAAGGTGATGATCACCTCTTTCATTGAATTTTGTATGTTTTAATCAACCTTGTTACATCTGTGGTGTTCCCGGTCAAAAGGACCACGATAGGAAATGAATGGGAATCCCCTCACTCACTGACTGGATGACCAACTGAACGACCTATTGAACTGAATTTGGTGTTTTTTGTGCTAATTTAAGTGAAGTTAAAAGAGACCAATCAATTCTGACTGGGAACACTAAAGTATGGAACAGAAGGTGAACACGACAGGAGGGCTAGTTTTGTTTTTGTAGCCCCAGCCCTGCCTTGTTTTGCATTTTTGTATTTTGAAAGATTTCACCATTAAAGTTGTTTTGAGTTTGTTTCTTGTCTCACAAATCTTGCACTTAGCTCCAAATGCTGCCTGCCACATGACAAAAGGACATGACCATTACTGCCCACCTACATGTATGGTGTTGGAATAAAACAACACAGAAAATTAAATGATTAGATTACAAAAAATTTGAACTTCTGACAAACTTCTCAGTGTTGTTATTTCACAGAAAAGGATTCCAATATACCCACAATGTTTACTTTTAGTGATTAATCAAAATTAAATGTTAAAAATGATTCCCTCCCTTCCTTCTCATCCTTTTCACGCATGGAGGCTCAGATGCTAGTAGATATAATTGAAAGCAATAAAACTGTTGTTAAGTGACTCTGTTATTGCAAAGCTTATATTATTAAGTTCATTTAAGTTCAGTAAACCAGGGGTAGGCAACTCCAGGCCTCGAGTGCCGGTGTCCTGCCAGTTTTAGATGTATCCTTGATCTAACACAGCTGATTTAAATGGCTAAATTACCTCCTGAACATGTCTTGAAATTCTCCAGAGGCCTGGTAATGAAGTAATCATTTGATTCAGGTGTGTTGACCCAGGGTGAGCTCTAAACCTGCAGGACACCGGGCATTGAGGCCTGGAGTTGCCTACCTTTGCTAAAAATGCTAACCGTCACCCATGACGGGTTAGGGTTTAAAGGTTTAAACTAGTGATGGCCAAATGAAGCTTTCTGAAGCTTGTATTGAAAAATAGTTCATTACTCGAAACTTTTCAACACAGTCCTCTCTGGTGACATCTGGTGGCCAAAAATATGAAGAGCAGCTTGAATCCACAAAATAAAACCAACTGCTTCATTATGACTGCCCACTCTACAGAGTGGAATTCTGTCTGATATTGAGCCACCGCTGTGTTGCTTTGAACGTGTATTCTTTAGTGGTTAAAAAAATGTGGTTTATTTGTTTAATAAATAATTTTGACCAGTAAACTTTCCTTGTTTAAACATGCACCATGGTGTGGTCTTTCTTTGCTTGTGACTTATTGATGTTGGTAAATACAATAATTGAAAAACACCGCATTACATATAATATACATATGATAATGTACAACACATTATGGAGTAGGCTTCTGCTGTGAGGTCCTGCCTCCATGCACTTATACCCGTCTAGCGGTTAATTGCATATTTATAAATAATATTATATTAGGGAAATTTTCCCAGACATATTTTTGACCTGGGGACAGAATTGATTGTGAACTGGAAAGGGGAAATGCTTATGAACTTGCAAATTAAAAACATGATGCATTTAAGGTAGCCCTTTTTCATTTTTATTTAAGAAGAGAATTTGTTGTAGTGTGCGATGGCCGAACCTGCTCCTTTTTGTGGAGATAATTTCTCCTGCCTTAAGGAAAATCCCTTCACATGGCACAGAAGAGGCTGGAGCGCACAGAAACTGGTAGAGATGCAGTTATACAGTCTACCTGGGCCCCACAAACTATCAGATAAAGTGAATAAATAACATTTGGCAGACTAACATTTTCAGATTAATTAAACAATAAAATATATATTTTTACAACATTACATGTAAAGAGTCAAGTGGAAGTTTTTCTAAAGTTATTTAATGATATTTATATTATGAAAATAGGATTTTTGACATTTTAAGTTTTTCCCGTTTTCAGATAAAATAAACACGCACAAAACAAAAGCAAACAGCCAGAACACAAAGCTGGAAAACCCACCTGATCGACCAAAATCAACTCAAAATACTCCCACACAACAGAACCTCCTCTATTCCTCGCTGGCTCCAAATCTCTCAGTAGAAATATCAGTGGTTCGCTATCTGTCACCATCAAAACACAAATCCCGCGAATGATTCACTTCCTTATAAACCATTGAATCAGACACCGAAGCAGTTAGGCTCTAAATGAAGCTTCGGACGTCACTGATCACGTGACTCTGGCCAAACGAATCAAGCTTCGACACAGTGCTTCTGAAGCAGTGTGTTGATTTTTTTGACACACGCACCGGAGCTTCAGCTTCAAGCGGGCCATCACTAGTTTAAACCAATATTCCACACTCTGCTGCATCATCCATTTTGGGCGGACTGGCAGTGAAGGTCTAACAATGCCAGAAGAACTTAATCATCTGCACCGACACAAACTCTTCCTGACAGCAATGGTCAAGCCAGTGCAAGCCAAGACAATTTTAAGAAACTGAGGAGAGACCCCTTTGCATATAGGTATAGTAGGTTTTAGGAGCTCGGCCACATAATCTCTTCACTATTAGTGAATCACAGCCTCAATCACATCAGCTGAATGTAACTGATCACCTGCCACAACAGCCAGTGTTACATCCTCTGATGCTCGGGACAGCAAAGTAATAACTCTCACTGTGTTCAGGTCTGAAGTCAGTGATGGTAAAGTTCTGTCCTGATGCTGTTGCTGAGTCCTCATTCTCCTTGTACCAGGTGTAATGAGTTAGCTGGTGGGTTAGCATCACTGTTACAAATCAGAGTCAATGAGGAAACCTGAACATATTATATTTAATTTATGCATTCTATCTAAATGTCTTTCACTTATTCTTTTCAGACTTCATACTGAATGCTTGTTTTTTATTTTGTTTCTGTGTATATGAGTGTATATTATTTGTAAAAGAATATTAAACTTGCAAAAAAAGGGAAAATAAAACAAATATGTTTGAAATATGGATTTTTTACAGCCTTGATTTTACCAGAGTAATGATGAGATGGGTTTTGTCATCTTAAGATTGTGACGGCCAGTGGGCTGGCCTTGTGTTTTGCTTTTTCTGTTACCTGTTTCTTGCAGGTAGGTGGAGCTGACCCAATTATAGATGCAGCACACCTGAGAAGGCCAGTCCCAGTGTATATAAAGACTAGAGATGGCACGATACCACTTTTCTATGACCGATACCAATATCATAAATTTGGATATCTGCCGATACCGATATGAGTCCGATATAGTGTGTTTTTTAATCAATAAAACTGTTTTTTTAATATCTTGCTGCATTTTGTATAAGTTCATACTCAAGTTTAAATAAACAACAACACTAAAGCTATTCTGTTATACATGTATGTAAAAAATACACTGCACCCAAAATATTTCATAGTTCAGCAACACTGATCAATCTAATAAACTTAAACCTACTCAATCCTCCCTATTCTGGTATTTTAAAGAGTACTTAGCAGAAATATTAAGCAACCCAACTAATAGGGTTGCAAACTCCCAGCAAAAAAAAAAAATAGGGAACCACCCCCACCGTCCACCTCATGATGCTTAATTGACATAATCAACTTTAATTTGATGCAGTGTGAAAAAAAAATGCACAGAGATAAATTATTTTTCAAGAATAATTAAATAGATTCAACATCTTTCTTCAACAGAATTGCAGACTGCACAGATGGTACCTTCCCAAAGGAAAAAGTACTATAGCTTACTAGGGTATATTAGACATAACAGTTACTATATACAGTAATGCAGCGGTCCCCAACCTTTTTTGCACCACGGACCGATTTATGCCCGACAATATTTTCACGGACCGGCCTTTTAAGAACTAACAGTCTAGTTCTGCCTGCGTGTCACAAAGTCTAGTTCTACCTGCGTGTCACAAAGTCTAGTTCTGCCTAAGTGTCAAAAAGTCTTTTTCTGCCTGCGTGTCACAAAGTCTAGTTCTGCCTGCGTGTCACAAAGTCTTGTTCTGCCTGCGTGTCACAAAGTCTTTTTCTGCCTGCGTGTCACAAAGTCTTTTTTCCCGTGTGCGTGTCACAAAGTCTTTTTCTGCCTGTGTGTCACAAAGTCTAGTTCTGCCTGCGTGTCACAAAGTCTTGTTCTGCCTGCGTGTCACAAAGTCTAGTTCTGCCTGCGTGTCACAAAGTCTTTTTTCCCGTGTGCGTGTCACAAAGTCTTTTTCTGCCTGCGTGTCACAAAGTCTTTTTTCCCGTGTGCGTGTCACAAAGTCTTTTTTCCCGTGTGCGTGTCACAAAGTCTTTTTCTGCCTGCGTGTCACAAAGTCTTTTTCTGCCTGCGTGTCACAAAGTCTAGTTCTGCCTGCGTGTCACAAAGTCTTCTTCTGCCTGCGTGTCACAAAGTCTTCTTCTGCCTGCGTGTCACAAAGTCTTGTTCTGCCTGCGTGTCACAAAGTCTAGTTTTGCCTGCGTGTCACAAAGTCTTGTTTTGCCTGCGTGTCACAAAGTCTTGTTTTGCCTGCGTGTCACAAAGTCTAGTTCTACCTGCGTGTCACAAAGTCTTTTTCTGCCTGCGTGTCACAAAGTCTAGTTCTGCCTGCGTGTCACAAAGTCTTCTTCTGCCTGCTTGTCACAAAGTCTTTTTCTGCCTGCGTGTCAAAAAGTCTTTTTCTGCCTGCGTGTCAAAAAGTCTTTTTCTGCCTGCGTGTCACAAAGTCTAGTTCTGCCTGCGTGTCACAAAGTCTTGTTCTGCCTGCGTGTCACAAAATCTTGTTCTGCCTGCGTGTCACAAAGTCTTTTTCTGCCTGCGTGTCAAAAAGTCTTCTTCTGCCTGCGTGTCAAAAAGTCTTTTTCTGCCTGCGTGTCACAAAGTCTAGTTCTGCCTGCGTGTCACAAAGTCTTGTTCTGCCTGCGTGTCACAAAATCTTGTTCTGCCTGCGTGTCACAAAGTCTTTTTCTGCCTGCGTGTCACAAAGTCTTTTTTCCCGCGTGCGTGTCACAAAGTCTTTTTCTGCCTGTGTGTCACAAAGTCTAGTTCTGCCTGCGTGTCACAAAGTCTACTTCTGCCTGCGTGTCACAAAGTCTTGTTTTGCCTGCGTGTCACAAAGTCTTGTTTTGCCTGCGTGTCACAAAGTCTTGTTCTGCCTGCGTGTCACAAAGTCTACTTCTTCCTGCGTGTCACAAAGTCTTGTTTTGCCTGCGTGTCACAAAGTCTTGTTTTGCCTGCGTGTCACAAAGTCTTGTTCTGCCTGCGTGTCACAAAGTCTTGTTTTGCCTGCGTGTCACAAAGTCTTTTTCTGCCTGCGTGTCACAAAGTCTAGTTCTGCCTGCGTGTCACAAAGTCTTGTTCTGCCTGCGTGTCACAAAGTCTTTTTCTGCCTGCGTGTCACAAAGTCTAGTTCTGCCTGCGTGTCACAAAGTCTTGTTCTGCCTGCGTGTCACAAAGTCTTTTTCTGCCTGCGTGTCACAAAGTCTAGTTCTGCCTGCGTGTCACAAAGTCTTGTTCTGCCTGCGTGTCACAAAGTCTTTTTCTGCCTGCGTGTCACAAAGTCTAGTTCTGCCTGCGTGTCACAAAGTCTTTTTCTGCCTGCGTGTCACAAAGTCTAGTTCTGCCTGCGTGTCACAAAGTCTAGTTCTGCCTGCGTGTCACAAAGTCTTTTTCTGCCTGCGTGTCACAAAGTCTTTTTCTGCCTGCGTGTCACAAAGTCTAGTTCTTCCTGCGTGTCACAAAGTCTTTTTCTGCCTGCGTGTCACAAAGTCTAGTTCTGCCTGCGTGTCACAAAGTCTTCTTCTGCCTGCGTGTCACAAAGTCTAGTTCTGCCTGCGTGTCACAAAGTCTTGTTCTGCCTGCGTGTCACAAAGTCTTTTTCTGCCTGCGTGTCACAAAGTCTAGTTCTGCCTGCGTGTCACAAAGTCTTGTTCTGCCTGCGTGTCACAAAGTCTTTTTCTGCCTGCGTGTCACAAAGTCTACTTCTGCCTGCGTGTCACAAAGTCTTGTTTTGCCTGCGTGTCACAAAGTCTTGTTCTGCCTGCGTGTCACAAAGTCTTTTTCTGCCTGCGTGTCACAAAGTCTACTTCCGCCTGCGTGTCACAAAGTCTTTTTCTTCCTGCGTGTCACAAAGTCTACTTCTTCCTGCGTGTCACAAAGTCTTGTTTTGCCTGCGTGTCACAAAGTCTTGTTTTGCCTGCGTGTCACAAAGTCTTGTTCTGCCTGCGTGTCACAAAGTCTTTTTCTGCCTGCGTGTCACAAAGTCTAGTTCTGCCTGCGTGTCACAAAGTCTTGTTCTGCCTGCGTGTCACAAAGTCTTGTTCTGCCTGCGTGTCACAAAGTCTACTTCTGCCTGCGTGTCACAAAGTCTTGTTTTGCCTGCGTGTCACAAAGTCTTGTTTTGCCTGCGTGTCACAAAGTCTTGTTCTGCCTGCGTGTCACAAAGTCTTTTTCTGCCTGCGTGTCACAAAGTCTAGTTCTGCCTGCGTGTCACAAAGTCTTGTTCTGCCTGTGTGTCACAAAGTCTAGTTCTGCCTGCGTGTCACAAAGTCTTCTTCTGCCTGCGTGTCACAAAGTCTAGTTCTGCCTGCGTGTCACAAAGTCTTGTTTTGCCTGCGTGTCACAAAGTCTTGTTTTGCCTGCGTGTCACAAAGTCTTGTTCTGCCTGCGTGTCACAAAGTCTTGTTTTTCCTGCGTGTCACAAAGTCTAGTTCTGCCTGCGTGTCACAAAGTCTAGTTCTGCCTGCGTGTCACAAAGTCTAGTTCTGCCTGCGTGTCACAAAGTCTTATTCTGCCTGCGTGTCACAAAGTCTAGTTCTGCCTGCGTGTCACAAAGTCTTCTTCTGCCTGCGTGTCACAAAGTCTAGTTCTGCCTGCGTGTCACAAAGTCTTGTTCTGCCTGCGTGTCACAAAGTCTTTTTCTGCCTGCGTGTCACAAAGTCTAGTTCTGCCTGCGTGTCACAAAGTCTTTTTCTGCCTGCGTGTCACAAAGTCTTTTTCTGCCTGCGTGTCACAAAGTCTACTTCTGCCTGCGTGTCACAAAGTCTTTTTCTGCCTGCGTGTCACAAAGTCTACTTCTTCCTGCGTGTCACAAAGTCTTGTTTTGCCTGCGTGTCACAAAGTCTTGTTTTGCCTGCGTGTCACAAAGTCTTGTTCTGCCTGCGTGTCACAAAGTCTTTTTCTGCCTGCGTGTCACAAAGTCTAGTTCTGCCTGCGTGTCACAAAGTCTAGTTCTGCCTGCGTGTCACAAAGTCTTGTTCTGCCTGCGTGTCACAAAGTCTTGTTCTGCCTGCGTGTCACAAAGTCTACTTCTGCCTGCGTGTCACAAAGTCTTGTTTTGCCTGCGTGTCACAAAGTCTGGTTTTTCCTGCGTGTCACAAAGTCTTGTTCTGCCTGCGTGTCACAAAGTCTTTTTCTGCCTGCGTGTCACAAAGTCTAGTTCTGCCTGCGTGTCACAAAGTCTTGTTCTGCCTGCTTGTCACAAAGTCTTTTTCTGCCTGCGTGTCAAAAAGTCTTTTTCTGCCTGCGTGTCAAAAAGTCTTTTTCTGCCTGCGTGTCACAAAGTCTAGTTCTGCCTGCGTGTCACAAAGTCTTGTTCTGCCTGCGTGTCACAAAATCTTGTTCTGCCTGCGTGTCACAAAGTCTAGTTCTGCCTGCGTGTCAAAAAGTCTTCTTCTGCCTGCGTGTCAAAAAGTCTTTTTCTGCCTGCGTGTCACAAAGTCTAGTTCTGCCTGCGTGTCACAAAGTCTTGTTCTGCCTGCGTGTCACAAAGTCTTGTTCTGCCTGCGTGTCACAAAGTCTTTTTCTGCCTGCGTGTCACAAAGTCTTTTTTCCCGCGTGCGTGTCACAAAGTCTTTTTCTGCCTGTGTGTCACAAAGTCTAGTTCTGCCTGCGTGTCACAAAGTCTACTTCTGCCTGCGTGTCACAAAGTCTTGTTTTGCCTGCGTGTCACAAAGTCTAGTTTTGCCTGCGTGTCACAAAGTCTTGTTCTGCCTGCGTGTCACAAAGTCTACTTCTTCCTGCGTGTCACAAAGTCTTGTTCTGCCTGCGTGTCACAAAGTCTTGTTTTGCCTGCGTGTCACAAAGTCTTTTTCTGCCTGCGTGTCACAAAGTCTTGTTTTGCCTGCGTGTCACAAAGTCTAGTTCTGCCTGCGTGTCACAAAGTCTTGTTCTGCCTGCGTGTCACAAAGTCTTTTTCTGCCTGCGTGTCACAAAGTCTAGTTCTGCCTGCGTGTCACAAAGTCTTGTTCTGCCTGCGTGTCACAAAGTCTTTTTCTGCCTGCGTGTCACAAAGTCTAGTTCTGCCTGCGTGTCACAAAGTCTTTTTCTGCCTGCGTGTCACAAAGTCTAGTTCTGCCTGCGTGTCACAAAGTCTAGTTCTGCCTGCGTGTCACAAAGTCTTTTTCTGCCTGCGTGTCACAAAGTCTAGTTCTGCCTGCGTGTCACAAAGTCTTTTTCTGCCTGCGTGTCACAAAGTCTTTTTCTGCCTGCGTGTCACAAAGTCTTCTTCTGCCTGCGTGTCACAAAGTCTAGTTCTGCCTGCGTGTCACAAAGTCTTTTTCTGCCTGCGTGTCAAAAAGTCTTTTTCTGCCTGCGTGTCACAAAGTCTAGTTCTGCCTGCGTGTCACAAAGTCTTTTTCTGCCTGCGTGTCACAAAGTCTAGTTCTGCCTGCGTGTCACAAAGTCTTGTTCTGCCTGCGTGTCACAAAGTCTTTTTCTGCCTGCGTGTCACAAAGTCTTTTTCTGCCTGCGTGTCACAAAGTCTTTTTCTGCCTGCGTGTCACAAAGTCTAGTTCTGCCTGCGTGTCACAAAGTCTTTTTCTGCCTGCGTGTCACAAAGTCTTTTTCTGCCTGCGTGCCACAAAGTCTAGTTCTGCCTGCGTGTCACAAAGTCTTGTTTTGCCTGCGTGTCACAAAGTCTTGTTTTGCCTGCGTGTCACAAAGTCTTGTTCTGCCTGCGTGTCACAAAGTCTTTTTCTGCCTGCGTGTCACAAAGTCTAGTTCTGCCTGCGTGTCACAAAGTCTTCTTCTGCCTGCGTGTCACAAAGTCTAGTTCTGCCTGCGTGTCACAAAGTCTAGTTCTGCCTGCGTGTCACAAAGTCTTGTTCTGCCTACGTGTCACAAAGTCTTGTTCTGCCTGCGTGTCACAAAGTCTTTTTTCCCGCGTGCGTGTCACAAAGTCTTTTTCTGCCTGTGTGTCACAAAGTCTAGTTCTGCCTGCGTGTCACAAAGTCTTGTTCTGCCTGCGTGTCACAAAGTCTAGTTCTGCCTGCGTGTCACAAAGACTTTTTCTGCCTGCGTGTCACAAAGTCTTCTTTTGCCTGCGTGTCACAAAGTCTTGTTCTGCCTGCGTGTCACAAAGTCTTGTTTTTCCTGCGTGTCACAAAGTCTAGATCTGCCTGCGTGTCACAAAGTCTTTTTCTGCCTGCGTGTCACAAAGTGTAGTTCTTCCTGCGTGTCACAAAGTCTTTTTCTGCCTGCGTGTCACAAAGTCTAGTGCTGCCTGCGTGTCACAAAGTCTTCTTCTGCCTGCGTGTCACAAAGTCTAGTTCTGCCTGCGTGTCACAAAGTCTTGTTCTGCCTGCGTGTCACAAAGTCTTTTTCTGCCTGCGTGTCACAAAGTCTAGTTCTGCCTGCGTGTCACAAAGTCTTGTTTTGTCTGCGTGTCACAAAGTCTTGTTCTGCCTGCGTGTCACAAAGTCTTTTTCTGCCTGCGTGTCACAAAGTCTACTTCTGCCTGCGTGTCACAAAGTCTTTTTCTGCCTGCGTGTCACAAAGTCTACTTCTTCCTGCGTGTCACAAAGTCTTGTTTTGCCTGCGTGTCACAAAGTCTTGTTTTGCCTCGTGTCACAAAGTCTTGTTCTGCCTGCGTGTCACAAAGTCTTTTTCTGCCTGCGTGTCACAAAGTCTAGTTCTGCCTGCGTGTCACAAAGTCTAGTTCTGCCTGCGTGTCACAAAGTCTTGTTCTGCCTGCGTGTCACAAAGTCTTGTTCTGCCTGCGTGTCACAAAGTCTTGTTCTGCCTGCGTGTCACAAAGTCTACTTCTGCCTGCGTGTCACAAAGTCTTGTTTTGCCTGCGTGTCACAAAGTCTGGTTTTGCCTGCGTGTCACAAAGTCTTGTTCTGCCTGCGTGTCACAAAGTCTTTTTCTGCCTGCGTGTCACAAAGTCTAGTTCTGCCTGCGTGTCACAAAGTCTAGTTCTGCCTGCGTGTCACAAAGTCTTGTTCTGCCTGTGTGTCACAAAGTCTAGTTCTGCCTGCGTGTCACAAAGTCTTCTTCTGCCTGCGTGTCACAAAGTCTAGTTCTGCCTGCGTGTCACAAAGTCTTGTTTTGCCTGCGTGTCACAAAGTCTTGTTTTGCCTGCGTGTCACAAAGTCTTGTTCTGCCTGCGTCTCACAAAGTCTTGTTTTTCCTGCGTGTCACAAAGTCTAGTTCTACCTGCGTGTCACAAAGTCTTTTTCTGCCTGCGTGTCACAAAGTCTAGTTCTGCCTGCGTGTCACAAAGTCTTATTCTGCCTGCGTGTCACAAAGTCTAGTTCTGCCTGCGTGTCACAAAGTCTAGTTCTGCCTGCGTGTCACAAAGTCTTTTTCTGCCTGCGTGTCACAAAGTCTAGTTCTGCCTGCGTGTCAAAAAGTCTTTTTCTGCCTGCGTGTCACAAAGTCTAGTTCTGCCTGCGTGTCACAAAGTCTTGTTCTGCCTGCGTGTCACAAAGTCTTGTTTTGCCTGCGTGTCACAAAGTCTTTTTCTGCCTGCGTGTCACAAAGTCTTTTTCTGCCTGCGTGTCACAAAGTCTAGTTCTGCCTGCGTGTCACAAAGTCTAGTTCTGCCTGCGTGTCACAAAGTCTAGTTCTGCCTGCCTGTCACAAAGTCTAGTTCTGCCTGCGTGTCACAAAGTCTTTTTCTTCCTGCGTGTCACAAAGTCTAGTTCTGCCTGCGTGTCACAAAGTCTTGTTTTGCCTGCGTGTCACAAAGTCTTGTTTTGCCTGCGTGTCACAAAGTCTTTTTCTGCCTGCGTGTCACAAAGTCTAGTTCTGCCTGCGTGTCACAAAGTCTTTTTCTGCCTGCGTGTCACAAAGTCTTTTTCTGCCTGCGTGTCACAAAGTCTTTTTCTGCCTGCGTGTCAAAAAGTCTTTCTCTGCCTGCGTGTCACAAAGTCTAGTTCTGCCTGCGTATCACAAAGTCTTGTTCTGCCTGCGTGTCACAAAGTCTTGTTCTGCCTGCGTGTCACAAAGTCTTTTTCTGCCTGCGTGTCACAAAGTCTTTTTCTGCCTGCGTGTCACAAAGTCTAGTTCTGCCTGCGTGTCACAAAGTCTTTTTCTGCCTGCGTGTCACAAAGTCTAGTTCTGCCTGCATGTCACAAAGTCTTTTTCTGCCTGCCTGTCACAAAGTCTTTTTCTGCCTGCGTGTCACAAAGTCTAGTTCTGCCTGCGTGTCACAAAGTCTTTTTCTGCCTGCGTGTCACAAAGTCTTTTTCTGCCTGCGTTTGACAAAGTCTAGTTCTGCCTGCGTGTCACAAAGTCTAGTTCTGCCTGCGTGTCACAAAGTCTTTTTCTGCCTGCGTGTCACAAAGTCTAGTTCTGCCTGCGTGTCACAAAGTCTAGTTCTGCCTGCGTGTCACAAAGTCTAGTTCTGCCTGCGTGTCACAAAGTCTAGTTCTGCCTGCGTGTCACAAAGTCTTTTTCTGCCTGCGTGTCACAAAGTCTTTTTCTGCCTGCGTGTGACAAAGTCTAGTTCTGCCTGCGTGTCACAAAGTCTAGTTCTGCCTGCGTGTCACAAAGTCTTTTTCTGCCTGCGTGTCACAAAGTCTAGTTCTGCCTGCGTGTCACAAAGTCTAGTTCTGCCTGCGTGTCACAAAGTCTAGTTCTGCCTGCGTGTCACAAAGTCTAGTTCTGCCTGCGTGTCACAAAGTCTTTTTCTGCCTGCGTGTCACAAAGTCTTCTTCTGCCTGCGTGTCACAAAGTCTTTTTCTGCCTGCGTGTCACAAAGTCTAGTTCTGCCTGCGTGTCACAAAGTCTTTTTCTGCCTGCGTGTCACAAAGTCTTCTTCTGCCTGCGTGTCACAAAGTCTAGTTCTGCCTGCGTGTCACAAAGTCTTTTTCTGCCTGCGTGTCACAAAGTCTTTTTCTGCCTGCGTGTCACAAAGTCTTTTTCTGCCTGCGTGTCACAAAGTCTTTTTCTGCCTGCGTGTCACAAAGTCTTTTTCTGCCTGCGTGTCACAAAGTCTTGTTCTGCCTGCGTGTCACAAAGTCTTTTTCTGCCTGCGTGTCACAAAGTCTTTTTCTGCCTGCGTGTCACAAAGTCTTTTTCTGCCTGCGTGTCACAAAGTCTAGTTCTGCCTGGGTGTCACAAAGTCTTTTTCTGGCTGGGTGTCACAAAGTCTAGTTCTGCCTGCGTGTCACAAAGTCTTTTTCTGCCTGCGTGTCACAAAGTCTAGTTCTGCCTGCGTGTCACAAAGTCTTGTTCTGCCTGCGTGTCACAAAGTCTTTTTCTGCCTGCGTGTCACAAAGTCTTTTTTCCCGCGTGCGTGTCACAAAGTCTTTTTCTGCCTGTGTGTCACAAAGTCTAGTTCTGCCTGCGTGTCACAAAGTCTTCTTCTGCCTGCGTGTCACAAAGTCTAGTTCTGCCTGCGTGTCACAAAGTCTTGTTTTGCCTGCGTGTCACAAAGTCTTGTTTTGCCTGCGTGTCATAAAGTCTTGTTCTGCCTGCGTGTCACAAAGTCTTGTTTTTCCTGCGTGTCACAAAGTCTTGTTCTGCCTGCGTGTCACAAAGTCTAGTTCTGCCTGCGTGTCACAAAGTCTTTTTCTGCCTGCGTGTCACAAAGTCTTTTTCTGCCTGCGTGTCACAAAGTCTTTTTCTGCCTGCGTGTCAAAAAGTCTTTCTCTGCCTGCGTGTCACAAAGTCTAGTTCTGCCTGCGTGTCACAAAGTCTTGTTCTGCCTGCGTGTCACAAAGTCTTTTTCTGCCTGCGTGTCACAAAGTCTTTTTCTGCCTGCGTGTCACAAAGTCTAGTTCTGCCTGCGTGTCACAAAGTCTTGTTCTGCCTGCGTGTCACAAAGTCTAGTTCTGCCTGCGTGTCACAAAGTCTTTTTCTGCCTGCCTGTCACAAAGTCTAGTTCTGCCTGCGTGTCACAAAGTCTTGTTCTGCCTGCGTGTCACAAAGTCTTTTTCTGCCTGCGTGTGACAAAGTCTAGTTCTGCCTGCGTGTCACAAAGTCTTTTTCTGCCTGCGTGTCACAAAGTCTTTTTCTGCCTGCGTGTGACAAAGTCTAGTTCTGCCTGCGTGTCACAAAGTCTAGTTCTGCCTGCGTGTCACAAAGTCTTTTTCTGCCTGCGTGTCACAAAGTCTAGTTCTGCCTGCGTGTCACAAAGTCTTTTTCTGCCTGCGTGTCAAAAAGTCTTTTTCTGCCTGCGTGTCACAAAGTCTAGTTCTGCCTGCGTGTCACAAAGTCTTTTTCTGCCTGCGTGTCACAAAGTCTAGTTCTGCCTGCGTGTCAAAAAGTCTTTTTCTGCCTGCGTGTCACAAAGTCTAGTTCTGCCTGCGTGTCACAAAGTCTTGTTCTGCCTGCGTGTCACAAAGTCTTGTTTTGCCTGCGTGTCACAAAGTCTTTTTCTGCCTGCGTGTCACAAAGTCTTTTTCTGCCTGCGTGTCACAAAGTCTAGTTCTGCCTGCGTGTCACAAAGTCTAGTTCTGCCTGCGTGTCACAAAGTCTAGTTCTGCCTGCGTGTCACAAAGTCTTTTTCTGCCTGCGTGTCACAAAGTCTAGTTCTGCCTGCGTGTCACAAAGTCTTTTTCTGCCTGCGTGTCACAAAGTCTTTTTCTGCCTGCGTGTCACAAAGTCTTTTTCTGCCTGCGTGTCAAAAAGTCTTTCTCTGCCTGCGTGTCACAAAGTCTAGTTCTGCCTGCGTATCACAAAGTCTTGTTCTGCCTGCGTGTCACAAAGTCTTTTTCTGCCTGCGTGTCACAAAGTCTTTTTCTGCCTGCGTGTCACAAAGTCTTTTTCTGCCTGCGTGTCACAAAGTCTAGTTCTGCCTGCGTGTCACAAAGTCTTTTTCTGCCTGCGTGTCACAAAGTCTAGTTCTGCCTGCGTGTCACAAAGTCTTTTTCTGCCTGCCTGTCACAAAGTCTAGTTCTGCCTGCGTGTCACAAAGTCTTTTTCTGCCTGCGTGTCACAAAGTCTTTTTCTGCCTGCGTGTGACAAAGTCTAGTTCTGCCTGCGTGTCACAAAGTCTTTTTCTGCCTGCGTGTCACAAAGTCTTTTTCTGCCTGCGTGTGACAAAGTCTAGTTCTGCCTGCGTGTCACAAAGTCTAGTTCTGCCTGCGTGTCACAAAGTCTTTTTCTGCCTGCGTGTCACAAAGTCTAGTTCTGCCTGCGTGTCACAAAGTCTAGTTCTGCCTGCGTGTCACAAAGTCTAGTTCTGCCTGCGTGTCACAAAGTCTTTTTCTGCCTGCGTGTCACAAAGTCTTCTTCTGCCTGCGTGTCACAAAGTCTTTTTCTGCCTGCGTGTCACAAAGTCTAGTTCTGCCTGCGTGTCACAAAGTCTTTTTCTGCCTGCGTGTCACAAAGTCTTCTTCTGCCTGCGTGTCACAAAGTCTAGTTCTGCCTGCGTGTCACAAAGTCTTTTTCTGCCTGCGTGTCACAAAGTCTAGTTCTGCCTGCGTGTCACAAAGTCTAGTTCTGCCTGCGTGTCACAAAGTCTAGTTCTGCCTGCGTGTCACAAAGTCTTTTTCTGCCTGCGTGTCACAAAGTCTTCTTCTGCCTGCGTGTCACAAAGTCTTTTTCTGCCTGCGTGTCACAAAGTCTAGTTCTGCCTGCGTGTCACAAAGTCTTTTTCTGCCTGCGTGTCACAAAGTCTAGTTCTGCCTGCGTGTCACAAAGTCTTGTTCTGCCTGCGTGTCACAAAGTCTTTTTCTGCCTGCGTGTCACAAAGTCTTTTTCTGCCTGCGTGTCACAAAGTCTTTTTCTGCCTGCGTGTCACAAAGTCTAGTTCTGCCTGCGTGTCACAAAGTCTAGTTCTGCCTGCGTGTCACAAAGTCTTTTTCTGCCTGCGTGTCACAAAGTCTAGTTCTGCCTGCGTGTCACAAAGTCTTTTTCTGCCTGCGTGTCACAAAGTCTTTTTCTGCCTGCGTGTCACAAAGTCTAGTTCTGCCTGCGTGTCACAAAGTCTTTTTCTGCCTGCCTGTCACAAAGTCTAGTTCTGCCTGCGTGTCACAAAGTCTAGTTCTGCCTGCGTGTCACAAAGTCTTTTTCTGCCTGCCTGTCACAAAGTCTAGTTCTGCCTGCGTGTCACAAAGTCTTTTTCTGCCTGCGTGTCACAAAGTCTAGTTCTGCCTGCGTGTCAAAAAGTCTTTTTCTGCCTGCGTGTCACAAAGTCTAGTTCTGCCTGCGTGTCACAAAGTCTTGTTCTGCCTGCGTGTCACAAAGTCTTTTTCTGCCTGCGTGTCACAAAGTCTTTTTCTGCCTGCGTGTCACAAAGTCTTTTTCTGCCTGCGTGTCACAAAGTCTAGTTCTGCCTGCGTGTCACAAAGTCTAGTTCTGCCTGCGTGTCACAAAGTCTAGTTCTGCCTGCGTGTCACAAAGTCTTTTTCTGCCTGCCTGTCACAAAGTCTAGTTCTGCCTGCGTGTCACAAAGTCTTTTTCTGCCTGCGTGTCACAAAGTCTAGTTCTGCCTGCGTGTCACAAAGTCTTTTTCTGCCTGCGTGTCAAAAAGTCTTTTTCTGCCTGCGTGTCACAAAGTCTAGTTCTGCCTGCGTGTCACAAAGTCTAGTTCTGCCTGCGTGTCACAAAGTCTTTTTCTGCCTGCGTGTCACAAAGTCTTTTTCTGCCTGCGTGTCACAAAGTCTTTTTCTGCCTGCGTGTCACAAAGTCTTTTTCTGCCTGCGTGTCACAAAGTCTAGTTCTGCCTGCGTGTCACAAAGTCTTTTTCTGCCTGCGTGTCACAAAGTCTTTTTCTGCCTGCGTGTCACAAAGTCTTTTTCTGCCTGCGTGTCACAAAGTCTTTTTCTGCCTGCGTGTCACAAAGTCTAGTTCTGCCTGCGTGTCACAAAGTCTTGTTCTGCCTGCGTGTCACAAAGTCTTTTTCTGCCTGCGTGTCACAAAGTCTTTTTCTGCCTGCGTGTCATAAAGTCTAGTTCTGCCTGCATGTCACAAAGTCTAGTTCTGCCTGCGTGTCACAAAGTCTAGTTCTGCCTGCGTGTCACAAAGTCTTTTTCTGCCTGCCTGTCACAAAGTCTAGTTCTGCCTGCGTGTCACAAAGTCTTTTTCTGCCTGCGTGTCACAAAGTCTAGTTCTGCCTGCGTGTCACAAAGTCTTTTTCTGCCTGCGTGTCAAAAAGTCTTTTTCTGCCTGCGTGTCACAAAGTCTAGTTCTGCCTGCGTGTCACAAAGTCTTTTTCTGCCTGCGTGTCACAAAGTCTAGTTCTGCCTGCGTGTCAAAAAGTCTTTTTCTGCCTGCGTGTCACAAAGTCTAGTTCTGCCTGCGTGTCACAAAGTCTTGTTCTGCCTGCGTGTCACAAAGTCTTGTTTTGCCTGCGTGTCACAAAGTCTTTTTCTGCCTGCGTGTCACAAAGTCTTTTTCTGCCTGCGTGTCACAAAGTCTAGTTCTGCCTGCGTGTCACAAAGTCTAGTTCTGCCTGCGTGTCACAAAGTCTAGTTCTGCCTGCCTGTCACAAAGTCTAGTTCTGCCTGCGTGTCACAAACTCTTTTTCTGCCTGCGTGTCACAAAGTCTAGTTCTGCCTGCGTGTCACAAAGTCTTTTTCTGCCTGCGTGTCACAAAGTCTTTTTCTGCCTGCGTGTCACAAAGTCTTTTTCTGCCTGCGTGTCAAAAAGTCTTTCTCTGCCTGCGTGTCACAAAGTCTAGTTCTGCCTGCGTATCACAAAGTCTTGTTCTGCCTGCGTGTCACAAAGTCTTGTTCTGCCTGCGTGTCACAAAGTCTTTTTCTGCCTGCGTGTCACAAAGTCTTTTTCTGCCTGCGTGTCACAAAGTCTAGTTCTGCCTGCGTGTCACAAAGTCTTTTTCTGCCTGCGTGTCACAAAGTCTAGTTCTGCCTGCGTGTCACAAAGTCTTTTTCTGCCTGCCTGTCACAAAGTCTAGTTCTGCCTGCGTGTCACAAAGTCTTTTTCTGCCTGCGTGTCACAAAGTCTTTTTCTGCCTGCGTGTCACAAAGTCTAGTTCTGCCTGCGTGTCACAAAGTCTTTTTCTGCCTGCGTGTCACAAAGTCTTTTTCTGCCTGCGTGTGACAAAGTCTAGTTCTGCCTGCGTGTCACAAAGTCTAGTTCTGCCTGCGTGTCACAAAGTCTTTTTCTGCCTGCGTGTCACAAAGTCTAGTTCTGCCTGCGTGTCACAAAGTCTAGTTCTGCCTGCGTGTCACAAAGTCTAGTTCTGCCTGCGTGTCACAAAGTCTAGTTCTGCCTGCGTGTCACAAAGTCTTTTTCTGCCTGCGTGTCACAAAGTCTTCTTCTGCCTGCGTGTCACAAAGTCTTTTTCTGCCTGCGTGTCACAAAGTCTAGTTCTGCCTGCGTGTCACAAAGTCTTTTTCTGCCTGCGTGTCACAAAGTCTTCTTCTGCCTGCGTGTCACAAAGTCTAGTTCTGCCTGCGTGTCACAAAGTCTTTTTCTGCCTGCGTGTCACAAAGTCTTTTTCTGCCTGCGTGTCACAAAGTCTTTTTCTGCCTGCGTGTCACAAAGTCTTTTTCTGCCTGCGTGTCACAAAGTCTTTTTCTGCCTGCGTGTCACAAAGTCTTGTTCTGCCTGCGTGTCACAAAGTTTTTTTCTGCCTGCGTGTCACAAAGTCTTTTTCTGCCTGCGTGTCACAAAGTCTTTGTCTGCCTGCGTGTCACAAAGTCTAGTTCTGCCTGGGTGTCACAAAGTCTTTTTCTGGCTGGGTGTCACAAAGTCTAGTTCTGCCTGCGTGTCACAAAGTCTTTTTCTGCCTGCGTGTCACAAAGTCTAGTTCTGCCTGCGTGTCACAAAGTCTTGTTCTGCCTGCGTGTCACAAAGTCTTTTTCTGCCTGCGTGTCACAAAGTCTTTTTTCCCGCGTGCGTGTCACAAAGTCTTTTTCTGACTGTGTGTCACAAAGTCTAGTTCTGCCTGCGTGTCACAAAGTCTTCTTCTGCCTGCGTGTCACAAAGTCTAGTTCTGCCTGCGTGTCACAAAGTCTTGTTTTGCCTGCGTGTCACAAAGTCTTGTTTTGCCTGCGTGTCACAAAGTCTTGTTCTGCCTGCGTGTCACAAAGTCTTGTTTTTCCTGCGTGTCACAAAGTCTTGTTCTGCCTGCGTGTCACAAAGTCTAGTTCTGCCTGCGTGTCACAAAGTCTTTTTCTGCCTGCGTGTCACAAAGTCTTTTTCTGCCTGCGTGTCACAAAGTCTTTTTCTGCCTGCGTGTCAAAAAGTCTTTCTCTGCCTGCGTGTCACAAAGTCTAGTTCTGCCTGCGTGTCACAAAGTCTTGTTCTGCCTGCGTGTCACAAAGTCTTTTTCTGCCTGCGTGTCACAAAGTCTTTTTCTGCCTGCGTGTCACAAAGTCTAGTTCTGCCTGCGTGTCACAAAGTCTTGTTCTGCCTGCGTGTCACAAAGTCTAGTTCCGCCTGCGTGTCACAAAGTCTTTTTCTGCCTGCCTGTCACAAAGTCTAGTTCTGCCTGCGTGTCACAAAGTCTTGTTCTGCCTGCGTGTCACAAAGTCTTTTTCTGCCTGCGTGTGACAAAGTCTAGTTCTGCCTGCGTGTCACAAAGTCTTTTTCTGCCTGCGTGTCACAAAGTCTTTTTCTGCCTGCGTGTGACAAAGTCTAGTTCTGCCTGCGTGTCACAAAGTCTAGTTCTGCCTGCGTGTCACAAAGTCTTTTTCTGCCTGCGTGTCACAAAGTCTAGTTCTGCCTGCGTGTCACAAAGTCTAGTTCTGCCTGCGTGTCACAAAGTCTAGTTCTGCCTGCGTGTCACAAAGTCTAGTTCTGCCTGCGTGTCACAAAGTCTTTTTCTGCCTGCGTGTCACAAAGTCTTCTTCTGCCTGCGTGTCACAAAGTCTTTTTCTGCCTGCGTGTCACAAAGTCTAGTTCTGCCTGCGTGTCACAAAGTCTTTTTCTGCCTGCGTGTCACAAAGTCTTCTTCTGCCTGCGTGTCACAAAGTCTAGTTCTGCCTGCGTGTCACAAAGTCTTGTTCTGCCTGCGTGTCACAAAGTCTTTTTCTGCCTGCGTGTCACAAAGTCTTTTTCTGCCTGCGTGTCACAAAGTCTTTTTCTGCCTGCGTGTGAAAAAGTCTTTTTCTGCCTGCGTGTCACAAAGTCTAGTTCTGCCTGCGTGTCACAAAGTCTTTTTCTGCCTGCGTGTCACAAAGTCTTTTTCTGCCTGCGTGTCACAAAGTCTAGTTCTGCCTGGGTGTCACAAAGTCTTTTTCTGGCTGGGTGTCACAAAGTCTAGTTCTGCCTGCGTGTCACAAAGTCTTGTTCTGCCTGCGTGTCACAAAGTCTAGTTCTGCCTGCGTGTCACAAAGTCTTGTTCTGCCTGCGTGTCACAAAGTCTTTTTCTGCCTGCGTGTCACAAAGTCTTTTTTCCCGCGTGCGTGTCACAAAGTCTTTTTCTGCCTGTGTGTCACAAAGTCTAGTTCTGCCTGCGTGTCACAAAGTCTTCTTCTGCCTGCGTGTCACAAAGTCTAGTTCTGCCTGCGTGTCACAAAGTCTTGTTTTGCCTGCGTGTCACAAAGTCTTGTTTTGCCTGCGTGTCACAAAGTCTTGTTCTGCCTGCGTGTCACAAAGTCTTGTTTTTCCTGCGTGTCACAAAGTCTTGTTCTGCCTGCGTGTCACAAAGTCTTTTTCTGCCTGCGTGTCACAAAGTCTTTTTTCCCGCGTGCGTGTCACAAAGTCTTTTTCTGCCTGTGTGTCACAAAGTCTAGTTCTGCCTGCGTGTCACAAAGTCTTCTTCTGCCTGCGTGTCACAAAGTCTAGTTCTGCCTGCGTGTCACAAAGTCTTTTTCTGCCTGCGTGTCACAAAGTCTTTTTCTGCCTGCGTGTCACAAAGTCTTTTTCTGCCTGCGTGTCACAAAGTCTAGTTCTGCCTGGGTGTCACAAAGTCTTTTTCTGGCTGGGTGTCACAAAGTCTAGTTCTGCCTGCGTGTCACAAAGTCTTTTTCTGCCTGCGTGTCACAAAGTCTAGTTCTGCCTGCGTGTCACAAAGTCTTGTTCTGCCTGCGTGTCACAAAGTCTTTTTCTGCCTGCGTGTCACAAAGTCTTTTTTCCCGCGTGCGTGTCACAAAGTCTTTTTCTGCCTGTGTGTCACAAAGTCTAGTTCTGCCTGCGTGTCACAAAGTCTTCTTCTGCCTGCGTGTCACAAAGTCTAGTTCTGCCTGCGTGTCACAAAGTCTTGTTTTGCCTGCGTGTCACAAAGTCTAGTTCTGCCTGCGTGTCACAAAGTCTTTTTTTGCCTGCGTGTCACAAAGTCTTGTTCTGCCTGCGTGTCACAAAGTCTTGTTCTGCCTGCGTGTCACAAAGTCTTGTTTTTCCTGCGTGTCACAAAGTCTTGTTCTGCCTGCGTGTCACAAAGTCTTGTTTTTCCTGCGTGTCACAAAGTCTTGTTCTGCCTGCGTGTCACAAAGTCTTGTTCTGCCTGCGTGTCACAAAGTTTTTTTTTCCTGCGTGTCACAAAGTCTAGTTCTGCCTGGGTGTCACAAAGTCTTTTTCTGGCTGGGTGTCACAAAGTCTAGTTCTGCCTGCGTGTCACAAAGTCTTTTTCTGCCTGCGTGTCACAAAGTCTAGTTCTGCCTGCGTGTCACAAAGTCTTGTTCTGCCTGCGTGTCACAAAGTCTTTTTCTGCCTGCGTGTCACAAAGTCTTTTTTCCCGCGTGCGTGTCACAAAGTCTTTTTCTGCCTGTGTGTCACAAAGTCTAGTTCTGCCTGCGTGTCACAAAGTCTTCTTCTGCCTGCGTGTCACAAAGTCTAGTTCTGCCTGCGTGTCACAAAGTCTTGTTTTGCCTGCGTGTCACAAAGTCTAGTTCTGCCTGCGTGTCACAAAGTCTTGTTTTGCCTGCGTGTCACAAAGTCTTGTTCTGCCTGCGTGTCACAAAGTCTTGTTTTTCCTGCGTGTCACAAAGTCTTGTTCTGCCTGCGTGTCACAAAGTCTTGTTTTTCCTGCGTGTCACAAAGTCTTGTTCTGCCTGCGTGTCACAAAGTCTAGTTCTGCCTGCGTGTCACAAAGTTTTTTTTTCCTGCGTGTCACAAAGTCTAGTTCTGCCTGCGTGTCACAAAGTCTAGTTCTGCCTGCGTGTCACAAAGTCTTGTTTTGCCTGCGTGTCACAAAGTCTTGTTTTGCCTGCGTGTCACAAAGTCTTGTTCTGCCTGCGTGTCACAAAGTCTTGTTTTTCCTGCGTGTCACAAAGTCTTGTTCTGCCTGCGTGTCACAAAGTCTTTTTCTGCCTGCGTGTCACAAAGTCTTTTTTCCCGCGTGCGTGTCACAAAGTCTTTTTCTGCCTGTGTGTCACAAAGTCTAGTTCTGCCTGCGTGTCACAAAGTCTTCTTCTGCCTGCGTGTCACAAAGTCTAGTTCTGCCTGCGTGTCACAAAGTCTTTTTCTGCCTGCGTGTCACAAAGTCTTTTTCTGCCTGCGTGTCACAAAGTCTTTTTCTGCCTGCGTGTCACAAAGTCTAGTTCTGCCTGGGTGTCACAAAGTCTTTTTCTGGCTGGGTGTCACAAAGTCTAGTTCTGCCTGCGTGTCACAAAGTCTTTTTCTGCATGCGTGTCACAAAGTCTAGTTCTGCCTGCGTGTCACAAAGTCTTGTTCTGCCTGCGTGTCACAAAGTCTTTTTCTGCCTGCGTGTCACAAAGTCTTTTTTGCCGCGTGCGTGTCACAAAGTCTTTTTCTGCCTGTGTGTCACAAAGTCTAGTTCTGCCTGCGTGTCACAAAGTCTTCTTCTGCCTGCGTGTCACAAAGTCTTGTTCTGCCTGCGTGTCACAAAGTCTTGTTTTGCCTGCGTGTCACAAAGTCTTGTTCTGCCTGCGTGTCACAAAGTCTTGTTTTTCCTGCGTGTCACAAAGTCTTTTTCTGCCTGCGTGTCACAAAGTCTAGTTCTGCCTGCGTGTCACAAAGTCTTGTTCTGCCTGCGTGTCACAAAGTCTTTTTCTGCCTGCGTGTCACAAAGTCTTTTTCTGCCTGCGTGTCACAAAGTCTTTTTCTGCCTGCGTGTCACAAAGTCTAGTTCTGCCTGCGTGTCACAAAGTCTAGTTCTGCCTGCGTGTCACAAAGTCTTTTTCTGCCTGCGTGTCACAAAGTCTAGTTCTGCCTGCGTGTCACAAAGTCTTTTTCTGCCTGCGTGTCAAAAAGTCTTTTTCTGCCTGCGTGTCACAAAGTCTAGTTCTGCCTGCGTGTCACAAAGTCTTGTTCTGCCTGCGTGTGACAAAGTCTTTTTCTGCCTGCGTGTCACAAAGTCTTTTTCTGCCTGCGTGTCACAAAGTCTAGTTCTGCCTGGGTGTCACAAAGTCTTTTTCTGGCTGGGTGTCACAAAGTCTAGTTCTGCCTGCGTGTCACAAAGTCTTTTTCTGCCTGCGTGTCACAAAGTCTAGTTCTGCCTGCGTGTCACAAAGTCTTGTTCTGCCTGCGTGTCACAAAGTCTTTTTCTGCCTGCGTGTCACAAAGTCTTTTTTCCCGCGTGCGTGTCACAAAGTCTTTTTCTGCCTGTGTGTCACAAAGTCTAGTTCTGCCTGCGTGTCACAAAGTCTAGTTCTGCCTGCGTGTCACAAAGTCTTGTTTTGCCTGCGTGTCACAAAGTCTTGTTTTGCCTGCGTGTCACAAAGTCTTGTTCTGCCTGCGTGTCACAAAGTCTTGTTTTTCCTGCGTGTCACAAAGTCTTGTTCTGCCTGCGTGTCACAAAGTCTAGTTCTGCCTGCGTGTCACAAAGTCTTTTTCTGCCTGCGTGTCACAAAGTCTTTTTCTGCCTGCGTGTCACAAAGTCTTTTTCTGCCTGCGTGTCAAAAAGTCTTTCTCTGCCTGCGTGTCACAAAGTCTAGTTCTGCCTGCGTGTCACAAAGTCTTGTTCTGCCTGCGTGTCACAAAGTCTTTTTCTGCCTGCGTGTCACAAAGTCTTTTTCTGCCTGCGTGTCACAAAGTCTAGTTCTGCCTGCGTGTCACAAAGTCTTGTTCTGCCTGCGTGTCACAAAGTCTAGTTCCGCCTGCGTGTCACAAAGTCTTTTTCTGCCTGCCTGTCACAAAGTCTAGTTCTGCCTGCGTGTCACAAAGTCTTGTTCTGCCTGCGTGTCACAAAGTCTTTTTCTGCCTGCGTGTGACAAAGTCTAGTTCTGCCTGCGTGTCACAAAGTCTTTTTCTGCCTGCGTGTCACAAAGTCTTTTTCTGCCTGCGTGTGACAAAGTCTAGTTCTGCCTGCGTGTCACAAAGTCTAGTTCTGCCTGCGTGTCACAAAGTCTTTTTCTGCCTGCGTGTCACAAAGTCTAGTTCTGCCTGCGTGTCACAAAGTCTAGTTCTGCCTGCGTGTCACAAAGTCTAGTTCTGCCTGCGTGTCACAAAGTCTAGTTCTGCCTGCGTGTCACAAAGTCTTTTTCTGCCTGCGTGTCACAAAGTCTTCTTCTGCCTGCGTGTCACAAAGTCTTTTTCTGCCTGCGTGTCACAAAGTCTAGTTCTGCCTGCGTGTCACAAAGTCTTTTTCTGCCTGCGTGTCACAAAGTCTTCTTCTGCCTGCGTGTCACAAAGTCTAGTTCTGCCTGCGTGTCACAAAGTCTTGTTCTGCCTGCGTGTCACAAAGTCTTTTTCTGCCTGCGTGTCACAAAGTCTTTTTCTGCCTGCGTGTCACAAAGTCTTTTTCTGCCTGCGTGTGAAAAAGTCTTTTTCTGCCTGCGTGTCACAAAGTCTAGTTCTGCCTGCGTGTCACAAAGTCTTTTTCTGCCTGCGTGTCACAAAGTCTTTTTCTGCCTGCGTGTCACAAAGTCTAGTTCTGCCTGGGTGTCACAAAGTCTTTTTCTGGCTGGGTGTCACAAAGTCTAGTTCTGCCTGCGTGTCACAAAGTCTTTTTCTGCCTGCGTGTCACAAAGTCTAGTTCTGCCTGCGTGTCACAAAGTCTTGTTCTGCCTGCGTGTCACAAAGTCTTTTTCTGCCTGCGTGTCACAAAGTCTTTTTTCCCGCGTGCGTGTCACAAAGTCTTTTTCTGCCTGTGTGTCACAAAGTCTAGTTCTGCCTGCGTGTCACAAAGTCTTCTTCTGCCTGCGTGTCACAAAGTCTAGTTCTGCCTGCGTGTCACAAAGTCTTGTTTTGCCTGCGTGTCACAAAGTCTTGTTTTGCCTGCGTGTCACAAAGTCTTGTTCTGCCTGCGTGTCACAAAGTCTTGTTTTTCCTGCGTGTCACAAAGTCTTGTTCTGCCTGCGTGTCACAAAGTCTTTTTCTGCCTGCGTGTCACAAAGTCTTTTTTCCCGCGTGCGTGTCACAAAGTCTTTTTCTGCCTGTGTGTCACAAAGTCTAGTTCTGCCTGCGTGTCACAAAGTCTTCTTCTGCCTGCGTGTCACAAAGTCTAGTTCTGCCTGCGTGTCACAAAGTCTTTTTCTGCCTGCGTGTCACAAAGTCTTTTTCTGCCTGCGTGTCACAAAGTCTTTTTCTGCCTGCGTGTCACAAAGTCTAGTTCTGCCTGGGTGTCACAAAGTCTTTTTCTGGCTGGGTGTCACAAAGTCTAGTTCTGCCTGCGTGTCACAAAGTCTTTTTCTGCCTGCGTGTCACAAAGTCTAGTTCTGCCTGCGTGTCACAAAGTCTTGTTCTGCCTGCGTGTCACAAAGTCTTTTTCTGCCTGCGTGTCACAAAGTCTTTTTTCCCGCGTGCGTGTCACAAAGTCTTTTTCTGCCTGTGTGTCACAAAGTCTAGTTCTGCCTGCGTGTCACAAAGTCTTCTTCTGCCTGCGTGTCACAAAGTCTAGTTCTGCCTGCGTGTCACAAAGTCTTGTTTTGCCTGCGTGTCACAAAGTCTAGTTCTGCCTGCGTGTCACAAAGTCTTTTTTTGCCTGCGTGTCACAAAGTCTTGTTCTGCCTGCGTGTCACAAAGTCTTGTTCTGCCTGCGTGTCACAAAGTCTTGTTTTTCCTGCGTGTCACAAAGTCTTGTTCTGCCTGCGTGTCACAAAGTCTTGTTTTTCCTGCGTGTCACAAAGTCTTGTTCTGCCTGCGTGTCACAAAGTCTTGTTCTGCCTGCGTGTCACAAAGTTTTTTTTTCCTGCGTGTCACAAAGTCTAGTTCTGCCTGGGTGTCACAAAGTCTTTTTCTGGCTGGGTGTCACAAAGTCTAGTTCTGCCTGCGTGTCACAAAGTCTTTTTCTGCCTGCGTGTCACAAAGTCTAGTTCTGCCTGCGTGTCACAAAGTCTTGTTCTGCCTGCGTGTCACAAAGTCTTTTTCTGCCTGCGTGTCACAAAGTCTTTTTTCCCGCGTGCGTGTCACAAAGTCTTTTTCTGCCTGTGTGTCACAAAGTCTAGTTCTGCCTGCGTGTCACAAAGTCTTCTTCTGCCTGCGTGTCACAAAGTCTAGTTCTGCCTGCGTGTCACAAAGTCTTGTTTTGCCTGCGTGTCACAAAGTCTAGTTCTGCCTGCGTGTCACAAAGTCTTGTTTTGCCTGCGTGTCACAAAGTCTTGTTCTGCCTGCGTGTCACAAAGTCTTGTTTTTCCTGCGTGTCACAAAGTCTTGTTCTGCCTGCGTGTCACAAAGTCTTGTTTTTCCTGCGTGTCACAAAGTCTTGTTCTGCCTGCGTGTCACAAAGTCTAGTTCTGCCTGCGTGTCACAAAGTTTTTTTTTCCTGCGTGTCACAAAGTCTAGTTCTGCCTGCGTGTCAC